>NC_136231.1:1907329-6707329 GCF_963402885.1 Antedon bifida
GTGTCTTTATTTAAGCAAATATGATTGTAAAAACCATATTCTTATGTGAAAATATAAACTATTCTTACCTGGCCGTCCAGTTTATCTAGGCCTGTATATAATTATCCTGATAGCAATGTCAATCCATTCTTCAAGGCTAAGAACGTTTCTTGCAGGCGAATTATTTATATCGCTACATGCCCTAGCTTCACATGGTTATACGCTCCACGACGAGTGGTCAAATTTTCTTTAAAATCCCTCGAGCATCAATTAGCGGTTTTTATATTCTTATTGTGCGATCATTTTACAACAAATTAAAACAATTCATCTATTTTCAAACGACATTTATGAAATATTTTCTGATAGCAAAATTGCGTCGTTTCCATATTTCGCAAGAAAATTTACCCCATTGACCTCATAGTCTTATTTTCCAGTCGCTAGAGGACTTGGAAGGTATTGAAATATCTGTAAATCTAAGCCTATGTCTGAGTGTCGACTTTTCTCGACACTGGTGGCAGGGTGGAATTTTGCATTGCATTGTTGACTATTCCCGACATTGGAGGTATATTCAGAGCGTCATTCTGACGACTGGAGCATTCTCTACTTCTCTACGGAGCGCCATTTATGCCTTTTATTAAATAATTATAAATAATAATAGAAATAAAGTCAATACATTTTAATATCTGTTCGTATGTTATTACATTGTGCTCAAGTTGACCCAATTTGGCACCAGGGTAGCACAGTGATATAAAATAGAAATAAGTCACTATTTTTAATATCGTTTCGTATGTTAATACACTGTGTAATAACGCTGTGCTCAAGTGAACCCAATTTGGCGCCAGTGGAGCAAAGTGATATAAAATAGAAATAAGTCAATACATTTTAATTTAATCTTTTCGTATGTGAATACACTGTGCTCATTAACCCCATACAAAAACCATCGGAGACAAACTGTCTGTTTAAAACATGTTTATTCTGGGACGGTGCGGCCATACACACCACTATACCATAAACGTTTATTCATAACATATTACAATACAATATCTTGCATTAATCGGACATTTTCGCTACCAATGTAGCAACATTGATTAACAAAATCAAAATTTAACAGTGTGGCGTGTTGACCGCGAATGACTAACAATACCATCTTTCCCACTACACCTGCACAACCATTGCATCAACGCACGGCATACCAAACCGTTTCGTACACCTGCGATGAAAATATAAATTCAATTTATTTTAAAAATGAGGGCGGCAAACATAAAATTTACGAGATCAAATACGGGTTGAAAAAAAAATGAAATAAAAAAAATGATGTTAAATGTGCTCTCCCTGCCTCAGCACTAAGGCCCTGCCACAGCCTTTTGGGGTCGTTTCCAGCACATCATCAGATGCATTGATGTTGTCGCCTCATGATGTGTGGTGGAAAGGGGGACGTATAATTCTGTGAACCCCAAACACAGTGGCCGCATGCCTTTAACTCTATTCCACCGACCAGCGTGGGAATCGAACCCACGACATACGTGTTGTCAACACGACGCTCAGGCGACTGAGCTAACTGATCATTTTGGTTTTAACAAAGTTAATATGATAGTTATGACGTACTGATGAATTACGTAATACACGTATAAATAGACTATTATCAGCTGTTCAGTCATGTACTACTTTGTGGCCTAACGGGTAATGCTCAGGTTTGGGTGCTCTCAGCTCTAGTAGATTGAGTTCGAACCTCTACGGATATTTTTTTTTTAAATAAAAAAAAAATAAATAAAAAATAAATAAATAAATAAAATAATGAATATTGTTTTTCTTTATTTTAAAAGAGAGATATTTTGAGGGTTGTAAATGTCAGGCCTAAAACAAGTGGACCTTTTTTAAAAACAGAAACAAAGTTGCATGGCATTATTTTCCATTAAATAGACTACCATAAAACCTCGAAAAGAAGCCCGTGTGCTTCTTCATTTTTAGTACTCTTGGGTGGGCTTCTTTTCCACATGGAATTCTTTTCGAGATTACTTTTGCAAACTAAAAGAGGGGAGCTGCTAGGTTCTTGCCCGAAAAATGTTTTATTTACTTGATTTGAACAATCTTAACAACATCAACATTTAACAGTTTGGCGTGTTGACTGCGAATGACTAACATACCATCTTCCCCATAATACACCTAAATAAACTCATTTGCATAACAACGCACGGCATACCAAACTGTTTAATAGAGCTGCAAGGTCCCCGGAAATGACATCTAACGTTTATTCATAACATATTACAATTTTACAATATCTTGCATGAATCGGACAAGTCAAAGTCTTATTTAATGAACCTTCATTGTTCATGTTTTTGGGGATACATCTTTAATTATGACGTAGTCAACTTGTTTTCTTTTATTTTCATAATAAATCATAAATATGATACATACACTTTAAGGGTTATATTGATATAAGCTAAATACGTTTATCAGGTAAAAATTAATGTCAATTTTCGGCGAGTTCGTATATATGCATCCTTGAATTTTAAATAGGGGATGGAGGCGTAGACACCAAATATGTGAGCGACAGGCCCCCATCGGTGGCGAAGCGAAGCGATTTTAGGTAATTGGTTGGAAACTTCTTGCACATAAAATTCATGATAAAATGGCACCTCTCACTATAGTCTAGTTGGCCTGAAAAACCCTACACGAAAATAAAAATCGTGAGCGGGCAGTGCTCGCATTGATTCTTGGAACCTTCCCGGCCGGCACAGTGTATTAACATATATTAAAATTTAGCAACTCTATTTCTATTTTATATCAATGTGCTCCACCTTGAACACAGTGTATTAACATACGAAAGAAATTAAGATAATCTAATTCGATACAAGATTAAGTATTTATTTTAGCGTGTGAAAATTGTCTTTACAAATAAATAAAAATAAAGTGTCTTCTTGTACAACGCAAAAATGTGAGACATGATTATTGAATGACACTTTCTTCAAACTGGTAGAAGGTGTCAACAAGAAAGTTTCTCTTTTTAATTCATTCAATTTTAATCAAATTTGATTGTCGTCTTATTACCAGGAGAGATTACATTTTGAATTGTAGGTGCATACGGTTAGTGAAACCCTCGACATGAACATAAAAACATTTTTTTAAAACAGTTTTTCTCAAATCTTGTTCTTGTTGAAAATAAAACTAACGCAACGCAGAAACTTATATAGTGGACAACAACAGTACACAAAGGTCTTCGCAATAGTGAAAAGAAGCAGTAGTTGTAAAGTCTTCTCATATAGTTCATTTGACCATTCACACTGTCATACGTATGCGCGCCTCTATTCCGTTTGTACATCTTTTTCTAGATACATGTGGTACTACTCTCACTCTTTTTCTTTCTCAAACAAGCGTTGATAATTGACTTCCATCAAGTAGATCTAACGTCGACACATGGTTTCCATTCATAATTGGCGACTTTTCAACGGTAGTAGATGTTCCTGGATTTGAAAACAATTCGTGTTCATTGAGACTGAAACCAGCAATTGCTGAACGCTCCTCCTTACGCCATACGTAAATGGTTCGACAAACATTGAAGATGACGATTATGCAACCAACTACGAGAAACCCTGTTGATAGGGATGCAGGAACGACACGGAATTCCAAGAATATGTAAGCTGAAAGTGCTGAAAACAATAATATCAATTATTAATATACTTTCAAAAGCAAATTACTGGGAAAAATGACAATGCTGTGGGTATCAGTGGCTGGATCTCAACGGAGATACAAAATAAAATAAGCAACACGCTAAATCAAAACGATAAAGTAAAACAGCCAGAAAAACAAGGCCAACAGCCATAAGTCGCGTGCTAAAACGCATAGTGATGCCGGACCGACAGACAGACAGACCGACAGACCGACCGACATAGTGAACTATAGAGTCGCATCCACGCGACTAATAAGTAGAGCTTTCGGGCAACACTAGCCCTTCATCAATGCAATTATTAATATACGTATACAGTATGCAATTTAATATGAGTTATCGATAGCAGAACTTGAAGTATACTTGAATATCTGCGCATGCGTGCTTACAATGCAGTCAAATCGTTTCAGTATTCCCAAACACTATAAAGCATATGACATTAAGTGCTGCAGTAGTAGTTTTTTTCAAGCGTATAATCAGATATCAATAACATAGTTTTACTCACCAAGCAAAAAGGTGGGGATTGAAATAAAGAAAGCTCCAAGACCAAGAAATCGTGCTCCAGACAGTGACTGCATAAACTTATACGATCTGCAAAAGTTAAATTTCAATGTTAAACAATTAATATTATAAAAAATTGAAGACAAATGCTATTGTTATAACATAATGTGATATTATTTGATATTTGATAGTATAAAGCATTTTGTTTCCCTCAATTAAACGGTCACGGCAATTAAGAACGAGGAAGCATAATGTATTTTATGCGATTTCAATACAAAACATGTTAGTTTGTAATAATGACCTTTATGAGTAATTTACTTGGTTTTGATTGTAGCAAAAGTAAGGTTACAACAATCAACATAATCAACTATTATTAGACATTAAAGAGATACAAAAACAGAATATTACGAAAAAAGATAGAAGATGTATAAAAAAATGATTAAAGGTGGTGGTTAACCAGGAAAGATAAAAAAAAATAATTAGACATAGGCCTATGCATATATACAAGTTTTCATCGGTACATACCGGTCTTCTCCTTGTGGCAAATTCAAAACCTTGGCACCAAAATACGCCTGAACTGCACAGACCAAAGCGCTACTTATACTCAGCATCACTGCAAAACTCGTCAGAACAATGCAAGAGTCTAGAATCGCATCGTAGATGATTTCATTAAGAACATGAGTCTCGGCGTTTTCTTTATACACATCGTATCCACTTTGTTTATTTACGAGTTGAAAAATTAACAAGATTGAGAAAATCGTACAGAAAATTGATACAATACTTAAAACACCAAGAGCTGCTAGAGTCTTGCTCACGCCACTGCCTTTATTATTAGCAAACGTAAACCTTGATAGGCTTACGCTACCGGTGTTAATATCCAGATGTCCACTTCGATTCATTTTTCTATGTAATGCGTTATTCCCAGATATAAAGAATGGCATAATATTAAACCGAGGCAGGACTGGCATTGAACAGTCTTATAAAGTGTGTATTGTAACCAAATTCGAGACGAACTTGCTTATCTAATTAACTACTGCACTTGTTCTTGAGTTTCCTGCACTTGGATAGATGGTAAATCCCATGTTGCAACTTAAATTTTCCAGTCGGAAGTGAGATACGACTTGTAAAATAATAAGATTCCAATTGTTCAGCAGGATAAGACCCAAGAGTGACCTGAAATTAAAAATACAAAAATCTAGTGCACATTTCAGGTTGGTTGAAGCAATATCCTTATAAGGATATGAGTATAAAGATACCAAACATTATTCTTTGTTCACGCGAATGTTACAAATGCATTTGGAATGCCAATACAACATAAAATCAAAATAAAGGCCTAGATTTATGAAATCATAATATATAGTGCTAATGACAGGGTGTAAACAGCTGGGTTAAGATGACAGCTTCCTCAACTGGGAGATGTTGACAAAGTTATGGTACACTTCATGTATGAATGATATCATCGCACATTGCATAAATATTGCTTTAACATCTACTTATTTAATTTACTATGGCAGTCAATAAACATACTTTACACATTTTTAGAGTATAATATTGCACCAATGCGCGCATTCAATAAACCACTTGGCCATTTAATTACTGTATATGAAAACCAAACACAAAACATTTATTAGAAATTTAATCAATTCTGATATTTAAAATATCGAAAGTAAAGTATAATGGTTAATAAGTTCCACAGCTTAAGCGCCATCATTTTTATTTACTCAACAGTAAGAAAAGAAAATGTAATGTTATTGTACCTAAAATAACCATACTATCATGGAAAAATTACCCCAAAATACACTCATCTGAGCATATGATCTGAGCAAGATGTTTAAAAAATAAAAAACAGACAGACATAGGGCCTACATACCAACTACCAGAACTATGTGTAATTTAGGATAGACACTATTTATCAGTTCCCCAATATGAAACAATTTGATACAAATACAAGAAACCTAGAAAACTGTAGAATGTATTGATGATTTATTATACTGTATCAAACGAATTGTTAAAAATATCGGCATTTACCAATTTGTTTTGATGATATGGTTCAAAAGATCAGCATTCTAGAACTCACGCAACGATCAGAAGTGTTAATTGCCATGCCTATAAAGAACCTATTATTGAGTTACCAAAACATTCCTTCGCAACAATAACTCTTGTCACGGCCTAAACAATTATGGAATTCTAAACTATATTATGTTATTAGTTATTTATATATGGATATAAATTATTTATTGATACAATGAAGTAGTTCCCACGACGGGAGTCGATCGTTTCCGAAGGTTAATTCTTATTCAAACGTCGGTGTTGTGAACGGCTCAGCAAGAATCGACAGGTAACAACAAGGCACAAAAGAATGCGAAGTTTTTCAATACGTATGTGGCAATGGAATGTAAAGTTATTTAATTTCTATTTCGTCATTCAATAGTATTGTCAATCATTCAATTCGATAGTTCGACAACAGGAAATGTAAATAATGTTTCCAAAGTTTTGTCACGCTATGGGGTAGGCCTACAGTTATTTTAGAGTTTCGTTAGTTCATACTATCGGGAAAAAAGTTACATTTTAAAAATAATTGTTAGGATGAATGAAATAATTATCAATCATTGTCGGTCGTATGCTTACTTCTAGGATATTGATAAAACATAGGCCTAAGTTCCGACCCAAAAACAAAGTTTTACGGCATATCTTATAATAGCTGTAGGCCTACAACAGACAGGCTGTATGCTACACGTTCAAAGTATAAAACTAGTTCTAACAAAGTGTAGATTGAGGTTTTAATTAAGCTATTCAACATGTATGCATGTAAACAATAAATTGGTTCAGCCTATACCTGGCAGAATCAAACTGTGCCCAGGGGCCCAGCAATTGTTTCAGTGTGACACAATTTCTTTTCACACGCCATTGTAAGACAATGTAACATCATCTGTTGCAAACAAGGCTAATAAGCACGCACAATAAAAGAACTTAAGTATTTCTCAATGTGAGGCTGTTCGTGGTCTTGATAATGCACAATTAGACGAACTTAGACAATTAACGAATTAAGCGTTCGATTTGGTTTGCTTACATTGTTCGAAAGAGTGAGAAATTTACAAAACTGACTGCAGACTACCAATGCCAAGTCTCATTACAAAGATTGAATAAAATGTCTTTTTAAATGGAAAAACAAAATCGTCACATAACATACTTAAATAGAGTACCTGATGATGACCTATGGTCGAAAGTACTCGTATAATAAATATTTTATTTTGAGGCAGAAACAAGAAATTTGTCTGTAAATGATACTTGACTTGACTTGACATGTTTTACATTCAATGAAAGAAGAAACTGAAATGTCCGGATTCAAAGTATGAAAAAACTATAATCCAGCGACTAAAAGTGGTACAGTACTTTCCCATATAATGCATCGTAGAGTGATTAGAGCATTGCATTGAGATATGCCGACGATTCAAAACTTTCCAGTTTCATAATATTTATTGCTACCCTTACTAAAAACAATGTGTCTGCTGTTACTACGACCCTTTTGGATAGCTTCACATGTGTTCTATAATGATGGTACACACATAATAATGAAGGTATTCAAAAAGAGATAGACCTTTTATTTGCTGTGAAAAATCTGGTTCAATAACTGAATTTGTGAAAATTTTCTCACCTCCTAAAATTCATTTAATGACACTCCTCAGCCTCTTCGAGGGACTCAAGACGACTGACATACCGCTCTCAACCTCATTTTACATTGTTCAAACTACTTATTTCGATCAAACAGAAGACCCTAAGGTACTTACCCTACGACGAGGACCGCAGCTATAGTTCCTAAGCACTATAATACTGAAACTGTCACAAAATTGTGTCACACGTTCACAAAATCCGAAACCGAAAACAGAGCATTGTGTGTATACTATCTCAGTAACAAATTATAACAAAAACACAAAGTGAAAACTAGGTATTGGACAAAGATACCCAGTAAAGCGTAAAATTCTATTCAAGAGTCACTCGCTGATTGTGTAACAAGTTTTATAGACTGTCAGACGAATAGCCGGCGTTCGCAATAAATTATTTTGTCGAATTTTTATATGGCTGGTCGTGAATTACACCAATTAAAATGCCATTAACTAAAAATATCTATATTTCTTTTAATCACGGACGGAATTTCTGAATAGACGCTAATTTTGTTTGCCTAAGGCTCAATAAAGCATTGTATTGGTCAAAACATCGATTCTTAATTTTCGCTAAAGAATTCCATACAATTGAACAAAAAGATATGTCCTTATATGCTACAAACCAAGGCAATGTTTTTAACTACCTTGTGAAAACAAATATCTTACGTTTTTCTAAAATTGGCCATTTACAAATTTCAACATCATGAAGACAAAACTATCACTACTTTTACGGTGTGTCTGGTAAGAGGTTGGGGGACGATAAATGTCGCAAATAATTGAGAATCAATCCAACGTATCTAATTGAGAGAAATCTAGTGTCGTTTTAAAGGCCAGGTGCGGGCAAAAAATTTCTATTGATCATACATTCCAATAATTATCGATCTATAGTTTCCCCTATGTTTCATAATTTTTAGGATTTTATTTGTGTTACACAAGCTTGTTGAAAATAAGCACTTTCTTATCAGTGGGGGGATAGTTCAAATTACACAGTAAAATCTCTATTCTTTTGTACACAAATTTTGTAAATAGAGAGGCATTTTAAAAAGCTTTAAAAAATAAACGGTGTGGTAAAAAATGTTATCAGATGAATAAATATAGGTAATATAACTTGAATATTACATTTCTGGTATTTTTATTCAACTTCAGATTTTTATTTTCATGCTATAGCAAAAATTATCCACCGTATATCCACCATCTTTTTTCACTTTCTAGGGAGTCACCAGACATGTTATTACATTAGGTTAACTACCTAACTACTGAAAAAAATGTCTTCCTGGTTTTTATGGCAGAATGTTGCCAAATTTTGTATTTGACCATATTAATGGAAATTCATGTTTTTTCGTCTTGATTTCTATTACAAATATTTGATTTATGTACTATTAACCAAATATTATATTTAAAATTCATGCCTGTACCTGAGCTTTAAAGCCAAGTCTGTCACATAGGGACCCAGAACAGAGATTTAATAGCAATTATTTTCGTACAGAGTTTAAACATGTCTATCCATAATTTGGAAACCGTATCTGCATCACAGAAATAAAGTACATAACTCTATTTTTGCGTAATTTTATTTTGTTCTTGTGGTATTGCTAGGACATGGAATTCCTATAATTGTAACAGATCGAGTGATCATTATTTTAACATAAATACTGTAGTATTTATCGACATAACTGCACCATTAAATAATAATTACAATAGTACATAATATTTCAAATGAAAGGCAAATCTGCCCCGTCTGCCCTCTGTGTTAACATTTGCCTCCATGGCTGTCAAAATTCAGAAATTTGTCCAGAAAGAGGCATATTGGTGTACAACACCATCGTCTCATAAAATTGGATGGAAAAGATTTTGTTGGTGTATGTTTTCGAAACTTTAAAATATTTATTTCTTTTAAATCAGAAATGTTAAAATAAAATTGAATAGCAAGGGCAGCTATTGATATATTAATTTACCAGCACCAAATTAAATGTCCTAAATAAACAAGGTGCTTTCTAACATAGCAAGGTTTTGCACAATGTAAAATTTACAACCTAAATACAGCATTGTAATATATGATTGTTTTAAAGATGGTCCCCCTGAAAAATGTTGTTGTTGTAGAATATGCTATTTTAATTTCACAAAATGTAATCGAAAAAAACATTATTTACCTGAAACAACTGTAATTTAAAGAAAAAATAGTCAAATTGGTTGCCAGCCAATGGGGTTTTGGTTGAATTTAACCATTTATATTGTCTTTTTATAAGTGAATAAGTTTTTTTTGTCTACGGAAGTCATTAACTTGATCAAAACTACCGTCAACATTTATTAATCTTCATTTTTCATGTTTTTGGGGGATAATACATCTTGAAAGTATTGAACAAAAAGATATGTCCTTATATGCTACAAACCAAGGCAATGTATTCATGTGAAAACAAACATCTTACGTTTTTCTAAAAATGGCGATTTACAAATTTCAACTTCATGAAGGCAAAACCATCACTACTTTTGGTGTGTGGGGTGGGAAGGGTTGGGGGACGATACATGAAGATACTAAGTTTAATATCGCAATAATAGAGAATCGATCCAATCCTATTACCGTATACATAATTAGCTTATTTTTATATATCTTCAGTTTTTTCCATTCTGGCAATTTCAGTAAATTGAATTCTTTGCATTGTTTGAAGTAATGCACAATGTTCACCTTAATTCGATTAAATTATTATTTCCTATAACATTCAGAAGTCTTCATCTTCAATGCACTTTTTTCTTGCCGCCAAATCGTTTTTGTCTCTGTCTCCACATATGTGACATCATCATAGGTGACGCTGAACAAAAAATTGTTTAAATGTCACTATTTTGACATACAAAAAACAACATACATTAAGCTCTGTCTACACTATCAAACTAGTTATGACAAAAAAAGTGTGATTTGCCCAAATATGGTAGTGATATGACATCATCATGTCCATATAGGCACATAACATTATCATTATACTGTATAAACCGATCTTTCAGTTTATTATGTTTAATTATTATGTTTAAGATCCTCCACACAAAAAAATTGTCTACTGAAGTTGGTGACAGTGTTAAAATTAAAAAAACAAATTATTTTTTCTTGGCACTAAAGCTTAACTGGAAACTGAACAAATTCAGATTAGGCCCTCCACAGACCCACGGCAGCCTACCAATCAGCACACGATCCTCTACTCTTTTTCGAATAGTGTACTAAGTTCTTTAACGTGCTATATATGTACATGGGACCAACGCTAATTAAAATAACCAAATACATAATGCCCCTTGTTATGGTTTTAAAGTATCTTCTTAATAGGGATGTCCTCACTGTAGTATGAAAAACCACATAGTGTAATAATTAATACACACACATTAATACACAACAAACAAAAACTGAAATAGCTAAAACAAATACTAAAAACTACACAAATCTTTAAAAACCTATACCTGATAAAATGCCTACAATCCAGATATAAAGAAATGTTGTCATGTCAAATGATACATTCCATGCATTAGGCAATTCTAAGTTATACTTTTTTGAGGCTTCATAAAATGGAATAGCTGTCCACAAGGATAAAACTGAAAGAAAGAAACAATAAATAAATGAAAGCACTCAGAAACTATGTGAAGTACTTGGCAAAATATTGCCACAGAGGGCGCATGTTAATACTGTATTTCGACCCATGTTAAAAGAATACAAATTTTGCTTTGTTGAGACAAGATACTTTAGCTAGCAATAGATCTGCTTACCATCCCTTGGCTTATATTTTAAATGGAACACTCTATAACAAGGTATTATTAGGGCCTTAAAAAACCATTGTAATTTTCGAAATTTAGCAAGGGCCCAAGCCCGCTGGGCCCTTATGGAATCCATCTATGATTTAAACTAAAACCATTATATGGAGTATGACCTCATCCCAACGATTATCCAAGTCTTACTTTCAAAAAGAAATCCTGCTGGATAAAGTGGTATCCATATTGTATAGCGAAGCCATGATATTACCATACTCTCTTGGCCAATACTACATAGCATATAAAATGGGTATCTACAGTAGAAATAAAAAAAAAAGTAATCAATCAAACACAAAACTGTACAATTAAAATGCAATATAGCAGTTGTTTTAACCCATAAATATGTAAGAATTATACAAAATGTTCAGGATGAATATGAAATATATGTTTCTGTGTCACATTAACAAATAAACGTATTAAATGTGTAATAATAATAAAAGATACGTTAGAGAAAAAGACAAAAGGTGGAAAAGATACAAAATTATATCTACAGTATTAACATTATAGCAACATACTAAAATTATAATGTTCCAATTGTGGTAAAAATAAACAAAATCAACACAAATTACCTCACAAGCTCAATCGAACTCCAAATTAGGAACAAGTAGCACAAGACTGGTTCTCCCACCATCCTGTCTTCACCCCGAATTACGACAAATAATACCATATTCCTGCCAGTAAACTTAACAAAAAAAATTAAAATCATTAGCGGACTACTCAGTTAATATGGTATACCTTCTCTAAAGCTCTGTTTACACTATCAAACTAGTTTGACAAAAAAAGCAATTGAAGCAATCAAAGTTGCTAAATGGATAGACATAGACTTAAAGACAGTCAGAGGCTGTTTACACTTATTCCATTTCAAGCTAGCTTCTTTTCATAAGGAGAATTTACTTGATTTGCTTTCAAACTTCTGTTGAAGGAAAGAGTGCATAATGTATGTAACAACAGTGTTTGTGTACCTGTATTAAAGGTGCCATTGCTCCAGTTTTTACAATTCCCAAAAGTGGATTTATAACTTCAAGGACGGCAAACACTTGACAGACACTCAATGGTAAAATAATCTTACTGTAAGCTTGTCTCATACCTTAAATGAAATATAATTAGACAAAGAGTATAAAAAAAAAAGTCTGGGTCATAGTCTCGTATTTTGTGGTATTATTACTGACTGTGTCATAATCACTGCAGACCTCCCAACTTGGATAAATAAAACATCGGTAGATTTTATGAAGGCATTTACAAACCATAGAGGGAGCTATAACATTTTGAAAAATATACCAAACAATAGAGAGCACTAAACATATCTCAAAACAGAGCCATATATTGAAAGAGTTCCGACATTGAATGGATTAGAAGCCATTTTGTATCCAACTATTCCTATGTAGAATACAGGGTTGAGTCCTTTGTTTTAAAAATGTATAACATTTAAAAGGGTTTAACTATCGAATTTAATATCAAAACAATCAATTTAATTATTTTAAAGTTAAAATAATAATAAAATTATAAATGTAGTGCTAACTACATGCTTTGTATATAATAATGTAACAAATGAGAATAAAAAAAAAGACTGCCATACCTTGGCCTTTGATAACAAAGTTGACAGTTAAATAGATGAAGATGTAAGAGTAGCCAATAAACTGTAGGAAGTTGTACACGCACAGATACATCTTCTTTAAATCTGTATAGGCTGAAAAGATAAGGAAAAGTAGGTTACTTGAACAATACTCAGATGACTGACCTATTTATATATAGACTGTGGGCGATGGGGTTTTACTTAAGCTCTGTCTACACTATCAAACTTTATGTGACAAAAAGTGTGATGGTAGTAATATGCCTGAATATGGTAGTGATGTGCCCAAATATGGTAGTGATGTGTCTGAATATGCTAGTGATATGACATCATTATGTCCATATATGGGCACATCACATTTTTGTGTCACATAAAATTTGATAGTGTAGACAGAGCCTAAGAATACATAGATTATTAAGGAACAAAATTTACAATAAAGCAACCATACCTTCAGCTTCACTTTCAGTTAGTTGTTTCTGAATCTGTTTCAATTGTTCCTCTTCAAACTCAGCCTGTAATGAGAATTGTCTAATAATATAATGTAATATATACTTTGCAGGTCTCCATCTTAACTCTATACTTTATACACATTTGCCTATATGTGTATTGTTTTATTAAATGTGCAATGCCTTTCTTAAACAATCACAGAATCGTACAGCGTACAACTCCTTAAGTCTGAACTAGGAAAAAATTAGCCACCTCCTACAATACATTCGTTACGAAAGCTGACACGAGAACAGTACATCACTTACAATTACGAAAGTCAATGATTTTCTTTCAACCAATCAAATTCACTCTTGCATACTTTGTGACAAAATCAAGTTTGAACAATGTCACAAAGCTAATCATAATGTGAGCTTGCTTTACGATACGGAAGCATAACTTAAAAGATCTGAACCCTAATATAACTTCAATTAAAAACAAACTTAAAGTCTACACTATTACACTAGTTTGACAAAAAAAGTGTGATGTGCCCAAATATGGTAGTGATATGTCCAAATATGGTAGTGATATGACATCATCATGTCCATATAAGGGCACATCACATTTTTTATATTAACCTTTCTTCTTAACTCTTCATCTTCTGAATCATCATCTACTGTCAATTTATCAAAGTCAATCTTCAACCAAGGTTGTTTTTCTTCTGACAAAGTCAGCCTTGTCCATTCTTCGCCTGGTCCATCTTTCATTAAAACAAAATTTACTTCGCGGTCTGTTATTCGGAAAGCACTTCCCTGTTTGTTTAAAAATATTATAAAGAAAAAATATTTAAAACAGAAAAGCATTTATTCACACTTAAATGACATGTTAAAATTATTTAGCAAATTTTCTCCACTAAGTGCAACATTTATTTGCATGGATGCATCTTACCAACAAACCTATTTGACAGCAAGTTCGTAAGATCTTTTTAGGTTCAACGCTTTTCTTTTGTATACATTGTAAATAGTATGTAAATCAAAATGTAAACCAACCAAACACGTTTCATTTTTAAAATGACAATAAATAACATCGTATTGTATCGTAAATATTCATTATTGAACAATATACTGTTGGATTTTACATATTCATTTTAAAAATATATATGTGCAGTATATATCTTACCTCAGGGTCAACAGACTTATAAAAATTTAAAGTAAATTGGTAAGAATTTAATCCAGCAGCACCAACACCAATCACTGTAAGAAAACAATAACAAATATGTAATTTATTGTTCCTGTAGTAGATGTTAGGATTAAATAATAACAATAACAAATATATAATGTAGATTCAAGATTGGCATTACTGTAAATAGAAAGGTTGATTTCTTTAAATAATAGCAATTCTCACCTTTAAATGTAAGGCTTTCTTTAGTAAGGTTAATTTCTGGGTCCTACAATAAATCAAAGTAAATAGTCAAGTAGTAGATAAGCCTCTAGTCTAATATAATAACAATGAATACGTACTGTACGTGGTGGGTAAAAAGATAGGAGTAAATCAACTTTTCATATTTTAAACAATACAATTAAAAAATAACCAAAAATATAATACAAAATGAATTCCGTTTACATTTTTATTATATTATTATTCAACATTAATAATAAATACAAACAGTTAATGTAATAGAGCCTTTGTAACCTAAGCCTAAAAGTAGCGTTGTATGAACACTCGTGCACAACGACGGGAGGAAGTCGCATCTTCGTGCATGCACCTCCTCATCAGACTCATCATTTTTTTTTTGCTTGGCCTAGAATAATTTTTTGCAATATAAAACATAATATTTCATAATAAAAGGAACCTATGGATATATATTATACTAATAATTAAATTTTAAACCTTAACATCTTTTAAATCCACTCGTAATGTGACTGTTTCTGCCTTTTGTGCCCAAAATACAACTGGATGCAACGGGGCCGCCATTGTTAAAGTGGTTGTTACTAAAACAGTAAATTTAAAATTGTTGACGGTACCAGCAAGAGTTGATCGTCTAGCATTTGTACATACACCGATTAATTTCTGAAATATTAATATCGTATACATAATTATTTTTATTAAAGTAAAGAAAAAGAAATTATTGAACCTAATTTTAACAATAAATTACTGTTAAATAAAAATACAATTTTATAAAATAACATTGTTAGACCACAAAATACAACACATCATATTTTACTCAATGCTCAGAATAATTTAGCAAACGCCCCCTAACGAGCAGCCATTATGTTATTGTGACCTCTCCTCTACAGTTACCAAAATGTCTTAAATTAAACATGAAAAAGAAGTATTTTGAGAAGTTATTATGACAAATTTTATAATAAAATGGTTCAGATTGGAAAGAAAGTGTTCAATGCTGCAAGAAGTGGTAAGCCAATTACGCTAGCCGCCCTTTTATATGGAAAACATGAGGACGAAGTGTCGCAAATTTTATCGGAAGTGCATCAGTACGGGCAGCAAAAGTGCACAGCCTTGGTAATAGCAGCGCTACATGGACATGCAAATGTAGTTAAATTGATTCTGGACCAGTACCATGTGAACATCGAACAAACAGGTACTGTCCAATTTTGTGGATTTGTAATTGAGGGAGCTACAGCTCTGTGGACCGCCTCGGGAGCAGGGCGATATGAGGTGGTCACCATGTTGGTAGAACGAGGGGCAGATGTCAATCATGCAACTGGCACCAATTCAACACCTCTCAGAGCAGCTTGCTTCGATGGTCGCCTTGATATAGTAAAATACCTTGTTGAACATGATGCGGATATTCACAAACCAAATAAATATAACAACACGTGCCTGATGATCGCTTGCTATCGAGGACATCTTAATGTGGCATCGTACTTACTTCAGCACAATGCAGATGCATCCGCAGTCGCACACTGTGGTGCCACTGCTCTACACTTCACTGCCGAAACAGGTCATTTAGAAATCATTAAGGAATTAGTCAAGTTTAACGCAAAGATGTCCATTAACGACCATGGAATGACGCCGCTGATGGTAGCTTGTGAAAACAACCAAGCAGAAGTGGCCGAGTATATAATGACGTTACATTCATGTACTAAAGAAGAACGTATCGCCGCTTTAGAGTTACTCGGTGCTTCTTACGCAAACGATAAGGAAAATTACGATATTTCTAAAACGTATCACTATTTATACTTGGCCCTGCTAGAAAGAACAAGTGATCCGAATAAAGTAATTCTGAAAGCTGTCCAAGAACCGATAACTGCTTATGGCAACCAGAAAGAAGCACAGACATTGGAAGAACTTATGCTACTTAAATATGACGCTGATAAGTTACACATGGAAGCACTCATTGTAAGAGAAAGGATATTGGGTCAGCAATGTCCAGAATTAATACACCCTATCGTCTACCGAGGAGCAGTTGCTGCGGACAATATGCACTTTAGCATGTGTATTTCATTATGGAAGCACGCCCTCAACATAAGACAAGGTTTAAATCGATCTACGTATAAAGATTTATTACGATTTGCGCAGGTTTTTTCCCAAATGTTACATATCGATATGGAAGTAAAGTTTACTGAGCTCTACACTATTTTAAAGTCGGCCGTTTGTGAAATCGAATCCTCGCAAGTTAAATTACAAAAATGTCCAGATAAATTTCACCGCGCTATTTATGATTCCTGCATCCACACATATCTGTACCTTCTAGCATGCATCACGCATAAATCTGTTGAAAAAACTGAAGAACAAGATGTTCTATTTAAAAAAGAAGTGTATCGCTTCTTAAGACTTTGTCCTCTTACTGAAGATGGCTCAACACCTTTGCACCTTGTCGTAAATTATCTCACCCCAGTTGATGATTTCCATACAAACTATATTTGTAAAATCCCCAGTAAAAATCTAACTTCACTGCTCCTTCAGTGTGGGGCTGACCCGAATTCTATCGACAAAGACGGCAACACACCATTGCACCATATTGTTAAGTATAACAAACCGATTAGTGATTTTATAACTTTGCACGCAATAATCCTACTCCTGAGAGATGCTAACTGCCACATTGATCAAGTGAATTGTAAGGGTGACACAGCACTGGAGACATCCACCACAGGAGTGGCTGAAATCATTTTAAAGGCAGAGACCAAGCCTGATCTAAAGTGCGCGGCTGCTAGAGTCATTTGTAAACACAATATACCTTATAAGGGTGCAGTACCTCTGAGCCTAGAACGCTTTATTGAACTACATAAAGGTAGGCAGAGTACTCAAACGGTTAAGACAATTGAATGTAAACATGAACTACTTTACTACACACCCACCAATACTAATGATGGTTAAAAATCAAAACAGGTTCACGAAAGTATAATAATATCTGCAATCCAATGTTCTACTTCAGATATTATTTTTCTTTATTGTTGTGAATTACCAAAGCATTTTACCTATATAAATCAGATTCTTGTTTATTTTTATGATGACGATCTTTAATGCATTTTAATACAATTTTAGTTAATACATTTTTTTTCTACAGTACAGTAACTGTATACATTACAACAATATTATAAATTATATATAATATAGTATTTATTTTATGAAGTACAAATTAAAGTGAGTCAATTATTTTACACAACAGTTCCATACAAATATATTATTTCAAGCAAAAAAGAAAAATGGTTTGCGTTTCAACATAGCTGTTGAATAAGGCTGATTTTTATGCACATTAACATTTGTAAACTTATTTGTAAAATTCTATAATAATATTAAATAATAATAAATAATCTTTGATTAAAAGTCTCCGAAATGTGCACATGAATCCAGATTTACTACTAAAATAAACTCTATTGTTAGAGGTAAACAAATAAGTAAAATGCTGTGTTTAGAATTATTTAGAGAACGATAATGATTTGATTGTTCAAAAAATATTGATAGTACATTTATTAAAATCTAAACAGTTTATCCGAACATTTTAATGTATGTTGTGTATTTTAAATCCGCATATTCTTCATTTTAATTAAGTTGTTTAGCGCCCTCTTTTTCTTCAATAAAATCGCTTGCGTTTAAAAACGTTACTTACGAAAGAACGACCAAACGTCGGGTAATACGTCAGATCCAAACAAATAAATGTGTTGTGACCTTTTCAACACGAAAGCGCTCGAAAACTAAATGTTATAGATTAGAACAACAGAATGCAATCGCAATACTAATAATAATAATAATAATTTCCGGAGGTGCCAATGGCTTTCTCTTCATAACCTCATTGTGAACTATCAAAATGTACTATAACTTCCCTTAAATAAATTATTACCATTACATGTGACCGTGACATAAGTTATGATTATTTGTACAGAGTTTGTTCTCTAGCAAAGTAGGATAACCGAGAACACGTAGATCCGGAGGTGCACGTCGGTGACGTGTTGGTGTACGTGTGGGACGCATGCCGTGTCAAGCAGTCTTGGATTCTTACCCTTTCATTCATTCATTCATTCATTTATTCGGTCAAAATCAACATACAATACATGACTCACAATTAAAAAGAAGGAAAAAATATTATAAACATGGCAAAAATGTTTTTAAAGTGGCATAAAAAACAGCATTAAAACAGAATACCGTTCAGTACCATAGTTAAAAAAGTCATTAAAAATACAAGTTATAAAAAGACAATAGAATATTAAAAAGCGTTCAGTTAAAAAGTAAGCAGCAGAATAAAGTTATGAACATTAGGAATAAAACAGTTAAGTTGATTTCGACCAGGATAGCCCAAAAAAAACAATTACCTAGGTTTATTTCCGTTGGGGTCCTGTAAATTAAATTATTTTATTCTATATATTTACCCTACTATATAATACTGATCGTCCATGCCTGAACTGCAATTCATTATACAAATAAATTAAAGCTGAACATAAAATATCGCAAGTATAATATACAAAACATTGCACTCAAGGGTACACACCTCCCCAATGTGTTGCACGTGTACGTGCCCCACAACGAGCCAACCACTTTGACAGCTAAATTAAGTAAATGGAGTTTTGCCTATTTAAAAATTAAGCGCGCAAAAATTATATGTAAAAAGTCTATAAGTAATAATAGTTCTATGTAATAGTTCTGATTCGACTCATTTTAATATACATTAACGTACATTCTCACTCACCGTCCAAATCCTGGCCTCACGCTGAAATTCAGAATTAATTGAATGCTGGGAATAACTTTTGAGCTGGACATAATCATGTCATACGTACCAGTAGCCTACACAACAGAACACTAGCACTGATCACACTAACCTAAAGGTTTTTAAAATCGTGGAATATAAGAGACTTTCATTTTTACTTTTTCATTGTTTCCTTATAATTGTATTTCATTAATTTGAATGTAAGGATAAGTGGTATAGTATCCGATCTGAGACACGGTTCAGGATTGTTATTTTCCGTTCAACGTCACATGCTAAATCAATTTCTAACGTTGAAATCAAGAAACAAAAGAAAGGCTGCTAAATAGAGAGGTTCGGCTTCCTAAAGTTAAATCAAGAAAGAAAAGAAAGACTGCTAAAAAGAGAGGTTCGGCTCTCTAACGTTAAATCAAGAAACAAAAGAAACACTGCTAAAAAGAGAAATTCGGCTCATTGCGCATATTATAATTTACAACAAACAAGACAGTAATAAATTAAAGTATACCAGAGTCGAGTTAAATGCATTTGAAACAGGGATAATCTACAAAAAGTTTATTTTACTGTTATTCAGTTTCAATGTATTATTAATGAATTCAAATGTAGTTATGTCTTGAGACAGACGTCAGCAGCACATTACTTGCAGTTGAATTTGTACCATTTGAATTGAAACGAAAAGTGTTAGTCCTAATACACTCACGCTTAATGTTATTTCCGTTCACTTCTTGATGCGAGTTTGCCCGATGATTTTCTGCTGTAATTCCAGATATGCTTTTTCATACAGAGATGGGTCAAGGCCGTGTTCAGGAAAGGGACTGGTGTACTACAGGGACTGGCCTGGGATTCCTCAACAAAGACAGTGGGGAAGCATGAGTATGGCAGTTAGCTTAGTACAGTATACAAAGAGGCAGTTAGGCCTACGTCTACATTATCTGCAATGTTTGTTTTAACCATGCTTTTACGTCAATATGGCCGGTAGCAATAATATGTATTAATATGAATTATTGTTATTACTACTAAACTATGTCAACATTGCGTAGTTCATACTGTATTATAATACTATATTACTCGTCCAGACAATATTGACATATTATGTTAATGTGTTTTTTTTTTCGTTTATTGTTGTTATTTAACTGTAGGCATGTTGAAAAAACGAAAGTGGAGGAGACAACTTGATGAAATATCACATGTATTTATACAGTATCAACATACAAACAAATTAATCAAAACTGTACCGTAACAGGATAACGTATCTTATATTAAATTACTAATCGGTAAGGTCATATTTATATTCTATACATTAAAACATATAAATGAAAATACATAGTACCTGTATTATAATACTCATAGGCCTCATTAAAACAAATAACCTCTGATCAGTTCATAAAATTTTAAAAGGTCAATATTATATACGACAAATATGCAAGTTACTTAATTCAGCAGGTATGTCGTTCACACTAGCACCATTCGAACTATGGTTTTTTCACATGTGTAAATCTCGCAACCTGAGATTAGGAAATACACATTTTACGATGGTTACAAGGGGTTCTTGTTTCCCAAAAAATTAACAATGGCCGGACCCCTATTAGGTGCAACTTAAGTGGCTCCTCTCTTTCGCTTAGTAACAATTTATAATAATAACACTAACATTAATATTTTAAAAAATATATAATATTTCAGATATCGTCATGTTTGTAAAAAAACGCTCGCTTCCAAAAAAAACAAATCGAACCCACCAAACCCACAAGCTGACTATGAACTTGTTGTGAAGTCACTTACAAAATATTGAGTTTGAATAATTTAAAGCCATGTTATGCAGTACAATGCATTGTAGATAGTTTATAGCTAACGGTAAACAGTTGCTATATCTTAATCATTGATTTGAAATTAGACATTTATTTACAATTTAAAACTAAACAGCACGCGTTCTTTCATTAAAACTCCTTATTGATTCCTTGGTTTATTTCTCCATGGTATAATACGATAGTACAGTATAATAATATCACACGTCTGGAGAATAAAATTCCCAACTTAGAGCACATCGATATTTCTCTTAATTTCAACTGTTAACACCACCAAGAATTCCATACGTTTCATTTTAGACAAACTAAAGATTACAGTTGTCCATTCATCGTGTAGAGGAATGGTTTTAGTTTAGAGTCCGATAACTTATAAGCTATCAAAAGAAAGACAACATTTTATAATTGGCCAATTGTTCTAAAAAAACTCACAATAGAAAAAGATATCAATGGTAATTTTTAAAATGCCCATGGTATTAGTACTTTAGCGTATACTATAGTAGGCTTACGCAGCTGGACGATATTGCTGAGCAGGGACAAGTAAACCTACTACTAATCATATGCTGGTCTTTTAATTCTGAACCAGTTCGTTTTTGTATATATCTCCGTGTCTCATTTCTCTCAGTCTCGATCGTCTTCTTTGTCGTCGGTCTATGTGTGTTCTGGGCCTATCATCTTCATTTATAAATTTTCTCGTCGCCGGGTCATTCTTGTGGAAGATGCTTTTTATTATTCGGTCTTGTAATGTTCAGACTTTTCATATTACCCCTCCATCTTGGATGATCTTCTCTGATGTCTTCTCCTTTTGTGTTTTAGACCTATCCATTTTCAATCTGTTTTAATAAATGTTTTTGTCGCTGGGGATCATGTATTAAGTTATATTAAAATGTCTTCATTTTGCGAAATTCCAGGGAGTCTCTTTGAGCCTCTGGCAACAGGTTAATCAAAATAGTTCATAGGTTCACATGCGAGTCGATTTTTCTAGTGACGTGTATACTGATCGACAAATTCGCATATACAGCGTTACACGTGATATTATTTCTACCTTATCCTTAATCTTTAAAACACCCGTGTGATACTTTGGACGAATATATTATGATGTATTATGGATTAACCGTTCCGTCACATGTACATTCGTTACCGAGTTTTACACGTTAGCGAAGATCCGTATGAAATTACCGTACTAATTCCGTACATCATAAAACTCATAAAAGAGCATTTGGCGGTTCTAAGGAACCATACACAAAGTGTACTTAACATAGTTTTTGTTGCGTAACAGTTTCGTCACCATTTTCAATGTTTGGTTCAAATGCCGGATTTTGATTGGTGTTTGATTTTTCGTCTGTTGACACTTTTTGATTCCTGCGGCTAAACAGGGATAGCATTATGGGTAAGATAAACAACGCGTGCAGAGCTCCAAGAGAAATTACCAGGAACATGGTTTTAAAAAATGCGCTAAATATATAAACATCTGAGCTTGATATTACGAGGACTCCGAGTATGGAAGAGCCCGCTCCCTGCAAGACCGGCATCCCGAGGGAATACAAGCCCTCTTTTACGCGTTCGTCTGGCGTCGTAGCCTTACTAGTGGCATAATGGTAAGTGATATGGGCGGGAAAATCAACACTGAATCCAATGCAGACAATAATGACTATCATTGAAACTGGGTCAAGGTTTACACCCCATAATGCCATGAAACCAATCATTCCTAGTTCTATGGATAATATTGTTGCTGTAACCCACACGGCACACATCGGGACGGGGATAAGCATCAGTGACACCAACATCATTGAAAGAAGAGCGATGCCTAAACTCCTGAAAGTAGTTCCAAGTACTTTTAAATATTGATCGAAGAAAATGAATGGTGGTGTAAAAACAGTTATGTTGTATGATGACGATTCAGCCGTTTCCCTAAAGGTATCCATCACCTTTCTCTCATCAGATGTATGTTGAATATTCGTGGTGGTAACGTAGAATCTAGAAGCGATGATATTTTCACCAGCATTGTCAAATTCAATATCATATGTAAAATCGTTGAAATCTGGATGATTAAGAAAACTGTCTAGAACTGTCATCGGATTTATGTTTGGAAATCCTTTACTGTATCTTATAAATTGTCTTAACCAAGACACAGAATAGTTAGATGGAAGTGTGAAGTCCTGATTTTCAAACCTTGCCAGTTCACGATCAATGTCTATCTGGATTTCTGGATTTGAAAAGTCAACTTCTACCGGTATCATCACAGAAACAGGGAATCCAAATTTCTTAAAATATGTGCTTTCGATGTCTAGAAACTTAGTAACAAACGAGTCTTTGGGAAGTATTTCTTGATACGAGAGGCCCTCTTGCAAACATGTAAGACCGTAAATAGCACATCCGATGTAAACGCAATAAAAAAATAAAATAACTGCTTTCACACTAGGTTTTAATATAAATGGACTGAATCGATCGCGGAAAAATATCGTCAACGGGTGAGGGGATTCAACAACGTGTAACTCATCAGACTCTATGGCAGGTAAATCATCACCTTCTTCCATATTTGATGCAACAACGTCCGATGCCACCGGGGTATAGCTAGACCCACCATTATTAGACCCACCGCTTTTAGAAACTGCATCATTGGGTGCAGCATCATTGTCAGAAGGTGAACTTTCAGATTTCACTCTCAGACCACAGCAAGTACTATCAGGTTTTACTTTTACACAACAGAAGATTGAATGTCTAGAAGCAGCCTCGCGACGACCAGATATAACCATACAACCAGCAAAGAATGTAATCTGATATATATAGTCGAATAAGACGGCGGAACCAGTTAAAATACTGAAGTACGATACCGCAGGAAATGGCGAGAACGCGCCTACAACGAAGACCAGAGTATCTGTGAGACTCGTGATGGTTATTGACAACGCGGCATCAGATAACGTTAGACTTGTCCGTGTATCTACAGGTAAACGTGGGTTCGTGTTTTTCCAAGACGCCATCATTATAAACATGTCGTCAACACCAATACCTGAAAAAGACAAACACAATAGTGATTGGGCATTTGAAAACAATTCCATTACAAGGGCCTCCTTTTGTTCATCAATTTTAAAATACTAATTTGTTCTGAAGAAAAGGTCTTTTTTGTTTGAAGTGTTGTTTAAGAGGTGTCATAGAAATGTTTGCCAACCCGTCACATAAAATGCTAGCAGCTGTAAACTGCTCCCTAAACTGAACCGAGCAGATACATATACTTACTTATGATAAAATACGGTGCACTTGAACTTATGTCGATGACTGGAACGCCACACAGAGCTATCAGTCCAAAGCCTGAAAGGATAGCCAAGCACGCAGACAACACACCGGCTATGGCGAGGGTAGGTTTGTTCAATACGCAATCAAGTCGCAAACAAGAAAGTACAGAAAAGCCCATCAAAAGGGTGAACGCTATAGAAAACTGATTTATAACGGCTTTGCTTTCTCTTGAAAGCGCTACATCTAATGAATGTGTTGTGTAAACATAAACGTCTAAGAACTCCGTGTTCATTCCCTCAAACTCGTCTATAAAAGCATCAAGCCAGTCTTCTGTCACGTCCCCTTGAATTGAGTACGACAATTGCATCGCTGTTGCTTTCAGTACAAACTCATCTTTAAGTTCCACGCCTGAAATCTCGTTTCCTATAAAATACGGCGCCCCGTCTTTTCTCATCGCAAAGGGGTATCCTATACGTGTTGTATTTAAATTATTTGCATCAAATTCGTACAAGGTAAGGACGTTCGACTTTGACTCGCATGATTGAGCATTCCATTTTTTTGCACAAATGTTATCAAATGTGTAGTATTTATCTCCATCTTGTATGGTTATTTCCTTTACTTTTTTATCCAAGCGAAGTATTTCTTCAAATGGTTCCTTTTGAAGAACTCCGTCAGATGATTTGGAAATAACAATTATGCGTGCTGTTGCAACCTCTGATGTTCGACGAGATATCGGCGCTCCTTCACCAGTGTGGTTGCCGAAAATCGACTCAATAATGCGTTTCTCCTCTTTCGCGGGACCATTATCCGGCGTGTATAAAAATTCTGAGTCGTCCTCAACATAAACATGCCTTAACCCCGATCCAAGGCCTATAGCAAGGACCAATGAACCAGCGATAAATAATATTGGATGACGAGCTAAAAATCTTCCATAGAAAGCGAAGAAACGTTTAAGGGCTTTCTCAATACAATCCGTACGCATTTTTACTGTTTACTTGAAACCTGCAATGAGAATATAATTAACGTAGTTAAGTAGGACATTAAATATTATGGCATTTATACATATAATGTTTTGTTAATCATTGTAACTGTAAATAATATATAGATACATGTAGCATGCAGAACCGATTCGATAGCTGCTTAGCAAGCACTCATGGCAATCCCCAGGGTGCTGCACCATTGTCATGTATTTTATGTTGTGTTTGTACATGAAAATTTAATCAAATAAATTAAAGTAAAATTAACCACTGTTGTGTAAAATTGAAAAATATTACCCGTTTAAACAATCAAATGTTTTGACCTTGAACAAATTTCGACATCGATATACATGAATACACGTTTTGTGTTTGGATTTGAGACTGCATAACTATACAATCAGGGAATATACTCCCTGATAAATTTGTGTTGATGCATAACACGTTCGTAAAAATTAGACTATATAATTTATTATGTCGAAATGAAAGGGTAACTCGGTGATATTCAAAATGTCGTTATCAGTTGCTGGTTAATACTAATAGAAAACGGGCTAGTTTCATCCAACCCTCTGGTAACAAAATATACACTTATAAATAGGTGGCCAAATGAAGTCGTTACGACAGGTGCATTATCCCTGGTAGTCGAATTAACTGAATCTGAAGGTTAAAGCCACCCCTGTAAAGGTCAACCCTCTCCACAGCCTACAACAATAAAAGTAACGAGATTTTAACCACGACCAAATGAAAAGTAATTTTGAGGATAATAACTGGTTCCGACAGGTCCTCCACTCCTCATGTTCTAGTGAATAGAGGCATAGTAACTGGAGACTATAGTAAGACTGAGTCTGGGTGTAAATATGTTAGTCCATTCCCTCTGACCTCATGACCCCCAACGCCATCCCCTTCTCTCGTAGCAAATTTAATTATAGAGAAATTCCTGCATATAAAACAGTACCATAACTCAATTCAGACCGGCACATGGTACAAAGGAATGAACTGTCAACGACCGATGGAGATGGTCCCTGCAAGGGTATTCATTTGGCGGTTTATAGTTGGTTCACTCATTTTGAACAAAAGTGGTCCCGTGAATAATAATTACATAATATTCATGAAAAACTGTTACATTTTATACCACTCTATCAATGAATGATATATTAACAGAACATGTGGATAATGTAATGAGGAAAGGTCATCTAACCATCTACGGTGACGCACAATATGAACGTAAATGATTTTACTATAAATCAAGTTCCTTTATGGAATCAGAATTTGTGACTAAAAATGTACCCCAAAATATTGATCAATGCAGTTCAATCAATAGCTTAAATAGCTCATTTGCATAATAAGTATGCTCTATGAAATAATGTTCTCAAACCATCTGCCGCTGATGTATTGTATATTGCACTATCAAAACAACGTGCAGATCTACCGGGTCACATTCAAATATGGGCGCGGCACATTATATTACAACATGTTATAGGCCTACATAAGTGATGTAGGAGATGTTATCTATTATAATGGTGATTTTAGTCAAGCGAATATATAATATTGAAAGTAGAATAATAAGCTGGCATAACATCAATTCTGCCGGGGGAAACAGCCGTTCTTTGTTCAGCAATACTTTTTCACATCCATTCATTCAAAGCTAGCTAAAAATGCAAATATTTCTTTCGCATAGACTACACAAACTGAAATTTACGTACCGTGGGAAATATGTACAACGTGAATCCAGAATGAATCTGTCTGCCTCCTCCTCAAATGCTGCTTACTGCGGTGCAAGACGATTAATAATTCATTTATTTCCAACTCAGTTTAATCATCTAGTTTTGCTTCTTGACAGACCGGGTTCTCGCTACGCTGTGAAATGCGTGTGTATCGTCTCTTCTTCACCGGTCTCGACCTGGTTGTCACATATATTAATATTTAATAATGGGTTAGGTCGTCACGCTACGCCAGGTTTATGCAATGACATAATTTGAAGGTTTTCAGTAATATCCGCACTTGTGACAACATAACAATATTGTTGTATATAATATTATGAAATATATTTATGCGAACAAAGTAGAAAGTATTTATATTTTTGGTCGAGTAATAAAATACTAATGTTTTTAGTTTTTTAGAACAACAGAAGTAAATGTATGTTGTAGGAAATCATTTTGTAGCATTTCGAATAATATTATTTTTAACGTTGTATTTTATTGTTTTCTTCCATGTGATAGTAGACAAATCTATGGTTCGACAATCGTCTATTCTTTTCGTGTTTAAAGTAAGTTCATTTGTACGGTGCAGGACACATCTGTCCGGATTGGCTGTATTTTGCTAAAACTGTTTCCCCCTCCCACCCAACGTTTAATAACGTGATCCCGGGGAGAAACATTTAACATTAAGTGTTGTTGTTGTTCCTATTGTACTTTTGTTTTTAATTTCATGAGATTACATTAGGCCCGGATGTATGACAAAGAAATCATAACAATTAAGAAGAGTACAGATACTTAACTTAAACTAATTTTATCTGAATTATTTTGTATTATCAGATATGGACCGTTTTTCGAACAACTCGCAGAGCATCTTCAATATCGATTGTACAAAATGAGGGACCAACATTATGCTAGCTAGTAGGCCACTGGGACGTGTAATACTGTACCATGGAGGCATATCCTCATTCATGTCTGTACCAACAAGTGACAGTATCGGAAACCAACCAATAAACCTCAAAACCAACTGTTGAATTGAAGCCTACCTCTCGTACACGGGCTCGTACAGCATGGAGAAATCCGCAATGGTTACCGCAAGCAAGCATTTAGCTTTAGCGATTGTGTTTCATCTTGCTACAATATAATAAATGTAATGAGCTTCTTTGATCTAGTGACCGATACCGTTGAAGAAGAGACAATTAAATCAGTTCCATGGTAACCGCCGTGCAGTTGTACCAAACAAAGAAATTTGTGGAATGTTCGAGACCTCCAGGGGCGTCGTATGCCTGGATTAATACCTGAACCCATAAATCCTCAATACTATGACAGGAGGAGTATAATAATATCAATCAATTTCTTTATCAACTAAGCTTTGGACTTATACAGATTATGTATACTATATTCTCGTAATTAGCACGATAACATTTTTTGAAATATCAAAATAATTATTATTAGCATACTCTAATCTCGGATTCAAATAATGAAACTCGGAAAGAATGAGGGCAATCATTCCAGCAATTACATGACAAACCTTTTATTGTGATTGTGAATAAACGTTGTTTTGAATAAATTTGTAAAAATACCACCCGTCACACTCGGATTCAACGGAGACTCAGAGTATTGATAATTCTTATTCTTTTTTAGTAATCTGCATACAACGTAATCATTCGACTGGATCTGAAATTAGTTTTTCTTTTTGTTCTGTATAAGGTTCGTTGAGTATAATAAGATTGTTCATATAGGCCTTCCTACGACTTTTTTTTCTGTACGTCAGTAAACTTCATCCAACTATTTTAATTAATATAGAGGGCCTGAGCAGAAGTTTGGGTCGCGGTCAAAAAAGAATATAGGCCTACTATTTCGAAAAGTATAACTAAAGATTACATAGCGCCGCTGCGGTATTGGTATAATATGACGCCCACGTTGCTACTCAGCGTTGTCAACGCAACACAGAATGTATTGTTTGGAAGTGTACGCGCGCGCGCGCAAACTAAGACCCTCTCGATGATTGTTTTGTGCGTTCGCATCCTTTGTTTTGTGACCTTCGTCAGGTGGTTAGCTCCGCAAAAACCAGCGGTGTAAACCGCTAACCCTCGGGACTCTGCTTGTCAGAGCTCCCAAAAATTGTTCCAAAAGTTGCGAACATCGTACAAGACATTATGTGGGAATCATTTTAGTAAAAAGTAAGTACTATAGCTTTTTTTTCGCAGGCCATATAGCCTATTATGGCCTAGGCCTAGGCCAAAAGCTCTGTCTACACTATCAAACTTTATGAGACAAAAAAATGTGATGTGCCCATATGATGATGGACATGATAACGTCATATCACTAACATATTTGGGCATCATCGAACATCATACTTTTTTCAACTGTCAAACTAGTTTGATAGGCCTAGTGCTTTGACAGAGCCAAATTATAATATTGAAAACAGAACTTAGGCCTAGGATGAAGCCTAGCCTAGGCCAGGCTTAGGCCCTAGTTAGGCAAGGGCTAACGCTAGAATACTTAACGGCTAGCATGGTGGAATTTTATAAAATATATAAAAGCACGAAAAGCCTTGCCCACTTGACCATTTTTTTATTTTCATTATTTTCTTTAGTTGTGTGCGTTTCAAGCGCTGTGTTCACTCCTAAACATAGGCTATAAAATTAAGTTCATTAACATAATCTTTGGAAAAGAAAACCAGACAAATGGAGGATCCAGTAGCGTCCTACGACGACTCTGAAAAGTCCACGTCGTCGGCAACTACGTCATCTCGTTTCACATCAAAGTCTTCGTGCAGTTTCCAGGAATGGACCAATGAGAGGCGTGGCTGGACGGTGACCATTGGAGGATTCTGCACTTATTTTATGATGTTTGGATTCGTCCAATCATTCGGTGTCTTTTATACATCCTTCCAAGAAGAATTTCAATCAAGCGCTGAGGCAACAGGTAATAATAATATTATGATGCTTTACCATACCTTAGTGATGTTAAAGAAGCAGTGAGTTTTAAAACTCGTAATGGTTGCCTCTTCTCTAGTGTTTTTTATGTGTCTGTCAAAGTTGTTTTTGAATGAGTTGACTGATGTGCTAAGAACAACATGGTTGTCAATCAAAGTAGAAAGAGGTAGAAGAAGAGGATAACGATTTTGATGACGACAACGATGATGATGATAATAATAAAATCGTACTTCTCCATAAAATTGATTTCAATATTTGTTGCACACATCGTATACACCCAAAAAGTTTACATGCGCATGTTAGGTCGTCAGCTGCTGAATCCAGGGTCGATAAAATTGGATCCGACGACTTAAAAAAACGCCAGTATATGACGTCATAAGTACTGGGTCATATTCCTCGGGCGTCGCAAAATCCAAAGTTTCCTTAATAAGAACGATGATAAAACGTGTTTAAAAGATAATCTTCTTGTTTATAATAATTGCGTTTTTATCCTGTCTTTTTTCCCAGGTTGGATTGGATCTCTGACATTCTGTCTTCTGTGTAGCCTATCTCCAATATCAAGCATGCTGTTTGAGACTTTCAACCATCGCATTGTGATCTGCACGGGGATAGCAATATGTACCATTGGCATTTTAGCGTCATCGTTTGCCCCCTCTATTGGGTTTCTGTACTTCTCCTTCAGTGTCTTAGTTGGCACCGGAGTTAATTTTATTTACACTCCAGTACAGCAGCTGGTCACGTGTTATTTCTCAACAAAATGTTGCTCTCGCGCAACGTCAATGGTTCAAGCTGGTGCAACGGTTGGTAAGTAGAGTATACGTCACACTGGATCGATGATGTGCATATTGCGAGGAAAGTGGACATGACAATGAATAAGTGTAGTAATGGTGGTGGTGATGATGACGAGGATAGTACTTGACCACCCGATTCTGCAGCTGTAACTAGATACATCTTAACTGACTATCGACTATCTCAATGACTTGCGATAGACGGTTAAGATGTATTTAATGACAATGCAGAATCGGATGTAATGGTAATAGCAATGACAACGAAAATTGCGAATCATCACCAAAAATGTAATGTTTTTACATGTTCGTTTTTTTCTCTAAGGAATGTTAGTGATGACACCGGTACTCCAGTGTATGGTGACGTCAGTCGGTTGGCGTAACGCTCTTCGGATTGAAGCAGCGTTGATGTTTATGATATGCTCAATGTGCACAATGTGGTTTGAAGCACCTCTGGTCATTACCCCTCCGTCGGACGGCCCACATAACGGCGACAGTGACTGTTTTAATATGCCAAACGCCATCAAGAAACAGAACAAGTCACCAACTAACAGTCTACATAAGATTGTAGACATGATGCGTACTTTGAAATATTGGTTCTTCATGTCGGCTATGTTCTTCGCGTATCTGGCCGCTTCATTCATCTCAGTATACTTTGTAAGTAGGCCTACAGTATGTTTGTCGTCAGTGCAACTCGGTCGTGAGTGAATCTCCGGTTGCGCTGGAGGAAAGAGCTCAAAACTGAAGTTACGTTATGAGGAATTAGGGTGCGTTAAAATTATAGTATGGGAGTTGGGCAACAATGGAAAAGAGGAAAATGCTCGCAAAGAAGTACGCTGATAACATTCCTATAGAACCTTGATAAAGTAGTCAGTGCGGAATCAAAATGATAGTTAAACTCTGTTCCATCATTAGTCCATCTTATGGATGAGATAATTTATTATAGTAATTATAGTCGTTTTCTCTCTCTGGTTTGTCGCCGGATGGTGCCATGAGAATGGTCTCAGACAATGAAATCGTTCATTATAGGCCTATCATCTAACACTAACAAATAATTTAATTTCAATGTCTTATAGGTAAGCATTGGAGAGAGTGTTGGATTATCTGCAGAAAAGGCGGCACTCCTAATCTCTGTACTGGGTAGTGGTGAGCTATGTGGTCGAATTATATGTGGGCTGTTTGGCGATCATCTTCCGTTTCAACGAGTGTATATGTTGGTAATCAGTTCATTGATTGGAACTATTTCCTTGATGTGTGCCATCAAGATCAACTCTGTCGGTGGCATGGTGGCGTTTGCAATATGTAAGTGATCACTTCTCAAAGACGTCACGTGAGTCATCAACATTTGAACGCGTATCAACAAAATGTATTTCTCTTCACGCTCGCGACATGTACCTAACCACCACGCAAGCAATACGCGCGCGTCTAAGTGCTGATGAAAATTGTTCGCGCACATGCAAATTCTGTTGGAATTACACGCGCGCGTTGTTCTGAACTGGTGATGGCACTGAGAGAAAAATTGCGTGTCCAAAAAAAGTTTCGTTATCTAAATCAGTATTTTGAACAAAAACATTATTTTTTTAAAAGATAGAATACCGGCACTCAGGCCGCCTAACAATTGTATTTCAAGGCATGATTTTACATATACAAAATACTGTAGTATAAATTATATCATTTGATATTTCTATATTTGTTTTTAGGCATTGGCTTTGCTCGTTCTATAACATATACAATGCCGCTTTCCGTTGCCATAGAAACATTTGGAGCTGAAAAAAATACAGAAGCGTGTGCTCATATTTTACTAGCAAGTGGTCTATCAACTATCGTTATACCATTTACAGGAGGTAAGCTTTCTCAGTTGAATTGGCCCCCGACTCAACTTCTCCCCCAATCCCCATCCCCCTTCTCCCCTCTCCCTCCTCCTCCTTCTCCTCCTCCATTTATTTAAAACGGCGTCCGGGCATTCTTGACGTACCGGTACGTACGATGCCATTAGATCAATGCGTTGTCACGAACTATTGGTCGTAAGTCTAGTATTTGAGTTTATATAATTATTATCACTGTTTTATTATAGGTAAAACATATGACGTCACAAATTCTTATACGGTAGCGCTGTGGATCCATGCCATGTTTTGTTTCCTGGCGACAAATCTATTCCTGGCAATTCCCGTTTATAAACGTTACTTGGAGTGTCGAGAAAACAAGTTAACGTCATTTATAAACCAAAATGCAGATGTCTACACCCTAACCGACAACTTGCAGTCCCCGCCTCTCGATGTCCCTCTTGCAGTTCCACTTGGAGAAGTAAAACTTGAGTTTGTTCAAGACAAGTTATAAAGTGGGGAATTGTGAAGAATATAAGAAACATTGTTTACAATAAAATCGACTAGTGCAATAATTAAACGCTGTTGTTGTGTTCATTTTTTCTTTCCATTCTTTTTTAGATAAAATTAAACATTCGATTTCAACCCGAGAACGAACAAAAATGTACAAAGACCGAATACAGCCCGTTCTTCATTTTTCATCCTGCCACAAACTACAAATTATAATTTTGTATTTATTTACTTTATTTATTTATTTTTTTTTGTCGTGGGAAATGTTTACAAGAGAAAAGCCAGCATCAGGCTCCACAAATTATATAAAAAAAAATATGAATAAAATACCAAGGATGTTGGGGGCGCACTCGTTGTTGAACTAGCCTAGGCCTCCTAGACAAGATGGCTTCTTCGTCAACTTTTAGGCAAGAAATGCCCCCAAAAGGGGGATATGGGCCAATTGATTACAAACGACATTTACCAAAAAGAGGATTCTCAGGTAATACAATTATCAGGATTTGTTAGAATTTAAGATTTTGTACTTTTGCTGAGACCTAAGCCTCTGGAGGCACGCACGGGCCGACACAAATTGTACCGGTGCCTGTCGTAGCACCTAGTAGGCTAGTACAAACAGTACTAGCTTAGTGGTAGGGTAGCCGGATTCGGGTAGCCTAGCACTACGTTCGTATACAGTAGGAGGCCTAGCTTAGATGAAATGTGTATGGTTAAACTCTACTATACTACTACTTTAATATAGGCCTATCTTAACTTTTTACTTTATTATTGTTTTAATATTCTAGGCCTAGGGGGCCTAGCTAGCCTATAGTAGGCCTAAAAAACCAAACCTCTAGTCCTACTCCTACTAGTAGCCGTAGACCTACTTATTTTTATTATAAAAATAAAATAATATATTATTTATATAATAATATAAATATTATACATGCACATCATAGTATGTGCACTGTCGCTGAGTGTCATGATATTCAGTATTGTTTATGAATGAATTTCATTCCTTTCTTGTACTGTACTACGGTACTATTAATAGGCTATGCTATGTTTGCTGGATGTGGGTTAATAATGGCATGTGGATATTTTACACTAAGAATGGGTAACAAAAAGCGAAGGTGAGAATTTGAGTAATTATTATTAACACATGTTCATACTGTACAGTTTCTCCAAATCAATGTTGAATACGATTACAAGAATTGCAGTATTAATCAATTTAATAATCAATAACTTAAAATTGTCAAGTTAAATCCATCAGTACCACTACTAGTAACTCTGTAAAATAATTTAAAAACTAAAAATTTGCAATACTTTTCTAGCTACTGAAATCAATATTTAGAAATATTGGTTTTAATAAATCATTATCATCATGATTTCACTTTGTTACAGGCTTTTACAGCGTGAAGACAGGGAAGCATACTTAGCTATAATGCCTTTAGTTGAAGTGGAAACAGATAGGGAGTAAGTAAAAGGCCACAGTACAATTTTGAAATAACATGTTTTAGTTTTGAACTTTGTCTATAAAGATCATTGTAATTATATATTTATAAATATTTCTTTTTAATCATATAGAGAAGGGAGGATTACTTCAGAATTAAACTTTTGATGTTTTGTTTATTATATACCGTATATCCTCTGGTATAATCCCACACCAGTAGAACACAAAATTGGGCCGACCTTGGGGGTGGGACTATACCCAGGGAAACCCTGGTTCTAGAAAAAAATGATTTGTAAGCATTTCTTGTAATATCTCAGCTAAACTGGCTAGAGATAGGCCTACATCCAGACAAAAATGAATACTGGGACTAGTATACCTAAAGATATGCCTGTTTGTGAAATCAGTAAAGTAAGAGGTGGGATTAGACCTGAAGTGGGATTATACCTGAGGATATACAGTATTATAGTCTATACTGTATGAATATTTTTTTTTAGCGTGTGTGTTCATAGTATTTTGGTTGTTATTGTTATGAAATGGTATTTCACACAAAATATCATTCCACTCCTCCCTGTGTCTGCTTCTTATTAATTTTACATTTCTTATTTTTAGTATTCTAAAGCGATTAAAATTCAACCAAGCGCAAGAAGCACTCATCATGAAAGATGTTCCCGGCTGGAACGTCGGTGAAAGTGTGTACAACACAGATAGATGGATTGAACCTTGTATTGAAGATCTTTACTATCTAGCACCAAATAAAGAAAAAGATAAAGCCTCCTTTGGATATAACCACTTTGTCTAAATCAAAAGTATTTTAATGGTAAACCTGGTTTTCACAAAGTCACTAAAATAGTCAGAATTACTATTCACGATGAGAGTCTTTGCTAATTTTGTTCATGCCCAAAACAAATTACCAACAAGTAAACTGATCATATGTAACATTCTCTGTATAACTAAAACCAGTATCATAAGAAAATTTTGTAATACACACATATGTTTTACACATAATAGTGTACATGTGCCACATGTGATACATATGTGACGCTGTATTACAGAATTGGCATATGATACTGGACAAATTATGTTGAGATACAGTACAGATAATCCGGTTGCTACATGCTACTGTACATTATCGAGAAGAAAACCAAGTGTCAAATGAAAATGTCAACTGAATTTGCTGTGACTGAATGAAAATAAAAACATCAGTTTTGTTAACGGAGCGAGGGCAAAACCAGGTTTTACGTTATAGGACTTTATATTGAATTGAATATAAAAGTGTGTTTTTGAGTTATAGAACTTTGAGCTATCCTGCCAATTGAAAAATTTGTTTGAGTAGATTCTGGTTGAATTGTTTAACGGAAACATAACAGTGCGTACTGATTATTATAGCTATAAGCTTTTGTAACTGCATAGAAATCTAAGGATACTCTCTTATTATTATTAACACCATAATGCAGGCTACTGCAATCACAATCGTGCCATGCTATACAGTAGGTTAATTGAGAGAAATAAATGTGTTTATGAAAAAATATTTTTACTGGTATACATCACTGTCTATTTCGTGCCTAGCTTACCTGGATAAACCGACATTAGATTATTCTCTCCTGGAAAAGAGCTACAACTCGAATATATGCAATTTTAGTAAACACCCCTATCAGATAACGATACATTCCGTTTTTTATAACTAGTATTAGGCAATCAATCGTGGTGTATTAGGTCTGTGAAGCTTATAAGCAAGTGAATGTTGAGTGTGGACCACCACTGCCAGAACGCTAGATTATTTTCCATACCAGATTGTCTTCCGTTCGAGATTCAGATCAATCGGACTCGCACATGCGCATTAATTATCTATAAGTATGAACACTGCATTTCACCACAGATTTACTAACTTGGGTGAACAGAGACTCTAGCACACCGATACAGTAGATAACGAAGTCAGAATGAGATTCGGTCCCGATTCGGTCAATACTTTTTTTCATTACGTTTAATGATTCTTTCTACAAGGTCCTATCAAAAGACAATCTTGATATAATAATGTACGAAAGCAATGTTTGATTTTTTTTATTAGCAGATATTAAAATTGCGTTATATATCTTTTCTATTCTAAATAATTTGATTTTATAATGTTATGCCTATTTCTATATCGTCATTGTTCCAAGTGGTAATGAACTCCTTTGAAGTCTGCCGCTTTCGTACTGATAACGTTGCGCTGTCTTGGCGGTGTATGATGTTAGGTGTGTTGTGTTGAACGAACGTTCACCTCCGAGTGGTGGATCGATATGCGATTTTCGAAGCTGATGAAATAACGAAAACATTTTTAGAAATACACTTCTCATAATCATACCATTGAAAAAAAGAAACAGATAGAAATCTACACTACATTGTTCGGAACTAGTTGGTTACGAAAATATAACTCTAAAAATATATAAATCGATTGGATAAATGTTAATTTTTGCAATAAAATGCGTGTAAAAAATCAACCAGGCAAGACACTCGGATTCTTACACGGAGGATCGATAACTAAAATTATAAGAGAAGGTATGGTTATTGTTAATATTCATATACAGTATAACATGGAATGAGAGAGAAGGATTTTAACGACGATAACAAATAACAATCCGCTAGTGGCCTATAAACTAAAGCACTGCTGTCAATCGAACACGCGCTGTCTTTGAACACAATGTCTCTTGCCGCGACCTAGACTTGCTCCAAATCTGTATTTATTGTCTTTTTTATGTTAGTCCCACACGTCGTTGTTTAATTTTGTCTCTGCTGGAAATAATACTGTACAAGTTTCCAAGCTCAAGTAGTATACGTATGAAACGCCATATGTGTCAAAAGATTGATCTTTTTACTAATATTAAGTCAAAACTCCGTCTGGAAGCCAGACTAGGCGCGACCCTGTATAGGTAATACAGTATCAACAAAGAAACCTAATAAAATAAATCGTTTGATCGCTGTATTAAATGTATCATTCTTTAACATTGTGGGTCCACGACGCAATGGCTGGCGGCAAGATACAAAGATCTCAGATTGATACAAATCTTTCTCTCTCACCAGAGTATACAAGTATTATAAATAAATAACATTAGAGCGTTTACCTGTTCAAGAGCTTCAGCCGTCACGTGATGTTTGCCAACCTTCCATGCCGGGAAGTCTGATAATGTTGTTGGACGTGTTGCTGTATCTTCTATAAGGAAAATGAGATAAGGAAAATGAACAAAAGGTCTAAATTTGCTTGAACATTTTAAGCGATTTAATTTTCTCCCGTGTGCCGCAAACTCATGCAAACGTGTCAACATGGAATAGTGATCTGGAAGAGGATATCTGGCCTATGTTGACTGCTTCTTTGATTAGCAATGGTCCATTACGTAAACACAATTATACGCTACAAAGTAAGCCATTTTTAGGGAATTTCGAACATTGTTTTGTAGAGATTGTATAGTATACCGTACTTACTGTAATAGTCCATTGGCACTTTACTGGTTGGTCCAATCACTCTTGACACTGGATGCAACGGCTTCACTGCTGGGTAAGCATCATTTTGTGTTGTACTGTAGAGCGTTGATCCTGGTTTAGACTCTCCTAATATCACTTTGCTAGCAATACGTTTTGCAGCTCCAGATATTATCTCGTTTCTGAAACCTTTAGGCGGCTGTAATTTGAAATAAATAAATTAGTATATATATATATGTGTTGTAAACATCAAATTGATTGTTGTAGAATTCATTCTCAGTAAAACATATTTTTCTTCATTGGCATCGCAAATAGCTTGAGAATGTTTCCCTACGTATACCAGACAATAGCTAGATTAGAGGAAGAGTGACGACATTACAATTATAATTTCACTCTTCCCTGTGAGCTAAACTAACATTTAATCACCGATGTAGAAATGCTTCTTTATTTTTATTACAGATCTCTCCACCAATGCTTTAATTTTAACAACTCTTTCAACAATGTTACACATCATTGTGTGACCATATGACATCTCTTTCTCATCTGATACGACGTCATTATCAGTGTATCCATGGAGTAAATTACTCCATGGACGTTGTATTATTATCTCTAGTGTCTTACCCCAGTGTGATACATAGTATAGTTTGTCGTGCTAACTCGTTCTCTATCTCTCTCTGGATGTCTGTCTCCTTCGGGAAAACTGCTTCCATTATTATCGTATGGAATCTCTTTCTTAAGACCTAAATAAATGGAAATCAAACGTTAGTCACATTAAATTCTTTAAATTGCTCTGGTCATGCCAAAGTCTCATGTTATACGTGTGTTAAAGACAAATACAAAACGTCGAAGCTTACTTGGTTTAACCACAGGGCAGCAGTACGCTTCTGCGGCAGTCGTAGCAAACTTATCGTATTTTGAGGTATGACCCATTTTGAAGTTAGTTCCGCCGATGCAACCAATCGCCTGCTCTCTTTCATAAGCCTTGTAGTTACTGCTATCGTGTTCAGGAAAAGAAACCTCTTGCGTGGTCACGTGTTCATTTAATTTATCTACGTCACCGTTTGGAATGTTTGATCCAGTTGTCTAAAGATATATAAAATTGTTTTAGATTTTGTTATGGCACTGTGCAATTATTGATCGTTATAGCAATTAGGGAGCCTATATACTTACGTTTGGCTTAAACCTCTTATAAGGAAGATATTTGGCGGGAAATTGGTCGCTCGTCGATGTTGAGAAGTTACCATGCGTTCTGTCGTCACCACGTACAGTCGATTGACCACCTGAACACAAAATAACATAAAAAACATTGAGTCATGTGTCTCCAAGTTTCTCCATAATCTAAATGCATCATTTACGTATATCACGGTATGTCTTCAATACGTAACGCCTAAAGCCACATTCACACGACAGTGCCGTTCAATTCTTTAGTATGATTTTCTATCATCTAACAAACCAATCAATCTTCCGTTCCATGAAGATACGGAACAAGTGCGAATGAACAGTAGCATAAGTATTGTCACAGGAAGGAAGACGGTACGATTCGATCTTCCGTTCCGTCCGTAAAAAGTATGTGAATCATGTAGCTTAAATTGTCGTTGACTTCTGCAGCCTACCGTATATACATACATCAATACCGTTTTATTTTCATCAAAAAATCATTAAAATTAGGATAAATGAAACTTACCAACATGCATACACGGAGCTCTTTCAACAGTAAACTTGGAGGTATCATGACCAGTGAAGTGAGTTTTATAGTCAGACACAGCAATAGGCTCCTTTTCCCGATCTCCTTGTGGAACATAACTTCTCATCGGGAAAGCCATTGGCAAACTCCTGCTAAACGGCTTTGGCGGATACATTTTTGAATGCGTCGTTTTGAAAGAGTCTATACTTTCATCCGCGTCCATTTTAAAATTTGTCTTAGTAAGTGTTGCACATGGCGGGAGTTTTGAATATTTTTTTGGCTCAAAAGAATGAATCGTCTCAGTGACGTCACTTATTTCTGCTTCTTTCGTTCTGTGCATGACTTCAGCTGGTGCTGGTGGCACAGCGGCCGGTGATCGACCGTAGTGTCCATGCAAATGGTAGTCTTTCGTGAAGGTGCTACGTTTTGTAGCACTTTTAGATAGACGTCTATCATAACCAATTTTGAAATGAGAAGCAACAAGAAACGCCTGTCCAGTAAGTCTAGGAGGAATCTGTGAAATTGCAGGGAGCCTTATTGATTCTCCTGGCATTTTTAAATAAAAGACCTCCTGGAAGAAAATATTCAAATTGTATTCATAATTATTAAAAACTGTAATAGGCCTAAGCAACACACTTCGAAGAACGAACGTCTAAGTTATAGTAAAAACATGTTTTCTAATATGTACTGATTTACATGGCGTTCCATAGTTTTTCCGATAGATTCAGATCGCTGGCATGCCATACTCCCATTATTAATTCATCATGAGGTGTACCTTTAGCATAAACCTCCTAAAGATTTACAGTCGATCTATGACCCTCATAAAATATTACTCTCTCGAGGACGGAGACGACGGTCCTATTGTAAGGGTAAACTTATGTTGCAAATAGTTTTATATTCAACAGGGAAATGAAAGAATTTAACACAGGCTTGCGTTGCCCACTAATCAGGTTTCAAACTTTTTTTATCGACCTAAGTTTATGGAAAATAATAATGTAACTAATAACGGGCAAGTAGCACCGTTTAATTGGAAGATGATTTCTTTTCTCTCTCTGTTTTATTCACATTAATATCATCTTATATTATATTATTTTCATTATTATCACATTTTTGTTAATATCTAATGTTATTACAAATCAACTTCATCGGTAACATTTTTAAATCTTGTAAATTCACTTCACTATTTTCCAATCCATATTATCTCCTTTTTTCATTAATTTTCTTATATTTTTCTATACTAACACGATTTTTTTTTTAGTAAAATGTATATATCTTTTCTGTCTTTCTTCCAGCCCACTTTTGAGTCTAATTCACCTAACTTAAATAGCAACCTAGTCGCCACAAGTTCCTCAGAATCGGAAAACAGTATACAGTTTGTCTAATAAAGAACTTGAGGATGTTTAGGTCTAAAACACAATACAACTCATTGTGTGAGATACTCACAGTTATAGTTTTTAACAATGTAACTATCGATTAAGTCAATGTCTTTTGTTACATTGTAAAACGTAAGTCATCATTCGTTGAAACTAGCAAAATATTCCCACTCAATATTATTTATATTTGTTTTTATTTTAAAACTAATAGGCCTATTGGTTATTATTAATAAATAATAAAACTTTAAAACACGTACCTTTTATACACTTTTAACAATAGTTGTAACGAATTTTGAAACAGTTACACAAGTAAACGTCAGTAAGTTAACGCTGTGCAAACAAGATTAAGTACACACACTGTTGTTATGGCGTTAACTTTTATGAGGAGTGTCACCTTGACTACGACGCGCAAACTCCCTTGCGTACTCTATCGTTAGAGGGCGCGTGATTAAATTTATACAGTGTCAGCAGCTAGCTTTCAGAGGAATTGAATTTTATTCACGTTTACGGTTTAAATCAATTCTGTTCTGTATTTGTCTTCCATCGTATAATGTATACTGTAACTGTTTTATGGTGTGACCATGAAACTATAGATGCATGGTAAAGAAGTTTGACAAATCCTCGATTTATAGAAAATAATTAATACAGTATGAAGATAACAGAAAAAATACTACACACAGAAATAAAATTTGTCAAGAAATAAAACTTTAGGATGTTCATAATATACAGTATATATTTTTATAAAACAGATAAAGGATTACATAAAATGATAGTAGTACTATAGGCACATAGTCATATTGTTTTATTATTACTGACATTTTTCTGTAATATGAATACTTGTGTCAAATTCATTTCCAAAGGCATGTTATGCAAAATTGACAACCCTTGGTATTATGTGTAAATATATAATAATTACACTATACAAAATAAAGTGTATTAATCTTTATAATTATATTGCAATTGCAATTTAAGTCTCTTCTTAAAACAAACTCCAAATATACTAAAGTTCTGTCTACACTATCAAACTTTATTTGACAAAAAAAGTGTGATGTGCCATATATGGACACGATGATGTCGTAACACTACCATATTTGAGCACACTTTTTTTTGTCAAACTAGTTTGATAGTGTAGACAGAGCTTTATAGCACTGTGAGGCAGCAGTTTAAAGCTCTGTCTACACTATCAAACTAGTTTGACAAAAAAGTGTGATGTTCCCAAATATGGTAGTGATATACCCAAATATGGTAGTGATATGACATCATCATGTCCGTATATGGGCACGTCACATAAAGTTTGATAGTGTAGACAGAGCTTTAGAGCTCTTTATAAATGCTCAGTACAGTATTATTATTTTTTCATTATCATACACTTTTTAGAATGCTAAAGCCTTTTAAATTATCATTCAACTACAGTACTACTTTCAAGGTTTTTGACCTCGTTCTTAATCTCCCTCTCTGACATCGTCAACACTCTTAGATTTTTAAACTCATAACCAGCCTCTTTCAATGCCTTGTAACGTCTATTAAGTGTGTCCACACTGAAAGAAAACACTCTTGGCTGTTGTTGTATTTGTTGTAGTGTGAAGCCCACTTCTTGAAGCATATCGGCTTTAGCCTGTAAAACATGAGGCTGAAAGTTGATAAACTTTGGGTATCTGGTGATTAAAGTCGCAGTGTCTGTTTCATCAAGGCTAAATAAATTTTGAACAAAATCAAACTTTGCTTGAATGTAGTGAGGGTAGACACGTAGTGTTTCTGGACAGTAGCGTACCACAGTGTACAATGCTTTATCAGTGAAGCCGAGAGATACTAAAAATGCTATGTTCCTGACAATCTCACCAGGACTCCTGATGAACACCTTTGGGCTTGACATGAACATACTCCGAAGCATTTTTCTTTCAATTTCTTCATCCATTGGATAATGCGCTTTAAGAATATCAATAATCAGAATACATACAGCTTCGACGCCGTTTCTCTTACGAGAGAAAGTACTCGGATAATAGTATAAAATTATTGCGATTTTCTTCATAGACACTTGAAGTTTTTCGGCGTATCTCACATTGCCTTTTATCGTCTCGACGGGAACGCTGAAAAATCGTGGAGCACGACTAATAACGTGGCAGACTTGCTCATTGGTCAAACTGTATTTCTTTAGTAAGTCTACGTGTTCTTTTAGATGATCTAGCGACCGTGATAAAAGCATGGGTTGTCTTGATACAATGCTCTGAATGGCTTCATCATCGAGGTTAAGATTACGGAAAAAGTGAATACTGTTTTGAATTTGATTGAGGTTCTGCTTCATTGTTGTTGGGCTTCTGTCCTCAATTCGTTTGGTGTCAAACCCCAATTCATTTAGGTATGCTTTGGTGCTTTCACTTTTACCTTTTTCTAAATTAGATACATCTTTGTTGTCAGTTGAATTACTTCTCTTAAAGCAAGTTGTATAACAAGACAGTAGCATTCCATTGCTATTTAATTGTACTGAATGTGTTAAACGAATAATTGTTCTAGCACATGCTGTTACGTTCACATTTATTAAATGACAAGATGACGTTCTTGGATGCAAGAAATGTGCCAAATTTGGCATTAACCTGAATGTTTTTGACATTTTTGGTGACATCACATAGTCATGGTAACCTCTAAAAAGACAAACAGTAACAGTAATAAATGAAAAGAGTATACCATATTTATCTGAATAAACGCCCGATTCGAGGGGAGCGATTACTCAAAATGATATTCTATGGGGGGAGGTTATTTTATGTCTAAGGTCAAGGTAAGGCCAGGATTATAATTAAATAATCAACATTGACATTTAAAAGTGAGAAGTAACATTGGCAATGACATTGTTGTTAATGTTGGTGAATATAAACTCTAGGCCTAGGCCTACTAACTGTATAAAAATAAAAAATATATTTAAGGCCCTAGCCTACTAGCCTAGTCCTAAAAATTGCGCCCATTCATTTATAATTCACTTGTGTAGACAGGACTTGCTAGTACTAGTCTAGGCCTAGTCTTTTGTTGGATAGAAAACGGGCAAACGTGCAATATTTCACCGGTACTCAACTAACCAGACGGAGTAGAGGCAGGCCTACACAATCGAGAGCGCTGACTGGGGATTTCCAGGACTGGTACGGTAAAGACACTAGCTAGGCTACTGCAAATGCTGCTGCAATTCTTCGGAAAAATGGTCATAAACCCATAATAAAGGCTAATAAAACAATTAGGCCTAGGATTTTTTAGGATGTATTGTAGGCAAACTACTTACAATTATAATTTGGTGGTCAACATTTTTAACGTAAAACCAAAGTCCGACCGACTGGGGTCGTAAATTATGGTCATGGAACGTCATAGGTGCCTTCATGTAAGTATAGTTGGTTTCACCAATTAAACTATGAATCTATTGCAAGAATAAATGCAAATTTGAAAACTATTTTATTCGTTTGTACGGTTTATTCAGTGCATCCATAAATTGTTATTATTTGTTCAACAATAATTGATTCACAATTATGGTCTTTCTATTCAAAAGGCGTTTCATAAACTTCTGCATAAAGTTTAGGTCCAAAAATCCAAGAGAGTGGTGGCGCTCTAGCAAAAAACACGTCGCACAAAAAACACAACACCACCACAACAAAATGACCAACATGATGATGTCCAAAATTGAAATAAACTTCACTCGTTTGCTTGCCCAATGTGAAGTTATGGTTTCAGAAAAGAAACAAGGAGACTGGCGATTAGAAAAGGTAATGTTTGCCTACCCAGCCTAGGCCTATGCCTAACTTTACACTAGTAGTACCTAGCCTAGGCCTATGCTTAACCCATGACAAGGATTGGATGGTAGCAGGACGAATCGGGCCAACGAGGTACATTTGGCCCGAGACGGTTCGGCCCATTTAGGAGGTGTCAGCTTTACCATGATATAGGCCTACTGTACATTTATAAATAAGCTTGCTTCAATGATATGGAGTTTATGCTTATTAGGCCTAGAGTCGTTAATAATTGATGATAATGGTTTTGTTTTACGGAATCTCATCTGTGAGGCCTAGACCTATTAGGCTATATACAATATATACAGTATGGCTAAACTAATATATGTAGTACTTGTAGACATGCATGGGTTTTTTTAATGCTCTCTGTTTTTTCTTATAGTATGTTAAAGCCTTAGATCAACAATATACAGACTTAAAAAAGTCTATTCAGTAAGTGACTGCCTCAGTTAATTATTTTATGAATTAAAAGTTTTTATATGATGAGTTGAATGACAGGAATATTTTAACAAATGAAAGATATTCTCTCAATGTTCAGGCCTACAATTCACTATTTATTTGCCTATCCTTTAAAGTAAAATTTTACTAATGTTAAAATTACTGTTAATCTATTAGGAGACTGAATCAAATTATTTAAAATCACTAAAAAAAAAACCCGCAAAACCAATCAGTCTAATGACAAAGAAAATTAATTGTTTCAACATGTTTTCTTACATTGCAGTGTACCAGCTAAGGAGAAACTGATTGAATATGGACAGAAGTTAGACTTTTTAAAGGGAATTTTGAATGCTGATAAACTTGTAAGTACTGCAATTACTACTGCATAAATAAAACAAGACAAATTGTTTGTCTGCTATCAACCGGCATCTCTATATTACAAATTATAGGGGTGCGATGAAATTATAGAATTTTCTTTTGCTAGAAGTAGGCCAAAATCAAAATATTGTTTTAAAAATTCTTTAGAAATATTTATATCATACTACAGATACCACTTCCAAAACTGGATACCCTTTAGAGATTGTAATTTTATTGCGAAATTTTTGATGTCATTTTTATATTTAATATTGTAATTTTATTGTAAAAAAAAAATTCAGCAATTCAGACTTTGGCTGCAAAGGTATTTTTCTTGTTCAAAAATAAAGATACCATACTATTATTATTACTGTTATTTTAAAGTCAATCAGTTAACAACAACCAGCTCTCTTTACAAATTACAGGTTGGATGAAAATCTTTTGTGAGATTATTTTCCAATACATTTGTTCCTATAAACAATATGTAATAATGTTATAAATGTTTCTGAGATATTGTTCTATCTGTATCATTAGACCTGTGCTTTGCAAAAGGCAGAAGCCAGCCAACTGCTTGCCACCTCGTCTGTGCCTACTCTACCAGATTCAACAACAGAAAGAGGAAAGACAACAACAAAAAGACTTCATTTACAAGCTACCTCACATTATACAAATGAGATGAGAAAAGAACTATTAGGAAATGTAAGTAATACCATCCTGTACCATAAAGCTCTGTCTACACTATCAAACTTTATGTGATGTGCCCATATATGGACATAATGATGTCATATCACTACCGTATCACACTTTTTTGTCAAAATAGTTTGATAGTGTACAGAGCTTAATACATGATTTTCATATCTTGGATGACTGTCCATTGATATTCAAAAGTTTGACTGTACAGTGCAGATTGATTGACTGTGTAGACCAGTTATCAAATACAACACCTATCTCAAGCAGTTTGGTACAACCTCAACTGTTTCATTTGAAATAAAGAGCTGTAGCTTGGTGGTTAAAACATGCTTGCCTTCCAATCCAAAGGTCCAGGGTTCAATCCTGACTTAGTGCCAGGGTTGTAACTCACGACTCTTTCAACTCCACTCCCTAAGCCTCAAATAAGACTATATAATATTATAAGCATGATAAATTATAAATATTTTATCCATCGTGTAATTGGTGAGTTACTCTCTGTTGGATGCATATGAAATGCATTAAAAAAGAATTTAAAAACTTGCTAATCCAGGAATAATTAAAGGCAAATACCTGTACACAAATTAAATAGTATACTGTATATATATATAAGCATGGTGGATTGAGTTCTGTATCTTATAATCTATTAGTTATTTATATTCTTTTCTTCTTTTAGAATGTAGATGACGGCTCAAAACAAAACCCGTAAGTCACAAGTTGATTTTGTAATATTTAAGTAAAGTTACTATTATATATAGTCTAAATAGTGTGTTACTTAATTTGTTGATGTACCACTGTGGGTTTTTTAATCAAAAAATATTTTATATACTTTGCTGTATATTACGTCATCTAGATACTAATTTTCAGATCTAATGATTTTTTGAATATTTCAATAGTGATGCTAAGATCACTGGTTCTGAAGACCTTGATGACTTCCTGCAGCAGCATCAAGACAAGCAAGAGAAATTGGCAGAGAACATGATATCATTAGTCAGGAGGTTAAAGAACACAACATCAGCTGCTGGTGAAATAATCAAGAAAGACAACGAGGTAAGAATTTGGTGATTAGGAATCTTCTACAATGCCATTATGGAGGTACTTCTACGTTGTTAGACTCAATATGGTCGATCCTAAGTCAAGGTGACAAACTTAGAAGTGCATTCAAATTTTTTTTGTACTGTCGTTAAAAAACAATCAATGACTTTTAAAAATGAGATAATACATAATTTAAGGTTGTTGAAAATCAAAAGCTCCTTATTGTAGTCTAAATGCAACATAGTCAATTGAAACCCCTATTATATTTGTTAATATTATAACACACCTGATTATAGAATTTGTATTAAGTTTTAACATTGAAATATACTCATTTACCATAGAGATTGGTGAGTACTATCAAACAAGCAGATACAAATACATCACAACTGAAGGTACAGTCTGATAGAATGGAGAAACACTCAAAGAAATCATGCAATTGGTGGATGTGGGGAATGCTAGCAATAGTCTTCATGGTATATTTCTGGATGATCATGTTTATACGAATGTTTCCAAAAAAATAAGATCTAGCTAAAGAGCCTTTCAAACTGTTCCTGCACGGTTCCGGTCCAGCACTGGAAAATCAAATGGAACGGCAATGTTTTTTCTTCATGACGCGGCTATGCGGATGAAAATTAAACATTTACGTTCAATTTGACTTGCTGGGGCCGGAACGGAACTGTGCCAGAACAGGTGTGAAAGACTCTTAACTATGTATGTATAAATATGGAGTTTAATAGTAATACATTAATGTTTAGGGTAAGGCTGCTGGCATGCAAACTTTAAGCCTGGTAACTGTACATTTCAGTGACGATCCAGGATTGTATAATTGGGGTACTTAGGTGTACAAATTGAAGTGCTGACTTTAACCAACTAAAGCTCTGTCTACACTATCAAACTGATGTGCCCATATATGGACATGATGATGTCATATCACTACCATCTTTGGGCATATCACTACAAACTAGTTTGATAGTGTAGACAGATCTTAAGTAAATACCACTTAAGGGAAGGCCATGATTATTCATAGGTATATATTTCTTGTGTGTTTTGTGAATACAGCCACAGAATCTGCTGCCACCACAATTATCCATGGGCTGGTGATGTCAAATATGCAAACCGACTGTATTAATTACTGCCTCAGGTTTTTGGCTCCGATAGGGGTAGTTGGTGACGCAGTTCATTATTGCAGATGTTACAGCTTTTTTTTTTCAAAATCTTAGGAGTCAAACACTCCAGATTTGGTGCTAATACCAAAGACAGGTTGTGATTAAAATAAATCGTAATCAAACCGTATTATTTTTGGCAATGAAGACAGATGACAACAAACATTACTTTCTTGATCAAGATCAATACAAAAATATTCTTAATTTATCATTTTCTCTAATGTAATAAAACAATATGTATGTACTTTTTTTTTTAATTGAAAAAAACCAATATAGTACTTGGATCATGTTAATAGAAACCTACCATATTGTTTACATTAGCAAAGGTAAAAGTATGTTCACACTGAACGTATGAATAATGTGTAAAGCTCTGTCCACACTATCAAACTTTGTGACGACACAAAAATGTGATGTGCCCATATATGGACACGAGGATGTCATATCACTACCATATTTGGGTACGCCACACTTTTTTGTCTACTTTGATAGTGTAGATAGAGCTTTAGAATAATTCATTTCGGTGTCCGTACAACTTATGTGTGTAAATGCAGTGCCATGAAAAATGTTACCAAATTTTCTCCAGCCACCAGACTGAATCCGGCTTCAGTGAGAACATAGTTGCTTTTCAGGAAAATACGTTAATAGAAAACGTGGTTGCCAATCAAAACAGGCAGTGATGTGGAATTCATTCAATTCAGGAATTCACTCAACTTATCAACAAATTGCAATATTTGATAGTCATAATTACTAACAGTATATGCTGTCACTGGAAAGCAATAAATTACTACACTGTAAATGTCTGTTTTACAACAGGATAAAGTAAAAAACTTTATTTAACTCCTTGAACTTGGTTCTTTATCTGCATCGTTATCTAATAAAAAGATCCTAAATTCACAAATACGTCATGCATGCTGCTACAGCTGAAATGACATGTAGGACAACCCTAAATCTGTCAAAGTCATGTAAACTGTGGTTCCAATGTGTACATCTTATGATAGATTTGTAGATGACAAATCAAGGGTTGACCATAAAATCGCTAACCACTATTCAGTTAAGGTTGTAAAAAAGCTCTCCTATTTGTGTAGCTTTTACCTACTGCATAGCAGCAACCCTAGTATTATGTATACTATTTATTATTTTGTGAGCCGAAATAAATAACAATCGTAAAAATTAATTGGAAAATCAATATGAGATGTCTAGCCTGGTGTGCTATGCTTGCTGCCGAAAACCTTAGTGGTTAAACGTGTGTTAATTTTGAAGATGGTTCAATCATGTTATTTATAAAAACAATACACAGTGCTAACCCCTATTAAAGGGACACCTTCTGTTCCCCACAAAGTGTCTCCTTATTAGGAGTGTTCCAACGTAAAGGTTCTATTGTAGTTGTTTACTTATCATGATATCTTAATATTCTTTATGACGAACTTTAATCATTTTTTTCTTCTCTCCATAACAAATAAGGAATATATTATAATGCAATTTAAGATCTTGGTTGTTGCAACCATGCTATAATTTATTGTATATACGATTGTGAAATAATAATTAAAATAATATTAAATGAGAATTCATTTGTAAGTCTATTTGTTTTAGAATTTAATTAAAATGGAATTGATACTGTCAGAAACAAATTATCAAATCAAAATAACTTTCATCAATCATCCTTGCTTTCATTTTACTCATAACAAAAATAAACATAGACATACGTTATACTATACTTGCTAAGCTGCATAAACAGTCAGAGGTTTTTATGTTTAAAATACTTAATATTATCTCGCCTTGTCCCCCCCCCCCCCCCCCCCAAACTATCATTTTTGCGTGTTGGAAGATAGAGCTATTTTTTAAATTGGTCCGAGGATGGTTAAGGGTCTACGAATGGTTCAAATTGGTAGCTGAACCTAAACCTAATGTCATATCTTTTGCATTGTAATTCTAACTTTAGGATGGGTGAGCGGTTATGATTTATAATTAATTGGGTAGTTACTAAAACTAAAGCAACGTCATTTTGGTCTCATAGTATTCATTTCTCCCATTTATAGTTAAGGCCAATTTACACAGACGAGCGGTGACTGTAATACAAATATAGAATCTATGTTGTTTCTTATGACCGTTTACACACAATTCGGAGCGGACGGGTGGTTTTCGATAGATAGATACAGATTCTACGTCTGTGTAAACTGGAATCAACACTTTGGTGGAAACTAAGCTTGTATGACACACCATCTGTAAATTACTTGATTGATTTCTGATAAATTACTTCCACCTTCTTCCACAAATTTGACGTCTTCTCGGGAAATTCTGTCTGTCAACCAATAGAAAAGCTAATCAGATTTTTGTTCCAACACTCCAATCTTTTGGGAATCTAACATTGTATCACGTAACTGTCTCATACCTAGTCAGAATTATTCAACACACCACCAATATAACAAATTGTAGCTAAAGATAGTAGTTAATACGCTGAAAAGGTACAAGATATTCCATGAAAAAGAATGAAGGTTGTTGTTACAAGAAGAGAGAGAAGTCTTTAAAATCCTTTGTATATCTCTGCCCACTTTTTCTGTATTTTATAGTAATTCACTATGATTGTATATGTGTGGTAAACTTTCATTAATTGTAAACGTGACAATAAAGTTTTTTTTCTTATCTTATCTTTAAATAATTTCATTTTTTTTCATGTTTTCAGAAAGTGTTCATGGCGTTTGCATTTTAAAACTATCTATAACAACTATATGGACCTTGGACATTAACTGCGTCATCATCGCTTGGAAGTGTCTCCTCCCTTCAAAGTCCTAGCACCATAAATGTTAGACAGAAGGCTAACTGCACGACCTACACTTGTAATAGTAGTTGTTGACATCTTATGAGGCTAAGACCTTGTTTTTTTAAATTAAATCTTGATAGATGGTTACATTTTTACAAGAATCTTGGCACTTATAATGCCATGTCATGCATTCAGATCAATGTCAGAACAGAATTAATAAAAAAAAAAGATAAACAGTAAGGATAAATAAACAAATATCCATGAACAAATACAATTATTTGATAATTTCAAAATAGTTGGGGTTAATGTCAAAACGTACATAAAATAACAATGTTTTAATAAATTTATTTTGTTATGACTATGGTGTGATTAATAAATTATTCATTTTGATATGCCACCTTGTTTTTCATTACATCAACAACCGTTGATTTGATACTACCAATACATACTGTACTCTCCTCCAATCTCCGTGGCATTCTTTAATTCATTGCAACTATAGTGTTTTGACGTAGATTGACACAAAGACATTTAATAGACTTTGAACATGTTCAAAATGTTTGTTATATGTTAAAATCTGCGTCTTCAATATTGCATACAGAACCTGGACCAAGGGAGGGGATGTCCTTAGGCCTATGTTGGTCTTTTGAAAGCAAAATGGAAAAAAGGGGAAATCAAACTTTTTTTTCGCTCTCTGTGACACCCCCTTCCACACCTTCCAGAATCCACCTGTGACAAATACCACCCAATTTAACTTAAATTCTGCAGTATTACAATGGTCATGTGTGGTCTGTTTGCATGGTACGAAATTGGATGTTTAACTTAACTTTACACGACAATCTATTAAAACTGATTTCACTATAGATAAGGAAACTTCTGGTACAGGTACTTCAAAATAATCAAGATGTGTATCGGACAGTATTGCAATTTTTTTAATACTTCATTTCGTATAATTCAATTTGTATTTTTTTTTATTTCTTCTTTATAATAATGGTAGTCAGATCTAGCAATGGATTATAGAAGCATGCACTTTTATTCGGAAGATCAGTAATTTCTTTTATGTGTGTTCAATGACGCCCCGTCAAAAGAAATCAATTTCCCCGAAGCTACTCAGGAAATCCCCTTGTTACATCAAAAGCGGTATGACTTAATCACACACAACACCTTAACCTTTCATTAAGACAAACTAAAAATTCCAGACATATGTTTTGTGAACAATTAAACAAATTTGAAATATACAAGGTGAAGAAATTATCAAATCAAGAATTGTAACTATTTCGAACTGCCCTATAGGCATGTCTGCCGTTTCCTTAATTTCACTACGTTTGTTTTTAATGGTCGCAGAAATTAATTATGAGAATGTATTAAGTAATGTAACATTTTTCAGCTTTGGAGTTACCCCGTGGGCTGTTATATGGTCAAGTTCATTACAATCTCTTCCCATTCCTCGTTATTTATTCGTTGTTTTTCATGTTGTTTCATTTTTATTTCACCTCTTTAAGGTCTACATTACATAAGCCATAGTGATATTTGGTTCACACTTGGATACAACGCAAGGTTCTAAGCCAACCGCAAGCAATTTGACCAATCACGACGCGATGGATCATCGAAATGTCGCTTGTGATTGGTCAACTCACTTGCGTTGCGCCGTGCCTATGTCGATGCGTTGCGTGCGTCACAAGGATACCCAGCTTAAGAAAGTCATTTATCTATAAAAAGTTAACAACAATAATAAATATGAATAATGCATTGCTTAGTTTTTGTTGACTTTCCTTTCTATATTATTGATTTCCCGTTGTAAAATTAGAAATATGCACTTTACGCATTTATTATTAGCAACACCTAAATGATAATTGACTAAACCTTGACACAAGAACGTAAGTCTACCCTTCTCTGCTTTGAACCATCCATCTACAGTACAACACGTACTGTAGGCCTAGACCGCCGACATTGTCCCCTATGTGTGTGCCATATGCCAACAGACAATCCCCATGAGAGAGGCATGTCTGTCATTAGCAACAGCCTAGATTTTGCCTATCATCTCATCAGCAGATCTTATAAAACAACCCTTCGTTGAACAACTTCAAGAATCGACACCAATCAGGGGATTGAGAAGACAAAGGTCAAGTCGAATTGAAGAACTAAAACATTGAAATCTGGATTACATCAGGGTAATTTTCTTGGAAGCAATCAGTTGTGGCAGGTAGGGGGAAAGAATGCACTTTTAGTAGACATTCTGTCAACAACCCCCTTCTTGCTTGTTGACATCTGTGGACAAATGCGTTGTGGATAAACCGTAAAAGATGCATCAAGAGTCGACGATCTTCAAATTAAAAACAATTATTTTAATAATGTTATTAAATTAAAATTAATTAATGTTATTAAATTAAAAAGAAGAAAAACATCCCACCATTAATTCGTAGCATTTCATTTGTGTACGGTGCAAATCCATTACTAGAAATACAATCCTGAACATTTAAGATTTTCCACAAAAAAAAATACACCAAAGTATTTTTGGAATTTGTGTGCGTTATTGCGTCATCATCAATCATACTCATGAAAAACATGACGATTTATCGAAATAAGCTAGCTGCTCCTTCATATGATACTGACGGGAATAATTATAGGTCGTACCCAATTAATTCGTATTTTGTTCAATCAAATCCAAAGTATGTTTAATAATGAATATTTATGAATGAAAATGCAGAAAGTATAGTAAAGTAGCGGATGTTTTTAAAGTTCCATTGTGTGAAACCGTTTTCGTAAGTTCAACAGAGGATTTCAATCCAACAAGTATGCCTACTAAATATGTGCCACGTTTCTGTGTTTGTCTGTAAACATGAAATAGGTACTATGGGTAATTTGCCAGCCAGTAAGGAGGCTGGGTGGAAGAAGAGGTAATTTACAAGAAACACACACAATCACGTCTGATTACTCAAACTCGCCTGTTAAAGTTGATAACATGCATTGTGATCATCAGATAAGAATGACACAACATTCACTGATTATTGCCAAATAACATTTGTCACACAACATTTGTCACATTTTTCTAACCAATCAGACATGTTAATAATAATGTCCGCCAGAATTCAGAGGAAAAATGGCAAAATCAGCAATGTTTTCATGTTACAAGAGTAGTCAAAACAATATAGATTATCTGATAAAACTCCTAGAAAGTAGGAAGCCTTTTGTCATTTTCCCTAGACTGTTGATAATGTATAATATATCAAATATGAATAAACACCACTATCTAACTTACAAGATAGGCTTATAATCGAGGACCAATAGTGGTTTTCATGACTGATTCCCGCATGGACCATTTTACATTCTCAGTGTTCACTGTCGCGTGGCTCATGCAAAGTTCAGTGAATATTTCTACTCGTACATTGTAAATATAACCAGCAGCTAAACATCTTTTCTGAAGGATGAGGCAGCCGAATTATATAAGCTCATAAGAAGACAATATGAAGTTTTCAATGTATTTTACCTTAGCTGGGAACCACATTCAAATTGTGTTCTTGTAAAACTTAAAAAAAAAACCCGAATATCAAAATTTATAATTCTATATTTATATGTCATATATGCAATATCTATTTTTCTTAAAATTACAATGTGAAGGTCTGGCATTTTGTCATTAATTAATAACAGGACGTAAAAATGATTATTTATTCATTTATAGCGGAAGACAAACCTATATCATACTGTGTTTATACTAAATCACAGCATGCAAATCATCACATTTTAATCAATAAAAAATACATGAAATAAACATAAATATATGAGAGAGGGGGACACTGATGTTATGAACTAATACCCATAAAATATTACACAATTTATACAATATGTCTTGGGCTTTCATATTATTATCATTTGATTAGTCTCTCAACTAAAGCCCAGTCTGACAAAAACAAAGTGTGACGTGCTCAAATATGGTAGTAATATGACGTCATCGTGTCACATTATGAGCACATCACATTTTGTTGTCACATAAAGTTTGATAGTGTAGACAGAATTTAAAATTTTTTTTTTTTTTATATTATTCCTTATATTAAATTGGGACTTGGTGTTGTTTTTTTGATAATCATTGACAATTTATCTATTTATTTTTTGTTTTTTTGCATATCTCTTCTCGATTGAGGGTATTTTTGAATGCATTGAATTGAATAACATTTACCATATAGGACCATGACGTATTCTCTTATTCCATTTTTTGTAGGGGCCTATAATGTTAATATTTTGGGGCTGGGGTGTCAACATACATTTCTTGGTAATCATTGAGTTATATTAATTTACTGTATTGGTTACAAACACTCAAAACAAACATTGACAATTACTGGTAACATACGGGTTCTCTGGAAACAGTCAATGACAATCAATGTGACCTGACTATTTGGGAAAAAACCCACAAAAGTACAAAATAGGTTCATGGTAGTTGAGGGTGATTCATATACAAAAAACCTAGGTAACTTTGATTCGAAGGGGGTAAGTGTAAGATTAGAGGCTGGATCAATTAAGTCGTTACGTGATTAATTAAGTTAGTTCCAAGTAATTAATTAAGTAATTAGAACTACTTGCACACACACTTATACATACTTTGAAATGAATTGGTATGAAATATAAAGCAAAACAAAATGTGTTGGCTTCTACATTTAGACATCGTATGTCATTCTAACATTTGAGGAGGAAGTTCTCAACTTTACTGCCAACAGTTTTAGACAGCATTGGAAAAAAAGGCCAACAATCGAGGTTTACCCAGAAGCCATGTTTAATACGAAAAGCAAGCAACCACGGAGGAAACAATAATATGATTAAAGAAATAACATATATGAAGATGTGTAGCTAAAAGACAAATATTGCTGATTATTTGTAATGTATTTAATTATTACATGAAAGAATAAAAGTGATGGTTCAACGACACAAAAGAGAAAAAAACTTAAGCAATACGGCATAATGGTAAGGGATATCGGACTAGCATGTGAGGCATGGGCTCGAGACATGTCTGTCCCATATTGCTTGTATCCTTATAGTCTGATCTCCTTCAGATAGAACAATTTACAAAACGCCAACAAATAAAAATAAAGATAATTCCATGATTTTAATGTTTTTCATGAATAGTGTAAACAATGGTATATTAAATACATTAAAATTAATTAATACTTATTATGTTCGATATTCCTTCAAGGAATGAAGTACATTTACCCTATTTGGGTACAGTATAAGGTAAAGGTGAGCCCCGTGTTCATTCTGAATGTAGGAGAATGAGCTGTTAGGAGCTCATTGTACTAAGCCTCGGCATTATGTGGTAGGGTGGCCAGTTCCTTTCCACGCCGCCTTTTTTCTCCCTAGTATTTTCAACTAGGTAATCATTTACAGCTGAGTGGACTGGGAGTTGTCGGGAATTGAACCCAAGTCTATCTGTATGACAGTCAAGTGTCCTAACCACTCGGCTATCCAACTCCTCGATATAGGGTACAGTATACTGTATTTGAAATTGTTTGTCAAATCATGGAGAAATAAGTTAAGCTCCATTGTCCAATGAAATCCGAAGACTAACATTTTCTTGAAGTGGTTATATTGCTTCAAAGAAAAACAATCAAGATAATATTTGTAATTGGTGACACTTTCTATCTGATTGTGACTCACGGCCATTGCATTACCATGCAATATTTAATGACCTTAGCCTCTATATACAATGTAATGATGATATAATAAAAGAATTATGACCAAATTGTTTATAGCCAACTCTGAGGCATTCATTGTAAGGTAGGCCTATATTAAATTATGTGTACTCTTTGTACATGTATGTTTCATATTTCACAAATTAATTTATTTTATATAGATTGCTGAGCATTGCCATTGGTCAGGTTTGTATTTGGACAAAGTTTGATGTGCCCATATAGGGTAGTGATGTTCCCAAATATGGTAGTAATACGACATCATCGTGTCCATATATGGGCACATCACATTTTTTGTCACATAAAGTTTGATAGTGTAGACAAAGATTTATACTCGATTCATATGTACATAATTAATCTGTAGTGTTCCCAACAAGGCAATCTAACAACAGGACACTGAGCTCGCCTTGCTAAGATACGAACTCGTAACAGTATGTCTAGCTGCGACAAATACCAACAGTACATTGTATATGTGCATATCTTCGCGGCGCACGGTGTATGTTAAGGAGCATGGAACTGATCTTGTCGCAGCCACATATAAACCCTTTGATCTCCGGAGCTCAGCATCCTATTGAAACAACTATCTCCCCTTGTTTGTTTCATGGAAAAGTGTCTAAAGAGTATCCCAAAGGAGGTTCCTACTGCAATGTATTTATAGTTGACAATAAAAATAGAATTAAGAAACACAATTGTCTTAGATAACATTTATTTATATACAAACTTTAAAAACAGACATTGTTTGCCCGAAAGAAGCATTGTAATATTTTTCTCCATTAAATAATAATAATATTCTAATAACTTTACACTATGTAAATCAATGCTTTTACGTAAGCAATAAAACAATAAATATACAATTTATACAAGCATATCACTCCATACCTCTGATCCATGTTTCTTAATTAAAGGAACTTAGACTAACATTTTCCCTTTTTTTTCAAATGAAGGATCCCAACATAAATATATTACAGCACTACATTTTTATTTTATATAATAAATATTGTTGGTAAGTAATTTGAAATGACAAACATGTGTAAATTTAATAATTGAACAAGATCATAATATGGAAAACGTTATGAGACCCTGAGCTTGTGTATACATAAGGGGATATGGTAATTGAATACATGTACCGTAAATCATTCAAACAAAATCCAAAGCAAAAAAAAACGCAGTAAGTATGTACTATACATTGTCAAAGGGAAGTACAAGCAGTAATGTATGTATACCGACTGATGATCACAAATAATAATCATTAAAATTGAGCAATTTAGGCTATTTTTTCAAACTTTTATCAACTGGTATTATATTCATTTTTATTTGATTTCTTTATTTTTAATTAATTTGTAAAGGCAATCCCGTCACAACATTCTTATCTTTCTTGGATCTGCCTTCGTCCATTTTCTAAGTTCTTGCCATTTTGGTTTTTGTTACTTTTTGTCTTTTGGACTTTAATAAATGTTCTTTGAATTGAACACCCAACAAAATGAGCCTTTAATAGGGGTTTCCTTTAAATATGGGTTGGTCATAATCTTCAAGAATATTATTGCCCATTGTTCATTTCACAGAAAGTTGTCCCTATAATAAGTGTATCCACTGTAATAGAGGTGCCCTTGAATTGGGATGACCTTTAAATGGGGTGTACCAAAGTAGGGGTTTTACTATATACTGATTTTATGTTCCATTAATAATTGGAACAAAATCGAAACCAAAGAAATGTATTACCTTAAGTACTCTATGTACTGTATATTTTCATGGGCAATACAAACAGTATATACATCCTCCATTAAACTTGCCCCAAGTCTGTAGTTATTTCGAGGCATTTCGATGTTTGTTTGAACCTGAAATACACCTCAAGTAGTATACGTATGAAACGCCCTATATGCCAAAAAATTTATCTTTTTACTAATATTAAGTCAAAACTCCGTCTGGAACCCAGACTAATCCTCCATGTATGTATACCCGGTGTATACCAACAAAAATATTACAAATAAAATTGAGTTATATTGATTAACAACATTGAATAATGTCCCAATAAATAACCTGTTCATTTTCTGGGTGTAGGGGATATTCATCTATCAAGGTGTATTGAAGTATAGCAGTTTATCAATTCAGTGTAGGCCTAGTGTATATTTAAAGGTAAATATAAAATGATACTACTCAACCATCCAAGGATGAATTTTCCACTAACATAGACTTTTGAATAACACTGCCCTCTATTGCTAAAATTACTTTTTAAAAAACTGACAGATTCTTCAAAATGAGAACAAATTGTTTTCAATCAATCATATTATTGTAACTTAATATCATAATATTGTTACACTGTAAAACATTATCCTATTTTAGTAGTTACATATGTATTTAAATGGTGACATTTCAAAACCCCTGCTCTTTCAATCATAATAGTATTGCTCACTTTAATCTATCATTCATAGAGAGGTAGTGTATAATCTGTACATTTTCGTGTTATTTTTTATATCATTTTGAGTATGTTTTAACATTTTAAAATGAAGATATTTTAAACATATTAGAATAAAGCTAAATTCATAAAGATATTGAATCATAGGCGTATAAATAAGACATAATATTTATTTTAATTTAATGAGTACACTTGAAGTATGTATTTATTTTGACATTTTGTTCATTTAATGACATAACTGTATAAATGTATGGGTCTACGGAAGCTACTGTATTTCTCTAAAGTACTAATAAATTGTAAGCATGTGCATTATAAAGGTAGGCTTATGTCAACCTGTAGCTGAAAGCAACTCAACTCAACTGACAGTGGTGTAACCTCTATGATGAGCACTCACTGGCTAAACCCAGGGGCGTTAGAGCTTAAGGGGCACAGAGCTTACGGGAGCAGCCCCAACACAACTACCCAGTTGGAAAGCTTGTTAGGAGTGCTTTCCCCTGCATTACGCCACAGCTAACTTAAAGGGACTAGTTATGCTAGAGCACTTGAGCCGACTTTCAAGCAACTGAACAGAAACGATCCAATGTGCTAGTCTATCTATGCTCTATATAAGCCTCAATAAATATACTACATGTGTGATGCAATTCAAGGTTTTGAGTTATCTTCATTTCACTTCAGTTTGGGAAAACAAACACAGAAATACAGTCTGTTACTCAACGCACATCGAAACAGTTTAGTTGAGTTGGTTTCAGTTCCTAGCAGACATAAGCCTACCTATTTATGATGCCAACTATTGTTCTTGGTCTCGATAATACTCATGTCTCTACAAAGGTGATTCAAATCAAAGTCAAAGATAATTGATATATGTTATGTAACCAACATCCTATTGTGCAATAGACGTTGTGTGGGGGCCTGTTTGGTTTGGCGCTCCATACTCCATCCAAATCAGCCAAGCTACTGTAGTAGCTCAGCTTGCATAGTTGACGACCTGTGAATAGTTAATGCTAGTCCCATCATCAGGCCTTATTTTATTACAACAGACTGGCTTTCCAAGCTTGTTTGAAGCATCTTCTCATAACAATAACGGCAAGCTAATTTAATTACAAATATGTAATTCTTGTTCACGTTCGCACATATCACATTCAACTTTGCAGCACCATAGAAAGCGACAATGACAACTTTCCTGTACTTTTTGCACCATTGTTTGATAGCCACGATCGCAACAAAGTAGTTTGCAACCGTCGATACCTAAACTTGTTTGGTTACAATAACGTCCGTGCGTTCCACTCGACCCGTGCCTTTTGCTCTCTTCGCAATAACTCGGCGATTCCTTCAAGTATACGATATCTTCTGGCGATAGTTTCTTGTACCCCTTTTTGATTGGACGTAATTTTCCTTTTCTACTTGAATATTTTACATACGGCGCTTTTGCATATTTTTCTTTTAGCATACTTGAAATAGTTGGTAATTTTGGCATTGAATTCCAACAAATTCTTGACGTACATGTTGCGGATACTCCATGGCATTTGCAACTCAATCCCATATTCTTTTTAATAATCTGGAAAAAGAAAAATATCAACAAATTAACAAAATATCTACAGAAGAGAATTATACAATCTATATTATCAAATTACTGTGTATCAGAATTAAGCTTAAAACCAAGATATGGAGAAAGCTTGCATAATTACTTGATTTATTTCCGACATTAAATTAATTAAAAATCATTTTTTAAACATTTTAATATACATAATTATTAGAGTTGGAAAGTCTAATTTTCAAAACCTGTTTTATCACTCTAGCCAACTTCTATTGAGGGGAAACCCCTATAAATGGGAAACTTTGCTGTGTCCCAAAAAGATGTCAACTTATCTATTATTACTTATCTACTCTATTAATGTAATAAATGATGCACCTTTGTATTGTCAAAGTGTGCCACTGATCTACAAATACAGTTCAGATTATTAAAATAAATAAAACACACAATTATCATAAAATACTGCCATTTCTACTAACATTTTGGCAAAATCTGTATTATAACCAGAGGCTAAATAGCACTAGATCAAGTAAAACACCTGTACTCGCTGCTGGGTATCCATGTATAGAGCGAGTCCTGTTACCGTTCATAGCTGTTAGAATATACAGTAATGTTTATAAACCTGCACTCATCCAGCCTATCCATTTCACTTTAGCATGTAAATGAATGCATACAGAATGCTGTTCTCTATTTGTAAGTTTTCTTAACAAGTCATAGAGATATCAAAAGTTTAGACCACCCCGTTCAAATATTATTGAAACAAATAAAATGCTAACATCGCTGACAGCGGCATATTGTATGTATTTCGTGGTACTAATTTTGTGTCGTAAAATCTAATTAATTACTACTTTGATACAATTTTTAAAGAAAATAAATATGATAGGGGTCACGCTTTTTATCTTAATGAATATCTAATGTAAACATATGATAACAATCTTTTGTCTAATAAAAACTTTTTTCTTACAATTATATGATCTTAAGTGACCTAGTAATGCAGTACGATGACGGAAGATACAGTAGTGAAGGAGGAGTTGATGATGCTGCTATGATCAGAGTTCTATGGTGATGATTTTATCTTGGCAATATTGACGATTATGATGATTGATGAAGATTGAGTTAATACTAGTTAATATGGCCTAACCATCTTTCAATAAGAATATATTTTATGTAAATGAAATTATTTTATTGATAAAGAAATAAAAGTAGGACGATCCCACACAAGACAAGAAAAAAAGAATATATTTTATGAAAACACTGACTGAAATAAATTTAGTAATATAAAGGAATTATATTTGTTAAACTTTATGGAGAAGATGTCCAAAAATAAAATATCATAGCTTCCTTAAGTAGACCAGCTGCTATCTGTCCTAAAGACAGATATCTTTGAATTCTATGCCTGGAGAAGATGGCCATGGATTGTCCATGTGATGTGCCCAAATATGGACATGATGATGTCATATCACTACCATATCTGGGCATATCGTTACCATATTTGGGCAAATCACACTTTTTTGGTCGAAATAGTTTGATAATGTATACATAGCTTTAAATTCACAAACAAAATTATGAACAATCTCTTAAGAAAACAAATATGATACTTTGGGTGTAGATGGCTATCATACTAAGAAACCTGCTGGATAAGTTTAGTTTAAACATCAAACCTCTCCATGTGCAAAATAATATTAATATTGCTAATCAATTGTAAAATATGCACCCAGAGTGGTGTGTGGTATCAACTCATTAGATTAAAGTTTAAAGGTCAAATCTGGTCAAGTGTCTTGTCACAATTTTAATCTCTTAACTTAAAGAAAATTTTTTCATATGTAAAGTACTACTTGAATTAATAGATAGGCTACAAGTACATGTATTGTTTTAGGCTGGGACATGTCTGTAGGCCTATAGGGAGGCAAAAAATCTCAACTTGTAATATGTATGTATTGTAACAACTTTGTACAAATGTGTTTGTATCTATTATTAGTACCAGAATGTGTAATACAGTACACTGATTCTTCTATAGCTACATTACAGAAAATGAAGATGACAGTCATATGGTGATGGCTAATGTTGCATACTTTATATGTGAAAAGGGATGTTTATGTCCCTATGCTTATGCCCCTAATCTCCACTTGGGTCGTACAGATATACCACAGGGGAAAAGAGGTGAGAAAACCTAAATACTGTACTATAGTAACTTGTCAGAAAGGGTAAATAGATTAATTCTAGCCCTGAAATCTATTATCGTATTATAAAAATATGACCTAGTAAATAATACCATATTGGCAAAATGTATGAATGAGAAACTGTTACATTTTTGATATGTGATATTTATAGTTAATCATGACATTCAGTCATTGATCACTTCCTGCCATATTGTAATGTCAATTGAAATGGTGATAAACTCTTCAGAAGCCCCTCAACATCGTAGGTAATTGGAAGTTCCTGCCAAATGCTAAATGGGTGGAGATTATCCCAGAAAACAATGTTTTACAGTGCATACAGTAATACTAATGAAAACAGAAACATAAAAACCCTAAAAGTTGTTCATTTTCTTTCGAAAAAAAGGAAATTAAGTAATTTTTCAGGGTTAACTACTCAGAATTACATCAGAAGGAAGTATAAAGGACAACAAAACGATATACTGTATTTTTAAAATGAAATCAAATACAGCAAGAAAATTGAGTGGGGGGGGGGGGGCAGATCTAGGGATGTGCTTGGGATGCACGCTCCCCATATTTGACAGCTAGAAAATAAAATGTTGATACTTTTGATATCTATTTTTTGACGGACTATTAATAGTAATACTATTACGTTAGCACTTTCAAATCCTTGATCTGCCCCTGAGTTTGGTACTAAAGCCCAAGTATTAATTATATTCTTAAACCTGTAAATTAAATAAAAGAAACTTATTATTGAGAATTGAACTGGGGTAAGACTAGAAGAGGCTAAACAAAAAGTACCACTTAGTAGTTTGTGAAATCGGTAAATGATAGAGTCATTTTCTGTAATAGTTGTTAAGGTCATCAGTACATCTCCCTGCAGCTATATAATGATTTAAGTTACGCTACATATGTTATAATAACAACATTTCTAGAACATGAACCAAATTTGAAAGTTGTAACAGAAAAGATTATAAATTAAAGTTCGCTTTCTCTACATTAATCAAAGTTTTGTTTTATTAAAACTAACAAAAAAACATCACAGACAAGATATTTAACGATACTTCTAAAAATATTTCAAAAACAGCAATAAAAATTTGGCATCTTCTGTGAAAATAAAATCATAGCCGCAAGGTCGTTGACTTGACAGCCAGCGTTACCTTGTATAACAACTGGTAAATTTTGCTCAAATCTAAACTCGTAAAAATGTCTGAACACGAATTATGTTGCAATAGCGTTGTAATTCATGTTCCAGGCGCATTGCGGGAAGGCATACGAATAGATAACAGATTTGTCACCTTTTATGATGGATGTGTTTTTATGCTTTGTTAATTAACAAATCAAAAATGCTGTAAATATTAAGTGCTGAGGTACAAACAGGTTAAACATGGTGATTGGGTTTTGTAGTACGATATGAAATTATCAAGGGACATCTAGCACATTCCATACACAATACTGTACAACATTAAAAAAACACAAAAAACAACATACATACAAACAGTACATAGTAGTATAGATTAAATGCTAATGTTAATTTTTGTGTGTGTGAATGATGGTCAAAAATACCCATGGCCTTGTGTAAAGTTACCATTTTTCAGGTCCAGTGTGAACAAGGCTTAAGGTGTTAAAAGAGTAAAGCAATTTAGTACATCCACAAATATTTTGACTCCCATGAATTAAATTGATTAAACGATTTATGAACCATCTTCTTGTCAAATCCATCACCACTAAATTAGATTCCATTGTGACCTTCCTAAATTCTACCTTTTCACAATACAGTACATGCTTACAGATTAAAGGCAAGATTTATATAAAATTAATTGATTTTGAGGTAATTTGCCTGAAAAGTTTTCCTCTTCCTGTCCAGGGGGTTTTGTCAGGAAGAGAATAGAGCATTCTGCATCATCGATTATTAAAGCACATGATTTTTACTCAACAATGTTAAAATATCAAGATATTATAACATACATATATTAGTATTACCCCAACATTATCCTTCCAATCTACAGCGCCAGGAGAATGTTACAGTTTGGTATTGTATGTATTAGTGCTGGATCATTTTAGATACAGTAAATATAATTATTCAATTACAGTAGTTGTAGAAAAATTATTATTATTACATTTGTAGACCTACACATGTTCGCGAGAACTTGCTCAGATTTAGGGGATATCTTTAACCGATTTCTAACTACAGTCAGGCCTAAATCCTCATTTGAAAGTTGATTCATCCATATTGTTTTTCCTAAAAGCCCTGTTGAAAGTTTCTAAACCATGATTTACAAGAAGATGTGTGAGGTAACCCTCTGTTATACACCACCAATGTATCCCCATACTAAATCAGCATTTGTAAAAACAAACTAAGCATCTTTTACTATCTATAAGTGTCTTTAATCAGATGGTATAAATTCCATTGATGTTGGCAAGCCAACTGGCCTGATTGAATTGTGTTAAGGTCTACCCCCTCTTCACCTTAAATCAGTCAAATGCTGTCTGATGGCAAGATTGATGTAAGATTTAAGAAAGATTGATTACAACATGCCCTTTGCTTAATAACTACCTTTGTGATTTATACCCCTGTTCACCTATAGGAGAAGACAGACAGCTTTAATTTTCAGCAGTTTTATGACAAGGCTTCAATGTCATAAACTTGAAATTTGTTGTATGGTACACCACAATGTATAATTGTTTTATGTATTTAAAGAGCCCTTCCACTTTTTTTCAAATGTAATGTAAACAAAAGGGGAGCTGGATCCTGAAAGATTTGACTAATATACTTAGAACAAAGAGCTGGGAGACATTGCTCTCACCATCAGATCAAAGCTATGGAGGTAAATGCTGATGTTAATGTTTATCCTATCATGTTATAGGTGAGCCATCTGTTCTAGTAGTATACCCTTCCTGCAGCTAAACTTATACAATCTGACAAAGAAGATCTATATTTGCATGAAGCTTCCTACAGTAATAATGATTTTTCATAGAATGATGTGATTTTAATATGATCTGTCAGTGTCGCAGAAAAATAATGATGTGATTTCAATAATTGTTTGATCTCATTCTAGTTTGTATTGCTTGTTAAATAAGAAATCTCAATCTTTATTAAGTTTGTAAAAGTCATATTTCATCTAGTATTCATGATTTTCTAAAAATTACATTTGAAAATATAATTAGTGTTTCCTTTATGGAGACATTGAACCTACATATACATTGTAAATAGCAAGTTCATTCTATTAAGTCATGATTTGCATTCCATTGGCACATTTGTTTAAAATGTCTGGCTACAAGTTTCCCTTTAGGGAGTCAATCGTCAATGATTTTGTCAACTTCAACAGTTTTCTTTTAACATTTCAACACATACCAATTATAAAGAAACATCTGTAAGTGTAAATGGTACTTTCATACATTTTAGCAATGTACAAAATTATTAATGATTATGGATTTCAATAACTAAATAAAAATATAAACAAATAGCAGAGGCTATTCATAAGCTATAGAGTATGTCCACACTAGGGTACCTATAAGCCTACAGTGGAGTATAAACCCCACCCTAGAGTATAAGCCCACACTGGAGTAAGTCACCATGAGTATACGTCCATCTTCTTAGAGTAAGTCCATTTTAGAATACAAGTCCATCATAGAGTATAAGTCCATCCTAAACTTAGTAGGGCCTATAATTCCACCCTAGAGTATAAGTCTAGCCTCTTAGAATATACACAGTACTGTAGTATAACCCCACCCAAGAGTATTAGGCAATAAGTCCAATAGATTATTAAGCTTTACTATTATAAAATTATAAGAATAGACAGAAAAGAATAAAGCTCTGTCTAAATTATCAAACTTTATGTGACAACAAAATATGGACATGATGATGTCATATCACTACCATATTAAGCATAGCACTACCATATTTGGACACATCACACTTTTTTTGTCAAACTAATTTGATAGTAATGAATAAATAAATAAAATTATGTTTACCTGTCTTCCAGCTTCATAATTATGAAGTGTCATCAAACTGGCCGCTGTGTCGCCCTCTTCAGAGGCATCAATGAAATCTTTTGCGAAATATTCGCCATACCTAATATTATCGGAGCATCCTCCCCAGGTAAAGTTCTTTTCCCCTTGACGTTTTCTATTATCACAACTGCATTCCATTAGGTTACCACTACCACATGCCTTTGTGATATCATACATTATGCCAGCTGATGTCATGGCTTGTAAATATCCTATCTCCTTGTTTTCTGTTAAGAAAAAATTAATAAATAAGTTGAAAAGTTTCTTTTTTTCTTTTTAAATTAACAAATTGTTGTATATGTAAAATATTTTCTGAAATGCAGAAAAAATACATGCTCTCAGAAAAAATACTAGATTTGAACATCACCAGATTAATTAGAAATATGCGCACATTTTTAAACCATGATGACATCATCAAAATGGAAGATTATAATGGTAACACTTGTGGAAGAGAACCATGTCATTGAAATTTAGAAGGAAATTGATCGAGAAGCATTCTTTTTAATGAAAATGCTGTAAATTTATTAGCTTAATTATTGATTTTGAAAACATTTTTCTGATAAATTTCAGTTAATATAGCTAGGCTGTTTATAAAGAATTCTTAAGCAGTCTCACAAAATCAATAGTACATTGTCTGAAAATTGGTTCAAATACTTTCTTGTCCAACTAATACAGCACTGTATATTAACTGTATAGTATCATCCAGGGTGACACTAATGTTTAAGGTAGAGAAATGGAAGCTGTCACTTCCAATTCCATACAAAAATAACTTTATGTGCTTCTGAAACCCATTGGAGAGACCTATAAATCGGAAAGGGAAAAAAGAATCTGGCGTCACTATCATAATACAATTTTACTACATCATATCTACACAGTGTCACCTGTGAATTGCCGAATTCTGCTGCCAAAAATGCTCATAACAATGCCTAATCATATCGAAAAATGCAATTAATTTTTTACGAACTAGACACATTGCTATGTGTTAAGTCACATTAAGTAGTTGAAAAACACTCGGCTCAGTTTGTCTCCGATTTCATAGGTCCTTATTGCCTCAATAACTTTTTAACATTGTTAACTTTAAATTAAAACTATGTTGATACAGCAACACAGAGTTGATTTGACCTTTCAAAAAGTGACCTGAATTTGGACACCTGTACATACAGTACTGTAGAATTACTGTAGGTACTACAAGGGTATAGTACTAGTATTAAGTTTCTGTTCAGGTTGGAGTTCATTTCAATTATTAATGCGGTAAAGTTAGTTACTTCTAATACCGGCATGTGAAAGGGTCTAAATGTCCAAACATCAACGTCTGTTAGACCACCTCTAGACCTCAAACTCAAGAATATATACTGTGATCTGTATGAAAGAGGTCGATTCTTTTATGTATATATATTTATGCAACATGCATAGGTAAAGTTTGAAACATGTCGAGTCAAGTGGCCTAGCAGTTACGGCAGAGGATCTGCAAACCATAGCCATAAAATTGGCACAGGTGCAAGGCTCTTCTTGACCAAAGTTCTGCTGGTGGTAGAAGATGTCTTTTTGGATAAGGACTTAAAACCCAATGCATCTTTCTGAAGATTAAGTAGTTGCCAGTGTAGGCTTATCTCTATCCCTGCTGTGGACAGAAGAGTGCCATTTGGTGACATCTCAATATGAAGTTGATATATAACATCTATTCAACTTTGAGATGGTTAATTGTATAAAAGTGAAATATAAACAAATCCATTGCATTATTTGTGACCTCTATTCCGTAAAGACCCTAATTTTGCATTTTTTGCTAGAACTTCTTTCACACAAAAACTGTTTCTGTGTGAAATTAACTCATCTTTTCTATCTTTTATAAGCATGTACAATGAATGCAATTTAAAAATATCTTTACCAATTATTCAAGTCTATATAATATACACATACAGTCTGAAAGTTCTGAACCAACCATGAAACTTATAACAGGGGCAACAAAGGGTCATTCCACTGTTCTTTTTATGATTATTTATGGTAAATACTGATCACCTCATCTGATGAGAACAAAACACAGTAGGCCTACTATAAAGCATTTCCTGAAAGATCCATGTCAGACTCATGACATTATAAACAAAGTAAAAACAAAATCTTTTAGACTATGACAACTGTACAACATTTTTAGCGTAAGAATCAAATTAGAATCATCAAGAAAAAAATTATTTTTCTTTGATATTCTGATGTCAGATGTTCACAATATCTACTTCCTTTAAAAGGAAATAAATGTTTGAATAAGGGGCTATGAACTTATAGCCAACTTATCACTTTGAAATAAATGATCTGATGAGAACCTTTAACATTTACATCAAAATGTACATGACCTTCTTCTTGTTAATATATCAAATGGCAGACAGTTTAGAAAAATATTTATAAATGTGTCCTGCTAGTTACCTGAAACAAAATAATTTGAAAAATGCTCGGAAAAAAAAAATCATGAAAAGAAACTCTAAAATACTTCCCACTTCATTTGAAGTTAGGCCTGTAATCTGGTGGATTTAAAAGATAACTTCAGGATTACAAGCATTCATGTTTTCAACCGCCTGAGAATATATGGTAATCCCTTCCCCCTACTAATCCTACTAGTTCCTTTACTAATGGTAAAAATAGACACGCTGGTACTGCTAAAAATAAAAATAGAAAATGACGCTATTTGCTTCCTAACTTGGTGCAATTTGTTTCCTTTACATCTAGAGATATCTTTTCAGCTAATTTGAAAAAGATGTCCTCAAAAGAAGTGACAAGTATCAACATTATTTCACACTAAAGCTCTGTCTACACTATCAAACTAGTTTAACAAAAAAAAGTGTGATGTGTCCAATTGTTTGGTAGTGTAGACAAGGCATCATAAAGAACTAAATGCACCTCCCTCTTACTTTTAAAAGTCTATTATTATGACAATTAAGTTTGACATAACTACACATTTATGCTATATCAATCATTAATAACAAATTACACAAACCAGTAGTGGTGTTAGTAGTCTATGAGTGCTAGCTTACCTGTATAAACCGACAATAGCCCGTGCTCTCCAGAGGGAGGGCTTAGATACGAAAGTGAAAAGTTCTTAGAACACCCCTGTATTATAATGGACCAGTCCGCAACCACGCCCTCATGTGGGAACGTACCAACGTACCACCGTCATCATTTTCTTTCGTAACGTGAGAACGTTACGACGTGTGAGAAAAGGATACGCTAAGTGTTAGCCTTGTTGTACATTGTACATGCTATACTAATATAATGTGAATTTCTCCAATTATGCTTGTTGCATTGCGTGCAGCACATTCGTATCACATATCACCCTAATTATTGAATAAGATTTTGAAAATGATTGAGAGTTAGCGGTTATGAATAATAGGCCTATAGGTTAATGTGCACTTTAGGCATTTCCCTGTACACCCTGTCAAAAAACTCATCAACAATCAAGAAACTGATGTTCAAATGTTGTTAAACATACTTTACTCCGATGCTACCTCTAGTACCGAGACCATTTATCACCAGATGGAAAAAAAAAAAAAAAAAAACAGAAAGCTTTAGTTTAGAAGTGGTTCTCCCATAAATAAGATACAATTATTCTTTGGCACAGATGATAAAAAGCATATTCACGAGTAGGATGGTGGGGATCAAAGGCCTGCTTTGGTGTTCTACTTTATCATTTATAAAGCCTCTGTAGGTGGACAGAAGATTCAACACCAACCAGAGGAGAGTAAAAGAGTTATCTACAGTAGGCTCATCCAGTAGGATATGGACAGACGATCACCAACCATCAGGAGAACAACAGATGAGAGACAAAGGTTTATCTAGGCTCATCCACTCCAGTAGGATATGAGCCACACAGGTGATTGTCCTCATTTAAAGTTTACTTGAGCTGTTAGGAGTTCATTTTACTAAGCTTTGGCATTATTCCTTTCCACGCTGCCTTACAATATCCTCCCTAGTATTTGCAACCAGGTACCCATTTACAGCTTAGTAGACTGGGAGATGTCAGAAATTGAACCAGGGTCTCAACTACTCAAATGCTGATAGAGCTGCAAATGCTGGTCCTAAGGTTCTCTTGAGACATATTTTTAACATACCAGTACCTTAGAATGTGTTCCCCAAGACACTACATGAATTTTATCATAATCAAAGCTGTCATTACTAAACATTTCTGATCCTTTTTTAAAAGTTCCAGCTGCCAAGTTATATCTAAAACTTATAACTTAATGGGTCATAGGTGATGGTGTGAAAAACCCTCGCATAATTTGCTAGTAACTGATGTGGAACCAAATAATGCTCTATTATTGAATCCCAGAAGAGTGTATACAACTCACAGGGATTTCAATATGTTTCTATAGTAAATTCAAACAGCAGTAGGCTAAAGAAATAATCACACTTTTAGAATTACCGCGAAAGTGAATTCTATATACTTTACTTGTTTACTTGTAATTCCTCATAGTTGTATGAATAGAGGGAAATTGAGGCGAAGCATATTGCTTATAAGCCCCTCGCGGTTATCATGTCATATTGTACAAACGGTGTGAACTTTAATGGATGGTTTACCCAAGCCTCATTTAGCCTATTTTTAAACAAATTTAAAGAACTAGCTGAAACAACATAGTCTGAAAGACCATTTCACAAAGGTACAACTCTAAACGAAAAAGAATTCCTTCTCAAGTTTAACTTTGCTCAGAAGTAGTAGTTCGTTTCATTGACAATTTCAAACTTTTTAATTTAAAACCATTATTGTCTCAAATAACAGTTATGTGTACAAGTACAAATGATTTATACTTTTATGAATAAAAACTAATAATATTATAAATGTAGGTTTATCCCAATCATAAAAACAAAACTTGGCCACAGAAGAAAGTGTTCTCATTTGGTTGGAAGTGTTTAATTGGATTGAAATTATATAAATTTTTTCCTAAGTGTAAGGTAAATAATATTAGTAAGTTATTTATTGGTTGATTTGATGTCCAATGGTTAAAAAAAAAGTGCATTTTCCCAACACAAAAAAAAGCAGTTCAAAAGTATAATATAACAAGGCGTATATATGTATTGAATTTCATTCTGTGCTTTATGGAAGTGGTTAGCTATTTTATTTCAATCATTATCCTTCTTGAGTGACATTTATGAAAAACAATCTGACTTTTATGTTCAAATCCAGAAGGGTACTTACCAACACAGTTAACATGCCCCATTCATAAATAGACAGTGGTTTCATTACAATGTACGGCACGTACAACAATTGGAACCAACTTCCGATATTGCGCGTGAATCTCCGTCTCTCGTTTTCTTTAAGTCTTGGCTCAAATTAATCCCATCTTTTCTCTTTTTATTTCTCTCATCCCCGTTTGTCAAAATCAATGGATTATGTAATTGACACTACGGAAAATGCAAAACTTTTATACCATTTGTATTTTTTTAAATCCCATCTTTTCTTTTTTCTCATCGACTTTTGTCAAATCAATAGATTATGTAATTGGCATTACAGAAAATGCACCAAAATAATTTTTTCTTTTGTAACACATAAACTTTTATACCATTCTTATTTTATAGATGTCTTAAAATGACTAAAAATCTAACCAGTCCTTGACTTTTTGGGAGTGTCATAAAATCATAGCAAAACATGTCAAAATGAATCACAATCAATACTTGTAAACAATTTTAATTCAAACATTGTAGGTAGTACAGTATGACCGTGATACTACACTTTAAACTAAGAGATGGAAAAAACCTCCCCCTACAATTTCTTATTTTAGTATACACTTTAGAATTATAAAGTATGTAGATAGTAGTTACCAAACACCAATGTATTTTATTAAGAAAAACTAACACACAAAATTTAACAAGGCCAAATACATGGATGCATTCGCGTGCTCAAGTTAGTTAGTGTTTACCAACCAACCGACAGACATAGTGAGCTGTAGAGTTACCTTAATATTCCCTATAAAATGATAATTATTTTTGTAGATTTTTCCTTTTCTTTTAAATTTGTTTGTATAATATGAATATGAAATAAAACAATAAATAAATAAAAAAATAATTATTATTTACGGTAATGAATGATACAGTAATGGTTTATTTTAGAAGCATTTGTTAGAAACTTATATTCAGTATTATTTAATACTTAAATGACAACACTGTTAATGTTTATTTACCCAACATAAATACTACTTTAGAAGGCCTGTAACTTACTATTTTAATTTGCTTTTATAACAGATTTTATCCCGATAAATTAAGAACTGACAAAATTGTATAAAATGACTTATTTCCCAAATGAGGAAAGATAAATTGAACGCCTACATTTTAGTCTCTTCTTTGTAATTTGTATTCTCCAAGGCCTTCCTTCTCTGTTAAATCTAGTGCCAGTTTTCACAAGTCTTTTATGATTTAATTTTTTTAAACATGCTCTTTAATGCATCAGCTAAGAGACAATATAAGTTGCTCAAATGCTATTAGCACGAGAATCAGTCGTGCAGTTTTGAAGGATATTAAGGGCAAGTTTTAAGTTATTCCTATTAATATAGATACTATATTCACAACTTTATTTAACTATTTTCAGGGAAGATGAACAATAAACTTTACATGTTGAAATAAAAAGTGAAATCAGCAAGACAGAATATGTTTTCTATAAAGAACTATAAATTGTTTAAACTCTTTGCCAAAAAAATCTACACCAACTTAAAACCGCACTAAAAAAGCACTGATCTAACCACCCGTTAAAATACAGCCCATATGAATCAAAGAAGAATATGTTCTGGTCATGAGGGGTACAGAAGCATTAATGTTTTAAGTCTCAAAATCCAGGTAGATCCTGGTAGATGAATTACAATGGCTTGCATCTATTTTTTATTCTAAGTTTTCAATAGAAATACACAATTTAAATGAATTTAGAAAATCTAGTAAAAGTATAATTAGATGTTACATTAAAGCTATGTTTTATATAATTACTATTCACCATCTCCAACATGTACCAATGTATTAGCACAAACAAGTCAATAAGTATTTCAATGACGTACTTTAAACGGAAGTAGCACGCAAGATTTGTTTCAAATATGAATTCAGAGAAATAGTTGGCTCAACCTTTACTAGTACTTCTCTTATATTTCATTCGACCTATAATTGGCACGCCTACAAATGTAGAAACAGCGTTGCTAAAGCGAGTTTATGAAAACCGTGCTGAACTACAGTAGTACTTATGTGTTCCATTGTTTACTCATCACCGATCATAATAAAAGTAGAAATTATGATCCCCCAAAATATTACAGCACATTTTATAAACTATGAGATGTATTATACTTATAATATATTATTACAGTAATGTTTTTTCCATTATTTATGTAATTTATTGTTTTCATGTTATCTGTTCAGCTGTCATATAGATTAGATGATGAATGATGTGTCATATTTACTGTCACGGCATCATTTTTAGTTTAAATAAACATCAACCTTCACAATCACTAAAGCCATCACAATTCAATACCTAGTTTGTGCTGTTTTCTGGGTATTACAATAGGTACAGTATTCACTTCAAATCGTACCTTAGGATTACTTACAGTAGGGTGAAGTACTGTATGGTGAGAGTAAACAAAACAGAAAATAAACATTAAATTCAAGACATACTATTATGTATAATAATAATAATATATTTCCACAAATTATATATTTTTATACCCATCACAGTACTTAGATGTTAATAATCTGTTTACGTAATAATTTAAATCCATAACTTAATCTTTTGTTTAACCGATTCTTACTTTAAACTCAAGAAACTTTGGCAAAAGTTTTGTTGGCAACTTACTGTTCACTTAAAAAAGAAGCCAGGCTTAAGATTCATGCATAATTTTTTGATCAAAATGTACTTTAAAAAGTCTTAAGTATGGTTTAAAGAATTAATGTATTGTTTTTTTAGAAGTTAGTGACTGTCGAATTGGGTCCTTTGCATGCTAAAACAGCGCCAATAGTCTTTTGTATGCTAATTAATTCAAGTGAGGTATTGAATTCTGAAACAAAATCTCACAAAAGTTGAGAAGGTTGTTCCCTGCCCATTTCTAGGGGGTACATACCATGTATGGGCATAGAGGAAGATGGGAAACTTTTTACAATCGAGTGCCACACCCCTGATTACAGATTCTGCCAGAAGTAACTACCTCTTTTGCGCATCACTGTCAATATTTCTTTTGATTCATGTATTTTAGGCCTTGAAACAAGGTGTATCTATTACACTTATCACTGGTATAATTAGACAAGAAATATCTATTACCATTTTGTTTGTAATTTGCCTGGATTAGTCATTGCCTACATTGTTCATTAATTAACTTATTGTAAAGTGACCCACTGTTTCACCATGAAAGTAGTGTACATAAATCTACTTGTTGAGTAACTACATGGTCTTGAAATGCACGAAGCGTCAACTAGGCACCAAGAAAGAAAATTATTGGCACGCTATTTATACCTTGTCTTCCACCTACTGTATCTCAGAAACCTAGATTATGTACATAGTTTAGTCGGCGGAAGTAAGACTCAGACTATTGTTACTGTTGACTCTTGTTAGTGTGTTACCTCTCTGATTTTATAACCATATTTGCTTTAATTATGAGGAGAGAAACATCGATCACATACCTATATCCATTTCTGATCTTAAGGCTAATATTGCAGAGATTACAGTTTACGATAAACAAATTCTGGAACTATTCACAGATATGACTTATCCTAATAGGTAATTTTCATTAAAATAAACTACAATAAACTAACATCAAAACATTTTCATCTAGCTAACCAGCTAGACTTCATCAGTAAACTTATTATTGGTTTATGAATTTGCTTTCACTTGAATTATCTTTTCTTTTCTTATAAATTATGTTTGTTATATTTTCAAAACTTTAACATAAACACTAGTTTTTAAATGATAGTAAAAGATTTAATTGGGTGTTTTCTTGCATGGAACATGACAACATTTACAAAGCCTTGTTTGAAATGTTTCCCTATGGATGCATTTATAATTACATGTCAAACTGACAAGGATAAACATCTGAAGAAATTGCTGAGGAAGGAAATTTATTTATCCTTTGATGAGCATGGCAATTTGTTTTATAGTTTGCAACAGCGGTTTTAAGGAGAATCAACTTTCAGGTAGCCTTTTGGGTGGGGTTCGAATCCCATACCACTTAACATGTGTCCTTGCATAAGAACATATTATCATATTACTGATACAAAAGAGGAAATATATGAAATAAATGCAGATACTGTATGTCATATTTTCCGATTCATTATGATTATATTCAAATTATTATTGAATATTGAAATTAGACAAAATATATCATTTGTAATATATAGTATTATACTGTACCCTAAGAAGAGGTTTGAACAAAATGTTCTAAAGTCTAACATGCTGTTTGTATACATGTCCACAATATTTATATTCACAGCTTTTTTGAAAAAAAAACAGGCATTTTAAAGACTGTTGAAGGATCTATTACTAATTGAAATATAAAATGTTTTTGGTTTGCGGTTAGGCAAACTATTTGAATTGGTTTGTTGTTCATTTTTCACACTTGGCACTTGTTTTTTTAACTTCTTAACACTTTTCATTAAAACTCTACATAACTTTACCCTGAAAATCATTTATTAGCCAACACGGTTTTATTCAACGCATTTGGTACAATCACACAGAATGCCTCAGGGATATTTATATTACTTATACCAGTATTTTTTTTAAGTAATCCACGGAAAGTTTTGAAATATAACACCCTTGTCAACAGATTAAGACGTTTTGTTACCGGATGTTTCATTTGCCAGTTCTATTCAGTGAGTAGCACCCAGGTAGCTATGTCAACATTAATTTCTACAAAATATGGTATAAATAAAAAGCCTATCAAACTCCTACACAAATAGCTTAATTCTATAAAGTCAAAAACCTGATGAGAGTGACATACTTATTTTTTCTAAAGAAGTTGCTATTATACCAAAAGACTTGGCATTTTACTATTGCAAGGGCCATAAACGAAACACTTAAATATATTCACTTACTACACTTGACAATAAATGTTTTGACTTAAGTCAAATCACCCAACACAAATAAAGAAAACAAACATTCTTTCATTGTCTTGTGGCTGGAATATGTTTATTTAATTTCTTGTTTTTTTTTTCATAATTGTCTTGACCACCAGTACTATGGTTAACACATATATACATGGTGTACTGCAACCTTTATATCAACATAGGTAATACTAATATTTACCATCACTTGCACTGCTATTTCTATTTTGAAAAAATCATTTCAGCAAAAAGAGGGTTTGTTCGAATTAAGTTTGAATTATAATTTCCTTAAGTTAAGGAGTCAAATGAAATGGTGATGACACGTCATTATTGTATATTAGTGTACAGTACTTCTTTGCCCTAAAAGCTTCATCCTTACTTGCTAAACGCCAATCTATACAATTCTAACAAAATTCTCGCAAACATTATTTTAGACACAATGCCAGGTGGTTTTCTGTTGGCTTACTTTTCCTAATTTCCGTCTCGTTCCTTTAGGCTATCAATGCAATAATTATGCGGTAAAAAAACATTTAGAATAGCTATCAACGTCTTGATTGAAAGTAAAACTGAAGTCTGTCTGTCATGGCTTTTACAGTTATGCTTTATAATAAAATCTTAGTGTTCAAACAAATTATTTGGTAAGATTGACATCCTAAAGCTCTGTCTACTACACTATCAAACTTATGTGACATAAACAAAAAATGATGTGTCCATATATGGACATGATGTCATATCACTACCATATTTGGGCATATCACTACCATATTTTGTCACATCACTTTTTTTTGTCAGACCAGTTTGATAGTGTAGACAGAGCTTTAGTTTATTTTGGTTAATATATGGTTACTATGTCATTCTTTCTATAAAAAAAACACTTGTATTCGGAAATTTATGAAGCAAGGCCATTTCCACCCCCTCTGGGTCCTATTGTTGAAATAATGAGAATTAAAAGACAAATTATTGAGAATGCCAATTTAAATTTGCACTGGATAAGATTTTAGAAAAAACTTGGGTGGGAAGGAAATGGGTGTACTGATTCCATAACAAAGCTATAATGGGATTAAGCACTGGTAGACATCGGAGCTAAATTTACAAAAACGTGTGTACAATTTAAAGGAGAAGAGATATAATAATTATGAAAAATTTTGCACAAATGCATTTATTTGTTTTTTTATTATTAAATAAAACAACAAAACTATATATAAAATATTATATTTGTTTTACTGCAGCTACATGACAAACGTAACTTTATAAAACTTTATTACACAAAGTCCGATAAATCTGATACATACAGAGCTCATTGCGGACAGATGAGCACAGGACAGATGAGCAGCGCCATCAATACTAAAGTTCGAAATGACATGATCTAATTATTTAAGTAGAATTTTGTTGAATGCACATACTACGAATCCGCTTTTATTTATAGTTTTATACACTTTGGTCTATTTGGAAACAATAAATTCAAATAACATAATGTACAGTAATTGGTACAACATTCTGTTGTGTTGAAAAGTTTAGTAAGATTTTCAGACTTTTTGGTTTCGAATTTAAGAAACAAAAATTTATGGTAGCATTGCTGTAAATCAAATTAAATTTATGTAGTTAGATACTTGAATCATGACTGTATTTGTTTTTGTTGCAAATAAACATGAATATAGCATGTAAGAAAACCATAAAAGTCGTTTATGTTTATATCTATCTACCTAGGGAAGGTCTAAAAGTAGTTCAGTGTATTTTGTGCAGTGATGTTAGAAATTCCTCCTCAGAAAAGGAGTGAAAAAGCACAATATTAAATGGCATCACATTGTATAAAATTTATTAAAAGATTAATCAGTAGGCCCAGATGTAATTCAAAACAATGTAAATTATATTGTTAACAACTTACAATTATTGATAAAATCTAAAAAATAATACGTAACTTGTTCAAATTGAATTAAACAGAGGCAAATAGCCAAAAAATAAGGTCTTATTTGACCATGAACTTGGCACAAACTTTTTTAAAGATTATTTAGTGAGTGCTGTGTAATGCTAGATTACTTAATAAGGATGAATTTATTAACGACAGACGCGATGACATTAACATGTCTGTTGATTTGAACTACGCAAGAACACTAATTTCTACAAGCTATTACTGTACAATAATTTAGGAAAATAACAAAATTTACTTTGTTTACCAAAAGTTTGTCTGTCTTTGTGTTTCGTCTTTGGTAAGGTTCCATTGTACTTTATTGATCACAGAACTTAAGTTGAAATTTTCCCTTCCAGAGGTAAGGATACGACATGGAGGTATAGGGTTACTTACTGTGCATTTTACAATGACATAATATTTCTGTGTTGTATTTTTCAACCCCAACCCAACATTGTAATGTTCCACTCTAGGCTTTCTAGGTTATTGGGCAATATTATTTAGGTTATCAGACATTCTAGAACTGAAATAATACTTTAAAAAGGGAAATATAGAGAGATAGGATAATGTGATAGGATATAGGATATGATTCCAAGATTTTTTCTCTTTTTTAATTATGGTTCTTAGACCACTAAGTTTTATATTCTCCTTGACAATAAATTATTAAATTTCCAAAATTGATTAAATATTTACTGCTTAATATATATTTTACTATTATTTTATTGTGTTAAATTTAATGAGGAGGTCCTAAATTTTGTAAGGTTATAAAAAGCTTCCTAGTTGTCATGGACCATTAGTAGTTAATTGTGAGTCTTTTGTGTTCAGTGTGTACCGGCAAATTAATCTTTCCTAGTGCTGGGGTTTGCCATCCTGTGTTGAAATAATGGTAAACTTCCAGTGTCCTTAACCCCAGGTGACAATGCACTTTTGTCTTACTGAACAGGTTGGTGCAAAAAAGGTTGGTAATAAAAATTAATATTTCGTCAATTATTTTGATAATCCGTAAAGTATTGTTTTTTCAACATAATCCTAAATTCTTCTTACTTAGTTTATCATTGGACTGTGTCTGTAAATTAATAATAATAATAACATAACACTATTATATCATCATACACTTACATAATAATCCTAAAGGTACTATATGTTTAATGGTACATTTCTTCCTTTCAAACCATTCATCGACATTTTTTTTTATTCTGCTTACCACATTGCGTTATATCTCTCTCTAAAATGTTGTATCCTAAAATACTTAGAAAAACTAAAAAAATACTTATCTGGTGATATCATATTTATCACAAAATTGATACATACATAATAACAAAATTAGGTCAGTGAAACACTGTACTTTACAGTTGAAACTTGTTGGGATACTTTGAAAATTAGTACTGATAATGATAGTGTGTTACACCTGCCAAGCCAGGCCCTGCCCCAGGCAAATCTATCTCTTGGAAGTAATAATATTTCATAGTGAAATATGTCATTGCATGTTACAAATTACTATACCCGCACAAGTACAAGTAGATACTCCAAGCAATGAAATACAAGTCATCATGATAAGATTTCATTTGGTGTAATCGATTGGAAACTTTTGGGCTTAACGGAAAGTCAGTTACTTACTTTTAATAATGTTAGAATAAACATATTTGTTGAACTAGTACTTAACGTATGTACTAAATTCAAACTCAATATTAAAATTATAACATTAACAATAATAAAGCCATGTATGCCAACTAAAATCAAGTCAATGACATTCTGATGACAATATTGGGATGTTTTTTTTTGTTTTTTTTTAATTTTAGTCCGATTTACCTGTGTCTGTAAATAGGCTGGCCCGCCACAATATTTGTATCTTCTTGGGCACTGCCTACTTCCTTTTATTGATATCTGTATACTTTTTTATCATCAATTGACTTGTTATATATTTTACTGGAGTTTGTTATGTTTACCTCATTTTCTTGAAGGAAGAAATAAATGTTAAGTTGAATTGAATTGAATGACAAGCAAGTATAACTATACTAGTACAAATGACATGAATGTGGTTTAGTTTAAGTTTTTGAACAAATCTCATGATTTCTAAGCTAAGTACTGCACATTAACTATCAAGTTTGGTATGACAACTGATGAACGATATTAAAATTCATTGAATATAGTACTTCATTAGAAGGATTTGAACATAGAATAATTAAGGCGCACATGTACAGTACCATGGCACAGTGCTAGTACAAATCTTGTTACATGTAGTATTATTAACATGTACATAATAGTACATGTACATTTTTTTTAAATGCTTAGTTTGCAATCTTTTCTATCTATGCTTCAATTTTATTTCATAATTTGTCCAAAACGTGCAAGTCATTTTTTTACTGTTTTTTAAATGTCATTTTTCCGCTTAGGGACAATGACAAAATTGCAAAAAATAAACTAATTTTAACGCTATACTTCTAACATAATTGATGGTTTATGATTTAATATTACATAAAATATATACAAAAAAACATTTTCATAAAACACTGTCAATATTTTACAAATTTCTAGTAAAATTTAAAAATGTGAGCAATTCTTTTTTTTTTTTTTGCCTTAAGATTATCAAATACCAGTCACCTTTTCATTTACCTCCATAGGCTATGATTGCATACTACTCTTGATTTGCAACCAATCATTTAACTACTGTGAGAGCTAGATCATTAGCTGACCATTAACCTTTGAAGATCTCTTGTCAATTTTAGAGCATCTTTGGTAAAAAATATGTAATCCATTAATCCCGATTCCTCTCTGTGAAGAGGTTAAAGTTCACCCCTTGTTTATAGTGATAATATTCAGAATAATTTTACAAATAAATTGAGTGATGGCCAACCCCCTACTAAAACCGGGACACTTTGATGGGTCAAAAGGTGTCGTCTTGATGCACCAGATATCTACGATCCCGATGTTCATAATATTGCAATTTTATTGGTCATCTAATAAAATGTGCTAACATTTTTATGGTTTTACATACTTTTCACAAAGTTTTTCACTTATTTGTGACCAAGTTTAAGTTTGAATCTCACTAAGATATAACGCAGCAGCATAAGCACAACACAAGTTGACCAATGACATGTGAAAGTTTGAATAATCCATCGCTTTTAATTGGTCCAATTATGTGCGCTTAGGTCCTGACGTTGCTTCCTAGTGAGAACCATTTTTCTATACATTACCTTAAACTATACAAGACTACCTGTAGTTATACTCAATTTGGGTATTTAAAGAAAATGGTCGCTATAATTGGAAGGGGGTCATATTTAATTCTGTATAATAGATTAATGTGTATTTTTAACCTCAAAATAAATAATAATGATGAATTTTTACTTAATCATTTCCTCTTATACCAATAACAATATTTACCCTGGCCTTTACCAAATATACAATTTAACAAAATCCATCAATTCCAGTGTTGCAATTGTCACCTTAATTTTGTTAACACTTTGATCAGGGGGCTTAAAGTGCTATAGCCTAGACAGGCTATGTTGTATGCAGATTCATCAATGTCATTATGGGTTTAAAGGCTAAGTGCCAGCGGATTTATCATTTAATCCTAAAAGAACTTGGACTCTACAGATCATGTCTGCAGATTTATGGATGAATATTTCAGGGGATATTTCGGCTGAGAGGATTATGTTGAATTAATGATTGTATGAATGTTATAGAGTTGTTATATAATATCACAACAATGATTTGAAATGTTAATATTGGTTGAATATTGTAGTTGATACTTATGCTACCATACAAAAAGACTAGGTCTATATGTTTTGGTACAGGTGGAAAACTGCAAAAGCTTATTTCAATAGGCTTTCTACAGTAAGTTTCTGATCTTTCCAATTATTTTTTTGTTTCATCACATATCCTTCAGTCAAAAATAAAAAAAAAAACAGTAGGAAAAAGAAAAAGAACACTGTAAGTCCAACAACATGCACATCCATAGCTTAGCACCTGTTGTATAATAACCTATACTGTACATATGAATTTGGATAGTATCAGTTCGCTTTTGGTGTACTTCCAAATTTTTGCTAAATAATTGCTTTTAGCACATGAACTTAAAAGAATTTTATTTACCAATTGAATGATATGTATATATATTCCACAGTTTAACAGGTATATCTCTGAGAATTCAAGTTGGTATACAAAATAAATAACATAATTTTAACTTACTCATTGACAACCTTGTAGGTCCGAAAACTGCTGTAATATTATTGGCCGGGCAATTCCATCGTTCCATTTTAAATTGTTTCTTACATTCTTTAATCGCCGATATTGCGCCCTCTAACACATTTGGGATGAGGTCTGGATGAAGGAGACACAGACGTCGTTGACGTTCATTTAGCCATGTGTGTTGTTTGCAGAATCTGACGGTTTCCATTGAATTATAGTGAGGCACAACATCATACTTGCTGGGTGGTTCTGCATAAACTGTCCTTAAACTATAAAAATCAATACAAATAGAGTTAGTAAATTAATATGAAAACATTTTTTTATTTTTCTTATCCTTAACAGGAGGCAGTACTCACAGAGTCAGTTATAACCAAAAATTTACACTGCATAACTAAACTTAAAATAGTCTGTCCCGAAGGGCAACTTAATGAAATCATAAAAGGAAAACAATAAAATCATAACACCCAACACCTTTTTAGATGACAATAACATTATTTTAAATTTATTTTTAGTTTGTTTTTGCAAGAGGTACACTTGTGTATGTCCAAGGGAGACTGTAGTAAATCATAGGTAATTGTATGGGCTGAAATGACCAATGCACTAACTAGTTGTAATTTGCACAATGTTATCATTAATATGTGATACATACAATGAAGCATGCATGAAAAAGCAAGATAAAAATTTATAAAAAATGTTTAATTAAGATTCAGAAGTGTTTGTATGTATACAGATAATTTGGCTGTCCAGTCTGAAATGACCCATTGTCCAGGCTGAAATGATCCACTGTCCAGAATGGAACTACCCATGGTCAGATCCAGGATTTTATAAACAGGGGAAAGCTAACCATTATTAATAAATTAGTAAAAATATAGATGTAAAAAAATAGTTTATAATTTCATTTTAGCTGTCAAAAGTGCAGTAGTGTACATCCTTAGCCCCTGGACCAATGCACTAATAACAAGTATTATTAACAATATTATAGTATTATATTCACATTTATTATTATTATTTTAACAGTATGATTTAAAAAATACTGATGTTGCAAGGAAAAAAAAAAGATTAATCTTTTTCAATATCATTCTCAAAAGTGTGAACATAAAACAGAGCTCAACACTTTTTGTGTCTGTCATAAATTTAAAAGTTCTAACATGATTATCTGGGTGACATATGATACTTAAAATGACTTGCACTATATTTGATTATTACAAAGTATGATTCATAAAATTGTGATTTCTTCACATTGAATTATTATTAGATCTTACAACTTAAAGAATTGTAGATAGTCTAAGAAGTTTAGTTTAAATCTATATTATTAAAACTGAAGATTTCTTTTTTATTTCCAGTTAAGCTGGAGGATAATAAATACCTCTTACCTTTACCTTATGATTGGGGTCATAGCTAAGACTTCACTACAAAATAGGGCTAGCTAAACTTACTTAAGCAACATGCTACACAAGCTCCATCATACAATCAACAACTACGTGAGGACAAGAAGCCTAATTCATTCTGTAGGCCTAATTGCTTACCTCTCTGTGTCTGGTATCTAGGCATAGGGCCTAGTAGCTAGCCTGGGCCTGGCAGTATACACGTCAGGGGCTTACTTAGTTAGCTAGGCCTAGGCTAGAGGCTTCTAGTTAGGTAGCTATGCCTTAAGTCTCCCTTCCAATTCTTATACCTTTTGTTTAATCAAACCACCTTTGTATGCTACGTTTCTGTTATATACAGATTTCTTTTGAAATCATTAAACATTTAGTCTCATAACATTTCCTCAGTGGTTTAAAAATTAACATTTTATTTAGCAACGACTTATTCTTCCAGACGATGCATGCCCGTGGTGTTGGTGGCGCGGTGGTGGTGGTGTGTGACGTCATGACCCGAGGTTATCTCAAGCGCAGCCAATTGGTCAGAAGTAGATTCAGACAATTCTAAACTTTCTATCCAATCACGAGTCTCCATTTCAGATCTTCACACCATTGATGGAAACTGAGTCTCCTTACTTTTTACTTTTAATACTTCCTGCCCCTGATATGTCGATCCGTATTTTCTTTTTAATGATGAAAATTTAATTAAAATCAATTAAAACTGTCATAATCAGATCAAATGGCAATGACTTTTTTTCTGTGTAGGCCTATTTGCATATGTCTGCAATAATATTCCACTTTTATATTCTAAAGACTCCAGAGTAAAATCAAAACTTGCATGATCAAAAACACGAAATAACTGCCGACACCCCTTAGAAATAACATTTTGAACCATTGGCACGACAAGCTGCCCTAAGCAGTACAAACACTCGACAGGAAAATAAACAAAATCACAGATAGGGTGTGTGTTTTGTATTAACATTGAAAAACATACCAGTATTTAACTAAATAGGAAGAGAAATATATCATGTAGGCTCTTTTTTAAAGGTACGTATCACTTCAGTATATGCGAAATGATAATAAACAACTAGACCGTATTTTAAATTGGCTAACTTTTGGCACACATACAAGCATTTAACTAACTTATAGTTTCTAAGGTACATAGCCCTATACTTGGATATAGGCTTAACTTGAGATATTGTAGCAACTGAATTCGGTAATATTTCGATAACTAGGTGGGTAGAGTTAGCTTGCCAGTTGCGGAAATACTTTACAGTGTTGTAGGATGTATGATGTGAGATTGAATTAAATACAGCCTTGTACAAGAATTTAAGTCGGGCTACAAGACATACAATAACAAATATAAGAAAACGCTGTATAACTACACTCACTTGTGTGTTTATCTGATAGCAAATAGATATTAAAATAATACGTTATTTTTAGCATGATAGGTAGTCTGATGACATAATCGTGAGCAATTGCCCTATAGTAAAAATAATTGATTCTTTTCGTATCAGATTTGTAATCTTTTATGCAATTACCTTGACATTGAGCATGTGAATGATTAACCTTATATTAAGAATACAAATGAAATGTATATTATGTGAACTATTAAATATCCTTTGTGTGTTCGTCAGGTTTGTACTTTTATAAGCACGTTTATCACTGTCTTCCAAGGCCTTTCTTATAATACAATCATATTATGAAGAAACGCTAATGAATTGGAAAAAGTACTAGAAAAGTGTAATTTTTATTCAATTAGTACTTAATATTTTTGGGGTAAATGTTAGTACCAAAGCGATGCCCTTCAATGTACATAATAAGCAGTTTTAACCCAGCAAATGGTTTCGTGTGGAAACGTGTTGTTTTGACAGTGCCTTCGAGGACGTCAACGGTACTTGGTTGCCACCAAAGACGTAAAACTTGGTTAGGCTACGCAAAGACGTAAGCCTATCGGAAGTAATTGGACCAATCACGACGTGATGAAGGATGCCTGATTCATCGTCGTGAAATTACTTACGTTGTGTAGTGGGAACCAAGCTATTTTGGCGCATATGGCGTTTCATACGTATAATACTTCAGCTTGTATTTTCAGACAAAAATCGAAACGTCGACTGGTGGACTAACATAAAAAAGACACCAAAAAAAATACAGACTTGGGGCAAGTCTACAAGTAGGGTGCGACCCGTATAGCTTCGTTATGTAAGTATCAAGTAGGCCTATACACGCCCCACTATGTTTTACTCCACGTGGAGAAAGAATTTAACTGTACCGACGATATGAAAAGGGTGTGACAAAAGCAACAATTTGCTACCATGAACGTGTAAATTATTAATTAAGTCCATGGTGATACGAAGAATTTAAAATGTTTATAATTTCCGGCGATAACAGAGACAAATTGAGATATTCAAGGACAATTGCGTTTATGATTGTTATCTGTACTTTTTGTACTTTTTTCCAAGTCAAGTGAATCGTTTCTTTTTGTAATCGTGTGTCGTCGAACTGACAATAGTCTTGTGACGTCACGTGTTTCATTATTGAGATTCCTCAGTCTGGGTTTCATTCGTATCCCTCAAATCAATCTTGGATTGAGCTTCTTTATGCGAAAGGCACATTTCCTATACCCTAAATTAACCAAGCCTATATTCTAAATCTGCCAACACCCTTACCTTTTCCTAAACTCAGAGGTATAATTGGTAAAAAATTCCATCCACTAAAATGTTGTCATAAATATATCAATTTATCATCCCATAAATAACCCAAACTCAGCCTTCAATCTGAAAATTCGATTTTGGATAGTGATAGAAAAAACAGAATTTCTCCATTAGTCCTAAATCTGTCATTGTCATATAGATTTTGATACAAGTTATTACGAAATTGTCAACAGCATAGATCATGTAGAATGAAATTATAATGGAATGCCATCTCTTTTTAAAATTCAGTCAACCTATGCTTTGATGATCTAAGCAGTCTTTTTAATTTAGGCCAGAATATGTTTTTAATATTCAGCAATATTGTTCGGTGGTTTCATAAAAGGCCTAACTAGGCGGAGTATGATATCATTTGACTGCTTTATGAGGGTAAGTTACCTTGAAACTCAGATGCAACCACAACATTAGCAACCACAAACAAAGAGCAGCAATTTATAGTAAGCCTACCTAAAGTTCATTTTAATTTCTTGTGTTTTAAAATATATAATAATTTTGCCGCAATTTTTGAGTAGCAGACATGGTGTATTTGCACGTTCAGGTTTTTGAAACGTGTCAGGGCCACCACATGATATGATGTGAATTGCGAGTCCTTGCTTATAATTCAATTTACTGTAAAGAAGTTTACCTTCAAGCTTCGCAGAATGCTTATTGTCCGGGGCAGTGGGGTATGGGGAACCGAGTCTACCGAAGTTAGGCATGTCGTCGAGAAGTCTGTTCAGAACATGCACTAAGAAAAACGTTGAGGTGGAAACACATAAAGACAGTGACGGATCCAAGATTTTGAAATAGGGGTCTTATTATGCCAAAGTTCAGAACGCACACAGTTATATATACGTTTAAACACACACACACACAATTCTTATAATAGGGACTTTTCGATCCGCGACTCCTAAACCGATACCGATAATTATTCATTGTGACGTCATCGGTTGAAGTTAAGGTTACAGTCGTGGATCAAAAAGTATTAAGCTCAGTATCATCATGATTCTTCCGCTTAAAACTTCAAGAATGTTGTTGATAATTAATGATATGAGTTAGGCCTTTATTATTACGATGTCAAACATCATACTAGGCATATATAAAGTGGCAACCATCATTTATTATCAAAGAACATATGTCATTTGCTTCAAAAAGTATGTTGAATTAAATTAGAATCGACTTAACACTAGTACGGTTACATACCGCAGAACATTTCCAAAACTAAAAGGTAAGTGCACCTTACCTATAAAACATTACGTACAATTTCTGCAGTCTATCAATGTGTAGGCCTATTTTCGATTCGGGTACTACATAATTATTATGGAGGTATCATTCTCTGGAAGGCCGGTGTACTTTGCAACATGACCGCAAATAGAAAATCTATACGTTGGCTAAGTTTACCAAAAAGCCCATAGGCTATTGACAATACTCGTCAAAGAAAACATCCATAAGAAGATTCACATTTAAGAGGACGTTTCTAGATAAACCTAACGTCTGAAGATCATTATGGGTCTGATTATATATCTTTATCAGAATACCTTTAAAACTCTGTCTACACTAGTTTGACCAAAAAAGTGTGATGTGCCCAAACCAAATATCGTAGTGATGTGCCCAATGACATCATCATGTCCATATACGGGCACATTACATTTTTGGTCAAATAGGCCTAAAGTTTGATAGTGTAGACAGAGCTTAACGATAAATTCTCTTGCGAGGTAAACCATCGTAATATTTGTCTTTATTATTGTAGAAATGTATAATAATAGTTACTTATAGCATTCAACAAACTATAACAGTTTGTTGAATGCTATAAGTAACTAACGAAGTTCATATGAATATAAAATATTATCAATTTTGACATTCACTGTCAATTAATGGAATTCACAAATATTAAATGAAAATGTTTATAGAAATTTATTTTACATATTGAATTTCACGAAACATTTTTGCATTTATTTTGCAAAGTCATGTATAACCTATTACTTCTCACGCCAGATTACAAAATTAACGTACAATTTCCTAGCGTTTAAAAAAGAAGAAAAGCTATTTCGATTATTCTTAAAATTTCATTTCATGCTCCAGGGATCTCAAAGATATTTTATAATTGCAGAATTAAATCAACAAAACGTTTCTTTCTATTCCTTTCTATCTATTCTATTATAAAATCCATGAAAGAAGGAAATTGATTATTTGATAGTCTGCGGTTGTATGATCATGTTCTGATATCTCTTATAAATAATCTTTTTATCAAATAGAAGAAATATTTATTATTATTGGCATGCATAGATCATTCAAACCAAGCATATAGAATTACTAATTGCGTGTAAAAACTTGTAAACATGTTTCTTATATATTTGCGTTTAAAGTATAAACATGGCGTAACACCATTTGCTATAAATTCTTTTCAACTTTTTCTTTGTTTTGTTATTTATTTTGAGTGATGTGAATTGTCGTGGTGCATTATTATATACATACCACGTTTGATAAAGATCTATATTCAAATTATATTAATCAGATTCATCAACATCTTATTTACTTATCATTATTTTTCTTTCGTGGGTGTAGCTCACTTTTATTCATTCTATCATTCCGTGACAAAGATATACACACACAAAAAACATGTGTTTATAACAAATATGTATGTACTATCTTTTTAAAACATAACTTATTATTACTTACTTATTATTTTTAATATAACGCATTAATATAATCGATTTGAGACGACCTCTATCTAACACTTTGAAGTTGACCATTTTCCTTTAGGCCTATAGAATACTAGCAATAACATCAAAACAATGACGTCACAGTGATTAAGTTTATAGTGGATCGTTTTCGATGTAAAACTATAATAAAATCTCAGGATGATGCCACAGGACCTGCTGTAACAATGGCCCAACTACAGTTTTAAACTAACAACCATATTCATGAATTCTGCACATCTGATTTAATCTGAAACTAGCCCCGGAGATGAATTTCTTTAACTTGTGTGACTAATTGATTAACTTTTCTCATTTATTCACCGCCACACAAACTCCCGGCTTCTTTTTAACCCGACATTTTAGCGCCTTTGGGCAATGCGGCGACAAAAATACACTACATTTACCGAATCATTCATACCAGAACAGGAATACGTATGGGGACAAACTTGCACGGAATTACTTCTCTTGAAAAAAAAAAGAAGTCTACTGTACATTGACATTGCTTCAACCGGATATAAAGAGATTCGTTCAAATTGATATTATGAATATATATTTTGTTCAGTATACTGTGTTACGATGAATTCTGACAAAAACGCTCATACCATTATCAACATATAATACAGAAAGGTTTTTTAATTTCTTTCGAGTTTCGTCTGAAATTATATTCTTTGCAAAAACAGTAAATTTCTACGAGTAAGAACCTGATTTACGAACTAGTCAGCCTCAGCCTCATACACGATGCCTTCTTTAGAAAAAATAAATATACAGACAACAAGCAGATATATAAGATACATACATAAGATAAGATTGTGTTACGAATAAAAAAACAAACAAAAACAAAAACAAGCGCATACAAAATCAACACAACAAACAGATACAAAATACAAGGTCATTATGCATAACGTAACGGTATTTTTTGTATCAAACTTGTCTACCTTGGTATGTTAATGGTTCTAAAAAATACCTAAAATGGTACAGGACTGCAAAACATGTATGTAATATCATCCGTTTGCCAGTAGTCGTGTTTACAATAGTTTTAATAGCGTTTATCTCTAAGGGGAAATTTATGGGAACAAACAACTGAGTTGTCGCGAAAGACGTATTTTCATCTTTACCTATCTATGCAATAGTAATAGTAATATAGTAATAGTAATCTAGTAATAGTAATATAGTAATATAGTAATAGTAATATAGTAATATAGTAATATAGTAATATAGTAATATAGTAATATAGTAATAGTAATATAGTAATAGTAATACTGTAGTAATAGTAGTAGCAGCAACAGGGAGATCAATACAGTAGGCCAACTGTCTTTGTCATCATTTGATAACCAGAGATGTTGTGATGAGTAGGCCTGAGTGGTGACCCAAATGTTGTTAATTGTGGGTAAGCGAACGGAAACACACGCCCAGAAATGCTGGGGTTAAGGGCAAATAAATGCCCTTTTCGTCGCAAAATTAAACCCTGATCTATGATCTATAGTTTAAAATTGTTTAATCGTATTGTATACTGTATAAGATCAGTGATAAAATGGTTTATATGTTTAGAACAGTTGTACGGTTTATTTGAGGACGATTTGAATTGGTAATAACTAGAATATTGTACTATTAATTTGAACATTATTTATATTATAAAACTTTACTTATCATTTTAATGATGAATAAACGTAGCTATTTCTATGTTTGACAGCTATACAGAATACAATAATACAAAACGTTTATTTGATATACAGACAGACGTATTATTTATCATAATATTCTAATTAAATATAAAAGACAACAAAACGCACACATTCCTTATTATATTCACACACATAGGCCTACAACCTTCCCTTGCAAGAAAGTACAATACTACTTTATCGTACAATATCAGATAAACCATCCATTAAATTTGTCCTCAGATTCATTTTTTGGCCAAAACCGACATCAGCTGCAGCTGTTCCGTTTTATAAAATCCAGGTGTATTAGGTTCATTTCAAACATGAATATGTGTTCTTATTTATAAAAACATAATTAATATGAATTATCGTTAAATAATATAAAGATGAATAGGAGATTTCAAAATAGCTATATTTGGTGGTCGGTTTTTGTGTTCCGTAAAAAAATCGTATTTCAGATATAAAATCGTTTTCCGATTGTAGGCCTATAGGTCCTATACAATCGGAAAACGATTTTATATCTGGTTTGACCTAGGTGCGAAGAAGATGGACGAGATATAGGATCATAGGTGGCCTAGGCAAACTTGATTGCAAATAATACCCAAAGGGCTATTGTGATTGAGTGTCCGCTGGGTCTGTTTTCTGTAGTTTAACACGATAAATTGTAAAAAGAAATGTCCTCTAACCACATTCCAATATAACTAAATTGCAATATAATGACTTATGTCCATGTTATTGACATTTTATAGCTTGCTGATTTTGTTATTAATAGCAGATATTCATTTGATGAGATTTTAAGATTAGTTCAACGTCACCGGAGGTATTCATACAAAAATTACACTGACCAGGGTGGTATGTATTTTAACGCCTTCATGCACAAACAGGCTTACAGTTGAATTGACTTTTAAAACTTATTTGTCCATTATATTTTTTACACTTTTTTGTATATGAACACTACTAAAACGCTTAGGTTATACGTATTGGAACATATTGAGAGTTGGATAGATTTAAAGGACCAGCTAGGCCTATAGAGAATATTATAGTGCGCCATACAGCAGTATCCGCAACTTTTGTTGGCGACCGTAAACAATGACGTACAGTACCCTAATCCTATGTACAGCATATGTTGCACAAAGAACAGAGAATGTTGAGACTGCGACCGGTCAAGAGGGGGATTTTCACTTTGTCCAACAATAATATATGACTATATGAAATAGTAAATTAAAACACAGTGGTAATTGTATATAATGGTATATGCTGTACTATACTAGCCATAGAAATCAACACCTCTGTAAAAAAACGTTAATTTGAACTCCAATCCGATTGCGGAGATTTTCATCAAACTGTTAATTTATACAGTTAAGAGAACCATAACATGCAATGCTAAAAAATAAATGAGAACACAGGTAACCACAGGTATATAAGATATAAGTATCTGCATGAAACGAAAGCGGTTACTTTATTTGTAATTTAAGCCCCAAAAAATTGACTTAAAATTCGTCAATACACAAAACTTTAGAAACAAACAAGCTAACAAAATCGTCTCATTTCGGCTAATATGACATTTACGTATTTGTTGAAATTCCATAGGAAGTTTAGGTATATAGGCCTATCTAATAACTGTCGGTTCTGGTTAATATCGAATGCGTTTCCTGAAATTCCTAGGATAAAAAGTTTGTTGAAAGTTAGACATTCAGGAGACGTTTTAAACTGGAATGTCTTTACCTTCAAAAGCATAATAAAGCAAGAAAATAACTTGTTGAACTTTACTTTTAAAGAGGATGCTGAACTACTTCAGGTTGGAAGAAACTCAGTTAAAAGGAAAATATAGATTGATAGTGTTATCTAATATAATAATATATACATTTTGATACAGAATAAAGGACCATTTGTCATGGCAATTACTGAATTTATTCTGCGAAATGCAATTCCATAGAACAAAATGCTAAAGTGAGGCCTTAACGAAAATAATCGATGTTAGAACAACAACACAATCATTGTTCAATTGTCAGTCTTTTCTGAAATACCTTTAAATAGTATAGGCCTAGTTAGTTCCTGGATTATATTACATAGACTTTCAGTTTTAACTTCTGATTTCTATAAACTCTGCCTCCGTTATCATTTTAGCAAAGTAGGCCTTATATAACATTGTTAGCACATCTACATGGATAAGTCAAGTCAACTATGCTGTACAGGGTCTTTCTCTAAACTCATATTATCATAGGATCGGTTTCTTAATTGAACAGAGGGATTAAGATCTATTCACGAAATAAGTGCCTACTTAATGACATTATGACAACATCCAGTACACTATTATACCAGATCCCGCTTTGTTCGCATATCTTTGAAATAATAGAATTGTGCTGATAATGACAGGGTTAACTTCCATTGTTATTATCGGTAGTCTCGTATGTTTCGTTTAGACCTTATGACTCTAGCAGCCTAGTTCGGAGCATTGTATGTAGCTGATAGCATATGTAGGCCTAGATACAGTACTATACCATTCCGTAGTGTTTTGGTCCTGTAAAGTAGGTTATTCGGAATATTAAATGCTTGTAATTTTGTGAATACTAAGAAATGTTGGTACCGTGTCTAAAAACAACAACGATTGATATCAAATTCAATATTGGAACCGGTTACTAAGTAAATGCAGTGCTGGTGGTTTAATTAATATTATATAAAACAATGTTGTCACTTACCTTTGATGTTTATCAAAAAATCCAAGATAGAAAAATATTAAGAAGAAAAATACCGGTCTGTTCCTATGCAGCATTTTCATTAAATTGTTTATAAATTCCGCTTTTAGTAAAATATTGTTCACCATAAAATACGAGAACGGTTTTAGAAACCGAAGAGGAAAATAAACTGAACTATTATTGATCGTAAAAAATTGAAAACTCTCTTCAATTGACTGCGTCTTCCATAAACATACGCTAAAATATCGTTTCAGAAGTGTTTAGCCCTGTCGGCTGTTTACAGTATATTCACACATACACAGGCAAATGATCTCACCCCAGCTGTACTCTTCTTTGTATCCACCTGTATCGAATTGGTTGACTACATAAATAACACTTGAATTTATGATCATTGATGATGACTATCGTCTCTAGGCTGTATCGTCTCCGGACTCAAATATGTTCACTTTCACGGTTAAGGCGCGATATGTTTGTACTTAATTTCCGCTTGAAATATTTTTTTTTTCTTCAGAGAAAATGAAATTAACCGAATGTTTCACTGTCTGCTGGGACTTTTCCGAGATGAAAACTATATGCTGAAAAGAAAGTTTTGTTGTACTACGTTCCAACGTCTTGTTATAACATCAAGTATCTATTTTTGGGTAACGGTCGCTCCTGATTGGCTGACGTCAGACCATGCGTGGAAAGTCAACGTTACGGTGTAATTTCAGACTGAAAACGTGTTCATGAAACATGGACGTGGGAACTTATTATAAAGTCATATACAAAAAATTGTAATTGTGTTAATATAGCACTGTTCGATTGACGCGATGATAGAGGAGGGGCTAGAAAAGTTATTGTTATTCAATTTTGTAATATAGGCCTACGGTTAAACTACTTTCCGCAGGGTTGCCTTTCACTGTTCAGCATGCAAGCATATTGAGATCGTTGGAACAAAACCCCAAACAGCCTTGAGTCTTTTTTCATTCATACATTTATTTTTGTCATAATTAACTACTCGCGTAGTTGTATTGTTTGCAAACATTTGTTAGTTTGCACGCCTTATAATCTGATTAACGAGTCGTTGACTCCGGCGATTCTATTCATGGTGCTATGATCGTCGTAAAGGGACCATGTACAAAATATATTCTACTGAGTTAGGCCTACTACACTAACTACATTTTGTTTATGCGATTAATATTTTTTGGATAAAAACCATACGCTACCTATTAAACTTCTACATTGAAACATTAAAATCATACATTATTCAGGTACTGCAGTAGAATCATGTTGGCGCGATCTCTCAGAGAGAATACTTAAACTCTTTATTATTTGTACGAATCCAAACGAATTTAACGCAGTTAAGCACAAGTATTAATAATACACTTGTAACACAGTCAGACTAATAACGCTGGAAATATTAATAGCATCAGCAGAAAAACAATTTGAATCATTTCATCAAAAGCATAAGGAATAAAAACTTAAACTGTAATTATAGACTAACGTACAAAAAGTATGCTAATCTGGGTAGGCCTTATTCTTTATGTATTTTCATGCTTTTTTTAAAGCTCTGTCTACACTATCAATCTAGTTTTGACAAAAAAAAAGTGTGATGTACCGAAATATGGTAGCAATATGACATCATCGGGCCCATATATGGGCACATCACATTTTTTGTCACATAAAGTTTGATAGTGTAGACAGAACTTGGAGCGCACTTACAAACCTAACAATTTAAACGTATACGTTTCAATGCTGAAATCGGTAACAAACATCTGAGCATGGGCGAGGAAAAGGTCTGGGAAAAAGGTTGTTTGTTATAGTTATTTTACCCAAACTAAAAGGTTCATTTTTTTGGTCGGTATCAACTTCAACCCCAAAAATCGTATTTCTATTTTAATCGTACAATTCAATAGAAGATGTCTACGTCTGTTTTGGTCATGTCTTTGAACCCTTGACTGTCATTGCAGTAGGCCTAGGCCTAATGTACTCTTTCTGATTTATTTCAAGCGTCCCTGTTTATCTTCATTATTGGTCCAGTCGGAGGGACTCTCTAAAATGTAAACAAATATTTGTCGAAATCTTCATTTCCACTTGTCTTAAGTATATAGAATATATAGGTTGATACTTAAATCATCAACAATTAGAGTTAAGATTGAAAAGATGGTCGTCTGCAAAATAACTGACGTAATAAAGTTAAGGTTTTATAGAGGACGCTGTATATTCTTATAACTTTATCAGAACGTGATGAAAAACAATTGTCGAAATCTATTTCCACTTGTTGAAACTTTACAGAGGGCGCTGTATATTATTGTAGCTTTCTCAAAACATGAAGCAGTTATGTACGTACAGTACTTCATATTACGTAATTCATCGTTACGTCATAAATATATTCATGACCGTCGTGTTAACAACACGGATGTCATGGGTCCGAACTGGTCGTGGTGGAAAAGAGTTAAAGCTTTCGAGCTTCTGTGTTTGGGGTTCACAGAATTAATACGTCCCCCATTCCACCACAAAAGCAAGTCAATGCATCTGGTGATGCCGTGGAAACGACACATTGTCTCTGCCACAGCATTGAGGTCGTTTCCACGACATTACCAGATGTAGGGAGAGGACACTAGTATTATGATAATTGGTCACTTATCTTTTGGTTCAGTCAGTGTTTTTTTTCTGTGGATTCGATCTCGTAAATTTTATGCTTAGCGCCCTCAATTTTAAGAACACAAATACGTGTCAACAAGTGTAGAAAGATGATGGGGGTGGGGAATTGGGTGGGGGAGAGGGTGTTTCTGTAAGATCAAATACGCAATGTTGGGTCGCGAAAATTCCCAAAATAGGATCATGAGGTCACGGTCAAAAAACGTTGCGGAACGCTCTTGACGTATTCATAATAGAAAATAAAACTGCCTCAATCGATTACAAAGTAATACATGATGTAATTAGAATATAATACAGTAATTATAGAATAACAAAATACTGAAAGTTGGTTGGCAAATACAATGTGTTATGTATTACAGTACTTAGCGCTTTGGAAATCATTATAGTGGCCACTGTCAGCACGAGAAGTGATTTTTACTCAGGGTACCTGAGTCTAGGACTCTCTCATCTTCTCCTCTTCCATCCGACACTATTGAGTAAAAAGTGCGATTTATAAAGTACTACTCCTCCTTTATTCGTTGTAGTATTGAGCTGGGATTTGGCATGAATATACTACAGGGACATGTCCTCAAAGCTATAGAGCCGGATTTTAAAATTTCAAACCCGATGCAGCCATATGACGTCTCGAAGATGGTACCGATAAACGATTTGGTAGCGAGGTTATTGACGTGTATGTGACGTCACATCCCGTCTTATGACGTCATTACAGCTTCTTTTGCTGTACCCCGAGTATCGCACATTCGTGCTTGTTTAAATGAATACAAGAAACGAATGATACCTTTACGTTTTTTTATTGCAAAATTTGTTAACAACTTATCTAACAGTAATAGTATGCTCAAAATAGTAACCCTCCCCCACCCCATCATTTATAAAATGAATAAAATACAGTACACTCATCACTACAATGGCATAAAGAATTATGACACAACATCATAACTTCCAAAAAATTGCCTAAACTCTAGTTGTACTCTTTTCTTAAAAATGTGCAATGATTTTAATATTTATTAATATTGTTTTTTCTACTACATGCCTAGAACCTTTTTTAACCAGGCACAATGTTTACAGAATGTATGTGCATTAACTAATGCTGTAAAAATGGGGTTCTTTACGATGAGTTTACAGTATGTAATGTTTTGGCTATGAAGGTTTATGGCGGCTTTACTGATAATAGCTTGGATCACCACGGATGCAGTTAAACCAGTCTGCTGCCCTCTATTTTAATAAATGGATCCAGAAATGATTAAAAACATGATTTTGACCCAAAAAAAACATCGCAAATATTAATTATATTCTCGTCTGCAGTAACCAGTTCATAGCCTGAAAACATACAAAACCTAAAATGTACATACACACAAACAAAATACTTTGAATGTTATATTTTTAGAACTGATTCTGAATAATTAAAACTACATTGTTTTGTTGAAATTGTCAAGTTGTTAAACCCTCTCTCTGTGTACTGTACTATATATCCAAATATGGCATTATGCCCAGTATCAAGGCAAATTCTGTAATACAGTGTTACATATGGCACCTGTATTATGTTAAGATTATGTTAGGCTTATGGCCTATAATACAGACATCGCATGTGATACATATGACACAGTTTTATAGAATTTGCCTATGATACGGTACAAATGATAGATACAGCACAGATAATCAACTAACTAAATAGGGCGATACTGTTGATTTCCGTTTTACAACAGATATGCAAATAAGACTGTATGTGTAGTCATTTGATTTTACAATTAGTTACACTGTAATGCATAACCTTCAATACAACATAATCAACTGTAGTAACACAACCTTGACAATATGCATTCACAAGACTTTTGCAAATCTACAAAAAGGAAGGATAAATTTGATAGAATAAGGGGCTGTTTCTAAGGAATATTTAACTGACAGACATAAGGCTTTTAAGTCGTTTAGATTATCCCTGATGGAGCCTTTTTTATTCCCAGTAGGCCTAGGGGTCAAATGAGTTGACTGTCTAAAATGTTTCTTTTTTGCTTGTTGTTGTTGAAAGTACTGAGAAGTGTCATATCTGTTTCCTGTAGAATACTAACATCTTGGGAGTGTAGTATTTAAAACTTGCAAAATGCAGTACAAATATGATAAGTGCAAAAAGTAAGTGTAAATTAATCATTGGCCAAGTTCAACAAATTTCCTAATGAAAACAGTATTATTGGATTGACCTTCGACCTAAACACTAAAAAAAGTAGTAAATCCTATCAGAATCTTTAAAAACGTTGATAAAAGAAATTCATTGTACAGTATGTTAAAAATATTTTACCTTAAAATGCTTCAATTTTATAGTAAAATTCTATTTTATGTATACTTTTTGACAGTTCAAGATTGCAATAAAGACGGTTTTTAATGAAAAAGTATTGTTCACAGATTTAATATTGTTACAAATTTAGCAATACACATACTCTGTATATTTAAATAGTCAACTATCCTAAAACCAGACAAACACCCAAATAGCCCCATATTCTTTCCCGTTTTCTGTAAACCCGATATTTTGGGCTACCAAACATTTGGGCTACCAGATATTTGGGGCTGCCAAATAGTTTGGGCTACCAGATATTTTGGGCCACCAGATATTCTGGGCTACCAGATATTCTGGGCTACCAGATATTTTGGGCTACCAAATATATGATACCAGATATTTTGGGCTTTTTTTTGGACAGTTGACTTTTACTTTAGTTAGATATCTGGTTTAATCAACTGCACCATTTTAGCATGTAAAAATTATACAAAGTTTAGTTGATAGTAGTACCATAAAAAATGTACATTTTCTATAATAAAAAAGGGGGTGTCTTGCTGCTGTCTGGGATTGAGGTGTACAGTAGTATAAATGTATTGTATAATTTATAAATTGGTATAAAAATAATGCTAATAAGGGCTGGGGTTAACTATATGAGCTTATACAAAACAACATAATACACTGAAAATTAGATTCTGGGAGTATTCTTAAATACTCCTTCATTCTTCTTCTTTCAGTTCCAATAAACGATCTTCTTGATAATTGTCCTCCACTTGTCTTTGATGGATAACAAACATAAATCATACATTTAAAACACGTCTTAATCATGTTCTGGAGTAAACCAATAGCAACAAAATAATTTGCATCAATATCCACGCTACATCACATCCTTCGAGTGTCCATAGCATAATCAATACAGTAGTATCTAGACTTGCAAAACAAAAGCGCATCCACTGAGTGTTCAAACACTAATCAATGTCGTATTGAGGTTTCCAATAGAAATGTGTTACAAAAAGTGTATAAACGATTAGTAGCGAAACAAGTGATATATCAAACGTTTATTTTTATTTCAGAAATAATTCAATCCATCTGCTGTGCTGCACAAGGAAAAGTCTTTAATCACTCAGGTTACTTATAGTTTTTCATTCTCTGAAAGAATAAAAGAAGACATATTGATATATTATTAAACAGAAAAACTAACAAATCATATGGCATTAAAATAACAATGACCTTTAAAAATAAGACTTCTGTTTTTGTTATCTAGTCTTCTCAAAGCCATGACATTATAATACATATAACCATATCAATTGCATTTATAGTGTTTAAAACATCAATAATATAATAATAAATATATTTATCAAATTGCAAATTTGCAAACAGAAAATATAAATACTAGTTGGTGTTAGTATGTCTGATATTATTTTATTCTCGGGGGAAAACACAGTAAGTTAAGTTCACATAAAACAGTATCACTTTCATTGAAGAAAATAAACAGATTAAAAAACACACAAACATATGTATCTAGTGGTACGTCCTGTAAAACAAGTATAAAACCATAAATCCAATCCCAACTCAAATGATTAACAAGGCCTTGTATAATAGTATTTTTAAATGCATTCACAATCCCAACTAAAATGATTAATAAGGCCTTGTATAATAGTATTTTTAAATGCATTCACAATCCCAACTAAAATGATTAATAAGGCCTTGTATAATAGTATTTTTAAATGCATTCACAAGAACCAGCACTGTAAATTGTAAATCTTGACATGTGGATTTTATGGTAATTCTTAAATCTTATTGATCTGTATTTTTTAAGTACATGCAATTTTATATCTAAAAATATCAATATGGAATGGGTTTATACAACATGTTAAAAAGACTACAGGAACAAAATGAACATCTCCGGGTTTATAGGTCACTCAATTTTTATACATTCCTTTAAAAGAGAATTTTAAGATCTGTCTACACTCTCAAACTAGTTTGAAAAAAGTGTGATGTGCCCAAATATGGTAGTGATATGCTTAAATATGGTAGTGATATGACCTCATTTTCATATATAGGCACATAAAGTTTGATAGTGTAGACAGAGCTTTAGAATTTATGAATCAATTTTGCAACCTAAATTGTGTCATTTTTCACAAATTATGATTATTATAATTATGTGAACAAAATAATAATAAATACCATAATATCTCTCTTTACGACCTGAATGTAAATATGGCCAAGAATTTCTGAATGCGTGTTCGGTCGTTTAAAAAAAAACATGCGTGAAATCACTGTTGTAGCATATCCTAAATACTATATGGGAATTAGAAGGTGCACCAAAGCGAATGGCGTGATTATTGACCCTGTGGTTTAGGAAGAGAACAGCTATTATAATATCTAAGCAATAATACTGCAATAGAAGAAAATAATATTTATTTTATTCTCAATCCTTCCTCTTAAAATGTTTGCATTTTTACTATTAATTTGATTAATCTAAAAAAATTACACTGATTATTGATGTTAGCAAGTGTAGTCAGAATTCTAAATCTTTTCCAATTTGTTCATAACATACTTCCTCAGTAGATATTAATCACTACTGAAATTAGCATGTTGTAAAAATCTATTAGGCTACACTTAACATGACTGTGGAGTTTGTATCAGACAGTATGACTCCGACAGGCTACTAATGTTCTACATAGGATAATAATTCATTCAAATATAAGTTTGACCGCTTATGAGATCATCGATAAATTGAAGTAAAGGGGGTGGATCAATCATGATAAGGGGTAGATATTTACTTTTTTTAAATCCATGTTCCATTCATATTGTACAATCCATGAATTTGAGTATTTGAAAGTAACTAAATAATAAAAATTGGCAATGGCTTGTATTAAAAGTACAGTAATAGATGTGACAGATTGTACCAAATGAGACCACCTCCACCAATCCCTCATACCCCCAACTGTTTTTATAGGTCTATGCTTGAACTACTGTATGAGAAATTCCAACAATGCACAACTAAACACTTCCTCCACCCACTTTCCCCAACCTCCGCCCCCTTTTTCCCAACCACCACCCCTTTTCTCCCATCCCCCTTTTCTACAACCCTACCCTCTTTCCCCTCTCCAGTACGAACTTGAACATTGTAATCTATATTAAATAGCATCAGGATGAGGATAAACTAATCAACAACATTGACGAATATTTCAGTGATACGCATCACCGCCCTCACTGAAATATTCGTCAAAATATTTATGTGTTGCTGACATTCATTACCCAGTATAAGAACATTCATTCGCAATATTTCATTTCATTTATTTTGTCAATTTACAAACATGATAAAACAATGCAAATAAACATAACAAAACCCATAACGGTAACAGGATTAAACAAAAGCAAACTTAATTGCTTTACAAATTTTCCCTCGCCGTCACGGTGAAATATTAAATAGCATTTCGAAAACGGATTGATTTTATTTTATTTCTTCACTACAAAAAAGTTCCCTATGATTTTTAAAAGAAAGCCTTGGCCATTCAGGTTCACAAGCCAATGGATAAACTGTTTTTAATAGAAAATAAAAAAATTCCCCGTGATAAATGAGGCGGTACTGCAATTTCCACACAGGCTTTGTTCAGAGTCAACATAATTCCCTTTATAAGGACACGGTTATGAACAGTAGGAAGGAAGGAGAGGAATCAAATTTAGCAAGGATGTCTTCTTAATAAAGGAATCTTAAAAAGATTATTCTCTGAATTATCTCTTTAAATATACAAATTCATACATAAACGCCATTTCTATTTTTGATAAAACATACTCCGAAAAATTGTTGCAAGCCATTATAATGATTCTATATTTTTAAATTCATTGTTTTTAATTTAAATATACAAATTCATACATAAACGCCATTTATATTTTTTACAAAACATACTCCGAAAAAATTTTTTGATTCTATATTTTTAACTTCATTTTTTTATCTTCTGGTAAAGAATATTTAAATTTTTTTAAATTAGTTGAACTGGATGGATTTTCAGAAATTATTATAAACTGAAGCGTAATTGCAAAAAAGCAACATTAGATACAAGTACTATGAACTACGATGGATAATTAATCAATTAAGCTGATCACAGTAATTGAAGGCTGTTCAATAGGTTTAATTTGCATCACACAATTTGAGGCCACGCAATTATAAGGCTTTAATACATTTGGTTTCAGAATATTAAACTTGTTTGTAGTAATCAATATAAGAACACGTAATATAAACACCTATGTTTAAAAATAATTAGATACGCAGTGGTGAGCCTATTGGGTTCATATCAGACAATATAAGAACACATAAAACACCTATGTTTAAAAATAATTTAATCAAAATTGGTTTCAGAATAAACTTGTTTGTAGAACCAATATAAGAACACATTATATAACACTTAGTATGTTTAATAATAATTAGATACACAGTGGCGAGCCTATTGGGTTCAGAACTTAAAATGGTAAAATGTGGTGCTAAAATAACCACATTTTTTATCTTTTGCACCATACATTTTGAATTCAGGGGGTGGGGGTAGGGGATGTCAGTGACACACCCTTGGATTCACCTAGAGTATGATACATATTTGTTTGTAAAGAACAATAAAACAAATTAAGAATATTTTTAGATTCTAACCCGGTAGTCTTGAAAAAAACTATTTACAGATCTTTAAAAAAAAGGCAATACATATTTATATAATATTTCATTCTTGGTTGGAGGACAACTTTTCTCAATATAATTAGTAAAATTTAAAAGTAAAACCTTTCATTACTGCATCTGCAGTAAAATTATTCAGTAGCTATGCTGTCATCTGTCTTTAGTGCAACATTTCTTTCAGGAAATTGATATATTAAAGTGATTAGGAACTGTAAACTAACATCTGAAAATACTGAATAATGCAAGGCAAAGCTTGCTACTCAAATTGATGACATTTTTATAATGAAGCCAAGTTGTTTCATATAGGAACTGTGGTATGTGGGTTACACGAGGCATTTTAAATCTTAATGTTTTCAACAATAACAATTATTTTACGAAAAAGAGCTTTAAAAAAACGATTGTGACATATTTAATGGCACTTACTTTAAAAGAGATGTTTGATTCATTATGCTAACGTTTTAATGTTATATTAACTAATGAATCTTGATATACGGTAATTATACATGTATTTCACTAATTTTAGGTTTAAAATGTTTTTAAGGCATTCAATTTAACCAATTATATAATGTTGATGGTTTAAATTGGCAATCAGATTGAGTTATTAATCACTTTTACTGTTAAAATTGTGATTTTTAGCATAAAATGCATTAACGGGGTTAAAAATCATGTATCTTTTTTTTTTAGTTTTATAATTTTTGACAAGACTAATACATGTCCATTTTTTTTACACGTTTCAGCTTCCGTATTCCTATTCGTATTGGGTATTAAAGAAATATTATTTGTTAGTTATTGAACGGTTGTAAATGTCACTTCATTTATTCTCAAACAGGCATAATGCAGTGGCGGATCCATGATTTAGAAATGGGGGGGGGGGGGGGGGTGAGAAGCTCAGGGCCTAAAAATGGTGAAATAAAGCATTGAGCTTAATTTGATATCCTATCTTTTGCATTATAACTTTCGAAATACAATCTGAATCCACATCTGTACTGTGACAACTACCGTAATAACTGTACCATACCATATATTTTCGTCATATTTGAAATTGTTAATGTTATTATAAAATTGATCCAAACCTCTATTCGTTTTATTTTGAACGTTCACAATTGTTTGCCAATTTCAAAGTTTTCTTATAATATATATAAAAAAAATAATAATTTGCTTAGTCAACCATTATTTTGCAAACTTCAATCAATCTCATGATTGTCAATCTCATCATTTGCCCTTAAAAGGTTAGAGGCTAAACATCATTGAGGCGGATTAGTTTGTAAGGTCTGTATGACATGTAATGAGTGCCTGCTGCATGATGAAACAGTGATATCTATCAAAATATACTTCCAAGCAGTTGTACTGCAAATAATTTCTAGATCTAGAAAACTCAGATATATCAGAGATCTGAGTTTTCTAGACACCCAATAATTGTACATGTAATACTATTCATACGTATAATATTCGCAACGCTGATAGGATTCCTAACATCAATTTGTAACTCTGTGCTTCACAAGACTATAGTCCTTGTTAGTACAGTTAATTCATGATTTAAAATTTGTCTTTATCCTTTTGTTATCATAAAGTGCAATTCAGCGGAATTTTTTCTTTCCTGCTGCTAAATTTTATGAATGTTTAATTGAATTTATTTAATAAATTTACCAGTGATATAGATATATATATAATATTACAGTACTGATGAAGGGCTAGTGTTGCCCGAAAGCTCTACTTACTTTTCTGGCTGTTTTAATTTAGCTTTTCGCTTTTTTTTGTATCTCCATTGAGATCAAGCCACTGATACCCACAGCATTGTCATTTTTTCAGTAATTTGCCTTTGGATTTATAATATTACAGTACAATATTTTACGGATAAGATAAACCAATAGCGAGGATTTTGATAGGGATGTGTTATTTCTTTTATCCACAAAAAGGACAAAAATATGTCCAGCGTAATTTCATTTAGCTACTAAATAGGCTAATTAGGCTTATTTGCTATCATTTCTTCAGGTGCAAGTTTTAAAAGGGCATTTAAGCCAAGTGGGGATTGATTGAACCCTTGGTTAAGTAATTAATGTTTCTACTCTGATCGGAACTAAATCAGCCTACAACTTATAAATCAAAACAAATGTTGAATAGTATTGTGACAACACCTTCTCTATTTCAATGCCACGAAAAGCTCAAACATGTGCGTAATTGTATTTATATATGTGCAGCTTACCTTGTGTTTGTGTACGGATTGATAGTAGTTGGTGCCTGCGGATGATTGCCTGTGATAACTATAACAAAATGATATAAAGAGAATAACAAAATAGAGGATCATGTATATTGTAGTCCTATCTGCTGTGTTATAGGCAAGGATACACAAAAGGTTAGGGTTCGTTGGCAAATTGAAATTAAGGTGAATTTTTAAACCAATGCTTAGCGGAAATATGCACAAAAGTATTTCAGCTTTAAATGCTTAGAGTAGTTAACAGAGAGTTTTCAGTGTTGCCTCTTATATTAATGTTTGATGTTTTTTTTTTAGTGTACCTTTCATTCAGTATTTTTGTAAATACAACACTTTCAGCTTCTGCTGTTTTTTATATATGTTTTTTTATACCGAAATAAAATAAAATAAATAAATACACACATTCTTACACTTGTATGTTAAATGGAATGTGTAACTGGAAATGCAAATAACCTGCACATGTTTAAGAATCTTGGAATGGAACTATTTACAAAGCATGCAGTAAATGTACTGTAAAGCAATGACATCATCAATTAAAAATAAGGTGTACATGCTCCGCCAAAAAGTCCCTATAATACCACAATTACGGAGAATTATGTAAGACGGATAAACAAAGGTTTAAAATATTCAGGTAGGTGTATCCCCATACTCTGGTTTGGGTGCTAGCTTGGTGTTTTTGTCTTTTTGTTCTCTTCCTTTTGTTTTCCACTCTTTCTCTTTATTGTCGAGCGCATAGAGACATCGTTTATTTGCGCTATATAAATCTATCTATTATTTACTATATTATTATAGCCTCTCCTTGTCTAAAGACAGTCCTATGGGCGACGAGGCTCAAAGAGGTTAGGTAAAGTAAGCTAGTCTCTGATGTATATTGGGATTAGCATAGGTTCAAACATTACGGATGAACGCACTGAAAATCAATAGCATGGAATTTTAAGGTAAAGCGCCTAATCCAAATCTGTTATGTCTGTCCTTACAAGAATAACATTCTAGGAAAGCAATCCTCTTGGTAGATTGAGTGTTGATTGCGTTGATTCAACAAAGTTCAATCTATTTAAATTGGTTAGTAATTTCTACGGCAACATTTACAATATTGCATTCTGGAATTAGTATTATACAAATAATTATTAGTAACAAGTATTTGTATATAACTTAAAATAATAAATAAAAAAATCCACTTGCTTGCTTAAAAACTAATTTATAGAATTACAGCTTTTTTTTTTCAAGCTAAACAAATTCTTAAGCAACATCTTTTTCTTCTTATTTTTGTAGGATAGGAGAGACAGAAGCCTTTTTCACTCGAGCTCCTGTGAAATAATACTGTTCCAGCGAGCTCCCATATGGGAGCTTCAAAATGCTGGAGAACAAAGAGGTGTAAATAGTTCCTCTGCTTTTCTTCTTTTTTTTGTTATCTTAAGATATTTTATGAATCATTTTTGTGTGTAAAGCGCTTAGAAACATAGTATTAGGCGATACTGTATATAAGACTACCATTATTATTAAATACTGTCACCCTCGATAAAGTACTTTGATCATAAAGTCTTTATATATACTTTATAGCAACATTTTAACATTTTATAGCTATTACTGCCAATTTTATAGTCTCTAGATCTATAATCAATTTCTATTAATATTTTAAGTTGCATATATTTTGTCACAATGGCAAATGAATTAACAATTATCCTATTTTTTTTCTTCGGAATTTTGAATATTTAGTAATATAGTAATGTAATCAGTTAATTTGAATTGACCGAATATAGCTTTCTACTTTATTAAAAAGAGTTTAAAAGATAAATTTTATCAGAAATTGTTCACAGGACTAATATAATATATATAGCTTGGCGACAATATCCTGTTGATGTCATTACAAACTATTGGCAGATAAATCCATGGCGGCCAAACTAATTATCCAACAAATTTGAAAAAAAATGCACAAATTGAGCAAAAACGTCTGTTAGATTACAACAGTTTAAGGATGCTCTGCAGGAGGTACTAAATCAAAGGCAATATTTACAAGTTCAAACAGAGCGTGAAATTAATATGTGTTCCTTTCAAACTGTACTGCTTCAATAAATGAAATATTTTATTTATTTTAAATGATTATAAATCAAAATTATTGGATTCTTAATCCTAAATTTGGTTATATCTAGTTTAATGTAGCATTTTGAAAATCATGAAATGTAATATATCTGTTTCAATAATTTAATCTTAAAATGTTTATTTTTTTAATTGGGATGTAAAAGTTTCACATATTATTAGTATAAATGAAATTTTTCTTTAATTTAAATGATTATAAATCAAAATTATTGGATTCTTAATCCTAATTTGGATTATATCTAGTTAGTGTAGCATTATAAAAACCATGAAATGTTTTGAATATTATTTGATAATTTCCTCTTAAAAAACCTTTTTTTTTTCAATAGAATGATTTATAAGTTTGTATGATTGATTTGTCAAGATAAACCCTAATATCAAAATACTATAAATAAACAGGAATACAATTTTTGGAATTTTCCGGTTTTGTAATATTAATTGTCATATTTGAATGGGACTTTGAGTATAGTTTTTCCATTGAGTACGGAATATTTTGTGTATTGAGAATTCTTTTTACGAACAGGCTTGCATTTGTGAACGTTTCTTTTCTATTCAAATGATTTTCTGTTGAGCACAATGATTTTACAATTTACCATTCGAGCGAATACAAAAAGTACTCATGTTGACTACAAACGTTCCCAATTGAATATGACAGTTATTATTATTATCTGTGGGAAAGATGTAATATACAAAAGTATAGTTCATGGACTATACCACTTGTGGAGAGGAGTGTTCAATAAAAATTTCTACTTTTCGAGGTATATCTCGCTCTTCGAGGAGAAAGGGCTATTGTCGGTTTATCCAGGTAAGCTAGGCACGAAATAGACATACAAAGGTTAAAAAAAAGTGTACTTACTTTGTCCATAAGGCATCATAGGATATCCAAGGTGTGTATGGTGGTGCATATGAAGGTGTTGCATTTGAGGGTGAGGATGCGGCCGTGGGCTATGTCGAGGGCTATGTCGTGATGCCTCAAAACGTGAATGCTCTTCAATACTTGCATTTTCCGGGGTTTTCCTCGGAGTAGGACTAGCAGTCTTATGAGGTGAGGTTCTGTTAGGATCCTGACCACGTAAATGTTCTTTATTCTGCGGGTACATCAACTGACTAGCATGTTGTTTTAGTACGTCTAAAGCATTTTTGCCTTCGGGTAAAATTTCAGTTATTTTTCCTGGTGAAGTGGAAGAGTGGGTGTGTTTTGGACGTTTCGGATCATTGCCTCCTTTATCTGGTTTCCAAACTGGAGAATAACTGAACTCTGGCGGAAGGTATTGAGCTGGATATGCAACCATAGATTGTCTATATTGTTCATCAACAACACTATATGGTAACATATAAGGTGGTTGAAGATATTGAGAATATGGTCCTTCCATTTTATGAGGTTTATCTTGCGGTAAATTACTTCGTATATTTTTAGAATCCACACTACTGGTACTACTACTTGCCAATTCAGGAGTACGTATTCGTTTTACTTCTTCCCGTCCTCGTGAATTTGGACTTTGATCTGCACGTGAACTAGAATGCTTACGTTCTTCAGGTTTTGATTTAACTAGTTTTCTCCTTTCCTCGAGTTCTCTTCGCCTTGATTCCTCCCACTGTGGGTGGGAATACATGTAATAACCACCTAGGCGATCATAATGCCTTGGTTGTTCTAGAGGCGATCGTATTTTCATCTGAGGTTTAAGTTCAACGCCTTCACATTGCTTATCTCTTATATCATCAGATGTCCTTTCAACTTTTATTTTTTTATCAGTTCGATTTATTTCAGTTTGAGATGCTTTTACTGGTTCTACATTTGCATGAGTAGAACTCCGTGGTTCTTTTGAGGTCATAGTCTTTGGTACATCTCTTTGACCCTTTTCTAAACGTTCATGAGGATGACCATATGGTGCATTTGGGATCATGTGCAAAGGAGCACCAGCTGGATCTATATGATTAGAATATTCAAAATAAAATGGCGGATATCGATGTGGAGTGTACAACTGAGGATGCTGGTACAACGGTTTTGTAGAGGTGCTTTCTTCTTTACTTTTTGAATCAGAGTTTTCCTCTATATCTATATCTCTTTCTGTCCTTTGTTTGGGAATTAGCTTTGGCATCTCAGGTCTCAGTGGTGAGTGACTCCTATCACGAACAATTACCCCTGGATAGCTGGGATAAAACGGTCGCTGTTCATTTAAGACACCATCACGTCCATGACTGTGGGAACCCATTGGACCCAATTCCTTGAAAACAAAAGGATCTTTAACATCGACAATTCTATCCCTTGGAACTGTATCTTCCTCATTTGCATCAGAAATATCAGAATATGCTGGACTTTGTGTTGCTCTGTTCTGATCTGGTGAAGAACTCAATGGTGGAGGAATTATAACACGAGGTGCAACATCTTCTTGTGGGCGTACAGTAGTCCCTTTGACAGCTGGTAGCACACTCATAACAGGTTTTTCAGCGGGGTCTTTCTCAAACTGTTCAAGTGGCTTTGGCTGAGGACGTTGTGATATAGAAGATTGTTGCTTTGGCGGTAAACTACTAGTGCGTATAAGCTTTGGAGGCTCTGGTATCGTGGAGTTACTATTTACAGCTGTAGCAGCATCAGCTGGTTGAGAAGTTTGTGTTCGTGGTAACTCTTTATTGTCATTAGATTCAGATCCACTAGGTGAATTACTATTATAATCATCTAAATTTATTCCAGATTGCGACAAGGCTTCCTTAAGTATATTTGCTTCCAATAGATTCTGATTTGTTCCTTTCAAATTGGAGACAACAGTTCCTGTATTAGGTCTGATTGGAATTTCAGTCTTTCCTACAAGACTTTTTCTTTCTGGTTCTTTGATGGAAGGTGAGATTACTTTCTTATCAACTTCTCTTTCTTTATCTTTTATTCTTTTCTTTGATTTTGGTTTCTTGTCCTTAAGATTTGCTAGGATAGGGTTTACAGCCTGGTCACTCATTACCGTTGGTTTTGGTTGGATGGGTTTGAGGGTAGAAGACCCCATGATTGGCTGCGGTATTGTAGTAGCTGGTGGGATGGTAATCCCGGCACCAGCATTGGCTGGAGCAGTCACAACAGCCGGAAATGCAATCAGTTGTGGCGTTATCTGTGGTGCTGGAGCAATTGGCCTATTAGGCTTTGGTTTGATCAAAACCTTTTCTGGTTTTGTTTTCTTTTGTTTTTCTTGCAATTTTAATTTATCTTTCTCTATTTTCTTTTGCTTTTGTTGATCACCAGTTGCTAAAATTGGTTTAACAGGAGACACATTGTTTGTTTCAATCTTTGCTAAATCCGGTTGAGAAATGTCTTTAGTTGTGGTGTTTGATTCAACAGTTGTCTTTATAACACTAACCGATGTCTTTTCAATATGTTTGTTATCAGTTTGTTCATCTGGTTCCGTCGTTGAGTTAAAATCAAAAACTGAAAGATCCTTAGGATGTTTACTTTTGGGCAATTTATCATCTGCATCATTTTGTACTAGTACTTCTGCACTATTCACAGATTCTTTTACTGTATTCTCAGGAGTTTTACTAACTTTATTTATTTCAGGTATATTTTCTTTTTTGTTGTTGATTATATCATTTTCAACAACACCATCTACTTTGGATAGACGGTTTTCAACATTGTCTGTTTCTTTGTTTTCATCAGTGCAGATATTATCAGCATTAAGTTCTTTTTCAGTATTCATTTTAACTGGTGTTTCTTCACAGTTTTCAGTATCTGTGAGTTTTGTATCTACAGTTTCTATTTCTTTGGTATCCATGTCAGTAAAGTCATTAAAATTGTCTTCAGAATCAGGTGTATCAACTGGTTCCTGGGGCTTCTTTGGTAGTTCATGATGAGCGTGGGCTTGGTGATAACGTAGCCCGTTTATATGCTTGTATTTTTTATTACAATTGGGCTCCGGGCATTCTATAAGATGACTTTGAGATGTTGTATATGGCGTGGAAGTACTTTCGTTGGATGAAACAGGAGAAGGTGTTTTAGAGTTCTTGATTTTCTTTGCAGCTTTGTCATCACAAGAATTTAGTTCACTTTCAGATGTTTTTGCTTTTCGTTTACCATTTAATGTTTTCTCTGTATTTGATACAGGAGGTACTGGTATATTGCTTCCGCGTCGTCCTTTACCATTAGTGGAGTTACGTAGCTTGCAGTGGATTGAGGAACGTGTCTCTGTGTAATTACTTAGATCAGTTACCGATGTTGAGTTACGATTGCGTTTCGGACGACCTTTACTTGTCTGAGCCTTCCCTTCGATGTCATTAACTGGTGATTCACAGAACCTGGAAACATGAAAAAGTCCATACAGTAACAGTAAATATAATGTGCGATTAGTTGACAGTGTCGCTATAAGGTGGCTAAGATGTTTGTTGCCCAGTTTCAGGATCCCGGGTACATTCAAGACTGAGGAAGAATGGTTGTTGATAATAATATCAGTCTTAATACATGTTAAGAATTGAACATTGGAAAGCAAATGTTCACAGTCAAAGTCAACTTATTTAGAATAGAAGTACCTACTGTGGAGTACTGTGGGCCAATTGTTCAGTACCATACTGAGATAATCACTAAATATAACACTTTATTGTTCTTAAACTCTGTCTACACTATTAAACTAGTTTGAAAAAAAAAGCATGATGTGCCCAAATATGGTCGTGATATGACATCATCATATGGGCACATCACATTTTGTTGTCACATAAAGTTTGATAGTATAGACAGAGCTTTATACAGTAAATACAAGTGCTTTAAATAAACAATAACAAAATGATTTAAACAAGGATTTCTCTATGTACCAAGGTGAACAAAGTGCTACATAATTCAATAACATAAGCAAGCTACTCCCCTTAGGCCATATATTGTATGGGTGCTTTATACAGTATATTTCCCACTATTTTATTAAGTGTGTGAAGTTATCATGCATGGAATTATATTCAGTAAAATAGAGTAGTTGATGGGAAGGTTTGGAGACAGTAAATTGCCCATTAAAACATCAGAAAGTAAATCTTGCTCCTATGCAAAAATCTACTGTATGCTACATTTTGTGGAAGAGTACATTTTAATATCTTTTTTCTAGTGTCTTAGATTTAACATAAATCACGTCCACAGTATAGTAGTTATCATTCAAGTTGAATAATTCATACATTTACAGTAGAAATGTAATACATGATTTATAGTTTGTCACAATGGATGTAATTCAAGCGCCAACTGAAACTTAAGCCTTCATTCAATATTTTATTTTTGTAAATATGATAGCCAATCTCCTGCTAACAAGCAACTGCAATTTACAAGTTACTGTACATATACGAAAAATGAAATTTTCGCTTTTTTATATAAAATTCTTATTTATCTGATCTATATTCTTTTCTATTTTGGTTAATTAAATATTCTATTTTTCTGAACTATAATAAATTACTTCTCACAATACAAAAAATTATATTTTCATTTGCTATGATCAAAATTTGAAGTACTGTACACTAACAAACTACATAGTTTGACAAAACATGTGCCAAAATATGGTAGTGATATGCCCAAATATGGTAGTGATATGCCCAAATATGGTAGTGATCATGTCTATATATGGGTACATCACATTTTTTGTCACATAAAATTTGATAGTGTAGACAGAGCTTTATTAACCATTATTCAAGTTATAAAAATAATATGCTCACCGAGGGGGCGCCCAGTCATGTTTTGTACAGTCCATTAAAGTTCCTACATATGTTTTATTCCTCCATGTCACATTGACAACAAGAACACCTGCCAGGACAACAACAATGACAAAATTTAAAATCAATCACATAAAAAACAAGTATAGATTAATTTATATTCTACATATGAACGTTCATTGTTGTATGCGTTGAATATTACCATGAATAATCTAGGACAACATAAATTAATATAAATACAATGTGTCTCAATACATTGGGACCCCATAACTTTAGAATTAAAGAGACACGCCCTTTAGCAATATTGGTCTATGACAGCTTTTGTCTTTCCTCTTTACTTTCATTTTTATACCTTCAGCGAAAGAAATATAACTAATTAGATTGTATTAATTATGAATGTTTATTAAAATTAATATATTTGAATTATATTATTCACTACATTTTTCTATATTTTTCCTATGGTACTAAAAAACAATTGTAGAATAACAGGAGGAAATGTATTATTACCTGTAGAAAACAAATAGCATTTAAATATTAAATTTATGAAGAAATTCAATGTTATTAAATGAAGTGTTTCAGAGGAATTGCTTAGCTTTATCATTTTTTTTTATCACATTATTTTATATTTCCAAAAGTATCTAATAAAATACAATATTTAATAGCTTGGCATTTTTTCATGCAGTACAATATCTTTAAACGCTGTAGAATTGACTTTCAGGTTAAAAACCTGCTGAGTAATAATTTAAGATTCATTCAAAGCATGTGGCGTCAGGATAAGGTACCCGGCTTCCAATTGAGAGGTCGCGAGTTCAAGCCTAAGGCTGGCAACTTGTTTGTGTACTTGTACGACAGTGTGTGCATTTTTATCCTTATTCATTGGCATGTGAACATCAAATGTAGGCTACTGTGTATTGAATGGCAATGAAATTGTTATTGATATCGATGTTATTCCAGACAAATAGCATTTTAAAAACACACAAAAACGCATCGAACAAAATAAGATAAAATTACAATATAGTATGGTACAAATAGATAAGATTTTTTTTGCGCTTATGTCCTTGCATTGCGTCCTAGTGGGAACCAAGCATTATACTTTACGAAGAAATTGAAAGATTTACCTTCAGCAGTCTCGTGCCAAACAATTCCTTCAAGGTTGACGCTCGTTCCTGGTTCGCATGGACCTAACTTGTCTGGTTCAGTTAATGTACCGACATCACTAGTGCCAACACCAACATTCTCAAATGATGGTTGCTAATAATATTATAAATATAACAAATTGTAATCAAGGTTCAAGTAATGAAAATAATATTTTTTTACATTGCACTGAATTACCGTAGTCCCGTTTCTGCTGCGAGCAAATACTCTACTAAATAAAGCGTGTGAAAATAACCCCACTTCTTGTCAACAGAAAAGGGACACATTTCAAATTGCTTGTTAAATGAATTTCTTAAACACCAAGCAATGACATTTAATACGCAATGTAAAATAATGGATTATGACCCTTGTTGACTATTTTGTATAATGATTAATGACATTAGTTGATAAGGTTTTGTTTGGGAGCATGCAGAAATATGGTTGGTATTATTAGGCTACCAGAAACCGGCCATACTGTAGGCTGCACTAAAATAACAATTTGTAAGCAAAACAAAATATCTGGGTCAACAATATTTTAATCCAAATAGCCTGAAACAATTAACTGGGTCAGCAATTATTTTAATCCAACTAGACTGAAACCATTATCTGTTCTGGGCCATAAATGATTTTAACCCAACTAGACTGAAACCAATATTTGGGCCAGAAATGATTTTAATCCAACTAGACTGAAACCATTATTTGGGCCAGCAATCATTTTAATCCAACTAGACTGAAATCATTATTTTAGCCAGCAATCATTTTAATCAAACTGGACTGAAACCATTATCTTAGCCAGCAATCATTTTAATCAAACTGGACTGAAACCATTATCTGGGCCAACAATCATTTTAATCTAACAAGACTGAAACCATTATTTGGGCCAGAAATCATTTTAATCCAACTAGACTGATTGATGTACTACCTAATAATATTCCAATTTCTACTCATCAAGAATCCCACTTTAATTTTCAGTAAACAATAACAGACATAAATCAGTTTAAACTGGGTTAAACTCACTGCTTCACTTTCTTAATCAAACATTAACAAATTGTTGTAATCTATAAAACTGTGCTAGTAATACTGCTGTTACTTGCAAATGTGCAATTCTACATCATTACTCTAAAACTACTGTAATTCCTTCATGATCATATCATATGTTAATAGCCTCTGAGTTGTACTTTTCCTATTTAATACAACATTTGATATGTGTGGAAATTTGAATTGGATTTGGAATACTTTTCTCTGACAACTTGTCATATTACCTTATTATGTTACGTTATTCGATATTAATGTGCAAAAAAAATGTGAAAAAGCTAAGAAGCATCCAATTTACATCAGACTTCTTTTAATTTGGAAAAAAGCAACAAAATATAGGTTTCACTTTCTTCAGTGTTTCAGTATTATAATTTTATGTTATTCTTCATTTTCATAAATTAACTTTTAATGTAAAAATTAGATTGGTAAAAAATCATTAAAATATGGAAATATACTTGAAAAAATCATCAACAATGAACAGCATTGGTAGATGAAAAATAATCACAACTTACACCACAATGTGTCAATTAAATTCTAAAATACATGATTGTACCCTTGGATTGGCATGTACTTGTCTGTATACACAACACCATCCTGACCTTCAGTATGATGTCATTAAATGCAGCATTTGTCATTACCAAGATTGATGGTTGATACCTGACCCTTACTAAACCTAAGCATAGCACTGTAACAATTACCTGAAAACAATCTCATGCTTACAAAACATATGTAACCTATTTTGTAATTGAGCTTAAAAAGCAAATAAAAATGTTCCAAACCTTATCTAGTTTAGACTTCCTGGGTCTTTTCTCATTCGATTCTTTATTTTTCTTCTTTCCTTCATTTTTGACGTCATTTTTAGTTGCGTCCTCTTTAGAATCAGTCTCTGTATTGTCCTGTTTTTCTTTTCCAATTTTATTCTTTGGCTTGTCTTCTTCGCTATTGTTTTCACATAGATTTACATTTGTACCAGTTCTATCAATTTTACTATTTGCTATGTCTCGTTTTCGTGATTTTGTATTTTTTTCCTCTGTTAAAGTCAAAGTTTCTATCGCGTCATCACTTCCGTCCATCTTCGCATTTGCGCTTATTTTGCGTTTAATCTTCATTTTTCCGATTCTGAACGGACTTGAGTCGTTTAAACTATTATTCGTGTTCATTGTCTCCTTCTCGAGGTCAGCATCCAAGTCTATGATTAAGTTGCCTAGGCCGATTTCCCATTCTTCGCCACTCTCGTACTGTGATGCGTCATCCTTTGGGCACGAATTGGCCATATTGTGGTAGAACCTGGCCTAGGACAAATTAACCCCCTCCGTGCTCAATGCTAGCACCTGGTGTATTCACTACAGAACCATTAACACAATCTGTAAAAAAAAAATTAATGATTGGGTAAATTTTTATTATGCCTAAAATGTAATAACTTTCAGTGAACATTTCATTAATCTATTAATAATATTCAGAAAATTAAATATCTCCATTTAATACTGTAACAAAAAATACTGTGTTAATAATTTAAACTAGTAGTCACGTGTACCAATCTATACCCAATTCCTATAAAGTGATACAACAACGTCATTGTGTACTATTATTGGAAAATTAATATCAGAGACCTAATTTCAGTCTAGTGTAAAGGACAACAGTGATGCAATATGTCCATACTCTTTGCTAGAAATTAATACAAGACCAATTCAATGTAAACTCTTTGCTATCAATGTTTATTTAACTCTTTGGTTTATCAAGTCAGTATTCTGACCTTAGACATGGACAAATATGTCGGGTAATAGGAGATATTCAACTGGAAATCAATAATGTCTCCACAGTAAAGGGAAATTTCATAGCCACAGCTGAAGATGAGAAATTACCCAAGGGAAATGGCATTTACTCCTGGGGCAAGCCAATATTCTATGCTGGCTAAACTAGTGAAATTATGTATCGCTTGAGACTTGATAGTTGATACATAAATTGTTGCCAATTTATAATGCATTTCGTTGAGCATCCTGACAATCAATAAAACTGAATTCATTATAATTTGTAAATTGTATCATTTTACAACCGCAAATGTAATGCAACTATAACGATGTAAAATAAATACTTGTAATTATACTTAATACACAAAATATTTTAGTAGTAGAGATTGCGTTTAATGTAAAATTTAATTAGGATTGAATTATTCCTACCGTAGCTATACAGGTAGTTAAAATATTCTACTTGGGTACCGTACCATTAAGACGTGTAAGAAAGGGAAGATAATGATAGCTGTAATTGGAAATCAAATACTTTGTACATAATGCGAATGGAGGTTTAACCTCTTAATTGCATAACTATAAAAGTAAATGACAATTAAGAGGACATTTCAACATTATTTGTTCTAGCTATGTAAATATTTGCAATATCAAATTTTGGATTATTAATATCATTGTTTATCTTATCAAATGTCAATAATAAAAGACAAAGGTGATAAATATCTTATTCTTTGTGTTGCGTCACGCAATAGATAAATTTGTTTGAAATCAAAATAGTACCCGCCGAGTGGTACACTGCATAAATTATGAACAGCATTTAAATTGCTAATTTGGCATTATATAAATATTATATAAAAACGTATTTATATAACTAAGTACCTGTATATTGTTAAGGACATGCAGTTACATAACATTATAATTCATTAATACTGTAATTTAGGTATAAGTACAAGAGAAAAGATTAGAAATTACTTCTGAATTTTAAAAACATTTCCAGCAGGCAATTTCTACTACAGATAGCTAATCCATATCTTCAATATTTTATTCATATTAAAAATAAGTTATTTTATCTCATCTTATTTACTGTATGTATTTGTTTTACGTAGCAGAGGTCGCTGCCTTTTATTTACTGTGTTTTGTATGTTTAGACCTGAAGATAGACTGAACTAGGCTGCGGATATAGCGTTACACATTGTTGCGCATCTATTCCACAGTTTACGCAAGAAGTGGAGGTCAGATCAATTATGTGGATACATAAGAACGCCACCTATAGATCAAGTGATTTTTCAAAATCGAACATAAATCCTACGCTCATGCTATGGTCAAATTTTCTTTTGCAAAGGTGGCCGATTTTTTCACCAAATTGTAAATTATTATAAAAATTATGTTTCAAAATTATACAGGTTTTTTTTTTTATGTTACAGAGTTATTCAAAAGAAACACATCAAATGTTTTGTATACATTACAATCATTTCTGGTCCTGAGCAAGCCAACAAAATGTAAATTGGCTTTCAAACATACCATTGAAAATAGAATGGACAATTGGCTAGTGTTGTGGCTAGTGTACTATGAGTTAGTACAGGGAGATGCCTTTGTTTTGCTATATACTGTACATTTTCCTACAACATGTAACACTAATTAATGATTCATCTATCTTCCCTACTACACACAGTAAAGCAATCCAGTTCCTTCCCTAAAACATGCAACCTCAAAAACAAATCTATAAAGAACATTTTTTACATATTATGTTTTTTTTATGGAGTTGCTACATTACTACTGTACATTATAACTTTTTATTAAAATGGTACTTAAGCAACATTGTAATGTAAAGGACACGTAACATCAATAGCTTACTTATTATTTACAGATTGTGCTATACATTTTATTTTTAGGAATTTCTTCAAACCTTTAACATTGAGTATTTATGCTATTTAATAGTTTTATTGGGATACTTTACAAGCTAAACAAAATAAATAATTGATTATCTACATGAATGTGACTAATTTATTATGCAAAAGCAGAATACTGTAAATCTTCAATCTCATTACTCAATAACAATAATAATAGCTAATACCATACTTTTTACACTTGATTCTATCATGCTATACTTACATGGTGGATTTTGTAATACAGTTAATATTTGGCTTTTGTATTTATTCAGTAAAGGTTGTAGAGTACCCAATAATATACTCTTTACTGTTGTAGGAATTGAACTCGAAGTACTGTAGCACTGAAATAAGCTAGTCAGAGTATTATTTTTGTAGCACACACGGTCCTGACCACTACTAACCTGGTACAGTACAGTCCCGCCCATACACACACATACATTAGTTGGCAGCCACACCCATACATACACACATTACCTGGCACTGACAGCCACATCCATACATACACACATTAGCTGGCACTGGCAGCCACACCTCTGTACCAACTACAATACAGCAGTACAAACTATTCCATTCAATGTGGTATGGAGATGATGTCATCAATGTGTATTGCCAAATTGGAAACTTCTCTAAAGATCCTACTCACAAAGAAATATTTCTAAAATACTATCATACTGAAATAGTGTACTAATAGATGGGTAAATAAGTATGAATTCAATTTTTTGTTCAACATGTGCTAAAGTACCACCTCTGGGAATCAGATATAGTGACTTAGCCCCAGGCAAATGCATTTTTCTCTTCCTAATAAACACAGTAGGCCTAGTATGTAGATTAAAATCTTTAAGAACACTGGAAGGTAAGCTAATATTTGACTCAATTGTTTAAAGAACAAAAGAAAAAGGTTGTGTTTCAAAATTGTGACCAAGCCAGCTTTGCCATTGTTTATAAAAATCACCAATTTGGAGAAGTGTTTTGATTCATTTAAAAAGACTATCCAGAAAAACACTTATGTATACAAAGAGACTCTTTTTACCAGCAGTATTGGAATAAATAGTGTTTAATAATCATTTTACAAATGTTAACAAACCTGATGAATAGCATTTACTGCTGTATATTTCAATTTAGACTTTATAAAAATTCCATTTTCTTCAGAGGAAATCAACAAGGCGTTGGATTAGCTGTAAATAATTAGCTATAAATAATAGTTTAAGATTATGATTTATGATTAAAACAATATCCAAAACAGAGAGACTGTATAATAAGGTATTCCCAATGCAAAGTTCACAAAAATGAATACTAAAATAAAACCACATGATAAGTTTAATTTTTTTCTAGCATGACAGCTCATAATTCATATTTAAATAACACTCTAGAATAATTGATTTACATTCTAATCTATAAGGTTTAAAGTCCAATTTCAACAACATACTATACGACAGGTAATGTACTGTATGATCAAGAGATACAACTGAGAAATCAGCTTTTAATGGTATTCCATTTGATTTAAATTAACCTGGGTGAAACCTGGCGAGGATAATAGCGCACAGATATTGTCATTCCTGTTCCGACATGGAATTTTTAATGGAAAATAATTGAATTTTTTACCTGCGTAAAAATATCAAAGTGCTTATTGATTTTGTTACACAATGTACAGAAAATAATTTGAATTCAAATCTGTTGCAAAAATAGCCATGCACAGTAAGAAATTTAATCACCGAGGTGAAAATTCAATTTAAATGATTTCAACATAATTCGGGTATCGATACTAACTGTATTACTTGGCACGACTTAGTGTTTTAAAGTTACATAATTTAGTAAAATTTGATGCTTGCAGTCACATTGCTAAATTGAATTTTGCTATGGTGCAAATTGTATAATTTGAGTAAATTACATTTAACTACTATGTAATTCATATTAAATATTATAAATATTTAATTCTAATACATAGAAAATAATAGTTGTTTCTCATGTTACTTTACAGTACAAATATCATAATACAGGTTGTACAAATTGATTTACTACAACATATTTCTAATTGTGAATGATCACTTTGACAGACACCCCCATTGCTACAATGGTTGAATCAAATTGAATGAACTGTTAGTATTGAACTAGGCCTCAGTATGTGTAAGTAGTGATCTCCATTGAGATTAATCTTAACATCAGATCATAATATCTTACATTTCTGTTGATGTAGTCTTTAAGTCAACATTTATATCGTTCACACCGGTTTTTTTTTTATTCATATAATACTACTGTACCAGTACAGTTAGTCAAATTTTAAACTCAATTCAATGTCTTTTGTGGTCTGGGTAGTTTCAGGCTTAAATTGTTATTTATGCGACTATTGTGTTTATCACAAAGACTATTGTTGGTAATTGAGTAATTGTTTGATTACTAAAGTCTATTGTTTTCTGCCTTATGTTTCTGTACAGTTCATATTACAAATATAATTATAAAATCCAATGTATATTAAACAATGAAATAAAAAAGTCCAAAATTGATTAAAATCGTTAATTCCACGGCTTTCCTGATAACAACATTGATTCATGTTTTTTATTATTATTTTTTTTTAATACACACAGTTTTCATTCCCGTCGTAATTTTTTTCTTTGAGTCCTCGTTTTATGAGTGGTCTAAAAATGAGTATGGCAAAAGGATTTTGTGCTAATTTTCTTATTTTATGATCACATTGAATTAAACCTAAAAACGAAAATTATTTTCATATAAACAATACAGTAAAACACCATTATGATTTATTAAGAAATAATTTTTAATCATAAATTTTACTTTGGATCTTGTTAAAGCAATAATGACAATAGGATCAGACAAGTGTATATTCTAGTAACAACAAAGAATACTGCAATTCAAATTGAATCATTTTGAACAGTGTAACTGCAATAAAATATTTAGACTATGATGATTAATGGTAAAAACTCCACAGGTCAGATGTCATGTCAGATTTAACCTTTATAGGTTACAAAGTGACCTCCTGCTTGGTTAAAATAAGAATAAAATATCTTATGAATGTCACACTGTTAGCTTGTTATCATAAGTAACTCAATATAGGATAACCTACAGTACAGTTAGTACAACGTCTGTTACAGTACTATGGTAAAAATAAATTATGTTGAAAATAAAAAAATATGTACAAATAATATCAAATTGGTAAATTTTTTTAAACTCTAACTATCCTCAAATTATTATGTATCTTTTTAAAAATTTAATTAGGATTCTGTAAGTTTTTGGTTATCAAATGAAAAAAAAAAACAAGAACAAATTAATAATTAGTCCCTCCTTCCTGAACGAATTATTACATAAAAACACATAAAGAAAACCATTGTTCTTGACAAAACAAAAATTAATATTCAACTCACTGCTGAGTCACTCACTCACTGTAAAATTAGAATGATACAACAAAAATGTCATAAAATTAATACAAATAATTTAATATTTTATTCTTATTATACAGTATTATTGGCCTAATTTCCTCAAATCACAGAAAAAAAAATATTGCATTAAAAAGATCTGTTGAATATTGTATTCCAAGCTGCCTTAATCAATTGAAACACTATAATGAAAAAAATCACCAACCTTAGTTGAATAATATACAGTATACTTGAGAAATGAAATTAAAGGAGTTGAATCAATTGACAACACTCTGGATTGCATTACACAAACAGCTATTTCCTCTAAAGCATACATAACAAAGCCCTTTCGTTGAATTTCTACCAAACGCTTACTTTCTAATACCATCCCTTATAATCCCGATTAAGCTGTCTACATGATTCTAATGGTATGTAGCAACTGTTAAGTACATCCCTGACTAGTGTGAATTGCTTTTCCTGATTCAGAAACCCTTTGTTACAATCAGAAGCACTTTCCATACACTTTAGCTTGCAAACAGGTTGGCAGTGGGAACAAGCCCATTTTTGTGCCATCCAGAAAATGATTAATGTAATTTATGAGCAGACACTTTATTATCCTAATAAAATTACATCGCATAATAGTTAATGATAGAAATAGAAAACATTCTATTAAGAAAAAAAATAAAATGTTTAAAATATTTAAAAACCAATAAAATAACAATGAACCATTAACTACCGTTACTAAATCTATTGAATTTATATTGATTTCAAATGACAAACAACCATAATAGTAGAGCAGTTAGTGCCATAAAAATAGCCAAGTTGTGCACTTTATTACCAAAGCATGAAACTTGCCACAAAGTTTCTTTGATGTATATAGATTAAAAATATCGGGGGGTGCCAAGTGTCCAACGTCCGGTATGGCGGCCATCTTGATTTCAAAATGGCCACCATAAAAACAAAAAGTGTTCATATCTTGGCAACTATAAACAGTAGAGACTTGATTCTGGTGTTAAATTGTTCACAAACCACATATTTGTATTTGCTCTAATGAAAAGTTTCGTCGAAAAATGACCGGAAATGACGTTTCATCCAGTTTGACCTTTGACCTCTTATCTGTATATCTCGGTAACTACTGATCATTTTCAATCGATTTTGGTGTCATTTTGTTCAGAATAGAGACATTTATATTTGTAGTAATAAAACATTTTCACATAAAATGACTGGAAATACAATTTATAACCTTTGACATATATAAGTATGTGAACATACTGTATGTGGTTTACATTGGTATAAATGCACCTAATTTTTTTTAACAAAATAAATGACACTTAATGCAAAAATGACCAGGAATTATTATTCTGAATTTTTGACTTTTGATGTGATAGGATAGGCGTAAAGTATGACAGATCACTGAGAAACAGCATTCACTGAGCTCATCTATGCCGACTTGTTTGCTAAACTGTGATGTGTCAATCGTTGGATAAAAGTTTTGGTCCTCTCTCCTTCATTTTTTTTTTTTTTTTTTGCAATGTATTATACCATATGGACAATTGTCTGAAATAAAAGTTGAAGTGAATTGTTAGATGCCATTTGGAAATATTTTTGATGTAAAGTAGCATTCTTTCGTTGGCCTCTTTGATGTTGCATATGAGACAAGTTCGGAAAGTTCTCATTTTCATGAGTTAAGAGAACACCGTCTTTCAAAGTACATACTACAAACTTATCCTGCATTTGTGCAGTAGACCTACTTTCATTAGTCAGAAACTCAGATAATTCTTGTTCATTTTCGTTGCATCTAAAAAAATGTACTCCATTTTTATGGTAATGGGCCTTTGCTGTAAACCATCTGAATCCGTTTTCTCGATTTTCTCTAGTCATTGATTTTTTAGCAAAATCCGAACCAAATCAATTCGTAAAAGACATCTCAATATAATTATTCAAGTAATTCTCAAATTAGTGACATGGACCTACAATATACTGTACTAGACCTTTTTAGGCATCCACCTGTGGACTTTCACTTTGAAGGTCTTGGTCTCCTAATCATACAAGAAACAATGTCTAATTTAATCAATCAAAGTAGTGGATCCAGACAAAGAAGGGGGTGTAAGACCATCCACAGACAAAGAAGGGGGTATAAGACCATCCACACACAAAGAAGGGGGTATAAGACCATCCACACACAAAGAAAGGGGTGTAAGGCCATCTACAGGCAAAGAAGGGGTGTAAGACCATCCAGAGACAAAGAAGGGGGTGCAAGACCATCCACTGACAAAGAAAGGGGTATAGGACCATCCACAGACAAAGAAGGGGTGTAAGACCATCCACAGGCACAGAAGGGGGTGTAGGACCATCCACAGACAAAGAAGGGGGTGTAAAACCATCCACAGACAAAGAAGGGTGTAGGACCATCCACACACAAAAAAAGGGGTGTAAGACCGTCCGCAGACAAAGAAAGGGGTGTAAGACTGTCCACAGACAAAGAAAGGGGTGTAGGACCATCCACAAACAAAGAAGGGGGTGTAAGGCCATCCACAGACAAAGAAGGGTGTAAGACCGTCCACAGACAAAGAAAGGGGTTTAAGGCCATCCACACACAAAGAAAGGGGTGTAAGACCATCCACACACAAAAAAAGGGGTGTAAGACCATCCACAGACAAAGAAAGGGGTGTAAGACCGTCCACAGAGAAAGAAAGGGGTGTAGGACCATCCACAGACAAAGAATGGGGTGTAAGACCATCCACAGACAAAGAAGTATGTAGGACCGTCCACAGACAAAGAAAGGGGTTTAAGGCCATCCACACACAAAGAAAGGGGTGTAAGACCATCCACAGACAAAGAAAGGGGTGTAAGACCATCCACAGACAAAGAAAGGGGTGTAAGACCATCCACAGACAAAGAAAGGGGTGTAAGACCGTCCACAGACAAAGAAAGGGGTGTAAGACCGTCCACAGACAAAGAAAGGGGTGTAAGACCGTCCACAGACAAAGAAGGGGTGTAGGACCGTCCACAGACAAAGAAGGGGGTGTAAGACCATCCACTGACAAAGAAAGGGTATAGGACCACTTACAGACAAAGAAGGGGGTATAAGACCATCCACAGACAAAGAAGGGGATATAGGACCATCCACAGACAAAGAAGAGGGTGTCGGACAATCCACAGACAAAGAAGGGGATGTAAGACCACCCACAGACAAAGAAGTTGGTGTAAGACCATCCACACACAAAGAAGGGATTATAATACCATCTACAGACAAAGAAGGGGGGTATAAGACCATCCACAGACAAAGAAGGGGGTATAAGACCATCCACAGAGAAAGAAGGGGTGTAAGACCATCCACAGACAAAGAAGGGGTGTAAGACCATCCACACACAAAGAAAGGGGTGTAATACCATCAACAGACAAAGAAAGGGGTGTAATACCATCAACAGACAAACAAGTGGGTATAAGACCGTCCACAGACAAAGAAAGGGGTTCAAGACCATCCACAAACAAAGAAGGGGGTATAAGACCATCCACAGAAAAAGAAGGGGGTGTAGGACCATCCACATACAACGAAGGGAGTGTAGGACCATCCACAGACAAAGAAGGGGTGTAAGACCATCTACATACAAAGAAAGGGGTATAAGACCATCCACAGACAAAGAAGCGGGTATAAGACCATCCACAGACAAAGAAAGGGGTGTAAGACCATCCACACACAAAGAAAGGGGTATAAGACCATCCACAGACAAAGAAGCGGGTATAAGACCATCCACAGACAAAGAAGGGGGGTATAAGACCATCCACAGACAAAGAATGGGGTATAAGACCATCTACAGACAAAGAAGGAGGGGTAGGACCATATTACCGAGGAAGCATAGGCCTACAAAAAGAATATGCAATCAAAATAGACCTACCACTTGGAAAACAAAAAATTGTAGAATAATTGAGGCTTGATTGATGACATATAAAGGGTTCTTTGTAAGGTCATTAATAATATATTGATATAAACACGATCATCATACTATTCATTTGACATTCAAATACAGTCTACCTTGAAAAGAAGCTCATACTATCACCTTTTCGAGGTTTTACGGTATTCTATAACATGTATGTTATTTCCTCTGTCAAACTTTTAGCGAATCAGAAGGTGCCAACATCATTGAACTAATGGTACCACCAAGCACAATTTTTACCAATTTTATGTACTATATACAATTTAAGTCCATTAATCATTTAATATAATTACGCCTATCAGGTCAAAGTTCAAAATTAGGTGCATTTAAGACCAACAAAAACTACATACAGTATATTCACATAATTAAAAATCAATAATTAAATGTCAAAGGTCATAAATTGTATTTCCGGTCATTTTATGTGAAAATGTTTCATTACTACAAATATAAATGTTGTTATTCTGAACAAAATGACACCAAAATCGATTGAAAATGACCAGTAGTTACAGAGATATACAAATACGAGGTCAAAGGTCAAACTGAAAGAAACGTCATTTCCGGTCATTTTTGGACGAAAATTTTCATTAGAGCAATAGAAATATATAGTTTGTGAACAATTTGAGACCAGAATTAAGTCTCTAATGTGTATAGTTGCCAAGATATGAACATTTTTTGTTTTTATGGTGGCCATTTTGAAATCAAGATGGCCGCCATACCGGACGTTGGACACTTGGCACCCCCCGATATTTTGAATCTATATACATTAAAGAAACTTTGTGCCAAGTTTCATGCTTTGGTAATAAAATGCACAGCTCATGTCACTAACTGCTCTACTATAAGGATAAGTGGAATTAAATTTATGAAAGAAAAAAGATTAATTTTAATACACTATAACATTTAATGTATTTTAATTATTAATAAAGTCTGCTGTTATAAAACTGCACACCATATGTACTCTATACAAACATTTGCAATTAAAATTATTTGTTATGCTAATTTTTAAAATCATATTCAAATAATACAAATATGTTAGTGTTACTATTGATGGTATTTTTTTAAAGGAATAAAACAATCAGATCTAGTTTGAAATGTGTTTACAGTACACATAACAGGTTAAATTTATCTATTGCTTGTTACTGTACATTTAAAAACTATTGGATTTACCTATCGAGATATCAAAGATACAACAGCGATATCAAAGGTACTGATCAACACTACAGTAGGTATAGAGGAGAATTAACTGATCACAGGAGCAGTTACGTGGGTTGAAACTCGGATATAATTCAGATAAATTTTAACTCCAGTGCGTGTGAACACAGCTAGAGCCTCTCTCACCATAAAGTAAGCTCACTCAGTGGTTTGACCTTCAACCCCATATTTCATGTTTTTTAAACAGCACTTTAACCACTGACAATAATAAACTCATATTTCATTGTTAATCTTTCACACTGCTTTCATATTACAATTTGTAAATCCGCCTTCAATTTAAAAATTTTCAATTCTAGTAATAGAATACTTGACTCAACACAAAAGGAAAAGATGGCAATTTGGTATAATCCTGTTAACCTACAGGACCAGATGTAGAGTAATATCAAAACAATCCTAAAGCCTCCTCACTCAATAGAAATAATATTTATTTATGAATGTCTATTGTACACAACTCTACTGTATATATTTATGACTTTTGTTCGTTGAATAAATGTTACTTTGAGCATAGCTCATTTTATAGCTCCATGCTTTCAATTATCTCTCTCAAGAACAATAATAACATTTAGGCATTTAAAATTGGTGACACCATAATAAGGGTTTGGTTGAAATGGCAGTAGCACTAGTACAGTTTAAAAGACATTAGATAAATCAATCACATTAAAATGCATCAAAGAACTATCAATCAATGACAATCATTTCTTTTTTATTGTGCAGTAGGTATACATCAATTTTGCTATGACAAGCTACAGGATAAATTGAAGGGTTACAATCATTTACTGATAGCTGTATACAGTACGGTAGGAATAATCGATGTCAATCCTGTATTAAAACACATGGTACTATAATTCTTGGTAAAAACCAGTTTAGGAAAATGAAAAAAAAAAAAAAGTACCCAGTAATTATTTTTCCATTTATAGAGTTTCTCAAGTAAAGAGATTACCAACTATATGCACTAAGGAACCACTCTGCAAATACTTACTGTCCTTTAATTAAACTATAAATTACCTAAAACATTTATACTGTACTATTACTATCAATAAAACAAATCAGTGATTTAGACGCAACAATCTTTGTTCAAGCCATTGAGTTGTCAAAGGCCTATTGTGAAAAAGTGATCAGGTTGAAACCTTACCAACCGTAGTGGCTACGGAAATACTGTAGGTTTATACCCACACACACAGAAAATACAAGATGATCATGCAGTTTTATTAAAAAATCAAGTTTTTCCTGTAAAGTGTCATCATCTCTAACTAACAAAGACAGAAAAACAGCCACCACTTGTGTCTTTCCAAATACTGCCTCTTTTGTAGACAATACAGTACTTATAGGAATTTAAATTGTATCTACCTGTAGTCACAAACAATTCTTTTGAAAATACCCTAAAATAGTTTTACTGCAAAATAAAGAGTTTGTAAATTGGTTAAATGTTGTTGTGTAATTGTAAAGCTATTTATTTTCACGCACCATTAATTTTTTATGAAAGGGCTTGAACCGAAATGATAATAATGAATCAATTTGATTAATACAATGATACCTTTTAGACTACACGGGTAGTGTTAATCACTTCTTCACAATCTTATCTAGTTGCCAGTTGTACTGTACTATATCAACTATAGTACAATACATTTAGATCGCGTTAATTGTTCTTTTCCATTCTCAATTTGCTTCCAATGTATCAACACATTAAAATGAAATTACCCACCTCCATAAATCGTTTTAACAATTTTGAAAACAACAATGTTGTGATCAAAACACAAAACAAACTTAGTTGAGTCCGAGTGGCCCTGCAAACCGTAGTCAATACATAAAATTTAGACGCAGAGTTATGATAACAGCCTACAGTAGCACATTTGCTTGCTCACTTACTGTAAAATGAACTCGCAAAACAAAATTGCAGTACTTGATTTATATAACAAGTCACGCTCGCGTGTTCTACATCACGTTTAGTTTTATCATGTGACCAACAATCTACATACAGTAGGTGTAAAAATATATTGTTAGCAGTAATCATAAAAAGATTGAATATCTTTAGATTGATAGATTTATCAATAATAGTTAATACTTTAATTGCTTTTTTTTTATTGTACTTTCAGTACTGTAGGTCTATCATTTTAAATGCCAATTGTTAAAGAAAACAATGCAGGTAGAGATGAATTTGAATGGTGCAAATGTGATGATTAAAGGGAACCAGGTACTTAAAACAACAAAGACTCTAGTCTCAGTAAATAATCATTACTGAGTCATTCCAACCATGTACTGTTTATTACATTGTTATAGTGTATAGTACCACATATTCTTTTTAATCTTCTTAGGACCTGTTTTTGATTTAAAATTGTTTTAAAGTATGGTTATTTATTTGTGGTAGAAATGTGGGTCCTCAAAAATAACTAACCACAAACAAGAATCAATTCAAAATGCCTTTAAATAAGTCAATTTAATTTATTTAATCTGGTATGCCTACCATTTTTGTGAGAACAATTTTCCACTGTGAACAACACAATGGTCTCAATTCAGTACAGTAGCTCTGTTTACACTCACTAGTGTTAATCATGCATTGTAGTAGGGAACGATGAAGCCTAGGCATATCTGATGTACAATACAGCAAGCAGTGGCGTAACAGCTTTGAGCGCTCACTGGCTAAAGGGACAGTAGCTTAAGGGGCTCTAATGCATGAGCAGCCCCAATGCAACTATCCAGTGTTGGAGGGCCCCTTAGGAATGTTAAACTAGGGGCCTTGTGTTATGCCACTCACTGACAGTAAGTGCTTGTGTGATCAGAACTCTATTACATGTGAAATACAGTACAATTATAACTCAGATTTATCCAGGTAAATATGTATACTGTAGGTTTCAGAAAATGTAACGTCCTTTTACAAGCGATAGACAATTCCCACCTGATTATAATGGGGTATGCTTTGGCGTATGCGTAGAAGAACAAGTTAAAACCGCAATAAGGAAGCTACGATAGACCCCACCATGATTTAACTTTGATTATGAGCTGTTAACTCATATTAAATTTACTACTCTCCTCTTTTCACCCAATAATGATTTAACTTAGATACAGTTCTGATCAGCTTAAGCTAACTACAGTAACATGCATGGCCATAATCTATAGAATTTACATTAATGTTTTATCACAAGAAGGAAGTATGTGTTGACATGAATAATGTAGCTGCACATGTGACACATATTTACTGAGTCATGTGACTGTACTCTCTACTGTACTAAAACAAAATTACTGGGTACTACTACTTCAGGGGAAAATGAAGAGTGTAACTTGAACATTTGTTTACTTTTTATCTATTACTGTATTTGAAACTAAATAAACAACACAAAACATTGAGCTGTCAATCATTTCAAACATTTTTGTCAAACAATATCATTTTTTATGTTAATCTGTTTTTAAATTATGACATCAAAGTTTGGAAATTCTTTCTAAATTTACAATACAAACCATGACGAGACAATTAATCATATGTCTGCACTCACTCGTTTTCAAAACACCCTGGATCTGTATTTATATGTACAATAGGTGGGTTACAAAAAAAGGAATTTTTGTATATATTGAATGGGGAGGGAATATTTTCGCTATGGCCTTGCATAGTCACCAACTGTCGTCCCACTGAAAGTGATTGTTATGAAACACGCATTTTGCCAAAGTTCCTTGCGCATTTTTAAATTACGCAAGGATTTGCTTGGCCCGTACAATTTCAATCTGGATTTAACACAAAATAATAAAAGGGGAAGCTCCGTATTCACAGACTCTCGTTTCGATCGCACTACTTCAGCAATGTTCGTTATGACAGTACTGTAGCTCATCATAAGACTATCCACGCGACGGCATGAGAATCCCACCAAATTCATCATCTTTCTTATAAAAACATAAATCGTTTTATTTTATAACAATTCTACACACATTTTAACATACCATACCACCCTTCTTGGGTTCTGTAATAAAAGTCACACAAAGATCATTTAATACATTTACTGGCCAATCAAAGTCAAGCTCCAGTTTTATTGTCAATCAAAACCTTCTATCAATGTGGCCAACAAAAGGATTAAATTACAAAATCAAAGAGGGGATGAAAATCATTCTTAAAATAGTCAGAATCATTATAATTAATAGTTTAATTGGCTAGGCTAAGTTAAAACAGTAAGATAATGTAATTAATAAAGGTTGTTATGAAAGGGTGAGTGACATTTCATTGGTATGTTAACAATTAATAAATAAGGTCACTCTTTAGCTTCATTTCATGGCCCTGTCGAGCTACCACCACCAGCCAGGCAAGATGATGAGAGCATGGAGCTATAATTTTATAGCTCCATGATGAGAGACAGCATATTTTATGGAGTCGCCTCCTTATTGAAATATCGTTATAAAACTATAACACCATTAAACATGGCATCTTCATGTTTAAACATGAATAATTTACAATATCCAACCTTTAGAATCATATATCCAAGAATATATAAAATCCTGTGAACTTGTCTGATGTCAGGCCGGTCTCTTGCGAATGCCTGCTGAATCTCCGGGTGAAAAGAACACCCTTTCCCATACAACAGCCTGGGCTTCAATAATGACAAAGAGAGTTGTGTGGCTTATCGAGTCTTTCCTAAACAATGCCTACAGAGAGCTAGCTAAATAGCAGCAGGTCTGAGTAATCTGATTGGTTAATGTGCTTAGAAAGTAACCAATCAGCGGTTGAGATTTTGGCTTAGAAATAGGTCTATAGCTGAAATAGCAAGTTAGCAGAAGAGACGCTTATAAGCCATACATCCCGCTTCGCCGATAATGTGACACAATTTGCATATCACTCAATCAAGGAATCTATGTACTGTATCAATCAATGAAACCTATCAAACTCATTAAAGCAATTACAAAAGACAACAGGAAAGCGATGCATTGGGATCTTTAGTTCATTAAATCGTACAGGGTTTTTTATAGTACATCAGCTCGCAAATCGTATTGCTCATGTAATACAATTTAATATTAATAATATGTTTTATTTTTATGAAGTAATACTATTATTACGTTATGCATTAACGCTTGTCGTTATATGAATACAGCTTTAACTTTATTTATAATCAAAATATCATGCAAAATATTAAGATAATAATATAATGTTTCTACAATACATACATAATTATCTATATTCATGTAAACTGCAAATTATGCATAGGCACACTTGAATAAATAAACAAGCAGTACTATAATAAATAGTTAACAAATTAAATAATCGATGGACTGACATAATATTAATAAATTATAACCTTTTTTAAATAAAATGCATTTGTTCAACTACTCTTACCAAACCATTTTTTTCAACCACAGGTTCAGAGTTTGCGGGCCGGTTATTTTATAATGACAGACGTTTTCTAAATTAAAAAAAAAAAACGACCAAAAAGATTCATCATAAAATTACAATGTCCAGATTATTGAAATGAAAGATTGTTTTATATAAAAGAGTGATCTTTTAAACAGTATCCGGCTTTAGGATTTCCACCTTTTGATTACACTAAAAAGGGAGGGCCAACGACCTGTTTCCCCTAATAAATTTGTGTTCCTTTGTCTGTGTGTGCTATTGTTTTCTCGTTAGGGTGCTTGGAATTCAAGTAGGCCTATTAGCTCATTGTACTACTCAAAGAAAGGTTCACTTATTCGCTTTAAAACAAAATTCACTGGATAACCCTAGACTTTTCTTGACAAAGAGTTACATACCGTATAATTCCAACACCCCTTGCTTTCCCTCTTTGTCTGTTGTACCATAGATCTATGTTATAACAAACTATTTATTTAAGGTCTCTGATAAGCTGCAAACTCAAATAGTTTTCTAATTGATAGTGTTCATTTGGAATGTATTTTTTTTCTGTATAGTGTTTATGTAATTTAGAAAACTTGTGTTATGTAACATTGACAAATGATACCTATAGTAACACCATAGAGATATATTATATATAGTTCACTATAATATCTCTATGGTTGTACAATGAGCTATATATAGACAGCTCGATGGTTGTAGGCCTACTAACAAAAATAGTGAATCAAGGCATCACGACAAATAAACATATTTAGATCAGAGGGTGTAAATTAGATGTGGATGTATACCGGATACATTATTATTCTTCATTCATTCAAATTTGATTAGAAACAGCCCAAAAATATAAAAGGCAATTTACAATTTAAATAATTAATACAATAGGCCTAATAGGAAACTGTTGTTTCAGGGATCGAAGTATAAAAAGCTTATTGTCTTATGACAACTTACTCCTTATACACTACAGTATATAAAATGACGAGAAAATTTGAAATTGTGGCTTCTGCTGGAGAAGAAGCCGAAATTGGCCAAAATCCTAGATACGGCTGAAGGGTTGAGTGAATGTATTAGTCAGGTGAAAGTCGTGATGTCATCATTTACACATTTGACAACACGCAGGTGAATCGTTATAAGAATGTGATGAATGTTCCATTTCATTAATTTTATTAAAATCGATACATCCTAATATGTCCGACCAGGGAAAATGACATCCCTTGGTCAGACGATTGCTGCTGAAACGGCGAAAAACTTATTGTATAACATTTTACTGTGATTTGGTTATTTTACAAGAATTTTCATTCATTCGTTTATTCAATAGTATATAGGCCACTGGCCCAAGTATAATAATAGAAAATAATACATTATTACAAAATTTAAGAAGAAGTAACAGCAAAATAATTAGTTCTCTTTTTAAGAGCAAATCTTATTTACTTACTTACTTTTTTCTTTTTGTTTTTCATTAGTAAAATAAACATTTTATTTGTTGGTTGATTAAAATAATAAGGTTTTAAAAAGGAGTGTCTAATTTCGTTGTAATTTGAATAAAGTACAGTAGGCCTAAGTCAACAACGAACATCAAAACTTAAAAATGTTGTCATGGTGCCTTATAAAAAATGAAAAAAAAATATATCTTCCTCTCTGTGATTTTTAAAGAACGATCAATATCTTTTCATTACGTGGCCTAATTTACAGCTCAAAATTTGCTATGTAATAATTTAAGCCCAGCGCCGATGGCAATCACACCATGGAGTACTCTTCCCTGATTATTCACACCATGGAGGTATAAAATTAATACATTAACATCTAATTTTATACCTCCATGTTCACACTAATAATTGTTGAGTTTCACTCTTTTGCAATAAACGATTCTCTAGCCTGAATGCGGAATAACGAAAATTAAACTTTAATTCAGTTAGTCAGTATCTTTCGGTTACAAGGTCGTTGTGTATTAATCATTAAACAGCATACGAGTTTAATGTTTGTTTGAGGTTTAAACGAGGGGAGGGGGATGAAGTTGAATAGAAATTATGGATATTATTGAATCAAATACTGAACTAGAGACATATTTTTCTTCCATTTTTTTTTAAAACTCCAAATAAAATATCCAAAGCAGTACTAATTTGGAAAGTAAGAGGGTAGTTTGTTAGGCGTGTCAATAACAATTTCATATTCTGTATATTACACCAGGGAGGTATATGCAAATAATACCTCCCTGATTACACCAGGGCCTGCTATAATTCGTATCAAGGCGTATTGCATGTCACAATACCTAACGAGGGCGTTGTCTCAGCTTATTTATAAAAACAACATCGGGTTCCCCTCGTCCCTGGATTATTGGAATGTTTGCAGGAGAACACGACTGGTAATTTTTGGATGATATTCTGTGAACACGGATATACAAGAAGATAAGGTTATCGGAGACATGTCATTTATCATCCAATAGATGTTGTTGCTTCACGTATTTTGTTTATTTATTGATCATAACTATCAATAATCATGACAAGCTATTGTTCAATCCCACGCTTTGTCATCACAAACGATATTTATGAATTTCGTTTATCAGTTCATGAGTGTCATTTGGATAATAGTTGCCAAGATGTGACAAAAGCTTTCTTGATCTCGGAATCTTGGGTTCAACTCAACCTATCACTAACGTGGTGCAATATTTTTTGTATTTCGTTGTTTTTCAAGGGGCAACTGACTCTTTAGTTATAGTAATTGTTTTGCTTTAGTTTCCCCTGACCATTGTGCTCTGTTTCTGTTCTGTATCTGTTTATTGGTCGAATAAATAAATGAAATGAAATAAAAAGCACTACACTACCTAACCGGATACCATATTCAATTCAATTCAATCAACATTTATTAACGTCCAAAAGACAAAAAACAACAATGGCAAGAGATAATAAAGAAAATGGACGAAGGCAGATCCCAGAAAGATGTGAACTTGTAGTCAGCGTGTAGGGAATAAAACACAATAATTTTTTGGTCAATTTTGTGAGGGATTTTTGTCAAAATAGTAAACATTGGTCTAATTATAGAACTGGCGTCAATAATCGATTAGCCAATATTCTTCCAGGGTTTTACCACAGGTTTATCTTCACTCTGAATTCAATGACTGGCCATATAATATTAAAATATGTGTGTAGTTAACTAATGAGGAAAGTCTATCTGTAAAATATAAACACCGTAATGCCATTGTTTGGACGAGGTGTTTATCTGTATTGCTAACAATAGGATGATCACACCATACTTGATTTTATATATTTCACTATGGCATTCAATACTATTGATAGATACAATGAACACCTCCATTGGAACACCTCCATTGGGACACCTCGATTTAAAGGGAAAACTTTCCTGTGAAATGAACAAGGTCTAATATATGTCTCAACATTACGGCCAGCCCATATTCAAGGGAAACCCCCATTAAGTTGACATTTACTTGGTCCCCTTAATGGGGATCTACTGTGAAATGAACAAGGGGTAATATATATCTCAACATTACGGCCAGCCCATATTCAAGGGAAACCCCCATTAAGTTGACATTTACTTGGTCCTCTTAATGGGGATCTACTGTGAAATTAACAAGGGGTAATATATACCTCAACATTACGGCCAGCCCATATTCAAGGGAAACCCCCATTAAGTTGACATTTACTTGGTCCTCTTAATGGGGATCTACTGTGAAATTAACAAGGGGTAATATATACCTCAACATTACGGCCAGCCCATATTCAAGGGAAACCCCCATTAAGTTGACATTTACTTGGTCCCCTTAATGGCGATCTACTGTAGAACATATTTATTTAGGCTGAGATGTTCCCATCTTAAATTGTCTGTGTTATTAAAGGCAGCTATACAATACATCATGTAGTTTCATGCATACATTTCCAGATATGTAATTTGCATAACTGGAAATGATAGCTAGTAGCTAAAACACCACCTGTTCATGATTTAATAATGCAACAAAAAACACACAATATAATACAAAGTCATAAATAAATCTTTCTATATTATTTATTTAAATTATTTGCTTAATTATTAATTATTATATCAGAAACAAATTACTGTATGATTTTAATTATTTTGAATGTATTGCAAAATATATATTCTTACTATAATAACATTGTTAACATTTTCTAAATACAAATAAAACACTACTTATTATTTCAGAACAAACTGAAAACCCAGTGATTTACGAACTATGATGTTAAAACCGAGTTTCCCAGGGGAAATAAATTAAAAATTTACATAACATAATGCATCGTTATCAATAAATAAACTTGTTATATGTTAGACACAGAATGGATGCTTTTAAAAATATACCATTAACTCCAATGAGTAGGAATAACTGTGTGTGTTACACCTATGCATCAGACCAAGGTAAACTAACAACAGGATGCTGAGCTCCAGAGATCAAAGGGTTTATCTGTGGCTGCCACACGTTCAGTTCTACGCCCTTAACAGACATCACTAAGCAAATAACTTAAGCTTATTTATCAAACTGTCTTAGCAGAAAAATTGTCTTGGGTAAATTTTATATTTCATCTTAAAGGCCAATTTACACAGACGAGCGGTAACGGTAATAAAAATATAGAATATATGTTATTACTTATGACCATTTACACACAATGCGGAGCGGACGGGCGGTTTCCGCTCAAGATAGATACAGATTATATGTTGGACAAGCTACGCGGTTTCCGCTTACCGTTACCGCTCGTCTGTGTAAATTGGCCTTAAGGCAGGGTGTTGTTCCTCTTAGATTTAATACAAAATTAAGCAAATATTTTTGCTTAGATATATTTATAAATCCGACTAAAGCAAAATCAAGGATTTAAGGCACAGTTTAGACGATTTTTTTGCTAAGCAAGTTTGATAAATCCGGCCCCAGGTTTAAATTGTAAATGTTTATTTCTTGACAAGGTTAATCACATCATTTGTAGTTTACACTTTTGGTACACTTCGTAGTCCTTTTTTGGCCGCACTGTGTATATCATTTGTCAGTTTCCCTAAATTAGAAGATACAAAAAGAGAAATTGTAACTTGAAGATAAGATAAAATATTACTATTAATCTGTTGTGTATTACCAACAACTATTTACTTATCTACTGCAAAAGCCTTTATAATCAGTTAATGATTAAATTATTAAATCAGTTTCTCAGTAGATTAAAAAAATAAGAGAATGTAACCTGAAGATAAAGTATTACAATTTTTTTTTCTCAATAAATTTTGCAGGCTTAACTTATCTACTGCAAAAGCCTTCATAATCACAACTTTTTTTAGAATTATATTTTTAGAAATATATTTATTTATACCTAGCATCTTCAGGTGGTGTCTATGTGACAGTACACTAATAACTTTTGTTTTGTTTTTTGTAACAATTTCATTCAGTTGATAAATATTTCAGAAGTCACCATATCTATTCAAATAGAGTTTCCATATCTACTGCAAAAGCCTTTATAATCACTTGGCTTCAACTATTTTTAGAATTATATTTTTAGAAATATTGTTTTATAACTAGCATCTTCAGGTTGTGTATATGTTACAGTACACTAATGAACTTTGTTTTGTTTTTTAGTAAATACTTTTATTCAGTTGTTCTGTATTTATGCAGTAGTTTTATTTAAGAGTGAAATGCCAACATTGGCGACAAAAACCTTCTTGTGTCACGTCTTGGCACAATCAAACTATTTGTTGTATGTTTCTTTTGCCAAAATTAATAAAATAAAAAGTATGTTATAGCTTACATATTTTGTGCTGTCCTTTGATTGGAAATTTTACAACTAACTCTTGGAAATTCTCAGCAATTATCACATATGGAGATGAAGACTCACCTTCTGGAAACTGTAGATTAAGCGATATGTTTGTTATTACAATGTGCAAAGTCAAAAAGTTTAACATGTACAAAAACATTTTTTATCAAATGTCATGTCTAAAGCTCCGTATACATAATTAAACTTTATGTGACAAAAAAAATGTGATGTGCGCAAATATGGTAGTGATATGACATCATCATGTCAATATATGGGCTTTAATAAATTGACAGGAAAAATTTAGGAATTGCATAGTATAAATGTAAAATACAACATTTTTATTAATTTCAAGCATGTAACACCATTCTATTTGTTGAATAGGAAGAATATTTTTATTCAGTCCTATTCAACTCAGCTCATTGAATAGAACAATCAATCTTTAAACTCATGAAAATATTCTGCGAATTAAACTACTCATAAATATTCATCATCTGTATAAACACTTACATTAACTCTATATTGATCTTGTGATAAGCAATCAATGACATCAACACAGCCAAGTAGGCAGGCAGATGGATATACACCTGGAAATGCTATATCAATATCTACAAAAAAGAAAATGAACATCGTTCAATTCATGCTGGTACATTTTGCTCAACAGGGATACTCAATGAAGCTGTAAAAGAGAAATGTATTTATTTTTTAAACTTTATGTCTTTAGGCACATGTGGCCAAGGATTACCAATAGTAAATTAAGCACTGTCCTATCAGATAGGTGGTAATCCCACTGATACAGGGGCTAGTTTGTGAACCAGTTCACTGGGGTAACCCCCTACTCCTCTCGAATAATGAACTGGGTTCTCTTAAAGTGCACACAGGTTATAACTGTGTACACTGAAACTACGGTTTATAGTCCTTATCCGAGAAGAATTGTTCCACCACCAGAACTAGGAGCGAGTCGGCCTCGAACCCTTGCCAATATTGTTGTCTCTTTAGGTACAGTAAGCTGGGCTATTTGACTCTCTAAAATACATATTAGTTTTTAGATCATCAGTGTAAAAGGGGTCATAAATAAGGATAACCTAATATCAAGAGACTATTATCAGTATATTACAATAAGTAAAGTGTACTATGGCAATCAACAGCTCTTATTCTTAATACTGTACTGGAAAAATCATATTTGTTATTACTTTTAACTATGCTCACAAGCTTTTATTATTGTCCATCTCAACAATGTGAAAGCAACATGGTGTGATGGACTATCATGTAAGAGGCATAGGTTCAAGATTTTATTTGTGCCATATTGCTTGTAGCCTTAGGCAATGTACATTGCTTCGTCCTTCGGATGTGATGTAAAACTGTTGGTCCCATTTACATACAATGGACATAAATTAGTACACGGAAAGAAAAGGCGTTTTCCGGTGTGCTGATAAGGAGCTGCCGTGGGTCAATAGAGGGCCTAAACTGAATTTACTCATGAGGATGAATACATTTATAACACCACAAGATGGGTTAAATTCCATGTGTTATACAGTATGCACAGTTCATTGGAGTAGAGTTTCCAGCTCTGGATATTTACTAACTATTTCATTATTAATAATATTGTTATTCATTTATTTAAATACATGAAGAAATATCATGGTTATTACAACTTGTAAATCATATCTCATAAACTCATAGTACATCTACACTATAACATTTAATAGAATAAAATACTTACCTTCATAAAAACACTGATAGAATGATTCTAATTCGTTAATTTCTTCTGTTGATGGCATCTTTGCTGTCGCTGCTATCCATAATCTTCCACAATGAGCAGTATACCATGTCCTACCCTCATGTCTGTGCAGAAATAAAAGTACTTTATTATTATGACTTTAATAGTTTTATTTCTATTTTTAAACATTCATTTACTACTGTATTTTGTTTTGTCTGAAAAAAAACCTATAAACAATAATTTATTATTGGTTATTGTAGAAGAATTATAGCGAATATCGATACCATTTTTTGTCACATAAAGTTTGATAGTGTAGACAGAGCTTAAGTTCCCTGTAAATGTTTTGACAAGAATTTGCTTTTTATTTTATATAGAGTTTGATATGCGAAAATAAAACAAAATATTACAAAAAAAACAAATATTAAATATACAAAGCTTAATTGATTTCCTATATTGTATAATAATAACAATAGTAGAACAGAGTATAGTTAGATTTAATTTCACTTTTTCTTTGGTTTTAATTAAAGGTAAAGGTGTTTCTGCCTTTGTTGCATCTTCTCCATATGTTTAATTATCTTGTTAACAACTTTCAGTCAATTGGAAATATATTTTATTACATTGTATATAAATAAATAAAATATTACTTTTTAATTCCATGAACAAAAAGCGATGCCCAGGGTTGATGCATGCTAAGACACATTCCTTCGTCGGACATCTCCTGAAGTTCTCTGTCTTGTATACGATGCTTGCTACGATTTGCTTCTAAATTCAGTGAGCTGCCGCTTGGTTTTGGTGGTTTAACTTGTGACACAAACTATAAATTAAACAAAGGAATAATTTATTTTCTCTTTTATACATTAGTGGCTTATAATGATTTGAAGATATATTGTCTCCCTAACAAAATTTTTTCTTCAAATTTTTTGTTGAATATGTTTAAATGTCAATAATAATTATTCATTTTGAACAAAAACTGGATCGAAAAAGAAATTATCTACCAGAAAAAAATGTAATTTAAAGCAAAAAATACTTAAATTGTCTGTCAGACAATGTCTTTTTATAAGTGAAATTATTTTTGGTTTTTTCTATCAAAACTGCAAAATGGTCTATTTAAAGTCTGATTTTATTAATCTTCATTTTTCATGTTATTGGGAGACAAAACATCTTCAAGGAATTATATTCATCTCATTTAAAAAATGACAACTGTTGAATGGAACAAACGTGATTTCCATGGTTCTAAGGGTAGCTCTTCCGGCCCAAAGATGATCCAGGTTGCCTTTATACAATCTAAGGGCCTGTTCAGACCTACAGTACATGGCATATACAAAATGAACTACAGCAGTGAACTACAGGGGAAGTCACCTTTTACAACACACTAAATCTAAAATTACAAGATTTGTGTACGACGCTTACGACAAGTCATGCATCAATAATTGTGTCAATTCACCAACCAATTGATTTCTGTATACCAGATATTTGCCCAAATAGGTGGCACATTAGTTTAATTAAGTGTGAACAGTTGTTACGATGCTAGATATGACATGAAACACTAAACCTCTTATGTATGAACATAACCTAACTCTACTGACCTTTGGCAGTTGTGTTTTTACTGCAGGGTTTACCAGGTCGTTGACACGCACCCCATTCATTTTTCTTAAATCCGTTCCAAAGTTAACTGCTTTCACAACAGCATCATTTCTATCATACATATTGATACTTTCGGCAGAATCTACAACTTTACGTCCGGCAAAGTCTAATGTTATTTTTTTGTTTAACCTGGAGCCATGCCGTTGTTCTCGTAGCTCTGACTCACGTTTTTTTAACAATTGTCTTTCTTTGTCCGTTAACCATTGATTGGTGTCCGTCGCAAAATAATCAGATTCATCATCTATAACTTGGGTTCTCTTGACGCTAGAAGAAAAATCAATTGATTACCAACATTTTTTAATAATAATATTTGGGCACAGTATAATAGGATTAAGTTTACAACTAAGTATACATGAAATTTAAGTTTTTGACACACAAACTATAATAAAATGTATGTGTATGCAAAAACAAAATTTGTGGTGGACTGGTGATAGAGCAAATCTGAAGATAGATACAGTAGCCTTATATAGACAAATTTTTAAGTCATTGTAAAACGATATAAAAAAACATCATCATTTTGATTGATGACTCGATGCCATAAGTAATTTTGTGTTGTTGTGTTCTTACAACTTTAATCTGTACATAATTAGTTCTTTGATTTATTTTTATTACTTTTTCTTGGACGCACCGTTTGACACGTGTGCTACCGATATAAAGGTGTCAATTCCAATAAAGATGATTATTTTTTTTTATGTACAAGCTTAAACTACAATTTATTATCACCTCGTTCGGTCATATTCTATTAGTCTGTTTTTATTTTTGATTGCTTTTTCCACAGAAATCTTCTGTTTGTCTGTATTACCGATATGCTTTTCTCCCATCAATTTCCTCCTAACTTTTTCGCTCTTATTAGAATTCCTTGATAAAATTTCTTGTTCTTCTCGGGTACAAACCTAAAAAGGGTCAAAATGTTAAATGTTTAATGTTGATAATTGAGCTAGCCATACATTGAAAATGCTATGAACAGTGTATCTAGGCATGTACTTACTAAATTACCACAAAACAAGCAGGGGCCTGAGCCTTCCTGGGCACAGACCACTCTACCACAAACTAAACAGTTACTGATGAGAGCATGCTTCTGGGCTTGGCATTCACAGGCGTGTCGTCCTGGTAGGTGTACAGTATCCTTTGCCTCTCCTTCGTTACTATACAGAGGAACAAACTTCTGTTGGTGTTTTTGTTTCTTCCGTGCCCCTTGCTTATTACATGATTGTAGAAACTGGTCAAGTTCACTCTGATAATAATAAAACAACTCGAAATCAACTCAAATTCAATACAGGGGAAGATTGAAATAAACTTTGGGCTACAGAAATTGAGCTGTATGCTTTGAACCTTCCGAATACAGGACTAAGATGTAAACTGTTCTCAAGTAAACTTTATCAAAAGTAATGGTAGTTGGGTATAATGAATCTGAGGTTGCCCTTTCTCCAGACATCCCTTTTGTGATGAACTAGAACACTGGGGTAGTATACAGTATATCTTTCCCAATACAAAGATGCATTGGGTTCATTTAAGTGCACACAAGCCAGGTGTGTATGCTGAACCTCCAACATTAAAGTCTTTATTCGAGAAAACAATCACCATATTAATGGTTTGGGAGTACCTTAAAACTGTTGTTATTATGGATACGGTTGAACCGGGCATTTGGTGCGTCTGAATACCATAATCTAACACAACAAAAGCCCAAAGGTCTCAAGTTCACTAGTACTACATGTATTGCCAGTGCAATTAAAATTTGAAACCAGATTTTCCATAATGGGTTTTGGAAGAGTCTTATTTTTTATATGTTTAGGAAAATTGCCAAGGAATTCATTCACAAGGTGGTAATCCTGCTCACAGTCTTTGAGAGTGGAGTTGTAATTTATCAGTGGAAAACATTCTGACATGACAGGACTTGAACCCAGGATCCTTGGATTGGCCGAGCATCATAACCATGAAGCCACAACTCCACTCCAAACAAACTGGTTACTGTACCTTTTTGTCATCACCAGGCATCTTTGGCTCATGTCTTAACAATGATAAATCCACTTTAACAAACTCTCCTGGCTTCTTTTCTTTTTCTTGCCTTTCTTTATGTCCTTTACTATTATTACTACTAGAAATTAACAAATTTTCTACAGCTGGTTTTCTATATATTTGTGCATTCTCTGGAACATCCATGTTTGACGGACTGGAATGGTTGACTTTTATATCTTGCGTATAAGTTTCTGTATTTATAGTTCTCCATCTTTTTGTAAGTTCAGTAATAAATGAGTTGTGCTTGGAGTTACATTTGTCTAATAGATCATTGAGGTAATCTAAAAGGTCTAGCTCCTTGCTCATTGAAAGTAGATAACTAAATGGTAAAAAAAAATGTGAGTCATTTAAAATCAAGCTTGATTGAAGTGTATGCAGTGAATAGCCATTTATCATACAGTCGACTCTCTCAATATCGGACTCTCTGAAAACCAGAAAATCTCCCAATACCAGATCTTTCTCAAATTAATTTTTACCATTAAAAACACATTCCTAATACCGTACTTTCAGGAAAACCAGACATAATTAGTCAAAGGTGTCCAGTATCGGAAGAGTTGACTGTAATAGTACACACACATCTTAACATAACTGTGTGGGCACAATTATTCTTAGTGTGTTTTCATATGTTGATTTATTAACACAATTATTGTCTGAAAGTGATATTTTAAAGAAAACCTTGAGATATATATATATACATTAGTTTCAAATGTAATAATTAATTTAGATTGGGTTTCACATTGGTCATTGAAAGTAAAAATGGTCAACTGATATGACCAATGATCTGTATTTATTTTCAGTATCAGTATATATTTTACTCTTTGCTATCTGATCAAAGGACTAACATTAAATATATCCATGCTACACTTTCACACATACTGAGATTATCTTTTAGGATGAGGTTTCAACCACTGATTTAGCGTTGGTGTGACCTGAACCTAACTGTAAAAATAATCTCAGTAGTAGCATAACAGTTACCCATTAACGAACCAACCCTCCCAATTTTTCAGGGAGCCTCCCGAATTTTCATCCAATCTCCTGAATATTAATAAAATCTCCAGAAATTTTGGTTTTAGATAAAAATATGTTTTTTATTGTTTTATGTTTTTTAGAAGGTTATTTCTATTTAATACATTTACATCTGATTAGTAGAAATGCTGATTGCACAATGTATTTGGTGACTAGTTTAAACCATGTCAAATTAGGTCTGTTAAAAACGGAAAACATTTTGTTTAAAACGTGTCACATCATTATGTAAACCTCCCAAAATTTTTAACTTGGAATGTTGTCTGCAATAAATCTACCTACTGGACTATATCTTGGGGTGAATCCAGGTCAAGAATATCTACAAACTGTTGGCAGCACCATTGAAATAAATCGTTTTGTTCTTTGTTGATCACAACAGCCATTATTAAATGTTCAAATTCACTTGGTACCTAGCTGAAAAAATAAAATATGTTTTAACTGTAATTATTTTAATCAAAAGTTGTAACTTAAAAGAGAAAGGAAATGTTCAACTTTTAAAGTGTGACGTGTGTATTCGGTCCAACAAGAAATGGCAGTCTGGCATGCAATCAGTAAATTGATAAAATAATGTCAAATGAGAATAACATGTCATGACATTCTCACTGACACTGCACTGGTGGTGCATTCTCACTGTATACTACTATATATAGATAGGGCCTACTACTGAGGATACATCCACATGGCATGTCAGCCGCAACGTTTGACTGACTGTTCGAGCTGAGAACTAGGTCTCTCCTACGCCTAGGCTAGCCTATAGTAGTAGTACTACTAGTCTACCACCCTGAGGGAAAAGCTCTTCCCTGCCCTGGCTGATGATAGAACCAACTGCTAGCTAGGCTAGGGCCTAGATATTATTATGGATAGTAGGCTAGTTAGTTCACTGAATTTCCTATCATAAGGTATATTAAATGGCCGATTTTCAATGTAAAAACAAATTGGATTTGTTGGCAATTTAAAATCATCTGTTCCTACCTGAAAAATACTTTTATTACCATACGGGACGAGATTTCTGTCTTCTTTTCGCGAGGAAACTTTACTGGGAATTTCACAACAACAGCTGATTGGTCAATAGCATGTCACCTCTCACCTTTGACATGAACTTTATAGAAATAAATACCCCGCGAAAGTTCAGAATCCGCGCGAAATTCTAGACGACGAACCGGCAAAATTGGAGAGAAGACATTGTTATCTAAACAACAATTACATTTATTTGTAAGCCATTCAGACCATCTTATACCTATTCATGTAAATTGTTTATCAACTTGATAATATTTTGTTTGAAAAACCCACCCACCCATCATCACAACATAATAAAACAAGAATGGTTCGAACAAAGGCAGACGGAGGCGCCAGAAAAGGTAAGCGTAAGAGTTAAGTGCGGCCTCGGCTAGGGCTTAAATGTAGGCTCTAGGCCTAGGCCTAGGCTAGATAACCTTATTTGATTAAACTATAAAACGAAAGCCAAGTAAAAAAGTAAAAAAGGTTGCATTCATGATTTGCCAGCCTACTCAATTAATTATGCCTAGGCCCTAGGCCTAACTAAATGACATCAGATTTGCCAATTTTTAAAAATTGTGCAAGGATTTCCTTGTGCAATTTCATATTGTGCAAACTGCACATAACAAAAGTTACACAAACTAATATTTATTTAAACTGAACATGCATACTTTTTTTCTATCCTTAGCCGTGGCAGCAAAGGCACCAAGAAAGTCTTTGGGTGCATCGGGAGGATCAGGTTCGAGTTCTGCAATTCTTTCCCCAAATGGTAAGGATAATCGTAAATTTACTTGTTTCAAAATGTATACAGTTACAATATAAAATCAATTCTTGTTGTTACAGCCATTCCTAAGAAATAAAATTATGTAATATATCGTTCATATACTTATGCACTTGTCAATTGTATGACCCACTATACGACCCCCGGGAGAGGTGCGTCATTTGTCCGATGTGCGTCATACTTTTGAATACCATGACGCACCCGTGCGTCAAAAAGGTGACTTACCTTTAGGTGACCATGACACACCCATTTTGACGCACTGTGACCATGTTGTTTATGATATGGTGGATGGTAAAGTGACGGACATTGACACACCTTGTTCATTGATGTGACGTACCATCTAGATTTTTTGACGCACCCCTGTGTCACTAATTATTTGTAAATGACGCACCCATGACGCACCTCTCCCGGGGGTCGTATAGTGGGTCATACAATTGATAAGTGCATTATATCTATATATATATTTACTATTACTATTACGGTTGAGATATAATTAACTATTATATTTCATATACTTACATTTTGGTATATTAGAATGTTCAAATTAATAATGATCCTAAAAGATGTCCTAAAATATAAAATATTTTTTCTTAATTATGCTTAATTTTTAAAACTCTTTTCAAAAATGTTTAGCTGCTGCAAAAAACAAATATGCAGGAGGTAATGTTGTGTGTCCACGTGCAACTCCAGAATGGCAGAAAGGAATTAAGAATTTTTTTATACAATCGCTAAACACAAAGACACAAGATAAAGAAAATGACAACCCAGGGGACGATGCTGGAGCTGGCAGTAGCAAAGAGTAGGATTAATTTATTTTTCTAAAGCTCTGTCTACACTATCAAAAAAGTGTGATCTGCCCAAATATAGTAGTGATATGCCCAAATATGTTAGTGATATGACATCATCATGTCCATATATGGGCACATCACATTTTGTGTCACATAAAGTTTGATAGTGTAGACAGGACTTTAAACTCTTTTCATTTGTCAGTCAGATCCATTGTAGTACTGTGTATAAAATAATTAGTGTTTTTTTTATTTCAAATTGCTTGAATCTATTTTAAAACTTTTGTCGAATTGAATGACACACGCTCTTAAGCCACAAACTATAACCATAAAATCGGCAGGTTCTCCCCTTGACCAAAGTGGTATAACAAGTTCTGTCTCCACTATCAAACTTTATGTGACAAAAAATGTGATGTGCCCACATATATATGACAATAGAAACAATGGATGGTGGCTTTGCAGCTGTAGCCTCAAATAAACAGGCTATTCATCTTATCTCTAGGTGTAAAAAGCTTGGCTTGTCTGGCTTCTTGTTCAACTTGAAGTGGGCTAACTTTTGTTGTGTTTAAGCCTACATATATATGGACATGATGATGTCGTATTGCTACCATATTTGAGCATATCACTACCATATTTGGGCACATCACACTTTTTGTCAAACTAGTTTGATAAAGTGTAGACAGAGCTTTAAAACACGTGTGCACAATTCAGCCCATTAGGCTGCAAGACACACATTTACATAATAACTAGAGAATATAAAAATAATATTGTGTTTCAATCAACCAACAGGGAAACAAAGAATATGGAACCAATAGAAGAAACGGAAGAAAATATGAATGAAGAAAATGTGGAAGGAGAAGAAAATGAGGAAGGAGGAGTAAAAGAGGAAGGAGGAGAAAATGAGGCAAAAGAAAAAAACAAAACGAAGGATGATGAGAAAGAAACAAAAGAGACAGTTGATTCCGAAGAAAAGATGGATGAGACTGAAGAAGAAGAAAAGCCACAATCGAGTACTACCTCTAGTTTTAAGAAAAACAATTGCATAGATGACAGTGATGATGATGATCAATAATATTATTTCACAAAACAAAGACTTTACCTGATGCAAAACTCAAATTTACGAATTCTGACTATTCATTGCCTTAAATGATATAGTATTACACAATCTACTGTATTCTTATTGTACCATAAACACTGTATATGTACTGTAATTAAATTCCCACCATTTGTATACAGAATTTAAAGACAATAAGCGTTGCGATCACAGCATATGTAGATAAGATAAGATAAGGTAAGAAGATACTAGGTTATTTGCTCATCAAATTCTGTTTGTGTTTTCTGGCTAAGAAATCCTCTTGAAAAGGCATGTTTTGCTTTGCTGGACCACTGATTCATTTTTTAAATAAATTTGTGCCTACCACTTTATAATATAGTCTTGAAACTCTACAAAGTGATCATTAAATATTACCACCAAATATATAATTTGTAATGCTTTGCCTTTTACATAAAAATGTCAATATTTTGTCTAAGTGACGTTTGGTATCGCCTGTATTTTTCCAAAGAACTGAAAGTGAAATTGTATGTCGATAAACACTTTCTAAAGTCAAGCTAATGAAGTAGTTAAAACACTATTATTGCTAACAAAGAGCAAATGACTTACTATAATCACATTTCAACTGAAACTAGACAGATAAATCTGTATAACTGTTTCCATTTTTATTTTCGACCTCCCATTAATTTTAATCAATTTTTATTTTTAGAATTAATAACATTCAAATATTAAAGTGTATATAAGAATTTTTGTTTGTTATTGTTCTATTTTGTGTTTTATAAAACACAATGCTCTAATTAACATTGTTAGGATATCATAACTGTTAAATAGCAACTCTTAATACAGTATATTTTATTTTCACATGATGTGTACTAGTCTATATTATGGGCAAACTTTTATATTGTAAAATATTCACTGTTTTGCATACGGTATGGAATCGAGTATAGCTAAAATGAGATTCCATTTTGATTTTGTTAGTTTTCTGATACTGTACATTAAAAAGAACCAACAAAATTTGTTTTCAATTATTCTGAAATGGAATCATAAATAATAATAATGATCATCAGTAATAATGCATATTCATATTGGTTCTAGTGATGACCAAGAACAGGGAGCTTTTGATGACTGACGACCAAACATGTCATGTTAGTACAGTGTGCGTATGCAGGAATATTGGAACACGTGCCTTACTTTGACACAGGTTTGATGGTTTCAAGGTCTAGACGACGACTGACGACACATTGATGACCTGACCTAGGTTGGTTGTCGGTCCTTGAAGAAAGCTCCCTAATATCAGAGTTGGGTTTCATCTATAAAAGTTTTTATATGGCGCCCTACAAAGAAGAGAGCGCCTAACAATACTAGTAATTAATTAAAAAGAAAAGTTTTAAGTTGACGTTTAAATAAATAGAATCCGCTCCTCTCAAATCGACAGGTAGCGTGTACCAGATCAGGACAGAAAAAGGTTTGTGGGTATTTTCCCTCAAAGTCAATGAATATTTATGGATATATTCCTTCAGAATTTATCAATTTAAGGGAGTTTCTATGTGTGAATAGCGAATACAGCCATTGGATCCTTTTATTTTATTATTTCTTTTTATTTTTTTCATTTTATGACTTCAGCGCTACTTGCATCCTGTTAACATGTTGAAATAATAGGGAGTTTTTCCAATTTCCAATGTCCTATGAACCTAGAGTCCAGTGAGGAAGTAAATCCCAATGTCCCAGCATGCATCCAATAAATAACCAGGATGTAATTGGTTCCTAGATCTTTGCAAATTAAAAATAATAACTTTGATTTTGAGAAAAATTTATACAAAACTCAAAAAAATAAATGACAACGCCTGTTTGAGAAAACATGGTCTATGCATTTTATTCATGAAGCTGGGTTTTTCTGATATTTTATACAATCTTTACACTGTGTCATCATGCACATTGTTTAAACCACTTCATCTTTATTACAATCACTTTTTCTCCTACAGATCATCTTAATACAAATAACATGCTTAATTGTTTTCTTTCCCCAGGAATACAATTTCATTAAATTTTAAACTGAATTACAATCACGTTACTTGCTTATACACATTCATCGTACTGAATTTGTCGGGGGGAAATGCAACAATTTATATTGTCAGAACATACTATTTAATTTTACAAAAAAGTACAGCACAAACTGGAGTAGTATTGTAAACATACATCCCCTTCTCGTTATCCCCATTTTTTGTATTCCGCTCTTGTTTCTTTCTAACTTTTTACAAGTTATGTACAATGCCCAGCATTATAATGAAATATTGTGTTTATCTTGTGTTTGGCCCATAAATACATAGGAGTGCGGAGCAAAGATACAAGTTTAATTTTACAGAGGGAGTGAGGATTGAAGATGGAATGAAGGAAAATAAAAAAACAACAAAATAACATCTTTCTCCAATAAAAGACTATTATATTTACCTCAATAACAATAGGCAATCTGTCCCTATTTAGAGACATTGCCAAAGATTACCTCATATTAAGGTCCTTAATTGGAGTAAGATGTATAGAAAGATGAATGGTTTGTATCATTTTTCATATGCAACCATTTGATTTTTCCATTCCGGGAATATTATACATAACTAATTTATATTCTTACCAAATAGTTACAAAATAGTCATCTAATAAAGAACATACTGTAGCATAACTATAAGCACTGTATGGAATACAATGTATAGTAAGCAAATCTGGATAAGAAATGTAAGATTGACGTTAGTATATTTAGTTCATTAAATATTACAATTTTAATAACAACCAAAATCAAGGGCTTATACACATTAAAGAAAATTAGAAACATGACTGTCTCGCATTTATCAAAAGTATGGCTATACTCAACGCAAACAAGCATGTTTTCTCTATTGTGCACAAACTCTGAATAATTGATTTACTTGCATTATGTTATTCTAATACTTGTTGCTTGTTGAAAAATATATACACATACTATAATGTTCAACAACATCTTTAAAGTAGCAACAATTTAATTATGTTACAAATCATAGAGTAAAACACACTTTTCACTGATAACATAGCCTACTACTTTAATAAAAAGATTATATAAAGATCCACAGGGTAGGCTGGAGTAAAAACTTGATTTGCATTCTTGTCATATATATATAGATGTAGCTATTATAACAATAATAGTAAAGCAGGAGTGTGTTATGTTATTATTTACAGCACGCTTTTAAGTTTTGCAAGGAACATCGACAGTTAATTAGTATGTTGTATGGACCTAGCACACAAAACCACCAATAAAGGGGGTCATCTCATTATTATGCAAGTATATTCACAATCATATCTGTGAATCTTTTAATTTATTTAGGACTTATTGATGTACAATACAAGAAAACAATGTACAGAAAATTTATACAACTTGGAACGAAAATCACATCTATTACATAGCACGAATACCACCATCAATAACAAAATAAATATATTAAACTGGAAAAAAATAAAACAATAAAAAATAACAATTCTCTATTTTATAGCTTTTCATAACAACTGCTATAATAATTATTAATCAAAAATGTACAATATTTAATTTAATGCAATTACAAAACAAATAAAAATATCTGGTTGCTGTAACTAGTGAAGATCTGTAATCACATGTTTTTTAAATATATTGTACAGTAATAATTTAAACATCTCGCCACTTTAACAAAGAAATAATACATTATTATAGGGAGAGGTTTATAGAGTTACGCTCTATATGTGAGGAAAAGATTTAAGAGCAGGAAGTGTTTGCTCACAGGGCACTTAGACAAAAGCAATAGAGTTTAGTTAACAGCACAGATAAACATCTTTTCCAAAATGTTTGGTAGACTTGATGTCACTATGCTACTCCACTCTATCCCCGCACTCATTAAATTGATGTCTAAAGATAGTTATGGAAGCTATCGGAACAAAGATTCATGAGCATTCTGTCTGCCACCCTCTATTGGTTGGCCTAGGAGCATAGTGAGATCAAACATTTTTAATTAACCCAATACAAGGAATGAATTCTCATCACTGTATATGGAGTGGATAGGACAATATACAAATTAGTAAAAATACTGAATTATTTCATAAAGGTCTTAATGACACATTGTTTTTAATTTATTAAAATCAGAGAATTTATTTAAATTAAACACAAGATGGTAGTTAAGTTAACATTTTTTTCTTACATAAGCTTAACATTACTTGATAGTATAGTCAAGTTTAATGTTAATTAAATGTACAAAATATACTGATATTTCACAATGCAAATTTCTGATGTTATTTACGCTTTCAAATGAAACCTTATGTTTAAATAGTTTTCAATGAGTACAGTAACACCAGCTACTACTGTATATTCCAATTGGTGTGATAATTTTCATTGCATACAATGTTCAGGTTTAAAATGGAATTGTAATACTGTCCATAAGTTATTCTTAGTTTTAGTTATTGTCTGCAATGAAATGTTTTATAATTTAACTTAGGAAATACATTTTCGCAGTTTAATTACATACTGGACTTAGTATTAGCATATTTCTATGCACTATTTTCATCCTGGTTTATCAGTATCAGGAAACGAGGTCAGGCTTACAGTTTAAGGACACAACTGAAGAATATTGTACAATTTCCACTGGTAATCTTACTCTGTAATTAACATCACTACAGTTACTTATTATCACTATATCTAAATTGCAAATGAATATTTTTCAAATTGAGAGGTTAGCTAAATACAAACTAGTTACGAAAAGGAAGATACTTTTTTCATTTTGGTCAAAAGATGATACTAAGTAAAGCTGTATTGTATCATTGAAAATGCAAAAAAGATTATTTTCATACTCTTAAATAATTATGCGAAACATTTTCACAAACATCTAAAGTATACTTTAATATTATAAAGAAGATGTAGAAAATATAAAGAGAATATATGGAATTAAAAACATTGATATTATTGAGAACGCACCAAAAAACGTCAATGAAACAAACACTGTGAAAAAATCTTATTGGAACACAGTTTGTCTTCACATATTATTAACTACTTATTTTTACATGGTCTTTACTTAATGTATAGAAGACCTTAATACCACACTTATGTAGTATAACGATGACACATTGTTAGGTTTAATTATTCGCATGTATACACAGACAGCATTCTTGCAATATGATAGATGCTAACACAAATGATGTCATATTATTTTGTCTTTTGTATAATACACTGTCCAATGTATTTTCACATATTTTTGCAATGTATAGAGCTTTGAGCTGTTCTGTCTTAATTAACTATATCTCTATCATTAAAAATCAAAATTGACAAAAAGAAATGATGGCTATATTGTTTACGCTCTTACCGTTAATGATAAGGAATCTATTATCTAGATAATTCAGAGATTCTGGGTACAGTATATTATATAGGCAATGGTGATCTTTAGCTCTGGCGCAACAAGTACTTTTTAAATCTTAGTAGATTTAGTATAATCATCAATAAATACTCTGTCAACATATATATGCGTAACAAATATATATATATATATTGCTGGCTTTAATCAATCATAGACCGCGATTTCAAAACATATCGAGAAGGACAAAGTATACAGGGTATGTTACTTTATACCCGTCTGGGAAACAAAAAACACAAAACTAAAATATATCATTTAGACCATAGTATAACGAAAACAATAATGATTTTGTTGGTTTACTTGGTTGTGTGAAATAGGAAAATATGTTTATCATACATACAAAGGAACTTTACACTGTATCATTAAGTACAAATGACGCTATCAATACTTCTCAATAAGGTTTCAACCGAACGTGTCATTTGCTATTATAGAAGTATTCCACATCCCTCTCAACTCCAGCACCTTAGCTCATTCTTTACAGTATTTGGAACAGTTCACAGTGTCTATATGATCCTTTTGTAACACACAGCTTTAGCATATAAAAATTGTTTATTGAAATTGCAGAGATAAAAAAAACCAATAAGATAATACACGCTGACATGTATTTCTCATCAGTTCGCTTCACTGTTCGATCGTAGAATCAAATGTTGAAAAATTGATCCGATTATTAATGTTAAATAAACTTTAGATACTATACTTATAACAGCTGATTGATTTAACAGTCAATTCACTTGCGCCGATTTGAACTCTTTTTCTTCCTTCTCTTGAAAAAGCAACAACATCTGAAAGAGAAAAGAAGTCATTAAATCAATTTGATCAACTAATAAATTATGATAAAGACACAGGCAACAATATTAGGAGTTAACAGGACAGCAAAGAATAATAAATTTTGGCATTCAATATTGATAATATTCAATATTGTGTTGTATAAAAAATAATATATATATCTATATAAACACGAAAAGAAGGTTTAGTTATATATTTAATAGTGTATATAACCACACAAGCATGACAATGTGAACATAATTTACATTGGCAATGTAATAGTCTATCAATCAAATATCCAGAGATCTAATAATCCACCAATCAAATTGCAAGGATGTGTGTTATATATTCATCAATCAGTCTTAATAAGAATACTCATATACACATAAAAAAAAAACCAATATTATATAAAATGGCTTACTTGGTGTCTTCAACCACCTCAACCTCAGCCTGTGCTGTGATTGGTGCGTTAGATTGACCGGCAGTAGGATCATCTGTCACTAATTCACCGTTAGTTGAACTTACTACTTGCACTGATCCGTGTCCACCAACCAATGGTGGATTTAAGTGCGTTGGCTCAGTCCAGGCTTTGTTCTGCTGATATAGAATTAAGGTATCAACATTAATAATAAATGATAGCTCATTAGTTAAGCATGTTAAAATTCTAAGATAAAAAAAAAGATTGATAAAAAATGTATCTAAACTTATAGACAAGTTTTCTGTGGCATAAGATAGTGAAGTTGAGCATGTTGAAATTCACATTAAAGTAAAAATAAAGATTGATAACAAATGTATCTAAACTTATAGATCAGTTTTCTGTGGCATAAGATTTGCATTAAACTATGGTATACGATTAGATATATATTAAATTAAAAATTGATATTGCTATACAAAAAAACTTGTGATAAATACAATTAAGATTTACCTTGTTGCCGGAAGGTCTGTCTCTAGATTGTTGATTATCTGCCGGACTTGGTGAGACAGGGGTTGACTGAAAACAAGAAAAAAAGTTTAAATTAAACATAACAGTAATGGCAAAAGAGGTAAATTGCAGAATATTAAATTTGTCTTAAAAAATAGGATACCACATAAAGCCTCTGTAGTTAGGGTTGAGATGCTTGCCTTGTCAGCGAGAAGTCGCAGGTTCCGATCACAGCATCAATTTATGGGGACTTTATCTATTGAGAGCTATACTACACTTACCAAAAGAGAATATATTATCATTTTTTTCGTCCATGGTTGAACCATTATAACATTACAGGGTTCCATTGTACGGTATTAACCTTTGTTTAAACCTACCTTATAACTACAACACATGGTAGGTACAGTATATTGCAAAAACTTACTAAATGTTTGCCTGTCCAATCAAACTCATTATCAGCAGCATAGCCTTTTCTGTTGTATAGATCTTGGAATATTTTACGTAAGTAGCCATAATCAGGTGTTTCAAAGAAATCTAGCCTTCGTACATATCTTAAGTATGTTGACATTTCCTCTGCAATTAAAAGTAAATGCATTTACAAATAGTAGTTATTTATTTACTTATGTGACAAAGTGCAGGATTCTTAGTATATTAGATTTTATTATAATGCTTATGAATCTTGGTATATCAGGCCTGACCTGGCATGGCCTGACCTGGCATGGCCTGATCTGGCATGGCCTGACCTGGCATGGCCTGACTTGGCAAGGCCTGATCTAGCAAGGCCTGTCCAGGCATGGCCTGACCTGGCAAGGCCTCAACTGGCAAGGCCTGAACTGACAAGGCATGGCATGCATAATCAAGCATGTTATCCACTTAGTACTTGGTGCGTGATCCCTTTGCTGCTCAAATAAAATTATACTGGGATTAGGTGCAGGTAAAGAGACAATATGTGCGGCAACAACACCAATTAAAATATCGGATTGCAATATCTTACCAGGGTATTTGTCACACAGTACTTCAATGGGTGTGGCCCTCTTTGTGTCACCAATCTTTTGGTACCTCTCTTTCAATGTGTCAGCCTAGATATACAATTAAAACATGTGTTAAAAACTACATATACAGGCATGCCATTTTGTTATGTAGATGCTGCCTAAAGTTCTTGTAGTTCATTTTAAGGTCCCAGTCTTATCTTTTCACCAACTGACTATAACCCAACACTCATGCACCAACCCCCAAGTATTTGTCATCAACATTTACGCATCCCTTTAGACATCCCTATACAATATGTGTTATTATTTTCATTACAGTGTATCCAGTAAAAATCAAATTTATTGTCTTGACAGAGGTGATTAAACGTTTTTTTTGCTATATTAAACTAAACAAACATGAGCCATGACTGACCTTTAACCCTTGCCAAGGTAAGCTACCTCTCAGGAAGTACATGAACATGTGACCAAGTGCCTCTAAATCATCTCGTCGACTTTGCTCTGTGAACAATTGAAAAAATGTCATTCATAATTTAATTTTTACAGCGTTTTGTAAAGTAATTGGAAACATTACAAAGTTGTCGTAAATAATGTGTAGCACCTTTGGCTTCCTGTGGAGCATTCCATGTCATGAATGGATGTCAAACAGAGATGAAAGGATATACATTCAAAAAGTACATAGTTAGCATTAATGTAACATGTATTATTAATAGCTAGAGTTACAAATTAATATGAGTAACAATACCTTTACGTACTTTTTTACTGATTTTTTTTAAAGCATGAGCTATTATTAATGTCTATGATGCTACATTGTGTAGATAATATTACAGTATAGACTTCTTCATGCCAAATATAAAAGTTAGTTTCAAGACCCCTCCCCGCATCAAATGTTGAAACCGTAGGCAAAACGCTTCACTCTCATTTCCTTGTCCCTTCGATAGGACATAAAGCTGTTGGTGTACATATAGTGCATGTGAGGATGATTATAATTACATTTGTAGTATTTGATTGGGAACTTTCGTAGTCAACATAAAGATTCATTAAATAATGGTAAATTGTAAACAGATTTTTCAGAAAATCATTGGAATAAAAAGCAACGCAAGCCTTTTCGTTAAGAACAATCTCAACGCTCAAAATACTCCGTTAAATAAGTACTTAACGGAAAAACTATACTCAATGGTAAAGTCCCAATTATACATGATATATTTTCACATAAATAATAATTACCTTTTCCGAGATGTGTGTTGATGCTCATATACCTAGCTGTACCTGTCAGACTTTTATGCTCTCTGTACGGTATGTGTTTGTTAGTTTCTGGATCGATATATTCTTTCGCTAGGCCAAAGTCGATAATGTGAATAGTACTCTGATGTCTCCCCGATTGCCGGCCTATTAGAAAATTCTCTGGTTTCACGTCACGGTATATTAAGTTTTTACTGTGAACGTATTCTATTCTGTGGAGCTGTAATAAAAAAAAATAAATAATATGTTTTTATAATTGTTGAAGCCTTTGCACACTGTATCACCACCTCCTACAGTAAAGCACTGGACCGAAAATCATCATGCTTATGCTGGAGAATCTTGTAATTCCAATTACCAATTTTTCACATAATTATGATTTTAGACTAATTTCTTGTAAACGGCTGAAGATGAATAGCCATATTTACATGCCACAGAGAGGTCAAAGGTAAGATGGGTATCACCTAGTACTATTAATATTATATGTACAATATCTAAAAATATACATTGGGATTGAAATCTTAAAAACTTTCTATAAAGGATTTACTAAACACTGTAGGCTAGTATTAAAGCTCAGGTACAGGCATGAATTTTAAATATAATATCTGGTTAATTGTACATAAATCAAATATTTGTAACAGAAATCACGATGAAAAAACATGAATTTCCCTTAATATGGTCAAATACAAAATTTGGCAAAATTCTGCCATAAAAACCAGGAAGACTTTTTTTCAGTAGTTAGGTAGTTTAACCTAATGTAATAACATGTCTGGTGACTCCCTAGAAGGTGAAAAAAAGATGGTGGATATACGGTGGATAATTTTTGCTATAGCATGAAAATAAAATCTGAAGTTGAATAAAAACACCAGAAATGTAAAATTCAAGTTATATTACCTATATTTAGTCATCTGATAACATTTTTTACCACACCATTTATTTTTCATAGCTTTTTAAAATGCCTCTCTATTTACAAAATTTGTGTACAAAAGAATAGAGATTTTACTGTGTAATTTGAACTATCCCCTCACTGATAAGTGCTTATTTTCAACAAGCTCTTGTAACACAAATAAAATCCCAAAAATTATGAAACATAGGGGAAACTATAGATCGATAATTATTGGAATGTATGATCAATAGAAATTTTTTGCCTGCACCTGGCCTTTAAAGATACTTACAAGCTGAATAGCTATGAGAAGAACTGTTTTAAGTGCAAATGTTCGGTCACATAGATCAAACAAATCCTCTAAGCTGGGACCAAGAAGTTCCATAACCATTGCATTATATTTTCCACATGGACCAAAATAGTAAACTTGTGGGACACCCTCTGAAAAATAAACATTTATTACTACACTAGCATCACTTTTAGATAAAACACACAAATTAATATTTAGAATATTACCAGGGACACTCGTTCTTGTAAATACAATTATTTTTGTCATGATGTTAGCAATAATCATGCATACTAAAATTTATAGTACATAGGCTAAAAAAATATAGATTAAAATCATATCCTGTATACATCTTATATAAGGGACCATGTACAAATATTCCACTGCAGTTACTGCAGTAAAACTAAATTCTATAAACTTGTTTTCGCATAATCATACAATGTTTATTGCAGTGATTGTCTAATAAACTTCTAAACTGAAAATAAAACCAAAAGTATACATAATAATTGCACCTTTTAACCAAATGTGGTTACTGCAGTAGAGTACAGGTAGATCCCTAATCAAACTGTTTATAGCTAAAATCAACTTTCTGTCTGTCTATTATTGACTAAAATTGCAGATATTCTGGTTGCTAAACAAACTTTGCATGCTAATCATCCTTTCAATCACAGAGATGCAAGTCTAATACAATTGCTCGTTTGTATGACAAAGGTAAATTTGACACTTAAAGTTGTATTAAATGTAATTACAATTTTAAATGTTGGCCTTTAAAATGCAATCAATATTAATATAATAATACATATACTGTACTGAGCAATTTCTGACTGATTATGGCCAACTCAGACAATGTCGTATGACGAGGCCCGACGAAACGTCTTGAATCATTGGTGGTGTCTGAGGTGAATCCTGACGAGGCAAGTCGTCTCGAGATAGCGTCGTGCATAGTTTTTAAGTCGTCGCAAGACGACTTATCAAGCTTTGTCGTTGACGCTGTCTAAGTCGGCCTTTAAACATTACTGATTAACGTTAAATAATATTATAGTTAGTTATAATATAGTGTTAATAACCATACCTGCTTGGCCTAGCATCTTGTAGAATCTGTATTCTAAATGAAGTTGAGGTGCCCTGGACTTCATAGGTTCCTATGAGTTAAACATTTAATTTTGTTATAAAGAAAATCACCATAATTTTGAAAATGGTCATAGAAACGAGTCAAAGATACAGAATCCTGACCGAAACTATTACCTTTTTATCAAGCATAATTTCATGCTAAAGTGTTGTACAATAACACCGCCTAATTTAGGCTACATCAGACATACTACATTGGTGAAAGAAATTTTGTACCAATTACAGTACATGTTCATTAATTGACACACATAAAAACAAATTCCATTTCTATGTTGTTTATATTATACAGTCGACTTTCTCAATACCAGACTTTCTGAAAACCAGCAACTCTCCCAAAACCAGGTTTTTTTTAATGTCCAAGAGGTCCTAAATTTATATAACCATTTAGAAACACATTCTGAACATCAGACTTTTCGGAAAACCAGACATTATTAGGCCAGCCCAAAGATGTTAGATATTGGGAGAGTTGGCTGTATACGGGGTTGCTATCACCAGTTTAAACCAACTACTGTACGCACAATGTTTTGAGTTAATTGTACAATTGGGCAATATCTCTATTGTAGTCACTGTACTTGTTTATATTGTCTTCAATGGCATTTACATAATTGATCAAATATTGTATACTTTAAACTGCCAAGCATAATAATCAAAACGACTGTCCAGTATATGAGCTAAGGGAATAAAAGTGGGTGGCATTATAAATATGGATTTACTGTAAAGTCGTGTGTCTGAATTTATCTTAATTTGGGGTGGGGGGGGGGGGGGGGGGTGTTGGAGAGATTAAATTTGAACATGAAATTATACTCGGTCTAAAGATGAGAAAACATATGAAACTTAAATTTGGAACTACTGTATTGTCAATGCCCATACCATAAAGCTCCGTCTACACTATCAAACATTATGTGAAAAAAAATGTGACGAGTCATAGCACTACCTTATTTGGGCATATTACTACCATATTTGGGCACATCACACTTTTTTTGCTAAACAAGTTTGATAGTGTAGACAGAGGTTAAGATTACTTGACTATAATTTATGTTGACATTTAATTTAATGTGTACAAATATAATAAACATTAATATAACACTTACCAGTTTGATAGCAATGTGCTCATTGTTATAAAGGTTTTTACCTGTAAATAAAAACAAACAGAAAAACATTTTATGATGAAATATTAATTATAACTGACAGATAATTGATATTTTGGAAACCCAAACAATATCACTCTACATTAACAGTACATTAATTACACGATAATTTTAATATTATTATTGAATTTAAATGTATTGAAAGTAATATTTATTAATACTACAGTAAGCTACTGTCTTATTGTAAAAAAAACAAACTAGAAAAAAAACATGAATAGCTAGTATTCAGTTCTTTTAAAAGTATTTTGAAAGGTAAATTTTAATATATTTTAAAAATATTTGTTTAAAAAATGAATATTACCCAATCAGTGTTAAAATTAAATCAGAAAAATAATAATAATGTTGATATTTTGAAATGAGCAAAACAACAGGATTCTACAATTTGTGTATGATAAAAGTATCATACAAGGTCAAAATCATTTTAACGGTTAAACATAATATGTAAATTAAGATCTTTTTGGTAAAATGTTCATAACGTAATCAAACAAACGTCCTTGATTGTTACATTGTGATGAATACCTGTCAGTGAGTACGTCATTAAAAACAATCAATGACAAGGACCAATAATGAACTGTTTTGTTTAAAGAACAAATACAAATTTACATAATTAAACAAAACAGGAACATCTATAATTACTGCACATTTTAATTTGAATTATTACAGTTTAAAAAAATCACTAAAAAAATAATAATGTGACAGCGTGCATTTGATTACAGTAGTTATTCATTTTAAGAGTAAATCTTTGAGTATTTTTAAATTGTATACTGATTCTAATAGAAACAGATTGTGACTAATTTAAATTACAAAAAAAAAAAAGAGAATAAGACAGATTAAAATGTTTAGTAATTTATTTAAATTTGATTTATTAATTAGGTAATTTTAATATTTTGTTTATTATTTACACGATGGCTGGTTAATTTCTTTTTAGATTGAGATTAAATTTGTCATACTGTATGTACATGTAACATACAATGAAATAGAATAGCCTCGGATAAAACAATGTAAATTAATCATGATAGTATAAAACAGCATGTTCTTTGCTCAAGTTGCCACAGCCCAATATTTTTTATTTAAAAATAAAATGGTATTGTATTAGTATGTCATGGTTATTGCATTGCTATTATCCTCATCGAATAAAAAACGAAAGAGAATTTATCACTAAAATGACTAATAATGTAGGATTTTGAAGACAAAACATGTAGAACTATTATACTGACATTGACAATAAGATCTGATCTATGAATGGGTGTGGTGATTGTGTGCAAACGTCATGGTTAAAATAAATTTGTACTTCACCCTTTAAATGAACTGCATTAAATACTAATTGTTTACATGGCGTCTCAGTACAAGTATAAAGGTCATCAAGTTTACAGGTTCACACAAACAAAACACATATTGTGTTTGATGACCTTTTGTTCAATCATTTAAAATTACTATTTCGATATTAAAATGGAAGTTTTAATTAGTATGAATCTGTGTTAACAGATCCTACTACTAGTGTACAGTAATAGTAGCCTATATTTACCCTGTAGCTTACATTGAATATTTAACAACAGAAAAAAAATGGTTACAACTACACGGTGTACTGTACATTTTTTTGGTTAAAGTTCACCAAAGATTTCTACATGGGTTGCAACCACAAAAGGTTTTTTTCTTTGTTCATCACACAGTATTTTTATTCCTTCGTTATCCATAAAACACACATGAAAAATAGTTACCAACTGTAATCTTACCCTACAAAAAGGTTCATTATTTTTTTTTAATCTATCAGTATCAGAAAATTGTGATCATTCACACACAATTTGATTGATTTGATGTTATTATTAATTTAAAAATTCCTCACATTTACAACTTTTAATTTATAATTAAAAAAATGTTAAATGTATTATTTATTGCTGTTGTCCACATAACGTTTAAAACTACTACTACTACTGGCTTGGAAAGAACACAAATATTACTGTACATTACAATGATGGTATTCTCTAATGATTCAATTTGTCAATCGTTATAGATGATCTTAATTTGGCTCTTGGTGGTTTGTTTGTATGCTAATGAGTTAATATCCAAATTAAATTAAAAACATGTACTAAGTAATACGATGACATTAAAAACTTCGATCACGACTAAAATCTAATACTGTATTAATTGTATACACAACAAAGAAATTAAATAAAATATGAATTTAGTTAAAATAACTATGGCATTGGAAGATACAATTGGGCTGTAATCACTATTGTTAGAGCATTTGAGAAAACAAATCTGTTATTCAAGTTCCTTTGTTATATTTTTTTTCTTTGAAAGGCAAGAAAATTTGTCACAGATGTGATACTGATGGTGTGAGTTTAAATTTCGTCATATTAACCTAGGGGTCCAAGGAAACGTATTTAGTCATGTTCTGCTATTAGAATGTTATACTACTGTATAAAACAGTTAATTGATAATTTCAAAATTATTTCAAAATCAGAGCTTTTATCCATTAGCCAGTTTAATTAAGCTGCAGTTAAAGCATCAAATACAGTACTATAAAGTAAAGAAACATTTCAACTCAACACAGTACATACTATTACTGAACAAGGCATAATAATTTCATTTGAAAATTTTGTTTAGCAAAATTACTAATCAAACTGATTTTTGAGCCGAGAAACATACAGTAGTTTTGTATTGTATTTTTTGCTACACAATTTTCGAATGTGTAGCAATAAGGTTGTTTTGTATATAGCTGTTTTTGCTATGCAACACTGGCGAATTTATTCCCTGCTGAAAATCAGTAAAAAGTGTGAGTTTACAATGTACAGTGTGTTTTTAACATTGTAGTAGAATAATAATCGTAATAAACATAGGGATTTGATGAAATAATATTTTGTTCAGTAACTGTCATACTGAATTTTATTATTATACATATTAATACACAACTCAGAGTAGATACAGATAGATTTGTTCTGACAAAAAATGAGAACGACTAAAAATAAAACTAGTAATTAAAGAGTAAATGTATGGATATTTTGTCAGCTGAGTTTTGAGTTTCAGTACTTCTGTACTATTACATTAATTTACAATTTAAATTCACGCAAATTATTATTATAACTTGTATTGGGATACAAAAGTGAAAGTAGCAACGAACTACACAATCTATCCATTAAATTACAAAAAATCATTCATTATAATTTCAACATGATGTAGATAAAAACATATTTCAATTGTCTATATAGAGGGCTCACTCTACCTGACCTTGAAAAGACTAATTTAAAATCACTTCTTGATGATACAAAAATGGGATTAAAAACGTAATGTTTTAACTTAAATTGGTTTTAAATACGATTCATTTTGTCGTAGACCAGAAGATTCTATGACAAATCAATAAAATATACTACTGTATCAGCACATCGGATTATTTGCTCAAATGTTGTCAGTTGTTTTCTTTGTTTAATATACAGAACAGATAGTCCTACTGTAACAGCACATCCGATTATTTGCTCAAGTGTTGTCATGAATGTATTGTTTGCTGGTAATACAGTGTTTATGAATCTTCAAATAGGGAAATCTCATAACATTTGTTTAACACCTTTTATTATTGTGTCTAGTCTTTGTAATTCAGTCAAGCGTGCTGTAAGTTTACAAAACAATCACCCACAACACCTCATCTGCACCAGGAAAATGATCATTACACTAGTTTAGTACAGTAGTTAAAATATACAAAACTTGTAAGTTGTACCAATATACCAATGAAAAATATCAGATAATAATTATAAAATAGCCATTAGTGCCAAATCATTTGTACTTTTATCTCCTTTCAGACCATTGGGGCAATATAGTAGTACCACAGCACTTTCCTGAAGTCTTTTTTAATTAACACCAAATTTTTTCCCAACAATTTTTATTTACATGGTGTACAGAGGTAGGACAATGTACCCATGTACCCATCCATAAATTAAAACATTGGATTTTTACTAAAGTATCCTTATTCTTCCTCTTATCTTACTTGTACTTCAGTTTTTGTTATAAATACAACATGTAAATCATATTTTTTTCATTGTATAAATTTAAATCAGTTATGTTAATAAATAAACACAATATTAACAACATTATGTATAAGTTTTACTCTCACAAAAACACAATCTGAGTTAACAGTGTCGTAAGGTCACACTGGGCGCCGCCATTCTGATAGCGCCCTCTCCTAGCCCTAACTAGAAATGTATGACAGTAAACCATTAATGTTACTATAGATCTGTACACGAATATGAAACCTGCACATGTGTCCCTGGGCTGAAACATCTCCTATATCTCCTATACAGTATAGAAAAAGGCTTAAATACTACTCCATGACTCAAAATGGCACCATCTTATTCCATTCCTATTTCTAAATGTTACACATATTTGATGAACAGATTCTTATGTCCACAAAATGAAAAGAAGACCACTATTGTTCATAGTTGACCGCATCTCTACTTACCTAATCGCAATTCTCCAAAATTTCCACATCCAATTTTCTTGCCAACTCTAAAATTTGGACCAACCATGAGAACGCTAGAGGTACCCGAGGTTCTGCTTCCTCCGGGTGGATGTCCGGGACGTGAACGCCCTTGCTTCCTCTTGTCTTCTTGACGGTTGTTGCTCTGCATTTTGAAATTATTTCCACCGTTCATCAAAATATATCAATCTCACAATTGAGTCAGACCCTACAAGTTCTGGTATAAATATGAGTTCAGTTTTCTACATTATTATTTCCAACACCCGCCAAGGAACTTTTGAATGAAAAACATGTCATCAAATATTATCAAATCGTTTCCTTATAAAAATAACCTTGCTTGCATCATCTGCAAAAAAAAAAAAGCGTATCAATTAGAAATTTTTGCAGATTTTGTACCGTATGATCGAACTAGTATATTCCAAGAAATTTGGTGAAAGGAGGTGGGATTATACTCGGAGTAATATTAAAATTAGATAGCAAAGCCTTGTTTCTAAAGTTAGGCTAAATTATGGGGTGGGACTACACTCGAGCATGGCATATTATTTACATAATATGGTGTACAAAAAGAATTATTTAAGATTTAAAACATTTAATGTATTTATAAGTGCTTTTAACATTATTTTCTGTTTATTTGTTTTCTGTTTGGTGTTTACCAAGTTGAACAGTTAAAATATATTGTTTAATTCATGATTGACTTTCCTATCTAGGTAAAGTAGTATCAAACATTGTAAATTATTTAATTATGTAATTCTTATTTATTGATGATGACAATAGTTGAAAGTTGAAATACTACATTAAAAATGATGACAGAGATTGGATAATGACAACATTACTCTTGTTTATCAGCTATACTGTATTGTATTAAATATGATGACAGAAATTGGATAATGATGACAACATTAACTATTGTTCATATCATTATCAGGTACCGGTATACTGTCCAACAGATGGAAAATAAAATCAACTCACCAGCTGCAATGTATTCAAGTAAATGATGTTGTAATTGTTGGTTTAATGATCATGTCCGATAATTTTAATGAGTAACTTGACAATAAAAAAAAGAACCGAATATAGATTCTATGAATTTGAAGATAAGAGGAATGCCTTGCGATTCAGTTATGTGGTGGCAACAGACTGGAGATTAATAATGGTGTCCCAGACTAGTGGGAATAAAGGTGAAGTGTGATTAAAGCAATTGGAAAATAACCAGTTGAATCTAGTTATAAATTGAACATGCTATATTCCATGCTTTAATATGTATCCATGATTCAATCAGTATAGTTGTATTTAAAAGTTGTTCCTGTACATAATATAGTAGTTTAGGAATAGACATTAAGCACTGTGCCATAATGACCCTTTGCTTGCAGTTGTCTGGAAGTTGCCCAATTGTCAACATGAGCGTTACTGCCAACTAGTTGGGTTAAGTCAACATAAGCGTGGCTTTATGTCCTAATCATGTTGTAGTCACATTATCACTGTAGCTGAGCCTTATATTGCTTAGTCATTGCGTATATAAGTAGTACTATTTTGTGATAAATTGTGACTTACAACGCAAACTTTACATCATCATCGACTTACTAACTGTATAGCAGAATGCACAGAATACTGTATATTGCAAGAACTAGCCTATAAAATGTTCACTCAAAAATATCATCCTTTGGAGTAATATTTAGTGTACCTGTATTGTAGTAAGGGCTTGTCCTTTAGATAAAAGCCCACTTTTCTAAATTGATTTAATTTCTTTATATCAAAGAGACAAATACCAGAGTCAAGACAACGTTGGAAATGCAATTTGTTTGTTTGTTTTAATGTTATTTGCATGTACAGTAGCAACAAATATTTTCCTTAGTCCTTTTCTGTAAAATGTTTTTATGTAATGATTAATCCTGGTAAAACCTAATGTCAGCAAACATCAACGCGATAATTTTAATCAAAAAGCAGAGGATCTTGAATGTCATACTACAATAATCAACACCATGTTTCTCCGGCTTAATATCTTACGCACACATCCTCTTAAGATAACTTACTTAGTTCTGAAAAATGGGAATTTGTTTCTGTTGCCATGAAAACTGGGCAAAATGTTTTTACAAAAATCTTGTCCCCACTTGCCTTGGATAGCTGTTGTCAACAAGCTACTTTCAATTGTTTTGTTTTCAACCTTCTGCCTTCTATTCAAAATTAGATGGTAAACATACATGATGGAAATACCAAATGACCGTTCATCATTTAGCATGATGACAATATTTCACATAAATTTGTGGGTAACAAATATAGTGTACGTCTGATTGTTTAATTAAATAAAACTCACTATGTCCTATTTCAAGAAGTAGGCCTAGTACTTACAGTATAACACATATTAACGCCATCTTGTTCCACTGGTTGAGCTTAATGGGGATGGCGAGGGGTGTAGTTGTGCTGTTATTAATAAGCCTTCAATTCAATTTCTTTTTTTTTTTTTAGACTTTTTAAATTTAGTTTAGTTGTATAGTTATTTATCGAGTGTAGTTTGTATCTTTTTATAAAGATTTAAGATAATAAAGGAACCTTTAGAAAAAGATGGGAGGTCATTTGATTCTCACGATTTAAGGAAGCCTCCATCCAGTCTAAAACCTAGACTCGGAAAATAGCCGAGACCAATCTCTGTGTCTCTGATTTAAGAAAAATCCACGGTGTAAATATTGAGATTGTTACATTACAAACAATAATGTGGACCAAATCACACAGCATCTGACGTCTGTTCTTCTCCAACGGCAAGTGGATAAACAACTGTAAGTTCTCTTCAATAACATTAATATTATGTTTGATGAAAGATAAAACGTATGTAATATAATAATAAAAACTATTTTTGTTCCCATATCAAATATTCAACAAATCCTGAGAAATGTGAATATATAGCAAAACATATATTATTTCAGATTTAATAATGAACTAGGGCTAGACATACTAGTTTATTGTTCCCTATATTATTTGACAGGACTTAATCAGTTATAGGAAGTCAGGATGGCCTCCTAGGCCTGGGATTAAAACCTAGCTGGTGGTGATTTCATTGTTAAGTTTTTTAAAACAATAGTCAAATACGGATCAAATACCTAGGCCTAATGATTGACCGTTAACAAATACAATTTTAAAACAGTTAATTATGACCTTAAAAGAAAGATTCTAATGTAAATCGTTGCAACATCATGGTCATTACTTTTATTTGTTTAGCCTACACGAAAACAAGAAAATATGCTTGCCAGACAGATTCAACAGAGATTTACACTCCTTGCTTGGAAAAAATCATTTTGGGCTGTATGCTATACAGAAATTGGTAAATTATGCTATATTTAGGGGATCCTTATTCTAAAACAAAAATCATTCATTATATTAGTGCTAAATACAACTAATTTGTGACAATAAACAAAGGTAATTTACATTGCAGACCTACCCCATATGAAATACAAAGCGGCTTCTTTTTGAGTCAGACAGGGCGAGATGAGGTCACTGAGACCGCATTCAATCTCTCTCCTCCCCAGCAAACTACGCATGTCAATATGGACTTCCTGTTGCCAAGGGGTTTATGAAGTAAACAACGACTATTACCCAAATAAAGTTTATTCTGTTTATCTTAATAAATTACACACACTCTTAATTTTTAAACCTAGACTAAATGATAAGAAATTTTGAATCAGAAATGTTAAAAACTTACTAAAATTTGTACCAAACGTTCTCTTTCTACAATTTCGATAGTCAGCAGATATGACGTAGCTTCCGCCTTATTTTCAACTACGCTTGCGCACCGCCAAAGGTCAAATTTAAGGCGGACATTTTCAAATTAGAAAGTAAATATTGAATCGCATTCTTGAGATAAAAACAATTTTTGTTGATGGTATTTTTTCAATTTTTAAAAATAAAATGACAGTTAATGAACGGTTTTTGGTTGTGGTTTCAGTTTTGGAAGGTAAGATGAGTTAGCAGTAAAATAACGGTGGTTCTAAGCTAGGCCACCACCAGGTCATAAAAGTTCGATCGATTTTAGGTGCCTCACGCCTTCTTTAGTCTCTGGCCTAGGCCTACTAAACAAGGCCGAACCGACTCGCCCTAGCCTACCAGGCGATACCGGGACCCTACCTGGTGATACCGGGCGTAGATTAGTATGACTGCTAGGTTATGAATAACACATCCTACTAGGCCTAGTAGCCTAGCCAGGCCTACTACTCATTTTTTACATTTTCTTTTAATTTTATTATTTTTAATTTTTATAAAAAACTACAAAAACATACTTTTATATCACTTAAGTGTTTCTAGTAGACCGGCCATCATAGGTCTATTGAGTTTTTTATTTTGTATATGATCACATTTTAATATCTAAAAATGTATTCTCTAGGTCGGCATTTTCCAAAGAGAAGCCAGCATCAACTTCTCATCGAAACTAAATTTGATGGTGAAAATCTTGGTACAGACCCAGTCCAACATTCCACATCTCCAGTATTTAACACCGAGCTGGCATGGGAGCTCAACAAAAAAGCGCTTCACCAGCACAGACTTCAAAGAACACCACTGAAACTGCAATGTTACGCTGTTAATGTCGCCATGAAAACAAGAGAGATGATTGGGTATATAATGTTGGATTTGAGGATGGCTAGTCAACCTGTGGACTCTCCTGCTAAATGTCCAGTGGTATGTTGACGGTTGTGGTATTTCTCTTTTAGCTGCTGCACAAATATAACATATTTCTATAATTTTACAGTATGATTTATATTTTAATTGTATCTATCAGAAAGAAAAAAATAAATGTTTACTGTTAGTCAGTAGTTTTCAGTTTACATGTTGTGCATAGCAAGTAATAGCATATTGACATAAAATTTCCATTTTATAGACTTGTGTTTTCAGTACATTTAATGATATTTAAACAAGATTTATCTGTCTCAAAAATAATCATGTGGTTAAAATAAATACACCCTAATGAGATGACCAAATGATTACCTATGTTGTTGGGTGGTTCAGCCTTTACAGTTTTTATAAGTGACCATTAACATTAATTGTACTCGTTTGTTTTTGATATTCCAGCCTAGCAAATGGTATCCTCTTCTCAGTTGCAAGTATCAACAGATGAAGCCTGCGATTAAAGTAGCCATATCATTAGAAGTGGACAATAAGCACACAGACAGTAGTTTAAAAGTAGTTCCTCAGAAAGTAGAAGGTATGGCCATCTTTTTAAAATGCATACATGTTTTACTGTATGTATACTGTGTGTAAGAAACATAAAGTATGTCATTGTTTTTTAAAGTGTATTATTCATGATCTATATTTAGAAAAATCACATTTTGAATCACTGTCAAAGCTAGCCAGCCTGAATGAAGCAGAGGGAATCTTCCAAATAGGTCCTGTTGAATCCTGTCAAGAGCTCTTCCATTTGTCTGTAACAGTTGCATTCGCTACCAATTTAGCTCAGGTAAATTTGTTTATATCGTGCCTACTTACCTAGATAAACCGACATGACCTTTTTTCCTTCCGAAGGGAGAACATAAGAATTAACACTGCCCTCCAAGGCAGTGTTATATTCTGGATTCCATGCATGCCTTACCATTTCTTTTCGAGACAGTTGGAACGTTAAAATGTTCCGATGCGAGAGAATATATTGTTTACTGCTATTGTTATACGAATGCCATTTGGTCACGATAAATGCTTAACATAAGATGTTGCATGTTAACAAATAAGTATGTAAGGTCAGTTTTAAGTTCACCAACTACATTTTGGCTAACATTCTCTGTTGCAGTTAATTCCTACTAGTAAAGAATTCAGTAGTAGAGATGGTAACATATTCTTCTTTTACTATTCACTGCTTGGACATGATGTAACAAATGAGCCATTTAAGGATTTGTTGTCACCAAATTTTGCTTCTGAAAGAGCGTCTGTCAAAATCAGGAGCAGTTTGGAGGCATTGAATATTTATTTTCAAGAAAACCCAAAGTTACAGGTATATACAATTTATATTTAAATCATATTAAACCCTGAAAAAATTGCGGATTTAACAGCAAAATAAGGAAAAGAACTGTGATATTTTGAAGTGACTATCAGCATTGTAAACTGGGCCAAAAGCATGGTCAACTGTTCATGTAATTTATTTTTATATTTCTACTAATGGCAGTACACTGTGTACAGAACTAAGAAAACAAGGCAGTAAATGCATGGTTGACCATGCAGATAAAAACCGTTAGTTTCACACATGGTTTACCATGCTGATAGCCACTACACTCAAAATATTAGATATCTTCACAGTCAACACTAATATACGCACAGCTGACCATGCCTATTGAAAACACCAATTTATACTCACAGTCGACCATGCCTATATAAAACTAGATTAAACACATGGTTGATTGTGCCTATTGAAAACACTAATTTATACTCACAGTCGACCATGCCTATATAAAACTAGATTAAACACATGGTTGACTGTGCCTATAGAAAACACTAATTTATACTCACAGTCGACCATGCCTGTATAAAACTAGATTAAACACATGGTTGACTGTGCCAATAGCCTCATCCGTGATCCTTACCCTTTCAACTGCCAAATTTGTCTTTTCAGGTCCACCTCTGCCATGGAAATCAATCTCTAGGAAGCAGTGACATTCCTTTAGCAGCCTTATTAAGTCCACTCATTAACAGAGTACCCACTGTGGTTGAGGGATCTTTTCAGCTTCACCCTCCAAAATTGACATCAGTTTCAGCTGGCAAAGTGCCAACAGTTGGAGTATCTGTCATGATGAGAAGAGACGAAATCCCCATACAATCTGAAGAAGTGGTATGTATTTTGATATGATCTAACAAATTAACAAATGTTGGGAAAACAAATAAAATCCAACTGATTGGGCACCCATTTTTTTGCACATTTTGAAGATGATGGAAATTTAAATGATAATATAAACTCAAAAGATACAACATTTTCTGTGGTTAAGAACTACTTGCCGATCATTGCCCATTAGATGATGATAACATCCATTTCACGTTTTCACTGAAGGTGTCCCCTTTGATAGGTGATCTAACTGTAAGTGTATTCAACAGATCATACTTTTTGAGGAAATCTTGAGCTATATGAATCTTCAATATTGGTAGCGATACTAAGGTCACTCTGTCACTTTCTTTGGAAAAGAAAAGAAACAAGTTAGTGTACAGAATGTGGCCAGACTACAGCCCAAGACAGGGAAGTTTGGAGGACAGAAATAGGTCCTTTTCTCCATGGGGAGAGAAGGAATTAATACACCTGTCGCTCTTTGCATTTTGTCAGTGTTTGAACACATATATTTTTATTAGTTAAACCCAACATCACCACACCAGACTCCAGTAAAAGATGAACAGGAGAAAGTTGTCCCTGAACCAGCTTCACCTGAAAGTCCTCAGATGAATACAGATATCAGCAGTATTATGGATGAAGAGAATGAAACACAAAAGAAACCAAAAAAAGAACAAACAAGTAAGTTTAAAGGGTGTCTCCCGGTATAAAATGTCTATTTTTGTAAATTGATAAAATTCATAATAATATTATGACAAAATCCTATAGCACTACTTTGTAAAACATTGCTAATTTCATGGTGCTTGTTCTGCTCTACCGTTTTAATTTATAAACATTTATAACCGGAGCTACGCTTTAAATTACTTTTCAAAACATTATATGTATGTTACCAACATTTTGTCATGGTTTGGCTGATGTGGTAGATATGCTCAACAAAACCCCCTACTGGCAAATCTTGTCCAGTAGTTGACAGATCCGCTGACAATGTTATTAATGCGATTTCCAATCAACTATATTCTATTCTACAATGGTCTCAGCTGAGCTGAGGTTACTGTGGTTACTACTAATTTAAAACTTACTGTAAATTTCTATTATCTGCCTGACTTTTATTCTGATGATAGAATTGAAAGGTGATAGATATATAATTTGTAATTGTACCTTTAAAGTCATATTTTTAAGCTACTGTATGAAAGAGAAAAGTATACTGTATGACTTTAACTAACTTGATTGTAGATCAGTTAAATATGTTTGATTAAATTATGATGAGCATTCACTGACTGCAAAGTTACTAACTAGTCACCTATTTTACAATGAACGAGCTCACCAATAATTGATATATATTATTAATGAACTTGTAATGAATAGTTTATATTTAATGCTAGCCTGGACTTGACTAGTAACTGCATAAATAATAAACAACAATCAACACTGAACAATGGTATATCTTAGGCCAGCCTTTGGGTGACCGAATTACAGTATAAAATATCTCAATTTACATTTAAATTTAACAGGAAAGAAAGATCAAAAGAAACCAAAACATACATCCTCTCCTGCAAAGAAGAGTCCGAAAACAAACATTGTTCCTGAGCTTAGTTCTACTAGTGATACATCTAAACAGGGCACTGTCAACCATCACTACAGCTTCTCTATTGATCTACGTAGCATCAAAGATGTGGACACTCCAAGTGTTGCCAACATTTATTTAAGGTTCTTAAAGTGTAATGTACTTGTCAATTGTATGACCCACTATACGACCCTCGGGAGAGGTGCGTTATGGGTGCGTCATTTACAAATAATTACTGACTCAGGGGTGCGTCCAAAAACCTAGATGGTACGTCACATCAATGAACAATGTTGTGTCAATGTCACTTTACCACCCACCATATCATAAACAACATGGTCACAGTGCGTCATAATGGGTGCGTCATGGTCACCTAAAGGTAAGTCACATTTATGATGCACCTCTTCCGGGGTCGTATAGTGGGTGCATAACTTCACCATAAATGCATGTGTGTAGACTTTTTTTGATGAATAATCAGTTTTATCAGTAAACAACATACTTAAAAAAGCTAATTTACAGACAAGCCATAACAGTAAGTGGAATACCGCATAATTTGTCCCACATGGAATCTGTTTTTAGTGGGTTTCCGCTCAACCGCCAATCTGCTCTGCGTTTTGTGTAAATGGTTTGGAAATACTTCTATATTTTTGTTTTCCTCTTACCGTTACCGCTTGTCTATAAATTGGCCTTAATAGTAACTGATATATCGATAATAAAGTAAAGTAAAGATAATAAAAAGTAAAAAGTCAAATAAAATACAGTAACCGTAAAGCTCTGTCTACACTATCAAACTAGTTTGACAACAAAAGTGTGATATTTCCAAATAGGGTAGTGATATGACATCATCATGTCCATGGGCACATCACATTTTTTGTCACATAAAGTTTGACAGACCTTAATGCAATTTTCTTTTCTTTGTATTCAGGTACAGCTATCTTTTCTTTGGAAGTTCATCACCGATTCAGACACACCCACCAGTTGAGGTCAAAAGACAAACAGAAGTGCTGTTACCACATTCATTCTGTGCTTTTGATTTTGCTACAACCCACCAACAACTTACTCAAACATTCTTAAGGTAAGAATCTATATTATAATAGCACTAACCCAAAACTTTATCTTCTTCCTAAACCCCTTGACCAATACTAGCACCATTTGAACTAGGGCTCCTTTTGATTCTCTTATAGTCATTTAACTTACTGTATATATGCCATAATTTTCGTGTACAGAATTGTTCGCAATTTACCATTCACTTGAGGTTTTCGCGTGTTGATAATTAACTCCATTTTAATTAAAAGTCAAACAACCTTTTTTCTTGGCAAGTCTAGGCCTAGACGAGGCACCGTAGGCTAGCCCTAGCCTACAGCAGTTTGAACATCTACAACAATACAGTACCTAGGCCTATCTACTAGACAAGGTCTATGTAGGCTTTGTTTCACCTGCATTTATAGCAGTAGGCCTCTAGTATTAATGTTTCTGTAATGTGTTGTTGTGAAACTGACATATTGGAAGCATCACTGATCGCGGTGATACTGACTGGTGGGAGAGACAATATGCAAGTGTGTATAAAATTTGAAAAAAAATGTGTGCGCTAATTGGCTTTTGGATATGTATAGGTTATACGAAACGTTCATATATTTAATTGTGTAATTAAAATTGTGTCGCCAATTCACTCCATGATGTTGAATGATTTGTTTTTGACATTATGTAACTTTTTTCAGAGTTCCATTGTTGATAGAAGTTTGGCACAGAGATAAAACCGCTAAGGATGTGTTACTAGGAATAGCCAAGATCAATCTCTCGCACATTTTGAATGCTGAAAAGGCAAGAGTTGTTGTAAGTAATTGAACAATTGAATAACTAATGAAACTGAGTGAAAAAGGGCAAACAATTAAATTGAAAATACAGATAACTTTTTCGATTTTAATCAGCTTTTATGACTCACTGTTTGTGGTCTGATAGCGTAGTACTGTTTGCAAAAAAAATAACTTGAAAATAGTTATCGAGCAAACAAGATAAAGGTTGCATACAAACATACAAAGCTAATAAAATACATAGCAATGTGTTTATATAAAATTGATTAATTTAATTATATAAAAAAATATTTATTATGTAAAGTTTGTTCAAGTTGTTAATGGTTTTATGCCTTTTGATATACCTGTTTGAAGGTGAATTATTAAGTAAAATTTTGGCCATAACTCTATTCTACATTCTAGTTTGGTTTGCTAAAATGCTAGTTGATGGATTTCTATGAGTCAATATACCGTAAAATCTTGAAAAAGGGCTTTTTTTCGAGATGGGCTTCTTTTCATAATGGGCTTCTTTTCATGATGGGCTTTTTTTTATGATGGGCTTCTTTTCTAGATTACTTTTGCAAACCAAAGAGGGTTTCAAGATGGTTGAGGTTTTATAGTAGTTTGGAAAATTACTTCTTTTATTATTGTTATATAATTTTGTTTATATTTTCATATTTTAGAATTCTTCCTCTGGAGATTATGTTGGTTGGAGACAGATTTCAAGTTTAAATGTCATTGTTGAGTCAACCAATCAGCAGCCAAAGGCGGTTGCTGAGTTGCTTGTTGTGTTGGGATTGGAGGATTATGGTCCAATAGGAACACATCAGATTGTTGTACCAGCATCTGAGTCACAGGTTAGTTGTGTATCATACACAACACATATGAATTATAATAACATGTGTACATTAATTTTGTTCTCCACAAGTTAAGTGGAACCTTTCTCCTCCTTAAAGCCTTGTCTACACTATCAAACTTTATGTGACAACAAAATGTGATGTGCCCATATATGGACATGATAATGCCATATCACTACCATGTTTGGGCACGTCACACATTTTTTGTCAAATTAGTTTGATAGTGTAGACAGAGCTTAATAGAAGGAAATGATGTCTAAATATGGCATTGGGTATAAAATTATTAATTTTAAGGAATAAGGAATAAGGAATCTTTTCCTGTGTATATGCATGAACTGTTATGTCATATTTATAATTTTAAATACAAATTAAATCTTTCAAAATTTACTCCAATTACTTTATGGCAGGTTGGATTTTGAGAGTACAGAAAACAATTGAAAATCTGTGTAATTGAGTATTGGATATTGTCATTTGTGATTCAAACAATCGATTTTATTTTCAATTTATCGATGTTGATGTATATTTGTTTAGGATATATCGAGTACTGAATCTAGCATACCCCCTCCAAAGAAACCTGATCCAAGAGAAACTCAAGAATACAAAGCTGCAATGGAATTGGAAATGTGGAAAGAACAGCAAGCTGGTGAATTTGAATCTCAGGTAAAGGTCTATCAAACTTTATGTGACAAAAATGATGTGCCCATACATGGACATGCTGATGTCATATCACTACTATATTTGGGCACATCACACCTTTTTTGTCAAACTAGTTTAATAGTGTGACTTTAGAAATAGATAGAAAGCTACTTGTAGAGCTGTAGCTTTGTAGTTAACATGCCTGCTTTGCAATTATGAGGTCCAGGATACAATCCTGACCTAGTGCGTTGTAGCCTCATGGAACTATAAAAATGATAGTTTATCCATCCTGTAATTGCCGAGTTATTTGCTGTTGGATGCATATGAATTATTATTAACTGTTATTATGCTATAAATGTTTTTATCAGTCTTTTGTGTATTATTTTCCACAAAGCTGAAAGAGAAAGAGCTTACATATATGCAGACACTAGCAGAGGAATGGAAGAAAAGGGACAAAGACAGGGAATCAATAGTTAAAAAGAAGGTAATAATCAAATAGTCTATTTCGTGCCTAGCTTACTCTTTCATGTCTCGAAAGGAAATGATGATGGTGGTTTGTGGGCAGGCTCCCACTTGAGGGCATAGTTCATGGACTATACCATTTGTGGAGAGGGGAATTCAATGAAAACTTCTACTTTTCGAGTTATATCTCACTCTCCGGAGAAGGGGCTATTGTTGGTTTATCCAGGTAAGCGGCACTCATAGACTACCAACACCACTGTTGGTTTGTGTATTTAACATCCAATGATAGTAATGAATGTTAAGTTGTATATGTAAGAGTGTACAGTGGTGGGTTTTTTATGTGTTATAAAACAAATAATTAATGTTTCATTTGTTGAAAAATGACTGCTCTATTGAACTTATTCTCACCATTAAAAATTAATTATTTGTATAATATACTCCAATTTTAGAGATTAGCTTACAAATAGTATCTTATTTCTACATAGATTGAAGAGTATGTCCAGTTAGAGAACCAGCTAAGACTAGCGTTGGCGGACATACAAAAGCGTGAGAACCAACTAGCAGCAGATGAAGGAGAGGTTGCCAGGTTGAAGGCTGACATGCAGCGAGAGCAGCAGCAGCAGTTAATGGAGTTAAAAGAGATGTCTAGGAGAATGAAAGAAGATTGTGTTCATCAAATAGAAGTAGAAAAGTATGTAATACCACTTTATAACCACACTTATATACAACAATACATATTACCAATTATTGTTGTTCAAGTTCAATAAATTGTCTTATAATAATGGTAAGCGGAAAACCGCTTAGCTTGACCACGTAGCTTGACCCACATAGAATCTGTATCTATACTGACTGGAAACCGCCCGTCTACTCCGCATTTTGTGTAAATAGTCATAAGGAATAACATAGATTTTTGTACCTTTAACAATCATCTGTGTAAATTGGCCATAAGAAAAGAAAAGGACTCCACTAATATTATGTGTTTTCTATAATTATATCTTTAAAAGGTCAAAGGTGAAGCTTCTGGAAGATGAGAAACATCGGCTTGCTGATCAACTTGATGAAGCCCACAGAAAACTTCAACAGAAAGATACAGAATTTATGGAATATAAAGGTCAAGTTACCTCAAAGCCAGAGGTTATGTTACAGTCTGAGATCAATTTACTTACTCTTGAAAAGGTACATATGAAGGATTGAATACTTACCTCACTATGTACCATTCACTATACTGGACTTAGCACCTGATTCTTAAGCTCTGTCTACACTATCAAACTAGTTTGACAAAAAAAGTGTGATGCCCATATTTGGGCACATCACATTTTGTTGTCACATAAAGTTTGATAGTGTAGACAGAGCTTTAGTACTGTATATCCATCCATACAGTAAACCCCTACTCGCCTCGAATGTACACACAGGCAAAGTGTGTACCCTGGACTTACAGTTTATAGTCCTTATCCAAGAAGACTTGGACGGAGTCGGCCTCAAACCCATGCCAATATCATTGGCTCTTTAGGTACGGTAAACTGCGCCCCTGCCTTAACCGCTCGGACATTTGACTTGCTCTAATAATGTATCATTGTTACGATTAGGTTAGGCTTATGTCCTATGATACAAGTGTAACATGTGATACATATGTGACATTGTATTATAGAACATGATCATGGATCAATTTATAGATACAGTACCGAGAATTGCCTATGCTTAGTTGAGCCTGACCACCATGTTAACCATCTATTTTAATCTTCTCAGCCTAGCCTTCAATATAGATTGAAGCAACATATTAATTAAGTAAAAGTATACATTAGACTAGTAGGTGTGTTATAAAGCAAATAATGTTTTTATTTACAGATGGAATTTAGAATATTTGACGAAATCAAAAATACATTACAAGCAACAGTATTATAAAACAAATAATGTTTTTATTTACAGGTTGAATTTGAAAGAAAGTTAGAATCTTTGACGAAATCAAAAATACATTACAAGCAACAATGGGGTCGTGCTTTGAAAGAGCTAGCCCGCCTTAAACAGAAAGAACAGGTTGAGGCTAAAGCTAGGCTGAAACGACAACAACAAGAATTGGAGCACATGAGAGTAAAGTACCTAGCGGCTGAAGAGAAAGAAGTAGTGAAATCGGAACGAATTCAACTTGAGGAAATCAAAGAAGAACTTAAAAAGTATGTTAATTAACCTTTTATTTTTGTTATGTGCTTTTGTGACATAAATCTGCCATTATCTTTAATTTAAAATAATATAATGCTTTATTTAATTTACAAACCCTGTCAACAGCCAATTAATTTTATAGAATTGAGTACTGTATTATGCTACCGTACATATATTGTTTTGTTACTGTGTATATTGTTTACAAATATACAAATTTAAATGCTGCATGATTTTAACATTTTTCCTTCGGGGTCTTGGACTGTTAATGAATTTATATGAGTGGTGTTTGTATATAAACATTTGCAGATTCAGTTGGAGTGCAGTTGTAGCTTGGTGGTGGTTAAGATGCTTGGCCACGGATCCCGGGTTCAAATCATGTGCGATGCCATGACAAATCCACTCTCAAACTTGTTTGTCTTTAAAAAAATATGAGAATGATTTTAATTCAAATTTTACTAACTACAATTTTCTTTTTGTTTGTGTGAAAGTTTATAAATATATATTTACATTTGTTTTAAATACCTTTACAGGTTAAAGCAGCATGATGCATCACAGAATGCATCTCCCACTAAGCCAGTGGAGCTAGTCAACATCCCAGGCCAACAAGAACCCCAACAATTACAGCAAAATACCATGCTGGAAGAACACATCGCTAGGCTTACAGAAGAGAGAGATACTCTCTTGCGGACAGGAGTTTATACACATCAAGACAGAATAATAAGTGAACTTGACAAACAGATTCGACAAGCTATAACTCAAACAGTCACATGACACCGTCTCTAAGACATTTTTCTAAAGGACTAATTGATGGCATAATTTTTAATCAGACCCTGTTGTTTACTGCCTGTGTATGTGTGCAATTTCCCACCTCGAAAATATTTATAATTGCATGCGTTTGATGTCAATGTAACTAAACTTGTTACAGCTAAACATAGCTATATAACTTAACTTAGTTACAGCTGTGTATTACATTTTTTTCTGCATTATATAATTTAGGCCTAATCAATTTTATAATATTACAGTGTTGTCCCAACTTAGAGTTATAAAATCTGAAGTATACTGTAAGGTATATCTAAATACAACAATTATACAACTATATTGTACTTCATTAAAATTCTTCTTGTCTAATGTTTTGAATGGCTAGGCCTAGCCTACCACTACTAGACAAGTAATATAACATTTTTTATATTTTCTTACATCATTTTTAATGATAAATCTTGTTGGTAAAACTGTTTTTTTGCTAAACAGTTAATACTAAACAAATCTATTACTATTATAATTTAATTATAACTTAATTTTCCTTTTGCCAGATATTTCTATTTCTAGTGTGATGTATGAGATATATATATATATTGTGTGTGTGTTTTTTGTAAGTTTATATTCAATACATTGTACTATAGTAAATTTATACTGTAAATACATTTTCTGTATTAATTATTATTTATTTTATTTAGAAATATAATATTAGGTGGATTTTTATAGCACATATAAACTAGATATCTATTTTCTGTGTGGACTAATGATACAGTTCTCAATTGTATATTATTTGCCTAATAGCTATAGTGGCCGTATTTACTAATCATAATAAGTAAGATATTGCACTCAAGTCAATAAATTTGGTAATCTTTCGAGAAAATGTCGACCTTTTTAAAATCCAATTATTATGCACTAATATTGCTATAGTAGCCTACCATATCATCATCTTATAGTGTATTTGACCACTTTATGTCGACAAATAAAAAGGTCAAAATTTGGTCATTTTTCGAGAAATCCCTGTACAATAATACAAGGATTTTTTTTTAAATCATCCAAATTTGGACCTTTTTGAAATCGAATTAATATGCACTAATATTGCTATATGTGCAGTGTATGTGTATGTGTATAGTACCATATCATCATCTTATAGTGTCATGGGACCACTTTATGTCACAAGATAAAAAGGTACAAATCTGGTCATTTTTCGAGAAAATCCCTGTACTATAGTACAGGGATTTTTACAAAAATCACCAAATTTTCGACCTTTTTAAAATCCAATTAATATGCACTAATATTGCTATATGTGCACGTATAGTACCATATCATCATCTTATAGTGTCATGGGACCACTTTATGTCACAAAATAAAAAGGTAAAAATCTGGTCATTTTTTTTCGCAAAATCACCCAAATTTCGACCTTTTTAAAATCCATTTAATATGCACTAATATGTCAAAATTTGGTCATTTTTCGCGATCCTGTACTATAGTAAAAAAAAAACTTTTTTTCAAACAATTTTGAAAAACTTTGCTGTTGTAGTTGTTGTTTGTCTTGAGTATTGACTGTAATAACTATAAATACTATTTTAGAATTAATTAAGCTATACAATTGATAACATTTCTTGTTTCAAAATAATTATATTTATATACTGGGTAAAAAAACTAAATATTTTATCTATCTTTAACTCTAATTACAGGTAATAAATGACTAACCATACTAAAATATTAACTAAATATTAAGACCTCTTTATTTACCGCTAACAATTATGCTCTTCAATTTACGTATGTTTATCAGTGGTGCATTTGCAACATCATTCAGTCACGTCTGTTTTTCGCATGAAGAGGTCTATCGTTTTATAATATATCATCAGCGTTTTAACTCATCTTTGGCTTATGGATATGTTTCTTTTTTAACCATTAGTCCCTTCATTTCAACAACCTTGATACACTTGCACTGTTTAATGTAGTAAAAACCAACCAATCACATTGGTATCAAAGAAAGAATAAATAATACAATTGGATTAACTGGCAATTAAAAGTTAGTTATGGCACTCGAGGACGAAATGTAATGTATTGACTTATACTACACAAAATATGCGCGTACAACTGGTTTCTATTACATAGAGTGTCCATGCGCACTGTAATTTAAAATAATGATTGTATTCTACAATAACTAAAAGTTTTCGTAGTGGTGAGAATATAAAGGTCCGTCTTCCTTGTTTAAACGAATACAAGCGTCATTTACAGCCTTCGTTAGGCCTCCAGGCCCACAGCTAAAAACGCCGAATTTTGCTACCTGAAAGACAGTTAAACAAACATAGTTAAATCTATATATTTTATTGGGAATATTTGATATTAAAGACTAAAAAATATGATATGTTATAGTTACTTACTTGTTTATGTTCGTTCCTAAGTGAATGTAAAAACTGCGTAAACTCTGGTCGTCCAAAATGTGTATTTGCTCTAAGACCCGTAAAAAGAGATCGTCCGGCCACTTGCTGGAATTGTTGCTCACAGATATACTATATGAAGAAAATAAAAATACCATTTCGAAGGTCTCTATAATTATTATGTTCTTAACATGTATACATAATTTGTTGTCCATCACAACGATGAGGCATCTAAGCCGAATTGACAACAGGAATAACTCTGATAAACCGTCTGTACTATGCTCATGGCACGTCGTGCCTACCTGACCCGACTTAACCACATAGCACTAAATGTAATGTTGCACATTTGGCATGAATATTTATTTTCATGAATATTAATAAGTAAAAATCTACCTAAGCAAGTGGCGTAAGGGCGTGTGGCGCAGTGTGTTGGACGTTGGACTACCGATCGTCAGACCTAGGTTCGAATCCAACTCTCGCCGCATTGCTTGTATCCGTAGGCAAGATACTTTACTTACGTTGCCTCTCTCCACCCAGGTGTATAAATGGGTACCCAGTTAGATCTACACACAACTTTGCGCTGGTTACCGGCTGCATTATGGGAGTATGTTTCCATACGTGTTTGATCCCAAAAAAAATACTGGGGTAATAATGCTTGTAAAGCGCCTTTGAGCATGATTACTCATGAAAAGGGCGCTATATAAATGTGGTATTATTATTATAAGCTAATGAAAAACAGACTTTCTATGAATTTACCCTGATATATACATATATGATTTGTTTTAATTCTAGATATTACTTTATAATTTTGACGTGCCAATATAGTTATAATAGTTTTTATGTAGTAAATGAACAATATTTAAAAGCAACCCAGAATCTCCCTTTAAAGCTGCTAAATTTGCTTAAAATAAAATAAACTAAAAAAACTGACCATTACAGTTGTCCTGAGATCAAAATCTGAATAAAACTGCGTTATAAATATGTGTGTATCCACCATGTGTGCATAGTCGCATTCTTCAACTTCACGTATTATGTCGGTTAGCCATTCAAATTGTTTTTGAGTTCGTGTTACCCAGATAAAATAAACCTTTTAAAGTAAGTAATAATAATTAACATGTTTATAAAAACATATATATATATCTGGGTGATATCATTTTTGAATCAGCAGTTTCATAGAAATGACATTGAGTATTAAACAATGACAGCAAGCTAACTTTGAATTGAATCTCAACGATTGCCTGCTAAGAAGTGCACAGCATACATTGATCCACAGGTACCATCAGTGAACACTGGATACCAGGCTTGCCAAAATTACTAACTATTAAATTATTCGCGCAGTAATATAAATACAGATATTTAATCATACATACTACAATGATTGACACAATTTAAGTAAGAAAGAGATAAATCTAAATAGATGCCAGCCCTAAGCTGAGGGTTTATGTTCCGCTATTGTATAAAAGTATGGCCGAATAGGGCCGAGTATGACCGAATAGGGCCGAATGTTGCCGAGGCGGTCGAGTTTTTTCCTTACCTTCTGACAATCAATATTTGATCGAATTGATGACTTGTAAACAATATCCTTAAGAATGGAAGCGAATGGCGTAACACCAATACCTCCTCCTACCAAAACAGACACATCAAATTGATACCAATCTTGATGTCCTTCACCATATGGTCCATCAAGATATATCTAAAAATATAATAATAATATATAATACTACAATGGGGTTTTCTTATTCTCATTATGTAACGTATACAATAAAGCTTGATTCCCACTAGCGACGCAACGCAAGGACGTAACGCAACGTAAGTGATTTGACCAATCACAAAGTAATGGATTATTCACAGTGGTTTGCCATTGGTCAACTCACTTGAGTTGCGCGTGCGTCCTTGCGTCGCGTCGCTAGTGGGAACCACGCTTAAGAGAAATGTCTTAAGCTTGTATACACTATCAAACAAAAAATGTAATGTGCCCAAATGGACATGATGATGTCATATACCTACTATATTTACATTTGGAATATCACTACCATATTTGGCCACATCAAACTTTTTGTGTCAAACGAGGTCGATAGTGTAGACAGAGTTTTATAGATACAACATACCGATTATCAAATGGTAAAGATACGAAGGCCTACCTTAGGGTAATAAAAGTCGACAATATTTCTTGCATCGAACACTCGTCGCAAATTCTTTGTCCACGGTCCAATTGCACGGACGTGAAGCGAGAGAGCATCCTCGTGCGGAGCAGACGTTAATGTAAATGGGTGGTACTCATTCCCACCAAGTGAATTACATGCGATTCGAACCCACTGCCCAGATTTGTAATCAAAGTTTTTTGGTCTCTTAAACTTTAAAAATGTCACATCTGTGTCGGAATAGAATGTATTAGAAAGTTCATCAATAGCTTATCAATACACAATATAAAAATAAAAAAACAACAGAATAACAATAGAGTATCATTTTACAACGAATAAAATATCCAGTTGTGTTTGATGTGTACGTGGTGATTTCATGTACATTAGGCCTTTACTGCAATCTTATAAATGTCACGTTCATACTCATGACGTTAAGGTTTCTTACCTAAAACAAGGCGTACGGTAATCTATGGCGTTAACATTGGGAATGACAATCATCACATATAATTCATGTATTTAATAAAATGAAATAATAACTCACGCGATGGAAGTAATTTAGCTTCGTAGACTGGTATTTGGACCTTTCGACGACTCAAACTTATTAGTTTGTCAACAACGAACAACGATGCAGGAAAGAGGATATAACGGTAAAATGTCGGTCGCTGAAGTAAGGCCCCAGTGCCGTGAAATATGATGAGAACGTACACTACCACGTACAGGCTGTGAGTAACCCAGAATAACGAGAAGACTCTCCGTCGAGCATACTGCGTGGCAAAGATGTACATGATAGATAGAATTATACACAGTAACACGCCTGTTATCCCTGTATGAGAAAAAGTATGTAACTACTTGTACGAACTCACAATTGTCAATGCTGTAACAGTGGAATATGGTAACAACATTTGACGAAATTACGATGGATGATTGCACAAGTAAAACACCATAAACACGGTACTGTACCATAAAACATGTTAACAACTTCGTTATAATGATAGAAACAAATCATCAAGCCTACCCGTAACAGATTTAAACATCCAAAAAGAAAACGTAAGCATCTGACCATCTTGTATGTAGACATCGCGGAATAAGCAAATTAGATCTTCTGTACTCTGGCTACAAATGTGGTAGAAGTTGATCCCATGTCCTATTATATGTACAACTTAATAATAAAAACACAAAATTAGCATGTAAATACAAACAATCACATCTGAAGAAAACCCCCTACTTATTACACTAACATTTCCATTATCAAATCGCAATGTGGCTTTTTTTAAACGAAATGAGAAAACAACTGATTTGAGCACTGTAAAAAAGCAACGACTCTTTCACACTGAAAGATAAATCACAGCCGCTTGTGGAAACCAGACTGACGTTTGTAAATTGAATTCGGATGGAATTAATTATTGTTAAATGGTATTTTTCTAGATTTCAAGTTTCATCATCAATTTGTTTTGTGGATACCTTTGTTTAAGACTTAATATGTTTAGATCAAATTTAGCTTGCTTTGGCTCCATCTAGTTTAAAATCACATTGAACAAGAAAATGAACAAAAAAGAATACCTCAATAACCTACCTGTAAATACCATGGCAATGACTGCAACTAGCTTGTGAAACTGAATATGTGAATCAAAGGGCACAAATTGATTGAGAAATGTTTCCCTGAGTTTTGTAATAATGTTTCTACAAACAGTTAGAATCAACGTTGAGAATGTGAACATGATAACAGCAGCTCCACCACGGCTTAACGGCAATCCGATGCCTGCTAGCTGTCGGTATCCCGTATGTTCACGTTCAACCAAAAATTCTATGAATTGACAATAATTTGTTTAGCCTGATCAATATGTATGGGAATTGGCAAAACTTAAATTGAAAAACAAAGCTATAGCCTAACTGGTAAAATTAACAGTTTTCAATAAATAAAATTACTACTATGCCTACTATTTTAAATTTATCATGTAAAGGGGAGCATTAAACTGATTTATATTTTGAAAGTTGGAACCGGAGCTAAATAACAAAAATCGTCATGTTCACTATTACTTCTGGTCACTAGTTTGAAACTTCGCCTGAAGCATGTACTTTGACTATCATTCATGTATTCAATAGTATGTAGGCCACTGGCCCAAGTACAGTAATAGAAAATAATACATAGGCCTAATTATAAAATTTAAGTAGTAATAACAGCCAAATAATTAGTTCTCTTTTTAGATGTCTAATTTCGTTGTAGTACGGACATACTAAAACAAAGTGATATTCATTTTCAACCTCATTACATTTGCAAACTTTACAGATTCGTTTTTCCCTTTCAATTCCTGTCCATATTCCCTATTCGCTTTCAAGATCTAACATTCCTATTCTTAACTTAGTCATGATTTGTTTAAACTTGAAGTTTTGAATATCATTATGAAAATCTTCTAATTTAAAAATCAATTACCGTATGCCTTGTTTGCAAAAATACCAAGAACGAGGAAAAGATAGACGGACACGAAAAATATTTGCTGCATGTGATTCTCGACCTTTCGCACCAGGTTCAACCACGCTATACCAAATCTGGTAGTCGGTATACGTATTGTTCGTGTTTTAAAATGAACATCACTTGTTGGACTTTTAGACGCTGAATAAGAAGAAGCACGAAACCTAGAAATAATTGATGAAATAATTGATGATATAATATGATGATAAAAATGATGTATATTTAAAAATGTGGCAAATGTATTAGAGAAGTTAGTGTTGTGTGAAATTTACCAACACATCTCTAGATCGCTATTCTGGAATCTGTTTATACAACTGTGTTTATTGAGGAGCATGATATTACAGTAATAGAAATGAATTCAAAAATATAGATCATAAGAATAAATAAAACAAAAAGAATCAAGTATGGCAAGGTGGCATTTTCTATCCATCAGTGAGTTAAACGAATTTAAAATTTTATTGCAGAATTAAGTCACAGAAGGCGTTTGAGGAGTGATACATTATCTACAGTAGTAAATGCGGAACTGGTATTAGAACACGTCACGACAACGGTGTTAATTTCAATACCTTGGTTGAGGTAGTGGTGATGCAGTCGGCGTCGACGGAGTACTGCATGAATCTATGCTACTTGGTACTGGCGATTTTCGTAGAAGAAGGGGTGAATTAGCAGGCAATGTAAATTGATTAAAATTTGGATGTAATTTATTTGCAGTTGTTGACAAGTTCGTCTTCTTTCGGCCTTTCTTTACACGCATTGATCCTCTTGCAAAACCTGTTGGTGCACATTATCGATTAAGAAAGTTTTTTTTTATAATGAAAAACTCATCAAGAAAGATCATCATATATTATTATCAGTATACCGAACGGAGTCTTTCACAGCTGTTCCGGCACGGTTCCGGTCCGGAAAATCAAATCGAACGCCAATGTTTCGTTTTCACGCGGCTATGTGCATATTGGCGCGTAGCCGCGTGGCATGGAGCGTAGTGAAAACGAAACATTGACGATTTGATTTGCCGGTGCCAGACCGGAACCTTGCCAGAACAAGTGAAAAGCCCTTAAGAGATAGAGAATGAATCACAATTCTACCTTTTACCACCAGGCAAGCGGATCCAATGTCATCTAAATTACTCTGCATCAAGCTCATAAAGTCTTCAAATGACAGTGCATCTTTTTCTTTAAATCCTCCCTTTTCAAACATACTGTCTACAAGTTGACACAATTTTTCAGCGTCCAACGAGTTGTTTAATCCCTCCATAACTGACCTGAAATTAATGATATTCAATACCGGTATACAAATTATAAAAGAAAATTGTACGAAATATCTTGTTCAATGTTTTCTTGGTATTAAAATATCAAGATAAACCCACCTAAACATAAGTTTAAACTGTTCTCGTCCAAGTTGTCCAGATTTTGTCACGTCATACATGTTAAACATAAGACATAATTTATCCTCCGCATTTCCTATTAAAAAAACAGTAAACGTGTCTTAATAAAATACAAATCATAGACCTTTAATAGATAGATTATGTGAATAATATAAGCAGGACGATGTCGTAATTCTGCTGTGTCAACTTTGAGCCGTTTTTACGCATGCGTAATTGCAAAAAAAATCCCTACTTTATAACTTTTAATTACTTTTGGAATGGTGAAATTTGGAACTTCTGGCCTAGAAACTCAAAAGGTTAAAACCCTTCCATAATATTTATACACACCTTTAGCAAAAATAACCAACAAATCCAAAAGTTCTCGAAATGAAATAGTTTCTTCTTCACGATTTCTAATCAAGTCAAACATTTGTTCAACGAACAATGAGCTTGGTAGCATGTCAAACGTATTGGCAAACTCAGATCTGGTCATTCTGAAGTTCAAAACCTGCCGAGCATTCTGGGAATGGTCCGTCAAATACCTGAAATCTACTTGATCCAAATCTTCGTTCAAAGCCTATAATATAATACAGAAAAATAACTTCGTTAACAATAACTTTAAATTGGAAACTGTATTTTAGATATTATTTTCATTAAGATGGGAAATGTCGAAGTAGATCAAAAGACAAAAGTAGTCAACTGAAAAATAGTGTTTATAGTAGTGTTCATTGGGGCAAACTTTGCAACAATTTCAAAGACCAAAACTGACATACGATAGTAATGATAATGGTTTATCATCTTACTATCCTCTTTCTTATCAATGGTTTTACCTGTGCAAAAACGACCTTTAAGAATCTTTCAAGGGTATTTTGACGCATTTCGCGTGTCATAGCATTTAACAATAACTCGTCATCACTGCAAGTGGTAGTCCAATCCTTAATATCTCGTCCAGCTCGACTGTACATTATTGTAAGATCTCCATAAAAAGATTTACAGTGTCGCTTTTTATTGTAACGTAGGACCTAATTAAAAAAAAAAGAGAAACATCTTTATCCAAATTATATACTATATAAAATCTAAAACGATTGTAACGCTTGATGGTGAAGAACAAGAAACAGACAAAAAAAGTGGAAGTTCATGCCAACACTCAATTTCCAACAGTTACATTTTCTGCACTAAGAATGTAAATAATGTCTGTAAAACTTACCAAATCATATTTATTAGGAGCGGTAAGTTTCATTAAATAACCACCTAAACCAAGTATGATACCTAGTTTGTCTTGTTCATTTATATTCAGATGATAGCGAACTTGGTTGCTTTCCCAACAAAGGACATGTATTTCTTGGCCTACTGTTACTCCAACGTGAACTCTATGTGGAACTTGTTTAGCGGAACACCACTCGAATGCTGAAAAAGAAGGAGGAGTATTGTAATGGTATCTGTCATAACTCTTCTAACATAACTGTTGTCTTGTGACAATCCGTCATCATTGACTGGATATTGGAATTAGTAATGACACTTCACCAAGGAGACTCTACCATCAATTAATCAATAACAAGACACATGTACTTGTTGGACTCTAGATTCAACTACGCCTTTACGATCTTGCAAGTTGAATTTTCTGAGCAAATCAGTCAAGAACTGATGGAATCTTTTGACCTCTATGTTTCGACGATGTGTAAAATTGTCGTCAAAGGAAGTGTTGTTGTTCGGCGATGTTCAACTATACCTCAAGTACACCATGTGACCATGAATGATTTACTAACCTTTATATCTCTTGGTTTCTATGAATGTTTCTTCCACTTCTCGACGTAGTTGTTTTTGCTTTATAAGAAGATCAATCTGTGCTCGAAATTGGGCAGCAATGAATAATAGAATGCATCCTACAAAAAATAGCATAAAATCTTGACACTGATGTAATGTTTAATCTTTACTCACGAAGACGGTTGTAGGATAATAACTAAAACGTACACACATACAAACGTCATAAAAGAGTGGGTGAAAAAGTTTGCAAAATTGTAAAACGTTATTCAAAATGGTCCTTCTAAAATAGAAAATAGGCAACATATGCCTACCATTATACAATTACCTGTAGGCCAGGCAATGAGTATACAAGCAAATGATACAATGAATGTCACTTCACTTCCTTTGAAGTAGTCGTATGTTTCAATATCAGGGCAGGTATTCGATATTGAATCTAGTAACTGTTGATCTGACTCAAGACTCCATCCTGGACATTTGTTCTCTAAAATAAATAATACAAAAAATAGAGCATATTCGACAAACCAGACGATATTACAGATAGGCCTATTGATACGAAACACTGAAATCATAAAAAAAGGAAAATAAGCAGAAAACAGGCATTAAAAGAAGTGAAGATGAAAGAAGAGAAGATGAATGGAAATAAAGAAGAAACCAGATGAATAGCTCACAGTAGAAGAAAGGGATTGTCAGAAGATGTACTGTAATGTTGCTATGGTAGCAAGAGGAAGAAAACAAATACTAGACAGAAAACAATAGAAAGAGGAAAATGCGATTTAAAGAGATTGAAAATGATAAATTTTATAGACCTGTCAGTTTACCAATTTTACCAGCCATACTTTGCTGCATTGTGTTTTCCAATATTTATTTTCTTACCTAAATTAAAGTGATAGACATCCTTATCGATTTTAGATGCTGCTGCCGGGAATACACTATCCAATATATGCCAGAGAGTTGTATTGTTGATCGTTGAAATTTCAGAAGCTGTGAACAATCTGACAAAAGAGTTTAAATAAAATTCAGGAAAGAAATATCTCAGGAAGAATAAATTCCAAACTACTGATGGTTGACTTTTATGTTAATTCAAGAACAGAATTTCATCAAGCATCAACTTTTCGTTTTTAATTTTCTTAATATTAAACAGATATCAAACTCGCTGTATCAATGTCAACGCAAACAATTGTAGGTGATGTTCCTACCGTATTTGTTTATAAACGTATAATTTTATCATATGCTTGCTTTTAAACAATATTACATTTTTTATATCATCAATACTAATACTTTTTTGTGAATGATGTAACTATATTTATATAACTACGGTTTATGTAATGTTTAAGTGGTTGTAAGTAGAAACAATTTCTTAATAAAGCTAATGTATATATTTAATATATATTTTGATATTAAATAAAATCAGATTTAAAGGTATTGTTGTCTACTCAATTGCTATACATACCCATTTTCTACATTCTCATACCAAAAGCGATCGGCATCCCGAATTCGTAAAAATTGATCAATTATTATACTCTGAAACAGCTGCCCAGGCCCAGAATCGGTAGTTTCTAGAAGTCCACCAATAATAAGATCCAAACGAGAAGTATCCTTATAAATTTGTTTTACTTTATCTAATTCCTGTAGAGAAAACAAATGAGCAACACATTATAATCGATAATTTGGTTAAAATATTTTTCATCAACCTCATTATTGTCAATATCATCATCATCATCGTCATAATTATCAAGACTAAATGTTTGTTTTTTTTAAACGAGCTTGATGAAAGAGATTTTTTTCCGTAAGCGCATAAAAATTTAAACTTTTTCAACAAATAAATTAAATTTATAAATGTACTTAAATGGGACAAATAGTATTCCTTGTTTAAAATGAGTTGAATTTAAAATACCGTTATGTTGATAGTAACATTGTCCAAATCATTGAATGCTTCGAACGTTTCGATTGGCGCCATCTTATGCGATTGGCGTGCGCTGTTATATGTAGGAAGTCCATGATCCCTTCCTCGTAAAATGTCAACGGCGGCCAAATCACGTGCTGTAAAATGTAATGGTCCGTAGAGATGGCCTAAAGAAAGAAAATACTTATAAGTTAAAGTTTCTGTTTGGTAAATCAATAAACCTTATATTTTAATTCTATTTTGTAGTCTTGCGACAAGCGATGTTTCGACAATAAAATGTTTTTCTTTTATTTTTTAATTTTGAAGCTGGAGTGGTTTACCAATAGCTGGGTATGAAACTAGTGAAGAACGAGTTGTAGTTCTTGGATGGCACGAACTACTATTATGAAATGTAAAAAAAGTGACAAAGGTCGGATTCTAATTGGTCAACGAATCAAGTGCACTCCTGAGAACTTCGATAGAATTTGGTTTATGATCAATTCTATGCTCACTGTAAGTAGCCTTCTATAAAGATTTACGGGTTCAGTTTCAGAGTTTAATACATAGCAAACATTATTGGGTCCATCGGGGCGAGTTTCGGAAACTTTTATGGATTTGACGGTTATTGTAAAGTTGAACTCCGTGAATGTTATAATGAACTTGAACATTACTGGGAATTAGGAACATTCTATGTTTCACTTTCTTTAATATTTTACAAATAAAAACAATTAAATATATATACTTGTAAATTCATCTTCAATTTTGTGGTCCTCTGAGCTTGCCAACTGTGATGCCATGCCAATGAACAATTCAGTAATATTACGTTTCTTCATGTTTTCCTATAATGATGACAAATCATAAAATGATTCTAAAATTGTAATTATAATCATCATCACACATGATGTATAGACTTGGTACTAGACCTACTAAAGAATATGTTAACATTAATCAAACTTCATGACACAATTAAAATATTTTAATTTATACCTACCATTGTTAGGAAATATGAATTGCAAAAGCTGGAAAGGTTGCTAATCTGACTACTAACATCTTCTGTAGTGGAATTTCCTTTTCTGTATTGACAAGGTGAACCTCTGGAAAATCAAAGATAATTACATTTAAAGCTCTGTCTACACTATCAAACTAGTTTGACATGATATTACATCATCATCACATTTTGCTGTCACATAAAGTTTGATAGTGTAGACTGATTCAACTGATGTATTGCAGAATATGGCAATTGATTACCTAAATAGACAGAGTTAGTTATAGTAAAAAAAATGTGTACCTTGGTATAATCGCTTTTGGTATAAGGGTGTGTCCATACCGCATTGCTGCTGATTGAAACTCGTGTGAAATCCCAGGATGTACGTGATGTGATTGTCCTATTTATAGAAAAAGACAAAGTTAAAATATTCATTACAACCATTATCCAAATAAGCCTATGGTTTGTATTCAATATTAGTAAAGATTATAATAATGATAATAAAATGGTATAATTATTGTTTACCTGTATATGCTGTTATTGAATCTATTCCAAGGTAGGCGGGTAACCAGTCATACAAAGTAATTTTCTAAATAATAGAAGTCTGAGCATTATTCTAACTATAAGAATTATTGTTAATAGAAAATATACCATTATAATCTACTACTGCAGCAATTGCTGGATAAGTTAACATAGGTTACAAAGACGAGGTCTGTTGATGCTTCAGGTACTAAGTGTATATTTCCTTTTATTCATAAGCAACATAACAAAAAAAAAATAACATCCATGATCTAGCACGTAACCCTAGCCCTGCCCAAAGCTCAGTTACAGTTTAGACCTACCTGGAGACAAGCAATTACCCATTTTCTAGCTTCGTTGTAAATCTTTTCATCTTTCCATTCTGGGTGTTTTTGTGACAAAGTGTCTGCCAAATGATTATGCCAGTTTAACCAGAGAATTTGGAATGATAGCAGATATGGGTTTTGATGACCATGCCGGTTGCCTAGTTCTGTATTGAATTTAAAAAAAATTACGTTTGTTTTGTTTTTTTATCAAACACCAAACGTTTACATTGAAGGGTGTATAGTTTAAGAAGTAGATAAGGAATAAATAACACTTATGTACTGTACGATATTAAAAGTTTCTTACTGAAAAAGGAAGCAAAATTATGTCCATCTTTTGTACGAGTTGGAATTGACATCTCTATACCATCCATATTTGCAGCGGGCCAAAAGCTGTTATCTGATTCTCCGGCTAAACGTCCACCCTGAAACTCCCGGAGAATGTTTGCTCGAACTTTTGAAGAACCATATATAGCGCTACCATCTATCCAAGGAGTGGCAGCATTAGTCTGTTTTTTTTTTAAATTATAATACAAATGGTTATTGTTCATTGTAGTTGTCGTGGCAGATCATCACAATTAGAATAACGACAACAAATATAACAAATTCTACTGGTTTTATTTCCTCTACCTCTGATAATATTACCTATCCTTCATGTATTTAGACTATACAGTTACTCACTATTCTGGCCGTGGATTATTTTCTCCTTATATAATGATTCTGACTAATTCCATATGTTTTATAATAATTATTACGTTATGTGGAATATAAAAGTAGGTTACTCGGGTCATCCGGTCCAGATGGTAGCTTTCCACTATAATTGTTAGGCTTACGGTTGCTTGAAATAAATCGAAGTTTACTTTCCAGTACTGGTATTTATAAAATACGTACCTGTTGACGTGAATTCGATTTCCCAGTAGTCATATCATATCGACTTCTGTCAAATGGCATTTCACCGTTTCCCATTTTGGAGTAAAACTTGTGTTCATTTGGTATTTTAATGTAAAACTTTTCAGGTGGACAACTTGCATCTCGCGTATCCACGATTTCATCAACAATAAATTGACCTGAAAAAGAAAACTTAATTACGTAATACCGGATGCATTTGATATTTGATTGAACGATGCAAGACCTACTGAACGAATTATAATGAATGTGTTGTGTCTAATTTCCATTATAAGCGACATTCCATTTATTAAAATGATGGGGTGTTTCGACAGGAAAGCGTGAAATTCTTAACATTCCCAATTGGATATAACATTTTAGAAACTGTTCTTAAAAATGCAGTAGAGCCTAGTGAAATTGCTTACCAAAGAAGACCAGTAGGGTATTCTTGTTCATTTTAGAGAATCCAGAACTTGCACCAGACGTAATATGACAACTGATGTTTAGTGGATTTGGTCGGTATAGCCCGGATGGCATATACACGCCATCACTATAGGCAGCTGGTATAGAACGTAGTAGTTTGCTGTCTGAAATTCAAGAAATTAGAAATAATAAAATTAAATTACATCTAGAAGAAGAAACCGGTGTCCACTAATATAAAGTGAAAAATGACGTGTTATGTTGGAGAATAACCGGACGTTCTGGAAAATTAGATTTTCTGGAAAGCAAGATAGATTTTCTGGAAAACTTGAAATTCTGGAGAACCGGAAAATTAAAAGGAGATTGAACCGGACATTCTGAATTTGGAGAGTTGAACCGGGCATTGTTAAATACTGGACATTCTGGAGAACAGGCTATTCAGGAAACTGCATTTCTGGAAAACTGAACACTCTGAACAACTACATTCTTGCGAACCGGACATTCAGGAATTGTGAAAAAAAACTATACATTCTTCCGAACCGGACATTCTGATAAACCGAACATTCTTTAAAACTGGACATTCTGTAAAACGGACATTATTTAAATCAGGCCATTATTGAAAACCGGACATTGTGGAAAAGGATCTATGACCTACTAAAATGCCCAGTGGGCAAAAATTGGTTGAATTAACGTTAATTCAACGTTATCTGCAAACGTTGAAATAACGTTGAAAAAGTGGTTGAAAATGAAAGTTTGCCTCAACGTAAATGTCAACGTTGAATCAACATAGAAATTATCAACGTTGAAACAACGTTAAAATAGGTAACGTTGAAATAACGTTGAAAAAATGGTTGAAAATGAAAGTTTGCCTCAACGTAAATGTCAACGTTGAATCAACATAGAAATTATCAACGTTGAAACAACGTTCAAATAAGTAACGTTGAAATAACGTTGAAAAAATGGTTGAAAATGAAAGTTTGCCTCAACTTAAATGTCAACGTTGAATCAACATAGAAATTATCAACGTTGAAACAACGTTAAAATAGGTAACGTTGAAAAAATGGTTGAAAATGAAAGTTTGCCTCAACGTAAATGTCAACGTTGAATCAACATAGAAATTATCAACGTTGAAACAACGTTAAAATAGGTAACGTTGAAATAACGTTGAAAAAATGGTTGAAAATGAAAGTTTGCCTCAACGTAAATGTCAACGTTGAATCAACATAGAAATTATCAACGTTGAAACAACGTTAAAATGTCTACGTTGAAATTATCAATGTTGATTCAATGTTGAAATTATTAACGTTGAAACAACGTAATAATTAAGTTGAAATGAAAATTTGCATCAACGTAAATTTCAACATCGATTTAACGTTGAAATTATCAACGTTGATTCAATGTTGAAATATTAAAGTTAATTCAACATTATCCGCAAACATTGAAATAACGCTGAAAAACTGTTGAATTAAAGTTTAAATTTAAAAAAATATCAACGTTGATCCATTGTAGAGTAATCAACCAAATTCAAGGTAGAAAAAATAACGTTTAATCACAATACAGATCAACGTTGATTCAGTGTAAACACATTTTTACCGTGATTCAACAGACATTATCAACATAATTTAACAAAGAACAGCTTATAGTAACACAACCAAAATAAATCAAGCTGAAATCTGGCATATTTTCAATGGTAATTGATTTGTTGAATTACTATATCCAATTTGAATCAACGGTTTTAAAGTAGTTGGTAGTAAAGTATACTGTTACGTCGCAGAATCCATCAATAGAGACATTTTATAAATACTGTATATCTTACTAATCTTTAATTTCTATAAAAACATAAAATAACATTTAATCAGGTGTTATCAAATCATCAGGCAAAATCCAAGCAACAATCAAATAATGTACATCCTCACTGACAGTTCTCAGGTACCAAAGTTAAGTATAAAAAATATACTAATTTAACCAGTTTGTAATATGTTTGCCAACTAAAATGATTGAATAACTATAAATATTGGCTGATTACAGTAAAACATAATAAATACAACACACGTCACAGGTGCCTTGTGCTAATGTTGCAGAAGTCCAAATGAAATGGCAATAACACAATACTGTAATTGCATTGTTCCGATTAGTCAATAAACAGTTGCCTCGATTCTTGTGTTGACATTGTCCTATGCTTTCCAAAAGTGTGGCAATATCATTTTTCCAAACCTGAAACAAATTCAATCAAGTTACTGTAGTTTAAAAAAAAAATAATACAGTAAAAAATTAATTGAAAGATTTATCGCCGTGGTTAGGATTCCGGCACCGGAACTCAACTGCCCAGCGTTAGGGAATCCGACACGCTATTGCGCATGCCCAGAGCGAGGTAATCGGCGACTCCATACTAACGTACAGCGATGGATCATTTAATAGCTGCGCCACGGCGAACTAGCCTAGATGCCTACTAAATAATACTACTAGTAGGCCTAGTGGTAGTAGGCCTACCAGTAGTAGATGTGACCAGTGGGCCTATTTATTTCGTAATAAATATATAAACTTCATATAATTATGAATAATTATAATTACATAACTAGTTTTATGATTTTTTCAAGTACAAAATAAAAGATTTCATATAACGCACTATACTGTATAACAAGATAACATGCAATACAAGTTGATTTAATTGTTGACAGCAGCCGCCGCGCGGATGTGAAAAAACAGAACTGTTTTTTGACCCGGAATTAGGGGTCGCAACGCTACGCTATTCACTTTCGTACATTTCTTACTTCATACTTAACTTCCTCTGTCTAATAAAAATACAGAATTACGATTCTTAGATAGATACTGATTCTTAAAAAGTATCATAATTATTTTAACGCATGGCGTAGTCCTATTTTAATTATTAATTCATGTATGGCCTAGGCCAAGTTTAATCCATCGCTCCCTCGCCCGACGACTAACTAGGCTACAGTAATCGCCACAGTAAATCCCTATTTAACACTCCGACTTTCGGTGCGGTGTGGTGGTGGTGTGTGCGGTCTGTGGCACTAGTGCAAGCTATAATTACTTCGCTCTGGGCATGCGCAATAGCGTGTCGGATTCCCTAACGGTGGGCAGTTGAGTTCCGGTGCCGGAATCCTAACCACGGCGAAGATTTATTGTCCCCAAAAAACATGAACAATGAAGATTAATACAATCATACTTTGAATACCTTGCCATTTTGCAATTTTAACAAAGATATTCACTTGCCGTAGAAAATAAACAAAAACAATAAAGATTTCACTTAACAAAAATACAAAATAAACAGTATATTTAACCAAAAACCAATTGTTTGTTTAAATTGTCCCCCTTTTCAGGTACAAATGCATTTTTTTAAATCTAATTTTTGGTCAAAGTGAACAACTCTATAGTGACGGCATATTCAACAAAACATTTTTACAAAAAATTGTTCAGTTCAATTATATCTTTAACACTGTACATAAACAAAAATTCAATTCAGAACATCATTTCACACTTACACGTAAAATATGCAATCAATTCAATTTATGTAAATAATATTGCAACACTGTATTAATATTTATTCAATATTAAAGTTAACAACTATAAATACCAACCTTTTGTATATAAAAATATTGATCATCCATTAGATTTTTCTCGTTTGATTCACATAGAAAATATTATACATGTACTTCATTATTTTGTACTCTAGCTAGGCATAGGCCTAAGGGCCTTAGCTAGGCCTACAATCTGAAATAAAGAAAGAGAGTGAGTTTAACCATGGTTTAACAAATAGCCGTCCTAGGCTAGCATGTGTTTGTATACTACTGTATTAATACTAATAATAGCATTAGCAGCTACTGTAGACAGCCTAGCAAAAAGCTAGCTAGGCCAACTAATTATATATTATAATGTTTTATTTATGTATACTTTTGGATAAATAAAGAAAGAATTGAACTAAGGCCTAATACATACCATTTATAACCATAATAAGTACAGTACTATTGTTATCCTTGGCAAGGCAAATGTTTGCCCTTGACAGGCATGATACTAAATGCTTCCACTACTGTAGGCCTAGTGAGCGAATTCAGTTCATCAGTTTGGCAGCCTGCCTAGCCCAAAGATACTATAGCGCCACGAAGTGGCGCAAGATATGGAAGTCCTATCTCTTATACACTGCGCATGAGTGAAATTCCATGGGCAGCCATTCCGGCAAGCAAGTTACGCGATCACATACCCCGGAAGTGTATAAGAAACCATTGAACCACATCCACGTGTGACGTGTTGGGTGTTTGTTCGGGACGTTTTCTCGTGTTGTATCGGGTAAATTGTAGTGGTAAGTTTTTAGAATATATATTTTTTTGTTAGTAAACATTAACAAAATTATTAAATTGTTGGATAAAGGTAGTTTAGGCGGGCGTTTCTGTGCAATCCGATCTAGAGCCTAGATAGTAGTAGGCGTAGGCCTAGGCATATTTTAATGCCGAACTAGGCCTATAATATTATACAAAAAAAGTCTGGGAGGATGAATGATATTGGCGCCTTGAAGATGGATCAAACAAGGCTTGGATGGATGGATGGAATAATCATAAGATTAAGAAAAAAGCTAAAAGCTGTTCGGGAATTTTTAGAATTAGGCGTTTTATTAATACAGTAATAACATTAACAGAAATAATTAAATGTAATGAAATAAAAAATTGTTATAGGTGCCTAAAAAACAATAAAAATTAAAAGCATAGGTAGGCCTACTAACTATTCTAAACCAAAACATTGATGATGATATTGGTTTTTTTTAAAATAATAATTATAAATATAAATTATAATTATAAATTTGATCCCCATATTTATTTTGTTCTTCATATTTATTTAAAAAATATTTAGTTAATGTAAACATTTTTGAATACTCACTACTCCTTAATTATTATTATTTGTATTGCCATATTTCTGAACTGAACTATCTAGGTTTTCACACATTTTATTACAAATAGTATATTGACTTTTGTTTTGAATTTAAAAATATATACTGTAGTATTTTAAAATACTATAATAAGTAATCAAATGATTATGTAACAGTTCAAAAATTGACTATTAATTTAATATATTTTTCCCTATTTCAGAAAGATATAAGAAAGTCTGTCATCATACTGTGTTACTATTGAGAAGATGGATGATTGAGTGCACAGTGACATTTTAGACAAGAATTAAATACAAAGGCCAGAACTGATGGACAATTAATATATATTAGTAATAATAATTTATAGTTTTGATTGTTGAAAAGGAGCAGTAGGCCTATGTGATTACAAATAAAATCACTATTTTCACACACCCCATGGATCACTTTAAAGTGAAAGGAAATAATCAGTATTAGTAATATGAGAATTGGCTTCTTTTGTAATACATTAAGAAATCAAAATAATTATAGAATTTTCCTTGTATTTAAGAAGGCTAAACCATACATTCGTAATTGATTGAGTGTATTTTTATTCCATATCATTATTTAATTGTGTATAAACAACTTTGAAGTTAGAATTTTTCAGTCTTTTTATTGCATTCTAATCCCGTCCGTAATATTGAAAGTTGAGCTAATAAAAGTGGGTTTCCCCACAAAACAACAAATTATGATTATGAATTTTTTTAAATAATATTTAATACTTTTACTTTTTTGACAACTATATAATTTCTTTAATTCATTAAATATTTCTATGAATAAAAAAAATGTAACAATTGTTTTTGTATCTTGTAATGTATGTACAGTACTATACTACAGTTGTGGCAGATCGTTGTAAAATTCCCCTTACATTACAATGAAATAACTTTGTAGGCCTGAAGCACACAAATAGAGAGGGTCCAAACAGGGAAAAGAACACGTCCCCCACCATTAATTTAAAAAATAAATAAATAAAAATACAGTTGTGGACAATATATTTGGCAATTATTACAATTCATCTCCAAAAAATGCTTCTCTCGCACATAAACTGTGCCATCGTCCCAGCCTAGGCCAAACGCGGCCGATCTTGGGCGTGAAGTGGGTCGCATCGCTCTGCACCCCGCGACACCATTTATAACTATGCCTCAACCGACTGCCTACAAAATTCGGCCTCCATGCAGTCAGTGTTTATTCTGTAGCCGTTTGAGATTGGACAGTGATATACGCATATGTAAGTGTAATAACAAATGGAGTAACTTTATATAATCGAATTTTATATAAATGTTCTTTCATTTTGACGCAAAAGATAAAATAAAGTCGTACTGTTTATCGCGAAGATGTAAACCCTATTTGTTTACATTGATTTCGGTGTTGTGCCACATTGCCTTCTGGGTAATCCGCTTGCCGGAATGGCTGCCCATGCAATTATCATTTTTCGAGCGTCAGTTCCATATCTTGCGCCACTACGTGGCGCTATACGATCTTTGGCCTAGCCTACTTAGGCTACTACCTATAGCCTAGCTATGCATGTGTGGCCTGCTAGACTAGAGGCTAGCTATTGATAAGGGTAAAATAGTCAAGCTCTAAGCTTATAAATTAGTAGATTACAAATAAAAAAGATTGTTTTCCTACCTGAAAACATACTTATTTGACAATTTCAATGATGAGCCTTTTTTTTCTACACACCACTACTAGGCCTAGGCCTAGTCTACGTCGAAAGTAACTGAAATTGCTGACACCAGTTTCAAAATTTGATCAAAACGAAACTAACCAATGACATTTGACAAGCTCTTATCTTATGAAATTTGATCTTGCATGAAAGGATCATTCAATTTTCAACACAACTTCTAGCTAGAACATTTTTGTATTATACAGAGACAATAATATTTGCCAATCTAAAATTCCTAAATAACCAATAATCAAGCTACATCATACATTTATTGTTTTACAATAAAGGATGATAAAAAAACGCGAACTGAAATCTAATGTTAATTTAACGTTGAAACATCAATGGCAAAGCACTAAAACACATATTATTTAATATTAACGTTAAAAACATGTCATTTTAACCAAAGTATTAAATAGAATTTACCTTTAATTTAACGTTTAATTAACATTGAAAAACAAAAATAATAATTGTTTGAAAAAAATTACTAGTTAGAAATACAATGTTATTTCAACGTTGGATCAACATTGATAAATTAACGTAAATTACTAGTTAGAAATACAATGTTATTTCAACGTTGGATCAACATTGATAAATTAACGTAAATTACTAGTAAGAAAGACAATGTTATTTCAACGTTGGATCAACATTAATAAATTAACGTAAATTTCTAGTTAAAAATACAATGTTATTTTAACGTTGGATCAACATTGATAAATTAACGCAAATTACTAGTTAGAAGGACAATGTTATTTCAACGTTGGATCAACATTGATAAATTAAAGTAAATTTCTTGTTAAAAATACAATGTTATTTCAATGTTGGATCAACATTGATAAATTAACGTAAATTTCTATATAGAAAGACAATGTTATTTCAACGTTGTATCAACATTGATAAAATAACGTAAATTTCTAGTTAAAAATACAATGTTATTTCAACGTTGGATGATCAACATTGATACATTAACGTAAATTACTAGTTAGAAAGACAATGTTATTTCAACGTTGGATCAACATTGATAAATTAACGTAAATTACTAGTTAAAAATACAATGTCATTTCAACGTTGGATCAACATTGATAAATTAACGTAAATTTCTAGTTAAAAATACAATGTTATTTCAACGTTGGATCAACATTGATAAATTAACGTAAATTACTAGTTAGAAAGACAATGTTATTTCAACGTTAAATCAACATTGATAAATTAACGTAAATTTCTTGTTAAAAATACAATGTTATTTCAACGTTGGATCAACATTGATAAATTAACGTAAATTTCTAGATATAAAGACAATGTTATTTCAACGTTGTATCAACATTGATAAATTAACGTAAATTACTAGTTAAAAATACAATGTTATTTCAACGTTGGATCAACATTGATGAATTAACGTAAATTACTAGTCAGAAAGACAATGTTATTTAAACGTTGGATCAACATTAATAAATTAGCGTAAATTTCTAGTTAAAAATACAATGTTATTTCAACGTTGGATCAACATTGATAAATTAACGTAAATTACTAGTTAGAAAGACAATGCTATTTCAACGTTGGATCAACATTGATAAATTAACGTAAATTACTAGTTAAAAATACAATGTTATTTCAACGTTGGATCAACATTGATAAATTAACGTAAATTACTAGTTAAAAATACAATGTTATTTCAACGTTGGATCAACATTGATAAATTAACGTAAATTACTAGTTAGAAATACAATCTTATTTTAACGTTGGATCAACATTGATAAATTAACGTAAATTTCTTGTTAAAAATACAATGTTATTTCAACGTTGGATCAACATTGATAAATTAATGTAAATTTCTAGTTAAAAATACAATGTGATTTTAACGTTGGATCAACATTGATAAATTAACGTAAATTACTAGTTAGAAAGACAATGTTATTTCAACGTTGGATCAACATTGATAAATTAACGTAAATTTCTAGTTAAAAATACAATGTTATTTCAACGTTGGATCAACATTGATAAATTAACTTAAATTACTAGTTAGAAAGACAATGTTATTTCAACGTTGGATCAACATTGATAATAAAACGTAAATTTCTAGTTAAAAATACAATGTTATTTCAACGTTGGATCAACATTGATAAATTAACGTAAATTTCTAGTTAAAAATACAATGTTATTTCAACGTTGGATCAACATTGATAAATTAACGTAAATTTCTAGTTAAAAATACAATGTTATTTCAACGTTGGATCAACATTGATAAATTAACGTAAATTACTAGTTAGAAAGACAATGTTATTTCAACGTTAAATCAACATTGATAAATTAACGTAAATTACTAGTTAGAAGGACAATGTTATTTTAACGTTAGATCAACATTGATAAATTAACGTAAATTTCTAGTTAAAAATACAATGTTATTTCAACGTTGGATCAACATTTATAAATTAACGTAAAACATTTGTTAGAAAGACGATGTTATTTCAACGTTGAATCAACATTTATAAATTAATGTAAATTACTAGTTAAAAAGACAATGTTATTTCAACGTTTGATTAACATTGATAAATGAACATAAACATTTTATTGAAAAGAAAATGTTATTTCAACGTTGATTCAATGTTTATTAATAAACGTTAAAAAAATAGTTAAGGAAAAAATGTTATTTCAACGTTGATTCAACGTTTGAACTACGCTGACAACATGATTTCAACAAATCAACTATATTTCAACGTTGATTCAACGTTGAAATTATGTTCTGTGCCCACTGGGTGTGTTATACCTTGGTTTATATATACAGTTGGTGTAAACATCACATATTACTACTCTTCTTAAACATACTGAAACACTGGACATTGTGGGAGAACGGTTTTCGAATTTGAACACCTGTTTGAAAACTACTACTCCATGAAATTCAATCTCTGTTCTTAATTGTAGAACTTTGTCGAAAAACGGTGTATTCCTTACGGAATATTTAGGAGTATATATAGTTTTAAAATACTAACCTCTCAAACCCCACATATTGTGTAAGCTATGTCCTAGTCCATCATAACTTGAATATTCTATAAGATTAGACAATATCATTATTTGAAATAATACTAATTATAATATATAATAGTGCAATTTATATTTATCATCAGTCATTATTACATTCAAACAAGAGCAAACCAAATTAAAATCTTGTTAGACATTCACACAGTCGCTTCAACGATCAGTTTACAATTTTAGTAAACCGATGTGGGCCCTATAATGAGATTTTTTCGGTGAACTGAATAATATGCCAATTGGAAGTATTTAATTATTTCCTTGGATAGTCAGTAACCGGTTATTGAACTGGATGCAGCAAGCTAGGATTCAAGGAAACCCATTCTTAAAACGCTGTCGCCGGTGTTTGTGACTTTAGGTACCGATACCATTAATGCACCATAGGACGATGAATTAAATTGACGTCATCGTCAACACACTCGTCATGTGACATAAGCAATATTAGATACCGTTGTCTTCGTTGACAAAATAGTATCAGTATCATCTGAAGTATAAAACGATACAAATTAGCCAACTTACCTATATAATACGGTCTGGTTGTATTCACACTTTGTTTTGAAACAGTAAACGTAGTTGTTCCAATGAGTATACACAACGTACAATAAAGATTCATCTGAAATCGTAATATCATGCACGTTATTCCACAAAAAAAGAAGAGTTTAAAACATACTAGGCCTACAATCCGATGAATTGACGACGGACAACGTTAATATAAACAGTTTGAAGTTTAGGTCTAAAGACAGCCACCAGCTGTTCACCCGAATAGAATAGGTAAATTACAATTGCGAATTCCAGCATATAGGGCAAACGTAGGCTTAAGCGAAGTCCAGCATATACAACAAAAATATAAAAGCTAAATTAAACAACTTACCTTTGATTGTATGACCCATAAGATAATATTTATAATAAGCTAGAATTAACGTATAATAATATATCCATGAAATGCTATCTGTCCATATAATAGTTAAATTATCTTTCAATTATTTCATCATCGCATATATACTGTGACATTCGTGGATTCTGATTGGTTAATTCACCTGTCCTTTGAGGGTTGATCAAAGTAGTGAACACAAACTCCGACAAAGGTAGTCACTAACATATGGTATTGACCAGTAAAATTAAAGGAAGTCTCAGGTTTAACAAACTGTGTTTATTTGAAGAATGTATTGTTTAGAAGTATATTATTTCTTCAACAGACGGCTGTATGGATACTTGAGCTATGTTAATGAGACTGCTAATTAATTCAGAGTTACTCATTGGGACGTGACAAGTGGATTAGTTACTACACTTAAGAATACTCATCTCCTGTTTGTTCTGTTTTACAAGTTTTCCCAATAACTATTATTTTTTAAAGGAATAATAATTTTACCGGCTATCAATATTACTCATAAGCATATCCTAGTTCTAATTACCACGTTTTACTATTCTTAGATGAGTTTCTCATCAACTATAAAGATATTTTATGATTTAAGACATGTCTATTATTAGGCCAAATAAATATTTAACTAATTTGAGAATAAATAGGAATATAGGAATTCGTATACAGTAAGTGTATATTTTGTTCAGCAATTCCTGTTCCTACATCACAATGAAGCTATGGCAACCAATCAACGATGATGATACTTGACCATGACGTAAAAATGTCAATGTAAAATGTCTAATCGTAGATTCCTTTTATATAATTTTGTGTGTGTAATCGTTATTATTCATAGAAGAAACTCCTAAAATGAGAGTCGAGATAGGCCATAATCTAGTATTAGCCTACCTAATTGTAACTTTTTCTTCCCCCTATTTTGAAGTTGTGAATTTGTAATTAAAGCTCTGTCTACACTATCAAATTTTATGCGACAAAAATGTGCCCGTATATGGACATGATGATGTCATGTCACTACCATATTTGTGATTATCACTTTGGACACATCACATTTTTTAGGTAAAACTAGTTTGATAGTGTAGACAGAGCTTAAGAGTCCTTGGTTCAAATCATGTCATGGTGCCAGGATTTTCCTCACGACAAGAACTTCACTCAAACAAGCAATGTTATAACAAATATTCTTACCTGTATAAAATTCGATATTGATCAGATTTTCTATTTAGTGGATCTTTAAGCTCTGTCTACACTATCAAACTAGTTTGACAAAAAAGTGCCCAAATATGGTAGTGATATTCCTAAATAAGGTAGTTATATGAAATCATCATGTCCACATATATGGGCACATCACATTTGTTGTCACATAAAGTTTGATAGTGTAGACAGAGCTTTAGAAGAGTTTAAATAATTTGGTAATGTATTAATATGACACAAAATAACAATAAACCAACAATAAACGTTTAAAATTGACAGTAAAGTATACATACATTATTTTAATAGCAAAATATTTATTCCTTAAATTCATTAAAATCGAATACTAAATTACCAATAAAATAACAGAAACAGATGATACTAATACTACAGTACGTTAATATTGATAGATAAAATATATTAATCTTATATAAAAATGTATAGCCCTTCCGATTATAAACATCTCCAATTAAACACATCACTATGTGAGTCGTACACAAATTAAAGGGCCCACGAATGAGGATCCAAGCATACCTTGGTAGCCTAAAAAACAAGACTGGTGATAGATCCAGACACGCTACTTTTTAGGCTTAAAGCATAATTCAATATAACAGCTATTAATACCAATTTTGAATATTACCGTCTAAGTTTTTAAAACCAGAATATATTTTACAACCAAATAATCGAATCAACCATAGATAAAGTATAACCTATTTGGAATAATGCAATTGAAAAAGGTCTACCTGTATTACGTCATGCACAAAGAAAGTGTGTACGTGTTTCTGTGCAGGTATACTTAAAAATGTAGACCAAGACACTAAGTAAGATTAGAAACAAATTTTAATGGCATATATTAAACAATATTTTAGTAAAGTACTGTAATACAGATGGAGAAAAAAACCCATTAATCTCGACCGCCTGTAATATTAACTACCATTATTAAAATAATAAAATAATGATTTATTTCTATCTGTATTTTCGTCTGTACATTTAATTTATAACGAAACTAACTACTGTAAATTATATTTAGAAGACTTTATCATTCGCATGCAGCATAAACTTGTATATTTTCTATATTTTGATGAAAGACAAATATAAATAAATAAATTGTTATTAAGGCCATAATAAAAGCCTAGTAGCTGTATGAATAATATGGAAGTATATTAAATATTGAATGGAGTTAGTATGGATATTGTATTTTCTATTCGTATCTCAGAACGAAATATGCAGCACCTAACAATGTATTACATTGAGACAAATAACCCTTATATTATAAAGTGAAGGTGTTATGGCAGTTTTAGTTTAAACAATGTATGTACTGTATTATAAATATAGTGACAAAATGACCGATGATGAATCTGTGTCATTTAAATAAGCGCGTGGTTTTGCTAAAATGAACCACCTGTCATGCAAAAGATGAGTCGCGTAAAAGTTACGATAACAAGCCATTTAATGATATTACCTCATCAAGTTTTTGTTTTATAAAATGGCCGGTACACAATGAACGCCGTAGTTTGGACGAATAATCATAATTACATAAATTATTATATTACCTGTTAAGTTTAACCATAACCCATTTTATGTTCAAAATCTTGGATTCTCAGCACACGTAACTGTATGTTATAAAATGTTGTAAAATGGTTCGAAGTTCAATGAGGGTTATCTACATATATTTTTATATTTATCTACATTAAAATAGTAATTTGAAATAAAAACATGGAAGACATTGTAAAAGCCATTATTTTCGCGATCCGAATGGGTTATTAAAATTACAATATTACTAAATGCACATATACAGTATAGGCATAATCCAGTAATTTAAAGATAAATATGACATTTTCATTAGGGTTAATTGAGATTACATTTTGTGTGTACACTGAATGATGGAAATACTGTAATTACTTTACAGAGTAGGGATAGCCTATCTGCCGATGTATTTTTATTTGTTTAGCCTAACGTCGGTATAAAGACAGGAGTATAGAAGGAACACATGCGCATTGCATGTAGATATCGAAATAAAACTTGGCGTTAACCATTTAGTTCTAACTTTCTAAGCTTCATTGAATAGAAATTGCTTCCATTTACGTTATTACGTAAACAGCGCTTGCATTTACGTCATTACGTAAAAAGCGCTTGCATTTACGTCATTACGTAAAAATGGCTTGTATTTACGTCATTACGTAAAAATGGCTTGTATTTACGTCATTACGTAAAATGTTATTACGTAAAAATGGCTTGTATTTACGTCATTACGTAAACATGGCTTCCATTTACGTCATTATGTAAAAATGGCTTGTATTTACGTCATTATGTAAAAATAGCTTATATACGTCATCAATGTAATTTTAAAATGTATACAATTCAGAAATTTTCATAGTGGTGTACAAATCCGGCAGTTCCGTACTTATTTAACTCAGAGCAAGCTGTCTCCACATTATGAGTCATACCAGGAGGACCACAGCTAAAAACACCAAATCGTTTAACCTGTAAAATAAAAAAAATAGGAAAAACTACTTCGTTAATGGACTTTTAAAAAGTAAAAGTTAAAATATGTACGTATACATACATTATTTTAAAACACATTTTGAACTATTTGAAAGTTGATTATGTACAGATAAGAAAATAATTATGCAAACAGATGAAAAAACATATTTAATATACATTTAAATGTGGAAAAAGTTATGTAAATACAAAATGAACAATGTTACGATAAAGAAATTTATTTGGAAAGAAAAGTGGGATGAACCCATGTACCCACGTAAGACAAAAAAATAAATAAATAGACCAATATTATGTAGCGAAGGTTTAGGTAAATCAAACCATTCTGTTGTTATTTATGGAACCTGAAATATCATGTAGTTTAAACAGTACATATATTTTACTAAATTCGGTTTACTCATTAATTATACACCCTAACATATGGTTTATTAAAAAAAAACATCTTTAGAATTTAAAAAAAAACGATCCTGGGAATTAAAAAAAAGATTACTATATTGGAATACCTGTTGTCACTTATTAGGACAATACACTGTTTACAAATTTCTAAATATTTACGGTAATTAAAACTGGTTTAGAGTTCAAACCTCATAATAATTGTGACATCTCCTGACTTAATACTACTTAAAAGAATTAAGATAAAACAGTTTTCACATCCTTATTAATTAAAATGTAATTTACTGGATAACAATTAAAAATCAAGATGTTTTTAAAGGCCAAAATTGTCCCTCATCTAATTAGTACTCCAAAACACTCAAGGTTACGGAAGTGGTCATTACTTAATTTTTCTACAGAATTAAAGCAATTAATCCAGGATTTTGTAGATTCGGTGGTGTAAACATTTCATGTACTTTGTTTTGTTATTTGTTGACCACCAACCACCAACACACCCTGCAGGATCGAGGTTTCAATGTAAAAGTGTTTGTCTACATTCCGATCTAGTGTTGTACACTCATTTATGTAATCTCCGTATAGTTATGTCCTTGCTGTTATTATATCTCACCTGTGTTCAGATTTATACATTTAAATGTCATGCATATGATTATTATTTGCATTGATATTTTGAATTTAAGCAACATTTTAAAGTTGAGTATAATAGGGAGATTTCGATATGCGACCACCGACGTCATGCTAATTTATTGTGCGCATGCAGGGACGTGTTTCTCTCGCTCCCAACCCAGACTCACGTTTGCTGGTTTAGGTCCAGGCTTTTTTATGTCCGGCGACCTGATCTATAGTCACTCGGAAATCGATCGTAGCAAATCGAAAGCTCCTTAATAATAAAATAAGAACGTCATTTTACATTTGCGTTATAAAAAAAAAACAAAAGATAAATAATTACTCACGTCTGGATGATGTTTCTGAACAGAATTCAAGAAAGAAGTGAAATGAGGTCGACCAAAATGTGTTATAGACCGTAGACCAGTAAACAACGAGTGGTTTGAAATCTTTTGGAAATGACGCTCACAGATGTACTAAACAGAAACGAAACTCAAATATTAATTAATCAAATAAAATTAATAAAATCTGATCAGATTATCAGAAATATCAATAACACAATGAAAATAGGTAAATACAAATAGGGAGTGAAGATACAGGTTTTTCTTTCTTTGACATTTGTATTTTCAATGAAGCTTGTCTTGGGTTTCACAGATATTGGACTATTCGTTGTATCATTCTTAATTAGATAAATTAATTGTTATTTGTGAACGTAGTAGATAGGTTTGTTCCTCTCATTTAACAAATATAAATAAGCTACAACTATTATACTGATCATTTTCGTAACATGTTGTAAACACGAACTTCATACACAGTTTAATTTGTACTACAGATAGTACTTTCCTATTTAATTATGATAGATTCTTCTTTCGATTTATATATACCCTTACCTTATGAAAAGTACTTTACTAAAAATAGATGAGAGTCGATTGTGGTGCAAAAGAAATGGGGTTTAAGTATCAAGTTTGTTACTAAGATTCATATTGTATAATGAACCAAAGAAAATGTTAAACACGGAGCTAACCTTTAAGGAATTTATTTAAAACAAAAGATATTTAATTAGCTAAACTTACCAACATTGTTGTTCTCAAATCAAATTTTTGATAAAACTGTGTGATGAACAGGTGTACACAGACTAAGCCTGTTTTGTCATTGTCCTCCACCTCTCGAATTATATCCGTCAACCATTCAAAATGCTTCTGGGTTCTTGTCACCCATATAAAGTATACCTTTACATCGGAATAAAATACATTTGTTTTTATTATTGGACTGACAAAGACAGTTTTGATTAATGTTTCCAATTTTGAATATTGACATGATAATCAGAAATTAAAATGTTACCAGTAATGTAGTCCTATGTCATCTAGTTTTTGTCATATAGTCTTTTGTATATTTATCTAGTTCGTATATTTGTATTGTTTTTATGTTCTGTTAATGTTGGAGCAAGAGCAAGTGACAGTTGCTTTGCTCCTGGTAGAATTGTGCTAAATATTACTTTTGTTATTAGTTAGTGAGAAATACTTTCGTCAATTACTTAATGGTATGTGCTGAGTTCATTTAATCGTGCGCAGAATGAGTGCGCGCAGTTGAGTGAAGCGTCGGGAAAACAAAAGTTGTAGATGCTGCTGTGAGAAAAATGTAACTTCTAATAATATAATTTTTTATACAAACCTTCTTGCAGCTAATTCTAGAGTTGTTATTTGTTTTACTGATGATGTCTTTAAGAATGGAAGCATAAGGAGTGACACCAATACCTCCTCCGATCAGTACAGCCACATCAAACTGATACCAGTCTTGATGCCCCTCACCAAATGGCCCATCTAAACAAATCTAGAAAGGAAATAGCGGTTATATAGAAAATAAGAAGTAAAAGGAGATAATTCTTATTTCAGATATATAATCTGTAGTATGTTTCATCTGTTATTAGCTGTCAAAATCCAAGCGCTGCCTTTTTTAATGGCTTAGCATTCGACATTGATTAAAAAAGGACGTAGCAAATAAATTGAAAAAGTTAAGCTTTATAATTACAGCAGTAGGTGTTTTATAAGCAATTAATGCATATTTTGCATTCGTTAAATATTTTCAACGATGGAGTTTAATTTAACAAGGTACATTCAACGAATACAAAACATTCATTATTTTCATTTCATAAATTAACGTTTGATTGGTACTTACTTTAGGATAGCTTAGACCCTTTAAATTAATTGGATCAAACAGGTGGTACAGTTTAGTGGTCCATGGACCAACAGCCCGGACATGTACTGTCAAGGTATCCTCATGAGGAGCTGATGTTAGGGTAAATGGATGATATTCGGTATTGCCCATTCCTGGACAAGACAAACGAACCCATTGTCCAGATTTGTATTCAAAATGACTTGGTCGTTGGAATTCAAGAAAAGTTACATCTGAAATAAAATGTAAATTTGGTTAATAAAGTAAAAGAATTTCGTAGGAAAACAGAAAAATACCTTTCATTTGTTGTATGTGTTAATGTCTGCGGTACTTGTAATTCCTAAAATGGAAGTAAAGTTGAAAATGTGTCGACAGCACTTTTTATCCTATTATGGATAGGCATAAAGTGTCAATTATACAAACAAGAACAAGAGACAAAGAAGTGTCTCCTTATTTTCTCCTTTATTTTGTGGCTTAAAATGTAAATATTTTGATAATGAATAAAATTTACTTAAAAACATAAAAATAATTTATATACTAACTTGATGGTAACAATTCGGCTTTCTTTACAATTAGTGTTACTTTCTTCTTGCTGACACTGACTAGCTTGTCAAAAATAAAGACGACGGCTGGACCGACGAAGAACAGGTGAAAAAATGGTCTTTGAACAAGTTGACCGGTTCCGTGCAACATCATCAAAATGTATAAAATGATATAAAGATTGTGGGTTATCCAAAACAAGTTAAAGGAATTCTTTCGCGCGTACTGCGAAGAGAATATGAATATGATGGCGGTGACGATGACTAGGAGAACGCCAGTAAATCCTATAATGAACAAAAGGTAAATTATTATTATCGTTAGGCCTACGTATATTCATTATTATGTTTCATTTTCCTGAGGCAGATTATGAAGCGACGAAGATATCGTGTTGTTATTTGTCGCCTCTTTAACTACAGTTTCTTTGCAGAAACAAAACATCATTTGACATATAATATATAACAGTATGCATCTTTTAGTAAAAAGTAGACCTACCGAAACACTAGAAAAATTATTATTTATCGATGATCATATATAAACAGTATAATACAGATCAAAACTTACCAGTTATTGTGTTATAGAGCCAGTATTGAAACTTGGGAAGCTCGTGCGATCTATGAAAAAAGTCTCTAAAGAGGCATAGCAAGTCGTCGGCTGGCTGAGTTGAGATATGGTAGAAGTTGAATGCATGGCCAATACAATGGATTACTAAATTGAAGACAAAGTATTATTATTATTATATATTGTAAGCGTGGAAAGGAATAGATAGCAAGAAAAACGTTTGATTTTTTTTTAATATGATGTATTTGCTCCTAAAAAAGTAACAATAATTGTTTTATTAATAGATACAATTATACACTTACTTGTAAAAAACAAAGCTGAAAATGCAACTATCTTGTGAAAAGCCAATGCAGAATCGAAAGGTATGAATCTGTTTAGAAAGGTCTGTCTAAGCTTGGTGAGTAGATTACGACACATGGTTAGTAAGATTATTGAAAATGTGAACAACATTGCACTTGCAGCTCCTCTTGTTATCGACACTCCGTAGCCTGCTATCTGCCTCAGTCCTGCATGTTCTCTTTCGATGGTAAAGTCTAAAGAAAAAAAATTCATTAGTCAGTAAACTTCAAGTCCTTGTTTGTTTGTTTTGTTTTTGTATTGCTTTTCTGCACACACATATCATTTAGAATTTACAACTCAAGAACAAAATTACACTAGTAGATTACAACAATTACAAGCGTGCAAAAGGAGGCCAAAATAAGTTTGGAGAGGTGAACAACATTTTGGCTATTTACATTGCCACTCTGATATTTACCACTTGAAGTGGAGGTTATTTTGAAACAATGAAAACAATTACTTACAATAGGCTCGTTCTGCAAATATTCCAAATAGTACCAAGAAATAGAGAACTAGGTGAAAGATGCGAAGACGATTGTTTTCAATGAATCTCGTGGTTGCCAGAATACGTCGCTCGAACGATGTTTGAGAGTATTTCGCATTTACAGTTTTAACGTAACGTAGATCTTTCGATGTACGTCTGTATTTATTTTCCTTCTTTCCTTCTATTTGCCTGTGGAACAATTCGATTATTTGGTTTTTATCAATCGTCAAACTTAGGTATATAGGGCAAAAGACTAATCGAACCATCTAGTAGTTTGTTCCCTCCTTAGGAACTTATAAACAGAATATTAGAAGAGACTTGTGAGGAGAATGTACACATTGTTGTGGAGTTGTGGCTTGTTGGTTATTATGGGTTAAGTAAGTAAGTCCCGTCAAGTAAGTCCCGTCACATGTCAGGATTTTTTCTAAGGAAAAAATTACAACTCCACTCCCAAAGACTTGTAATAAGACTTTGTTCATGTAGAGCATCTTGTGTAAATGTTTGTCTTGTGGACCTCTGATCGGACCCTAATGATCAGCAATTGCTGGATGGATCACCCTCATTAAATAAGGTAAAAAAAAAAAGAAGAATTGTCGCATTAATGGTAAGATGTTGAGCGAATGGATACTTACTTGTATGCCCGTATCAGTGTTTCAGCTCTTCGCAGTGACCCTCCCTTTGTAGCAGGATAGGCAGGTATAACCTTTTCTTCCCTATAATTGCCTCCTAATCATAGAAATAAACAAATATTTAGACTCTACATTAAAATGATAACACATTAATATTCAACAATCTGGGTACAGTATCCCAAATGAAAATATGGTAGCTCAAATAGCATTCACTCTTATTTAAAGCTTACTTAATTTTAATTTATAAAAGACAAAATAGTAATACATTGTTAATATATATAATGCAATAAATACATGTTTAAAGCTAATCTTAAACTGTAAGTAAATAAAATCTTTAACAAATTAAATAATGGAATAGAGAATAATGTTAGTTTATTTTCTTCTTAAAGTTATAAATAACTGATCTCATCTAAGTTAAACACGATGCGTACATTATTTTAAAAACAAAAATACTTTAAAGTAGTTACCTGCAACACCAATATAGACTCTATCAAAATGTTTCTTATGTTCGCCCATCAATTTTAAGAAGTTTCGAAAGTTTAAATTATCTTTTTCCTTGAATCCTGCCTTTTCAAACATTGAATCAATTAGTTCTTCAACACTATCTTGTTCAATTGTACCACTCATTCCTTCCAACATTGACCTATTGGTACAAACAACATCAATATTAGTTTTAAGAAATAAATTGTCAATGTCGTATACACAACTTAAAGTAAATGAAGGGGAAAAGTGCATACATACAATAACGCAATACTAGGTATAACAACTGTTGTAAATCATATAATTGGATCCATAAGAAATCTCTTATAATACAATCTTATTAAATTCTGGTATGTTTGCGAGTAGAGAAAAATCAGTGTACAAAACGCTCCAAAATATTGTATGTAGGGTGTTGCAAAACCTCTATGAAACTTTGTTCGTACACCTGTTTTTGCATGCTTAACTCTCAAATTATTAATATATAAGTACAAATCTTACTTGAGCATTGCTTTAAATTCTTCTCTGGAAAGTGTTCCCGTCCGACCAATGTCATACACATCAAACATTAGCCTTAACTTGTCCTCTGGTGAGCCTAAAGAATGACAATATTTGAATATGTATAAATATAACAACCACCATTCTAAAAACCTACAAAATAAAAATCTACATTTCTTAATTTTAGATTTAAATAAATAAAAAATGTCTCACCTTTGGCAAATATGATTAACATATCTAACAAATCTCTAAATGAAATTGTTCCAAAGTTTTCTTTGTCCACAACTTCAAACATTTGCTCAACAAACAATGACTTTGGTTGCATCGACAGCGCCTCTGCAAATTCCTGTTTTGTAAGTCTACAACCTAATACTTCCTGCGCAATTTCTGCGTTCCAGCCAACTATATCCATATCAGATGGGTCTAAATCTTGTGATAACGCCTAAAGACAAAATGTAAAATTAATTTTCAAAATAGATTAGGTAATAATATTAGGTAATCAAGCGAATGTCGTATAGTCTTTTCTTTCCTGTGGATGCACTTCATGAGTCCATCTTTGTATTATATGTAATTTCTTTTAAGTTTTGAGTACTTACATGAGCAAATGCTGTTCTAAAGAATCGTTCTAGTGTCTTCTGTCTTTGTTGTTTTGTTATGGATCCAAATAACATCATATCATGTGTCAGCTCCTTAGTTTTTATCATGATTTTTAAACTACCAAGAAATCCTTCCATATCGCGTATAAATTTCTGTCTTGAAATTCGACTTGAAAACATCAGTACCTTACAATAAATAATAAGTAAAAATATCTAATAAACAAATAAAATACTTGTATAGTAAAATATAGATTATTATTATAACAACATAATAACTGAGAAATTGTGAAAGACCTCTTATTGTCCATGAGAAAAAAATGAACTGAACAAGGCCATGGTATGGAGATGGTACCCTCCAGCAACTACTTACAATATACCATTACAATTTGATTTTTTGAAACAAATAATTTAACTACTTACCAGGTCATATTCTTTTTCCATCTTCACTCTAAAATATCTGCAGCCTTGATCGACGGTTATATAAAAACTAAGTTTTTTCGTGTTGTTCAAGTTAATAACGTGACGTTTTTCATTGAAATCTTTTCCGTAAACAGTGATTGCTTTAGCACCAAGAGCAACGATGACTGATATACATGGTGCATCAAAACCACACCATTCTTTAACTGTAAGAAAATGTAAGAACTAAATAATATTTTCTAATTACAAGATACAAGTCCACTTTAATGGTTCATGATTAATGGTTGTTTTAATTATAATGCGATTTCTACAGTCTCTCGCACATTCGGCGGCAGGGGAATCAGTGGCAGAGGATAAAATGGCACCAGAACACCAAGGTAAACTTACTACTCTCTTATTCTTATTAGAGAAGACTTTCTGTACCATCAGGATTATGTTTGAGGAAAACCACGAGCCATAACCTATCATGACTATATACTATCGAATTATGAGATAGTTTTGCCCATAACATATAGTAAAAATCGTTTATATATGTGACAAATAAATAAGCTTCCAAGTAAATGAAAAAAAAAAAATTGAAATGTTAAAGGATAGATAAAGATTATTTATATAGCCTATATAGAGTATTATATTTACCTCCAGTGTATGTCAGAATGTTGCTGATATCTTCCATGCTTTGTTGAACAGCTCTTCGTTTCTGCTCTTTCATCTTCCACCACCTTGTTGCTTTGCTTAATATGATAAGCAGTAAGACACACGCTAGTAAAATGAATAGTATCGTTAGCTTTATTAATATGATCATTTCTACTTCATGTACTACATGCAGCTTCATTCACATGTATTCAATAATAGTTAATACTATATCAGTAGGCAAAGCAATACCGGCTTGATACGGTAGCATTTCCTTAAAATGCAGTCAATCAGATTTGTGATTTGTAGAATTGAAGACAAGTTCCGATACTTTTTACCATGAGAAGAATAGTAACCGTACTAACTTACCGAATATCCAAAGTAGGATAGCACCAAATGAAATCAGATATGCTATTTCACTGCCTGTAAAGTAGTCAAATGTATATATCTTGGTACATTCTTCCATTGATGTTGAGTTGATGATAAGAAGGTCCATTGCTTCTCCGACATCATAACACGGATCACCTGTAATGTGTATAGAATACATTCATTCATTGTATCTAACGTACTGCTTTTAGAAGACTATAACCAAACTGTAATATAACCCCAACCTTGTGAAATTCATCAAAGTCACTTGGAAAGGAAAGATTTATATTTACCTTTATTATAATGGAAAACATCATACTGAATATCATCATTTGTAATGTCTGTCGCAGCTACAATTACATCTTTTAAAAAGGTATTTCTTATTGTGGTAATGTTATGTCTTGTAAAAAGTCTGAAAATGAAACATGGTAATAGTGAATTCTTACTAAGAAGTATGAATGGTCAGTATTGTACTTATTCATTTAAATCTATCAAATATGGGACTCCATGTAAAATCAGATGTGTATCCAAAAATGTTTTTGTCTCAAAGAGCGACGTCGAGTTTGGCTTGGTCATGATCTAGTGTTGGATGGGGATGAAATGTCAAATTTAGGTCATTAAAAATGCAGTCTCACAGTACAGGATATAATATCAGCAACGACAATAGATAACGTACCCATTATTGATGTTTTCGAACCAGAATCTATCACCATCTCTAATCCTTAGAAACTGATCTAGTATAACATGATGGAACAGTTCTCCAGGACCATCACTTGTAGTCTCCAGCAAACCTCCTACCCATACATCTATGTTATCAATGTTTCCAGAAATATTTTTCAGACGTCTTAGAATCTGAAAGAACAAGTGATTATTAGATTAAAATTGACTAATTTCATTATATATTATTATTTTTAACCATTCCTTAGATTTCTAAGGCCAAAGGGCAATTAGTAAACATAATATAATAATAATAATAGGACTTGATAAGCGCACATATCCACCAAAGTGCTCAAGGCGCCGTCAATATTATTCACCCAATTTTCTACACATGGATTATTTGTCCAGTACTATTATGACAACTTCTGTAATATACACGGTGTCATGCAAATGTATGTATCATAATACAGTATTGGTTAGTTTAAGCTTACGATACAGTCGTCACGAAAAACAGTAACACTTATTACAGAGTTTGATTTGATGATATTTGACAAAATAATAGATACAGTACCGAAAATCGAATGAAGTATTCATAACAACATATATAGTTGTGGAATATTTATTCACTCTTTTGTGTCTTAATTATCATAGGGATCAGAGCTGTTGGATATGCACTTGAAATATTTCCATTGACCCAGACAGTTGCCTCGGTAAACTATTTACTTACATTTTTATCTATGGCTGATGTGCTGTCATTGCCTACATTGTTAATATCTTCAAAGGATTCCTTTCTTCCAAGTCCTAGAGAAGCTCGAATGGTATTGTAATCTGGGAGTCCATGATCGCGTCCTCTTTGAATGTTTAGAGCCATTAAATCTCGTCTTGAAAACTCCAAAGGCCCAAACACCATTCCTGTAAACATAAGCTTAGTTTTAGCATGGAGAATGGAGAAATAATTAAGATGTCGCCATAATTACTTACGATGTCGATATGGAAGATTATTTTGGTACGATTTTGAATACTTTGTTTTATAGGCTCATAGCAATATATCTGTTTTAATGAAATTAAATCTTCCAATGGTTCATAATCATTGGTATGAATTATGTATTATATTTCATTTAAATAGTAAGTATACAGATACATTACTGTACTTTACACCAAAAGAAAACAAAATATATTGTTTCCAGTCCGGTTACCTCTATTAGTGCGTTGATATGGTATATCTACCATATTATTATCATTATATATTTTATATTATGGTATACGCAATCAGTTGACTGAAAGTGAATGATATATTAAAACTATTCATCCGTATGTTCATCAGCTTTGAAGTAATGAAACTACCGATAATGTTTTTTTTAGAAATAACAGCTGAATTTTGTTTGATTTGATAAGAGTTAAATTGTTTATTCAGTGAGAATATTTACCTCGTAGGTCTTCGGTTATGATGTTATCTTCTCGTTCTGTGATCTGGGATGCCATTCCTAGTAAGATTGGTTCAATGTCATGTTCTAAAATTGGTACCTATAATAAAATTTGAAAAAAACATTTTTTTATACCTTGCATAATGATATACTGTACTGTATTATCGTTAAGATGTTGCTACACTATACTACTTTACAAGTTCCATCATCAATCATATTTCAATGACATTATAAGTATGGTACCAACCTGTGGATTCCAGTACGAATTACAAGTTCTGATTCCGTGGTGATCTGATTTAGCTTCTTTGTTTGGGTGATAACTTGAATGAACTGTTGTTTTTATATATTCACATTGTGTTGTTCTTTATCAAATAAGAAGAATATATGCTTATTTATCTCTATTTATTTCATATAGTATTAAAGAAAAGAAATCATAATAAATTTTCTCTGAATAATCAGTTTAGCCAATAATGTTCTCTACTTTTAAGCAAATCTAGATTTTTTTGTCTTATGTGGGTTTGCCCCACTTTTCTTTCATCATATTTTAAATATTGAAATACATTGCATGTAATAAGTAAAATCAATGAATATAATATATATTGCTTATTGCCATACAATAACTAACATTATTTTTCAACCTCTATTTTTTTTGTGTTCAAAACTGTTCCTAAAGAAATGTCTGCATAATTTTACTTTGATCCAAGTTTAGTTCTCTTCTTCTTAAATAAATATACAGAATTAAAAACAAAGGCTTATTTTGTTCTTGAAAATATCGGTGCCTTCATAAGCATTCCTGTCATAGTTTATCCGTGCTTTAGTAGAAGTTTCAGATCAAAGAAAAGATCAGTTGAAAAACCCCTTATAATCCTATTAATAAGTCAAACGTTCATAAATATTTAACATACCTGCGTATAACACCTGGTGGGACTAATGTATGACCGAATCGCATCGCAGCTGATTGGAAAACGTGTGAAATGCCCGGATGTACGTGTTGATTATAACCTACAATATACAGAAATAAATTGGTGTAAATAATAATAAATTGATGTTGGATGATTGTTAACAAAACAATACTCCTTGACATTCTTGAAATCAGTATTGTGTTTGAATTAGTACCAAATCATTGATCAATACTTGCTACCTGAAGATGTAAAATAGACACAACTAAACTAAACTGAGGCCAGTGTAGTTAGGATTTGTCTACAATGTCACTATAAATATGATGATAATAATAGCACAGCACGCTTTTATATTGTCTTACCTGAATAACTTGGAGTTTCTTGGAGGTTTAAAAATGCAGGTAACCATTCATACAAGACAATATTCTAAGTAAAAATAGTCGTTTTTTTAAATAAATGAGATATCTGTCCATTTTGGAGGTTCGTTGAAATTGTCTTCAGGCATAACATTATAACAATAATTGTGGTTAAAAGGTGCAGTATTGGTAGATGCTGGGTGTTTTGTTGTTTTACAATTGTTGTTTTGCAACAATAAAAGAAAAAAGAAGGATGTCTATTATTAGTTAAAATTTGTAAAACAAATTAGTAAGTATTGTATAAGTAAAACTACATTTAACATATTAGATTTCTGTCTCATAAAATAAATATCAATTTACTTGATAGATAGCTATTGTCCATTTTCGAGCTTCGTTATAAATCTTTTCATCATTCCAACCAGGTTGTCTTGCAGCAAAATAATCAGCCCAGTAGTTGTGATAACGAAATAGGAGAATACCAAACGTAAGAAGGAATGGGTTTTCGTTGCCACGAGGATTTCCCAACTCTGAAAAAATAATTTAAATAATCAGAAAACTTGTTATGGTTTAGGATGATTTAGTAGTGGAGCTTAGAGGTTAACGCCTTGCCTCTCACCTCCAAAGATCAGGGTTCAATCCTGATCTATAAGAGTGTCAGAGTTGTAACTCTTCTACTACACTCTCTAAGCCTCAAATGAGTTTGTAAAAAGTAAAAGTTTATAAGCACGATCAATTATAGTTTATTCAAACTTTTTGGCCAGTTTCTTGCTGTTAAATGCGTATAATATACAATAATATATAAATAAACAATTGTTGGTGAACATTCAAAGGATTGAATACTTACTGAAAAACCGTTCAGCATTTCTTAAGGTATGGTTGTGAGCCTCGGCAGGAGGAGGAGGGTTTGCCATTGGGAGTCCTATGTCATTTTCATGAGGATAGTTACCACGATGGCTTCGGCTCAATCTGCCACCATGGAACTCTCGTAGTGCATCAGCCCAAGCCTTTGAAGTTCCGTAGATTAATCCTCCATCTAAGAAAGGGGTCACCTCATTTAACTAAAATAAGAAACATGATATATAATTTATAATAATGCATGAACATGAATATCGTGAAAACAGATAGTGTAAATTGTAACAATTGTGATGAAATTCTGTGTCGATCTCTATTGGTGTTATTTGTTTAAATTTACACCATGTGATCAAAACAAGCAAGACAGTAATCTGATTGTACTCTGAATTCTATAGTAATCCCAGGTTGGGACAACGACCGTGGAAAAAACAAATATTTCTTTCCTCCATTATTATATACTCCACGGTTATAGTAAAACTTGGAATTACTACTACCGTACAATCCGAGACTACATCAATCAAGACATTCTAAAGTTTTACCTTAGGCCTACTTCCTTTGTTAAGGAATCACATGCTTTAGTACACATCCTACTTTACTTGTTTTGCCATACAAACCTTTTGTTTGGCCTACTCACCTGTTGTCGAGGACTATTTGGAGAGTATCCCGTGTTCATATCATATCTTGTTCTTAAAAATGGCATCTGGAAGTCTTTAGGAGCGTTTGGTATATGTCCTTCTGGAAGAGGAATATTGAAATACTCTGGTGGGCAGCCTGGTCTCTGAGCATCCAAAATTTCCTCTACAACCTGTTGACCTGCAAAAAGTATATTAGTAAAGTAAAAATTGAAAAGTAAAATTGTTCCAATAATGCCATAAAAGGCTGAAATAGAAATATTCTTCTATAATGAAATTACTAATACTAATTTAATTTAGATATGTTAACTATGGTATTAATAATTACAATTATTTAAATGACACTTTGCTGGAGTGGAATGTCATTAAAATGATCGCATTATAAAATGTATTGTATGTTTGACTACAATTCGGAAGTTTATTTAAATGACACTTGGCTGACCTGGAACTTCGTTGCATTATATAATAAATACACAATAAATGGACCGAACAATAAACATTTATAATAATTATATTTTTTACTTAAAACTTGAGCTTTTGCATATTCTTATTAAATACCTCTGTAACCTTCAAATCTATTCTTATTTGTTACAGTCCAATAAATGCTTTCAATTCATTTTCAAATAGCATCAACAAATTATGCATATGTTATCACAGATAACCTTTATAGCTAATTATAATATCACTGAGACAAAATATTTACCAAAGAACGTCATTAAAACAGTCCGATTAAGAAAGGAACGATGCCCCGTTTCTCCCTTCATAATAGCCTCACTAAGTTCCAACGGAGATGCTCTGTTGTGTCCAGACGGTTTGTAGGAACCATCAGAGTAAGCTGGTGGGACGAGTCTACGGAGTGGCATATCTGTGGTAAAATAAACATAACATTACAAAAAAACATGCATTTTGAAGAAAGCCACAACAAGTACTTCATTTAAAATGAGTTGAGCCTTTAGAATATGTCGTAGATTTGAATATGAAAAGAACAATAAGAAGTTTGTAAAAAGGAGCATTAGCCTTTGAACTTACTTTTGCTATTACAGCCTGGGTAGGCCTACTACGGTATGTCTTGAGTGGTCGTGGTTTTTATGGAATCTTTGTAATGCTTACTTATGTTATACATACAATACTTTTAATATTACACTGTCTATCACACAGTAGCTTACCTGCAGCACCCCAGTTAGGGTTTGTGGGATTGTTGTACCAGCCGTCATATCCTGGGTATTCTGTAAAGAGAATCAACATTTATATTGGAAATTATAATATTCTTGTGGTGATGATGATCTATATTCATAGTATGGTGGTTTGGTAGTTTTTGGTATGGTTAATAGTTTTTGGTATGGTTGGTAGTTTTTGGTATGGTTGGTAGTTTTTGGTATGGTTGGTAGTTTTGTTGGATTGATTATGAAGATGAAGTTAGATGAATACCATACTGTATCGGATCGGATTCGAGAAGGTAGAATGGAAACTCGGCCGACCCACCTAATTCAGAAGATGCAATACAATAGAACATAAGTTCAGCACTACATTTTACAATTTATAGGGTCCACATCACTGTGGTAACTATGTCAGTAGTGATAGAGAAAAACATGAAATATGCATCATACCTGTATTAAAGTTTTCCTGTTTTGGTTCTGGGTGTGAACCTATGAAATTTGTATAGAAAAAAGAATTATGCCATAATTACTGATGTCATCGGGCAAGAGATTATAAAAATGACGATTATAGAAATCACGATGGGACATTTTATCACGTGGAAGATCTACAATATACCTGCTACGTAACCATACTAATGGATCTTATTATGTATCATAATATAACTATGTTTTAATTAATACAGTTAGATAGGTATCTGGTAGACTGGCAACAGTCTTCCACATAGAGTCTGGTGTCAGCCACAGAATCGGGTGATTTTAATGTGTATATATATTGGTTTATGCTTTGTGTGGGCTACTTACAATTGATTTCATCCGAGCCATCACTACAATCTTCATTCCCATCACATTTCCACATCCAGGGTATGCAGTCTTGTTCATTCACACATTGGAACTGATATTTATTACATATATCTATATCAGAAAGTATATAATATATGGCAGCAGTTACATAAGATAACAGATGACAGGGTATATATATAAATATAATAATAGTATACTATTGATCAAAACCAATAGACCGAAATCGAACAGTATTAGATATCTGTGTGACGGCTTCAATTGGAAATATATTATACAATTTTTAAAATAATGTTTACACAAATATGAAATGAAAATGTTTCTTTTTTTCACATATCTCTTTTTGTTTTTTAAACAGGAAGTCGTAAAACGTTAAATTTACAGCAATTCTAAAGAGGAGGAATGTGCACCGACCTGAACGACGAACAGCTATGGCTCAGTGAATGAAATAAAAACTATAGAGGAACAATAACACACACACGTACAAGCAATAAGATTAATAAAAGAATTCGAAATAGGCTAGGCCTACTTAAGATTCGCTGAAAAGTGTGAATTAGTGAAGGTGTATAATACGGTCAGTAAAAAGTCATTGTATGCTTTCCGAACACCGCCATAATGTTACAAAATATATTCATCTTTAGCTTAGGCAAATTCTGAAATTAGGGTAAATGCAGAAGCTATCACAATGTAGACATACGTCTGTGACCATAATTCAGGTTTTGTATGCGTATACCGTCTGCACATTTAATCATGGATTTAATATAGCACGTACCATGAGTACCAACCATTGTCGGTGTATGTTGGAAATTCTTCGTTAACAAAGAAGATTATCGTACAATTGCAACAAAGAATTAGTACTGTACTCATATCATTGCAAGCGAAACAATAAGATCTTTGACATTCTTTGGAATTTCATGAAAAGAATTGTAACACACTATAATAATAGTGTCTCAGTGGAAGGCTATTGCTGTAATTGAAATAGGCCAAGTGCACTTTATTTTATCTTTCACAATTAGTATATCACACATTGTGGCTGGAAAGTTGTAATCAAATACTGTACTCAAATACTGTACAAAAACAATTTAATAATTAATAAATAATAATAACCTTATTTATTTCAAACTTGAATTTTTAAATAACTAAGAACAAAATAACCATAAATAAGAAAGATAAGAAAAAAACATTCACTTAGAATTCAATTGTTAGAAATGTAGTACAGTTACTAACAGCATAAAATTCGTTTTTATGTTGCATATACAAAGACTAATATTACAGACATTGTCAAAGATAAAGAACATCTGTGGAATGGGACAGCTGTGTGTGTGGAAGGTGTTCTTCATGTTTTACTCAACAAATAAAACTATGACGACAAATCGACTATTAGTAGGCATTACAACTACCGGTGATTACAACAACAACAATATTATTATAAAATATATTATTGATAAAATGACGTCATTCGAACTAGGTTATTGGGAGCTACCCAAATGTTGTTCGTATAGTGCACAATCTTTGGAGACATTTTCTGATGACAAATCCCTTTCTTTGGACACATAAGCACTATCTGACATATGCATGACCTCTATCAAAGAACTTATAACACAAGAATCTCCTGTTCTTCAATTTGCATTCAAAACACAGTATCGGAAGTACAGGGTTAAAAGGTCAAACTGGGCGACGCCATTTCACAGCATGGAGAAGCGCCCCCTCCAAACTAGGAAGTCAATTACTCTACCCCCATAGAGTATTAGCAGATCCCCTCTATGGTTTTGACTTTCTAATTTGATGCGGGCGCCCTACTCCTCAGTCAATTACTCGACCCCACCCCCCTAGAGTATTAGCAGATCCCCTCTATGATTTTGACTTTCTAATTTGATGCGGGCGCCCTACTCCATGGCTCACAATGGCGCCACCCATAGCTCTATTCTATCCCACAATGCCTTTCGAAATTGTTACGCGCTTCGGACGAACAGGAGATTCTTGTGCTATAAGTTCTTTGCCTCTATTCATACAGTGTTCTATACCTTTTGTTATATTTCACTTGTATACTAGGTGGCCTATGTGGTTACATCAACCCCATTTATATATGTTAACATACTGAAACATAACATAGCCCATAATAGACTCCTTTGTTTTCTAGTGTACTCTTTTTCTATATGTATTCGTCTTTTACCAATATTCTATCAGTACCTGATGATGACCTATGGTCGAAAGTACTCGTACAATAAATATTTTATTTTGAGGCAGAAACAAGAAATTTGTCTGTTTTATTTTTATACATGATCCTGCCTATGCAGCACCTATTTCTTTCTTGTTAACATACTGTATATAATGCAGCCACTATTTACAAAAGCAATGAATTTCTTTAAATTAATAATAATATTAACAAAATAATATACGGAGGTGACCAAATATTAATTTAGAAATTAAAATATTTTATTTTATATTCTCTTGTTCCCAAGACTATACCAGCAGAAAAGAAATAGTCAATACATTTAGGGGTTATAAAAAGGACTACTTTTCTAATACTTTCGAAAGTTTAATTTAATCATTTAAAAGTCTAATTGTACATTGTACAGCCATCGCTGCACTTGCAACCGACCATAAAATTGTATAAGTATAGGCCTACATTATTGATTTATTATTATTATTGTGCTACAATATGTTAGCATTTAGCGGCTAACCACGGCTAAATATTAATTCGTTATGGACTATAACTAACTTGTCGGGTGTTATTTAACATACTGTAATCAAGTTAATGTATTTCTATGTTATATTTACTAACCTTGCGTTACTGCATATTTTGGGTTCCATAGTATACATAGAATTATGACTAGGTCTCTATTATATAACATTCCACAACTTCAATATCACAATTTCAAAGAAAGACTGCACAACAGCACCAACCTCTACCGTTCTAAAGCACTCAGGCTACCATCATGATGATAGATCATTGGTGGTTTGCAAATGTTGTGACTGGTACGGGCCAGGTAATGGCGACTTTATAAAGTACAATGAGTCAGTTATTCTATTCAGGGCTAGGCCTATGTTTACTGAACACAAGTCTCCAGTCATGCAACAGTTGTTCTTTTATTTTGGTTGGTATTTCACGCCTTTCAAAAGCATCGAACCATATTAAAACGTTTCATTGCCATTCGGTAGTTTTCATAGGTGTTATAAAGCACAGTTTTAAACGTTCATATACTTCATACTTGAATTAAGATCGAACCTGGTATCTTTTTATGTCACCTGCGCGCGCGTGTATATGGCACAGATTATAGGCCAGCTGTCAGAACCAGCTAATACACAATTATATCTAGCTTTTAATTTCAATTTTTTTTTAAATTTTTAGTTTATGTAAAATGTATAAAGATTAGTTATAATTATTACATGTTCTTCTATCATATCTGTTAAGGATAATATGTTTTGTAAAAGTTTTTGGAATATTGTACCACATCTTCTGCTTAGAATGAAGAATCTGCACTTGTGTTATTCCCAATCTCTCTCTTCTAGTAATGAAAAGACGAAGTAGCAACTTTAGTTCAGTCTGTGGCTTTACCACGGATTCTAAGGAAAATTCTTACTTTTCTTTTAGTGCAAAAACGTACCACTCGATTGTCTACAGCGCAAGAATAGGCAGTTGGTTACTTTTTATTTTCATCTGCATTATGTTATTTTTCTTATATCTTGTACATAATTCAGTTTAAGTTTTCTTGTACAGTAAATAGGCCTATTGTTAAATCATTTTTTCTCTAACTTGTATTTTGCTTACTCTGGACGTACCTCCATTCAAGGAGTGTGCCACTGTTTCAAAAGTGTAGCTTCCAAATAAATTATTATATATTATTAGCTATTAGGCCTATATTTTCTGTTATTTCATGTTACGGTACATACGTTATGCAGTATACATTTCTCTGTTTTGAGTTAACGCCGTCACTTAAACTAGCAACCCTCGTAGCACTTGTCCTCAATCTACTGACCTTTAGGATTATGCTTATCCTTAGGATTGTTGTATACGAATTATTGTAATATTTAATCCATATCCCCTTGATCTTCTACCTTAATCGTCATCCAATTAATATTCCATTCTTGAAATAAACAAACATGTATGTAGCGGCTGGGTTACGCATAATGAAACAACTTATTTCCTATATGGAGATATATCCATGGGTTACGCTACTCAAAATATTATGCGCGCGTATTATACATAATCACTATCGTTATAGTAATCTCTATTAATGGAGCCATAGGCCCGCAGCCTGTTGCCAGCACATCAAAAATGCACAAATTACCCATGGTGGGGCCTGTGGCAAAGCGAATTTTGTTAAATGACACCTGGCTGGAAATGGTACTCTCGCACGTAAAAAATATGGTGAATGGCATAGGAAAAACTGTAGATGCAAAATGTAATCAGTCTTGTAGATTCTACAAAACTGAGAACATTTCGCATATAGATCAGTGTACAATTGATAAAAAGTTTTAGTATCGGAAAAAACCTGGAAAACTTGTGTTACCAAACTGTTATTTGCTCCAGTTTGAGAATTTTGTCATTATACACACAGCTGCTGTGCATATAGCCACAAACATAAGACATTACGATAGCAGTACGTTGACATAAATCTTTATTGAAATCCAGGTGATATCCTGTGTACCTCTATATAAAAATAGAAAAGCTATTTGTCGAACTATTCAACATTTCTAACAAAACTCAAATTACAATGCAAAATGGGCGGTCTACAATATCAATCGAAAGCCATTCAATGACGTCGGTTAGATTTAGAGACATGCGCATACCTAATGCGCGCGCATGGTTTGGTCGCTAGACGAATTTAGATTATACGTTTGTTGGGTACTGGTCATTTCTAACCGGCGGCGGGGCCTATAGTAGTGTAAATTTGATTGTGTGTCTATATATATAGTTGAATATTTATGCAAGGTGAATCTGTAGTTTACTTATTGTACTGGAGAAGTCTTACTAGTAGTAGGCTTAGTAAAATGCAATAATGTATTAGAATTATTAGATTAATACATTTGTAATTATTTACAATTCCTTAAAACCAAATTTTACACAATAATATATATTGAACAAGTTTGGAACAAGTAGCCTATACATAATATGCTATATCCATCATTACACTATTACAATGTCTGTTATTACGTCATATTTCCAGATATTTATTTTCTCTTGCTAGGTATAACCTCTGCCGACCAATCACATTTAACCAATATATAAATGTCTATATATACAGTCACATGATTTAAAGATTCAATCGTGCATTGCTATTCTTAACTACACGCTGACCAATGAATAGCTACATGTTATATTTACATTACATTTTTCTTAACAAATCCTACAAAAATATATAAATTTATTTATAAGTGTTTTCTATTAAGTTCCTATGTATTATAAAATTCGTTATTTTAGATCTCCAAAATGTTTGATGATCCATAATTTTAAAAATGCAATGGTGCGGTACGTCTCTTAATTACACAAAGTACATTTATGTTTGAAGAGACAGTGTAGTTTTTAGTCATTACTCTAAATCATAGCATATCCAAAACATACTTTTAAAAATAAAGATATCTTAAATTTTCAACCTTTTTTAAACACATACAAACGTTCAATGAAAGCAATCTATATATTAAATAAAGACAATATAAAAGGAATGTTTATCGTCTTTGTACAGTTAAAGAACCCAAAATTTGTATCTAGGATTAACATTTTAAATTCACATTTAGATACAATATCCAAACATTGATCATTTGGAAAAGTCGCTTAACTTCAACTTTCACCCAAAACACGATACAATTTATTTATGGTAATGTATATTCAATGAATACACAACATATAATTGAAAGTTAAAAGTTTTCGAAATGGTGAATAAATGCTGCGCCGTCAAATTTGTTCATTTCTACGCATGCGCTTTCAACACCATTGGTCATTCCTGGTGGTCCACAGCTAAACACGCCGATCTTGCTCACCTGTAAAAGGAACAGTCAAAAAGTTAATATTTATTCACAGGTTTCAGTTAATTATAATCTTTTTAAGGAGCTAAAATGAAAAAGAGCAGACATGCTAGTTGCGAGTAGTGCAAAGACTTGTGAGAAATGCAAAGATTTGCGAGAAAGTGCAAACAGTTGAGAGAAAGAGCAAAGAGTTGCGAGAAAGAGCAAAGAGTTGCGAGAAAGTGCAAAGAGTTGCGAGAAAGAGCAAAGAGTTGCGAGGAAGTGCAAAGACTTGCGAGAAAGTGCAAACAGTTGAGAGAAAGAGCAAAGAGTTGCGAGAAAGAGCAAAGAGTTGCGAGAAAGTGCAAAGAGTTGCGAGAAAGAGCAAAGAGTTGCGAGGAAGTGCAAAGACTTGCGAGAAAGAGCAAAGAGTTGCGAGACAGTGCAAAGAGTTGGGAGACAGAGCAAAGAGTTGGGAGACAGAGCAAAGAGTTGCGAGAAAGAGCAAAGAGTTGCGAGGAAGTGCAAAGACTTGCGAGAAAGAGCAAAGAGTTGCGAGAAAGTGCAAAGAGTTGCGAGAAAGAGCAAAGAGTTGCGAGGAAGTGCAAAGACTTGCGAGAAAGAGCAAAGAGTTGCGAGAAAGTGCAAAGAGTTGCGAGGAAGTGCAAAGAGTTGCGAGAAAGTGCAAAGAGTTGCGAGGAAGTGCAAAGAGTTGCGAGAAAGTGCAAAGAGTTGCGAGGAAGTGCAAAGAGTTGCGAGAAAGTGCAAAGAGTTGAGAGAAAGAGCAAACAGTTGAGAGAAAGAGCAAAGAGTTGCGAGGAAGTGCAAAGAGTTGCGAGAAAGTGCAAAGACTTGCGAGAAAGAGCAAACAGTTGCGAGACAGAGCAAAGAGTTGCGAGACAGAGCAAAGAGTTGGGAGACAGAGCAAAGAGTTGGGAGACAGAGCAAAGAGTTGGGAGACAGAGCAAAGAGTTGCGAGAAAGAGCAAAGAGTTGCGAGAAAGAGCAAAGAGTTGCGAGAAAGAGCAAAGAGTTGCGAGAAAGAGTAAAGAGTTGAGAGAAAGTGCAAAGAGTTGCGAGAAAGAGCAAAGAGTTGCGAGACAGAGCAAAGAGTTGCGAGAAAGAGCAAAGAGTTGCGAGAAAGAGCAAAGAGTTGCGAGACAGAGCAAAGAGTTGCGAGAAAGAGCAAAGAGTTGCGAGACAGAGCAAAGAGTTGAGAGAAAGTGCAAAGAGTTGCGAGAAAGAGCAAAGAGTTGCGAGACAGAGCAAAGAGTTGCGAGAAAGAGCAAAGAGTTGCGAGACAGAGCAAAGAGTTGGGAGAAAGTGCAGAAAGAAATATCAAAGCGTTGTGACTAAAGCAAAGTGCTAGTAGAACAAAGAGTCATGGATAGAGTGCACATTTACGAGTAGTGTGAAAGTATATGACTAGTACTTACATCTGGATGCTCGTCTTGCAATGAATTGAAGAAGGAAGGTAGATCTGGACGACCAAAATGAGTAGTAGATTGAAGTCCAGTGAATAGGGATCGATTGGCGATCTTCTGGAAATGTCTCTCGCAGATGTACTGTAAACAAAACAAGAATATTGACGTAGGATGAAAACAATGAATGTTAAAACAAAATAATTCATTATAAAAGAGAATTTACAAAACAATTTTAACAAGGTCAAAGTCATGTTTATAAATCTAATTTAAGAGTTTTAAGTGTTAAATACTTACCAGCATAGTTGTTCGTAGATCGAATTTCTGGTAGAACTGTGTAATAAAGATATGGGTGCTAACCAAATCAGTTGTGTCCTTCTCCTCAACCTCTCTGATGATGTCACACAGCCATTCATAATGCTTTTGGGTTCGAGTTACCCAGATAAAGTAAACCTATGAAAGAAGGAAATAAGTTGAGAACAAAAACTAGGCCACTGCACATATCGATATTTTTACACTGTTTCATCAATTTGAGCAGAACTACAATGTGTATTCTCGCTGACAGAGGCTCATATCATATCATCTAACTCCTGATATTAACTTAACCTAATCTCTCGCTATACTACATGTGATAACGATTGCTGTCAGAAGACTTGATACTGCACGATTTTCAACCTCTATAGACGTGATACAGCTCGTGTAGCTTTCCAATGATCCTTTACCATCTTCGGTTCTTACCTTTTTACAAGGGAATCTGGTGTTACTGCTAGCTTTGTTCACAATATCTTTCAAGATGGATGCGAATGGAGTGACACCAATTCCACCTCCTACAAGTACAGCGACTTCAAACTGATACCAATCTTGATGGCCCTCACCATATGGTCCATCAAGGTACAACTATAGATAAAAACAAAATATTTGGTTGGATTATTTTTGTAGATCAGATACAATTAGGCCTACTATGTATAACCCGTTATGTATGTTTAATTCATATAATTAAGACTTAATGTATCATTGTTACGTACTTAAATTAACATCAGTTGCTGTCTTTCATATAACTAAGACATAATGTGTCATTGTTACGCAATTCAATTTAGGCCTACATCAGTTGTCTTTCATACAAGGTTCGACAACATTTCAGACATACCTTGGGATATGGATGTTCACGGACAGTATTTGGATCATAGGTATGTCGGATGTTAGTTGTCCATGGTCCAACAGCTCGGATGTGGAGACTTAGATGGTCCTCATGTGGAGCAGACGTCAAGGTAAATGGATGGTATTCACCACTGCCTAGAGTCTTGCATGCAACTCGTACCCACTGTCCTGATTTGTACTCGAAAGAAGTTGGTCGTTTGAACGTCAACGCTGTAACATCTACAAATAATGAAGTATGGAAATGTGATTATGAAAGTTTATTACATAGAAGTAAATATTGTTTGTGTACAGCTACACCTGTATTAGGAACTGGACGATTTCATACATCCAACAAAAATGTTTGCACCTATCTGTATGTAAGGATACCTGTAGGCCTACCAAGGCTAAATATAACTAGCCTTTGTTCTGAATGATACGTACCAGACGGTAAAAGTTCTGCTTTGAAGACGGCAATCTCTGCTTTCTTTCGGCTGATGCTAACCAATTTATCAAGTGTAAACAAGATGGCGGGACCAAGGAAGAAGAACCAGAAGAATGGAGGCTGCACCAATCGACCACTTCCGTGTAGAACCATTAGTATGTAGAATATAACGTACATATTGTGAGTCAGCCAAAACAGGTTGAAGACGTTTCGACGAGCATATTGGGTTGCAAACACGTACATGACACAAGCCAGGAGTACCAATAGAACGCCAGTAAAACCTGGAAATATTAAATGAAATATAATAACAACATTTTATTATAAAGAAATTTCACTTTCTGCAGTTTCTTTAAATCGGAACAAAATGCAAACAATGTATCATTCAAATCTATATTGCTCTACCCGGGTGTATTGCGTACAGAATATGCGCATGCACGGTAGATTATCTCGTCAAATTGTAATTAAGCAAACAAGATTGGCGGTAAAACTTACCAGTAATAGTCTGCCAGCACCAGTAGTGAAACTTTGGAAGAACATGCGACCTGTGGAAGAAATCTCTAAACAGGCAGGTCAGATCGTTTGGAGGTTGACTGGCGATGTGATAGAAATTGATTCCATGACCAATTGTGTGCATCACTGAAAAATATAAACAATGAAAAATTAATAATCAAACGTGACTTTGTATAACTCTCAGACACGTGTCTACTTAATGACGTGTCTACTTTACGACGCGGTACTAGACTACATGCAGCCTAACAAACATACATTTTTATACCGGGGAACATTGGTCGACATTGATTAGACCTATTTGATTGAAGTTTTCTAACAGGAAGAAGAAAATGTATCAAAATTGGTGGATGCATAATCCAGCTTCGTTCCCACTTAGACGCAACTCAAGGGCGTACGCGCAACACAAGTGAGTTGGCCAATCACAATAGGCAATTCAAATACGTTGTGATTGGTAAAATTCCTTAATTCGCGCTTACGTATTTGCGTTGCCTTCAAATGTTACCCAGCTTCCGAGACCGAAGCAACTTACCGGAAAAGAATAGTGCGTAAAGCGCAATTATCTTGTGCATTGCCAACGCTGAATCGAACGGAATGAATCGGTGCAAAAACGTTTCTCTGAGCCTTGTAATCAAGTTACGGCACATGGTGACAAGTAGGGACGAAAAGGTAAACATCATTGCACTTGCAGCTCCACGAGTCACAGTGACACCATAACCAGCAATACGACGTAATCCAGCAAATTCACGTTCAATCGAATAATCTATAAGGGAAATTGCATTTTTAATAAAACCGTTGAATCGCACAGTATAGTATAGTACTGTATTAATTATACATAGGCCTACAACTTCTATCGAAATAATTTTAATTATACTTACAGTAGGCACGTTCGGCAAAGACTGCAGCTAGGACCAATGTGTAAAGAACCAGCCAGAAGATCTTCAGTCTTTCGTTTTCAATGAAGCGCTTGAATTGTCCAAATACCTTTTCAGACTCGGTCTTAGGGTAGGCTGCTTGTACAGTCTCAATCTGTACTGAGCGAGTCTGTCGTCGTTGGATTCCTCCCTTAACGCCACCTCCTTTATTGCCGCTACCCTCTCCTTGTCCTTTATTACTGTAATTAGATAAGTCGATAAAGTGTAGAAGTTGAATATAACAACAAAATTGTGAGTAAAATCCATTGTGTTTTGTATTCATATCTGAAGGCACAATAGCGCCGCACGTATTATGCTGTGAATTTAGCGATATTTTGAGAAAGGGGACGGTTTAAAAACGTATGTAGTATGTCTACTATGTTATTACTTACGCATAGGCTCGAATGATCGTTTTCTTAGCTCGAGATGGTGCGTTCCCACGGTGAATAACAGTTCCACGAGGGGCATGGGTTTTGGTCTCTTGTTGAACGGGTGCCGCTTCTTGACCCTGGATTTGTAAAGAGGCGTTACTGAGTTCTTCTTTATGTTCACCCATCAATTGATTGAAATCTTCCAGGCTAAGCTCATTCTTACTCTCAAAGCCCGCGGAGCTGAACATAGTCTGCACTACTTGTTCCAATTGGCTTGGCTCCAGGTCAGCACTCACTACTTCCATCATAGACCTGGTGAGAAATAATCTATGCTTAGCAACATCTCTTATTCAATAAAAAAAAAACATTTACACTACTGTAATAATCTATGCTTAGCAACATCTCTTATTCAATAAAAAAAACATTTACACTACCGTATCTTTACATAGGATGTTCACGAATGTCATCATTGCCTTCTAATTTTGAGTAAACATTTAGGTAACAATAATAATTAATAGACCAAACTATACATTACTTCAACATTTTCTTGAACTCTTCTCTCGTTAACATTCCAGAGTGGTCGACATCGTACATGTTAAACATCAACTCTAACTTGTCATCGGGATTTCCTTTAAAACAAATTATGTTTAACTACATTATTCATAAGGAAAAGAAATGTATTTATAAAAATACTGTACAGAATAGTATTCTTTGACTGCTTACACAATCATAATCATCGATGTAAAATGTTAATGAAGATGCAATGTAGAGTTTGGCTTTCACAGAATGTAACACAAGACTCCTCGATTGTGTTCGAACCAAAACGTTCTTTTGTTGCATCAAAGTAGAAATGAAATTTATATTAAATTGCTGCATTAGTTCACATTAAGTCCGCATAAAAGGAATGAACAATATATTTACCTCGAGCAAATATCACAATAATATCAAGGAACTCCCTGAAAGATACGGTGCCACTGTTATCCTTGTCCACTAGATCAAACATCTGATCGACGAAGACCGAATCGGATTTCATTGAGAGTGCTTCGGCAAATTCTTGTTTGGTCAGTTCACAGGTCAAAACGTCCTTGGCAATTTCGGATTTGAATTCGGTTATGTCATCAGGATCAACATCAAGTTTGAAAGCCTGTGCAAAAGCAACACGGAAGAAGCGTTCCAGTGTCTTTTGCCGTTGAACTTTAGTGTTGGCCATTCGCAACATTTCAGCCTGGTGAACTTCACGACGTTCGCGGCCTACACCGACAGCAGGATCAGTCAAGAAGGACTCTATGTCGCTTATAAACGCATTCCTTTCCTCTTCAGTATCAAATTTCATAACCTGATAAAAACAAAACGAAATAAATGATATTACTTGAAGGCATTGTCTTTTTGTCGCTTTAATTTGGTTTACATCCAATCATAAGCCATAGTATAATGTCTAAACGGTTGGAGCATTTCGAACCAGAGGAATCTGTGCATGTGTCTAGTATACTCGACACAGCTCGACGAATGCACCATTTCAATACAAGAGTACGGTACTTACAAGATCATACTCCTTTTCTATAACAATAGTCATCATCTTTCGGCGTTGGTCTGGACACACCAATAGGGTAATCTTTTGATGGATAGTGAGATCAATTGTTCGATATGTCTTGTTTCCGCGATCATTTAGAACAGTTATAGATTTTCCTGGACCAAGTCGTACGGCAACAGGACGCTCGGATTGTCCTTCTCCACACCATTCCCTCGCTGTAATAGAAAAAGATACCGATTCATATCCAGTAATCTACAAATCTACCATCCACACCTACTAATTAAACAGTTAATTGCTGCTTTTCATATCTGTTTATAGGAACTACTTATTATTGTGCGCATACGGGAACATTGGGATGTACTTCCGCACTCGATTCTTCGATTCAACTTTTAGAGAAGAGGTTTTCGTGAATCGAATCATCTCATAAAACCCCCGTACATGTGTCTGCAAGGGTCCAGTTACATTTTCTCAATGTACCCACTGCTTATGGAGGTTGTCACCTATATCTATACTTACTCGAGTAAAGTCTTGTCGTTTCTTTAGCAGATTTTCTACTCTTTCTACGTTGTGCTTTACGTGATTCGTTAATCTGCTTTCTTCGGTTACGCGAAAGAACGTACAATAGTACAACACACCCTACAAAATATAACGGTAACAATTAATACAACTAATCTGTAGCAATCCGAGATCAGAATTAGACTGAACCATGACTGATTACATTAATGACCAAACATTATCGACTCGAATTTACAATCTCCAGATTACTAGCATGGCGTTCATGACTGCGCTGATCAATAATTGTTATTGCTAGTGATGTTTTTAAGATTCCTTTTCCGTATCAGAAACGATCATCGGATACGGTGTGTGATGTTGTATACCAATGGGCACATTCACCATTCACATTAATAATTCACATAAGTAAAATACCTTACATATGTATTGATCTAAGTGAAGTATTCAGTATTTATGAACAGAGGACAATCTCACTGTATTTTGTTTTCAAAACATCAAAGCTTTAACTCTAGTATTTCTATTTAAATACACAATCTTTCGTCATTCAAATTTCCAAAAAAAAATAATCAAGCATTGCAAGTAAAATAAGAAAAATGCTTACCAACGGCCCATACACCGGCTGCTAAAAATGTTAGTACAAACGACACTTCACTTCCTTTGAAATAATCAAACGTGTACGGATCGGTACAACTGTCCAATTCATGCTCAGATATCGTCAGATTGAATGCTTCTACGGCTTCATCATAACAAACATCGTCTACAAAATTGATCGTAAATGACACTTATGACTTACAACAAGAGAGAAAACCATATTGACGGCGCTAAAAGTAACAGCCATCATCAAGTTTTAAATTTTACAAGTTTATACAAGTTTCTTAGAAATTTGTCTTTATTTCTTCACTACTTATCGACGATTTGTACAGTCAAATCTATTGTTGGTTAATCTCCTAATATTCTAGACTCAAATGCCTTGATTTTCTGCATTTCATTTACTTGTTTCAGTTAATTTACAAGTGGGTAATTTTTCATGAATGTATTGCCTATTATGATTGGTACCGATTTCTACATTCTTAATTAAGGCTTCAGAATACCTTCATAGAAATGGAACGGATCCTTTTGAATTTCGCCTTCGTTGATATCCGTAGCAAGTATCAATACATCGTGTATTGTAATGTTCCAGATGATTTCTTGTTCTTCTTTAGTGAATGGACTGTAAATAAAATTGTGGTCATCGGTAAGGATAGCAAGCAGACTAATCAGAATACTTTACAACCTTTTCTGCAGAACCTCATTTGTGCAAAGATAATGTTTGGAAAGTCTTTGGTTCAAGACAAAGTACAAATCAAACCCATCATTTCAGCTCTCTACGCACCACAAACAAAATAGAAAATACGACAAGCTGGAAATTGCATAAAAACATGACATTTTCATGCAATTCTATTAATTAATGACAGCTATAACTTACCCTCCAACGTTATTTTCAAACCAAAATCTGTCCCCATCACGAATTCTGCGAAATTGATCAAGGATTACCGTACGGAACAATTCTCCAGGTCCATTTTTAGTCGTTTCAAGAAGACCACCGGGCCAAATATCAACTTTGTTGATGTCGCCATTATAGACATTAGCCAAGTTGTCGGTAAGTACCTAGAACATATAAGGGTAATTGTTGAAACTATATTAAAGGGCCTACTATAACGTTTTTTAATCATTTTATAAAAATAGTTCCGTGGTATTTGGAACACTAGCGTGTTGATCAACATGCCGATCAAATGATCAATTATATGTGTATAACTGTGTCACGAAATAGACATTCGTTTTTTCAATCGTTTTAGTTGGCGAATGTAGGCCTGCTCGCTTGGTAATACAATCTTATCTTTGATTTAAAGGATATGTTATGTCATAAAAAAACTTACAGAACATGGAATTGCTGCCTGCTGAGTATCATTGCAATAAGGATTAATTTCTTCGAATGTTTTCCTGGCTTTCAATCCATAAGCTCTTCTAGCAGTGTTGTAATCAGGCAGACCATGATCGCGGCCACGCTGGATATTAATTGCCATCAGATCACGACGAGAGAAGTCCAATCTACCGAATACGTTACCTAAAAGATCATTAAAATAGCATCAAATCATTCAGACGTCATCGTGTCCATATATGGGCACATTTTTTGTCACACAAATTTTTGTTTAATTTTGATTAATATAAAAATTGTCTAAGCACACGCGAGGCAACTGTTAGTGTGTCAGTATTGTACTTGCCTCTTAAATCTTCTAAAATGATGTTATCTTCTCGTTCACAGTGCTGTGAAGCCATGCCCATGAGGTAGCTTTCCACACCAGTTTCTCTTATAGGAAGCTGTAAAAAAAACAATATAAAATAAATAAGAAATACAGTAGAACCTATCTGCTGTGATATCTTTCACGGACACCCTATTATGAGACCCGTGAAACGAACGTTTGGTCCTAAAGGTTGTCCCCTTAATAGGGGTTCTACTACAAAACAGAGTTACTGTGCAAATATCTTTTTTTCTTTTTCAATGTAATAATGGATACCATAAAACTGATAGTAGGAGGAAATATTATGCGATTTTCGGATTTTGAAAACAATGTAGATATAGTGTTAACACAACATCGTTAAATGTGTATTCTGCATTATGTAATTAAATACAGCATCATATGCGACATTGTTCCTATTACACACATGTGATGCTGTACCAAGGAATTTGTTTATGAACAGTACCAATAGGCTACATTAAACGTACCTGTGGATTCCAAAAGGAGTTGCAGGTTCTTGTTCCTATCCTACCGGTTGGATCGTACTTGTCCGGTGTAAAACTAGACTCATTTGTCGTTCTCAAGAATTCACAATCCTTAGTTCTGTTGAAAAAAAAACATTCGTGTTTCACACTCACCATATATTATATATATATACAAATCCAAAGGCAAATTACTGAAAAATGACAATGCTGTGGGTATCAGTGGCTGGATCTAAATGGAGATACGAAATAAAAAGCTAAATCAAAACGATAAAGTAAAACAGCCAGAAAAGTTAGCAGAGCTTTCGGGCAACACTAGCCCTTCCTCAGTGCAAGTGAAGGAATTTGGATATATATAAATCCAAAGGCTAATTACTGAAAAAATGACAATGCTGTGGGTATCAGTGGCTGGATCTCAATGGAGATACAAACAAAAAGCGAAAAGCTAAATCAAAACGATAAAGTAAAACTGCCAGAAAAGTTAGCAGAGCTTTGGGGCAACACTAGCCCTTCATCAGTGCAAGTATATATATATATATAAATCCAAAGGCAAATTACTGAAAAAATGACAATGCTGTGGGTATCAGTGGCTGGATCTCAATGGAGATACAAAAAAAAAAAGCGAAAAGCAGTAAAACAGCCAGAAAGGTTAGCAGAGCTTTCGGGCAACACTAGCCCTTCATCAGTGCAAGTGAAGGAATTTGGATAACGTCATAGTATAAGAGCTGGCAAGTGCTGCCTGGGTGGACAGGAATAAAAGAAATACAACAAAAGGAGGCAGGGTGGAGTCTGAATAAGAGTAGAAAACAATAAATATATATATATCAATATGTATTACTTTATATACAGATCAATTCAAATTCTAAATAATCAATTTACATTTAAAAGCAACATTTTCGAGGCTCTACCATTCATAGTTAAATAGAAGAAGAATAGTTGAAACGCATTTAGGGTTCTTTGTGACGCATGTACCTACAAACGCAACTCTTACCTTCTCGCAACTCCTGGTACTACAAGAGTATGGCCAAATCTCATTGCAGCTGACTGGAAAATGTGGCTAACTTGTGGGTGAATATATGGCTTATAACCTATGAACGAACGGAGAAGAAAACTTGTTATATTACACAAATGTAATTTATTATGTAATAGAATTATTCCATAAGCATGAAAACCTCTGGATTTTTATGGAAAATAGAATATAGTCATCTCCAGTGATGATGGACTGAGCTGCAACCCGTCCCACCACCACTCCCAATTGCGGACCTCTCTAGAGGTTCTTACGACTACAGCAAATAAACTTTCTCTGTAAGATCTCTGTAAGATCCCTGCAATATATTCATATTTCTACTATATATATATACTGTTTTGCTACTTATTATAAGCCGTGCTTCAGAGATTCCCCTTTCCATTCTTTTGTTTTGTAATGAGTATTTATGTTTATGATTTTGTGAATGGAAATTAAGAAAGACAGAAATATATATTGAATATATAAATGAATAGGTACACAGGCCTACCATCATATGCGTTCTCCATCATTTCATCATCGTCCATGTTAAGGAATGCTGGAAGCCATTCATACCATACCAATTTCTGTGAAAGCATTATTTATACATTAATGTTTGAACAAAACAATTCATTGAATTTATTAGAAAATCCAAAATTAAACAAAAAAAGTATTCAGGCCAAGAACATGGTTATTAGTTGTATGTTACATTGAACTGCCTCATCCTAAGCATGCACAATGTTCTATATACAGTTTGCGCAAACATTAATCGGGCGAGGTGGATATAAAACTATTATTAGGTTATATTTGGCATACCTGATATGTTCCGATTACCCACTTTCTAGCTTCATTGAAAATCATTTCATCATTCTTTGTACCATCGACGTCTTCACGTTTAATTCTATCCGCCCAATAGTTATGCCAACGAAACCACAAAATACCAAACGACAGTAGATATGGATTCTCGTCACCTCTTGGATTTCCAAGCTCTATTAGAAAAATTAATTTGTATAGCTTATAATTTATATACAATTATGTAAATTGGTATTTCAATACCATTTTAATCACTTTAAAAAAAAAAATATTTCACTAATCATGGATTTGGTTATGCCACCAAGAGAAGCACGTCAACTACGCGTTATTTCCTTTCTTTTGATTGGTCAATAGTTTTTTTCAACATCAATTTAAAGAAATTCTTGTACTGGTCAAGACAATGCACTGAAATGAAGGCAATTGCACTTGGAATAATACTTACTGAAGAAACGTGTTACATCACGAAGCGTATGCTGGTCTGATTCTGCTGGTGGAGGGGGGTTTGCCATGGGAAGTCCAATTATGTTTTCCGATGGAAACTGAGGTTCACCTCGGTCCTCATTCGAAGCAAGTTTCCCATCTTTGAATGATCGTAGCGCATCTGCCCAAGCTTTGGTGGTACCGTAAACTAAACCTCCGTCTATCCACGGAGTGATTTCATTCAACTGTATAAGTTAACAATATCACTAGTTAGTTAGTACTTCTAAAAACATTGGTCTATCCGGGCATAAACAAAGTCCCATTTCTACTAATAACGGACCACTCTGGGTAACAAATTCAAATGACACGTATAACACTCACATTTTATCGTCGTTTCACTATGGACCTCTTGGTAACCATACGTTTAACTATGACACATAACACTCCATTCTCATCGATGTGTCACTATTGACCAGTGGCAACACGTTTAAGTATGGCACAACAACACTATTTCTCATCAATGTGTCACTATGGACCCCTTGGTAACCATACATTAATTTATATATGAAACGAATCACACTTTCTTCTTCTCGTCAATGTGGCAATATCGACCCCTTGGCGTGTCCATGTGGACCCCTCGACGTGTCAATATGGACCCTCGACGTGTCACTATGGACCCTCGACATGTCACTATGGACACGCGACGTGTCACTATGGACCCTCGACATATCACTATGAACCTCCGACATGTCACTATGGACCCTCGACATGTCACAATGGACCCCTCGACGTGTCACTATATACACCTCGATGTATCGGCATTTACCTGTTCTCTTGGTACGCTTGGATTGAAACCTGTATTCATATCATAACGTGATCTAAGAAATGGCATTTCATCCAAAGGAATGTATTTTCTGTAACGATGACCTGATGGAATTTTAATATTAAAATATTCTGGTGGACATCCGGCTCTCTGAGCATCAAGGATTTCTTCTACAACTTGCTGACCTGAAAGAAGAATGGCATACAAATATTTACATTTCTTTTAATCAAAAGTATGAACGTAAACGCAAAGCAATTGTTATTGATCAACGGCCATGTTTTACGCCCTTGTGTTGGTCCAAGTGGAAACCAAGCTGTTTCTAATACTTCAAACTTCTGAACCAATCTCTACACTGTATCTCCACATAAGGAATTATATGTTGATCATAGGCAAACTCTGTAGTACAGTATCACATGTGGAGCTTCAATTTGCTTGCGATACCTACAAAATATAGACAGTACTGTATCATTATGTATTGAAATAATTTAACTATACCAAAGAATGTCATGAAAGCTGTTCTCTTGAGTAGTGATCCACTGCCAGTCTCTCCTTTCATGGTAGCATCGCTGATGTCAAATGGGTTTGGTCTATCTGCTCCCGATGGATAGTATACACCATCAACATAAGCTGGAGGTACTCTTCTCGTCAGAGCCATTTCTAAAAACAAACATAAAACATTTAATTCACACGATAAAATACAAGCGCCATTTTTATCATCAAATGTGATGTGCCCATATATGGAAACGATGACGTCAAATCACTAACATATTTAGGCACATCACACTTTGTTTTTGTCAAACTATTTTGATAATGTACAAAAAACTCATACCTGCGCCGCCCCAATCCGGATGAGCCAAGTTGTTGTACCACCCATCGTACCCTTCGTACTCCGCTATATACTCTTCATCATGCGAATCATTTCCATATCCATCTTCGCCACCTAAAACAAAAATGTATTAAAATATGATATATTAAATATATATATATATTATTAGTATTGTGAGTAAAGTTATTAAAGTCATCAAACCAAGGAAGAGTGAATTTCACTCTTCTCTGAATAAACTAAACACTCCATGACGCATTGTGTTTATATACACGATTGTCATGATGCACAGACGTTCCCTTGTACAAAAAATAAGATTATTAAAATCAATAATAATTAAATCAACAGATAAATAAGATTATATAAGTATCCAATACACAAAGCTATATTTAGCATAACGCATGGGCTTTTTATTCTCCAGACTCTATGATAATACATTGTTATAAATGCATGATTTTTTATTTCCATTTCCACCAATGAGAAAAAAAAATATTATTTCCATTCCAGTAGTGTATTACATTATTTTTATAAGCATATGAATATGAACTGACATATATAAGTATATAGGGCACATTTTAAGGCTAGCGGAAAGAAAGACGGTAAACACCAATATAAAAAGAGCATGTTTCGTTAAACAGGCAGTACCCAACAGAAAATTAGCTATTATGAACTCAGCAACCCAATGAAAGAATGGACAACGCCACGAAACATATTCTCTTTGCATATTCAAAGTACATTATTATAATTTTGAAATACGCACGCATTTAAGCATGAGATATGAATGCTTTTTATACATATTCACATCGCCCAGCAAAACTCCGGAGTTTGCTCACACACGTACAGACAAAACACAGGTGTGAGGCCTAAACTCCAGAGTTTTGCAATTATTATTTTTCATTTTGACAACAATATATAATACTGTACAGTAGATGAAACTGTGGAAAAAATGAAAAGCAAAGCTTTAACAAACAGATTAATGAATAATATACCATGGACAAAATATTTTCCATTAATATATCAAGTAAAGTCCTCTAAACTTCAATACGTATGTGATGCTATGTATATGTAAAGATGAAAATAAAAGTGATACATTCATTGAATATATTATTGTTGGTGTTAGTATATTAATGTACATTATTATCTTCGATACATTAGTATGATATATATATATATATATATTCTCTTTATTTCAAAAATACTGACCAATTTACATCTCGTGGCCAAATTGCATGTAAAAATATGTAAACAAATTTATTAAAAAGTGCAAGAATCAAAACAGCATTAAAGGGGAAAACAATCGGGTAAAAAAACACATAAAAAGTTAAAAAGGCAAGAAAATTGTCGGAAGTTTGCACTGGAGGGTAAAAAATTAGTGTGCTATAAGTATAGTATATATAAGTATACCTTCTTTTGCGTTAGTAATATCCTTTTTTTTTTAAATACAATTACAAATAGGTAATATAATGCAAGAATTTGGTGTAAAACATTAGCAAAGTGGATTACACTTAGTTATATTATTATACAGTATATTCATGTTCGAACCTGCGACTCGTTGTTTGCAGAGCAAAGCAAGTTTTACTCCACAAGAGCACTGGCTCACCAAAATAATAAAAACCAATGTGTATGTGTGCCGGGTTTGTATACAATGTGTTAAGCATGTAGCGGTACGGTATGCTTTTAACTGAGTTTTACAACAAAAGCAAGGATCATGAAAATGATTGGATGAAGAAGCAAGCGTCCTAGAAGCATGGATGAGAATATTACCTCCTTTTTTTGTTGTTATTTCTGTTTGTTTTGTAGTAGACCTACTTTCAGTAGTAACGACTCCACTTTTAGTGGTGACGTCACTTTGAGTGGTGACGTCACTTTGAGTAGTGACGTTATTTCGAGTAGTGACGTTACTTTGAGTAGACTGAGCCGATGTCGTTGCAGGTGGTGTTGCTATACAACAAACATTTTAAAACCAAACGATTATCATTGTTGACAGTGTATCATAAACTCTTTTATTCTATGCCTATCTAAAGATAACACGCTCACATCTTTCACAATGACGGAAGGATCATTATAAGTTATATTATCAATAATGTGTGCTAACTAAACTCTGAAACATAAACAGACTCACAAATTATTTTGTTTTGATTGTTTTGCCAACTTATGGCAAGGTTCCATTATCATCTTAGCTATTTAGTAAGATCGAATTTTATAATATCAAAAAGCTGTAAATATAACCAAATTGTTGGTTTTTAAACCAAACAGCATCATTAAGCAAAGCAATGTTTCTAAGTGACAATACCTGTGCTTCCTTGTACTACCGTAGTAAGACTATCTGTGGTATTGGTCGTCGTCGTTGACGTTTGTGCTTTACACAACACTATATAATAAAGGTGACGTATAGATGAACTATGGTTCATGTGTTAGTAGAGACTTACACTAAAGCTAGTTCTTTGTATATAATTACATTAGCTTCCGTTGATTGCAGTATTAATTTGTGCTACTGTACATACAAGTTTAGTTCAATGTTAAAGATATATTGTCCCCCTAAAAAATAATTTTTAAAATTTTTTTTGTTGAATATGCCATTTTAATATCACATAATAGTTATTCACTTTGACCAAAAACTTGATCCAAAAAAAAAAAACATTTTACACCCAAAAAATGTAATTTAAAGCAAAATATACCTAAATTGTCTGGAAGACAATGGTTTTTGGTTGAAATTAACCATTTATTTTATCTTTTTATAAGTGAAATAATAATTTTTTATGATTTTTTTTCTACAGAAGTGAATAACTTTATTAAAACTGTGAACTTGCCTATTCAAAATCTGATTTTATTAATCTTTATTTTTTCATGTTTTTGGGGGACAATACATCTTTAAGTGCAAGGCAGATATTGGCCCTGGTATAAAGTGGCATTTCTGTAGGGTAACGACCTCAATGTGAACATAGCTTAATACTAGACCACTGAGAATCAAAGTTGACCCGCGCATGAACACGTGATGACCGTGCGTTTGATCAATTTGTGAGCGCGTACGCGTACGTTAAGACAGATACACAGTATGTTATATTTCTCTCCGAAAGTATGGCAAGCCGCTTTTTCCACTTTTTATTAAAATTTGAATTAAAATTAAGTCGAAAACATTCCACTTAATTCAGATGTAGGACTATACAGTGATAAAACGGCTCGTCATATATCCGTCATATTTCACAATGCAAAAAAAAAAAATCTATACGTGTTTACGCATGAGAACGAGGGCGCTATATAGGCTATCTATTATTAAAAGTAGTAGGAAGTAGGACCAGTAATACAGTAGACGAAATTAATTTCCGTTTCGCTCGTTCTGACGTATGATCACGTAGTTTAGATATCACTCTAATCTGAATGATCAAACCGAACCCTTTTATCTGCAATAAGAGCAGGGCATACAAGTTCCGACGTAAATGAGTCTACTATTGGTTTTGATACGGCATATTTATTTCAATCAAATCCACAAATTATGAACATAGGACGTCTACCTCGATACCGTACGTTGCATATACCTGCATGCATATACTTTCAATCAGTTTTACAAACTATTGTATACTTTGTTTACATTATGCATGTATTATAGTTCATATATCAAATATCAAAGATTAACAATATATAATTTTTCCATTTATACAATTTCCAAATCCAAGTAAAATATACATTGAGAAAGTAAAAGTAATAATAAAACTGGCGATTTTTTTTTCTAAAAAATACCCAACTCATTCTACATTAACCCCTCTCCCCTCCCTTACCTCCCTCTCCCCTTCCTCATCCTCCCCCTCTCCAATCTCCCTCTCAAATTCCCTCTACCGCATATAACTAATGCGGTTCATTTCGTATAACCTCATCCTCTGTATTACGCAAAAAAATGTTATTGTAATATACCACTATATCCTACACGATTGTAACAGTACCAGGAAATATTGTAAAACTATCGTTTAACTCATAACTGACTTCATTGCCGAAAGTCATAATTACACAGTAGAGCAACAAGGGTCACATTCCTCCCAAGAATTAAATTAACCGTGCACACAAACACACACACCGTTTCTGAATCTAATTCCAATGATCTTGAAAATACCTGCAACTCACTCACAAAGCATGACCCGTTTATTTGTCTTACTCTACAAAAATAAAAATCAGTTTAACTTACGTGAACACGTCACTAAGGAGACGAAGAACACTATGTATTTGATGTACAACCTCATTGCTGAGGAGTAGTTAGTCCGTGTTCCCCTTTAAAATCTAAACGTCGACACTGCTTGTTTTGCAATACGTTCGGCGACCAAGCTAGAATAATTGTGATCAGTGAAATAATACTGAAAGCCCAGCCCAAGTCAATGCAAATGAGCAGCGAATACAGTGACATAGACTGTCCTCGTTCTTAATACTCAGTGGCTAACAACAATAGTTTAACTTTTTAGTTCCGCATAACTCCACTGCTATTCAATACCACCTATACAAAACACTACGTGTTCAAACAATGTTCATCCGCCAAGTATATCTAGTCCGCGAGATAACGATATAGGACATTACATCACAGGACATTATTAATTGATGATACAATGGAAAATTAATAATAAATTATATCAACATAAATACAAATTATATTTTGAATATTGTAGATGACAAGACAATTAATCAATCCGTATGATTAGAAAATTCCATAGGTCGCTCTAAAACAAATAATTAAAAAAAACGAGCACTGATAACAGTTACATTCGCATAATAGTTAATGATTCCTAAAGTTTTTTTTTTTACTTTGCAAAAAAATCCTAGGCACGAAGAAGTGTGCATCCTACAATCAGGGAGTTGCTCTCAGCTGATCTTACCATTTATTATTGCGGTAATGGTTTAATGGTTTTAAATTTATATAGGTAACATTTGAAACCCTCCTGCAGGAGATAGGCACATAGCTTGCGCCCCTGTCACTAGGACATTGTTAATTTCCAGTTATACCGTAACACTAGATTACACGACCCTTAGAATTACTTTTCATTAATTGAATAGGACTATACTACAGTAATAATGACAATAAACAAATTAAATCGATAATCGAAAATAATCTAGTATGCATTATTACTAATTTAAAAGCCTCATAAAGTATTTGTAAAACCAACATTCACGTTAAGATTTTGGTTTTTGACAGAACAGCAAATACATATACTTTATGATATTACTGGGATAAATAACTGGATAATTAACCATGGTAATATTGTAATACATAGAAGAATGCAGTGACATTTATCATTTGAATCATTCAGTACTGGGACAATAGGAACCAGTCAGTACGCCCTTTGGATATAAGGAAATACAGTAGATGAATTTGCAATTTCTTAATTCCAAAAAACAAGACCCCAGAATCTCCAATCGTGGTAGTCTGTAAAATATCAATACGCTAGCATCCTGTTGCATAGGCGTGTTCATGAGCGATCATTTCTATAGTCAGTTCAACCATGAATATTTTGAATGGAGAATTTTGATACGCTTTGTCATCGGATTTAGAGCAACAATTCGCTTCAGTTTCGAGTTGAACGCAACGTTTGCATTGCTGAGTATACAAGTTGAGTCACAGTAGAGACAGGGAGGTGAAAAAAGCTATAGTGGTAGTCGAGTGTCATATACTAATAGAAATCTACAGCAGAAATATCGTAAGACATTGGGGAACGATTTAAGGTAAATCGTTATTAGTGTAACGATGGCATATGAATGTGAGAGTGACGCTAGTAAATGCCTAGGCTATGACAATGATGTTATAGGATTTGCAGTTTTGAGAAACAAACCTGCTCCGACGGCTTATGCAGCGAATCCTACCCCTGTTCGAGTTGATGTTTTGGAAGTAGGATTAATCTTTGCGGCGGTTCTCCTTTTCGTGTCATACCTCATCATTTTACCAGGAATCAGAGGATGGGAGGTATGTTTAATATTATGTTTCTAATATTATTTTTAGATCGTTTTAACATTATACAATGAATGAAACCTACTGTAAATAATTGGATATCTTATGTATCATTTTCTATTTTATTTAACATGTATTTATTTATTTACGTAATAATATAATATTAGGCCTACATAATTGTTTTAAGAATATCTAAGCCTATTTAGTAGTCGACAAGGATGGGTCTGGGAGTAAATTTATTGTAAAAATGGGTACTACTCTAGGCGTAAATGTTACGTTACGGCCATCTTAAGATTTGACCAATCATCGGCATGCAACACCCACTGTCAGCGCAACATTATGATTGTGGTATACGTTCCGTTGCTCTATCATAGTTGTGTGGAATCAACAATTAAACTATCATTTAATAAAACATTGTAGGAGGCGAGCTTTGGAATCATTAATTTAAAAATATGCGAACAGTAGGCATACTACTAGTTTTTAATAGTGTATTATATTCTAGTGGTACCTCTGATGACAGCCCCTGGTTATAGTACTGATTGTATCTTGGAATTTAAGGAATTCCATCTCTATAGGCCTAACGACAAAGCATATAAATCGGTCATTTCTTTTCAACAATTGTACTGTGTGTGGACAGACACTACTAACGACGTCATGTACATGTAACAATAGATGTGTTACCAATGTCATCGCTCTCATTAAAGTAATTCATTTAAAATAAAAACTTGCTTTCGAAACTCTATCTTTTTGTTTTTACACAGATAATCTCTTTGTTCTGTAGGTGATTACGTCATAATAGACTTAACACAATGTAACAAATAATAAAACAATAAAGAGATAAAAAAAACAACAACAATGGCATTGACGTTTCTATACGGCTTAATTCCAATCTCAGCTACTTCATCTATCTCAACTCAGTGACGTCATATGACAAATATAATAGGGCCTAAAATAAATACAATTATTTTGTTAAAATGCAACAAAATATAAATAAATGATATATAGGTCCTAGTGTGTTTACCTAAATAAGAGACTTTTCACGAAAAACAATTCCATGAATACAGTACAGACAACACATCAGTATAATATAGATAGTGGCAGATATTAATTAGTATCATAAGACGACTCAAATGTGTATTCATATTCGAAACCACCATTGGGCCGAAACAAAAAAACGATATTCCAATTTAATTAATTATTCAGCCGTGTATATTGTTTGTTTACAGTACAAAAACATAGATTAGTGTGATAAATGAATTTATAATTACTGGATGATTGAATGTGAATGTAGTTTAATTAATGTCAATTACAAACGCATATTAATCGGTACGGTACCTCGCAAATCGGATTTTTTTACAACATGGCCTATTCGTTGTGTAACTAGAAATGTTTACGTATACTTATACTGCTGTATAGGCATATTGTTTATTTTACAGTTCTTCTTTCTTTATTTGGTATTGATATGCGATTACATTGTTAAAGAAAGCATTGTGGTTTGATCACATTTGAAGTTATATAAATAAAATTATATGTGACGATAATCCGTACCTCGCCAGTCGTGTTTACATTAAAGGTAGCCAAGAATTATAGAACACGGAAATGATTTTAATAAAAAACATCAAGTGGTGTATATAGTAGTTACCTGATTTGACATGTCAGGGGGAACAGTGAAATTCAATGCTATTGGATTGACACACGTTCATATACACTATGAACGGCTGTCTTTCAAGAATCTTCTATCTATGATTGGACCCTAGAGCTGTGATTTAAAAAACGTGAATAGGCCTATTGTAATGTCATATTATATTGAAAGAATTTGGCTAAAACTTGAAAATAAATGCATAACCATGATTGAACCATAGAGCTGTGATTAAAAAAACATGAATATTGTAATGTCATATTATATTGAAAGGATTTGGCAAAAACTTGAAAATAAATGCACTTTTGTTTTTTTTGTTTTTGATAGCGTTTGTGGTCTTTTATCCGGGTCACAACCAGCATCTTCATTGGTACGGCTATAATGGGTAAGTTTACTTTAAGTCGTGATTTGATATAGCCAAAATAACGACCACCTTGTTACTGTAACATCAGGTGATCACCCTGATTGTACAAAACCTTTATTCTTATAATTTACAGTATTTCTGTACAGATTTGTGTGTACCGATTATCTCAAAAAGTTCAATATAAAATATATATTTTTATTACAATTATAATTATGATACTCAATACCGGAAGTTGATGAAAGATAAATATTAGTTTGTGTGCAGTTTAATAGGTCTATATATTCCACTGTGTAAACGTTACGATAGGCACAACCTCTTCATGATAATGTTAATGTCAACACTATATTGATAAGGCCTAATAACTATATATACATGTTGCGTGTTTATGTGTATTTTCAAGATCATATAGGCATAATATAGATAACGATACTTCAAGTAATGTTTGCTTCTTGCTCGAATTCTAACTATACCGGTATTCTGAAAGATAATGATGGGAAGGGGAACTATATGAGGTTTTTGATACCGGATATCACCATGGTACATTCTCAATACTGTATTTTCTATATGACAATTTTTCTCGAGTGCAGTATCATATTCATAGGCAATTTCGTAATACTGCACCTCATGTGTTTCACATGTTATGCCTGTATCATGAAAATTTGCTTTTATATTAAAACAATAACTTCATTTCTAGAATCCCTCGCATCTTGCCTCATTTCTGCTCGAGTCTTCGTTAAAATGATTTTTTTTAAATAAACAAATACCGTACGTCATTATCACTCAGAAATGAGAGGTGGTAGTGTATTTTAAAATGGATTTTAAATTGAAGAAAATAAATGATATTGATAGTCCCTGTAAGATAAACGGATTATTGCATAATTTACTGTTTTGAAGAGCTGGTCTGCGAAATCGTGTGTGTGTCCGTGTTAGTCTGTAAATTCTTTAGGGCCTCTTCTTTACCAAGTTTCTTTACCAAGTCTCTTTACCAACTGTGACAGTTAGTCATTAATTTGATGATGCTGTACTATAATATAACACTATGCTTCTACAGTATCGATCTATGGACAAGAGTGGGAGGTTGCTTCCCTACACAAAGTAGAGACAGCCTACAAGTCGTTCTTCCGGGAGGAAATACACGATGCCGAAATAGAAGTCAAAGTCGGTCTTAATGCTGTCAACATCACGCTTAAAAGTAAGAACTATGTTTCACTATAGGCCTAAGAAAGTCAGTGAAAACTACAATATAGGCCTAACAATATCGTAATTATAGGTAAAAAGACAAAAATTGACAAACTCGAGAGATATATGGTGACGTCATAATTGTGATTTCATATTTGACATAAACTCCAATAGGCCTACTTCACAATATACGAGGCTCTATGACTCACAAGTCAGAAGTTAATTATTAATATTAATAGGCCTATGTCTGTGAATAATTATTATTATATATTACACTTATTTTTAGCGAATCCCATCCAACCGTTTATAGACGATGAACACGCAGAATTTCCTAATGAAATCATTAATTATAATGAGCGATTTCATTTCTACGGTAGCCAGAGACGTAATGGATTCGGGCCTTTTGGTAAGTGTAGCAAAGTGGTATATTTTAGTAGAAATTGTGAGAAAAACTTGTTTTGATTCCTGATGCCCAGCAGATTAATATGTAAATGACCAACTGTTACCTCGTTATGAGTAATATGAAACTTGTTGCATAACGTAAAATTCTATATCGATATATAAAATCATAACTAACCGAAGGCCTATATTAACATATATTCATTATTATGTTCTTTTATAAATGAATAATAACGATAACGTAGATGTTAAACAATATGGATCATCCAACCTTAAGCTCTGTCTACACTATCAAACAAGTTTGACAACAAAATGTGATGTGCCCAAATATGATAGTGATATTCCCCAAATATAGTAGTGATATGACATCATCATGTCCATATATATGCACATCACATTTTTTGTTGTCACATAAAGTTTGATAGTGTAGACAGCATTAAACTCTCATATTTTAAATTCAGATTCTAACAGATGAAAGACTAGAGGAACTAATTGCCCCTCAGATATATATCTATTCTTCAGCATAGCTGTGTAGACTACTAACGACCCAATTGAACCCTCGTCACACCTTTCCCTAAAAAGATTAACGTACACCACAAACATATTCATTAGTTTTGCGGTATACCACAATTACATTCTAAAATAAGTGTTATTGTTATATGTTAATCCTACAGCTGGACGTATCAATCGTGAATTTCGTGCGGCTCAATGGCGCGGCATGCCTTTCCCCATATTGTGGATTGCTGAGTATTTTGTCCTAGATGGTGAGAAGATCCGTTGGGGAAGATCGTACCGCCATGCTGGTTTCTATACCTATATTATGTTATGGTAAGACAACTTATTGGTACAGTATTATACACTAATACAAATTGTGTACCAGTGGTTAATACACCCAACCCCCCACACACACCCCCAACCCCACACACTTCCCCGTAAAACGAATGAAGGGAAACGAATTTTAACACAGCGGCTAACTCATATTTAGAGTACATCCCTAAGACCAGGGAACACTTTGTTACAACAAGATTTCCCCTTAATAGAGGTTCCATAGGCCTAATAATAATGTATTGGTACTCACTTTTGTATCAGTTGGACTCTTCAATTTCAAGGTGCGTCCAATTTATAGCTAATATAAATGCTTACGTCAGCACAAAACAACATTTAAAAATACACAGGATCGACAGGAGGAATACACGATTATTTTGAAGCAGAGATCTCCTATTCCATGCTTTACGGATAGGCTAACAGTATTATGAAAAATTGATTACACTTTCTTTTTGTAGGACGGCGTTCCCATTGTGGCTCCTATCCAACATCTTGTTCTTTATGGTTCTGCGATACGGGGCATATTTCCTGATGTTAACTGGAGGAAGCCTTCTAACTGGCAACATCCTATACAGTAGCATTCGGTATGGAAGTCAACCACTCAGAATACCTTTTGTAACAGAAGACAACCCCGCAGATGGACTTGAATTTCACAAGGGCCCACATTTCATGCTGTGTCTTTTCACCGGTAAGGAGTAGACGATATATTAACGGCGATATATTAACGGCGATATATTAACGGCGATATTAAGGGAACCACAGTAAATATCTTGGGCTACAACACTCTTACAAGAGCACACAACCATTAGTTTATTTAGAATGTATTGAGCATTCCATGCCAATACTTAAAAATCAATGTTCATGAATTCTAGATTAACTAACAGGTTAATTTTATACAATATTGATTTACAGGTTTGATATCATTCATTGGCGGAATAATTATTTTGATAATGGATATGAAATTCCCACAAGAAATTGCAACCTTTTTCAACGTTGATGTTCTCCAAGATTTTGAAGATACTTACGCAGAAGATAAAGAAGCGTTCGAGAATAATGGCGTACAAGAACATGCCAATGTGCCGGTAAGATTTGCATTTCAGCTGCTATAAAACATTTTGGCACGCATAGCGTGTCATACCTATGCTTAATCTGGAATAACGAGCCAAGTCTATTATTAGTACTTCGTTCAAAACTGTAAGATGTAATTTAACGTATCTAACCTGTATTATTTTACGCCAAATATAATTCGATTAATTATTATTATATTATATACTTTTAACCTATTATGATTTTATAGCACTTTCAACAGAACGTTTAATGTACTAATATATACGTTACTTTTAGTTACATAATTATTTACTTTATGTTTTGATTACATTTAGTTTCGTTATGATATTATTTAAACTGTTATGTTTTATATTTTTATGATTTACTTTATTTTTACTAACAAAAAGGCTTTAAAATCATCTGGAATGTCTAATGCATTGGAAAATGGCGGAAAGGTGAATATGATTTTAAATAATAATGGAGGGTTTTACCAAAATAATTAGTAACTGTACGCCGTGGGTGGGAGACTAGTAGGAAATGACGGTTCTGCCGTCTGCAACCCCAACACGTTTCAAGCAACGTTATTTGTACGACGCGCGCCTCTATTTGACCAATGAGTAGGCTAGGTTACAGTAATTCGAACTACGTTTAGTTCCCCAATGGTAAAATACAGGAATTAGACAAGGGAGCATGTAACGTTAGGGCGAGTCATATCAACGTTTTCATAATTCGTCAAATATTCGTTAAATATAGACCTATAATTGTACGAATGGTGTTGATATCTTTTAAATAGTGTTATATATATTATATCAATAACTGAGCAAGGTTAATCAGTAATAAATGTCTTTGCGGTCCTAAAGATATTCCAGATCTTTCGTCGGTGGCAGCGTAGATGTCCTTTGTTTTCGTAAGATCAAACTTGTGTATTTGTATAATTTGTCGTGTGCTGTGGCTTTATTCAAGTTTATGTATGCAAAATAATACAGTAGAACTCCTACTTTAAGATGGGCCCTACTTTCAGGGGACATTTTCCAGTAAAACGAACGAGTGGAAATATAGGCCTACGTACGAGAAACTATGGTGACATTCCCACCCTCCTTAATAGCGTTCTACTGTATTGGTAAACTTGTTTGGTAATTTCTGTGATTGCGGTGGGTTGCAATGTGGATGATGGGTATTTGGAATCAAACCTTGCTGTTTCGTTATAGGCCTATTTATTCAGATTTAGGCCTAGGCCTAGACATTTTCTGACTCGTGAAAGCAGCACATCATGGCGAATTTACAATTCTAATGTTTTGCATACATGGTGTCTATAGCCTAATCGGCGTAAACTATCGTGTACTCTACAGGCTTCGGACATTTCTACACATTCTGGCCTTGCCTCGGATGTTATAACATTGATGAATTAGTTTCTATGGATAGGACTTTCACAATCACTTTCACAATTGAGCAAAGCTTTCATTTATGATTTCAAACGACTTTCATTTAATGGGAAAATATTGTCTTCATGATGCTATGATCATACATAGGCTATAAACCAACTTATTCCACAAAAGTTCCATTTTGAAAAAATGTTCATCATCCGCTTTCATTCCGAAATCACATTGTTTTGCAAATGGTGCTTGTTTCGAATGTTTTAAGAACGAGAAACAGATTAATAATTAATTTCAAATTCGTAACTATTATTTTGATCACTTTTTTAATAGGACCGCCCGCGTTTCGAATCTAAGAGAAAATCCCGCTTTGCAAAATCCAAACGCAGACCACGAACCAGCTCTGCAGGTAGTCGACCTAGAACAGACGGAGTAGAGGAACAAGGAAACGGTACTGCAAGTCATCCAACATCTCCACCGTAAGTAGGCCTATATCGCCTTTCCAATGGCGCCTTCGAGCACAACAAATGGCCGTACTAAGTCCTATAGTTTATACGACGAGAGTGTTTCCACAACTAGTTAATTGTGCGCGCGTAAAAGTCGTATCATTTTATGAGCATCAACTTTTTATAACACATCATAAACAAACATGTACTTTAATGAACATAAAGCACAGTTTCTATCGCCAATAGTTTATCAAATAATCACTACTGATCATGATGATTATGTCTTGTTATCTTTAATTACAGGGAAAAAGTAGCTTTAGAAGAAGGTGGAGTATCTATTGAAATGACAGACAAGGAAGCAGTGAAGGAAACTACTGAAGCGTGAATAAAAATTCCCACATTACTTAAGTCTTCCTAGTTGCTGTTTTAGAAACTTCGATTTTATATAATATAATTTTATTTTAGCCGTTTTAAACAAAAGATGTAAATGTATGATGTTTGCGTTTTTTTTCTTGTATCCACATGCCATAAATCATTCCATTTAAATTTCTCGCTATCCAAGTAAACTGTAGTGAACCGTAGATTACAGTCAACCCAGACAATAGGCTAATGCTATTCAGAATTATTGAAGATTTTATTGTTGTTAAAAGGCTCCTTTCAGGCGGTTCATATTTTTATAAACATTTTTAGAGAAGATTATACATAAATCAACATTGAATTCCAAAAGAGGTCTATTTGTATGTTAAGTAATGTAATACTAATAATAGTCTGTAAATAGGTGTTGATTTATTGTTTGAAGAGTCTTGATTTAACATTGCTGAGTGTACAATATTAGGACAAATTTGAGGCTTGCCAATCCTTGTCAACTAGGATTCATACAACGGGTGATCTCTGTGAAATGTTGTGCACCAACGAATGCATGTACCACAACGAGGCTGAAAGTATTATTATATCCAAATCTGAGATTTACCTTTACGGCTTAATTATCCTTGAGGCTATCAGAAAAATGTATTGTTTTATCTTGTCTTTCCTAGATGATGACAATAGAAGTATTCAATCCTACCACAACTCCAAGAAATTGACTTCCTTAACCATAACACTCATTCAAGGTTTAGTTCAATAAACCCGTAGCTCAGAATTGTAACCACGGCTTAAACAATTTCCTTTCACGACAGTTAGTAATAGTAATAACTTTTTTGCATAATAATAATACTTTATTTTGATATAAACTAGCTTAAGAGTTTTTTTAACAAGTTATTTTCAGTGTTATATGTAAATGAATAAATATTTTACGATAAAAAACTATGAGTTTCGACTTTTGTAAATGTGTTCTTTTTAATAGTATTAATATCAATATGTTTAACCAGTGAATATTGAAGCATTTCAAATCGTTTCCTCAAGCACAACAAAGCGTAACCTCAGTTGTATAAATAGAACATTGTCAATTTACTTTTCTTATTGCATTACAAAAAAAAACAATTCATCGTTCTGCTGTATGCAAACAGGCTTGACAATGGCGGTTAGTGGTAATACAAGAAGAAGACAAAGAATAAGTTATATAAAAGGTCGATCGGGGATTTTTCGGGGTTTTTGAAATTGTTATAAAGAGTTGAATCTGTTCATGCGTCCGTTCTACAAATCGTATTGTTTCATTTTCTTTTCTGAGAGATGTCGCCTTTGGGTTTTTTCAGATTTGGGACAGACTGTTAATTGACTCTCTGTGGTCGGTGTAAAGTCGGCAATTATTGCGGAATTTGAAAGCGATCGAAGCTGCAGTAATAATAATAGGGGCATTGATAGAGTATCGAACGATCTAGAAGGGTCGTCTGTAGTTGAGGGACCCTGTACTCTTCCAGCATAAATTATAAATGAATAAATTACACTAAATAAATCTGCAATAGTCCTCAAGGACAAAAACAATATAAAATTGTAAATGGGGGAATAACCTGCGACTTGCAGCCTACTGGACTGAATTACGAACAGGTGTGGACGACACACACCACCCTAAGGGACCCTTCCTATCTGTCTGTCCACAGCGACAGGGGCTGCATGGACCAGTGCACCGGGGTAACCCCTACTCTTCCGAAAGACGTACTGAGTGCTTTAAAGTGCACACGAGTCAGATATGTATACTGGACCTCCAGTTATAGGTCCTTATCCGAGAAGACTTGTTCTACCACCAGCACAACGGTCGAGGAGTGCCTTGAACCTGTGCAAGTTTGCGGCGTCCCTTCCTAAAGCGCTGGACTCGACAAATTTAAGTCATAAAATACGGTAACCAAATTAGCAATCTAAATAATATAACATTCAAAACATTCTGCGCGAGATTTCTTGAAACTTCATTCGTACTGGACTTTTTCTAGGTCAAGTTGGATCCAAAAAGTCTAGTGTGATGGAGTATTTATACTCAATATTTAAAAATTCTTTCTATAGTTACATAGGCTATATAGTGATATTCTTACTGTGGTTTCATTAAGCGGTTTATAATAATCTTAAGTGTAAATTATTAGAACATCCTGGTCTTAGAAACCAGGACCTCAAATAAATTGTACGCAAAACAAATTTCACTCTACTTCCTTATATAGGCCTCTTACAACAATAGTTGGTGTAGTGGCGATTGAAAAAAAAACCAGTATTTCCTTGTCTGGTCATTCTATCAATAGAATACCAATGTCTTGTATAATTATGTCTACATATAAATTGTTATGTATAATAACAATGGTCTCGTGTCACTTGGGCCTACGTTGAGTGAGTGTGGCCGAGTGGTTAAGACAGTGGAACCGAAATCCATAGCCATATCATTGGCAAGGGTTCGAGGCTCACTCGCTCCATGGTTCTGGTGGTAGAACAAGTCTTCTCGGATAAGGACTATAAACCGTAGGTCCAGTGTAAATCTGGCTCATGTGCACTTTAAAGAACCTAGTACATCTTTCGAGACGAGTAGGGGTGTACTAGTACATTCACACACACACACACACTTGGACAGACGTATTGGCGCCGTAGTTGGCTGCCGATGTCACAATGGGACGCCGTAGTTGGCTGCCGATGTCACAATGGGACCCTTAGTGGAGCAGTAGCCTTTAACTATGAAGTTTGCTCCTTAAAATAGAAGAAGAAGAAGAGAAGATACATGTCACGACGCTATCGTTAAAAGGTTACCGTCAAGATTGTATGCCTACTTCTCTAATATGTTCACCTTTAAATTTCAATTTTACAGTCCGGCTCACTTTTGTTTGTTATTCAAAAACAATTGTAAGCGAAAGAAAGAACTGCTATTTACAAAAACTAAATTGTCAATACATTCTTAGACTGAAATCAGTATCAGTAGGATACTTCGGGTTCGAATCTAACATTGGTCATAGGCGCAATCTCGGTGGTCTAGAACTAGCTAGGAACGTGATCTAGAGTCCCAACATAAAAGTACTTGCGAGTATAGTCTATCCGGTGTAGTTAAAACAAAATAAATCAGCCACCTAAAGAAAAGCTACTTTGTAGCTGTAGAATTAAATTTCATTTACTTATAATAGGCCTACAGTATTGTGACAATATAAAATGTTGCGCGAGTTACAATGATACGTGTATTCAAAAGTTGCGGGCGATAACGCGATCGATAAAACGAAAACGTACCGGAGTGATAGATTAGTGCTAATTGTTATTAGTTGCGCAACATTACGATCGATTGGACATTGCAACACTGACAACGGAAAGGAAATACCAGCTATTGCAAACATGTATATAATAATAAGCTAAGATGCGCACTCATAATGAATACAATGTTTGCACTCGTGACGCAAACGATGTCAATGTGTACGTGTTTCTTTCCACGTACGACGGAGGGATCTTAGAACCAAACATTGATACTTGTATGCAAGTGATGTGGTCAAAGTGTGAAATCGAAAATTGGAAATGGCCATCAAAGGTTGCCTTTTAAGCATGGTCGCGCTTCAATTACAGCATCGGTGCGACCGGTCGGGTGAATTCAAGATCAAGATGTGTGCTAACCCGAAAAGCATAGTTAGTTTAGTGGATATGGCAAAAATGTTAAGAGCGTTTGATACATTCCAATATAAAAATAATTAATGTTTATTTATGTTGTAGGGTGTTTTTAGAGATGCAAAATACGGTGGTCGATACTGAATCTGTCCAGTGTAGTCCCTTGAACTCATAGGTGGCCCGAAGTTGGATACCGGCAATTCCATATTAGCAAAGTCATGTTCATTATCTATTAACAAACATCTGCTTCCTGAAACAGTACTTTTCTTGAGCTAGGAACGGAACTTTTCACAGGGAAGTTATTTATAATATTAGCCGTTACTGAAACATAGCTACCCGCCGACACTGTATTGCCAACGATTACTTAATAATGCGCACAGCAAGCAATATTCACTCTTCCCTGATTAAACCCAAATGTTTCGTGGGCATCATGCAGCAGAAACCGTCCGGATTCAATACCCGCCGATGACTCCCAGCTCAGTAGATAAGGGGCGTGAAAATTCACCACCTCATCAGAAGGACTAGGCTATAGAGGCTGCAGCAGGCTTTACTAACATTATCTCCGTTTGGCGAATAAGCAGCCCCCATCCTAATTGGGAAAGCATTCTTAATTATACTCAAGAGTATTAAGGAGTAACAAGATAGTATTATATAGTTATAATTATTTTTGACCCACCAACGAATATACATCATATACAATCGAATGTTGATCATTACGGACAATTATAATAAAAAAAAACATCTATCTTTCCAAAATGATTATTGCGGTAGGCCTATATTAATTGATTGTTTGATAAGACTAGGGGTGTAACAATACTTCCTACTTCGATTTATATATTCATTCATAGATGGATATCTGATGCACGTATGCAGGAGTAAATGACCGCTAGCCGGTACTACTTTCTACACAGTCAAACCGGGAAAATAAAACTGCCAATTAATTTCCGCGTGGGGATAGGCTATGAAGGAATTAGTTTAGTACCAATTCCATCATTCCTCGATGTGTATACCAGTAGTACATCAGGAAATAGAAAAAATAGAGATGACTTTAATATTTACGTTTGAAAGATTTTAATTAGGAATGAATGATTCTGGAGTATAAAGGCCAAAATCATCAACTTCACATTACGTCCTTTGTTGAATCAAAAATATGAACACCCAGATAACTCCTATTTAGAAAAAATATATTTTAATTGGGAAGGCGTAGGCCAATATCAGTCTCCCGTGACGTCCTAGATCGAAATCTAGATCAACAAGGCCATATATGCAGTCGCATGCACAAATTTGAGTTAGTGTTTACCGACCGACCAACCGACCGACCAACCGACATAGTGAGCTGTAGAGTCGCGTGTAAGATTCTAAAGGTTGTGTAAATAAATATTACGAGGTTGTGTAAATAAATATTGAATTATTTATTTAATTTCGACATACAATACCAACACTACATTGAAAAAAAAACCACATGAGAAGGAAGTAGGCCTATATAAGTACTGTGCATTATTTGACACACGTGTGTTGCGTCACATAGTTCACAAACTATGGATCTGACACGCATGTCGCGTTTATTAATAAGCACAAAATCGAAAGGGGAACTTTTGTGTAAAATCCCTAATTTGTTTTCTACTCAAAGGAGACGCACTTCAAATGTTCACCAAAACATAAAATGTATTGTAGAAGTCCTCAAACACATCAAACGTATCCGGTACAGGCCGCAACGTTTTCTTTTCTGAACGTTTGAGGCAGGAATCATGAATAATTTATGAGATTAATAATAAGGCATAATTGCGCGTACGGGCCTTGTCATTTTATAGCCTAATTATTGATATAATGTTTACTATTTGAATCAAATCCTGTACATATCTGGGCATGTCTTCTTTTGTAAATAAAAAACAATAAAAATAAAATAATAAAATAAATAAATAATAACAATAAAATTAAAACCAATTGTTAATGATTTGGATAATTTGATAAACTGCGAAGTAGATTTTATTTTTCCAACGAAACAAATAATTATCGAGTAGGACTCGAACATACATCATCCAGATCACTAGGCCTGCCATCCATTACCTCGAGAATATCGAGCTTGCGATGACTGTAGGGTTAGCCCAAAGAAGCAAGTACCGCACCAAGCAAGATGATGATGATTGTTGTTATCTACTGCGAAGTTAGTTTTGCGTTAGGGAGCTAAAAATCGTTGCGCAAATGTTCTCAAATGTACGGAGTTTAAATTAAAACAGTCAGAGTAGGTAAAACATTTGACCAATTGTTATTTTGTTCGTTCTCATCTACCAGGGCCACCGGTGCACCAACATTGCCCGTTTTTAGTAATTAATACCCTTCATCTACTTGTTGATCAAACGTCAGTGTAATTTATAATAATGTCCAAATTAAGGCAATCTTTTGTTGTCATTACGTGTTTTTTTTTCACAATGGAAATTTTAAAACTACCTTTACATGGTTTTGTGCATTTGTTGTCGTCACAATCAATTGTCACCGAGTTGATTCGAAGCCAATATCACATTTGTGTGTGTGTGTGTGTGTTAAGTTAACGATTTGATAATTACACCAGTTGCTGAAACTATACAATATTAAGCTAGAAAATAGTTTGCGGTATTTGTGTACAACCAATTAAATACATTTGGTAAACTAAAGGCTAAAAGGCTTACATGTACTTAAGTTGGTAACTAACAACAAATGATAACTTTTGTGACCTAAACATAGCATCCACATGAGTGTACAATCCACTGTTTACGTCATACATCAAACGAATTAAAGAACGTTCGTCACACTGGATCCAAAAATACATTTTTAAAGAACTATAGATAAATGAAAAACAATGTTAGAATTGATACATAATGATTGTTGCAGAAAAATGAAATCACCTTGAAATGATTAGTCCTACTTTGCAGAAGTGAACTAGTTTCTTTGATAATTATATTGTGGTTTATTTATTTATCAACAATTCGAAAAACAGCCCAAGAACAAACCATGGCCAATTGCCCTGAACAGAAGTTGGAACATTTTGTTTTTGTATAGTTCTTGTTCCTTCAATCTAGACATTGTGGGTGTGGTATCCATCCTCCAAAAGAGATGGTGAACAGTTCCTCCTCCACAAGAGATGGAGAACAGTTTCTCCTCCAAAAGACAAAAGAAATGGAGAACAGTTCCTCCTCCTAAAGACAAAAGAAATGGAGAACAGTTCCTCCTCCAAAAGAGATGGAGAACAGTTCCTCCTCCAAAAGAGATGGAGAACAGTTCCTCTTCCAAAAGAGATGGAGAACAGTTCCTCCTCCAAAAGAGATGGAGAACAGTTCCTCCTCCAAAAGAGATGGAGAACAGTTCCTCTTCCAAAAGAGATGGAGAACAGTTCCTCCTCCAAAAGAAATGGAGAACAGTTCCTCCTCCAAAAGACAAAAGAAGTAGAGAGCAATTCCTCCTCCAAAAGAGATGGGGAACAGTTCCTCCTCCAAAAGAGATGGATAACAGTTCCTCTTCTAAAGGGGTGGAGAACGGTACTAGGTTAGAAACACAATTCAGTGGTGGATAATAACAGTGATTCCTACAAGAGGTGGTGGAGAGGTGGTCAAGATTATTTATAGATCTATAGTTCACTGCATGGTGTCTCACCATTGTGGTTGTCAACTAGTCCTATACATTCCCCCGACCTTGGTTGCTTATTCAGTTTTGTGTACTTTAACTATTCAAGCCTATTGAGTCACCATTTCTTTAAAATCGTTGTATAACACACCTTAACAGATATTATTGAAATCTTGTATGGTCAGTGAGTGAATCAATTTTGCTGGGTAGTACAGAAAGTCAGGACCAAAAAAAAAGTTTAGGGGTGATTTAAGATTTTGCATAATCAACTAATCTATTGTTTAACTCCGGACAGCATTTACATTTTTGTTATTTTCAGCATTATTTTCATTCATTTTCCTCTCTCAATTCTGAATAAGGGTAAAAGTTTATGCCTACCTCCCTTCTATTTTTTAAACAGGTCATTATTTTGCACCACAACTCTGGAATGACTATAAACTTGTTTTATTATTGTTGTTTGTTGATTTGTATGGTGATCATATATATAAAATAATATGCATGTGGTAACAGCATTATTATAACAATTAAGAGCTTAGTTAAAATTAACTTTTATGATTGCATATTATGTCTGGCTTTCTGAAAAGTCTGGTACTCTGAATGTGTTTTTAACGATAACAACACTGTGGGGCCTGTTGGACCTCATGCAAAGTCTGGGGTTGAAAAGTGTTTTCCATTTTTCAGAGAGTTCAATATTGGTACAGTTGACTGCTGCATTACTATTATTATGAAATTAACCATGTACATTGGGCTGTCAACTTAAAAAACTCCCAGGTATGAAACCACAAATTTTAAGTAACAGTTCCGCAATATCCTGTTAGGGAGTATACTACCTTCCTGAGTAAACGCTAAATACTTCCTTTTAGAAAGCTTCTTGCCTTTTACACACCACCAGGTAATATGCAAGTCATCAATATGGTGGTTCCTTAATATTTTTTATTTCATTTATACAAATGCCGGCCTTAGTCTACCAAAGGTGGCCCGGGGAAAGCTAGGGTTCCACTCCAGGGCTAAAAAAATGTTTTTAATTACTTGGGCAACATATGGCTAACTGACAGACCTGTTTTCACAGAATAACAAAAGGCAAAAACAAAATAAATTGAATATAAATTGATGGATTCCTCCGCCAAAAGAGATGGAGGACAGTTCTTCCTCCAAAAGAGATGGCGAAAAGTTCCCCCTCCAAAAAAGATGGCGAAAAGTTCCTCCTCCAAGAAACAGGAGAGAGGTACATATGTCAATGGATATTACTTGTTCCTCTCTCCTTTATCATTTGTTGATGGTTGTTATGGAATCCAATGTATTTCTTTTCTTTTGTTTGTATGTATCATTGACAGTTTGTCTGAAACAAAAGTTGAATTGAATAAGAAATTATTTCTAATTCCCTGTTCTCAGATTTGTGTATGGTCCATATTTACCAACTATGTCTATTGAATAGTATTCACTGGACCTGAGGGCCAAATCTAACACCATGCACTATAGAGCGTTGATTCACACTATCAAACTTTATGTGACAAAAAATGTGATGTGCCCATATATGGACATGATGATTTCATAGGATTACCATATCTGGGCATATCACTACAATATTTGGGCTCATCCACTTGATTGATAGTTTAGATAGAACTTAAAGCTTTGTTTCACCTCCTCTAATAATGGACGATGTATATTTTACTATATTGGACAACAATTATGTAATATGTGACCAGTGACCATACCAGAAGCTGCGATTAGTCACTTCTACCAAAAACATATAGTTTAGATAGTCATCACATCACAATACTGATGTCATCATTGACATATAATTAATTAAACAATGCAAACTCACATATCAACAAAGCAAAGTCATTATCATTAAATATTAATAATAACATCATCATTAATACTTTACAATAAGGCTATTGTTAAGAATATATACAAAGTAGCCACATGTCATAACAAAATAGAACATTTAAATTACCATAAAGATTTAGCAAAGTCATTACTGTTTTGCATTTAATATATTTTAGTTTCCACTAAAACTTAAAAACTCCTGACAGTTTGACACCCTAGCAAACATGTTTAGTGCATATACTAGGTTGAAGTTCATTATAAGTGAAAGAAAAAGGGACTATTACTAAAATGATTAATTCTTCAAAATAATAATAAATATTAATCCAAAAAGATGGACAAGTAGTAGAATCAAAAGTGTCAGTTTAAATTCAATACTTGTAAAATGTTATCTACTTGACACAAACACTGGCAAACAGCCTATAAGTATATATAAATCATACTGTAAAATTATAGAAACAGTGCTCATATTCGGCACATGATCTCATAATTGCGTCGAGCATAGTTCTTTGGAGAAAGTATATAGGTATACTTTATCTATGCTGACTCCAAAAGGTATGAGTTTTATTTCGTTGAGTTTATATTTTTAGAAAGATAACCTCCAATTTTCATTGCAACTACATTGGCAGTATGATAACCATGCAGTCATAGGGAATTTTAACAACCATTTTGAAGCTGTTACCTAACACTATCTGACATTGATACCTATACACTTTAGCTTAGTCTTATTAGTTAAAAAGATAAATAATTTGGCACATATGGCATTTCATACGTATACTACTTGAGCTCATAACTGAAAAGCCGACTGGTGGACTAATATAAAAAAGACAAAACTACAGAATTGGGGCAAGTCTACCTTTAGCTATACTACATGAATAGCTATGTTATGAATGCTAGTGAGAGAGAGGATACAATAATCTAATGTAAGGAATAATCTGCGGAAAATATTATATAAATTTGTATATTCTAAAAGAATGAAAGGGTAATGCCACTTCAAGAGTATCAATACAAACTAAATAATTCATTTGAAACTTTTTGAAAATGAACAATAAAAATCCAGCAGTGATTCTGCTAAAATGTGATGACAGAGCGTAATATACTAGGTTTTTACTCAATGCGTAAATAGACACGCTTTTTAACTGTTTTGGCTGAAACGAGTCAACCAGTAAATCCTTAATCAAAAGGATACAGATTGAATGCCGTTCAGTGACAATGATGTATATTATTCTCGGTAAATAAGCTTAAAATCTTTTACAGAGACGTCATCCATGCCTCTTCACAATACAGTAAATTCAGGATCCAATAAATTCCTGACAGAACTGAGATATTAAATTAAATACCAAAGGTTGCTAACGAACAAATTCAAGGCCATAAAACTTCCAACAAAATACAAGTAGTATACATTTGATGTAGTCATACTATTTTTACCAATATTAAAAAACTGCTTGTGTGGGCATACATTATCTGTAACTTAAAATAGATTTAAAAAAAACCTAGTACTGTATCGCCAACTATACAGTTTGTTTTTAAGGTTTTATATTTAAAGTGAATTGTATAGATATTGTTTATTTTAAATGCTGATTTTAACTGTAATGGTGAAGGTTTAACTTGGGCAGTGTTCCACAAAAGATTTTGTGAGAAAAATGCAAAACAAATCAAATCTCTGCTCAAATCAAAACAAATTATCTTTATCAGAAAGTGAAATATTTAGGTTAAAGAGAAATGAAAGTCGGTTATGTTATATTATAAAACTTCACCAAAATATAAATAAATAAATAAATAAATAATAAAATAAATATGATGCAATAGATGATGTATTAATGTAAAAACCATAATGGATGAAACAAAGCCCTAACCAAGAGTCAAATTATTTTGTGATCATATAAATATGTCATACCATTGCTTGCATTTTGTATTTGTATGAAAATATAATCATCCTAAATTGGATTTTGATTTTGTAAGAAAAAAGCAAAACAAATCAAATCTCAAATCAATAAAAATTATCATTATCAGAAAGTAAAATATTTAGGTTAAAAGGAAATGAAAGTGTTATGTTTACATTATAAAACTTCACCAAAATAAATAAATAAATAATAAAATAAATATGATGCATTAGATGATGTATTAATGTAAAAACCATAATGAATGAAACAAAGCCCTAACCAAGAGTCAAATTATTTTGTGATCATATAAATATGTCATACCATTGTTTGCATTTTGTATTTGTATGAAAATATAATCATCTTAAATTGCATTTTGATTTTGTGAGAAAAAAGCAAAACAAATCAAATCTCAAATCAATAAAAATTATCATTATCAGAAAGTAAAATATTTAGGTTAAAAGGAAATGAAAGTGTTATGTTTACATTATAAAACTTCACCAAAATAAATAAATAAATAATAAAATAAATATGATGCATTAGATGATGTATTAATGTAAAAACCATAATGAATGAAACAAAGCCCTAACCAAGAGTCAAATTATTTTGTGATCATATAAATATGTCATACCATTGTTTGCATTTTGTATTTGTATGAAAATATAATCATCTTAAATTGCATTTTGATTTTGTGAGAAAAAAGCAAAACAAATCAAATCTCAAATCAATAAAAATTATCATTATCAGAAAGTAAAATATTTAGGTTAAAAGGAAATGAAAGTGTTATGTTTACATTATAAAACTTCACCAAAATAAATAAATAAATAATAAAATAAATATGATGCATTAGATGATGTATTAATGTAAAAACCATAATGAATGAAACAAAGCCCTAACCAAGAGTCAAATTATTTTGTGATCATATAAATATGTCATACCATTGTTTGCATTTTGTATTTGTATGAAAATATAATCATCTTAAATTGCATTTTGATTTTGTGAGAAAAAAGCAAAACAAATCAAATCTCAAATCAATAAAAATTATCATTATCAGAAAGTAAAATATTTAGGTTAAAAGGAAATGAAAGTGTTATGTTTACATTATAAAACTTCACCAAAATAAATAAATAAATAACTGAAATATTTCTGCTTGTTTCTTTCTACAATACTTTATATTTATAGTAGTACTTATATTAATTTTTAAAAACTGATGCCAAAGACATAATATCTCTATTGTTTGTAAAAGAGGCTTGGAATACTTGGAATAACTACAATCACCAGATTGTATCTATAGGGTTAAGGTACTAAACAACAATGGTGATACAGTTTAAAGGATGGTATGACAAGCCCTAATGAAAAGTCAGCTCCTGATAACCCTATCCTGTTTTAATAGCATTCATTTATTCATCTTTTATTTCGGAAAAAAAAAAAAATTCTCCATAGCTCAAGAACAAAATTAGTGTCTAATAATAACAATAATAACTGGTACTTGATATAGCGCATTATGCTGAAAGCCTCAATGCGCTTTACAAAGACAGAAAAATTTAGAAAAATTACAAATTAAAAAGGTGGGTTTTGAGGAGAGATTTGAAGACACTGGTGGAAGTAGCCTGACGGATTTCAATAGGCAACGCATTCCATAGAGAAACGGATGCCGAAGAAAATGAACGATTTCCATAAAACTTAGTGGAAGGATGAAATATATGGGCAAGAAGAGACTCAGATCTAGATCTCAGAGACTGTGTCTACATTATTATAAATATAAAGGAATATTGTGGACACTCTTTGGCCTTGCATATGTCTGGTTTTTCTGGAAAGTTTAGTTAAACAAGCAAGTCCAGTTGTATATATTTATCCTTTTAAAACTTAATACTATTGGATGAATGACAATATCCATATCCGTGGTATTCAGAATGTGTTTGTAATGGTAAAAACAAAGTTGGTACCGTTTTTGAACTTCAAGAAAAATATAGTTTTGATTGTATAATCATTTTTTTTGTTACTGTTCATGTTTTCATTGTTGTTTTATTGGTCATGTTTATTTTGTGTAGTATCTTGTTCGTTGATTTACTTCGTTGTTGACAACTATATTAAACTGATTAAATAAATTCAGTGTGACTTCCATTAACAATAACAGATTAAAAAATATAGATATATACAGATACATGTAGAACCCCTATTATGGGGACACATTGGGTACCCAATGAAGTATCCTCTGCGGTTAAAAAACATATATTTGTTTGTTTCACAGCAATATAATAGCGGTGTCTTAAAAGAGGATCTATCTATATTATTTTGGTAATAAAAGAGATATTAAATAAAGTAACTATGTAAATAATATTTTAAAAAATACAAATATGCTACAAAGTAGGACGTACTAAAAATAATGATTATAAAACGTAAATTTTTTATTTTAAGCCTAAACCTGAAGTGTTGATAGACTAAAACCAAAATGTAGTCAGAATAAGTAACTTAATCCAGATTAGTGTGTGAAGTAGTCACTTTCAGTGCACAATCAAGGCCTTAATCCTCCAACAATGACTTTAAAAAGGATGTTAAGAAATGATTGAATAGTACACGGAAATAAAGCAAACTCAACTGAAAAACAAAACACTTTTTGTTAGTTTGGAAATCACTACAATGACATCAGATTTTAAGACTAAGGAAGTTGGCATGCAGTAAACTTAATTTAAGTCACAGTTATTAAAAAACTATAAATAATAAATATATAAATGCTATTTTAGTATAAATAGAAACTCTTAAATGAACTGATAGTGTAAAACAGATCTTCATCACATCTGTTATTTTATTTGTATTTATATATTATATTATTTCTATTTATTTTATTTTATGTCTTTAGGCAATTTGGCCATGGATTACCAATAGTAAATTTATCACTCTCCTATCAGATAGGTGGTAGTCCCCCTGATACAGGGGCTATTTTGTGAACCAGTTCACCAGGTATCCCCCTACTCTTCTTGAATAATGAACTGGGTTCTTTAAAATGCACACAGGTTATAACTGTGTACACTCGACCTATGGTTTATAGTCCTTATTCAAGAAGACTTGTTCCTCCACCAGCTTTGAATGAAGCAACTGTTGGCAAATATTTAATTTCAGTTAAAGTGTTACAGTGATGTGATACAAAATGATGCATTGCAATACTTTTATGTATATACATCATGGATGTAATAGCCGAAGGCTGGATGGCAATCTTTTAATGTTATCGCAGTTCAAAAGTGACTCCTCCATGGAGAGGGAACCAACAAGATGGCAGCTGCAATCGACCAATCAGATATGCCCTACGCAGTACGCACTGCTACGCCTGTGTTGAGCCTATCTGCGTGAGAACGATACGCAACGCAGTGTGTTAAGCGTATAAGCGCGAACGCATTCTATATGATCCTCGTTATACGAAAAATGCTATTCCCAAGAAATTATTCATTCCATTGCGATTAACAATATATTTAATTTTATAAAAACTTAACTGTGCTTTGGCAAGAATATGTGTTGAAATTTATGTGGTCTTAATGTATTATATTAGATTATTATTTTTTATAATAATAATAATTTACGGCCGCCATCTTGTTGGAATCACTTTTCAGTCTGGAGTACGCCCTCTAGCGTTCAGCTTACAGCTCACTGATATACATACATATGTTTAATACTATATAAATTAAAAATCATGTTGTATAGGAATATGTAAATGGGTGTGTGTATGTATAGATGTTTTAACACATAAATGTTTCTACAGTTCTACACTGTAAATGGGTTAGTTATGCTTTGTAGATCTGCAAACCAAATACTGCAGTTATGATTAGAGTTAGTTAATATGATGCATTAGATGATGTATTAATGTAACAAGGCAAAACATGGCTTCAGTCACATGCTCAAGTTAGTGTTTACCGACCAACCGACCGACATAGTGAGCTGTACAGTGGCATTGCACGCGACTAAAAGTCATGATGGGTGAAACAAAGCCCTAACCAAGACTGAAATTACTCTTTGATCATATAAATATGTCATACCATTGTTTGCATTTTGTATGAAAATATAATCGTCCTAAATTGGAAAATTCGGATTACAGACCCACGGCAGCCACAGTGCACGCAGTGCCTACCATCAATGACAGACTAAGATGGACTGTTTCAAAAGATAAACTGGGTTCTTTAAAGGACAATGGACCTCCAGTTTTAAGTTCTTATCTGAGAAGACTTGTTCTACCACCAGAACTATTGTCAATAGGAGCCTCAAACATTACTGCTACGGTTTGCAGTGCCCTATCTCTGCCATTCAACTCATCTATTATGAAAATAATGGTTATACAATAAATGTATATTTATTTATAGAATGTTATTTCCTTTTAAAAATATACATTTGTCAAAAACCCCCTGGTACAAGGAAGTAAATAAGCTTATATTGGTGACAATGCAAGTGTTTTTAACTCTAACAAACAGCTTTTATACAATTTTTTTTATTAGTTTATTTTTTTGTATAGTTGTTATGGTAGGCGTATGATTATTTTCTGAGTAGGCCTATATTTAAACAATTCTACTATAACACAATGGAACAACGACATTTGAGAAATAAGTCTTAAACTATGTAATTGGGAAAATCAATTTTACAATGAAAATGTTTACCAACGCATTGGTAAAAATGGTAAAATTGGTAGAAATGCGTTTCCGGACAACAACCCCCTGGACAATTACCCCCCGGACAACTACCCCTGGACAATTACCCCCTGGACAACTACCCTCTAGGACAACTAACCCTGTATACATATAACCTACCCTGAAAAATATTCTCGAAAGTTGCCTATTCATGAACAAGTCGCAACAAGTCGTAAACATGTGACATACAGTATTTTGTGCATAGAAGATGAAAGTTCACCAACACATGGTATTACAGTACAATCACGGCTATCCTTATAAAATGTACAAAAAAAGAGCAGGGTTTTTAGGTGTAAACTGAAGCGGTTCTAGTAAACACCACACGATACCCAATAGTACCACATGAACGTAGGTTATGATGCTAATACAATTTAGTACTCTAGAATGGTGTATATACAAGGGTTCAGTTATATTTAGCAGTGAGGTTGATTAGGGTTATGTTGGTAAGTGTACTAACATGTATTAGTATCTAGGGTTAGGCGCCTGTGGTACTATTACACATAGTGTGATGTTAATAGTAGGACACCAGAGGTGAATCGTGGACATACACAAGTTAATTTTACAGAAACGAAATATTATTTTAATGAATTTCTCTCATTCCACCAATGTTTTCAGTGGAATTTATAACCATACTAGCTAACTGTGGAGTAATCAATATTATGATAATAATAACAATGAAGAATTATTATTATTATTACACAACTTGTAATAATACTATTCAAGCTCAATTAATTGCATGCATGCACACAAAAGTTGGCTACAGTAATTCTATTGAGGTTAGCCTAGTCATAAAATAATATAGGTACTATAAGTTATGTGGTTTTGCATTTAAATAAACAATAAAGTTACAAACTGAAAGTGAAATGCAGCACGAGAATACTTTTCTTCGAACATTTAATATGTGAAAAGTATAAAATTAAGAGAACAGAGATTTAGTTATATAGGAATAGGGTTAAAACAAATTCTGCTTGCAGATATCCGAGTGGGTTGAAATTAGGCTGGGTAGAAAACTTTTGGTTTTGTGAAAGATTTTGGTGCCCCAGCTCATGACCGCAATGTGGCTTCTGCTAGGCTATGGATGGATCGATCAACTAAACCATGCAAAAAAAGTTATTGATTAAAATACGAAGCAAGTATTCGGCACACATACGGACATAGTTAGCTAACATTCTAGAAAATATTTTTGCATGAAAACTGGTGCGATACCTTACGATAAAAGACACATTGTCTGGAAGGGAATGATTTAGCGGTATGTAAAATATAATGTTTATTATAATTTACTACCTTTAATAACCTTTTCATCCTGGTATATTAATCACGATTGAACGCAGATATTTCTGGCAGGTCACAGAACCAGTGTACATGTCCTCCGTGGGGGAAGATCCAGGAAGGGTTGGGGGGGGGGGGGGGAAAGATACAGGAAGGGTTGGGGAGTGTGAAATTATAAACTTTCTGATATCTAGTTTTGACTATTAATGTGTATTACATATCATATGACCTCTTCTGTCATCCAGGATCATGCCTGGATATAACCCCTGGTCTCTATTACTTTTTTGGAAGTGAACAAAAGTACTTTTGTTGGTAGCAGTTGAATTTTATCTTCATGAAACAAAGTATTATTTTGAAATCTGTAACTAATCAATATATAACCAGATACATGCCACACCTTAAATTGCAAGATATACCAAAGAGGGCAGTAGACATGCTGTAAGGTGTTCAATTTATATTTCCTGCTAAAATCAATAAAAAAAAAACAAGACATTTTTTTTCAATATTTTATTTAGTTATTATCCTGTACATATGCATTGACTTTACAATCAAATCATTTCTTGAATTGTTTAACAGTCAGTATTGATCTGTTTTCTTGTTTAGAGTTGTTTTTCACACCGCTCCCTCCCTTGTAGAAAGATAAAAGACTTGTTTCGAAAACATGACATAAATAATGTCCATTGGAATACAACTATCAAATGTGTTTGTCAAACAAATACTCCATTCTCCAACCCTCCCAATTAATATTTCAATCATAACAATAAAAACACATTTAATAAATATTATATGAAAAAGAAAAACAAATTACCACTCCCACCCTCTTAAACTTACACCCTTCCCCACACTCCCCATCAAATGCACAGTATTATCATAGAGAAAATAATTTTCTACACTGTATTAAACGTATCAACCAAATGCCAAGCAAAAATGTATTAGTATAATACCCATCCATGTAGATCTTTGGTGTTTATCAGATATGCTTTTTAGGTACAGTATATAATATATATTTCAGTAAAAGAATTCAAAGAGTAACTGTATCAAATAACAAATATATTGAGAATAATTATTTACAAGAAACAAATAAACATTATCTGGAGTATTCTAACGGCCCAAATTTTTTTTATAATTATAATTCAATTAGATTTTCCAGAAACCATACATTTTGTTCCCTTTTTCTTAAATTTGAGGGGGAAAAATAAATTTTACTGACCGCTCATTAATTTTGTTCACAATGTAAACATTATTATATCAGAATAAAATCAGTATTTAAAAGAATTCACTATTGTACCCTATCATAATATAGGATATATTTTACAGGTCATGCCCTTTTCATACTGATTAAATTAAACTTTAAATTTTTATTTAAATGTACATAAAACAATATTAATGAAAATCGAAACATTTCAAATTAAGTCTTGTATGGCAGCAACAAATTAATAAAACATAAAAAAATAAAATTTCTTTTAAATGATTGTCTATTCAAAATCATTATTTTGAAAAATGTATAAGAACATGAATACAATTAAATTTTAAATGTATTGAGTTTGGTTATAGAAATATGTCTTTTAACCTTTTTTGGTAAAAATTATAACAAATAGTTTTAAAAATTAGTATTATATAATATTTACATATTATTATACATAACTAAACTCTTCAAATGTTTACACAGTATCTGAAATGTGATCAAGTGATCACAAAATAACACGCTTCATGATCACATAATAACATGCGGCATCTCGTTATCACTAACTAACATTATAATGTTAATTATAATAAAATCTTTTAAGATCGTTTAAGATAGCAGCACGGATTATTAGACCAATATCCTTCTTTGGACTTTAGGACCACCTAAAATAATTAATTCTATTATTATTAACTATTTACTATTTTTTGGGTTTGTTATGTGAAAATAAAATCATAGAATTTTTTTGTCAGAAGGATATTATGTGTGTGGCGCAGTGTGTTGGACGTTGGATTACTGATTGTGAGATCGTGGTTCGAATCCAACTCTCGCCGCATTGCTTGTGTCCTTAGGCAAGATACTTTACTTACATTTGCCTCTCTCCACCCAGGTGTATTAAATGGATACCAGTTAGATCAAGACACAACTTTGCGCTGATTACTAGCTGCATTATGGGACTATGTTTCCATACATTTATGATCCAAATTACCAGGGTAATAATGTGCAGCGCATTGACAACTTGCTTATATGCTCTATATAAGAATGAACTATTATTATTATTATGATTCTTGTAAAACAGCAATAGGTCTATATTTACTATGATTGTGGCACAGTTTCAGTCCAATTTTCAATTACAAAACATGTGGAAAGAGAATCACAGAAACACATCAGAATAATAATAATTGTCAGCAAATTGAAAAGATATTACTTAACTTATATTAATCTTATACGAAACCACAAGACCTGAGAGTGTTCTGTGGATCGAAAATAAACAAATTAATTTTAATAGTTGATATAAAATTTGATCTAGCAAGAGATTAACATAGAAACCAGACAATGCAGAGAAAATTAATAATAAAAGAACTGAACTGAACTCATTAAATATAATAATTGATAGACTAAAATCCTATAAAAAACCAGAAGTAGGAATTCGGTTCCGACTGGAAACAAAGGAAATACATTACTGTAATCAAAAGTAATAATTGATAACAATTTAATAACTGTTTTGATTACATTTGTAAACAAAACCAGACAATTAATTGTGATTGGACAGAACTTATGAAAGTCTTAAAGGCTGGAATAAAGTACAAACAGAAGTATAAAGAAAAATCAAGTTACTACAATTATCAAATAATACTAAAATTCCCTGATAAAAAAATATATAATCTGATACTGACCTTCCTTAATTTGAATTAATCCCATTAAAATTAATCTCAAATTACCCAATTAATCCTGTCTTTGAACCCGATGGAATCCAAACCTAATCTAATCTTATCAATGCCCACCATTGCAAATCCTATTCTTTCCAAAGAAAACCTACTAATCTAGGCTTCACCTCATCACAATCTTAATGAATTAAACCAACTTCAACTAATCCCAACATTACATAATCCTAATCCAATTTCCTCCCTAATTCAAACTCTGAAACTGATAACCTATAAGTCTTGTTCACATGTCAAACCTCTCGCGATCGAGTGGCCTGTCATAGGTCACTCTCGATAGAATCCGTACTTATTCTTGTTCTCATAATGAACCGCCCGATTAACGGATTGAGAGCGACTTAAGGCATGTGAACGTGGTAATAATGGAACTGCTTTCATTGACAACTAAACAAAATCACAATATTTTAATAACAAATTATAATCTAAAGATATAAGAATAAGTTCAGTGTGGAAATCAAACTGTCATCACAATTTACTGTTTTGTTAACTAAATCATTAATTCTTAATACCAAACCAACTGGACTGGGAAAAAACAAAGCTCATTTAGTTTTTATGAATATTAATATTTCAAATTGCATATTACATTGTTTAGTTCATTTCATATTAATACAAAGTTATTATTTATGCAATACCTTAATTAATTATTTAATATCTTATTCACATTTTAGAGTTGATTTTAATCTCGTCACATTCATGTATTTCATTTGTTTTTGTACCTCACCATTTGATTTCTTTATCTTTTGTGATTTCTTGTACAAAAGCTGAGAATCGTCTAAGGAATTTTGGATACTCACGCTTATAAACAGTTCTAAGGACCGAGGCAGGAACCCATCCACCAGGATTTGCTGCAAAGATAATATTATATTATATGTTTTAACCTTTTTATGAAATGTTTGTATTTGTTCCATTTGGAACTTTTTTTGTGCTGTACTGTCTGTATTTTACCCATTTTATTGTGTTATGTACAAGCAAGACAATTTTCGAGCCTGAGTGCTTGACAAAATAATAAAACACCTGTGTGTATCCTTGGTATCTGATTGGTTAATTTCATATGGCATGTGGTATTCAGTACGTAAAACTGATAATGAATGGTGTTAATTAAAGATACTATTGCACTTTCTGCTTGTTGAGAATTTTGTTCCATGCAAGATTGATGACTAAACAGCATACCAAACTGTGGTGTGTGCTGTTTTTATACTGCGGCTAAAATCTGAGAACTGCCTTTTTAAATGTCCTACAGTCTATAGTAGCCTTGTCATTGATTAATAATTGAAGCAGCGTTTACAGAAAGAAAAAAGTTCCTATGTAGTTTTAGGGTACTTTAATAATATAATAGTCAACTCTCCCAATACCCACCTTTGGTCTGGCCAAAGATCTTCCGGAAAGTCTGGTATTAAGAATGTGTTTTTTATGGTGAAAACGAATTTAGGACCTTTTGGACCTTGAGAAAAGTCTGGCATTGGGAGAGTTTCTTGTTTTCAGAGAGTTCAGTATTGATTGGGAGAGTCGACTGTAGTAATGACAATGTAAAACTTACAATGAGCAACATAGATGATTTTGCATTTTAATTGATCCCTGGTAACAGTTGAAAGGTCATCACTTGGAGGGTCTACAAATGTCTGACAGAGCATACTAACGTTGATCGTAGCTCGAATACATCGACTGTGAGCCTGTCCATAAAAATAGAGAGGAATAAGCCATAGTTCATTATCTATTAATGGGTCACTATTTTTTATTAGGATGTCAATGATTGGCAATAGCAAATTTAATCACTGTCTTAAAGCTCCATCTAAATAATCAAACTAGTTTGATATTCCCAAATATGGTAGTGATATACCCAAATATGGTAGTGATATGACATCATCATGTCCATATATGGACACATCACATTTTTTTGTCACATAAAGTTTGATAGTGTAGACAGAGCTTTATAGGTGATAATGAATTCATATGAAAAAAAAACTGATAGACTGATAGCCCAGGATCTCATTTAGTCCAATTGCTCAAATGCTTACCTCTGGATGATCAATGGAATAATTAACAACAATGTACGATCCCTTTTCATCCGGTGATTGGCTGGTAAGATTAACTTTACGAATATGTGAAGCAAAACAAGTATCACGTTGCGTTGCCGGCCAAACACGCCTCATAAATTGGTGCGAAATGACCGTGTCGGGTGACAAAACCTCAAGCGTTTTACTTGAATCTAAAGTTGCTAAAAAAAGAATACATAGAATTATTAGAATATTTGAAATTAATTAAAATGATGCATTAAATATAGATATTACACAGTCAAATATTAAACTACCAGACACCCTTGTGCCGGGCTATGATTTTCTCTGGTATAATCCCAGCCCCCAAAGAACACAAAATTGGGCTGATTAATGGTCAGCATTTCTTCTAAAAACTCATCTGAACTGGCTAGAGAGAGGCCACAACCAGACCAAAAGTATATAGATAGTATATAGATATGCCTGTTTATGAAATCAGACATAAAGTAGGAGGTGGGATTAAGCCCAAAGTGGGATTATACCTGATATACGGTTTGTACAGTATAAATTATTGCAAGATTTATATGGAATTAATTCTGAAACACAATATTGATTGATTGATCGATTGATATCCATGTAAAATGGAAACTTATTTAAATAATTGTATCAAGTCACATGTTTGTATCAATGTAACAATTTTGTAAAATGGGTATAAAAAGAATAAGAAGTTCAGAATACTTACTGTCCCAATCCATTCTTACTCCAACATCCCAGAAATAAAAACAGAGTTCATAAGCTGTAATGTTGCGTACAGTATGGATGGCTTTGAGAGGGTCGCATACTACACCATCTTTCTCAACTTCGCATTTGTAAATCTAAAAAAATGAAATTCATAAACTAAACTAGACAAAACGACTTGTTTAACTGGCAAATAATGTCACCAGATTTTATTAGGCAAAATAATATTAAGTACTGTATAGGTAATCAGAATAACATGACAGCAGAAACTAAACCAAGGAAATTAAAATTAAGCCCCCTCAAGCCCCACGGCAGTTAAGTTACAGAACCTACTATTATATAAGATCCCATGATATTTTTTATTAGCAAAGTCCTTTATATGCACATCAGAGCCACTGTCACGCGCAGCAACTGATCTAAACTGGGCTCATTATGCAATTGGGACTGGGCCATTTTAAAGGTGTTTACCACCTGTTGGTCCCATACTTCACTAATGTTACCTGTATTTATATTTCTTTGAATGTACATCTTAGTGAGAATAAGTAAACAAGGCCACAGTTTTCAATCTTTCCTAAATGTTATTGATAGTGTATTTTACTTTGTATCTTAAATATCAATTTGTATATTCCTTCTGTATTACTTAATAACTTTGTTTTTTCCTGCTTGGAGTTACAAACTCTTTGAGTCATAGTGATTTTTGTGGCTTTTCTTTTTTATGACCTTTGTATCTGTTTGAAATTCAGATTTAAATTTCTTGAATAGTTTGAACAAAAAATGATGCAATTTCAGCGGATTATATATCCAATCATAATAGATTAACATAAAAAAAGCAACTGTAATGATAGAGATTTAACAGCACAATCTACTTGAGGTATTAAGCCAATCAGAATGCAAGAAATTGAGTATTTATAAGTGTTTTATTGGTGTTTATTGAACCATAAAGTTATGAACTAATTTCAGATTACCTTCATCTCTGGTTCAGAATGAAACAAATCCCAAGTACTCTCAATATTTTCAAACGCATACTTCAAATTTTCTTCAACCTTTTCATTACACTGTAAACAACAAGTTTATTATACAATTATGCATATGTACATTTTTTTTCTTTATACACTAAATGTCAATTTACACAGACGAGCGGTAACGGTTAAGTGGAAAACCGCGTAGCTTTTCCCACGCAGAATCTGTATCTATCCTGAGCAGAAACCGCACGTCTGTTCCGCATTTTGTGTAAATGGTCATAAGAAATAACATAGATTCTATATTTTTAATAAAGTTACCGCTCATCTGTTGTGTAATTTGGCCTTAAGTGATTAACACTATATACATTATTTTTTTAAATATTTTTTATTACACCTTATTTTATAGAGGGTGACCCAAAACAGCGTATGCTGACAATCAAGGGGCACTCTTGATAAGTGACAGTGGTCATGTAAGTGTCCCCTTAATAGGTGTTGTACTGTATATATTACATAAAGCACACGTCTCACCGTATCTAGAAGTCTGTGAGGATGTGGAGGACGGTCATCATGAATTGACATTGGTGGCAGTGATTCTTTCGAAGTTACCTGCAAAATAATTCATATTTTTTGTATATTTTTAATAGAGAAAAAATGTTTTCATTATTTCAGTAATATATTATTTATATACAAAGATACATATTAAAGCTCTGTCTACACTATCAAAAAGTGTGATGTACTGAAATATGGTACTGATATCCCCAAATATGGTAGTGATATATTGTCATCATGTCCATATATGGGCACATCACATTTTTTGTCACATAAAGTTTGATAGCGTAGACAGACATTTAGAAGCATTATTGAGAAATAAATTAAAACAATTGATGTAAGACAAATACTTGAAATTTGTGTTCAATCCCTGAATTGACTGCCAGTTAAATTAATTACATAATGTAAAAAATATTGTTGTGAAATTGCTTATGACAAACAATAGTATTATGATAAAACAATGACAATATGTTGCTGAACACAGTGAAATATGCATGTACATATTTCTACTTTTAAGTTACATATAGTATTATTAATAAAGTATTTATGTTCATTTAAGTGTGGAAATAATTTACCTTCTGGTCCTCTAATTGGTCGTTCAAGTCTAACGCTGATTCGATGGCATCAAAAAATTCCTCTTCTTTCAACTTGCTATACGGTCCTTCCTGTAAATAAAAACAAATTGTTCAACTTAAAATAATATGTCTAATTAATGCATTTTACATAAGGCCAAGCTGATTTATTTTGGTCTTGTTTGTTTATTTTTAATTATGTTGTCCCCGCGAGGGGTTTATCTAGGTAAGCAAGGCATGAAATAGACTACTGGATGTCCACAAAATTTCAAATTACTTACCTCAAAATCTGGTCCCCCTTTAATGTTCATGCCCTTCATCTTTTCAAACATTTTCTTATACTCCTCAACGGCCCGTTTTCTTCGGTCTTGTTCCTAGATATTCAACAAACAATAGTTTTACCTCGAATATCATTTAAAATTGTATGTATTTAATCCTATTAATATTCTTCTGAAAACACACAATACAGTCAACTCTCTCAATACCAGACTCTCTGAAAACTGCAAAATCTCCCAATACCAGACTTTTCTTGAGGTCCAAAGGGTCCCAAATTAATTTTTACCATTATAAATGCATTCCAAATACCAGACTTTCCAGAAAACCAGATATATTAGGCTAGCCCAAAGGTGGTTGGTATTGGGACAGTTGACTGTACTTTGCTATTTTCATCATATTTTGAATTACCTTTTCTAACCGTTTTTGCCACTGCTCTTCACGTTGACGCATAAGATCAATACAATGAGATAACGTTGCCAAGATACCACCAGTTGTTGCCTTAAAAGTGAACGCTTCACCTCGGAAGTCTATTCCCATTGAGCTAGGCTTCTGGAATTTATCTGGAAGAAAAGGCAATGTTGTATAATTTATTCAAAGAACCCTGGTCCTTGTGGAGATAAAACAGTATTTGTTATATGTTTTTAAAGTTAACATTTATAGTAAAATGGAAAACATGTAATTGCGCTGGGTGGCAGTGTGTAGCGACGCACATGTTTTTCCAAAGAACATCTTATAAAAATGAATACGCATAATGAAGAGATGGACACAGATCAAACAGGTTTTCTGCATGCCAGTTTTTGGCTGAATGGTATAGACTTGTGGAACTGGAGCCAGCAGTTTGAAACTTTATCTACCAAGAGATTTTTTTTTATCCAGCCATAAAGGAACCTCTAGATATTGATTTCCCAATGCAATGCACTCTTACATTTTCTAGCTATACATCCCTACATGACAAAACTCACCTTTTGAGGGACCATTTGTGTGTTGGTGATCATTGACTGTAGTTTTGCTAACATTTTCATTGTCAATTAATTCGTCATCTTCAAGAATATCTTCATCCACTAATTAAAAGAAAATGTCAGTACATTAAAATAAAATATTGTAAAACATCTATTAAAAATATACTGTATAAATAAATAATTGTGTAATACTGTATAACAATCACCTTAATTATAAAAAATAAACTCAAAATAAGTAAGTTAACAGAAGAAAAAAACTAAAACGATCACTTCCTTGGCAAGCTGTTTGAACGAAGTATGAAGAGAGAAAATAGGCAGAGCTATTAATACCAAATGAGATATCAAATGATCTATGAGAGCCAGTATTAAATATCTTTATTTTTAACTTTCAACATTCTTGTAACTGTAACTCTAGTTTAACCTTAATATTATTTGCAAATACCAAGTTTAATAGAGTGATGACCATATCACCATTAAAAAATATAGATTAAAAAGTGCTGGTATTAATGGGCTGTAATGCGCTGTTATGCGCAGTATCTACAAATATTAACAATACTGCTTTAGAAATTAAATATGACACCCATTATTACGCTTAATTTCCATCTTTGCAAACCCTCTTATTGTAAGAAAATAACATTGCATTTTATTGTTTGTTAGGCAGGATACTGTAGTCACATGCTCAAATCATTATGACAATAAATAGCTAGCTTGTCTTGACAAGTTAGTGAAACAGTGTGGTGATGTGAAACTTTTTTCTGTTTTCTTTTCTTTCTTCTGTTTATTAGCCCTTTTCCTGGTTTATTTAAAAATAACACTTTCTTTCTTTTTACACTTGTGTTAAACAGCGCATAGAGACTATTTGTATTTTGCGCTATACAAATTTAAAACATTAACTAGGTATAAATGGTGACATCATTTGAAAGACAACTTGAACTTACGAGGGTCCTCCAACCACTTTTTGGACAAATCCTCAGGGATGTTAGCTGTCGCTGCTTCAGCACAGTTATCAAAGTAACCTTGAAGGGTATCAACCTGACGACACAAAATATCTCGGAATGTCTCCATCTCTGCGAGTTTTTCACGCAAATTCCTGCCTTTCTAAATGAGAGAAATTATTGGAAATATTAGATTAGATTATTAAAGATTGAATTTGTTATATTATATGTATTAAAATAAGAATGTTTAGCAATTTAGCGATGAAGCCTACAGTACACAGTAGTCCTAAATTATCATAGGAGGGTGGGGGAGATGTCAAGTCGAGTGGCCGAGCAGTTAAGACAAGGGTGCCGCCGCAAACAATAGCGATACAACCGGCACAGGTTCAAGTGGTATGTGTCATCCACACCTGTCCGCAATTCAGCCCAGTAGGCTTACTGATATAACATGAAATTTAAGTACTGTATGTATCTGTATATTTATATATGGCATCACAACTATACAAAGAACTTTGAATACCTTAAATGAAGATGTTGAGATTAGGCTTCCAGAGTTCAATGACATCATTGAACCATGACGATTTAGTTTGTCTTCTTTGCTTGCTTGAGCCTATAAAAAAACACACAAAAAAAAAAAAACATTAAAATATGGTAAAGTCTGTCTACACAAAATGTACCAGCAGAAGTTGTTTGCCTGCATGAATATTATTGCGTACAAGACGTTTAGTACAGTTGTCTTTCAAAAATAATACCTCTTTTTTTGAGACTGGGTTTTGGTCACGAAATACAAAATGAGATACGTGTTCCTACATTCAATTCACATAATATTAAAAATGATATTGGATACTGTAGGTCAATATTGTATTTTCAGGTTTGTATGATGTCAAGCCACATATAGGTAAATTATTCTTATGAGATTAAACAAATTAAATTATTCCTAAGAGATTAGTATTTTTGCAGGGCACCATTCCGTTTTAATCATTTAATTCAAATATGTGTAATCTTAATATTAAAAAAGTGGAAGGCAATTTAATACAGTACACCAGTATCAAATACAACAGTCAGGGAAGAGTGAAATTATTGTTGAAGTATTATTGTATTCACTCTTCCCTGGGTATACTACACACTGTAACCCAAATAAATTGGCCATTGTGTCACAAGATTAATATTTTGTCATTAATTATGTGATCATCCAGATTATATATGATAATATTTAGCTTGTTAACCGACCCATTACCATCAAGAAAGTATTATTACATAATAATTAGTACATAATTAAAGATGATTAAACATAGCAAGATGACTTATCATTCTATGTACCTTGTGTGCCTCTATTGCATCTAACCATTTCTGCCGTATGTCTACTGATTTAGCCTTGATATACCAAATATTGTCATTTATTCCAATATCGAATCTACACTCATCAAATTCATGGGGCTGAAAAAAAGAAGCAACTTTAAACAATCAAAATACTATATACAACATATTAAACGCTGATGGATATCGTTCAAAATAATCTACAGTAGCTGTCACTTTATTCGCCTTTCACAAAACTATTTCATTTAATGATTTGTGGTATTTTCATATTTTTAGTATTTTCATATTTTTAGTATATTGTTACTATTAATCTTTTAATAATATTCATTTTTGCACTGAGCATTTTTCGTAACCTGCAGGCCAAGTCCTTTTTAATTAATGGGGTAGCCTCTGCATATTTTTGAAAACCTTGTAAAATATTTTTTTTACTGTACAAAGTGTTATTCACTGTACTACTAGACCTCTCTCTAGTCCTATACATATACTACTCTATTATTATTATTACTATAGGCCTAGGGTAGGCCTATAATTTACTATGTTATAACTATAGGGGCCAGGCCTATTTATTAGGGCCTGATTTTAGGCTATTTTAAACAACTTTTTTTATTTATTTATTTATTGATATTCGTCATTTTATACTGATTGTTTTGAATTTGGATTATTGAAATGAATACATACCTCAACATCTGCACTAGCTAAGCTAATTGATCCTCTACAACCCACATTCATGCCATTTTGTGAACGATAGTAGCTAAGCGTACCATCTCTCAAAACTACCCACCGATCCTGCCATCCGTGCAGGTAGTTAGTCCACTTGCTGAGGGTTTCTTCGAGCTCCGGTAGGCTATCCGACTCGCTGTCGAATTCGTCGTCATCCTCGTCGCTGTTAAGACTTATTTCATCGATTACCTTAGGTTCATGTTGGTACCTTGATTTTTCATGCATCTTTTGACAATTTTTTAAAATGTGTTATGTAAAGCGTTGAAGTTTTAACTCAAAATTTAAAAAACAAATTTATTTAGTGAATGAACACTCCCTTCCAACACACTCCAAAACACGATTACGGTACACACGCCACCACACGACGACGAATGGTCATGTGATGATTACGTCATTTTAGTTTGGATCGGCGCGCGCATATGAAAGGGTACTTCCCCTTTTGCCGTGTTTACATTAGAGATGTAAACGAATCAAATTTATCTTTAAAATAAAGTGTTAGAATTCCAGATTTCCGTCATCAAAAATAATTTAAATGGCTAGTACATATAATACTACACTTCAAGATTCTGATTCTGAAAGTGAAGATTGGAAAAGCCCGCTGACACATTGCCATGCATCAAGTTAGTAAACATAATTTGAATTTTTCCCGGCCCCAGCCCAGGCAGGCCTTCTTCTTTAACTGTGTTAAACTGTTAGTATCTGCTAGTAGTCTTGACTGTAAGAAGCTAGGCTAAATTGCTGATGATGTAATGGTTCAATACAATAAAATAAGGTTTTTAAACACTAATATATTGAATATACTGTGAGTGTTTCGACTAAAAAAACTATTATGTATTATCAGCACAGAGTGAAGTGGTTTAATAAAGTTTTCTATATAGATTATAGGCATGGTTGATCGTGTCGTGAGAGATAATTAATTCCAGCTCACCTAAATTATGGTGTGGCCAAGAGCAGACAGTATGTTGTTATGTTATGGTGTCACATAAACCTTAACTTGCAGGTACAACCACTTTAATCTTTATAGGTATTTTCTTTCAAATAAAGTCACAATGGTTTCATGTTTTCAGATGTTGCAGAGAATGTTGCAGATAGATCACAGAGTTTTGGTAGTGGAGAGAATAAAGACGTGAGCAAGATTGATGTAGAGAACAGCAGAATAATGAACCAAGGTGCTGGAACTGACAACAAAAATGAAATGGCTGTCATGTCGAGGATGGCCTTGAATACGAACAAAGCTGGAATGGAGGGATTAGATAAAGACAGGATAAACCAGATCATTCTTGAAGCATCCAAGGGATCCAGGTAATCTCTGTTCAAGCCACTGGGTTGTCAAAGACCTCTGTGAAAATGTGGTCAGATTGAAACCTTAACAACCGTACTGGTAGCTACAGCTATGCGTGTATTTGACAAGTAACACTGTCCACAAACACAGAGAGTGAAATGGACTAGGTTGAACTTTGTTCTAAGTGCACACATGCTTAATCTATACACTAGATCTCCAGTTTTAAGTTCTCATCCTAGAAGACCACCACTATGAATGAGGAGATCTGATATGTACTGATTTTACTTATTGTTATGCCCTGGTAATAGCTGCCTAAATAATAAACACAAATCAATTACCACCAACCACCATGTCTGACATTTGTATATTTTTCACAATTATAGATTCTATGAAAATGAACAAAAGAAAGAATTAGAAACAGACCAGCGTGTGGCAACAATGAAACAACAACTGGATTTGATAACTGAGAAAGATAAACAAAAAGCAGTGAAAGTGGTAGGTACAGTCAAGGGCTGATCCAGGGGGTAGAGCTAGGTGTGCATGCTCCCTGGCTTGACAGCTAAAATGGAATTATGAACTACTTGTTGATATCTATTTTGACAGACAGACTATCGATGTTATATGTGTTACTGCTCCCCTAAAAAAATCCTAAATTCGTCCCTGACAGTAAAAACTTCCAGATTTTAAGTGAAATAATATTGTTTATTTATTTTTTGTATATTTTACGAAAAGAAAGATTTGATTTGCATTTATTTGAAAAATCAGTAATAAAAAATACATACAATGTGATAACATTCATTTCATTTTTAGATGGATGCACTCGCACAACAACTAGAGGTTGCAAGAGATTTAAGTCGTACTATAGTTCACCTAGATATGGATGCATTTTATGCAGCGGTTGAAATGAGAGACAATCCATCACTAAAAGACAAACCAATGGCAGTTGGCTGCATGTCAATGCTGGTAAAGCTCTGTCTACACTATCAAACTAGTTTGATGTGCCCAAATATGGTAGTGATATGCCCAAATATGGTAGTGATATGATATGGGCACATCACATTTTTTGTCACATAAAGTTTGATAGTGTAGACAGAGCTTAAGAATACTTTCAATATTGATTTAAGATTCAACCCATCCTCCACTGTGTACTATATTTTTTAGATTGTACGTAATCTAATATTCTTGTATGCCCATAATAGAAACCCCTTAAAAGGAAAATGGAATAATCCAGTCATAATACATTATCATGTAATCATGTTTTTCTTTTTTTCAGTGTACTTCTAACTACCTTGCCCGTAGATTTGGTGTGCGAGCTGCGATGCCTGGCTTTATTGCTAAAAAATTGTGCCCTGATCTAATTTTAATTCCAACAAATTTTGATAAATACAGAGAAGCAAGTAAACAAGTTCGAGAAATTTTGAAAGAATATGATCCCAACTTTTGTCCAATGAGTTTGGACGAGGCTTACTTTGATCTCACCGAACATCTTGTTAAAAGAAAGTCATTAACTGATAAACAAAGGACGTTTTATAATCCATATCACTGTGCAAAGATAGAATGTAAAATTAAAGATGAGTTAAAGGGGATGAATTGTAGAGATGTAAATAGCAAAGGTGTTGAAAGACTGGATGATGAAAGGAATATTGAAGAGGAAGACAATTCCAAATGTGTGACATTTGGTTTTACTGATGAAGATGCAGTGAATGAGATTCGATTCAGAATCCAGGCTAAGACACAGCTGACAGCCAGTGCAGGTGAATAAAAGGTCTTTCTCAACGGGTCCGGCGTTGAAAATCAAATTGAAAGTCAATGTTTCATTTTCACACGGCTATGCGCATATCAATTATTGCATAGCCACATGAAGTGTCGTGAAAATGAAACATTGATGTTCGATTTGATTTGCCGGTGCTGGGCCGAAACCGTGCCAGAACAGGTGTGAAAGACCCTTAAAAAGAAGGCAAACAGTTCCAGACCTTTAGTGGTCTAAACAGCTCTGATAATAATTAGTCTTTTTCAATGTACCATACTTCATTTAGGAAGTTGACAAAACGTAATTGCGATTTAAGAAGGTTTTTTTTTATCGAATTTGAACCATACCATGAACATTTGTACAGTATGGTCTAACAGTAGGTTATCTCAAATATCGGTTGTAACGACTTTTTCTTTTTAACAGACTTCCACATTTTCACTGAATGTAAATTAATTATTTCTAGTATATCACTTGGTGGTATTTAATCTTGTATTTTATTCTTCTTTTTCAAGGTATTGCTCCAAACACAATGCTGGCAAAGGTGTGTTCTGATAAAAATAAACCAAATGGACAATACAAGATTCAACCAACAAGAGAGGCAGTCATGGACTTTGTTAGAACATTACCAATAAGAAAAGTATGTACAATATTCTCTATACACTAAACATATAGTTAATTATAATTCCTTTGCAGCTCAAACTGGTATTAAATGTTGATGAATCCAGCAAGCCCTTAAGGCCAAAAGGCCAATTTACACAGACGAGCTGTACCGTGTAGCTTATCCCACATAGAATCTGCATTTTTCTTAAGTGGAAACCACCTGTCTGTTCCTCGTTTTGTAAATAACATAGATTCTACAGTATTTATTTTTTACTGTTACCGCTCATCTGTGTAAATTGGCCATTTGACTGTACTGTATCATCAACATAAGCTGAATTTGAACCAGAATACTGAAGTAACCCCTACACCTATGATGGGTTCTTTTAAAGTGTACACATAAGCTATTACACTGGACCTCCATTTTGTGAATTGTTTTATCCAAGAAGACTTGTTTCACCAGAACTATGGACGAGTAGAGTCTCAGGAACCAGTCATTGTGTTGCTATGGAGGTTTTACTTCCTCTGCTTTAACCACTCGACCAATCAACTCTTCCATCCTATTTATCTTGTATAAACTATATTTATCTTGTTCTGTTACTGTATGTACTAGGCCTAAGTACAGTATGTATATTAATATGATCATTATACAACCTATAGGTTGGTGGTATTGGAAAGGTGACAGAAAAGATGTTGAAATCATTAAACATTGAGACATGCAGAGATATGTTTGTCCACCGTGGAATTCTTCATCTTTTGTTCTCAGAGATATCATCGCATCACTTTTTACAGACTTCGTTGGGCTTGGGTTCGACTAGAGTTGAAAGGTGAATTCATTTTAACATTATTTTAAATTTTTTTAAGTTTAGCATAGCTTGATATTTTCTTCTAATCCTTTTTAGATTACGAACTTGAGTTTAATTTAATGTATAAAGGAAAGAACTTTTTTTTTCACCTGAACAAGATTGTGAGTTTCTGATGTTTCTTTTCTCTAGTTCTAGTTGTCCCATGACCTAGATGATCGTAGGGATGTAGCAGATAAGATATAGTAGTTTTACTTATAATAATACGATACACAGGCATATGCCATATCTCCCAGTGGTGCCTACAGTATCTTCTCTCCGGGCTGGTGGGGTTTTGTTGGATGGCCGTTGCCCTTGTAGTTGTTTTTTTGTTTTTAGTACCAACTGGGTGTCCAACCACCCTTCACACCATGCTCCGAAAGGAGTTGGTTGTGGTACCGGTTTTAGTCTGCGGTGTGTGACAGTGGCTGTGTGTGTGGACCAGCACACTTTTAATGTACTTTAATTGTATGGTTCTGGCATTTTTATGGCACTTACACTACAATTACTTGGAATGTATGTCTAAAAATAAGTGGGGTTATTATCAGTGTTGTTGCAAAGGCTTAGAACAATGGAACTATGGAACGTTTAAAGCAGGATCTATCCTTTAAATTTTACGACTATATTACAGATCCTCTGGTATTTGCACTAATTTGCAAGTACAATATTACTATAATACAATAGTAATGGTGATACACATCTAACATAGTATTTTATTTTTCTACTGTAGATCCTCCGAAAGGAAAAGTATTAGTGTAGAAAGAACGTTCAGAGAATTGTCAACACCTTCTGACCTCTACTTAAAGTTGAATGAACTTTGTCAATCACTTTCAAAAGATTTAAAAGAGGAAGAAATGATGGTAAACATACAAACAATATTGATAAATAATAATAATATAACATAACATACATGTCTAGTAGGCTATATTTAACATGTACTATGGATATTTACTAATTATATTGCCTGATTGCCATCAGATGTAGTATAGATAGAGTATAATGCAACTGACGTCACGGTACCACATGCATTTTATGCTATACAAAACAGATTTGCCTTCAATAACTTCTCGAGCCATATAGCCAGATTGGTTTTGATAACTGCTGAAATAAAAACTATAAATGAAATAGTTTACAAATGCACACAACTTACACATTATGCTCATTCAATCTTCAGTCCAGGCTTATAAGCACAAATAAGTATTATGATTTAAGTTTTCAACAGTTACGTTAGCGAAACCAATACAAATCTGGCTATGGCTTGGGAAGGCATTGAATGCAAAAGTGACGTGATGTCAGAGCTTAGTAGACAAGGTGGAATGACATTGAGGTGGTAGCATGTTATTATTCTTTCATATGCTGTTTCAAATCTTTCAAAGTTAATATTTATAGTTACTCCATTTCTTCTACAGGGAAAAACAGTTAGTATTAAACTAAAAAATGACAAGTTTCAAGTGAAAACAAGATCTAGTTCGGTGCCACATGCAATTGACTCATTGGAAGCAATCTACGCCTCTGCTAGTGAACTGCTTAGACTTGAAATCATGGCCTGTCACCCTGACCCTTTAAAATTAAGGTTAATGGGTAAGTGTAAAATAGTGCAGACTTCTTTAATGAGTGGTCAAGTGGAACCATAATCCATAGCCATAATATTTGCCAGGGTTCAAGACTGTTCTTGAATAAGGTCTAGTGCAGACTTCTTGAGTGAGTAGCCAAGTGGTTAAGACAGTGGAACCGTAATCCAATAATGTTGGCAAGGGTTCAATTAGACTGTTCTTGAATATGGTCTAGTGCAGACTTCTTGAGTGAGTAGCCAAGTGGTTAAGACAGTGGAACCGTAATTCAATAATGTTGGCAAGGGTTCAATTAGACTGTTCTTGAATATGGTCTAGTGCAGACTTATTGAGTGAGTAGCCAAGTGGTTAAGACAGTGGAACCGTAATTCAATAATGTTGGCAAGGGTTCAATTAGACTGTTCTTGAATATGGTCTAGTGCAGACTTCTTGAGTGAGTAGCCAAGTGGTTAAGACAGTGGAACCGTAATCCAATAATATTGGCGAGGGTTCAAAACTCATTTCTCCATTTATTCTGTTCTTCTCGGATAAGGTCTACTGTATATAAAATGTTTGTGTGCACTTTAAAGAACCTAGTTTGTCTTTCGAGATGAGTAGGGGGTTACAACAGTGTACCACCAGTTAACATACAGCCACTGTTGTGGACAAAAGAGGGCGTCTTGAATCTAGTAGCACTGACCCTTAAGTGTGGTTCCTACCATCGCTTCTGATTGATCAAATCACTTACGTTGCGTCGCTAGTGGGAATCAGCTTTAGAGAAGAACCATGATGTGTAACATAATACTAAGTCCACAGAGCAATGATTATCTTTTAAAAGATGTACATAAGAACATAAGCAATACAAGGCGTTTGAAAATACAGTAGAACGCTTCCATTGAGACAGTAGCACCCTTATTCAGGGATATACTTCTACTAAGAGGACACTTTCTCATGAAATAAACAAGGGGAATTATATGTTTTAGCTTTAAGGTCAAGGGGGAATTTTGTTTGGTCCTGAAGGTGAGTTTACTGTATTTTAGAATAAATCGTATGTTTTCTTTTCTCTTTCAAAGGTGTGAGAATGTCTTCACTGATTTCTGCCAATGTTGTTCATAGTAAACAAGGAACTCTAATGAATTTCTTTCAAAAGCCAAAAACAACCTCGTCAAAGTTAGTTAACGGACCTGAGATGCATGATCATAAAGAGACTGTCAAAAGCAGTAACACTGCCAATTCAAATGATATGAGCAATAATATGAATTTGAATAGCAATATGTCTAACATTGCTCAAGATAAAAACAGAACTATGTCAAAAGATGTAAAAGAATCCCGAGAAATGAATAACCATTTTTCAGACATTCCGGACAATAAGGACTCCATTCCGGAAGCAGCTACTATAGAGGGCAGACTTTTAAAATTTGTGTGTCCCATTTGTAACAATGTTCAAACGCATAATGACTTGAATGAATTTAATAAGCATGTTGATCTGTGTTTGAATGATAAAGAAATAAAGTCAATATTATCAGAACAAGGTAGGATTTATTTATTGTTGTATTTTACAAAATCATATTTATTTGTGTATTTCAGTAAATCTCTGAAAAGGCAGGTGTGCTGCCCATTGTACTTGTAATTATTATATTATTAATTTTTTTATATATATACTTGCAATATTTTTATATAATAATAGTATATATAATAATTTATATTCCCTACAGATCAGAAAGTGAATGAACAACCAATATCTCCAGTTCAATCATCTAAACGGTAAGTTCTATAAAGAATCTGGTATTAAAATAAAAATGAATAATATTAAAAAATAGAAAGTACGGTGAGAGAAATAATCAACCCAACCAAGTTTGGAACTTTATAGTTCCCTTCCATAAAGTCTAATATAAAATTATATATTATAAATTTATATTATTAAATTAATAAATTATAATACAAATTATTGGGATTATTATAATATTGCCATTAACTCACTATTACACTTTAAGTAAACACAATTTTAAATATACAGTAGATGTTTGTATTTGGTACATTTACCATACTCAAACAAAATTTGTGTGCTCTCTCACACTCAGGCATGGAAACTTGTATATACGGATATGAATTTTGGGCCATTGATATAGATCAGTTCATTCAGTTCAGTCTCCTAACCCCTGATAGGGTTGTTGAGGCACCACTGCTGACTTTTAGACAATCCTCCTCCATCGGTCTCTATCCTCTGTAGCTCGTTGTGAGTCAACAAAGGTCAAAACTGTCCATTCCTTGATGTTGTCTTCCCACCTCTTCTCCCTCCTGGTATGGTAACCTGTAGGATGGTCTTGGCCAGCCCACTGGATCTCGACACTCCAGCTTTCTGCTTTTCACAATGATAGATATGTGCTATTTATGAGGAAAAAACATGTGCTGTAAAAAGTGACATTTTTGTAAGAAAGTATACCCCTTGTAGGGTTCCCAATAGGTGATAATTAGCCCAAATTAACCACTCATGCTTTACTAAACATATAAACAAAAAGCACCCTTCCGGCACAAGTGGAGATTATCCCATGGTAGTGATAATGTATTCGAGTGGGGGGCTCCTATGCCTGATTACCTAATGGTCAAACCTAATCAAATCATTTAATATGTATCTAATCAACAGTATAACTATTGATTTTAATAGTGTTTATATAGACACTGATGTTATTTACTGATTTAGCTTCATCAACATTACTATGCATTGTGGGATACTGTATGAATATGACTGTTATTGATTTAAACGTCAGATGTTTGTTTAATATTTGACATAGTGACTATTGGCTTGGCACTAATATTGATGCTGCTATTAAGCCTATTAACTTATCCATTGTATTTGATTTTTTTTTTCCAATTCATGGTTTTGACCCAGAGAAATTAGGATTAAGCGATTAATCTTTTCTATTTTTATTTATATTTCAGAAACTGCGGGTCAGAAACGTCATCAGCAAAACGTAGAAAAAATGATGATAAAGGAACAATTAAATATTTTTTTCAAAACAATAATTATGGAACTTTTCCGCCACACAAATAGTTAATTTACATTATTATTTTCAATACACACATTTAAGGGGACCCCATTTGACCCGAAGCCAACCCACATACACTTTGCTATAATAATTAATTGTTCTAGTATTCTTTGTTATCCAACACTGAACAACAAACTTATTAATGCTATGTTGTCTTAATTGCTATGCAGGTATTTTTAAGAATGGCAACAGTAGATTGGAAATTAGATTTGTTTCTTGATGATCACAATGATGAATCACAATGAATTACAAATTGAAATGGATTACAATATTTTAATTGCATTAAAGTTCTATTACATTGCATACATCAATTGTTTTAATGGCTTAAGCTCTGTCTACACTATCAAACTAGTTTGACAAAAAAAGTGTGATGTGCTCAAATATGGTAGTGATATATATATAAATAGCACTATAAGTACACATATAGCAATATTAGTGCATATTAACTAAATTTGAAAAGGTCGAAATTTGGGTGATTTTGCAAAACCTTTTTATTTGTCGACATAAAGTTGTCCCATGACACTATAAGATGATGATATGGTACTATACGTGCACATATAGCAATATTAGTGCATATTAATTGGATTTTAAAAGGTCGAATTTTTGGTGATTTTGACAAAAATCCCTGTATGTACTATAGTACAGGGATTTTCTCAAAAAATGAACAAATTTCGACCTTTTTATTTTTCGACATAAAGTGGTCCCATGACACTATAAGATGATGATATGGCACTATACGTGCACATATAGCAATATTAGTGCATATTAATTGGATTTTAAAAGGTCGAATTTTTGGTGATTTTGACAAAAATCCCTGTACTATAGTACAGGATTTTCTCGGAAAATGATCAAATTTTGACATTTTTATTTTTCGACATAAAGTGGTCCCATGACACTATAAGATGATAATATGGCACTATACGTCCACATAGTAATATTGATGCATGTTAACTAGATTTGAAAAAGATCGAATTTGGGTGATTTTGAAAAAAATCCCTGTACTATAGTACAGGATTCTCTCGGAAAATGATCAAATTTTGACATTTTTCTTTTTCGACATAAAATGGTCCCATGACACCACAAGATGAGGATATGGCACTATACGTCCACATATAGCAATATTAGTGCATATTAATTGGATTTAAAAAAGGTCGAAATTTGGTGATTTTGAAAATAATCCCTGTACTATAGTTCAGGGATTTTCTCTAAAAATGACAACATTTTGACCTTTTTATTTTTCGAAACAAAGTGGTCCCATTACACTATAAGATGACATGGCACTATACGTGCACATATAGTAATATTGATGCATGTTAACTAGATTTGAAAAAGATCGAATTTGAGTGATTTTGAAAAAAATCCCTGTACTATTATAGTACAGGATTTTCTCGGAAAATGACCAAATTTTGACATTTTTCTTTTTCGACATAAAGTGGTCCCATGACTCTATAAGATGATGATATGGTACTACACGTCCGCATATATCAATATTAGTGCATATTAAGTAGATTTGAAAAAGGATTTTGAAAACAGGAATTTTCTCGAAAAATGACAAAATGTTTATTTTTCGACATAAAGTGGTCCCATAAGATGATGATATGGCACTATACGTGCACATATAGCAATATTAATGCATATTAAGTAGATTTGATAAAGGTCGAAATTGTACATTTGTTAAAACACTATGTAATCACTTTATTACCCATTCCCCTACCCACTCTCTCCTTCACCCCAAAACCAGGATGTGTACTCTATTTAAAACCTGATTACAAAAAGAGTCTACATTTTGCAAGAACTACACCAGGCTGAGGTTTAGATTACTTTACTTAAAGATGATACAAGATCACTTTCATTTTCTAATTAACTTTCCTAAAAGCACCGTAAATTCCAAACACGATTACAATAGCCCCTAAATGTAATAAAATATAAACAGTGAATTTTTATACTAAAGAAATTGAATTATTAATGATTTAATTATTCGAGATTTGTGACGTCACCAATATATTTTTGATTTGATCACTTTATTTCAGAAAAAATATTCCATATACTGTACAACAAAAAATAATACAACCGGAAAATCAAACTAAAAAAGGATTTTTTCCCACATAGTGTAGAGATTCGTAACAAATAGTTCGTAGTACACCTACATTTTCACTATTCACAACTCTTAATCTAAAAACATAGACGCACTTGCGTACATGCTCGTAGAAAGAGGGAATTCTCCTCGTGACAAATGTTACTAGCACTACAGTGCTTAGGTAAGCCTAGCAACATTCTCAATGAGTTGTTGTAGCACACCTCCAGAGATTTAATAGTTTTTATAGTGTGGTTACACCATAACATACAACAGTACAGATTAGTACAAAACGACCTGAACAAATTACATTTAACATTCTCATTACATCTACTAAAACGTCTACTAAGAGTATTACCTCGAATTCAAGAGCTCGATACTGGCGGTTAATATTAAAATCATCTAAATTATTACGTAAAATATGTCCTAGGTAAGTCACTTCATTGACGTAAGATAATATATCATTATTTAGCATAATATTTGATACCACTTCACCATGTTTCTTCTTTTGAGAAAAAACCATACAGACAGATTTTTTTTCGTTATATATAACATCATGTTCTAGACAATATACTGCTCACATTATTTTAACCATATTTTTCAACCCATATATTATGTATGTGCATGTGCAAGTGCAAGTAGTGAATATCTTACAAAGTATATTACTTTAAGTGGCAGTGAATATAGAGTTAATTTATTTGTGAGAAAATCTCTGAATTATATTTTCAATCTGTTAGTACATTAAATATACTCGACCTAGTGTGAGGGTGTTTTTATGAATGGCAACAGTAGATTCGAAACTAGATTCGTTTCATGATGATCTCGTTGCTCAATCACAATACTTGACCAAGATGACAATGGACTTCCAATGAAATGATTCGATTCTGTAATGTAAACAAGAATATTGAGTTAATACTACATCTTTTAAAAACGTTTGGGAACTTCCACCGAGAAACTAAAGACTAGGCACTCTCGACCATTGGCAGTCACTGTGCAGGAATTGTTTAACCACCGGAACACAATGGTCGATATGGCTAAAATAGTGCGACCCTGTGTTAGGTTGTGAACATATTGGGAGGAGTATGTCTAACACTTGATTTAAGTGATCTAAATACTAATAATGATATGATGATACAGATGATAATGCTGATCAAGGGAGATATTAATACTTCATTTGTTTAATTAGTTCGTGTTTTTACATACTAAAGCATATTTCTTGCTCCAAGAGAGACAGAAGGTAATTATCGTTATCGAAACGTTTACTGCTTGGTGATTGCAATTTCGATATGTCTTTTGCTGAGAATGTTGCAGGAACCATCTGTTTCACATAGTTGAACAAATCGATCTAAAAAATTAACATGTATATAATATTATCTATAAAAACAAAGTATATATTAATATATATATTAATTGACAATAATATTTCATCAACGTCCGTACGGTTATCGTGCTTTACACAATCATTTCTACAATAAACGTTGATCACGTGATAACAATAAATGACTCGCACGAAAAGATGTCCAGAAGCGATTTTTTTCGGTGCATAATTTCATATCACTTTATCGCATTTCATTTTAATTTTAAGAGGACCTAGAAAGAACCAAAAGTGTGCCAAGGAATCAGCTGAAACGTCCTAATGCCCCGCATGCGCACAATAGAATGCCATGACGTAACTATGGAAAGATACCTATAATAATTTGTATACACCGGGGATAACATTTAGCTCTAATCATAATTTGGCATATGATTGATAAAATTCTTACCGCCGAGTCGTGTGTGAAAGCCAGGTAAATTTTCGTCAAATTGAGCATCTTCATTTGATCCACCAACACCTTGGCGACTAATTGTCGATCAAGACGAGCTAGTTTACAATGATCCTTGGTACTATACGAGTCATTAGCTCTGCACCTAAAGAAACATATAATATACTATGAATAATATAACACATATGATTACAAATGTATCGGTTAAAATTAATTTAAAACAAAGCAGAAAGTCATTGACAAAGAGTTTTCAAAAGCTGACACTAATTATGGGAACTGTCGGCGTTTTAAAATAAGAAAACTCCAGTGACGTCATTTATTAGAAATAAAACTTACCAAACACTCTGATACTCGTCATTGAGTCTCCAGTGAACGGCAAGAAGTCCATCAGCATTCCATAACTGTTTAGATAATAATTTCTGATGATCTTGTATCCAAACAGGTCTCCGTAAATGTTTAAATAGCTCGTTATGCAGATCACGCCTTCCATGGAATACGACGGAAGCATCTCCATAAGGGTAGATATAACCTAAACATCTATCAAAAACATCCCTGCCAACAATCTTAATTACGGATAAGATATTTTCTAAAATGAATAAATTATCTCCAATAGGTGGTACAGTTACGCCACTGAACTTCTGTATGAACCACATGTACGTGTGTAGTTGGGCTGCAAAGTCTTCTTTCCAGCGACCAGCCACGCCATTCACCATGGCTGTGACAACATGTCCACAGTCGGCTACAAACTGGTGTTCGGTAGAAATTTTAATAAACTTACTAAGTTCCTCTAAATCTATCGTTTCATTCATGGCATATACTTTATTCACAGTTCCAGTTGGATGATCAAAGAATGGACTTGGAACAAGAGTTCGGTTTGTAAGATGGGCAAAAGCAATGGCTGCAGTTAGGGCTTGTAATTGGTTATTCGGTCCTTGATTTCCAGCGAAAAAAGGATAAATATATCTAGGTTTTATAGCATTAGTTTTCGATACTTCAATTTGTGGCGAATGCGAACGTTGGATTATAGAAGATTTCGTTTGAGACGTGGATTGATTCTAAATTTAAAAAGAAAAGGAAGAATATATATTTATGTTAATGCAAAAGCTGCTAATAGGAAAATAAAACTAGCAGGTACAATTTTCCGATAATTGATAAAAGAGAATTAAAAGGTGCCCCAGCTCCTCGAACGGCGCTGGTATTATCGTACGAGATAGAGGAACACATTTTGGCTTAGTGCTATTATATTATAGATATTCATAAAATAGTCGTATTGTAAGTTTGCATACCACGTAGCCACAGACCAGAGAAACAAAGGATGTTTGTGGATAATAAATTTGGTTGATAATTCTCTCTGGAAGTATTGTCCCCATCTCCCTTTTAAAAGGTTTGAAGTTCATAAAAGTATAAATGCTGGTGAAATGCGTGTTGATTTGAAACTCAAATATTTCTATCAACAAGCACACTACAAAGGATTCCTATGCTTCATGTCACACTTGAACGGAAAACGGCGCCGTTTCGTTAAATAAATAAGAAACATCACTATAACACATATGTTTAACTTTGTCAAGCGCCTTTGAACATTATTTTTATGGATACCGGCGCTATATAAGTCTGATTGATTGATTGATTGATTATTGATTGGTATGCATAATTGAACGGTGCCGTCTTCCGTTCCGTGAAACGGAACAAGTGTGAATATATAGTTTAAAAGCTTTCTAGTCCACAAATATAGTTAAATATTGATATTAATATTGTAGTCACAGTTTAAAATATAATATGCATGATAATATTATTTTTACTAGTAGGCATAATAATCTGTATCTTAATTAATTTCATTAAACACGCCTCAAAATGTGCTCAAGGGAACATTCTTTTCCCGCACGGTCTCAAGGTGAAGCGTGGTTCCCACTAGCGACGCAACGCAAGGACGTAACGCAACACAAGTGAATTGACCAATCACAAGCGATGGCTTATTCGCTTGTGATTGCTAACTGTCTATAACTTCGCTTGTCATTGGTTAAAACGCTTGCGTTGCGTTTACGTCCTTGCGTTACGTTCTAGTGGGAACCAAGCTTAAGGGATACTCGATCCCCAAATGCCCCAAATTTCGGATCACATTGTTTGGCAAATGCTTAAAATTGCGAGAAACATCTAAAATACTGCACAGTAAGGGTCAAGCTTTAATAATTAACCGTATTAAAAAAAAATTGAAACAATTATAATTATTATTATTATAACGTAATTTCAATGATTAAAAGATATACTTACATAACAAATGTGTCTTATTTCGTTCTGCACAATGTCCTCTTTGGCATTTTGATAGATTAACCACTCAAAATATTGGTAATTTGTTGCAAAAACAAAAGCAAGTCCAAATCCAAGTAGAACAACTTTTTTTGTGAAACGCATTGTTGCCTAGTAGGCTACTAAATGATTGTAATGCTTTGTATTTTGTATTTGTCGAAAAAACACCGAACGCGATAGGTTAGAAGAATGGTGAACTTGTGAGCGGCGGCGACGTTAACACGACCTTGTTGATTTAACTTTTAACTGTCAAAACAACCATTGATCGTAATCCGCGTCATCAAAAATACACTTACCATACGTACGTTGTACTTTTTAATTTATCAAATTGCGCTTGACGTAACATTTAAATGTCCAGATGATTATTTTAGTCAATAATGTAATATGTTTTCTAACTATGAAGTTACGGTACCGTCAATAATAAACTTACCATACGTTTTTAATTGTTTAAACTTAATTTTAATTGATCAAATTGCGATTGTTTCAAAATTAGAATGTCCAGATGATAATTTTAGTTAATGTAATATGTTTTTCAAGTTACGGAACGGATGCAAATTTAGTAAACTTGCCATATGTCTCTAGTTGTTTGTTGTTGAAACTGTGATTGATGTAATGAAATACGGATGAATGTTTTTTTTTGTCCTGTAATGTAATGTATTAATCTTCCTTTTCGTCATTGTCATCAATGTACAATGACATACCTTGATAGGCCTAATGGTTTAGTTAATAATATAATATAGTATGATCATTTGTTAATGAAAGTACGGTACTGAACATGGTCATTGGTAAACTTGGCACGAGGACGAGTCTCTTGTAATGTATTACGGCCAATTTACACAGACGAGAGGTAACGGAGAATCTGTATCTATCCTGTGCGGGAACCGCCCGTCCGTTCCGCGTTGTGTGTAAATGGTCATACTTAGGAATAACATATATTCTATTATTATTACCGTTACCGCTCGTCTGTGTAAATTGGCCTTTAATCTTCCTTTTTACGTCAGTGTGATCGATGTTAAATGAAAATGTCCCGTAGTGGGTTACAAAGGTAACAACGACAATGTCAACGGAAATGCAGTGATAATGTTAAACTTCCTCACCAAAAAGTATCCTAACAAACGCCCATAATAACACAGAAACTGAAAGTTAAATCTCATACCTATTAATGGCTGTTGTTCTAAGAAAATAATTGTTTAACAATTTAGAGAACTAAACAACAATGATATAAACATGGTACAAATGATACTATTAAAATATAATAATAAACATAGAAAAATAATCAATAATCAACATATACCGTATAATTCTAAAATAATTAATAATGATATAGTTTTAAATGTTTCCCTTATTGCACGCCATTCCATTCCTGAGTATATTAGCATACATTACGGATCGAAGCCCCGAACCCAAGCTCCGAACCCAAGCCCCGAACCCAAGCTCCGAACCCAAGCCCCGAACCCAAGCTACGAACCCAAGCCCCGAACCCTGGGGTTAGTTAACAAACACCTATACTACATAAAATACATAGACGTATATATTCATAACCCATACCTCAGGATTCACGAGTAATGTTCGCCCACTATAACACGTATTCGGTAAGTTCATTTTAGATATCCAACTCATATAGCTTAGTGGATAATATTAAATAACAATCCTCTTACAAAAAATATGTAATACAATCCAGTTATACAGTAGAACCAATATTAAGGGGACATCTTTGGGACTCGAAACAAAGTATATACTTAATAGAGGTGTCTCTGGGAGTTGGCCGTAAAACATAGATAGATAAATGGATGGATAGACAAGATTGTTTGCAATCCATATTATACACAAATTGAAATTTAAAATTCAATTTAAAAAAACAGTATAAAAATACACACATTTCCCCTGCTCCTTTCACAGAAACATTCCCCTTGAATAGGGGTTCTACTGTGATAGGTAAAGCTCTGTCAAAATAATGTGTGCTGCCCCAAATATGGCAGTGATATGCCCAAATATGGTAGTGATATGCCCAAATATGGTAGTGATATGCTCAAATATGGTAGTGATATGCTAAAATATGGTAGTGATATATGACATAAAGTTTGATAGTGTAGATAGAGGTTACAAACAGGATAGTAATATATACAGTTTAAACATGTAGTGTTGTATTGGTGATGAAGGTAAAAACTATTTAAGATTCGGCTGAGAGTCGGCTGCTGAGGTTGGGGCTTATTTTTACGAGGGTAAACAGGAAGCTCTAATGTAGTACGGTAGCAGGTTTTATCAACTTTGGCAACATGGATTAATATTACACTACTGAATTTGAATCACTTGATCACATGATATTGCTAATTGAATAGGATACACCCACCATCACACAACATACACCCACCATCACACAACATACGCCCACCATCACACAACATACGCCCACCATCACACAACATACACCTACATCACACAACATACACTCACCATCACACAACATACGCCCACCATCACACAACATACACCCACCATCACACAACATACACCTACATCACACAACATACACTCACCATCACACAACATACACTCACCATCACACAACATACACCCACCATCACACAACATACACTCACCATCACACAACATACGCCCATCATCACACAACATACGCCCACCATCACACAACATACACCCACCATCACACAACATACACTCACCATCACACAACATACGCCCATCATCACACAACATACGCCCACCATCACACAACATACACCCACCATCACACAACATACACCCACCATCACACAACATACACTCACCATCACACAACATACGCCCATCATCACACAACATACACCCACCATCACACAACATACACCCACTGTTATATCTTATGTGTATATTTATTGCATCTTTCATTGTGTACAACGTATACATACAGATTACCAACCATGTGGTTATATCGATCTCCCTTAACCCCTTAGTCTCCCAATCCAGACACTACATCTTCCCCCTTCTTTAGCTAAAACTCACAACCCAATTAACTCCATACAATATGATATTCATTTTGTTTTTTTTTTAACTTTAACAATAATACAACAATTTAACTTTGAACTTTAAATCAAATATCATCATACATGCATATTATAAATGTTTTCTTTGATCACATATCATTTTCTTATTATTTCCAAGATTCCTATAATATCAATGAACAACTTAGCATATCATAACACTTAAAACTTTCAACATTTTAACAAAATCTCAACTTCTGGTGAACTTTAAAAATTTACATAACTCATAAATATGACTTCTTAATTTTACACTTTAAAAATCATCAAACCTCTTGGGTTTTTTCTTCTCTCTTACTGGTCTGCTTTTAACTATCATATTTTCATTACTCTTTGTTATTTTGTCACTTTGCTCAGTATCAACTGGCTTATTCTGTTCAGCGTCATCAATCTTACTGTTACCATTAACTTTACTAGTATCAATTTGTTTTAAATTATCATTTGGTGTTTTAACATTTGCTTCATTTACTCTTTCATTATAGGATCGAACATGTGTCGAATTCCTTTTGTATCTTACACCCTGTGGTGATTCAACCACTACACTATTCCCTTTTTTCTCTATTACTACATATGGTTCTGTGTGATATGGCGTACTCATCTTGTCCCTCTGTGTCACTTTCACTAAAACCTTATCTCCTTTACACACATCACTTTCCTTCGCACCTCTCTTCTCATCAATGTACAGTTTGTTCTTTAATTTAGACACGGCATCACGATCAGAAATCTCTTCGTCCATTATTGTATTATCATCTAATTCTGGCAATTTTGTACGCAACTTTCTATTCCACATCATTTCTGCTGGTGTCACTCCGGTAACACTATGTGGGGTTGTACGATATGCGAATAGGTACACTCGTAATTCTTTTTTCCAGTCTTTTCCTTCAGCTTGCGCAATGCGAATTCTTTTCATTAGTGATCTATTTTGTCGTTCAACCTCTCCGTTCGCAGCTGGATGTAATGGTGTTACACGTCTATGTCTGATTCCATTTTCCTTCAGGTAGGTTTCAAACTCATTGGACACAAACTGGGCACCATTATCTGAGGTAATTGATTTTGGTATGCCATGTTGAACAAACATATTTTCAAGTGTGTCTATAATTTTCTCACTTGTGATTGTCTTCATTAAACTAATTTCATAATAACGACTATAATAGTCTACCACCACTAGTACATTATCCTTCGATGGAAACGGTCCCAGCAAGTCAATCGAAATATCTTGCCATGGTCCTGTTGGTAGTTGTGTTGGCTTCAATGGTTCTGGTGCTGGCATCGAACTTGTTATCTGACACTCATGACATGTTTTAACATAGTCTTCCACATTCTTCTCCATCCCAGGCCACCATACCTTGGTTCTAAGCCGTTGCTTGGTTTTGACTATCCCCAAGTGTCCTTGGTGTGCTAATTCAATACACTGTAATCTATATTTTTCTGGAATTACAATCCTTCTGTTTCTAAGAATTAAATATCCAAAACATGCAAGTTCTTGTTGTATTGCATTATACTGAATCAAGTCTCTGTCCCATTTATCTGTCCGTATACTATTTCTCACTTTACTCAATTCAGGATCTTCCTTTGATGCCTCTTCAACTTCACGTGATGATAGTGCACATGGGGTTGCATTTGATGCTACTAATCGAATATACATCTCTGTGTCATCACTGTCATTATTCTGTTTGCCATCAGTTTCTATTGGTAACCTTGATAATATATCAGCAATGTTATTCTTACCGGGTACATACTTTACTGTATAAGAATAGGACATAAGTCTCATCACCCACCTTTCAATCCGTGCATTTGGTTTAGACTTTGGTCCATACAGGCCTTCGAGTGGTTTATGGTCAGTTATCAATTCAAACTGTAGTCCATATAAGTAAACATGAAACCTTTCCATAGCCCATACCACTGCCAATGCCTCTTTCTCCGTTGTTGAATATTTTTTTTCAGTAGCTGATAATGTTCGACTTGCATAACTTATAACTCTGGTTTCACCATTGTATTTCTGAATTAAAACTCCACCAATGCCTACATTGCTTGCATCTGTCACCAACTGAGTACTTTCTGCATCTAATCTGAAATAGCCTAAACATGTTTCATTAGTTAAGCATTTCGTAAGTTTTACATAACTATTTTCTTGTTCAGACCCCCAATAGAAATTACAATCTTTTCGCACTAGTCGTCTTAAGGGTTCCGCAACTGTAGCTAAATTTGGAATGTATCGTGCTGAGAAGTTAACTAGACCTAAGAAACTTTTTACTTCTGCAGCTGTTTTTGGTCTCTTTGATTCTGCCAATGCTCTGACTCGCCCAATTGTAGGTTTGATTCCATTTGCTGACAATATGTGACCCATGAATGTTATCTGTGATACAGAAAATTGACACTTATCCTTGTTGAGAGTCAAATTCTTCTCTTTAAATTTCTCAAGCACTACACGAAGTCTATCATCATGTTCAGTCTGTGTTCTCCCGTGTACAACAATGTCATCTGATATGTTAGCTACACCTTCGCATCCACTCAGCGTCTGACTGATTACTCTTTGGTACTTTTCAGGGGCAGCATTTATCCCGAACATCAACCTTTTGTAGCGATAAAGACCTTTGTTAGTTATGAAAGTTGTGATGTTTCGTGATTGCTCATCTAATTCAATTTGGTGATAGCCGTAATTCATGTCTAATTTAGAGAACACTGTACTTTGATTCATTTCATACAACACTTCGTCAACTGTTGGGATTGGATGCCTCTCCCTTTTAACTGCTCGGTTGGCCTGCCTCATATCTACGCAGAGGCGTATATCCCCATTTGGTTTTGGCACTACTATGACTGGACTTACCCAATCACTTGGTTCATCTACCCTTTCAATTATGTCAAGAGATTCTAACTCATCTAATTTGTCACTCACTTTATCTTTGAGACTAAACGGTATTCTATACATGCTCTGAACAACTGGTGTTACCTGTTTATCAATAAATAAATGTAACTTATAATCTTTTAATTTACCAATACCTTCAAATACCTGTGTATACTTATCTTGTACACTATTTATCACTTGTGGTATTACAATATTTAACACTCCAAGCTTCATTGCAGTATCACCTCCCAACAAAGCAGGACCTTTCCCTTTTAACACATATACATCTGCTGTTATTTTAGGCTCAGTATTATTACCTGTACCTTGAAAAATTGACATGTTCGTAGTAAATTTTCCTAACAACTCTAATGGTTTTTCTGACCCATATGCATATAACTTTCTGTTTGTCAACTCAGATTTGCATTTAATTTTCTTGGATTTTAACTGTTGCCATAAATACTGATCTATGATATTAACTGTAGCACCACTATCAACAATCATTTCTACCTTATGTACATCCATACAAACATTTATCTTTGTAGTTTTAGAATTATTATTTTGTATACCAAAAGCATAGTCATCGTCTTCACTTCCATTTTGAACATTACTAATATCACTACTCTTTTTGTCTTTACCTAATTTAGTTTTGCAACAAACAGCAAAATGTCCCAACATTTTACATTTATTACATTTCTTGTCTCTTGCAGGACAACATTTATCCTTAGCCAAATGTCCTTCTCTTCCACAGCGAAAGCATTTCCGGTTATCTTGTCTATCATTGAACTTTGACTTACTTGTTCTGTTAGTGTTAGGCCTACCACTTGAATTTCCAGCTTGGTACCTGTTTCTGCTCGTCGTGCTTGATCTTGACCATCTCTCATTCCTCACTGCATTCATGTTCGTTGTTGTTTCCACTCCATTAACTTCTTGTGACATCTCCTTTGCTTGCTTCTCACTCATTTCAAATGTGCTAGCTATTGCTTTTAAATTAGTTAATTTCAAAGTATTTCCTTTTTCTAGCAATTTTAGTCTCAGTCTATTTGATTTGCATTTTTCAATAACATGGTCTCTAATTAACTCATCAACATTCGCATCATCAAATTCACATTTTGCAGCCTGCTGCCTCAATCTGTTTATAAATTGGTGAATAGTTTCATCATCACCTTGCGTCAGTTTTCTAAAACAATAACGCTCATACGGTACGTTGGTTTTCATAGCAAATTGTTTATTTAATGTGTTTACAACAACATCATACTCATCTGTTCCGTTCTCCTCCGTTAAACAGTCATATATGTCCTGTACAGCCATTCCGGCGCAATGCAATAACAAAGCTTTCTTTTGGTTTTTGTCCACTACTCCTTTACCAGTAGCATATAATTCAAAACTGCGAAGCCATTTCTTCCACCGTTCAGCCGAAGCGTGCACATCGTGTGGATCATACGCAGCGATTCCCGTGATTTCAACGTTTACAGCGGTCATCGTTACAACAGTATTAAAACAAATATATCGCCAAAAATAACAGTATTGAAACTTCTAATCACTTGTGGTTCGATATTCTCCTTTCCTCGTCGCCAATGTTATATCTTATGTGTATATTTATTGCATCTTTCATTGTGTACAACGTATACATACAGATTACCAACCATGTGGTTATATCGATCTCCCTTAACCCCTTAGTCTCCCAATCCAGACACTACACCCACCATCACACAACATACACCCACCATCACACAACATACACTCACCATCACACAACATACGCCCATCATCACACAACATACGCCCACCATCACACAACATACACTCACCATCACACAACATACGCCCACCATCACACAACATACACCCACCATCACACAACATACACCCACCATCACACAACATACACTCACCATCACACAACATACGCCCATCATCACACAACATACGCCCATCATCACACAACATACGCCCACCATCACACAACATACACTCACCATCACACAACATACGCCCACCATCACACAACATACGTCCATCATCACACAACATACGCCCACCATCACACAACATACACTCACCATCACACAACATACGCCCACCATCACACAACATACACTCACCATCACACAACATACACCCACCATCACACAACATACGCCCACCATCACACAACATACACTCACCATCACACAACATACGCCCACCATCACACAACATACACTCACTATCACACAACATACACTCACCATCACACAACATACGCCCACCATCACACAACATACACTCACCATCACACAACATACGTCCATCATCACACAACATACGCCCACCATCACACTTGCTCCTATTCATCCAATAATCCATTCTTTCCAAACTCAAACTGTTAAAAGGACTTTGTGTCACATATGTATAACACGTGACACTGTAGTCAGGCCATAAGCATATGATACTTAATATAATAAATGCGTCATGTGATACATATGTGACACTTTATTACAGAATTTGGCAACGATTTTGAACATTTATGCGGAACAACACTCTCAGTCACTCCAACACCCTCCACACTCATAATCATCGTATTTCTTCCACTCTCCTCTCCAAAACTCATTTACGCTGGAATGACAAAGGTTATTTGTTTGTAAGAATTGGATCGGTTGATATCTTATTTAAGCCTAACCATCTAACAACTGCCTTAGTAGGATGTACCCTTTAGTTTTGAAGCTCCGGACTCACAAACTGTTTTATACCTTAGCACTACAAGTTTTGCATAGGAAAACCCTGAAATAAAATAATTCCATGCTCGGCTTTCAAACCCCAGACTCAAGACATTTTCTAATCTTAACTTAATTAAATAAAACAGTGTAGTAATTAAAACAGCTTTACTAAACCAATTAATTATTAAATGCTGGCAATAAACTTAACACAAGTAAATGGTGTCCGATCAGATAAATGCTATAGTAATTGTGGAATCCCCCAAGGATCAATTTTGGGACCACTCTTATTTATACTTTATGTAAATGATCTACCAAAGCATGTAAATAGTGTACAGATTAGTATGTATGCAGATGATACAGCTCTTTACTTTGCATCTTCTGATATAAATGAAGTACTTGCAAAAATTAATGAAGATTTAAAAAAAATCAAATCATGGCTAGCAAGTAACAAGCTTAGTCTAAATGTATATAAAACTCAGTGTATGTTTATAGGAACACAACAAAGGCTTGCAAAATTAGCAAACATTGATCTAAATTTAAACATAGACAATGTTCGGCTACAAAGAGTAAAAAGCTGTAAACATCTAGGTGTTGTTATTGATGAATATTTACTGTGGGATAAACAAATAGATAATGTTAAAAGTAAAGTATTGCCAGGCTTGTACTACTTAAAAAAATCTTCAAATCTCGTCCCAAAACATGTATCTTGCTTAATGTATAATAGTATTATCTCTCCACAGTTTAACTATTGTAATATTGTGTGGGGCAGATCAAATAAAAAAAATACTAATAAACTACAAATGCTACAAAACAGAGCAGCCAAAATTATTACAAAAACAAGGAAATACGACTCAAGTACACAAGCCCTGCAAAACTTAAACTGGATAAATCTTAATACTCAACTACATAATAATGAAGCCAAAATGTTATATAAAATATTCCATAATCAAGCACCACCATATCTAAACGAACTATTTACACCCAAACTAGACACATACAATACAAGATCAAAGGATGTATTAAAATTGAATAAACCCAAAACAGAATATAAAAAAAAAAGTTTTTCATATCATGGTGCTAGTTTATGGAATACTTTAAAAAAACCAATGCAAAATGCCACAAATTTAAATACTTTCAAAAAATTATTGGTGTGATTTATTATTTATTTTGTACTCTTATCACAAATGTAATTAAGGTTTCTGTTCATATATTTTTGTTCTCTAATTTGTTATTTTTAAAATTTGTTATTTTTAAAATTTGTTATTTTTATATGTGTAATGTACTACTGTTAGTTGATCACGGCCTTGTAGAAGAACACCTTTATGGTGACACAAGCTTTTCCGTGTTAAAATAAAGTATTTATTATTATTATTATTATTATTATAATAAAATACAGTATACACAGGATTCTATAGCAATCATGAATCACAAATACGAACATAGAGCACTATTTGGTTAGGTATAAAACTTCACAAAAATAGCTATTTATTTTAAAATTCAAACTATTTCATTGGGATTTTTGTATATATATATATATTTTTTTATTTGGTATTAAAATAAAAAAAAAGGTATTAAAAAAACCAAAATCATACTTTCCTTTCTCTGAACTGTACAACAGATCTTGTACCATATTGTACACATTTTGTTAAAACATTATGTAATCATTTTACTACCCATTTTTTTCACAAAGGGAATTAGTGTACACTATTCAAAAACTCTGATTTTACCCAGGTACATTGTTTGCAATAACACCACCAGGACCACATAAGACAGGCTCCATTCACAAGAGGATATTTGGTTTACTTTGACACTAGGTTTGGTATACTCACACACTAGGAAGAGATACACTGTCACATTGTTATCAGCACCTCTAAGTCTCCCACGAACTACTCGTACATATATATATAGTATAATATTATACATTGATATCTGTACATTATTGCATAAAATATCATTATTATTATTATAATAACAGATTCATACTTGATTTTATTCAAACAATAAATACACTATTTACTACTACTTAGTAAATTAGTTGTTTAGCACCAGAGACCAGAGTTATTTAAGTTATTATTACAACATATCTTACAGACATACAATAATACTGTACTCATATTTTGTACAATCTCAGCATCTCGTTTCTGCTTCATCACACTGTTCATCGTTTTGTGAAGTTGCTAAAAATGTGATCCCGTCATCTGTGTCATCTTCTTTTGCGTCAACTTTGACAGGATCAAAGTCACTATTTGTCTCGCTACTTGGGGTCGGTATGTTCAATGGCGTCGGACTCCTTTCCGGAAGGTTCACATTGTACATGTTTGTATGATTGATGGCTGGGCTTAATGATGAGTGAACCTGGTTGTTTGTTGCGCCGTCTGTCATTGTCCAGTATTCAAATGCAAGAGCGCGTGATTGGTCCAGTCTTTCCTGAATGTCTACCTCTCTTGTGTCGATGTGGTCCGTAATAGTACTGTAAGCTGGAGCTGCCCTGTATGGTGTCGGTTGTCGTATAGAGGTCTTAGTTAACCCCGACTCACTATACATAGATAGGTTAGACTCGGATTCTATACGCGAAAGAGCGCCAAGTTTAGAAGGAACTTTCAACTGGATTGGTTCTTCAAAACCCATTTGTCGTTTAATAGGTCCTGCTTCCGTGTCTGGACTTATTGCCATAGATATCGTGGGTGCAATCATTGTGGCATACTTTTCAAAAGTACTTAAGCGTTGCTGACTTGATTTAACCTTCTTCTTTGCTTTTGTCCATATGCTGCTCATTGGTGAGATATCGTCTCTTACAGACGAGACTGGAGTTGCTTCTACCAATGGCTTAAGAGCACGCTCACCTTCAAACTCATTCACTTCACTGATTGGTAATTCTAACTTGTCTTTATCAACAGATGTTTTTCTTGTAGAACTGCTTCCTAACGATTCCTGCTTGCTATCCATGTTTCCCTTTAATGGTAAAAAACCACCAGAAGGTTCCCAGAGGTATGCCAACGCTTCCTTGGAGGATGCAGTAGACGGTGGTGTAAGGATCGTGTCCGAAAGAGTCATCCTTCTTTGTATCGTCGGTTTAGTTGGCGAGTCGTCATTAGATCTCTTTTCTGTCTCGCTTATCGAGTCACGGCTCTCGGACATGGACATAGCTGTAAGGAGATGTTGCAGATAACGCACACTGTGAACAGTTTGAAAACATACACTCTCCAGAAGGTTCAAACGTGTGTCTAAAGAATTCAAGTTCACTTTAATCAAATTCTCTTTTGCAATTATTTCATCTAATTTTAGTTCTACATTTTCAACCCTACAGAAAAAAAAGAAATAAATAAACATGTTTACAATAAAATGTAATAGCATCAACATTTTTATTGTAAAGTTATAGTAGTATAGTATAGTAAGCGTTTGTGTGAGAAAATTCAGGTCAAATAACCTTGTGCATAGTTAGGCAGAAGGAAAAGAATTTGCTGCTCGAATATGAAAGTTTGCTACAAAGTGGAATATATATCAATTCTACATAAAACAAAGATAAATTGTCAATGGAAGGAGGAAAGAAAACGCAAATAGGCTGCTCAGGGGTCACACAGCATTGGTGTAGAAACCTGGAAGGGATCAATAGTGTTTTTTCATTGGATTTTGAAGCCATCCTTCATGTGGAGTATATATCAGCATCTTGTCTTGTCCTAACATTTACTATGTGTGTGTACACACTGTTAAAATTGTGAATTAAAACCGAGTTAATTCTCATGCATGTACACCATTTTACAGTCTATATGATTTAATAATTTGTTGAAAAGACAACAAATTTTTAATATCTAGTATTTATTTTTGTAATTTCAAACTTTTGTCTATTTTATTTTAAAAGAATAAACATAAAAACATTTTAAAAAACACTACTTACCTTTCGTAAGTAGCATTTAATCTTTGTTCATTTGACGATTTTATTCTTGCTTCTTTACTGCGAAAATATAGTTCCATACATTCTTCTTCAAAATCATTTAAAAGCTGTATGTCTTCATCCGGTAAAAACAGCTCTAGGGGTAGGAGACAAATTAAATTATTTATTTCAACAATATTTTACATAGATATCTACAATAGTCAGGGGTGAATATGAACTACTTTTTGATATAGGATATGTAGTCTAGTTGTAGCTTAGTTGTTAACATCCTTGCCTTCCTATTCAAAAGTCCAGTATTCAATCCTGACCTAGTGCCAGGGTTCAATCTTGACCTAGTGCCAGGGTTGTATTTTATGACTCTTTCAACTCAAATGGGACTTAGTTTACAAGCATGATATATTTTATCTATCCTATAATTGTTGCTCACTATTGGATGACTATTAATATTATATGTTAGTACTCCTATCCTACATCAGCTCCCTGATGGTTCAGAAATAAAAGCATGGTTTGCACAAGCGTGTTGTATTAACACAGTGGAATATATAGTAAATATAATAACCTTACTTAGTCCTTTGTCCCGACTTGGACGTGTGTCTCTACAACAGCAGCGAAGTAAAGTTCTCAAAAACAGGAACACATGTTGAAGAATTACAAATGGTGGCACTAAGATTGACTTTTGTTCATACTCCATGATAAGACGATACCGTTGAAACTTCCACACTACATCAGATATGTTTCGAATTCTTGCATAAGTGTTACTGAATGAAATAATTAGTAGTAGTATAAATTAAATCTTGTACCTGTTTGATCAGTTAAAATGAATAACTTAGGTAGTCATACAGATATGTATTGGAACATCTTAGGGAGTTCAAACATGCTTTTTTTTTCTTTTTGGACCCAACACAATTTTTTTTGCTATATTATCAATGATCACCAAATGAGAAATCATTATATTTTGTAATAACCTGCAACACGGTCTTCAAACAAACTATAAAAAAACGGTTTTAGAGTTTTAAATTAGAAACACTAACTGCTTATTTATAACTGGATTAATTTACTAGGCGTAAATTCATTCAAACCTACTGTACATTTACTCGTCTATAACAATAATAACTGGGTCCGCGAAGTAAAGTCTCATGAAGGCCTGACAATACATATATGTATAATATCTAGTTTAACAAATTTGCAAAAAACAAAACTTACTTAAAAGTTGCAATAAGAAGATTAATAAGTAGAATATTAGCTACAATACAGTACAATGCCATAGCAGAAGGAACAACCCAATGACCAGGTACACACTTGGATGGATCTGGTTCATCTCCACAAGCTGTACAAATAACAAGTAATTCGTTTCGTTTCTTTTCCATTCATTAAAAAGCAAACATACACATACAGTGTATAATATGGAAGGATTTCACAGTAAGTTAATTGAACTCTAAGTCATGACCCCAGTATCAGTATAATATATTTACTGTACATGAGCAGTTATTTTATGTGGTCTAAAAAAAGATTTTAAGACATTTAAATCATAATATAGTCAAGTCTACTCTCCCAAAATCAACACCCTTTGGCTGGTTAAAATGCATAGAAATTTTCCATTCAGAATTTAACATGATTTTCACATGAATATGGTGGAAGACATGATCTTCTTTATCTCAGGGAAATTCCAATATAGTTTTCCTTGATATATTTTGCCAAGTACTTCACTCAGTTTCTGAGTGCTTTTATTTTTACAGAAACTGAGTGAAGTACTATATTAGAATTTACCAAAGCGCTTTGCATAATGCACTATAGAAGCCCCCATTCTTATTACTATTTTTTTTTAACCAATTAGAACTTACGATTAATATCAGGTGCATAAACTTCTCCATAAATCATCCAATAGGGTTCATGGAAGATATTACGTAGCATTGCCCAACTTGGTTCCATGTTTTGATGTGTGATGGACTGTCGAACTACTCCAAAACTCAGCATAATCAACAGTAAAAGGACAATGAAGTAAGCCATATCACGCATCTGAAATATAGAGTACACAAAACAGAAGATTAATTTTATTGAATTGAAGTCAGACAAAGAAATATTGAGAATTTTAAGCTGTCTATGTTGCCTTAACTAAAGTAGAACTCTTATTAGACACTTTCGGGACTCAATAAAGTGTCTCCCTTAATAAGGGTGTCCCCTGAATAGGTGTTGGCTGTGTTAAAATATGTTTCCCCTATTTCATTTCACAAGGAAGTTTCCCTTTATTAGGGGTGTCTTCTGAATAGTTTGGCTTATTTCCTTTCACAAGAAAGTGTCCCCTTAATAGAGGTTTCCCTTGAATAGGTGTTGGCTATAGTGTTCATAAAAGTTTCACCTATTTCATGTAACAAGAAAGTGTCCCCTTAAAAAATGTGTCCTGAAGAAGGGGTTGTACTGATTTTTAAAACTCTTGCTTACCATTTTACCCATCATTGTTACAAAGGGCCCAAGATAGATATTAATACTTAGAATATCTAAAAACTTGAGATACCAGAAGACGACATCAGCAGAGTAGATGACTCGACCAACTTGGAGCGTTGGCTCATTCATACGAAATCCAAAGCCCAATAAGAATAGCAGTATAGCTACAGAATCGTGGATGTTCCAATAGTCTTCATACCAAACCTCAACCTTCTGGATTACTTTACTAGGCTCAGATGTAACAAACTAATCAGATAAAAAACAATTCATTATTTAGTATTTTAAATACAAATACACAAACTAACAGTGGTGTTGGCTGTCTATGCATGAGATACCTGTATAGACTACAATTGCAATTATTCCCAAATCTTGGGTGTCCATATTTAAGAATAATGACATATGTAGAGTCAATACAAGTAAAGCTTTGTCTACACTATTAAACTTTATGTGACAAAAAAATGTGATGATGTCATATCACTACCATACTTATTTGGGGAATATCACTACCATATTTGGGCATATCACACTTTTTTTGTCAAACTAGTTTTATAGTGTAGACAGAGCTTAAGAATCTCATGATTGATTTATTTGGAAAAAATATTTTGAAAAAAATTTATTTCGTTTAAGGGATATTGACAAAACTATTCTATTCAGTTCCTGCAGTAACTGCATTTTGTTTACTGCACTACTGAACAATTTTGTTCAACAAGTTGATTTCAATGTAAAAGTTTAGTTTTTTCACAGTTTATCAGATTATCCAAAAAAATGTTAAGGAGTTAAAAATAGAGTAGTAGAATAATTGTGACATCATCACATTTTTTTGTCACATAAAGTTTAATAGTGTAGACAAAGCTTTACTTGTATTGACTCTACATATGTCATTATTCTTAAATATGGACACCCAAGATTTGGGAATAATTGCAATTGTAGTCTATACAGGTATCTCATGCATAGACAGCCAACACCACTGTTAGTTTGTGTATTTGTATTTAAAATTGGTGCAGTTGAAGTTTGTTTTCAAATATGATTATTTGTGGTCATTTGTTTTTTAAATATGCGACAAGGAGAATTAACTGCTAATAGCTTACCTCTCTGATTTGTTCAGCAGCGAATGTAACAATATAGAGGACCACAATCCATTCATATAATGAAGGCTTGACTGGTGTTGGTATCAATACAATGTAACTATACAACCCCATAAACAGAATGAACGTAAGCTGAGGAAAAACAAAAAATAAAAATATGTTAAGCTCACAAATACATACACTAGTTTTATTTTATTTTTATTTTATATCTTTAGGCTATGTGGCCAAGGATTACCAATAGTAAATTAATCACTGTCCTATCAGATAGGTGGTAATCCCCCTGATACAAGGGCTATTTTTAGTTTGACAAAAAAAGTGTGATGTGTCCAAATATGGTCGTGATATGCCCAAATATGGTAGTGATATGACATCATCATGTTCATATATGGGCACATGATTTTGTGTCGCATAAAGTTTAATAGTGTAGACAGAGCTTAAGTGTTGAGAACCCCTCCTTGGGAAAAATCACTACTTTGAAACACCTATATTCAGGAGACAATCCTATTAAGGGGATGATACAGCCCCATTAAGAGATTTCATGAAATGAACGAGGGGTAATGGACAACCACTATTGAGGGAACCACCTCTATATTAAGGGAAGAGTTTGTTGTGTCCAGGGTTTCCATTTAATAGGGATTTTACTGTATAATAGTATTAGCCACTTACAGTTTGAGTCCAAAACTTGGTTATCGGTGCATTGTAGAACTCATATACCTTCTTGCCAAGTCTCAGTGATCTGTGTTGTGATAAATTGTGGCTTGCACTTGCCACCAACGGTTTAAAACGGCTAGACGACAACTCATTCCTTTGACTTCTCTACAGAAATACAAAATACAGTAGTTAACTCTTGACAAAACCAGACTGTATATAGAGCAAGTGAGTGGCCAAGCGGTTCGGCCAGTGGAACCGTAATTACATAGCCATAACATCAGCAAGGGTCCAAGGCTCACTCGCTCCATGGTTCTGGTGGTAGAACGATTCTTCTCATATAAGGACTATAAACCGTAGGTCCAGTGTACACATCTAGCTCATGTGCACGTTAAAGAACCTAGTACATCTTTCAAGATGAGTAGGGGTTACCCCGGCGTACTAGTACATCACAGCCACTGATCATAACTGGGCCCTCTGGGAGACCAGTATTTGACTGAAGAGGTCATTCGGTATAAATAAAATATTTCAATTCAATTCAAAAACTGAATGTAATAATATGAATGTAACTAACCAGAGGGATGTGATTAAAATCTTGTTCATCTTCCTCTTCATTCACATTATTTCTAGAGGTTGCTGAGGTTGTTTCATCTTTTTGTTCCTGAATAAATTCCTCCAGTGTCTGAGGTTGAAGCTGAAGTTCTTCTTTTGTTTTGAAAGTTAAAGCTAATAAAGTTGGTGGTATAAATATTGCACATAATACCTAAAAAGGAAAAGTAGATAAGTACTGTATACGGTTTATTTATTTTTAGTTTTATTTGAACCATATTTAATGAGGGTGATCCATCCAGCAATTGCTGATCATTTGGGACAGATACAATACACAAAATACAACAAGTTAGTTAGGTTTGGCCTGATTGTCCATTGTTCAATTTTGCAGTAACAATACAAAAAATATCGCCAACTAAAACAGATATTTTGTGTTTGAAATTAAGAGGATATTGTATTATAACATAGAGGAATCATTTGGGATAAATAATTCCTAAATGATTCAAGTAAGTATTTACAATAGAAATATAAATTGATATTAACAAATGAAATAGTCTTTATATTTCATTTTCATTTCATTTCATTTATTTTGTCTCATAAAAATACAATATCAAAAAAAAATGGACAAACAAGAGAGAAGAGTGCAGAGACAAGATTCCTAAAAAGCGAACCTAATCACTATCTAGTAGGTCTCCTAGTTTATTAGGCTTACTTTGAAATTCATATATTTCCTAAGCTGCAAGCCACCTAGCCACAGGTCATTTAGCAGTAGCTGGCAGCATATATGTGCTGTGAACTCCCTGTGATTCCCAATTGCTGCAATGCTTAGACATGTTTGATTACTCCAGTTTTTTAACTGTACTGTCAATAACTGCATAGTAAAATCGTCATCTTGACGGTAACACTGGTCTAGTAGATCAAATGCTAAATTCTGGAATTCTCTAAAAAAAAAAAATTACAGTTGAAAATGTTAAAATGCTGTTTTGCTGAAATATGAGAAATAAAAATATCAATGATTTAACAAGCACAGTACACACTGTACTGGGTTGGAATAACAAGCAACAAGTGTACGTTCAATAACATGCTCCTTTAATAATGTCCTGTAGTCAGTTAACAAGTGCTCTTTGTACAGTAGAACCCCTCCTTTTGGACACCCCTATTTAGTGGACACTGAAATGAACAGAGAGATGTTTTAACACTAAAGGCAACTCCTATTCAAGGAACACCTCTACCAAGGGGACACATTACTAGGTCCTGAAGGTGTCTCCTAAAAGGGTTTCTACTTTGGTCAGGATTTATAAGTCATTTATTGGTCAATAACTCGGGCAGAATTGAACAAGTGCCAAAATATGATTTAACACTATAACTAATCCCTATTGGCGACACCTTTGAAAATGAATAGTGTCTCTTAATAAGGGTTCTACTGTGAACATCGTCATTAAATAGTAAGCAAATAAAACTTACGTAGAATACTTCCTAAGTTCTTCTCCTATTTCAGTATCAAGGTGAACATCATTTGCTATCCTAGCCATTCCTTTGTACAACTTGCTCGCAACTAACGCTTTCGCCATTCCTTCTTCGTCCTGCTGCCACATGAAGATCGCCATCTTGTGACGCTTCATTAACACCGCCCACGCTAACAGTTCGTTGAATGGGTAATTGAACGTTTCTGAATATTTTACTGATGATTCGCCTTCTTTGTCTAAATCATTCCCAAAGGAAAACCCCTGTTGAAACAAAAAACAAAACAAAATATGTAAATTTAAAGATATATTTAACGATCAAAATAATTTTAAAAGCCGGTAAGATTCTCAATACAGTTCTATGACCTAGAGGATCGTAGGGGAATAGCAGATGAGATACAGTGCATAGGGGAATTAGTAGTTGTACTCATCATTATACGATACACAGGCATAAACCATATCTCCTCTCACTATAGATAATAAAATGTTACCACAAAACAATAACAGCCACAAAATATTTTGTTGTGCAAAATTGTAAAAATTCAAGGCAGCTTAGACACAGGACTTGCAAAGGATTTGAACTGAAGACCCTGGATAAACATATCACCACAAACCTTCCATTTTGGTATCTTATCTTACCTTCTTCATGTTTGGATGATACAAATTACGGAATTTCTTCTTTGTGTATGCTGACCTGTAACTCCCTCCCATAAGTTTCTCGACGACGACACCAATGTCATGAAGTGTACAACGATTCAAACCAATGTCAATCTGTAACACACAAATGTTTAGCATTCATTGATAAAACACAAGTTACTATAATATGTTTTTATTGCCACCTAGTATTCGAGAAAGAAGACTGACATGGACCTGCCAAATGGCAGAAGACACGATATGTAGTATTGGCAATTCTGTGCTGATAATTATAATGTTCAATTTTACATTTCTTTATTTTGATGGAATCCTAATAGAGGTTTCCCCCCTTAATAGAGGTGTTGCTTCTAATAGAGGTGTCGCTTCTTAATAGAGGTGTCCCCCCTTCATAGAGGTGTCCCCTTCATAGAGGTGTCGCTTCTTAATAGAGGTGTCGCTTCTTAATAGAGGTGTCCCCTTAAAAGAGGTGTCGCTTCTTAATAGAGGTGTCCCCTTAAAAGAGGTGTCCCTCCTTAATAGAGGTGTCCCCTTCACAGAGGTGTCGCTTCTTAATAGAGGTGTCGCTTCTTAATATAGGTGTTCCCCCTTAATAGAGGTGCCCCCTTAAAAGAGGTGTCCCCTTCATAGAGGTGTCGCTTCTTAATAGAGGTGTTACCCCTTAATAGAGGTGTCCCCTTAAAAGAGGTGTCGCTTCTTAATAGAGGTGTCCCCTTAAAAGAGGTGTCCCCTTAATAGAGGTGTCGCTTCTTAATAGAGGTGTTCCCCCTTAATAGAGGTGTCCCCTTAAAAGAGGTGCACTGAATACGATTTTCCAAATGAAGTGTTCTACTGTAGCAGTATTAAACAATAGTAAAAACGCAGTGTACTGATGTTAAATCTTTGATCTGAAAGTGTGCAAAACTGGTTGGCAGAAATTGTACATAACTTTAGTCATAATTAGTTGGATGAACTACCCAATTCAATTTTGGCAGGTGTTCTTGGATGCATCTTCCTCCAAAGCCAGGAAATAGCTATTTTCCTTATGTACCATAGTTTCAAGTTCATTTATAGGAGACGCGATTAAAAAAACCTTACTGCACTTGTGGTTTTGTAAGTAATTGCATTATTTAAACTGCTACATCATAATCACTATAACTACTTATAATGTCAAGGGCAAAGGCCTGTACTAACCTTTCTAATTTCCTTCAAAAGATAACGCAGACTACTTGATTGTCGCTGTTTCTAAAAGAAAAATTGTTTTGTTTTTAATTTAAGGATACTGTAAATGTTTAGATATTTAACCCTTTGAAGACATGGCCCATATCCCATAGGGTAATTTACTGTCCCAGGATGCGAGGCCCGTATATGTATGGGTTGACTTTTTGCGGTCACTGGATTGCACATTTTGAGCATTTGACCTTTGACTTAGATAAAAAAAAAAATGCAATCACATAACAATAAAACCAACAATTGCAGAAAGTTACAGTCATGAAAATGTATTTTGCATTTTTAACTAACATTAAAAATACCTTATTTAGCCTCAGTTACTTGGGGTAGAAACCTCACGTCTTTAAAGGGTTAAATAATTCAATAAAAGTAAAAATAAGTCAGATCTACAATGTGTTGTTAAGTATGCATCACGTATCATTGGAATTGAGAAGAGTTCTATTGAATCCATTATTGAAAATCGATTAATTAAGAAAACACATTCTATATTGCAAGATTCTATTCATCCCATGCATAATGTATTTGAGGTGTTACGTAGCGGTAGACGTTATCAGTCCATCATCTCTCATACAAATAGGTTTCGTAACATCTTTTATCCAGCTTTTATCGGAATGCTGATCAGAATACCGTACAAGACTGATGTGATACTTTGTAATTGTTTTTCTTATTTTTTTATTTAATTGCTTTTGTATATCTCAGAGCAAACATAATTTCTATGTATATGTATATGCAAATAAATGGAATTAATTGTCCACTGATGATTTCTCAATTTCAGTTCACAAACGATGACTACCCCTTTGTGGTGAGACCTGACATTTATCTGTCTTTACTCACATAATTACTTACAAGATTGTATAGGTCTTCTAGCCTTCTAACAGTTAAAAACTTGTGCATATTGACTCCATTGTCTTTAAGCAGCCTAACAAACTCAACACGGTCAGCCATCAATGCATCCTGCATTGCCTGTTCCAAGGCTGACTCCTGGAATGACAAAATTAAAACACACAGAAACTGAGTGAAGTACTTCGGCAATGGTTACGAATAGGGGCGCTGCTCTACAACTAGCAAAGTACTCCTAGCAACTACTAACATCTACAGTATATCATTGCCAGTTGAAGACTTGTTGAACGTCGCACACATACATGTTCATGAATGATTTAACGTAAAGAATTATATACAGATAAATGAATCACGTTCCCAGAGCTCAGTTACAACAAAGCAATGGATCAATGTAATGTGCCTGTGCTATGTGAACGTCGAACTAGACTGTGCAAAGATTACTATCAGAAACTTAAAAACCCTTCCCATAGACTACATCACCTTCTTCCAAAAGTGCCTAAATCTAGATACAATTTAAGACAAGTTAAATAATTTTGCATTCCAAAAGTAAAAACGGAACGATCAAAAAATGTTATTGTAAACTTTGGTCTCTTTCACAAGTGGTAGGCATACATATCCCTGCACAGTCGTATCTTCCTCTGACTTCTGTTTGTCTGTTCTTCGATGTTTTTGTGTTATTTGATTTTTATTGTTGATGGATTTGATATATTTTTTCATTTTAGTATAAGTATATATTTTTGTATAATTCAACCCAAAAGTTGCAATAAAAGTATTTTATCAGTTTTATCAGTTATCAGTTATAAATTTACTATTACTGCTGTTTAACAATGTCATATAGAATTTTGGTAGATAGGAAATTCCTGTGTACTGAATGTTTAACAACCGTTGAATCAAGCCACTTTGCTATATAAACATGTCACATCAAATTAATTTTAAAATTTTATGTAAATAAAATGAAAGAAAATAGTACTATAGCAACCACTAAGAATTCATAGTTATACATTATATTTTGTTTGTTTGTTTTGGTTTTTTTTTTGCAGTTAGGAACTTGTTTAAAGTGCATTTCTTGCATTGTTTTTCTATTTGTTTATTTCAGTTATCACCATATTTATTGTTTGTTTTATCTGGAGGTTCAGACTTAAAGCCATTATGGCTTATTGTAATCTCCACACACAATCAAATGTTTTATTATTACTTATAAGTACCAATGTATATATAGTGTAATATGTTGTGTGAAATAAAACTGAAACAGAAACACTTTTACTTTATCAAATTTAGATTATGATATTTATTATATATTAAATTTTAATTTATTCTCCTTTACAAAATTTCAAAAATGTTAATAACATAAAATGTAAAATGTTCACATGTTTACCAACATCCAAATAATTAATTAAATCATACTTTGAATAGGTTATTTTGTAGTTTTAATATTGCTAATCACTTCCGTAGAAAAAATACTGAAACAAAAATAATGTTTTACTTATAAAAAAAAACATAATAAATGGTTAAATCATGGAGCATATAGCTCCATGGTTAAATTCAACCAAAAATTTGACCATTTTTTGCTTAAAATTACAGTTTTTTTAGATCCAATTTTATCCAAAAGTGGATAACTATTTTGTGACATTAAAATGGCATATTCAACAACAAAAAAGTTTAAAATTATTTTCAGGGGGAAAATACACCTTTAATATAATTAACATAACTCGTTTCAACCATTTTTTACTTATTGAGTTTTCGTATTTATTCAAGTGAATATTTGTTTGACTCTGGCGTCAGTTAATATATATTATAATTTGAGTGAATTTCACTGAACAAGCAGAACAAGTTCACACTATAATGAATGAATATTAGTGAAATGTCAATGAATTATTTCTGTAAAATAACATTTTATCATTGATGGTGTTAAAGAGTCACTATCTAATCTGATACCATAAAAACCCATGTGGCTTATAATGGAAGGATGTCTGCATATAAAGCAGAATATTCCAAATTCAAGTCATGTTTGGGACATATTTGTTCTAATTATTAGTCGTTTTGCTGTTTAAAAAGTCACTAACCAATTGGATTTATACATACCATTAAAGCTCATGTCTGCATATAAAGCAGAATATTCCAAAATGAAGTCATGGTTGGGGAAAATTTGTTCTAATTCTCACCTTTTTTTCGTCATTTTGCTGTTTAAAGAGTCACTAACCAATTGGATTTGAACATACCGTAAAAGCCCATGTGTTATTAATGAAAGGTTGTCTGCATACAAAAAGCAGAATAAATACATTTTTTCTTACCCTTGTATATTTCAGTATCAGAGCCATTTTTAAATGAAACTAAAATTCTATTTATTAAACATTTAAATTACAAATGTTCAAAACTCAAATTACTGATAACTGTTTGTTGATAATTATGTCTTTTTGAATTAATTAGTATTTCAATTATTTTGTATTAATTAATTTAGTTCAAATATGTTAATTAATTTGTAATAAAGTATTATTACTATGCCTATTGCTTACTTCTTGCAAAATTGTACCAAATTTGTCAAATATATATTTATTATGCAATATTTAATAAATATTAATGAATTGAAATTATTTGTTTATTCACATGGCAGTAAATATATACAATATTATAGTAAATAAAATTATATTTATTTTGCCATGAATTTCATGTATAATTTCAATAGACTAAATTTTTTGACACGATGTCAAATGTTGGCATTGCTGTCAGAATCGATCACTAGCACAAGTAGTGATAAATAGTGTGTTTCAATCGCCATTAGTTGTTTTATGATTATTTTTTAAAGTGCATTGACAGAATAATTCAAACATCGCACTGTAGTATTCAAGTCTCATTCAAACAGTTGTTTTGGTAACTAGTTCACTGGACTATTTATAGTGACCTTTGAGGTTAAATAGACACCCCTATTAAAGATGTATTGTCCCCCAAAAAACATGAAAAATTAAAATTAAATCAGACTTTAAATGGTTATATTGTAGTTTTATCAGTTAGGTTAAGTTAATCACTTCCGTAAAAAAAAAAAAAAACATTTTTTTTTACTGTATAAAATGACAAAATAAAATTCAACCAAAAACACATTGACTAGCAGCCAATTTGACTATTTTTTGCTTTAAAATTACAGTTTTTCAGGTGAATACATTTTTTTCGATTCAATTTTTGTTCAAATTGGATAACTATTATGTGACATTAAAATGGCATTATTCAACAACAAAAATTTAAAAAAATTATTTTTTTCAGGGGGACAATACATCTTTAAGAGGGAAATCTCTTCTGAAACAGGTAATATATCATCCAACAGCAAGTAATCCGCTGCTTTTAAGCTAAATCTCCTTTAAGACTATGGGAGTGGAGTACAAACAGCTGTGAGTTCAAACTAGGTACTAGGTCAGGATTGAACCCTAGACCTTGGGGATTGGAAGGCAATAAGGGGGATAACCCTATTAAGGGGTACTGTGTTGGCTCCTGAAGGTGTCCCCTTAATAGGGATTAAGGGGAACTTTGGTCTCCCTTGGTTCTACTGTATTACAACATTTCAAATAAATTCAACAAGATAGCACACAATATTCCTAGTATCTAAAATTAATAAATAAATAATTCATGATTCTTTAAATTATTACAAAAACAGCTGAGTAGACACTTCTTTTTTATTACCAAACTAGTTTCATTTTTTTTTGGAATGTTGTCAATATTATTTATAGTTTGCATTAAATTTAAGATTGATTTAGTTTTATTAATATACAAGCATCAAGAATCTATCAAAATATTTTAACAGTCTTGATATATTCTGACTAATAATATTAATGATATAGGCAATGTAGAAAAAATGTGATATCTTTGGAAAAAAATATTTTAAGCTACTATATGTTATACAGTACATTTTATCTAAAATATGTGTTTGTTCTTCTGGTTATAGCTTCTATTAAATATGTATTATTAATTTATTAAAATTAAATTTATGTCTCTTTGTTTTCATTTCTAACATTCTTATCAATTGTTTAAAATTAAAATCTTGGTATTTCATTTTGGTATTGTGTTGTTTAGTTCTAGAACAACATTTTTACCAAAATTAGAGGTTCCACAAATAAGCTTGATATATAAATCCAGACAGATGATTGAAAAAATGACAATGCTGTGGGTATCAGAGGCTGGATCTCAATGGAGATACAAAATAAAATAAGCAAAAAGCTAAATCAAAAACAGTATTAAAGTAAAACAGCCAGAAAAATTAGCAGAGCTTTCAGGCAATCAATATTGGAACAGTACTGTCTGCAGATTGGATATATACATAATAATAATATATATTTTATATTCCCATAAAACAACATTATTATTAAATATAATAATAATATAAAATATAATAATAATAATGTAAATTATTGCTTAAATACTAACAAGACTTTTGCAATGTTACAATAGTCGAATTGAATTAATAAAGTCCAATCTTACCGGCCATTCTCGTCCATATACAAAAACCTGAGTTTTTGCAATATCGACACGATCCCAGGCCATAGCAAGGCTAAGTTGGTCCGTGAATGCATGTTGCTGTGCCTTTAATAATGCTGTCAGAATGGCAAGATCTAGTTCTTCTTCTCCTTCACTTAAACAAAATACAGTTACCTAAATGAAACATGAAATATTTACTATTTACACACAGAGATGAACACTAAACATTATAACATATACCTGATTGTATTCATGCAATTTAATTGGTCAATTACGCATCATGTGTCATCTGGAATGAAAAATTGATATCTAATGGTGATAATTAACGTGCTCGAAAGCATGTTCAGCTTTTTGTAAACATTTTAAGAATTTTTGCCCCACGACGCTGTTAACTGAACGCATTCGGAAATCAACATTTTTTTAAGCTTTTGTCTTTTTTTTTTAAATGTTTGGCTTGGGGAAGTTGACTGTAATAAAATATCTAAAAAGAAATTGAGTAATGACAATGACAACAAACTGCTTACCAGTTCTTTATTCTTAACACATTCGATTATCTCTTTCAGAAGACTATGGGCTTCCTCTGTCGCCAAATGGAATGTGTGCACCAAAGTGTCAATCAATTGATTTGCTATAGTGCTGTCTATCGATCTAAAACATACAGTTCACAATATTAAAAAAAATGTTCCTATTTCAATTACCATAAGTCAAATAATATGTTAAAAGTAGAATAGAGGCTAAACCATTTACTTACCCTTCAGAAGTATATTTATAAGCAAATGCAAGTAAATCTGCTGCACGTCCTGTGCCATCAAATACAACCACTGGGATTGGTGGATTACTAGTCACATGTTTCCTAATGGTGTGTATAGTATTAACACCTCCTTCTATTACCACTGCAATGACAGGTAACATTCGACCTAAAACACATAGAAAATGATGTTGAAGAAATAATGTGAGTACTGATGCTAGCACACAAGTATTTGGCATTGATAAGAGGTTTAAAAGACACAAAAGCCTTGTTCGCACTGGATTTGAAAAATGATAAACTTAACCAAGGTACTGTAGCTTTACCCAATGTCATCGGAAGATTTGACCATCGTTGCACTTGGATATGCAGTTAGTTTTACCGTAAGTTTACCAACATTTAACCGTAAAAAAACGAGTCACATGTTTGGATTGGACTTTTTAGCCGTGTGGTTAGTTTTACCGAGACCATGGTAAGTTTTACTGGGCAGGCAGTGGTCGGTAAAAGTAACCATTGGACTGTGAGAATTGTAGCCAGTGTTCGGATTGGACTTTTCTTTAGCCGGCGGCTCGGTTAATATGACCAAATTAAGTCCAGTGTGTTTGAGGCTTTAGACTTTCTTAAAAAGTTGAAAAATAAATCATAAGTTTACCTGAAGGCAGTTTCTGCTTTGACATGTATTGCTCAAATTGACATCGTAATGCTATTTCAGTTCCAAATTGACCTATGGTGCCATTGTCAACCAAGAGAAAGTGAGTATGGTGACTGTTTAATTTTACCCCTTTGCTTGGAGGACATGACACTGTGTGGTAAGGTGTTGAAACCTGAAAAAATAAATGGTATATTATCAGCTATCAATCATTGTTTTGCTTCAATTACGACAACGAACTAGGATTTGGGATGCTCTTCACTTCATGATCTGAAAACTGAAGGTAGAAGTCTTTTTTGCAGAGTTTAAGAACTCTATGAAGACATAGTCAATATTAATACTTACGCCTTTTCCAATAAGGGATTCCTTCTTATTGAGAACACCCCAAGGAGCAATACCAATCGTAACGACACGACCTCTCAATTTGACTGAATGATTATCAAGAGCATCTCCGCAATGTAACGTGACACCTGTTAATTTAAATAACACAAGACAATCAGGATAAGGCACCTGAATATTTTTCAAAACAGGAAATGGTACGCAATAAAAACTGTGTTTATTCGTACTAGAGTTAACTTCGTTCTATGCATGCTGATCCAATCAAATCTGAGGACATTCATGGCACGAAATAGACTGATCAGTAAACCCTTTCATACCTCTGTGTTGTCAACTAATGTGTATGTACTTCTGATATAACTCTGATAGTTTATTTATTATTGTGTGTACAGGACCTAACACAGATCATAGATGGTACAACAGATGTTTTAAACCAGTCTATATTTTTGCATATAAACGCAGAACCACCAATGTACAGTAACTTTGAGAGACTGCAGTTTAAATATATAGATAGAGAAAAGAGCGTCTAAACATAGCTACAAACACCTACAGTATAAAATAAATGTAATACACATGACACAATAATTAATATACTATCTGTGTACAGTATTAGTATGCATTACAAAAACATGTACATTTTTAAAACAAGACATCATGGCAATTGGTACTGTATGTAATACAAACAACGGTAAACTACTTTTTAAATAGAATATGATTTTAATATGTATTTCTTCAAATTGATTATAATTATCAATCAAAATATTGTGATTACGGTAAATAATATCTATTTTATAATTAACTGATTGATTGCAATCTTCATGCTTGTTAGTTGCAATATGCTTTGAATCAGAATTCATTTCATTCATTTATTTTAGATCCATATAATTTATATGTACATGGTTACTAATGTGAAGACAAATCACACCTTGCTTCTAGCTAATAGATTCATTTAAACCATCATCTATGTGATAGACTGAGGCCATGTTAAACACAACTTGAATCAATACATTTAGAGATTGTACCATAGAGCTATTAGACAACTAGAGAGTCAACACAATCACAGCTCAACAAGCGATCTACCATGAAGAGGCACCATCGAAGATGGCTGCATCCTCAATCGGTCAATGAGACGCGAAAGTTTGAAGTCGCTTTTACTACAAACTCACGCATCACACGACCTGCATTGCAGCATAATGAGCGTATTCTTGTAAAGTCGTTGGTCATTTGTACATACTTGGTTCACTATTTGTAAAGCTGGGCAAAGTTTCACTTTATGATCTGAAGGTAGGAGTCTCTTTTGCAGAGTTTCAGAACTCAATGAAGACATAGTCAATATTAAAAAAAAAAAAAAAACTTGGTACACTATTCGAAAAGATCTCCCAGACTGCTGGCTGCCGTGCATCCGTAGAGGACCTAATCCAAATTTCCTCAGTTTCCAGTTAATAATAATAAATAAATTACCTGTACCTTTAAAACAATAATGTGTGAAAATGACTCTGTAGTCGTTAATCAATGTTTTTACTTAATAAAAATGTTTGTGTACGATTCAATTATGACCTCACGGTTTTCATTTTTCAGAATTAAAACATCGTTAAATTCATACTTACAAACTTACTACACTATCATGTTTCTAATTTAACTTCAATTTGATTAATTGACGTAGTGCATTTAAAGTGAAAATTGTATAAACAAAATATATTTTTAAAATGTCAATCTTATTTATGTTTACCTTGTAATTTGAAAATTTTTTTCGGTTAGATGTTTTCTGTATTCACAAACTAAAATCCAAATTTTGGGTAAATGGTAATGGGGTTCTTATGATGGCAATAAACATTCTACATATACTTTTTTCTTTAAGAAAAATTCCTAAAAATTATGACATCATGAAAAAGTCTTGTAACACCACCTTTTTAAACCTCCACTCCACCTTAGCCTATTTCCAGACCACAATTAATGGTTTATGTTGGTATAACAATAGAAATGTTAAAACTAGCTTTTCGGAGCTAATAATAGATTTTGACAGAATCTCCTAAAACTGAAAATGGATTTGGAATCAGAATAAAAAGTATAGCAAAAGTTCTAAGACCTTAAATAATAAATCTTGAAAAAAAATATTGATCACAACTGAATCTTTTTTATAATAGTACGGCATTAAAAGATAATTTTATGCATTACTATCAATGAAGACGATTAAACTTAATAGGAACATAATGACATTTTCAACAATACAATATTTCAAATCATTAATAATTGATATTATACAACTAAATAATTGATACTTATCCGATTAATTCTGAAGCTAATTAATTACTATAATTATTTGAACAAATCCAATTAAAAATTTAATTAAATGGCAGTATAGCTTGCCAATTAACATGATTGATTTTCGATTGCCGTGCTTTGCATTAAGGTTTTATTATGTTGTATGTAGTATGTTTGCGTGCTAAACACGTTTGACTATCTTCATTACAGGGCAAATATTCATACATTTTATACTCAATCCAAGAGTTAGCTCTCTCACACTTTTCTTACAGTAATTCATTCAGTCTGTTTTTTTGGCTTTACATTCTCTTTTTTGGTTGTTTTAAAGTATGTTTTGCGTGCTAAACACGTTTGACTATCTTCATTACAGGGCAAATATTCATACAATTTATACTCCATCCAAGAGTTAGCTCTCTCACAGAAAATGTCGGAATGCCCATGTTTGTGATTTACAGAATCTCAGGTTATCACCAAAACTGACTTAAAATTTATAATTGAATTCTTTATATTAGTAGATATAGTTATATTTAATATATAGTATATAAATAATTTGGTACTTTACTTCATTTGCCAAACTTGATTTCTATATTGGGAGAAAACATTTATAAATTAAAAAGTTAAAATAAAAAAATGCTAATTACCTGAATTGATACCAGTCGTGATGACCCACGCCCCAGTTGTTTTAGCTGCCTTTTTAAGTCCTCTGCATAGTACAAGTTTCAACTTTGGTTGCAAATCAAAGTTGCGAAAGCCTCCACGTATAGAAATGACCAAATTTGGAATATCAAGTTTGTACGTTTTTGATAATAGTTTGTATATCATTTCATTTGGTGTTTCATCCGATAGACGTAAAAACTGGAAAAAAAAATTAAATTGATTTACTGTATTTTGTTGTCTGTGATTTATGGCATGGTATATTGTAATACAGTATAACCTCTATTAAGGGGACACCTTTGAGACGCAACAAAATGTTCTTTAATATAGTAAAGCTCTGTCTACACTATCAAACTTTAACAAACAAAAAATGTGCCCATACTATATGTGGACATGGCTCTGTATACACTATCAAATTTTATGTGCCAATATATGGACATGATGATGTCATATCACTACCATATTTAAGCATATCACTACCATATTTAAGTATATCACTACCATATTTAAGCATATCACTACCATATTTAAGCATATCACTACAACATTTAAGCATATCACTACCATATTTGGGCACATCACACTTTTGTTGTCAAACTAGTTTGATAGTGTAGACAGAGCTTTAGAGTTTCCTCTGAATAGAGGTTTGTCCCATTATTAGAAGTGTCCAATAATAGGGATGTCTCAAAGGAAGTGCCCTGTTATAATAAGCATGGGTTTGTCTTTGCATGGATTTGTATGACTATGAGTGAATAAAAGTCTTCTAAGATAAGGACTAAACTGTAGGTTTACTGTAGTGTAAAAATATTGTTGTCTTTCCAATACAGCATAACGTTTCCCCTTTTCCAGAAGTTTGTTGCTTATTTGTGGAAAGATGATTAAGCAGTGTTGTGTCAACTACACATAAGGGGATCCTAAATACGTAACATCATCATGTAGTCTATTTAATACTGTAGGGAACATTTTCACCAGTGTAGCATAGCTAAATGGCACACAATACCACCTTGTTGATGCATCATCAAATGATAGCCAAAAACGTAATGCAAATTTATATATTTCCTAGTCCAAATTCAGATTGAGGACGGTTACAGCTAATCAACATGTTTTAATGCAATGCTCTATACTGGTTGTCACTCTAGAAAGCTCATTATCAATTTGAACTCATTAACCATTATCATATTATTTGTTGCTATTGCTATATTAAAGGAAGAATAATACTAAACACAAAGATTATAGAGGTTCAACTGAGCATAACAAAGGTATGCACTATAGTAGTACTTATATTCCTTCCTTATAATCATTAATGATGTTTTGTGAATCAACAAAATATAATAAACACCAATAATCCTATTTAAAAAAAATATAATAACATTATTGAAATAAATGATGTTAAAACGTTATTTAAAAAACACTAAGAACAGTTGGTAGTCAACAGTTTGAGTGCCACTTATCTGGATAAATTTAAAATAGCCCCATCTCTCCACGGGGATACATACAATATGATACGAAAAGTGGACTAATCCTTCAATCATGTTATGAAAAGAAATGATGATGGTGCTATGTTGAGGTGTGCCCAAGCAAGGGCACAGTTGACATATGAGTACATTAAGGTAGAGGGGTGCTTTAGGAAATGTTGACTTTTTTTTTTGGTCTCACCTGGGAGAGGAAGGGCTATTGTTGGTTTATCCAGGTAAGCTAGGTACAAATAGATTACAGTAGGTAGAACAGTTATTCTTGGTTGAAAGGCTTTAAAAATCTTGGAAGGTACAGTATACATATTCTTCCTTTTTAACAAGACAAACAATTGGATGAGATGGAAACAAGAATGCCAAAGAAAGTTAGAGTAAAAACATGGAGTGATGATATAATGTATAAAAAGTAAGAATAGATGATACTGATATTTAGAAATATTAACATTTTATAGATATTATTAATATTAGTATAAACTGCAGCATTACTGGCAGAATTGTTAAATTGTTGATTAAAAATTGTTATTATAACAAATGAATAATAATAATATATGAATTCCCTCGGGAATGTAGTGAAGCTTTTCTGTATTGCTTTTATAGCTCTACGTGTTGGCATGGTAACACATTTCACACTCGCATCTCACAAACTAAATCTCCGGGGAAAAATACGGGCAGGTGTTAAAATTTTACATTTCCACACCTCTCAATCGTGAAAACGTTGAAATAGTGCGAAACTTTGAATTCTCAATGTGTCTTATTTGGAGCCAAGTGATTTTGTTTTACCACCTTTTACATTTTACAGATTATTAACCAGTTTCAGTACATTGAGTGTACAGTACAATACATATTTACCAATATTTATCATTTTTATAATATCATTACAATTTTTAACACTGATAATACAATATTCTGATATAATAATAATAATATAATATCTAAATCTGCATTAAAATGTTATGATTGTTTAAAGGCTAAATCTTCTACATGTTCCCCCAAACCTTTCCCCCAACTCCCATGCACAATTTCTGGATGATTCGCACCTGCTATGATAATAGTTTTCAATGTCTTGAAGCTTTAAACCATAGAGAATTAACTATTATGACAACTTAAACTGTTGGATATACACATTATAGTAACTCAACTATTAAGTATTATGCAAGTGTATGTGGTTTAAGGGTAAAATTGCAATATCATTTATTTTCTGGAAAGCCTTAAAAGTATGCTGTATGCAATTCTTGGCAAAAATAAATTCCTAAATAAATCTACTAAATGAAAATAATACCATTAAATCAATTATATTGCAAAAATGCTTTAAATAAAAAAGGGCAAAAATGTGAAAATTAGATGTTGCAAAATTCCAATCATTGGAAAACTATAGTAATTTTAAAGTTTTAATATTATTATATTTTATCTTTGCAGTTTTATTATATCAAGTATTCTTTAATTTAATTAATTTAAACTTATTAATTTTAAATAAAAGGCCTATTTATAATAAACATGAAGAGATGTGAAAATATACTAGCTTAAAATATTCTCATAAATAAATGCCTTTTTTATAAAAAAAAAAATGTAATCAACCAGAATATTGAATTAAAATAAAATACTTAAATTATTAATGGGTTTCATTTGTTTTGAATTACCTCCTTAATATATTTTTATATTTGAAATTATTCATGACAACTGAAAATTATATTTTCTTGAATCGATTCAAATAAAAGTAACTTTACACAGGTAAGAAATCCTACAGATGAAGATTTATTTATTTTTAAAATGTAAGGCTGGGCCTAACTATTAAAAAAATTAAACACAGTGAAAATAGAGCTCAGGGTATACACTTTGTCATTTTCTTGATATATTTCACTGTTTTTGTATAAATTACCCAACAGTCAGAGATTAGGTAATGTCGCATCTTAATTGTCTGGAAGTGCGTTTCTCTGTTTAGATGTACAGTATAAAAATGTTGTGTCATCATTCAAACAAATGGTAAGGATTTAATAATTATGAATTAAAAATAGTATTAATACTGTACAAACTAAAGAGAATTAATATTTCTTCTTTGTTAATTTATATTCTCAATTATAACAAAAAGAATTGCAATGATAAAGGGTACTGATAATGAGTATTTTACAGTACTTCTGTATCACAATCTGTGATAAATTAATGATGCCCTTCAATACTAAATAATAGTTATAAAATAATCATAAGAGATTCAGTTCCTTTTAGCATAGAGGTATTATATCTTTATGCTTTTAGAAATGCATGGTGGTACTGGTAGATTAGAAGGAAGTATAAAGATAAAAGAATTGGAAATAAAAATTGAGAGTACTGTACAGTAAGTAAAGTTAAGGGTATAAATATTTTACAGTAGGTTGATAGGTAGAGCTCTTTAAATTAAACAGAGTAGTACCAGGCCTTTAATAAGATATGCTGGGTGGAAAAACATTCATTAGCTACCCATCAATGTTGAACCAATTCAGTGAGGGTAAAAACAGCAATTTTAACTAGAAACATCATGTTTAATAGAACATGAACCCAGTTAGGGTATACACGTTTTACAGTCAGGCTGAAGTAAGATAAGGCTCTTAGTCTTTATATTTACCAGGCCTTAGCAGAAGATATGCAAAACATTAGCTATCCACCAATATTGAATGAATTGATTCCAAAAGGGCATAAACCGGAATAAAAAAAAGCAATTTGTATCCTGCAAAATGGTAAATAAGGAAGTAAATGAACTATTTGAACAACTGCACCTTAACTCACATTCATTGTATGTGCAGTACATTGTTATTCTATTTATTTAAACTGAAAAGTTGCAAATTACAGAATAGAATATTATTAAGGTTTTGAGTACTTGAACAAAGTGTCCCTTTTAATAGGAGTTTAAACATTTATTTCCTCTCATTGGTGGTTTCAGAGGATAGTGTTCCCTCTATACAGTGGGGGTGTCCATTGAATAAGGGTGTCTTTGAATAAGGGTGTCCTGTGAATAAGGGTGTCCTGTAAGGATGTCATGTGAATAAGGGTGTCCTGTGAATAAGGATGTCCTGTGGATATGGGTGTCCTGTGAATAAGGGTGTCCTGTGAATAAGGACCTTGTCCTGTGAATAGGGATGTCATAAAGGAGGGGTTCTATGTTCATAACATGTTCACAATCTTAAAAGCCATATTGTCAATTAAGTTAGAATCTAAGATTTATAATAATTATAAAATCTAAGATTTATGGTCAAACCTGTGCTTTGTTGCCATGGCCACCTCCCTGAAACTCAATTCGTCCATATGCATCTGTTGGAAGCTGGATCGTGTTGGCTTTGGGTGACCACGGTTCCTTGGTTTTATGTTGTTTACTCATTCTGTGTAGAGCTTGCGATCGTCCACAACCACATCTAAGGGAAGAACCATATTTGGAAATGATTATTTATTTATTTTAATATTATGACTTTAAACAAAGTAATTATTGTGAACAAAACAGAAATTCATCCTGCCCATGACAGAGGAAATGGAATAAAATAGTGGAAAGATGATAGGCGTAACTGATGATGATGATGATAATGTTGATGATGATAATGTTAATGTTGATGATATTGACAATGATGATGATGATTGATGAACTGTAAACAATCAAACTAAATAATTATTAATTTAATACGGTGGCGATTAGAATAAATGTTGATTTTAAACATTGCTACTGTATATAATTTATATAACTTTTATTTGATGTTTCAAGACTTTAGCAATTTGACTTGATTATTAATTAAATTCATAATCTTAAATATTTATATTAATACCTGTAAGAATCTCTTCCACTCGGAGAAAACAGTTTGCATTCCTTCTTGAAAAAAGAAGTCTCGATCCAAGGACTTTGAGCCTAAAATGTAAAAAGTAAGCAAAATGAATAGGATAATCACATACAGTATCATCCACTGGCACTACAAGATATAATGAATGCATTATATTCATTGGTAGTTATACCATCATATGGAAGATGATAGCATGTTGGCCTGTACCTGTTAAGTCACATTCTATCATTTCACACTATGTATTGCACCAAATTCATGATTGCAATGTTGAGCTACAGGTCCTCAAGAAATACTCTATTCAGATAAAGTCCTTGGGTTATCCCTTGACATCTAATCTAATATACTGTAATCTATACGAAGGATCTAATTGGGAAATAGAATAGGATTAGTAATTGGTATAGTGATATCAATTACTAATACAGTAGGTCATGTGATAACTGTACACTAAGATCACAGTGCACTCTTTTTAGGAAATAATATTGTTTTTCAGAGAGAATACAATGATACCAGAAAGTGGAAGTACAGTAATGTATCCATGTGTTTGCAAATAAATTGATATCTAGGGTTTAATTTAAAAATGTATGGCAGCCCGTAACTGAAAAGCAAGACAAAATGAGTATATCACATTAAAAAAATTTTATAAACTAAAAATTGTGAAATATATAAAAACAAATCCCACAATTAAAGAGTTCCACAACAAATTCAAAAGGGTTGCATATTAATAATAAAAGTCAATGGGGATATTATAATAGCCTAAAATATAAAGTACGTCTCGGTCTAGAGTAGTAGTAGTAGTACTAGTTGTAGGCCTAGGGAGATTCGCACCTAGGTATCCTATGAAGCCTATTTATTATACCTAGAGTAGGTCTAGAGGCTATTTAGGCCTTCTTCACAACATTTCAGCCTTCCCATCCATGCCATCAATACATGGGCCATGAAAATCGTATGTGAACTAAAAACTAAAACCAAATTTTATATTCTGTAAAGGCATTGATTGATAATGTTATTTTGATGACGGTAGGTAGTATATCAGAGTACAGTTAATTACAGTGAGTATTGATCTTTGCCACCTGTTGCTAGGCTCCAGTTATCTCACGTTTGGTACCATACCGGTGTCCCATGCCGGTCGAAAAGAAACTTTTCTGCACCTCAAGCATGCGAACCTGCCTATCATTTGAGTTGACGGTCGGCCTAGCATTTATGGTTCTAAACTGACTTATTCATCTAATCTACTTACCATGATGCATTGAATGAATGCTATCTATAAGTCTGTAAATAACGAACTTGAGCATTTATTTCTTCACTGTCCTGTACAATAATTAACCATTATTGTGTTGTAATGATTCCATTTTCGATCGAAAACTGAAATCCGAGAAAGAAATCAGTAAAAATGAAAATCTCATAGTGCGCCCTCTCTAACTAACTTCTTACTTCTGTTTTTTTATAAACTACCATACTTAGTCATTTTATTTTTCACACCATTGTTGGCTACTTAATAATGATCAAGCAAATAATTAATTATTTTACATTGATTGATGTTGGATATTTAGTTAGAAAATTATTTCCTCTTGTTGCCTTAGGCCTATTCATCCATTTATCCATCCGTCCCGTCCCATCCATCCATCTCCATCCATTACTTTTTGATCAATCATTTTCCAATAGTAAAGGCCCTATCAGGTATCAGGTTCCCAGACAGGATATCGAACATAAATTTATACAGAAGGACAGGAACAAAACCGATTTCATTAGAAATAGTCGACGCAAGATGGAGACTATTGGGTCACATACTTAGACACCCATGTACACCAGCCAACACAGCAATAAGCTATTATTTCAGCAACACTTCCAATATAAAATTTCGAGGAAGACCGAGAACCACCCTACCAATAACTCTAAGCAACGACCTACTCACCCTTTATAAGCATAACACAGACATTAAGTATCCCGGACAATTGAAAACCAAGAAAGACATGAAACAACTTAAAGCCAATGAAAGATCAGACTGGAAGAAACTGGTAAAAGAGATTTACGGAGCAGCCTAAGCGGAAATGTCGGCAGACTTTTCAGCGGAAAGGCAGTAATAATAATAATATAATATAAAGGCCCTATAATATGTAGGCATATAGCGCCTATATGAACCTTTCCTGTGTTTGTGTTTGCATGTTGTGATCGTCTAGCCTTGCCCAATGTGATGTATCATTAACTATATGCCTGATATAACACAATTATGGTGTAGGCCTGATACAAAATTATTATTAATACTATTCATGGAGTGTGTTCTTTGCTTATATTATTAGTAATAGCAGAATATCAATCTAATCTTCCTATTACACAACATACAAAATAAATGAAACAAACAGAGCCTGATGACACAATTATCCATATGTTTATCTTCGTTTTATTTATAGATAGCTTGTTGATATTGGAACTAATAAGCAAATTGATTTATTTGACCATACTAAGAAGTCAATATACTGGTATTCCGCGAGCATTTCAATAGGCCTACGTTGATTGTACAACTCAGCTGGTGCCACACCTCGGCCAAAGAACAACAACCTATGCAGATAGATCTCATTAAATTAGGATCGTTAATAATATAAAGCCTTGTCTACACTATCAAACTTTATGTGACAAAAATAAAGTGATGCGGCCCATATATGAACATTATGATGTCATACCACTACCATATTTGAGCCTATCACTACCATATTTGGACACATCACACTTTTGTTGTCAAACTAGATTGATAGTGTAGACAGAGCTTACGATGTGTTATTATCTCTCAATCTTGAAAATGTTTCCTTGTCCACCCTCTAATTCCTCCATGTTTATATTCATGATTTACTGACATAGCGATCTGTGAAATAAGAAAAAAGGTCGCCGCCCTAACCGAGATTCGAACACAAATTTTCTGCTTGATATGCAGACATCCTACCAGTAGACCATACTGAGACTTTCATGACATGGTTCAAAATAATATAGATAACAACAAAACTCACAGCGTAATGCTATACTGTAGTTTATTAATATTGATGATAATATCATATCATCTTCATAAATCATATTCAAATATATAAATGATAAATATTTTTTTTGTACGTTTATTTTTCATATACATATATTTATATTGTGATTAATCTCACTATCTGCCGACCCATTTCGTAATATGAGATGTACAATCCGAAAAAACGGAAACAATCTACAAGAACCTTGTGAAATAGATTTTTCCATATTATTACGGAAACAATCTACAAGAACCTTGTGAAATAGATTTTTCCATATTATTGTTTACTGTACATGTTGTTTGGTCCCATATACTTTGTTTATATGGATAGCAATAAATATTACACTACACAAATAGAGAATGCACAGTAATAATGGCCTATTTACGTTTCTATAGACCTATTTACGTTTCTATAGACCAATGATTTTTAAAACCGTATTTTGTAATAACGATATTTTTTGCCAACAGAAATTAGTCCTCTACAAAAAAAAACATCTTAAATATACGATTGCCATACCGTTTGCCATGTTCTAACGGATTTCTTACAGAATTATCAGGACTCCTTAATAAAAGGACTCTGATTCGCATTATTTTGGGTATGGGAAAAGGGATCTCAAGTTTTGTTTTTCTCTAAATAGATCTTAACTCACTGATTCTATTTTCATGATTTACAGCCTTTTTGAAGCATAGTGCTTCAACATAGGCTGTTCTATAAACAACGCTAAACGTGGTATACAATAATGAATTAACAGCAGAGTTAAGGTACAGAAAAGTTCGAGATAGATTCGTAAATATTGTGTTGTTTTCAAGCAATATCTTACTAGCTGTTTCAGAGCTCCACATACCAACGATTCCCCCTAGAAAACACGTTAACATATAAGGGGCTAGACAAACAAAATACACCGCGCTGTTTATCAATAGCATGTGTGTTATACGCTGTTTTCTTTGTCGACGCTTTGTGGCGATGTCCGTGTGCTCCTTACATACACTCTGTGTGTGTAGTTTAAGTACTCTGATTAACTTAAAGTAGAAATAAGAATTTAAAAAGAACGCAACAATAAACGGGATTCCCTGGCTAATGTTATAATAAACATGAAATCCAGCTTTAATATTCTGTTCCAAAATAGTTGTGGGATAATCCGTGTAATTTCCTGCGGGAGGCCATTCTATGCAGATATGACAATAACGAATGTTAGGGGGTAAAAATAAAATGGAGAAAAATAATCCCGTACCCCAGATGAAACATAGCAGTTTAACAAGGTGACTCTGTTTAATACATCTAGTTTGTATATTTAGGCCTACTTTACGTGCAAGGCTTTCTCTTTGTAATGTTGGATGGCAAACCACATTGTATCTCTCGTAGGCCACTGTTGTTATTGCGATCAACGAGGCTTGGAACGTCAACTCGATAAAGCTCTGTAGAATCGTATATGATTTTGCACTAAATGGGAAAACATCGTTAGCAAATGTTGACGAACCAAAACGAAGCGTTTTTTCACCAACAGCCAAAATTAGAAACAGTATATCAGAGATTGCCAAACTCGCAAGAAGAGCGTTCAAAGTTGTTTGCATTCTGTGTACTCTATACAAAACAAATAAAAATATTCCATTGTTTAAAACTCCAAATACGAGAATGATGGGAAATATCTTTGTGATGAAGAGTTCATCAACGTCAGCATATGAATTAGTTGAAATGTAATCGTCTGCTTCTGAAACGTTCAAAGTTATATTAGAATCACACTCCATAACATTCGGCAAACTGCTGTTAACTCTGTCATTCATCTTACCATTGTTGCTCTAAATAGTCCACACATAGCTTGAATGGGAAAATGAAGGAGAATTCCATACGAACAGACGAACAGCTGGGTCTAAAAATAAGTGTCCAACAAGGGAGAATCGTTTCAATTTTAACTTGTTGTGTTTCTCACCCCTGCTCTTATCCGTTTCTGATAGCCTGTATGACGACAACATGCAATAAAGTCACGTGTTATTTACTTTCCCATAACCTTTAGTTCTATTGGTGTTTAAGAACATGTTTACTGTACTAATACTTCGATACGGATATAGCTGGTAGTGAATTATAATTATACGTTGTCTACATCTATTAGAGTTTTACCGTTGAATGACAAGTATTTATCATTTGAAAATCGTAATTTAATTTGGTCATTACATGCCACGGCTGGTACGGTTGTGACACAATACAACCATCTGAATGAAATATTATTCTAAGTAATTTGTTTGTTGAGGGTTTTTTCTGGTTAAGTCTGATGATGGTTTTATTGTAGGGCATTATCAGCACACGGCACTTATAACATGAAACATAATAGTAATAATAAATATTATAAAATAATAAAATGCTTTTCCATCTTATAATAAATGCTTAATTCTAATTATAGATATTAACTGTGTGTTTAGGTCAACATTACTTTTTATTGTCGGTCTAATAATGCATAACAAAAGAAAAATAATAAACGTTATATATTTTATTTTGTTGTTTTTTGTTATTGCAATTCCATCTCCAATAAAGAAACACCTTCCAACACAGTGCGAAATAGATATATACAAAAGCGTCAAACAAGATGATAAATTATAAATTCGAAAATGTTATAATTTGTCAATTAATCTACCTTTTTCTTTCATACATAACCCATCTTCTAAAAATTCCTTTCTCCCTTTGTTGGTCTTTACGTCTTTTCTATATCTTAATAAATTTGTACCAACCTAAATTTGCCTACCAATAATGTTATTGGATCTATTCTGTTTTCTTAATTACTCATGCGCATCCAACATACCAACACTTTAAAGTTAAAAACAATGAACTGAGATGGGCAACAAACAAGAATGGTAAAATAACCTGGAAGAAGAAGGCGAGGACGACAAAAAAGATAAGATGAGGAGATGACATCAAGAGATATCTGAGAACTTCGAACTCACCAATAGTTTCAGAGAAGAAGAACTGGAAGATGCTCTAGGATGGTAACATAAAAGGATGATGCGTATTATTTGTTCACTTCTTTTATTTATCTAAATATTTTCTAATTCGTTTCCTTCTTTCTCCTTAATTCATATCTCATTTTCCACCATTTGTCAGTTTGATGACTTTTGACTTTTCTCAGAAATACAGAATCTTAAAAACCGTCTTTAAATGATGTATAATTATATTACTTATATTTATTTTTAACAATTCAGAAAGTTACAATGTTTACAACAATGCAACAATAAAAAATATAGTCCTGTTGGGTTTCGGGTCAACGCTAGACACAAATATTAGATAGAGAAAAAACAATATTTTTTTGTCAAATTTGTTTGTATTAGGAGCTTTAAGTGTCCACTTTGAACGAACTGGTAATTAATAATTAACTCATATATGTAAACAATAGTTAATTTGTACACACCTGGCTCAAATGGCTAACATTGCCAGTAGCTAAGTCAGCTTCAGTTCAAATTTTTTACTAACAAAGTACTTTATTCTCTTACCACAGTAACTTTGATTGTAGAATAGTTTGCATGATGGGAAATACATGTATAACGCTCACGGCAACATCACGCACTTTGATTCAATTGAGAACTGCAAACAAATCTCGGAGCCGAACTGAGAACATGATTATTTAATAAACTACGCTGTACTTTGTTTTGTTTGTCCATTTTGGTGACTGTGAGACAAACCGGTAAAACTTTTATAGTATTCCAAAGATCGCAGTCATTGCCCTATATTCTGTGACAATATTGACATTGTAGAATAGATCAGGTACGGTATACCTCACTCAATGATTCATTTATCGATCAATTAGATGTGTATGGAACGCCATAGAATATTGTACGTGTAAAAAGGTTTTATCTTCGTCGCGGTACTGATAGAACTAATACGTCTATAAACCGTATCGTTATCATATCATAGATTAATCAAATTCTACTGTATCATTTGCTAATTGACTAATTAAATGAATTAAATAAAGTTTATCAAGAATTAGCACCTACAGAAAGCGCCCACATGCCTTCCATATTAGCACTTAACTCAAGTACTACTTTACCAAAATCAACAGAAGATAAACTGAACTGATACAAATGGAAAGAAAAATAAACTAACGTAAATATTTAAAAGACAGTGGGCAGTATCAACAACATTCTACATATATAAAATAGTAAATGGAACTTCACACAAAAATGTAACAAAATAAAAATATTTGGAAACATACAGCCTCTGATCGATACGTGGATCAATCGATCAGTAATGATCAATTATCAAGTACTCCATGATTATAGCCTACCATACGGATTTGGGGTTGAAACATACACATTGGGATCGAAGTATACATTTTATGAAGAAGGCATTGTATCTGCATATGAGATCAATCACGTTTTATAGTTACCGGTAAACATTCAAGATTAATAACATTCAGTCCAGATTCAAGTTATTGGTTAAATTTCTATAATTGGGAGTTAGTTACTATACCGTACACAAACATACTGAAACCAATTGGGCTTACATAATATATAGGTTATAGTTATTTGTAATATTCGGTACAACAGTGTTCAATATTATATGAGCGGTAATATGTTTATGTAGGTAAGCTGTCTTGTAATATAAAATGAGTAGGGCAATGTTCATGCATTAATCTTGATGTCTGCCTTAACATGTCGGGAGAAAGGGATAATGACATTTTCAACAGTGCAGACTTTTAATCTGTGTTAACGTTTATTTTAAAATCATTTATCTCTTCACTTCTCTGAATTTTCTTTATTTACAACGTTATTGTTTACGACTTCCTACGTGACGTGAACGTCTAGTTACAGCTGTAAATTATGTCTGTGTTTAATTACATGAGATGGTGATCATTGTAATGAACAACTTCAATCTTGAAACTCCATCATTGCTTTCAATTTTGTGCCGGTTGTCATAACACAAATCCTACGTATGTAAGTGTCGTTGAATGCGGTCAAGTGTATAAGTGTACACACTTTATACGGCTGCACACGTTAATGTCTAGTTTATATTAAAATTACATTATACTTACTTAGTACTTAGTTTTTGTTATTTTGTGATGATTCTTAGGTAGAATATTCGACTACTTTAAGATAGAATCCGTCTTCATTTTTTCAATCACATCTGGAAGAAAGTGGTACTTGGATCATTCCCGCTTCATTGGTTGTCGCCACTCTCATTATACCAATCATTGGATATATATATATTTACGTTTCCATGAATAGACGTGTCTCTGTGGCGCAATCGGTTAGCCCGTTCGGCTGTTAACCGAAAGGTTGGTGGTTCAAGCCCACCCAGGGACGATATTGTTTTACTCAATTTCTATTTTATTTTTTATATAAATTTCACAAATTCCAAACAATAAAACATTCTAACCAATATGTCTCTGTGGCGCAATCGGTTAGCGCGTTCGGCTGTTAACCGAAAGGTTGGTGGTTCAAGCCCACCCAGGGACGATATTGTTTTACTCAATTTCTATTTTATTTTTTATATAAATTTCACAAATTCCAAACAATAAAACATTCTATCCAATATGTCTCTGTGGCGCAATCGGTTAGCGCGTTCGGCTGTTAACCGAAAGGTTGGTGGTTCAAGCCCACCCAGGGACGATATTGTTTTACTCAATTTCTATTTTATTTTTTATATAAATTCACAAATTCCAAACAATAAAACATTCTATCCAATATGTCTCTGTGGCGCAATCGGTTAGCGCGTTCGGCTGTTAATCGAAAGGTTGGTGGTCCAAGCCCACCTAGGGACGATATTGTTTTACTCAATTTCTATTTTATTTTTTATATAAATTTCACAAATTTCAAACAATAAAACATTCTAACCAATATGTCTCTGTGGCGCAATCGGTTAGCGCGTTCGGCTGTTAACCGAAAGGTTGGTGGTTCAAGCCCACCCAGGGACGTTTTTTTGTTTAGTTCACTAACGAAATATACTTTTAAAAAACAATAGAATATCTAAAATAGTTAAGCATTTAGTGCAGACGACCAATTTATTTATAAATGTTTAATCTTTCCTTAAATACTTCATCTAACACTAACATGTATACATTTTAAATATTTCGCATTTATAAAACTTTAAAATATCCACTAAATGCCCATTATATTATTACAATCTTTGACACCAGGGTCTTTATTTAAACAGCAATTTATGATATAATACTTTAATCGGAAATAATCTAAAAAAAACATGACAGGAATAATTTAAAGTACTTAAGAAACCTAGACGCGAATTTAGATGACTGTCAATAGTCAATTAAGATTTACCTAGTGACAGCTATAGCTAAATCAGGTGATATGTGTGTAATAGTTTATTACAGCATCTGAGTATATTACTTAGAAGCAAAATCAAGATTACTTTATACCTTAAATAACTTCTTGATATTGTATCGATGTTTCGTGGAATACAATAACGGTGTACTAACTTTCTGTCACTATAAACATATTATTTTAATGATAGAAAATCTGCTTAATTTTAAACAGGCGATTGATATTTACAATTCATTCTAAAATAACCCTTTGTTATGTTCCATTGAACCTAAAAACGATTTACATAAAATTTAGGATAAAAACCTCACCTACTTCATACCTGTTTTTGTTGTGATCCTATGCCACATTGATATGACCTTCTACCTAAATACTATCATTTTGATCAACAGTTTCACTGTTCCGTAATTATAACACTATCTATACATTCATAATATTTACATAGATAAAGCTCTTGTCGTTAATTATATCACCAGAACAATTGTTGTTATTTATAGACTAGTTAGTTCTAACGGTAAGATTGAGTCACGTGTACATCAAATGATTCAAATTTAGCGCCGTCAGAGCAATGCAGTTAGCTGCATAGCTATCGATGTTTCAAATTTAGCGCCGTTAGAGTCACAGAAATGGAAGCCACTCTTAAAATACATTATAAAAAGGTACATTCATACCAGATTTTTAGCTGCAGTTATTTTATGCCAGACGCTATCACAGGAAATAGAGGCAATCGCGGAGAGGAAATAAGACGCAACCGCGGAAAAATAGACTCGACCGCGGAGGCGAGGGCAAATACATTCCTCGAATGGAATACAAGTGGACGACAGCGACGGCTGTTCTTCCGTTGCTTCGAATTTCCTTTTGCGGTTCTTTTTAAAATAATATATTCAAAGTTAAAAGGAAAGAATCACGAATATGGATAAATTCATAACATCCTCAACACAAAAAAACCCTTAAAATAAAAATATAGGCCTATGCCTTTTAATAAAGAAAACGGGAACTAAATTGTCAATTTAGTCACGTCCTACCTATACGCCACGACCTTATTGATTTGATACTCAACTTCGTTTAATTTATCAATATATCATCATCGAAATAGTTTATAGCAATAATAACCATTATTATATACATTAGTAATATATCTGGAGCAGCCTTAACGAGAGATGCAGTAAGATTGTTCTGAGTCGTCTAAATCTCTCTAGTTACAATTGGATTTTACTATATTTATTTACATTTCGTATAATATTATTATTTAATTAAATAATTATTTTGTTTACAGCGAGTTTATATGTTGCGCATATATTGTGGTAACAAGAAATATTAATTATTATATAAAGTGACTAGTTATTGAATTCATCATTCTATAAGAACACAATGGCTGTCGAATACTGATGAAAACATTACGATACCTAAACAAGGTTGAAGCAGACAACTGCACGTCTGTTTACTGTCTCTAGACATAATACCGGTACCATACGAATATCGGGTGCGTTGACAAGGTACCTGGCACGCTTCATTTTACTAATACAGCCTAAACCACAATGCCTACGAATGATTGTATTTCGTCTTTAATTAAATTACAGTTTTAAATTAGAAGGTAATGCATTTATCAAGTATCGCATTTGCGCAATCGTCAAAGACATATCATAATACAACAATGAAAAGAATCAAATTCGTAAATAAATATTTTAGTAGCTTTTAGATACATTGTTTTCAAATCTAACAATAATTCGTTGTATCATATCGATTTTCCAAATGTCACTGGATATAATGTTATAATAAATAAAAACCATAAATCAACAATTGGTCGTGAATTAGTATTTGTACATAATGTTATCATACATTTTGAAAGCTTTTATGGTACAGTTCCATATAAGGTAACCATTGTTACAAATAATTAGATGAACGACGTGTTCAGACGGGTTGAAGCAGTATTTTGAATCTTCTCTTTGCATCATCTTTGTCCACACGTAACGCAACATTTTGATTGATATTGTAAGTAATGACAATTTCCTCTCGATTTCAATAACTTGCATTGTGTCGGTGGCAATTTATCTTCTGTGCATGTTTCCAGAGGATCTAATGAGTAAAATTAAAAGAACGATGACGTATGTAGAGAACATTTCCTACATACGGGACACTGAATACATCATTAGGGAGCTTTCGATTTTCGACGATTGACGATCAAACTACGTTATGTTAATTCATTGTGCGCATGTGGGGATTTTTTCCTCGCGCTCCACCTCGACACAGGTTTGATGGTTTCTATGTCAAGGCGACGACCAACCTGACCTAGTTAGGTCGTCGCATACTCAACACAAATATATATATATATTGTGTTTTTCATTTCACCTTTAATACATGAAAACATTAATAATGTATACAAAATGTTGACATGATACAGTAGATGATCTCGATGGATTTCGGCCGTGAGAGCAGAGCGTTTAACAAACATATTAAAAGAAAGCACTCAGAAACTGAGTGAAGTACTTGGCAAAATATTGCCTCAGAGGGCGCATATTGAGTTTTTGGCATGGCCCATGTTAAAAGAATACACTTTTTTATTTCTTTTTATTTTCCTCCGCCAAGCGTTCTAGTTTATGAAGTTATTGATAAACCGATTTTCTTGAATTTCAATAGTCATGTTCTGTAAGGGTATATCTATGTACATCAAAAATTCAGAATGTTAACTTTGAAAATGGTAGGCGCTTTCGTGCTAACAAACAAGCAAGTATTATACTTTGCGGCGCCATGTAGTAAAAGAATAATACATGTTAAATTACCTGTTGGCTCGGATGCTGTTGGGCATGGCGGACCTGTACATGTTTTAGTTAATTCTGGTTTGTCGTGTTCTGAACAACTATCATCTGTTTCGTTCGTTGCAAAGTTAACGCATACTACCGTTCTTTCTATCATGCCTTCACCGCAGGAAACAGAGCACTGAAAAATTATATAATTTTAAAAATATACTAAATGGAAATTCATGTCTACATTTCACATCATAATATCACAGTCAATTTTCGTGAAAATTAAGACATATAGCATATTCATTCATTTATTGTTAACATTGTTACCTTATGCCTAGATATTCTGAATAGTTTAACATTGTTACCTATAGATATTCTGAATAGTTCTTGCATTAACATCGTGTGTGCGGGAGTTATGCACACAAAGTGACTAATGATTTGACAAAATTGTAAACTTTGCACGTACCTGTTTCCACTCACCCATCCGCCATACAGCTTCCGCGTGGCTACCATTTTGCTGTTTAGTGTGTTTATCATGCTCAACTACCTTAAACATTTTTTCCACTTCTTCTTTTCTGCTTGATAGCATATGTTTTTCCATTCTTTGATCTGAATCAACCGGAGCTTTTAAAGCAGCGTTATCAATAACCAGCACAATGTCTTCCTCAGTTTTTCGCTCTGGATGTTTCTCGTTGCGTTCTACTAATGTATGTAAATACTGTTGTTGTCTTTTACCTGACTTTCTGTCAAGTTTCTCCCATTCTCCAAACGTCACAGGTATGTCCGATTGCTGTTGATTAGAAAATTCCAATTCGCTTTCGTCTTCTATGATTTCGTCATTATAAAAACCATTGGTATCACTAGAATCTGATGCCCTATCACAGTCAACCTGGCATTTGCGGATACTGTCTGGTTGCTCTGTGTCGTCACAGAACCTTCTGGTATTGCAGATGACAATTCGAGTTTCAGTTCCTACTCCGCAATCTACAGAACACTGTGCATACGAATTTTAAAAAAATATACGTTAGTTTTATCCTGAAGTTTACGGTATTAAGCTTTCACTTCAGGACGGTAGACAAAGAAGACGGCATTTAATACAACATGCGCATGCGAATAACCCATTACACCGTTAACTTCCGTTCGTTATCAGGCAAATTGTTAACGTTTGGTTTTCGTCTACTATCTTGAAAGGAAAAGCTCGCAATTGTAAATACCTAGACACACTAACATTACCACCCATTGAAAAAGTTCGTCAAAACTGCAGTCTTTGTTTCCTCATGTAGACTCTCATGACTACAAACAACTGAAAGTTTTATTTCTCATTACAAAATGCCTAACTTCAGCAAACTATTTTTCTGCTGAGTTTGCACACGCAAACTTTCGAAAATTGTTCTTACCAAACTAAACAATCAAGTTTGCAACTTGCAAAGTAAAGTTTGCTAGTGCATACTTGGTAAGACCAACACAAAATTGTATTTACCTCAGACCAGTTACCAGTGATCCACACGGGTTCAATTGGACACTCCACCAAATTACATGGTTCAATATATCTTGGCTTGAAAATTCCCCGTTTTATGCACTCCTCATCTTCTATGACCATTTGTTCATCGTATCCAAAACTTCGAATGCAGAAAACCGATCTTATCCGCTTGCCGTTTTTACCACATGTAGCACTACATGATTGCCAATTTCCAATCCACCACCTAAAGTAATGGTGATAACACGATTATTTAAAAATTGTTATTTATACTTTACACATCCCTGTACTGTATATACGTTTTCTCTTTTGTGTATACAGACAGGAACATTTTGCTGTCTTTTGTAAGGTTAATTCAGGTATTTCAGAGGGTGAAAGTGTGATCAGTTATTTTCTAAGAGATCCATTTGGAGTTCTGATAATTCAACACGTGTAGTTGGGTGGCCTAGTGGTATGGAGTTGGGTAGCCGAGTAGTTAGGACACTTGACTGTCATATAGAGAGACCCGGCTCCTCAGCTGTAAAATGACCTGGTTGAAAATACTAGAGAGGATAAGGCGACATAGAAAGGAAGTGGCCATCCTACCACATAATTATATAAATTATTTTACAAGGTACAGAAAATAGTTTTCGAAACGAAATCTGCTGATGCTACCAGGTTCACTACTTATTACTATTCGACTTAAGAATATAAATTGTAACGTTTTACTCACATTGCTGGACAATTATCTGTGTTACACTCCCGCTGTTTTCTGTTGGGTTTTGTTGTTTGATTACAGTAAAAGTTTTCCACTATTCCACTCGACTTCTCTTCACACAAAACTTCCGCAATTTGCTCTCCTAAGAGGTATACAATGTTATAATTAATCACTTTGTCCACTATACAGGGAGGTCAGTGCTAAAGTGAATACAGAGAATGTATTTGGCAAAATTTGGTAAATATAAATGAATAATAGATCATTGTCAATCTTAGTTAGCGAACCACATCTTTATCGCAATTCCATAGACTTACCGCCTCCACATGTTGCTGAGCATGGAGACCAGTCTTCGTGTATCCAGCTAAACTGTGATGTTTTTTCTAGGCTCTCGTTGCTGTTCTTCGGTATTGTGTATTCGACTGAAAGATCTGCATTTTTCTGTTGCATCAGCACCTACAATATATGACAGACAGATTTAGCAGACAATATTTACACAAATGATTATGAATTTAAACTTTTTGGAACACAGAGTTCACAAGATACAATCAAAGCTCACTGATTTTCAACCAACATTAGCATACCGTACCTCAATTGTGAGGGGTTCTGTTAGTGGTCCTGCTGCCGCGACCTTTTCCAGGTTATTTCGTCTTTTATAAACTATAGTCGTACCAGCTGCTTGGTATTCACCGGCATGTCTAATAAACCAATTTCCATTCAAGTAATAATCGCCATTTTCCCCTCGTAATGCCAGAAAGTTGACGGACGCTGCAACTTCGTACACACGAATGTTTCTTGCTCCTATTGGAATCACTACCACTTCTCTGTATCCTAATAACAACGAAACAATGAATAATTGTGTAATTTACCCAAACATACCTATCCATGAGCAGGGACAACCCACAACCTATATGCTTTATACGATGGCACGACAGGGTCTGACTGTCCACTACGACAAGGACTCGACTGTTCACAACGACACGAACTCGACTGTCCACAACGACATGGACTCGACTGTCCACAACGACTGGACTCGACTGTCCACAACGAACGACAGGGACTCGATTGTCCACATCAACAAAGTCTCGACTATTTACAACGACATTGTCTCGACTCTCCACAACGACAGGGACTCGGCTCTCCACAACAAAATGGACTCGACTGTCTCGACTCTCCACAACGACAGGGACTCGGCTCTCCACAACAAAATGGACTCGACTGTCTCGACTCTCCACAACGACAGGGTCTCGACTGTTCACAACCACATGGTCTCGACTTTTTACAACGACAGGTACTCGACTCTCCCACAGCGAAATGGACTCGACTGTCTACAACGACATGGATTCGACTCTGTCCACAACGAAATGGACTCGACGACTCTGTCCACACCGACAGGGTTTCGACTGTTCACAACCACATGGTCTCGACTTTTTACAACGACATGGATTCGAGTCTGTCCACAACAAAATGGACTCGACGACTCTGTCCACACCGACAGGGTCTCGACTGTTCAGACATAAGACAGATACATAAAGTCGTTCATAACTGCATGTCCTCAACTGTTCCTATTACAGTGGCCACAACGACAAGGGTTGAGACAGATTGTTCATTATTGGTACCAGTGGATCAATATATGTTATGTCATTTTAGCAGTGTTGTGATTACATTCTGTGTGAAGGTAACTTGTCGTCGTTTGAACGCCGTTGTATTGAGAAAATGGAAGGGCACTATCGTGAGAAACGGGGTTTTACTTAACCCGACATTAAAGACATCCAAGTGAATGTTAGAAACAATAACGAATTAAACAAAACATAACTTACCGACACCATGTTGTGTGATGTTACTTTTGATAGTCTCGCACGTGGATCCATCACCATGACATACTCCACATTGGTCCTCAATTGCAGTGGAATCTATTTTGTTATCGCATCCTACTTTCTAAAACATGCAATGAGAAATTACGAAAAATTAGATTTTATTATAATTTATAATATAATAACAACTACTATACTGCTACTGTATGACCTGTACGGGTTTATAGAGTGAAAGACATAAACGTTTTAGTAACAGTAGCCTAAATAGCCCGTGATACCTTTACCTGGTCTGAACGCATACATGTGCACTCGTAAGCAAAATGTACTTAATTTGTGTTGCAGATCTTTATAATGTGCTTAGTGATAATACGATTGCATACGGTTTTCACAAATATTAGGCTTGTTATTATTACTTACCTGACAAATTCCACTGATACATATGCCATTCATATTCATCTCTAAAACCTCACAAGATGTTCCATCAATTACTTTATCTTTTAGTGTTTCTATGTGCCTCTGTCTCTTCTTTCGTCTACATACCAACGAACATTCTTTACCTGCAATATTCAAAGTTATATTTTTGATAGTCAATAGTTGAATAAAGAACTCGGTATCTTTCGAAAGAGTAGGAGGGTTACCCCAGTTTACTGGTCAATGTAGCTCCTGTCGTTTGGTGACAGCACTCGACAAGAAGGGACTCTTAGGGGAGAACAAGTTGTGAAATGTGTCGTAAACACCTGTTCCAGTAGGCTGCAAGTCGCAGGTTATTCCCCTATTTACATTTACATAAGGAAAGCATTCATGTTATGAAGACAATGAACCTACTTTAGGGAAAAGCAAATTCTAAAAAAAACAAAACATAGCTAAAAAAGGAGCAAAAACATACCTTTTAGTTCGCGGTACGGTACCCATTGGTAATAATTGCCACGAAACTGTTTACTGTTGAACGAACTGCACTGCAATTCACGGAAATCTTTGGATCCTGGTCGACAGGGCTGATAGTGAAAACGATATAATGAATATTTGATGGTGGAGCTAATTATACGATACGATACAACTTTATATAAAACCAAAACTGATGAATAAAATTGTCATACCTGTGTATTGCACAAAGCATACTTTTCTCGTTTACCTAAACAGTATTCACCACCATTTGCTGGTCTGAAAATAATAAACAAATGTATTAGTTCAAACGATACATACTAAAACAATTCTCGATCATGGAATGTAACACAGTAATACAAATTAATTAAATGTTTTAAATATTCTGTTGTTTACATTTTTACCTTGTATTATGTTGTATGTTACAGGGGTTGCGGACACAAATGTGTTATGGCGCTCTGTTGCTGTCGCAACCCCTGGACCGCTTGTTGTCGAATAAAGAAATGAAATGAAATGAATCGTATAACTGTTGTGGCGCTGATTCGACTATTTGTTATACATGAATGATGTATAGAAATTATTACGTAATACACATAACGGTATACGGTGTAAGCATGTATCCATTATGTATTATTCATACAAAATCAGTGTGTGATGCCCTTGTAACATGAAATCGTTGTTAAAGTATGAATGAACTTCTTGTCGATACTTTGTGGCTGGTACGTCAGAATACTGAATGCCATACTAACAGGTAAAGGTAAATCTGATTTAATCATACCTTGGGTTGTCGCATTCTCTGCTCATAACTGATACCCCACCACCACAAGTCCGAGAGCAACTTGACCATTCTGACCAAGTGCCCCAGTCACCATCGATAGCTACTGCCCTCTCTGTCATAGGCACACATGCGCCGTTCATACACCACTGTAAATTTAGCATAACAATAATCCTATATTTATATCATAGTTTAAAGAAATGGCATGACGTCTTTCTACTAGTTTCATTAAATGTCTTGCGATTTGTTTTTCTAAATAGTTTCTCAATAACTAGTTTTAATTTGACTAGTGTAGAGGTTACTGTAGTCCGGGTAGAAAATATATAGGCCTACTGTACAATACCTTGTTTTTACCACATTTTGTTCCAGGCGCTGCACCTCCCATCTTTGTATGACAGGTACCATTAAAACACCATAGGGTTCTGCATAAGTCCTCCTAAAAGATCAATATTTTCTTTCGTTTTTTATATCTATAGTAAAGCATGACATAATACCTCCATACCCCCAACGAAGCGTAGTTGAGCGGTTAGATTAATAAATCGACTGAATAATGATCGATCGGTCAATCAAACTTATCATCAGTCAATTGATCAATCAACGCCAATAACTCGATTAGTCAGTCAGTGATCATTTCACTCACTGTTGGACAGATATATTGTTCGTACAGTATTGAGCTTGGTTCCCACGTGGACGCAACGACGTAGGCACAACGGAAGTGAGTTGACCAATCACAAGTGACAGTTCGTGATTGGTCAAATTAAACTTTCGGCGCGCTTAGTCGTTGCCATGAAAACCAAGCTATACGCATCACACTATTAATTTAGACCTAATATTGTTATAAAAATTTTGGACGTTATGCTAACAAATGATCAACTATTGAGTTAGTAGTGGTGTCTACCTACCGGAAAACAAACGGACACCGATGATCCGTATCTTAGTCTGCACTGATGTTCAGCATCGTACATGACGCCTGGCGGTACGTCTGGGTAGTCAAAGTCGTGCTTGCTTGGTGTATCTAGCAAACAATTGCCCCAGCCTCGACTAAACAACATCACAAATGAATATTAGGGTTATAACATCATTAGCCTTGGATAACCGTCGTTTTATTCTCTGCACATGCCATATTATCAGATTCAAAAGTGGTATTTAAATGCAGATTTCGAGAACACATATAAGCCTTAGCTAATGACATTAAACGGATTTGTTACTTAAAAAGTAAACTAACTGTATAAAAAACTCACTCAAGAAAAAATGTGATGTAAAAAAAAAATGCAGATTTCGAGAACACATATAGGCCTTAGCTAATGACATTAAACGGATTTGTTACTTAAAAAGTAAAATAACTGTATAAAAAACTCACTCAAGAAAAAATGTGATGTATTCTCGACTACACGGAGACCAAATCAAAGGAGCCACCGAACTTGGCATAGTACCACTCATTATATAGAGGGCGTTCGTTGGAGATTGTGTGCAATCATTGTTATCACCATCATGTTTCATTCCGAGACTACGTCGTAGAGAAAAAAATCATTTAGTAATACATTAAAGAACTGACATTTATCTACAATAGAACCCCTTCTTTGTGACACGACCACTATTCAGGGAACGTCACTATTACTGTTTTGGGTCCGGAAAGTGACCCTTTAATAGGGGATCTACTGTAGATTTAAAATAGAAACACTTCCGGTCTACTGACCAATTCACCATCAGAAGGGCACCACCTTAGACAAGTTACACCAATCACATTTTACATTGTGTCGTCCTGCCTGAATATATTGTGTTGTATTTGTTTATATGTGTCTATCATAAATTTGAAATAATAATTTGAAACAATATTCTATAAAAAAAAACATGATCAATAAATATTAATCATAAATGGTGGGCGTCTGTATACTCACTTATGTCCAATTTCATGAGCGATTGTAAAGGCCACATTCAACCCTGTATCGTCATTTATGTTACTGCTTTTGTTCGGATCGCACATAGCAGCAATGTTGGCCAGACCTAAAGTTAAACATGGCCGATTGCTCCCTGCACAAATATCCTTTCTGTAAAACACAAATAGCATTAGAACTTTAGATCTACTGTAGCCTATTTCCCAAATTAGACTAAGGAAGTGTGTGGCCTGGGCCGGGTAGAATGTTAGGTAGGCTTACTGTAGGTGATAATTTGGCTGCTGCCTATAATTAGACTAAGGAAGTCCGGTTGGTGTGGCCTGAGCCGGGTAGAATTTTAGGTAGGCCTACTGAAGAAAATAATGATTTATTATTTATATTTCTCAACTGAATATGCATGACACGTAAGAATTTGTTTTAATAGAGCCATCTATGTAGCCGAAATGCACATCGTTTGCTTTGTATGTCGCTTACTGGGTTTGAAATTGGCGGCTGAGTAGTAAACATTTTTACCAAATACAAAAGAGGGCGCCCCATTTTAAATGCATATTCTGTACTTTTTGAACTGTTTTGATGTACAGAAACGTTTTAAAGTACATTACTTTTTGAAAGTTCATTTTTTTCTGAGAGCACGCGACTTATGGCTGTTGGCCTTGTTATGCTGTTGTATTGCTTTTATAAGAGAGCCACACGTCGACGTTTCGATATTTTGTTTGGTATACGTATGACACGCCATGCGTGCACAAATATTAATCGTGTTACCAATATTAAGCCAAAACGCCGTCAGAACATAGACTAGAGTATTCCATGACGTAATATGGGGCTGGAAGAGAAGGTTTCTATACGTACCTTGTAATTAAAACAGCAACGTCATGATGGTTGGGGTGTTCATCACCTTTCATATTGATACTTTGTTGCCAATTTGAAAAGCTTCTCAATGTAGGTATAGCGTTATGCTGAATCGTTAAATTTTCCTAGAAGAAGAGTGTACACTGGTTAATAGATGTATGCATTCACTATTTAGTTATTTGGGGGTTTTAGGAGAGGATGAAATAGTAATTGCTTATAGTAACTAGGCGAAATCTGTCCTACTGCCCTCAAGAAGAAAATGCTATAGCCAGGAGATGTTGCTTTGTGAACGTGTGCATATGAAGGTCCTGCTTGACAACTTTCCAAGATTCAGTGAGAAAAATCCGTCACAGTGTTAATCCACTAAATCGGGGTTGTGGGTTAGCGAACTATAGGCCTACAACAAGCCTGGTTTATATGCTTGTTTTCACTAGATAACTAATACTAAACAGAGACTTATAAAAGAATATAAAAGAATACAATACCTGATCACTCTTAAGAAGAATCACTCGAACAAGTATTATATTTATATCATTTCCTATGCTAGCGTCTCGATACATTCCAGTTACCTATAAAATACATTAGATACTTCAGTTATGGTGGGTTTCTTTTCTGTGTTGCCCAAATTTCCATGTTTTTTTACAAGTACAATAAATATCTTTTACTTATAGTTTCTGAAGCTTGGCGATTTAGGCTCCTTATAAAGGCTAAGATCAAGTAAAAATGTAAGCGTTTGTTCAGTGAAGCTGTATTACATTAAATAGGCTCATTTTTAATATATAATTAAGAATTTTTAAGTTTTAAGAAATTACATCTACAGTACTGTAATTTTCAGAAGTAGTACACTTGTTCTCTGAACAAAATCTTAACTCGTATTTATGTAGCGGATCTAAAGATTATGTAGGTGAGGTTCAGGGCCTTTTGTTAGTGTAATGACTTTTTAAATGCATGAACTTATTTCGGAAATTTTGGGAAATTATTGTAAGCCTAATGGCAATTGAAACGTTTAGCTTGGATCCCACTAGTAGAATACGCGGGTGGAGACGCACGTATCGACGCAAAGTTCTACACAAGACTTTGGGTAGGCACCAATCGGAGTCGAGTAAGCACGGTGTCGCGTAATAAAACAACGTTTTCTGTTACGAAGGCCTACAGTGATGAGTCAACTTCTCATAAGAGGAGGATGTGAAATTGACAGAAGAGTATTTAGCACGTTGCGTACGGAAGGGTTGTTTCTCTAGTGCGAACCAAACTGTATAAATGGCTGGAAAATGGAACAATTAACAAAAAATGGTATAAAATTCCAGAAATTAATCACTTATGGCTCGAGACATCTAATGCCAAAAGGTTTGAAGATATGTAAATAATATGGAATATCTTGAATACCCTCTAAATTGAAGATTACAGAAAAGTTAAATGTGGGTCAGGTGTAAAACCGAGTAAGCCATGGTGATTAGCCGTCTTTTATAGGCTGTGTATGAGTAGACATATGATTAGCCTCTTTGTAGGTTATTTGACCTATCCCGATGTGAATCTAACGCTATAATAATTGCTAACGGCGACAAAATGTCTCACGATGCTACAAACATTTAAAATAACATGAATACTCGTACATATTAAACAAAACATTAATGTTTCATGTACTAAATTTAATTTAAACGAGTGATGGAATTCATAAGTAACATTTTCCATAGGGTGATGTTGTAATGGTTACTGTGATTTAGGATTGGTAGTAAGATTAACAAGAAATATTTCTTACAAAAAACTCCACTCATTTGACGATATCTACCGTTTACATGCATCTCAATATTTATCAACAAATGTTTTCATAAACTCTCTTTTCCCAGACGTGCTTTGGGTGTGCGCATGCCCAGTCCGAGTTTCCAAATACTCTTTTTTTTCAGCCGTAGTAAAACTATAAGCTACCGCATGGTAACTGTTTTCTAATCGTTCCGTTCTCTTGAATATAACTGTCTAAAGGAGTGGCGCGAAATTGTGTCCATAAATGCAGTTAAGTAAAATAAGGACATACGAACTATTCTTATACAATTACATCAAAATAAGCCTACCATGTTCATAACAGTAAGAATGTAGAGCTCAATGTCGCCCCTGTCGTGGTAATATGTTACCATCAATGGATCAGCAACCACCAATACTTCGATATTCCTCTCCAAGCTGGTTGAACGCTTATGACGCTTACGAGAGTCATTCGGGCTACCTGAAAATATCGTTTTCAACTGTTAGGATAACAGTTCTTTCTGAAGTATTAACTAAAGTAAAGTTATAGCCATGTAATTCTTAGTTTCACGTCTAGAATTAAAAAATTATTTTGATGAGCTGCTTTACTAGTATTAGCTACTTTTTTTTACTACACAACCATTTTTTTTTAAATTTGTATAGAAGAAAATGCTTCAAAATTTGATGAATGAGGCTGAGACGTAAAAAATGATTTGATTTGGCCTAAGAACATTATGTAGTGTATGAAAACAAATTGTGCATCTAAAATTATCTGTGAAATTTAATGTTGGTGTGGAAGTTACCTCAACACATATGTATTGATTTGCTGGCTTTAATTAGATTCTTTATTTTGTTTTCATTTCAGGAGATATTATAGTACAAAATACATAAATGCCTAAATTTAGTGGTATTGGATATAGTTCTCGTCATGGATTAGCAGGTAAAATAGCTAGCAGTTATATATTTTTTATTCCCAACAATAATTTAAACAGTTGTAGAAAAATATTGACCAGGAGAATGTGTAAATATATCTACATTGTTAGATTCCCCTGACTTGTACAAACATAAAGAAGAATGGTTACTACAATGGGTTAAATTATACAGGGAATACTTACAATAATAACAAACGCGAGAATGTTAAATTTGAAAAGTGAAATAAAAATAGTTTTTGAAATCGGGTGACAGTCTGCTTAAGGTCAAATTCTTTAAACATAAGGCGTATGGTAGTCATGACAACAGAATTAGGTACATAAACAAAATGGCATCCTTACATAATAATCCATATTTACTGTTAATAAAGATGAACTACAAACAAGACAGCAACTGATTAAAGATGTTTTCCTAGATGTTATTGTGTGTTCTGTTAAGTGGCAGAGTGTTTATATAGGATTCTACAGGTCCTTAACTCGAAAGTGAGTGACAAACGATTTATATCGTTCAAATTCTATATGTTTATTCTATTTTTCAGTAGCACGACCCAGGGTTAATGATTCTATACGATTGTTAGAATAAAGCTGGCTATCCACCGGTTGTCAGTTAGATCGGGAAAGTCAAAATAAACACTGACGTTTCATGCGAATCCCTTGAAGCCCCTCGTCAACAATGTGTGCAGAATCCTGTTGATAAATAATCATGCCCCTTAATGTGTGGCTGGCATATACCAGTGTGCTACCCGACTGTTATTGATTTAATGATAGATCCAGGGAACACTTTATTACACCAATTAGGTCTTCCCTGTAAACATTCAGTTAACATTTCTGTCATCACTTCATCATCCCAACTGGTGGCCAATGGATCTTAAAAGATTCATTGTTTGTACCTTTGGGTTTAAGAAATGATGACGATAGTTTATGTAAACAAAATATTACATATTAAAAAAGAATAATTTGTAGCTAAATTTGGATCTCCATACCTTTAATTTGACGGTAAATCTGTTCAGCTCGTGTCGACATAGGGTGATGACTTTCGTCAATCTCACCCTGTTGCATAGGCCGCTTGTATACGATGTGAGGATGGCGAGCATCAGCTGTGACGTCATGACCATAGACCGGTTCGATGAGATATTGTCCATTAGGGGTATTAATATAACCCCTCTACAAATATAAATTATTAATATATAAATATCCAAGCCAAAAAATGTGTTTTTAACTAACCATTTAGAGACGCAGTGAATATTGATTCACGAGAGTCTACCGTGAAAAACATTAAATATTTTGAATATACATTCGTTTTTAATGTTATATCTTGGAGTGGGTCAAACTTAAAGTCTTTCTGACTTATATGATTCTCCCCACATGATTACTTCATTGCATTTATTATCCTGTATGTATGTTATTATATTTTGGAAATAAAATAAAATTGAAATTGAACATTAGGCCTACTCCACAATTCTTCAGTCAAAACATCTTACATATAGACGAGAGTCCATCCTTGTTCAAGTGCACTTTCCCTGTAAACAAATTAACAGACATTGGTCCGGGTGTTCCACACGAGAGAACCCTTAGGACAGAAGACAATGTTTAATGAAAATGTTCACCACCACGTGAAATTGAGCCTCAAAGCTAAGAAACGCGGGTTAATCTCCTACAAGTTTTCTATTTCTCTCTCAACCAAATCTTAATATTGCCTAACATGCTATGTACTATTTAATCATCAAGGTTATCTACTGTTAACATAAAAAAAATATAAATGTAAACACCTATCATTTCTGCTTCCATAAACATTTCTTTAAATTAAACCATGATAGATGATAATAAAGACATCAAAACGCAGACACTTCCAGTTGCTAAATATCCGTAGGCTTCAACCTAAGTCGTGTTTATCTATTTTTCGACCTGGCATCACTTAAAGTAAAACAAGATGGGGTTGTTATGATTTACGTGTGTTTTATGACTGAATAAGTGAAAAATATATCAGTCATCATTTTCTAAAACTATTTAGGCCTTATTTCCGGCCATTCATGCTGATATTTAAAATCAATACGCAACCATCCGGGCCTAAACATGTGAAATAAAGTGTGTTCTATCTTTAGCATTGTGGCGGTAGGGTTAAGGTTGTTATCCGGGTTCCTAATTAACAACCACCCCACCTCCTATTCTACTTGGAGGATCCGCATGCACACCGATGTGTTTGGAACGTGAAAGAAGAACACTGAAGAATGCATAATGAACAACAACAACAAAGGTACACAAACTAGTACATCTACTGTATATTAATCTAAAAATTACTACATAGAAGGAATTTCATCATTAAATTTAACCACCAGTCCATTTATAAAATCGCATCAATGATTGACAACCGATAGAATAGATCACTCTATTGATGGACAATAAACTATAATTCCTCGTAAAATATACTGATGGTCTGCCAAAGTAAGCAAACCAAATAACTTCTTGACGGGCAGGCGAGAAACTATGACGTCATTTAAATTGCAACGATCTTTAAAAGCACGTAATTAGATTCCAATGGCTTATCAAGAGTTAATTTTCTTATGCAAGATCATGTATCAATTATATTTAACAAATTACTGGATATAAAAAATAATAAATGCACTATGATAATTCATGCACTGGTCATCTTATTCCTAATTTGACAAATAGGCTATTGGTGCCATCGACTGACTGACTGACTGACTGGTCGTTCAATTGGCTAAGCCGGGGCTATAAATAAGGATTGATAAGCATAAAACAAAATTATTATTATTATATAATATAATTCAATAATTTAATGTGCGTTTATTATTATTAACTTAGCGTCTAAAAGAACGATTGGTATTTGAGCATTACTTCCACGTAATTAAAATCCAGAGATTTCAAATCTGTCGGCCTAGACCACAATTACATATGAAAGTTATTTATGCCATGTAAATCATCTTTTAAATTAAAACCGTGTCGATTTTAAACAACACTGTCTATTACACGTCCCGGTGCTATATCGGGAGCTATACATCATTACAGAGACAGGATCATCCACATGGAAAGACCTTAATACTAATCCAGAGTTATATTAGGCGCCGCCTATCATAACCTCTAGCCATGAGCATGTTTCTTCATCTTCACGATCCAAATATATCATATTTTTAAGGTTCAATAAATTATCAATCAAACATTGGCAGACTAGAATCATTATTCAATAGATGTTTGCGCACGCGCTTTGTACCTTTCTGAGTAGAGATTGAAAATGTGTTACTGTGACTTTTAAAGATGTTTATACCACTAAACGTCTTCAAGATTAAATTATATTATTTTCAGGTTAAAAAAAAATACTTTCTTGGAAACTCAAACACCTTTAAAATATAACGAAACGTATACAGGTGTAGACAATTTAGAAGTGAGACCACAATAACCAACAGGTGTCTGGTAAAAAAAGAAGCCCATAACAAACATTATTGATGGGATTCATGAAACACATTTATCTTTTCAATAAAGCATCTGCAAAGTACATGATGTCCCCAGTTCAGACATACTTTGAGGTCAAAGGTGATAAGCGTTCGACGTGGAATATCATCAAACATCAGACCAGAATACCACAAAACATGGGTTATACTGTTATACTGCGTGTACATTTTGCGTTAAGCCGATTTTTCAATAGGCGAATTTGTTCGCGCGAATCGAAAACGTCAGCTTACACGCATGCGTAGAGAGGTATTTGGAAGATGCAAACATGAATACGCATGCGTTTTTAGCTGACGCTATCGATTCGTGCGAATAAATTCGCCTAGTGGAAAACCAGTTTTACGTCATAGTACCAAGAAGGTTACAATTGCTATATTCCAAACTACATCAGACAGTCGTTCGTGATAAACAAGTGATGATATGAATATCATATGTTAACAATATACATTCAGAGATTATTTCTGCTTGAAAAGTTGCTGCGATGTCTTGAGTAAAGGGCGATTAAGATTCTGTTCAAAACAGATCAGGTATAAACTGTCTAGACTATTAATATCAAACACCCCCAAACAAGGTAGGAAGGCCACTATAAAGTAAGGGGTTTGAAGCTATTAGTATTAGGTTCCGACAAATGGATGACAGAAATAGATTGGATAAAGCCAACCAAATCCTGGCGCATTACTCTATACGAACGGTTAGACTAGAATCACAGATCCGTTAGAAGGTACATCGCGTCACCATTGGTCAAAATACCTGGGCTGCGCACTCACGTCCTCACGTATACGTCACCAATGACATAACCACGGGCGTAGATCGACGCTGCTGATACTCAGTAGGCCTATTTGGTGAATGTCAGACGTAATACACCACACCTAGATACAAGTTGATAACAACTAACAACAATATTTGATAAATACTAAAGTAATTGTAGATTTATTTAAAATGACCTAAGGCAATATTTACGTTAACAGGATACGGTACACTTGTACTTATGTCATTTGACGGGTCATGATCATGAATTGCGGTGCAATTGACATTCGTTTTTAGTCTACTGACTCCAGTTACAATAATGTGTACTCATGAGTTGTTTAAGTCAAAGAGTGAAGGCCACAATCACACCAGGTACGCGATGTTATTCTACTCCCCTGTCGGCTTGCACCTCACAAATCCATATCTTCATTTGGTAATATTAATTATATAAGAAACAGTTTATTTAAATTAATAAATAAAATATTGTTTCCCAGACCTTAAGCTGTCCGAGTTTTTTTTTTTCAACGATTTTTCGATTGCTTACTAAAATGTCTTCAGACGTTGCATAATGCTATATCACCTGCTTATATGACGTAACCAACATACTTGTAACTTACCTATATAAAATGTAGAAAACTGTAAATGAATTAATTACAAATTTAGATTCTGTTTACGGAACACTCGGGCGCTATCACATTTCATAATTAGAAATTTGTAACAAATAAAACAGTACTTCCTTTAGCACCTTGCGACATTTGATTTGTTCTCATAAGAAAAATTTACAATCCAGTCTATACCTAAGATTTCGTGACCTAATTTTATCCAATAAAATGTATGTAGAACGTGAAGGAATTTATTTGATATTGTCTAGATTTTAAATCAATGAAATTTATACCCCGAAGAATCTAATGAAAATCACTGGAAAGATATTTTACACTGGGTTGTTGTTTGAACGCTGGAGAAATAATATATTATTATGTTTACACATCTCAATTAAATATTTTGATCGAAAATAAGTCATATTTTACAAAATACTACTACTATATAATAATTTATCACATTATTAAATTTGATACAATCTTCGTTCGAACGACGTTTCAAATACCAGATGGAATGGGGAAACCATGGTATTTTTTTCCGTGCTATATATAATTCAATATTAAATATAGTGCTGTAGTTTTTCTTTTTTCTGTTTTTAGGTCTAAAAATGACATAAAATGTATATATTCTATTGATGGTTTTAAAAACCATCATTGATATAATGATTCATTAAATTACAATGGTTCTATAGGAAGATTTGAAAATTTAGTTGCTGCAGTAACTGCAGTAAAAAGAATAATTTTGACATGGTTCTTTAAGTTTACTTCATAATATTAATCTAAATTAGATATACCAATCTACTAAACTAACACACTAATACTGTGTTAATTTTTCATATTTAAGATCAGCCAATAAAACATCAGTACCATAAGGGTTACCATTTGTCAGGGTTGTATTTTTTTGCCTAAGGCATGACCTCATTGTGACCTTTAGTACATAATGTAGAAAGTATAAAATGTCAGTGAACTTGTGAGACTGTTGATGTACTGACAAATAGACATGTAAAGTACACATCTTAACGATGGCGAGACAAACGATTAATCTCTAATTATCATAACAATTATTTCCTTTGTACTCTTAATGAGACTCGCTATCACGACTCTAAGAAAGTCACCTAATGTGGATTTGAGCCGTTGGGTGAAATCTAGTGAAACCCTCTGTTTAATTTCTTCTTAGAGCTAAATTTAGACCTAGACATAAACTTTAAAATACAATAAATTGGAGAGATACTTAAAGCTGATTGATCAAAGGTTAAAGGCTTAAATAAAAACTGTTTTCATCAAACCAGTTTTTTTAAATAGTTTTTTTTATGTAATAGACATAGACAACTAAAATTTAAGAAAACAAAAATACGTACAATTTGCTTGGGTTATTTTTAAAACATCAGCAACATCATTTATTTAAAAACTTAAGATTATTTTTTTCCTAAGCATATTTTACCAATCTTATCTCAATATTTATTAGGCGCATGTACTAAAATATATCGGAACTTTAGTATAAATTAAACAATACAATATAATAAGTTTATAGTATATAGCCTAAGTACAGCAAGAGAAACATCTCCTATCGTTCTATGTTCGTGGATGTTGGTTTAGCGTCACACCATTTATCTTCCTAATTTCAATCACACAATGTGTCTAATAAAACCTCAGTATGATGTTATCTCTCAATGTGTTCAAGTTATGAGTATCAAAGTGTTAACACTACATGCACAATTTGATTTGTAATTTGGTCTAATGTAAGCCACACTGTGTCAAAACCATATAGATCACAAACGTAGGCTAAGTAGAGTTCAACTGACCACTTAAAGATTTCATTAAATCGATCAAGGTATTTTAGAAATTGCCAATTTGACGCAGGCAAAGGCTTATATAATTTACGGTTTTGGGACATAGGCCTATAATAAAAGGTGAAAATTACTGAGGAGGGAGGAGATGGAAGGTGAAGAAATTAACTATAGTCAATGTGTAGTAGTGGTTAGGTCTACTCTGTGAAGATTATGGCCTAGTCTACATTCCTAGAATCCGGAGCACTTGACAGTGGATCGCCTGGTTATTCTAGAAGGATTTGTGATGAAAACTTGATACGTACAGTTTGGTGAATGTTTGGTTAAGCGTATTCGGAAGTTTGTTTTGTATTGTATATGGTTAACACTCTCTTCAAGTCCTATTTAAACTAAGTAAGAATACACTAATTATTTGATTCGGTATTGGATGAGATCCCATAACGTGTTTGCATATGGAATGTTTGTCGTCATTGCATATAATTTGACCCCTTGTTGAGAACAAATTGGACTAAAATGCCACTAATAGGTCACGTGCCGCAGGTGTACGGTGTCGTGCCATCCAGCTAGTCGTATTACTAACGACCATTTTATGACATTATGATGAGAGATGAATTGTGTGAACCCATTATTAATTATATATTTACTCTATATGTCAATTAACACCTTTCAGTATACACAATTGAGGACGATGCGGTGACTTACCGTTACATTTAGGGACCCCTCGGGATGTATATCCCTTTTGGGGATTTAGAGGGGTGGATCTAAGATACCATACAAATTATTGCGTTTTGTGTTCGTTTTTATTTGTATTTGTACTTGTATGGTATCTAAATAAATAAAATCAAACAGAAACAGTTGAACAGAAACTCTTACGATACCGATACGAAAGTTTTGCAAATACAATTAATATTTAAAATAATTATTAAACACACATTAACAGTCTTCTTTACATCCCAAGACAAGCGATACAGGGCACAAACGTTTTAGAAATATTATGTTAACCTAAATACGCACATGTTACGTAAGAAAATAAAATGTCGATCAGATAAATCGTTGCCAATCAATGATGTCATAGGCAGAATCAAGTGGTGATTGCGGAGAAGAGGTGAGGAAATGCAAAATATAGACACTTTTGGTGAAGATCAGAACTTTTATCATTGTTTAGGACCTGCTCCCGCCTTATTTGGTGGGAGCAGACAACCCAGAATCCGCCACATATATGCATGCTTGCATGCAGTCATCCTAAGAATTTGTATTAATAGTTTTTTTTTATCCTTTGCTCTGGTTTTTGTTGAAATATTTGAACTTATGTTTTTCTTTAATACAGATCTAATTACTTCTTTTGGATTTATGTGAGACTAGGTTGTGTTTTTTTTTTAAAGCTAATAAAACTGAAAAATGTGTGAATGCTGTATGTGACGTATACAATTCATTATGAGAATGCAAAATAGACCAATCAAAGTACCTCCACATAACTTAAACTTGGGTCCCACTTAGCCTAGCCATGTACGACGAATGATTCGACTTAGTATCTCATTAGACCGCCCTATATAACCTTGGCCCTATTCGGATAGACCTACGTGGTAGTGAACAATCTTCACATCACTTTTCTAGAACTCAGACCTACATCTTTTAAACATCTTTAATAAGTTCCAGCAAGCTTAGCCGTCTGACAATCTGGAATTTCATCATTATCATTCTGGATGGAACCATTCTATTTTTAGCATATAATTAGTCTAAATGTAGGCCTATATATTTTCTGTTTGTCCAAGCTGTCAACGTTGTTCAAAATATCACTAAAACGAAGTCTGTGAACTACTTTACAACTAAACTTTTACTCTATTTTATTGGTCTAAAACAGTATGCCAAATTGCCAATGTCAAATGGTTTGCGCAAAACGAAAAATACATTCAAAACAGACAGACCAAATTTAAACAAAGTTGATTACCAGCATTTTGTTCACTCATGAAGCTGCTAATAATAGTAATAATAGTTTTAGGGGATATTTACTGTTGTATGTTCGTGATGTCAAAAAGGATTATAAAAAAGCATTTCTGTCATGACCGACATCGACCTGTCATCATAATGTTTAATGATCATTCAAAAGAAGATGATCTGATCATCCGATCATATCGAATGACTTGAGGTTTGATTGAGTAATAATGAAACCGCGCCCGTGGAACCCACAATAATATTATAAACCACAGTTCTATCTATTGATATAAATAACAGCTCCATAAAAAGCCCACCCACTATCTTAAACACTTCTACTAATGTTCCAAGTACCTGTAATTTTACCAATTATTTTGCTCCATATGAATTGTACGGTATCTCAATGTTTATAAACGTTTACAGAATAAAACTATCCTGTCAGCTTATCACTGCAATGCACAGAAATAATGATTTTAGGGTTGAATATAATGCTACAGGGTCAGTAATAAAGAGATTAAAAGTCAAACAAAAGGCAGTAAAACATTAATGCTGGAATGTTATCGGTTTTAAAATGAAACCACACATACAACTACTGATATATAATAGATATTGGGTTTTATGTTTACACATCCACTGCTACCAAGAATATCCAGGTTGTAAGAACGAAGTAGACCAACAAATCAAAGTTATCAGTTTGAGCATGGGCAGAAGGTTCGACGAACACTGAATCTTTTTACATTATATTGCAGTACATACAGTTTATAACATTAACTAAATTCGTTATAATCATGATCATGATTATCGAAGTAGGCTGAAAAATGTGTCTTTAAATATCGTCAGTGGAACACTATTATGTTGAATGTAGCTTTATTTTACTGTTGATTAATTTACAAGATTACAATTATACTACAACTGTTAATATATAATAGCAAGATTTACAAGAAATATGCACTATATTGAACATGCATCTTCACGTTACAATGTATAATCATCAACGTGCTTTGTGAAGATCTCTACGTTTCACGAAACGCTATTTTAGTGTTTCTCATAGCGCCACTAACATCATTCCATTTTTATAAATAAAAACAAATGATATTACATTACAATGATTTGTTAAAAATGAAAATAAGAATTGATAACTTACAAGTCCGTTACAATTACTGATTGCAACGTGAGAACCCGGCTGTGACACTATACTTCCGAGGTAGTGACAGTGATGATGGTCCCTTCTTCTTTGATCAAACGTGTGTGTTCGAACGTCACTCGAATTTCCCCTTGTCTCGAAAACAAGCCCAGGGGAAAGAAACTTGTCATTACGAGTGACATTCAGATGCACGTCGGTATTGTTTATTTGAACTTTAAAGTAAAGGTTTTCAATATTGGGACTGTTACTTTTACGAACTCTGTGGTGATGACCATCTTTTAAATCATGTGACACAAACTGCCCATCTTCGTCCGTGACTCTTGGGACTATGACGTCATACGAATCTAGCTCTTGAACGAAAGAAGCTGGAAATAATCAGAAATGTGTATCAAATAACCATTTAAATATTCTGATTTCGACAGAAACTGGCAATATGGATATAGTATTTTTTTACTGTACCGAAACGCAACATCGACACTGAAAATGTATCATATGCTTTCACACGATAAGACAGCACATTACAACAGTTACACAAGAATCTTTCCAGATAATAGTGCAAAAGACGACTTAACGTCAAACGAATGGGAATTGGCCTGATGGCAACATGGTTCACTATTTGAACCTTGCACCGTAAAAGGTGAATTTGCATCCTCCCGCGCACTTCTAAAGTAGGCCAAATTATGGTGACGCAGACAATGATGAAGAGTAGGAGAAATTAACCATTCATTTTGACATTCAAAATCTGTTGTGCACGTGAATAAGTTAGTAAAAAGGAACGTTCTTTCTTAAAGAGAACAAATATTACGAATGGCTTTTAAAGGTAATATAATATTTTAATAATATAATTCAAAAACTAACTTATAATACGATTTTGTTTAGCAGATCGTTTACAAACGAGAACTTAATTATCTACCGGTAAATCAACAATTTATAAAATCCATCTCAACCGTGAATAACCCACTTTATACCACCATGTATATCAACAATTATTTATAATTTTATGTATATTACCGTGGAGTATTGCTCCCATTAATAATAATGAATAAAATAATTTACCTTGCTTTGAATCGGTGAAACTTGGTCTGGGCTCCTTTACAAAGCGCGACCCAACTACTACAACACACATTATTATTACTGTATATCTCAACATAGTTATTACAATCTGTTGTAAATTCGATTGTTATATCTAATCGTGGTTGCAGTCTTGTAGAGTGTTTATAACCCGTCTCACTCGGTGACAGATAATTGTTAAAAGTTAGCAGCTGAATAAGTTCAAGCTCTTTATATCGTTTGGTAGACTTCCTTTTGCAGACGTTCAGTGCCTACCGTGATTCTTCGGGAGGTAGATGTTTGTTTAAGACGACGACGACGATTGGTTAAATAAGACGATATTCCAGACAGTAGGGTGGGGCGTGGCCATTCATGCGTGTTAGATATTCCAAAGTAAACTCTGGAGCTGGCATTATTATAGATAACATTACATTTTATACATTACAGGTGCACTATTTAAGGAAGAAGTATGGTAGTAAAAGAAAGCGTCTCAGGCATGATTTGTATTTTAGCTGTTTATAATAACATCGCATAAATAAATGATAGCCTAGGCCTACGTGTAACCACACAAATGATTACATACCGTAAATGTACATAATTAGTTCCGGTCTTTATCTTAAAATCAAATTTTAAGTAGGCCTATGCCTAAACCTCAATCAGTTGTAAATCAGAGAGTGGTACAAAGGTGCGTTTTAGGCCAAATTGTTGGTATTCATTATCATGACATTCGATTTTGTTAACTATCAGCGGCACCGATCAGCCTGAACATGAGCAAATTTTGTGCGTAAAAAACGTTAGCGCAAATTTTACCACCTGGTTATGCCGGAGCTTCGGACACAGAACAGGCTGGATCCATATACGTATTTCCTTTCTTTACAGATAGACCGATTGATTTTTATTGCGAATCGAACGGTCGACATGACATGTTTCGTAGTGTTTACTATAGCATTTGCTGGGCGAATTCATACAATTTACTTAGAAGGTAGATTGTATGATGCTCACAATTTTATATTCTTTTCTTTAATCTTTTGTGGTTCACCACCACCTTTATTCATTCAATGTTTCATTACATAATTTCTAAACATTTTCTACCTTTATATACATATTGTTTTTCTTGACTTTTCGCCTGTAGCACGGTAACATAAGCAAAATTGTAGATACGGTTATCGTAACAAGTTGATGTCGTTTACACACCTTGTGTAAGTGTAGCATATGGAAACAATTCTGATATTAATGAAACTACTTACAGATCTCTGTTTAGGAAATAAAAGACTGCATACGATAATACTTAAACATTTAATAGACTATCAATCCCAATTGCAAAACAGTCTTCCCTAATTATTATTAAAGGATTTAGGTAAAGTGGCCCACTAAAACGACATTTAACTTTATCTAATTTTGTTAGTTCGAGCTCCCTTTCGAGCTATTGTTTTATTGACCATTTAAATCATATGACACAATTATAGCCTAGATCATTGCTTGATAATAAAAAAACAAATAAAGGAATGTCATACTGTCAATAGGTGGCAGTATTAAAAAATGTTATTGTCACAATTTTCCGGATAATGCCGACGAAAATTACGGATACTTCAAAAGAAAAGCTATTTGACGATAACTTTGATGTAATTATGATGATTACGGTACGGATAGCGACACTAACGATGGACATGTTGACACTGAGATTAAGATGACGATCGGTGTTGGTTGGTGATCAGATCACCTCAAATTGCTGGTATGACGCAATGCACGTTATACGTGGGTTTTATCCAATCTAAAAAAATACAATCTTATATTGATTGATCGATTGATGTCCGGTTTTTTATTTCAGTTATCTGCAAAGTTAATAGGGTTACAAACATGATGAAACAACCATGGGAGAGTGGAATTATTGCCAACTACTTGCAACATCGGTTAGTCAACAAAACCTTATCTAAAATGAAATCCATCGAATTTGGTAAACATAGGGATAGTCCCATACTGTATAAGTGAGTCATAATTCGCAAGACATTTTATTACAGGATTCACTTGACCTCTCTTGACTCAAGTTGAAATTGTAATCTTCAACGATTTTGAAATCTTCCCTAAAAATCCTATTAGAAACCATATGGTACTGATAATATTTTACACCTCAAATGAACATTTACAGTATGACACATTAGTGAGTAATTGTGGTTATAAATTTTTGGGAACGGAAAAATGTTTGGGTATTGAGCAATATTGTTCTGTTTCAGCTCCATTTTCAGTTGGGTGGGAACATTTTGTGCTCAATGTTTCTTTCTTTTCTTCTATCATCTGACTTACATTATGAATTGATATATATAATTGTCGTTATAAATTGTCAGGTAAGAAAAAAGGTTACTTTACTGAGCAATAGTGTGTTTTATTACAACTTTATGTCTTCATAGTGGAAACAGTTTGTGTCCAATGTTTCTGTCATTATCTATATTGATTCTTAATTCATTTTTTAAGGTACGCCCATAGTTCTTCAACAACATACAAGTTCTTGAACAGACCTACAATACTTTAGAGAGGGTTGTATCTGAAAATTTTTTAACGTATTAGGCCTGTTCATAAATTGAAATGTCATTATATTTCAGTAATTTGTAATACAGTAGAACCTATTATTAAAAAGAAAGAGTGTTCAATTAAGATGGGGTCCACTGGATAGGGGTTGAGTGCTAAGCAATAGACTAGACTATATAATTCTGGCATTGTGAAATTCATCTCGGAGCGGCGTCCGCTTGATGATGATGATGATGATGAAAGTGTTAAAATATATAATTATTTTCCTCATTAGTTTCTCACGAGAGAGTTTCCCCTAATAGAGATTTCTATTGAATGGTGAAGTCCTAAAGAGTGGCTCCAATTTAATTAATGTAAATGTATAATAACGACATTTATGTTTGCATGCTGATAATGAAAGCTATAAAGCTTTTATTTTAGATCATTTTTTATGGAGATAGTGACGTCAGTTTGGAGAAGATTTAAAGAAGATACAGAAAATACAGTGTTTTGTTCATAAATACGCCTGCTTTACCCTACACATAATGTATTCGACATCCTTGGCGATTTGAAAAATTCTTATAACTATATTAGTTGTTATCTCTATTTTGTTGCGTCTTGTACTTCGAATGAGGTGAAAGTTATTTAAGGTGAAAGTCGTTGTGACAATGCTTACCAACCAAAAGCATGTAACAAGGCATTATATGTCATACCGTAAACGTTTTATTGATCATTTTCTCGTAACAAGAATATACATATTAAATCGGTAACGACCACAACATCAGAAAGCGACACACACCTGATAGAAAAAAAACACCGTGTTATTTACCTCACACAGTTACCTATATTTAACGGCATAACACCGAGTTTGTGTTGTCTTATAGGCTTGTAATGATTTTCAGTAAAATGAATCAGCTCTTAGTTATTGCTCTATCAAATTTGCCATCATCATCCGAACTGACGCTTGTGATTGGTTAACTTAATGCGTTATACGTAGACATCTACGTCTTTCTGCTGCGTTCCACTTTGATGCAACGCAACTACATTAACACAGAGGAAGTGAGTTGACCAATCACGAGCGACAATTCGGACGGTCCATCGCGTTGTGATTGGTCAAATTGCATGGCACGTCTTTCTCGCCCAGGTAACTACAACCCGTTGGTATGTAGGTTCAACAGGTAGGCTACTAAAGATTAGGGCTATTGCCAATTCGCAATTACTAAACATAAAATAGTCTAGACTAATTTAGTACAGTTCTCAAAGAGGGATTATAACTATCAATAGACAAAATCAGTTCTCTTTTGAGAATACGGGTCGTGGTCACTTTGGGTGAACGGTTGTGAAGTATGATCGAGCTGTGAACATGCCAACATCGTTCGTACCACTCATCCGTTATTTCGTCTGCTGGCAATAAACAGTAAAATCCTTAATCGAAAAAGGTAATTGGGCAAATGAACTTTGTATTTAGGCTAGCGAACTTTTATACGCTCTACAACAGAGTCATAAAACGCCGACATTTGTCAAAAGATCAACTAAACTAATTTAAAAACTGTCTCAGTTAAGAACAATTTCTTAGAATCTTGATTCAATGAGCCACTCCCCGATGGTCACTCCTAAAATTGTTTTCGGTGGGTTCAACTATTACCTATAAATCACCTTACACTTTGTTCGTGTTATTTTACAGTTTAATTCACCAGAGAAAAGAATTTAGTATTTGAACCAAAACAAACATTTCTTGTAATATCAGATTAGGGAATTGTGTCTGATAGCGGTCTCGAATGATGTGATAGCATACATGTTCCTGAACACTCTTACATTACCTTAGAGAAACTGGGGTATGTAACAAAATGTTTCTCCGTAATTGTTAGTTATTCATAAATTAAAATTTCGTAAACATATTCTAAGTAATGCTAAATACCCCTAAAATCCCTATTAAATTTACTCCTTCGGGACCCATCAAAGTTTCTCTTTAACAGGTGTGTCTCTGAATTGGGGTTAAAACATATCTCCCCGTTTCACCTTATAAAGATGTCCCTGAAGGGTGTAACAAAGAAGGGCTTATCTATTCAAGATTCAATTTATTGTCACATAATATTACATACATGAAATTTGTTTTCTTGAGCTTAGAAACATAGATACAATACAATTTAATACACAATATAAAAACATAACACCTTAACTAATTATCTCTTGCAAAATGTACATTATATAGATGACAAGCTTATGGGAAAAAGAGTCTCTAAAACGGTTGATTTTAACTTTGCATTGCCGAATTCTACCAGATCTATTAAAAATTACAATACTATTTAGTGGGTGAGTCACATCTTTAATTATCCATTCTATCATCAATTTAAACGTATAACAAAGATTCTTGACAATAATAAAGGTTATCCGAGGATAACCGATAATGGTATTTCCAGGGAAGAGTGAAATTACATTTAAAGTACAATTTGTATTTTCAATCTTCCCTGGTATTCCTCTTTACATACTGAAAGGATGAGAAAGTGCAAAGACACAGGTTCGGATTAAACAAATCAAGTGTTATCAGTTAAGTTATACTACCAAAAAAAGCCGATGAAAATTGTTTAATAATAACATACGATGCAATATAATAATTAATTAATGTATGTTCGAAATACAGGCAAATGTATTGCGATAAGTGAACACAAGAATTGTTGCGTGCTTGGTTTTGTTGGCAATGAGTGACTAGCGATTATCTTAAATAAACTTATTTCTTTGGTCAAGTTCAATTTTTATGTTACTTCACAACATAAACAAATCAATTACCATATATTTGTCATTTACAGCAGACTATATATGATGTTAAATAATTATTGATTTGATTTATGGCGTGCAGGAGAAATGTCAGAACAATACATACATCTTATTTCTTATTTTAGCTTGTTTGATTGTTTCTGTGGAGCAATTTACCTGTATGACAGGTGTTCCAGGTACTGTTTAGGTATGTCTGATGTCTCTTATATTAGATATACACACTCACTCACTCTGGAACTCTGCCCAAAAGATATCTCGCTATAAATCACAAAAGTTTAAAAGAAATGCATTAAGAAGGTGTTTTAAATCATGTATTTGAAAGACAATTTAACCGACATTATCTTCTGGTTTATTTTATTAAGAGGTAAGGATTGAAACATCAACGAATTCCGTTAGGTATGATAACATAAGGAGTTACTCTGCCTTCTTTAACAATCAATCTTTAACAGTTGAACATCATCAACGATGATCCTTTTTTCTATTCTAAAATATATTTCGTTCATACGTAGGGGAAACATTTCTTGTTATTCCAGGGTAGCAAAATGCTACACAAATTAATACAAATAAAAATAGGAATGCGATGAGGAGATGTGAGCAGGAACACCACCTTTAAAGAATTCTGCCCAGCATAAAACGTATTTTAAAGACATCCATCTAATTACAACACAACATTCACAAATGTTGTCACCTCTAAACGTACTGTTTCATATTTTTGTCCCATCCGGACTCTTGCTTTCTAACAAACACTTCTCTATAGCTGAAAAATAATCCAGTAATCATAACACAGCACTCACAAATGCTGTCACCTCTAAACCTAGGCCTACTGTTTAATATTTTTGTCCCATCCGGACCCAATTGCTTTCTCACAAACACTTCTCTAGCTGAAAATTAATCCAGTAAAACGCTATTTATGTATGTTGAATGTTATTGATATTCTAATTTTTAAAATCCCCTGTCGTACCAATGAATATTCTGTTTAAATTACACAACGTTATTTGTTTCAAAGCTATGTTCTACTATGGCAATGTTGTTATTTGTTAAGATAAAACTATTTAAAGATGTATTGTCCCCCTGAAAAAAAATAATTCATTTTTATGTTGAATATTCCATTTTAATGTAACATAATAGTTATTCACTTGACCAAAAATTGGATCGAAAAAAATGTATTTACCTGAAAAAATGTAATTTAAAAAAGCAAAAAATAGTCAAATTGGCAGCCAGCCAATGGATTTTTGGTTGAATTTAACCATTTATTTTGTCATTTTATAAAAGAAAACATTCTTTTTTTTCTTTTTTTTCTATGGAAGTGATTAACTTTATTAAAACTGCAAAATAACATATTCAAAGTCTGATTTAATTAATCTTTTTTTCATGTTTTTGGGGGACAATACATCTTTAAAAATACTGTTCGAAAAAATACGGATTACAAGATATTCTGCTGAATTTTATTACACAACTCTTACGTTTCTAAATTTAGCGTGAAATATTGATTCGGGTGGTTTTGTTTAGTGGTTCTAGGCTTATTTACGTAGATCAACCACACTTTTTTATAACGAGGCTCCCAACATGTTCTGTTCGTGATTGAAAACCACATACGCAATTCTCTTGTGACAACTACAATAATTTACCTATGTATACGTACACATTTTTGTGGTTCATTCGAATTTAATTGACATGTAGCATAGCAAAGTCTAAAGTGGGTCTACTCAGTCTACCCAGGGCAGGATTATGTTTACTACACACCTTATTTATTTGAACTTTTCTTGTTTGGCTTTGTTTTACGTTTATTTAAAATCAATGATAAGAATTAAAAGCAGCCGTCGCAGTAGTCTGGGCTCCAGACGGAGTTTTGTCTTAATATTGGTAAAAAGATAAGTATTTTTGCACATATGGCGTTTCATACGTGTATTACTTGAGTTTTCAGACAAAAATCAAAACGACGACGTGTGGAATGACATAAAAAAGACAATAAATACAGACTTGGAGCAAGTCTACCATCGCAGTTGCAAATAAGATTCTTGATGACATAAAAAATCACTATCACGAAGATGAAAAAAGTCTACAGCTCACTATGTCGGTCGGTTGGTCGGTCGGTCGGTCGGTAAACACTAACTTGAGCACACGACTGCAGCCATCTATATGGCCTTGTTATATGAACAGAGATGATGCATGCTGCATCCAAAGTTAGTAAGGTTTTGACAGCTGTTGCAGACAATGACACGAAATATATAGATTTATAAATGACAACAACTAAATAAAAGTTAATTATAATATTGTCAGCCATCGCTGACTATAGTGAGCGCAATGGAGATACAATATTTGCCGCCACCTCTTCAGGCACATGTCGTCCTGACGATGGTGTTAATAAATGTATTCCTTGCAGATGCAGTGTTGTAAAGTTATGCTTATAAGAAGAGCAAAACTTTACCATCCAAAAAATGAGTCAATGATATAGGCGTTATGTTATTCTGTATCATATATTTTTGCGAATACCGGGATAATTGTAGATCTGAGAATCGACTGATATGCATCAGAATAAATGATGTTAATTATTGTTTTATTATCAAATAATGTCAAATTGATTAATGAATGTGTAGTTAACATTAAACCTTTATTCCGTTAGTTTGAACTATTCACACCGCCATCGGCTTAATAAATTACACCAGTCCTAACCTCGCACAATATACGACCGTACATCAGACAATGGGAAGCGAATTCGTCTCACTTATGTACCAAATATTTTGAGCTACTAACTTAAATATACATTCATTTCTAAATTGGAATTTATTACGATCTTATTGAATTGATCTCACACTTGTGGTAAATCTGTCTCCGAGGCGACGTTTCTGAGGTGATAGTTCATGAGTTAAATCTATTGGAAACACTCTGTAAAACCGTGGACGAGGAGTATTTTCTACTTTCATGGTAAAAGGATCCCAGGATCACGGTAAACCTGCTCCCCGATGCAGCCTATTGGCTATAACATATGGTACTCACCCTTAAGCAAGATGTCTTACTTGTATTGCCTCGCCTTCAGATGGGACGCAATGTTGTTGGTCCTGTGTACATATATAATAATGTGCATGGTCAGACTATACTGATAATGGTAGGCGCTACCGTAAGGGATCTAATCCGAATTTCCCCCTTTTTTACATTCACATTTTATATTTGTTCAGAAACGAATCCTTATTTGCAAAAAAAAAAGCAATAATTGAATTGATGTTGTCACTTTGCAAGATCCAGTATGTTGTCTGTGAAAATCAGGTCAATCGATCCAAGTGTCAAAATAAGGTGGAGTACCAAAATAGTATCGTGGAAAGTACAACAAAATTCATTTTCTCTTGAGCATTCATGTTTATATTTAAGCTGAGTATTTAAGTGAATTAATATTTTGTTAGATAAATAGTTCGATCTAATTGTATCTTAGGTATGTTAACGTCATGCAACGTCATAAGCGTATGTAGATTAAATTGCCCGCCAAATTAGGACCATGCTAGTAATTACACTTACCCTCTTTTAATTCCCAAGTGATTATAATGGTTTAGTCTGAACGAAGACAGTGTTAGAAACGTGCGGAAGCTAACAACCACCACTAACCCTCTTTGCGAAAGCCATGAATCTCCCGGCAAATACCGAATCCGAAGCATTAGGCGTGTTCATGAGGGGGCCTAGAAAGTCGAAGGGGACAGGGTGTTATAGGTACGCTGAAACCGGGTCATACTATCGAAAGGTCAAGTACGTATAAGGAAATTGTGCTGGTTACATGATTGACACAGTAGCCCGGGGATGTTGCTGTAAAACCAGTCAGCACATTTTAATGTTTTTACCACATTATCACACTTTCTCACACATAATATGCAGTGAATAATGGTTGTCTATCAATCGTTCACCGTAAGCTAAATAGTACAACGTACATGAAGTTCAACTCATCCATCGATTATTGTACACTTAAATTAAAATTTATTTAATTACAGTACTACACAGTACTCCTGAGACAATAATTAAAATTTAGAACGCGCCAATTTCAAACAATATTCAAAGGTGTAGTAAGGTGATGTGACACGCACACTGATCTTGCCTGTTTCTATTTCCATTTTAAGGGGTTTAAAACTTTATCTATAAAAAGAAAGACTATATTACATTTCTTGTATATGTTGCAAAAAATATATGCATTAGGGGCCTACGGTAAAATGTACATTGTGAATAAAGTACACGTAGGTTCACTGGTTAGGCCGCCTTATTACGGTAGGCCTATGTACCAGCTGATTGCCGAGCACGAACTCGTTACTATTCCTTCTCTATACTACCGGTACTGGCTGATGTGATGACGTAATAGGTTAAAGATGATGAAAGTGACGAAAATGATGACCAGTCTCTTTTTTGTATGCAATGACAGGAAGTCATGTTACTGCATGCTTTCATAATTCCATTTTGTAAATTCAAACCACAGAATCACAATGCAAACAAAACTCAATAGGAAACGACGTACATGAAACAAATAAAACAACATGGTATCTAGTGTCAAATCTCGTTAGACAGGTTAAAACAAAACTAAACTACCGGTAGCACACGTAAACGAATGCGCCGTAGGCTGGAATGACAGTCCTCTTGGTGTAAGCAAACAGGTTGGTATAATAGACCCATATTTGATATTCAAATTGGTTGTTAAATATATTAGATGACCAGAATATGGCCTCTTGTTATAGACATTATTAATACATTTCCAATTACTTAAATCCACCCACGGACATCGATATTTCTGTTCACATACCTTATACGGTAACATTTTGTGTTTACGTTTGAGCACCTGGACAGATCGTGTTCATCATCTATTCTCACAGGTTGTATACCTATACCCAGGAAACTGGATGGATTTGCTTTATATTTTAAAAATAATTTTAAAAATTCTTCTCTCTTGCTTTCATTTATTCATTCACTCACTCACTCCACCCTTTGTTCGTTCGTTTACTCACTCTCACACTCCATCCTTCCTTCGTTCGTTCCTTCGTTCGTTCATTCGTTCGTTCCTTCGTTCTTTCCTTCGTCAGTTCCTTCGTTCCTTGGTTCGTTCGTTCCTTTGTTCTTTCCTTCGTTCGTTCGTTCGCTCCTTCGTTCGTTCGTTCCTTCGTTCGTCCGTCCGTCCGTTCATTCGTTCCTTCGTTCATTCATTCATTCGTTCCTTCGTTCATTCATTCGTTCGTTCATTCATTCAATCGTTCTTTCGTTTATTCACTCATTTAATTAACAGTATTGCATATTACATAAAATGGACTAAAAATAATTCAATCAATTAACGAGAACTTCACTGCATTCGTGATTAAAGCTTCTAAAATGGCCATCTTTGCGTCAGCATGACGTAGTTAAATATTGATTCCTTTTACCTTAATTAATATCGGTCTTTAATTAACCCGGTTGCTTTTATCACCTTCTAATAAAATATTTCATTTATTGCAAGTGGCAAGTTTTAAAAAAAGCTACCATTGAGACTAAACACAACATAATTTAAAAGTATGCTTACTGAGACCAGTGCAGCATACATTGTTTGGAAATTCCTGTAGGCCTACTTTGCTGATGTTATTTGTGGACCTGAAAAACATATATTGATGAGGAGAATTAGGCAGCTGTCGACTCACTTTATCTGCTTTATCTACTGTCAGTAGAAAAAGTCGAATCAAATATCTCTGATGCATTGCTAAATTATGATGTGAACCTACAGAGTAAATTACTTGTTTTCATTTATATGCAAAGTGTATACACCATCAAATATAAATTTATACATAGAATAGAACATGATTTTAAATATGCACACGTTTTGTACGTTACGAATGTACAAAAACTGAAAAATTATTGACATAGTTGTTATAAACGAAAGAAATTCTACAAAAGACACCGTTTTTGTGCCCAAATATAGTAGTGATATGCTCAAATATGGTAGTGATATGCTCAAATATGGTAGTGATATGCTCAAATATGGTAGTGATATGACAAAGTTTGATAGTGTAAACAGGGTTTACAAACGTTTTAACGTTTTATAAAACAAGAAAAAAAAAGAATAAAACATAGAAGGACAGAGAAATTAACATTGAAATTAGAAATTTAGTTAAAGATATAATTTAAACTTACATGTAAATAACAATAAAAAGGTTATTATTTTTAGTCGCGTGCAACTCGACTCTATAGCTCACTATGTCGGTCGGTTGGTCGCTCGGTCGCTCGGTAAACACTAACTCAAATTTGCGCACGCGACTGCAGCTATTTAATATTTTATTTATTTATTTCATCGTCGTAGGCCCCATACTATAGAAGCAATGTTGTTGAGTCTAAAACGTTTGAAACATAAATCGACTGGTGTTTTTTTGCTACAGGCAAACAGACAATGATACTACAAAACATTATGACAAACAGAGAAATCGTCCCACTTTCATCGAGTATTTCGAGAATACTTTTGGAAAAATATCAGGCCAATTAATCACATTTATATCTAAAAAGTTAGCTGTTAGCTGCAGACTGGAATGGGAGTAATTTGACTCTGAGAGAACCCGGTCCGTGTCTGTAGAGTCGGGAACTTTAGTCATTGGTTTTCTTGTTTCCCGATGGATTGCACACACAACTTACTCACAACACAACACAACTTCGTCTGTACCAATAAGATACATGAAAACAATGAAAGGAAATGGGGGTAACAACACTTATAGACAATTCCACTTTCATTTAACGTATAACATACTTTTTACGGTGTCTTTCGATTTTGCTTTCAGAAGAATTTAGATACTGTTATCAATTATTGACTCTCAAAATTGATGAAGCACACCTACTGTCATTTGATGTTTTTATTTCACCTCTATTAAAAAGCAGCATTGTTAGTATTTTATCAAACAATTTGACAGATAAGCAATTTACTAAACAAATTATGTGTTAACGGAAATACTTATGGACAAATACAGGTTAGACTTGGCTGACAATGATGTAGTAGACGATTTCGTAATACCTTACGTGACAAACGTGTAAAGTATTGCCTACACCTAAACGTTATCGGCTTATCCAAAGAAACCATACTCATGTGTATATTCACCCTACAGGTATGACCCAGGAGTACCTGCAATGCCTGCATTATGACACGACAATTCTGTTATCTACTAGTTATGCTTGTGTGATGCATCCTTCAAAAGTAAAATAAACAAACTCTCGAATATAATATACAAGACTAGAGATGTTTTGCACCCCGCATCGACTCGACTATTACTCATCTTTGGCAACTTGTATTGCAATCAATGATGAAATACCAAATAAAATACTTTAAAACATGGACATCAGCAAATACCAGTTTATGACGAAATACTAAATAAATACTTAATCTTAAATACAAGTGTGGCTTACTAAATATTGACCTACTTAATGACCGTGGACATAATGAAATCTTCGTATGATGTTTAAGCCTATATTAATAAACTAAGATATCAACTCGAATACATAAATAATAATCTCTCTCCCCTTATACAACTCTCCTCCTGTACCATACAATGGTAGGGATGGTTTCTTCACACAGCATTATTACGTCATCATACAAATATTACTTCAACTCAATAATTCAGTGTATAATTCCAACTACTACTGATAGAATTTTGGCAAATCTATCAGTCATACGTAATCTATGTCGTCATTCTAATTGGTGACCCTTTTAATAAGCCTAAAGGGATATTTTCTCTACCCCCATTCACTGCATATGAATGATTTTGCCGAAATTTAATTTTTCCCCTTAATCTGTAGGCTATAACGTCTTATTCTTCAAAACGCCTGCCAAGGTTTGTATTGGTCATCGTTATAACAATATTTTTTTTTAAGTCTTTAAATTGAGGAACTAACTTTATCTAGTGTCGTCTTTGGATACCGTGGAAAGTTGTCTCTTTTTCTGGTACTCACTCACATCTTGTAATTACTTTTCCAATTTCATATTTCGCATACACTGTTCGTATGTTTTCATATTTCGTTCCATTGCTTTCACGTAATATGCTACTCTAACACAAAACGCAATATAAATTTGTTTTTATAGTCAACAATTTTTATTTCCAAAACAATTATAATCAAGTACATTATAAACAATTCAAACTATAATTCAATTATACTCTTCCAACTCAATGAAAAATGTCATCAAATTAAATCAATTAAATTGTATAAGGCTTAGGCTATATTCATAACTTACTTTATATAATTTCTATTGAAAAACATGTGAAAAACAAGGTCATAAAGCATATTAGTTGAATGTTTACACAATTATGGCTCATTGAAAGATTATCAAACAATCGAGATTTTAAAGAAATGTTTACAAGAACGAGCATGAAAATCAAATTTTTGGTTTTTAGTACCAATGAATCATCCATTAGCCATAAAAGGAAACTTCTTCAACAAAAAAAAACCAAACACATACTAAACAAAGATGTCAAGTCGCGGTTTTAGTTTTAAAATATCTTAATTTAAACAAAGATATATATGTGTAAACATTTTGGAAGACTTAAAATTAAGTAGTAGGCCTTTTGATAAATCAGTTAAGATTAATAAAATACATCAATCGGCTATCTAGATATAATTGTAATCAATTACTGTATGTCTAAAAAAAATCCTATCAACATTTAACAGTAAGCCGCCTAGTAATAATGTTAATGTGAACAAATGTATAGGCCTAGAACGTTTCAGTCTATTATGCCTGAATCACATTGGAATGTAACTGAAGTTTGCCTGAGAAAGACTGCCGTTAAATTATTCGGCATCATTCAATCTAAAAGAATGGAAAATTGTCGGTAAGCATAAATGGAATAACTAGTTTAAGGGGTTTCGGTGTCTGAGTTGTTGGTCAAGTCTAGGCCTTCTGGGTGAGGCAAGTGGTAAGGCTCTTTAACGGGGATGACACCGCAATCTGAAACTCGGATGATTCTATCTGGGAAAGCATAATCATTGGTATCTTCATCAACGATCAGATCAATAATATCCTGTAGAATAAATTGATGGGTATTATTAGTAAATTATTAAGATATTAATGATTGTGCGTATTAATATTAACGAAATGTATCTCAAGAGAATAATTTTGGAATGTGGTCAAACCAAGTATTGCAACCACATAAATGACATAATCTCGAAAGCTTAAAGCTATATGTTATTCATTAATCTCGAAAGCTTAAAGCTATATGTTATTCATTAATATGAAGAGCCACCTATAGTTGGTCTAAAATCTTGCTTGGATCAGACTATGCATCGCGATGGCGGTAGACAGGATGTTATTGATAAATGGTAAGTCAAAGCACTTTATTAAGCAACCGTCAATGGGGGTGGTAGAAGAAAAATAATTAATACTGCAAAAGGGCATTAAATAAATCAATTAAATTAATAATATGGCAAACCTACCATTCCTTCAATAACTTTTCCAAATACAACGTGTTTGCCATCAAGCCATTTAGCACTGTTCAATAAGATGAAGAATTGTGAGTTGTTTGTGTCTGTTCCAGCGTTAGCCATTGATACCCATCCTGGTCCCCAATGCCTCAAGTTGAAGTTCTCGTCGGCGAAATATTCTCCATAGATGCTTCGTCCTGTAAAATGTAGAAATTAAGCGCTTAGCTCATCATATTCAAAACATGATTGATTTATCCCTCGACCTAGCAGTCCTCCTTCGTTAATTCTCATTACCATCGAGAGCAATCGTTTTGCTATTCAATAAGTTTCGTATTATTTTAAGACCCAATTAAATCGAATCTTGACTTACAGACAATTAGGCCTACACGCATGCGTACAAGTTGATTAATTATGGCTTCCTTTATTGTAGAATAAGGCAGTTGTATGGGATTAGATTCAACAAACAAATGAAAGAACTTATTACCTCCTGTACCATCTCCGTTTGAGATGTCACCCATTTGGATTACGAAATCGGGTACCACACGGTGGACAATTGTGTTGTTGTAGCTCATATTTTTCTAAAAGGAAAACAACAAAAAGCAACAAAAGTAAAAAAAATGATTTTTAAAGAATTATACATTTATAAATTCATGTTGAAGTAACAGACAGGAACTATACATTTTATACACAAAGATCAGAAGAGCAATTCAGTTGTAAAGTAAAATGTGAAGACCGTAATTTTTTTTTTTCATAAACTAGAAGCTTTAAATTTTTCAAATTGAAGTATATCCTATAATCTTATGATCCTATAGTGATGAAAGTACGTGGACTGTTAACTAAATATATACTGCAACGAACTGCATTTTCTCAGTTTGTAATTTCTGCCATACAACAAAGATCATATTAACATTTGTTGGACAACGAAACCAGACTATTAACGAAACACATACAATGACAGTATGAAAGATACATTTGAAATAAAAACATTTACAAAGAAATTCAGTAATCATACAAGAGCGATTATTATTCTGTTACTACTTACATCTTTTCTCCATCCTCCTCTTGCCAGGGCAGCAAAGTTCTGTACTGTAACTGGGCATGTCTCACCGAAAAGTCCAATAACGAATCGGCCAGCTGGCTCGTCATCAATCTCAATATCAAAGAACACTTTCTTGGTTACAAGTAAATCGTTGGTTCTGTCACGGTCCGTATCTTCCCATGGTTTTGGTTTTCTTGCTTTACGTTTCTTAGCATCCACAGAAAGGAATGATGCCACCAGGCAGAGAATTACGCAAATGTAAAGTGTTAACTTCATGATCTGAGGAAAAAGAATTATACAAATTCTAGCAATTCTACTTTTGATCGGTTCAACTGTAAATGTTAAGTTGTAAGTTGTATCCGGATTCCTCAAACGTCTATGTCTAACAGTAGGCCTAATTATAGTTTTGTATCATAGAAAGAAAAAGAAGGGTCATATAAGCTATCTGGCTTTTTAACCGACCCATTAACACCAAGAAAGTATTAGGCAAGCAAATAGTATTAGTAAATAACTGGTCTAATAGCTAGATAAAGGTTCGCCTACACTGTGGAGTTGATACATCTTTCTAATGAATTTAGTGTAGGCCTAAATTAAAAAAAGTTAGGCCTAAGGTGAATGTATAATCTAGATGCAAAATGTTTTAGAACACTTATTTAATCGAGAGAGGTTAATACTATTTTAGGCCTATACACAGATTTTCTGGTGTATTTTTTTAAACATACCGTACTATATCAGTGTTCCACACATTTGACTGAAAAATAAGTACAGTTAGCTTACAAACAACAAGAAAATAACGAAACTCCAGGCATACTTACAATATTTTTTCCGATGTCTTGCTTCTTCAATCGTCTGAATTAACATGTGATGCCAATACCATTTCATAGCCGGTATTTATGTAGGAGATCGGAGCTTACTCGGCCAACGAGGGGTCTAAAAGCTGTTGCATTTGCCAACACGACACACGTAGACGTGTACGGATTTTTGTGAAGATTTTGTATTTACATTTGTAACAAAAGATATAATTAGTAGTGAGATAATGAGTCGCTTCTTTGTTCACATTGTGTATTAGTGTTGATCAAAATATATATTTTGCCATATTCATAATCTTATTATAATTATGTCATATCAAAGTGCAGCCAAGATTTGTTAGGTTGTCTACCCTCCTCCTTTCTGTTTGTTTGTATACGATATTTTTTCATCTTATGTCTCATACTTTTTGGATGACGTAAACATAATTAGTTCTAAATTTCCTGAGAAATATTTGGAAAATGCTTATAACTATAATGTTTTTAACGTTTATAATACTATATAACCAGTTTTTAATTTACTTTTTTCTCCCAATGACTGAGTTAATGAGTTAGACCTAATTAGATTCTCGACTTATATTTCTTATTTAAGTGAATATTAATTTTATTATCATTATTTGAATACAATTACAAAATTTCAAATAAACTGAATAAAAAACATTTTTTTATCCATTTTCATAATTCGTAATGTCATCTTATTCTATCATTTCTACTTATATACTCCATAATCTCAAATTATAATTATAATACATAATCTCGAATTATATAATCCATAATTTCGAAATATATATTCCATAATAACGAATTATGTAATGCTTTAAAAATAAGCATATACAGTGTAGGCCTCTATGTACAGTACAGAATTTGATTCTTACTATATTCGGCGACAACAGACTCATTTCCCACTCGTCTTTGTTTTCAACAAGGGGTATCCCTGACTTTCATACCTATTGTCTACCAAACGATTGTTTTCAAATCCCCATAACGTGGCAGGTAACACATTTCAGATCACAGCCGTATCAACATTTTTTATCACATGTTTAAAGATATATTGCATGCCATAATAATCGTATAATAATATTATATAAGTTATTCACTTCCGCAGAAAACTGAATAAAAAATGACTTTAGGCCTACTTATAAATAGACAAAATAAAGGTTAACCAAAAGCAAATCGGCCATCAGGCTATCTTTTTTTTTATTTAATGTTTTATATGACATTAAAATGGCAAATTCAACAAACAATTGTATAAAAGATTTTTTTTTCAGGGGACATTATCTTCAATATGAAAATGGAAAAACAAGTATACGAAAGTAAAAACATCAGTACGAACATTTTCTTCTAATCCAGTTTTGAGGGGCCATTATTTATTGGTTTTATTGGGCTTTTTTGGGGCTTTTTTTCTATATTGCATTAAGGCCTATAATATTATATTGAAAGACAGTGTTGTTTCATGTCTTTTTGTAGAAATACATAGAATATAACAATCATTACTCATTAATTTATCGAGAGTAATGTGTTCCTCAATCCAAAATATCAGTAAAAACAATCCAAAATATAGATACATTTTATTTTATAAGTAAGGGATTCCACATACAAGATTCAAGATTCAAGATTCAAGATTCAAGAAATTTTATTTGTCCATAAAAATGGAAATTCACTTTGCTTGGTAGATTAAAAACAACAATATTGCAACAATTTAAAACGTGCAGTATCCCAGTATCTTTAAATTAAAAAATAGAAGATAAATAAATGGGATTTGATTTGATGGTGATTATGAAATTGAATGTATATAACATGTTGAAAGTTGAATTTCACACGTGTCTAAGCCAAAACGAATAATACATGACAACAGCTGTATGATTATCAAAGAAAGTCGATTTTTGGTGGCGCATATTTAAAAGCATCTACTTTTGTAGTTATTCGCTAATTAAGGTAGTTCTTGAGAGTTTCCAAACTTGCTCCTTTCTTTACGAAATAAAATTAATATTATACGAGAGAATATTTCCTTTTTGTTGATCCAACAGATCGAAAAGTATTAAAAATGGTACTTACAACGACGATCTATTGGATCAGCAAAAAAAGAAAAATTCTCTCCTATAATATTATATATAAAATTATTTCAAGAAATTAAATACGTTTATACACAAGCATTCATTTGTTTGATACTTAATTTTTCCATTATGCATACAGCCTACTACTGGGGACCATTTTAGGTTATTCAATTCGATCCTATGGATCCGTTCAGGCTTTGATATATATATACGGGTGAGTTACAAGCAAGCAATCTTACTAATCAACGACGCTGATTGGTCAACTCATAATTTTATTTACGCCTACGTCGTTACGTTGCGCCTACCTACGCCGTTACTTTACGACTACGTCGTCACGTTGCGTCCAATCAAGTGGGAACCGAGTTTTAGCGATAATCGGCTCCATTAAGCCAATAACCGGGTAAATAACTAAGCCTGAACAGGTTCTATTTTGAATGAAGGCTGCCGTGAACGGTGGTCAACGATGTGCGCTAGTATATACGGTAGGCATAGGAAGAGCATACATCATTAGGTTGATAATGAATATCTTATGACAAGAAAAATTCAAATAATTCACCTAATAATAAATTTAAATACAGTACACATTGAATTATTATCAATCTTATATTTCAGTATGTAAATCGTTTAAGTAAAATGTTTACCATTTACCTGTTTCTGCTAATATATCCTTACAAGTATGAATTGTTGGTTCTTCAACAGAGAGTTCAGCTGGCCCAGAATTGCTTTGAAATTCGCGCTTCTACCAGCCATATCAAGCGACTTAATGTTGTAACAACACAGTGAGTAATTTTGAGCGTACGACGGCTTAATATACAGTGTATCATATCATTTTAACAAGAAACCCAAAATGAAATTCACAGTGCAAGCACTGAAAATGCAATAATAAAGGCAAATATGTCCCCTTTTGCAACAACACAAGTGGTGGATGGAGCATACCAACACAGTTCGTTCAGTCAGTCCACGACTATATTGCTGCATACAGTGTACACTGTCTTAGTCTACATAATTTGCATATTATAGAGAAAGGGTGCCTCACGCGCGCTCGACTTGAATGCACGTTAACTTAACTATTATCTATACAATACAACTGCAATGTTTCCTCACATACTTCTTGAAAGAATATTTGATAGAACATTTTATATTGTTGTTGTCGAGTGAGCTTCGAGTACCATATTATAATTCTCCATCACTGAAAGGAAAGATAGTCACATTCTAGTAATGCCAATCTTTACCAGCCACCATCGAAAAGAGGGAATGTTTTATAATGCTTTTAAGATTGTTTGTTGCTCCTATATAATATTCTTATTTATAACATAAAGATCAAGCAACTATTCAACTTGTAAGAAGAAAGATTTCTTTGAACCAATTGAAATAGTAAAGATAGACTATTATTAATAAATGTTAATATTGTATACCACATTCCACAATGTCGATCGTATACATGCTTCTCCACTAAGCGGGTCACGTTAAATATGCATATTTAGTACAGAGAGAGGCAGGCATACGGTACCAACCAATATTTTTTTAGAAAGATCTGTAAGCGTACTATGACCAAACCAACTATAAAACGAAGACAATTTGTTTTAATATTCGTGTACATTTGTATTTATTCATTTATTTCCAAAAACAACTATTATAATTAACAATCACAATATACACATATTTCACAAAACATACTTCAATCTAATTCTACTAACATTAAGATATTCAAAATGATAAATAATATAAAGTTGAAATTAGAGAAATCAACTTCGATTCTAAAGCAAAACAAACTTTACGGCCCATTTAAAAAAAAATCAAACGAAATTATTGACGGGCTAAATTTCACCAAACCAAAACGAGACAACCTATTTCTACCATACATACGACATCTACTAATACACTAAAGCTCTGTTTACACTATCAAACTAGTTTGACACAAAAAAAGTGCCCAAATATGGTAGTGATATGACATCATCATGTCCATATGTGGGCACATCACATTTTTGTTGTCACATAAAGTTTGATAGTGTAGACAGAGCTTAATATCAATACAACGGGACAATAAAGCACGTTTACCTCAATCCAAAAGAACCTTACGACACAAATTAAAAATATGTAATTATCAATAAATACATTTAAAAAAATACTGATGAACCCTGTTGAGGTTAATAAAATACATCAGTTTACATAATAAATATTTTAAATTACACATACATTATCTATTCACACGAAACATCAATGGTCTATACAGGGAGGTGTTATTAACAACTCCCTGGTCTATACACACGGAACACAAATGTCTATACACACGAAACATCAAAAGAAATGACAATAGAAATATATGCATCAAACTCCTCAGCCTATATAGGACCTGTTTAGGACAATAACAAACGACGATAAATAAATACATACACAGATTTTTCCCACAGAAAAACCGAAAATCAGAAAAGTGAAACTATTATTTTCATCGAAGAAAGTATAAATGGTTTTCCTAAGTTCTAGGATGAAAACGTTTCTATTATGTTTTCTGTAGGCAAAATATATATCTATCTGTTTACCGTTGATCGCCTTGTATAAACGAGCCTTTAGAATAAAATACGCGGCATCAATCAATATGAAGATGAATTAACAATGTGTGAAAAGAAATAATAGTATTAATCTAAGGGCTTTCTGTATTCTCCATGGTTGAGTTGTTGGTCAAGTCTAGGCCTTCTGGGTGAGGCAAGTGGTATGGTTCCTTAACGGAGATGACACCGCAATCTGAAACTCGGATGATTCTATCTGGGTAGGCATATTCATTAGTTTCTTCATCAACGATCTCATCAATAACATCCTGGGGAGAACAATTAAAGAAACAATAATTAACAACATGGCTAACATGAAATTATGAATTCCAAGTTTAGAAACTGTACAAGATTTCCAAGTAACAGGTATTAGATGCAACATTGACGGATCCGGGAAACTTGAAAATATGAATATATGGGTTAAGCTTACCGGTTTGAAAGCTGATATTAACCCAATCTTAATCTATTTTATTGATTATTTATTGTTGTTATTATGTGTAACTATTTATTTCTACTTTATTACCAATTTTCTTACAATATGAGCAATACAAAGTTATTAAAAAAATGTGTTTTTTTAAACAAAAGAGTATTCATCACAGATCTTGCAAAGATATTTACTTACATTATTTAATTGGTTCTATGTTTACGTTCGTTTACGGTGGACTTTCAAATCCAATGTTAAACTCTTAATTTTTCTCAACGTTTAAATAAACTGTATAATAGCATGTAGGAATCAATTGAAGTAAATTGTAGGCACATCAAAACAATTATGAAAACTCAAACATACCATTCCTTCAATAACTTTTCCAAATACAACGTGTTTGCCATCAAGCCATTTAGCACTGTTCAATAAGATGAAGAATTGTGAGTTGTTTGTGTCTGTTCCAGCGTTAGCCATTGATACCCATCCTGGTCCCCAATGCCTCAAGTTGAAGTTCTCGTCGGAGAAATATTCTCCATAGATGCTTCGTCCTGTAAATAATAGATTCAAATGATTATATTCAATATATTGATCATTAAGTTTAAAATATCATGCGACCATGTGATTAAAGACATCTTTCTGATGAGCGTATTGGATTAACATTAAGTCATAGTTGAACAAATAAAAATTACCTCCTGTGCCGTCTCCGCTTGTGATGTCACCCATCTGGAGTACGAAGTCCGGTACGACACGGTGGATGATTGTGTTTTTGTAGCTCATACTTTTCTGAAATTAAAAATTTTATAAATTTAATTACCAAGATGTATATAAATTAACGTGGTAGAATCGAGTCAAAGACATCGAAGATTACAAGCGATCAAGGCTTTAGTAAGACAGCAGCTGAAATTAATACTCACATCATTTCTCCATCCTCCTCTTGCCAGGGCAGCAAAGTTATGTACTGTAACTGGGCATGTCTCACCGAACAGTGCAATAACGAATCGGCCAATTGGCTCGTCATCAATCTCAATATCAAAGAACACTTTCTTGGTTACAAGTAAATCGTTGGTTCTGTCACGGTCCGTATCTTCCCATGGTTTTGGTTTTCTTGCTTTACGTTTCTTAGCATCCACAGAAAGGAATGATGCCACCAGGCAGAGAATTACGCAAATGTAAAGTGTTAACTTCATGATCTATGGAAAAATAATGTTAACGATGTCAACATGGTCTTCGACTTTGTGGTTTTAATTGCAAACATGTTTTAAACATTCTAACATTTAGTGTCGAAAAGTTATGCAAACTAGAAATAATAATTTAAAGAAGTAGCAAGAAGCTTCCTGACGCAAGCTTATCCACAATTTTCATCCTGTTGGTGCAGTAGTAGCCTACTCACTGCTTCCTTGGGCTCGAATCTAACCCTAGCCATCAATGCAAGCGCGGGGGTCTAGAGGTATGGACGTTAGGCTAGCTCGTGGGTTCGAGTTCCATCCGAGAAAGTTTTACAGTGTAGGACAAGAAATCTGACCAAACTAGAAGTGTTTATACAAATTACAACTACGGCGCTAGGCCAAATAATAGTAAAACTAGGCCTATAGTATAAAGACTGCAAAAGAAGTTTATTCCAAACTGAAATGTAGTATCTGAAAATAATGGTTAGTCTACATAACAACAAGAAATAAATTCGCTTTAGTATACTTACGAAATGTTACTTCAATCAGTTCTGATTCAAAATGTGATGCCAATACCATTTCATAGCCGGTATTTATGTAGGAGATCGTGACATGCCGTCCAACGACGGCTCTAAAAGCTGTCGCATTTGCCAACACGACACACTACACGTAGTGTAAGGCCTAGATGTGTACACACCGTGGGGATTTGTGTCATGTATAAGCAAACCTTTGTAACAAATTCTATAATTACAAACGGGATAATGAATCCCTTTTGTTATACTTAAAGGTTATTGTTTGAAGGTGAAATTGTAGATTGAACGTTGTAACTAGACCTAGTCATATTACTTCTTTTCATTTAAGAAGATATATTTATGTATATGAAAAATGTATAGTAATGAATTCGTAGTTGTAAATTTCGTAATTGTACGATAGACTAAAAAACACACTTTATTTTCTTTATATGTTTTGAGAAACAAACCTTCTTCAGCACTTCTTAATAACGAATAAAAAATAATTTAATAATTTGAACAGAACAGATACAGATCTGTTGCTCGAAAAACGTATGTACCATGACGAAATGTGTATTTTTGTTGCGAAAACCACAATAAGAAAAGTAGTTGTTTAGAGTAGTTAAATTTAATATTCATTATATTACATGAATTTACCATTTTCTTTTATTGAAGAGGCCTAAAGTGGACATTTATTTTTTCTTAATACAGCAAAACGTGAATGCCTTCTTGCAATAATGATTGTTGGATTTCGTTTAGGGAAGGTAATGACGAACGTTAAATCGGCCAAATACAGTCTCGAATTAACGGATGGATGAAACAGATTAAATCGTTTGTATCAATTACCGTCTCCTAATTCCGTCTACCGTTACTTTTTACGTTTCCTCATGAATACAATTATGAATATGATACGTTTATGAACATTCGAGACGCGAAAAAACAACTTTACAATAGTACAGTAACTTTAGTATTGGTATCATTGGCGGCGTGTATTACGTAATAAACCAAACCATTTATACTAGGACGATAACGATCAACGATAAGGATCGACGATAACGATCGACGATAACTAGATAACAGTGCATTTTCCTACACAAAATAAAAGAAATCGTGATTGATCATTTTATGTTATATTTAGCCCCAAAAAAGCTAGTATGAACACCTTTCTAATATCCTTCGTTTTATCATGAAGAAATCATAGTCTGGTCTCTATGGTTTTGTGTAAGAAAAATTTAAAATCTATTTGTTGTCGTTCGTTATATCGTTCGCAGTAATAAAATAAACGGACCTTTACCGCTTTTAGATTTACATTTTCCAATTCTAATAGCAGAAATATGAGGCAGGGTTAGCTTATAAAAAGACATTTTCTGAGAAGTACGAGCAGAGGTTGACGACAAGCAATGTTATATAAATAATGTTAAATTAGAAATCATACTACGACGAAAAATGTTCACTGTTTCGGCGACAACAGACTCATTTACCACTCGGCTTTGTTTTCAACAAGGGGGATCCCTGACTTTCACACCTATTGTCTACCAAACGATTATTTACAGGTCCTTAGTACGTGGCTGGTAACACATTGCCTATCTTGTCCACGTATCATCTTGTGGCAAACTCGAAACAATTATTACGTGCCATTGTGTGAAGTCACAAAAGATTACCAATTGAGGATATAATTTATTAGTTTACATTAACTAATTAGGGTTTTAGTAATTACTGATCAATGGTTTAATAGGCAACAACATGTTGCAAGCGCACACGTGTTATAAGGATAACACGCACTGATGTTATATTATGTAACATAGAAAATACAACATTCAATGATGACGTGGGGCCGAGTTGACGTGGGGCCGAGTTGACGTGGGGCCGACTTGACGAGACGGTTTAGGGCCGAGTTGGATCGAATTCTTTTAATATCACTGTGATCTTCTTCAAAGACGAATTATTGGAAAAAAACGAGTGGTAATGTATCAAAAAGCTAAAATTAGTGGAGCTGTATCTTGGTGGTTTAGCGTTCTTCGGTCCTGCTAGTGCAGAGTTGTAACTCACGATTCTCCCTACTTCACTCCGTAAGCCTCAAATGAAGACTTTGGATTTGTCCGACGAAAATGAGAAAAGAAGGGTAAATAAATATTTAGTCATATCACCATGGTGTTGCAGTACGCGTGTTGATCTACCGATTGTTTCATTGCGATATTAACTTTCCAAGCAAGTATTTACGCACACCGAACCATTAATGTTACATAACTATTCTTGGGAATAGTGTATTGAAGGACACTTTCCCGTGAAACGAACGAAGGGCAATATTATACAATACCACTACGGCCAACTCCTATTTATGGGCAACGACGACGACTCACTGTTGGATTAATTACAAAATCAGGACAGGTTACAGAATAAGTTTTTTTAAATAGTTGTTCGTACTTTAAAAAAAAAAAGAATCTTAGAAGCGAGCCAACAAAATGACTTTAAAAATAATTTGATTCTCAGACTTTCTAGCGTAAAGATTTGCATTTATTCCACAAAATACAACCTAACACATACGATACAATATTTTGTAGTAACTACACATTAACTTATTCAAATACATAAGTTTTAGGTATAACTAAGTTCATTGAAGGGTGATTTATATTTAAATACACTTCACGAGTTTTATAGGCTAATTCGTATTTGGCTATTAATATGCCTACAAAAATTTAAAAGAAAAAGCAAAAATATATTGTTATTTCTTAAATAGTAGTAACTTAAAATAAACTAAAAGTTAAATATCCTACATTGCAAAAAGAACAAGTTTGCACCATATAATATATACTAGCACAGGTAATGTATAACATGTATTTTAAAAAACCAAATAGTGGACACGGCAAACATGTGACCAAAAAAGAACAGTGAATACTGTATGAACGCAATGTAAATAAACGTTTACTAATTATCGAAATAACGAAACGATTCTACAGCCCAAATAATAGAGTAGAACCCCTATTCAGTGGATACCCCTGTTAAGAGGTCACTTTACAATGGAACGAACAAGGAGCAACACTGTATTCAGTGACATTAAGGGGGCACTTTGTTGGGTCGCGAAGATGTCCCCTTAATAGGAACTCTAAAGACAATCACATAAATTAGAAAATATCAAATATTACATCTCCTTGCTTTCAGGTAACAGTAAACATATTATAAAATCAACAACTTATATTGTTTACAAAACACTATAAGCATAACTTAGAACTATTTTAAAGCAAGATCTAAGTATCTTTTTTAGATTCTTTTTAAATAATTGAAAAATAAACAACACAATATGCATTGAAGAATACCATAATTGTAATAAATAAATGAATAAGAGAAATCTAAGAAATATAAGTTAATGAGAAATAAGGTCGTGAGAAATAAGGTAATGATGAATAAGTTCACGAGAAATAAGGTAATGAGAAATAAGGTAATGATGAATAAGGTAATGATGAATAAGTTCATAAGGAATAAGGTAATGAGAAATAAGGTATTGAGAAATAAGGTAATGATGAATACGGTAATTGATGAATAAGGTAATGAGAAATAAGGTAATGATGAATAAGTTCACCAGGAATAAGGTAATGATGAATAAGTTCATGATGAATAAGGTAATGAGAAATAAGGTCATGAGAAATAAGGTAATGATGAATAAGTTCATGAGGAATAAGGTAATGAGAAATAAGGTACTGATGAATAAGTTCATGAGGAATAAGGCAATGAGAAATAAAGTAATGATGAATAAGTTCATAAGGAATAAGGTAATGAGAAATAAGGTAATGATGAATAAGTTCATGAGGAATAAGCAAATTTTATTACTGGATGAAACCACTAATGCTTGTAAAACACTATGCTGTTATTGCAACTTTTAACAAATAGGCCTATAAAATAAAAACTAATTAATTAATTAATATTACACTATGTTGCTACTATGCTAAAGCAGGCTTTGGGAATGTTATATAAATATTTGTAAGTTATATGTTATGTTATATAATTACCATTATAAAAATCAAAATTTATTAAAATTACCTACTTTAAGTTATACTTACTTGTTTACAAGTTTATAACTTAAGTTTGCGCACTTTTGTACATTTTTGTCAACTTATGTTTATCTCTCAGGTCAACATTTATAAAGCAAATAATGATATGATAATTTGCTAATAATGCCATTGAGCTTATAAAAGGGCATAGATTTAATCATTATCTGTCAAAAAACCTAATAACACAATTCAAGAATCAACTTTTCTTTTTAATTGGAAGATTGAAAGAAAGAATTTTGCCACATTTTTGTATTCTATCAATTTACCAATAAAAGTTTGTGTTATTAACAGAAATGGATGCACCACCATTAAATTAATAATCAAACAATGTTTATGGTTCATAAATATATATAAATTGTTTTTAATAATATTTAGTTTTGATTTTAAAAATATAGTTTATTTAATTAATTAAATTGACGTACTCTATAATAAGTAATGTGTTAAATAGCAATCACAAAATGGAGAGAGATATTACGGCTTCAATGATACTTATCTAAAATTTAGAATTTTGGGTAAAAAGGACATTTTTGTTTGTACTTGGCACACATTATTAAGTCTCAGATAGGGTTAGTAAAGAATAGGTTTTATTAAACAATCCTTTTCTATAAATAAAAAATAAACTAAGCATAACTTTACAAAAATAATTTGGAAAAGGTTATATTAAATAAATACAAAGAAAAAAAAAGATGCCAAATATAAGCCAAAAAAAAAGAAAATAATACAGTATATACAAATATGATGTAAAGGCACCTGAGAAATAAGTAAAGGTAGGTCTCCTTGGTCCAGTCAATGAAGATATCCAAAATTGATTTAGCCTGCTGCTAAAGTTTCTACATACAATACATGTTTTCAATTTCAAAATCATAAGTCTAGCATTTTCTAGTGCAGTTACTAGGCGTACATGCTCTATTCTCTTGTATGTCCGTATATAAATTGGAAAAATTAACAATATGTCTGGGAGCAGGTTAATAATGAATATACTAGCCAATTCTTCATACTGTATCTAGCTTCATACTCTATCTACACCCAGTATCATAGAACAATTCTACGATACAGTGTCATATTTGCATCACATGTGAGTCTGTATCATGTCACATGTGATGTTGAATTTACCCTAACTTAAAACCCTAAAACTAATTCCATGATATAAAATTCACATGTGAAGCTGTATCATAGGCCATAAGTCTAACCTTGACATAATACAGATGCCACATTTGATACATATGTCACACTGTATTACAGAATGTGCCTATGATACTGGCCATAGAATGCTATATGTGAAGATACAGTACAGAGAATTACAAGAAATCATACACATTAGTTATTCTATTGATACATCTCTGCAAGAACATGACTGTGGAACTATCAAAGGGGTGTAAAAAAACGTACTAATAATGACACTATAAACAAAATACTGTATTACGTAAATAAATTATTCATTCCTGATAGAGGACACTGACCTCATCACATTGCACTACACAAGATGTCATTGGCCATGACATCTTCTACATTGGTAATGATCTGGTGACAGCATCTAAAGATGGTCACCAACATCATCTACATCATTGCCATCAAATGGCAGCTACTGCACGTTGCCTTCTAAATATAAAAAACTTTTCTCGAAAAATAGATTAGTAATAGGGTTCTGACAAACTAATTTTAGTTTTAAGTACCAACCTTACAATGTATTTAAAAACCTAAACATTTAAATATTTTTTCACTAGTTAATGCAATAACACCAAATCACTAAACAATACACATCATTAACAACATTCACTTTGTTTTGTGTTTCTGAGAGCGACTATTAACTATCCTTGCCTTGAACAGACAGAGAATGTTATACTGTATACAGTGAGAACATTCAGTTACATAGCATAATAAAAATAATAATACAAATAACATTAGTATGATAATCTGCATAAAGCTTGGTTCCCACTAGCGATGCAACGTAACGCAACCTACGCAACGTAAGAAATTGCCCTTCCAATAATTGTGTTTTCCCCCGCCTGCGTGAAATCAAACCTGTGATGTTTGCAGCACTGTTGCATCGTCGGTTCCCACTTGTGATTACGCAATACAGCACTTTGCGCCGATACGTTGTTACGTTTCGTAGCTAGTGGGAACCATGCTTTAACTGTTCACATAGTTTTCGATTTGCGACGAACGATGACCAAAGTAGTATGTAGTGTTTTATTCAATATGTGCATGCTGGGATATTGGGATGTTTCCTCGCTCCTCCTACCTCAACAGAGCGTCTGCCAATGACACATTGATTGACCTAGGTAAGTCGTCGATCGTGGCAAATCGAAAGCTCAACTGAACTGCTGTAAGCACAAACGGTCTTTCAATAACTACAGATTGGAATAGCTACCTCATTAATATGAATAGATTCATCCTATTCTATAAAAAAACAATGGCAAGATCATTGAGTTTGAGCTAAACAACCAAAAATTTACAAATTAGTGAAATGGTCAAGTTAATCAAGGTAAAATACATAAAAGGCAGGCTTTGTACGGATACATGACTAGCTTTGGCTACTAGATTAGTAGAGAACATCCAAATATACTGCTCAGAGTTTTTTTTTGTATCCTAACTATAGCTCATTGGTAAATAAAAAAATGACAAATATCAGTTGAATCTCAAGAAAATGATAGTAAGTAATATTTGTAGCTTCAGCTACTACTGTAGATTTGCTAGCGTCCATTAAACATATACCAAGTGGCTTTTACTAATCCACTGTTTGTTCAGACGCTATCTATAGCACTAATCAACTCTATTGACATTTTAATGCACCAAACTATTACAACCATCTGCTTATTCATTAACTTAATACATTCAAGGTTTACAAAGGCATAACAATGTCTACAAAATATATAAAATATATAGTTTTGACCATAACAATCTGGCCCCATACATCATTATAGGAATTGACTTTAAACTGGGTGTACAGTGCCTAGACCATGGGAGATATAATGCCTAGACTATGAAAGTCTAAATACAGTCTCTACTGTACATGGCTGTTCGGCATACAACCGAAAAACTTGTGAGCATGTGCATATGTTGGATACGCTCTATTAATTCCATAGTCTAGGGGCTGTACAGTACAATTAAAAGCTTCCTATTAAGCTTGGTGCCCACGCAAAACAGTGAATTGACCAATCACAATGTGATGGGCCATCCAAACTGTTGCTTTTGATTGGTCAACTCACTTTTTTGCATTGCGTTCAAGTGAGAACCAAGCTTTAGCACTAAATTCTCTTTTGCAACACTTTTTCTTTTTTGTTAGCACTTTAAATTTGGAATGCTACAAAAGTTTCTTACACAACAAAACATGTAAAATATTCTCTCTTTTTAAATATGTACAGTAGAAACAAAATATGGCACCATTCAAGATAATGACATCATTTAACAATTAGTTTTGATTGGTCAAAATAGAATAAATATTTTTATGAAATGTGTGGTAAAAGTAGTTCATGAAACATGAAGACATAATTTGTTAATTAAAATGATCAGATAAAGATGGAATAATGCAATAAAATTTATCCAAAATTATATTCGTAATGAGCTGAAGCACCCCAAAAAAAATATCAGAATAGGACTCACAAATTTTGTTGTAAATTTAAAAAAAAGGTTACTTAACAATAGCAAAGCACCTAGGTTGATGATTAAAAATGAATTCTCTTGTCTCTTGGTTAAAGGCCATATTAGGTAATAATGAGATTATAAATTAAACTTGAACAAATTATTTTTAAATGTTAAGAAGGTACCTCAACGTTTTCATCAGGTATCAACATCTTACATTTGAGTTTGTATTACTTTCTATCACTTGCGATGAATTTGTTTCATTCTGTAAAATAAAAGTACACACAGAAAATTGTTTAAAAACCATTTAGCCATCAGCGAGGGCAGTATCACTTTTTTCTGAATAAAGCCCAGAACTGAATGAACTAATAATAATAATAAATTATGAGTTTCAAATTGGAAATGTGCTACATTCTGTTGGGTTTAAAGGGTTTCTTTCTTTGCATTTTTCTGTTTATTGTTTAATAGTCTTGTAATGGTTCAGATATGAAATCATAAAAGAAATTCCAAATAAATAATATACAGTAAGCTGTCAATTGTAAATGTCTTTATCAAATAGTTTTTTTCTTTTTAAAATGTTATCAGTATTTATTTTTTCTTTAGGTTTGCCAAATTGCCAAGGGTAACCATTCACTACCCTTCTTGAAGGTGGCAATCCCATTCACAAGACAAACATATACACAAGATGCTCTACATAAACATTTTTTTGGGAGTGGAGTTGTAAATTATTCTGACATATGACAGGACTTGAAACCATGACCCTTGGCCAAGCATCATAAGCCACAACGCCACTCCAATTGATTTAGTACATACCACTGAATATGATGGCGGTGGATTACGATATTCATAGTTCCATACATAGGAGTACATAGGGGTATAAGCTGTTACCCCTATCATATCCCCTGGTTCATCATCTTGGATATCCACTGACCCAAAAACACACTCAGCATAACTTGGAGGTGCTGAAAAAAGCACACAAAAATGTGTACATATTGGTAAAATATAGTATTTGTAATCTTACATTTAAAAGCAAAAATGTGTCTTTTAACCTCTGCTTACAATATCAAACTTTATGTGACAAAAAAAAATGTGATGTGCCCATATATATTTATGGTGATGTCATAGCACTACCATATTTGGGAATATCACTACCATAATTGGGCACATCACACTTTTTTGGCAAACTAGTTTGATAGTGTAGACAGAGCTTTAGATAAATGTGATACTTGGTTATAGAAAGTGGTTTGATATATGATGTGGTTTAATAGCTTAAGGAAATCAGACACAAAGAAAAAGCATAATTAATCAGAACATTTTAATCAATGACGTTTGTAATGTTAATGTTTATGATTAAAGTTAGTAGCATAATGAAAGACAAGGCCCATCCAGTCCATAGTAATTATCAATAGTTAGGAACTGGACAGCGATTGACGACTGCTCGATGTAGAACACATTGACTTTTTCAAATGTCTCAGCAGTTTAAGAGCCAACAATATTTGCATGGGTTCGAGGCCAACTCACTTCAGATAACGACTATAAACCGCAGGTCCAGTGAACACAGTTTGCCCGTGTGGACTTAAAAGAACCCAGGTCATCATTTGCATAAAAATTCAAGAACACTTCTATTAATTCTTTTATTCAGGCTTTTTAAACTCAGTTACGTAATTTTTCTGTCAGTAATTTTGTAATGCTAATGTATAAATTTTAAATATGTTGCCATATTCTGAATAACTTATAATAATTATTCTGACAAATAATTAATTTTGAGGAATTGTATATGAAATTCCTTTTGGAAAAATGAAATACAATATATTACCTTCTTGAGTACAAATATTACGGAATGTGGCAGGATTGAATCCCAATCCATTTGATTCAGTAGCCATACTAAAGTTGAAGCTATCAACCGCCAACGGGTCAATTGGTGAGTATGGCGGCGCCCTCAACGGAACAGTACCAATTACTATAGGAAGGTTTATGTACAAGTTGGTCGCACCAGTAATATCAAGACAAATCTGAAACAACCAAATATGATTTAGTGAAAATATAAATAAAATGAATATAATAATAAATATATATTATCTTCCCACAATATAACTAATTGCTATACGGTAGAATAACTATTTAAGCTGGGTGCCCACTAGAGACGCAACACAAGGACATCAATAAAACGAATCTGACATAAATCCAATGCAAGTGGGATTTAGATGCAATGTAAGTGATTTGACCAATGACAAGCGATGGATTATTTGAACTTTCGCTTGTCATTGGTCAAATCACATTGCATCTACGTTCTTGTGCTGGGTCTCTAGTGGAAACCAAGCTTAAGAGACTCCTTCGGAATCCAACAGTGTCCCTTAAATAGAGGTTTTCATCTGAATAGTTATTGAGCTACTGAGTATTTTTACATTATGTAAATATAAAAATCTGAAATACTTACACTAAGAAAATACTCAAGCTTGATTATACTACAGTTGGTCAACGTTGGCGTGATCGCTGGAATTTTTAACAATTTATTACTCCAACTATCTGAAGAGCGCCCTCTAATGGCTTTGCCTTGTATACAGGCAACCGCACTACGTACAGACCTCGATTTTCCGTCAGCATAGAACATTGTTCTTTGGTAGAGGGTCGCCTTTGGTTTCATTCTCCTTGCCGAGCCATTTTCATATTCGCCTGTAATAGCTATTGATTCTCCTATACAACAGAATAAAGTACTCATTTTCAATTATTGCCATAATAATGAATGTTTAAAGCTCTGTCTACGCTATCAAACTTTATGTGACAAAAAAATGTGCCTACATCATCTATTTTCGCATATTTATTAAAAAAAAGAATATTTTCATAGTAATCTATTCACCTGGACAATAACCTTTACGGTCAGTCTTCACTGACATGCTAATTTGTCCGGCCGCACACAGACCACAGCAAACGGTCTTTTCTTTTGTTCCTACAAGTGGCGTCTGAAATTTAAGATCAATTAACATAAATTAATATTGACAATACATATTTAATATAATAATTTTCAAAAGCACTGCAGACATAAGTAAACATTGGCAGCTTCTATTGATGGTCATTAGAGAAAATTGATGAAATAAAAAAAATATTTTCCTTACTAGAGATTTTTTTTTAAAAATCATCCTTTATTTCAAATAAAATCATAACAATGTAAAACAAACATCCCAGGTCACAGCTTGGAGGAACAATCATAATGCAAGGCAAACCAAGACAACAAATACAAAACGTATACCTACAAGTAATAATGGAGTGTTAATATCGATGTGGTCTATAACGGTAAAGGCCAACTTGGTACGACTGTTGAAACCCCATTGTTTATCCACCTCAGCCTTTAACCAATAACGAATCCTACCATACTTGCCTTCAAAAGACGTAGCAACCCTCCTAGAAAAGGAAAAAAGTCGTAAAAAAAGAATACTTTTTTTGCATTATGCATTCTGGTTTAAATAAACCCTTGTTTGAATAAATTATTTGAAATTTCTTGAAAGCAATTAAACAAAATATATGAAAACATAAAAAAAAACCAAAATTAATGTATAATTTTTCTGGTTAGAACTCCAAAACATCATTATTTAATGGATTTATTATATCATGCAATACTTTGACCTTGATGTAAAAGACTTCTTAATGATGTTTTTTTTCTCAAACCAGAAATGAGTTATTACTATATTTGTCTTGAAATAGCAGCAATATTCTTAATTACTAGTTACTTGTTTTGAATGTATAGTAATTACAGTATACTTGACGTGTATTTGAGCCACTGGAATAATTATCCTCCGTCATAGTATTTTTATGGAAAGGTCTATCTAAAGACTGACCACAAAACAAAATAATTATGCATATTTTATAGGGTTGCTTATACAAGTATTACTATTGTACATGGCTTGCCTGGCACAAGTGTCGATTGGAGTAATCCAATTGATGTATAACTTAGAGGGCTCTTGTCTATTCTTTTTTGCATTTTTAAAAAAGCAAAAGAAAAATTATTTATATTTTATTTTTGTCAAATGTTAACGTTTCATTTGAAAGAAATAAATGAAATTAAAGTGTACAATATTTAAAAAATAAAAATAATTTTGCATTGGTATAAACTGCCATTGTGCATCAGTATTTTAATATACAAAAAAAAATTGTATGGGTAATAGCATGCCATGGAGTGGTAGCAGAAGCTTATACCCTTTTCACATCTGCAAAATGTAATGATTTGTATAAACCAGGTTTGCATAGTGTGAAGACAATTTTCTGTAAAATCTCCCGAGATTTCATAGGAGTCCCTTGTGAAATACACACCAACAAGAGGCCTGTGTTTTTATTCCGAGATGTTTCGAGTTCTTACTGCGCACGCATGTATTACCCTGGTATTAACCAATCATATTAATCAAATATCGCGCAACTATTCTTTCCTCCAAAGATTTCACAAGGTGCGCGTATGCGTGTGTGAAAACGTGTCGGGAGATCATGTAGATGTGAAAAGGGTATTAGTTCCCAAAATATTTACATACATGTACAGCAAACAATGTTGAACAACAATTCAATGTTAATTGTTATTTTTGTGTATATTTCAATATGTTTATTGTTATCTTTTGTACACAATGGTGAGGCCTCTGAAAGGGTTCTGTTTACCCACAGCTTGTAGACTGTTAGTGCAAAGTGGCAAGTCATCTCAATAATAAATATTAACAATATATAATGACCTTCCTTTTAAAATACTGTAAATGTCATTGTCAACTATACATTGTATAAAATCTGTGTTAATTGCAGATATAATAATAAGCCAGAAAAAATATATGCAATATTTGTGCAGTTAAACTTCCATTTTTTTATTATTGCAATACGATAATATAAGTCAGGGTCATAAGTGTGTGGCTATGTATTTAGTCGAGCGTAAATCCAGTTTAATATAGGCCTACAGTTTTAGAAACAATTTAAAATAATAATCCATTTTTTCATGTAATTTTTCATGTTTTTTACCAAGTCATCCTCATTATATTACAGAATCATATGTGACATTACAAAATGGCATTTTTAAGTAAAAATAATAATTTTTTTCAGGGGAAAATATACTTTATTGAACTAAAAAGTCAACCAATAATGTCATCATACATTTTTTTATTAAAAATAACAAAGGATTTAAAATTCTAACAATAATTTATTAATTTTGAATATTAATAATTAATTTATGCTACAGCATACTGCACATAGTCAATACTCATTAAATGTCAACAATCAATTTTATTCAAAACAATGCAACTCGTAACAATGTATACAGATATAAATTGCATAAATTGAGATAATTTTAGGTTTGATTACAATGCAGAAAAAAATAATTCCTTATCTAATAAAATAAATTAATTTGGAATGATAAATGATGAGAAATACATTTATTTTGTAATCAAAGTCATGGCATACTGTAGACTCATTATTTTGGCTTGACAAAAAGACAATTTTTATTTCAAAATCAATAATATGGATATTAGAAATCAGTTTAACTGCAATGACTGTACTTTCATTTTGTCTGGCATCTCTATTTTATCTCATCTTACTCCTGTAGCAACTCACATCCCTACTGTAACATATTTCTTTGTATAATTGCTTATAACAATTTGTTTATTTACTTTGATAAAAGTGCTTAATTAATCAATTAATTAATGGCATGAATTTAAAACAATACACAAATCAATAGTAGTGTTGGTACTGTAGTATGAGTGCCGCTTACATGGATAAACCGATATAGGCCTTTAACCCTCCAAGGAGAGAACACAACTTGAAACACTCCTCCAGGATAATGAAATTCTCTCAAATGGGTGACCCTGTCCATGCTTTTCTTTTCGAGACTGTTAGCATCGAACTTCAAGGACAAGATAACAATATACTGTACCTTACTTGTGATATTATGAATTAATAATAATATGAATTAAAAAATCACAATAATATATATATATAATTAGTGCTGTACATACCCATATGGAATTTGAAAACTGAAGATAAATTCATGACGACCAACTCCTAAGACTGGGTTACTACCAGATTCATTCTCATCTGAAAATATTATCATCAAAAAAAATAATATAAATACTCTTAATTAATGCAAATCTTGATGTATTTCATGTTACAAAACATTGGCCTACTGTAAACGTTTTTCGCACCATGTGTTTACTTCACTGCACCTATGAAACGCTTTTAATATACTGTACAGTACCATCGATTAGTTTTAGCTACAATTTTGTCAGTGTTCTCCCGAAGCAGGTTTTGCCAGCATGTTTTGCAAATTTAAATTGGCTCCAACCGGTATTAAAAATAGTTAAAGAAAATGATACATAAAATAATCACTTATCTCTAGGTAGGTTAGGCCAAAATATTAAAAAACAAAGAGCAGTCAAAGGATACAGTATATTTTGTCAATTTGCCAGACTTGATTTCTACAATTGGGAGAACACTGTTGTGATATTGTTTACCAACAATGCAAATAATTTAATAGTTGATTCAGGAATGTCATACAATTAGTTACCTACAATAATGCATGCCATTTAATCCAAGCTTTCATATAGGCCTAATACAGGATAATGAAAGTTGAACTTTCATACTGTAACGTGTTATTATTACTGTAAGTGTAATAATTATAAATATTAATCACTAGAATTAAATACACTACCAATATGTCTATAGTTACATAAGCCAGCTCCAGAAAAAAAAAATCTGGTATTGACAAAATGATAATTTGAAAAAATGACTAGAATGGTACTGAATAATGGACACTCCTAGTGTACTATCCTATTGTACTCTATCATACAGTATTCTAGACAAAGAAATGACAATTATTGTGTGGTCAATTTGGCTGCGATTTTGCAAATTAGTATGTAAGATAGAATTTCAAAACTAAGAAGCCTGGAATAATTAGAGCAATTAGCACTAACTACCGTCGTTGTAATGTTTTATTTAGCCAACTCACTGAAAGCATTGCAGTTAATTGGTTGACATACAGCTTCTACTAGGGCTGTGCTTCTCTGGCCCAGTAACCTCTTTCTGCACTAAACATATACATGTCATTATACATATGCATTGTTTTACTGTTTTATTTTATTTTAGGCTGGTTGTTTTATGTTTTCTACTGATCATATGTATGCATCTACAGACTTACTATACACATGGGTTTAATAAAAAAAATGACCGCAAATGTACTGGGAAGGTTTTTAACTATTTGAACTGCCTGAGGTTATTGTATGGTTGGTAGTCAGTCTGGGTGGGGCTGGGAGGCACGAGATAACTGGGGTTATCGAAATGACTAGAATTATGACTGGGAAGGTGTGAAAACATTAAATTTGAAAACTGTGGGATGGGGAAAGTTGTTAGTATCTTTAGTGATATAACAAAACTGTATGGGATACTGTACATGCTAATATTTGTAATATAAAGAAAAGAGATAAATGACAAATGTACACATATTTGTGCCAAGTATTATTCAAAACAATTTCTAATCATGTCTCACTCATCCATTAAAGAACAACAGCTAACATTAGTGTAAATATAAGAATGTGAGATTGATTGATTGATTTAATCTACTGTACTAAAAGAGTATTAAAACAAGCAACCAATGTTCATTAAACGTAATATTCCATGAGGTAATAATATTTGATTAAATTATGCTAATACGGTAGTACTGAAGAAATATTCATGAATATGAGTATTCATGAAAACCTACACCAAATACACATTCAACAAGAATCCTTCGGGAAAAATATAACAATGAGGTACGAGGAAGGTTTTGAAAATAGAATCATAAAAAGGATAAGAATGTTGAGTGTTGATAATGGGGTAAAGCTAATTAATTTAATGCTTCAACTATATATCACAAATCACCTAACTAACAATGTATTTCAAAGGGGAGCTCTGTGAAATCTCGGGAGAAAAACGCACCAGCTAGAGGCCTGTTCTGTTGTTCCAAGATGTTTCGAGTTTGTACTGCGCATACTGTATGTGCTTTATCCTGGTATTTAACTGACCAATCACAGTACATCTGTTTGAAAGTATCAGAGTGTGACGTTTTTTACTAATTCTTAAATTTCAAATAGCGCCCCCAAACAGACAATGACAATTACTTCTACCGAGATTTCACAAGGTTCGCAAATGCGTGTTTGAAAACATTAAATAAGTCTGGAGATCAAAATATGTAACAAGTTGTAACAATTTATGCAGTGTGAAAAGGGTATGGTCCATTAGGCAAGACAGTTTTAGAAGGGTTATTTGAAAGTCTTATAATAAAGAATAAGCTTCACATAGTAAATAAATAATGGCACAAAATGACAAGGTTAAAGTTCATGAAATCACAAAGCAATGAGTTTCGACGGATAATTAAATATTGATTGAAAACAGGTGAATTGACTGGTACCCTGCCTTAAATATGGATGTTGATGTCATGATTGTCTAATAATTGAGTAATTTATTTGCTTAGAAAGTCTAGAGATGTTGAATGTTGATCCTTACAAATTGCACTCCTCAGCACATGCAGTGGTACTGGTGTGCAGTTTGTATCTTGATGTGTAGAAGTTGAAGTTTTTGTAAATCGCACTTCTGAAGAATGGTTCCCACTAGAACGCAAAACAGCGACGCAAAGTGCTGTATTGCGTAATCACAAGTGGGAACCGGCAACGCAACAACAGGAAATCAAATCAGTTTTATTTCACACGACGACGCAAGGCAGAAGAACACTGGAAAACAGTGCATAGCCAAATAAGCTGGTGAACTAGATCAAAATTCTACGCAGGCAGGAGAAAACAAAATTATTGGAAGGGCATTCACTTACGTTACGTAGGTTGCAGTGCATTGTGGGAATCACACTTTAAAGGTATTTTAAAAGTGTGTTTGGTGAGTGATTGTACTTCCACGTCTCACAAAAATACATTGCCATTATTAGGCCTATAGCACCAATGATAAATTAATTGTATAACTTTTACTGAATTTAATTTTCCTGAAAAAACACCTAAGAAAGTATGTGCAAGAGAGTACACTGAGTTATGAAGTAGTGTTTGTGCAACGCTGCACATATTTTATGGTGAATTTTCAAAACATACCTTTACCAAATAAAACCTTCTTCTGTGAGAAATACTCCTCCTCTGCATCATAAAATTTAGTATAAGATCCTGTTTGATGGCCACCTCCTCGTGATTCGCTCCAATGCACCTAACAGTAGTTTGATAATTGACATAAAATACTGTGTTTATAGATTAGACAATTTAATATAATATAATAATACATAAATCAAAAATTTACTGAATGTTTTGAGTAGATTTAAAGCTTTTTGAAGAATCATACATCTTGTATTCCATTAATGCTGTTCGGGAGATTGGATGAAAATTTGGGAGGCTCTAGTCTAGGGGAATTTTTTTTTTTTTGGACAGTGGCTCAACGTCATGGCCTAATCAAAATGAACGCGATAAATACCAATTGCCACACAATGAATTTTGGCAATACTCGGCAATCAAAATGAATGGCAGGCCAAATGCACTGTGACACTGTGTGTGACCAATCAAAATACCCCCGATTTAATGTAAATAAAATACTAGATTATTCAAGATATTCAGTGACATGACTACCGACTTCTATAATAATACAGTAATTGTTTGTGTTGAACTAGATCCGACCTAGCCCTACAAACTCAAACAAAATCCGAGTCTGGCTAGGCCTAGCTTAAGTTAAAGTTCCTGTGTGTGATTTCTTTTTTTAATTTGTGAGGAAGAAGGAAGGGAATAATTTTTTTTAAAGGTTGCAGAAGATTAATATAGGCCTAATAAGTAAAGATTTTTTGGATTACTCTACAGTAGTACTATACTGTGAATAGATATATATATATATATTTAAAATAGGCCTAGGCTAGGCCTATGGACCGGTACCTTTGCGAGACCGCGCATGCAGATACGGATTCCCCTCAACTTGAGGTCACCTCGTAAATCCACAACAACATGGCCTGACACAAACTCGCCAGCTGAGTAGACGGATTTATTATGATCAAGTGAAATGTGGAAGTCTCTAATCTTCATCTTCACAGGTCCTTTGAACGTGTTTTACGTAAAATATACACAAATTCATTATGCTTCTTTCCAAAAGTGAGGCACACATCCAGTCATTAAACACATTATTTCCAGTCAATGTTGACAAAAAAACCCACACACAACATCCATACAAATTTCTAGCCTCCACACTCTATTGTGTGTGTGACCTTTTCCGGAAATAAATTACAGTATTGTTATTATGATACCCATAATGCTTTTCAAGCGAGCGAAAATCAGCTGTTGCTTTTTGTATGCCGCCGATTAATTTATGAGAGCTAAAAAAACAATACAATTATTACTATAGGCTACAAGAAAAGTTTTATTACCGTATTTATTTGAATAAAGGCGTTGCTTTGAATAAACTCCCCCTCGAATAATTCAAACGCCCCTCCACCCATAGAACATAATTTGGAATAACGCCCCACCACCTGCATACACAGTTCGGCCTTATTATTAATGAATTGCATTTTGTAGACCTAAATTCTACAAATTACCAAGCATTTTTATAAAATTGTTACTGTATTTTAGCAATTCTATTAATTGTTTTGTATTTTTTTATATCTTTTTTTTTTCATAATATAAATTTAGTTGAGATTCATAACAAAGGCACACATACAATATTACAATTGAGTTTCATAAACTAATTTCTAAAACAATTCAAATAAGTGACATAGTAATATAATTCGATCAGATTAGGCATACGAAGATGTAATATTATTTCTCCTGTTGGCCTTAAAATCAAAATCAAAATTTAACGGTGTGGCGTGTTGACCGCGAATGACTGACACTACCGTCTTTCCCACTACACCTGCACAATCATTGCATAACAACTCACGGCATACCAAACCGTTTTCGTACACCTGCGATGAAAATTAATTCAATTCCTCTTAAAATTGAGGGCGGCAAACATAAAATTTACGAGATCGAATACAGGTTGGGAAAAAAAATTAAATAAAAAAAAGATGTTAAATGTGCTCTCCCTGCCTCAGCACTAAGGCCCTGCCACAGCCTTTTGGGGTCGTTTCCAGCACATCACCAGATGCATTGATGTTGTCGCCTCATGATGTGTGGTGGAAAGGGGGACGTATAATTCTGTGAACCCCAAACACAGTGGTCGCATACCTTTAACTCTATTCCACCGACCAGCGTGGGAATCGAACCCACGACATACGTGTTGTCAACACGACGCTCAGGCGACTGAGCTAACTGATCATTTTGGTTTTAACAAGGTTAATATGATAGTTATGGTGTAATGATGAATTACGTAATACACGTATAAATACACTATTATCAGCTGTTCTGTCATGTACTACTTTGTAGCGTAACGGGTAATGCCCAGGTTTGGGTGCTCTCAGCTCTAGTAGATTGGGTTCGAATCTCTACGGATATATATTTTTTTTTTTTTAATTAAAAATAAATATTGTTTTTCTTTGATTTTGAAATAGAGATATGTTGAGGGTTGTAAATGTCAGGCCGAAACAAGTGGACCTTTTAAAATCAGAAACAAAGTTGCATGGCATATTTTCCATTAAATAGACTGCCATAAAACCTCGAAAAGAAGCCAATGAGCTCCTTTATTTTTAGTACTTTTGGGTGGGCTTTCTTTTCCACATAAAGTTCTTTTCGAGATTACTTTTGCAAATTAAAAGAGAAGAGCTGCTAGGTTCCCGACGGGAAAATGTTTTATTTACATGATTTGAACAATCTTCTAATATAAAGATTAACAACATCAAAATCGAACAGTGTGGCGCGTGTTTACCGCGAATGACTAACATACCATCTTCCCCATAATACACCTGCACAACCTCATTTGCATAACAACGTACGGCATACCAAATAGAGCTGCAATGTCCCGGCCGGAAATGGCATCTATTATTTTTTCAAACAACATGTATGAGAATTTTCAGTACCCCACCATGTTTAGGGCTGAGCAAAGACAATTTTGAAAAAAATAGTGCTGCATAGGTTCCCGCACGAAAAAAATGGCACTTTACATGATTTTAAATATGAAACAAACTATATAAGACTCACACCAGGACAATAGAGCTTGTCCCCGGAAAGGAAAGTGCACCTATTCCAGGGCCGTAGCCAGGATCTGTCAAGGGGGGGTTCAGACACTAAGTATTTGGGTCACTGCCCCGCACCAACAACCAATGGTACTCTCGCACATAACATTCATGATAAATGGCACCTCTAATTGGCCGGAAAAAACACTCTCATGCAGCATGCTACCATTAAACAAAACGATCGTACTTTTTTCCTCCTCCTCACACACGTGGACTATTTAAAGGACGATAATATTTGTTGCCGTATGTTAGATGCGCGTGCTCTGTGTGCTGAACCACCGCCGATTGTTTGATGATTCACTCGGTATTTTGTTTTGCGTTCAAGTTACAAGCCCCCCAAAAAAAAGCACAATTTGGATGAGAAGGCAAATTCAATGCTTATTATAGCCAGGGGCGGACCCAGGGGTGTTTCCCTTGTGGCCCGGGCAACACCCTTAATTTCATACTAAATGTTGTTTCTGCCACTAAATTAAAATTGAGTTCCATTTCATCGTATACAATATCCATCCGGACCCGGAACTTGATAGGCTTAGTCATAAAGTAGTTACATAGTTGCAGGGCATTTTATCATTGTTGAATGTTTTGATATTAGCCTAATTGTTAAAACGACCTTCACAACCAAAATATTTCTTTGTAATAACATTTATTTTAAATGGAACGCTACAAAAATAATCCTCTACAAGAACGTATCTTTGTTACGTTTTACTATCAATCCATTTTCATATCACGCAATCCATTTTTCAACAATATAGTGGTATAATAATACCATTTTGAGGGATTAGTTACAGTTTGACTTTGAATAAACCATTGGTAATTTACTGAAAATCCAAAATGAACTTGTTTTATAATACAAACAACATTAATCAATCAAAGAAACGCTCTACTACACATGAGAAATAGCCTACCCACGCATAGCAGTGTTACTAGAGCCATAACAGATTACCTCTAATGGATCAATCATTCACACATGAATTCAAAAATTCATCGACAAACGAAATATAGCCTATATTCATTCCTTTTAAATATTAGGCATATTGCCAAGGCTAATAATCGATTTTTCCATAATTATTGCGTTTTGCCGGGGGTTTTCCATAATCTAAGGCCAATTTTTAGGCCAAATCATAATTGTGCGTATAGTTTTGTATTTCCGATGCGTGTAGTACCCTATTTATCTTCATTTCCGTACGTTCGTAAATATTAGTCCGAATTTCCGTAGTAATTTATAGACGTTCCGAAATTTGAACCGTGTTATACCGGTAGCAGAGCAAAGTTTGCTTCTTTCTGCAAATGTCCTATCATTATTTTCTTTGTTTTATTTGGAGTGTGGTTTAAAAAACAACACTTTTGTAAAGTTTATAGTGGATAAATAAAAATGAATTTTTGGAAATTGTGGTTTTAACATCTGACTTTATTTAGCATTTTTAAATGAATTAAAATTCCAAATTATACAATTTAACCTTTCGCTCAATATATTTATAGCAACAGCTTCATATTTTTTGTATAACTTTTTAAAATTATTAATTGATAATTAATTTACATTAATTGAGTACAGTTATTAGAATGTATTACCGTACCAAAAGTACCTTCATCGGGGACTTCCCCGTGACGTTCGCATTGAACGAAAAAAAAATTATCATGAATTTTACGTGCGAGAGTACCATTTGCGGCCATCTAGGGGTGTCATTTCGCTGTAAAGGGGGGTTCGCCCGAACCATAAAAACCCCCCCTGGCTACGGGCCTGTATTCGTTGAAATTTGAAATTGACCCCATACAAAAACCATCGGAGACAAACTATCTGTTTAAAACATGTTTATTCTGGGACGGTGTGGCCACACACCAACTACCATAAACGTTTATTCATAACACAATACAATATCTTGCATGAATCGAACATTTCGCTACCAATGTAGCAACATTGATTAACAAAATCATAATTTGTGTGTGTGGCTATGTGTCCCCCTATGACTTTAACCAATTATTTTGTCTTTATTTTTCGGGGTTTTTTATTTCTACGGAAGTGATTAACTTTATTAAAACTACAAAATAATCTAAGTCAAAGTCTGAGTTAATGAACCTTCATTTTTCATGCTTTTGGGGGACAATACATCTTTAATGATCACGTAGTCAACTTATTTTCTTTTATTTTCATAATAAATCATAATATGATACATACACTTTAATGGTTAGCCTATATTGATATAAGCTAAATACGTTTATCAGGTCAAAATTAACGTCAATTTTCGGCGAGTTCCTATTATTATGCAGCCTTGAATTTTAAATAAAAATTTAAATCGAATTTAATTTAGTTGAGATTCATAACAAAGGCACACATACAATTGAGTTTCATAAACTAATTTCTACTAAAACAATTCAAATAAGTAATATAATATAATTAATTCGATCAGAGTAGGCCTACGAAGATGTTATTATTTCTCTCCCATTGGCCTAACACTTCATTTGACGTTCGATGCGAGTAGGCATACGAAGATGTTATTATTTCTCTCCCGTTGATCTAACACTTCATTTGACTTTCGATCAGAGTAGGCCTACGAAGATGTTATTATTTCTTCTGTTGGCCTAACACTTCATTTCCTTTATGCATCATGTTCCGAAGAATTCTGGGAATGAATTCTTTTGGTTTTAGTGTTAAATCATAACATAGTTTGCTGAAATCAAATGATACAATTTGACTACCGCCAATATTGCACTTATGGAGACGTGGTCTAACTCTTTTACACACTACGTCTTTAGTGGATATTACATCGGTAAAGTTAAGGTTGTAGTTGTACGAAACTATTAGTTTGCCGCTCTTTCCACTTTTTTCTGAATCAAAACTGCTCAAACAAACATTTGAAAGAAACGATTTAATTTTACGAAAAGCATCAAGATCTGATTGAAAATTCGGTCCATAATTCTTTACATGATCGTCAAAACGCCTCTTAAAATAGTCGTACAGTTTCATATCGAGTGCGTTCCAGTTACCAATCTTCAAAACAAGATCTTTCGACAACGACACCTGCGAATATCTCTTCTTTTTAGGAAAGTATACAATATCCTCAAATCGCCAGCACATCATCTTCTTCAATATTATTAACGATTCGTCAAACATTTCGGTTATCATAACGAAATCAAAATCTGTGTCTAATTTCTTAATTTTTGTATCAATGATTTCATTTGCATTAAGCGATGGATTAATTCCCAAATCCCTAATTTGATAATTATGAATAGCAAATTGCATTTTACTTTTTTTCCAGTTTAGGAATGGATGTTCCATCCATTCTCTTAATCTACTGGTTTTATTCCCTTTACGTCCTCCAATTGAAAAGTAATCAAAAGCTGATTCAAACTGTGTTACTGGGTTTCGCAATATAGTTACATACGTTGTGTTTTTCTTCATAAATGAATCAAATACGTCTCTGTTGAATCTGGCGTGTATACTAAATACATTATATTTATAATTAGTGTAATCTCCCTTGCGAATGCCCATTGGTGGAAATATTCTTCTTACAACATTGGTCGTTATGCTTTTGTCTGAAAAACTTAAACCTGTAATTGGCACGACAACTTGTAGTTTGTTCTGGAGAGCAAAGTTCTGCATTATCCACCAAATTGTTGATCCACCTGTTTTATGGGTCTTCAAAAAGACGATGTTCTTCTTTGGTTCACATGTCTGTGCTCTATTGATCTGATTGGCATTATAAGCCCTACAAAAAAGTAACACAAACAGAATAAAGTATTTTCAAATATTGTATTATTATTTGAGCAACCTCTTGTGTCAATGTCGTGATTAATTTATGCTACAAAGTATTAATTTATATATTATATATATTTATTTTAACGAAAATGTTTTGAAATTAGAAAAATAAGAAACTAATTAATGTATATACTGACATTTGCTTGTTTGTTAATACATCAACTTTCGTGCTTCGATGTGGAGCCTCTATTGGTGATCGTTTCCACATCATTCCTATTAGCATTGGTAAGGGAGCTAGCAGTATCCCAATTACAACAACTAAACAAAACACGTGCTACAAAAATACGAAAATTTAGTTACATTATTCAAAATATATTTTTTTGTTTGTGAAATATAAAAACGCTTCACAGTTGGATTTGATTTAATTAGTTTAATGTGAAAATTATTCTAGATGAAATTAATGAAGAGAAAAGTTTCATTTTCAGTAAAATACCCCACTTTATTCACATTAATATTTGTATTTAATATTATTTAGTCCGATGTGATATTGCAATTATACTCGTTCAAAGTAGGCCTAGTTATAATATTATCATCCTGTTTATGTAAGTACCCTAACCCTATCATAGAAAACTCAGTGATTTAGAGGTATGAACTAGTGATCTGGAGGTCGACGGTTATAGTCCCAACCGAGAATTACGTCAGTAGGCCAAATTCGACATCTTATCGGTTAAAATTGAAATTTTGTCTTGACATAATTAAGACAATAAAACTACAAAAGAAAATACATCCAATTGCTAAAAAACGCTACAATGTTAATAGGCCTACTATAATAATATTGTGTTTTTATACGATGCTTGGTTACGTCCGGCCAAACTGTTCACAATGACTGACCATCCCTCGTAAGCGATCACCCATATTATGGTTTCAATTAAATCTTTTGGCTACCAATTTACCTTTATAGACATTATTTGTAAAAGTTTTGAAATCCCTCAAACGATGGATTTTGGTATATTTCTGAAATAAACAAATGAATATTTAACACATTATAATCTGGAAGATTATGATTATTTTTTTGGCTTTGCCTGAAATGTATTCAGAAAAGTTCTAAACTAGGTTAAGAGCGGATATGATTCAAATCTTTAGAATTATGAGCCTACATGGTCTTGCCAGTTTTAGAATCGAGCAAGTTTTTTTTATATTGGTTGATTGTCATGGAACTAGAGGTCGTGAGTACAAGTTATATAAAAGCAAGTTTGGATCACCAGGAAGTTTTCAGTTGTGGAATAGCCTACCATCTGTTGTAAAAGCTCCAAGCCTAAATCAATTCAAGTCACTGCTTAATGATCATTGGATTTTCCCACTTATAATAAACACATCATCTCTAACACCAAAACTCAAATATTGTCATTACAGTTATATTTTTAAAATATTATAAACAATCATAAAAGTGAAGGGTCACAGCTATTTAGCTTGTTAACCGACCCATTAACATCAAGCAACTACGGTAGTTCACATACTAGCTGTTTGCTTGTACTATTTAGACGTGAGGACAAACTAAACTCACCTTTTATGATGCTGCTGCTTTAAGTTGTTTAAGATTGCGTCAATTTCCAACTACACCGTCCACAAATTAGGCCTATTTCAAAACTATATTATCTGAATGGTATCCTTTCATTCTTCAATGTCCTTTGTAATTTAGTTATACATACTGTACAAATAGTGCCTTGTTTACAGTCCGTATTTCAACGTGTGAATAGAAAACCAAACACGCTACTTTAAACCTCTGAACCAAGTTTGTTCAGAGTAAAGTTTGTAAATAATAAAATAATACTGTTCAGTAGTGTAATACTTAGTAGGCTGCAATAGCAGCTTGAGACTCTTGTAGGATTTTATGATAGATATACTTAAAATGAAGTCATGGAATGTTCTCAGCCTCAGAGTCGTATTCAAATTTGAATTTTAGTCGAAAATATTCACTATAATAATATTCATTTACTTTTACCTTGATGTAGGTAAGTTTAGGCCTATATTATACGACTTCTAATCTAATAAATATAAAAACTAATTAAAAAAAAATATGTCTTTAATCCGCCGATTGACAAATTCCAGTACAGTTAAATATATTATATATTCTTACTTACACAGCTATGTTTAGGGCAGCAACAGAGCCATTGAAAGGGTTACGGCATTGCGTCGGAACTTGATGGATCTCTACCAAAGATAGTGTGAATCTTTGCTCTCTACTCCAAAGATACTATAGCGCCACGAAGTTTCTACTCTACTTTTTGGACAGCAACAGAGAGCCATGGCTCTCTCTCCTCGGCCTCCTGGGCAGCAACTTTAAATAGCGCCATCTATTTTCAATCATGGCGGACTGGGGTGAGTACATGTGTTGTGATTGTTGAAAAAACATATTGTTAATTATTTTTAAAAACCTTTATATTATTCCTAAAACAAAATAATTGTAATATTGTTATATTTCAACATCTGTTTACAGATGATGAAGATTTTGATGTCGATGCAGGGTTTGCTGGCGACACTGGCAATAATGACAAGTGGGAAGGAGAGGACGAGGAAGACGTAAAGGTACGGTCGGCGGGTACGAACGAGTTCCGCTGGCGTTGCTCTTGTATGCTTGTTGGGTTCCTGTTCCGCATTAGGGCCTAGGACTAACTAAACAGTATTTGTTTTACTTTCAGTAAAGACACATGTAATTTGCTCCATTGTTGGTTGAAAAGTGTATTTATTGTTTGTAGGTTTAGTAATTAGTTGGCCTATATTATTATTAGACTAGCCTAGGCTGCCTAGCTAGGCCTTAGGCACTAATATAAATAGGCCTAGTACAGTACTAGGCATATGTATATAGGCCTAGACTAGGCCTTTATATATAAATAGATAGGCTATGCTTAAATGTTAAATATTTAATAATACTTGTTATATAAGTTATGAAAGAATGAATCATACTATATATACTATTAGTAGCAAGCAAGGCCTAGGTTAACTGCTGTATGTTTACAATGAGTCATTCACAGGGTGAGTCATGTTTAATTTTATACAACATGCATTCTTTTAAATACTATTTGTAATAAATTTGTTGTGCAAGTACTCAATTATGCATAGATCCTAAACAATATTAAAAACAAAGGTGTAGTATTGTATGTTGGCCCAAGGTTATCCAACTGGCCAATGATTGCATTATATAAAGGTTTTATTAATCATCTGCCCCCCCCCCCTCCCTTCCCAAATATATATAAATATAAATACCTGTATAAGGAAATGTTATATTATTAATGTTATTACATAGGATAATTGGGAAGATGATGAAGAAGAAAAGAAACCACCACAGACTGAAGAAAAAGGTAATGAGATTTTACATTTTGAAATAAAATACTTTCACAAAAATTATTTCAAATATTAAAACTAAAATAAATACAAATAAGTCCCATAGCGCAACTTCTTTATAATAAACAGTAGAATTGTTTTGTTTTAAATCCATCCCTTTTGCATCTGGTTATAATGACATCCAATTATCTCTTACAGATGCAAAAGCATTTCAAGTTCAAAAAAAGAAATCACTAGCAGAAAGGATACGAGAGAAAGAAGAGCAAAAGAAAAAAGAAGCTTTAGAAAAACAAAAATTGAAAGAAGTAATATTTTTAAAACAGACCACTTAGTAAAGGATATAAAGACACCATCATTTTGATATTCAAAGAGATGGTGTAATGGATTTAAAAAATGTATTTTTACTTGGGGTACCCAAGGACTTACTCATTTTCTCCTCCTCCTCCATCTGGACACTATTGAGTAAAAAATGCGATTTATAAAGTACTACTCCTCCCTTATTCGTTGTAGTATTGAGCTGGGATTTGGCATGAATATACTACAGGGACATGTCCTCAAATCTATAGAGCCGGATTTTTTATTTTCAAACCGGATGCAGCCATATCACGTCTCGAAGATGGTACCGTATAGCCGTATTTGGTAGCAAGGTTATTGATGTGTATGTGACGTCATTACAGCTTCTTTTGCTGTACCGCGAGTATCGCACATTCATGCTTGTTTTAAATCTATATATTATTTTCGTAAATATATCTTGCCTTTATGTTCACCCCTTTTTAAGCTTCCTAACTAAAAATGTATCCTCTTTTATACCAAATATTTAACTTATAATATTATTGTTGCCTACATCACATGGCTCACATCTTTGTTTATCTTATACAAAAAAGTATTGCATTACATTGTTCAATTTCTTGCTACAAAATCAATTTTAAATGTTCCTATAATGTTGGAAAAAGAAGAAGAAAATTATGATAGCAGTACCAGTTTGTAGGACATTCATTGGGAAGATTAAAACATTGAAATTATATATAAAATATTTAAATTAGTTATAAAATAATTTAATTATTTGACAGAATGAAGAAAAAGAATTAACACCAGCTGAGATCCAAGCTGAAAAGGCACGCCAACAACAAATTGTAGAGGAAGCCGATCTTATGTTAGCAAAAGAAATGTTTGGTATGTTTATATCTTAATTTCTTGCTACCATTCAATGTAAAACAAGTTCACTCTTCCCTGGTAAAGCTATGTCAGAGTTCAAGACCTTTCAGCGTCTTATCTAATGATGCTTAAATTGCCTCATCCTTTGGATGGGATGTCAAGCCGTTGGCCCTGTAAACACAAAAAAAGGCAAGATACATTGTTGGTCTCCCATCAGTGAGTTAATGATGGAATCTTCTTCTTGCACTTGGATACTGTGGGGCTGTAGCAGATTAAATTATAGTGAAACTGTAGGTTGGTGAGTAGCATGCTTGCCTTCTAGTCCCAGCCTTGTGTCATGACTATTTCTAATTCACTCTCAAATGGAACTTTATTTGTACTCCACTCCCTAAGCTCAAAGTGTGACTTCATTTAAAATCATGATTGTTTTTCTCTATTTAGCTGGAAGGTTGACTTTTTGTTTTTATTAAAATGATTCATAAAGATTTAACTAATTTTCCCCAAAGAAAAATATCTAATAATAATAATATTATAACGACACTTATTATTTATACTATAAACATGAATATGTTAGATTTAATTATTATTTGTTCTTTTTTTATCAGGAATGTCAACCACTTCATCACAACCAACAATAGACACAATGAAACCAGATTCTAAAGAAGAATTTGCTGAATTTGCAAAACTATTAAAAGAAAAAATTTTACAATTTGAAAAATCTCCTCATTATCCAGAGCTACTAGAAGATATATTTCCAGGTGTCAGTGCTGGCTGTAAGTTAAATATTTTTAGATATTATAACACTTTCTTTTTGTCGTTTTTCTCGGGTGTTTAAGCGTGATTCCCACTAGCAACGCAATCTACGCAACATAAGCAAATGCCCTTCCAATAATTGTGTTTGCCCCACCTGCATGGAATCAAACCTGCGATGTTTTTTTCAATTATTTCAATTTATAGTGTTTAATTAAAAAATTCTAGTAATTGTTTACATATTGATGTACCCCCATGGGAAAGGCTGTATCAATCAATGTTGTTACTAATATAAATGATAACTACACTGTTTAAATAATCATTTTGATGTTCCTATTACAGTGGAAGCTGAGGTTTTAAAAAAATTAGGTTCAAGTTTAACAGCTATTGGAAATGAAAAAAGTAAACTACAAAAGGTAGGAAGGTTTTCTGATTTTATTTTAATAATAACGGCAACAAAATAACTATAATGTCATCTGTAGGTAGCTCAGATATGCTGTTAATATATTCAAAATGAATGCACACTTCTGTATTGCATCTCACATTTTAATGAGTTGCAAAATTGTTGTAGATTTTGATTTTAAAAAATTGTTTTTTTATTAAATAAAAAAACAAATATTTATGCAAGGGCATTTTTCATTTCTGTGTCTTATATATGTTTTGTTTGCTTTTGAATGTTTTGTTTTTTTGTGTCCCTGACACAAGCTTTTGCTTTTTTGGTGACGCCACCATTTTGGAAATAAATGTTAATTTTGATTTGATGTGGCGCAGTGTGTTGAACTACTGATAGAGAGATCGTGAGTTCGAATCCAACACTTCTTGCATTGCTTGTATTTTTAGGCAAGACACTTCATTTACGTTTACCTCTATCCACCCAGGTGTACAAATGGGTACCTGGAAAGGTCAAAACACAACTGCACGGATTACTAGCTGCAACATTATGTTTTCATACATGTTTGATCCAAAAATGACCCGAGATAACAATGTAAAGCGCTTAGGCTCTGTCTACACTATCAAACTAGTGTGATGTGGTATGTGTTAGTGATATGACATCATCATGTCTATATATGGGCACATCACATTTTTGACACATCAAGTTTGATAGTGTAGACAGAGCTTTGAGCATAAAGTAGTATTTATATATATATTTATTATTGTTATATTTTATTTTATTATATGCTTTTTTTTATTCTATAGGCAGCAAAAGGAAAAAAGAAAAAGAAAGCAGCGTTAGTGGGAGGAGGAAAGTCAGGAAGACGAGATGAATTTGATGATTATGGAGATGAATTTGACGATTTTATGTAATTAATCGTAAAACTATTTTATTTAACTAATAATAAACTGTTTAATAACCAGTTTACAAAACAAAATAAATTTTAAAAAAAATTTAAGTCAATAAATAGTCATTCTACTTGTTTTTTTGTTTTAAAAAGCATGTTATTTCTTCCATTAAGAGCCACCTTTTTCTAAGTTCCAGTGGAGTAATATATTATGTTTAAGTTTCTTTAAACTTTGTATAGATCACATTGCAATGTATTATACTAAAGCTCTGTCTACACTCAAATTTAATGTGATGTGCCCATATATGAACATGATGATGTCATATCAATATCATATTTGGGCATATCACTAGCATATTTGGGCACATCACACTCTTTTTGTCAAACTAGTTTGATCGTGTAGACAGAGCTTTGTATGTCAGTAAATTTATTATCATGAATGTTCAAATTATCCACTAATTGAAATATGTAATATAATTTTAATGGAATTTGTTTGGCTCATTCCAAACATTGTATTCAGATTAAGCTTTGTTTACACTTGGACGCAAGGATGTAAGCCCACTGTAGGTGATTTGACCAATCACAACGCGACAAGTCATCCAAAATGCTGTCTCTGATTGGTCAACTCATTTGCATTATGCCTGCATCGCTGCATTGCATTCAAGAGACAACCAAGCTTTAAGGTCCATTTATACTAGGGCGATAACTAAATAAATATGTATTTTTCCTAGGATGGAATAACCTACCAACTGAAATTAAATATTCTCCAACAATTGCTTCATTCAAAGATAAATATCGATCTCATATTTTCTTCACAAACTTTTATTATTTTTTTTCTCGATTTATTTTGTATTAAGACCGCAATGCAAAATAGGTTTTCTTTTACCTGATTGTTTAATCCTGTATAATGATGTTGTTAAATAAATTAATAGATAAATCACCATTTATGCTTTCATGTCATAAAAAAAATTATGTTTTTTTTTAAATAGAAAATAATGACATCATCAATAAGAACAATAACATTGTTGTGTCGTCATGATATTATTACTCTAACTTTAAATCATGGCATCTTTTGAAAGGCAGCCTATAGTTCTAGGATGAAAACTTACTTGATTTCTTTTGTTTTATGTAGGATGAATGCATGTTTATAGTCATTGTTATTGTCCTAGTGTAAATTGGCCTTTACAGATAGTTTACCCATTGTTATCAATATTAGTCAAATAAAAATATTAAGTGGAAATTAAGATAGTTCTTAAAATCACATTTTATTTAATGAGAATTCATTTTCCTGACTAACATTACACATTGTTTTTATGTTAATAAAAAATGCTAATTTACATAGTGTATGCTGGTATATATTTTAGCATAGTCAAAATGATTAAATGCTTCTGATGTCATGCTCAAATTGTGTGGATATGAATAATAATTCTGATCACACTTTGCGCCTCATACCAAAAAAGGACTGATTAATATTAATAATAATATGGACAATTATTTCCTCAAAAAAAAAAGTATATAAATGAATAAATGCTTCTGATGTCATGCTCAAATTTTGTGGATATGAATAATTCATTTTGATCACACTTTGCGCCTCATACCAAAGAAGGACTGATTAATATTAATAATAATATTGACATTTATTTCCTCAAAAAAAAAAGTATAATAATGAATTCAAACTATATACATGAGAAGGGCAGACAAACTGAGGAACAAATTATTCTGGTTATACTTTGCGCCTCATACCAAAAAACAATCCCGAAATGTCTGTGATGTCACACAATGTGACGCGTTAAACATAGATATTCAGCTGGTATTTTCCTTGACATCTTAGTACCACGTGATCAGTGACCTTAAACAAAAGAATCTGGGGGAAACCAGAATTTGTACTGTATACTGTCAGTAATTTGAATAATTTTATTAATCTCAAATCATGTTTTCATCTTCATCGAAGTATTTTTCACCGGCTTCATCTGATGGATTGTTGAATCTAAATGTTGGTGGACATTTCTACACGGCGCTTCGTTCAACTTTAACTCGTTATCCAGATAGTATGCTAGGCAAAATGTTCAGCCCCACTCTGCCAACAATTGCACATCGTTACGAGTATGATCGATACTATATCGATGGAGATGGCCCAACGACACATTTTGACTTATCTGCGTCGATCACGACTCATCCTTCCTGATGGTTTTAAAGAGTGGAATATCCTGATTGCTGAAGCAGAATTCTACCAACTTACAGATTTAGGAAAACTTATTATTACCGAAAGAAAGCGACAAAAAGAAGTAGATGTGTATAATTATATAGCAAGACATCAGGGTCTCGAACTATCGAAGCGGGGGCTGTATCGAATGGTGCCTAGCTTTTAATATTAGAGAGAATTAAATACTCGACAATAATGTAGGCCTACTCTTGATGAATTAGATCAATAGAGGCCTACTACGAAATATCTGTGCTTTTCAGAATTCAAAAGTCGTTCAAATTAATTAATTTTCTTTGTAATACTAATGAATAGAAATAAATGGAATGTGTTTTCATTAATCAACGCTGTATCTACTAGTAGACATATTAATTGATGAGATCGTACCGTGGACAAATAAACATTATATAATCATTATATAATCAAGTACGTTTTCAAATTACAGGGGCAGTGACGTAATGGAGGTTAATAATAAATATAATATATTCATAGAAGTACTGATGAAGATCTGTGGCGACAATAGAATGGACCCGAGACCTGACTATCTTCGACATTTAAATAATAGAAAGTGTGAAATATTTTGTTAGGTTAAATGTACGTTGTAAGATGTGTATGTTTATTGAAAAATAGTTGTAGTTTTCTAAACTACTTTGTAATAGATAGATGTTAAATATAATTTATTTGAACACCCTTTTAAATATATTTTGAGAGAAGATAAGGAGATAAAAACAATCGGGTTTTTTTTTGTGGCAGACCATTTTTACCACCAGTTGAATTTATTGGATACAACATTATGCCATTATGTGTTACGTAATTTAATACTTGCCACCATATATATCAATATAATTATATTATTAAGACAATATAAGGCCATACAAGTTGACTTTCAGTTAGTAGGCCTAGTACATGCAGTTGTGTGCAGTTTCATTCTTGTGGTTGACCATCATCGCTAGCATGTTTCAAACTTAAAATAATTGAATATTTAATTGCATGGAGTGAATGTTTACAATCAAAATACATGGTATTGTTTCCTATCGAATGAATGTTTTAGAATAAATCCCTCTAATGCATTATTTGTAACTCATTTAATTTGGATGACCTCTGCTTTATTATAAATAATAAAATTGATGGCCATACTACATTTGATCTGCACCATTCGTCCTGATATTGATTATTATTTAGCACCGCCATCAACACGAGTTACTACAGATTCCTGAGACTGGATTGAATGTAGATACTGTTGTACTAGGCCTATATCAAGTGTGTATCGCCACACCCAGTAAAAGTATGAAGTACCATACAACTAAACCGTAAATTTCGTATAATTGATTTCCAGCACAAATGCCATTGAATGATTGAGAAAGTCCAATTTATCTTAATTAAGCTGCTATTTATATCTATATAAGCAAAGGATTTGTCTAAGATCAAATTCGCAATGTCGTGTTAGGTTATAGAGTACATCACTGACATGAATTATACGCATGAAACGCCATATGTGCCAAAACGGACAAAAAGTCATTGCGATTCACATCGATAGCGATAAACTGTTTGAAGAAATAGATGGAATGGGTAAGTTGGTACTACTGAATCTATACAGACAGGTGGACTTTTATAAAATTATAAATATAAGGCCATACAAGTTGACTTTCAGTTAGTAGGCCTATTAATTTGTTTAATGCCGGCCAACTTGTAGGTCAGTTGCGTAGATTCCAATAGTTCAGGAATATTTACATTTATTATATCATTTAAATGTTTACGTTTAAAGTAAATGTAATCTCTTATTAAAAATATCTAATTGCTTTATATTGTATGCGGCGTATTGAAATGTGTGTATGTGTTTACGCCGAGGCCCTCTGTTTTTATTTGTATTTGTTGTAATTGTACTTTGACTATCATCATCATCTTTTTATATGAGACAGAATTACCTCGTGTGATAGTCGCACATGGGTTGGTCAGCAGCTGAAACACATGTTCACGTTATACCTTGTATGTGTAGATATGAACCTACTGACAGAGATATCGTGTAATAAAGTATTTATTACATGAGCTATACTCGATTCTAGATGGCTTGCAATAGTCAGTTAGACTCTATCTAAGTGACAGCTGCAGAATCGGGTAATAGCTGTATTTCTTTCTTAGATGTTGTGTGGAGGACGCTTAATAGTATTCCACATTTTCATCTTTTTCTAAATGAAGACCTAATATTATAGATTTCTAATTTAAGTAAGAGATACATATGTGTTTATCTGCAGTATGTTTACCATGTACTATTTAAGCAAAATAAGCATGTCATGGTTATAGGCCTATGTGAAAGTTATTTCAAGTTGTATAAATATGGTTTTCTCATTACTAGGCCAATATTAAAGTGTTTCGATACGATGTACATATCCTTAATGAAAGAGTGCTATTGTATTATTTCAATTATTCTTTTCCTTCTTTCCTGTATTTTATTGTAGCCTATGATAGTGGTTTGACAGAATGATGTTCAATTACCTTACACAATGAGAAAAAAAGTTATAGTATTATGATAGGCCTAGGCTACCTGGATCACAGGAAATTAGGGGTTTAGGACAAAAGAAAGGTGTCTGCGTAGGAAAATTAGGCCTAAAAGGAAAGTACTTTGACTTTAAGAAATGAATATTTTAAAAAATGAATACGTTAAGAAAGGAATGTGTTAAGATGAATACGCCAAAGATATGAATACGTTAAGAAAGGAATGTGTCAAGAGAGGTGGGGGTTCAATTTCAAGTTTATATAATTTAGTCTGACTGCAATGAGTGTAGGCCTATATACGAGCGATCATTTGACAATACTTTGTATGTACTGTACTGTGTACTTGTATGCATGTTTGTACTTTATTATTATGTACGATTTTTTAAATTTGATAAAAGATATATGTACTGTATGCCTACACATTATAAAGATAAAAAAAGGGGGGAGGGTGCGAAAAAAGGTAATAGCTTATATTTGTCATTGTGAAAACGTTGGAATTTTCCGAATATAAATAGCTTCTCTGATAGATTCCGGTTACCCTTTGCGTCTACAGCGTCCTATATATATACCAATGAATTCGGTAAACAAGTACAGTATTGGCTTAGACAGCAGTTTCAGCATTTTTGTGTGAACCAATACATTGTTAATCTTAATCATGGATTCACCGCTGGCTTTAACTTCTACCGCTGACGAACCGATGAATCTGAATGTTGGTGGAAGTTTCTACGACACATTTCGTTCAACTTTAACTCGCTATCCAAACAGTAAGCTGGGTTTAATGTTTAGCAAAGACGATGGTTTACCACCAGTCCGCGACGATCGATATATAATCAATGGAGACGGCCCAACTTTCAGACACATTTTGAATTTCCTGCGTCTATCAAAACTCAGGCTTCCAGATGGTTTTAAAGATTGGGATATCCTGATGGGTGAAGCGGCTTTCTACCAACTTCCACAGTTAAAAACACTTGTAACTGAAGAAAGAAGAAAACGAGGAGAATTTCGAACAACAATTGAAAAAACCTACCATCAAAGCGTCGACAATGACGGGAATGCGATCAACATAAATGGAAATTTTTCGCGTGAACTGACATTCACAAGAAACAGCTTAGCACAGCAGAATTGCGGAGATTAGCAACTGGTTTTGATAACGAGAAACTTCTAACAAGTCATAATGAAATGTGTTTATATTAATCAAAATACTATAGTAATAGGCCTATACAGCGAACTGATGAAACCACAATACGTCAACGGGGAAACTGGCGATCTGAAATTCTGAAAACGGAATTGGCACAGAATTACGGGGACTGTAGTAGTATAGTATCTTGTCGATATTTTGATGATGATAATTTAAAGTTCGCAAGATATCTAAATGAACTTTTTAAATCAACCTGATTGTAACCTATGTTAACTATAATATGGAATTAAGTGTCTACTTGCAGTCTATTTGGAAAAGAGGCAATGTATATAGTGGGAGAACTTTTTAGTCAGGGGACAAGAAACTGCAGATTTTTTTTTCTGGATATCAGTACCGATATAGAACCGTACGATATACCACCGGTAGCTAGAGTTAGAACTTAAACGATTTAAAAGAATGGAGAAAGCTATCAACATCACGTAAAACTCATCTGTATCCATTGTTAGCGTTATATGTTTGTTTAGTCATTTTATGTATACTGAAGGCATATGATGTTGGCAATGCCCACTTGAGTAAAGGGCTTGTAAGACTATATAAGTTATGTGGCATATCCATGAGTTACTAAAAGAATATAGTTACTCGAGTATATACTATAATTGTATGTTATTGTACCGCTAGTAAACAATTATATAGTTACGGTCTGCAGTAATTGCAGTGGAATAAGTTTGACATGATCCTTTGCCTAAATTTACCAGTTTATAATTTTAGTATAAAATATAGAATCTCAGCAGACTGAAATTATGAATAAAACCAAATCAGAATCTTTACAATAGTATCATTAAAAGAATGCAAAAAAAAAATTATGAATCATATATTTTAGTTTAATTTTTTTTTGTATATTGTTTTAAAAAATATATTTATACCATTGTATCAAGCATGTCATAGGTCAAATTACAGATAGGCCTATAGGCCTAAATGTGGTTTTGTCATTAAGACCTGGGAAAATATTAAGGAACTATTAAGTCTTTTATAGGGTCCTGAATGAATGTCGTATGGAACATTGTGGTAGAAACCGAATTAATATAACTTATATATATATATTATATTTTACTTAACATATGAAAATAATGCATATACAAACTCTATATAGAGTATGCAAGTAGCCTACTTAATAAATAACTTTAAGAAAATGCTTATTTGTGGTGATATTTGTTTTTCTCTCTAGGCCTATAGGCCTATGCGTTCACCGCAAGCAATTATTGAATGTAAAATTATCTTGGAAATAAACGATAATTTGGTACGCTATCTAGAAAACACATGATCCCGCAGACCTTCTTTGACAACATTCTCACTCCAATATTTTAACGTATGAAATGTTTATGAAGAGAGTTAATGTGAATATAGTAGGGCCTAGCTAATTATTTTTGTCACTGTAAATAAACGTTGGAATTTCTGAACATAAAAGGCCTAATCTGTATAATCCGGTTACCAAAGACGGGGGGACCAAAGTCCAAAGGACCCGGAATTGATTGTCAGTCAAAACTATATAGTTTTCACAGCCTGTGACTAACAACAGCGTTCAGAAGTTTACGTTCTATCATTTTGATTTATCTCATAATCATGGAGTCACCATGGACTGTAACGTCTGCCACTAACGAACTATTGAATTTAAATGTTGGTGGACATTTCTACACGACAACTCGTTCAACTTTTACTCGTTATCCGGATAGTATGCTAGGCAAAATGTTCAGCAGCGACAGTAGCTTACCGCCAGCACGCCGAGACGATAACAATCGATATTATATTGATGGAGACGGCCCAACATTTCGACACATTTTGAATTTCTTGCGTCGATCAAAACTCATCCTTCCTCGTGATTTTAACGATTGGGATATGCTGACGGCTGAGGCGGATTTCTACCAAATTCCAGAGTTGATTCAACTTATTGTTGAAAGAAGTAAACAAGATGAGGTTCATTCTTCTGCCACTGACGAGTTATTGAATCTAAATGTAGGTGGAAATTTTTACACGACAAATCGTTCTACTTTAACACGTTATCCAAAAAGTAAGCTGGGCCTCATGTTTGGTGGACACTTACCAACAGCACACCGAGACGATAGTAATCGATATTATATCGATCGAGACGGTCCGACATTCCGATACATTCTAAATTTCCTGCGTCAATCAAAACTGGTCTTTCCTCATGGTTTTAAGGATTGGGATATTCTGATTGCTGAGGCAGATTTCTACCAAATTCCGGATTTGGTTAAATTTGTTAGCGAAAGAAGAAAGGCTAACAATAAATCGCTGTTGGAAGTTCAATTAGTTTACAAAGCAGCATCTGTTGAGGCAAAGAAACTTAACTACTGTTGGAAAGTTTATGGCCAACCTAAATTCCTCGATCAATTGCCATCTATAGTAGGTTTCAACGGACGTAAGGACTTGAGGATCCTAAAGAAAGAAGATATAGAATGCTCAGATTTTACTAGATCACAATTGTTTGACGAGATAAGTAAAATCGGTTTTACATTAATTAATACAGTATCTACAAGCAGCAGTAATGTGAATCTTGGTGGATACTTTGACGGCAAAGATAGGTGGATATTTATGAAAGACGACATGTAACAAGAAAGAAAGTACTGTACTTTGTACTTTTAAAATATTATATAAATATAACTTCAAAAGAATCTCAAAACAATTATTAACATAATGCATAAAAAAACACATCTTAATTTATTATGATATTATGTAAAAATGTGAAAAAAAAATAAGACAGTGGAAATACGGTGCCTTAATTATTTCACAAAATCTTTAGAAATTAAAATGCATTCATTGCGAAAAAACAGGAAATAATGAACTAAACATCATAATAACAGTAGACACATGCTTCTCATCAGGGCCGGCCTACTTTTAATGTTAATCTTTGTCTACACTATCAAACTAGTTTGACAAAAAAAGTTCGATGTGCCCAAATACGGTTACGAAGTACGACGCTCAAGTAATTTGACTAATCACAAGTGATGAATTATTCGAATGGCTTAATTTTGGTCAACTCGCTTACGTTACGCTTCGTCCTTTTGTTGCGTCTAGTAGAACTTAGCATGAGTCGAAAAGGCAATATTGTTAAGAAATGAATATGCAAAAATCTGATTAAGTTAAGAAATGAATATGCTAAAATATCATGATTAGTCCTATGTTAAGAAATGAATATTTTTTTTAATGAATAAGTAAAGAAAGAAATGTGTTAAGATATAAATACGTTAAGAAATGAATGTGTCAAGAGTGGTGGGGGTTCAATTTCAAGTTTATATAATTTAGTCTGACTGCAATGAGTGTAGGCCTATATACGAGCGATCATTTGACAATACTTTGTACTGTACTGTGTACTTGTATGTTTGTACTTTATAATATGTACGAATTTTTAAATTTGATAAAAGATATATGTACTGTATGCCTATACATTATAAAGATAAAAAAAGGGGGGAGGGTGCGATAAAAGGTAATAGTTTATTTTTGTCATTGTGAAAACGTTGGAATTTTCCGAATATAAATAGCTTCTCTGATAGATTCCGGTTACCCTTTGCGTCTGCAGCGTCCTATATATACCAATGAATTCGGTAAACAAGTACAGTATTGGCTTAGACAGCAGTTTCAGCATTTTTGTGTTAATCAGTACATCTTTGTTAATCTTAATCATGGCTTCACCACTTGCTGTAGCTGCTTTAACGTCTACCGTTGACGACCCGATGAATCTGAATGTTGGTGGAAGTTTCTACGACACAGTTCGTTCAACTTTAACTCGCTATCCAAAAAGTAAGCTGGCTTTAATGTTTAGCAAAGACGATGGTTTACTACCATTCCGCGACGATCGATATTTTATCGATAGAGACGGCCCAACATTCAGATACATTTTGAATTTTCTGCGTGATCAATCAAAACTCAGGCTTCCAGATGGTTTTAAAGATTGGGATATCCTGATGGATGAAGCGGATTTCTACCAACTTCCACAGTTAAAAACACTTATAGCTGAAGAAAGAACAAAACGAGGAGAATCTCGAACAAAAATTGAAAAAAACTACAACATGACATTCACAGGAAACAACTTAGCACAGCAGAATTGCGGAGATTAGCAACTGGTTTTGATAAGGAGAAACTTCTAACAAGTCATAATGAAATGTGTTTATATTAATCAAAATACTATAATAATATATAGCGATAGGCCTATGACTGATGCATCCACAATACATCAACGGGGGAACTGGCGATCTGAAATTCTGAAAACGGAATTGGCACAGAATTACGGGGACTGTGTAGTAGTGTTCGAAACTATAGTCATCTTGTCGATATTTTGATGATGATAATTTAAAGTTCGCAAGATATCTATGAACTTTTTAAATCAACCTGATTGTAACCTATGTTAACTATAGTACAATTATGGAATTAAGTGTCTACTTGCAGTCTATTTGGAAAAGAGGCAATTATAGTGTATAGTGGGAGAACTTTTTAGTAGTCAGGGGACAAGAAACTGCAGAGTGTATTTTTTTTGGATATCAGTACCGATATAGAACCGTACGATATACCACCGGTAGATAGAGTTAGAACTTAAACGATTTAAAAGAATGGAGAAAGCTATCTACGTCACGTAAAACTCATATGTTCTATTATTGTTAGCGTTATATGTTTGTTTAGTCATTTTATGTATACTGAAGGCCTATGATGTTGGCAATGCCCACTTGAGTAAATTAGGGCTTGTAAGACTTTATAAGTTATGTGGCATATCCATGAGTTACAAAAATAATATAGTTACTCGAGTATATACTAAAATTGTATGTTATTGTACCGCTAGTAAACAATTATATAGTTACGGTCCTGCAGTAATTGCAGTGGAATAAGTTTGACATGATCCTTTGCCTAAATTTACCAGTTTATAATTTTAGTATAAAATATAGAATCTCAGCAGACTGAAATTATGAATAAAACCAAATCAGAATCTTTACAATAGTATCATTAAAAGAATGCAAAAAAAAAATTATGAATCATATATTTTAGTTTAATTTTTTTTTGTATATTGTTTAAAAAAATATATTTATACCATTGTATCAAGCATGTCATAGGTCAAATTACAGATAGGCCTATAGGCCTAAATGTGGTTTTGTCATTAAGACCTGGGAAAATATTAAGGAACTATTAAGTCTTTTATAGGGTCCTGAATGAACGAAAATTGTGGTAGAAACCGAATTAATATAACTTATATATATATATTATATTTTACTTAACATATGAAAATAATGCATATACAAACTCTATATAGAGTATGCAAGTAGCCTACTTAATAAATAACTTTAAGAAAATGCTTATTTGTGGTGATATTTGTTTTTCTCTCTAGGCCTATAGTATGTTCACCGCAAGAAATTATCAAAAGTAAAATTATCTTGGAAATAAACGATTTGGTACGCTATCCAGAAAACACATGCTACCGCAGACCTTCGTCGACCACATTCTTACTCCAATATTTTAACGTATGAACTGTTTATGAAGAGAGTTAATGTGAATATAGTAGCTTATTTTTGTCACTGTAAATAACGTTGGAACATAAAAGGCCTAATCTGTATAATCCGGTTACCAAAGACGGGACCAAAGTCCAAAGAACCCGGAATTGATTGCGAGTACAGTCAAAACTATATAGTTTTCACAGCCCGTGACTAATTCAAGCACAAGAGCGTTCAGAAGTTTACGTTCAATCTTTTGATTTATCTCATAATCATGGAGTCACCATCGACTGTATCGTCTGCCACTAACGAACTATTGAATCTAAATGTTGGTGGACATTTCTACACGACAAATCGTTCAACTTTAACTCGTTATCCAGATAGTATGCTAGGCTTAATGTTTAGCAGCGACAGTAGCTTACCGCCAGCACGCCGAGACGATAATAATCGATATTATATTGATGGAGACGGCCCAATATTTCGACACATTTTGAATTTCTTGCGTCGATCAAAACTCATCCTTCCCCATGAATTTAACGATTGGGATATGCTGACGGCTGAGGCGGATTTCTACCAAATTCCAGAATTGATTCAACTTATTGTTGAAAAAAGTAAACAAGATGAGGTTCATTCTTCTGCCACTGACGAGTTATTGAATCTAAATGTAGGTGGACATTTTTACACGACAAATCGTTCTACTTTAACACGTTATCCAAAAAGTAAGCTGGGCCTCATGTTTGGTGGACACTTACCAACAGCACACCGAGATGATAGTAATCGATATTATATCGATCGAGACGGTCCGACATTCCGATACATTCTAAATTTCATGCGACAATCAAAACTGGTCTTTCCTCATGGTTTTAAGGATTGGGATATTCTGATTGCTGAGGCGGATTTCTACCAAATTTCAGATTTGGTTAAATTTGTTAGCGAAAGAAGAAAGGCTAACAATAAATCGCTGTTGGAAGTTCAATTAGTTTACACAGCAGCATCTGTTGAGGCAAAGAAACTTAACTATATTTGGAAAGTTTATGGCCAACCTAAATTCCTCGATCAATTGCCATCTATTGTAGATTTCAATGGACGTAAGGACTTGAGGATCCTGAAGAAAGAAGATATAGTATGCTCAGATTTTACTAGGTCACAATTGTTTGACGAGATAAGTAAAATCGGTTTTACATTAATTAATACAGTATCTACAAGCAGCAGTAATGTGAATCTTGGTGGATACTTTGACGGCAAAGATAGGTGGATATTTATGAAAGACGACATGTAACAAGAAAGTTTTAAGTTTGTACTTTTATTATAAAATATTATATAAATATAACTTCAAAAGAATATCAAAACAATTCTAATTAACATAATGCATAAAAACACATCTTAATTTTGTTATGATATTATGTTAAAATAGGAATAAAATAAATAAGACAGTGAAAATACGATGCCTAATTTCACAAAATCTTAGAAATTAAAATGCATTCATTGCGACAAAAATAGGAAATAATGAACTAAACATCATAATAACAATGTTTTTGTTTCCTTCTTTTTTCAGAAATAAGTTAACAATGTAACCCTGATCTTAGTAGACACATGCTTCTCATCAGGGCCGGCCTACTTTTAATGTTAAACTAGTTTGACAAAAAAGTGTGATGTGCCCAAATACGGTAGTGATATACCCAAATATGGTAGTGATGACATCATCATTTCCATATATGGGCACATCACATTTTTACCACATAAAGTTTGATAGTGCAGACAGAGCTTTAGGCTTTATTTTATGCATTTGATCATTTTCATTCCAAATATTCATAGGGTATGTGTTTTGCCGTTTATATTGTCTTTAAATACTGTAGGCCTACTACTATTGAACCATCTTTTACTTGAAATTACTAAAATAAATATACTATTGTTTAAAACGTGGTTTTGCGTATGTCTATTGCAATGCGTGTGTGGTGGGCGTTTGGGGAATATGTTAAAACAACAATATTTAATAAATTTACTGAAAATCAAAGTTTATATAAAATTGATATATTCATCGGCACCACCACCTTAAAGATTACTATTTACAAATACCTTATTTAAAAAATATTATTCATGGAGGAGGGATAGTCATGAAAATGTCACATTAGATAATAATTGTAGCCATTCATCAGAGCAGGAGAAATAAGTTGAGACTCTATATGGTCGGAGGAAGTGGATAGATATTCATGGAGGAAGTGTAACCCGTTTCCTCTATAATATTATTTCCGCGTGATCTTAAACAAAAGAATTTGGGAAAAACCATAATGTGACGAATCAGTAATGTGAATGATCTGATAATGTAGTATCGTTAGTCTGTGCTTTAACGGCAAGTATCCAGTATCATCCAGTAAAACCACAAGGTACGTAGATAATTTATTTTATGGGTTTTGTTGTTGATGGATTATTGATAACTTCAACTGGAATTTTATCTAATGAAATAACATTGTTATGTGAGACTAGCATCATGATTTCCACTTAATCATAATCATCATGTTTTCGTAGACATGGCTTCATCTTCTGCAACCGAATTATTGAATCTAAATGTTGGTGGACATTTCTACACGACAACTCGTGCAACATTAACTCGTTATCCAGATAGTATGTTGGGCTTGATGTTCAGCGCGGGCAAAGCCGGCGGCCAACAACCAGCACGCCGAGACGATAATAATCGATACTATATCGATGGAGATGGCCCAACATTTCGACACATTTTGAATTATCTGCGTCGATCAAAACTTATCATTCCTTATGGCTTCAAAGATTGGAATATCCTGGCGGCAGAAGCAGATTTCTACCAAATTCCAGACTTGATTAGATGTATTAGCGAAAGAAGAAAGGGTACAAACCAATCCTTATTGGAAGTTCAATACGTTTACACAGCTGGAACTAGCATTGAAAAAAGAAAAACAAATTATTGGTGGAAAGTATGTGGCGAACCTAAAATCCTTGACAAATTGTCATCTATAGTAAAATTTGAAGACAGTTATGGTGATGATGTGAGAATAATGCGTAAAGACGATATGTTATGCTTAGATTTTACTAGGACACAATTGTTTGGGGAAATAAATAAAATCGGTTTTACTTTCATTAGCACAGTATCTACAAGCAGTAGTAATGCTAATTTTCCTGGAAACTTCGACGGCAAAGACAGGTGGATATTTATAAAAGACAACAGTACCTAAGAAGGATTCAATAACGTATTTACCAGTTCATACTTTAATTAAAAAATATAAAATATTAACAACTATAACATTACACAATGTCGGTGTTTAAAAATGATTCTATTAAAAAGCCCTGTTGATGTTGGATCAAATTATGGAAATGAAATAGGGCCTATGTTTTGTAATTACTATATTATATGCCAATAATTAGATAATTTTTAGATAATATTTGTCAAATCTTGTTTAAATTCATAGAGTTGGCCAAGTGTTAACAAATATATTCCTTTTTTCACCTATTGAAAATCTCTCGAAGAATAAGTATTTTATGTGTATGTATGATAGTAATATAATAAAAGCATATGCGATTATTATTATATACAGTGGATACGATGATACTATAAACACTTGTACAATCAATTGATACAAACTATATAATACCACCGGTACATTTATTGTGTTATACTTATAGAACTAAATAAAACTTTAGAATTTAAAATAGCAGCTATATTACGTAGCAAATTAAACTCATTATCTTTGTAAAAATATTACATATTATTCGGACATTATACAGTTGATTTGCATAATATTATTCAATACACTGTCCAATAAACAGCTTTAGAACTAAAAGAAAACTCTCAATTTTGTGTTTTACTATAGTGCTGATGATTCGAGTTACATGTGTGGTGCTTTTTGAACAAGTAAGATATTTGGCAAACTTAATAGCTATCTGATGAATATTGACGGATTAGATTTTTTTAGAAAGTAATGGTTAAAGATAAATTATGCCATAACAAGTTTTTCCTGAGGGCAGTAGAATACTTTAGAATAAATGTTTCGGAGATATGATCTGGCTTCATAAGAATGGAGCTAAACATTTCGTGGTTCGGGAATCCTCAATATTGAATTGCTAGATTTAGATCATCAAGGTTTGGTAGGTTAACCTATAATCCCATGCAACAAAACAATATGCAAGGTGAGGCTGTGTTTGCTCATTAACTTTTATTTTCTCAGCAGAAAAAAACCCCGTAGGCCTATAAAACAACATGAGAGCATAATATAATATGTATCTATCAGTGCTTCATAACAATGTCATTGGACGATAATAAAACAATCACAAGTTTACTATAATATGGTCACTTCAGTCTAATTATTAATTAGTATTACTGTGATAAAATCAATGAACTTATACCTGATCCATACACCGAGTCATATTAGTAACCACTACTACTAACTTCAAAATGCTTCTGTTGAAACAACGCTCACGCAGCCTATTCAATATAATGCTTCACCTTCATATGCAAATACGCCGGCGAATACCAGAACAATAGCAATGCAATGCGATATATTGCGCCACCAATAATATAACAAAAAAAAACATACAGAAAATATTTATCAAGCTCAAAATTAAAAGTATTACCAAGAAACAGTTCTATTGCATTATTGCATAATCACATAATAAAGTACTAAAATATACCCTCACGCACAAACTTTTTGAGGGCGATTTCTATGCTATGACGAAAATTACTATAGGCCCTATAGTAATTTTCGTTAACCTAACGAAATTCATATCTACAGTGTAGATATGAATTTCGTTAGGTTAATGGGTTGAGTCTAGCTGATATTAGGCCTATGCATATTCTACTGTTCGTTTCTACACTCAATAAGCAAATACCATGTTCTGTGTCACATCCTATGTTTTATTCCTAGAATTGTTTTAACTGCTGTAACATCAGTCATTATCAATAGTTGTATTGTACAGAATATGTATTTCCTTGAACACGGTAAGTGGTTAACTGCACCTTTTATATTAAATAAATTAATCAGCCATTCAAACATATGTATTACAACAAAGGGTTTATGTCCAGAGACAATAACCTGAGGAAATAACAAAAGACTAAACACTATATTATCTGAAACCAGAGAAGAGTGAAATTGTCACTCTTCCCTGCTGAACCTAACCCTGTGATTGGAAAACTAAAGCAAACATTCAGTCAAACAGCCTGCTGCCGAAAACCGTTGACATAACGTATTTTTAGAAGAGGTAATAATAGTGAGAGAAGGCAATCATCATGCAAACTGTTTATCGACTTACTATCGCATGGATAATTATGTGGGATACTGACCAGTGCCTGATCAGATATTTGGATGCATTATAAAATTAATATTATTTAAATACGGTTACAGATGTAACCTTTGACATCATGGTAAACAAAAGTTTTTTTAAATACGACAAATATTACAAAATGCGACGACGTAACAAACATCCGATAGGAAACTTTTTACTTGAATTTACAATACAACAGTTTCCACAATAAGTTATAAATATGAATTTATTTGAGCTCAAATATTAAAATGTTACCATATTAATTTATAATGCTTCAAATACAGTATCTTCGTACCTCTTCTACAAATTTCTTTTAGCAAGCAAGCCGTTTGACTGAATGTTTACTACTTTGTCAATTCCAATCGGAAAAAGGTTCGCCCATATTAAAGGGTTAGGTTCAGATAATTAATATTTAGGTTTTAGACATGAAACAGCCCGCAACTTATTGTTTCTGGACATTAAACAGTACGAGAATCGCCTTTGACATGTTGTTTTACCACATTTATTTCATTGGTTGATTAATTGATTCAAAAAATAAAAAGTACAGTTAACCACAGTGTTCAAGGAAAAGGTTTTCCGTACAATTCAACTATTGATAAATTGATTGATATTAAATGATGACGCAGCATTCTAGGAATAAAACATAGGATGTGACACAGAACATGTGAATACATCTTTGTTTTATGTGTTTACTTATTGAGCGTAGAAACTAATTATTTACAGTAGAAAATATGCATAATCAGGTTGTGACATTTGACCCTTCCTAAGTTTCTGAGTTTCAAAATAAAACTTAAAAGAATATTTTAATAATGAACAGCTTGGAATATCAGTTTAATTAAGTTATTTTACAATATTGTTTTTTGATGTTATCTTGTTTTATATGTATTTTCTTGTTTTTCCATTTTTACTGCGTCCAACTTAATCATATATTATACTAGGCCCAACCACTCAATTTTTCAGTTAATACGGATTGGACCCCATTGGAAATAAGTTTACTTTTTATTTGTCGACTTAATGGGTTATCCTGGTATTCTTTTTTTAATATGTACATTGTATATTTTAACTATTTTTATGAATATCGAATAAAATCAATCAATCAATCCGATTAAAACTACGCCGTGTCTATATCTGTTCAATAGTAGGAGCTGGATAATGTCTGTTTACTGAAAAATTCCAAAAGAACGGTTTACTTCGAAAATCGGTTTCGATCGCGTGTCTCCATTTTTTTAAACCGAAATTTGAAGAGATTCAAGATCGGAATCAATTAAAGTTTTTAAACCGTATTTTAAACTTGTGTTGCGTGGATTTCTTATCTTATTTTCATCAAATGACGGGAAAATTATCTTTAATCACAAAGACCAAATTTTAGTTGAAACTAATGACGGGAAAATAATCACAAAGATCGAATTCTAGTTGAATCTAAATTCTGGTGGACATTTCTAACGACAACTCGTTTAAATCCAAAAAGTAGGCTACGATGTTCTTAATGTTTCATGGACACTTATCACCAGCACACCGAGATGATAGTAATCGATATTATCGATCGAGAGAGTTCGACATTCCGATACATTTTTAGTATCGTCTATCAAACCACGTCCTTCCTCGTGGTTTAAAGATCCACCCCGAGGGCTGGGGTGTTTCGGAAACAAAAATACCTCGGAAACATGAACAAGAATGAGAAGTTTTAGTGGGCGTCTCTGTTTTCGAGATTTCTAGAAAAGGTATTGTGTCTCTCTTTTTCCAACCACCAATGTGGCTGAGGCAGATTTCCACCAAATTCCGGATCAGCTATATTACCACGAAACCTTCTCTAAGAAAACAGAATATAGGAAAATAGAACATGACGCATCAGTGATTTGAATAATTTAATATAATATCCAATGAGCTTATAGATTTCCCGATCTATAGGTGTATATAAGTTTATTAGATATGTCTCATAAGTACAGTATCATCCAGTTCAACCACTAGGTAGGTAGAGAATGTAATTTATGATTTTGATTTTGGATTACAATTTTTTGTTGGAATTTAAACAAACTATATTATTGTTTTCGTTAGGGCCTACTGTTTGGCATACGTATAGGCCTATTATAATTCGACGAATTTGTGGACGAATGAAGTTATCTTATATCTTTTTTCTCTTACTTAATCATAATATTCATGTTTTCGCCAGCCATGGCCCCACCTTCTGCCACAGAAGTACTGCATCTAAATGTTGGTGGACATTTTTACACGGCAACTCGTGCAACATTAACTCGTTATCCAGATAGTATGCTAGGCTTGATGTTCAGTAAGAAGGGCAAGACAGTCGTCCAACCACCACCCCAAGACGATAATAATCGATACTATATCGATGGAGACGGCCCAACATTCAGATACATCTTAAACTTCATACGTCGATCAAAACTCATACTTCCTAAAGATTATAAAGACTGGGATATGCTGACGGGTGAAGCGTACTTTTACCAAATTGACGAGTTGATTACACTTATTGGAAGTCAAAAAGATTCATCCTCTGGCGAATTATTGAATCTAAACGTTGGTGGACATTTCTACACGGCAAATCGTTCAACTTTAACTCGTTATCCAAAAAGTATGCTATACTCAATGTTCAGTAAGAAGGGCAAGACTGTCGTCCAACCACCACCCCAAGACGATAATAATCGATATTATATCGATCGAGATGGTCCGACATTTCGATACGTTTTGAATTTCCTGCGTCAATCAAAACTCATTCTTCCTGATGGTTTTAAAGATTGGGATTTGCTGGCGGCTGAAGCAGAATTCTACAAAGTTGAAGATTTGATGAAATGTATTGGCAAAAGAAGAAAAGCTACAAAGAAATCCGTGTTGGAAGTTCAATATATTTACACAGGTCAATCTGTCCAGAAGGCTAAATTGGACTATCAGTGGAAAGTTACTGGCCAGGCTAAATTCCTTGACCAATTGTCTATAAAAGGTGATGATTCAAGAACGTCTATATCTTGGAAGAACAAAGATAAAATATCTAGGGCACGTTTGTTTAAAGAGATATATGAAATCGGTTTTACATTAATGTCAACAGTATCTACAAGCAGCTGTAATAAGAAATCTCGAGACCGTTTCGATGGCAAAGACAGGTGGATATTTATAAAAGACGACAGTAACTAAGGATTCAATAACGTATTTACCAGTTCATATTTTAATTTAAAAATATAAAATATTAACAACTATAACATTACACAATTTTGGATGTTTAACCAATCAAAATGATTATATTAAAATAATACAAAAAAAAAGATTTTGCTCTAAAACCATCTATGTATTTACCATAATAATGTGGCATTATGAATTAAGTCATGTGTATGTGTTAACAAAATATTGTTTCACATAGCCTAATATGTCTCTGTAAAGAAGTTCTATGTTCTATTTTGTATTATTATTATTATTATTATTATCATCATTTCAATTATTTTAATTATTATACTTGAAATCTATGATAGTAGGTTATAATAACATAAAAACATAATAATACTAATGTATGATTATTGTATAATGGTGAACAATTTAGTTGACTCATATGAGTTAATATAATATAATAGCTCTTACAATATACAGACTACAAATATTATACATTTAGTGTGTGATACTTTATAGAACTAAATAGAACTAATTAAAAATAGCACCTATATATTACGTAGCGAATTAAACTCAAATTATCTTTGTAAATAATCACATATTATTCAGACATTATTCAATTGATTTGCATTATATTATACTAATTTTCACTTTGTGTGTAACTGTATAGTTCTACTTTCTAATAAACAGCTTTCAAACTAAACAACTCTCTGGAACATCAATATTTTGTTTTTCTATAGTGATGATGTTTTGAGTTACATGCGAGGTGCACTTTTCTTTCCAAATCCCCTTTTTAATGTATCCCCAAATATTTACCCCTTTTACTCTGCCAGCGGAGTAGTGGAAACTTTATCCACATAAAAAAAATGATGCAAAGTGATTCACCTCAAATTTTTTCATTACAAATTATTTCTTGTTTGGCAAAAATAATAATTTACCTTGTTAATGAACATTTCTGAGAATTTAATGGACAACTTTACCGAGAACCATATTTTGACAACGTATTAGGGGTGTACATATGATTTCAGAACAATTGAGAGATTTACGATATCGTCGCGCTCGCTCAAAATATGGTTCTCGGTAAAGTTGTCTTTTAAATACCAAAAAAACATCCCTAAAGTGGAAAATGGTTTAGACCCCACAATTCATATAATATCTCTTAGATATGAACCACCATCTCCCTTTAACATGTCCATTGCTATGTCTTGAAAGTTAAGTTCTGTTGCCATGTCGTACGCTGTTTTTAAATCTCTGCAATAGCCTACTAATCGTTTCATATTCTCTCTCATTTCTGCTGTTTTTTCCTGGTCATGTTTATACCTTCAAAACACAAATACAATTTATTAAGAACTAAAGAAACTGCTGTTTTACGCATTATTATTTTTAAAAAAACTATAAAAATGTATTATATATTAATAATGTAAATATTTCATATTATATGGAGCTCGAAATTTCACAGCGAAGCACAACCATTATAGTCTACAAATTTATTTATAAAAAGAATGCAATAGTACCTTCAATTGTTTAAATGGACTAATACACAAAATAATACACAGCATGAGATACAAAATCAACTGGCAGGGTACAGTTGAGTGTTTATAACATCTATTATAACACATGATATTCAATAATTACTCCATTGAACACTTATGTCATCATGTGATTTTAATAGGTATATGGCCATTGAATTTTGTTATATTTACATTCATTCTTGTAACACAATGAGCAGCCATGCGCGACAAAAGACTAGGCTGTTAACAGATGGCGTTCGGAAATTGATTGTTTTATGACCCATTTATACATTTATAAAGAAAAATACAATCAAAATAGTTCCTCCGTTGGTTAAGAGTTGGTAACTAAACTCTCACAATACTTCCTAAAAAAAAACCTTCCCAAAACTGCAATGTTAAATTACAATCTAAAAGGTCACAAATACTCCCTCTATTGAAATTAAATTTCCGGAAATTATGGGCCAGACCAACAATATTGGAAAGTTGATTTGGTGGCTGTACTGAAGAAGACTCAAATTAATTTGAAACTTTCTGATATTTTATTTTCAAATTTTTTCCTTTTCAACCACGTTGTCGGTTCTTAATTGTTTCTTTTTGTTCTTATTATTCCTATGGCACGCTAAAACGGCCTTTTGCATACTATAAATAAAGCACCCTCGATATTCCTTTGTTGTTTTTTAGAACAGTGGCTTTACAGTAGGATTTTGTAAACAGGGAGAGTGTCAAGAGGTGGGAGTGTGTGCATACTAACCTTGAAGACATGTCAGTAAAATGTGACTCTTCAAGCCTTAAGCTTCTTTTAAAATCATCCAGAAATACAAAGTTTCCTTGCTGGATTACATTATAGTATAGAGCATTAGACCACTTAACATGTTGGTCAGAGTATGCGCTGGCCACCAGCAGTGCCTACAAAAGCGAAACAAATAAAGTCTAAAGATTGTTGCCCAAGCCTGACTGACTCAAAATCTTAACGCATCATGTAATTGTATGTGATCTGTAATAAACTAAAGAAATCTTTAAATCCTAAAACGTAAGTAAAAAGTAACAGATAAAAAGAATATGTTATCACTTTAAATTTCTATAATCATCTTTTATTTAATTGTCATTGTTGTGTATTGTAAATCACATGTTTGCCCTCTAGGATTGTTGTGGTCTTTTTTTTATATACCGAATAAAAAAAAAATATGCAGTGTTTTAACTTACAATAAAGTGGGAAAGAATGGAAAAAAAAGTTACATTAATGTACCTCATGAAACTTTCCATGTTTAGTTATAAACTTGTGAAATTCATTTGAGTCGAGGTTGATAACACGTGTATTCGTGGAAAGTAAGTGGAGTTGTAGCGCCACCAATCTTGCCTGACATGTGCAGTGCTCAGCATGACGTAAACAGTTCTCCTGTAAACATATAGGATAAAATGTTCAGAAAACTATTCCTTTGTTATAAATGGGGTATTCAAATGACTGAAATTGTACTGAGATGGATACACTATTTAATAATTTATCATGCTTATAACCTAAGTCAACAGTTGAAGCCATTCTTCTTTACGGCTGTGAGACATGGAGTCTTACTTCATCCCTCTCAAAATCATTGGATGGAGCATACACCCGCATGCTGGGGAAAGTCCAAAACATCCCATGGTCCTCACACGCCACCAACAAGACACTATATGCCAACCTTCCCCGTCTTACGACCATCATTCAAAGACGTCGCATGGGTCTGGCCGGTCATGTTATGAGAAGCTCTGAGCCAGCCTCAAGAGTTCTCCTTTGGGAACCAGAAGAGAAAAGGAAAGTGGGAAGACCTCAACTGACTTGGCTCGACATTCTGTTGAAAGATACCAAACTAGACCTGAGTGAACTGAGGAAGAGCATGCTTGATAGAGATGTGTGGAGACAAATTATCATGGCACCCACTAATGACATTAAGTAAGTAAGTATAAACTAAGTCTCATTTGAGGCTTAGGGAGTGGAGTTGAAAGAGTCGTGAGTTACAACGCTGGAAGGCAAGCATGTTAACCACCAAGCTATAGCTCAACTTCGCTAGTATACTATGGTATACTAAAGGTAATTAGCCTACCTTGGCATAATTTTGAGCTGCTTCTGTTAATCCTTGCAAAATCTCTTGCAAACAATTTTGAAGTTCAATGTTAGTCTCTAAAATCAAACAACAAAACAATATCACACAAAGTTTGCTGAATTCAAAGGGTGGAAGGATCGGGTTTACTCCTCAGATTACAAAATGTTTTCCCTTTTTCAAGGCTTTAAACTAAACAATAGGTGGAGAACTTTTGTTTGACAAATTGAACTGAAGGCATTGTATAGGGTTATGTGGTCACATATTCATGATACACATCAAATTAACTTTTTTTATGACATCCATGCACCGTCTACAATGGTCTGACCATTACATACCCATTGCTCGGTCAGCAAGTGCTTTCAGACTCTTCATAGCATCTTTTTCTAGCATCTCTCCAATTTCCCGATGCATTCTGAACTTGAATGATACCATATTGTATGTCTCTGGATCAGGAGGTTTACATCGTTTTAGATAATCAAGCAGGGCGATTTTTAGTTTTCCATCCTAAATAATTAAAGTATTTATTACAGGGAAATACTTGAATAACATCACTCCAAATACCATGGTAAAACATAAATAAATGTGTATCTATTAACTTTAATGACCTTTGATCCTATCTTGATAAGGTGTTCTAATTTCTTTGCTTTGTGCAGATATTCAAATGTGTACATCATCTCACTACAACGTCCAACTCCCATGATCAGGCGAATCTAGAAAAAATATTTAAAATTTGAACATTAGCACAATACAATAATAATAAAATGAATAAAAAAGGTTGACAAGAACAGCGATTGATAAACTTTAAAAGGGCTACAGTAGCTTACTTCTAGATAGAAAATTCATAGTATTGAAAATTCTACACAAATAAATATACTTTAGAAAAGTCAATCTCAATATTTTTGCTTAAGTCAAGATAGTTAAACACTGCTTAAGTGAGAAACATTATTTATCAAACCAGGTCTTTTGATCTTAAGGAATAGACTTTGTCATCTAAGGTTTAACTTTTAAGAAAAAACATTGTACAAATATTTGCTTAGGTTAGTTTGAAAACTTAGCTTTGATGACTTTAATTCTTAAGCTTCTTAAGCTACACTATCAAACTTTATGTGACAAAAATTTGATGTGCCCATATATGGACATGATGATGTCATATCACTACCATATTTGGGCATATCACTACCATATTTTGGCACATCACACTTTTTTGTCAAACTAGTTTGATAGTGTAGACAGAGCTTAAACAAGATTGATATAACTGTACTGTATGTTTACCATAAGTCTGTGCTCTTCAGCTTTGCCAAGCACCTGTGTACAATCCCTACACAGCCTAAGGACACTGGATATGCCTTCCATGTTACAGCAAATAGTGTGGCAATCATGGGCTCGAATTATCAACTCAACTTGAAGAGTGTGGGCTGAAACATTTAATGAAAATTATAAATCAATCATTCTGTAATGGTATAGCTTGTTTGTAAAAAATTAAAAAATACTACATAATAGTAAAGATATCTACTGTACCTACTATATTTAATCTTGTGTTCAATATCTTAAGCTATATCTACACTATTGTGACAAAACAAGTGGGCACATCACATTTTTTTGTCACAATAGTGTAGATATAGTGTAGTGTAGACAGTCGAGCTTTACAATAAAAAAGAGCTTTTCATTTCTACACAAGTGTTATGATTGGTTTGAACTAACACTACAATTTACATTTTTCTAAACAGTTACCACATGAGGATGGTATTTTTGGTAGAAGTAAGGTTGAAATTAATCGTTCTCACTCCTGAGGACGATCAAAGCATATTAATCGAAACGTCGAGAAACTCAACAGTTCTTTTCAGAACTAACGTGGTGTATTAGTTTATATCAAAAGGTTGAAATTGGTATCAAGAGATAAAGGTGAAAGCAGAACAAGTCTTACTAGGCTTGTTGGAAGATTGGTTAATGACTTACCAATTTTAGAAGTTGTTGAGTTATCTAATAATGCCTTAGCTTCCTGAATAAGTCTGTTTCCAAGAGTAGCTGGGTTTTGACAAAGTCTTATAAACTTGGTTAACTCATCTTTATCTGATGGCTTTCTTGATAGTGGTACTTGTGAATCCAAAGCTTGCCCTGAATTAAATAATAATACCTCAGTACAATACCATATTTGCAGCATGCAGTCATCTTAGCCAAACAATACCCCTAAATATTACACTTGAAAGAACTGAATGCTTTATCACAAATGATGGTGGTGGGTCATGAATTGCCAGTGTCAAATGATCCATTTTCCTAAGACGATTTTAAAAGTTAATATTTCAATTTACCTTGCTGTTGTTGTTCCGCCTTCAATGTCACCTGTTTGATAATCATATCTGCAAGGAAACTTGAGACCTAAAAAACAAAACACACACTACAGGTAAATAAAAATAAAAAATAATACATTGTATTATTTTTTTTTTTTATTTACCTAACAGCGTTAGAATATACTCAGAGTATATGAAAGTGTAAACATAAATTAATGTACTGCTTTTCCTACTTCATCATCATAAGACTGCATAAAGCGTGGATCCCACTAGTGATGCAACACAATGACGTAGACGCAACGAAAGCAAGTTGACCAATCACACACAACTAATTGAATAATTCATCACTTGTGATTGGTCAAACCACATTGCGTTGTGTTGCGTCCCAGTGGGAACCAAGCTTGAGGTAATGGTGACAGGAAATGTACTGGGAAGGTTTAAATATACATTTGAAACTTTTAAAGCTCACCCAGGAGTGGGTATCTTTGCTAGTGGTCTATTATACCATTAGCAGTATAAAGGCGTGGCTAGCATCTTCACAATCAAAGTCTAAAGCTCTGTCTACACTATCAAACTATTTTGACAAAAAAAGTGTAATGTGCCCAAATATGGTAGTAATATGCTTAAATATGGTAGTGATATGACATCATCATGTCCATATATGGGTACATCATATTTTTTTGTCACATAAAGTTTGATAGTGCAGAGCTTAAACCTGCAATTTGCCTTAGGACACAACTAAAACAAGCCCAACAAGTGAGTTTTCAAAGCGAGTATTACACTAAAAAAGCCTTACATCAACATCATTCATGCATGTAGTTTGTATAAACTCCTTAGCTATTGAAAACTGCTGTGGCGTGTTTGACTGTAGTATGACTTTTAATGTTTCAATTGATGATTGAGTCACAATATCTTCATAGGTATAGTTTAAGATCTGTTAAGAAAAAAAGGCATGATTTTATAATACTGTAAATTATGTATACTGTCTAATTAGAAGAATAATTCATATTGTTGGTGGGGTAGGGAGAAGGTTAGAGGTTAAAGGTTGCAGGTTAAGGGGGTGATGGTTGGGGAATTTATTTGTAAATGTGAGACTCTTGTTTCTAAAGCTCAGTCTACACTATCAAACTTTATGTGTATCAAAAAAATCTGAGGTGCCCATATTTGGACATGATGATGTCATATCACTACCATACATGGGCATATCACTACCATATTTGGGCACATCACACAGGGTAGACAGAGCTTAACAGTATACCAACCTGAGATACTTTGTAACAATTAGTGATCCTATTACAACACTGCGCACCATCATTGGAATGCTCACAGAATGTCTCCAGACATGTTAGTATCTCATCAGATTCATCCATGTCACTGACGCTGGAAAGGCTTGAAACTACACCAAGTAAATTAGATTTAAGGTTATCATATTTCAATAATAATATTTCATAGAAAAGCTAAAATAAAGTACATAATTTACCAGGAGTAATAGTCATGGACCAAATCTTTCTCCATCATTAACATCAAGAAAATGACATTTTTATACAGTTTTTAAAACGACTTTGCTAAAGTGGTCAATTCTGGTGCACATATTAAAAAATGACTAGTACTTTGAATGAGTGAGTGGCCAAGCGGTTAGAACAGTGGAACCATAATTACATAGCCATAACATCGGCAAGGGTTCGAGGCTCACTAGCTCCATGGTTCTGGTGGTAGACGAGTCTTCTCGGATAAGGACTATAATCCGTAGATCCAGTGTACACATCTAGCTTATGTGCACTTTAAAGATCCAAGTACATCTTTCAAAACAAGGAGGGGGTCCCCCGGCCTAACTAGTACACACACAGCCACTGTCAAACACAGCCAATGATCATAATTGGGCCCTCTGAGAGACCAGTCTATGACTGAAGAGGCTACCCAGTATAAAGAAATAAATAATAATAAAATACTCACAACTGTATGTCCTGTTTGCAGATGAAAGAGATTCTGACAAACTAAGTCTCTTCCTCTTCCCTCTTGCAAGAAGCATCTTCATGTCAGTGCTGAGGTCTTCAGTCGTCAGCTGCTTCCTAGCAAGCCTGATACATGTTAATACTACTGCTAAGTCTTGGCTAAAATAACTAAACTGCTGGCAGACCTTATGAGCCTGAATTATGCAAAAACTGTCAAGCAACTCTTTCACTATTTTGTTAAGAGCTACAGGTATGTCCTAGAAAAAAACAAACAAGTGTAGCAAAAGTTAATAACAGAACACTTTATTTAAAGTCTACATACAAACAAATTGAACAGTTCGTCATAGGTAATTTTGTTATATGTATTTATTTCACTACAAACCAACAGCGAATCATCGCCACTAACAGGCTGCTTAAAATCTTAATACTACTACTTTAGATAAAAAATGTAACTCATTACACAGACAAGATGACACAGAACATAGAGAAATTATATTACAATTGATCACATCAATGTCAAATAATAGAACAAAAAGAAGCGATTCCATTATAAAAAATATCGATGTTGGTAAATATAATAATATTTCTAGCTGGGCAGACATGGACAGTAGTAATAATCAATTCAGTATACAAATCATTACAAACATCATAAAAAAATAAATTATGCACAATGTACATACAATGTAACAAACTTTTGTATAATATGAAAACAGGAATGATACTTTGACCAAGATGCCACTGATAAGCACATCAATACCATTTCATTAGATGAAAGTTATTGTACATCAGTCATTGAGGCATTTTCTGTTAAAATCATGGCATATAGCAACATGGCTTTGAGAGACAGACTTGCTATTGTTATTGTGTTGGAATATTTTTTTTTCAAATCAATATCATTGTCATACTTACTGCAGTTTTCATTGGCTGTGCCGCAATTAACTCATAGTCTGCCAAATACAAAAATTCTTCAGAACCGCGGTATTTGACCCCTGACCCTGGTATATCATGAGATGATCTTGGTTTACTGATGAAAACTTTATCCACAGGACTGTGACATTTATTTCCGTTCTGTATAATGTAATTATTTTATTTTAATCATTATTTAATTTATATTTACTCTTGAATAAATATATGCACAGCATTTAGTTATAAAGTCATAGTGGAGCTGTAGCTTGGTGGTTAACATGCTTGCCTTTCAATCCCAAGGTCCAGGGTTCAAATAGTAGTGCCACGTTTACAACTCACAATTCTTTCAACTCAACTTCCTAAGCCTCAAATGACACTTAGTTTATAAGCATGATAAATTATAAAATAGTTTATCCATCCTGTAATTGGCAAGTTACTCTCTGTTGGATTTGTACGAAATAAAAAATATATAACAACAAATTTTACTTTTAATTTGTCATTAATGAAATTCATGATTTGCAACAATCCTTATAAAAAATAAAATACTATACCTTAATTTTTTCAATTTCTAAGTCCACCCTTAGTCTCCAGATATCTTGTTCCAGGCCAACATAAGTAGGTGATGTAGATGCAGTGACTTTTCCTAGCCATTCCAATGCAAGACATAGTATCACAATTTTCTCACCCGTGCTTAGATTTAGACTTACATCACTAGCAATACTCTGAAAAACAAATAGGATACAATAAAGTACCAAACAACTTCCCTTTTGTTGGTCTATGGAGGAATTCTAATTAGTTGGTCAATCATCACATTCTTATTTATTAATTTTTTAAATTATTTATTTATACTAGGTGACCTCTTCAGTCAAAGACTGGTCTCCCAAAGGGCCCATTACGATCAGTGGCTGTGAGTGACAGTGTACTAGTACACTGGGGTGACACCCTACTTGTCTCAAAAAGATGTATACGGCTCTGCAAAGTGCACAAGAGTTAGATACGTCTGCTGGACCTACGGTTTATAGTCCTTATCCGAGAAGACTTGGAGAACAGAACCATGGAGGAAGTGAGCCTCGAACTTGGTTATGGCTACATAATTAACTATGGTTCTAACTTCTTGGCCACTCACTCACTCGTACCACTGTTATGCAATTACAAAATACTGAAACAAACAACACAAACTTACTCTGAAGAACTGGAACGCTGCTTTGTTAGATGTTTTAGTTGATTTCAATTCTTTATTACACTTTTGCCAAAATAATTCTCGAACTTTTGTTGAGTTCCACTGAGTGTTATTCTTCAGTTTCTTCAACTCATCTTTCAACTTCATCAAAATAAAAAAAAAAGTAGTCAGTGTAAAATACTTTTTATTTGCTTATTAAAAGTCTTACTAATCTCGCTCCTGATAAAATTGTCAACAATTCTAAAGCTCTGTCTACACTACCAAACTAGTTTGACAAAAAAAGTGTGATGTGCCCAAATGGTAATGAAATGCCCTAATATGGTAATGGTATGACATCATCATGTCCATATATGGGCACATCACATCTTAAAGAGTTTCCACTGACACACATTACCTGGTTAATAACAACATGATCCATGTTCAAACCTGCTGCGATGGCAAATTTCTTAGCACTGGTGAAGTCTTTAACAGCCTGCAGCTTCTCCAGCACTTCTTGACAATGTTTGTGGAATACACTACCATCACCTGTCAGCAGTCTACCAATGTCCAATTGCACAGACGTGCTCTTGATTATCATACTCAGCTCGTAAAGTTTGGTATAATTCGCAACTTAAATAAACAAAAGGCGTTGAATTAAGATTTTATCGAAACTCTGATATGGATGAGTGAAAATTACAGGGTGGCAAGTTCAAATAATGTTTGAACCAGGTTTTTCTTGTAAAACAAACATTCATTAAATAACAAATTATCTTCACTTTAAATCGCATGTATCTATCACTCAAATGTAAAAAAATCAATGTTACCTGGATTGTAAAATATTCCTGAAAAATTTAACCCTGCCATCAGCTTTAGAAATCTGCATGTTGCAGCAAAATTACAACAACATTTGAAAGACAAAAGTGTCAATTCCGAGACAGCCTTCTCTAGAAATTTTAGATTGTTGATATCTGTTGCACTAGTTGTGTTGACTTCTTGCAAATTGTCTGAGTTTTCCACAATCTTAAGAGAACAGATTAATACAGATCAATAAGTAGTAGTAAGTAATAGTTCGTTAGACTAAGTTGTACACGTGGTAGCTGCAAATAGCTTATATAATTCAATAGAGATTGAACTATGCAAAAGTTGTTGGTGGTATACAGACAACGCCATATTTGCAAAATCAACATTGTTACGGAATAGAAGATGATACTACTACATGAGAATAGATTGGCAAGATGGAAGATGGAAGCCATATTCTGTGGTACTTTTTGAGCTGTGATTACATTGGAGTTCACACTCTAGTAAATTATATAGCTCTTTGGGAAGTTTCCAGTACAGTGTTTTCATACTGCAGTACTGATTTATATACAGAGCTTGTTTTACCTCAAGATATTTGTGATGAAAGTTTTTCAAATGAACAGCAGCCAATGCTTCATCAGATTTCACCAAATACGCACAGATGAACTCAAGATAAGAAGTTAAAGGGCTGGCCTATAGGAAAAAAACTAAACTGTTTTAATTGTGAAAACTCTAAAGAATAAATGTTTTATTCCTACTTGATTTCAACTTACTGGCTAAAGCTCTGTCTACACTATCAAACTAGTTTGACATAAAAAGTGTGATGTGCCCAAATATAGTAGTGATATGCTCAAATATGGTAGTGATATGACATCACATTTTTTGTCACATAAAGTTTGATATTGTAGACAGAGCTTAAAACACCTGAAATGAAAGAAACTGTTTAATTGTGAAATCTCTAAAGAATAAACATTTTATTTTTAGTTTTATTTCAACTTACTGGCTGAAACACCTGGAATGCCTTGCATAATATTAGACTCTTTCCTGTTTCCATGGTGATTCTAACAATACTCATTAACTCATCTAAGTTCCATTGATGCCACTGAAGAAGAGCAATTTCATTTCCTGTAACTATGAAGACATCTTCATCTTTCATTGAGGTCATGAGAAACATGCACAGACAGTTTAGCTGATCTGAATTCTGGAAACAAAATGGACGAAAATTATTAGGTAATATAAAACATACAGCTTCATGCTGTTGTACAAGAAAACAGAGCATTCAAGATGTATTGTCCCTTAAAAACATGAAAAATAAAAATTAATTAAATGAGACTTTGTGTTTTGTCATGTTCTGCTTTAATTACTTTCCTCATTTGTTTTATTTTGGTAACACCACTAATGACAGTTTAAACCAATAATTGATAAAAAAAAAAGTGAAGACCTATAAATAAAAGGTATACAGCCACCTACAGGGAAGCAAGCAGACAACACTGCTAGTGAAGGTTGTTTAAAGATGGCAGAATAAGCAAGTAACATCTTGGCTGGATGAGGGCTGGACTGGCAGGCTAGAATGACACCAAATAGGTCACTTGGCACATTCTCCAACACAAGATCTAAAAAACAAAAAGTTGTACATGTAAACGTAAGTAACGTAATCAACCTCATGGTTACCATAATCAACCTCAAGATTACTGGAAACAGAGAAAATTAAGATTATAAAGGCCCTCTATGGATCCATAGCCAGCAGGACAGGTGCCTACACAGAGCATCACACAAGAAGACAGTCCTCTACTCTTTCTTAATGAACATTCACTGTATGTACACAAGGCACTGTATAACAATAATAACTAAATATAACAATACTCTACTATACCACTAGTAAGATGAACTCATCGTTCAAAGTTGCAGGTGCATAAATATGGAATAACCTACCAACTGAAATTAAATATTCCCCAACAATTGCTTCATTCAAAGCTAGATATCAATCTTATTTTTTTTCACAAACTAAATTTTGTTTTTCCTGATTTATTTTGTATTTAAGACAGGACACCAATACCAAACAGGTTTTCTTTTACCTGATTGTGTAGTCTTGTATAAAGATGTTAAATAAATAAATATTATCCTGTTTAAACGTTCAAAAACAGTAGTCATCCTATACCCGACTACAATGTTTTAACAAATTCGGAGGATATCTCACCCTGAAATTGAGATTCAGAATGTTCTGACATGTGCTGATACTCATCATCAAAATTATCTGCTTCTTCATCTTCATCTGTACTATCTTCTTCGCCTGTAAAATTTGAAGGAAAAAATTATTAGGGACACAAACAAAGGATAATTTTCTGTCTAGCTGTAGAATATTTTATTGCAGGAATACACCATTCAATAAATCATAAAATAAAACTGAACTTACCACCATTTTTCCCACTATCAAATCCAACCTTAAACAAATAAGTAGTTCTGTGATCACGAACTATTGACTTCTTCTTCGTAATACTTGATTGTGTAGTATACCCATGCTGCCCTGTCGGTGGGAAGGACGACCCATAGACTGGGTTTTCAAATGCAAGCGATAGATGTTCTGTAAGACTAGTACTTTTAAATGTCTGAACTAGTTCAAGAACCTAATAAATAAAAAAAAATAAACAATGTTATAAATTTTAAAAGAAACTAAAACATAATTACAGTTTAGAATTTCTTTTGTGAATAAATCTGTTAATTCTTATTTTACGTTTTTACTTGAATTTGTTTAGTTATGAAGGATTAGAGTAGTCTCAAGAATACAACCAAACAGCAGTGAAATCTTCTATTACATAACACATTGATATTGCACTAATGTTGTTTATATACAACCAACTTTTGACCAATCAGATTACAACATTTTAAAAAATCAATCTTTTCGTATTTTAAATGCTGCAATGTCTAGAAATGCCATATATACAACTGTAATGTTAGACAGAAGGGGGTCTGACAAGCAGATTGCATATTGGATTCTTATGGAAGGTGAAGACACAGACTTGAGACTGAGACTTGAGACAGACTGTAATGGTAGACAGTTCTAACAAGAATTTTGGATATTGAATTCTTAACATGGAAGATGACAATTCAGGTTTATGCAATGTTTAGAAATATCATACATGCTTAACTGTAAAAACAATGGAGAGAAGAGTACTAGAAAAACAAGTAAAAAGTATAGCTAAATATAATGTTTGAATTTACTAACATGTTCCTTAGGGTACTGGTGTTGCTGTGCAAAAACTGTGAAACATAACCATTCATCGTGTTTAGCGCAATCACGTAGGTAGACATCAGTAAGAGGTAGCCGATGGAACCTGCAGAACATAACAGCAACATCCCATTCTCTTGCTGCTTCCAACGAGTAACTAAGCAAAACAAAAGTAACATTAAATTAGTATGGTCAACTGGTATTCCTGGTCCGAACCAGTAATCATATAGAAACACTGATGAAGTACAGTATATATAGGCAAAAGTAAAAATAGAATAATACAAGACCAGACCGAAGTCATAGTACCTAGTATCTATCTAGTAACAGAAATTTGTTTTGAAAAATGGCATATCATATATAGAAAAATAGAAAAAAAATAGAACAATAAAACAAAAAATTACACAGAAAAAAATTATACAAAAAAAAAATTCTCTGATAAAAAGTGACTAAAAGATTAAAATTACTTATTATTTAAAATAAGTTCCTCTCAACATGAAGTTGATTAAATTCATGTACAGTACTGCAATGGTAATCTATTTAATTGTAAGTATTTATTTTATTTATTCATTAATTCATTATAGTTTATATACAGTATATTTACTTTTTTATTTAGACACACACCACCCATGCATCAAACGAACAAACGATAATTGTTTTTTTTGTTACTGTATGTATGTCATATGATTTATGTGGTTTCAGTGTTTTTTATCTATAAATATGTTAACCATGCACTGTACATGAGTTATGTTTTTTTAAGAATTGGGAAACCAAAGTTCATGTTTGTGGTTATGAGAATAAAGAAATGGTTTTATTTTGATGTTTTAATAGAACAATAATATATTGGTTATAGTTATTGTAGAATTATTTTCTAATAATCATTGAATTATTAAATTCTATTTTAAGTTACTTGTCATTTTCACCACTCATATAATACTTACCTATTGTTTATTTTCACCAGTTTATTGGAAATGGCCGACTCCAACAACCTTATTAATAATTCACTGCTGCGTTTTCCATGCTTTCTAAATGCGCACAGCAAATTTCCAGCTATAAATAACAATAGAAATACTAGACTGAAAAGACCATTTACCACCAAGTCAATGAAAGCACTCAGAAACTGAGTGAAGTACTTACAGATACAGATACAGATCTTTTATTGTCATACAAACCAAAATAGTACAGTATGAAATTTGTTTTCTTGTTGTGAAAAAGAATACACTCAATTAGTAGAAAAAATTTACAACACTCCAAACACTTTTTCAACAATGAAAATACTTGGCAAAATATTACCACAGAGGGCGCATGTTGATATTTCAGCCAATGTTAAAAGAATATAAATTTGTCTTTTTTTTTATTTGTGAAGTTATTAATGAACCGATTTTCTTAAATTTCAATAGACATGTTATGTAAGTATATACCTATGTACACCAACATTTTCAGAATGATAACTTGAAATTGAAACAAACAAACAAAGCAAGTACTATAATTCAACCTCTTAACATCTGAACAGATTCTGTTGTGCAGTAATATCTGTTCAGATGTTATTAAATATTAGTGGTAAACATGCCAGGGATTATCTTCCATACATATTGACCAATCGGATTACAGAATTCACGTACACTAAGAGATAAAATACGGGAAATATCTACGTTCTGGTTCCATATTCCATGAGGCCGAATGGAATATGGAATCAGAATGTAGATATTTCCTGTATTCCGTGAACAAGCAGGGTGTAACTAATAGTATTTAGACCTAAGCAATATCATTTCAGATAAAAATCTATTTCTTATGTGATTTACAATCACATGATTTTCACTTTGGAATCATGGCGGTTGGTGCTGGATCATTTTGGAGCGAGTTCACACTGATTTACCACATGAATGCATTTGTCTGGTGTTTTTGTGTTTTAGGAAAAGTTGTGAAATCAGTTTTCACAAGTTCTAATGAAAGCAGCATTAGTACTTAGCCAATGTCCTGTATTGAACTATTATTTATTATTATTTTTTTTTTAGGTTAACAACATCCTGACCATTGTTTAACCAAGAGTTTCAGGAAGTTGTCTGCAAAAGTAAGAACCAAATCCTGACAGGAATTGAACCAGGATTTTAAATAGGAAAGTAAAATAGCTCCAACATCATTCAATTTCACTATGGATCAGTATATTATTGTTCAACTATTTCTGATTGTGATGACACATTTACGAAAAAACATGGAAAAAAGTTTCTTTTTAAATATCTGGACTTTCCAACGTTATTATGCAATTTAATTTTGCAAGTGCAAGTTTGTGTTTTTGAAGATTTTTCACTTCACTTTCTCTATGACATGATGATTAAATAAATATTAATATTTACCAATTTTCTTTTCAGCATTTAATAGCCACTCTTGCCAATGCTGTTTATCTTGCTTTCTCCATTCTTCTTCTTTTTGCTGGAAGTTGTATATTGTGTTTGCTGTCTGTAAGTCCACCCTAAGCCTGGTACTATCCCTGCCCAACATCTCAATGAAGGCAACACAAGCACTAGCAATGCCTTGGTTAGCAAATAGTCTCAGTGCTATAAGGCATGCTTTTGCCTGAGCTTGGCTTATCCTAAAGGAATAACAAAAAAGCATTTATTCCATGATGAGAATGTCTATTTTAATCTTCTTTGAGTTATACTGAGTTCATTCTATATGATCTCTATATAATTTTATATTTTTTAAACTTTTACCTTTTCTTACTAGTACCCCCAAGCTCAATCTGATGTTCCACAAACGAAGTAAAAGCAAAACTTGGACGGCCTTGCTTCAAGTAATATGTAAAATCAAGATCTTCTTTGTGTCCATACTTTGATACCAGATCAGAATCTGAGAATTGTGGCATTTCATATCTTTGATCTGTAGATAAAATAGATAGAGATTTTTATTTATTTATTTTATTTATTCAACTTTGTTTTACAAGGGTAGCTCTAACAGCTGTAGTATAGCTGACTTGAAGAGGCCCTCTCTTTTACAAACAATTAATTAACAATTGTTACTAATAATTTTATAATTGTAGCACAAACTCTCCCAATACCGTTGGACTAGTCTATAATGGTTAGTTCTCCTAAAGTTTTGAAACGCAGATTTATAATAAATTTGTGACCTTTTACAGAAAAATGTTTTAAAAATAGTTTTGGAAGAATTTCCAATTTTTTTTTTGTAGAGTCTTGTTTTTTAGGAAGTTACAGTTAATCCTTAGAGTGCATTCATTCATATTCACATTTATTTCGACAAAGAAGATACATAATATATGTTACAATATAAATTGGGAAAGCTCACTGCTTTTTTTCCATTTTGCAGGCAAAGCAAGCTCTCAGTGTGCTGTACATAAAGTGGAATACATATTTAACACTGTTCCTCCCCTCATATTCTGTTTTCTATCCATGTACGTGACATGTGTTGAAAGTATACCAAGGTTAATAAATGATTATTCAGTTTTTAAGGAAACTTTCTTTCCCCTTTTTTCTACTAATGCATTTAAACAATCAATGAATCAGTAATCTAGGTTAAAGTTTTAACAATGTTACAATTACCTATTGTAGTTGGAATTTGTATTGTCTATAAAGCTAAACCTTCATTTGTTTAACAAACAGCAAATGATTGCTAATTATTCAACAGGAAATCAACAAAATACCACAACCAGAAATATCGGGATATTTTTTTTTTTTTTTTCCAAGAATCCGCATGACATTATGTTTATTTACCAAAAAAGTAAAAATAAATCTGTAAAATACCTCAATAAAAATATATTGTATGTTTCTTTCAATTTCTAAAGAGAAGATTAATGTTAAACTTAAACAGAAGTTAATCCATGATCTATTTTCTGATGATATGACCAGGACACGATATTTCTTTTCGTACATAAGTTGGGGACCCCTCATGAAACTTTACAAAATAAACATTAATATTCATTAGTCATATCCATAAGTTGTGATATAAGAATTGATCTAACAACAATTCACTAATGCAAACGCTTTCTGTCGAATGGATTAGATTATGAACTTTGCATGTATGGGGTTCGAATCCCATGAGCAACTTCTTTTTACTTTATAGTGAGAGAGAAATTATTTAGAGGGTTAGGTTTAGTTATATTTAGGAAGTAGTTTTGCTATCTTTCACATAAGGAGTCTCAACTTATGTACGAAAAAAAAAGTCCGACCAGAACACAGGCTGAGTGATCATTCCAGCCAATTATAAAGATAATATCTATTTTGTGATGACCAGGACACAGGCTGAGTGGCCTCATGTCATTCCAGCCGATTATAAGGATAATATCTATTTTGTATTAACCAGGACACAGAGTTAATGATGTCATGAACAATAGGGATTTTTATTTTTGTTCAGAACCAGGTATTCAAAATATAAGGTTAATAATAAGTCACCTGGACCTAGGATCAGCACTGAAAATTGAATCTTACAGATGTATTGTCCCCAAAAAACATAACAAATAAAGTTGAATAAAATAAACTTTTAATAGGTTTAATTTGTAGTTTTAATAAATATTCATTTTATTCCAAAAACAATTAACAAAAAAAATTGAAAAAAGACAAAATAAAAACCAAAAACCTGATTGACTTCCAGACAATGGGCTTCTGGTTGACTGTTTTTACAGTTTTATCAGGTAAATAATTTGTTTTTTTCTGCCACTTTTTGGTCAAAGTGAACTAATTAAATGTACCATTTAAATGGCCTATTCCAAAACAAATTTTGTTATAATTATTTTTTCAGGGAGACAATAAAAATAATAATCTTCAAGAGATGAGAAAATTCTTCATATGAGCATAATTTGATTCCATAGTGTTAGTTCCTGGTCAAAGCACAATAGGATTAAGCTCACAAATTATAATTTTTTTTTATTTTTCAGCGAATCCTATAACCTTCTACCTTGTTTCTACATCATCAAATTAGTTTAAAGTTAAACTACGTCAGTACAAGTTGTAATAACACAATGCCACCGTAATCTGTGCAACCTATTAATCCCAGATGATTTTATTCTTTAAAGCGGACAACTTTTGTTTAAAAAAGACAAAAATCACTATAACCTTGTTTACGTCAATACAAATGATGATTATGACAATAAAAACAGTTGTATACTACGCAATGGTATAGAACTTCCTATTGTTTTGTATATTTTTCATTCAATCTACTATCTACTATACTAAGAAAACTTTATTTTGACCTTCACAAATCGGCATACAATACTTTTGATTTTGTGATACATTTTATTTTTTTCTGCGTCAACTTTGACCTTGAACTGAATTTATTCCCTTAACTAAAGCTATAAGAATGTAAAATGCAGATTGTTGAAATACTTTGATCTCAGAAATGATGTCTTAATATTGTAATAGTAGTAAACACTTTGATTCTACTTAAGTGGGTTTATGCTATTTAAGCCGAACAAAATATGGAGTGCACTTGAGCTTGTAATGAGTAGTTATTAAAACATATATATATTGTTATATATGTTCAAGGTTAACAGTCATAATGAAAGTTTATTATAATATTCATTATCACTTTCGACTTCAAATATTTCTGTTTGAAAAGGGAAAGTCCTGCTAGATTTTTTACATTATAATTTTCATAAAATTAAGTTATTATAAAAAGTTGGAAATCTGGAATATGTGCTAAACATCATGTACACCACTCAAGAGGATGTACAGTAAGGTCAAGACGATCCTTGACATCAAAATATCAAGCAGAAGGCTCCGGGTTCAAATCTTGGTTGGGGTAGCTTTTTTTTATACTTTACAGATCTCATCATTTTTATCAAAATTAATTAATAAATCACCGGCCAGTTTAAAATTTCTTCTATGCCTATGAATTTATCATTCTAAATATTATGCAATGCATTGACATTTTTATACATTAATAATATTTATTATGTTCAGTAAATTTCCAAAGATGAAAATTGTTCAGTTCAGTCCAATATTTTGCTTGATTTTTGGTTTGACCACAACATTTTTGCTCTATTTGAGAAAAGCCCTATAGTTATATTTAACCGTGACAGGGATAAAGAGGATCTTTCTAAGAGGATTTTAGACACTTCCTGTTGGGATATCACCTCAAGTGCAACTGGTATTGTGAATGGTATGAGGAAGTAAAATCGTATTATTCTTTTGATTTTACAATAAGAGCATTCCATTCATATCATAGGGATGTTTCAATTATTAAAAACTAATTATACATGTAAATAATTATAATTTATGAATTAAAGCTATTAAAACATTATTTCTACAACAAATTTACTGAAAGTAGGCTTTATATTTTGTGATCAAATGATGGAAATATTAGACGTTGGATGATAATTCAATTCAAATTAAGTTTAAGATAATAATGGAATATCTCACATATTGTGTTTATAAGGGTGAAACTAACAATGTTGAATACAACCATACAATCTATTATCATACACTACTAGGCCATTAACCCACTCCGATCAAGATAGCTATCAGTATAAGACTGTAAGGGATTTTCCATGCAGACAGTTTTATAAAAAATTCAATACAATCATAAGGTAAGTGTGTCAAAGACTAGTGTTTTGTATAGTAATACTTATTTGGATGGAGTTATGTTTTAGTAATGGTTATGTAATATCTGATTCAGTGTGCCGCAAACTATCATAGCCATAATAACGGCACAAACAAGGGGTTCTCGGATTAAGCACTATAAACAGGAGGTTCGGTGTACACATCTGGCTTGAGTGCACTTAAAAGAACTCAAGGGCTACCACGATGTGCTTGTACGTCTCAGGCCTGTCAAAAGGATGGTTGAAGGAGTCGTGACCTAGTCAGATCCATACATAGCCAATGATAAGATGATATCATCTTGGATATGCTCATTTAATGGTGATAGCACCACCATGTTCACACCATTGCAACTGTCTTCAGTAGGGATGAAAGCCCCATGAGAGCATTCAAATTATAATCACAGTAGTCTGTCAGTATATGAAACTGAAGATCTTCCTCCATTAATTAATTTATGTAATAGACTAAGAAAATCATTATTTTGATATGCAATAAGTCTGTAAGTCATCCTTGAATGTATCTGGAATATGTAGAATGTCAATATGTGCATGAGTTTTTAATTGTGAATAATGAATTACAATTTTTGACTATACTCTATCCACATACAGTAAGAACATTTTGCAGAAACTTGATCTAGTGTAGTGTGCGTTGAGGTTAAACCGACAAAAAATGCACAAATATTTTATACCATAGTCATTTAAATATAAATCAAGAGGTTTGAATGGTTTGTGTGGGTTGATATGCAAGCCAAAGTCAACTGTTTGTTAAACAAAGATATTTTATAAATCCATTGCAATCAATTTTTTAATTACCAATACTAAGTTCTAATATAATTCTATCCCTTTTTTGGCAATAATTGAATGAATAAAGCAACATTAAAAAACTATTTATTTTTATACTTAGTTTATTTAGGTTATATATAGTTTCAGTAGATAACATTAATAATATTTTTTAGGTAATTAATCTATTCATATTATCATAATATAAGTGTTTTATTTAGAAACATTATCAGATAAGCCTTAATTTATAATTATTTTTTATATATTATACTGTATGTCTTCTATTATTATAATTCTAAATTGATTACCAATTTAGAGTAACAGTTTGTATAGATTGTAAGATAATGACTTTAACATTGTTTTTTTTTATTTAGAAATCTCTGAATGGCAATGATGGATCAAAAAATTGAAGAGTGTCAGCTGATACACTGCAGTTCATGTCAGGTGGAGTATGATCAAACTGACGACAGTCCAAAGTATCTGTCATGTTTCCATTCCTTCTGTAACAAATGCATTGAGAAATCAGCCACTGACAAGAATACCTACAAGTGTCCTCTTAGTAGCTGTGGAAAGCATCAAGAGGTGCCACCAGAAGGCGTCAATGGTTTACCAGAAAATAAATTACCTCAGATATTGACCAAGATCAATAACCTTGTCAATGATATGTCAAAATGTCAGAAATGTGACGGTATTCATAAGGCGGATGTCTGGTGTAAAGACTGCTCAATGTTCTACTGCAAGGATTGCAGTGAAGAGCATGGGACCAATGAGGAGCATGAAGTCATTTCTTGTGAAAATCTAGCAAAAAAAATTGAAAATGGTGAACGTAACATCCTGAATGGCAGCCACTATTGTTCAAAGCATGGAGAGAAGTTACAGTCATTCTGCAAAAAGCGTTCATGTAAAAAAGCAATTTGCAAATCTTGCATCGAAGTCCATTCCCCAGCACATGGTCATGATGTAGTAGACCTTAAGAGAGAGGCTGACCAATGCCGGAAAGAGTTCCAGTGTGGTATACGTGACATGAAGGTATGCAGCAAGCAATGGACATCTTTAGAAAAGAATAAGTCAAAAGAAATCGAGCAGATTGAAATGACCACGAATGAGGCTACAGAAAAAATACAGAAGTTCTTTGAAAGCGGTTATATCTTACTTAAAGAAAGAGAGCAAGCTGCTCTGAAAGAAGTTAGTAAATATGCCAAGGAAATGAAAGACTATGTGGAATTTCAAAATCAAAAAGCTTCTCAATTAAAAGAAAGTGCTAAGCAACTAGAAACCGTGGCTAGCAACGTTATAATGTACACAGATGATAAAGACATTGTACAAATGAAGACGAGAATGGTTGATGTAATGAATCATCTTAGTGTTCCACCGCTAAGTAGTCGAGTAATTGGACCAAACATGATGAGTTTCAACAAGGCAGATAATGCTGAAGAAAGAGTATTAGGGTTCTTAAATGGTATTGGGCAGGTCAAGTTCAACTGTGCCGTTCCATACTTAAGTTATTGTGAAGATACCGTAGCATTTGAAGACTTTCCGTGTACAATCAATGTACAAATGGTCGACTACATGGGAGAAAACTGCAAGCAAGGAGGAATGAACCTTACCATTGTTGTCAAAGCTCCAAAAACATCCACAGATGTACCTCATCGTGTTTATGATATGATGAATGGTTCATACGAGGTAAAGTTTGATCCTCAAGATCCTGGAATATATGTTGCACATGTGATGCTTGATGGATTGCATGTTAAAAACAGTCCTCTTAGTATACCCACTTGCGAACTAAAAACAACTGTGCATCCTCAGGTGTGTAACAAACCATCAAAGGTGACATTAACAGCTGTTGATTCTAGTAGAAAAGCCAGACCAATGCAACCAAATCTACCAATACAGGCCGAATTAGACTGCCCTAATGGAGAAACAATTACATGCGACGTTGTACAGGAGAGTTCTAAGATGTACAACATACGATACATACCGACAGAATTAGGAGAGCACAAACTGTACGTTGGGATGAATAAGAAAGTGCTAGACTTCAATCCAATAGTACTCAACGTCAAGCAGTACTTAGCAGTAGGACAGACCAACTGCAGTAACCAGCTCAACAGGCCATCCGCCATTGCCATTGACAGCATCGGTAATATTTACGTATCGGACACATCAAAGAATAAACGCATTCAAAAATACAACATGGCTCATGAATGTATTGGTTCAATTGAAATGGATCTGGATGGTGATGCAAGCCTTGTGATTGATCAAGACGACAACCTCATAATCTTATTCAGAAGTTGTAAGACGGTCAAGGTATTTGACTCTACAGGCAACTTGCAGAGTACATTTACTATGGACATTATGAAGAAGCCAATAGGTTTAGAAGTAGACACCAACAATCGTATCTATATAACAGACTGTGTTGGCCATAAGGTGTACATTCTGGATTATTATGGCAAGATACTGAACGAGTTTGGTGGAAGAGGCAAAGAACCGGGTCAATTTGACACCCCTGTGGATGTCTGCTTGTACAATGATTTAATCTACGTTTGTGATCGTTACAACAACCGAGTCCAGCAGCTTAATGAGGAGGGAGAATGTTTAAAGATATTCAACTGCTGTGAAAAGAGCTTTGACATGGCAGCGGCCATCACCATGACACATGAAGGACATCTTGTGGTTTACGATGCTGAGCAGACAATGGCAGCAGTATTGGATGTTGAGAGCAAAGAGGTCGTAAAGATTGTGCCTTGCTATGGTGATGTTGGTCAGTACCAATGGGAGAGCATTATTGTAAATAAAGACAGTATGCTGCTCAAGGTGTGTCCTTCTCAAAACTGTTTCCGAGTCTACAGAATGTAGATAATTTAAAATAATTATTAAAACAAGTGTGGCCATCATCATTAAAAATAGAACATTGTCTGAGTTTGCTAATTTTAGAGTTTGTGGTACATTTACTGGAGTCCTTTTAATCTACCTGCATGCTCACATGACTACAAACTGCTGTCTGATTGAGTGTTTTTATACTTCAGTATTAAAACTAGTTTGTCAAGGCGGTGCTGTTTAAAAAATGAACTGTAAAATGCATCCATATAAATAATATACAGCATAATAAATCAACAATTGTATTGTGTATGCAATAAGAGTTCATGGACATTTTTAAAGCCATTATAACGTGTTGTTGATGTTGATACAGAGCCACAATTATTTATTTTAAATTGATAAAAAGTAGTTAATCTAACTTAAAATATTATATTGTATCTATTTATCAATGTATATGTAATAATTATAATGCAATTCATTTTATTGTAAAGTGTATACCTTAATTTTAAAATCTATAATAGTTCATCAGCCTTTATTTTAATATTACAATTTTAAAACACAAAACCTTAAATATGCTATTTAATAAATTGATTGTACGGTTAGTAAATAATTTATTTTGACATCAATATAAAACAAATGTCAAATTTAATTAAAGAAAACAGCAGAGATGTATAGTGGTAGTGTAGAGTAGTACTGTAGCTACAGTACCTCTAAAATGCCTTATTTCCAGAACAAAACACACCTTAAAAATAAATAGAACGACCTAGATACTTCTGTGCTCACGACAAGGCTCCATGACAATACTAATATTTATAAAGCTACACTATATTTGAATTTTGTAAATATGTAAATTATAAAAGTAACTTACCTTCTTCCCTGATAGCTACATTGTTTGTGGATTGCCATAGAAACAGTTTGGACACATCAAAAGGAGAGTAAGCCTGTGTGAGCAATTTTTAAATTATTAATTTATTTAAAAATTATCTAAAATATTTTTAATAGTTGACTATAAAAAGTGTATGTTTTAGATCTTCATATTGAAACTTTATGTAAATATTTGTTTATATTATGAAGAATATTGTCAAATTCAATTAGTAGATTATGTTACTTACATCCTGTTTTGCAAAATAGTAGTTGATTTATATTTGTATTCTTAATCTTATATATTTAAATGACAACAAACAAAAACTTTCTAAATGTTTTTAAAAATTATGTCTGAACACATACAGGACATACTATATTCCTTTTGTAATATTGAAGTGTATGGCATAAAATAGAATTCTTCATTTTACGATTTAAAAATTGTATCGTTGTGATCAACCTAAAGGAACAATAACGTTCAATCAATAATGATATTATAAATAATAATAATGTTGAAATATGATAAATGTTTATAATGTTATGCTAAGTATATTTTACAATTAAAAATGTTACTATTACTATCTTATTATGAAGTTCATGTACCAGATAATATTACTGATATAATTGATTTTTTAAAAATAAAAATTTTAACTTGCAAAATTGTTTGTAGTGTTTTAATAAAGCTATTCACTTTCCGAAATAAAACATTGAACTAAGTAATTATTTCCTTATAAAAAAGACAAAATAAATGGTAACATTTAACTAAAATCACTTCTTATGTTGAAAAATACAGTAATCATTTTGTTAGCAAATTTATTTTAAACTCATGTTATAACTACAGTGCCAGCATGGTTAATAACCAATATAGTAATCAAACACACCTAAAGGATATGCTTTAACAACAATTAATAGATATCAGGAAGTACAGAATATTGAGAAACAATTAATGTATGAGACGCAGCAGGTAGCACTGATCAAGATGATTGATAAAACAAATATGATAGCAAACCAAACACTAAAAAACATCATTAATAATTATTCAATCATGTTTCATCAGTAGAAACATAATTTTATTATTACTTTCATTTACATATAATATACATAAAACATTGTGTTGCTTTGAGAAACAAATACATAAAATAAACAATCATAAACATCCAGCTATTGAGTCTAACAGTCATTCTGCACAGCTGGCGTGTTGTGAAAAACTATAGGTAGACACTTCTATTTGAGTACAATAAATTGTTGATAATAAAAAATAACATTTACATTGTGTTTTACTGGTCATTAATATTTTAGGAAAGTTTAAATTCATACTGTATTATTAGTAAAGACAAACTCACCTGAAGTAAATCATAGACAGACACATCTTGTACAGGAACACCATCAACGTGATTTGGAAACAGAGTGGAATGGAGAGTGCGGTAAGGCTTAAGTGAATTCTCTAAAACTTTAGCATCTACTTTCCAGAGAGATTCATCTGCGCACACAGGACCAGTCATTGCCTGTGAAATCAATAGATATAATTAATAGATATTAGAAATAATGAATACAATTTCTAATGTCCTACAGACTTGTGACAGATGAAAATCATAATTGGCATTGTAATGGCTGTCAAACTTTGCCTAGCTAGTTAGTTGGTGGTATAAAATTATACAATGGTAAAGAATAGGCAAGTTCGTCCATGCACCAACTTTACATAATGCACCATATATGATGTACATTAATATAACAATTATAAATCCTAATAATTTAAAAGTTTTCTGAATGAACTTAAAAAAAAACCATCATGTGTTAACTATTCAAGGGGCAGTAACCTATTCTACAAAAAATATAGCTTGAAGAATATAAACATTCATTTAACAACCCATACATAAATGGTACGGTCCACAAATGTTCTTAATCATGCATTAATAAATCTCATATGTAAATAATCAATTAGTTTTTAAAATGTAAGCATGTCAAAGTATGGAGAGCAATGTATTGACATTGTTCTTCAGCTACCTCAACATGTTAATTAATGTATGCCATATTTGACACTAGACTGCAGATGGGTAACTGCGAGTTCAGAAACACTAATGGCAAAATGGGAGCAAGTAACCAGAGTAGGTATCCAAAGCTATGTCTACACTATCAAACTAGTGTGATCTGCCCAAATATGGTAGTGATATGCCCAAATATGGTAGTCATAAATTCAATTTCTGAATGAACTTGGTTACCTGTTCAAGTGTACCAGGAGCATACATTAGAGTTGCCATGGCAGCCAATGGCCTATCAGCTTCAAGTAATGACATAACACTTGGTTGGAATGATGACAGGAACACTCTGGAGCATGCAAGACTAGTTTGAAACATGTAACTTGGATCTGTAGTGAAGCAAAAATAAAAATGTGGATACCTATTTGTGTTTATTTTTTTCATGTGCATGCTGTTAAATTCTGATGGGAATTGTATGTTTCCATTAGAGGACCTTAAACTAAACCCAAACTAATACACAATTCAATTCAAAGAACATTTATTAACGTCCAAAAGACAAAAAGTAACAAAAACAAAAATGGCATGAGATAATTTAGAAAATGGACGAAGGCAGATCCCAGAAAGATGAGAATCTTGTAGTAGTAGTAGTAGTAGTAGTATTGATCATATAATATGTTAAATCACTGAGGCACCTTAATTTTTAAACTAGTACAGCTTTTCTTTTTCAAAATCAAATACATTTATTCAGAACATATTTTTGTTCATTTTTTGTATCAGTAATATTGGTAGTAATATATTCAACAACCAATAATTAAATTATGTTGAACTATGACCTACCTGATAGATATTTCCCAACCCATCTGAAGTGCAGCATCATATGTAGCCATGGGCATTCCTCAATGGGTAAATCTAATTCTGTGACATCATCAGCTGTTAGGCAAAGACTGTAAAAAGCATGATCAAATAATGGTAATGGTCTATATAAACTAGTTTGACAAAAGAAATATGGTAGTGATATGAAATCATATGTAAATCATATTGTGGCAAAATGTAAAATGTATGGGAATAACATATGAACCGGGTTGAATTGCGGACAGGCGTGGACGATACAAAATTCATGTCACAGGCCTACAGTTGCCATTAAACGGTGTTCAATCGATTTTCCACAATGACAGTTGAGACTAGAACACTGGTGTAACCCCTCCTATTCTGAAAAATACACTGGGTTCTTTAAAGTGCACACAAGCCAGAAGTGTACACTGGACCACCAGTTTAAGTCCTTATCATATAAGACTTGTTCTACAGTACCACCTGAACGATGGTCGAGGAGAGCCTTAAACATGTGTAAATTGTCGGACTATGGCTTGCGACACCCCTGCCTTAACCGCTTGGCCACTCAAGCTTTAAAGAGATAACCACCATGTACCAAATAACTACTACTTAATTAAAAATTAAAACTTACTCCATATTATCAAGGAATTCATAAAGAACTGAACAGAGATTTCTTTTAACACAGAACGAGACAAACTGGTTACAGAAGTCGGTCATGTCCACTTGCATTCTTCCCATAGTGAGTGGATGTGGTAGGGATATCACACGGTAAATTCTACTCAAGCGTTTCAGAAGCTTATCAAAGTCCTGGATCTCGTTAGAACTAAATACTCCACGTCTACGAAGAATTTAAATAGAAATTGTTAGTGTATCAAAAACAAAGTGGATTGTCTACAAAAATACTTTTTGGTTTAGTTTTTTTCTTTGTATAATGGAATCTGCATGGTTTATTACTTTTGTTTGATATGGATGATAACAGAAATAATGAATTAATGAACTGAAAGACAGAGCAAAATAATGAACAAACAAACGAATGAATAAAAAACAAGAATTTGTTAAAATACCAGCCATAGCTGAAAAAGTATTCTACTAACGTTGCAAGTTCATCTAGAATCCAATCTTTCATGAAATCAGGAGTCAGTTCCAACTGGTTAGCTACACAGGTTTCTAGTGGATGTTTGATAGGCATTTCCAAGGCAGTATCGTCTTCAGCCAATGGGAAGCTAGCTTTGATCCAATTCTGGATTTGTTTCCAATCGGCACGTGATGTTAGAAACTCCCATGCAGACACCATAGAGATGTGCTCTTCTGGAATGAGATCTGGAACTAAGACAAAATGGAAATAATAGTAAATTAAAATATTACAAAACAGGGTTAGATTTTCAATGGAAATTAGTTTAAACTAAACTAAAGCGATTTTAATAATGAAACAACACACACACATACCAACCTGCAGAATCCAGCTGAATGATCCTTTCAAATAAGATCCTTTCTCTAGTTTTCTTGTCCCAGAGTTGGACACACTCCAGTGGAAGGTGAGTGTGATCATGGTCCTCGAGGGAAGCATCCACCGCCAGTGAAGATTGTGGTGGTTCGTCATCATCACCACTTTCTAGTGATATGCTGATGACTGCCATTGGTTCCTTCCAATGTCTGGAGAAAAAACGAGAAAATTGTACCAAATCCAGAAAACTACTTTACAAATTAAACTACTGTAGGTAAGTAATAAAACAATTGAAATATAAAGTGCTGGGTATGACCAGTAGCAGCGATAACCAGTAAAATGGCATTCAAACAGCTAATCGATTAGGTGCATTTAACTGTTATTTTCATGTAACAAATCTGAGGGCTTTAATGATGAGAAAGGAAAATGATTAGTTATTTAATAACCACTTACTCAGTTTGTCTTTCAATTGATTTAAGAGTGGCCTCCTCAAAACTATGTTTTGGGTAAAGTTTCTCAAAATGTCTTATAAATTCAATTGCTGATTCTTCTTCTGCATTGAATTCACCCATTTTCTGCAGCTCACAAATCTGCAAAATGAGGATAAACTACCTGTTTATACATAGAGTATGCTAATACAATTATAGCCAAACACCTTTTAGGGGACACCTTCAGGACCAAACCCTTAGTGCCCCCTTAATAGGTGTCCCAAAGAATGGATTCTATTTTACATAAATTAATCCCTAAATTAAAAGATAAGCAACTTAACTGTCAACACAGTCAGCCTATATTCTATGAATAACCATATATATCCACACTGATGGTAATTACACATTTCTTTTAAAACTATATTGCTTAAATTTTCAGCATCATAACCACCAAGCCACAACTCCACTCTGAATATGAACTACAGATGTGGAACAACAATAAACCAGGCAATTAAAGTAGAGTTATACATCTTTTGAAAACTAGCACTTGAACTTTAGAAGGATGCTTAATCAAACAAGGAACTTACATATTAGGCAATTATTCACACAGAGTATTAATTATACAACTATGTTTTAATAAAAACATGAAGCTTTACACAGATGCTTATTTAAACAGGGAACTTGAATAGGCAATTATTAACACAGTACTGATCACGCAATGTTTAAATTACACCTGAAACTGAATGAACATTCTAATTTGCTCAAACAATTATGTTACAAATACCTTATGCCTATAGAAACGGAAATATTACTGTATTTAGAAAATTAATATCTCTTGTAATTGTGAGGTAAAATTGCACTTATCTTTGGAGTACATAATAATTGAAAAGGAACTCACCAAAAAATCTCTGACACTTCTGTTTGTAGTCTGCATACACATCTGTTTCAACTCAACTTTCACATTGAAACCCTACAAAAGTAAAACACAGACAGAAATCTTAAAGATGCTATCTTACTTATGTCAATACAGGGAGGTATACCTCTATGATCAGTGTATCAAGTTTTATTTATTATTGATAATATTAAGATATTTTAATATGATAAATAATTTCTACACTACAAAGAAATGTAATTGGAAGGTTTTTATTGTGAAGGCAGTTGATACCAAAAGTGAATGCAGTTGGGTTATGTTATTGTATTAGATTTATACAGCTCTGCCTACACTATCAAACTAGTTTGACAAAACTGTGCCCAAATACGGTAGTGATATGGCCAAATATGGTAGTGATATGGCCAAATATGGTAGTGATATGACATCATCATGTCCATATATGGGCACATCACAGTTTGTTGTTACATAAAGTGTATAGAGGGTGCTATGTGGTGATCCATAATCAAAGAGTGCCAAAATATCAAGATTGTAACATCTTTTTATACTATTTGTATAATCCTAATCAATAAAATATATTTTATTGCATCTATGCATGGCAAACTAACCATATTTGAAAGAATCCTTGAAGCTTTATTCAAATCACCATTAATCAACGATCTTATCACCATTGATCGGCCAATCTGAATAAGTTCGTTCATACTGTTGCTAGTGGTAACTGATTCGTTGTCGCTATGCTTGTCTGAGCTACTGTTACTAGATGCATTCGTTTCCATAACAACCTGCTGATCCATTGTTTGGTAGAGGTAAGCTTGTGCGAGAGGTAAACATGATTCAAGAATTGCCGATTCCACAACATCCTGTGAAAATATATTAAAAGTAAGCGTGATTTCAAAATGTAATAGTACCCCTTTTACACCGCCGAGCTAAAAATGTTCTACTGTATATTATGTTCTATATTATCAAAATATCACCCTCTAACAATTTAAGAGACACTCTAGTAATGGTCTGATCATTAAATCTCTCAACTGTTTTAAAGACAATATAAAGAGTACACGGGTACGTCCCGTGTTGACTTGACGCCGAATACAACACTTACGCGGGTGCTTCAAACCTACATTTCTGAATTTCGACGTCCCAGGTATAACCCGGGTTGCACAGTTCCGGATCATCTCCAAGTTTTTGCCGGCGGTGTAAAAGGGCTATAGGGCTCATTTGATACTCTTCCTAAAATTGCATTGTGTTTTTAACGCATAATATATTCATAACTTACACAAAACTATGCATATTAGGCCTTTTTTAACAGATTGCATGATCTCATTTGTTTTTAAATGGATATTGGTAAATTCATCCAATTCTACTTCTCAATTCAATTTTTATATTGATATGAAAACAATTATATTATCAATTGATAATTTTTCGTTTCATAAAAGAAATAAATTTCTAACTTTTTTGGTCATAGTCTTGAAGTTGTTAAGTTCTTCACACTCTATTTGATCCTGACACCAATAATAACCTTTGAACTCTTTATCTTCATCTAAAAGAAAACAATTTTAGAATAAAAAATAAATATTACATCCACCTAGGAAGTTATATTTTTGTCTGAGATATTTGTTTGTGTTTGTATGTTAGCAGGATAATGTCAAAACTAAAAGACGGATCTTTACCAACCAGGATCACAATTCTGGACTATCTTTTATTATCTTATTAATTTTAAGACATATGTCAAAACTTCAGTACAAGATGGATCTTTATCACGATTCTTGATCCATTTTTTCTCTTTTTACTCCTGGTGGAATCTGCACTTTTCTGATTGCTCTTATTAAATACATTTAACAAATCTACATTATTTAAATGGCATATGACATAAATAAATAAATAATAATGATAATAATAATTAGTGTTTATACGCCATGTAAACCATACAATTTCATCATTGATATATCCAACATTGAAACTAATAAATCTGCTATACCTGTTTGTGGAAGAACATCACTCTTAGTCCCAGCACACCAAGACGGCGAATCTTTCAAAAAGCCACGCAAGTCACATGTATATCTCATCAGTTTCTGGGATGTAGCTTTGACCTCGTGAACTCTGTCAATCATGCCCTCATCCATTTCAAGAGCTTTTTGAGTGTCCCATGTATTTTGAATAAGACGGTTTACAAAGGTCAAAGTTAAATGAACAAGCTGATCAGAGTATTGTTTAGATTGTGATTCACTCATATTTTCTCGAATTGATGCTAGTAACAGACCAAGAGCATCCCATAATTCCTCAGTATCAGTGTTGATACTTTGTTCACTTTCAACTTCATGACTGAAAACTAAAGAAAAAGATATATTTACATTATTGTGGCAGGGGTAAAATTCAAGTTTTTTTAAATACCATATTAAACATTATTATCTATTATTTTAGAAAATGTAAACTGTATTTTGTTTTTATTTGAGAAATAAATTTATTATTGATTATTGATTGATTATTAAACATACTGCTAATTTCTGGAATTTACTGTTGAAGGAAAATGGTAAATGATCTATCCAAAAAAAGTTGATTTTGAAAAATCAGAGATGAGAAAGTGTTGAGTTAAGTATTAAGCAAGCTTATGGTAAAACACTTTAGAAAACCATTAGAGAAGATGGTAGTCAAGTATCAATAAATGCTCATAGCTAAAGAAGATAAAGGATTAAAAGTAAAGGAAAGTTAAAAGATGATAAAAAAAAGAAACAATCAACTAACCACCTTCTCTGCATTTAAGGAAGAATGCTATAGTGTCCAGTTGTCTATGCTTAAGGCCTACCTCTAATGCATGTATTGGGATTGAACAGTGAGCCCAGTTGTTACTTTGGCAAAGCCTCTCAGCTAATGTAGCACTCTCGTATGTCATAACCTAAAGAAAAAAAAAATAAGTAGAATAAAAAAAAAAATGAATAGTGGTGTACTCTCTGAATAAGGGTTGGCCAAATATATATTAGTTTATTACCCCTTGTTTCAAAGGGGTGTCTCAAATTTTACTATCAATGTAGGTTGGGTGTTTATAAGTTTCCTTCCAATCCATTGAGACATCCATTATCTGACAAAGTACCAGAATCATACAGACCATGACCGAGGCTCATATAATACTTTGAAATGTTGGGATAGATATTATCACATGGCAGGTAAGGTTGCAGGCATAGTCTCAATGACTTATGTTGTTCTATGCCTTCTGATAGGGACCAATGCTGCAATGAAATTGGTTTATACCTTGTTGATAAGATATTCTTGGTCCACACCTACAGCAATAGCTGATATATTATCTGACGTAATCAACAATGGGCTCTGTCCATCTAAACATGGTGTAGATACAAATGTAGGTTCTGAAAAACTGAATATAGATAGATTATTGTTTTATTAAATGTTATAATATTAGGTCTAAACCTAAAACATTACTTCAATCACTTCTTACATTTTCATTTAAAATCATCAATCAGTCAATATTTATATTTACAATAAGAACTATTATCTATTTTTTAATCATAAAAATAAAAAAATATGCATGTCGCAAAATTTGTGTTTTTCAATCAGACTTGTTCTACCACCAGAACTAGGAATCAAGTCGAGAAGTGACTTGAAGATGTGCCGATATGGCTATGGTTTGCGGCACGCTTTCTGAACAGTTCGGTCACTAAACTTGAAAGAAGGTGCCTACCTTATGCACTGTTGTTTATTAGTTTGAAGGTCAACAAGCAACATCATTCCATGACCTTTACCCTTAAACCATAACATTGTAGTTTCTATAGCAGCTGACAACTTCTGCAGTTCAGAATGTCGACATGCTTTTGGTATTTTCAAAATGAAAGACCCATGTCTGGAATCTTTATTAGGAATTGAGTCAGAGTCTTGTGAGGAACTTGATGAGTGTCTTCTTCTTGTTGAATTATCTTGTCTGTCAGATGTTTGTCTTTGAAATATTTTCTTATTAAATCCAGATATTTTTACATTTTTCTCCTTTAACTGAGTATTGAATTCATCTTTGTAATTGCACTTTGAAGTATCAAACCAATGATGAGAAGTATTGCATAATGGCGACGTTCCAACGCCTTTGATTTCACCTTTGACCTGCAACTTGCTGTTGAGTCTTTCAACCTGACTTTTCCACCCTCTGCTGGTAGATTTTGACATTCTGTGAAAGTCAAAATCATCTTCATCCGCATCCTCCTCTGGAATAAACGAAGCAACTTCATGTATAGAATGTATGTGATTTGGAAAATGCTGAAAGTAATCATCCAAGTAAACATGATGAAGTGAAAATTTGGTACCAGTGAAGTAAATGAGAAGATGCTGTAGATTGGACGAAATGGCTAGGTGGGTTGCTTTGCAGTGTTGTGAGAGAACTCCAATTCCTGGGTAAACTAACTTCCAATAGTCAATCAACTTTACAACTGCAATATGACGACCCTGTGTTAGTGAATATATAGCTGAAATCGAAACATTAAAGAAAATAAACAGTTATTTATGAAAAAACAAAGATCTTCATTTCAAACTGGTGCGTCATATACAAAGTGTAACATTTCTTTATTACATTAAACAAATACAATGAATGAGGCTAATCGTTCATGTAATCTGAAGTTTTCAGACCATGAAGGCATGGTTGAAAGTGCATGTATAATTCTATTCTATTGGCACAGTCAATTATGCCGATAAACAATAGTAAGTGTGGCACATTCAATATAGAGACAGCATAGAGACATCGTTTATTTGCACTATATAAATCTATCTATTATTATTATTTCAATAATGCCTGAAAAAGAATGTCAACCATTCCAATAGAAAAGAGAAAAAAAAATTCTGATGGAAAAAAAAAATATGCATAGTCAACTGTGCTATTAGAACAGTTGACTCTGTTATTTAGAAAACAGTTGACTGTGCCAATAGCTACTTTCAAATACAATACATAAGGATACAGATTATTCCGCTTTCTTCAAGAATAAAGAGGAAATCTTTCTGGACAATAGAATCAGCAACATTTGACTCATTTGATGAAAACTCTTTTACTTGGAAGCTTCTGGTGATGTCAACTGCGCCGGAAGAGTTCAACTTCAATGTCACTACAACATCCTGGATTAAAAGAACTGGATCGCCGTTGAGTTGAAGAATACAAATTGATGGGTTACTTGGAAGATCTGCAAAAACAACATATTCAATAGTTTTAATTAAAAGTTACTACAGACAATTTTCACACCTGACTCTCAGCGCTGTATCTCCACATACTATCTATTTCCGAAGTATCATAGGAATGTTTGGAAATACAGCATGTCATTTATATCACATGTGGTGCCTGTACCATGTAAGGTTAGGTTAAGGGTTAGGTTACTACTCGGTAGTATTAATCGGTTGGCTGTGTTTTTTACCATTATATTTCTCTTTAATATTGGTGAGCGCTTCGACTAATAGCCATTTTCCTTCTTGATTAACAACTCCTCCTTCCTCTGACAGTTGAATGCTCCATTCATTTATACATTTTAACTTGGAATTATACGTTCGGAATCCCAAGCATTCCTCCAGATGATTGTAATCACGACTCCAAGAGAAACTGAAAATACAAATACAAACAAAAATAATTATTAATGCTTTAATACCAATAGGTTACTGCCACTGGGAACGTCTATCTATGTAGGGATTTTTGGGTCATTATGGGTCATCATTGGGTCTGTAAGTTGATAGGCCCTACTCATGATTTATTTGTTAAAATTCATTAATAAATAATGTATAGGCCTAGCCTAGGCCATTATGCCTGTACCGGCCTAGGCCTAGGAGGATAGTTGACTCGGCGTCCACTTGCCGGTTAAAAAACCAACACGCAAGCTGGGTTAGGCCTACCTGTCAATTCCAGAAAGTTTATCACAATTTGCGATTTTGATGTTAAAAGAAACATGTCCATCAACAGACAGAAAAACTATTATTTTTCTACCAGGAGCTTCAAATATGTTTTTGACATTTTGAAGCTCAAAATTACGTTCAAGATTACTTAGCGAAACTTCAAACATCGTCTGTAGGAAGCAGACATATTGTTTATTCACGAGATTATAAAATAGTATTTACAATTTTGATAATATCTAGTTTAAAAAAAAACTAAAAAAATGAATAAAATTCTAAATAATAATATTATGTAAATTTAAAATATTTTTTAAATAGGTATTTGAAACCAGTGTTTTAAGAAAATAGAAAGGAAGAATTTGTATATAGTATTATAGTATGATGTCAGGCAAAGTTCACGTTATTTGTGTTTTGTAAACATTGGAGGTATATTTAGAGCGTCATTCTGACGACTGGAGCATTCTCTACTTCTCTACGGAGCGCCATTTATGCCTTTATTTATTTATTATTTATTTCATTCATTTCGGCAATAAACATAAAATAATAATTACAAAAACATAGAAATATATATATATATATATGAAGTACAAGACACGAAGCCGAGGAGAGACAAAAGCATTAACTTCAATAATAGAAATAGTACTACGGTAACTGCTCAAGTGGACCCAATTTAGCACCAGGGTAGCACAGTGATATAAAATAGAAATAACGTCACTACATTTTAATATCGTTTCGTATGTTAATACACTGTGCTCAAGAGGACCCAATTTGGCCCCAGGGGAGTCCAGTGATATAAAATAGAAATAAAGTCACTTAAGATTCAATCTTTTAGTATGTTAATACACTGTGCTCAAGTGGACCAATTTGAAGTCGCTTAAGTTTCAATATCTTTTCGTATGTTAATACACTGTGCTCAAGTGGACACGATTTAGCACCAGTGGAGCACAGTGATATAAACTAGAAATAAGTCACTGAATGTTAATATCTTTTCGTATTTAAAACATTAAAAAAACGTATAGAAAAAAAAACATGTTTATTCTGGGACGGTGCGGCCATACACACCAACTACCATAAACGTGTATTCATAACATATTACAATACATGCTTGTATGAATCGCTTTAACAGTGTGGCGTGTTGACCGCGAATGACTAACAATAGCATCTTTCCCACTACACCTGCACAACCATTGCATAACAACGCACGGCATACCAAACCGTTTCGTACACCTATGATGAAAATAATAAATTCATTTTTTGAGGGCGGCAAACATAAAATTTACAAAACCGATTACAGGTTGGAAAAGAAAATTAAATAAAAAAAAGATGTTAAATGTGCTCTCCCTGCCTCAGCACTAAGGCCCTGCCACAGCCTTTTGGGGTCGTTTCCAGCACATCACCAGATGCATTGATGTTGTCGCCTCATGATGTGTGGTGGAAAGGGGGACGTATAATTCTGTGAACCCCAAACACAGTGGTCGCATACCTTTAACTCTATTCCACCGACCAGCGTGGGAATCGAACCCACGACATGCGTGTTGACAACACGACGCTCAGACGACTGAGCTAATTGGTCATTTTGGTCTTAACAAGGTAATAATAGGATATTTATGACGTAATGATGAATTACGTAATACACGTATAAATAGACTATTATCAGCTGTTCAGTCATGTACTACTTCGTGGCGTAACGGGTAATGCTCATGTTTGGGTGCTCTCAGCTCTAGTAGATTGGGTTCGAACCTCTAATACGGATGTTTTATTTATTTTGTTTTCAATTTTTTGGAATTGAAAATAGATAATGTTTTTCTTTTATTTTGAAAGAGAGATATTTTGAGGGTTGTAAATGTCAGGTCTAAACAAGTGGACCCGTTTAAAATAAGAAACAAAGTTGCATGGCATTATTTTCCATTAAATATACTGCCATAAAACCTCGAAAAGAAGCCCATGTTCTCCTTCATTTATAGTACTCTTGGGTTCTTTTCGAGATTACTTTTGCAAACTAAAAGAGAAGAGCTGCTAGGTTCCCGTCCGTTTATGTTTTATTTACATGATTTGAACAATCTTCTAATGTAAAGATTAACAACATCAAAATTGAACAGTGTGGCGTGTTGACCGCGAATGACTAACATACCATCTTCCCCATAATACACCTGCACAAACTCATTTGCATAACAACGCACGGCATACCAAACTGTTTAAAATAGAGCTGCAAGGTCCCCGGAAATGACATCTATTATTTTTTCAAACAACATGTATAAGAATCTTCAGTACCCCACCATGCTTAGGGCTGAGCAAAGACAATTTTGAAAAAATAGAGCTGCATAGGTTCCCACCCGAAAAAAATGGCACTTTACATGATTTGAAATTATATGAAACACTTGAATAAGACTCACACCAGGACAATAGAGCTTGTCCCCTGAAAGTGCACCTATTCATTGAAATATGAAATTAAATATTAAGTCTCCAGTACTAGCCCACCATTGGGGCAGAGCTAATAATGAAAATAGAGCCCAGAATTGCAATTATACTTATACTTATTAGTATATATAATCGATAATTATGATAGTTTTTATTTTCAATTCCAAAAAAAAAAAAAAATAAAATATCCGTAGAGGTTCGAACCTAATCTACTAGAGCTGAGAGCACCCAAACCTGAGCATTACCCGTTACGCCACAAAGTAGTACATGACAAAACAGCTGATAATAGTCTATTTATACGTGTATTGCGTAATTCATCATTACGTATTAAATATCCTATTAACCTTGTTAAAACCAAAATGACCAGTTAGCTCAGTCGCCTGAGCGTCGTGTTGACAACACGTATGTCGTGGGTTCGATTCCCACGCTGGTCGGTGGAATAGAGTTAAAGGTATGCGACCACTGTGTTTGGGGTTCACAGAATTATACGTCCCCCTTTCCACCACACATCTTGAGAAGGCACTAGCAATGCATCTGGTGATGATGTGGTGGAAACGACCCCAAGGCTGTGGCAGGGCCTTAGTGCTGAGGCAGGGAGAGCACATTTTTTTGTGCTTACGCCACCTGTATTTGATCTCGTAAATTTTATGTTTGCCGCCCTCAATTTTAATGTAAAAAGGAATAAATTATCTTCGTTATATTACGTGTTTAGAAGAGAATGTAATGTCTCATCGTAGTTTGGTATGCCGTTCGTTGTTATGCAAATGAGTTTGTGCAGGTGTAGTGGGGAAGACGCTATATTGTTAGTCATTCGTTGTAAACAAGCCACACTGTTAAATTTTGATTTTGTTAATCAATGTTGCTACATTGGTAGCGAAATGTCCGATTCATGCAAGATATATTGTATTGTAATATAATAATAATAATAATAATTTGTAAAGCTCAAGCATCCGTCTAAAAAAAGACGCTCACTGATAATATGTTATGAATAAACGTTTATGGTAGTTGGTGTGTATGGAATAAGAATAATGTTTTAAACAGATAGTTTAGTTTGTCTCCGATGGTTTTTATATGGGGTAATGGAAAGTGAAATAAGATCAATATAGATCATTTGCAAAGATGCCGATTTCTAGACCAATTTTGAAGTCGAGTTTTTAAAGTAGAAACCCCACAAGTCGCGTCTGGATAGTTGGAATTTTAACGTTATCATAATTATCATAGGTGATTATGCATAGTAATAAGTATAAGTATAAGTGCAATTCTGGGCTCTATTTTCATTATTAGCTCTTTTTTATATATATATTTATATATACTGTATTATATTTTTTTAAACAAAAAAGATATTAAAATTCCGTGACTATTTGTATTTTATCACTGTGCTCGACTGGCGCCAAATTGGGTTCACTTTGTATTAATTACGAAAAAATATTAAAATGCAGTGACTTATTTTTATTTATATCACTGTGCTCCACTAGCACCAAATTGGGTCCACTTGAGCACATTTTATTAACATACGAAAAGATATTAAAATGCAGTGACTTATTTCTATTTTATATCACTGTGCTCCACTGGTGCCAAATTTGGTCCACTTGAGCACAGTGTATTAACATATGAAAATATATTTAAATTAGTGACTTATTTTTATTCTATATCACTGTGCTCCACCGGTGCCAAATTTGATCCACTGGACCGGTTATCGAAGTACTATTTCTATTTCGGAAGTAAATAAAGGCATAAATAGCGCTCCGTAGAGAAGTAGAGAATGCTCGATCGTCAGAATGACGCTCTGAATATACCTCGCAGCAGGAGCAAGAAGGAGGTACCGTTCAATAATTAAACACAACAGTTCCATTGCAGTACGAATCGGATTTTTATGTTATTTTTTCAGGTCGAAATAAAGTTTTTTTATGCTGTAACATTTAATCATCGTTGTAAAAGAAACAAACAATAACCATCATGTCTTTCTCTGGATTAAAAAAACAAATAAACAAGGCGAATCAGGTAAGACCGTCTACTGCCTACCGTACCTACTAGGGCCTAAGTACTAGCTAGCGAGGCTAACCGCCTGGGCTAGCTAGGCCTAGGCCTACTAGACTATGATGTATTACTAACTACAGTAGGCCTAGGCTAAAACCATTTTATAGGCACACTACAGTAGGAGCCCTAGCTAGAGCTAGCTAGGCCTTACTCTACTACTACTCTATGCCTAGGCTAGTGCTAGCTCTAGTCTTTTTCCGCTGCCACTGCTGGCTGACCCTACGTTAGCTGATTTATTAGTTTGTTATGAATATAAAGGATAATTGGTAGAGAGAGTTTTGAAAAACATGTGAATATAGGCCTAATCTTGGATAAACAACAAAACAAAAGTTCATAATCAATTTGTTTTTCAGATCTGTAAATTGTGTAAATATAGCCATATAACAGTATAATATTTAATATTAAATAAGCCTTGATAACTCTCTCATAAGTAGGTCATGTTTGCCTGGACCTGGTAATGGTATTTCCATAACAAATTGAAGGTAAAGAAAAAGATTAACATTTTTACTAACTGTAATGAAATGATTACAAGTTGTTGAAATTAATTTTGTTGAATATTCAGATTTTTATTCAATACATTACTTTTGAAAAAAATTACAAATGGTATAATATGAATACATAGTAAACATTGTAGTGATTTATTATATACTGTAGTGTGCATGATAATTATTAATAATATTTTCTTTCGTGTTGCATAATACATCTGTTTTATCAATATATGTGCGCTTGGAAAGTCATTATGAAATGTATGATTCATTCAAATTTAAGTTGGTATTTAGAGGTCATATATGAACAGTTGAAAATATAGTAGTTGCTAAAAATATTTTTAAAATGTTTATACTAACTTTAGTGGATTTTTAAAAATATTGTACATCCTTAATAGGCCTATGAATACTGACTAACTGACTGAATATTAATTTAATGTTATTAAAATAAAATATCATAAGCGCAACAAAATAATAAACTGTTAAGTTACCAACTGTGGGCAAAATAAATTAAAAAATATTTAATACTAATGACACATTTTAAATGAATATAATAAAATATAACTGATGCACAATAATACAGATGTAAAATAATATTATATTACGTATTATACGTATTAATAAATAAAACATTACGTAAAAAAAAAAGAAGATGCACAATGATACAGATGTAAAATATATTAAAATCTAAAACTGTGAGTGTGAAGTAGTTTAATTGCACTGGTTACCATACTGTAGGCAAAACTAATCTTTTTATTGATTTTAAATTAAGGATTAAGTTCCATTCATTTGCAAACAGGTTAATTAGAGTATCGACCAGGCAAAGGTCGAGGCATTATTTGTGATATTTTGGCCACTGCATTTGGTATAGTATACAGTACACACTTCTTCATCGTGTTTGTTGTATATTTACAAACTTGAGATGATGGTTGCCTATAGAGAAAAATTAGCTTTGCAGATAACTGAATAAATACCAAATATCAATAATAATCACCAGTACGGATGGTAAAGTTTCAACCTGACCACTTTTTTAAAGCGGCCTTTGACAACCCAGAGATTGTTCCCTTTTCTTGCCATCACACCACTTTATTTGGACCACTTTTATTAGCTACATCACCTTATATCATGTATTCTAAAGTGTTGAATCAAAATAGGAATTTGTATTGTATACTGTAATAATAGAACACCTTTCAATACTTTCTAATTGATATGTTACTACTAACCTTGATGTACTAATTTCATAATATTACTCATGGCAACATTCGATGCTTGTGGTTTGAGTAGGAAGGAATAGATCGTTTAACTTCCCTAATGGTTGTCCATTGACAATAGACTGGCAAGCCTTTATAATCACAGTATAAGAATCATATGTTTTAAACCAATATTTTCACTTTGTGGTAATCATGTCCGTCCATATAAGATCTTGATTATTACTTATGAATTTAAGTAATTTGTAATTGTATGGTGATAAATATAGTAGGTCTACTAACCTAAAGTATAGTTTGTGGTATACCATCCATGTAATTTTTTTCTTACACTAGGGATCTAGTTAAATTTGATTTATTTTGATTTGAATGTTTTGGTTAGTTAAAGTTCTGAAGTATGCTTGCTTGGCAAAGTAAAGTTGAAGCAAATAACAAGCACAATTAAGCCTCATTTTGCCAACTAAACAGACATGTCAACTTTACCAACTTCCTTGTTTAGGAATTACATGGTGTAATACATATCTATACTTTACTATATAATCTACAGTATTATGCATACAGCTGCTGCTGTAGGGTCCAAACAAATCCTCCTTTTTCCTGTACCCTTTTCTCAAACTACAGTATAGATACTAGTATAATATGGTAAAGTCCTAAACTAGCCTACAAGAGTTGTAGGTTTTTGCATTTTTATGGAAAACAAACCCCCTATAAACCCCCTTGTCAATGGCCTTGCTAATTGGTGTAGTAAAGATTAGATATACTGTCAAGTTGAGTCAATTGGCACTGGTTCAAGGCTCTCCTTGACCATTTTTCTGATATTCTCGGATAAGGACTTACTGTAAAACTATTTCCAGTGTACAGTACACATGGCTCTTTAAATTACCCAGTGCATCTTTCGGAACAGTTGGTTGTCACCTCGGTGTCCCGGTGGCGGTCCATCCCTATTGTTGTGGACAAATGAATAAATGCTAAATAAGGACGGCTGCATGATATGAAGTTTATTGTTGTGTACATCGTCCATACCTGTGTCTAATTTAGCATTTTAGCAATGTTAGGATACAGGTTATTTCCTGTATAGTTTACAGTACTGTACATGTACAGTAGGTTAAACACTGAGTGGAAAGCAAACAGTTATAATACTATTAATCTGTGACCGGAAGATAGAGCTTATGGCTAATAATAATTAAATATATTCTCTAATAAATACTGTATATTAGGGATGTTTTTACTAACTACTAGTACTACTGTACTGTAGTACCTTTAAGTAAAAGGTTCAGTAATTACTATTTTAGTACTTATGAGGCATAAATCCATTCCACACTTTGTGTTTATTTTTCTCGATTATTGCACTGGTGAATGGTTCCCATTTACATGCTAATTTTATCTTTAAAGGAAGGATATTATCTGGTACAATATGATTGTTCTCATATTCTATTGTAATATATCCTATCACATCACTAGGTCAACAGGTTGAATTGCAGTCCTAAACCAAGGATTACTGTACATATTTGCTGTATTAAGAGTGCGATTTTTAATACGAATATATTCAAAATGAAAATTTCTACTGTTTTTATTTTATTAAACTAAATTGCACATAAAAACACAAGCCTTGCATATTAACACTATAAAACATACAATTTATAGATGAAGATAAAAGAGAAAAAAATCAAACATTCTATTGATATATTAATAACAACAGATGTAGTGTTTTTATTAGTTATAACTGTAAATGTTTTAAAATAAGCAATGAAATAATTTACCAAAATAAAAATGAATGCACACTATTAACTGTTTTTTTACAAGGAGTATGTTCTGGAATTCTGCACACATTGCTTGGCATCTGAACAAGCCTAATTCATTTAAAACAACTAGTTTTTCAATATTATAGTTTCAATACAGATACTTACTATTCTTTCAACGTCTTTGAAAAAGAATTAATTTAATGCTTTTTGTCATAAATAGAGTAAATTTGGAACTATTTAAATTAGTCAAATCACATGGGAGAAGATGAGTAAAAAATGATAAGGTTATGCAGTGTTTATTGAAAAACAAAAACAAGACAAATTGCAAATTTACATTCCTCATTTGACAGACTATAATTGTTTGATGATAAACCCTGAGGATATTCAGTTGATATCTATTACTACAGTAAACTATTGTTCTTCTGTCTTGTTTATTATGTCCTACATTTTTTTAGACCCATCCATTCATTGTATTATGATAATATGTATATTTGTATGGTTATTTCTGATACAGTAATAGTAATATTAGTACAGTATATAAATAAAACTTTTTTTTCCACAAAAGGACATTTTTTTTAAATAAACAAGTGGGCAAACATCATTATTAATATAAGGCAAGCTAGTTAAGGTTATTTATTTCATCTTTACATAAGAAAGTTGTATAAGGCTTCAGGAGAAGTCTTAATACTATACTATTACCCACTTTTACAGACCAGTAATAAAACTATTTTGATTAATAAAGTTTTTAACCAATATTGCTGTTGCTACCTCTACCACAGGCGAGACTACTGTACTGTACTTCTTGATTGCTTTGCAATACTCTATGTTTTCTCCTTATACACTACTGTACCATTTAAAGTATTCTCAGATTTTCTTCCTACCGTCTGTTGTTCTTTCAGTATATGAGTGAGAAGATTGGAGGAGCAGAAAAAACTAAAATGGATGAAGATTTTATTGAACTAGAGAAGGTTTGTTGAACATTATTTGATAATTCCTTTAGCTCTGTAAACCTATATGAAGGTGTGGCAGTTGGCTAATTATAACAATTGATCTTTTCCTTCCAATGTTCATGTTGTAAAAAATAAAATAAAAACCAGATATGGTGATTGGTACTGTAGTCTATGAGTGCCGTTTACCTGTATAAACCGACAATATCCCTTTCCCCACAAAGTGAAGGACAAATATGAAAAAATTAATTTTCAGGGGAACACCCTTACCTGTCAATGGATCATTCTGCTATGGGGGAACATGCCAACATATCACCGTCATCATTTCTTTTCATTCTGTTTATGAGAACAGTATGGAGGAAAAAGAACGGGAAAATGTATTACACTTACAGTAAAATAAATCAACAGTTTTCTACAAGAGGAAGAGCATAAAGTACTCTAAATGATTAGAAATTCATTAGAAGTGAAAGCAGATTATGTTCACATATTAGTTATGTTATTATTGTTAATAAAGGAATATGTTTACATACTGTATCAAGCTAATAATCCCCTTGGATTCTAGAATATAATAAAATGTTTATAATAAAAACAAGCACCAAGATCCAGAGGATATACTGTGATTATAATACCAAACAGACATACACTAGAAACAAGGTCAAAGGGCAGGAAATCTCTTGTTTCGGTTAGAATTAACATGGGAATTATTGTACAGTAATTGCCCGTATGAACATTTTGATTTATTTTTTTAAATGAGCAGAATTAAGAGAACTTGATGTAACATTTTCAATTAAAAATGTGTTTTTTTTATAGAAAATTGAACAAACTGAAAGTGCCGTCGATGATCTAATGGCAAAAACATCTGATTTCCTTCAGCCTAATCCAGGTTTGACAATTAACAGCTTTTACACTGTTTCTTCATGGCAAAAAAAACACTATATTTTCAAAATAGGCGTATTTGACTGGGTTGTTTTGAGCAGCCTATAATCTGGTCCTCAATCTCCTCACTGTTTATGTGTGAGCATTGGGAGTAGATTACTGCAAGGTGTTTGTGAGTGACCGATCAAATATGCATAGTGTCTTATACCAAATATACCAAATATAAAATAGATTTTAAAGAATCTAAAAGAAACACAAATTGAACCTACAGAACCAGTACTGAAAGAGGAACAGTGGCTTCACGTTATAGAAGTTTCAGTCTTATCAAATTTGATAAAAAAAAACCTATAGACCTATGAAATCATTTATCTGTTTTTCTAATATCAATGTACATTTATACATTTTATGCCATGACCAAGATTCAAATGTTGACATCCAAAATTGAATATCCTGACCCATAGATTTCGGAATAGGATTAATGTTAATGTGATTAGTGTTCGTTTATTCTTACTTTTTTTCGATACATATTTAACAGCTGCCAGAATCAAACTTCAGATGAGAGCAAAGGGTAGCCGTTACCCCCAGGTTGAAACTGCTTTGGGAGAAACTATGATTAAGGGTGGAACAGAGCTAGGAGAAGATTCCTCATTCGGTAAGACCTTTCAAATATTGTCCTGAAATTATGCTGTTGAATAGGCCATTTTAATATCACCAAATATTAAAGTAAAAAAAACAAATCATATCAGTGTCTGTGAAATGGTGGCTTGGTGTTGCTTGTCTACCAATTCCATAGTCCTTTGTTCAAATCCTGTCACAGTTCCAGGATTTTTCTGATGCCCAATACAATGCCACAACCTAGGCCTCACTTGGTTTACAAAGCATACAATTGGCGAGTCAGTATTTTCTTCCAATTCAATTCTATTTTCATCAGATACATCATTATGTATTAACAGTAGAATGCTGGAGAAACTTTAATAAACCAGGGTTATGAATGTATACTGTTTGTCTATCCACATAGAAAGTTTTTGACCATAATTGCCTTCCATACTTATTTTTCAGGTCAAGCTCTTAATGATTGTGGTGAAGCCATGAAACAACTTGGAGATGTAAAAGATCATCTGGATTTGCAAGTTCGAACCAACTTCATAGATCCTCTTAACCACCTCAAAACCAAAGATCTTAAGGAAGTTAATGTATGAAACTTGTTTATTATTTAATCTGATAATGTGTGTTTCTTTTCTTTTTCATATCTTTTCATCATATTTGTTGATAATTTAGTTATTTATTGGTAATTATTTAACAACATGATTGTTGAATGTTTGCCCTACTTTGATATAATTTTACTTTATTGTTATACATTTAAGCGTTGAGTGGCCAAGCGGTTAAGACAGTGGAACCGTAATACCTTGCTATATTAACATCGGCAAGGGTTCGAGCCTCACTCGCGCCATTGTTCTGGTGGTAGAACGAGTCTTCTCGGATAAGGACTATAAACCGTAGGTCCAGTGTACACATCTGGCTCATGTGCACTTTAAAGAACCTATACATCTTTCGAGACAAGTAAGGTGTTACCCCGGTGTACTAGTATACACACAGCCACTGTCACTCTTCAAGAGGGCCCCTTGATTGTCAGCATACGCTGTTTAGGGTCACCCTCTATATAAGGTAAAATAAGAACATTTGCACAAAATTTTTTGCAGGTAAGAGTCGAACCTAAAACCTCCAGATCACTAGCCTGGCATTCATACTTCTAAACCACTGAGCTTTCCCTGATGATTTTTGTGATTTTCTTCTAATTATAATTAATTATCAGTAAAGAAAAAGACATTGAGAATAAATTATTTTTTATTACTATGTTTTCCGCAATAAATCATCTATATTGTTCCATTCTATATACTGGAAAATGAGATTAGAATAAAAAAAAAACTAGAATATTCAGCTCTACTGACTATAGTGATATCTATCTGTTCATTCATCTATAAGAATAACATCTGACTCGGACCTAATTAAAGCATCTCTACATCTCCCCAAAGACCAAACAGAGTTCACGGTCGATAGACTGAACTGTGATGTTATGTCTAGCGCAAAATTGACTTTCCTTGTTCTTGATCTAGGATATGAAGAGGATGGCAATTATAAATAAATTTCCTTCTGTTTTCGGTGACTCATTGTGTAAACCTGTAGATTACATAACACACAGATTAAATTATATTATAATTATTATATAAATTAAATTGTTAATAATAATTATAGTTTTTTTCTATGTCCCTCTTAACTGTGTCTTTGTTTTGGTTTTGTGCAAACACTTCAATTCGATTAGTTTTGCTTCTGTATTTATAATTAATAATTTGTTTGAATAAAAGTACTGTTATATTATTCACCTCTGCCTGTAAAGTCTCTACACTATCTAACTTTATGTGATATGCCCATATATAGACATGATGATGTCATATCACTACCATATTTGGGCACATCACACTTTCTCAAACTAGTTTTGTAGTGTAGACAGAGCTTTAGACAATCAGCTTGTAAAATATTTTTAAGAATTGCAAAGAAGTGTATTTTAAAATTATTTATTTATGTAAAGATTATCCCAAAATGACAATGTAGATAATGATGATCTCTCTTAATGCTGAGTAGTGAGTACTTGATATAGCGCATTATGCTGAAAGCCTCAATGCGCTTTACATTGACAGAAAAATTTAGAAAATTAAAAATTCAAAAGGTGTGTTTTGAGGAAAGATTTGAAGACACTGTAATAATGAAAGTAATAATTCATGAATTTTTGACATTTTATAGTATCACCGAAAGAAAGTTGATTCGAGACGTCTGGACTTTGACTTTAAGAAGAAGAAACAAGCTAAAGGTAACATATATAAGTCATCTTCTTCTATCTCCTTATTAGGTTTGGATGTTTGCTTTTCCAGAAAATTCTACATCTTTTTAACTTTATCATCAACTGAAATTCTCTTTATGTACATTCTCAGAAAGTTCCATATATGGATATTCATAAATATTTATTAAAAATGACTATATAAAATTACAAATGCAGCTTATTGTCCTTTATTTAATTGAGATACCATTTCCAAAACTCATTTTCCATCCATTTGCTTTACCTGAATATTAATTATACTATATCAGTTTTCATGATCCTACTGTATTAGCTAAAGTTATGTTGCTCTTGCTATCTCAATTAAAATGACTAAGTCTTACGATTGATATACAGTAATATAATAATGCCATCTTATGGCTGAAGTAAAATAGAACGGTTCTCTTTTGTCACACGACAATTCCCAAGTTGAAATTATTAGCAAGAATCACCTAACCAAACTTGGGAGTTTGCACACACCGGGGTGTCAACTGTCAAACAATGGCATTTTATATGGTGTGCACTCTGGTATGTGCATACTCCAGAGTTTTGAGGTGATATAAAATAAGTATTATCATTCATTAATACATGCACTTGCTTAAGAATACGCATACTAAATACTTTATTCTCTGGGTTAGGAGGTGCTCAATTGATTGTCATTGTTTAACTGCTCTTTGCACTATGGTTCAGATTACACTAATCAATTGTTATTCTTTGATCATTATAACCACTACTTGCATAGCCTGTGTTGGTTCAGACAATACAAACAAATGTTGTTAATGTATGAATCACTCTACTACATTGAAATGTTATGTCAACATGATTTGAATTTGTCAGTCTTATACCTTAGTACATTATAAGCGTTGAAACACCGGTTCTAATCAGATCACAGAAGTTAAGCATTGTTGGGCCTGGTTAGAGCTTGGATGGAAGACCATTTGGGAATACCGGGTGCTGTATCTGGGGTTTTGTTAGGCATTAGAAATCAGCAATCTTATGGAAGACCCTGCATCTAATATCTGCCTCAGACGTATCAGAAACCCTTGATCAACGATAGGACCAATCAAGGTGCTTTAAACTGTCCTGGCTTAGTTTTAAATTAGTTGTAAAACTAATTGACATTGCCGTTCGCGACATACGTCGACCATAAACTAAACACTTGCCATTTGAAAAACATGAGTGAACAATGCATGTAAGGGCATTGGACGCAGTGTGTTGGACATTAGACTGCTGATTGTGAGTTTGAATCCAACGTTCGTCGCGTTGCTTGTATCCTTAGGCAAGACACTTTACTTACGTTTGCCTCTCTCACCCAAGGTCATTTTACCATAACCACTTTGCAATTCATTTTATCTTCACTCACTAACATTTGTATATATCATTCTTTTTTTTTAAACTTCTTTGCTGTGTCACTTCATCTCGTTCCACACCACACAGGAGGTAATTTATCTTTTTATTCACCATTTTCTTCTAAAAATCTATATAGAGCTAATGTCTTAAATAGAGGGAGCTTTTGCTTTGCCATGACCTCTGGTGACCTATTAAGGAATCAAGTAAGGAAGCGTGTCCACACATGTCCCCCCCCCCCCCCCGACCCAAACCCCCCCCCCCCCCTTCCCCCTCAATACCTATTGAAGGTCATGGCAAATCGAAAGCTCTCTCGAAAAACTGACTTTCTTAACATTTTTCTATGGTATTTTTTGAGAAATCAAAATTACATAAGTAATTAATCTGTTTCAATATGTCATTTTGTCAAAATCGTCATACCTACCATTTGTTTAATTGTCTTGCTATTGTTAATTATCCAGTTAAATTTAATTTTACTTTCATTTTTAGAAAAGTGGTTTAAAAACAATTTGTTTATGTTTTTCTATAATTAAATATAAATTGTTATTCTGTCTAATGTAAACAATTATATTGTTTTTTACAATTTGTTTATGTTCAGTTTAAAAAAAAATTCTTTCTAATGTAAAATTGTATGTATTTTGTTTTTATTATTTTTATGTTATAAAGCAATATTTGTTTTTTAGACTTGATAATATGTACACAATTTAAACACTCTCCTAATATAAATGAATAAGTTACATTCACAAACATTTGGCAGTCTGCACCATTTTGTTAAATAATGGAAAATCATATAAGGAATTGAACTCCGTTTCCATGTAAAATGGCACAAGTGTGTACCTTAAAGGGTCTTTCACACCTGTTCCGGCACGGTTCTAGTCCGGAAAATCCAATCGAAGGTCAATGTTTCGTTTTCGATTGCTGCATAGCCACGTGGAGCGTCGTGAAAACGAAACATTGATGTTCAATTCGCCCGACCGGAACCGTGCCGGAACAGATGAGAAAGACCCTTTACAGTGTTCCTTTAGTTGTAACTATATTAATAATATTCTATTCCAAAACAGTATGACATTTCTGACTAATAATAATAATATTATTACTACTTTTCAAAGCACTAAGTTCAATACCGAAACTGATACGTGATCTTTACTTTCATTTTGCTTTTGAAAAAATTACCTATTTGGAATAATTTAATCTAAAAAGCTTTTAGAATATGTTAATGATGCATGTCATATTTAATTTATGGTTATTAAAATATTATTATCATTATATCAGTTTCAAATGTCTATAAAATGTACTTATATTTCATTAACTTAATTTTAGTAATATCAAATATTTATCAACACCAAATCTCATTCATTTATGGCGATCATTTTAAAGTTTAAAAAAAGTCATATTAAAGTTCTTCCCTACACTGAAACTCCGAAAATCAGAATATTTTTCCAAAGTCTTAACTACTGTACGATATAAATGCATTCTGAAACCAAACTTTACATGAAATATATCCAGGCACTTGGGCCAGCCCAAAGTTGACTGGTTTTAATGATAGAGAGTTAGAAGAGTAATTGTTCTCTTTTGCGAGTTTTTTTGTTTGTTTTTTTTTTCATTGCATACTGCTAATTCACACTGATTTCTCGTCTTAGTTGGCAACACTGGTAATTTTTGGTTTGTTTTTTGCACAAACGATTTTAGGTTCTTTTTAGTTTTTTTTTTTAAAAGCATGCCAGACTAGCAATACTAATTATAAGTTTTGTTTTTAATCAAGTGCTTGGCATGGTCACATGTAAAAGGAAATGATTTAATTATTTGTTTATTAATTACTGTTTTTATCTAACTTTCATTAATATATTACTGATTGTCCAGAATAGGAATTTCAAGGGACTTTACTATTACTGTGTAAAGACAATAATAATAATAAAAATAATACAGTATAACAAGAATTTTGTATTAGCAATTTGATATAACAAAATACTTATTGCGATAACATATTTGAAAGTTAAATTAATTTCTTTTTTATTATTTTATTTAAATACTATATTAAAGACCATGATTACAATAGGATATTCCTTGTTAAAATGTTAAACTCCTCTTTTTTCTTTACTGCCAAAACATGTTATTATTGGGGTAGTGTTTGGTATGTTGGGTACTATTAGTGCTGAAGGTAGGCCTCACTGTCTAAATGTCTAACGATTCTAGAAGCACGAATTAACCATCACTGCATATGTTTTAATACATTAATTGTGAACATTGTTTGGTTCAGCTTTGAATGCATCCCATCTATTTGTTTATGTATTATTTAAATATTTACACTTCCAAATGTTATTAAATTAATTTCCTAGCCTTGTATTGTAGACAAACAAACTATGAACTCTCAGGTTTTGCGCTGAATCAAATACTATATAATCATACTGTATAGTCATGCCAATGCAGTTCCTATAACCAAAAACTTGATGATGAATATCTAAATACAGTGGTTCTCGGTTGTTACAAATAATCTTGCAGCCCAATTAGAGTTTATAGCGTCATGGATGTGGCTGCAAAAGCCCTCATATTTATGTTAGGGGTCAAAGGTACCAGGGCCAGTTTCCTGGAGACTCTAAGGGATGTTAAGTTTCTCCTTTTCATTTTCTAACACAAGAATAATTTATTATACCGACTTTTGAGAAAATAGCAAAATCATTTGCTATGATATTTATGATATTACTATTTGCTGATTGTTATGCGAGGCTTAATGAGTGGAGTAAAACAATTCAACTCTGGCACTCTAGGTCAGAATTGAACCCTAGACAAGCATGTTAACCACCAAGCTACAGATCCACTAACTAGATATTGTGTGAAAGGGTGTGGTCATAATGTACTCTAGATAAGCTAGTGGGAAATTTAATAAATGTATCTGAAGGTTGGGTCTAAATTGTGTAGGCTATATTTTTATGAGTTTTGTAGGTTTTCAAATTTTACTTTACTGAAAATCATCTTAGTATGTTACAGTTTTTTTGCCTGCTTGAAAGTAGATTACTAACATTAACAAGGATGCGGATTATGTTTGCTTTTCTTTAAAAACTTATGTGCATGTTGTTTTAAAAGATTTAAACAGTTTAATTATGATTAAATATAATTTGTGTACTTAATTTTATGCTTGTATATGAATACCTTTATAATACTATTTCTCTATAAGATAATTACTTTGACCAAATTCAAAGATGTTTTGCTTTATTGTGTTGCCTAAAGCTTGGTTCCCACTAGGATGCAATGCACACATGTAAGCCGCAACGCAAGCGAATTGAACAATCAAAAGTGATTATTCAAACTGTTGCTTGTGATTGGTCAATTCACCTTGTGGTGTGGCTTACGTCCTTGTGTTACGTCCTAGTAGCAAACAAGCTTTAAAAGCATTTATTAATCTCTACTAATATTGATTGTTTTTAACTATAGTAATAACTCCGTTAAAGATATAATGTTGTTGATTAAATTCTTTCTATTCGGTTTTAGGATCGAATTTGCCAGAGGAAGAAGTTCGAACGGCTGAGGAGAAATTTGAAGAGTCACTCAGATTAGCTGAAGATGGAATGAGGCATGTCATCGAAAATGATGTAAGTTCTCTCAGTACTCTATTATAATGAGAACCTGAATTCGTATTTATATTGCGCTTTTTACGATAACCATTTAATTCAAAGAGGGGTGGATCAGATATAACATATACAACAACTTTCAAGGATCCCTTTGTGTTGAGTGTTGCCACCAAACAGTGCTCATTTGTCTGTTCACGACAGGGATTGATATAGATCAGTACACTGGGTTAAGACCATACTCTTCCCAAAAATGTACCGGGTTCTTTAAAGTACACACAAACCAGATGTTTTCACTGAATATGGACAGTTTTAAGTACTTATCCGAGAAGAATTGTTGGTTACGTAGATTCTTCAACCTGTACCAATTATGTGGCTATGGTTTGCGGGAACCCTCCCATACCTGCTCAGTCACATGGCTTGTTAGTAGCAGAAGACATTAACCTGTATACAACAAGACTTTTTAATAATTCCTATAATCACTTTTTTGTAAAAACCACTTATTAAACCATTGATTTTGATTTTTCTTTTTGGCATCAGGTTGAACAAGTCGCACAACTGGATGCATTTGTCCAGGCCTTGTTAGAGTACCACACACAGTCAATAGAGATACTTGACAACCTTAAAGATTCATTAAGTAACAGGTTAGTTGATTGGTAATAGAGTGACAACCATCAGAAACAACGTCTAATGTTAAGCAAATGATTAATCAAGTACATTACTTAAGTCCTGTCTACACTATCACATTTTATGCGACAAAAAAAATGTGATGTGCCCATATATGGACATGGTGACATCATATCACTACCATATTTCGGCACATCACACTTTTTGTCACACTAGTTTGATAGTGTAGACAGATCTTTAGGTTTACTTACTGTAGGTGACTAAAGTCCTCTATATTCAAATCCAATTAGTTCAATCTTGGTACTTTATTACTTTGAAAAGATAAAGATATTATATTAGTACATTATTATTTTTATATTATATTTTAGAAAAACAGAAGCAGAAAACCGTCCTCGAATGGAACGTAAACCACTCAGGGCATCTAAGAACTCTTACAATAATGACTTGAATGGGGCAACAAAAGAGGATAGCCAGCCAGATTCAAGGTACACAGCTGCACCATCACAAGCACCACCAAGTAAGTAGTACCTCATCATCAGTAGAACTCTATTAAGGAACACCTTCTGTTCCCAACAACGTGTCCCCTTAATAGGGGGTATCCCTTGAATAGGGTTTGCTATAGAGTTAACACATACATTTTCCCTCATTTCACAGTGTCCCCTCAATAGGGGGTCACCTGAATCGGGGTGTCACCTAAATATGGTTTGGCTCTAGTGTTATAAACACATTTATTTCCCCTCATTCGTTTCACATTTAGGTGTCCTATTAAAATGGTGTCACCTGAATATTTGTGTCCCCTGAATAGGGTTTGGTTGTAGTGTTAACACATGTATTTCCCTTCATTCGTTTCAAGGCTAGGTATCCCCTTAAAATGGTGTCACCTAAATAGGGATGTCCCAAAGAGGGCCTTCTGGTGTAGTTAAGAAAAGGAGGCTAAGCAGGATTAGATAATATCATCTATGTCTTGGCTTATAATGGTTCTCCTCCATATGTACAATAAATATAGCATTATCATTTAGTGCTTAGAGGCCGGTTTTTCTTACAAATGTCTGATTACAACATACTTAAATAATTATTTAGTTTAATTCTTTCATTGTTCTACATTTGTATTCCCATTGAAACAAGTATCAGATTATTTTCTTTATTCTAAAATTTTACTATTTTATTTATGAGCAATATGGCTTGGAAGCATGTGACATTTTCTTTTATATGTATTTCATTAATCTTAATGGAGTATTATTTGATACGTGTATATGTTGTCATGTAAGAATGAACAAATTCCTAGTATAGTATTTTGACTGGCAATCTGTAGCAAAGTGTTATAATAAAAAGAATTATAATATTTAAAAGTTCACAATAAAGGCTAAAGGTCAAAGCATGTCAAGTGTGCATACTATTTGTAGATTTCATACCTGACAAGCAAAATGCATCAATCGGGTTCAGAATTAGAATTAGGGAAGATGTGGTATTACAGTAATAGACTGGTAACTCCCAGGGCAGGACTAACTGCAGAATGGTACTGACCATAGAGCAAACAGTTTGACTGAGAAAAGATGCAAATAGTTACAAATGGACATAAAAATTGAGTTGATGATGTATGCATTTTAAACTCTAAGCTCTTCCATCATGAAGCAGGTTCAGAATTAGAATTGGGAAAGATGTGGTATTATAGTAATAGACTGGTAACTCCCAGCGCAGAAATAACAGTAGAATGGCAACTGACCGCAGAGCAGTTTGTCTGAGAGAGGATGCATAGGGCTAAACACACATAAATGAGATGATGATGTATGCATTTTGAACTCTATGCTCTTCCATCATGAAGCAGGACTTTATAGAATGTCTCATCTTAAACTTAAACTGTGTAGTGCAAATTTATACATGTTGGCCTTGTTTTAGTTATAAATTGGCTACCCACCATTTAATATCTTAAATATATCTACTGCCCTCTAGCATCTAAAAGTCAAAGCAGTTGCCTTGGGGTTGAGACAGCCTTTATAATGATTACGTATCAGTGCATCATAAATCATGATAAATAAAGTCATTTTTAATAGATTAATTCTTGATCTTAAATGGCATAATGAAATGTATACTGAAAAAAGGCCAACTATTTTTAATAGTACGGTACATAGAATTTTATTGGAGACTAAATTTTTTTAAGCAATGGTACACGTATCACAATCAAAATTACACTGAAATACTACTACTATAATGCAATGAGAACCCACTATGGTAAATAATGGTATACTTTTATTATGCAATGTAAATTATGCCCACTATATGGATTTATATAAATGTAGTTATTATAGGGAACTACCTTTTTAAACAGTGGTCCACGACTTACTTCACATAACAATATATACATAATATTAAAACTATAACTAACAATTACTGGAAAAATTATAAATACAGAGAACACTAAGTTAAAAGAAAAGTAGGCCTACTTGGGAATGTAATCCTTCACTATATGGATATGATGATACACATAATAATGTATTGAGAACTACATATTTTAATTGGTGGCATACTTCACATTACAATATAAATATATAGTATTAAAACTATTTCAACAATTACTGGTAAAATAGTTAATACATATAAAGAAAATATAGGTATATATAAGGTTTAAAGATATATTTTCCCCCTGAAAAAATAATTCTTAACAACATTTCTGTTGAATATGCCATTTTAATGCAACATAATAGTTATCCACTTTGACCAGAAATTGGATCGAAAAAAAATGTATATACCGTAGTTCCCCGGGTATAATCCCACCCCCCTTGTACGTAAAATTTGCCCGAATTTGGGAGGTGGGACTATACCCGGGGATTTCCCGCTGCATGAACTGAAAATGACGATATTTCTTCTAGCTACGATTTAGGCTATCTAAAAGCTATATTCCGATGTATGTAGGCCTAGCAATTATACGGCCAGGCCATCTAGGCCTAGGCGGCCTAATTGGTCTTACCTGTGCTATGCCTACCGTATAGATTTTCCCCGAGATTTCTACTTAAAAAATACCCTAAAATGTGATCTAGGCCTAACTTCCTAAATCGACATGAACTCGATCATACAAGTTCTCCATGTTCACCCACACGCTCGAGCTCTCTGTGTAAATCGCATGTTGTTGCATGTGACACAAACTCTACTGCACAAGCCGGTCGGTATAGAGGGCGGTGTTTTTTTTACGGTAATCAAGCATGCACAGTAAACAAAAAGAAAGAATGTACACGACGGCGAAAGGATGTACAGAACGTGACGATCGGGGCATGCTAGCCTTAATGTTGTATTCAACTTAACAATGTTTGATGAGTTTTAGGTCAGCCAAATTCAGAGAAACTACTCTATTTTTTTGGTGAGAAATTGACGTCGGCCTAGCTAGCTACAGTAGGCCTAGGCCCACCTCTGGCCTAATGTTAAATTATACACTGGGACTTTGCCCGGGGATATGCTTGCGTGCGAAGGTAATCGTAAAGTCGGGGGTGGGATTATACCCGAGGTGGGATTATACCCGAGGAACTACGGTACTTAAAAAAAACTAATTTAAAGCAAAAAAATGGTCAAATTTCAATATTTCTTTTGGATTTTTTTTCTACTGAAGTGATTAACTTTATTAAAACTACAAAATAACCTATTCAAAGTCTGATTTAATTAATCTTAATTTTTCATGTTTTTGGGGGACAATACATCTTTAAAAGGAAAAGTACTTGGGTGGGTAATACTTATTGCTTAATAATTTTTAAGTTTGCGTTCATATGTTCTTTCATTGAAGTGAGCCCTCTGTTGTTTATAGACAAAAATTGATTCCATATCCATAAATTAAGCAATAATATTTTTTTTATTGAGTCAATTTGAAGGCCTGTGAAATAGGACAAATCAATCGTATATTCATGGGCGCGCCCAAACAATTGTCCATTTTATTGATATCTCGTTAAAATATAATAAAATCGTTAATCTTACAAAATAATTAAATTATTATGTGGATGAAATTTATGTATAACAATGGAACATAAAAATTGATTTAATTATGACAAAGTTTGTCAAATATTGTGGTCTGCTGGTCTATACATGAATATTGGTCCTACTGACATAGCACGCAAGGCCGTAGCAAGAGATTAAGATGCTTTAAATATAATTATATACAATATAAACGATCTGTGCAGGGGAATTGGGGTGGGTGGTGAAACTTGAAAATTTCAGATGAGGCTAGCGCCTTGTCTGCCTCATGCTGGCTACAGGTCTGGCACCACATGCATATAGTAAATACTGGGAAAAGTAACATGCTGTTTACACTGTAGACATAGACATCGCTTTATTCATCCATAAATTTGGAAATTACTGTAAACTGTAAACACAAATGTGTCTCGTATGCATTTCAAATTGAATACAATTAATACGTTACACATTTTGTAGTGTAGTACATTTGTGCACTGTGCATTCTTAAGCTCTGTCTAAACTATCAAACTTTATGTGACAAAAAATGTGATGTGCCCATACTGTATATGGACATGATGATGTCATATCACTACCATATTTGGGCATATCACTACCCTATTTGGGAACATCACACTTTACCGTTGCCTAATATTTGGCATTTATCCAATTCCTGAGCTCCACATTTTTACCAGTAGTCAGTCACAGAAGTATAGTCACAATAAAACTAAACGAAAGAATAGCAAGATTAATTTGCATACATTTTTTGAATACATGTAATATATATATATATATATGTCGTAATAGATTCTACTGATTGGTTAGGCATTAACTTATGTTTGGGGTCTTAAGATGTAAACCTTGCTATAAAAGGGTATTTCTAAAACTAGGAAAAAAGATGTTAGAAGTCGTGGCTCACCGCATCTATCTCTGCCCTGCACACAACTCTTGAGTATAGATTACTTAAAGACGTTTGATTCAGTTTATTTAGGTGTTTGGGTTGAATGTTTAGGTGTTTAGGTTGAATGTTTAGGTGTTTAGGTTGAATGTTTAGGTGTTGCCTAATTATTTTAGGGATTCGGTTCAGTTGGGCCTGATGGTCTAGGCATAGGCCTGATCTGACAGCATCTCAACAATTTTTTGTATTAATTAATATGTGACCATGTCTGTTTTCAGGACCAGATGACGAATATGAAATAATACCAAGTAAGTTTTTATCGGTTTCAACCCAGGCTTATTGATGGTGATAATAGGATTATTAAAAATAATATTTACATTGATATTTTCCTTGAATTAATATATTAATATTTAACCCTTTTTTGTGCCTTATTTTTTGTTGGTTCTGGTGATGGGTTAGATTGATTTAGGATATTGTGTTAAGTGTATAACAATGTGAAATTCTAGTTCATGTGATCACCATATTAATTTTAAGACTACTTTTTGAACTATTTTTCCCCTCAATGTTTCTGCTATTAAAATATTTTTTTAATACTCTTAAATTAGTGATTCAAACTTTACAGCAGTTATTATGGAATTTAACTATGACTAAGTAGTTTTTCATTTTTTTTAATAAAATGTATTTTAGAAAATGGGTTTCAATATAATATCCAATCATAATTTTATTTATATTATTCTTACTAATTTATTTCTTTCAGATGTTTTATTTTGTATAGGTAGTTATAAATATTAGGTTTATTATATCATGTATATAACGTTATATAAACACCAACTATTTAACTTATTTCATACTTTTAGTTTTATTGCCATTTTTTTTGTCTAATATCGAAGTACCCAAATTTTCTTTAGTGCATGTAATTACATTTGCTAGTGGATCGATAATCATCAACAAACTCAAATTGCTGTTTCCTTTTTTTTATTTCACAAAAGAACCAGCAATGAATAAGAAACAAGCATTTGATGGCAAAACATTTTCATAAAATCAATAGGTATTGTTTTCATATTATTCGAATTTCAACCTAATAAATGTGAATCGAAGTCAATTGGGTTGTTTTACAGTCTTTGAGAGCCAGTTTTACTCTTTTTAATGCTTTTGTTCCATAAGGACAGTTGGAAGAAGCTGATTGGCCAATCAACAGGTTGATCATTAACCAATCACACACCTCCACCTTCTTCTTAACCTTCATTCAATTATTGATTGTTTTCCATGATATTTGACAACTCGTGTTCATCAACCAGCTCTTTTGTTTGTTTTTATTTAACTTCATATGAGGATCTTTTGTTAATTTGAATTAAACAACTGCTTTTGTCAAACCAAATCATCATCATTTTGAGGACATGGAATTTGAAGAGGAATATTACTCCTCTATTAAATCATTTGATAATTTTCTTCCCTTTTATATTTACCTTCTATTGCTTATTGTAATTGAATTATTCAATGTGAAAGGCCATGTTAATATAATTGTTGTGATACACAAACCCTTCAATAAAAAAGTAAAAAGAAAACTTATTATCAAATTACAAAAGTAATTTAATTTGATTACGGCTCTTCTCTTTCTTCATACTTGTTGGTTGTGTAGCTGGGTGCTTGCCATCCAATCTCAAGGTCCAGGGTTCAATCCTGACCCAGCAACTCATGGCTGTTTCTACTCCACCCTTAAACCTCAAGTCGGACTTGATATTAAATTTCAAATTAAGTATGTATCTTATCCATCCTGTAAGTGACATTAGTTACCTGCTTTAGATGTGTATGGAATTTTTTTTAATAGTTAGTTCTACGATTTCAAACAACACATTCTGTGATACCATTAATTTTATTTCTGTGCCAAAAGAATAATATTTATTAATTTTAATATAATTATAATGGGTGATACGCTACAACTGATTCAAGTCGTTGAAAAGTGAAAGCTATCCATTAATGTTTTCACTCAGAAACATAGAATTCACCAATATAATTATTTGCACCATGTGTGTGGCAGTTAATAAATTATGTTGGAAGAACATGAAGATGAATTTTATATGAAATTTAATTTTAATGCACATTTTGAGTAGAAAAATCATCAGAATATTTTCAAATAATTTCGAACCGTGTGTTTACATAATAAATTTAAGTTAATGTAAAGTGAAATGAAAATGTGTATAGAATAGGAAGCCATTTGACCGAATTATGATATCGAATAGAATTTAATTTCATGATCTGCATTATATGTACATATAAATTTTATGGCTTGTAATTTTACTGTTATTAAACTAGGACTTTCATTGTTTATAGTATTTCCGCGGATGAGTTGAAAATTTAACGATCTAGGTTCTATAATGTAGAATATTTTATCGTTTATTCTCGATGAAAACAAAATAACTTTTTATTTTTCTTGTACTATATTCCTTGCAATTTAGACGTTCTTACTGTTTTTAGTACTACAGTTTTAGCCATTTATAATATTATGTTTATTAAGTGAGATACTTTATAAAATAACAAAGTTCTCTTTATTCAATTCATGCTAGCCCAGCCTAGTAGCCCAGTAGTTATAATTTACTGCCTTGGTATACTATAGAGCACCCTCTATGAGTCACGTTTTCACTATATAACAAAATGTCTGTTACCGTATTCATAATGGTGCGAAACCTCCATATAAAGTTTGTATGAATTATAGAAACTTTAAATAAATACTTAAATCTAGAATATTGTTTTATGTCACTATTTCAAACACACATTTGCTGCACATAATTTTGTGTCAAGATTCTTGATAATGAATATAGCTTTCATTGTGTCCTCTGCCGTACCGCTATGCCTTTGGCAGTAATCTAAACACATCTACTTTGAAAATGGAATCTGTTTTTTCTTCATATACAAGAAAATGATCTCACTCGGATATCTAGGTTGCCGTACAAGTGTTAAAAAAACAGAAAGATGGTACGATGTAGCGTAAAGTAATCGACTTGATTCGTAATATCTGTAGATGTTCTTTCTATATTTTGTTTCCTTCGTCGCTGTCAATTTATTTGATAAAATTCTTTACAAAATGATTGATAAGAAAATATGATATTTCAGTTTTTATTAAGATATCGTAATTTATCTACATCAAATTGAATTTGCTCTTATATTTAATGATTTTTGTTTTAATAATGTGGGCAATGCCTTGTATTTTGCTATGTTTCCAAAAAATGTTATTTTTGTATGTTACTTGGCAGGTACATTGTTTAGCTGAAGATGGTTAAGTGGGGTGGTGGGGGAGGGGTTGTGTATATTCAAACTAGAGTTAGTATTCGCGTCAGCCATATTGCGCCATAGCACTCTTTGCATGTTAGTCCAGTTTCCCAACCTTGCATATCATTCTGTAATAATGTTTTAATGTTCAATGCCTCTGTATTTAGTTACATTAAAATCATGCACTGAATTGATTTTACAAAGTTAATCAATCATTACAGATTATATATCATTATTTTATCATAATTCATAAGCAACAATATCAAACATTCATCAACAGAATTTCATAAGATTATTATAATCACTTACATCAATACAATATATCATCAGCAACAGTCACCATCATGTTTATCAGTAATTATCATCATTACATTTCACTTTCAGTAGACATCATCATCACAATTATTAAACATCACTTTCAGTAGATATTGTTATCATCATCATCATTATTATTATCACAGTCATCATCATTATCACAATCATTAACAAAAACAACATTCTTCAGTTTATATTATTAATCTTCATCACTTTTAGTTGATATCGTCATCAGTCATCATAATCATTAATCAATCACTTTTAGTTGATATCGTCATCAATCATCATAATCAGTAATCAATCACTTTTAGTTGATATTGTTATCAATCATCATAATCAGTAATCAATCACTTTTAGTTGATATTGTCATCAATCATCATCATATTCAGTAATCAATCACTTTTAGTTGATATCATCATCAATCATCATCATAATCAGTAATCAATCACTTTTAGTTGATATCCTCATCAGTCTATATCGTGCCTAGCTTACCTGTATAAACCGACAATAGCCCGTGCTCTCCAGAGGGAGGGCTTAGATACGAAAGTGAAAAGTTCTTAGAACACCCCTGTATTATAATGGACCAGTCCGCAACCACGCCCTCATGTGGGAACGTACCAACGTACCACCGTCATCATTTTCTTTCGTAACGTGAGAACGTTACGACGTGTGAGAAAAGGATACGCTAAGTGTTAGCCTTGTTGTACATTGTACATGCTATACTAGCCTACTTACTTAGAACGCCTTATAGGAACGCCGGTTGCAGTACAGCTTTGGATAGTTTGTTACTGTAGATCGTTTTTTGTTTTGGATCCGTTTCTAATCGGGGTCTTCCTTATTTCGGGAGAAATAAGAAAGATTGAAAGAAGGAAATACCAGTTTTATTGGATTTTAGGCCGCTCAACGGCCACGCTACCAAACACAAAGGAAAGGAATTTGCATTGTCACCTGCCTCACCTGAGGCGTGGACGCACTGTTGCGTGAGACAACAACAAAGGTTGTATTGTTCCTTATCTTGCTAGGTTGCGTACTGTGTCCGCCGATATGCCTAAGTCTGAGTGTTTGCAATGCAGGGGCCAGCGTGCGACAGTCAAGTGGGACCGCCACTTGCTGTGCATTCACTGCCGCACCTGCAGTCAGGAGTCGCCGTGCGACATTTGTGTTCATTGGACGGCTTCGCGGTTTCGGACGTTGCCTCGTCCGTCGGGGCGTGCGCGGGTGGTAGACCCCGCACCCGCGGAGGTTCAGGTGGAGCCCCCGGCCCCGCTAGTAGAAGAGACCGAAGCGCCGGAAGTTTTGCCGGACGCGCCTGCAACGGCCGCTGCGCCTCCACCGCAGAGTAGTACGCAGGACGAAGGTTTGTCCCCGGCCGTACTGGAGGCAATCGCAGCAGCGGTGCGAGCTCTACCGAGGGAGGCTGTGCCCTCGGCATCCTCGCTTAATTATCCCCCTGTGCCAGTACTGCCTCCGCAGTACTTTCAAGGTCGAGAAAGGACGGACCCATCGCCGGATGCCGGTGGGTACGACAGTGACATGACCATGACTTCACTGCCTAGTGAAGACCGCTCCGAGGCTGCACAGGGCGGAGATGGACTGCAGGCTCTAGTAAATCGTGTGGTTCCTGCTGTACTTTCGTACATTGGTGTAGAGTACGCTTATGACGCTCCGACGCCCGCGCCGGCTTCGAAGAGATACTCTACCTTTGGAGTGCGTGCTCCATTGAAGCGGGTCACGACTTGTCCAGTTGCGCCGCTGGATCCCGAACTTGTCGCTAGGGTAGAGGCTATAGCGAAGGAGCCTAAGACCCGTAGGGCTGCACCGCAAGACCTCGCAGCAGCCTTCCCGCTTCCGCAGGACCAATTTCTACGCTACGTATCGGCACCACCGATCCCGGATGCAGCGAAAGAACGTGCGCGCGAGGATCAAGGTCTCGACGCCAACGGCAGATTTCTGTCTCCTTCGGCCGCAAAGACAGAGGAGGCGCTAATCGCGGTCGACCGTGGCGCACGCGAGACGTTAAGAACAGTCTCGATGTCGGGTTACCTTCTGTCGTTCCTCGCGGATCCGGACCATCCACGGCACCTTGACGCGGACGTGATCTGCTTGCTTCAACAGATTACGGGCCTGGTCGCGGACCAACAGGCGACGATTGCATTGACCTCAGCCGCCGCGCGGAGAGTTAATTGCCTCCAGGCCACGGACATCACGCCCGCGCACTACCGCCGCTTCACAACTAGCGAGTCGTTCGGTGCTGTGGATCTCTTCTTCGGGAATTTCGCCGAGAAAGAAGACAAGTGGGCCCGCGAGCGAGAGGCACGTCGTGAGACGAGATCGCGTTTCCCGAAACGCCTAGCGAGTCGTTCGCACTCGCGTCCAAAGCCTCCAGCCCCACTGCCGGTGGTGCCATCGCGCGCTATCTCACATCCGCCGCCGTCGGTCCATAATCAGTCTGAGGTTGGGCAGACTCCTGGGCCGTCGCGTCCCCGTAATTCCCGCCCCGCGCGTGGCGGTAAGCCGGGTAGGGGAGCACGTCGGGACCGCGGTTCGCGTCGTGGTGACCGCAGGTACCGGTGACGTGCAGGCGAGGTCCGTGCCGTCGGGGGCCGGACCAGTGGGAGGTCGCCTCCTACGGTTCGTCCGAGAGTGGGAGAAGCTGATGGTAGACAGCTGGATTCTCTCCACACTAAGCTACGGCTACCGCATAGAATTTACGAGCCCTCCAGTGTGTGGAGGTCCTCGTCCGACCACAATCCCCAAAGATCCAATAAAGCAACGAGCGCTTATGGACGGGATTGCCGCGTTGCTCCAAAAAGGAGCCGTAGTAAGGGTCGAAGAACATCATGCGGGCTCGGGCCACGAATCAACCGTATTCTTAACCGAAAAGTCCTCGGGAGACTGGCGACCAATTCTAAATCTAAAGCGTCTGAACAAACGATTTATTCGGCCCCGCAGGTTTCGGATGGAGACAGTCTCATCGATCCTGTTAGGGCTAAGACGAGGAGACTGGGCCGCATCGATAGATTTAAAAGATGCGTATTTTCACGTACCGATCGCAAAAGAAGACCAGCGTTGGTTACGGTTTCGAATCAACAATTGTCTCTACCAGTTCGTCGTGATGCCGTTCGGCCTATCAACGGCTCCGCGCGTGTTCACACGCATCGTCCGAGCGCTCGGTGCGTTCTTTCACAAGCACGGCATTCGCATATTCATGTATCTAGACGACTGGTTAATCGTGGCTCAGTCCAAGGACCGGCTGGTGAGCAGTCTCAATTTCGTCCTTCTCGTAACGGAACGTGTAGGGTTCTTAGTGAACCGGGAGAAGTCGTGCCTGGTGCCGACTCAACATCCCATTTATCTCGGAGCTCAGATAGATCTCGTGTCGGGCAGAGTGTGCCCCTCACAGAAACGGGTAATCAAAGCCCTTGCTGCTATACAAGGCCTGATTACTGCTTCCGCTCCGACAGCATACGACTGGCTGAGAACGCTAGGTTTCCTAGCCAGCTTTGTAGATCTAGTTCCGTTTTGTCGGCTACGGATGCGGCCGCTGCAACTTCATCTGTTAGCCTTCTACCGGCCAGGTTCAGACTCGCTAGACAAGGTGGTCCCGATGTCGGCGTTCATTATAACGCACTTCCAATGGTGGCTAACGGACGACCGATTGTTAGTGGGCAAATCAATTCAGAGATCGATTCCGGACATCCGAATAGAAACGGACGCGTCCGAAGCGGGTTGGGGCGGTTGCTCCAACCACAGTCACGTCTCCGGCGTTTGGAATGCCGAGGAGGCGTTAGCCCACATCAATCTATTAGAACTTTGGGCAGTAGACCGAACGTTGAAAGCGCTACTTCCAAACATAACAAATTCACACGTCCATGTCTGCTCGGACAACACAACCGTGGTCGCGTACATCAACCGACAAGGAGGCACGAAGTCTCCGACTCTCTGCTACCACACATGGACGCTCATACACTGGTGCATCGCGCACAGCATAACGCTGACTGCATCGCATATTCCGGGCAGCCAGAATGTAGTCGCGGACACGCTGTCCCGACTCGCCTTACGCCCGACCGAATGGCGTCTGTTGCCGAGCATAGCCAACCAAATATTCGACCACTTCGGGCGGCCGCACATAGATCTGTTTGCGACGTCAGAGAACACGCAGCTCCCGACGTTCTGCAGTCGATACCGGGATGCACGTGCGTGGGCGGTGGATGCCCTGTCCATGTCGTGGGACGGTTTATGGGCATACGCGTTCCCGCCAATATCGATCATACCAATAGTTCTGACTCACATTCAGCGCTTCCGATGCCGAGTTCTGTTGATCGCACCGTTCTGGCCTCGTCAAGCGTGGTATCTGCTTCTGGCCAGTCTTCTTTACGATCACCCGCTGCGTCTTCCGGTCCGCGCGGATCTACTGACGCAAAATCGTGCGAGGTTCTCGACGATCAACCTACAATCCCTGAACCTGACTGTTTGGCCATTGTCAGGGATCAGCTCAGAAACTCGGGCATTCCGGACGGCCCAGCCGCCCTGGCGGCCAAATCTAGAAGACAGTCGACTCTCACCGTCTACAACAGCCGTCTACGACACTTCTTTCGCTGGTGCAGACAAGAAAACGTAGACCCTAAGGCGATATCCTTGGGTCAGATCTGCGCTTTTTTGCACTACCTGTACGAATCAGGCTTACAAGTACGCACGGTGTCAGGCTACCGGTCCGCGATTGCGGCCATTACTCCGCCATTTAAGGATGGCTCGACGGTTTCGACTTCCGCAGTAATCACGCATTTGTTACGCGGTATGTTCAGAGAGCGACCTCCGTCTAAGGTCTTAGTTCCACGTTGGGACGTTAACGTCGTTCTATCCGCACTCACGCGTCCGCCGTTCGAGCCAATGAGCAAGGCTTCGTTATACAATCTGTCGCTTAGGACAGCGTTTCTGGTGGCGTTGTCCTCATGTAAACGCCGAGGCGAGCTGCATGCGCTCACGCTAGAGCCAGGCCATATACGATTTGAGCGGGGCGGAGTCCGGTTAATATTCAGGAAGGACTTTCTGGCCAAGTCCCAGACGTTAAATTTTTCGCCGCCGGCTGTGTTCGTTCCATCAATGTCCGCATTCTCGGGGGTAGTAGAAGACAAATTCTGGTGCCCGGTAAGAGCACTCAAATTCTACATCCACCGTACAGAGACGTTGCGAGAGGGTATATCTCACTTATTCGTCACATCGGTGCCCCCGTATCGGCCGGCCGCAAAATCCACGATTGCTAACTGGGTCGTGGCAGCGATTCGGGCCGCTTATGAGTCGTCCAGCACTTCGCCGCCGGCACATATGCATGAGGTGCGGGGTGTTGCTACATCCTGGGCGTTGTACGCTGGTGTTTCTGTATCAGACATTATGACAGCGGCATGGTGGCGGACACAGTCTACGTTTACTGCGCATTATTTAAGGGACATTTCTGCAACCATGGCGCCAGTAGCAGCAGCAGTGCTAAAGCCTAGGCTATAGGTATGTACACTTCACTTGCTCTGCTCTTTGTTAACTTACTCCCACCGCCGACTAGTTCTAGTCCGGTGCTAATCTGGCTATTGTCGGTTTATACAGGTAAGCTAGGCACGATATAGACTACACAAACCAGTAGTGGTGTTAGTAGTCTATGAGTGCTAGCTTACCTGTATAAACTCCCTCCCGCCGTCCCCGCAGTCAAGTACGCGGAAAATGATGACGGTGGTACGTTGGTACGTTCCCACATGAGGGCGTGGTTGCGGACTGGTCCATTATAATACAGGGGTGTTCTAAGAACTTTTCACTTTCGTATCTAAGCCCTCCCTCTGGAGAGCACGGGCTATTGTCGGTTTATACAGGTAAGCTAGCACTCATAGACTACTAACACCACTACTGGTTTGTGTAATCAGCACATTCAGTAATCAATCACTTTTAGTTGATATCGTCATCAATCATCATCATAATCAGTAATCAATCACTTTTAGTTGGTATCATCATCAATCATCATCATAATCATTAATCAATCACTTTTAGTTGATATCGTCATCAATCATCATCATAATCAGTAATCAATCACTTTTAGTCAATATTGTCATCAATCATAATCATTTTTCCATCACTTTTAGTTGATATCGTCATCAATCATCATCATTAATCAATCACTTTTAGTTGATATCGTCATCAATCATCATCTTAATCAGCAATCAATCACATTTAGTTGATATAATCAATCACCATATCATTAATCATCACTTTTAGTTGATATCGTCATCAATCATCATCATATCATTAATCAATCACTTTTAGTTGATATCATCATCATAATCATTAATCATCACTAGTAGCACCAGAAATCTTTAGTTATAATCAAAGATCTTCATCACTGTAATCAACATTAACACGACTCAACTTGATATTTGTACTTTTACTGACATCGTCTTTATTATTAATTGTATTCATTTTGTTCATATCACATTTCCCACTAGCTATTTCAACCCTGTTTCCCTTTCTCATTATGGTCACATCCCCTGTCAATTCAAATTCTTTGTTAATTCTTTATTAGTATTTCAACCAACATGTACTCATCTTTTCTCTTCTGTATTTTGGTCCTTGCAACCAATTTGTTCAATACCGTTTGTAATTTGCTAGTTAATTCGTTTTGTGGTATCATGTCCATATAATTTGGTTTCCATGCCGATATTGGAGTGTTCTTTGTATTATTTCATAACCTCATTATGAAGACGTTGCTATGGTTATGCATACATCAAAAGGTCATGAAGATATTTAGAGATGGTAACCTTGGCAATATTATTCTTTCTAGTTTTTACGAACACTTTCTCTATTCATTCTTTTTATTTATGTTTTCAAATGTTCATTTTCCGTAAGTACGTCGTCATTATTCCAAGTACACTTATTATTCTTACTTAGTCATTAAACAAAAATTAAATTCAAACAAAACAGTAACAGGTATTAATAATGACAGAGTTTGCAATAGACAAATATTGACTAAAAACAATATAAAAACTATCAAATGTTTTTCCTCTAAAATGGTATTTTTGTAGTATGTTTTAACGTAGAGAAACTGATATTTTAGGGAAAAATATTTTTAGTTTAAAATCAAATGGATATAAAAAATAAATATATACATTAAACAACTTCATTAAAAAAAATTAATTATATATGTTCTATATGCTCCTATTAGCCAATTCTCGATACAGTATCTCCAGTATCATAGGTCAATTCTGTGATACAGTGTCGCATACTGTATCACATGATGCCTGTATCATAGACCAGAAGCCTAACCAGTGCCACATGTGACACTATGATACAAATATTAAATGAAATGTGTAGATACAGTACAGAGCATCGATTGCTCATTTGCAGTGTGAAACTAAAGACAAGTGATTGACATAATAAATGATAAGACTTGTTGATTTCACCATTCAAATTAGAAATTGCTGCTAATTAATCAATCATGACACCAACTTAATTAAACAATTAATGAATTTTCAAGTGCAGGTTGACAAATAGAATTCTGCTATGCTTTGTGTTCAGCAGAACATTTATGTTAATTAAAATGTAAATTGAATTGAACTAAGTGTTCTAATGCCTCACATTTTTAAAAATATAATTAAGTTTTAGCCTCTCTCTCAGTTTGGTTGTTAATGTATACTTAAGTGTACAGGAACAGGTCTTGTTCTAGTTATAACAGACTGATACAGATGATACAAATCACTTATTATAACAATGACGTATCGGGGCTATGTACATTTTATGATTTCTAAAGCTCTGTCTCCACTATCAAACTAGTTTGACAACAAAAATGTGATGTGCCCAATTAGATAGTGATGTACCCAAATATGGTAGTGATATGACATCATCATGTCCATATATGGGTACATCAAATTTTTTGTCACAAAGTTTGATAGTGTAGACAACTGTCAACAAACCAAGATTTAAACAAGGTTTTCACCACCTAAATATATCTACCTTTTTTTTTTTGCTCCATTTTAATTTATCATTTCATCTCGCTTTAGTACAAAGAGATTACTAGAGTAAGCTCAGCTTCAGTGTAATTTATTAATAATTCATTAATCTAAATTTTAATTTATTTTGTCTCCTTGGTGTGTTGTTTTAATTGTCCATGTTTTATTCATGTGAAAACAAAACATCTGTTTCTTTCAACTATATATCCCAGAATACATTGATACAATTGACCCTTGACACATGATGCTAGAAATAATCTTTCCAAATTTCCCCCAAAAAATATAGAAATTAAGATATTCTATAAAAAGCCTAAAAATATTGTATTATACGATAAACAATTATAAATTATTTCTAGGTTCACAGGCTTAACAATTATATTATTATTAAAAAGTCAATATCTTTAACTTTACTGTTTTTTTTTGTTTTTTTGTTTTGTTTTTTTTTTAACCATATTTAATGAGGGTGATCCATCCAGCTATTGCTGATCATTAGGGACCCTCAGAGGTTCACAAGACAAACATATACACAAGATGCTCTACATAAACAAAGTCTTATTACAAGTCTTTGGGAGTGGAGTAATTTCGTCCTTAGAAAAAATCCTGACATGTGACGGGACTTGAACCCAGGACCCTTAGAGTGGTAGCCAAGCATCATAACCACCAAGCCACAACTATTGTAGTATACAAACGATTTCCAAAAATGCAATACATATATTTGGCGGTCAGTTTAAAAAGACCACATGTCTGCTGCAAATGCTGTGAACAAATTTATTATTAGCAAAATCTTAAATATTGTAATTTTAATTTATAAACATAGTAATTTGTTTTTATTCTTAGGACCTGATTTGCATATACCAATTTTAAGTACCTTCTACGTATAGTTTTCTAGTATCAGCATTATATTTCTTAATATATTTCTTTAGTCTCATTTGAAGTTTGAAGCCAGACAGCCGTCTTCCAAAGTCTAACCTTGGTTTTGATTCAGATTATGGATATATTGAAATACTACGCATAGATTAGAAAGCAAGTAATTACCAAGATTATTTTTTAATGTTGTCTTACCATTCATTAATTCATTTATTCGAGAATGCGTAATTATCCGTGCTCAACATTATGTTAATGTACACTAGTTTTGCTTAATATGTTTGTGAACATTGTTTTATCAGAGTATTAACAAAAATAATGTGTACTCTGTTTGATAAGAAATCTTATTGAAGAAATCTATATAGATAGTATACTCATTTGCACTGGAGTTTTGAGAGTTTCTATGGTTTGAGAAGGAAATAAAAGATCTGTACATATATATATCTGTAAATATAACGTGAAAATGACCCTTATGAAAACTATTATTATTTTAATGGTATTCCTCTGACTGGGTTTATGTTCTATTGAACATAGTATCTCTAGTTTCTACTTTGATACAATTTAAAATAGAAAATAAATATGATATGGGTCACGCTTTTTATCTTAATAAATATCTAATATAACCCTATCGAACACAGGAGTATCTCTAGTTATTTATTTGTACTTGTTATGATATAGTTAAGACTAAAATTGAGAATATAGCTGGGTCACATTAAACAGTCAACAACTTATTGACTTCTTTTACTCCTGATTTGATTGAGAGATTGGCATTAATATTCATTGTCGTAATTGCAATTTCAAGGTGAAATCATGTTTATTTTTTGATACAATAATGCTGGTTTTCAGGATTTCTTATTCAGTACAATTACGTTTAAGTTATTCATGAAATAATATTCACTATTTATGATTGATTAAAAAAGATTACATTAGCATTTTCGTGTCTAATCTGGGTTTAAAGTTCTTTCAGAATTCCATTATAGTAATCAAAGTCATGTTTAAATGCAAACCGAATCGAACGTCAATGTTTTGTTTTCACGTGCATTTCGGTTGGCGCATAGCCATGTGGACCGTTGTGAAAACTAAACATTGACGTTCGATTTTGATTTGCTGGTGCCGGAGCAGCACTGTGCCGGGGGAGCACTGTGCCGGAGCAGGTGTGAAAGACCCTTAAAGGACATTGTAATTCACAAATAGCTACTTAGCATATCCTAGGATGATGTGTTTACCACCTAATTTACAAATAATGAATGTTTATGAATTGAATGAACTGTTCTATTTCTCTCCTTGAATAGACCACTCAATTTTTAAACTTCAACAAATACAAATCATCAATTGTTTTATTAACAGTAAAACTATATTCTAAAGTAAACTTTGAAAAAAAAGCAGTTAGACGGCGCATACGACAGGTGAACACCATTCACAAGTATGTTACACAAAGTTTATAATTACAAAATTTGTCGATGCCATGTATACCCCAAATCGTGTGGATGAGTAAAATAATACAAGGCTATGTAAGCCAATCAAAAAGCAAGAATACACTTGGTTCTTTCTTTAATTTTAAAATACTGCCCCCTATAGTTATAAACTTGTAACATTTTAGTTTTAACTACAGTACAGTACCTTATTTGGTGAAATTAAATTCCTTACACATGAAATTAATTAAGTTTTTAAAGAATAATATAGTAGTTTTATGTTAGGTAATATTGTTGGAGTTATTATTCTCTTATCATTACATGCTTTTTTGGCTCCGCATATCAATATCAATCAATATTAAATTGTGTTTAAAATGCAAAAATGGAATAAAAAAAAACAAAATTACAATTTTATTGTAATGCGGTCATTATTTATCAATACTTTTCTTTTATTAATACTGAAAACTAAATAACTTTATGAGAATTCGGCATGGATTAAAGTACCGTCTACAATTATAATCTTGTTTAAAATCAAAATGATATTAAAATTGCAAGTTCACATAATTATGAACATTGGTATAGTCCCTTTTCACATAGAGCCACTCTTGTGGTTTCTATACAAAAGTGATTCAACTGGTAGGGTTTTTAGCCTAAAACAGTGAACATGACATGGACTAGAACACTGGGGTAATGGCCTAATCTTTCCGAAAGACACACTAGGCCTTGCCTGTGGCAATAAAAAAGCTGCTTAGTACCATAACAAAGTGATTCAACTGGTAGGGTTTTTAGCCTAAAACACAGTGAACACAACATAGGCTGAAACGAACTAGAACACAGGGGTAATGCCCTACTCTTTCCGAAAGACACACTATTCCCAGAACCTGTGACAATATTATAGCTATATATAGATTAATTATGGCGAAACCATGTGCTGTTTATGTGATCCTACACACGCTTCCAACGAAAGGATTTCTTTGGTGGTTTGGGAATGGGGAAGGGCTATTAGAAATTCTGGATCCACCCTTGATCGCAACTCATTGGATTTAAAACAATTAATTTCATCATATTCTATGTTTTTAGTTACCTTTTTTCATTTCCAACATTCCGACTCGAAGATTAGTTTACTATGGTATTCAATAAGTGAAAACATTTTTTTTCCATTTATTTTTCTACGGAAGTGATTGACTTAATTAAAACTACAAAATACATTTATTTTTGTTGGTGTTTTCCTTTGAGCATGGTCTTACTGAAAAACAACTTTAAATTGAGTTAAGTATCCGTGAATAAATAAAGCTTATTATTATTATTATTATTATTATAACATATTCAAAGTCTGATTTAATTAATCTTCATTTTTCATGTTTTTGGGGGACAATACATCTTTAAAGCAGTTTCTATGATTATCAGAGTGTTGGCGGAAATGCATCCAGGGACTAGATTTCTATTGTTTTCTAGCAAGCTATCTTGTGATAATAGGAAACCACTCAGGACTCATTAATCACATTATAGACAAACATATTTTTGTTCAAAGTATGTCTTGTATTAATTGAAAACCAGCATTTCTGTCAATAATTCTGTAATTATGTCCATTTCAATGTCCTTACTAGGTTTTTTTTTTTTATAAAGCTAAAAAATATAATTCTTGAATATAATCCTACACCCTAATTTAGGCTGAATCCACAGCGAAAAGACTGTAAACAACATTGTTAATGTATTCTGAATATAATAACACCCTTAACTTTTCACAGAATTTTGTTAAATCATGAAAAATGAAGATTAATAATAATAATAAAATCAAACTTAATTGAATAGTCCATTTTGCAGTTAATCACTTTTGTAGAAAAAGAAATGCAAAAAAATGTTTTCACTTATAAAAAAGACAAAATAAACGGTTAAACCAAAAACCCACTGACTGGTAGCCAACTATTTTTTGCGATATTAAAATAGCATATTCAACAAAAAAATTGAAAATACATCTTTAATATACAGTAATAATAATAATTCTGTGAATGAAATACTTAAATATGAACTGTGTTACCATTGCTGCTGTTTTAGTTCATTCTTAAATCTTGAAATAAGGCTGCCCTCCAGCATTAAAACGTCATAAGCTTACAAATAGTATTATCTTATCATCTGAATAGAAGAGAAAGATTGATTGCAAGATGTGTTGTTGTATTTGGCTAAGCTTCAGGTCAATGCGTGTAAATTTACCAATATGATAGAAAACACACTTATTACACGATAAATCTTCTATATTGAGATCACAAATATATAAAGTTAACCTATATGAATTCTTGTATAAATAATATTGGTACCAAAATGTGCTATTGTAAGAGGAGCAAAAGAGATAATTAATCATTTGATTCATAGATAATAATAATTACAATGTACAGCATTGGTAAATAGGTTATAGTATAAGTTAAATGATGAGAAAGGAATTGCTAAAATAATAATACTGTACACTGTATTAAATGTAATATACAGTCACATACAATATTATCAATAGAAATATAGGCTACATCTGTTTTTACATTTTGAGCTGTTGACCGTATTAGGAGATTTTACCCAAGAAATGCAGATTATTTCATGTGTATGCTATTAAATATACGGTAATAAAATAGAATAATTTGCCGGTCAGTGTTACATGACATAACTTTACCTCAAGAATAACCATTTCAGAATTTTTCAAAAACGGTGTACAGTCTTAACTCTTTTCTCGTTTCTAAAATATCTGGTTTTTTTAATTGGTTGAAATTGACTTTCCAATGTCAAAGTGTAAATAAAATTTAATTACAGTGGTTCTTAATTGCGATATAGTTATTATTATATTACTATACTACCAATTATTATATTACCCATATCATTAAATATGTAAAATATGTTCAAGTTTAACATTATGTACATTAGTGTGTAGGTGTATTATTCAATGTGATGTTGGCAGCTTTTGTTGGTTTGGAAGCTTTCAATCCTGATTAATGCTCTTGTCAAACCCAGTATGTGTTATATGTCTTAAATTGCTTGTGCATTCATAGGTAATACGGCCTTACCACGTTGAAACACTGGTTCTCGTCAGATCACCGAAGTTAAGCAACGTTGGGCCTGCTTAGAGCTTGGATGGGAGAGCATCTGGGAATACCGGGTGCTGTATATTGAGCTGGGGTCCCATTAGGCATTTGAAATCAGCACTGCTGATTCTTATGGCAGCCCCTGCATCTACTATCTGCCTCAGACGTATTGGCTTATGCCTCTCCTCTGGTTAAGGTAGGCACTGGACGAGAGAAGCCCTTGGTCAATGTTGGGACCAGCCAAAGGTGCTTTACCGTCCTGGCTTAGTCATCATTCAGATGAATGTAAGACTAAGTGAAATTGTCTTTTACGACAGAAGTCAGCCATACAAAAAAGGGTAATGGTGACACTAGTAGTTTAGGCCATAGTCCTCAGTAGGACCATCAACTTGTATGATACAAGGCTAATAAAGATGCCACTCTGATGCTGATGACGCAGCAGGCCAGAACATACTAGTTTATACAACTTCTAGGGCTGCTGCACACCTTCCATGCCATACAGTATCAATAGCATTTCTGCCATAAAGACTTTCTCCTATACAGTACCGAATATTCTCTCCCATCTAAGTTCAAAGTGGTTTTAGCCGTATAGAATATGTTGATTTGAACTCCAATTTGCATAGAGGAAAATCAGAACAAATACAAGAATTACATTAAAAATATTACAATACTGCCAAACCAGTTCTACAAACATCAATAATGAATGGCTTTATCTAGCTGATGCCAATGTCTCACACTGTTTTTTCTCTCAGCGCTTTGGGACAATCCTTTGATTGTATAAGCGCTTTATAAATCGAACAACATCAACATTAACAAGGAGACTTGCTGTGTTGATTAAGTAACATTTTTTGAATGCCTTCCAATCCTGAGTCAAATCAACGCTTTCTATTCCACTCGCTAAGCCTCAAATGAGACTCAGTTTAAAGGTCTAATATAGATCATCCATCCTGTAATTGGCGAGTTATATTGCTGTTGGATGTGTATGAAATTTTAAAAATATATATTTGATAATTTCCAATCTGCAGACAGTACTGTTTTGATCTTATTAGATCTCTTCTGTGCAGCTCAGGTTTCAAAATAATACAATATCTATTTTTTTAGTGAAAAATATAAAATAATAGTTCATCTCGTATTGTTTTATTTTATACATTTATTTAAATTTACAGGTGTAGGTATTCTGTAAACCGCCCTATATCTGCTTTTTCATAAAAATGTCTTTATTTTTTAATATGTTTTATAGCCTTTGATGTGTTTAGTACCGACTTTGAAGATGTTCTAGTTAACGAGCACAATGAAGAAGTGGAATTTATTGAGTGTTCATTAAACAACATTAATGCAGGCACGGTTAATTAAATAACGGGTAATCATAGGCCAGTGTTCTGAGGCCGGCCGCTCACCGCATGCCTGCAAGCAACCAGTTAGTTTATCCCATGAAACACGACCACTAGGGCCTTTGGGACAGACATATGTAGTAGTTATACTGCAATTTTGTAATGTATTCATGTATGCAAATGAATTAGATCTTTAACACACCCATGGCTGATTCTCAGTACTGTATCGATAATTTGTACAGAATCATCATGTGACGCCGGTATCATACAGTAGGTCATCCTAACCTAAACTTAACATAATAACATCACTGTATTACAAAATTTGCATATGATACTGGACTTAAAATGCTATATGTAGGAATACAGTACATAGAATCTGGTGGTGCCCAAAGAGTTTACAGCAGTGTAAATTTGTTCACCCATAAACAACATAAAAAAAACCTCTTTTGTTGGAATGTTTTTCGCTGGATTCCTCCTGAAGTGGTGGTTCAATGGATCCCGGGGCTGGTGAGCATTGTGAACTAACTAGGATTGTTGTCATAACCCATTAAACAGTGGCTACCAGTTCTTTTTTTCTTTGACTGGAAAGTGCATGAATAGCCAGTTAGACTGTGATCTTGGATTGTTGTGACTTTACTCAATAACTGCATGATTTCTTCCAACCAGTACTGGTTGGTCAACCAGCATTTTTGATCAGTATCCTAATGAATATGTTGTTGGCCAATTTCTCATGTAACAAAGCATGTGGTCTTAAGCTCTGTCTACACTATCAAACTTTATGTGACAAAAAAATGCATATCGCTGCCATTGGCATTTTTTTTGTCAAACTAGTGTGATAGTGTGGACAGAGCTTTAGACTTTTACCTGTATGACTCTTGTTAATAACAGTTGATTGGGCATGTTCTAAATAAAGCTAACCGGTATTGATATAAGTCATTCAATATGCATTTTTGATTCAAATGAATATGGTGTTGGCAAAGTTTCCATCAGTGGACTCATTATTTGTGTGACTGTGTTTAAGAACAGTAGATGGTGTTTCTTCTGCAACATAGTTTTAATTTACTCCATAAGTCAGAAGGAAATTTCAATCAACCTCTTGTTTATCCACAAAGTAGAAATACAATAGTTACAAGTTAATGTATGTAACACTTCTTTCCCTAATTCATAGATTGATTTACATAATGGTTCCATAAATATGATATGCAAATGAATCATATTTGCTTAGCCTCTATCCAAAATACAAAAATATATATCAAACAAGATGGCATCTAAAAATATAGATTGGAGAATATCTGGTGTATATCAAAGAAATTGCTTATTCTATAAGTCTTTTTGTTACTAATTCTGAGTTTTGATCATACATATTTTTTCATATTTTTATATTTTATATTAAGTTTTACTTTATATTCATTGCGTCTACTATATTTATTACCTTATCTCCTTTCTCACTGCATGGTGTTCTTTTGTTGTATGTCGCCTTATTAATGGCAATCCATTACAATAGTGCTATTTCATTTAGATAATTGGATGCTAGATTATCCCCATCATGTTTGTAGTGAAATTAATTGCTTCCTAGCATATTACTTCAGTTTTTACCTACTCTGCTTTCTTATACTATATATCAGCATATTTAAAATTTGAATAATTTTTTGACACTAAAACTTGGAAAAGACATACTTTTGAATCTCTTTGCATTGAAAAAGCTATGGTTCAATCCTTTATTGAAATATGATGTTGTAGGCCTAACTCTGCATCAAGGAACTACTGTATATAGTTAATTGGTCAAATGTTTTACCATACTCAGTACATTGAGAACACTAAAGTACACAATGCTTCTTTTTCTTCTTCTGCCAAAGAAAGTATACTGTAATATTACATCTTAAACACTTTAAAGTGTATCTGTTCAAACAATTCAATGTTTGTAACATATTTATTAAACCTATATAGCACCTCTTTTCAAAAAAGAACCTTTCTAAATCTATTTACTAATAGTTACTGTAATACAATATCATAACTAGAATTCCTCTGTAGGGCGTGGCCACTTAGCCAATAATTAGCAGCACTATTTTAATAATAGCACTAAACCTGTACCCTTTGTATATATTTTTTCATATTTTTTGTTGCCTTTTTAAACATGTCTGGGGAACCTTATAATTATTATTGCCCTGAAGTAATTGAAAAAGCCTATGTTAGGGTTAGGGTCATTATTACTTTGATGCTGAAGAAAACATACATCCATCCATTAGACAGGTATTATATTAGATAGTAAATGGTTAAAAAAAACAATCTATTAAAGTAGCCATTTCTAAACCAAACCTTTATTCTCCTTAATACACTTATTTTCATCAACTTGCTCATTTCAACTTTTAATTACCCATCCCTTACAAATTTGTAAATTTAATTTTCGCGTCCATCCAATTTGTTTAACATTACAATGTTATTAGCAAAAAACTCATTCATTTTCCATAGCTCCAAGGTTTTTTTTACTTTTAATTTTATCTATAAATAACCTAATTTGCTTTTTTATATTGGAACACCAACAATATAATGTAATAATTTTCTATCATCATTTTCTATTTTCTGTTGAAGTATTTTAAGTACTAATTAAGTTTTCTTCGTCTAATTCAACCCCTATCGTAATCTATCCGAATTTCCTTGCCTGTGGCGATGTCATACTGGTGCTTTTTAATAAATTCTGTTCATTATGGCATTTCAAATGACAACACTATTATTTCTGTTGTAAGCACATTCATTGTTGTTGTCATTGCAACATAACCACTAGTAATGTCCTATTATACTTTTATATACTATATCAAGTGATGGGCGTGTGGCGCAGTGTGTTGGACGTTCGACTACTGATCGTGAGATCGAGGTTCGAATCCAACTCTCGCCGCATTGCTTGTATCCGTAGGCAAGATACTTTACTTACATTTGCCTCTCTCCACCCAGTGTATAAATGGGTACCCGGTTAGATCAAGACACAACTTTGTGCTGATTACTAGCTGCATTATGGGAGTATGATTCCATCCGTGTTTGATCCAAAAAAAAAAATGACTAGGGTAATAATGTTCAGCGCATTGAGCGATTGCTTATATGCGCTATATAAGAATGAACTATTATTATTATTATTATTATCAAGTGACCTACAACTGTGGCACTTACCATTCACACTTAGGCTAAGCATAGAGACGTTAAAAATACCTATTGGATACACAAATGTTAAAATTCTCCTATCTAAATGAATACTAATTCTTAAACATTATTAACTAAAGTGAAATACTAAGTATTTAAGTGAAATATCATTCAACTTAAAGATGTATTGTCCCCTAAAAACATGAAAAATGAAGATTAATTAAATCAGACTTTGAATAGGTTATTTTGTAGTTTTGATAAAGTAAATCACTTCCGTAGAAAAAAAACGGAAAAAATAATGTTTTCACTTATAAAATAACATGATAAATGGTTAAATTCAACCAAAAATCCATTGGCTGGCAGCCAATTTTACAATTTTTTGCTTTAAATTCCAGTTTTTCAGGTAAATAAAAATTCTTTCGATCCAATTTTTGGTCGAAGTCAATAACTATTATGTGACATTAAAATGGCATATTCAACAACAAAAATTTTAAAAAATTATTTTTCAGGGGGATACATCTTTAAGCGTGAATATAACCACTGTTGTGCAGAAGCTTATTTGTAAAAGCATCTCTTGTTTGTTTGATTAAACTAGTAAAACACATAATTGTCTTTTTGCTCTTAGTTGCCACCCTAGTATTTTACAAAAGGTTTTTTGGCACATTAAACTGAATGAATCATAAAATTCTATTCCTTTCCAAATTGAAAATGTAACAACCACAATCAGACAACCTTTAGTGAATTTTTAGTGACTGGTTTAAAGTATACATATTATTATTATTCTAGAATAAGTTAGTACAGTAGGCTACTCTGACATTATAATGGAGAGCTGGAATAACAATTGAGAGTTAGTTAAATATAGATGTGTAGATGGAATGTCTACACTATCAAACTAGTTTGATGTGGTCAAATATGGTAGTGATATGCCCAAATATGGTAGTGATATGACATCATCATGTCCATATATGGGCAAATCACATTTTTTGTCACATAAAGTGTAGACAGAGCTTTAGTCTTTCATCCTTCCACCTCAACCTCTTTTTTTCTCTCCATCTCTCTTCATTAGTCTTCATAGTGTGTTTATCGGTGTACAATACATATTTGAACATTAATTTTCATTAGGGTAGATTATAAATTTTTGATAAATATGAAATCTTATTCATATTTCCAAGTAACGACTAATAAGTTAATTTTTAGTAATATTTTTGAATAAAATAATAATATTAAAGCTTTATGAAATGTATGTAAAAGATCTGTAGCATGGTTGAAAGGTTAAAGAAATGAAAAGTCATCTTGTTATTAGTTATTAACTTTATAAATAAAAAAAATACTGTATAAGAAATATCAATTGAGAAGGTCATGAGATATTATTTGTGTAAAGCTTTGTCTACACTATAAAACTGAAATGTGCACAGGATGATGTCATATCACTACCATATTTGGTCACGTCAAACTAGTGTGATAGTGTAGACTGAGCATAACATTAAATAGAGAGGGCTAAAGAAAACTGTTTTTTTTAACCATTTGTGTATTTTTAAGTATCTCTGTTTAGTAAGTTCCATTGTGACATGTCTTTCCAGAGATATCTTTAATCAAAGAGGGTTTTTTTTTCGAAGAGGCCTTTAAATGGAGTGGTCTAAATCAAGTAGTCTTTGATTGGGTTAAGACCTTTATACTCCATCCGAACAGGATAATAACAAATGCATTGTTTTAACATTCTGATGACTAATGTTTTATAAGCATGGACGCATGCTAGATAGACATCCACAACCCAACTTGCAATTTTGATTGACCCCCCCAGCCCCTTCCCCTTCTTTCAATTCCGAAACGTCTGGTTGAGACCATTACAAGGAGACAAGTTTGATTGTACAATCCGCAGTATAATAATCAATCTGCAAATATAAATGAACTTAAATTATTTTTTTCTTCTCTTTTTTGTAGGTGTTTCATCACAATGTTGCAGAGCCCTCTATGATTTTGAACCCGAGAACGAAGGAGAGCTAGGATTCCGCGAAGGTGACATAATTACCGTCACGAGCGAGATTGATGACAATTGGATAGAGGGAGAGCTTGACGGACGCAGCGGATTCTTTCCAAGGAATTACATCGAAATGATCAACCTGTAATCGTGTGAAAAAAGCAGCTCTATGAAAAGATTACGAATGTGACATAAAAAAGTGACATAATATATGCACATAGAGTATTGGTTGTCTGTTGATTATTTCATAACATACATTACTGTGTTTTGTTCCAAATAAACATGTAATTCTATGTGTTTTTATACACACATCATAGTATAGACATGATAGCATTATGTGTTATAAGTAGACACATTGTAGTGTTTATGTGTCATTCTTAGGTGTTTATGGGTAGACACTTCAATGTACTGTATTAATGCGACACATTACTATGTTAGACACATAAATGTACTAATGTGTTTACATTACTTCAAAACAACACATGTTTATGTTAAAAACATACTAATGTATACATTACTGAAAACAACAAATGTCTATGTTAGACACATACATGTACTCTAATGTGTTAACAATACTGCAAATCAACATGTGTATGTGTGTATTGATAAACAATTATGACATTGTGTCTCAATACTATTCCTTTATCAGTAAGCTCATTCTAGGAAAGAATAACATGTTTAGATGGACATGTCCTGTTATGTGTGAATACTGTAACATGTTTAGTAATTACATGTTGCATGTCCATTGATAAACACATCATGACATCTTGGACACTAAATACAGAATTGGACCTGAAACTTGACACTAACCTTTGTACCTACTAATTATGAACAAATTGAGAGGTTTTTGTTTGTTTGAATACGATATTTGTGTACCATAAAATACAAAATGTTTTATAATTACTCTGTATATGTGTATATGAGCATCCCTCTGCTTTAACATTATTTGAGAGGGTCACGTGTATGATATTTCATACAAGAAAACATTGGCCGAAATGTTCCTGTACCAAATTGTCTGCTACCACAAGAATGGCAGCTCATCCACACACGAGAACCAAAATGATTAACATGTACAATGTCTATGCTATTGTTCTTTACAATGACTTTAATGATTTATTCACAGGCAATTAAACAACATAATAATATGTTTAGAGACATATTTATTATTCACAGACTTGTATGTATATGATAATAACAGATTATACAGTATATTTACATGCTACGTAATTTGAATAACATTTCTAGTAAACAGCGTATTGAAGTTTATTATATTTAATAATATTAAATTAACCATTAATAATAACTTAATTTTTTTTGTTATTATTAGACTACTAATAAGAAGATGAACAGTTTTTAGAAAACAGATTGTTCTTAGATAGATAATTTCTATTGTTATAAATCGTTGTAATTATTATACTTGTTTTTAATATTAAAAGATGAAGATGAATATAGGCCTTTTCGCATCTACTTATGAACAGGTATAAACCTGAAATGTAATCCCGGCTGTAGTTCTGTAATGCAGTGCCAGCTCACCTAAAACAATAGGTGTGAACAGGAATATCGTGGATGCTCATTCCTGGTCCTATGTTCAGAAAAGTATTTTTACGTGTGAACAGACGTTTTGATAATTATGAATTAATTTACTGTCATTCAGTTGATATGCTTGTGATGAACTTGTTTAAAGTATACAAACAAATAAAATAGTACAATAGTTAGTTTCTATATATTAAAATATATATATATTTTTTTTCAATTTAGACACAGAGTCTAAGAAATGTATATAAGCATCTATTATATGGGATTTTTAACAAAAAAACACATTAGATGGGTAGCTTTAATTTATAGGGAATGTTTGATCTGTGACAACCATATTGTGTGGTTAGTTGTCGACGTCCAAATGTCTTGAATTTGCACAAATAATAACTAACGAAATCTCCATATTGTTTAGTAAATATATATTTTCTGGTAAATTTAGCTGAAAAATGCAGTTAAGTGTTTATAAATATTTAAGCTAATAAAATTATTTTGTAAATGGGAATTAGAGATACGATATTTAAACAAATTGTTATTTCTCTATATTTTTATTTTTAATTATGATAATTCTTCCGAATTTTACCTTTTTTTTTCATTTAAATATATAACCTGTAGTGCATTATTATTCCAAAGATATTCGTATCAAACGTTTGTTTATTTCTTGTTTTTTTTTTGTAATATTTGGTCATTGTGTATTAACGTAGTCATAGAAATTCCTTACAATCATTATCAATTAATTATTTCACTTGATACATTCTCATTTTCATTATTAATTTCACCACGATTTGCATTTTTTTCATCGCACCTCTACTCATTTATAATATCTACTGAAAGGGAAGGAGTAAAATATGGCAACCGTGAGTCCATTTGATTGTGTACATTTGTTGTAATTTTCTTTTGGAAGATCCAAATTGAGAATACTATATAAAAAACGTTATAATTAACTCTCTCGAAAATATTATTTATATTATTTTATTTACGGATGATTCTGTATAATTTCCTTATTACTAGAACATTGTTCATTGCCAAGAATAGTTTTCAACTAATGCTTGGTTCCCACTAGAGACGTAACGCAACGTAAGTGTGTTGACCAATCACGAGCAATTGATTATTCGAACTGTCGCTTGTCATTGGTCAACGCGCTTTGCGTTTACCTCCTTGCGTTACGTCGTGGGAACCAAGCTTTATTGGTCAACACAGTTGCGTTTACGTCCTTGTGTTACGTCCTAGTGGAAACCAAGATTAAATGACGAAATGTAGAGTCAGACCTCAGGTTGTCATTTTCGAGTTACTATCCTCTTTCTATTTTCTCCTTTTCTTTCATCATCGTCATCATCATTAGATTATATCATCCATACCCCCATATACATGACGTCATTGTAATCACTGTCAACATTGTCATTTCCATATTTATTAATACCATGGACCTAATTTCCAAATTCATTAATACCATGTCCATGTTAATACCATTGTTTGAACAGTCTTACCCATCTGTGTTTTGGTCATCGTTCCGTCTATGACGTCATCCCTACCACCTCCCAATATGTGCATTTTCATTTTCAGGGACCATTATGTTGGCATAGATAATAATCGTTGCAATATTATGTTGAAACATTCGGTTTTAAGTACTATTTTTTGTAAAATTGATTTAGAATTACAAAAGCGCTTCAATATTGAATCAGTTGGCTTAGGCCTAATAACTAAGGCATCCGTATATATTTGTATGTTGTAGGTTGTATTAACTTGTATATATTTTAACAATATAGGTTTACTGCGTAATCCATCAACTGGCCTACGTGTTATGATAATGTAGCGTAATGGTGTAAGTGGAAATATATTTTGTTATAATTTAGATAGTTCGCTCCCCTTTAATATACCATTATGTTTTCTCTTCCTGGAAATAAATGAAAATTGTAAATGCATACATTATTATTAAACCCACTCCCCTCTGTCCACGAGGTCACTGGTGAATGTTACACTAAAAAGGGACGGGAAACTGACGGGTATAAATAAATGAACGATGCCGTCTACCGTTCCGTGAAACGGAAAAGGTGTGAATCCGAATGTATCCGGAGCTGTATGCGGTAAATCAGATGACATTTTCGTGTAGGCCTACACGTGTGCATTTTGAGAAGGTGCCGTTGTGGTCCTAATTTCTCAATTTCCAATGAGAGGTTGGTTTTAAGTATCCCTGGTAGGGCTACTTTCTCATATACTGCTTCACATGGCAGGCACACCCAGGCCTCTTTTATATCTCGAGTGGTTACTTTTTTCAAACACCTCCATACGTAACTCGTGTTATTTTTTAACGTAAGAATTAGCATAGATAAAAAAGCACACGTTAACTGGTCGGTCGACCTACCTGGCCTGTAACATGTATTTTTGATTGGAAATCGTGTTGGTTTGGAGTCAATAAATACATTTAAAAGAAAAGGCATATAGTTTGTATCTCTTTTAATTGTTCATGTCACAAATAATGGACACACTCGTTTTGTTGCACACCAAACAAATCCTAAACATGCGTGTAAAGCTCTATCTACACTAATCAAACTTGACAAAGAAAATGTGATGTGCCCGTATGGACATCATAATGTCATATCACTACCATATTTGGCAACATCACACTGTTTTTGTCAAACTAGTTTGATAGTGTAGACAGAGATTAAGAAAAGTTATCAAAAACCTGTTGAGTTATGTAAAAAAATCATACCGAATCAAACTTCTAGAGATCGGGAAATAGAAGAAAAAAATATTAATATTTAGAAATACATTGGTTACACGCGCAACAACTATAACATTACAATAGTGTCTTGTTAAATATATACGTTATTATTACCTGTACATAATTTATAAAACTTATAAAATTAATATTCAATACAGAATAATGAGAGCTTGAATTTTACTGATATCGCATACGATTATTGTTTATTATTTTCACGATACCGTGTTCTTATAACGAAAAACGCTTGTTTGATATTCATATTTGCCCATCGGCATATTGCTATTAAGTACGCGCGCTATGAATAATACAACCATTCACGTAGGCCCTATTGTTTGGTGGCAATCATCCTATACTGAGGCAGACTAGGCAAAACAAAAGACAGCAACACAAATTAGATTTTGATGAAGAAAACTCACTACATTTGATCACGCATCATCAATTATAATTCATTAGATTGGCTTACTTTGAAATTATGCATCAGTCAATATGTAATAAAAACTTCCAAAGATCAATTCGCAATAATGGCCGCCATTGTATGGTATTCCTACCATATAAGTTTGTATCCGACTTAATGTCCATATAATAACTGAAAGAAGTTATTTTAGTTGAAATTTATTTGGGTGTACCTATCCGTGCTACCCATAATACACTGAGCGTAATAAGTAGTGCGTGTGCGTAAAGCTTGGTTCCCACTAGATACGCAACGTAAGAAAATGCCCTTCCGATAATTGTGTTTGCCCCCGCCTGCGTGAAATCAGACCTGCGACTTTGCAGCACTGTTTCGTCGTCGGTTCCCACTTGATTGATACGCAATACAGCACCGTGCGTCGATACGTCGCTGCGTTACGTTGCGTTCTAGTGGGAACAGGTTAACATGCGTGGTGTTGGTTTAAACAGGTGTGTTGTTGGTTAACGTACAGGTGCGACGGTGGCTATGCATAGGTATGGTGTTGGTTTAAACAGGTGTGTTGTTGGTTAACATGTGCGACGGTGGATATGCATAGGTGTGGTGTTGGTTAACATGTGCGACGGTGGCTATACATAGGTGTGGTGTTGGTTTAAACAGGTGTGTTGTTGGTTAACAGGTGCGACGGTGGACATGCATGGTGTGGTGTTGGTTAACAGGTGCGACGGTGGTTATACATAGGTGTGGTGTTGGCTATGCATAGGTGTGTTGTTGGTTAACAGGTGTGTTGTTGGTTAACATGTGCGACGGTGGACATGCATGGTGTGGTGTTGGTTTAAACAGGTGTGTTGTTGGTTAACAGGTGCGACGGTGGTTATGCATAGGTATGGTGTTGGTTTAAACAAGTGTGTTGTTGGTTAACATGTGCGACGGTGGACATGCATGGTGTGGTGTTGGTTTAAACAGGTGTGTTGTTGGTTAACAGGTGCGACGGTGGTTATGCATAGGTGTGGTGTTGGTTTAAACAAGTGTGTTGTTGGTTAACAGGTGCGACGGTGGCTATGCATGGTGTGATGTTGGTTTAAACAGGTGTGTTTGTTGGTTAATAAGTGTGACGTTGGCTATGCATATGGTTTTACGTTGATTATGCATACAGGACGTTGGCTTTGCTCACATGTGTTACGTTTGTTCGTTCGTTTTAGGCTACGGGTGTTCAGTTATACAATAATTATATAATAGCGAAATACAATACATGCAAAAATAATCGACTTCCAAGGGGAATACCTTGTGTGTTGCTGTTTTGTTTGTACTTTACATGCAAACCTGAATATGTCATGCCCATATCATTATATAAGTAGCAAAATTTTATCTTACGCCAATTTCATTACACAAGGAAAATTCTACTTTCTTATTTTATACGCCATCATACTCTTATCTCATTACACAAGGAAAATTCTATATTCTAAGATGATCAAAGAACGGAAGCTGTAATTGCCTATTGATTAGGATGAAACAGATCGATACCAGGTCTGTTGTGTTCTATTGTAGCTGCAGGTTTATGATCTCCGATTGTCATGTTTGATACCGTCGTTCCAAGGGCTCGATCTATTCTTGATAAGGTGATTGGTGATGCTTTGTGAGTTAATTGGAAAAAAATGAAGATTATGGTTGAAAGTTCTATAAACGGAGGTTAAACAATATGATTTGAAAACCACCAACACGCCCCAACTTAATTCAAGAATGTATAATATTCATAGTATCCATCTACATGGAGACTGAGTAAGTGGATTCTTTGAGTAGTTGTTCAATATAAAACAACATCGATCAAAACTTTGTCAGGCTACAATATTATAAGCATTGACACGCCTCAAAAGTATTCATATCACATCAACAAATAAAAAATATATCGACTATTAACCGATGATTCTCTAGCGAATGTAATGAAAGCTTCGATTAACATTGTTCAATATTCAACTTTTATATCCACGTGTAACAAATAAATACAATTTTAATAATATTAATGGTGTTAAATCCACCAACAAAATAGCGATCTACCCACAAACTAATGTAAATTTTTTACCACGTAAAACGTCCGCGTAAAATTTAACTTCGGCTTTTACTGGCTGTATACCCTTTGGTTCCCATTTGCATGATGCAGAACTATTTTGTGGATTCAACACCGGATTTGAAACACATTATTATCAGGCAACTGTGAACTTACACTGTAATATTACATACTTTATTGATACTTATTGATCCTTTATACATTTTATTGGTTTACATGTATTGAACTACTAGTGAGTAATTTCATGGCTTTATACGGGTGTCTTCTCCTGATGCACCCATCGAATTTCATAACCAAATCTCTATACTTCAGTATGTTTGATCGATACGGTACAAAGTATGATATATGTATTTCTGAACATGTTTGTCGGAAATTAAGTAAACATTAAAACATATCCTTAATGCCTTGTAATAGCCTGACGTCACAATTGCACTGTAAACGTTATAAACCCAGAAAAGAGTGATACACTGATACAACGTAAAAACGGTTAGATTTGATATTTGTGTTGAACCATCTTCTATTTGTAAACATCCCATTACAAAGGTAGTTTATGACATCATTCCCGACATCGATTACGTCATCTTAATCTATACCATCCGCCAAATATCTTCATTTGGGAAGGGTGGAGAGAGGGGATGGAGATTGCTTGGTACGTGTGTATAGGTATTTCAAATGTTCAAAGCGTATTAATTATAGTCTTATTATATATTTATCAAACGAATTCTGATATTAAATTACATCTTTACTCATCAGTTGTCTATCATTCATTTTAATTAAGTAATTAATTGATGTTTGCTTAGTAACTACTTAAAGTACGTCGATCACATTGTTATTATATATTATTAATCTGTAAGACATATTTCCAAATCATGAGATTATATTTACACAACTCTTGTAGATGCACAATTGTGTACTACAAGTGTCATTTTTCGATGGAAAGAAGTATTTAATCTGTTTTTAAGCAAGGCAATCTAACAACAGGACACTGAGCTCTTCTTGTAACAGTCCTTATCTCTGGCTGCGACAAATACAAACAGTCCTCAATACTATTTACATAGGCCTATTCTCCTTGGCTCGCGGTTCCTGTTTAGGGGCGTGGAACTTATCGTGTCGCAACCACAGATAAACTCTTTGATCTCCGGCTCCAGTATTATTCCACCATGTGTATAAACATGTTAAAGACCAACCCTCACCTCCGTGAGCGGATTCGGGTTCCCCATCCCCTAAATTTGTGTATAGTGCAAGATTCATTTCAAAAATCTGCATCCGCCACGCAACAAAATGTTCTTGTTCCACGTACAAGAAGAAGGTAAGAAGGGAAGTTGGTATTAATTTAAACTAATTTTCCCATAGTTGGCTTATAAAGTATATACAGTACTGTATAAACATGGAGTCTATTTTACACCTCTATATACAAGTCAATAAACAAAAAACATTGATTTACAAAACAAGTAGAAATGTTTTACATTTTATTCCATGCTATGTTTTGTCAAGAAATAAACATCTTTTCACACACAATTTCCGCATAAATAACATGCTACCTTAATCACTACCATGCATATTCAAAACATCAAAAATAAGCACCAGACCTGACAAGCAAAAAAGTTCTGTAGCAACTATGAAGCATCCTTAATAAAATGCACAAAACAAATGTCATTTTGGGTTAAATCTGTTGCTACCACGATGGCCCGCTCTTGCTTGATCGTATATCATGATTCAATGCTGCTGGGTGGCGTACATGAAAATTGACAACGTATTCTGCATTTGTTCTCTGTACGGATATTGCAAATGGTTCATGGGGATGGAAGGTGAATGCTACTAGTCTTCTTGGAGGTGGTTGTTGAGGCGTTGAACGTCCAGTGCCACCGGCTTGGATGCGAAATCTTAGCAAACCAGAATCTCTAGCATAAAATCTGTAGAAAAAACACATAAATGAAAATGTAGTGAAAACTTTTCAAATTAGTGATAAGGAAATATTTTAATATGCTGGTTTCCATCAAGAAAGAGATGATCACAGCAAACAAAAATGCAATGAAAAAAAAATCAGTCTCAGTTTTAGTGTTCATCTACCGGTAGAGGCTAAGGTTTACATTTTGTTATTCTATGATGGTGTTGATGGGAGAATCATTTATACAAAACATGCAGCAGTTATCATCTGGCATATAAATCTATGAAATTGCCAGCGTATTGTCCCTAAACAAAATTTGGAGATCGGCCTAAGATGTCTGGATTCAATGGGACCCAAATACACATAACTGTCATCATCTGATATCATTATCTTTATCATCCAGTTTCATACAACTCTTTAAGGCTATTTACCTAATTGGATGATCACCACATGTCTTAGGTCTTTCCATGGCTGACACCCACTTATCATCATAGCTAAAAAGAGCCAAGTCCAGGTACGGACTACTACTGTATGACTGCGAGCTGATGGGTAACTGAGCAAGTAGACGTTTAACAGCTTCCGTGTGCCCGCCAAACTTTGCGTTTATTATGGTGTGCTTAAAACGTTCTTGAATCTGACGAGCGTAGATATTACTAGAGCACGTGAACTGAGCAAATGTATGAAGGCTGGCATTGCGAAACAAATCACCAAAATTCTCAAAAAGTTCTAAGAGTTTTTTTGAAGTATTATCAAATACTGCTATTACTTCTGTCGTAACCATGTTGTATACAACAAAAAAAGAGGGTAGAGAGTTGGGATCCTGAGATAAGAGAGACACAACAGCCTCACTTGAATACTTGAGCAAGAGATGGTCTTCATCAAGAAGCTGCATCTTCCACATTCGTAGAGATCGGAACTGATGGTAGTACCTAAAGTATTGTCTCGAAGCTTCAGGTGTTCCTTCGTTGTGGGCTTTAAGGTAGAGATACACAAGTAAACGGTGTTTTAAAGAATTTATAGTAGGATCAGAATACTGGTTGCCCTGTCTGTGTGATGGATGCGGCTGTTCAACACGTAGAGATGAATAAACTAAAGCATCATCTTCATAACAGAATCTACCAATTGTCTGAACATCAATAAAACTGCCATCAGAGGTAACATGAAATATATGTACTGTTTGTTGCTGCACAGATAGTACTGCTAGTATGTTCTTGAAAAGGTAAATTCCTTGATTGTGAGATAGAAATATTTTATCACATTTGAATTTTCTTGTGTCGCACAGAACTCCAGTTTCCAAATCTATAATATGCAATGAATAGTCTTCCAACATGAATTTTGGATTTGGCGAGATTGACTCATTATTCCTGTAAATGTCAAAGAAATGCCGATCTTCTGGGATGAAAACGGCAGAACCAACAATCACGTAGCGTCCATCATCGGTGAACAGGCTACATTCTCTGTTTAAGTGTTCACCGTTAGGTGCCACATTCACAGTGTGTTTTAAGTGGAAAAAACTGTCAAAAATGTTATTACGAATTTTATGAGATTCTGGATCGGCATCGTCCTTTGTCATGTGACCATTGGCATTTTTCAATAGCTCCCCAGCTGCCTGAGACCCGCGGAATTCGTAAATCTCCAAAGATGTCTGGTCTGCAGAAAATGCGATGAAATACTGTCCATTCGGGGAAAACTTTCTAAGAAAGCATGGCGGCTTTTTCAAGTTCACTATTGTATAATTTGGAAAAATATTTTGATGGAACTGTCGAGCGCAATGGAATTGAGTGCATGGCTTACGGACATGTGTTTCTCTTTGCCTTAATCTGTAAACTATATTCTGGTTTGGGATCTTGCGTGGTCGTATTTGGTCAAAAACCTCTGATGTATTATTTTCTGGAACAACAGCGTCAGTGGCTTGCTGCATGTTCACTTGGTTGAACAGTATGGAACTCTGTAAGTATACAATTAAAGTGTGTTTTATTGTTACTTAAAAATAAAATCAGCAGGCTCTAGAACCTAGCCTAGTATTTAGTAGGCTAGCTAGATCAGAATCTGTAGTGTATGCCTATCTATGCCTCAGGCTCTATTTATAAGTAATATAATAATAGCTAGAGGCTAGATAGTAGCAGGAGGCATAGGCCATAGAGGCCCACTCTCTAGCTAGCTACGTTAGGCCTCCCCGCGCCTCTAGTGTGTAGTAGTGGTAGAGCTAGTAGTATAGGCCTAGTACTAGTAGTAGGCCTACTACTACTAGGCCTAGAGCTAGTGGTATATTATAGGGCTATTTACGTTAGTTTAGTATGCTAGAATTTAGAGAACAAGCTAGGCTTAGCGAGAGTGGATCTGCTTTAAACTAAATCGCAACCTTAGGCTAGTTAAAAACAATACTTGCTAAATTTAAACATACTATAATTACATATATATTGTGGGGTAAAACACAATATTTATAGCAAATGATTCAATCAATGTTTACGTTTTCCCAGGCCATCGCAAAATAAAAACGTAACCTTTGACATGCATGAATGTAATATTAATGATTTTATATACATTCATGTCCAGTAAATGATATTGTATCACATTTTAAATTTATTTTGTCTATCTCAAAATTTATTTTAGTTTTATATTTTGTTCTTTGTTTAGTTGTATTTCTATATAAATTGCAATACGTGAAACAACTTTTTGAAAGAGCCACCCACGCGCTAACCAGCCGCCATTTTATTATTGGGGCACGCCTTTCTGAAAAAATTTCTGAGGTCCAACACATTCTTTTGGTTGGTATTCTAAAATGCTCACTTTTTAACAATTATTTCATACTAACATTACACTGAATACACACATAATCAATGTATATCTTGTTATAAGTTCTTTAATAAGTTGATTACTAAGTTATAAAGACATTATTAGGTAAACATTAAAGTGGGGTTCTTTCCTCTTCGCGAGTAACCCTGTTTCATTCAGGCCTAGGCTAGGCCTATCATGGAGATCTTGACCGCGCCGGTGTCCCTAACCTATCCGCTCATGTTGTCGGTCAATACATGTTGGGCCTAGGATTATCGTGTTGATGTTTGTATCGATAAAACAGGCTAGTCCTAAATGTTTTGTCGAACTTTAATTTATTTTATAATATAGGCCTAGGCCTAATTTAAAAACAATCAATATTTAACAAAACCCATCTTTTTAATTTCAAGAATTTGTTTGATCTTTTTTTTGTTGTTCCATTATAATTATATTATTAAATGCATCATTATGTAATGTTAATTGTAAACTTATTACATTTTTTTGTCAGTGTCCCATCTAGCCTAGGTAGGGCCAAGGCTTTGATCATTTGTATTGTTTGTATGTATAGGCCTACTACCTAGCTAGCTAGTTAGGCTAGACTGAATCATTCAGTTTTTTTTTTGTTTTTAGAAGGATTTTAATTGCTAGGCCTATTTTTTACAGCGTAGTTATGTGGTTGGTATAACCCAAGTGTTGTACTTTTATGTAGGCCTATGCTGGTAAATTTTTTATAAATTTAATAATGGACAAATCAACTTTTTTAGTTCCAAATCTCAATTCACCACTTACTTAGGCAATAATGGGCTAGGCTTGTTTGGGTACAGAATTTTGTATGGGGGTGGGATTATACTGGCCAGGATTACATTCATTAACTGTTGATTTACCGATTCTCGAGCACATGTAAAGTATAAATTTTTGGGAAAACAATTTGAATTCAATATCATTTTTATATAATTAACAGAATTGTATAATTTATTAAAAGTGAAAAATAAAAATAAAATACTTTTCTTAAATAAAAAGCAAAGCTTGCAGTTAAAATAATTAATTCTCTGACATTTTGTTGCTTGGCAACATTTTTCTACATTAGTGATTACCAAGGTGTTTTTTTTTTATTCTGTTGTAAATTGTTCAATTGTTGAAAGATGTTAATATTTAATGATAATCTACGTAGTAGTGTGGATTGCGAACAGTATAATGTCCAAAGAAATAACTGGAAAAAATATACTGTTTCTTCTTTTCGGTAGATTGTACACAGTAGTTCAGTACTAAAGATCAGTGTTATTTTGTTTCTGTTATTTTACAACATCCCTATTTTCCAGTTCTGTGTGTTTCAGATTTGCAAGGCAATGAACACCTTTAACCGAAAATTCCTGTATTATTTATAAGATTGAAATTCATTTTTCTGTAAGATGTTTTTTTTTTCAGATACTGTGTAGTAGCTTTAAAATCAACAGTATTGCCAAGGTCGTCTAGAAAATTAGCAATGTTTAATCACTATATGTCTACTCCCTCTGTTGTTAAGAACTATATTGATTGGTTTCTATGGCTACGAGTAAACTTGTCCAATAGGAATGGTACAGTTGTCAATGGTTATATATTATTATTATTTCTAATAAACTTGAGTAAATTCAATATCAATGCTTCCACAACTATGAATGTTTTTAGTTACAATTTAAAAAAATATTATACAGAATAAAATAAAGAATACGATTTCTTTCCATTCTGCAGTGCCAATTATTCTAATTAAAGATTTAAAATTGATTTTCCTAAATATGGTATTGGTACTAAAATGACCTAATCCTGACAGGCTTCTTAAATGGTTTTAAGGAAAGGCTAGTTTATATATAATTTCTGCATTTAGTGTAGTGCTTGCATGATTGTCGAACAATTTAGACAGTTTAGTTAGTGCCAAGCTGTATTCTCTCGAAGCTTGTTTTTCCAGCTAGATTTACCAGAATAAATTAGTTTCAACCGGTATTAAAAATACAAGAAAAAAAACTACAGTAGTAGTAGTAGGCTGGAGGCCTAGCTGTAAAAAAAAGTGTTGATCAGATGCTGGATTGGTTCAGTAAAAAGCGGCATTTGGTTATTATATATTTAAATAAGATGCATCTAGGAATTGGTACCTCACTAATTGCCTTTAAATAGAATTCATTTCTAAATTGGAGTAGGCCTACACTGTCATGTATTTAAACAAGGCCAACAGCCATAAGTCGCGTGCTAAAACGCATAGTGATACCAGAGCGACCGACCGACATAGTGAACTATAGAGAAAAAAAAAATTGTGCATTGCCTTTTCAGTGTGTATCAACTATCATTGTTTATAGGACAAATTACTGTTCTAGTTCTCACACTGTTGATAAAATCAAGTTAGAATTTTACATGTATTTTGTCAATTTAATATTTAATTATCATTAATAATAATTGAAGTGTACTGTTTAGTAACATGCGAAAATAAGTACAACTTTGAAATCTGAGTAAAATTAAAGATAATTTGAAAGCAGTTGGCTGCATGCTGTGACGGATGTTGTATGGTGCTTAAACGGGTAGTACTAATGGCGGTATTGTTGGCGATTTTGGACAATGAATCGCAAGTTGTACACAATCTACTGTTCCATTATGCCTTCACAATGAATGAAATTTGATAGGACACAAAGTGTATAACATGTGCAAGGCGCGAACGAATTGAGGCAATATTAGTCTTCGGCGACTGCTTGCATTTCGTCTTGTACATGCCGTGTAAAGATACACTCGTGTTTGACGTTATTATTGAATTTTAGTTGTGGTGCGTTAACTTTAGAAGCGATAACATAACAAGAACAATATTACTATATTGTCCTCTTTGTTATTCTTATTGATCTTGTGCTATTAAAATACACAGATGAAATGTCAAGGTAAATTACTGTATTACATGAGAAGTATCAGAAGATTATGAACTGACCGGTGTACATTTCTTAAAATGATGGATACAATGTTAATAGTTGGACCTGTAGGTTTCAGGGCTTTAAAACAAATCTGTGAACAGATTAAACGTTTTTACACTTTTTAGAGACCTTACATTTTGATAAGACTTTCTCGGAAAGAACTCTGAAAATGTTATTTATATTTTATAGAACAAATAAATACATGGCTACTTCACATCATGAGATGTCAAATTAATGAGATAATTGATTGATGTAATATATTGATGATGCATAAGTGACATTAGTCGAAAACTGAGGTTGTTTGATACTGTAGGTGAATGAATGGCTAATAATAGTAATATTATACAAAATTTTACAGAGAAACATTGAGTGCATGTGCAAAAACTGACTCGTTCAATAAGAATGGCTTTTATTCTAGACAATCATAATTAATCTATTATCTAGCCTAGTTATCAAATTCCTAGGTTTAATGTATAGTAATGTTAACATGATAAAAATTTATTTTGGGTTAATTGTAATATAGGAACAGTATTTATGCTGTTTAATATTTTATAACCCTCAATGAACAGGCTTATAGTCAGTCTGTGTTGCGATAATCATTTACATAACCAGTGAAAATACTATTAAGGCGTCGTCGCTTATCCTTATCTAATGCGGTATATTTCTTATAATGCTTATGCAACATAGTTTTTTTTAATATTGTAAAGACATGATTTAATTAGATAATGATAAAGATGTTGCCATGGTGATCCCATACGAAGGAAGTTAAATAATGCTAAGTGCTAAAGTCAGCACCTCATTCTCAGCTAGGCATACAGTATTTCAGATTGATCTTAAATTATAATTATGTTGAAATTGGTCATAGATCTTAAGCAGTGTCTACACTGTCAAACTATATATGACAAAATGAGGTGTGCCCATATATGGACATGATGATGTCATATCATGACCATATTTAGGCGTAACACTATGATATTTGGGCATATCACAATTTTTTGTCATTTGTCAGTTTGATAGTGTAGACAGAGGTTTAGTTTATACTCAGATTTGCATTAATTAAGATCATTTTATTTAACATATCTTAATATCTTTTGAGATAAAATATACTGTAGGTGACATAAAATTATATGAAATGTTTTTTGTTTATGTAGAAAAATCTAAACTTTATTATGTTAGACATTGACAAGTCATTGTATATTGTGACATTCTAGTTGGCTATAATTAATGTGTCAATTAAAAGAAAGTCAATTTATTCCATGCCAATTTTAGTTTGTTCTGAGCAAACATAATCAATTATATTGAAGAAACCAATAGAGAGAACTGTATACACAGGGTGTTGCTGAAGAATAGGAAAATATGGCCATTCGTATGTATTGAGTTTAAGAAGGCATTGTTGAATTTATAATATTCTGCCTAAGGTAGTAAGAGGACCAAAGCTTGTTTAGGTTGTTCCAATCATCCACCCAGCTTAATTCCAAGCTACACCCTGAAAAGCGATTCTTTGAAATGGTTGATGACACACCCATAGGCCTTTTAGTTTTTCTATTATCCTTTGTACAATACACAATTGTCTGTATGCATCCATAGTATTTCCTCTTTTTTTATTTTCTTAATTATTAATATCAAATTTCTATATTTCAAATGATTAAATAAATACCAATTACCCACAATGCAGTATTCAATTCATGACGACAACGCTATTTCTATATTTGATTTTTTTATAATACTTCACAAAAAAAAAAATTGTAAGTTAGTTCAAACTCAAGTATCCATTTGAACGAATGATAAAATGACAATAACAATTTCACCTAGAATAAATAATTAAAAATGCAAAAACAGATGATAAAAAAATAAGTTATTAAGATTTAATAAACATGATTGTTTATAAAGTAGTGTTTTGAATTTTAAATGTGAATTTTCTTGCAAGGGGTAAGATAAATCTTATAATAATTATGCTAAGAACATGGATACTCAACTGCCATTAGCAATCTTAATTTGAATAATTTGCCTGTTTTCAATTTAATACCCAGCTTGTTGTATATAAATTCATTGAGGCATTGTGGATATGTGTGTAATGTGAAGATGACATGCAGGATAGTTAATGTAGTGTTACATAAGTAACAAATTTGAACCACCTTGAAGAGGGATCACAGTACCTCATGTTGTTTCAAAATCTAAATTTTGTTATAGCAATACAATATGTATATCAGAAGTCAGATTAACACCAGTTATAATTTTGTCGTGTAGGCCTATATCATTTTATATCATGGTTCCACCAATCAACCACCCCATACTGAAGTACTGTAGCACCTACCACACTGTCATATACCACATATCACATTGCCTGTATCTTCAGTATATCAATGCGAGCATATTCTAGAATAAATCCTTGTATGCAAACAATTAATTAACAAATTTATAATTTAATAAATAGAATTTAGGAAAATTGTACTATATTTTCTGGTTTCATTATAGTTATTGATTTTGTGGAACTAATACTGTAGTAATAGCTATCTAGTAAAATAATAATTACCTCTATGGAAGGTGACTGGTTGTCTTTTGGAATTATGAAAAATTATCTAAAAAAAATACTATATGATAGCTATCTAGTAAAATAATAATACCTCTATGGAAGGTGACTGGTTGTCTTTTGGAATTATGAAAAATTATCTTAAAAAAAATACTATATGAAATATGTATACTATTTCACAATTTAATATTTGTATTGCATTTTGTTTTGTTTGTAAACCCAAATATTAAAAGGCGAACATTTTTTTTCTATTTATAATATTAATAGCAACTAATCTTTAATTTTAAAATGTTTAATATATGTAGTAAAACCATTTATTTGCTACAATTGTTGTGTTAGGTTAATTTATATTTTGGAATGATATTTTGACAATTATAACACGCAAACATAAATCCACCATTTTTTTAAAAATATTTTTTATGAGATAAATATCAAAATTTTAATGAAATTCATTGGATAATAAAATGTGTAGTTATTTTAATGCACATGTTGAGATATATGCATAAAAGAGGAATGATCCTTGTAGAACTTATATAATTATTGATAAGGTATTAAATACGAAAAATCCATAATAATATAATAAGAATATGTACATGCTAATGAAAGGTACAGTAGCTAATATTGTAGGTTTATTGGGCCATGTGTAAAAAGTACTGAGTATCCATTAAGATGTCAGCGCTGCCAGTATATTGAATTGAACAAACCCACAGGTTTTCATATGCTAATGAGCCTCATTAGCCTATGCATGATACACCTGCTATGTGCACTGTGATTGGTCAATCTTTAATCCATATATAGATGAGGCTTCTTTTCTTTTTTTCAGTCTGTTCCAGCTATTGACTCGCTTGACATCATACTGCTTTCCTTCTCAAGACGTTATGTCCAACATCGATGCTAAACTACAAATGATGGCTGGCGACAACGAAGGTAAGGCTTACAACCTATAAATAATATTTTGTACATTATATTTAACCATTATTATTACCGTCTATTTTTAACACACTATTCTACATTGGTAAATTGATTGTAAGAATCTACTCTATATTCACTATAATTTAATATTTAGTAGCATTGTCTATCTATTTAAGATATTAAAAAATTTGATCAGTTTATTATAATTTACAGTCATACATTGGAAATAGTATGCAAAATATTCCCTAAAGATTGCGTAAATTCTATTAGTTTCTTAATGCTAGTGTTGAATGCAGCTGCAGTGAAATCGTTGGTTTGGATTTTATTCAGCATAATGCATCATCCCAGTTTTTCAAATTATCTTGCGACTGTAATTTTTAATAATAGATAGGCTGCTCTGAGATTTATTTAAAGAATTAATGAAGAAAATGTAAGAAGCAGAATGCTCGCGCTTTGTGTTGTTTGGACATGATACAGTAGGTGGGTGTGTGAATTGTAGATGTTAATGTGCGTAGGTTTTAGTACAGATGAATTAATCATGACAGTGGAATTGCATACAAATGACCTACAGCTCTACTGAACTTTACATGTAATTATTTTGGATGTTAAATCCGTGTTTTTGAAACGAATGTTATTAGGAAATGTGAGACATTATTTAAAAAGATCAAATAAGCAATACTTTACTGTAACTTGTATTTTTTGTTTTATGTGGGTATTAAGTTATAACGATTCCTTTAATTAATTGAACCTAACTGCTTTTGATGGCTGAGCATGTGTGTGTGTAGTTCTGTTCCTAGTATTTTATAAAGCAGTTTTTCAAAATTGGCTTTTATTATAAGGCCATTTTTTTTTTCTACAGTATGTACAATATACTTTATAATACTATTAGTAGATGTAACATTTTCTAACATCTACAAGAGTTTCAATTTAACCTGAAATAATAACAAATACCTACATCATAAATTCACTGCAGGAGTACTATACATTAAAGCAGAAATATTGATGTAGTCACGACCATGATAGGTGTTAAAAGACTGATCCATTTTGATAGCTTGTTGTCTTGGGTTAAGTTGTAAGACACATTTACATTTCCCATTAAATATACAATTTATTTATTTTGTTCTAAATTGATTACATGTACGTGTAGTCCCTCATTGGTTATCATGAATCAGATATTGGGCAAAACGTTGCTGACTTTAATTTCACTCTCTCTGTGACATGTGACTCGAATAATTCTGTACAAATCATATGATTATTTTGTAGAAGGCTGCATAATCACCCGATACATTCTGTAGATAATCATGATGTATTCATTTTGTTCTTTAAATTATTCTATTTTTTAGAGCAATTTTTATAGGAAATTAAAATACATGTAGTGTTTTAAAAGCTTTACTGTGTGATTGGATGGTTGTTACTGATTATATTTTTGGCATTTTAAAATTTAATAATTTTTTTTACTTGAATTGAACCTGTTGGGTTTAGGATATTGATATTTATTTGTTTCGTACTGCATCTCTAGTTTAATCAAACATCGTTTTTAGTCATGAATATTAATAACTCGTTAAAATTTGATGTTGTTCAAATATTGATATACAAAGAATTGACAAACTTGTTTGCTAATGATATTCAGTATTTAATGTTGAGTACTAGCAGGTGGTAGGCCTAGACTTGCATTATAGATGAGCAAGGGTCACACCACCAGCCTTTGTATTGATCTAACAAAGCAACAGAATAGATGCTGACCTCACCCTATTCACTAAAATTTGGAGACAAAGGAGGAATTGATCTTCTAGGCCCACTACTCAATTTGTTAGGCGTAATGAAGAAATGCTATTGTTGCTTAGTGGTAATAATTAGTTCATTGTAGATGCAAGTGTTATATTAGACCATTCATGCGTAGGTCCACTTCTTTGTTTGCAATTCGATCAACAATTATTATAACCCATTTGATTACTGTTGCTTCACGAAATATAAAAGAGCTGGCACTCTCAATTCTCTAAGTTTAGATATTATATTTAGAATGTACATTATTAATCATTAAATCCAAAGTAATGAGATATTATTGCTTTTTCCAATGAACGTATTTTGAAAAATAATTCCCAATACATTTTTGCCGTAACAAAATACTGTTGCTTGTTGTAGCATTTTTCGTAAATTTGATTGGAGGTAGAATTGTGCTGGTTGGTCAGGCAGTTATATCTTGATGGTTGTTCTACTACAGTAGTACCTGAGAAACGAGTGTTTTTGTACACCTATTATGAACATAGTATTTCTTCCTAGAATGTATCGTTAGCAACATTAGTTATAATATAATAATTATAATGTCATTACGGTTTACATGAAATACATTCTGTATTATTGATACATACTGACAAAGGCTTGTAAGATATTTCGTTCATTATTGTAATTATTTTCAGGTTAATCTTAATGTGTATACTTTACTTTAATCTTGTAGACTTCAAACAAGTTATAAAATGTGAACCTTCCGAAGACTTGACCGACAATTGGCAAACATCTGGTAAACTTATACATAAACATGCATAACCCCTATTAATGTCTACTACTTACGTCAATAGTCACAAATCCATTTTGAATTTCATTCAATAAAACTAATTCATACTTAATTTATTTCTAATTCATTTGTGTTGTTATCTAATGTGTTTAAAGAATGTTCATCACTTGCACTGAATCTGAAATGTCGGCAATGTTTTCAGTTTGAAAAAGCTGGTACTAATTGAATCAATCAACAACATTGATGTTGTACGATTGCATAATGTTGTTTATTTGTATACATTGATTGTAGTGCCTTTTGATTGTACAGATTGTACAAATACAGGCATGTGTTTGTAGCACATAAACAGTAAAGAATAAGCTTTCTGTGTAACACAAACATCAATGGTTAGAACATTTTGTTTATTATGGTAGTCAACTATTGCAAGACTGCACTCTACAAAAAAAGGTCCCAATTTTACCATTAAAACACATTTTGAATACCAGACATAAATCCGAACATCAGTAGGCAACCCATGGGTGTTCAGTATTGGGAGAGTTGACACTATCGCCTTTCTAATATAATTCTTGCACTTTTACCCAATATGTCACAAAAATGAATTTCAATTCAGGAAATTAAAATTGTACTATAATATAAGCAAAGTGCTTTTATAAAGACCTTGTATATTATTGTTGTGATATTATGAATAAGAAGTGTGTGAAATAAGCAATTTGCAACGAATGACTGATTCGATATTAAACCCGTCTCATATTTTCTTAACTCGTTAATTCATTCTCGGAGGCTGAAGAAGAAAAACAATCTTTGAGTGCTACGTCTCTTGTCGAAATGAAAGAATGTTTCTGTTGAGAATTAAGAAAAACAACACAACATGAGAAATACTATGAGGTAGTCTGTAGATCGGGTACTCCGTTATAATAGTATAATCCGCCGTTTTTTTAATGTTTTTAGATGTATTTACACATTAAAAAAAATATGTTTTCCTCTATACTGTCCATCTCTAGTTAAGTAACCTAATAATAATGACTAAAAATTCACTTGTAGATTGCAATTAATTAAAATATTTTATTAGTGTTTATAGCAATTAATGTACATTGTGCACTGATGTTAAACCTCATTATTTTACTAATATTTTTAACTCTGCGGTTGATTATAATTTATTCTTTCAACATTGATAAAATAGCAAATGAGACTCTTGTTAATAGTACAGAAATTAATAAAGATTAATTACTTTTTTGAGAAATTTATTATGACAAATACTAGTGATTCATAGCCACACCCATACTTTGATTAAAATGAAATCAGTAAGAATGTGAAAAGTGAGTGAAGAAATATGCAAATTAGATGGTTGAAAGGGTGACATGAAACACAATGACACGCTAGCTTTGTTCGCCATATCTTGTTTCCTTGGTAACATGGTACAAAGTACAGGGTCTGCAAATGTATTTATTGTAATTAATATTAAAAACAATAGGTCTGGATTGGTGTTCTGATTAAAACATAACCGAATTATGTTGTTATAAAGATGGATTGATTCGTGTATAAAAAATTGTTCTCACTGTAATTATATTTTTAGTTGCTAAGCAACGTGTAGATTTATAACGAGGAAATTGTATTTTCTTTAAAAACATGTGGGAAATGAACAGCAAGGAGTGGCAATGGCTCGAGTGCTAATTGCAGATGTTTTAATGAACGCTATGCCATCAATTTATAGCGAGCAGCAGTATGCTTGTTTGTCTACCGTACATTGAAATAGAATTAAGAGCGTGATGTAGAAAGTGGCTATTTAATTTATTAAGCTGGCTCCTTCTTTCTAGACTGGAGACGAGAAATTAATTTTTATCAAGGTAGAAGCTGTAGAAATTATATTAACAAATTGTAATTTCATACAGTAATATCAATTGGACATTTCACAGATCTCCATACTCAATACAATCAGGACATTTCACAGATCTCCATACTCAATACAATCAGGACATTTCACAGATCTCCATACTCAATACAATCAGGATATTTCACAGATCTCAATACAATCGGGACATTTCAGATCTCAATTCTCAATACAATCAGGAGAAAAAATAGATTAAAACCGGTTATTTGTTGAGGCATTTATATATTAAAACATACAATGACTTATATAAATTCTGAAAAAAAGTAATTTTCTTAAAATGCAAAATCATTTTACAAGTTAAAAAAATTAAACCATGATTTAAAAAATGTGAAAATATACCATAATTTTTACATATGGTTTTTTAAATCTTTTTTTTTGTTTGTTCAAGTACTGTTAAGTTCAGTTAAATTAGGATGTCCAAATGTCAGTAAGACAACCTAAGGGAATTTAACTTGTAATTGTAATTACTAAAAATACAATTAATGTGGTGCATTATCAGGTTTTAAAGTTCGACATTTTTCTAAGATTATTTGGTTGAAAAGTGTAAGAAAATTGATTTTTTTTTACTTATTAATATTTGCCTCGTACTACACAGATATCCAAAAGCGTATAGTATGTTTATTTGTATGAAATTGATATAAATAAGTGTACACTTTTAACAAGGGATTTAGTAATTATTAATATTTTCCTCCTATTAGACAGATACACAAACATCTATAGTATGTTTACTTGTAATGAAATTTATTCTATAATAAGTGTACACTTTATGTGTGAAAAGGGATGTAGGCCTTTATTAATATTTGCCTCATACCCAAACGTCTGTTTACTTGTATACTATATGAAATTGATATTTTATAAATAAGTGTACACTTTATGTGTTAAAAGGAATTTAGGCCTTTAGTTCAATGGTTTTATTTTCTTCTCATTTCCTATTAATGCATCGTATATGGAGTAGGAAATAATTGGCATGCATCTGCTTATTCGTAAATTGAATATGGTCAAAGATTAATCTGAAAAGTAAATGAGTCATGTTAAATAACTGCAGGTGTATTGAAAACGGCTTCGAAATGGAGGACCTTTTAAGCAAATGATACTATCCAAGGTCGTAGACGTTAACATTTAAAAAGAAAGGAAATTACGTATCCAGACTGCTGGACAAATTAAATAGTATTGTGTCGTTAGTTTGTGTGCATTAAAAAACGACAATGACTAGAGCACTGAGCTAGCTAGCTAACACTTGGAATATTTAAGTGGATTTCATGTTGAGGATTTGAAAGAAAATCACAAGGACTTAAATGAAGATGAACAGAATGAATGTGAAATGAGAATGTAGAGTGGATAGCTGCAGATTTCAATGCTAATTGCTGCGAGCTAAATTTATATAACTACATAATAATATGACAATGATATTCTAATTCGATTTTGATATTTCCTTGCGTTCATTCAAGAAACATTTGTATGGAAAGAAAATTGCCTTTTGAAAATTGATACGATTTAGAATAAGTGTGATTTAAATATTCTATGAGTTAGAGAAAATAGTGATGCGGGCATAGTTAGTTTATGCTGCCTGTGAAGGGCATTCAAGCGTGAAATGTAGTGGTCTTCCCTGCGATGAGTACTTGATATTTATTCATTATCAAGGGACTGATAATACACATTACATAGTAAAAAGCAATGGAATCTACAAGACATTTAGTGAAGCGAAGACTAGCAGATTGAATGCCACAGTTTGTTGTAAATTATTATTTGCTGTTGAGGCAATTCACTTCTGGAATAAATTATTATAATTATTTTACAGCTTCTATTTCTTAGGAAATGTTCATCTTTAAGATCAGTATTTCAGGCTGCTCTTGCAATAACACCTTATTTCACGATATGTATGATTATATAATGTATTTGTTTTATTTTTTTACGGTTTTTATTTTATTGTTTGCTGTAGTGTAATTAATATGGAAGGAGTGGCAGAATTGTTGGGCTTTGGCCTATTATCACTTCCGTTTATTGACCAAATACACATGAATGTGGTGTCGTAAGAATAACTTCTAGGTTTCGATGGAATTATCAAATATTTTAGATTTTTTTATAAATTTGTTTTTTTCTTTGTAGGAGGCAACAAACGTGATCGTGATGAAGATATTGGGTCTCCAGAACAATCGGTCAAACGACCTCGTGGAGATGGTCCGGAGATAACCCTACGTATCATGATTATGAGTAAGGTATGTTATAAATGAACAGTTTATCATTATTATTTTACCCCACTTAAACAATAAGCAATATTTTGTATTTAAATTAATATATTATTATAATCTGCATTTTAGTTGGTTAATTATAAATTTTGAGGGTAAAAGGTCGTGTAAATACCAGCTTTACTTCAGCTGCTCAAGGCAGTCTTGTCTGAACAAAGGCTAATGGCAATCAATTAATATGCAAATTAGTTGTTAATTATGTTGAGACTATTCATTTATGCTCATTTGTTTTAGACATTTGCATTTTCTGTGTTAATCTTAAAATTATATGTGTACTCTCTTATGGAAACATTCAAGTAACCGACTACACCTAATTGCATGTAATCTAATTAAACATTGATTGATTGATTGAAATTGATATGTTGTCCTACTATTAAAAAAAAAAGATACTGTAGGTATGGTTCCTATTCCCCCCACCCCCCCCCAAAAAAAATTAATTTATAGACAGCTAATATGATAATTTGTAGTACTGTAGCAGTAATACTGATTTTTTTAATAACAGAAATGTAATATTTTAATGTTTGTTTTAATTCAATTTATAAATTGTTTAATGTTTTGTTTTATCAGAATGCCGGTGCAATTATTGGCAGGGGAGGTACCAACATTAAGCGCTTGAGATCAGACGTTAGTATTTATTCTATTCTTATCTTAAATTTATTATATTATGATATTAAATTGTGTTTAGATTTTATATGAAATATTAAGAATTTTATATTGTTTTGATATAAACCATTTTCATGAATATTTTTCTCAAATTAAATGAACGGTGCTGTGAGTAAATTCAATTTTTTTTTGTGTATTTTTCTACAAGCACAATACAAATATCTTGTATCTTGCTTACCCTGTACAAAACAAATAGTAAACCAGCAAACCAACAGTCTTTTTATCATAAAATATTATACTGTAAAGTGATTTACTTGCTTTTACTCAAGTCTAAATTCTTCTCATGAAAATGGTTTATGACTTGAAATACTTCTATTGAGATTATTTGTCAGTCATGTACTGTATTATTGATTACTGTGAACTTGGAATCAATGTTTCTAAGACTACGCATATAATATCAGCTTTGTAGTCGACGACTAAGAGGGAAATAAGTAAATATAAATGACACAAGCCTTCTAAATCCATATAATATGTCAATGAATTTTAAATTGGAGCTTGTGCAATATTAAGATTCCCTCATGTTTTATTTCTGATGATAATGAGTATTACCATAAATGGCCAAACCAAAGTGCTTATTTTTTAATAAGCCCCTTTATTTTTTTAAAGCATAATTAATAATTTGAAATACAAAATGAATATTTTTTATGACGCAAAATTGCATCTCTGGAGTTTTACCCATTCGGGCGTAACCGAGCAAATTTATATATTAACAGCGCATAGCAATTAAAATTGTTTTTTCTTTGACCATATATGGTAATACCTTAATGTTAAAAAGATTGATTATGAATATATGATGTATTTTTATAACGCCATTAACCCCGTGCCCATTTCTCCTTCCATTACTATGTCCCATCTACTACTCTTCCCGTCACTGATCGCCATCGACCATGGTGCCATTACCCAACTTGATGTCCGTACCTGTCCGAATCTATCCATGAACCCTATGGCCCCGCTCCGCTCGGGACTCCACACATTCTCCCGACCTGTTGGCCCGATCGTCCAGTACAATGGAAAAGTAAACGTGCCCGACTGCAGCGGGCCAGAGCGGTATGTCCAATCATCCCGGTTTGTTTACCTTTGTAGAGAACATTAGTTAGGTCATACTCATACACATTAATTAATATATTTAATTATTCATTAAAATAACCCTTCTTAAAAGGGTTTTTACCAATGTGACTCGTATGTAAACTATCAACATTAATACAAAGAGTCACTTAGTTTATAATATGTTCATCACAGTATGTTAATTGAAGGGTTTTTTATAATGACATATTAGACTAGGAACCAGTCATTTTGGGGGGTTTTGTTGCTTTATATGTATTAGATCTATCTTAATGGTTATTGTTGATTCTTTGGGTTCAGTTTTTAATCTAATAGAACTAATGGAATGACTTAACAATTATATTATCACTAAATTTGGATCAACAATACTTAAATATGTTAATTAAACATGGGATGTGGTATACTACCAACATAACAGGCACACTTGCAATGTATACACTGTATATAAACATCTATTTATTATCTGTCATTAAAAGTAACTGTAAAGCAATATGTTAACACGTTTACACATTTTTAGAATGTCACACGTCATACGAATTATACTAAATTAGTATTATTAAAAAATATTTGCTACACAATTCAAAATGTGTTTGAAGAAGTAATTGATGTATGTATACCTGGAAGTGTGCCTGTCGTTGTAGAATTACCGATATGGGTGGTGGATTGTAAACATGCACATCTATGTGGTAGTAATGCCCGTATTGTTCTCTATATAGGATCTTGACAATTACAGCAGCCCAGGATGATGCTATTGCTTGTCTTATGGATACTATACCAAGTTGGGATGAGGTACAGTAACTAACACCTTTGACTTATTCAAATGTTGCCTTATTAATGCTCCCATGAACTAAATTTTTATGCTGCCAAGTTTGAGTTGAGCCATAACTGAGTTCATTCGCACCCCTGTTCATAAGAAAAACATACACATAGGATGCTCTACACAAAGTCTTATTACTTTAAAAGTACAGTTTTGTAATGGGGAAACAAATGGAACCAAAAGGAACCAAAGACCATGAGATCACAAGCTCCACTACAAAACTATGTTGCAGTTTCACCGCTCCCATTATTTGAGGAAACAAACCACTTGGACTTTGTTTGTTATATCTTACCTTGATTAGAAATTAGTCATTGGACCAACCTAGAGTTTGCATGAACATAATGCTTTTGTTCAAATTTGTACCTAGGAGGCCTATTTTATTACAGCTTCTATGTTAATATCTCCCAGGAAGAAGCTAGGGCAATATACATTCCTATATTAAGTCAATTGTATTTAACAAAATATCCTTTGTTACCTAATATGTTGGATTGATATTTTGTATTTCTTAGTGGTAAAGCTTATTGACTAATAATGTAGGCATGAAAAATGGGTTGAATCTTAACGTGCATACATTTTTACTTTGTTTACATTAGTACAAACAACGTCCTGACAAAGAGGTAAAAGTAGATGAACTTCAGATTGAGGTTCGTATGTTGGTTCATCAGAGCCAAGCTGGTGCTGTCATTGGTAGAGCTGGCTTCAAGATCAAAGAACTTAGAGATGTACGTATTCACTTTATTCACTTTTACTAATTTTGAATTTTATATTAATTTTCTTTTCATAAAATATACAGTAAACTGGTGTAAATCGTTCCTTCTTGGATGCATTAAGCAAAACATCAATTATACAAATTCTTCTTATGTTTGTACAGTAATACTATAAAGTACAAGTTAATCGTTTTTTCTCTAAATTCAGCAAAGTGGTGCAGCAATCAAAGTGTACCAAGATGTTTGTCCCAACTCAACAGATCGTGTCGTTCAGATGGCTGGCGTCATTGAAAAAGTATCATCAGCCATGCACAAAGTACAGAAAGTCTTACAAGATGTAAGTGCACATTGTGACATTTTAAGAATGTAGATTTACACATTGAAATATTGAAATTTACCCCATATTGGATATTGAAATTTACCCCATATTGGATTTTGAAATGCACCCCAAATTGGGTACTGAAATGTACCCCAAATTGGGTACTGAAATTATCCCATATTGGATATTGATTATACCCCATATTGATTATACCCCATATTGGATATTGATTATACCCCATATTGGATATTGATTATACCCCATATTGGATATTGATTATACCCCATAATGAATATTGAAATGCACCCCATCAAGTAATAATACTAATGTAGCAATATTTTGGATGACTTTTAACACACTGTCTTTATGTTTTTCTGTACTATAGACACCCATAAAAGGACCCCTTCAGCCATATGACCCCTATTGTTATAACGTCTTTGCTGCAAGAGGATATGGCGGTTACGGAGATCCATCATTTGATCGTGGCGGCGGAGGAGGAGGACGATTTGGTGGTGGAGGAGGACGAATGGGAGGAGGTGGAGGACGAATGGGTGGAGGAGGAGGTGGAAGACATGGTGGTTTCGGTGGTGGTGGAGGAGGAATGGGTGGTGGACCAAGAGGGTTCATGTCACGTGGAGGACCACGACGGGGAGGCGGAGGAGGTGGTGGCGGAGGACCGAGAGGTAGACGGCAGCAGTTTGATGACTACGACTATGCTTCCGACAATATGGTAAATAATACTAATAGTGAATGTTCTACCTTATTTGTTTCAAAGAGGATAAAATAACAATGATCAAACCTAATTATAACATTTAATTAGTGTTTAAAGACCTAAAATATAATTTAATCTGCTTAATAAATTATTTGCATTTTTAATTACATTTTTTTACATTTTAATTGTTTTATTGAATAAAAAGGTGTCTTTTAACAATGATAATAATTTTCTTTTCTTAGGGTGGTGACTTTGGAAGTGGATTTAATGGAGGCTACAGCGGTGGTGGAGGAGGAGGTGGTGGCGGTGGCGGCGGTGGTGGTGGAGGAGGAAGTGGTAGCTTTGATGAGGTCAAAGGTGAATCTGCTCAAGTCACCATTCCCAAAGAGGTTTGTGAAATATTATATTCAACCTAAAGATTATACAGTCATAGAAATACATTTGTTTTTGTGTCAATTCCTTTTAAAAATTTAACAATCCCGAATTAGAAAATATTTCTTAGACTAAAGCGAACTAATAAAAGTGTAAATATACTGTATTATATTTAATTTATTTAAAAAACATGTGTAAATAAATCAAATTTATAAATGATAATATTCTTGTCTTGCAGTTGGCTGGGTCAATTATTGGCCGAAATGGAGAACGCATAAAAAATATCCGAAAACAAAGCGGTGCTGTGATAAAGATTGATAATGCTTTACCAGGCCAAACAGATCGCGTCATCACAATCACGGGCAGAACGGAACAGATACAAAATGCACAGTACCTTCTGCAACAAAGGTAATTGACTCGTTCATGCATGACATTTCATCATCTAAACTAAAAAAAGCTGTATTGAAATCAAGTTGATATTGAAACTGTTTCAAAATTTCAATTCAAGACCCACAAATTTTTTCAAGACCCACCAAAAAATGTTTTAAGTTTCAATGAACAGCTTGATTTTAATATATGTTTAGCATTTTTAAACTGGTTTTTGGGGAGCATTGATGCATTTGCAGTATTCTGTAGCCTTGGCGCATGATACAGTATTCAATAATAGTGACTGTATTGTAAGGATTCGGTCTACTGAATTTTGGTTGAGAACATCAATAGGCGCTGCATGCTGTAGGCCTGACAATTGCATCGACTAGTCGTAACAACGCATGATGTATGCTGGGATACTTGTACTGATCTGCGGTTTTTGGTTCTACTATCGAGTTAGAGAATGCATGACTCCTGCAGATAGCATATAGTATGCAACTCACACAGAATAACAACACCACCAGCTAACTTATTAACCTTTTAATTATTAACAGAATAATAATAATAATTTATTGCACACTAACTAACAGAAGTAGCCAGATTTATTTAGGCACATAGAAAAGAAAGTAGTATGCCAAATTTCTATAGATAAATTCTCACTTTAGTTTCAACTAAAATATGCTCATATTATTATCAATAGAGTATTAATACTATTTTTTTTACTTTACCTATATGCCCTTGTAAAAAATGTATTTTAATACTAATAAATATTATAGTTTAGTATAGAAACAAATAGACATGTTATTAATGTGTAATTGATTCGTTGATATTCTATCTGATTTAAACAAAATAAATACATTAAATTATATATAAAATCAAAGAAAGAAGTTATATAGCATGTATAGCAAATTGTAAACATAAATTAAATTCATAAAAAAAAACGTTAAAAGCGGACTAAACATAGATGATTTTTGCACAGTTTTTATGAACATTTTTTTGCAACATTTGTTCAAATGAAACTTTAACATAGATTCTTTAATTGCATTATTTTTTGCAACAAATGCAAACTATTTTTTAAAAATACTAACATAAAAAATTAGTTTTGCTGTGCCTAATTTAAACAATGCTGTGTTCACAATAATCATAATAACAATCATAAACTGTAAATACAACTATAACAAAACTCATGCTACTCGATTCTTGCTAGTCTCTCTCATCCAGTCTACTTTCTCACCTGGTTAACATTTCTACCTCCAAACCGTATGGAAGACTAGTGATTTTGTTGTTGTGTACCCAGACAAACATAAAATCCTAGTCTGCCTTAGGGTGAGAGGTGCTAACATCATTTCTGCACTTGCTAACCTGTATATAACGCATCACATCCAGAGATCAACTCTATCATGGAAGACATTTGACCTTTGAACTTGTGGTCATAACACTTTTATTGAATCATTTAACCAGTGGTTAATTATTATTTCAAGATTTATAATGTGGATTTTGCTGAGTGTATTTTTAACTTCATTCTCTCATTGTTTATTTTCAGCTTTTTTCTCTTAATAAAAAGCAGTTTTATAAACATTACATGAAAATGTTATCATTGTCTTTCTTTACCAGATCACACATTACCATTGATGTTTAGCATTAATACGCCTTTTACATTGTCTAGCAAAACTCTGTTCTAAATCTCTGTCAACACTATGAAACTAGCGATGTGGTCAAATATGGTGTTGATATGACATCATCATGTCCATATATGGGCATATCACATTTTTTTTGTCACATAAAGTTTGATAGTGTAAACAGAGTTTTAGATTCATTGTTTGTGAACCATTCTGTTAAATAGTGTTTCATTTATCTAAATAATCATTTTATTTTCTTTCTTTTCTTTAGTGTGAGAGACAACTCAAACAGGTACTAGATGGGGCATCCAGCCATACGTCTACCAGAGAAGTGTCATCATATAATCCTGTTAATATCTTGCATTAATAATTCCAAACACATTTTGTTATTTTTGTACTCAGATACTGCTTTTCTTTTTTCAATGTATTTTGTAAATAAATATAATTATTGCCCCTTCTTAACCTGTCTGCGATATTAGTAGCGAAATAGCCACCATGTTTTAGTATTAATAAATTGTTGATTTAAAAATTGGTGTATAAATTTTAACGCTTAATTGATAAAGATGTCATTAAGTGCTCGATTGTTGCTCCTTATAAGTTGCTGTAAGATTAATTGATTAGTAGAAAAAAGTGTGAATAAACCTTGTGTATAAAGAACCATGGTAATTCTTTGATTTAATTAACATTTTTATTTTATAGTTTTAAACATTTGATGCATAAGCTGAAGTTATTTTGGCTTTTTGAATGAAAGCTCATGGGCACGATCGTGGGCTAATGAATTGTAATGTTTTTACAATGTTGAAAAAATACTTTGAATAAAGAATATTGCATGTTTTAATTTTACTGTTTCAGAATTTGATTTTATTGTGTACAAGATATTTGAATGTTTAGAGTGAATGTAAATTAACGGAAGATTCCTACAATCACTTGGGGTTTATTTGAGTTGATTGTGAGAACCTTGCATTATTAAATAACATTCTGAGAAAGATGGTGTACAATTGTGGATAGTTTTCGATATATAACGACTGTGAACTGACATATTGGTTCTTATGACTGAATGAAAAAAAAACTGCTAAACTCAATGTATGCAGATATTGCCTCCATATGATGTCATAGGTCATCGCAATATTTAAAGCTTCTTAATAATAATTACCCATATTATTTTATCCGAGCAGTATTGTTTTTGTGTTATGGATTGGTACAATGTAAAACAGAATGATGAGTACTGTAGTATTAATACAGTTGGTTTTCAAGTGTTCAGGAGGCTTGTGAGTTTGGTAGTGTGAATTGGAAATAAATATAGCCTTACTGTATATATTTATTTAAATGAATGAAAATAAAATGTTAGTTTATATATACAATACAATGTATAATATAAACCATCATTTGATATTCCTGATGAAATTGTATATTATGGAGCGTCTAATGGTTTTACTACGCATTGTGTGTGGAGTCAAAATCAAAACTTTTGTGCGGATCATTTTTTCTTTTCAATATGAATATGGAATAAAGGCAGTGATAAATCCCAATGAATAATTTTATAGTTCGTCCATCTTTTGTTAAACATAACCTTATTATTGCCAGCAGAATTCACTTATCGTTCATCACAAAGTGCTTTCCTACTCTTAATGGAACATGTCAAATTCTTGAGTTGATTAAAACAAGTCCTAATTTTACAAATTGGGCCTTTAAGTACACAAGCGATATTATTAGTACTTGTTTCAGTTATATATGACCTGGTGTTGTCGTTATCGCGACTGGAAACCAATAATTTTTTCTGTCCTGTGGTCCATTTAGCCACTCTGTCCTAATGTTAGATGTTAGGTATAGCTCAACCAATCAATTTCTGTGTTAAGTAAGCTCAACCAATCAATTTCTCCATTAAGTAAGCTCAACCAATCAATTCCTTTGTCTTGCCAACTACTTCACCCAATCAAATTATGTATACTGCTGATTGTCCTTCAATAAATTGGTTTCACGAACTCTCCATCACTCAACGTGAGTGCTCGTTATTTGGGTCATAATACATTTGTAATGCACTCGTTATTCTTGCACAATTAATCACAACAAAACAAGTATAGAATATGACTGTATACCACATGAATTACCAAGTTTCATTATCGTAATTGCATGACTGCCTCAAGACAAAACCTTGAAAAACATTTTCACTTGCATTAAACAACAATAGTCGTGATGTCATCATGATGTCATCTGTTTTATTAAAATAATTAAATTCATTCACTTGTAGAAGCCTAGGAGAATAGAGAGAAAGGAATGTACTATGTTATGTAACCAGGGCAACGAATGAGCTACATTGTTAAGTAGATACATGTTCCTTATATAAATGATCACCAGAACATCCTCTGGGCTACAATATATATTGTGTTGTAATTGAAGAACAAGTCTGTTCCATAACAGATGCACTGTTTCATTAAATTTTGTAAAATATTACAATTGGTACATAAAAAAAATCAATAAAAATAAATTGCTTATATAATGATATGAAATAATGAATTATGCACCAATCTTTAATATCAAATTAATATGAGCATCCTGGTTTTGTATGAATTACAGTTTTACTGTTAGGAAATTGTATGGTTTAGCATAATTATATAGGTCTCAAACAGCAAGCTACCTACAAAATAGTGCATATTGCAATAAGCTGAGAATGCAGTACATTGATTTCATTATGAATTAATAATATACCACAAAACATATTTAATGATATTGAAAATCATTTAAATCTTAGATGGTAACCAAGTCCAGCTTCTTTGTTAAGCACATACTTGAGTAGGTAATAATGAAATGTTGCTTAGCAACACTAATTATTAACTGATAACCATGTAAGCTTGCACAGCCTGGTTCCTTAGTGTTCATGCAGTTTTATTAATTTTTTTTTTCAAAATTAGGTATTGTTTGGAATTGCAGAATCTTCTGAATTTAAAAAATATTCTGATGTATTGGTGCTCAGTCAGAGCAGGGATGGGATTAGGCCTTGTCCAATGGTATATCCCACGGCAGTTTGACAATTTGACGGCATTTCTGTATCATTCTTTCACCTTTCACTTTGAATATATCATCCTCCAGTTAACTGTTATTCATTTTTATATTGTAGTATGTACAACATTTTGAGAATGTGTTCATTTAAAGATGTATTGTCCCCCAAAAACATGAAAAATGAAGATTAATTAAATCAGACTTTGAATAGGTTATTTTGTAGTTTTAATAAACGTTTTTAAACGGAAAAAAATAATGTTTTCACTTATAAAATAACATAATAAATGGTTAAATTCAACCAAAAATACATTGGCTGGCAGCCAATTTGACCATTTTTTGCTTTAAATTCCACTTTTTTCAGGTAAATAAATTTTTTTTCGATCCAATTTTTGGTCGAAGTCAATAACTATTATGTGACATTAAAATGGCATATTCAACAAAAAAAATTTTTTAAAATTATTTTTCAGGGGGACATCTTTAAGGGATACGAACAAGAAAATACTTTAATTCATTTATACTTGAATAGGCTTTATTTATTATTGTTATATTGACTTAAAATACGTTGAAATACATTTTTCATTAATTTATTTTAATTTTTTCTTTCAATATTTTAAGATTGATTAAAACCTCACATTTTTTTCATATTTATATGAATGATGAGAAATGGTCAAAATATTACCACACCCATTTCCATATTATCACTAGGTAGAGATTTTAACTTATACCCCTTTCATATTTGGATCATGGGACACGTAACTAAACCGTCTGTGTTGAAAACTCCAGAGTTTTTCAAAGCGATGGGTATTTATTATATTCTTTGACATAGTACTGTATATCAGTTCATCTTTAAAATTATCATACAAATAGCATAAGTTGTCAATATTTTTATAAATGTGATTGTGGATAACCAACTTCAATCACATCTTTGTCTTTTAATTGTTTTATATCTTGATCTGAGTAACCAATTTCCTTCAGTACAGCAGCAGTATCAAATCCAATCATAGGTTGGCACATATCCCGCACTTTGGCTGGCGTCCGTGAAAGAACTGGTGCTGGTGCTGGCTCCCGTTCGCCTTTTGTGTTTGTTAGAAACGATTGCCGGTCACGATTGTGAGCATGTTGCGGTGCTTCGTCTAAAGATAATACCGGCGTGACGCATGCATCGGTACCGTCAAACACCTGACACCACTCTGCTTGCGATTTCTTTGCAAACATGCGAGAAAAGTGACGTTTCATTACGGGCCAATCATCCTGGCTCTGCTGATCTGGAAAATCATCTTCGTCAATGCCAAGCCCTAATTAAGTGATGTAATGAAAAAAAATAAAAATATCAATATATGGAAAACTCACACTGAGGGTGTTAAAGAGTTGCATTCCAATCAGATTTGAACATAAAGCCTCATGGTCTAATGGTGGGGTGCATATAATGCAGAAGATTCCAGGTTTGAATCTCATTTGGGGATAACTTTTTCTAATTCTGACAGATCTCCTTCGGCTTAATATACAGATATTCACAACTGTTAGACTACTACTACAGATTTCATGGTATTGTTCAAGTTTGATTAGATAACTACACTTTAACACACTCAGCATAGCACTAGATTCAAATTGTATGCACAACAGATCAAATTGATACGCCCTCATCTTAAAATAAATAAAAAATAATTATTCATTATTTTGATAAATAATAGTTGATAATTATTTATCTGGCTTTATCTACCTTAGGGGAGTACCTTACAACTATAGTATAGTTGTTCTATATCAGGCAGTTTTGGTATATTTTGTTTAGTACACAATACAAACTTTCTGAAATTCTCCTTAATTACTATATATTTACATCAATATAAATTTTAAAAACTTACCTTTCAAAAGTTGTCTATAAAACTGCGGTTCTATTGCTCCAACTGCCATATACTTATTATCAGCTGTTTTATATGTATCGTAAAATGGTGCACCTGTGTCCAGTAAATTTTCTCCACGTTCTCTGTTAGAAAAACCAAGGTCTCGAGACGTCCACATCCACGATCCTAAATAAGCTGTGCCTTCAACCTGAAATTGTGGAGCAATTCATGTGGTTTTTAATACTAATTTACATATTTGTGTTCATTTGCATATGAAGATGTTCAATTTGTTTGTTATTGTGATCGAAGTAAATTATTTTTAAAATATATTATTTATTGCCCTCAACTCGAAATTGGATATAATTAGAACAGCCATAGTTCAGCACCTACCATAATCAGCATAGCAGGCTTCCTACTAGCAAGTTGTTTATTGTGCATTATGTACACAGGGCTAACTAAGTCCAATCAGAAGGACAAGCAATATGGCACAGACAGGTCTTGAACCATATCTCTGACAATGAACTGTCTATGTTAACCTGATGTTCTTTACCACTATGTCATGCTCGTTCTTTGTATGCACATGCATTTATCTACCACCCATGATGCACTTTTTTTTGCCTTTCAGTGATTGAGTGATCCCTGGGCTGAATCGTCGCACTACCAGTATATGCAATCTTACCATATTAGCATCAACAATCTGGCCCTTTCCAGATTTCGCTTTTTCCAACAGAGCCATTACAATCCCAAGGGAACACATCAATCCTCCACCGGCAAAGTCCGATAACAGATTAATTGGGGCTATAGGGTTCTCGCCTTTTCTGCCGAGCAGTGACAGGATACCTTGGAAAAAATGTAACATTATAACCAATCAGTTTAGGAATTGACTTAGTTATATACAGTATATAAAAAAGTGTGTGTAACATAGGCTCTCACAGGGCAATCCCTGAATTGTCGATATAGGTTGATTCACTACATTTTTTTTATGTGTAATCATAAGCCAGCCAATATGAATGACATCTAAAGCTCTGTCTACACTATCAAACTAGTATGATGTACCCAAATATGGTAGTGATATATTTCCAAATATGGTAGTGATATGACATCATCATGTCCATATATGGGCACATCACATTTTTTTGTCACATGAAGTTTGATAGTGTAGACAAGGCTTTAGATGTTCATATTTGTACCTTTACATTCACTTACTGACCTGTTAAAGCAAGGTAGTTGATGTCATGGCCAGCCATAGACTTGAATGCACCAGATTGCCCAAAACCCGTCATTCTTGCATAGATTAACTCTGGATTTTCTTTCATCAATATCTCAGGGCCTAGCCCCATCCTTTCCATTACACCTGAAAGTTAAAAGAAATTCAATGAATAAATCACTTTATTTTAAGATTCAAAATAGAATTAGACATTAAATGAGAGAGAGTTTAGCTTTGGTTGAGTCATTGGAAAGAGATTGCCATACAGTAATTGAAATGACTTTAGTAATTATGGTAAATGAAATAGTAAAAATCTAAAGCATGTAATACGACTGTATTGTTAAATTGATCTTGCAAATATACACTAATTGTTTAAGTAACAATACACTACTGTTCTTTTTCATACCAGGTCTGTATGGTTCAATAAGAACATCAGCAGTTTTACAAAGTTTTCTCATCACTTCTACACCAGCAGGCATCTTTAGATTCAATGCGATCGACAACTTCCCCCTTGCTAAACGATCGACAGTCATCATTTCTTTTACACGATCAATACGTATTACTTTAGCCCCGAAGTCGCTTAGAATCATCCCTGCAAACGGTGCTGGTGCAAGTCCGGAAAGCTCAATCACTTTGATTCCTTTTAAGGCCATTTTAAAATTTCTGAAAAGGAAACATCAACATTTAAGTGGGTTTTTTTTATAAAAAAAAATTGAATTATGTGCACACTCTTGGCTTAATCTAGTACTAAGCTAGGCCTACTGTTGAACTGCTTACTAGGCCTAGGACCTAGTCCCTAGTAGCTACAGAGTAGGACGCTAGGGCTAGACCTAGGCTAGTTTTGTTAGTTGTTAGGAAACTTATGTATGTTTCCTCTTTAGAGAAATAAATCCTAGCTATTTTCTATGCACTGAAGTATGGTAATTACAGCTAGGCTTAGTCTAGTAAATAAAATTATAAAACAGTTTACTGTATTACTATTCTAATAAATATTGATAATTGTTTTTTAACAAAATTTGCAAAACAAAAAACACATTTCTTTCAAAGGGGGAGGATTTTGTCGTCTGCAATCGTAAATATAAGTATTGTTTTATTAAATTCTTTATTTTGAAATTATTTTAAGCAGTTTTATTCTTTTAACATATAAAAAATGTTAGTATAAATTTAGTATTATTATATTCATTTTTCAATTATACTACCTTATTTGAAGCAATTTATTTTATGGCCTTTTAAAAATTCATTTATTATTTACATTCTGACCTCATTTGACATTTGTGGAGCAGAAGAAAAAAAACACAACATGGCTCCTCAGAAAGCAAAGTTTGCTGATGGTATTCCAACTAAATTTACAGAAGGTTGTTGATTTAATATTATATTAATGTTAATAGTTGAAATGAAATATAAACACGGATATCCGTAGATACTTTTGAATGGTAAAAGTTAATAATATGTTTAGATTAATTAAGATAAACTCGTGAGTGACAAGACAATGAATATCTCAACATGACAACATGTGTGTTGACGCGGTGTACGGTGCGGCAGTTGCCCTTTTGGCTTTGGCATGTCTTTGTTATGAAGTCGGTTCGCCCATCATCTGTAGAATGGAAGCAACCTACTTTATTTGGCGCTACTGCTGTTTCGCACGTTATACCTTCGATTTCTCACCTAATTCCTCTTAGTCCTACAATAAATAACATTCTAACACCTGCAGCAGCATAATAGTGTTTTCCCTTCTCTAAGTCTCTTCTGTTGCTGCTGTGTCTTTTAACATGTGTACTGTACATAAATATTTTTGTATATATAAATAAAATACTAGCACTAGTAGTCTAGTACTACAGTAGCTAATACCTGTAGAAGGCATAACATAATGATTTTGAATAAGGAATATTTTTTTTCAGGTGAACGAGTTTTGTGTTTTCATGGACCACTTTTGTATGAAGCAAAGGTAATATTTCACAGTCCATTTGGCATTTACAGTATGTTTTTAAAAAAACTTATAATAAAAAATTATATTCAGTTGTTACATATTTGGGCATTTATATCAGTTTACAACAAGTACTGTAAGTCTCCACTAAAATTTAAAAAGATTACCGGTATCCATCCCATGGCATATGATAAACATGGATCGGAGAAACCCATTAAGATATAGTAGTCCTCTGATATACAGTAATCTACCAAACTTATCTGTTTATTGGTTAATTTCCCAAGTCAGTGATGCATAAGTATTATTATGCAATTGTAGTACTGTATCCAAATAAATAAATTACAAAAAATAAATTTCATATTTTCATACATACAGTATATAACATGATAATAAAGTATATCTTTTAAGTTTTAATTGATATGTGTAAAACAATTTTGTTTCTGTTATTACCAGTGTGTGAAATCTAATGTGAAGGAAAAGACAATCAAGTATTTTATTCATTACAATGGTTGGAACAAGAAGTAAGTGTGCACACTTTAAGAATATAATTAACATGGGGTAATTAGAAATGTGACATACCATTTGTTTGTGTTTTTAAAAATAGTATTTTTGTTGTTATAAATTTTCAAATTTCTGACAGTTAATTACGTTATGTTGTCCTTTTCTAGTTGGGATGAGTGGGTACCTGAAAGCCGAGTATTGAAGTTTAATGATGGAAATATCCAAAGACAAAAAGACCTGCTAGCTGCTCATTTGTAAGTATCAGCAATAAGATAGCACCATATTTGTAAGCATTGTGCCATAAACATGGCAGTTCAGTTGTAACAATCAGCTGCCATTTCATCAATCAAACTTAAGTGAGATCATTCCCCTAGCCTAAAGCTTTGTCTACACTATTAAGCTTTATGCGGCAAAACAGTGATATTACGTCATCGTATCCATATATGGGCACATCACATTTTTTTCACATGAAGTGTGATAGTGTAGACAGAGCTTAAGTGTGAATTCTGAAAATACAGCCATAGGCTATTTGTCTGCAATATCTCTATTTGATTAACAATTCATTACTTTACACTAATAGTTTGCATTCTCAAGATTGCTCTGGTGTTGTTAAACAAGAAATCTAAACTTAACCAACATTTACGACTGATGATTCTCAAAATCTGCCCTTGAATTAATTAAAAATGTGTAGGACTTGCACAGGATTATTGTTGATACATTTACAACTTGCTTGTTGCAAGTATTGACATTAATTTATTGTATCTTGTAGGAATAAAACAAGAATAGCAAAAGCCAAAGCTGCAAAACAGAAACCAGCAGATCGAGAAAAGGACCGAGAAAAAGATAAAGAGAAAGCACAAGAAGAAAAAGCATCTAAGAAGGGTAAATACATCGATATATTTCAATTAAATAAATTGACAATGTTATATGATTGTAGTAAAAGTTTGTGTTCATACGTCATGGATGGAGAAATCAGTCAACTGTGACCATGTTTGGATCTACATCACTTTCTTGTTTTGTACATATGTATGTGTATTGTTAATTTTACAATATTATTTCAGCCTCACAAACAGAAACATCAACAAGCTCAGTAGATGCACCACGGAAAAAGCGGGCAAGACTTGATCCCACAGTTGAATCGGTATTTAAATTTAGTTTATTTAAATTTTAGCCTCTTTAAATTAATTATTATTAATTATTATGGTTATTGTAATAGTAGTTTTGACTTTATCTTTATTTATAATTTTACTACAGGAAGAGACATTTATAAATAAAATTGACATCAAAGTTAAGATACCAGATGAATTAAAACCGATTCTAGTAGATGACTGGGACTTGGTAACAAGACAGAAGCAGGTATGGTAAATTCAGCGCAGAATATAGAATCTTATTACTTTGCCTATCATCAGGGAGGTCTCACTTATCCTGTTTGTAAAGCTCTGTCTACAATAGGGAGGTTTCGCAACCTTACGAATACGATAACAAAAACGGTTACGTCACACATTTGTGAAACTTTTGAGCTGATCCCCATTTCATATTCGTAAAGCGTATACGTGTTGACGAATATCACCAGTCATATTCGTAACTACAAAACGAGTATAGTTTTTGATCTATTTTGCACATTTTGCATTTGAATCAGGAATGATTCATGATTATAATATAATTATAGATTTATTGAAAGTAATTTACTAAAGTAATTTACTAAAATGCCAGGTCAATTTTGATAAATAGCAGTCCTCACTCGCCTTGATGTTACGCTAGGCTTAGGCAGCCAAGCGCTCAAATTTACCAGTCATATTTTGGACGGCGCCCTCAATATTTCGTTGCCATGCGAAACAGATTTTTACTGGCTTACGAAAACGAATACGTGTGCGTGACGTATCCGTTTTCGTTTATGTGACCAAAAAATGTAATGTGCCCAATGGACATGATGATGTCATATCACTACCATATTAAAGCATATCACTACCATCATTTGTTTTGTCAATCTAGTCTGATAGTGTAGACATACCATTTTATGTTAAATTTATAATAAAATAATAATTTTTTAATTTGATTTGACAGCTGGTGCACCTTCCTGCAAAAACCACCGTGGACCAACTTCTGGACGATTACATAAAGCACAAAAAATTAAAGAAGGATCTATCGCCTGCCAAGTAAGTAAAGATTGATATTGAATATGAAAATATGCTAATTTTTATATTTCAAACTAGAAAACTTTTCTTTAAGAATCAAATGTTGCTTGTATCTTTGGGATCTTGTTTAGAAAAGGTTTTAAAAATAACTCAGCGTATTAAGGCCAACTTAGACAACGTCGTACAATGAGGCCCGATGAGTCGTCTCGTTGGGAGAAAATGACTACGCCTGACAGTATCTCAGGACAACTCGTCTCGTCGGGATTCAACTCGGACAGCACAAGACGTTGTCTGATTTGGCCTTTACAGGCCAATAATCTTGGAATCTTTATGTTTCATTGTAAACCTTATATATTCTATCTTACTTTGTTTTAGAGAAAGTGCGATTGTTGAGATAACGCAAGGTATCAAAGAGTATTTTAACACGATGCTTGGAACACAGCTTCTCTATAAATTTGAAAGGCCTCAATATGCAGATGTATGTTTTTTTCTGTCTTTTAACTTGTGTATATATAGCTTTTTAAATACTTCAAATTGTATCCAGTTTTCTGTCTTAATAAAGATAACTTGAACGTCTTCAATCTACTTTCAGGTACTTTCTAAGCATCCTGATGAGCCAATGACAAAAGTATATGGAGCGCATCACTTACTACGTCTATTCGGTAAGATATATAAACCTTTACATGTTCTTTATCACCTGATATATGACTTAATATGTATGATTAATATTCAGTTCTATTTGCCATCATTAAGACCAATTTACACAGACGAGTGGTAACGGTAATGGAAAACCGCGTAACTTGTCCCACATAGAATCTGTATATGTCAACCGCCCACCTGCTCCGTGGTTTGTGTAAACAATTAAGTAGATACTACATTTTTGTTTTCCGTTAATACCATTTACCACTTACCATTACTGCTAGTATGTGTAATTTTGCTGTTATGAGACCTCGAAAGTTGAGATTAGTGTAAATTTTCCTTACAGTGAAAATTGGCAACATGTTGGCCTACACAACCCTTGATGAAAAAAGCGTATCGCTGCTTCTCACACACGTACACGACCTGCTGAAATACTTGTACAAAAACTCAACGACGTTTTTCCAAGAAAGCGACTATGAAGTTGCACCCCCGGATTATCATCGAAAAGCCTTGTGATTCAAGGTTGAAATGAATCAAACTTTAGTTTTTTATTTAAAGATGTATTGTCCCCCAAAATCATGAAAAATAAAGATTTTTAAAATCGGACTTTGATTAGGCCATTTTGCAGTTTTAATGAAGTTGTTCACTTCCATAAGAAAAAAAACGGGGGAAAAAAATTATTTCACCTATAAAAAGACAAAATAAACAGTTAAATTACCCAAAACCTCATTGTCTTCCAGACAATTTGACCATTTTTTGCTTTAAATTACATTTTTCTCAGGTAAATAAATTTTTTTCAGACCCAATTGTTTCTGAGAGTGAATAACTATTATGTGATATTAAAATAACATATTCAACAAAAAAATTAAAAAAAATTTTTTTTTAGGGGGACAATATATCTTTAAGAAATACATTCTATGAATTGTAGTTATAATCATGATTTCTCCCCAGGGCCTTCGCAGCACTAGTAGTCTGTTTAAGCTAAAATGTTGAATTGTGATATTTTAGCTTTGTTTATATTGTACACCACAGTGTTTCTGCTGGAATGATGGTATAGTATTAAACCTTTTTTTACTCTGGTATAAAACTAGTAGGCCGCTGACACTGTGTTCAATTGTACGCTCATGTCCATATATGGGTGTGCAAGAAACCAGTTAGGTCATGGTCACTGTTCAATCCATGTAATTGGTTAAATTAAGGTGGACATATATTAATGACATGTGACCACTAGTCTGGGTCTCATCCTGGAGAGAACATTTATACTTTAGAAAAACCACAGAGCTTGTGTTAATTCATGAAGATTTCTCTATGGTTATTTGTAAAAGAAATAAATAACTTAAGGTCGATATTATTTCATGGAGAAAACATTAGTTTGATTTTGTGAGTAGAAAAAATGGTTTGTGTTTTTAAGCTTGATTTTGTGATAAAACAACCTTTTTTTGCGAATGGTAAACCTTGTAATATAATTTAAAGTGAAAAATAAATTTCTTTTCATTTTGTAAAAAAAGTCTTTATTTTTGTCCAGAAATATTTCTGTTTCATGTTTAACATAAGGCTTATTCAACTATTTTTCATACACACCCAACAGCGAGCAACTCGCAAAATTACAGGATGGATAAACTATTTAATAATTTATTGTGGTTATAAACCAAGTCTCATTTGAGGCTTAGTAAGCGGAGTTTTAACTTACTTCACTCACTCTTTCACTAGGTCAGGTTTGACCCCCGACCTTGTGATTGAAAAGCAAGCACGTTAACCACCAAGCTGCTTATGAAACTGCGAGAAGTTCAAAGAGCTGACGTCCACAGAATGGATGTGGACAAGCCTACATATACACAAAGGCTTTCTTCGTTAGATTTAGCATTCACCCTCTAAAATTACACATTTCACAGGCTCTTTAAAAGTGAATGGCTCCAGATGATATAAAGTTTATAGTGTACACCAGTCTTTGGTACAGTAGCATTTAACTGTTTTACCCTGTGCCTTGTATAAAACCAGTAGGTCACTGTTCAATTGTACTGTATACACCCATGTCTATATGGGTATGCAAGGAACCAATGGGTTACTGACACTATTCAATTGTATACACCCATGTCCATATATGGGTATGCAAGGAACTAATAGGCTACTGACACTATTCAATTGTATACACCCATGTCCATATATGGGTATGCAATGAACTAATAGGTCACTGACACTGTTCAATTGTATACACCCATGTCCATATATGGGTATGCAAGGAACCAATGGGTTACTGACACTGTTCAATTGTATACACCCATGTCCATATATGGGTATGCAAGGAACCAATAGGTTACCGACACTGTTCAATTGTATACACCCAAATCCATATATGGGTAGGCAAGAAACTTGCCTTTTTTTTGGCCATCTTTATCATAATGAAGCATTTTGAAGCAACGTTCACAAAAGAATCCTGGATCACTTGTTATGTGGGTATCCTCTTTGGTAATCCATCTACAACGGAAAAATACAGACAGACATCAACAGTCTACAGTACTTTAAAATGTAAATAAAAGGTTTGCGAAAAGTTGTTGTGAGTACTACTTTATTGTACTTAATGTATTTATTGGATCAACAAAAAAAAATTTCAATTTTATATTATTCATATTATAAAGCAATAATATTCTAATACTTGAAAAAAAATTATGATATGAAAGAACAACATATGATAAATGGTAATACACTTACCTTGAGACTCGCTCATTGCAGATCTGACAAATGTTCATATAACGAACACGTTTATATATTACAACTGGGTATGCGTTTAAGTCTTGGCAATCTTCATTGTGAAGTAACCTAGAAAAAAACAGCAGATTTAGGTACTAAATTCCTCACTGGATTCCCCACACTTAGGAACACTATATTTATTAGAGAGAGACAGAGAGTCTGCACATCTGTTTGTTGTACAAATTTTTGCTATTGCACCAATCCATACAAATGAGAAATCAACATGTTTTGGGAAGCTTTACACTACGATTGAAAATTATTATATTTGGATCCAATATTCTAGCCAACAAACACTCAATCAACCACATAACCTCTCGCCATTCTGGCGGAGGTAATAATTCTGAATAATGTTCAACTGCTCACCGTATATCTGTAAACATAAAGACATGCTCACAGTCACCCTGATGCTGGTAGAGATAGGGGTAACCAAGGCGTACATTTAAATCAGCAATGGTCACTTTATCCATGTTAGCAGTCTTGAATGATTCAGATCCCTCCAAATTGCGTTCCTGTGCCCACTTAATTATGGGTCTTGAAATAATAATAGAATTATATTAATGTCTACACTATCAAACTTTATGTGACAAAAAACGTGATGTGCTCATATATGGACATAATCATGTCATATCACTACCATATTTGGGTATACCATATGTGGTTGTATTCACCAATCATACTTAAGTGAGATCCTTTACTATTTCACTTAAGTAAAATATTAAAAATGTTTGTTATTGTCTTAGATTTGGGTTCGACACCGGCAAATCAAACGTCAATGTTTCGTTTTCACGCGACTACGCAAATATCGACTGGTGCACAGCCGCATAGAGCATCCATCTACTTACAGTGAATACAGCCAGATTTTAAAACCTGGTCTTTATTTAAAAACAAAACTTACTGACTAAGATCAGTACACAAAGGATCACTAAAGTCATTATAAAAAGTCCCCTCAATAAACAAGAATGACGACTTGAAAAGTGATTCGAACCGAGTATCTTGTGGTAGATCAGGGTTCTCACTACATTCATTTGGAACTTGAAGATCAGAGACACAAACTAAACGATCAAGAAGTATGGATAATGCTTGTTCTGGAAGCACAAGAATTTCCCTGTCAACCTAAACAAATAGATTTACATTTTATACACTTATTTCTCTTTTTTACATACAAAACAAAATTCAAACAAAATAAAGAAATCATAAAAGGGAAGAAAATAAAAACTAGTGGGAGGCTGCCTAATTTCAAATATGTGGCATTTTTTTCTGCCACTCAGGCAATATTACAATAGAAGATGATTAGGAAGCAGTAGATAGTGTGAGTAATGTTTTGGCAAATAAAAGTTGAGAGTTTTAAATAATACATATACATTATTCAACTATTTTTAGCACAACATTCTAATAAAAAAAATACAAATATTAAACGGTTATCACTTTGTGATGGATGAAATGATGCCCTACTGTACTTACCTTGCATATAAATTTGACATTTTTTTCTAGAAAGGCAACAGACACTACTACTTGTGGTTGGTCTAAGATGTCAATGTCTTTGTCGGTAGTCTTAGCTCCATGTTTCTAAAAAAAATATGGTAAGTATGTTTAGCGGGTCAACAGATCATCTCCAAAGCAGAATGGAAGCAATGTGATGAAGTTTTTGTTAGCCTATAATATAATAATATTATTTTCAACTTACAATGTCAAATCTGTTTTTATGGTAACTTGATACAACACCAAGTGTTCTTTTCATCTTTTCAGCTCTACGAAATCTATATAAAAGAATAAATAAAATAAATTAACATTTATTTAAAATGGAAAAGCGAACTTAAATTAGCTGATTTTGTCTAGTATGTAAGTGTGTATACAAGAGTGATTAAAAATTGAATTATGGAAGTATAAAATATCTAAGTTCATTTATCTAATTAATTGGTTTGTCATTCATACATTCATCAATTAAAGACCCCTTCCCTGCAATTTTGGACGTTTTTTGGAAAATAATACATATATATCACTTTAAAAACATTAAACCATGTCATTCCTTGTCTTAAATGTACGTTTTATGGTAAATTATGATAAAAAGTGAGAAACAATGCACTACCTAAGTAGCTCGCGGCGATCGACCTCTCGTGGACGGTCTTAGGCCTAACCTAGCTAGGCTTAGTTTTGTAGGCCTAGCTGGTAAACATCGGTAACGTACGAAAATCGTACGCTAGCTATATACCTAGCCTGCGTATCCGGATATTCACCCCCTGGACATTTACCCCCGGAAAACTACCCCCCGGACAACCACCACCTGGACAACTACCCCCTTAGGACAACTACCCCCTTAGGACAACTACCCCTTTAGGACAACTACCCCCCGGACAACTACCCCCGGACAAATACCCCCCGGACAACTACCCCCTTAGGACAACAACCCCCTTAGGACAACTACCCCCTGGACAACTACCCCCTGGACAACTACCCCCCGGACAATTACCCCCTAGGAACAACCTGACTCTGCAACAGTGTATAATAGGTAGTTGACCGGGGGGTAGTTATCCTAAGGGGGTAGTTGTCCTAAGGGGGTAGTTGTCCGGGGGGTTGTTATCCTAAGGGGGTAGTTGTCCTAAGGGGGTAGTTGTCCGGGGGGTAGTTGTCCTAAGGGGGTAGTTGTCCGGGTGGTAAACATCCGGGGGGTAACTGTCTAGGGGGTAGGTGTCCTAGAACCACCTAGCCTGACGTTGTATAGTTGCTGCATTAATTGTAGGAGTCTTCCATTTGTTTTGGCCTCACGATCGATTGAAAAGTGGGCGAATTACAGGTGAAAAACAAAAATATCAATCCGCGCGCAATGCATTTTGGGATTTATAGCGGGCCGCTATAATTATTAGAATCGACTTATTTTTCACATTTTTAACCGTTTAAAGACGAAAAAGTTATCGCAATAGGACCATATAGTATTATTTTTACATTAAATATAGTTTGTGATCTTAAATTAGATCTAAAAAACGTAGGGAAGGGGGCTTTAATACATCAAACCATTCATAAAACTATGAAAATAATTTATCTTTCAAGGTTGTTTTCGGTGTAGAGTAAAGCTTGGTTCACACGGGGCGTGTAACACAGCAAATGAGTGTGAACTAAGCTTAAGATGAAGATTTACAGTTTTTTTACACTATTGATCAAAGCACTTACCCTAAACACATAAGATGCTCACCACCTTTAGGAAGAGACTTAGCCAGATCAAAATGTGCCATCTCATCAGGCAGCTTGCCAGACATCAATTTATCTGGGCTACAATTGACAAACACAACCCACATTAGTGACATTCCAAAAAAATAATTATACAATATATCTTAGGTGTATCTATTTGAGCCGATCCAACAACTTGTTAGGCAAGTGCAATAAAAATGTTTGGAACATAAAAACCAGAATTGGTGTGTTGGTATTATGAGGATTTAATGAATTTTTAGATATAACTCTTCTCAGAGAGTATAGGCCAATGTCTGTTTATCCAGGTAAGTTAAGCACAAAATAGAAACTTAATCTGCTAATTTACTTGCAAACTGTTCCAAGTTCATCAATTGTGGTATCTTCAACTTCCATCAACTGCACAATTTCTGATTTAATAAGTGCCTCCCTTTTTTCTGCGTCTTCATTTGCATTTTCTGTAGCGATGTTGTTCGGTAAGAGATCTTCCTCATCAAAGATTTCCCTACATGCCTCATAGAAACTGCCAATGTGAACGAAGTCGGAAATGTTTGTACGTATCGAATTCTCTTCCAAGTTTGTAAAATATTTACCAATGCTCATTATAACTGAAAAGTAAACGAAAAGTTAAAATTAAATGTTCGCAAAACAAAAGTTGCTATTCTATTGATTTCATGCAGATTTTGTTTTTCCTACAAGGATAATATTATTACACGATCGTTAAATAGTACGCACTATTGCACGCCATGTGACCCACAATCAATATCAAATCACAATCCAATAATGAAAAAAGACAAATTTATATAGATTTTTTTCAATTTTCTCCAAATGACACAGTACACATACATCAACACACACAATCAGTCAGTTGGCAATTTATTATACATATATGACCTCATACAGTAGGCCTACATTGGAACATAATTAATACTGTGAATTAAAACTTGCGTTATTTGGATATATTAATATGTTATTTTCATACAAATTTCATTATAATTCACCCTGCAGGAACTTCTTGAACTTGAGTCTCCAATGCTGCTCCCTCTCGCGGCAGAGTAGATAATCCTTTATTTACTTCCGGGATGATCAACGTCATAGATTTTACAACTAAGCCTCTTCAGAGCGGCTTAGCAATTGGTTAGAGTAATAAAATATTGGTGATGTTGGCCAATTGTGGAGGTTGTTAAATCTATTGATTAATTGTGTTTACGCGCGCCAAGAACAAGTCCGTTTTTATCATCAGGAGGAGAAAAGGTCTTTTTGCAACATCATCAGAGCATAATTTTTTGCAGATTATCCATGTAAAATTGTGTCTAAAATAAATATATATCTTTAGGTATAATATAATAGAAGAGTATCAGGTAGATACACGCAAAATGGAAGAAAATAAAAAGAGAAATGCTTCACTTGCTGGTAAATATGTTTGGTTTTGTAAATCGCTCAATCTAGCGGCTAGCCAGGCTCTAGATAGTAAGCTAAGAGCCTACACTACTACTAGGCCTACACCGTACCACAGCACAACACAGTTGTACCTGGACTAGCCCAGCCTCTCTGGGCTGGGGTCGGCATGCAGCGCTAGCTAGTCTAGACCTAGACTGATCATGCTCAGTTCAAGTTGCCTCTTGTCTTGTTAAATTAAAGAGTATTTTATATTTATTATAATAATATTATTAATAATAGGGCCTAATATGAATTTACGATTATTTTGTATTAAATAATATTTATATAATATGCACTTGTCAATTGTATGACCCACTATACGACCCCCAGAAGAGGTGCGTCATGGGTGCATCATTTACAAATAATTATTGATGCAGGGGTACGTCAAAAAACCTAGATGGTACGTTACATCAATGAACAATATGGTGCATCAATGTCCGTCACTTTACCACCCACCATATCATAATGCACTTGTCAATTGTATGACCCACTATACGACCCCCGGGAGAGGTGCGTCATTGGTGCATCATTTACAAATAATTACTGACGCAGGGGTGCGTCAAAAAACCTAGATGGTACGTCAAATCAATGACCAATGGTGTGTCAATGTCCGTCACTTTACCACCCAAAATATCATAAAAAACATGGTCACAGTGCGTCAAAATGGGTGCGTCATGGCCACCTAAAGGTAAGTCACATTATTGACGCATGGGTGCGTCATGGTATTCATAAGGTATGACGCACATCGGACAAATGACGCACCTCTCCCGGGGGTCGTATAGTGGGTCATACAATTGACAAGTGCATAAACAACATGGTCACAGTGCGTCAAAATGGGTTGGTCATGGTCACCTAAAGGTAAGTCACATTTTGACACAGGTGCATCATGGTATTCACAGACAAATGACGCACCTCTCCCGGGGTTGTATAGTGGGTCATACAATTGACAAGTGCATTATTCATCATCATGTGACAATTACTAATAAATGTTTATTTGCAGCCTTTGAATTGGTTTTGAAATTGATGTTGTTTATCATTAATTTTAATTAATCCAGTTGTTATTGTTAATTTTAATTAACCCAGTTTTTAATATTGTTATTCATTTTATTTCTTTGACTTTTATTTCATAGTACACCCATAAAATATAACATTCAATAACAAAGAGGGGGAAAAAATTCAATGAATTAAAAAAATTGTTTGGCAAATTTATCTACCAATCAATGTTCTGTTTATTACATTTGAACATGTCAAATGTGAATAATTTAAAATTTATTTCAGGTCCATTTTAAATCTGTATGAGTTTCTTTTTTTTAAGGTATAGACAGGCCACCAGCAACAAATGTTATTGTAAGCCCTCCATCAAAAAAACTAAAACAATGTAAGTAACAAGTTGCATCTACAGTTAACTGAAAATATCTTGTTTTGCATGTATAATACTGCAGATGTAGATGTAGATGTTTACTAAATTTAATTGTGCTTCTCATGGGCATCATACAGTAGGAGTGTTAGGTGAGTGATCGCACTCCGATGCCTAAAAGGTCAAGGCCTGATTCTGTTGACCACTATCCTCTTGTTGGACTATGCCATTGTAGGTTATACTTTATTTCTGAAATGTTAATCCGAAGAGTGCATCCTATGGTTGAATGATATGGCAAGCATGAAAGACTGTTTATAAGAGCATTGTTTTAAGATTTAGAGTCAAAGTTAATTTATAAAAGGGTTCTCATAATAAAAAAACAAAACAAAAAGAATTATCAACCTGCCTGATTTCAAATGGACAACTAAATTGTATTTTTTTCTAATTTTCTAGGTCGATTGCCATTCCAACTTTTAACGCCATCACCGACACCTAACCAAAAGCCAGCGGCGCAGATAGATCAAGAAACAAATAAAAGAAAACGCGCTGTGTCTGGGGAATCGTTAGAGTCCCCAGTCAGCCGAACAAAGTCATCTGAAAATAAACCAAAACTAGCTCCAGTAAAGAAATTTAAATCTATCAGTAATTCCACATCTGATGCTGAAGTGAGCTCAAGCTCTGAAGCTGCCTCAAGTCACGTGTTGGTATTAGAAGCCGATAGTAGTTCGCAGTCATCAAAGCCGGTTGTACTTGATCAGTTCTTTAATAAAACGCAACAGCCTGAAGTTTCTACATCAGACGGCGAGGACGTAATAGAAAGATGTGGTTTGAAATCGAGCAAGCGTGATGAAGAAGACAAAATCATTGATGAGTGCATTAAAGAGGTTCTTGATAAGAAGAAATCTAAAACACCAAAAGTTGACATAATACAAGCCTCTCCTGATACTTCAGTGCAGAAGTCACCAACAGCTACAGAGAAAGGTAGTTCTGTAATGGACGATAATAAAATGAATCCAGATAGATCAAAAAAGTCTGAGTATACTGTCGATGATGACTGTATAATCATTACAGACTCACCCCTAAAGGCTGATGATGATTGTTTCATTCTCACAGACGCGGCAACAAAATCTAAAGATACAACCGGTGACGATTCTATAATTACTGGAACACCAAAGATGTCTAAACATGCATCGAAAGATGACGATTGTATAATTCTTATCAACATGCCAAAGATGTCAAAAGATAACGACTGTGTGTTTCTGAAAGACACGCCAAAGACCTCTAAAATCAGCATCATTTCACCCAAGCATGCAAGTGAGAAAGAGGAGAATGCCAAAACAGTAAGTCCTAAAGATGGTGAGATGGATGTGGTGACAACACCAGTTCATGTCCGCACAGGTGCAACACCAGTTAGGAAGTTGTCAACATCAGTAGTGGCAGAAAAAACTCCTGAAGTGAAGGAAAGGACACCTGTCACAAAGGGGAAGACTCCAAATAAGGTACAAAGTTTTAAATATTTTCACTTTAAAATCAGGAAAAAAAAACCTACTAACTAATAACTATTACCATATTTTTATTGATTTAATTACGGTATATGTTTTAAAAAAAGGAATAAAAAATATTTATTTATTTATACATCTTTTTATAGACTCCCAAGTCAGCAAAAGCCGTCGAAAAAGAGGCTGAAAGAAAAAGAAAACAAGAAGAAAAGGTTGGTAAATTTTGTATTTGGCAATTTATGCACGATGCTGCTTTCTGGGAACCTTTTAGGAGGTTCAACTGCATATGTGTAATTGTGGAAGTTCATAGACTTTTGGTATCTTTATGACTCATAAAATTGTATTATTGTGTTGTATAATTTCTACAGGAGAGACTTATAAAGGAAAAGAAACAAAAATTAGAGGAAGAAAAGGCAGAAAAACAAAGAATAAGAGACGAAGCAAAAGCGGCAAAAGAGAAAGAAAGACTAGAAGCAAAACGAATGAAGGATTTAGAAAAAGAGAAGAAGGAAAAAGAAAGGCTTGAAAAGAAACAAAAGGAGGAAGAATCAAGACAAGAAATACTGAAAAAGAAAGAAGAGGAAAAGAAGAAGAAACAAGAAACACTAGAGTAAGGAATACAAATGATAAAGAAATAATGTAATGTAGCACCATAGAACCAATAACAAGATGAGAACCAATAGGAAACAGTTGTGTTTTTCATTGTGTCAAGAGATGATATGCCATAATATGATATTTTGAAAGCAAATGGCCTTTTTGAGGCCACTATCTATCTATTAGCGCTCCTGGTAAACCTATACTAAATGCTTGATGTCTTATAAATTAATTACCCAGTAAGTTATAGAATGTCTAAATCATCCCAACAAATAGTCCAGAAATACATCTAATTTTGTTCTATATGTGGAAAATAAACGTTAAACAAATTTATATGATAATTCAACAGAGCTAAATTACAAGAAAAAAAGAAGAAAGAAGATGAGAAACGAAAACAGGAGGAGGAAGAAAGTAAATTGAAAGAAGAAAAAGTAGGATTTATTAATTATTTAACAGTTGTACTGTGCATTAATTCAACTAAAACATACTGTACCGAGGGGGTTGTACAGCTGCCACACAAACCCCCACGCCAACCTCTAACCCCTCTCCAGGGTGGTTCAATAGTTGGCTGTATTTGTGTACCAACAACTATCTCTTTTGGGACACCTCTATTAAGTGGACACTTTCCTGTGAAAAAAGGGGCAATAATTATATATTTCAAAATATTTCATTTATACAGAGACTGAAACAGCAAAAGCAAGAAAAGAAATTTTTCAACTTTTTTACCAAAGCCCCGGAACCTGCTGCTCCTAGTGAGAAAACCACCCCTGATCTGAGCTGCGGTCCATTTGCGGCATTTGAGTTGAAAGATGGAATGACCCTTGCACCACGGGTGCGCAAAGTTATTGATGATGACGCAAAGCAAGAATTGACAAGATCTATTAGCAACCAGGTAAATTGGTTTTGATAATGGCAGGGTGAAATTGCCAATGAATTGTGTGCTTTCTAGGCATTTTGAAAAAAAATATATTATGTGTGGATATTTTGGTACTGAAAGTGGTTCAACATTAAATAGCAAATATAATAAAGTATGACTCATTAAATGCATTGTTTAGAGAACAAATAATTATTATTTCTGTAAAAGACTTACTAAAGTTTAACTGTGTTTTGTTCATTGTCTAATAGATTGAGGCTGCATCATATTTGAAAGATATCAAGTGTGCTGGATTTAAGCCAGGGAAAGATTTCAAAACGCCAAGGTTTGTTTTTGCTGTTGCCACTAATTATCTAGTTAACAACCATAGATGTATTATATTACAACTAGATAGTCAACTCCAACACAACTCAAAAAGAAGGCCATCGAATAAAGCTCTGTCTACACTATCAAACTTTATGTGATAAAAAAAGTGATGTACCCATATATGAACATGATGATATCACTACCATATTTGGGCATATCACACTTTTTTTGTCAAACATAAGTAAAACACTCTTTTAGTATATAAAAAATGTATTATGTAGTAAATTTGAGTTTTTGTATAATTTCAGGCCAATTGAACCTGATGTTGTTGTCATCTCGGAAGGGAAGCAACTTCTTAAATGCAAGTTTCTTAAATTCCATGAAAATTATCGACCTGCTTTTTATGGAACCATGAGGAAAAAGAGTGGAAAAGTACGAGCTCGGAACCCATTTGCTTTGGATGAGGTTTGTCAAATTGTTATTAAGCTTCATTGATCTAGTATTTAAATTAGAAATATTTTTTAAATGGTTTACATTTCTGAAGCTCTGTTTACACTATCAAACTAGTTTGACAAAAAAGTGTGATGTGCCCAAATATTGTAGTGATATGACGTTATCGTGACCATATATGGGCACATCACAATTTGTTTGTCACAAAATGTTTGATAGTGTAGACAGAGCTTTAGTTGTATAACTTTATAGAATTATATTTTAAATGAAAAGTTTATTTTCTTTTTCTTTCTAAATTACTAATGAATGATTTTCAATGTCAATGATTTACCTAGAATTTACAGAAATAAAAACTGCTTTCTTAGAAAAATAAAGTATTTAACTGAATTTTAGTTGTGTAAGCTTAAAAAGTATTACACATTTAAACTTTATGTTTATCCAATCCAAGTGACTCTCATCAGGAACACACACGGTTGAGTTTCTGTTGTAAAAACATGATCATATTCATTAATTCAACATAATATAACAAGAAGTCCATAATCATTTGTTTTACTGAAGCATTTAAATTGATTTATTTTTTTAAGATTTTGGATTATGAGGTGGACAGTGATGAGGAATGGGAAGAGCCTGGAGAGAGTTTGTCTAATTCTGAGGTATATAAACAAATATGTGTATATAATTTATAGTTATTAAACTGAAGAAAGATTTGTATATGATATACGGCCATACAGCGTTGAAACACCGGTTCTTGTCAGATCACCAAAGTTAAGCAATGTTGGGCCCGGTTGCATTCTGGTTGGGAGATATATATACCAGATTTTCGAATTTCCCGGTTAAGCAGGTTGAGGACAAATATAATACCTTTACATTTATAATATATAATGCAGGTCAACCATCATAGTAATTCTACTTTTATTGTAAAATCAGGGTGAAGATGAACCAGCTAGTGATGACGATGAGGATGATGATGGGTTCTTTGTTCCCCATGGTTACCTGTCTGAAGATGAAGGTGGTAACGAATGCGAGGTATACCTTTTAAATTTCTCTATCAAACTTTATGTGACAAAAAAATGTGATGTGCCCATATATGGACATGATGATGTCATATCACTACCATATTTTGGCACATGACACTTTTTTGTCAAACTAGTTTGCTTGCTTGTAACACACTGCTGAGTTTTAATTTCACAATAGTGTCTATCCTGCTTTTGCCCTATAAAGCAAATTTTAATTATTTAAAAAACAGAGCCACGTGTAAAATTCAATTCATTCATTCTATTATTAAAATAATATATCAATATAAGAACTGCTATGAAATTTATATAATTTAAAAACAAAACGCACTATCATCATGAAACAAAACGTCTTGCAATCATGTTATTTCAGGATGGTATAAAAAAGATGAAAGAAAAGCAAGCAGCTAAGGCCCAGGCATGGGAAGCTGGTTTAAAAAAGAAGCTTGAAGTTCTAACACCAGAACTGATTGGTCCAATTTGGGTGGGCGAAGACAACGACCACCAATCAAAACAATGGAAAATACTGCAACAGTATGCAGCTATCGTTTTAGTGAATACTCCCATATCAACTAGTTTTAGCAAGTCACCTGCGAAAGAAAAGACTGAATCTGCAGGTGAAGCTGATGGTAAAAATATTTTGGGAAGAAAAGGTGTGCCTAAAGAAGGTGAGAAAAAACATTTTTAAGTTGATATTTTATTGTTTATTGTTTCATATACAGTATTTCTGTATTTTGCATATGAGACAAGTTATTGCTAGGGGCCCCAGTTATTGTCAAGTAACTGAATAAATGTGTATGAATTGAATTGGAATTGAGTGTAATTCAGGTTTACAGTGGAACCCCTAGAGGTCACCTTTGTGACCCAAACAAAGTGTCCTGTTAATAGGGGTAATAGGGGTTGTTGGCTGTAGTGTTTAAACATATATTTCCCGTAGTTAAGTTGCACAGGAAAGAGAAACTCTCAATAAGGGTGTCCTCTGAATAGGGGTGTCCCAAAGACTGTATAAACATTTTTGACTACATTGATATTTTTGGGCATCAGTAAAGGAAACAACAACAGGAAGTAAGCCCATGTTTTTAAAAAAAATAGAATAAAAAATAAAAGATTTTTACTGATTTTTATTGCCTGCATTGCATTTTTTGTAAGACTTATCAACTGAAAATTAGTATAATAATAATAGTAAATATTATGATTACCATAACTTATGCAAACAGCCAATTAACTTTCCTTCACTGAAAGTCCTGCTTGGCCAGTGAAACTTACTGAGACAGATTCAACTAGCCAAAGAATCTAGAGTGACTGCTATTTCTCAGTTAATGGTGAATTGAATTTTGTTTTTCTTTTATTACTTATTAACAGCAATACCTGATTTAATCCAATTGGTACATGGCAACACAGCCGGTATCAAGACACTAAGTCGCACATTCCGTGAATACTGGAATAAGAAGGAACAAAATGGTGCTACAGAAAATGTAGGAAAAGGTGAATCTTCGCCTGGTAAGAACGCTTCATGTGCTGATACTAGAGAACCATCGCCAGTAAATGATCATTTAGAAAGTTCAAGCCGTCCAACTACACCGTCTGCTGATGCAGAATTTAGTATATCCGCTCGTCAAATGAAACTAAAGATTAACAAGATCGCTGTACGTGAAAGACGTAATGGTTACGATCGTGATTGTTGGTACGTTCATGAAGAGTTATTAACAAAGCATAATCTTCTTGATTTACCGGTTCCAAATGCCGCTGTAGTTGTTAAAGAAAAGAAACCTAAAAATGCAGATACCTGTGTGCAGACTTCAACTCCAAAAGTTAATCAAATTGCGCAGTTTGCAAAAAAACTTTCGCCAGAGGCTTACCAAAAGCAAACACAGCAAAGCTTGGCAGTCTTGAAAGAAAAGCAAGATCAGGAGAGGATAAGAAAAGAACGAGAGAGGGCGCTGCAACTTAAGCTGCAACAACAACAAATTGAAAGATATCGACAAGAACAAGAGAAGGCCGCTCAGTTAGCGTTGTCGAATGCGCGAAAGGCAGCACAGTCTGCAACGTCAAATCATTTGATGCAGCAATCTTCACTTTTACAATCGATTCATGTGATGCCTTCATCCCAGGTCATACTTCAACGATTACCATCTGTTTTTACCTCAACACAAGATGGTCAAACTTCTAAACCTTGTCCACCTCAGAAGACGATGCAAAATGTAGTGGAAATACTAGTTAAAAAACAGAACCTTTTATTGAATGCATCATCTGGTGGGGAAAAAAGTTTACCTCAGAAACCTTTTAACTTATCAACCTCTGATGAAAGTCTCCCTCAGAAAATGGAAGTGGATTGTGGGTATTCTGCAGATTCTGAGGGACAAGGGTTATAATTGGGGTTTTTCTGTAGAACCCCTCTTTTGGGATAGCCTTATCAAGGGAACACAAGAGGACACATTCCTATTAAGAGTGAACACTCCTATTAAGAGTGCATATTCCCTATTAAGAGTGCACACTCATATTAATTGGACACACCCCTATTAAGAGGACACACTCCTATTAAGAGTGCACACTCCTATCAAGAGGAAACACTCCTATTAAGAGAATACACTCCTATTAAGAGGATACACTCCTATTAAGAGGACACATTCCTATTAAGAGTGCACACTCCTATTAAGAGGATACACTACTATTAAGAGGATACACTCCTATTAAAAGGACACACTCCTATTAAGAGGACACACTTCTATTAAGAGTGCACTTCCCATGAAATGAAAGCGGGAAAATATTAGGTAAAAGTATGCTATAAGGGACGCATTATTATTGGTGGTTACTCTATCTGTAATGTTAATTGATCTATGATCTGGTTATTTAATGATAATTTTTAATGTAGTTCCATCAGACGATTTCCACTCATTTAGCCTATTTATACTGTAGTATCTATAGTATTTTTGTAATTTTTATTTCAAATATTCATTGAAATATAAATATTGTTCTGTATTTTGGCAAAATTAAACCTTTTGATACGGTGTACCGCTATTTAAATACAGTAGTGAATGGTGTTTTTTTTTTAATGTACGTACTCAGACATCAATTCCATCGTACTTACGACGTAGACACAGCGCAAGCGAGTTGGCAGATTAGCAAGCGACAGTTCGAATAATCCATCGCTTGTGATTGGTCAAATCATTTACGTTGCACATACGTCCTTGCGATGCGTAGCGGGAAAGGGATACCTTCAGCAACTGACAATTTCACTTAATAGAGATGTCCATTCAATAGAGGTTTGCCGTCCTAGCGCTATAATATATAACATAATATTTTCCCTCGGGTAATGTCCCTTTAAAGAGGGATTTAACTGTATATTGATTCATTGAAGTACAGGATTCTATTCGGTTATAGCTTCTTTTTTTTTAAATTTAAGTAAATTGTATCCGTTTGCGTGATGCTTGTGAGATAACCATCGTGTTTCGAAATCTAAAATAACAACTATACAAGCACAATTAGACCGGGCGCCCAGAAAGTTTATTCATGTGAAAAGCCACAAAAGGTTTGATGGGCTGATTATGTAGATATATGGCTAAGATGCAATAATCAATATTGCTGCCGGGTCCTATCCTGTAAATTTTCCATGGGGACACCAAATAAGGGAGGTAAAAAATGGATTTAATCATGTAAAAGCCACACGGATAAAAGTTTTTGGACATTGTTCCCATAATATGTGTATACAATGTTAAAACAGTAATGACAGCAACTTTATCCTGTAAATGTTAGAAAAACAAAGTAGGGTAGTCTACTAAACCGAAAGTTCTGTAATTGGTGTAAATTTACCACGATGCTAATATGGAATGTAGTTTGAAATTATGTTTACATTTTACACAATCGCAATTTAAAATTAAACCTCAAAATAAACCAATCCGCGGAGAGTTAGCGTTTGACTTTTAACATCGTATCGAATTTAGAATTGTACCTACTGCGTTTCGCAACATATTTAACATTCAGAGGTTAATTTGGACATGAACCAAACTGTTTATGGTATTTTAGGTTAAGTGCTTGTCTATTAACTTTCTCATAACAACACGAAGAGTTATTTGTTTATCCAAGTTATAACAAAATTGCTTCAAAAACGTGAGAAAAAATTGAAGCTTAAAAATATAACAGTCTTGTCACACGAAGTAGACATCAATTAAAGACCTTATAGCTAATATATCAGTAATTTTGTCGATTATATTTTAATTCGTTTAAATTTCGATATACCTAGTTGAAAACAACTATAGATATTTCATTGGTCTGCAGATTTACGTACAAAAAAAATAAATTGAGTATGAAAGGTTAGAAACAATTCCCAATTCTTTTCAATTCAGATAGTGGACAATTACGTTATATTGTTTTGCCTTGGTAAAGCTTTACCTACACTATCAAACTAGTTTGACAACACAACGTGTGATGTGTTCAAATATGATAGTAATATGCTTAAATATGGTAGTGATAATATGACTTCATCATGTCCATTATTGGCACATCACCTTTTTTGTCACATAAAGTTTGATAGTGTAGACAGGGCGTAGGAGTTGGGTGTTTTTACTTATGGTAAAATCTCACCCATCATAACTCAGAGTAGTTTTTATAATAATTTAATTCTCGGGCGATTTTACATTTTTGCACATTTTTAATCTTCACATTGAGCACATTATTAATTATTTAGCATATCTTTGGATTCTCTTTGTGTGATGTTTCTGTGATGGATCGGAAATTTTTCCGACGTTTCTTTGCATTGTTGGCGCATTATGTCGCATTGCTATTGTTCACTGGTATTTGTGCGTATTTACATATCAGGTGAAGCAGAAGAATTTTAGTAAGACTTACTATATCGTATTTCTTTAAGATTTTTCTTCGATAGGGCCTACTGTGAGTAGTTAGCTTGTTCTAACAATAATGTATTTATTACTATGAATGAATTAGTTAAGTTGTTATATTTCGTTCATTATTTGTAACAATGACAATGAAAGTACCGTTTAATATTTTCTATGAAACTGATGCATTTCCTCGGCTTAAATATAGGCCCAGGCCTACTCTAGACGTTTTCATGAATATAGATAGGCCTACAGATAGATCTCGTACTTTTTCCGTACCGGGTATGCATTATCTAATGAAGTCTATTCAACAACAAAGCCCTGCTCTTGTAATATATCATTGGCAGTTTCCTGGGTGGTAGAGCAGTTTCGATCCTCTCTCTTTTTGGAGGAAAGTGAATCTCTTACTTTTCGGATTTTTCCCCTTATATATTTCTCCCCTACCTAACACCCAAGAAAAACCAACCAAATATTAAACAAGAGGGTTGTATAATTGCTATTAAATAAAATGATAAAGAAATATTTTTTCAATTGTTATTCTTAAAAACATATCTCGAAAGAAAAAATAAAAAACTCAATGGCTTTCAGCCAAACGATTGCAAATACTGCCCTCATTGTACCATTCGGAAATGACGTTTCATTCGGTAATGTGAGAAAAACCCAGTTCAGACTTTTTGAAAGGATTGAAAGAGATCAAAATAACGGACAACATTACAGTAAGTTACAGTATGTCATATGTTTATCTAAGAAGAAGAAGTGACTAATTACATTAGGTCTATCTTGCTAGGCCTACAACAATTTCAATTTGATTGCTTCTAAAAAGACTAGGCTACTAGCCTACTAATATAAATTCCTAATTCAATTCGCATATAATGAATTATACAGGTGTAGTGCCTGGCGATTGGCTAGTGGTTACGTCATCTATACGTCACAGCCAATCGCCGGGCCTATATGCACTCAACACACGAATCCGGCCCTGGGACTGGCCAGTGGCGAGATACGTCACGAACACCCCCAGGGGTTGAATGTGCGAGGGACAAGAGTCTCTCTCTTGAAGCGAAGACACAACCAAAGAAGGACAGAAACTATAGTTACCCATCACGTACCAGCCTATAAAGGATTATTAGGTGAGTACAAACGATGAGTGTGTAGTTATACCGAAGAGACTTAATTGTCCTCCTAGGTTAATAAGTATAAATAGACATAGATAGTCTCTTTAATGGCGACGAGGTAAACTGGTGTTCCTTTTGCCTCGGCGGGGGACACTGTCAACCGCGTGTAGCTGTTTGGGAAGGTAGGAGTGTTGTTCTGGTTCGCACATCTCGTTTCGCCCTGTCATGGTGTTGCCCAGAGGCAATGCTGGAGAAATGACGTGTGTTTACTGGACGTTACGTCCCACTACCCATCTCCCACCTCGCCAGCGACTCGTTTCCGTCCCTCGGCCGAAATCTGCTGTCGGGCCTGTTGGCCTGCGGGTTTCGTCCGATCGATGGAGTCGAGCCGTCGGGAGTTATTTATAGTAAATTATATTATAATTTCTCCGTCTTGGATTTGTGCTGTATTCCGATTGTCAGATATGTACATTTATGGGGGACCCATTTGTGCTGTACTCTGATTTATCGGATAGGTACATTTTTTATTTCCTAATGATCCGAAATAAATATTATTGTGTGTAGCGATGAGGCTGGGCCCTGGGCCTGTGACCTAGCCGAAGCTACGTACATACCATGCACGTGAACATGGAACTGCGTTTTTTTATTGTATGTTTAACGCACTGGGCCCGTGATTCCAGAACAATGAAGAATATATCTGGCCCGTGTTTCAGAGTATTATTGAAAAATATACAAAACATAATAATTAGCAAATTTATAATTTGTAGGAAAAATATTACATTTAATTTCGAGACTATTTTTTAGTGAGGGACGCCATTTTTTGTGGTTGGTATCTCTCACGCATTTTAATTTGTTTATTCGCTTATTCAAATCCACGATTTTTATTATCAATGTTTTTAATCCTTAAATTACTCTACCAATGAACTACGACCTACTATATCGAGGTTATTGGAGGGTGTTGTGTGTTAGGGTAATCCGATTCCGGTTTGGCGACTTGTGTTCACGAACGACGGGGTTAAACAGTAGTTTATCTACACTGCCGTTGCTTTGAGAATGCCGCCATTCCGGAGCGGTTTGCCTTGTCAAACAACAACTTTCTGCCTATCAGTCTTCTCACGTGTGATTCATCGCTAGCCAATCGCGAGCACGCATTCGCTTGCTACCCTCGCGGATATCTGCTTGCATCAACCAGGTCAACTGTTGTTTACTACTTTCGATGTGTGACGCGGGGTGAGTACTGGATTCTGATTGGTGGATTAATATAGGGATACTCCTTGCTATTTTTAGGTTTTAGTGTTATGCAGAACGGAGAGCTCTTCTCCCGGTCTGTGTATCATCAGGATTGATTTATGGCCTGACGATAGACGTGCTGGAATTTTCTGGCTTGTACTATCGCAGGGTACTTAGATTATATTATTTTGTCTATCCCACTTGGGTGGGAATGACATTAGGATTATTATTTATTTATTTATTAGTTCGCGTACATTTATTTGCTTGGAATTGATTTAATTTCCGATTGAATTTATTTTATTTTTAATTTTATTGAACTATTTTGACTTAAATTATTTTTATTGTTTTAGTTAGAGGATATTTTATTTATTAGGTGGTTATTCAAGTGGAATTTCCTACCTATTATTTTCGTGATTTATTTTTATTGTGTAGGGAAATTATGCATAAGTATAATTATTCCTGTTCTTATTATTATTTTTAGAATGTCTTGATTTAGTTCGAGCGTTTTATTTAGAATAGATTTTTTGGTATTAAAATATTTTTTAGGGTACAGGCTAGGCCAGTGCCTATATTTATTTTATTTTTATTTATTACCTTTTTGGTTAGAATATTAATTTTTTTTACTTTAGGCATATTACTATTTATTTATTTATTTTTTATTTTAGGGTTTTAACTAGGAATTTTTATGTCTTGTATGCCTTTTTCTTCAAAAATAAAATATTTTCCGTGTCTTGTCTCATTTATTTTCGCATGTTCTTGTATGTGCTTATTCTTATCATGATATTTTTCAACATGTCTTGTATGAATTTCAATTCTTAACTGTCACAGTGTGTAACCTGTCATTGTTTTGTTGTCTATGTCATTGACACTTGCTTGATTTAACATCTGGTACAGATTTGTATCTCTTATCACATGCCTTGTATGTCCTGATTCTTTTCTTTAACCTGTACTAGTTGTATAGTCCTTTTATATTATTTTTTGTGGCATAATGTGAGTGCCCATAAATCAATATATGTACACATAATTAGCTAAATTTTTGTGATGGGGGGAGGTTACCCTTACATTGTGATTATATTTAATTGAACTGTGATTTAGTGTTAGGTCTGTATTGGGCTGGTAGTACCCCTGTTCTTCCTGGGCACCCAACTAGCAATATGCAAAAATAATCATCAAACCAGCATCAGACCGATGCTGCCTTCGCTCGCTTGTTGGATGCACGGGGTGACGGGAGTGCTTACCAGTTCTATAAAATAAGCAATAAAACTAATTGGGAAGCATTTTTCTTATCTTCTAGGAATGCCAAAAACCATGGAACCTACATCCTTTAGGATAAATTTTGTCCGTAGGGCGAAAGATTTCCCACAGGGTTTACCACCACCCTTGGCCGAAAAAATCATGGCCTACAGGGATAATTATGGGAATATCACCAACCCACAAGATCTAGCACGGGCAGTCGGCGATAATTCGTTTGACTTTTTGTCCTTTAACGTGGACTATGCCACTAACTCTCGGTATGTGAGAATGGGACCGCCGACTGGGGGGTATGGAGATGCTGGCAATGGTTCGGGAGAGCACGATCAAGCTCCTGAGCAGGCCTGCACCCCCATACTACCTTTGCCGAGCGACCCATCCTTGCATCCGGGGGTCGGTGGAAATCAACGCTATGAAGAGCAGGCAAGCGTGCCTAGCAACCCAGATTCTCGTACGCTCCACAGCAACCATCGGGCGGGCGATATGGGTGGCGATGAAGTTTTTCCGAGTACTCCAACGAGAAGGGGTGACACTGCTACTAACGGCCCTGTTGCTGTTGGTCGGGGTAGATCTCTGGACCGTTCTGGAGTGCACATGGTGGATACTTCACCGCCTCCAAGTAGGTATGCTCGCACGGGAGCTGGGGGAAATGAAGATGCCCATCCTTATGACCGGGTTAGGGCTGGTCTTTTGGCTACCCAGCTGTAGAACGTGGCTACTATCCCGATCATTCGGATCGAGAAAAAGAAATAAATTGCAACAACAATGTAGGACGGGGAGATGCCGCTGTTGAACGTGGCCCACCTCAACGCCCTACTGCTCAAAATGAAAAAAAAAATCAACCACCACCACCCTTACAAAACATCAACCGGGATGACTATCAGATGGGTGATTATGGTGGAGGATATGAAAATCAAAATTATGAACACGATCTCAGACGATTTCCTCGTCCTCCTCGCCCCGAAAGGAATAGGCCGGATCGCCTACCCTTGCGGGACGAGTGGGGCCGCGGTGATCATCGGGGTCAACAGCCTTTCAGGCCACAAAAACATCTAGAATTCCATGGTGGGGATGACGATTGGGGAATATTCCATGATAGATTTGAGGGATTTTCCCAGATTAATGGATGGTCTAGGGCCGAACGCAAGGAAGCTTTCCACATGAGCATGAGGGGCCAGGCAGCTGCGTATTTACAAACGTTGCTGACTTTGCATGGTAGTGCAGTCTCTTACGAGAGGCTCATCGTTAGTTTTAACGAATACTTTGGCTCCGCCCAAGACCAATCTCTTCTGGCTGCAAAATTTGAAAAACTTGTCCAAAAAGACTCCGAGTCCCTACGTGAATGGGGAGCCCGAGTGCTTAAAGCCGCAGCCAAGGCGTATAGAACTCAGGGGGGTGAAGGGGCCACCAATCTTTGGATACAAGAAATGGCAGCTTTAAAGTTTTGTCGTGGGTGTTTTTTAGCCTTGGAGGAGGAAGCCCGCCGACTGCTGAGAGAGGCGTATAATGCAAACTAACAGCAGCAGCCTTGTCATCCTCCAGCAGCGCCCTGCGGGAGGCGGCCGCCCGCATGCACCGCGTGTGCATCGAGCAGCTGACCCTCAATTCTTTAACATGACTCAATTCTTCAAAATGATTGTTATTTCACACCACCACACCGTTCTAATCACTTGAATACAGTACTTGGTGTACTTGCGTATCATATTTTCCACCATAGCTCAGTTATACATTCTTATGATCTACAGTGTAGCCTTTTGGATTTCTGTAGACCTATACCCTTGATTGTTGTTAACCCCAGGACAATTGTCTGTCCTTAGTTTCCACCGCACGCCCAAAAATTGGCGAAGAGCAAATCCTCTTCCCACCCCAAAATTAGAGGTCCAACATGTCCTCTACTTATTTAGCTGGGACCGTAAGTCCCTTACCGTAATTACGATTGTCAGTGCGGTCTCTTCTGATGATTCCCCTAACTAGAATAGATTGTATACACACAAACAGTCAGCCCTATCCTGAAATCCCAGAACAAAATTTTGCTGTTGTGTGCTAAATTTTGCCATTCCCCTTAGGCTTGTGCCTTCTTTTTTTCAAATCTGTTATTCTGTACCCCTAGAACGGTGTTCCTAAGATTGTTTCTTCCGGGGGGCCGGCGGTTGCCAGTGATCCCTGGTCACGCGGCGCCCGTCTGCAACCCGGTGGATACCCTATGCCATATGGCTTGTAGGGAGTTGATTTTCTTGTTCCTTCATTTCGTTTTTAATTTTTCGTATGTGTATCGCCCATTGTTCAATTCTTATGGCAACGTTTTTTATTCGGGACTCTTTAGTCCCCTGTTGGCTTTCATATGTTCAAATTATTGGGGTACGTTTCCCCCACCTTGACGTTCTGGTGTTGGTTTTTTACATCCTGTTCTTGTTGGGGCTGTGCCCCCCGTTGTGTTACATGTTAAAAAAAAAAAAAAAAAAAAATGGTAAAAAGAAAGAGGAAGGAGTGGAGGACCCACCATAGAGGAGAGAATTTTAACATGAACTTTGAAATGAACTGGAAATCACATGAACTTTGAAAGGAACTGGAAATCACATGAACTTTGAAAGGAACTGGAAATCATATGTACTTTAACAGGAACTGGAAATCAAATGAACAGTCAAATGAACTTGAAATCAAATTGGACAGTAATGTCAGACACTGACAATGAACTAAAATGTACCTGCCTCCCTTGGGAAGACCAGTCCGAGAATAGTCAGGGGGGCAGGAAACAAAGAAAATAAAACGAGGAGGATTGTAGTGCCTGGCGATTGGCTAGTGGTTACGTCATCTATACGTCACAGCCAATCGCCGGGCCTATATGCACTCAACACACGAATCCGGCCCTGGGACTGGCCAGTGGCGAGATACGTCACGAACACCCCCAGGGGTTGAATGTGCGAGGGACAAGAGTCTCTCTCTTGAAGCGAAGACACAACCAAAGAAGGACAGAAACTATAGTTACCCATCACGTACCAGCCTATAAAGGATTATTAGGTGAGTACAAACGATGAGTGTGTAGTTATACCGAAGAGACTTAATTGTCCTCCTAGGTTAATAAGTATAAATAGACATAGATAGTCTCTTTACAGGGGCTAGATCAGACCTAATATTCACTGGCAGATCTCGTCTATTTCTGTCTGGGTCCGTCCCCTGTTTATACCGCTAATAGTTATAAATAAGATAATTTTAGCGTAGAATAAAACCTATAATATATATATATAACCTATAAATAAAAACCTTCTAAAGCCCGGCGCACACTAGAGCTATCGGCCAAACCAACTGGCATGAGTAACACTTGGCTCGCAGTGTGCGCCGGGGAATTCGTGAGGAATCGTCCACGCGCGTGCCGCTGAGGAAAATATCTAGCGTCGTGTTTAATATTTTCTGTTTGCGTCCGATAGAACGCGATCACAGTTTGCGGCAAATGTTTTAGTAAGCCAGTTGGCTCAGTGTAAACATTGTAAATCCTCAGGGTGGCCAGTTTTCCCTATCCTATCAGGCGAATCAATATCGGATTTGTTTTTTTGTTTCAGATGTCGAAAGTATCAGCAATAATTTGTATCACTCTTATTGCATCTATGGCAATCCAACCATCTGAAGCAGGTAAGGCCCTAATAAGTCAGATATCTTATACATTATATCAAAAGAGTCCTGTTCGCGAACTTTCTAGATCCGCACCTGGTACCATTCCGAGTATGGCTGCGTTTTCTTGGACTGGATAGAATTTTCAGATCTGATCTGAACATTCACTTTCTTCATTATCTATCACTAGGTTTTATTGTGAGGGAAAGTTGTCATTTCCTTAATTATTATTGGATTGGATAGTGGTATGTATATTGGAAGAATGAACAGTTATTTAATTTATAATCAGAAATATCGCCTTTTTAAAAATGACACAAAATCGCTTGAATTATCTGATAAAGGATAAAAATATGTCTTTAATTCTCTTATTGCTATTTATAGGAGTCGGTCACTGGATAGCAGGAGCTGCCGCAGCGGGAGCTGCCGCAGCGGTAACCGCTGTTGCCGTTGCCCCTGCGGCATTAGGATTTGGGGCACTAGGAATTGCGTCCGGTTCAATAGGAGCCGGAATGATGTCAGCTTCGGCTATTGCTAACGGTGGTGGTGTTCTAACTGGAAGCGTAGTGGCTACACTACAATCATTAGGAGTTGCTGGGGCATCGTATAGTACTTATGCGGCTGCCGCTGCTGCAGGAGGCGCTGCAGTAGGCGCTGCAGTAGACTACTTCACCAAATAAGATTAACGATACGCAAGTTGATAATTGCGTAAATCGCACAAATTTCCCTTTTTTGCATGATAAGCTATAGGCCTAGTTAAAGAATTGTTACTCGTTTGTTTCCATTAGTTTGATCATGGAGGAATTATAGCTTCTATGGTCTGATCATCATTTAATACTTGTCTGAGTGTATTAAAGACATTGCTGGTTAATAAAGTGCTTGAATTTACTTAAAAGCTACTAAACAATAGTCAATATATCGTTTGATGGTTTGTATGGAGAAAATAAATAAAATGATATAAAGTCTGCGAACCGGTACATACCACAGTGCAGTTATTAATTGATTTGGTTTTTGAATTATTATTATTATTATTAGTTGTCAAGTACTACTTTAATAAGGTGCGTACGTAACTGCCAATAACTGGGTATAGCAACAAACACATGAGTGTAACTGATGGTGCTACTTTAATACAACACAAACTGAAGAAATAGCTAAGCTCATGTAAGAAGAATTATGATATTTATAAAACGGATGACAATTATTTCAAATGATGGTTCTTTATTAAGATTACATCTTCATCCTTGATTCAAGGATTCAATAACTATACTCTAAAATATCACCTGTTATTACCTGTACCTTTGCATTTCGGTTACCGATGAGAGCGACAGGGATCTCTGTCGATTCACCATTGTTTTTCTGAAATTCGAACACATCTTTGAAGTAGCTGCTTTGCTTCAATAAAACTCTGTTTACTTGTAATCCAACAAGGTTTTCTGATAATAGGGGTGTTTCCTCTAAATTTGGGGTAAAAGCAGTGTTCATAATATTACACCTCGTTAGTGTCCCCTGAATAGGAGTGTCCAAAATTAGGGCTGTTAAGCTTTACTTTATCGTAAACTCGAAGTAAAGTTTGTGTAACAAGTTATTTTATAGCTTTGAGTCACGATGTTTTCATGTTCATCATCTTCACCTTTCCCACATTATTCTCTATTTTAGCATATTAATTATAGGCCTACCTTTCCTTTGTTTTTCTCTTTACGTGTGCAGTTTATACCGTATTAGGAATGTACAACATATGATTTCAGAACAATCGAAAGATTTACGATATCGCCACGCGCGCGCTCGTCGTACAGTCGTCGTCACCGTAAATTGCTGTGACGTCAAGTGCGGCTTAGCAAAATGTACATGCTGTCTAATAACGATTGTAAATACACTACCCTCATTGTTCTTTTTTTAATCGATGTCAGAGATTTGAAACATAAAACAGATGTTATATTGGAAAAACCAACTAGGCCTACTATTTACAGAAGCAAATATCGCATGATCGTATTTGTACGAGAGAAATCGATCGTATTTGTACGAGAGAAATCGATCGTAAATATCAGATTGAGAGTCTAGGAAAACGTATTCAGACTTCCAGAAAACGTTTAAAATTGCATATCAATTTAACCACTACATCAGAATTTAGCACAGTAAGTTTTGTAATGTTATGGTTATGGTAGGGTATACATTTATCTCACATTATCTACTAAAAGCCTCAGTTTAAAACGGGCCTGAGAGTAGGCTATATCTGGGGTGATGGAACTGCTCACGCCGAGCTGGGTCGATACTATATTTGGTATTGTGAAAACGCAATGTGAAACAGACGAAGTAACACACATTGTTTTTCTTGCAGATGTCAAAAGTATCGGCAATCATCTTTATTTGTCTGATTGCATCAATCCAACCGGCTCAAGCAGGTAATTAAATTATTATTATTTTTTTTAATTCAATTTTAGGCAAATTGCCAATGATAATCATAAGCGAATGTATTCACTATCCTTCTTAAAGGGGGCAATCCTGTTCACAAGACAAACATATACACAAGATGCTCTACATAAACAAAGACTTATTACAAGTCTTTGGGAGTGGAGTTATAAATTGTCATGAGAAAAAATCAAGACATATGACAGGACTTGAACCCAGGACCCTTAGATTGGTAGCCAAGCATCATCACCACCAAGCCACAACTCCACTCCTCAAGCCACAACTCCGCTCCCCAAGCCACAACTCCACTCCTAGTTATAAAGCCAGGCATAGACATAGTTAATATTAATATTCTGGGAGTAAAAAGTTAGACGTGTTTCTTGAATCTTAGATTATGTATGTCCCAATTGGAACTCATCAGCTTAACCGAAAGTGTGCCCAATATTAATAATTTAGGAAAAACACAGAGAAGAGTTTGTAAATTAATGTATCTATAAGTAATGCTTATATTTCTTACTCGACTACCTAATTTCACTTACTAGAAACACTTAATAAAAATAAAGTAATTTAATGTAAAGATTTTCCGACATTTATTCTTGATGTTTATGTCCTTGTGAATATTCATTACAAAAATAACACATAGCAAACACCAGGTGTGTTATTTTGGTATTTGGCTGTTAAGGAGTTAGTAGTGCTATTTATATTGTTATGGAAAACGTTGTCATATTTGTCTTTTATAAATTGTTATTTCGCCAACAATTATCGATAGATTGAACTGTATTTAGTGGGAAGATCTTAAACAAGTTTGTAATTTTATTTATTTTCATTTTGCTTCAGTACTCCCCTTGATAGCAGCTGCCTTAGCGGTAGCTGGGGTTGGATTTGGCCCAGCCGCTATTGGGTTTACGACAGCCGGCATTACTGCTGGCTCTACGGCAGCGGCAATGATGTCGGCTTCTGCTATAGCGAGCGGAGGTGGGGTTGTAGCTGGAGGCGTAGTGGCTACACTTCAATCAGTTGGAGCGGCTGGAGTATCCTACGGCACTTATATGGCTGCTGCTGGTGCAGGAGCAGCTGCAGGGCGTTACATTGAGGGTGAAGATGAGTAACAGATGGAAGGGATTCATCATCAAGCAGCTATGCTTGCATTTATTATAGTATTTCATTTTACCGTTTTAAATCTCATAAAAACTAGATATTCATTTTCGTATTTGTTGCATTGTTTTAAGTGCATGACATATACTCATGGATTTATTATAATACAGGAACCTGAGGTGTGAAAGACCTTTTGAAAACCCTTCTACGTCCGTTTACACCGGCATTTATTTCCGCATTTCTGCGTCCCCTGGGTACAACTCGGGTTACACAATTCCGGATTGTTGCTGGCGGTGTAAAAGTGGTATAAATAAGACAAAGATTGTATTAATCATTTATCAGGGTAGAACAAAAATTAGTCATCAATTTATCGTAATAGCACCGTTATTATACCAGTTAACATACTGAGAACTGCTTAGCATAATGCTATTGTACAACTTTAATAAACACATTAAATACGAAGTTGTCACCTGAAATAATAAAGTTAAATAAAATAAGATCACAATGTACAGTACCTTCAGTCATCGCTCTTTTTGCCCTCTAGGAGCATTGATTCTTTATCCACGATGATAGAGATAAAGATTTTTATTTCATTTCATTTATTTCACTTTACTAGGATCGCTCCTTTTGGTCAGAAAGCATTGATCCTTTATCCGGGATGATAAAGATAAGGATAAGACGGATGACAATAAAACATAACAATTGATTTCAAGTGATGGTTTATTATTATTATACATTTGCAAGGAACATTGAGATACTTAGGCATGCGCATAAATTTGTTTTCCATGCTTCAAGTAACAGTATATCGCGACATGCTTGCTTTTCATATGCTTCTATGTTTACTATGTTTACTATATCATCATCTTTCATTTATATATTTACTTCAATAAGTAATACAAACTAAATATTCTTTATTTTTGTATTCGTTTCATATTGCTTTGTTTTAAGGCATCGATATACCTTAATTGGTCCAACATCATTAATTATTACTAATTCGTTAAAATATACTTATGGCACTAATAGGCTTTCGTAAGATTAAAAATCACAGTTTTAATGATATTAATAGGCTAACTTTCTCTTGATCATTAAATGCTCATTTATAATTGTTTAAATTCGTCGAATTTGAGAGGCGGGCTGCGAACGCGTGCGTAATGTAAATGTCATTAATGTCCGTCACGTCAATCCATCCAAACGTAAAAAACGCATATTCATCCATGATACGTCAAAGAGCATTACGTTAAATCTGTCTACGTTCACACAGCCCGAATTCGGTGCGGTGCACAGGGAAGACTTCCGGGATGCATTTACCTTTATCGACACACGTAATACGTTTTGTACGGAATCCGGATTATTTATCCGGTCACCAGACCGGAATCCGGGCTCAGTGTGAACGGTTTTTTAAAGCATCAATCACGTCTTATGTAACGCACATTCGGCTTGACAATGTATAACATAGAATGAATAATAACATATACTTCGTAGAACCAAGGCCATCTAATAACAGAACACTGAGCTCGACTTGCCAAGATAGGATATCGTAACAGATTTGGATCTGCGGTTAGGCTTCGACGAATCCATCATACAAAGCCGTAGACACAATATTTCAGATTTAACAGTTATTTTAAGTTTTTCACTTTTTTTCCCGTGAATTGAAATTATGTTAACCGTTAACCTTCATTTTGACAATGTTGTTTAAAACCAGATGCTAAACATTCATTTTGATTGGCCAATCAAAAATCAGTCAAGCGTTTAGGGGAGGCGACTGATAGTGTCGCAACTAGAGGTAAAACCTGTGATCTGGTCGAGCATGGCAGCGTCCTGTTGTTTGATTGTCATGGTAATAAAACTAAATCACAAAACAAAGATGAAAGCTCTCGTCTTTTAAAATATCTTGAACCCCTTTTTGTTGAATATTTTAAAACTCGTTACAGTCTTTTTCTGAACCACTTTCGGTGGTTTTGGCGACGGAGACTTTGATCTGTCACCTCGTTCTTTACTACTCGTTGCCGCAGAAGGCGATAATAATAGTTTATCTTCCGATATAAAAAGTGGTTTTATTGGCATATGTCGCTCGATTTCTCTCTTAATTTCACGAACCATTTTGTGCAACACAATTTCAACATCTTCAAAGTCACCAGCCGCTGAAACTTCATGGTATGCGCATGCGTATTGGGTAGCCAGGATAGTCCCTTCATCTTTACTCACTTGTCTGAAAAGATAATGTTGTACACAATTCGAACACAGAAAGACAACATTAGTGAAAGAACGTCAGTCATCGGTTAGTCAAGGAAGTAGAGGAACTATGGTCAAAGGTTTCCACTGGGGCGCCGCAACGACGTAAGCGCGCAGCAAGAGATTAATTTGACCAATGGTACGGTGGATCGAATGATGGATATCCGAATTACCGCTTGCGATTGGTCAATTTAATTACGTTTTGCATACGTCGTTGCGCCCAAGTGTGGGAAAAGCTTGGTTCGTGCAAAGGATCATCATCATCAATTATCAATGATTGTCAAAATTATCTTGCGGTTGCGCTTACGTCCTAGCGTTGCCTCCAAACCAGAACCAAGCTTCTCATTAATATTAGCAATCACAAACGATAGTTCGATTGATTAATCGCTTGTGGTCAATTCAAAAACTTGCGCTGCGCATGTGTACTGCGTTGTGTCATAAAAGGAACCAGTCTTAATAAGGCGCATCCGTCATATCCTAAACATTCACCACTTTGCATATTGTTGCAATTGGCAATTTGTAAGTAGTATTTTCTGTCATGCGCACAGCGTCTCATTCCCACCGAGTCGATCGGCTTACCTGTATCTTTCCATTTCGTTTTTGTTGCCGATGAGGGCGACAGGGATCTCTGTCGATTCACCATTGTTTTTCTGCAATTCGAACACATCTTGAAGTAGCTGTTTTGCTTCATTAAAACTCTGTTTACTTGTAATACTGTAGACAACCAAAAGACCATCCGACCAATCCAGGTACCGTTCAATGTCACGTGCCTCCTATAAAGCAGAATAAATAAAGTAAAAATTAAGACGACGCCGACAAGATCCAACAATTAGGTTTCCTCATAATAGGGGTGTTTACTCTAAATAGGAGTTCACACATACAGCCGTGTTAAATCATAATATTACCCACGTTCGTTTCACGGGAAAGTGTCCTAATTAATAGGATTGTCCCCTGAATAGGAGTGTCCCAAAGCAAGGCTTCTAACAAACAATTCGGTAATCACAGAAAACCCCTTCGCTTCGGTATCCAATGTTCCTATGCATCGATGGCTTTGTGGCGTGAATCGGCCACGACATCCAGAGTGGTTCGCGCAGAATAAAGGTGTTTTAAACTCATAATTAAATACTCCAAGACGGAAGAACATTTCATGCAATTTGCCAATAGGACCGGCCGGGTTACTTACCTGGAAGACTGTGTCGAGAAGAGTAATAAGGACGACCTGGTTATCAACAGTATCTTTTTTAGTGTACGAATCCTCTGAAGAAAAAAAATTAAATGTTAATATAATGGGTTTGAGCATAATGTAAATTTCTTGTAATTGCAAAGTCGACGACGCACGGACAATGAGTATCCTCAATAATAATTCAATTGTTTAAAAGCAAAGATACCCGCCCGCACAGGAGCTGGTACTCTATCCTGTCCCAGTACAATTCCGGTCATTTTCATATATCAGGCCTACCGCACTCCTCCAACCGAAGTGAGGTACTCACCCGCCAGTCCACCCCCTTCCCCACCCGTTAGTCCACCCCCTACCCCACCCGCTAGTACATCCCGCTCCCTCTAACCGCTAACCACTAACCATCTCCACCGGGGCCGTTTAATTAGTTTAATCGAGTACAATTGTCGTCACCGTACATCTTTTAAATACGTATACGGATCATTTTCATTGCGTGCGAAATCACTCTGATGACCGTGTGTTACAGAGGTGAATGATTTGTATATAGAGTATCTTGTCATCTACCGTAATTATTTTTATTGTACGTAGGCAGGACAGGAATATAAACACGTAATCAATTTAATAATACGATGTATATTCACTCACAATGACATTTGAACGGTGATGTCAGAATGTATAATAACAGCTATCAATAAAGTAGTGATGCATCACCGATAGGATTATCAAAGCTTGGTTCCCTCGTATAGGGCACAACGCAAGGACGTAAGTGCAACACAAGAGTTGACCAATGACAAGCGGCAATTCGAATAATCCATCGCTTGTGATTGGTTAAATTAGGCTACTTGCGTTGCGTCTTTCTGGTTTATTTTATAATTTTACGTTATGAGAATTATACGAACAAATATGATATTTCCTATAAATTAGGCCTATTTCAAAAGTATGAATGAACCGATGTTGTGCGAAGATCAAAGTGACGTCACAAATGACCTTGGCATGTGTCACGTCTTCTTATTCGTCGTAAAAGTTCAAAATAGAAGACGAGTTCCAAGTAACCAGTCGACAATCTACATCATAAAATTTACAAGATGGCTATTACGAACCACTTAACGTTATTTGAATATAAACATTGGAAATTAATTACGGTTGATTGGCTTTTGACCAAATGAATAAGTGAATTGAAAGTTTTACGAAATGTTGGGTAATAAAGTGATGGAAATAAACAATATTGACATTCCATCAGTCAAGAATATCACGTATAAGCTTAATCTACAGACGTGTGCAAATACTAGGCCTACCATATTATTTCCAGTGTCCAATGTGTATATTCGAGATTGATTAGCGGTCAATCCAAGCCAAAAAAATAATTGTAAAAATATTTTATCATTAACTTTGTAAGTCATTATTAAGGACCACGATTGATTACAAATAAAAGTTTCATGTATAGCGCCCTCACTTGATAGACAATCACGTACTGTAAATGTATTTTAAAAGACTACTACGTTTTAAGAAAAATCATATTGCCAATAATTTATTCTAAACATTATTAATTTATATATACAACCGGAATGAACCGTTAGAAAATTATGGTAACTACTGTATAAACATTCCATGTGTTTTTTACAATATTATTGTCATAGTTTCATATTTCTGAACATTTCAGTGACCATTGTGTTTAAAACACTCTGGTTCGTTTCGCGGGGGGCACTCCCTTTAATAAGGGTGTACCCCCTGAGGTGTCACAACGGAGGGGTTCTGCTATATACAGTATTGATTTGATTGATTCGAAAAAGTCTCTGATTTATCCATTACTTAAAATTATAAACTGCTAAACGACTAGTAGCCTATAATTATTAATATACTGTAGTTAACACGTGTGAAGTATATCAATAATCCATGTAAAGTCATGAAAATGGCACCCACCAATAGTACACTAATATTATAATACTGTAGTATGAATCATCACACACAAGCGTGACGCCCATTTTTCTTTAATGCAAATTACATCACACGAAGACAATAGGAAAAAGCGCCTATATTTCTAATGGAATAAAATAATCTTTGGTTTTGCTTTCATGGCCATCACTGCCTAAGGGTAATCGAAGTGTCTGGAAATATCAGCTCGAGATAAAAGAAAATAAATATAATATATAAGATTAGTTGATTATCCGAACTAGTAAATAATAACATTTCTCATAATTCAGAAACCCACCGAATTATGTACAGGAGAATAATATTATTCGGTTACGTTTTTCTCCGTGCTGAAATGCGTACGTGTGGTGCAGGATACCTCAGTTAATTTTTCGAAATCTGTCGTAACGATATCATCAAGTAGGCCTAGTGTGGATCAGTTTCTGTTCGAAAGATTGTGTATTAATCCCGATACCAATGTATGGGGTTTTTTTTGTTATCACTCCTTATGTCGGACATGACTCGGTCGAAGGTCATGTAAAATCCGGTTAACCTGCAAAGTACACGTTGGCAACGAAAGAAAATCAAACGAGACCAACTAAAATGTTGCCATCTGCATGAGTCATAAGTCGATGTCCCCGAACGGTTAATAAATATAATTCTAGAAATATTATAAGGTAATATGAAAATCAGTTTATAATACGCTATTAATATCATGATATATGACACATCGGTACACAATGACAAATAATGAATTCAGTGAAAATAACCAATTATGAGATCATCACCCTCTTTCTCCGGTGTGGACCGCCTGACGAGCAGACGAACCGAAGGCAAAGTAATACCGCAATTAAAAGAGGTTATTCGATACAAAACAGCCTCGGATTGTTTTTGAATATTGTTTCTTATGAAAATAATATCTTGACGTTTGAAAATGTTTGCCCTTGGCTGAAGCTTTTAAGAAGTTATTGAAGTTGGTCACGATTTTGTGATCGGCGGTTGGATATACCAACAAGTCTACTGATATAGTTACATTCTTTGACATCTCTAATTAAAATGTTACGTATTTAGACACCAGTATATATAATGTAATGTCATCATTATTTCACCACAAATAATAACACTGAACAATACTGATACACCCACCCCACTATTCTGAATGCCACGATAGTGTAGCTGTAGTGACGGCGCTTTCGTCCTTGTAAATAACACCACAACAATGGATACGGACATCAAATTGCTATCAAGAAAATGTAGAAGCAACAACAACCATTGTCAGCCTGTCAGATCCTGCTACCAGAAAGTTACAACTCCCTACTGCTACAATGCATTCGAGTTTGCAGCTGTCACTAGATAGATCTTAACTGACTATTGAAAGTCATCATATGAATATAGCGACAGGGATAACATGCATTACAAATAATTAATACACATTAGATGACTTTCAATAGTCAATTAAGGTCTACCTAGTGACAGCTGCAAACATTGGTGACTGGTAACAATTACTACTGGCCATTATTTCCACTACCATGACCACCATAATTACCACGACACATGATAATGTAACACGTTGTATATAATGGTACCAACTTTCCTCTAATTTAACTTTCTAAAGATTGAATCAAAAATAAACTTTGTAATAAAAATTAATATAGAAAATGTTATAGTTATTTAACCGTTGATAAATCTTCCTATGGAATTGACAGAAATGTCGGCCTTTTCACGCTTTGAATTATAGTAGACATAGGCCTAAGAAATATTACGAGTTTAAAATATTCGAAATGTCTCGAGTAGGTCTATAATCTTCATGTAATCATAATTTCTCCAGTAAGTGGCATACCAAAAATAGAGCATGGATTAGTTTGCCTTCAAGCAACTATGACAAGTAGGTCATAACTGTTAAATAATTCGCACAAAATAATGTACATTAAATATCTAAAGAAGAATGTAGGCCTACAAAGGTCCCGTTGAATAGACCACCGGCTTTCAAACTGACATTAGTGCCAGCTTTGGGTTTAGTCATGTTATGTTCTTTTGAAATTTGCGGGTGATATTATGTTTTCACATTTGCGGTAATCTTTACACTTTTAATGTTTACATTCGCGGGCTCTACAAAACCATCCGCCAATTCTGCCTAAATAAATATTCTGTCTCATAATTGTATTCTATATAAAACTTGTTCGCGAGCCGTCATCACCCCTTAGTTTTGCCTGGCACGCATGTAGAACGTCTGCTAGTGAAGAACCGTACCATGGTGGTGTAAACTGGTACCGCAGTATCTAGAACAGAGCGTACATATCTTGACATTTGTCCGTATCATATAAATGAGAAACGACAAAATCCTCTCCTAAAACCATTAAAACAGCATTTTCATCTTAAATCATGTACCGTATTAATCCGTTTGCTGTGACAAAATAAAACTCCCCAACTGAGAAAAGTTTACTGAAGATTTATTAAAGAATTTGTATTCTGTACCCGGATCTTTATTTTAAATGTCTCCCACCATTGGATTTGAAATATTTATAATGTTACTTCTTTGACGTGATATTGCACATCTACATGTTTTTAGTAGTATCAAATATTTGAATGTTTTGGACAAATCCCTGGTTTTGGGAGAATATTTTGTGAGTTGAAAGATTTACATTATTTAGCGAGGGCGAGATGCACACACTACGTTTCTAGCATTCTAGCGTTTTGCGCTATATAAATTTAAAACCATTAGCATCAACTTTCTTCAATTAATCCGCTGCTTCCATCTTTTATCAGTGCCGGCCAAAAGCAACTCCGATTTCGGGCGTAGAGGAGACGGCAAAAATCACAATTTTTTGTGTGTACTGTCATGTACAGTAATTCATTTAATAGAACCGTTAAATAGAACTTTTACTGTGCAATATAACTGAATACTAAATGGCACGTGATACGAACTTAACCAAAGGACACAGGGTGTGATACGGTATGTCTAGGCCTTCTTGTGGTTAAGCTGAGGTGACCATTTCTACCGATTTTCAGCTCAACATATCGTTCAAAACATTAAATTGCTAAACGGCTTGGTTTCTTAGGGCCTATATAAAATCTAATTTAAAAATGTTTTTTTTTTATTTGTTGGCGATTACATGCTGTTTTCTTAGAGATTGTACTAATTGTGCTCTAATAAAAACAAAAGCATTCCAATAACATAGATATATCAAACTAGTTTAATAGCGTTATCTATTCACTAATAACATCTAGTATTTGCATAAAAATATTATGTAAGTGCATGTACGCCAGGCAGTGGACATGATTATGTGAATTGCAGCGAGCAGGCCTGTGGCTCGTATAAACCGAAATTGCGTTAATTCTGTACATAACGTACTATCCTGCAATAAACACGAGGTTAGCGTACGTTGTCATTTAACTGATGGTTTGATTATAACAAATTGTATCTTTACCGATAATGTTGCAATCGCTAGCCCGCAAATGGATTTCATTAGATAAAAAGTGCGTAACACAGGCTGAAGATTGATAGTGAGACATGCATCGCAAAAAGCACGGTTTAATACCCACGAAGCACGTGCATATGATGTAATGCCAAGACGCCAATTGATAAGTTCAGTACTTAGGTATCGCAATTCGGCGCCATGTTAAATGATAAATTTTTATAGCAAAAACTCATTACATTTTTTGTTCATCATAAGATAGGTCTACTCTATTCTTATATACTATACTGCATATCAAATTCCCAATGCGAATAATTTATTTATGATTGTGCGTATTATTTTTATTCTTGACAAGTTCCATTTTAAAATCGTTGTATGTCCAAGAATCAATAATAATGAAATTAAACGTAATTCATAATTTATACTTTGAATAGTCCATTATATGAAAGTGGAATTTAATTATCAGTAGAACACCTATTAGCTTAAAAAAGAGGACATTATTGTGAACGCAACGTGTCTTCGTACTAGAAGTGTCCCAAAGCTGATAATTAATATAAGTGTTGTGTAATAACAATAATGTATGTTTGTAATCCCATTCTCATTCCAACCCTCCATGTCCTAATTAAAGAGCAAAATGAAAGAAATTAACCCATGCACGAGTAACACTGAACAGGCGTCAGAGAAATATCTACCCTGTGTATATCTTTATTATATAGGCTACAGAAGAGAATTGAGAATTAAATTGATCAGACGTATGTTAAAACATCGCATCACCTACAACCAATCCGTCGCATAAAACATGAACAAAATGGAAAATATCAAATAGTGTAAAGCTCTGTCTACACTATCAAACTTTATGTGACACAAAAAAATGTGATGTGCCCATATATTAACCTGATGATGTCATATCACTACCATATTTAAGCATATCACTATATGGACACATCATACTAGTTTGATAGTGTAAACAGGAGCTTAATATGAAGAAAAGAAGATTCATGAGTGGAATTGGAAGAGAGCCATTTTAGATAGATTGTTGAAGGCCACTAAACCTGAGTGGTCATTAATTGGAAAATTGCATTCAACAATACTTAGGTCTAAATGGATTTCCCTGTTATTACGGTTAGGATCGTGTACGTTGATAAATGTGATTCGTATGTGATGATTGGAATGTTGGAGACTTAATTAAATTTAACATTTAATGAAAAAGGTCAAACAGACCTTAGGATAATTTAATCTATCACCAACACTATTCACTTTGAATCTTGTCTATCATGAGTATCCTTAAAATGATCTGAAATATTTTGAAGAAATTTGTTGCAGAAAGATGTATAGCGAATATAATTATGTAAACATTATTTCACAATAACCATTGGTAAAGACAGGGTCGGTAAAGCCTTGTCTACACTATCAAACTTTATGTGACAAAAATGTGATGTGCCCATATAATATATGGACATGATAATGTCATATTACTACCATATTTGAGCATATCACTACCACATTTGGGCACATCACATCTTTTTTTTGTCAAACTAGTTTCATAGTGTAGACAGAGCTTTAGGGGATGATAAAACAGAAAATATTTGAAAATAGCGTCAGTTTGATCCACACACTAATTTAAATATTATTATATCTGTAATATCTTAACAGATGAAGAAATGAAGTGGGACGAACCTACATAAAGACGAAAAATACTGGTCGACTGATATGAATGAAAACAAATTACTATACAGGATACAGACAGGGAGAAGTTGACGGAGGCCTACAATAGTTTATAACGGCCTTCCCAAATAAGGAAGTGTGTTTAAACAGCAAACTTGATTGAAATTCAATTGAATATCGTCTTGAAACAGAAGGGATACCCTTCTAAAGTATCAGGTAAACTTGCTATTTTAATTATTTTTTGTAACTAAAGATACTTTATCTGGAATTACATCCTCCGTTTACAGTCTCAGTTTGCCGAAGATAGTTCATCGTTTCTATACATAATTATTGATTTCTATTACCACTCCATAACGTTTGAGAGGTTTCATGTTTAGCATGGACTTTTATTCGAGTTGACTTTCTTATGTGTACCGCTTGCGATCGGCTTACGATGGGTTAAAGGCTGTCCGTGTTTCCGCAGCTCAGCCGCCCGTCCGCTCAGCGTTTTGTGAGCTTTGTCCGCACAAGACGGTTACACTGGCGGTGGTTGCGTCGAGCATCACAGATGCCTCAAAACAGATGGCATGTTCTCGGGATTTAAGCCTATTGTATCTCCACATTATGGCATTATGTGCAGTGTCACAGGTCCGTAAATTCTGTAACGCAGTGTCACATAATATGTATTACATGTGGCGCCTGTATTATGTTATAGGGTTGGGTTAGACTTATGGCCTATGATACATCGGTCACATATGAAAGTATCTGTATCACAGAATTTGCCTATGGTAGCCTACTATGCAATGATACAGCAGAGCTCAGACGTCCAAATAGCGTCATTATCGTGAAGAAATGCAGCGCTAAAAAAATAACTTTCTTTTCGAGTCGTTACACCTGAATAAATAGTAAAGATTACATTTACACCGAACTGTGACGTAAATATGTGCGTGATAGATACACCTTTACCTGTCTACACTACATCATTACTCTGACTTGGCGAGTAAGAATAATAATCCGTGTAGCGTGTAGTTTATTGGGACAGTGAACATGAGGTGATGACTGATTAGACGAAAATAAACTTCGTTATTGGTTTCAATCGATAAAATGGATTACGACGCGTTTTCGAACGTGACGTATCATGATTTTGGCGGGAAGGTGGGCTCCATGCAAATGAACATAGTTAACCCAAGTAATCAAAACAAGCTAGGATGCTAAGATCCGAAGATCAAAGGATTCATCTGAGGCTGCGACACGTCCAATTCCGCGGAGAATATGTAGATTTCTCAGACAGTACAGAACTGTTGGTAATTGTTGCAGCCAGACACAAGATCAAAGAACTGTCACGAGTTCCTATCTTTTGGTAAGGTGAGCTCAGTGTCCTGTTGTTAGATTACCTTGGTTAATCCTTGCAATTGTGGGAACTGCTTTGTATAGATGAAGCATTTTGCGTGAAGGTTATTAGGGCGGAGGATCGGCTTCCGTACTTATCTATTGAACTACCCTTACTATTCATGGAAATGTAAGGGATACATGGACGTATTGTTTGTATAGATTTGTACATCATCAGTTGTCTTGGTTAGACACGCGACCAAACATGATTGATACGTTTTAAGGTGTAGCGTTCCAACGGGTGTGTAATCAATTACGCCGTGACAGGTGTAAAATAGTACGTCGCGACAAGTAACCTCTGCATCATGAGTTATGCTCTTTGCTACTTATAGGTCAAAGGGATGGAAGTTGTCTGCGGCCTAGCCTAGACCAGGGAGTCTCCCTGCCTAGACTGGAGAGGTGAATCGCGTAAATGTAGGTCATTGTACTGTGGAAATGGTAAAAACTTGAAAAACTAAAATGGTGATTCTTACAAGAAGGCGTCTTATTTATATGTGTAGCTGGAGCTTAGTCTGTGATCAATTCTAGATTTCTACTTATGTGTATTTAAACACAAATGTTTTTGTCCTGTTTTATGTCTCGGGCGCCTATATACCGTACTTTTTAGCATCATATCAGTCATAGTGTTTGCGATGCATGATCATCGCGTCATGATTGGTTATTGCGTTGCGCTTACGCCATTGCGTTGCGCTTATGCCATTGCGTTGCGCTTACGCCATTGCGTTGTTTCCTAAGCTTGTTTCCCACTATACGCAACGCAAGAAAGGCGCAGATGCAACGCAAGCGAGTTGACCAATGACAAGCAGCAGCTCGAATAATCTATCCCTTGCGATTGGTAAAATCACTTACGTTGCGTTACGTCCTTGCGTTGCGTCTCTAGTCGGAACCAAGCAGTAGGACCAAACTTAACGCTCAACTTGTCTTTTTGAGCACAAGTTCGTACATTTAGCATCGTGCTTACCTAACGTTGGGTCGTACTCATTGATAAATCGTTTGGTAATAAACTTGACTGTAAGGGCTGAAAGATATAAATCAATATATATACTATTAGTATTTCGAAAAAAATAAAACGAAAAGAAAGTATTGCTGTACGTACTTAAAGCGTAAATTGACAAACTTGATTTTGTACCTAGAATTTTGGCGACAGTTTTAACTGAGTCTACGCCATTTTAAATGTATTTACTCAAATTTAAATGGGCATAGTAAATATTACTAACAAATTCACCTCTTAACTAAGTAGGTCTTTCCTAGTATTCATATTCGTTAACAAAAAAAAAAATCGGTTCGAAGTAGGCCTACCGGCGCCTCCCACCTTCCTCATTGTAAATCAATATTGTTTTCATATTAATAAAAAAAAGTAATTGTAACAGGTAGGCTATAAGGTATGGTGCAATTCCCAGTGCGTCGATAATCTCTTGGACATTTTAAAGGTTGTCAGGACTTTTGTCTGTGTTTTTATGGGCGGCCATTAGGGCCAAAATAGACAAACGTTGCCGTACGAACAATTCCGCTCCCGTAAGGCAAACTAATGGCGTTAAAGACATAATTCCTCGAGTGACAAACAAATATTGCCGTACGGACACACAAACACATTGCCATATGAACAAATTGCCGTATGGTTAAATTGGCGTAAGGACAAACATTGGCGTAAGGACAAAAATTGGCGTAAGGACAAAAATTGCCGAAAGGACAAAATTGCCGAAAGGACAAAAATTGGCGTACAGTCTAACTAAATATAAACGTTGAGGGCAGCATAGTAATTTAAAACCACGTGACTGAAACCACTCTGTGTGTCCAGTCTAGTCCTGATGGGGAATAAAAACATAATCATGGAAGGCCAACAATATAGGCCAGCCGACAATAAGCCTTCCCACTTTTATTTTTTCCAGCCACACCAATAACTATGAAACACCGTTTGTGTATTTTTTACATTTTCAGTGTTACTTATGGTTTTTATGGTATTAGAAATTTAATATTTGTGAGAAAACGGCGGATTGCTCCTGGGAGTCACTTGGTGGGATTATACTAGGGTACCCTTAGTCGTCCAGTATAAGTTAGAGTAGGACCGCTGTAGTGTTCCCGTTTACTCAGCCTTCATCTTTTAAATCTGAGTGTAACTCAATTATGATTTTTAATATTATAGTGTAATTTGATACTGTATTTGTGAGAAAACGGCGGAATGCTCATGGGAGTTACTTGGTGGGATTATACTAGGGTACCTCCTTAGTCGTCCAGTGAAAGTTAGAGTATGACCACTGGTCCCGTTTACTCAGCCCTCATCTTTTAAATCCGCCGTTTTCTCACAAATACAGTATAAAATTCAAAAGATAAATGCTGAGTAAACTTCACTATAATATTAAAAATCGTAATTGAGTTACACTCAGATTTAAAAGATAAATGCTGAGTAAACGGGACCAGCGGTCCTACTTTAACTTATACTGGACGACTAAGGAGGTACCCTAGTATAATCCCACCAAGTGACTCCCAGGAGCAATCCGCCGTTTTCTCAAAAATATTTCATTTCTAATACCATAAAAACCATAAGTAACACTGAAAATGTAAAAAATACACAAACGGTGTTTCATAGTTATTGCATGTTGGCTGGAAAAAAAAAAGTGGGCTGGCTTATTGTCGGCTGGCCTATATTGTTGGCTAGCTTAACACAAGCCTTCCATGATTATGTTTTTATTCCCCATCAGGACTGGACACGCAACAGAGTGGTTTCAGTCACGTGGTTTTAAATTACTATGCTGCCCTCAACGTTTATATTTAGTTAGACCGTACGCCAATTTTTGTCCTTACGCCAATTTTTGTCCTTTCGGCAATTTTGTCCTTTCGGCAATTTTTGTCCTTACGCCAATTTTTGTCCTTACGCCAATGTTTGTCCTTACGCCAATTTAACCATACGGCAATTTGTTCATATGGCAATGTGTTTGTGTGTCCGTACGGCAATATTTGTTTGTCACTCGAGGAATTGTGTCTTTAACGCCATTAGTTTGCCTTACGGGAGCGGAATTGTTCGTACGGCAACGTTTGTCTATTTTGGCCCTAATGGCCGCCCATATGTTTTCAGCGTATATCAACATTTTACAGAGCGTAGAGTCGCACGGACGCTAGGAATATGAGATCATTGCGGAAGCTATTTCAAAAACCAATTACAATTTCAAAATGTTTTATTCGTTGATTTATGACATGTGGGAAATAAGTAATGTTCCTCCGTCTCTATATTTTGAAATATAATATATTTTATTGTTATTGCACAGAAACAGAGGCATGCATATATTGAGCGTCTATGTGCTCATGGTAGTGGTGCTCAAATATGGTAGTGACACATTTTTGTTGGCACTTAATTAAAGTTTGATAGTGTAGAAGGGCTTTGTGAAAGTCAGGATTATCTCCTTATAATAAGATTAATGGTAATAAAAATATGGTATGGTATATCGAACTATGATGTGTTTAGAGTGGCCTAGTCGTATCTGACGTGGGCCTACATGCTGTATGCCAACATTGGGCCTTGTATAGGCCTACCTGTCTTCATTGTGGACTGGTACGATTTCAAATTACATGAGATTTATAAGACATAATAGAGAAAGAACGTATAGTTGGCATACTCATGAAGAAATGTTTCTTTCCACTTTTATGGCGCATGTTCCATCGGTATCGGACGGTGCATGCCTTCACGTTTAACCAACCTTCGATCGAGGAATAGGCCTAAGTAAGTGTAATCCGCACCTGTCTTCAACTGAATATTGTCATTTTAAATTACTGTATTCAACGTATATTAAATGAGTTGTAGTAATATGATACGCATTTCATAATTTGTAACATTCAATGAGAATGATAACATGGTTTTAAACCCGCGTGTCACGGTCTAGGCCTATAATATGTCAAGGTTACGTTTCACGCCGAGAATCGAAACTATCTAACTGATCCAATCGGTAACCTATCAAATAATAATATATTCAAAATTCTCTAACGGTGAACGTAGGCCTACGGTTATCTCCTTGTAGTCAGTCACTGAAACCCAATTATTAATAATTTCTCGGGCAAGGATATCCACTCCTTTAGAGATAATCGGAACGTGATTTTATTAAAATTGCCGGTGATCAGGATTTTGAATAAATCCATAGCATTCCACCTGGCAAAACAAAAAGTAGAACCCCACGATAGCAATTCGTCGTTCAGATGGTGGACGATTAATGATAAGTGACATTTTGAAACCGGAAGCTAAGGTTACAAAAGGTCAAATGCATTTTAGTTTTGGTAGATATCACGACCGAGTCGCAGCTGAATTTATAACCAGAGGAAAGATTCAAAATGTATATTATATTTAGGTCTACATTGCTTTAGGCTTTGGTGATTGACCCATTATACAGCAATTTACAGTATTAGTATGCTAATGTTAAATAGTTCGATGCACGATTATTCCTAAATGGAAATAAAAGTTAACCATGAGATATTTTCATTAATATAGGATATTCGGTGACGGTTTATCAATCCATGAATAATTATCTTCTTACAGAAGAGGCTAACATAAATGCATGGGTGTGCAACGTACGATGTCGAGAGGCGTGGGTGGGTGTATGTGTGGTATGGTCTAGAGATATCAACACAAGGCTAGTGGTGGTTCAAATCCCATCCGTGGTATCTTAAATGTACTGATATGATTCTCGGTACAGTTTTACGTTAGATTTTGGCAAAACATCTATGTATCGTTAAGTAGTAACAAGCTCAATGACTTATAATCGGTAACTATTAAACAAATAGTATTTTTCTATGTAAAATTTATGTTTTGTTTTATTTATTTATACTTTTTTTCCTTAAGAGTAGTGCGTCAAATTTACATAAAATGAGCCTATTCAATTTTGATGGATTTTATTTCTTATAAATAACACTAAAATCCTGTAGCACCACATAAAAGAAAAGGGAACATATTTCATGCTCGCTTAACTGTTCCAGAAAAAGTTGGGTTAAAATAGACAAAAAACATGTTAAACCTGGAGTCACCCTTTAAGGCTAGTGATCTTCAAGTCGACTAACAGTTGTACTGTACTTCTGACTATCTGGAATCATATCAATAACAATGCCTTATTTGTGTCTCTCCTTTATGTTGTACAATATATACAAATGTATGCATTCACATTTTTGTACGTTCAACACAGTTCAAAGAAATGCTAAACTAACAAACTGACCAGAAATGAGGTACTTTAGACATGTTTTGCGATATATTACAAATTTGTAATGTATACTCCTGCATTAGTTTCAACAATCAAGTATCTATTTTTGGAGGTATAATTGGTTTTCTGCCAAATTGAAAACTTCACATACCGGTTGTGTTTCTGTCATCAGGTTAGCGCGAGAATGTAGCTGTTAAAAGGATACTTGCTTGCTTTTCTCAGTGTGTCATCATACATGTTAATATTACTTTGGGGTATAATTATAGATGCTGAGTCGTACGTTTCAGGGCTTATAAAGAAATGGTACCTGTTAGAAAATTAAAATCGTAATCTCTGTCAAATCGTAGATTACATCATTTTTCTTTCTCAGGTGGTTTTTATATAAACTGAACGAAGTTCCTTTTAGAATTTCAATCACATTTTTGTATTTGCGGAGGTAATAGAACTACTATCGATGATGATGCCAGCGTACCATATTATAAATTATAACTATACTAACATTATACAGAAATATTTTCACATTAGTTTTTGAAAGAACAGCAGCAGTGCTAAATTGTATTAGTCTTTGCTTATAAAAGGTGTATGAAAATACATTTAAATTACAATCAAACTGTGATTGGTGATGTATTCATTTCATTTCATTCATTTTTATTCATCAATTAAAATAATTATAACACATGTCAAAGATAAAATGCATAAAAGATGAAAAGGATCAACAACAAAAAGCTAAAAGCTTGTACAGGGTTGAAGACCTAAAAGAATTCGGTTTAATCAGAACATTTAAACGATAAAATTAAATTGATAGTAAGTACGAAATTATAATCTAGTTACTCAATTTAAATAGGAAAACAGCGAAAAAGTGTATCCGTGGATTATTCAGAATCAATAGTATCAATAGCATTAACAGTGCTTATATTTCCAATATAACCTCATGGGCTTACTTTCAGGCTCGATCGTCGATCTGCTTATACGGAGCGTTCTTCTTCGAGTAATTTTGTTCTGAGTAGTTGACTAAAACAACTTTATATCACACTGAAAATTCGCATGCATTACCAATGCATTTGAATATTGGAAATTCATCCTGTATTCAATAGACTGTAGAGAAATCTCGTCAACTTTACATCAGTCTAATCGCAACGATTTATAAACCTAATTACACCGCAATCAAACAAACTGAACGTGTGTAAACAAATACTACGTGTGCGTCTGTTTTCGATAGGAAAATAAATAGAAATAAATTTAGAAAATGTAAAACAGCAGCCGTTATTGTAGTTGATAGTGACGTAGTCGAAACGAAATGTCTATTTAATTTATTTATTTAACAAATTCTTTATACAGGATTACACAATCAGGTAAAAGAAAACCTGTTTTGCATTGTGGTCCTGTCATCATTTTTGACAGTATAAAACCCTATTAAGGGGACTCCATTGAGACAAAAAAAAACTGTCTCCTTGAGGGGTGTCTGTGTGTTGTAAGTGTTAAAACATAGGTCTATACTTGCCCTTTTTCGTTACGCGAACGTTTTCCTTAATAGGAATTCCCCCGATGATGGGTTTATATATATATAAACTGCGTATATTTTAAATCACTTTTCACATTTCATATATTTATTTTAACCAACAAGTATGTTTATCTTCTTATTATCAGAGTTAATAAAATCCAATTTTTTAAAATTACTTTCAACTCAATGTTGACCATTGTGACGTTATTTAACCACTGACACATCATGGAATCTATAACCATTAACCAAACGATGTCAAACGCGCACATGCGCAGGTGTTTACACCATTAAATTCTAATGATAATTCCAGATGCGAGTAATTAACCATTACACACAAATCATTACACTTTATTGAAATCATGCCGAATAGACATCACATCAAATTCGTAGCAGATTTTAGAAACAACAAGAAAGTATTCAGAACACAGCACTTGTCTGTTCTAATTTTCCCGCGCATTTCGTCAAGCATCATTCACATATATCAATTAATTCAGTCTTGCTCATCAGGGACATATTAAAGGTAACTAGCGACTACAAAGATCTTAAGAAAACCATCTCGATAAAAACATATCAATTATAATCCAGAGTACTTAGCGTGAAAGCAATCGCGGTTCGCATAACAACCAGATTACAGTATGAAAAAAGCACTATTTAATACATGTGAATTTATAGATACAGTTGCATGTACGTCTGACTCAGTGAGATTCGACTGGCAAACACTGTCATTAAATTGTCAGAAGAGAAGTTTGAAATGTTCGTTAAGTCACGATGCGGGTTTACAAATCGGTGAAACTACTAAAAACGGAAACATTAAAGAACATTAGACATAAAAGTGGTAATGTTACGATCGCAATTGAAAATATGAGCGCTCTAAACTGCACTTGAGCAAGTAGACTTAAGTATCGATTTCGCCATTATTGGTACGCACAGCCATAATTAAACTAAGTACGCAGTACGTAGTTTTAAAATTACCTATATTTAGGTCAATGGTGAAATAGGTGATTTATTTATGCGCATAGACCAATTTGACATTAGTTCTACCCAAGGGATTGTATCGCAAATTAGTGCCTGGGCTGTATGTATTAGAACTGTTTTTCGGATCATTTTTATAAGTTGTCCTCTAGTCTTATGAGAGAGTTCAGATCATGTTTGCAAGAAAACTAGACGAGTCAGTATAAAGATTAAACTATCTGTCAGAGAGCTCTGACTACCTAAGCTTGGACAACATATTTGAGAATCGGACTAGAGAGTGGGGGTTTGGGTGGGGAGGTCATGGGGGTTGTGCCGCTCGATAGGACCACTTGTCAGATATTTTGTATCATCGAAGAACTCGGAACATTATTACACGGCGGAGCGAACCACTAATGAATCTACTACGGTATATGTGACATACGTATCAGACAACAAGGTGACCACTTATAAAAGAGAGCTACGACCACTCACCGAGTCACCGGTGAGCAACTACCTTGTAATCTGATTGAAAATGGTCATCTGGTTTGTAGATATAAGTTATTTTGGAAATATTCTTTTTTTCAAACCAACAATTAGTAAACTAACCTTCTTGACAGTTTCGCTGTCCTGATCGAACAGCTTCTTCAGAAATAATGACGATCTATCTGAAGAAGCTGTCAGAGAAACTGTCAAGAAGGTTAGTTTACTAATTGTTGGTTTGAAAAAAAGAATATTTCCAAAATACCTTGTAATCATTTTGGAATTACAGTATTATTGGAATACATCAGGGACCACGTGTTGGAGATTGGACCATTTACTATTTAAAAATGCTTGTAGACCCACTACTAATTTCGGTTTTTGCCAAGACACAAAACAATTAACAATATTATATGGAAATAAAGACAAAATCCATCCATATTTTAACAACCGCACACAAAATAGACATAAGGCCTACACATCCTTCAACAGGTCCAGAAGTGTTACCATACGTTATCTCTTGTTAGACTAAACATCTTACCTGATTTCCCAACTCCTGGACAACCCAACAGAGCAATTTTAAATTCTGGGAGAGTTGCTAGGGAACTACTGCTTGTCGTCCTCATCTTTGACCTCGATGACATATCACGTAACCAATAAATCTCCAACAATATCTTCCAAATATTACATTATTTGGTCCATTTGCTAATAATGTTAGAACGATTCCAATATTTACGATTCCACCGACTCCACCGCGGTTACTCTTGCATCTTTAAAAGTACTTTAGATTTTGACAGAACGTCGTAAAATAAAAAAATATATATTATTTCGAATTATCACATGTAATCCAATGTATATGACAGTGTCATCTTATTAATGTGGTATGCGCATAATGTGTAATTCAATTATATGAATACACGTACACAGTGCACTACACACAGCCTTCGATGTCAAGACACACTGTTTTATATTTTAAAAACAGCGTCGTCGTGTCATCCAAAAAAGGTATCTTTTATCTTCTTAGCATACGTCGTTCATCCATGTTCGTTCAAACTCCAATTCACGCACACGTTCTCTACTTTGATATAAACCGCGTTCTGATCGTTTCAAATCAGAACGTGCAAATTATGTGTCACTCTGTTCTGAATGTTCACGGCTAACTAATTCGGTCAACATTGTTTGAAATACTGTCTGTATATGATCTGAGCATAACTCATGAGTAAGCGATTGAACTATAGATGGCGCTATCAATATTCATCAATAACAACGAATACTATTAGTATTACTTGTGCCATGGATTTCCATGCTTGTACCAATAATTCCTCCATGCTTGTACTGTATACTACAGTGCAGTAGTTAATATCTATTTTGATGCGGCATACATGATATTATAGGTTAGGGTACAGAGATAAGTTTGTGAGTTTCCATTCCATAGTCAATCTATGCATGGTTAAGCTCGCCTTATATTATGTGGAGTCGCTTGATTTTATTGAAATTCCTAAATCGGAGGTTTGTTTGTGTCGTTTGAGTATATAATCTTTTCTTGTATTATTAACATATTAATGTTGTTTTTAAGTTAAACTAGTTGGATGGTATGCTGTTCCGTTTGGAATTAAGCTTTTCAAGAAAAAAATACTCAAAAAAAAAAGGAAAAAGTTTATATTCGATAGAGGGCTCCCTATATTTTATTTGATTATGCAATAATATGCGTGCATGAAAAACAGATTGGAAATCATCGAAAAACTCAGAAAAAAAAGGAGTGGTAAGGAAAATATATAAAACATCGAAAGTAATGCTGTAGTAGACACTTTGGCCATCCCAGTCCTTTTCACGGGGTTAGACCTAGCCTAGCTAGGCCCAGCTAGCCTAAGACTCTCAAGAGTATGGGTTGGACCGGTTTCGGTTGCGGTGTACGGGGCACTCTGTAGCCTACTACTATTATTACTCTAAGGCCTAGACCTAGGCTAGCAGAAATCTGACTAGCCTAGTAGCTAGCCTAGCTACTATAGCATGCATGTTGGTCAAGGTAGCTGGATATAGCCTTGCATGACTGATAATTGTGGGCCTACTGTGTAGCAGTGGTGTAGTTTTATATATCCGTAAATTTATTCATATTATTTCATCCTTCTTTCTAGATTCTGTATGTATGAAAACGTCAAAGACAATGGAATGGTAATTGTTACAGTGCAGTAATTACAGAGAAATGCCGAAAAAGTTTAAAGGAGAAAACTCGAAAGCAGTGGTAGCAAAAGCGCGGAAGGAAGAAGCCCGACAAATTGAAAAGTCACGAGTTGAGAAAGAAAAGGAAGATGCTTTCTGGAAGGATGATGATAAATTAACTGAAAGGAAAGCTAACAGAAAGGTGGGTGGAAACTATCCGTCTTCCATTCAATCTGTGCCCCAGCCAACCAATCTTTGTTTGTGCTCAGTGGGTTTGAAAATGTACTGTACCAAATTTGCACCATTAATTTATTACAAAACAGCCTAAAAGTCTAGAAATTATTTCACAAACATAATTTGTTTTTGTTTCTAGTTAAATTAGCAAAAATAACTATCCCAAAAAGGACGTTAGTGTATTGCATCTTCTTTTAAATTTTAAAGTTTTAGATGATTTTAATCCTTTAAGCCTGTTTACATTAGGTGAATTTATTAACAATCAAAAACCTCAGCTTTTTATGCTCATACATATTCAAAATTCTGTGATGAATTCTATTTCCTCAAGTTTTTCACTTCAGCGAATTGAGTATTTTGAGCAGTTTCTACTTTTGCAAAACGCAAACATTTACAACCAATCAGAGCTCAGTAAATGAGTTGTCACGTGTTAATGAGCACTCATGTGAATCAAAAAGCTCAGCAGACATGTGATGGAAATAAAAATCGCAGCTATTCACTCTTGTAGTGAAATGGTAGCTCGATTTTTCCTCACACAAACAATTAGTGTAAAACAGGCTTTATGTTCTATTTATTGATTTTGCTGTCTAGGCTGAAAAAGAGAAGAAACGAATTGAAACTGTAGAAAGAAAAAAGGACAGTCAGAGATTACTTGATGAAGAAGAAAGCACTATAAAGCAGAAAACAGTGAAGTCAGCAAAGGTCAGTCAAGCGGAAATAAGAGCTCAACGTGAACGAGAGGCAGCAGAAAGAGGTAAGTGTTAAGCCTTGTTCACACTGGACTTGGTCAATTTGACCATTGTTCGCACATGGATAATTTCACACAGTTAGTTTTACCATGGTTTTATCAAAATGTAACCTTGATGTTAAAAACTATATGATGGATTTGCATGGTGACGGTCATGTGGTTACCTGAGACGCACGTTCGGATTGGACTTTTCAGCTGGCATGGTTAATTTTACCGAGGTCAATTCTACTTGTTCTACAGTGTGCGGATTGGACTTTACTCAAAGTGTTTCAATAAAATATACTGGCAATTTTCTTGCGCCGATGTTTATAAATATGTATCATCTCAATATGAGGTGAAAGAAAATCAAGGTGGTGGAACATCTATGTTTTTTTATGTCATTGTGTGCTCACCCCCTTTTATTGTCATATATTTAACATATATGAATGACTCAATATTGGTCTGAGGCTATAAATGCAGACTGGAAGGGAGGAATAATAAAAAATATTCTCCCTGGAACATGGTTAATGCAAGCTATGACTGATACTATAAGTATACAAGAGTGATTTCTTTGACATCGTTATGAAATTTGTGATTATGTAAATCACCACCTCATCTAATTTTTTGGGTGTTTGATAATTTTCCAGTTGCCAAAGCCTTAAAAGAACCAACAAGCCATATTGATGCTCCATTAGAGGTGAATCCTAACATAGCTGCTGCACAACAATTGGCAACAGATGGCGCTGTAGAAGCACGAAGTGTTGAAGAAGCAATCTCTGTACTTAGGTAAGCAAGATTACCACATATCCACAATTATCGTCTTTTTTGTCTATTTTCTAAACAAAGTCTTGCTAATAATGGCCATTATTGTAATAACAATGGAATCATCTCTATACTACCCATCTGCCACGACGGTTATTTATCTTATCTATTTATGCATGTTTTTAAAATAAAGTAAAATATAAAACTTGAGTGTTAAATAAATACACGGTCAAAGTCAGAAACATCTGCTGTACTAATTGACAACTTCCACAAAAATTAATAAATATTAAATCAATTGGTTGAGCGGTTAAGGCAGGGTCACCACAAACCATAGCCACAAGTTCATTGTCTAAAAGCGCAATATTAATATGTATCCTTTAATGTGCTATAATATATACTCAAAATGCTTAAATGATAATTTTATATTATTTTTAAACAGTGTTGCTGATGCAGAACAGCTTGAGAAGCATCCAGAAAAGCGGATGAAGGCAGCTTATACCGCTTACGAAGCAGAACAGTTACCCATACTTAAAGCTGAAAATCCGAACTTGAGGTTATCTCAGTTGAAGCAGATGCTTAAGAAGCAATGGCAGAAATGCCCAGACAACCCTATGAACCAACGCTTTAAGAACTATAACCAGAAGTGAAGACAACCAGATGATCTTAAAGACAACCAGATGGTCTTAAAGACAACCTGATGGTCTTAAAGACAACCAGATGGTCTTAAAGACAACCTGATGGTCTTAAAGACAACCTGATGGTCTTAAAGACAACCAGATGGTCTTAAAGACAACCTGATGATCTTAAAGACAACCTGATGGTCTTAAAGACAACCTGATGGTCTTAAAGACAACCTGATTGTCTTAAAGACAACCTGATTGTCTTAAAGACAACCTGATGGTCTTACTGTAATGTAGGTTGAAATGCTGTTTTATGTCTACATTAGCTTATAAGTTTTGTGCTAAATGAGGATGTAAAGTCTCACATTCATGTTCGTTTACAAAGTTAGGTACTGTATCTGCAGTATTATAAGTTTTCCTATCTAAACAAGATTGGTGTAAAGCATGATCTGCTATGAAAATCCTAAAGGCCAACTCAGATAGCATCATACGACGAGGCCCGACGAAATGTCTTGACTCGTCGGTGCTGTCTGAGTTGAATCCCGACAAGACAAGTTGTCTTGAAATAGCGTCGGGCGTAGTTTATAGATCGTCGGAAGAACTTTAAAAATGTTTAATTTTCTCCCGACCATCTCGTCGGGCCTTGTCGTACAAAGTTGTCTTAGTTAGCCTTAAAGTTGAAATGCTGTATCACTTTTGTCATATAACATGAAGTGGTCAATAAGACAGTAAACTATGTCAATTTTACAAACTTATAATATATTTATTTCACCATATAAAACACTAACAAACAAACAGACATAAGAAATGTAAATCAATGTGGAAGGATTACCTAAATCTTATAACAAACATAACCGTCAAAAGGCTCTCCACAAAGAATTACATTTTATTTTAAAAATTTAAAAAGGATTCAAATTACACGAAAATATATATATATTAACCTCAAATTATTAAAATATTTCATAATACTACATTTAAAAGAATTAAAATTAATTAGTAGTTGTTCCTCGATGTTCACAAGCAGGTCTTTAAACAGTCTAACAAAAAGGTTTAATTAATTGGATTTCAAAAAGGTCAAAATTTTTGTCAAAATCACCAAAATTTCGACCTTTTAAAAATCCAATTAATATGCACTAATTTTGCTATATGTGCACGTATAGTACGATATCATCATCTTATAGTGTCATGGAACCACTTTATGTCGAAAAATAAAAAGGTCGAAATTTCGTCAATTTCCGAGAAAATCCCTGTACAATAGTACAGGGATTTTTGTCAAAATCATTAAAAATTCGACCTTTTTAAAATCACATTAATATGCACTAATATTGCTATATGTGCACGTATAGTACCATATCATCATCTTATAGTGTCATGGGACCACTTTATGTCGAAAAATAAAAAGGTCGAAATTTGGTCATTTTTTGAGAAAATCCCTGTACTATAGTACAGGGATTTTTGTCAAAATCAACCAAATTTGGACATTTTAAAAATCCAATTAATATGCACTAATATTGCTATATGTGCACGTATAGTACCATATCATCATCTTATAGTGTCATGGGACCACTTTATGTCGAAAAATAAAAAGGTCGAAATTTTGTCATTTTTCGAGAAAATCCCTGTACTATAGTAAAGGGATTTTTTTCAAAATCACCAAAATTTCGACCTTTTTAAAATCCCATTAATATGCACTAATATTGCTATATGTGCACGTATAGTACCATATCAACATCGTATAGTGTCATGGGACCACTTTATGTCGAAAAATAAAAAGGTTGAAATTTGGTCATTTTAAAAATCCAATTAATATGCAGTAATATTGCTATATGTGCACGTATAGTACCATATCATCATCTTATAGTGTCATGGGACCACTTTATGTTGAAAAATAAAAAGGTCGAAATTTCGTCATTTTTCGAGAAAATCCCTGTACTATTAGTACAGGGATTTTTTGCAAAATCGCCCAAATTTGGACATTTTAAAAATCCAACTAATATGCACTAATATTGATATATGTGCACGTATAGTACCATATCATCATCTTATAGTGTCATATGACCACTTTATGTCGAAAAATAAAAAGGTCGAAATTTCGTCATTTTTCGAGAAAATCCCTGTACTATAGTACATGGATTTTTGTCAAAATCACCAAAATTTGGACATTTTAAAAATCCAATTAATATGCACTAATGTTGCTATATGTGCACGTATAGTACCATATCAACATCTTATAGTGTCATGGGACCACTTTATGTCGAAAAATAAAAAGGTTGAAATTTGGTCATTTTTTGAGAAAATCCAATTAATATGCACTAATATTGCTATATGTGCACATATAGTACCATATCATCATCTTATAGTGTCATGGGACCACTTTATGTCGAAAAATAAAAAGGTCGAAATTTCGTCATTTTTTGAGAAAATCCCTGTACTATAGTACAGGGATTTTTGTCAAAATCACCCAAATTTCGACCTTTAAAAAATCCAATTAATATGCACTAATATTGATATATGTGCACGTATAGTACCATATCATCATCTTATAGTGTCATATGACCACTTTATGTCGAAAAATAAAAAGGTCGAAATTTCGTCATTTTTCGAGAAAATCCCTGTACTATAGTACAGGGATTTTTGTCAAAATCACCAAAATTTGGACATTTTAAAAATCCAATTAATATGCACTAATGTTGCTATATGTGCACGTATAGTACCATATCAACATCTTATAGTGTCATGGGACCACTTTATGTCGAAAAATAAAAAGGTTGAAATTTGGTCATTTTTTGAGAAAATCCAATTAATATGCACTAATATTGCTATATGTGCACATATAGTACCATATCATCATCTTATAGTGTCATGGGACCACTTTATGTCGAAAAATAAAAAGGTCGAAATTTCGTCATTTTTTGAGAAAATCCCTGTACTATAGTACAGGGATTTTTGTCAAAATCACCCAAATTTCGACCTTTAAAAAATCCAATTAATATGCACTAATATTGATATATGTGCACGTATAGTACCATATCATCATCTTATAGTGTTATGGGACCACTTTATGTCGAAAAATAAAAAGGTCGAAATTTCGTCATTTTTCGAGAAAATCCCTGTACTATAGTACAGGGATTTTTGTCAAAATCACCAAAATTTGGACCTTTAAAAAATCCAATTAATATGCACTAATATTGATATATGTGCACGTATAGTACCATATCATCATCTTATAGTGTCATATGACCACTTTATGTCGAAAAATAAAAAGGTCGAAATTTCGTCATTTTTCGAGAAAATCCCTGTACTATAGTACAGGGATTTTTGTCAAAATCACCAAAATTTGGACCTTTAAAAAATCCAATTAATATGCACTAATATTGATATATGTGCACGTATAGTACCATATCATCATCTTATAGTGTCATATGACCACTTTATGTCGAAAAATAAAAAGGTCGAAATTTCGTCATTTTTCGAGAAAATCCCTGTACTATAGTACAGGGATTTTTGTCAAAATCACCAAAATTTGGACATTTTAAAAATCCAATTAATATGCACTAATGTTGCTATATGTGCACGTATAGTACCATATCAACATCTTATAGTGTCATGGGACCACTTTATGTCGAAAAATAAAAAGGTTGAAATTTGGTCATTTTTTGAGAAAATCCAATTAATATGCACTAATATTGCTATATGTGCACATATAGTACCATATCATCATCTTATAGTGTCATGGGACCACTTTATGTCGAAAAATAAAAAGGTCGAAATTTCGTCATTTTTTGAGAAAATCCCTGTACTATTAGTACAGGGATTTTTGTCAAAATCACCCAAATTTCGACCTTTAAAAAATCCAATTAATATGCACTAATATTGATATATGTGCACGTATAGTACCATATCATCATCTTATAGTGTCATATGACCACTTTATGTCGAAAAATAAAAAGGTCGAAATATGCACTAATATTGCTCTATGTGCACGTATAGTACCATATCATCATCTTATAGTGTTATGGGACCACTTTATGTCGAAAAATAAAAAGGTCGAAATTTCGTCATTTTTCGAGAAAATCCCTGTACTATAGTACAGGGATTTTTGTCAAAATCACCAAAATTTGGACCTTTAAAAAATCCAATTAATATGCACTAATATTGATATATGTGCACGTATAGTACCATATCATCATCTTATAGTGTCATATGACCACTTTATGTCGAAAAATAAAAAGGTCGAAATTTCGTCATTTTTCGAGAAAATCCTTGTACTATAGTACAGGGATTTTTGTCAAAATCACCAAAATGTGGACATTTTAAAAATCCAATTAATATGCACTAATTTTGCTATATGTGCACGTATAGTACCATATCAACATCTTATAGTGTCATGGGACCACTTTATGTCGAAAAATAAAAAGGTTGAAATTTTGTCATTTTTCGAGAAAATCCCTGTACAGGGATTTTTGTCAAAATCACCCACTTTATGTAAAAAAATAAAAAGAATTTTCATCTTAATTAAATAATATAGACTTTTCATTATATTAAATTATTCCCTATTATTATATTCACCACGCTGTTTTTTCGGAATATTCATTAAATACATCAATAAAAAGATAAAATATTCTAAATTATACATTCAATACAAACTGAAAAATGCATCAACCATAATAAGCATATAAAAAGATACAGATTCCTAAGAGAGCTACTAACACACTGTTTAATATGAGTTGATGCCGTGGTTCTTGCTCTATACTTCTCGATGTTTCTGTTGTTTTTGGTTCTGTTTTTATTTCGTCTGGGACGCCACAGAACCACTTGAAAAACTGAAATACATTTGTCTTATTAGCATTTTCCTCAATCTGTATGTCGGTAATATCATCTGAAAATATTAAACACATGTTACAATCGTTTAAATAGTGTATTTATTTATTATTTATTTTGATTTTATTTTATGTCTTTATTACCAATAGTAATTTAATCACTGTCCTATCAGATAGGTGGTAGTTCCCCTGATACAGGGGCTATCTTGTGAACCAGTTCACCGGGTTAACCCCCTACTCTTCTTGAATAATGAACTGGGTTCTTTAAACTGCACACAGGTTATAACTGTGTACACTGGACATACGGTTTATAGTCCTTATCCGAGAAGACTTGTTCCACCACCAGAACTAGGAGCGAGTCAGCCTCGAACCCTTGCTGATGTTGTTGGCTCTTTAGGTACGGTAAACAACGCCCCTACCTTAACTGATCTGCTCGGGCATTTCACCGCTGCTAATTTAAGGAAATTTATCTTCACTTCCAGAGGGATTTGTAATTGTACTTTGCCAAGTGTGTATGGACTCGTCCTATTACAATATAAGCACACTGAACAGTTCTAAAGATGTGTGAAGATGAGTATTTTATACTAATGTATATTACCTGTTTTAGATGGAGTCCTCTGATTGGTTTCTTCATTATCAACTTGTATTTCAGTTTCAACATTAGACACTGTACTCAATCCGTAGTTACCAGTCTCTGTTTCCTCATTGTCTACTAATGGCGTATCACTTCTGTTAGGGTCGCCATATCGTGTCCACCATGTTAGTTTAAATAACTTTATAAAAAGGTAAAAATAGTAATTATTTTTGTCTGTATTCAAAAGCATTTTTAATTTCCTACTCCAATACCAAAATCTGAGATGAAAGCAGTGGATTAATTGAATAAATGTTTACTTATTACTAGAATAATAGATATGTTATAAAACCAACACTGTTTTGTTTTTGTTGAACGGAGAGAATATTTCATTTGTTGAAACATTGTCTTATATACAGTTAATAAATACTACTTTCAACTAATGAAATATTCAACCTATTAAACTCATAAACATTCATTATTTGTATACTATTAACTTTATAAATATTTAAAAATTCTTACTTTATCTTTATCAACTGGTGTTGTAAAGTAACTGAGTGTGATTTGTATGACCAGAGCAACGACCAGAATAATAGTACCAACGTAGAAGTAGTGTAGCTTCATGATGCTAGGCCGATCGTCAGGCTCTCCACAGAGAGGCTCTGGATATACAAACTCCAAAATGATGCGAATTAGAGAAACAAGATGAGCTCCAATAAGGGCATAGAATGCACCCTATGAAAAATAAGTAATTTTAAAAGGGGAAAGTTTCAGTAATTTTGAAAGAAAGTAGTGTGTATTGGTTTTTTGTTCCAATTTTTGATATGCCCTCTAGTGAGCAGGGAATCAAAATATGTGCCAACTATAAATCTAAACAACATATGTTGTGAGTGGCCAAGCGGTTAAGATAATGGAATCGTAATTATGTAGCCATAACCTTCGGCAAAGGTTCAAGGCTCACTCGCTCCACAGCTTTGGTTGTAGAACAAGTCTTCTTGGATAAGGACTATAAACCATAGGTCCAGTGTTCACATCTAGCTCATGTGCACTTTAAACTTAGTACATCTTTTGAGACGAGTAGGAGCCCTCTGAGAGACCAGACTTTGACTGAAGAGGTTACCCAGTATAAATAAATAACAAATTCAAATTCAGAAAATGATGCTGGGCCATCAAAGCTTAAGAATCTGAAAAGTCCATGTACACTCTAAACTAGAAACTCAACTCAATTACTTACAGCTTCGGTAGCTCGCTCCCAGAATATACCAAGGCAGAAGATAACAGTGATCGGTGGTTGTAGATAGATCGATATCTTTTGTATGTAGTAAAAAAGTTCTCCGTTGTTGGATGACTCCACCAAAGGAATTAGTAATATACTGATTATAACCATTAGAACTATAAATAATCTGGAAAAAATAAACTTAATCATGATTGTGTGACCACAACTAGAATTATTTTTTAACCTTCAAAAAAGATCCCATTGTTTGTAGCAGCAGTAGTAGCATAACAACAGAAATGTTGAGACGTTCTTGACTTTGCTTTGTTACCTTTTTAGGAATAAGATTGTGAACCAATCACATTACTTGACAAGTGTTTTTTCCCCACAATATGTGAAATTGTGTTCTTTACAATGGTTATGATGCTTGGCTACCATCCAAGGATCCCGAGTTCAAATCCTGTCATGTCAGGATTTTTTCTAATGACAAATTACAACTCCACTCCGAAAGACTTGTATTAAGACTTTGTTTATGTAGAGCATCTTGTGTATATGTTTGTCTTGTGAACAGAATTGCTACCTTTATTAAGAAGAATAGTGAATGAATTCACTTATGGTTATACTGTACTTGCCAATTTGCCTAAATATATAAACAAACAAATAATCAGACTTTCTAAAAAAAACAAGACATTTAGGACAGTTAAAACACATGATTTTATATGAGTTGAGTATATACCTTCCAACAATACCCTGTTCTTTTTGCGTACAGTTTGGCCGCAATTTTCGCCAAATATCAAGAGTGAAGATGGTGCTAGAACTGTTAAATATCGACGTTAGTGAGCTCACCAATGCACATAACATCACAGCTAGCATTAGTCCTGTTAAACCTATGAATGAATTGAGAAAGAATTATTTGTCAAAATCATGCTTTGTCAGTCAGGTGCTACAGATGTCTGTTTATACTAACTGTAACAATGTGTCAAATAAAAGAAATAAGCACATGAGAGAAATTCATTGGAGCTACTACTTCTTGAGTTTTATTACTAACCACTGCCTATGGTATGCCAAACTGGACTAAAATTGAGACATTTTCCAGCTGAATATATTATTTCTCACTTTTTTGTTTTTATTCTCAAAGCAGTTTTCATAAATTTGGGATCAGTCAGGCTTGGGCAACATAACCAGGCCTAATACTGCATTAAGCTCTGTCTACACTTTCAAACTAGTTTGACCAAAAAAGTGTGATGTGCCAAAATATGGTAGTGATATGACATCATGGGTACATCACATTTGTTTGATAGTGTAGACAAGGCTTTAGATTCTTTTTTTATTTACCTGAGGGAAGCAGTTCAACAACCATCAATGGATAAGCTATGTTGGAGCATGACTCAGAATTACCACACACCTTATAGCAGACATCAGGATCAACACAAGCAACTTGATCTAAAATATTAAAGAATTAATGATAACAAGCTACAATCACATCACTGGGCCTCTTTCAAATGGCCAATAATGTCCGGTTTTCAGGTGGGTCCGGGCTTTCAGAGTATTATGTATGCATCTACGTATTGTATCAACAGTCAGTCACTCTGGAAATGACCAAAACTGTTTCAAGGAATAGATTGGGGATGAATGTTATAGTCCCGCATGTAGATCAATTGACATGACCTAACTTGGTCACCAATAATAAAAATCAAAAGTTGCGTTTCAGCATTTTCTTTTTGCTGTCCAGTTTTTTGTTTGCTCTATAACCACAACGGGAATAAATTGCAAAACCTAACAAATATACATAATAACCTTTTTTTTTTAATTAGAAAGTAAGTGCATCTTTGAAACAACCCTTCTAAGAGTAAAGAATGAGGTCATAGACTTACCTGCAAAGAGGATTCTACTAATCATACCAGGCATAACAATAACAAACATAGGGAGTATCTTGAGATAACCAGCAAATAATGTTGCGCCTTTTCCATTAGAGAGGTTCTTCGCTGACAATGCACGTTGAACTATAACCTGTGGTATACAGATGGCACTTAAAGTTAGGTACTCAGAGATGCTGATGTCAATCTGTAAGCTTTCATTTCTGAAGTACCTATGGAGGAAATACCAAACAGTTACTTGTACTGTCTGTCAGTTAATGTTTCACAACTTGCCTGATCCATTGCCCAGTATTGGAGAGATGAAGGCAGTGCTCCGATGAAGAAGCCTAGCCAAGGCATATCTGAATCCCACGGATCACGGAATATATGCCAGTAGTCTTCCCGTGGGAGGCCACAAGAATTGTTGTTGTATAGCGTGTCATTCGGCACAGCTGTTGCATATAAAGGTTCAAGATTCTGGTAACCACCAATTTCATTAAAACCTATAAAATTTAAAAAAAGATAATGGATTAAGCTCTGTCTACACTATCACAATTATTATGTGATGTGCCCATATATGGTCATGATGATGTCATATCACTACCATTATTTGGGCATACCACTACCATATTTTGGCATATCACTACCATATTTGGGTACAATTTGTTTTTGTCAAACACAATGCCAGATGTTTACTCCTAGTAGTTAATTATATAGTTTTATGGTATAATATCTTTCTTCTTTCTTCTCTTACTGTTTTTGTCAACAACACTATTTAGTATTATTTTTAAATTTCAGATATTTCTTACTAATTGTAGCTAATATAACCGCTCCAATGAACATTATAAATGCTTGTAGCGTGTCTGTGTAAATAACAGCTGCAAGCCCTCCTAAAAAACAAAAACAATTCATTTTTAAATATATAAATAATAAATAATAATAATGATTAAACACAGTAAACGGTTTTATGGAAATATATTGATTGGAAACTATAAAAATTATATTCTGTGATTTTCAGATTATTATTGTCCAATTATCCAAAATATAAATACTTTAGCTTTTCCTTTATTTCTAGGACTATTGTAAATTAAATATTTTTTACATAACAATAAACTTTTCATGTATTTTCAAATTAGTTAATCTGAAAGAATGTTAAACATCTGTTGGTTGAGATAACAGGTGCGTTTATTTTGTGCATTAAAAATACAGTATAAAGTATAAATTGCTGAGTCAAAGGAATTTATGAATAACAATAGAGATAATTGATTTGCTTGCTTACCAGCAATTGTGAAGATAGAGATAATAACGAGTAAAATGGCAATAGACGCATAGATATTCCATCCAAATGCCACATTGATAAACAAAGCCCCTGCATACAGATCAACCTGTATATAAACCAATATACAAATGTTTATATTATTTCGTTTTTAAATTGGCCGACTTCTTCAGTATAAAGCTTTGTCTACACTATCAAACTAAAAATTGTGATGTGCCCAAATATTGTAGTGATATGACATCATCATGTCCATATATGGGCACAGTACTTTTTTTTGTCACATAAAGTTTGATAGTGTAGACAGAGCTTAATACTGGTTGTGCTAGAGGGATCAGTCAAGGCACATGGTCAGCACACTGGGAGATGTTCCACTTTCATTTTGAACACGTATTATATTGTGCACGTACTAAAGACCAGCAGCTTTAAGTCACATCTGAAGGACAAGGCAATTAGTAAAACAATATGAACTACTGTAATGCCTCCCACAGGACATCCATTAATACCATTACACCATACTGCTATCAGTATTTCCAATTGCTACTTGAGGATTCAAAATGTTAGGAAAGTGGGTGAGGAAAACAGGGGGATGGGGCATGTCCCCAAAAACCTTTGCCTGGAAGCCCCATTTTCTCATATTTCATGCTCAATTAATTAAAGGCTCTATAAAAATTATGAATTCATACCGATATTTTAGTGAGTATATACCACAGAAGACTCAAAACAGCTACATATGCCTGTAGTCTGTGACCACCATATCTCTTTGCTAAGTATTCCGGCATAGTATATACACCAGCAGCCATATAAACTGGTAAAAAAATCCAGCTGAGACATTGAAGTAGAAATAATGCCTATACAGAAAAGCAAAACATGCATTCATTAAATTTTCAAAATATATTTATATACTGTCAGTTTCCATATGATAAGATGGGTACATTTTTTAAAGTTTCTCAAAATACACACACAGGATGATTGGTTATACATTACGAGCCAAGTTTTTATTTCCAAGATTGTTGATCTTTTGCAAGAACCATTTTTGTTATAAAAGCAGTGACTTCCTATCTGTATATATATATATATATATTACATTACATTAATAAATTAAGTTAAAAATTATAAAGTTATCTACCAGTCAAACACCGTTTTAAAACAATCTGACTCAAGAATTTCCCTATTTGTTTTGGAAAATTGTCACCGTATAAAACACAAATATCAAATTATAGGTACATTTACTGTTTATTTTTTCTGTTTTTCTGATCCCACACACCATATTGGGAACATCCAGGCATCATCACTTTTATAAGAAGGAGGAATCTTGGTGACTCATACTTACATTGAGTTCAAATGCTGCAACTGCTATACCACTCGCAGCACCAGACCCAGCAAGACCTATAAAGTGTTCACTACCAATATTGCTTGCAAACAGTGATGCACCCACCTACATTTACAACATTTCTTTGGTTAGAATATCTGTATCATAAAATAAACTCTCTTTGTGTTGATTATACCATATATCCTCTGATATAATCCCACCCTCCTAGAACACGAAATTGGGCCGAATTATAGTAGGGGGTGGGACAATACTCGGAGGAATCCCTGATTCAGGAAAAACATGATTGTTAAGCATTTCTTGTAAAAACTCTACTTAACTGGATAGAGAGTGGTCTACAGTACATCCAGACTAATAGTCAATACTGAGACTATACCCGGGGATATGCCTGTTTGTGAAATCAGACATAAAGTAGGTAGTGGGGGGGGGGGATGTTATGATTAGTAAAATGACGAGGGAGAGAATTCCAAAGAGAAGCAGCAGAGAACAAAAAAGACCTTTGTCCATAGGATTTGGTGTTAATTCTAGAAACAAGTAGTAGGTTTTGATCAGCCAAACGAAGACAAGCAAGAGGGGTGTAGGAGGGAAGAAGATCAAGGAGATAAGTAGGTTGTTTAAGATACCTGAGGATATACGGTAGAGGTAACAGACTATAAAAGTTTAGAACAGTATGTGTGTAAACAAATAATAAAACAAATATTTGGTTTTGTATTTTTGGAAATGGAGAGGATATGTTAATTGTCGGATCCGACTCATTAAATAGAACAGTATCAATAAGATATTACAATGTTTTGATGTCATCATCATTAGGACAGCTTAATCAGCTATGCAGCATCTGCTATCAAGGATTACTGTCGAATAGCTTACACCAATATACATTATAATTATTATACTATTGCTAAACATATGTGCAAATTGTCCATAGTACAGAATCATTACTGTACTTACTGGTAGCCAGAACATAGAACTTCCAGCCAAAAAGTATTCTTTTGATGTAGATCTTGATGAGTGAAATAAGGACTGAAATGAAAAAAAAAAAATAGAATCTGGTTTGATTGTTTTGTACCCCTATTATAAAGACAAATTTTGTTAAACTTTATGGTAACTATAACCCTTCATTGATATAAAAATTCCAGTTGATATTCTGAGTGAGGCCATAGTGAACTAAAATATCTCTATGATGAGGCCTCTTAAAATTGATACACAACGATATTATACAATATTTTTTATTATTAAATTCATTTTGACACTGCTCAGTGTTACCCTATAGTTCATTTTGATTATTAATGAATATAAAATAAAATGGTTTTAGAAAGCTGAGTGATCAACCACCAGCAAATCTGAGTGTATGTTTAAAAGAATTGGCCGGCTGATTAATAAACATAAACCTTTTGTATTGACACTGACTGTACTAACAGGGGCTAGGCCTAAATCAAATTGTCGGTGTCCTTGATGGTTGACCTACTTAAACATATGTGAATAAAAATCGCTTAAAACCAGTTAGTAAATACTTACTGCTATCCCCACCGACAGGACACATACAAAATATATTACAAGAACAATAATATCTTCTGTTGTGACTGAGGTAGCCATACTTCACGTCCTACCGGGTCTACTGTTAAGATGTAAATGATGGCAATACATAACAATGTGTAAGGTTTGTTTTGTTCCATGACCATCCATGCGTGAAATTTAGTACTGTACATAACATACTGAGTGACAAAGTTACTACTGATATGCATATGAGTGAGAAACTGTGGCTATTTTTCAAGCCAGTACTTTTAAATTTAAGGAGAAACTTTTGTAAAAATTGCTTAGGTTATTTTGAAACTGACTTAAGCACAATCATTGACTTAAAACCAAGCTAAGATAATTTGTTTCCCTTATGACTTTATATTGTAATCTTTTTGTCACATTTTGTAATTTTTTTACACTAGGTATTCTATAAAGAATATATGATACATATTATTATGTATATATTGTGATCCATCCATGTTACGTCGATAATGTACTTTAAAAAGCAAAGTGATTGTATTTTATACCCTGTAGTGTGTACTGTGCGGTACCACGATACATATATTAATAACTATTATGGACAATTTTTTTTTTTAAATTTATAAAATTGTTCGTAATTCTGATTAAGCGGTTATAGCTACAGATCTAGTGTCAATCCAAGCTTTTTTTAAATAGATCGTTTAAAATGAATTGCAGAAGTTACGCACAATTTTTTTCCCCAAAGACTCTCTTTGAAAGATACGTGAAAGATAGCCGAACTACTTCCTAAATATAACTAAACCTAACCCTCTAAAGTAGAAATAAGTTGGTCATGGGATTCGAACCCCATATATCGACATGCAAAGTCCATAGTCTAATCCATTCGACTACACAGACGGCTCGACGGAAAGCGTATTAAAAAGTTCATTCAGAGGGTGACCGCAGAGCAGGTGAAACATGATGCATATTCATAATAATACTCCATAATGGGACGCCCTCTCTTGAATTTTCAGAGAAAGTCTTTGGGAAAATATTTTCGTGACCGGCACATGGATACTTTCTTGAGCTTTTATTTTAAGGCATTAATTAGAAATAAAGCAGAATAATTCACATGGTTTTGTATCTTTTTAATAAACTATTAAATCCATTACTAACAAAATACTAAGAAATGCCGTTGACAGTTAATGGTTTAATCAAAGGTTCATTATGACTGGTGAGTGTGGCTGACGGCCGTGATTGTGATGCTGCTAATATTGAATCCAACATCCCTGAAACTTCATGTAAATTGTCTTGAAATTCTAGTTCTTGCTTAAGTGTGTTCTTTAACAGTTTAAGTGCATTAGTAACAGCTGGAGATTCTGCCACAACTGGTGAATAAATATCTGAAGAAATAAAAGAGAAAAAAAAATAAAAAACTAAAAAGAAAAACTAAAATAAATTTATAGGATTGACTGGAAATACGTTTCTGTCCCATTAGTGTACAGTACCTCAAAATTAAAGATGATATGTTTGCGAGTTGAAAAATTGGCACTGGCAGTCTAAAAGTAAATACAGTCGGGATACCTTTATTCAGGGAACACCCATATTAGGAGGCCACCCCTTCCCAAATGTGTCCCCTTTATAGGGGTTCTACTGTAGATCACTTAATTTGCTTATGTGCAAAAACCTAGTACATCTTTCGAGACGAGTAGGGGATTACCCTGGTGTATTAGTACATCACAGCCACTGATCATAACTGGGCCCTCTGGGAGACCAGTCCTTGACTGAAGAGGTTACCCAGTATAAATAAATTCAAAATTCAAGAGAGAGTCGTATTTACTTTCTTGATATTTTATGTGCAAAAATGATATACATACCTAATAAAACATTAGCTACATCGACTAATGTTGCATTAAAACTTGTGTTTGATATGTTCTTCCTGATGAATGTGACCATAATACGCAACCATCTTTCATCTCGTCCAGAAAGGGCCATATTAATAACATCCCGTCTTATCAGTTCCTGCAAAACTGCTATGGTGACATTTGGTGTAATTGTTCTAACATTGGTCTAAGACAAAAACAAAATATTGTAATAAGAAAAGGAATAACATAAAGCAAAAAACAAGAAAAGGCCAGCACCATGTTTGTAGAAAACCACATTTGCTCATTCTATGAACTACAGCGTAAGGTGATGTATGGCATGTTGGGGAGGCAATATGGTCACGAAATGCATTTATGATTTTGCTCTTCCATCATCCAATCTACATGGTAGAATGAATGAAGTTCATGATGAAGGATGAAGCTATTGTATTAACCATGTGACTATGTGGCGTCGGTTTATTTATATTTTTCCTTTATATTTATAATAATGTAGACACTAATTTGTTCTTGAGCTATGGAGAATTTTGTACTCTGTATTATTTTTTCCGAAATAAAAGATGAAATGAAATTGACACTCTCAGAGATTAAACTATTATCAATATAATTTAACAACTAATTTATAAATTATTTATCAACTAATAGCAAAAAAGAACACTACTGACTTGTAATGAGGCATCTAGTGCTTTAGAGTGCTCAAACTTCCTCAAATGAACATCATATTTCGCCATCTTCTCTTTCCTTCGATGATCAACTAATAAATCATTCTGAAACAAAAGTATAAACAGTATAATGTATTATATTACATAGCCTATGTAATTACGTGAACATGATTGGTTGAAACTGCATCACATGACTACTCCTGAGTTTGAGATTGTTTACTTACCTGTTTTGGTTGATACATACGACCTTTGACATAATACTGGTAGGATGACCCTGGACCTGTTCTAGTTGTTTCTGTTTTTTCTTTTTTTTCTTCTTGTTTTCTATGTTTTATTGAAAGTAAACCATCTGCCATTCCAACGGCTAATGTTTTATCATCAGCCTAAATAAAAATAAATAAACAATTAAGTAATTAAATGTAAAAACACTAATTAGTATCTAATTTTCATCAATAATATGCACTGGATATTTTTACCCAACCACAAATGATGAAAAAAAACACCCCAAAATATCTTACAGAGATTCCCACACTTAAGATTGGTGAAGAACACGTAATTCCAGCCACTGTCTTGTATGTTGTTACATCGTGAACTTTGACATGCCTGAAAGTAAACAGCAAAAATAAAAACATTGATTTTAATGAAGTCTTTGAAAAGAGACACTTTGGAAGTGCTGAACATTCTATGCATGTATGTTTGTATTTGGGACATTAGGAAGTCTAAGTGGAGAACAGCTTTCCACTACTATTTATATTATTCTCTACACTAATATTTTGTTTAAAACTAAATTTAAATTAATCGTCTTACCTGTCAAGGGATCCTGTGAAAAGGCGATCATATTTTCCAGAAAAACATAAACATGTGATAGTCTTGTGGTGCTCACCAAGAGTTGCTAGAAGACGACCACCAGCGAGGGCGTCCCATACCTTGACGTAATTCCCACCTGGTTTATGTAAATTAAATAACATTAAAATCAGTATAACAAACAACATTAGGGTGCAGGTAACTACCGAGACAAAACAGCACAGAGGATTTAAAATAAATTATGATGACTTTGCAGTTTGAGCTAAATTGAATGTTGGATATGTAGACAGATTATGTTTCTTGAGCAAAAATGCATCCGCAATAAGTCATACCTAAAGTATAATTTTGCTTCTTTTTTCCCCCCAAGAATAACACTGAAAAAGTGACTAACCTGCAGAGAGAAAGACTCCTCCACCAGGGAACATGAGGACACTCTCTACCGGTTGACCATGGTCAACTGACAAGATATTGGCCTTAGTTCGAAGGTCAAACAGCTTCACAGTGTGATCATAGGAACCTACAATGAAATATAATATGTTCACAATATTAAATATTAGGAAAAACAGTTTTTACAATTTAATCATAGAACATTGGCTCAACATTAATATCTCATTCCATACAATGGATGTGCTGTTTAAAATATTTTTTAAGGGACAATGTCTAATATGAGAATTTTGTTTTGTTTCAACACATTAATATTATTAATATCTCTCTTCTATACTCCAAATTCATAGATAATTTTCTTGAAAATCTTTGAAAAAGTGCCAGGCGCCGGCAAATTGAACATCAATGTTTTGTCTTCACGCTGCTACACGCATATCGATTGGCACATAGACACGTGGAGCATCGTGAAAACGAAACATTTGATTTGATTTTCCCGTGCTGCACAGGAACCTTGTTGGAACAGGTGTGGAAGACCCTTAAGACACTAACCTGTAACAATAACATCTTTACTAGCTGGGTTGATACAACCACTTCTAACATAATCTGAATGGTCTTCAAACTTGACCACCTCTGTTTCACTTGGAATGTCCCAGCATCGAACTGTCTGGTCATCTGAGCATGACATGATATGGGTGTTATCCGCTAAAAATTTGGTTATTTGTATTGGTCTGAAGAGAGAAATGTTAAAATTGAATTAATTATAACTGTACAGGCATTCTTTTAAATATGATTACATTCTTATAAAGTGTTGTTGGATAAATTTAGCAGGAATCGAATGTATGCCTTTTCTCACAAACATGCTGGCATTCATTTTTTAAAACAACTTATGACTAATATTCACTACTTACTTCTCATGTCCTTTGAAAGTACGCAGTATTGCACGCCCGCTAACATCAAATAATCGCACCAGTCCTTCAACTCCGCCTGCCACCAAGAGTCGCCCGTCATCTCGTAGTATCCCGCCATATACTATGTCTTTAAACCGCGATATTGTTTTGTCTACTTTATTTGTTAGAGTGTTGTATATCTGGACCTGTTTTGATACACAAAATAATAGTATAGTGTCATGATGACGTCTTTTTATATTATATCTTATATCATTAGCAATCTTTCTATTTTAAAATTGACCATGTGATTACGCAGCTATTGAGTCTAACAATCATTCTGCATTTGCTGCTACCTCTATGTTTTTAATTGTGTGCAGGATTAAATTTTATGTGCTTAATAAAGTGGTACATCATTAAAAACTTGAAAGTTTCATTATTGTTATTAATTAATTAATTAAGAAAACTGTGGCATTTTCAGTTACTTCAGAGGGGAAAAAACAATAACCAAGGTTATACGATATTATCGTATGTACTATAGTATCGTAAAACTTTCAAAACTTTGATGGTCTCAGAGAATATTCATAATGGATTTAAAACCTACAATCTCATTGCTAGAAAAGACATTCGTTGTAAGCAGTAGTATAATGTAGTAATGAGGGATTCATTTCTTACCCTGGTTGATGAGGATGTAACAAATTGATAGGGTTCTAGTGGTGAGAAATTAATGTGAGTGATTCCAGCATAGTCTTTTACCGTCACTGGAAACTATAATGAAAGCATAAATTACTTAGATATTTTTGTATCGTCATTGTCGATTGATGAATGTTGGTTTGTAATAATGTGTACAACAAATGACACTCAAACTCATCAAGACTGGAAAAATAATTCAGATTAAAAATAAAATTTAATTTGAAAAATAGTAGTCTACAGTCAGCTAATTAGTCATGGATGGATATGACTTAAAACTAGTAGTACTGTAACCTAGCCCTGAAGAGTGACTAAAGTATGTACATATAAAAGCCTCTCTAATCTATGGCTATATAGCCTAGCTAGGGCTAGGCTATTACTTTAGGTAGGCATTTGTATTGCATAGCCTAGCCAACAAGCCTTCCTAACTATTACAAATACATAGCATTCATTAATTTATGACTTTTTTTTGATACTTAAAATAGTTACAAGCCTATAATATAGCCTACTACTACTAGGCCTAGTACTACTAGTAGGCCTACTACTAGTACTAGTAGGCCTACTACTACTAGCTAGGCTATACTAGTAGAAACATGAAATCATGAAATAAATATTTAAATTATATTAATTATAAATATTTCATTTATGGATAGGCCTATCTATTTAGCATTAGGCCTACAAACACTTTCATTTTTGCTAGGCCTAGTGTTACCCAAGACTTTGTCTGCAGAGTGGCTGGTCACGGCCGGCTACTGTAGTCAGCCAGGGCCTGCTAGGCCCTAGCCTAGTAGCTAGGAGGCTAGGCCTACTACCTAGGCCTAGTACTAGGCTAGCCTAGTCTTACCCATATAATCTAAGAAAACCTATAGGCCTAGAATAGTCCTATATAAAATAGCATCAGTAAGTTGGAATCTAAACTAATTAACTATTAGATAATTCTAACCTGAAAATTCTTCCAATATTCTTGCTCTTTTGTCAAAGTTTTACCACCACGTGGAAACCTCGCAGTTGTTGTTTTCTTGAACTCCGCCATGTTTATGATGTTTCGATTCCAGACGAGAGAGGGCGTTTTGCTGTAACTTTATTAGAGTCATATGGCTCTGCTATCGACTACGGGCGGCGACGAGAACTGCAATTGTGATATTCATCTTTAAAACATTGCCCAAATGTCAATCACATAATAAAATAACAGCTGGGGAGTTGCAGTCCGTTCAGTTTGCACTTGACAATGATAAAAGAGTTCTCAAAATGTTTGTTCATAATAGTAAATAGTTTATTCAAACTTTCACACTACTCCGCCAGTTTCAAAAAATTAGCCTAATATAATAAGGCCCTAATATTAAAAAAATGTAAACAAAATGTAGGCCTAGAACTATAACCAAACCCAAACCCAAATGTATGATATGACACATTTTACCACTCTAGCGTATCCATTATTATTACTTTATTTAAGTGGTATGCATTATAACTATCTTTATTATCTTTAGTCTTTTTTCTTTGTAATTCTTTCTGGTTTTTTTCTCAGCGCTTTGGGACAATCTTTTAATTGTATAACAGCGCAATATAAATCGAACAACACCATCATCATCATTATACGGTATATAATTTAATTTTTATTTTGCCTGTGCATCTTATGTAAATCCTACGCCTTTCTTTGATTGAGTGGCCAGTGCTATTCCATTCGGAAGGGTTTGAACAAAGTAGTCTTTATTCATGATAGTGTGAGGGAAAGGCTAGGCTGTCATCATTTTTTCCAATTAACTAAATCTACTTTAGCCGCTGTTATTTTATATTTAATAATTATTCTGTGGAAGTTTGCACACATAACCTTGTTCATTTTTACAACTTATATCGTTCCATTTTGTCTGTAAACCATCCATGTTCCTTACTGTTACGCAGTCCTCAAGGTCATGCCAATTGTCTGGTTGATTGTTTAACCAGTTTGTATACGTTACTAACTGATTATCGCTCCATAACCATGCACTCTCGTTTATTGCATCGGTCAAACCAATCCAGTAGGTGGCCCACGGTCCACGAGTTACCAGTTCATCAGTAGCGGAATTCCAAAGTCTTGAAACAAACTCGCTTTCTTCCTCACTCCGGATGGACACAAGATGCCCGTTTGCATTCCTTTTATTGAAAAAATAGATTATTAATAGTTATAGTTTTAAGGTAATATTTATACAAAAGACTTGGCAGCCTATTCAGAAACCTATAAATAAGTAAAAGGTTTAGATGCAGGGTTTATCATGCCACGTGCCAGTGAACTAGCTAGATCAACTTTCGTATGTACTTTGAGGTCCAGAGAATTTAACGTCAGAAATTGGTTTAGGATGGTTAACAATTTCAACCGTACCGTTCTCATTTTCCATGCCACCAAGATTGTTTTAGTTTTTTAAAGTAGTTTTTTTGGCATGTTTGGAATCCCTTTAATCGTATTAGTTTATGTACAGCGCTTAGAGGTTTCACAACATTAGGCGCTAAATAAATCCAGGATATTATTATTAGTATACCAATAATGCTCAAGATCAAATTGACCTAACAATAATGATGATTTTTCTTACGAACCAAGTTGTATAACTGTTGCATTTATTCTCAGCCTTTTTCCAATTTAATTTGTCAGCAAAGATTCGATAGCAATCGCCTTGGTAAGGAACCCAAAATATAGGACATAGTTGACATGGCTCTGTTGTAGACAGTGCTGCTGTGATGAGCACGAACTTAACAACAATCGTGACCTTCATTTTGTCTGTAGGCGCAATTCAAAATTAATATAAAAATATTTTAAATGAAATCTTTGCTGCATATCTTGAATGAAATAGAACGTTTACCTGATTAAAACAAAATGCATATGCCTATCGCCATGCAAATGTTTTAACTCAGACTAAGATGTGTTCAAGTTACGAGGGACAGTACTGGATCTCGAAATATGTAATGGAGGTTTTAAAATTCATGTGGAAACGATTTTTCACCAATAGGCATGTCGTTGGCGTGATACTGTACTTGAATGAAAATAGAACAAAATTTATTCAAACCTACCATGTTTGGATTACCGTGAAATGAGGCATACATATTTGTGCACAAGCTGGCAACTCGGAACATAGAGGAGCACGGAGTAATAAGTAGAATATCGAAACAAACCTGTAATTAAAAACATCTACTCACCAATTCTTTTACACAAATGTTTAAGTATAACGTTTTCCAACTGAAAAGGAATGGTGAATTAGACCCAGACCTATATTATTCAACACTTCCTTCTTTTATAATATAAACTATAGTGCAAACTATAAAACAATCCTTTTTCCGATATATAATATATATCCGGTATGTAACAAGAAATATTTCTTACAAAAAACGCCGCTCGACTTTTTGACCTAATGATGTTTTTTTTATAGAAATGGAAATAATGATGAAAACATGTGGGAAGAGACATGAATATGCAATGAGAAACAAAACTATTTGTAGATCCGGCCATGCGGTACACATCAGAGGAGTTTGCGTAACAACGTACAACTCACTGAGACGTAAAATTACTGTTATTTGCCTTTTTTATTAGTGCTTATCCTTAAAATTCAGGAAAGTGATATATATTGTGTGTGGCGCTTCAAGTGTGCCAAATGTGTGCCGAATGTGAGCACATTCAGCGGTTTCGATGGAGATACGTAAAATTGCGCGACCAATTTAGTAGCATTAATATACAGATGTATGTATGTGTATATTGGGTGACAACAAAACATTTTGAAAGCCTGTCGGAAGAATTCATTACCGCAAATATTTAAAAATGGATCAATGATCCATTTTAAAACCTATAAATAGGTCCATGATGGAACTAATAGCACCAATTTATTTTTAAGTAACTTTATATCATCAGAGCAGCACACCACAGCGTTGTGATTCATTTGGAGTGTTAAAAAATCGCAAAAAAATAATATAGAACTATAAATAATTCAAAATTCAATTTATTCCAAATATTTCAGAGACAACTGGCTTATTCTAGTAAGTACAAGTATGTATTTAGGCCTATGCCGTCTCATCGTCTGTATATTTTATCTAATAAATTTTAATTGAATTGATATGATAATTAAATGACATTTTATTGTACAGTATTTAATTCATATTAATTCTAATTAATGCGAGATTGCCCTCGTCGTAGCTCGGACATTAAGTTTGAAAGAGCGGCGTGCGCTTTGGTGGTGCATCCTTCACTCTTCTCCGGGTGCATCAACCTACAGAAACATTCCTCGTACTCTATTTTAAATTTTAATTATTTTTACAAGTATTTATTCAGTTTACAGTATATATACATACGAAAATATTGATTTGATATCTGACCAAATCATTGATCTTGTTGAACTAATCAATCACTTGTCAAAAAAAATCCGGAGGATCCAATGATATGATGAACAAACTTCGAAACGAGAGAGGCAAACCATTATTATTGTTTTGAACTATATTTGATCATCTTCAAGAATATATATTATATTTACAATGTAAGTTCAAAATATTGAATAATAATGGCTTGCCTCACTTTTCGGTATTATTACATCCTCAGCCAACACTTTTATACTACCGTAAAGAATGTATACGTCTTATCCATATTTACACATTTTTGTAAGATTCTACGTACACTCTTCATTCTGCATCGATTAAGTTTGGTTCCCACTAGGGCGCAACGCAAGGACGTTATCGCAACGTAAGCGTGTTGACCAATGACAAGCGACAGCCGAATAAATTCATCGCTTGTGATTGGTCAAATCCCTTACGTTGCGTTACGTCGTTTTGTTGTCTCTAGACCCTCTATAATCTACAATATAGTTAAAGGGTAGCTCCAGCTAAACATCCACACTTATTTTCCCAAAGCGGTGAAGCAGAACGAGCGTCGTTAAAAAAGTCGAGTCTGCCACAGCACTTTTTATATACAATGGTTTATATAATAAAAAACCGTTGTAATAGTAACATTCGATACGTTTAAAGTCAATAAAATCAAACTATTATTTGTTTATAACATTCAATAAAGGCTTGTGGCAATTAGCCTATATGTCTATCAGCTGAAGATATCTTGTCTAACTCGTTGAAATTATAAAAAACCGACTGCTCATTTTAAATTGATCGCATCAAATACAATTAACAAATAAAATCCGTGTACAGGTGACCCATCAACTATTGAGCGTTTTTCTCATCTTTTTCTATCACTATTAGCAGGAAGCGAATAGAAATCATACAATGAATACAAGTTCATCAACTTGTCTTTAAATTACACCTGCGTTAGTACGCGCTGTACGCACTCTAGGCTCTAATCCACGATGACCATGTATAAGCTAATCCCTCTTTAACACCTTCCTGTTTTCGCGCGTTTTTATTATTTAGCGCGCAATATTATCATGACAGCCAGATATTTATCACACAAGATGAATAAATCATCTGGCCATTGATTATTTACAATAATAGTTAACGTTAAAGAAGATTAATAATACGACATAGGTCTGCATTGTGTGTTAAATTGTGCTTCAAGGTTATCGTATATTGACCATTACTAAAGAAAAGTAAACTTAAAACCTGCTTCTTTCCACGGGCGAATTCGTTCACGCGAATCGAAAACGCATCAACTCTAAACACATGCGTCATATATTTCCATCTTTCAAATCTCTTTATGCAACGAATTCTATAGTTCCTTTAGTTTCTTGCAACCAATCAGAGCTCAGGAATTCATTGTCACGACCTTACGCGTGGAAAGGGTATATAGGGCGATTCTTTTGTCTTTGCGAAATTGACTAAATTCGCCCAGTGGATGGAAAACATGTTTAAACAATATATTACTGAATCGTTTAGACAATTAAGCAGGAACTCGTATTAATGACAATTCATTGCGGAATTACTTGTTTGCTCTTTGAGTTTCGTAAATGAAGAATCTAATAATTCTGACGTTTTTTTTTATAGATATCGTCACTATTTTTATTTTTTAAATAACGACTAACGAATAACATATCTAGTATTAAATAAATTGCAGTCGCCCCATTTTATGTACATTAAATCTCAATATTAGAGAATTTACTTAATAAATTAATATGCAATTAAATATGTACAGGTAACAAAAGTTATATTAATTTTTAAACATATCACAAAGTAGGCGTTCCATAGGCGTATCTCCGATTGTAGGCCGGAAAAATAGAAGCTCGATTTTGTCAGCTGAAACCAATCGCAAAGACGGCATCATAAGAAGTAAGCGACCGAATCTGAAAATGAAGATACAAACTTTAAAACAAAAATCAACAAGAGCAAATCCTTCGGCGTTAACTGCTGAAAACCAATAGAATAGGACTAAAGAATAATACAACGAAGCGCTTAGACATGGTCTATTCCTATATACCATTTAAAAAAACAATAGGACAATAACCAATAGGGCAAAAGAACCTAGTTCAAAGCAAGTAATATACTTAGAAAAGTACAAAACTGAAGAGAGAGATGGTGCGTCAATTTGTACACTTCGGCCCATATTGAAGATGTCGAGCTTTTCATCATCATAATTTTTTCGAAACCAATATAGGCATGGTCAGTTCAGATATAGCACATTAAAAAAAACAATAGTACTATAACTTTAAATTTGTGAACCGTTTTCAGACCAAGTAATATACCTAGAAAAGAAGATAGAAAGTACAAGAAATACATACCTTGCTGGATGCGATGTATGGCGAGCCTGGATGTGCTGGTTCAACATGATCTGCGCCTGATCTTGTAGTGTTTCTACTTGGTGCGGATCTTTCAATCCTTTTGTTGCTGAAATTAATTAGTATCGATTGTTATAAAAATAAATAAGTCGATGAAAAGAAAAAAAACTTTCCGGAAATTTAAAAGATTAATAACCTAAAATCTCCCACGTTGGAAACAATGTCAATTATTTTTAACCGTTTCCTTCATTTCTTATTTTGTTTTCGTAGCTTTTGGATCGTGAATAATATTTCAACTTGTTTGATTGCATCTTGAAGAATCAAAATTCTTAATCGATAATTTAAGAAATGATAATTATTTTAGTGGTTCAGTGATTTTTTAAGGATATGTTAGGGCACCCGAAAACAAATACTTAACCCTCAGAAGCACATACAGATATTTCAAACAATTAGGAAATAAGAAGAAAGAAAAAGAAAATCATGACACTGTTGATTGTCCGATATTATGTGTACATTTCTTAAACATTTTCCACATTCACAAAGTTAGGCTTTCCATCAGTTTCAATAAAACATGCTTAAAAGTAAAAGTATGACTTAAGTGTTTTTTTTTTCTAAAGTGACTTACTTGGATTGAACGTTGTAATAGCCTTCATACATGCAAATTCAGCTGCGTCCACTCCGATAGCCTTGAAACGACCTATGACCTCCTGAAGAGCTCTAATTTCAGCCAGAATCATCGATGTTTTACTGTTGATCTCGGAGTTCTTGAAGAACTCAGAGATGGTCAGTAATGGACAGGACTCAACTGGCATTGACCACTGGATTGCACATAAGAGAAACAGTTCACTCCAACACTCCTCCAGAAGAATGACCTTAAATCAAAATGAAGATGTATAACAATTATATCCGAAAGAAAATGGTATCATACAGGTTCCGCAGCAGCTTCTATCTAGCTGCTGTTAAGACACTGGACGTTGTTCGTTGAATAGCATTTACGAAAATGTTAGGCCTACTTTTTACTTTGCATTGTTTTTATTCTTACGTATTTGTTTCTCAGATCAACACAATTTATTTTATATTACAAATTACATTAATAAATGGAAATAGCAGAATAGGCTACCTGATCTCTAAATGGTAGGTGAGCAAACGATGGTAGTGATTTTGCCCATTTGACAGCAATAAACAAAAGACGTGCCGAGTATTCATAAACGTTCTCGCGTCCCTCGTGAAAGAAGGTAAAGTCTCGAGGCACTCCAATTAATTCCATTCCATACGGTGTCTGTTCTTCTTGCATGTAGCCAGTTGTTTCGGCAACCTGTATTGCTAAATAACAATGATAATTTATATGTTTTTTTACAATGTCATAAATTATGCAAATTAGGTATGAAAATATAGAACTCCATACAGTTTCATCAAGATATGCAAATTAGGTATGGAAATATAGAACTTGATATAGTGTTATCAAGATATGCAAATTAGGTATGAAAATATTGAACTTGATATAGTGTTATCAAGATATGCAAATTAGGTATGGAAATATAGAACTCCATACAGTGTTATCAAGATACAAATTACGTATGAAAAAAGGGTTCAATAGAGTGTCATCAATATATGCAAATTAGGTATGAAAAAAAGTTTCAATACAGTGTCATCGAGATATGCAAATTAGGTATAGAAATATAGGTTTCGAAACAGTGTCATCAAGATATGTAAATTAGGTATGGACAAGATCTCGACAGAATACCGTTGCGTGAGATACATAATCTTGATTACCTTAACATGCTCATTAATGTTGGTATGTATGTTTCTTATGTAAGAAACAGCATTTCGTCAAATTATGATAAATCATGAGGTTTGAAACACAAAATTATGTCAAAAAATTAAAAATATAGTTGCAATCATAAGGTATAGCGTGTTTACCTCGATTGATTTGGTGGCGATTATAAACTAAATCTCATCATTCTAAAGAAATGAGATTATTGCATTACACCACTTTCACAGTTTGAACGAATATTACAAACGATTTTCTAATGCCTATGATGGTCGCCATGACATAATTCAACCAACTAAACTTCTTACCGCCTTTGAAGTTATAAACGTTAGTTATTGTTAATATTTCATTGAAATATGAGAAGGTATATTAGGTGAGATAATTTTTAACAAGTTGATGTATAATTGGATTGTTGCGAAAGGAGCTTTATTTATTTGCTTCAGTTTTACCCATTTTGCTTATTTCTATCGATTTGGATTGTCCAGGGACGTTAAAATGAACGCTAAGGTTGTCTGAAAAGCGGTTAGTCTTTGCTAATCCAGACCCTCAGGATGTAATCTATATGTTAGTTAACTGGATTTTCTTACAAAGTATGTTGTACTCAACAACGAACAATGACCGTTACGATTTTCTGGAGTTTTGATTGTTGGTGAAATGAAAACAAATTAACGGCTCCAAAGAAAGACAAAGATACGGGTACTTTTAAAAACACAATCTACAGATGTGGATTGAGAACTTTTTAAATGGATGTAAGCTAAATAGATTTGGGAAGTGAAACTCACAACCCATGGGTTCAAGGGATTGGATTGACCATTTTAGTGTTTTTGTGTTTACCTATTTAAAAAAGGAATGTGATCATTTTAGTGATATGAAAAGTTCATAATGTACCGATATGGTAGCATTGAAACACCGGTTCATCGTCACCGAAGTTAAGTAATGTTGGGCCCGGTTGCATTCTAGATAGGAGACCGTCTGGAATCGCGGTGGGTGCTGTATATACTGGAGAGTGATGGTGTAATGATAATATCGGACTAGCATGTCATAGACATGGGTACGAGCCTATCTGTACCACATTAACTGTAGGTCTATCCTTAGGCAAGATGCTTTACTCTCATTGCCTCGTCCTTCGGGGGACGTAAAGCCGATGGTCCATAGTAAACGTGTCATCAAGATAATATTGAAATTAGGTATGAAAGTAGGACACGATACATTGTCATCAAGATATGCAATTTGGGTATGAAAATAGGGCTCGATACAGTATCAAGATATTAAGTGTCATCGGGATATGGAAATATAGGGCTGGATACAGTATCAAGATATGCAAAATCAAGATTTTATAGCAATCACAAAAAAGGAACACAACCCAGATCACCAGTACAGTAGTAACGATATAATCACCTACCATCTTCGGGTTCCAACTTTGCACACGTTTCAGCGTTCATCAAACCAACCATGAAACGGTGCGTTGCTATTGGACTTCTTTGTCCATTCGTCTGAACTTGGTGGTTTGACAAGTTTGAATCACGGCTGGTGTGTAGACCATTACATGACATCTCTCTGTGGTCAACTGTAGTGACCACTGGTGATCGGTCAATTCTGATTTGTGACGTACTGCGGGGCTGTCGTTCATTTTGTACAGCTGAAATGAAAGGTTGAAGTTCAGTTTCAACCAAACATGGTAACCGTATTGCAAAGAACTCCCAAAAGGCATTGACAAGTATGATGAAAAAATACGCTGCTATACTTTGCCAAAAAGGGTAAAAAAGCACAATACTGTATTATGTAATTTTAGAAGATGTTATCCGCATACGTCATAAAAACAATCGTTCGAGTTGTTATCTTTCCTGTACTCTATTATCCACCGTATGATCGCTCATCAGTAGGTAATTTGTTTCATCCATCAAATGTTTTCTGGCGTAATTAAAATAATTTCTTCATCAATGACAACTTTTAGCCTTAATGATTCGAGAAATGATGTACTTGTTTATCAGTTTCTTCTTGGCATCTGTTTTACGGCGTCATGACCATTTCCTAGGATCGCTAGATAGCGACCAAGTTTAAAATGAATTTCCTACTTATTAGCATTGATGACACGCAACAGTTAAGGATTATAAAATGTATTTTAATGGTTTAGAAAATATACTAGGGGTTAGTGATGCATACGTTTTAAAATGAACATTTGTTTCTAAGAAAAATTACAGTAGGCCTACGATTTCATTTTTTCACAAAATGTTGGGTAAATTTGGTTTGGTTTGCTTTTCTTCAATTAGCTTTCTAAGATGGTATATTGCTCTTATTAAAAATTAAGATGTGTTCCTGAAAGTGCACACGAGCCAAAATCTGTAAAGTGGATTAAAGTTCATTAATTACTTCTGCGAGAAGATTTTTTGACCACTCAATCATACTCTAAACTATGATTACACATCTGATTTGTATCTCTTTTGCCAAAAAGTATGATGTCATGGATCCAATCATACATATCGAAATTACATGAAATAAAACGATATTTTATTTCCAGCTATATTTTTTATAATAACAATATATAACAAACACATTTTTGATAATGTCTTTTAAACGATATTTTATACTTTTGTAGGCCTAATACTGATTATGCGATTTTGTAATATATTATATAATGCCATACGAATTTTCATATTTGGAATAATAATTTGAATTGAATTAAATTTCATTATGTTCCTGTCTATTGTCGCAGTTTTCTGTCATCTTTAGGCAATAAAGTGATGGTGAAATAAAATCATTGTGGTCAGAACAAACACTGTTTTACTTGACTAATGTAATATACATTGCTAATATGTTTCGAATATGCGGAAGGGCATACATTACATACGTTTAGTGCTTTCAACACTTACATACAAATTGAATTAAAATCTTTAGCTCTTCGCGCCATCACATTTGATTTCAAAAGTATATGGACGGTGGATTGTGATTGAATTATAAAGAATAGTTTCTAATCGATTTGATTACGCGTATGTGCTGCGTTGCATGGTTTTTTTCGTCTAATTTCATTTCGCGCCATCCATCATTAATTTCGCGCCATATCCATCATTTTAAAAAGATCCGTTGCTTAGTTACGACACTAAGTTAAAAATCATTTGAAAAGACTGGTGTTGATGATGCGTGTCGATTTATAAATACAATTTTTATAATTTCATTAGTACCTCATTCGCAAATCTGTCTCAATTGCTCGATAATGCAACCTTTATGATTAATCATAGGGGAATTTCACTGCCCCAGTTCACATACACACAAAGTCTTAAAAGAGTTGTTTTTTGTCATGAAAACAAATTCTGATATCTGGCAGGGGTTGACTTTTGACTGAGAGACTGGTATAGATGAGATGAACATCTTTACCGCCAACCTCCACATCTCATTTTGATGAAAAGAGGAGTCATTAGTTTTTCAGAGATGAGGACATTTTAAGTGTAAACTGTTTGGTAACTCTTACATCTATGACGTGTGGATTTAGAATAAGGAATTTTAATTTTAATATCTTACCGTCTTTATTCATTCCACTTTCGAGGCATTTTTTAAGTCGACATGCTTGACATTGGTTGCGATGTGCCTTATCCACCATACACATACCGGTACCTGCTTGGCACCTAAAACAAAATTGAAACTTTAATCTATAATGTTATAAGTGTCTTTTAATACTACTGTATAAGGTAATACTTTTATTTATATTTATATCGAGCTCACTTGGCACATAACGTTTTTATTCAGTCTATGTGCCTTTAGTAAGTTTTGGAAACAGACGACGAAATGTGTTTTTTAGGCTTGGTTCCCACTAGCACGCAACGCAAGGGCGTAGACGCAACGCAAGCGAGTTGACCAATCACACGCCACTGTTCGAATAATCCATCGCTTGAGATTGGTCAAATCACTTTGCGTTGCGTTACGTCCTTGCGCTGAGATCTAGTGGGAACCAAGCTTTAGTATACTGAACTTTTCATCCAGTCACAACAGTATTTATTAGACATCAAATCCGTTTAATGTTTTAATAATCGATAATAATACGCTGTTACTTAAGTAATACTGTCACCTCACTTAAACAACACGTGCTACTATCGATTACCAGTAGGCCTTTGGTATAAATACCAGGGTAGAGTGAAATGAAATACCAATGTGAAGAAGTGCTCACTTCTCTCTACAATCACTTGTATAACAATTAATCTCCAATTTACCTATTGTTTGCTTCGATCGATGTCTTATGAAACCCGATATCGGCTATTTCGAGTTCTGTCTTTTAATCATTTCTAGATTCTACAATCATAAACCGAGCGCCGCGCTGGAAAAATCGTTGAATATCAACACACCAGTCAATACAACTAATTAGCTAGAGTTTGGTTAAATAACAGACAAATACGCGATGCTAAGTGTCTGAACAAGACAACGGTTAGTGTGCAAACACGAGTTCAAGTGATTGTTTTTCATTACTGTCAAATAGCTTTTGAATGAGTTATAGCTCCGTCGTAACTTTATTATGATGTAATAGGAACTTGAGTTTTAAGTCAAGTGTTTGATTCGATTCAACAAAGCTGTTGCGTCTAAGGTAATTAAATGGTGGCTGAAATTAAATATTCAATTATTAGTTTAAAGACGAAATGTATGTTTAAAGAGACAGTCTATAATATTTAACATCAATGGAGTGAATTTCTATCATCCGATACTACTGTGATTAACCGCATATGACGTGATGCACCAGTAAACGCATGGCAGGTATTGTACTTACCTATTCAGTACATTATTAAAATACCATAATACCATTGCAATAATACATAATACCATTGCAATAATACGTGACATCCTAAAAGATTCATAATTTGAAATGCGAGATGAAACGGTTTTTGAAATGAAATAAAAAAAAAGAAAAACAAAAGAAATAGTTTTTATACACGCGCTACTTTTTACGCGATTTCATTGACGGATTGCGTGAGAAACAACCAAAATGTTACATCATTTAAAGAACCATCAATCAAACATGATGGTTCTCACATCCATAGAATAGGCCTATAAGATACATTCGACGCGGACATTCAAAATGACACCGGTATCAAATACGCGTTGTCCGTGTAGGTCTGGATCATTCCTCTATGCATAAATAAATAACTAGCGACGGAACGTAACGCAACCTACGCAACGTAAAAGAAAATGGCCTTCCGATAAACGTTTCCCACTTGTGATTGCGCGCAATACAGTACTTTGCGTCAAAACGTCGCTGCGTTGCGTTACGTTGCGTCGCTAGTGGGAACCACGCTTTATTAATGTTTACGCATGAAAAAGTATTTTTGTGCTAAGAAACATGTCTCTGGTAATGCGCTCACCTGTATACCAGTTTTCTGCGTACACTTCGTTTGAAAAAGCCGCTACACCCGTTACAGGCGTATATCCCATAATGCTTTCCACTAGAAATGTCTCCGCAAACTTTGCATGTCATACCAGGAAATAGCGATTTTGGTCCTGTGAAAATAAAAATGATTTCTTATATAACTTCATATTATCACAAATAATAATACATAAATAAATACATTTCCAGTTTATGAGCGAATAATTAATAATCTTACATGAATGATTTTGGTTCAAACAGAAATATTGTTGTGATCACACAGCATACTTTGCGCATTAAAGCAATGATAAGGATTTAAAAAAAATATTAGGCCTATTTCACATTGCATCAGTTTACATTGCTATAGTAAGAATTAAAAAAAAAATATATATATACAGTATATTTTAAAGTTAACCCTGAACAAATATTTTAAAATAATGTTTGTTGATATATAGTTTAATCAGTTTGACAAAAATTAGATCTAACAATTGATTTACCTGACCGTAATTTAAAGAAAGACTTCTCTACGGGAAGCCAATTAGAAGTCAATTTTCAAAATTATAAAATGGACTTTTATGCATCTTTATTTTTCATGTTTTTAGAGATAATACATCTTTAAAAAGTAATATACCTTGATTTATAATAATGATACAAACATTATTAATTATTGCATTATTTTTTCTATCATTACAACAATAGATAATACAATTATGAATATGTCTAAATGTATATATCCTTGATTTACGGTGTATATAGAGTTATTAAGTCAACAACACAAATCCATTGTGCAAAGAAACATGGCATGAATGTATAATATAGCCAATTGAACTCAAGTTGATTCGTTCTTTACCATTGTTCAACATCAATTTGTCATACGTATATGAATTCATATTGTTGTACAATACATCATAGCTCCAGGCGCTAAATCGTTGTTGTAACAACAGGTTTTTCAAGAATCTTCGCTATCTATTAACGAACAATGATCTTTTCAGTAATATAATTACACATTTTTTAAATTTATTTGTTTTAAGCGCGTTCCGATAATAATTTAACGTTCCATTTTTCGAAATTTTGTTTTTATTTGTTTCGGAAGTTAGTAACCTTTCAACAAGCGACTAAACGTTTAAAAAAATTAACTTTAATCATCAAAAATCATTTTTTTAAATTAGAAAATATTTTTTGTTATCTGATGGCGATAACGTTTCACTCAATAACATGTATTTTTAAGAGAATATTCGCTATCAATGGTGATTATAATCAACTATTTTAACAGTGTTTAAATATGTTACTTTTAAGCGTTAAACATTTTAAACTTAGAAATAAATTTCACGTTTAAAAAAGTAAATCTAGAACAAAATTAATTAACAATGATCTTACATAATTCATAAACTTTTAATTCACGAGGTTTAGGCCTATTTGTCCTAATACCAAGTAATAATAATATTACTATCAATCATATTACTAATTAAACTTATACATTTAAACTTAACTTATAACCAGGGCGACAAAATAACTGGTTTTAATTTTTAAAATGTATTTATTTAAAATATTATATTATAAAAAAATGATACGCTAATACAGTTATTTTATGTATAGCAATTTACATTGTAAACAATTTCCGTATAATCTTCAATGATGAACGGGTAAAGTAACCCCCAACCCCCAAATGAGTGTGTGTTTGTTGCTTTGTCTATTAATTACTCCTCTGACGCATAAGTCATAATCGTTTGACTTAAATTTTAAACGAGATAACGACAAATGAAACAACAAATCGCTTACTACTGCCGGCCTTTTATTATTGCACGCAAAGGAAATTTGAACTCGTGTCGAAATGAGGATAACCCTTATTACCGTTCAACAAATTAAACGATTGGAAGCAGGGGCAGGTGAAATGGGATTGTATTTTTTCCAAGTCGGTATACTTTGATGACACTACTCCATTTTCATATATAATTGTGAACTTCGGTTTAAAGATGATACAACGGCACCAAGACACGGAGTGACGCAATGAAATATGGCGCGCGGATGTTTTCTGGCCCATTTATGATAATTTCTCCCTGTTCGATGGCCAACCTCTGGAATTCAAGCCCAGGCATTTGATATGAGTTGTATATTCGGCTTGATTCTCTCAATTTAATTACTGTACCATATCAGCCAATATAACAGGAAGGCTAACATTCCATGCTATAAGAAGGTTAATGAAGCGAAAACTTACATCCATGTCGAATTAATTGCTTGAAATTCGATGGCAAAATAGATCTGATTTATATTGTTAGTCGGTGTTATAGAGGTGTAGAAAGTCATTGCCTTCGATCCGTCTTTTCGCGTTTGGCGTTTGGTGTTGTGCGCTTGAGTGCACATCATGCAATGGTGCATTTCCTATTTTACGCGTCTAGTAACCACCCGCGGTCGAACACTATAGCTGTATGATACGCGAGTCAATCAATAACATAATATAAACAGCATGTCGTATGACTGGTGTTAGGCACAGGTCTGAGTATTCAGCATAATATGTAAGATGACTGGTTACCTAAATTGTAGCTTCCATAGGCCCCGTATGTCTGGAAAGAAAGGTAGGCCTACACACCTCCATACAAGAAGACTTTTACTATAGTATCATACTTTTTTTATATGACGCGTTTCATTACATACAATTTTAGGTTACGGTATGGTATGTCCTACTACACCTAGAATATAACCGTTTCTATGCTCATTAATTATATAAAGACAAATGTCCGATTATGTTTGGGCAAAGGAAACGCGTTAATGTACGGTAAAAAACCTTGATTTTACAAACAAATCAAACGCGATAAACGCATATGTATGTTTCGAATAAATGTAAAACATCTTTCAATAATTGAACATCTACTAACTAATTATACAGATTAGTACAAATGACTTTGTTACTCTTTGTTCATTTGTACAATTTTATGATAATCAAACAATCGAAAGACACCTTGCGTTTCTTATATCTGTTAAATGCCAGTCGTTTAAGTCGAGTAGTGTTAATTCTATACATTGATTAGCAGCCATCAATTTCTGGTTTTGATAATCACCTAAAGATGCTCCGAAGAAAAGAACGAATCGGGGCGTTGTGATTGGTGGATTAAGCGCTTACGTTAAAGAGATGTCTCAGGCGTATTATCATTTGAGGATCGGGTCGATGTTAGGTAGAAAAAAAATCTCCAGTACACTGCTGATTGGTTTACAGGTGTGATGGCATCTTATAGTCACTACTAAACGAAGATGTGTATTTACGAAGGAGATGGTTGATGAGAATATGGTTCCTCGGGGTTACAGCCCATGGCGATTTCTTCCACCTGCCCCTCCTTCACAATTTCAAACGATGAGATACAAAGTATCGAAAATAATCAAAACACGCACGGGAAATAGCAATGGTTACCACACCGCGTCGTAGCATGCTCTCTGTTTATTAATAATACAAACGGAAGCGAATCTTTTGATTTGATGTGAAATACTTTGCGGTGCCGGAAACTCCCTCTTCCCAAATTTCTCATGATTTTACAATAGAGAGTGACAATAAATTGATGAGTATTTTCCGGAAGTTAAACGCTTTAATCTTTTATCATCTTCATCTGTCGTTCTAAAAACTCATATTAATCAAAATCACGAAAGATAAAAGACGACGAATGTCGACTTAGGACAAAGTCAACAGGAAAATACTGTCGACGGCCAATCGACGATGTGTTTGAACTTTGAAAAGAGGGACGTTTGTTTAGCAAAAATGATGCATTACAACATATCAGTACATAGAATTACAGTACATATTTAGCGTCAGGAAATTACAATCTTTATTCAATGAAAAGATCAGAGAGATGAATTATCGTTGGATAATGTATTCGTTTGTTGCTGTGAGCTCTTCTGCCGTGCTGATCAAAATATAAGACATCTTTTATCAAAAGAAAGTAAAAATAGTCAGCGACTTTTAATCAAAAATGGCAGTTGCTACACTTGTAGAAATAATAAGATGTAAAAACAATTTTTGACTTGCTTATATGGAAAAACAATATTGAAACCAAACCACGAAAGAAATGATATTAATTGATACAGTAATAGGGATAATATAATATTTAAAATGAAATAAACATTTATATTAAACAGATTGATTTATCCTTTGGTTTATAGGTAAATCTGTACTCGAAAAAAAGAGACCAGGTTATATTATATAAATATGGTATTAATATGACATCATCATGTCCATACATGGTCACATTTTTTGTCACATAATGTTTGATAGTGTATAGACAGAGCTTAATATTTTTACTTAATACTTTCTAAGAAAATTTATTCCGTTTTGTTTTGTATCTTATTTTTGTTATTTTTATTGTTTATTCTCCATTGTTTAGTATCATTTTGAGAAAAAAAAATTAAAGCCCTTTTTTTCAATAATGTATTCGAATGAAATGTATTTTTTGTCAAAAAGCATTAACATGAAACAAATTAATGTTAATTATGTTAATTAAACATAAAAATAAATACTAATATAATAATGAAATACCAAGCCATAAAATAATCATAATAATATGATGATGTTTGGTATAATTGATATACTGAAAACAATTCAAAATAAAAATAATTTGATTTGTTTATAATTTGTGTTTGTTTTATTTTATCATGGCACAATAATAAATAAATACCAGACAATCAGAAATGGACGTATTATATCTCAGAAAAGGATTAGGTTAAGCACACCATAAAACGACAGTTTCATTACTGTTGCTTTTTCCGAAGTAACATTATTTGTTTATGTAGAAAGATTGAAAGTAATTGTGTGCTTTCCGTAAGGAAAGCAAGATAACAACTATATACAAAATGTAAAACCAGAAAAAGTGGAGAAGTGGATGTATAGTTTCACAAAATATTTTTAAAAATGCTCAAGATTGACATACTTGTTAAATTCAAACACCGATACTTTGTAAATTCTCAGAAAAAAATTGTTTATATACTAGATATAGCTTTTATTAGTAATCGAATAAAATGAATTAAATTACTGTCATTACACAAATTGATTGAAGAAGTAAAGTAAAAATGTATAAATGATGATTGTTTCTATTTTGAAAGAGTGATAATTTAAACAAAATGAAATAAAATTTTTATAATTTGTTTGTAATTTTTGTAATTGTTATGGTGGTGATAATGATATGGTCCGACTGATGGTGATGATAATGATGATGGTGATGATAAAATGTTTACGGTAGTCTAATGATTTTTATGGTGACGATGATCGTGGTGATGATAATAAATAATTATCAAATGAGTGATTTTGATCTGATGATTATCATGATCTGCTTCAACTTATGAATTTATTTTATCTCCTTTTTTATCTAGATCCTAAAATAATGATACAAGACTTTAGATTAATAAATCTGCTTTAATATAAATGTTTATTTCATTGTAATTATTATATTATTTCTATTACTTTATCAATTAATATAATTTATTTCGTGGTTTGGTTTCAATATTGTTTTTAAACATAAGATTTTCTATATAAGCAAGTCAAAAATTGTTTTTACATCTTATTATTTCTTATAGTGTTGCACCTGATCCCTCACTGTTCATTTACATTTTAATACATTTATTAGTAGGCTCACATATGCCCAAAAAATGTAAAAACATTTCCCAATCTTTTTGTGTCGATGGACTTTTAGTATTTTTTGTTCACATGTTTGTGAAATGAATACTAGATGTTTTAAACAAGATTAGGCCTCTATTTATGAAAGAGTAGGCCCACATATGCCCAAACAATTTATACTTAACATATACATTAAAAACATTTTTTTCCCAATCTTTTTGTGTCGATGGACTTTTAGTATTTTTTTGTTCACATACTTGTGAAATGAATACTAAATGTAAAAGATGTATTGTCCCCCTGAACAAATTTTGTTTACATTTTTTTGTTGAATATGCCATTTTAATGTCACATAATAGTTATTCACTTTGACCAAAAATTGGATCGAAAATAAAATTGTAATTTAAGGCAAAATTGACTGGAAGTCAATGGGTTTTTAGTTGGTTGAATTTAACCGCTTATTTTGTGGTTTTTTTTTCTACGGAAGTGATTAACTTGAAAATGATCTTTTTTTCCTTCTTTTTATATTTTTATTAATCTTAATTTTTTCATGTTTTTGGAAACAATACATCTTTAAGCACAATACTTGAATGAATGTCTCTTATAACATGAAGACTGCATGTATAACTATGACAATATAATGATACCTGTCGGTGAATTAGTAAACATAGCATATTCTCGTATTTTGCACTGTAATGTATATTTTCATCAAATCTATGTTGTACCCATATCTTTGTACTTGTTGGGTTAAACTAATTACCTAGATTAAATCTTTTGGAGAAAATTAATTACTGGCAAGATAAGATGATATTAATTTACAAGCATATCGTTACACCTTACAATTGGACAGTGTAAATGATCTTTGCTGTTTGTAATAATCACAAACTTGATTTATAAAGTACAAGCAATGTCTAAAGCTTTTTTTTCCAATATAATATAAGGACGCAACGCAAGGACGTAAGCGCAACGCGAGGACGTAAGCGCAACGCGAGGACGTAAGCGCAACGCAATTTGACCAATTACCAAAACGCGACGGAATCCGTACAGTGCGCAAAATTAATAACAATTACTTTCATTACTAGACAAATTTGCTATAAACATAAATATATTATTATACACACATCACAAATTGTGCTGATTTTAAAAACATAACCGTAAATATGTAACTAATACAATTTATGAGAAACCACTTTTACAAACAAAACTATAACTGTTAAACAAACTAAGAGTTTGTGAATTATATAATTCTGCAAAATACCACTAAAATACGAAAAAATCTTAAACATATGAACATTCTGTATTATAAAAAATAACAAAATTTGGTAAAATAATATATTGTTTAGGCCTACGTCTTCAATAATTGTTATATACTTAAGGGCAACATATGCGAGTGCATAGGAAACAATTTTAAGTGCTGATTTTGATTTCTAGGCTTACTGAAAAATTGTTAAGTTAAATTATTGTGACATTTTTAAATGAGCAAAAACGCCTTACAAAACTTAAAATAATGAAATAAACAATTATTTTACAGTGTGATTGTGGTCAAACTTGAAAAAAAAAACACATTAAAACACGTTTTATATTTTAAAAATAATCTTACCTTGCTCCTCTATGTCTATGTTTGTAAGACTTTCTGTCATCTTCGGTTGAATAAAATTCGTTTAACTTCAGATAAAATAAATGATTTCTGTTCTGATGTGAAATTGTTTCGCGTGATCTGCGAAGCACGTCTAGAAATCAACGGACACACAGCTCACTGATTACATTGGAATCAAAAATTCATAACGCAATGATCATGACGTCATCGCGATGGTACATCTGCCGTTATTGAAATCGAGTTTCTGATTGGCGAGTCCTTACTGACTTAACGTATTCATTGTGAACGTTGATTGGTCAATTCCGTGATAAATGTCTTCAATTCTTCGCTTCCCAGTCAAAGTAATTTAATATACGTCCAGAAGTCTTTAAAAACATTGTTTTATTGGAATTCTCACCTTGATGTTGGTAAAGCATACAAAAGACTTACTAAAATATGTTGCGTTGCATAAGTGTATGTAATAACCATGTATTCTTGGTGCAATATTCGTTGATTTGAGTTCACTAATGACTTTAAGTCGAAAGGACCACTCAGAACGTTGTTTTAATAGGGTTAATAGGGAACAGCGGCAATGGTAATGTGTTAACATTTCTTATGCGGTATCGACAGTGATAGTTTACTAACAATTTCGTTTAAAATATGGATGCCTGCTCATATTTCTTCATCAAAGTAAAGTTCAGTAAGATTGTCCCAGTCTTGAATGTGAATGATGATACCTTAGGCCTAATAAAAATCGATCAGTTTTAAAAGGTTTAACAATAAAATAAAAATCTGGATATCGCGATATTCTATTCTATTAAATGTTTAATAGAGTGGGTGATAGGTCACATTATCAATATACATAGACAAGATTCCTAATGTTTACAGTAAGAGTTCTTGGTTGTTCTTTTGGTAAAAGAGTAACTGTTTAAGACCATTATTATATACAATTATTGTTTAAAATATATTTAAAAAATCACACGAGACATAAATATTAATAGAAGTAAATATAACAGCTAACAGAATTAGTGTAAAAACCAAAAAAACCCAGAAAGTATAATAAAATAATAAATCAACTTAACAAGTGACAAACTACTAAATGGTAATGACAATTAAATAAATGGGATTTAATTTCATAAATGCAGGCTTAGGGCAAAAATAAAGACGTAATTGTACACCGATTTAATTGTTCTACGACGAAAGAGTTAAGAGATATGACAATGTGTGTTAGGCAATAAACTTAAACATATCGTTTAGTGGAGTTAATACTTGTCATATTTGTCATGTGTAGGTGTTGAGCAGTGTCACTTATCCAAGATCTACGTTAACCTTGAGGCTAGACACCTCGCGTTAGCAGTAATGCGGTTAATGGGTGTGAAGAGATCAATACGCCAACGGAAAGAGCAGAAAATCGGTCCAGGCTTTGCTTGTTCTAGAGTTACAAAAATATAACTGGAATGTGAGATTCAATTAAATAAGGCTTTTCATTAAAGCAAATTTACCTTCTTAGACAAAATCTAATTGAGAGCGAAATGGGAAAACATGAGTACGACAAGTCGGTTCGTTCATTGATCGTTAGTATTGTTATTGTTGCACAAATTGCCTGAATTTCATTAGCCAACGAATAAACGTTCGCTACGGAAATAATATGGCTTTTTACCAGCCATGCTTATGCAGTAAATATAATGCGAAACCGTCCACCTGTGGGATATGCAAATTAGATCAATTAAGTAGGCCTATACGCAGCATTTAAGCGCAGTCGACTGAAAAATTGAATGAAAAATAAAATGTATTCACCTGAAAAAAAAAACTGCCAATGGGGTTTTGGTTGAATTTTATTTATATTTTATATGAGAAAACATTATTTGTTTTCGTTTTTTTTACGTAACCTATTTTAAGTAACCTATTCAAAGTCTGATTTAATTAATCTTCCTTTTTCATACATCTTGAATGTTGAAAAGATGAATAAAATAAAAAATGTGAATGCTAAATTAGTTTTTCAGGTAAATATTTTTGTTCTTTTCCTTGTTATTGGTCAAAGTGAATTAAATGTTGTTTATCTCTATTTATTTCGCCTTTCGGTGAACCAGTCAAAAGGGTATGACAATAATGATAATTTAATAACGACACTTCAATTGTCAGTAAGTTTGATGCATTATTTGAGATCGGTAAGGAGCACACTAAACGTATACGTCACGTCATAGGTTACTTAGCCACTCAATGTTCAAATTGTCGTCAGCTGTAAATGACGCGAATATTTTTTTAATGTCTTCCTTTTTCTGGTAGGCAATCTTAATTCGGTAGAGAAGCAAAAAAAGAGTAGTAGAATAAACAGAGATAAAAGGAGAGTAAAACAAAAAAAAGAAATAAAAGGGAAAAAGAAACAAAAAAAAAAGACACAAAAAAAGAAAAAAACAAACAAAATAAGAAAAAAAAAGAAACAAAACGAAAGGAAAAAAAGGGAGAAAAAAGGAACTAAAAAGATACAAAAGTTTTTTTGGGTGGGGGCGGAGGGGGAGTTTAAAGAGAGTTATTGCTTACTAAAATGTTTATTCTAGTTAAAAGATTTTGATATTTTCTCAACGTCATTTTTTCAGTTTAGGGAAATCAAGCTTTAGCAAAGGTTTTAGATTATTTGATTTTAAGATTTTGGTTTTTTATTCCGGATTACTTAAATGTTTATTTATTTCGAATAAAGAAATGTTTGTAGAAATAATACCTTCCAAATTCACATTAAATCGAATCAATAATTATTTCGTAACCTTCACTTATTGCCAAGTTATAGTCGAACATGCAACATTATATCCTCATGATTTATGGTCAGTTTCTTGATCCTAATCAAGAAGCGTAATTACGCGTGTGTGTAATTGTCACAAAAAAATCGTACGAATAGGCCACGCAAGATAAATAGGTTTTAATCGAGTATCGCGCAGATGGTATTACGCTGACACAAAAGCAACTTGTCGACTACATTTGTATGTTTTTGTGCTTTTAATGATCTGTTTGTAATTTTCCTCGGGTTATTATTTATCAGTAGCATCATGATCGTCGATATTTAACTATCTTGTCATTGCCTACCCCATTTGTAATCATAACATGTCATTGTATCATCTGGTATTTTTTGCAAAGTTCATCACGTTTTCCGACTATTAAAATATGCGCACACCTTTCTGACAAAAATGCAGATTTCATTGATTCATTAAAAACATGACAAATTCAGTATCAGAACATCATTATTTGAACGCACCATAAAGTATTTACAGTTCTACATTTGCATACTTTGTTTTGTAATTTTCGTTTGTCTTATTTTAGCTATAAAACAGTCTTGTCATGATTGGATATTATTTGTCATCAATGCGGTGTTTAATTTAATGATTTTTACACAAAATTTACCATTAATATATTTGATACAATCAGGGAAGAGTGAAATTTCACTCTTGAGTAAAATTTCGCTCAACCCTGATACAACTGAGTAATGACTTAAGTAACAATATCAAATCTATCGAATAATTTGGTTGATTAAATTGATCGATTGATTTGATTGGTTAATTTTTGTTAGTAGAAGATTTTATATACTCGTTTAAATCCATTCTGTTAGTGGCGTATTTCTAGCTGTTGAATGCGACTGAAAACAAATAAATAAATACGAGTTAATTTGCATAGGAAGGTAAGCCTATCACTTATATTATGAGTATATCACCTATATGAAGATAGGTATAATACTACACCAATTCTGTTTCGCTTCCTTGTTAAACGAATTGAAATATTTACAGCAAATGTGATCCATGAAAAAGGAAAAAGGCAAAGAAACTGAACACAATCCGGTCATACTATGATCTAACGTCTAGGTCTCGTACTTCCATGTCGAAATCACAATTGGTAAAAAAAATGATTGTGATTTTTCACGAAACGGAAAGCAAACTCGAGAATGTAATAAAGCGAGTAATAATATAAACATACATATCGGAAACAAGTAGTCTCTCTTAGAAACCTATTTTATTTATTTCTTTGATCTGGAATGATCCATTTATATCCTATTTACAGCACTGTGTAATACATGAAAACGGACTTGAGAAAGACGTTTGGGAACTATTTTATTTCTTTGATCTGATAAATATATTCAACATAGGCCTACAGGTTATTATTTGATTGGTGTTTCATGACAAAGCAATAAAAGAGGGCGACAACTAATAATCATACTCACTGAAAACTACTACCTAAAACCATACATTTCTAAAATATTTATACTTATTGCTGTTTCTAACACAGGTATGATATAAGAGAAAGAGCTGTTTGTTTGGGTTGACTATATGACAAAAGTCGAATTTTGTCACTGCATGTTTACTTTCTTAAAGTTGGATGTGTTTTCCGTTACTTTTTATTTATAAACGGTGACATTAACTTTAGCACTGAATTTGATATCGTCCTCTGTAACAAAACACTTTATATCCAAACCATCATCAGCTAATTTCAGTTGATTAATCTTTAAAACATTTGCAGAAATCAGTTTAAAGTTATCTTCATCTACCTCCATAATATCAACACTATCAATGGTCCACGAGAACACAAAGTCATCGGTCAGAAATCCAGTCGCATTGCACGTAAACAGCACAGCTTCGCCAATAACAGAATCTTCTGTTTGTGCGATGGTGACGTCAGGTGACGTAAGCGGTACGTAACTGCAGCCAATAACCATATTACTTGATGCGTTAGTTTGCGCAACGCACGCGAAGGCATCGCCATAATGTTCTGGTGAGAGTTTTAATTTGTATCCAACAGAGTTTGTTCTGGTCTTCAGCACTTGAGCATCCGAGATGGTTTCCTCATCTAACACATTAGGATGACGTATCTTAACCCAAGACACAAAGAGTGGCTTTGATAGAGCTGAAGAATTCCAAGAACATCTTAGATTAGCTTTCTTACCCAGTTGAGGTCTTCCACGTTTTGGTTGCTTCGTTTTCAACGAGCAGTTGGGTTTTTGTAAAACAGTTAAAGAATACCCGTCATAAAATAAAAAATCTTCCATCCTGGGACCACCATCAGATAACGCACAAACATAATACGTAGAATCAGCAGACGAGATTTTAATATCTAAATTATAAGACATGTTTTCTCGATCGTCTGTTATGTTGAATTTGTTTTTTGCTTGATTTCGAACAACGATTTCCGAGCCATTGCTGATAGTATTTGTAGCCATATCGCTATCGATATCGATTGTAATCCAGGTTGGCGTTAGACGTGAATACGGTTGTTTAAAGTAAGTGCAATTCAACGTCACTATGTTGTCTTCAATAACTAATAGCTCTACAGATCTCTGACATCCAAAAACAACACAAAAAGAACAAGTTAACAGCACCGCTGTAAAACCAATGCGGACCATGATTGGTATTTTGTGTGTTTCTGCAAAGCAATTGCATTCGACAGAAAACGTTTTAAGTGTTAATACTTGGGCGTATGAAAAGCATCTGACTTGTAACAGCCTATAACAAAGCAGTGATTGCGCAGGAAATATCATCTTGTTGGTACCAGTTGGTACCAGTTGGTACTAGTTGGTACCAATTGGTACCAGTTGGTACCAGTTGGTACCAACAGAAAAGTAATAAAGACTACAGGATACAATGCAACAAGGATTTTACAAGACAAATTGCTTTATATTACACAGTCATAGGTCCCTGGTAGGCCTACTACGTTTTTTCTTTTCAACATTATATTTTAATCATTGTCGTAGCAAATGTTGCATATAATTTTGATAAAGTTGTAGAGGACGGTGTTCTAACCCTTCTAAACGGTATTCTCTATTGTATAAATAAAGTAGACTTTTTAGTATCTACTCTCTACAGCTTACTATGTCGGTCGGTTGGTCGGTAAACACTTGAGCACGCGACTGCAGCCATGTATATGGCCTTTTTTAAACAAAAGGATGTTACTGTAAACAATATGTCCTTAGATTATAGGTAGATTATCGATTTATTGATATAATTCGATTCGAATGGTTATTAACAATCTCTTTTCAAAAATGTGAATGCACTGGTTATATTATAATTAACATTCTATAATATATTCAAAGAAACATAGGCCTATATCTGTTTATTTTTTCAATTTTTTTATTTCAGTTTTAGTATGATATAGTTTTAATCCTTATATTTGTTCTCTAATTTTCCGAGTGTACAGTACTTATATAAGTAACATACATTTTGGCACTGAATACAATATCGTCCTCTGTAACAAGACACTTTATATCCAAACCATCATCAGCTAATTTAAGTTTATCAATCTTCAAAATATTGTCAGAAATCAGTTTAAAATGATCATCATCTAATTCCATAATGTTAACCCCATCTATGGTCCAAGAGAACACAAAGTCATCAGTCAGAAAACCAGTCGCATTACACGTAAACAGCGCAATTTCACCAATAACAGAATCTTCGGTTTGTGCGATGGTGACGTCAGGTGACGTAAGTGGTACATAATTGCAGCCAATAAGCGTGTTGTCAGAGTGTTCAGTTTGTGCTACGCACGCAAAGGTATCACCGTAATGTTCTGGTGAGAGTGTTAATTTGTAGCCAGTAGAGTCTTTTCTGGTCTTCAGCACGTCAGCTTCCATGATCGATTCCTCATTCAATACGTCAGGATGACGTATCTTAACCCAAGACACCAAGAGTGGCTTTGATAAAGCTGATGAATTCCAAGAACATCTTAGATTGACTTTCTTGCTGCGTGTACCACGTTTGTTTCGTTTTGCTTCCAACGAGCAGCTGGGCTTTTGTAAAACAATTAAAGTATACACGTAATATAAAATAAAAATCATTTAGACTACGACCACCATTCGTCAACGCACAAACATAATAAGTTCAATTATTCAAATTATATGCCCCGTTTTCTCGGTCGTCAACTAATCCGTATAATGTCTGTTTGATCCCCAACCGCAATATCAGAGTCGTATGTGATAGTATTTGTTTTAAGTGTATCATCAATCGTAAACCAAGTTGGCGTTGAACGCGAATCATTTTGTTTCATTGCGTAGTTGCACTTTAACGTGACTACATCGTCTTCAATGGTAACCACCAGCATCTCTACAGATCGCTGACATCCAAACACAAGACAAGAACAAGTTAACAATACTACTGCTATCAAAATAACACGGGACATCCCAATTCTTTTACAAATTAATCTCAGGTTGAAGACTGGTTCAAATGCAAATCTTGTTATATTGGGTTGGAACTGCCTTTAACAAATAAAATATACAGTACTTGTTTCAACGGGAAATTAACTATTAATTGGCTAGAGGAAACAATGTACCTGTACCAGGGTTTGTACGAGATTGCTTGATATACAATGTACATTGTATTGTATAAGTTTAAGTATTCGACAGATTGGTTATTACTAAGTGCGAAAACAATGATTACAAAATGCTACACGTTATTACAAAGTGCTACACGTTGTTTCAAATTACGACACGTTATTACACAAAATGTGACGCGTTATTACAAAGTGATACACGTTATTACAAAGTGCTACACGTTATTACAAAGTGTGACACGTTATTACACAAAATGTGATGCATTATTTCAAAATGCGACGCGTTATTACAAAGTGCTACACCTTATCAAAATGTGCGAAACGTTATTATAAAATCCGACGCGTCATTACAAAATTCAAAGCGTTATTACAACATTCGATACGTCAATACAAAGTGCGACTGGTACTATTTTTTTGCGGCATAAATGTACTAAAGGTTTGGTAAAACATGCAGAAATTGTATTCCCGCTTAAGGTACAAATGAATATAATAATGAATATCCATACATATATATCCTACCCGATCGTCCTATTACAAACCTCGGACTATTCCTAAATGTTATTCAACAAACACCACCTGTAGTACAAATTGGATACAATAGCAGGTGCGTACATACCACCCATACCGACATCGTACATTAAATGACAAGTAAGACGATTGGCCTACATAGCAACACGTTATTTCGACTAATCTGTACACAGTACTTTGTATGTTGCACATATTATATCTAGAGACAAACAGCTCAAACTCCGTTACGTGACGCATAGTTCAAAGAAGTCACATGTAGCTATAATACACAATAATAGTACTATTATTATAGTACATATAAGAAATCCCTACTCTAACACTAATAGGAAACTAAATATAATCAAAAGATTACAGACATACCTTAAACGTTTTTACGCCGACTTCTAGACTTTCCGAGTACTTTGCAGGCACTGGTCGTCGCTAATGATACAGTAGTAACTCGGAAGTAGAGACATCACTGCCGATATGAGAGCATATAAACGTTGATACGGGCCTTAAAAACGAAACGAAGCACGACTGATTAGAAACGGACCGGAACTATTACGTGTTGTACTTTTACATGTCAAAGGCCACGATTTGAGGTCAGCGAAGCGGAAAAAAGTGGACGGGATGTGTCGGGACAGCAAATAATAACATATTCAAAGTTTAGCTGATATCTTTATTACTTCAACTACAATGAGTATTACAATCTTTATAAAAACGTTTGTTAAAGTACAGTACACGTATAGTAACTTAAAGAACGTTGATATAAGTTTGCGGTGAACCACGTATGATAGTTTCTCGACGTTTCGATCAATATGCTTTGATCGTCCTCAGGAGTGAGAAGGCATTGTCACTCCTGAGGACGATCAAAGCAGCTACGCGGTGTACCGCAAACTTTATATCAACATTTGATTTCGCCATGCAAACTTTCAAACAATAACATTATATAACTGTTTCAAATATGGTTATTATTCAAATATCTAAATCATCGTCATAAAATCAATGTTAGGCTATATAACGGTAATATAGTATTCGTTTTCTAACTGATTGTGCGTATCTGTCTCTTTGTCAGTAGCATATACTTGGGCACTAAATGTAACATTTTCCTCTTTAACAAGACACATTATATCTAATCCATTATCAATTAATTTCAGTTTATCAATCTTCAAAAGATCGTTAGAGATCAGTTTGAAATGATCGTCATCTAATTCCATAACATCAACGCCATCAATGGTCCACGAGAACACAAAGTCGTCGGTCAGAAATCCAGTCGCATTGCATGTAAACAGGACACTTTCACCAGTAATAGAATCTTTGATTTGTGTGATGGTGACGTCAGGTGACGCAAGCGGTACGTAACTACAGCCAATGAGCGTGTTGTTTGACGTTTCAGTTCGCGCAACGCACGCGAAGACATCCCCATAATGTTCTGGTGAGAGTGTTAATTTGTATCCAACAGAGTTTGTTCTTCTTTTCAGGACTTGAGCGTCCATGATTGTATTCTCATTGACCAAACCAGGATGATTTATCTGAACCCAGGACACCGAAAGTGGATTCTGCTTCGACAAAGCTGATGAATCCCAAGAACATCTTAGATTAATTTTTTTACTGCGTTTTCCACGTCTGTTTCGTTTCGCTTCCATGGAGCAATTTGGTTTTGGGAAAACAGTTACGGTATAACCATAATATGGAATATGGTTAGCTATATTACCATCATTTCCTAAGGCACAAACAGCAAAATCATTTGGATGTACAGAATCAGGAGTGACTTTCAAATCGTACGTCATGTTGTTTCGGTCATCGGTTATGTTGTATTTACCTTTGTTTTCAACCATAACGTCAGAGCCATTAGTGATCGTTTTGCCTTGTCCCATACCATTAATTATAAACCAAGTTGGCCATTGACCATCAAGTAGCTTATCGTAGTCACATGATAACGTGACTACGTCGTCTTCAAAGGCTAACAACTCGAAGCTACCTCGTTGACATCCAAAGACAACGCAACAAGAATAGCTTAACAGTGCCGCTATAAAAACAATCCGGGACATCATGATCGTGGTTTGTGTGAAAGTAGAAGATTCTGAAGTATTCTACAACTTTCGATTCAGAGTTATTGGCAGAGTTATCTTATCTTGAGAAATACAAGCTAAGGACTGGCTTCAATAAATATTGTAGACGTAGACACATCCTCCTAAGCGGTGTGTTTAGTTGTTAAACTGCTTTGTAAAGAAATAAATATATCGCGCAGGAAATATCGTACTTGTTGGTATCAGTTGGTACCAACAAAATAGTGTTTACGTTTTACAACCTTCACATGACAATACTACAGGAAGCAATGTACCAGGGACTGTACACGATAAGAAGCATTAGACTATTTCTATAAACAATAAACTATTTCTTGATATTTTTTTTTTATCATTACTGCTTCTTATCATATTAACTATAACTAAAGTACTATACAGTAGTATAGTAGTAACACCCCATACACATACAATAAATGTATCTATTTAGGAAGCATACTCATGTTTGGTCTTATGAAAGTCTGTGGCCATAATTCTTAAGGAATTAACATAAATGGTGACACAAAACCGACTACTGTATATGTAGAAATAAAGCCTTATTTGGCGTAGCAAAACATATTTTTACATGAAGAAAATGTTAAGTATTTCTAAAGAAAATGTGCAAATAGTAACGATTTCATTTTTCAATGTTGTTTCTTGTGAAACCATTGGAACAGCTACTTAATTTACATACTGCCTGATCAGTTGGCATTTGGTTGAGCAGATTTTTGTTCGGTTTTTAATTATATAAACGTTTTTTTACAATTACTAGACTAACAATTACTGAACATAACAAAACAAAACCTGCAATAGAAATACCAATAATAAGAGAAAGATCTGGTTTCTGTACGTCTTCAAAATCAACAGAAAATTGAGCACCGAACGTAGCATTGCCCTCTGTTACAAGACACGTTATATCCAAACCAGTATCAACTAATTCCAATCTATCAATCTGCAAAACATTGTCAGAAATCAGTTTGAAATGATCGCCATCTAATTCCAAAACATCAACGTCATCAATGGTCCATGAGAACACAAAGTCATTGGTCAGAAAGCCAGTCGCATCGCATGTAAACAGGACAATTTCTCCAATAACCAAATCCCCGGTTTGTGTGATGGTGATGTCAGGTGACGTAAGTGGTACGTAACTACAGCCAATAAGCGTGTTGTTTGAAGTTTCAGTTCGCGCAACGCAAGCAAAGGTATCACCGTAATGTTCTGACGAGAGTGTTAATTGGTATTCAGAAGCGTCTGTTGTCGTGCTCAGTTCTGGAACTTGCCGTATTGTTTTCTCATTTAACACATCAGGATGACGTATCTGAACCCAAGACACCAATAGTGTGTTTGGCAAAGCTGATGAATCCCAAGAACATCTTAGATCAACAACCTCACCGCGTTGTGATGTACCACGTCTAGGTTGTTTCACTTTCAACGAACAGTTCGGTTTTTGTAAAACAGACAAAGTATAAAAAAACAAATACTTGGTTGTATTATCCGATAACGCACATGCGTAAATTGACAGACCTGTAGAATCGGTTTTAACATCCAAATTGTACGCCATGTTTTCTCGGTCATCAGTTATGTCGTATTTATTTTGATCAGCCAAGACTTTAGATCCATTAGTGATCACTTCTTCTTCTATGCCGTCTTCTATGTCGTCTTCAGTAGTTCTAACCCAAGCAGCTAACGTTAAATTTAGTTTCTCAATGTTGCTACAATTTAACGTGACTACATCTCCTACGACAGGTCTCCGGATCGTTTGCATCCAAAAGCCACGCAAGAATAATAAGATAACAGCATCACAATCAAAACAACACGGGACATCATGATTCTTGGTTGTTGTAAAGACAAGTTTACTTCAAGTTAGCAAGACTCCTATTTATTTACTACATAACTAGTTCCGCACCCTTTTCCGGATATTATATCGTCAGTGTTAATTCTATCCTAAATTTACTGGTTCTCGGATACAATACATGACTTCAATATCCTACATAATAAGCCTATCTATACCATGATAGATTATGTTAAAATTAATACCATTATAAGAGGATGTTCTTCCTGTCTCGATACAGATCTGTAAGTACATTCATGCATTGACTTAAACAAGTGGCACATTAAACATTTTGGTACAGTACTTCCTTGTGGCGCCATTTTAGATTTGTCCACAATATTTGCTTTCTTAGACTGGGTGCTCGCTTGAAGAACATGAACACAAGTTAAAACTTGTATTAGATTTATGGTTTAAACTTTGGAAAAGATTACTGTTGATTGATGTACAATTATAGTGAATATGGCCACTGGATGAAGCATTTTTGGATATTCAATTATATACATTGAATAATTAAAATGAGTATATAACAAAAGTCATTTTAACAAAGCAAGCATTTGCCAAAATGTCAGAATATAGTAGGCCTACATTCTCTCGTGCTATTCTTTTGTGAAAATAAATATGCATATACCGTTTCATTTTCTACAGCGATTTTGATTCTAGTACAACCATTGGAATATCTGCTTGATATGCATAAGAATCCTTAGATTTGTCCACAGTATTTGCTTTCTTAGACTGGGTGCTCGCTTGAAGAGATTCATATTGTGATGGCAGACGTGGACCTAAATCGGTGTAATTATCATTCGAAGAAGGTCCTTTATTTGCCGATGCTTTTGGTACAGTACTTCCTTGTGGCGCTCTTTTAGATTTGTCCCCAATATTAGCTTTCTTAGACGGAGTGCTTGTTTCAACAGATTCATATTCTGGACCTAAATCAGTGTAATCATCATCATTCGAAGAAGATTCTTTATTTGCCGATGCTTTTGGTACAGTACTTCCTTGTGGCGCCCTTTCAGATTTGTCCCCAGTATTTTCTTTATCAGACTGAGTGCTTGTTTCAACAGATTCATATTCTGGACCTACATCAGTGTAATCATCATTCGAAGAAGGTCCTTTATTTTCCAATGATTTTGCCACAGTACTTCCTTGTGGCGCCCTGTTAGATTTGTCACCAATATTTTCTTTCTCAGACTGAGTGCTTGTTTCAATAGATTCATATTGTGGTCCTAAATCAGTGTAATCATCATTCGAAGAAGGTCCTTTATTTTCCAATGATTTTGGTACATTGCTTCCTTGTGGCGCCCTTTTAAATTTGTTCCCAGTATTTTCTTTCTTAGATTGGGTGCTTGTTTCAATAGATTCATATTGTGGACCTAAATTAATGTAATCATCAATATTTGAAGGAGGTCGTTTATTTGTCGATGCTTTTGATACAGTACTTCTTTTTGGCGCCCATTCCGATTTTCCCCCGGTATTTGTTTTCTTAGACTGGGTGATCGCTTGAAGAGATTCATATTGTGATGGAAGACGTGGACCTAAATCAGTGTAATGATCATTTGACGAAGGTATTTTATCTTTCGATGCTTGTACTGCACTTCTTTGTGGCGCCCATTCCGATTTTCCACCGGTGTTTGCTTTCTTAGACTGGGTGCTCGCTTGAAGAGATTCATATTGTGATGGCAGACGTGGACCTAAATCAGTGTAATCATCATCATTCGAAGAAGATTCTTTATTTGTCAATGTGTTTGGTGTCATTTTAGATTGTGTAGTTTCGTACCCTGCCGGAAATTGTACAGCTAAATAGGAATCATCACCGTCTGATTTTGCTATATTCTGTGTGTTGGTATGAATAGCTTTTTTTTGTTTTCTAGAATTACAAAAACGTTTGGTAACTATTATTAGGCTAAAAATAACAGCCCATGTAAAAACAAAACCTGAAATAACGATAACGATCGAGAGATCGTCAGAGTTTGGTTTTGTCATGTAGTTAACAACAACAGAAAATTGAGCACTAAATGTTAAATTGCCCTCTGAAACAAGACACATTATATCCAAACCATGATCAGCTAATTTCAGTTTATTAATCTTCAAAACATTGTCAGAAATCAGTTTAAAATGATCATCACCGAATTCCATAATATCAACGCCATCTATGGTCCATGAAAACACAAAGTCATCAGTCAGAAAGCCAGTCACATTACATGTAAACAACAGAATTTCTCCAATAACAGAATCCCCGGTTGGTGTGATGGTGACGTCAGGTGGCGTAAGCGGTACGTAACTGCAGCCAATGAGCGTGTTGTTTGACGTTTCTGTTCGCGCAACGCAAACGAATGTATCACCGTAATGTTCTGGTGAGAGTGTTAATTGGTATTCAGAAGCGTCTGTTGCCGTGTTCAGTTCTGGGAGTTCCATTATCCTATCTTCATCTAGCACATCAGGATGACGTATCTGAACCCACGACACCAAGAGTGGCTTTGACAAAGCTGATGAATTCCAAGAACATCTCAGAGCAACATTCTCACCGCGTTGTGATGTACCACGTTTTGGCGGGTTAAATTTCATCGAACAGTTTGGGTTTGGTAAAACAGTTAAAGAATACAAATTATGTACTCTACGATCTGATGCACAGATATATAGCTCTGTTGAAGAATTTTTAATAATTTTAATTTCTAAATTGTATGTCATGTTTTCCGGCTCATTAGTTAAGCTGTATTTATTTTCATCAGCCTCGATTTCAGAGCCATTGGTGATTGTCACGAAGTTCAATTTACCATCAATTGTAACCCATGTTTGTGTAAAAGTTAAATTTAATGGATCATCGTAGCTACACTTCAACGTGACTGAATCATCTGTGATGGCTAATAGCTCACCAGATCGTCGGCATTCAAAAACAACGCAAGGATAATAAGTTAATAGTGTTGTTATGTTTTTAACAGCAACAGAAAATTGTGCACTAAAAGTAAAATTATCCTCTGTAACAAGGCACGTTATATTCAAACCGTGATCAACGAATTTCAGTTTATTAATCTTTAAAACATTGTTAGAAATCAGTTTAAAATGATCATCGTCTAATTCCATAATATTAACCTCATCTATGGTCCATGAGAACACAAAGTCATTGGTCAGAAAGCCAGACACATTGCACGTAAACAACAGAATTTCTCCAATAACAGAATCCCCGGTTTGTGTGATGGTGATGTCAGGTGACGTAAGTGGTACGTAACTGCAGCCTATAAGCGTGTTGTTTGACGTTTCTGTTCGCGCAACGCACGCGAAGGTATCGCCGTAATGTTCTGGTGAGAGTGTTAATTGATATTGAGAAGTGTTTGTGGTCGTGTTCAGTTCTGGGAGTTCCATTATCCTTTCTTCATCTAACACATCAGGATGACGTATCTGAACCCACGACACCAAGAGTGGCTTTGACAAAGCTGATGAATTCCAAGAACATCTTAGATCAACATTCTCACCGCGTTGTGATGTACCACGTTTTGGCGGGTTCACTTTCATCAAGCAGTTTGGGTTTGGTAAAACAGTTAAAGAATATAAATTATGTAAATTACGACCTGATGCACAGATATATAGCTCTGTTGAAGAATCCGTAGAATCAGTTCTAATTTCTAAATTGTATGTCATGTTTTCAGGCTCATTAGTTAAGCTGTATTTATTTTTATCAGCCTCGATTTCAGAGCCACTTGTGATTTTCACCTCGTTCAATTCATGATCAAAGTTAATCCAAGTTACCACCATTTGCTTATCGTAGGTACAATTTAAAGTAACTACATCTTCTACGAAGGCTAAGAACTCACCAGATCGTTGGCATCCAGTACGAGCGCAAAGTACTGTTATGTCTTGAACAGCACCAAAAATTTGAGAACTGAAGGTGATATCATCCTCTGTAACAAGACACATTATATCCAAATCTTTAAAAACTAATTTCAGTTTAAAAATGCTAAGTATATTGTCAGAAATAAATCTAACAAAATTCCGGTAGTTATCTAATTCCGTAATATTAACCCCATCTATGGTCCAAGAGAACACAAAGTCATCAGTCAGAAAACCAGTCGCATTACACGTAATCAAACTTTCGTAATTAACATAGTTTTCGGTTTGTGTGATGGTGACGTCAGGTGACGTAAGTGGTACATAACTGCAGCCAATAAGCGTGTTGTCAGAGTGTTCAGTTTTCGCAACGCATGCAAAGGTATCACCGTAATATTCTGGTGAGAGTTTTAATTTGTATCCAAAAGAGTTTGTTCTGGTCTTGAACTCATCAGCTTTTATGATCATATCATCTAAATGATCTATATGAATCCAAGCCACAAAGAGTGGCTTTTGCAAAGCTGATGGCACGTTCCAATCACAACTCAAATAAACAGAATTGCCGAGTTGTGATACACCGATACCACGTCTTGGTTGTTCTGCTTTTAACGAGCAGTTTGGTTTTGCTAAAACAGTTAAATAGTACAAATAATACAGATCGTTTGCACGGTCACCATCTGATAAAGCACAGCTGTAAGCTAATGAATCTGGAGAAGAAGTTATAATTTTTAAATTGTATGCCATATTGTCTTGGTCATCAGTTAAGTGGTATTTTTTTGGATCAACCACAATTTCAGAACCATTCATAATTGTCACGGTGTTCACTTCACCATCAATTATAAACCAAGTTGGCCTTAAATTTGAATTTAATGGATCATCGTAACTACAATTTAACGTGACTACATCTTCTACGAAGGCTAACAGCTCACCGAAGAGAGATAAATAAAATTGAGCACTGAATGTAATATTGCCCTCTGTAACAAGACACTTTATATCCAAACCATCATCAGCTAATTTAAGTGGATTAATCTTCAAAACATTGTCAGAAATCAGTTTAAAATGATCATCGTCTAATTCCATAATATCAACGCCATCAATGGTCCACGAGAACACGAAGTCATCGGTCAAAAAGCCAGTCGCATTGCACGTAAACAGCACAGTTTTCCCAATAACCAAATATCCGATTTGTGCGATAGTGATGTCAGGTGACGTAAGTGGTACGTAACTACAGCCAATGATCGTGTTGTTTGACGTTTCAGTTCGCGCAACGCAAGCTAAGGTATCACCGTAATGTTCTGGTGAGAGTGTTAGTTGGTATTCAGAAGCGTCTGTTGCCGTGTTCAGTTCTGGAACTTCCATTATTGTTTTCTCATCTAACACATCAGGATGACGTATCCGAACCCAAGACACCAAGAGTGTGTTTGGCAAAGCTGATGAATCCCAAGAACATCTTAGATCAACATGCTCACCGCGTTGTGATGTACCACGTCTAGGTTTCGCTTTCAACGAACAGTTCGGTTTTTGTAAAACAGTCAAAGTATACAAACACGCATGCTTAGTTGTATCGATAACATCCGATAACGCACATGCGTAAATTGATAGACCTGTAGAATCGGTTTTAACATCCAAATTGTATGCCATGTTTTCTCGGTCATCAGTTAAGTCGTATTTATTTTGATCAGCCAAGATTTTAGATCCATTAGTGATCATTTTTTCTTCTACTGGAAAGTTCGCTCGCTCCCCGTTTTCGATAGCTATAGCCCAATAAGCTACCGTTAAAGTTAGTTTCTCAGTGTAGCTACAATTTAACGTGACTACATCTCCTACGACGGCTAACAGGTCTCCGGATCGTTGGCACCCAAAAACAACACAAGGATAAGAAGTTAATAGTACCGTCATAAAAACAACACAGAGCATCATGATTATTAGTTGATTTGCCGTTTCGAATTATCAAGGCTACTATTAACTGTACTCCTATCGCCGCAAGATTATTTCGTATTTTTGTCAAGAGTTAATCCTGAAAAAATTTTCAATTAACAGGCAACACCAGTAGAAACACAACAAATGTTAATTGCTTCAATATAATACAATGATGATAGATATGTTAATACCAAAACAGATATTCTACATATCGCGAAACAAATCAACAAAGTGTTCTTTCTTTCGCAGATTCATGTTCAGTGTGTTGGCTTTAATAAATGACGCATTTAAACATTTCAAAGTTACTTTGAAGGATTGGCTTAAATATAATTGACTGATTCTCATGTTAAAACAAGGAAAGGAAAAACTGAAAATGACTAGAAACAATGCAGCTCATGTTTAAGGGTACTAGACGAAAAGTTGTATCCTGGTCATCTATCTGGTTATAATGCTTCATGTTTTTTTACGATTACGTACCGAAAAGAGTAACGATTTAATCTTGAAAATCTAAGAGTAATTTTTAAGAAGACTTGTTTCACGTGGAGGTTGTCAGGATAATCAGTAATTCGGAAAGCGGGAATATATGGGTCACAAAACCGAAGCATTATGTTTCTCACTCTCTAGTTAAATTGAAACCTCAACGTTTAGTAAGTAAGTAGTAAATGTAAGTGTTATCATGGATATTATATTCTAAACACTCAAACTTCAAGACAACAAGAGGTTATTCAAAACGATATATTAAACTAAAGAAGGATACTAAGAAATATAATAGTGCAACATATACCATTACATGAGTACTTTGTTGACCGGATAGCTAACGCTCTTTAATGATGCACTGTCGGGGCGGAAACACTATTGATAAATCATTTTTTTTAATGAAGTCCGATTTTCAGTGCTGTTTTCCAAATACTACAGTATTTTCCCAGTATCATAGGAATATTTGGTAATACAGCATCTCATGTGGTGCTTGTATCATGTAGGATTAGGTTATTTCACTGTATATGGTATTATATAACATCTAAATAGATTCCTGTCATTTGATTGGACGATTGTGGGTCAAATGGCATGCAATAAATACGTACTATTTAACGATCGTTAAATAGAACTTTTTTCGTGTACGAAAAAAAAATTGTTTCGCTTGCGGAAAACATTTTTTAAATACCATTACTTTAGAAATCCAACAGCGCCGTCTATTTTGTACTTCTGCCGCGATGTTACGAGTGTGAATCTCGTATCGCGACAGAGTACATTTTTTGAGAGATATTATTATGTACTAATTTCAGAACATAAAAGGAATTTAAATTATCTTTAGATCGTTTGTATGATTTTGATTAAATTAATGGGAACAATACTATAAAAGACGTGGAATCGTTGGGAAAAAAACCCAGAATTAGCCTACATCAGTTTCAGTTGCCTGGCAAAGTTGCGTTTGTAGCCTAGTAGAAGGCCAAGGCCTATGAAGAAGGGTGAAGAAAAATATGCCACTCAGCAAACCAAAGGTATAGTACGACACATTATAAACAAAAGCCGCCGTTTCTTTAACACAATGACAATAATATAACATGGGACTCGATTCCTAAACGGACCAGGACCTGACCAACATAAGCAACGTAATATACAGGACACACCATTTTCTAATTACCAGTACATAGACTACAATTACAAAAGCAATTTAAAAAATACAAATATTTTATACTAAATAATTAAAACAAAAATAATGAAATAAAATAGTGGCGTTAAAGTACATTTGCATAAACTGTGTCTCTTTCTAAAGCGATTTTAATCCCAGTCACTGGTTCTGCATAATCATACACATGTGCATAGTCATTGGGAACAGTTGTTTGATTTGCATAATGAGACCCTTCGGATTTGTCCACAGTATTTGCTTTCTTAGACTGGGTGTTCGCTTGAAGAGATTCATATTGTGATGAAAGACGTGGACCTAAATCGGTGTAATCATCATTCGAAGAAGATCCTTTATTTGTCGATGTTTTTGGTGCAGTAGTCTTTCTTCCTTGTGGCGCTCTTTTAGATGTGTCCCCACTATTTGCTTTCTTAGACTGGGTGCTCGATTGAACAGATTCGTATTGTGGGCCTAAATCAGTGTAATCATCATTCGAAGAAGATTCTCTATTTGCCGATGCTTTTGGCGCCCTTTCAGATTTTCCAGACTGTAAAGTTTCGTAGGCCGATGGAGAGTGAGGATATTGCAAGGCTAAATATGAATCATCACCATCTGAAGTACTATTTTGAGCGTTTTCTTTTGCCAGATTCTGTGTGTTGGTATGAGTACCCTCTTTTATTTTTCTAGAATTACAAAAACGTTTGATAACAATTACAAGCCCAACAATGACAGCACATACCACAACAAAACCTGCAATGGAAATACCAGTAACTACAGATATAGGCCTATTATCAGAGTTTGGTTCCGGCATGTCTTGGACAGCAACTGAAAATTGAGCACTGAATGTGATATCGTCCTCTGTAACAAGACACTTTATATCCAAACCATCATCAGCTAATTTAAGTTTATTAATCTTCAAAACATTGTCAGAGATCAGTTTAAAATGATCATCCTCTAATTCCATAATATTAACACCATCTATGGTCCACGAAAACACAAAATCATTGGTCAGAAAGCCAGACACATTGCACGTAAATAGCGCAATTTCACCAATAGCAGAATCCCCGTTTTGTGTAATGGTGATGTCGGGTGGCGTAAGTGCTACGTAACTGCAGCCAATGATTGTGTTGTTTGATGTTTCTGTTCGCGCAACGCACGCGAAGGTATCACCATAATGTTCTGGTGAGAGTGTTAATTGATATTGAGAAGTGTTTTTTGCCGTGTTCAGTTCTGGAACTTCCATTATCCTGTCTTCATTCAATACATCAGGATGATGTATCTGAATCCAAGACACCAAGAGTGGCTTTGACAAAGCTGACGAATTCCAAGAACATCTTAGATCAATTTTCTTACCGCGTTGTGATGTACCACGTCTCGGTTGTTTCGCTTTTAACGAGCATTTTGGTTTTGGTAAAACAGTTAAAGAATATCCATAATATAATTCGGTTGCACTCTCACCATCCGATAATGAACAGACGTAAAGCTTAGGTAGATCCGTAGAATCTGTTTTAATTTCCAGATTATATGTCATTTCTTCTCGATCATCTGTTAAGCTGTATTTAGTTTGATCAGCAACGACTTGAGAGCCGTTAGTGATTGTTCCCGATTCACTGGCAATTGTAACCCAAGATAGCGTCAAACTTGAATTAAATTTCTCATCGTAGCTACAATTTAACGTGACTACATCTTCAACGATGGCTAACAGCTCACCAGATCTTTGGCACCCAAAAGCAACATAAGAAACACAGGTTAACAATATCAACACAACACGGGATGCCATACTTCTTGGTGGTGACTCCTACTGTGAATAAGTCTAGTTCGAATTTGTGAGATTCCCCCAAAGTATACAGTACCGGATGTCATTGTCATAGTCTAATCCTCCTATCCTGAACTTGCCGATTAATGGCTACTGCTACAAGAACAGACAATCGCAATCGCTTCAATACCGTATGCAATCACAACATATACATTTAATAACACCAGTTAAGAGGATTATTCGGCTTAATTCGATACAAATCACAAATATTTACGAATTCAGTGTTGTGGCTTAACGCATTGACATATCAAAAGTTTGAATTGTTGGTGGTTCATTTTCTTTTTAGGGTTTATAAAGAATTAGATGATCAAATAAAAGGCAAATGAATTAACAGATTGAAACCAGGAAAAGGGAAACAATGACAACCTGATTTAGGGTTATTTTACGACGAACTACAAACACAATCATTTTATCTTAAAAGAATGAGTCACGTATCTAAAAACAACACAACACGGATTTTATTTTTCGCACGGAAATAAAATAATTTCACATTCGCCCCGGCGACTTACTACGTCATTTGTGGTGAACAGCCGCGGTTAACCTCGAGAAGTGTGTAGCTACATTTTTCTATTCGCATCGATGCATAACGGCGGGTACCTTTTCTAATAAGATACAATGAAAAAAAAAAAAACAATATACGAAATAATTATTATTCACATTCTGAAACTGTGAAAATGTTTATTAAAAGTCAACACGAATATAAATCCAGGACTAGATTAAAACTTATTAAATGGTATATCTTTAATCTGCCGGATTCTTTATTTATGACGGCTCATAAACATGATAGGTAAGGACTTAACGTTTACTGTTTTTGTAGGCCTATATTAAAAGTTATTATATAGGCCTGATTAATGTACTGATAATCCAGGCTATAAATGCTGGCCATCATATTCCCTTATATACTGAATATGATATAACAATCAGAACCTTGTAAAACAGAAGTAACTTTTGGATAATAATAAAAATAAAAATTAATTAAAAGTAATAAATAAAAATGCACATTGTAGGCATATCCATTGTTTATTATAAACTGAAAAACAAAACAGTTTTAGAGGAAATATTTTGATTTCACGCGACGCTCAAAATGGCATTTCGTTAATTTTATGTTAGGGACGTACATTACTTGCAAAATTAGTAAATTGATACATATTTAATATAAAGTAACTGTATAATTACAAGGTTACTATAAATAGTGTACAGTCCTATAGCAATGCATTTGAATATAAATAGGAACATTTTACTGATCCAGGATTCAACGGGGCTTAATATAAATATGAGTAATAGACACTTGACCCAGAAAATCAAGGAAACAAGTAATTTAAACTTATGTAACTGGAAGACAATGATAACATTCTTTTATATTGCAAAGCATAACTATGGAGGTAACCAGACCTGGTATAATAATTTTGGCGACATAAATACCGTATTATATAATATTCTTGGAGTACTAACAGTACATTTGTACTCAAATCTTCACGTTTATTTAAAGCTCCAGGTTTAAACTTCTATTGTAAAGTATGAACCTTTGCAAAAACATTGATAATAACTTCCTCGTCAGCGGTAAAGCAGAACGAGCGAGGTTAAATAAGCTTCTTCTCTTTTTTAGAGAGTAGTAGTAGTAGTGGCACATGAAATATGGAAACTTTATTCCCGGAGCTGCCCTTAATCAACAATCCTAATCACAGTGGTTTAATCTTTATAAGGGAAACTGGAGGGAGAAAAGAAACCAAGATAATAACTTAATTTTTTTTAAATATGCTTTTAAAACTATTGGAATGATTAACATAAAATAAACAAACTATATTCCTAAGTTTAAAAGTAACCTAATATTAATATTAGGAAATTGAATAATAATAATGAGTGGACAGACATAGCACCATGCGAATTATTAGCACCGTGTTTTTAATTAAAAAGAAAAACTTTTAGAAAAGTTTCCCATTTCTTATTTTAAGTTATCTTAACAGATTTCAAAGAGAGTACCCAGCTACAGTAGAACCTCTATTAGGCGGACATCTTCGGGACACAAAGTGTTCCCGTATTATGAAAGCTCATATGTGACAATGCTGTAAAAGCTTTTAAACTTTTGATCACAACATTAAGCCCTAAAATTATTTTCGACGAAGGTAAATTTATACTAGTGTCGTCTAAATTGTTTTACAGGGTTAGCCGTAAACCCCTCGTTACTTTCACGGGAAAGTGCCCTCTTAATTGGGATGTTCAAAAGAAATGGATGGTTCAAGTATACAATCAAGTGGAAGAATTTTTCCGAGGAGTAAACAACTTTGTTTCAGAAGAAAACAGATACTTTGGCAACAAAGTTGTGCACTGTAGGAATAACGTGGCAGACCAAAAAGAATACACACAACCTGGGTCTTTGACAGAAGAGCATCACAACACCAAAAGAACCCAGTTTTGAAATGACTGTTTAGTGGTTAAATGTAAATCGTACTTTAAAAACTTTTGCCGAATAAATATTATTATTATTATAAATTCTCAAAAGCCGACCAGGCCTATTTACTTATAGCAGTTTTGATGCTAGTCTCAAGTTTGAAAGGGTACTGTAGAAAAATGAGTTTAATCAAATGGTTTATTTGAAACCTACGAACCCACTGGCTACGGCTTCTGGTTCTATAAGTCAAATATCATATACAGTATTTTATTATTTTAGGCGTAAATGGAAAACAGGATTAGTAGCCACATAATTATTTATTTAATTTCACTATAAGATCTTACAATTTTGAGTCTGCTAACGAACAGTATGGTAAAATCTTGGCAGCATAAACAAATTTACAGAAAAAGAAAAACCCACTATGCAACTTTGCATGACCCATCTTCATAATAGGCGGATCCAGTTCCGTTTTAGCATAATGTTTTAGCCATAAGTCATTACTTCAAAATCCTGGATCCGCCACCGATCCCCGATTTTTAATACTCATAATACACGGTAAAACTTTGGTTACGGAAAACAAGAAATTAAATCAACGAACATTAAAACACAGAGATATATAAAATATAAAAAAAATTGCACTGGAGTTAGTTTGTACACGTTATGATAATATAAATCATTGCATATACAACTAATATTGTATATGCATGTTCATATTGTATATGCATATTCATATTGTATATGCATATTGTATATACAATTAATATTTTATATGCATATTCATATTGTATATACATATTCATATTGTATATGCATATTCATATTGTATATGCATATTTAATTCTATACCAATATTTACAATTGCATTATAGTTTGATCGTTTATCATACATTACACATTTACAAACAATGGAGGTACAGCAGGAAAAAGTAAAATTGCAATTATTTCACTCTACCCTGGTTATAATATCATGGTACAAGGATATATGGTTTCTTTTGAGATGGATATAATGATTGGCACCTTTAATAACATAATATATGATTACTTTGTATCTATGACTACCATAAACCCAACTATATTGCAGTAAATGATTCTATTAAATATGTTTGTATGCACCAGAAGAGAGTTGTCAGTATTATACCTTGTTAGAATCTGTAACCAGGTTATTAACTGTGGTAACTGGATGTGTAGTTTCAACTGTGACCTGATAAAACTGCATTTAGTGCTCTGGATAACAACATTGACCTGGTTACTTGCAGTGAACTGGATACAAGTAGTTATATACTAGCAGTAACCTGGTAACTAGATTGGTTACCAGGTTATGCGAAGTGCTTTGAACAATAACTAGTAGTAGTAACCTGGTAACCAGCAGTGACATGGTTATCAGTTTGCTTGGAAAACAACCAGCATTTACAACTTGATAACTAGTGTTGACCTGGATATGAGTAGTGACCTGAATCTCTATAAATCCAGCAGTAATGTTGACCAGTATAACATTGCCTAGAACAAACCAGAAAGTAACCAGTAGTAACCTGGTAACTAGTGATGACCTGGTAATGAGCTTGCAGTGCAGTTATCATTTAGTCACCATTAGTCACCTTGATACAACACTACAACTTGAAGTTGTACTTGTTCTTTGTGCTTCCTCAGTTATTTGACTTTCAGGAACAAATCTAAACAATGGCGCCGTCTCTAAAATGACCCTGGCTGCATCCTCACGTACAAGATCTCTAAGATGTTCAATCAGTTTTCCGATAGTGTTCTCTGGATCTGCACCCCATTCCATCAAGGTTCTAACCGTAGGACTGTCAGACTCGTCTTTACTGAACGGCCTGTTGGTAGTGTCCAGGTCTGGAATCTTTTCTACCAAGCCAATAGTTACTGCTAAAAGACACCAGTCTTTCCCCATTGGATCTGGAGGATCTAATAACATACTTAACTGTCTGAGTGTGTATGGATGTAACTGAGACACATGCAAATGTGGTCCAGGTACAATGTTTGCATCGACTTCAGTGCTTCCAAAGAAAAGTAAATCTAAGAACTCTTCATTTGTGTCGGTAACCTCATTATACATGCTGATCTGATGCTCTTGAAGAGTCTTGTAGATCTTTTTGCCTTCATAAGCCATAAGACATCTGTGATGCTCTTTTAATTGGGCAGCACTGATGATGTCACGGTTTAACAGTAACCCTGGGTATAGCTCTGCAAACACCTGTTCAACCAGGTGTACTAAGTCTTCCATGAAGACAAAGCAGCCCTGTTGGGCATCTTCTAGCCCTCTAACAACAATCTCTACACTCTGTCCTTCATTCGTTAGTGACAACAACGCTTCCATTGAAGCAGTCGAACACTTGGCACCATGACGCCATAAAATAAGCTCAGTCTCTGGATCATCAACGTCCTGGTGGAAGTTCCTTCTTAAGGCCACCTGTATTTCTGCAAATGCTCCTATAGGTAAAACACACCCACTGTCTGAGAGCTGGAGTCGAGTTCCTCCATAAACCATACAACTGTCGCCCTGCTTCTCCCAGATTAATGGCGGACGTTTGGTGTACAAGAGCGATGGGAACTCACAGACAGCTCCATGAACACATATATCCATTGCTTCGAGCAATTGTATAATGTCTGTAACTTCAGCTTGAGGGAACATTGACTGCATGTAATGAACACTGTATAAACCATATGGCTGGTCAGAGAACTCAAAAGATAGAAGTTGACCTAACACAATTGAGGTCATCCATCGTGGTTCAATTAACATAAGATCATGCAGCAAATCATTTTTAAAGTGATGTACCTGAAAAAAAAAAAAAAAGGTTTAAGTAGAATTTTTTAACAAACTGTTCTTATATATGGATCTACAAGAATTATGTAAACTTACCAACCATAAAAGAAATGTTATTTAACATTAATGTTTAGATGGACTTTCTTCTGATGTGAAGGCAACCGAAGCCGCGACATTTTACACAAGAATTATTTTCGACGAGTGTTCATGCGATACTTAACACTAGCAAAATATGCAAATCAGCTGCCTTTGAAATAGCTTCACGTACAGTAAATGTTCCGAAGTGAATTTACCGGTACACAGAAAACATATTTTGAAAGCACACCCTAGCATTTCTACAAGCACATTTACTCCTGAGACTAAATTGTCTGTAGTAAGGTTGAAGTAACTAAATACAAAGAGTGTTTTCACCACCCAGGGCTTACTACAAGTTCAAAGTTCATCTTCTATGACTATTCTTTTATTGTAGTTTACTGCAGTAACTCCATTTTGTTTACTCTTAAATTGCAGTTATTTCGCAAGCATATGGGGGTAATCACACACACTGTCTATGAGACTGTGACCGACTGATCAAACTAAAAAAAGAAGTTACAGCAAAGAAATGTACTTTTGACATGGTCCCTTACCTCACCCATAGACTTCAGCTGCTGGATAACTTCTTTAAGTTGATGATCATTGGCTAATGGATTGACATCCGAGTGAATTGCATCTATCAACTGTTGAGTTGACATTACAGGGAAGTCAGCATAGGACTTTCTCCAACCGTTCAAAGCAACAACAACGGATTCACATAATACTGTCATGTATGGCTCATTCTGAAATCATAACAAAAATGTTTTTCTTCAACTTAGACTTAAGATACTGATGGGGGAGCTGTTTTATATTGGTCTGTTATGCATATTTGTTAATGTTATGTATGTGTTATAATGAGACCCTTACTGTGGGAGAACAATCGTTATACTAAATTTAATACACTTAATTTAGTCCAAGTTATATCATAATGCTTTGTGGTCTCAAGTCACAGGTTCAAATCCAAGAAACGGCTTTTTAATCATGCTGATTATAAATATAATTTTGTTTTAACAATAATGTGTTTTTCATATTTGTATGTTTGCTGCCCTCAATATGTAGAATTATTTTCAATTTAACGAAACAACCTTAATCTAACCTTTACATTGTTATGGTAGTATTTTGTGTGTGCTTTTTAAACATATTTTATCAATCATTGCATCACAACCAAAAGTTTTATTGAATTGAATTATAAAGAGTTGAAAAATGTCAGTTGCACCAGATGAAGGGAAATGGCATACATTTATATACATGTAAATGTGTGCTCTTACTTTAACTATTGCATTCTTTATATTTGCAAGGTGCTGGCGTAACATTTTCATGTCTTTGGATTGTGGATTCTTCGTGTCCATTACAAACAACATCTCACTGATATCAAATAATCGTCCAAATCGTTTCTTCATTTGATACAGAATGATGTTGCCTTCGCCGCTAACACTCTCTCCAGAAGACAATTTAGGACAGTTGCGCAGATCAGCGTGGGTACCAACAAGTATAATCCGCAATTGGCTTGAATACTTTCCACAATATCCTGAAAAGAGTATTTCTCAAAAATTTAGGGACAAAGATTAGTGATTGACCAGTATGAAAAAAAAAAAAATTCATATACAATTTGAGATGAATCTCTTTAAATTGTATTATATTACTTATTATGAATATTTAATATAAATAAATACCTCCCAGGTAAAGAACACTTCCAGACAGAAATGAACTTCTTAGATAAAATGACAGTAGACAATATTTAAACTCAGTTTTTTCAACTGGCAAGGAAAAAAGTTATTTTTGGCCAATATAATATATTATAAATTGGTTGAGGAAGTTTGATTAACTGATTAAAAAGTTAAAATTGATCCATTAACTTTTTTTACATTTTTTTCACTGTCTTTTAGCATGTTTTTTCTTTTTATATTGGGAACCCCTGACTCAAAATTCAAATATTAAAACGGTAATGTTAGGTGTGGCAATATGTAGGCTTGCCACAAACATTTTACATAGCGCCAAAACTGGCTGTTTTGATCTTCTTTCGGACTTGATATGACATGCTCAGCTGAATCATCGTCTATAACTTACCAATGGGTTGGTTTGCAGGTAATGCAGACTTGATGTAGTTCAACCAATAAGTGACTTGTTCAACTTGTTCCTCAAATGAGTCCAGAAGACTAAAACAAATTACGTTGATACTGTCACTCCCATCATTTATAAAATGATGATGAGATATGTGGAATGGCTCTGCTCCTGAAAACTCCCAAATACTGAAATCACCAGCTCCTAAAGACAAAATACAAATTTATAATTTGTGTGTGTACAATAATGGAGCGGTTAAAGTGTACATACAGTATATGTTGATATAAAGTTTGCGGTACATCACATGTATATAGTTCTGAAAAGAACTGTTGAGTTTCTTGACGTTTCGATCAATATACTACGTTCTCACACCTGAGGTCGATTGAAGTATAATAATCGAAACGTCGAGAAACTCAACAGTTGTTTTCCAGTAAACTTTATACCAACATATTGATTTCGCCATGCAAACCTTCAAACAATATAGTGTACATATATATATGTAGTGATATTTTAAAACAATAAAAAGGAAGAAAGCAGGATCCCAGAAAGATACTGGATGTTAAGACGGTAATACACAAACCTGGAATGCCAGCATTGGTGATATCAATTCCTTTGGTACTTTGATAGTCTATGTGTGTTTTTACCGATGACATTGAGCTATGACGCCTACTTCTCACTAAACTATCACTTAACGAGGGTTGCTTCCGTGTTGAGTTCCTTCCTAAAAGTGACAGGTTGGATTTGGATCGTTTCAGGAAGCCTTTTAACATACCACACTTAAGAGAATCTATCATCGTGCTTTTTCCGACACCTGAATGGCCAAAAAATCGCAACTTGATACGGTTCAGTGGAGCGGTCACAGTGTGCATCTGGTGAATAAATAGTTCCCTTGTACGACTCTATGAAAATAAAAAATGTTATTTATAGTTTTTTTCAAACAACTAAAGTTTGAATGGAGTGTGTGCAATGTCATATCAAATAATTATGGTTGTCCTAACAAAGTTTCTAAATAAGCGCTTGACATAAAAAAATAATTAAAATACTATAATATAATTATTCATTCTTTTAATTTGTGCTTAAAAGTGATAGAATTCATCTACTTCAAACAATAGGAATGTTTTAAAAAGCTCTTTCAAACTTTAAGTGACAAAAAATGTGATGTGTTCATATTTGGACATGATGATGTCATATTACTACCATATTTGGGCATATCACACTTTTTTTGTCTAATTAGTTTGATACTGTAGACAGAGCTTAAGATACTTTGAATATAAGTGCTGCCTGTTGCAATGAATTAATATTTATACAGGCAGTATTCCTATTGACACATATACAAGTTTCATGAATACAGAATTATTATCAGCAGTTGTGTTATTTAAATAATGTTTACATGAAGAAGAAAAAAAACACAAGATATTTTGATTAAAATTCCTAAAAATAGTTTTAAAGCACTGCTTACATTCTCAAAAAATCAAATTATAATTATACAAATCGAAACTGTTTTGATTAGGAGTGCTTACCCATGGTTGTAAATATATTACTGTTTTAGTTAGGAGTGTATACCTAGTATTAATAACTGTTTTGAATAGGAGTGCTTACCCATGGTTGTAAATATATTACTGTTTTAGTTAGGAGTGTATACCTAGTATTAATAACTGTTTTGAATAGGAGTGTATACCTAGTATTAATAACTGTTTTGAATAGGAGTGTTTACAGGCGAATTGGAAATAAACATTCATGATAGCAAATGGAAAATGTTTGTATTCAATAGAAATAAACAAGGGTTTTAGCTTGTGTCATGCGATATTCGATATATTAGCAAAACTCGTAACAATTCATCAACACGTCAGACAATGTGACTGGTTGATAATCGCTGCGGACATGTTATGTTAACGACGAAGATTGATGACATATTAAATGCCACTGTGTTATCAAATGCTATGCTGAAAGTTGTTCTAAGAATTTCTTTTTGATAATTGAAATTCACATTTGATGTATAAATGGTAAAGCTTTGATTCAAATGTTCAACATATTCAATTTGCAGCAATATAATACTGCACATAACAAAGCAACATGCATTGAAAGCCATTCTAAACCCCTCTTCCCCCACCCAAACAAATGGTAACTTGATTTAATTATAAAGATGTATCACCCTATGAATAATAATAATAATAATAATAATACAGTTTAGTAATAATATGTATTATATACAATAATTGTAAGTTCTTTAAATTACATTTCCACAGTGATAATTTAAAGCTCTGTCTACACTATCAAACTAGTTCGACAAAAAAAGTGTCATTGTGTGATGTACCCAAATATGGTAATGATATGCCCAAATATGGTAGTAATGTAACATCATCATGTCCATATGGGCACATCAAATAAAGTTTGATAGTGTAGACAGAGCTTTAAATTCACATAGTGTTTCATGTTAAAGTACTTAACAGTTTATTACATTTTTAATATAAAATAGTATTAATACAAGAAAATGTTATAAAAATAGAAATTATAGCTAATAAAAGAGGAGATACAAAGAGAATGTACTGTATAGGGATTGATAATGTAAGAATCAGCAGTGTAATAGACATCATGTTTAATCTGTATTCTTATTCCATTGATATTTGCAGTGCAGAACACCTTGTAGACTATTCCCTCTCATGTAGCCAATACTCACACCCCGACATGTTTAGGCTATTTTAAAACATTAATTTTTCATAGAAATGTGTTTTTTAACCCAAACAAGAAGAGAAATGAAAAATATTCCTTATCTAGAGGTTATACTATATAATTTCTTGCTAAATTCCCTCTAAATATCATTTGTAATATGCGTCATTTTACAAAAAATATAATATTTACAGATATCTATAATAATAATTTGAATATTTTCCATAAGCACTCTGTTTGAATAAGTCAAATAATAAATTATCATCCAACATTTATTTTGGATATATATGAGATGGTTCAATTCTCAATGCATGCATTGAAAGGACAGGAAATTGAAGAAAAATTGTGTTTAATTTCTAAAAGGCTAGGTTGATGGAAATCGCAATAATACAGCCTAATCTGATCTAATCTGACAGTGTATATAAAGGCAAATTTACACAGATGAGCGGTAACGGTAAGCTGAAAACCACATAGCTTGTCCAACGTAAAATCTGTATCTATCCTCGGTGGAAACCGCTCGTCCGCTCCATGCTTTGTGTAATAGTCATAAGGAATAACATAGATTCTATATTTTTATTACTGTTACCGCTCGTTTCTGTAAATTAGCCTTAATGCATTAAAATGTTTTACTCCTAAATACTGACCACAATTAAGACCAGTCCTTTGTAGAAGTCATGTAATATTCTCCTGTTTGCTGATATTTCTTTGTGATAACGAACTCTAATATCATTTTCGTTTATATGCATTCCATTTTTACATGACTTTAATAAGAAAATTCTTTGATAACACCTGGTTTTCCTTTGTGTTTATTAATGTATTTTTAAATCTTGAGTTATAATTGGTTGTCAGAGTTATGATTGGTTGTCAGAGTTATGATTGGTTGTCGGAGTATATTGGTCAGTTGTCTGCTTAACTTTGACGTAATTGTATTTAGAACATTTATATACATATTTGCAAGTAATTTTCAGGTGAGACTCAAAGTAGTTATTCAATCATTTTGCCAGAATTTGTTTTATGTATTATATGTATATATTTTTTTCCTTTCTTTTTTCTTTCTTTCTTTTTTTCATATTTATAAAAAATAAAACAAATCGTTAAATTGAAACTGAAACTCACTCCTTGTAATTGGTTAAACATCTCAATAAGTTCATTATGTCCTTCAATGTTGGCTATTTGAGCTGCGGTCAAGCCATCGTCATTGCAATGTTCAAGTCGACATCCTGCCATACAAAGAAATCGTACAACCTCAACATGCCCATGCTTCACAGCCATCTGCACAGCTGTGACACCATGCTAAAAAATATATATATATAAAAAATCATTAGTTTTGATATTATAACAGTCAATTTTTCATTTAATTTTCAACAAATAATAATGATAATGATGATAATATATAATAATACTGGTGACATGTGATAGTATTGATGAAGAAGATTGTGGTGATGCTGATGAGGATGGTGACATATAAGGAGGATCTTTCGATTTGCATTGACCAATGAAATATGACGTCATGTTAATTTATTTTTTGCATGCATTTGAGTTTGGTACGGCACGTTCTCTGACTCAATTTCGTTGGATTTTGAATCACAAAAATGCAAATGTTAACCTTTTTTTGGTGTATGGGAGTTGAAGATGGCTTACTTGTTCTTTTTGTTTTCGCCACGCGACATACAACGCTCGTATTAAAACAAATCATGGAATGCCTAGCTAGATATGTTTAATCATGCATATTGGGTGATAAATAGCATATTGCGATAAACAATTCTTATTATTTGGCTTAATTAAAAACATAACTTTAAGTTTACCACTTGTTTTCTTATTTATTTTGCAAATGATTCTTCCATGTTTCGATACTCTTCGGTTAACATATTTCATTGATGCTATTTTTCAGAAACAAGGTTCTCAACGTACGTAACTAAAGTTTTTCGTAATGCTTGCACACGTGCAGATCGATTTGTTTAAAAATTTGGCGGAGCTTGCACGTTGTATGTTGGGAAATAGTGTTAAAGTTAACATTTGCATGCTCCTGCGAAAACTCCCTAATGATATGTTGTACATAATGATGATGATACAAAGATGAGTAAAAATGCCGATTAAGGTTGATTGGAAAGATAATAAGGGTTGCAATAGTAATAAACTAGTATTCAATTTCTGTTATGCTACCATAACCCCCAGGGAACACTATCACTTTACATACACAAACCAAAAGTACATTACTAAATTAATTTTACCAGTTCCATCGCATTCCCAACATGGCAATAAAGATAATGGACACGCAATTCTCAAAACACTTTTTCGATTAAATTTTTAGCCATAATTTTTTCCCATTTCCATGTTGCCAATAATATATTGAATACTTCAAAATATTGTAAGATGATTGATGGCTACATTACAACTATTTCACTTTAAGAGAAATTATAAAAATATATTATTGATTATGTGTCTTTATGTATTTTATCAAAAGTAAATTATAGTTTAATACATTTCTGTATTATAACTTTTAGAAATGCTGAATAGCAATATACCACAAAGGTTGCAATGCAGTAGTATTGTTAATATATGCTTGGTTATTTATTTATAAGATGGCAAAGGAGTTACAAAAAGAAATGTCACCAATTTGTAAAGGTGACAATCCAGAAATGATGTTCATACTGAAAGTTGGGATTTAATAAAATATTTACAATGCATGCATTAGTATTGTTAATCAAGTAAAACCATTAAGGGGTCACTTTGGGACCGGACGGGAAACCCCTTAAAAGTAGTGTCCCCTGAATAGGGGTTGGTTGTTGTGTAAACCCATTTCCCCTTGTTCGTTGCATTGTAAAGTGTCCCCTTATTAGGAGTGTCTCAATGGAGGGGATATGTATGTACAGTATTTGATTATTTAAGAATATGGCAAAAGAATAAAATATGAAATGTCACCAAAGGGTGACAATCCCTTTCAAACAACATCTTACTGCACGTTTTAAAGATGTAATTGAAATGTTAATGTTTTATATATCTTTACATGCTATCATCAATATTAAGTAGATAGATACAATAACCGATTGATAGAAACTCTACACCAAAACTTCACTTGTCTTCAGGCAATTCAGTGAAAAACAACTACATGTTTCTAATCACTGATGATTATAACATACCTACCTTATTAGCTGTGTCCAATCCACAGCAAGCACTCTGTAACAATTTTACCAACTCTATATTACCATCTCTACACGCTACATGAAGACCAGTCTCACCAAACTAGAAGAACATTTATTGTCGTGAAATATAATTGTGTTATTATATCATGGTTTATTGATGGATGAAAAACCTAATTTACGTTAGTCTGTATAAATAATACATTATAACTATATTATTGAAGTACATTAGAACCCCCTTTGAGACACCCCTATAAAGGGGACAAACAAAGTGAAACAAACAAGGGGAAATATATGCTTTAACACTAAGGCCAACCCATTTTTAGGGAACAACATTATTTAAAAAGGGACACTTTTTTGGGTTCCGAAGGTATCCCCCTTAATAGGGTTTTACTGTATTGTATGTTTGATTTACTAAAAGCAGGATGAATGAAGTTATGTTATCCTAAACAATTTGGATTCTTGCTGTTAAGGAATTATAAAAGGACACTACCACAAAACAAACAAGGGTAGACATGGTTTTACACACCAACTTTATTCTATTCAAGGGACACCACTATTAAGGGGACAGTTCGCTAGTTCCTCATTGGGCTGTACTCTAGTAACACATTTTAATTTACCACTATAACAAACACTTACTTTGTCTCTCAAGTTAGTGTTGCATCCAGAATCACAAAGGTATTTGGTGATGTCATAGTGATTTCTTCTTACAGCAAGATGTATTGCACAAAGACCATGGCGGTCTGGACTATCAAGTCTAGCTCCAGATTTCACAAGAATTTGAACAATATCAAAGTGACCTCTGGCAGCGGCACACAGAAGTGGTGTTTCGCCATCCTAACGACAATTAATAAATGACAATTAAAAAAACATTCATTTACTTTACTTTGACAGAATACCAAGGAGAAAGGAAATTAAAAACAACATGGCATATATAAACAAATTACTAAAAAACATGTTATACTATATCTTTACAAATACTGTACAGTAAATCATTACATAGTATAACATGTTATTAGAATTTTCATTTTAATATACATTTGACATTGACAAATTCCCTCATAATCATTGTAAATAGACGTATTGTCAATTTATTAAAACACATTACCCTTGAGAAGCAAATATATACCTTGATAATGTGTAAAACTAATGCATTGAAAAGTACTAAGTATAAAGTATAGAAATAGTGATCCTCAAGTAGTACAATAAACTGAAAATGATAAAGCAGACAAATTATAGGTAAAATAATGTTTTTGTGCATAACAAAACATTATGTAATGCTACAACTTTCAACTACTGCTTTCAGATTCTTGCCATTTGATTGGTTAATTACCCACCACATGTCATTCGGTATTTGTTCTACCATGGAGAAATAAGTTAGTCCTAACTTATTTCTCCATGGTTCTACCTAATGGAAATTGCACATTCAACATTTTGAAATTTTTGCCATGAGAAGTTATTGGCTGATCCGTGTTCGAAAATCAACCTGTAGAGTGCGCGAGTATAACTGTTACTCCTCAACATCCAAAGTTGGAGCATTGCCTTTTTGAATGGCCTAGCTAATTGAAAAAAAGTTTATTCTAGAACAGTTGATATGTTTAATAATGAATGTTTTGTATTTGTTGAATGGAGAGAAAATTTCATTTGATGAAAAGGTTATATTTTTAACTCAGCTAGTCCGCCTCGTTAAAAATAGAACAGTCAATTTTTCAACTCATTAAATATTCTGACCATCTGACATTCCTTATATAATAATTAAAATATAAATATTGTAAGTAGGACCATTGAGTAAGTACTACTTAACTATAATAATTACTAATTATGAAAAATTCACATCAATACTGTATGTTGCTCTATTTCAAGGCTTACTTTTTCAATATGTGGAAAACCAACCAATTAAATATTATATATGCAAGAGCTTCATCATCATACTGACCTTATTCTTAAGGTTGAGATTTGCACCTGCATCGCATATAGTCTGAACGATGTTACTGTAGCCGTGCCACGCTACGATATGTAACGCCGTCTCACCGTCATCATCCTGAACGTCTGTATCTGCACCCAGGTGGCACAGGTGGTCTACAGCATCGGCCTGACCATAGCGACCAGCTACATGAAGACCGGTCTCCCCAGCCTGATGAAAATACAATAGAATTATCATTTTTTAAACATTAGTAAACTTGTTTAAATTCATAATTTGATGTTACTGTACTAAATTACTGTAATAAAGTGCTGAGTCAGATGTGTACACTGTTTTTTTTTTTTTATTTAAAAACATTTTTTTTTAAAATTTAAATTTTTGTTTTTAGGCACATGTGATCAAGGATTACCAATAGTAATTAACCACTGTCCTATCAGATAGTTGGTAATCTCACTGATACTATTTTGTGAACCAGTTCACCTGAGTAACCCCCGGTGAAAGTCTTTATCCGAGAATACTTGCAATAAGAGATTTGAACCAGTACTAAAGTGTATGACTATAGTTTACAATGTACCTATACCCACAGCCACTAGACAATGTTGAAATACTCTTAACTTGTAAATTGCAAGCATCTATTTTTAGCGGTATTCAATATGAAAACTACAGGTGAATTATAGTTCAGATGTGGGTTTATATAAGCTCTCTTTCTTGGAAAACTCATTTCATCTTTGTGTAAACAAATATTTCAACGCTCAGATTTAATAATTGATGATAACACACAATAGTGATGATGCTAATAACTGTAGTATAATCACGTATTGCAGGTGTGTAAGAAAAACTGAAAAAATAATTATGCCTTACTTTATTTTGTTCATTAATTGGACATTGTTCCTGTCTCAAGTGCTCAACCACTCCAGTGTGGCCGTGTCTTGCTGCCCAATGTACAGGTGTGTCTCCTCTCTATTAAAAAAAAGTATAAACTTTTGAATGAAAATATCATAAAAAAAAGTATAAACTTTTGAATGAAAATATCATAAAAAAAATATAAACTTTTGAATGAAAATATCATAAAAAAAATATAAACTTTTGAATGAAAATATCATGATACATTAGAGCTCATCCTTAGGGACATTCCTATTCAGAGGACAATTTCCTGTGAAAGAAAAGCAGGGAAATAAGGTAGTTTTCACACAATTTATTTGAAAGTTTGATCACAAACATTTTCAACCATAGGTCTATGCAGCACTATCAATTTTTTTTTTTTTTTTTTGATTATCAATAAAAAAAATTTGATTTGATTTCCCTATTCAGAGAACACACCTATTCAAGGGGACACTTAGTTCGGTCCTTAACATTTTCCCTTAATATGTGTTCTATATTGTTTGAAAGTTTGCATGGCGAAATCAAATGTTGATATAAAGTTTGCGGTACACCACATGTATTAGTTCTGAAAAGAACTGTTGAGGAGGATCATTCCTGAGGACGATCAAAGCATATTGATCGAAATGTTGAGAAACTCAACAGTTCTTTTCAGAACTAATGTGGTGTACCGCAAACTTTATATCAACAATATGTGTTCTATTATTATATCTTCAATTACTGAAATCTATAATTCAAAAATTTAAATCAATTTATTCCCATAATAACATTTTACATACAAATATTACCAACATTTAGTTGAACTATATAAATATAATTCCAATGTCATTGTTAAGTCTATATTATTATTCAATAATTATTCTTATTATGATAATCTTGTTATGATATTAACACTATACAAACAAATTAAATTTATTCTATATTTGGTACGACCTCTGACCTGTCTGTTGTGACATGAAAGCCATTAAAATAATTTAGTCTAAAAAATATTTAGTGTAAATTCACCATTCGAAAATAGCTTAAAATCAATTAGAAGGCAAACCAGTAGTTTAAGGGTGGACATATTTGTAATGAGTAATGAAAAGTGAAAAATATAGTTCAAATGTCAATCTAATACAGTACAATTTTTAAAATACATTATGTATATAACACACACAAAAGAAACACCCAGAAGCATTAGCTTACCATTAGTTTTATAATGCAATTAGAGGAATATATTTTGGGAGAGTTGTCAGTATTTAGGACATTTGACTGTATTTTCTCCTATTTATTTTATAATGTTACCTAATATCTTTTGCATTTAATGGTGCTGATTTTGATTGAAGGAACTTCATATATACTAGAGGGTTCGCTCATGCACCCTCTAGTTGGTGTACCCGAATGGTCCTTGAAAACATGACCAATGCCCTTTTGCCGGAAGGCGGAGATTTATACCGAAGTTTTTCCATTGTGCTCGCCTATGTCGGAATTAACCATAATTTATATATAGATGATTGGGAGAGTTGTCAATATTTAGGACATTTGACTGTATTTTCTCCTGTTTATTTTATTATAACAATTAAATGTTACCTTATCTTTTGCATTTAATGATGCTGATTTTGATTGAAAGAACTTCACAATATCCACATATCCACATCCAGCTGCTATGTGCAAACAGGTCTCTCCATGCTAGAAAACAAAAAAATCTTACATTTATACGACTATAAACACTTAATATAGATTTCTCCATATTTGAAAACTGAAATCATTTCAGTTTCTATGTCTGTGAATTTATATTAAATTTGTACAGAAAACATAAAAAAAGATTAATCATGTAATAAAAACATTGTTATTGAAATGGTTATTCAATTTTTGTTTTCAAAAATATTGAAATATAAAAAATAGGACTTATTTAATTCACAGTATTCAAAACAGGCAGTTGTATTTATATCAAAATATGTTTTTAAAAAGAATTTCTAGAAATAATAAAACAGTGTTTAATGTTTGTGTTGAAATAAATTCATCAGGTTACCCACAAACAAGTTTAATGTTTGAATTTTACAAACTTACATTATAAAGATTGTAATGTCATACGTAACTCTCAACGCAATTAACCCAATTAATAGATCATGTCATCGGTGCTTTACAAGTATGCCACTTTATAATTAAATAGACTATTAAATCAGATTATACGCACTCTACAGTAAAGCTGATTTGAATGTCAACAAAGTTCACATATGAAAAATGTTAACATAAGCTTTGATAGTTTAACATATGTTTACTTCTCAGCCCGAGAAAAATGTAATATCTTGCCAATTTATATGACATACAGTAATTATCACATCATAACATTCAAAATGTCAACTTTATGTATTTTTAGCAGAAATTTGAACGCATAAACCTTGAAAAGGTATAGTACTGCTAGCAACAACAGCCTCCATAGTGACAGTACTAAAAATCACACCACATCCCCCAGCCACACCTTTTCTAGCTCAAGCATAGGTATGACATGAGTGCAAAAATGTTTTCCGAGAGCCGTAGTCAGCACGAGGCACAATTTGCAAGATGCACCCCGCCCCCCTTTTCTAGCTTAAGCTTGTATCACATGCAATGAGTGTCAAAAAGGTTTTTTCCAGAACCAGCATGAAGCAATTTTCACCATGCTCCCCCATACATTTTTTAAAAAATTGACAAATGTAACATTAGACATCTGAATAAAAACAAACTGCAACATCTGTAATGTGTCATCATCAATACTACGTTATCGTCATGGTTACATATAGGTCAGAAAAGCAATAAGTTTTTCAGTCTACCGATATTATAATAGAATGATCATTATGATACAATCAGATATAATGTTTGATAATGTGTTCAGGTCAAAGTGCAAACAATGCTTTAAGCTCTGTCTACACTATCAAACTAGTTTGATGTGCCCAAATATGGTGGTGATATGCTTAAATATGGTGATAGTGATATGACATCATCATATCCATATATGGGCACATCTTATTTTTTTGTCACATAAAGTTTGATGGTGTAGACAGAGCTTTACAGTAGCGAATACACATGCCACAACAGGGGAAAAAATAAGAGTTTATTGTATTATAAAATGCTAATGTAAACAAAATGACAACAAGGCCATACATATACATCGCTGCAGTCGCGTGCTTAAGTTAGTGTTTACCGACCGACCAACCGACCGACCGACCAATCAACCGACCAACATAGTGAGCTGTAGAGTCACGTTGCATGCGACTAAACACCCACTTGAACTATCATACCAAATGATAAACATAATCAGGTTAAAACTGAATGTACAGTAGAATCAAATTCAAATCAACATTTCAACTATAATCATTGCTTGAAGAATAATTTGAACAAATATTATTGCAGCTAAATCTCTGGTTTAATTAACCTTCTTCAACTTTAATCTGATACACTCCAAATGAAGTGATATGCACTTTTTGTATTGTCAGTTCAAGTATTGATTCAGATATAGTCAGAGTTTCATCATACCATTTGCAGTAACTTCCTTTCTATAAATCATTAATTAAGTTTAACTATAGTCTGAATTGTGAACTTAATATTATGTATCTTCTTGGGATTCTGCCTTTTTTTTTCAATTATCTTAATCTGTCAGTACTGATTTTTTTTTTACTTATTGTCTTTTGGATGACAATAAATGTCTTTGAATTGAATTGAAAAACACTATCTGTACAAAACGTGGTAATGGGACCACTCTTCGTAAAGCGCTTCAACTGAGCTGATATTATGACTGCGGTCTTAAGCATCAGAAGCATCTTAAAGTTGTGTTGTTTTGCTATTATATTAAACAATTAGTTGAAAAACAGAAGTGATTACCATAATTACCAGTTGACTCACCTTATTCTTTTGATCAGGATCAAAAGACGTCAAAGTGGCAACCAGCTCCTTGATTCCCAGTAAGTTGCCTTCTTCCACGGCATGGAATAAAGCCATTAAGACAATCGATTCATTTTCACATGAAGGATCGCAATCTGAAATCTGGAAAATGAAGTATTAACAGTTATAACAAAATACTTATTTATTTATACCAAACTGGTGCAGAAAATGAGGGAAAACAGTTGATGGAAATGAATATAATACCATAATATCCTGGATTTATAAAGCACCTAATGTTGTGAAACCTCTAAGCGCTGCACATATATACTATTACTTCGGTCATTTTTAGATCAAACACGTATGAAAACATAGTCCCAAAATGAAGCTAATTAATCAGCGCAAAATTGTGTCTTGACCTCTCCAGGCTCCTTTGTACACCTTGGTGAAGAGAGACAAAAGTAAAATGTCTTGCCTAAGAATACAGGTAATGTGACTAGTGTTGGATTCGAACTTACAACCAATTATAGTCTTAACGTCCACATACATGGATAGCCTCATCGGATAAACTGTACCGCATTCAAAATTATAAACCGAATCCAAATCTAAGTGATCATACTAGATTATCGCAAAACACTCACAATAATCCAACAATGAACAACCGGAATAACATACGCTGTTCTCGTATTCCCAAGGGAAATTTAACAGGATTGTTTTGAAGCTGTAAGTTTCTGTTGTACAGCAAAGCTTGTTGAATAGTATTGGGATGATGATGTGAATCACTCTAACTAATGTATTCTGTCCTTAGGAATTGCAAATAGCATTAACATCAAAAGCACTTAAATGCAAAAGCTATTTTTTTTTCTTTCACTGGATCAGTCACACAATCAACATTGCGTTGACTTTGAGAAAGAACGTGAATAAAATCTTCTTTTTTCGTGCAAGAATAAAAATGACATTTAATCTTCTACATGAAAAGAAGTCATGTTCAATTGAAGAGACAGAATTATACAACAGGTTTGACACTCAAATTGAAGAAACCAATTTAATTGGTTTATAAGCAAAAAGAAGCATACAAATTAATACCGAAGTGTAATAAGGGCGGGTGTTCTGGAAAGACTGATGTTGGGAGGAGGCTGATGTTGGGAGGAGGCTGATGTTGGGGGAACGGGTAGTGGTTTCGGAAGTGCTGGTGTTAAAAAAAAGCTGGTGATAAAGGAAGATAGACCGGTGCTCAGGAAAGTATGTGTTGAGTCTCCATTCTTTTATCAAGCCCAAAATGAATAAATATTAATCTTAATTTACATCCAGACCAAACCTAATTACCATACTGCATTATCCTCACACCTAAATTAGAATGATTTTAATAGCAAAGTAGCAGCACGTATAAAGAATTGATGTTTTATTCTCTCAATCCAATTAAGTGTCTAAATCTATATTCAATTGAGCAGGTAACTCTAATCAACACTAATTATGGATCACATTACTATCTGGCATAATTTAATGATTAGTAGTGTGAGTGTGGTCTAGTTTGTTTTGTCTATGACCTACAAACCAAGATACAATGTTGCTAACTCCATTTATTCAATTCAAAATTTAATTTTTTTGAAATTACCAATTCATCAGGTGTAATTCCCTTAATTATTTAAAGAAAAAATGTGACTTTACTAAAAGGCAATGATAATTGGTCAGATGTTTTACTCTACTCTGACGTAATTGGACTATATTACGCGAGCGATTGAATAAAGATTCTAGATGTTACACGCCATTTACAACATTTATATATACTCAGTCTAACCCAAGCCATTTACTATAATCTAACCCTAAACATCAGCACAAGTAAACTTCAGTAGGGCAAATCATTTGACCAATTAACTCAGCTCGCTGGTGCAAAGCTACTTAATATCGTTATCATCGCATGTGTACTTTATTTCTTAGAACTTTACAGAGCTTTTAACAATGAATAAAAACGAGTATTAGTACATATATTGTAAAATTGTGGCCTTTCAAGAAATCAGCGACAACACTGTACAGTATCTTTTGCACAAAAGACATGTTTACATGAAAATTACACCAATTGAAATGAATATTATGCTCAATATCTCATTTATAAAAGATAAAACAAAGAGAAAATTTTAATGAAAATTGATTAAACATAAAAGTTAATACAGACTCTTCTTATTGCAACATAAATTTTAAAACATCAACAGACACTGAGTTAAGAATTATAGTAAGATAAAAAAAAACCTATTACCCTTTTAAAAAATATCGTAGATTACAAATGCTATACTAAAGCAAATAAAAATGATTGCTGTTGAAGTGAAGATAAAAACAGCTGTTAGATTTTAATCATTAACTTAACATTTCTCACCTGTTTTGTCCTCCTAACACGATTCTTGCCTGAGAATATTTTTTGGAACCTGTTTTGTGTGTGAAAATGTTCAACAAACCTCCTTAGCGAAAACATTTTAAATATCACATGAAATACAAATTAATCAGAATCTTTGCGAGTTTTAAAGACTGAAAATTACACTGCTCTCACTACAAAACCAACAAATAAGCACATAATTATGAATTGTGTTGATATCAGTATATCTATGTGATATTCATCTTTATGTGGCAATTGCCTTGTATGAGTGGAATAGAATATGTAATATGATTTAAAATATGGTATACAATTGTTCTTATGTTAACTGCATCCTGCTTGGAAAGGTGTGTCAACACACCTGTTTCGTAGAAAGGAAATGAAGATACTTAGTATACAATTAAGTACATTGACATCAAAGACTTTACCGAAACTACAGTGATGTTGCTATTTGTTGTGTAGGATTTGTACGCTGTGCTGTATTCTTTCATCGTTTTTAGAAATAAAAGTCTTTCTCTGGCCCCAGTTCCGGTTTGCGTCAGATTGTGCATACAGCCTTAGTGACTTTTCGTTTTAACAATCAACGCGCAGCTAAGATTGTTAAAACTGAAATATTGAGATGCGATTTTATTTGCCAAAGGTCGGACCGATGAAAAACGCTTAAATGTAGATTTTTTAGTCAAAAGAAATAGTAAATGTAATACCCCCCAATAATAAATTAAAAGCATTCTTTTATTGAATAACATTATTACTGTATTCAATTAGACTGTGGAGAAATTAAGATGCCAGATAAAAAATGTGGAGAAAAAAAATTGTATTATTCTCACTAATTAATACAATGTTCTTTTTTGGTGAATAATTCACTGAATTCAGATCTTATATTGATAAAGTATACCTAGTATGCATGACTTTGGTAAAATCTTCAGATAAACCAAAAAAAATATACTGACAATGTTGACACGTGCACAGAAAATTAATATAAATATCTATTTAATATCAATGTTATACATACTTTCATGTTTGAGTCTCTTCATCAAACGCAATCACATCAAGGACTTTAATTCTAAAGTTTAATGAACAGTTAATACTTTCTTTAATTATACGGATGCAGAAATAAAAGAAAAAATGTACAGTATTGTTGACCTTAGCTTTCATTAATATTCCTAGAACTTAAAACCACAGACACATTACTTACATTTCTGTTCACATTCACAATGATAACTAGTGGATGTCGATTTATGACGATATAGGCAGCGTCCTCTCTCATGTGATGCCTACTGCTTTGGACAATGTTAGTTAAATTTGCATCATATTTCCTAGTGTTTTTGGACAATGCTATCCTCTTTAATTTCCTCCAGAAATCCTTTTGGATTCAGGATGTCGATTTATGACGATATAGACAGTGTCCTCTCTTCCCTAAATGCGATGCCTACCTAGTGCTCTGGACAATGTTATTAAAATTTGCATCATATTTCCTAGTGTTTTTGGACAATGCTATCCTCTTTAATTTCCTCCAGAAATCCTTTTGGATTCAGGATGTCGATTTATGATGATATAGGCAGCGTCTTCTCTTCCCTAAATGTAACTCCTAGTGCTATGGACAATGTTAGTAAAATTTGCATCATATTTCCTAGTGTTTTTGGACAATATTATCCTCTTTAATTTCCTCCATACTTAAATATAATAAAACCAATATTCCCGGAAACTTAACTTAAAAATTAACGCATGTTTCCATTGTATCGATAAGCCCCTTGTTTAAGTGCATTATTATTTGCCAGATTGTACCTAATAATGACCACTTAAGCTAAAGTTCATTTCATTTGTGAATGATGTCAGTGGCATTGTTATATCCTCTTGTTATTCTCCTTCTAGATGTCAATTTCCTTGCCATAATCAACCAAATCTGAAAATGTACTTTCAAAGTGCATTGACATGTATAAGGAGATTTATCAATGTTTACTGTTAATATTACATCATCATGCATAAACCGAGCAATATTTGTGGGTCACATGGCAGACGTGCAATAGTACATTTTTTCTCTATTTTTCGTGTACAAAAAAAAATTCCTTTCGCATTTTAAAAAACTTTATTCTGAACATGAAACAGCGCCGCCGATTTTAAAATCATAACACTCGTATTTTTGAAGTGATACGTACTAATTTAGACCAAAAAAGCATTTAAATTAGCTTTACAGTGATTGTATATGATTTTGATTAGTTTTATGTGAACAAATCTACAAGACGTGGAATCGAATGAAAGGTTATATTTCTACTCGGCTGTTGCCTGGTGGAAATATAACATTCACATCATGCCATTATTTGTATCATTCCACTCAAACTTATTGTATACTGTCAGTGTGTACTATCAGCTGTTATGAGGCCTCTAATTTGATGAATGAAATGCTTCATCGGAACCTCAATGATGCAGTAGCCAAATACTTCATCAACTGTTGGTTTCAGATGGTACACAATACCAAATATGGATGATAAGGACCATTAACAGTATAGTAATTGAATCTACAAAACTAAATATGCACTGATTCTGTCAATATTTTTTGTAATCACCTATTTGTTTGACTCAAATTTACCACCATGAATTCTAATTGCTTTTTTTTCTTCACTTGATTTGTATGTAGATAATTTCTACAAAATTGTTCAGAATATGAAATGAATTTTGGGTCAGTTTTTGCTGGCAAGATAAGTGACATATTAATGGTAAAAATGGAAAAGATGATGATGAAAACAAAGAGGATGATTACTGATTATGATTAAACAAATATCACGATGAAATAATTTCCCTCAAGTAGATACTAACAGTACAATAACAATTTAGTATAAAATAATAATTCAACTATAAAAATATATCTTTAAATTTAAGTTTAAAATCATGAACTTTACAATTATCAAGAAATAAGCAAACAAAAATATTATAATTTTTCAGTCAGAAATGAATAAAAAGAATTATACATACTGAGTTTTGCATGAGCCTAACAGCCTCCAGCCATGTAACACAGTATTTAAAATCCAACCAAAGATTTGAGACAAAAATTCTAAGCAATTTAGTAGAAGACAAGACACGATGCTAATGTCTTGCTTGTCGTATTAGTGGATACTTTACTATGCTTTGAATGTTGAATTTGTCCGGTCAATGCTATTATTAACATCCCCATATCTCAATAGATGATTTAGCAAACGGCACTTGAAAACATCTTTAGTAGAATTTTTATATAAGTGTGATTACTTGAGAGTGAATGAATATCATTCAATGCAACAAAATGGTTTGATTTTTCTGTACAGTAAGCTGACGTGCCGTTCTATTCAGCAAGAAAATATTCACATTTTTAAACAGATATTGTTCAATTGTCCTTGGTTTATTAATAAATATTCTATCATGCTATAGTATTTTATCCAGCAATGTTATTACGAAAAAAACACCTATGAATTAATCCGGTTGCATTATAAAATTAAATTTATACATTTAATTATATTCAACAAATTTATTCAATAACTGAATGTTATAAATGTTTTGCTTGATTCTAATTCTACTTTTTAAAATCTAGTCATCCATCCATGAAAATACCACCAGATAGCATTTATATTTTTGCGCAAATGTCAAATGTCACTACAGTTGCAAAGGACCAGTATGTGTACTGCAAAGTTTGTGTGTCAACTCCAGAGCTGCTGCTAAGTCCATGTTAAACTGGATGATGGAATTAGGGATATCTCCAGAACTTACAGTTTCATAAATGCACCTTTACATTATATATTTGTGTTACTTTTTCTGTATTTAAGTTTATCTAATTTTTACACTATAGTGTTTTGCTTCACTTTTTGACAATCCTGTCTACCCCCTAAAGTGCTCTGTACCTTGTGATTTTTATTATTTATAAAAGACAAAATAAATGAAATGAAATGAAATAAAATTATAAAATCTATGTAAAAGAAATGTTCTACTACTTGTAAACTAAAGGAATATTTTAACTGAACATTAATTTACACACAGACACAGATGTCTATTGGCAACCACTGGCGCTAAATGGATTATTGCACTTGCCTCTGGTATAATATATTGACTTCAGTTCTTGAATGTAATGTATGTTCAAAGCAGTATGCATTTGACACAACCTGACATAGACATTTCTGTTTGTATTGGCGAAATCCAAATATGTGTGGAAGAATGAGGCAAATAATAATCATTGTTACAACTTGCCGAGAACAAGAGATGGCGCCGATAACTAATCAATTAATTGCATAAAGAATATAATCAGGTTAATAGTGAGTGGCACGGTAGCTTACTAGCTTACGAATTCCAATGTTTGGGTTCTGATCTTTTAATACTCATAAGAAAAGAAGAATTACGGACCTGTACTTATTATTTTGTGAATTTGTATGCACGCCAAATTTATTGCCTTCTTTTAAAGTTGAAAATAAACAGAAAATGAAATAATATTAAAAGTAAGGAAAATATGAAAACAAATTAGAAAATCATAGAGCAACTTTTTTTTTATATATTTTATATAAGATAACCATAAGCGAATTTATTCACTATCTTAAAGGTGGCAATCCTGACAAGACAAACATGTACATAAGATGCTCTACATAAACAAAGTCTTATTACAAGTCTTTGGGAGTGGAGTTGTAAATTGTCATTAAGAAAAAAATCATGACAGGACCCTTGGATTGGTAGCCAAGCATCGTAACCACCAAGCCACAAATCCACTCCATAATGTTCATAATATTGTGCGCTCAATGTATTACGATCGTGATCACTTTAAAAGATACATGTGACAAGTACTAGAGTAGAGCCTCCTCCTTTGAGTCACCACAGCATTGAACTGTTGCTTTTTATCCATAATGATATTAAAGCTTGGTTCTCACTGGCGACGCAATCTACGTAACGTAAGAAAATGCTCTTTCAATAATTGTATTTGCCTTCGTCTGCGTGAAATCAAACCTGCGATGTTTGCAGCACTATTGCGTCGTCGATTCTCACTTGTGATTACGCAATACAGCACTTTGCGTCGATACATCGCTGCGTTACGTTGCGATGCGTTCTAGTGGGAACCACGCTTAAGGATTATTGTGGATGACTTTGCTTCAACTGACAACACAGAAATGAACTTTATTAACCCTCTCCAATAACATAATTAATGAGCACTAATCAAAACATTGTACTTATTGTATTTTCCACTCATAATAATGAAATCTTTTAGTGCATCGGTTCAAACAAAAAGAAGATGCTTATGGCGCATTGACACAACAATGCAAAACTAATTACAAACAGTGAATGAACAAAATCTAGGTGTAAAATAATCACGAGTTCAATCGAGCTTATGATAAATGTCTTCAGCTTTGATTTTAATGAGTCCTTTAAGATGGAAATTATGAGATCTGCACGCATTGTCCTTTACAGGTTGTCTCATTATTTTGTATGCATCTATGTTAAATAGAAATTTAAACTATAATCATATTTTTTTTATTATTTCATTCGCATCCAACAGCGAGTAACTTGCCAATTACTATGTAATAATTTATCTTTTTTAGTCTCATTTGAGGCCTAGGGAGTGGAGTTGAAAAAGTTGTGAGTAATACAACCCTGGCACTATAGGTCAGAATTGAATCCGGACATTGGGATTTGAAGGATGTAAGGACCAAGCTAGAGCTCCACTACAATCAGATGCATTGATGAAATATTATTAGTTTATTCAGCTCAGAATACATGAATTTTCAAGCTTCTGATTTTTTTTTTTTAGAGAGAAAGGGGTGGGTGTGTGTGTGGGGGGGGGGGGGGTGTATAGGGGGTAAGGGGGGTTAGAGTGATGTGTTTAGAGAAGACAGAACGATGCCATCAGATCTTTTTGGTTCCATCTCTGAAATGAACATTTTATCAAAGAGTTTACAGAAAGCATGCAATAAAAGATAAAGAATGGGTGTCCTAATAAAACCTTCCAATTTAAAGACCACTTGTCACAAAGTGTGAGGATCATCAATTTAATTTCTTAACATTGGTAACGGAAGCATAAACAATTGACAGTAATGTAGAGAATGTTATCATGTTAATAACCAACGGCTATGACGTACACAGAACATTCCAATAGAAGACTTGATTCCAATTTACACAATGGTATAGAAAATAAGTAAAGTAGAATCACTATGAAGGGGATATCTTTGTAGAGTGGGTGTCTTCTAAATATTGGTTGGACAAATGTTTGAATACACATTTACTCTTGTTCGTAAGTGGAGGGGTTCTTCTGTAGTACAAGGATGAAATAAATAAATAAATGTCTGTATAAGAATCTTTTGGACGAAATTTTAGTTGCTAATCCAAACAGACGTTTAATATATTTCAGATAGAAGTCCCAAGTTTCTTTCTTTGAACATTGTGTGAATAGACGATAACGGAACCACTTGGCTAGGACCGGTCCTGCCTTAATTTTGGCAAATACAATGCAAACATTACGGTTACATTCATAACTTCATTTATCATTTTTAATCACTCATAACCTGTATTTCTAAATCATGAATTCCTACAGCAAGGTTTAGTTTCTATGAGCAAATGTAATGTAGTAAGTTTAAATAATGATTAACATAAACGACTGACCAGCATTGAACGGAAATATAACATTATTAGCAACATAATGATACTGCGGAAATATATCTTGTACATATGTATTTAGTCATAAGCTATGAAATAGAATGTCAGAGGTCACATTTAAAATGTCAAACTGGAATCTGTTTAAACTAAAAAGGAAACATCTACTCCTAATTTCAGTTTAATTAAACAATTAAAACAATAATCTATAATCTAACCAACTTTGCAGTATATTATATATTCAATAACCAAAGATATTGGGTATTTAATTTGTTTTGTTACAATAATGTATAATTACTTTGGCACTGGTAGATTCTAATATTTCTAAATTTACATTTTTCTGCTGCATATCCTCAAATTGATTATAAAATATAATGTTATCTATAACTTGGTAACCCATTTCTTCTGAAAATACTTCATGTAGTTCTCCCAAACATACCAATAAAATGAATCGTTGTCACTCCTGAGGACGATCGGAATATATTGATTAAAACATCAAGAAACTCAACTGTTCTTTTCAGATATATACGTGGTGTACTGCAAACTTTATATCAACATATTTATTTCGCCATGCAAATCTTCAAACAATATATTGGAAGAAACATATGAAAACTGTACAAGTATGTTATTGTTATTATGGTATATTTTTGGCACTGAAACAAACTACTGTACAATATTAACATTGACAATAGATATTTCTGGAAGTAAAATGACTGTAGTCAGGATATGATTGAGTGGTTATTTTCAACTTATCTGCTGCCATTGCACTTTGTGACAAGATACAATACCCATGACTGACTTCTGTTGAGAGAAAATAACCGATAAAATCAGCCCACGAATTTCACGTCGACAATTGCCAACTTTTTACTAAATCGTAAAATTAACTCAAAACATAAAAATCGATCAAAAAACCCCTAAAAAGAAAAAATAAGGGTGAAAACTCAAATTGATTTGTTTACACTGACCGTCTGAGCGTGTTTTATTCAATAACCACCTACATTTTTTAGAAGTCAGTGTATAAAATATATTTTTTAATTATTACTAATATTATTAATATAATTCAAATTAATGACCAGTTATTTGGAATTATGCAGCAGATTTAGTTGGAAGGTTGTCATAAAAAAGTTGTAAAAATATATAACAAAAGTTTGGAAAATGATTTTAAAAAATGACATAGTACATTTATAAAAATATAGAATTCTTAATTTATAATAAAGATTTGACTAAGAAAATTGCCGAGTAGAATGGGTAGTGTAACCACATTAATGTTTATGGAATAAAGTAACATCTCTTACTAATGGCCAAGCAGTTATAGTAATACATAAAACTAAAAGGTTAGATTACAAAAATTACTGGACCCTGGGAAAAACTGAGCTATATGTTTCTTTCTATTAAAAATTCATGTCGCATTTTAAAATAATTCTTGCAACAAAAAAAATCCCTTAAAATGCAACATTTTATAATGCAACATTTATATAGCGCTATTTCATAAAAATCAGAGCGCTGTTGATTATTAAAATTATCTAGACTCTAAGCAGGAAATAGACTTAAAGACCCCTTCCCTGCAATTTTGGACGTTTTTTGGAAAATAATACATATATATCACTTTTAAAACATTAAACCATGTCATTCCTTGTCTTAAATGTACGTTTTATGGTAAATTATGATAAAAAGTGAGAAACAATGCACTACCTAAGTAGCTCGCGGCGATCGACCTCTCGTGGACGGTCTTAGGCCTAGCCTAGCTAGGCTTAGTTTTGTAGGCCTAGCTGGTAAACATCGGTAACGTACGAACATCGTACGCTAGCTATATACCTAGCCTGACGTTGTATAGTTGCTGCATTAATTGTCTTTCTATTTTTGCCAGACAAATTGAGGAAAACCCGGTATTTTCGCTGAAAAGTTAGGAGTCTTCCATTTGTTTTGGCCTCACGATCGATCGAAAAGTGGGCGAATTACAGGTGAAAAACAAAAATATCAATCCGCGCGCAATGCATTTTGGGATTTATAGCGGGCCGCTATAATTATTAGAATCGACTTATTTTTCACATTTTTAACCGTTTAAAGACGAAAAAAGTTATCGCAATAGGACCATATAGTATTATTTTTACATTAAATATAGTTTGTGATCTTAAATTAGATCTAAAAAACGTAGGGAAGGGGGCTTTAACCAAAGACAACCCATTATTGACAAAAAAATTAAAATAAAAAATAAAGAACATTTCATCTTCAATTTTATAAGATCACAATGTATAATCAAAAATAATTTTGATTTGACGTGTACACCTGGCGAACCTCCTGTGGATTGTATACGCTAGTACCAATGCAACGCCACAGTTTAACTCTACAATCCTGGCAATTAAAGACAAAGTAATGTCACATACCAAACAGATACCAGCATCCTGTAGTGTTTGCGAACTGTGCTAGGCCACTTTAGGGGGATTTTTTATGCAAGAGTATTAGGTCTCTAGAGGTTGTTGTTCTACTATTCATTATTGTTACATGATTGTTGTCTTTTTTAAGTGTACTGTTAACTATAAGTGCACTTTTAAAAAGCAGAAAGCTTCTCTTTATGTGACTAATTTTGTAATCAAAGTATGACACAATTATAGCCCTGTGACCTTTTTTTTAAAAATGGCAATTAATAGGCCTATATTAATTCATTATGTTTAATATTTTGTCCTACTAATTATTATAAATTTTTTTTTAAACATAAACAAAAACAACCGGTTTTGCAAATTTGGAAGTTTTTCTCAAATTAGACGATAAACAATCATATTATTGATAAAAACATTTTTTGGAGGTTTCTTTTCAGGTTCTGGTAATTATGAAATCAATTGAGGTTTTTAAGATTGGTTCTCTTTTTTTTACCAATTTCTATAGGCAAGAAAATAAACTGTTCTTTCCATCCCAGCCTGGGCCCACAGAGGTTGGTTATCTAGGGTCTAGATATAAGATTCCTTGGCCTTGCCAAGAATCTGGTATTTCAGCTAGGGGCAGTTACAAAATCTACTAACATTACAACTAAAATAACTTGAGGGGTTTAGCATAATTGAAGATTTGCTGGGAACTTGGTTGTAATTGTAAAAATAATACTAAAAGTAAATGACAGTTATATACTGTATTTTTAAATCACTAAAATGTAGGTGGGGTGGGGCTGATGATGTTCATAATCTAAAACATGGCCAGTATAGTTCTTATGTGAAAAGGTTTGATTAATGTTTATGTTGGAAAACTATATACTACTAAATTGGTACTGAACAATCTGGATTAAATAACAGTTCCTGCTACTTGTATTTTAATGCTCACGTGTCCTGTCCTGAAATATAATAATAGCCTATAAGGCCATATGTAGGCATACAGCCGAAGATGAGCCTTGACATCCCTTATATCTAGTGACAATATCTCAATCAAAACCGCCTTACTAATACCAAAACCATTGGCCGATTAGTTTAGAAACAAGGTGGTATTCTCTCCAATATGGATACTATTAATTCCACATGACTCAATTGTAAACAATTTTAAAACAACCAGGATAATTGTGTTCCTTTATGTGTTTTTCTAACCTCTTGCAATTAAACATAGGCAGCACTAATATAACCCACCACATGTTAATTAAGCCAACCCATTGACATTATAAGATGTTCCATATGTAATGTAGTAATGCTTCACTTCTTTTCTTGCTCTTGTGATGAAAAATGCGATTATTTTGACACGGACAGTTGGAATTGTATTGAACAAGTGGTCCAGCCAATCAAATTATATTACTGTATACATAAAACTATATGCAATGGTAATATGGCATAGTTGCTATGAACCAAAACAAGGTTGGTTGGATATTGGGAGATCAGGTTATAAATGAGTAACGTCACTGCCCCATGAGGATGCATTGTCACATTTAGATACAGTATTTCTATATGGATAAATTCACATTCACAATATCATATACATTCAGATTCAGATTCGATTTATTATTTACATACACATCTGAAGGCGAGGAGCGCAGCGACAAGCAGTGGTGTCTATGTGGTGCGTTAAAAAAAATCATAATATATGACTGCAGATGCCATCATGGTTATACAGAGGCTGCAATATATATAGGCCTAGTAAATTTGATTGAGATTTTTTGTAGTATTTTATTGCAGAGAACAACACACATTCATTTATATCAAAACTTATCATGTCTTATGATCCTTGTAAACCTGGAGAAAATGTGAAAAACCAGGATCACAAGAATGGAAGTTTAAGGCCACAACAGTGTTGGTACTGTACATATCACGCTGATGGTATTAATATCTGTATTAAGATAGATCTGTATTATTAATATATATATTATATTATCAATACAGAATACTATGTGCTATGTATGATAATTGATCTGTGTGTATTACATCATCTTTCCTTTGTGAAATAGATACACTGCTAAAACAAGTAAAGCTACTTACCGTGCAAATTATAGTTAAATATCCCTATTACAAGCACAACATGCCTTCCAACAAGACTGGCACAGTTTAATACTGATGGTAGTGTTGCGTTTTGCACATGTGTTGATAGGTTCAACACTTTTATTGTTTGTTTTCACTGGTCATACACCAGCAAGGCTTCAATGATTCTCCAGGATAGCATAGCAATCTGATTGGTCAATGTAAATCCTATTTCAACTACTGTCAGGTTTGATTTGTTGCTACCTTGTCATTTGCTCAAGATATTTTAATGTCGATATTAAATAAACAGCAATATATAAAAGCTATCAAATTTTAAAAAATCTAACATATAATTTGTTTTGATTTTATATCATTTTTATTATCATTTTTTTTTGTCTTGATATTCAACAAAGACAGATGATAGAGGGCAGGCATATATTTATTCTTACTGTGGTTCAATGATAAAAATATTTTATCAAATATTCAAATAAAATAAAAATCAAATAATCAATCTTTTAGTTCCATTCTTCACTATGAAAAAAAATCCAGTAATAATGACATTATTACATTAAGGATAAAAGAAAAGAAATAAAGCCGGTTTAATGTCTAGATTCTGCTTGTTTGGTATAAATGTCTTTTTTTGTGGGTTCGCAAGATATTTGTTGAAGAAATTATTATTATAATTAGTAATAACTAACTTTTAATAATTGAATATTTATTTATTATTTAGAAAATGATTGACAATGTGTTTAATTAAATCCACTTCTATTATTTACCCTTTTCTATCTTCAAGAATTAAAAAAAAAAATTAAATGAAGTCATCAACCAACACCCTCAAGCAAAATGACAGGTTGATCTGCCAATAATCTAATAGGCATAATTATAATTTAATTTATATAGATCATATTTCCCTTAAACATCCTATTAATATCAATATTTTTCAATCTAATTTATTACTATTGATTTTCATGAATATGGACATCACTATTTATAATATAAACTTTAACATTATTATAATGTACATTAGACTTGCCCCGGTTGTATTAGGTCAAATCGCTGTGGAACCTATGATTTAATGTACAGTACAAGAATTACTTTTTTTTTGTTTGTTTTTTTAAACTTATTTATTCTGGTATAAAACTTACAACAAGTAGCCGCAAGACTAAAAACGTTGCATTTACAAAATTATGAGTTGGGTTTGTCTAGATTTATGATAAATCCAGTATTCTTTGAAAGTGGTTTTGCTACTTTATATATAAACATAGAGCGCAAAGTTGCAACCTCTATTTTTACTGATTTTTTGTCAAGTATGCATTTTTGTGTACTTTTGCAACAAATAGAAAAATGTATTCAATTTCATTTTCTTTTTATTTTATTTTCTTTCAAATTCATACATAGCCTTTGATTTGTGATAGTGTAGAACCTACATTGTTTCTTTTAAAAGAACACTTTGCAACACTAGAAATTATCCATTTTCATCATCTTTTTTCTAATTTCTTTCATTACAAGTTGCTTCAAATTCTATTTATTCTCCAATTAGTCTCAATCAATACTGATGAGAACAATGTTTTTATCTGTCTGTAAATAATAATATAAGCAGACTTCAAGAGACCAGCGAATGCAAAAAAAACCCAATTACTCTGTATTACAAAAGTAGTTCCTTAGCTGGTGTAATAAGACATATTGTAGCAAGTTTTATACTATGTTGATAGCGCATTTAATGCGAGTCCCCTGTCATTGTCTATTCGTCTATATATATACTTATTCTTTTCACGGTATCTTAATTAATGCAACTAGTTTGTAGTGGGCATCCTATCACAAGCCCCTTGGGGTTTTCCATTTCATCTTTAAAAATATGTTTTACTCCTTGTTTGTTTTGTGTTTTTGTTTGTTTTATGAGATGAATAAAAAGAAATTAAATAATATGTTAGAAAATATTAATTTACCGAAAGTAACGAATGTATTTCTAATCAATAAGCTTAAAATAAAAGTGTGGGTTTGCACTTTAGCAGTAGTTATTTTACCTATACAGTCATAGATGCCACTGGCTGGGGGAGGGAGCACTGCACTGCATTTTAGGAGGATTAAAAATATCGCTGGTCCATCGGCGATTGACAACGCATAATGTGGGAGGATTTTCTATTTTTTATGCACATCGTAGGAGGTTCTATCTGACATACCGATTCAAATCCCTTATATACTGTATGCCCTTCCATCCCCTTGTCAGGCTTATTAGGTTTGGCGCCCCACTTTCATTTTTAGCTGTGCTGCTGTCATGCGTAAGAAAATTTAACCATAAGAATAGGCGCAGAGGCGTGATTGGTAGGTCTGTAAAAACGTGCCCATATTATAATTACAAATGATAGTAAACAAATTTAAAACATCACAATTAGTATACCACATCTTTTATTCAATATAAATAATTGCATATATTTGCATAAACAATGATTTCTAAATTATTACATTACACACAGCACATCAAACAATATTTAATTTCATATTAATTATTCATAAAGTAACAGTAAGTATATTCATACTAATAGTAAGATACACTCATTATACTAGTCAATATGGGTTGGTATATTGAAGGACTTGAATGTGTAAAATATATACTAATTTGGAAAGCAGAATATCATGGTGTGTGTGGTTTTGAATGATAGCAGGATAAATGGTAATGGTTGTAAGGTATAACTAACAACGCTTAAGCATTAAGCAAAAGAACAAAAAAGTGAAGAATGACAGAATATGAAGTGAATGTACCACAACTGTTATGAACTAAAACTATTTTCCTATACAAATGAAACATACAGAACTCCCCCAAAATATGTTACTTCTTTCTCGATAGTTTTCCTTTAATGTATCAAAGTGATTTTTAAAAAATAAAGTGATATCAATAAATATTCCTATAACAAAGTATTCTTTCATTTGTCAGTCCCAGCAGGGTCAGCCGCCTGGCCATCTCTCTTTCAACATCCTTTTAACTTTATATCACAATGAAACAAGTGGGGTCAGGCCCGGCCATCTCTCTTTCAACACCCTCTTAATACATTGTAACTCAGTGATATCAAACCCTCTGTTCATCCCAAACCTATGCTAGGGAACACAATGTAATATATATCCTACATAATCATGTGTGCTCAACCCCCATGGTGTTCCCCTAATTCAACACCCATTAATGACAATGTTAAAAAACATAAATGTTAAACTGTTGTATATGTAATTCTTTGGGCTCAACACCTCTGGCCATCCACATCAATATACCCTTTAATGTAATAATAATGTAACACATTTTGTACGATGTACAATATTCTTGATCTCAACCTCATCTCCTATATTTCAATATCCAATTCTATTTTAGATAACATGAAATCTAAACATTTTGTATAGTAGAATATTCTTTGAGCTCAACCTTTCCAGTCATTGCCCTCATTCTAAATCAACCCTACCTTTCATCTGGAACCATTTCTCTCAATATTAAGAGTTCAAATTAAAATATCAAGCAAAGCAAGACACACATAATTTTCTAATAAGACAAGGCTGAATAATAGGGATCATCATTACAGTTGTGTTATTAGCTGATGTGAACATGCCAATTTGTATTTAACATTTAATACCAGATTGAACATTTTAGATTAATTTTGAAACTGCTTAATTGAGCTCAATTTAAAACAACCATGATTATTTATTTGATTTATTTATTTTATTGTTTTATTCATTCTGTTTATCAAGTGGATCAATCAATGGAAAAAACACAGAAAAGTACAAAATTTAATCAGTCATAACTTTAATTATTCTAAGAATTTTTCAGAAAAGATTTTTATCTAAAATAATAAATAATGTTTTTTGTTTTCATTTTTATCATTGTGATAGGATCTTGAATCAGCGAATATTTAATTCTGTTTGTAAAGAATTAAATTTGAGATTGTGGGTGGCTTAACGATCAACATGTGGTGGTTTTACTGTACGCGTGTGTATAAAAGGACCAATCATGAATATTTTAATACCATTAGCTCAGATACCCCACAGTGGGCCTTACAACAGAGCATCATAACTCAGATATAGATCATTGAAACTGGAATAGTGTTTGATTGTAAACAAGCTAATAAAGTATGTATGTTAAAATATTATTGGCAATTAACCCATATTTTAATGGCAAATAATCTGGCTATATGTCAGCCAGTCTATTAGCTGGGCTATACTGTAGTTGGACAGTACACTAAGATGCACTGAAGGTCTACGCTGCACATACTGTATGGATCTGAGAAATTTATAGAGAAGTGGTGTAATAAAAAGAGAAGGAAGGAACAAGAAATACCAGAGCAACCTCAAGCAATAGCAAAGTGATGACAGAGACTCCTTTAAAATGTTAACTGTTCAAAAATAATATTTCTTATATAAAAAAGTATTTAATGACCTGCAATTATGAAGAACCACCAATTTAGAACTACTTGTACATGTACTACAATATATTGAATAATTTCTTGAAGTATCCAACAAGCGTTTTTGATTTTTATTCGTAACTCAAGTATATATTTACAACATGCCATGTATGCCAAGATATTTTTCTCTTTTGGAAAATAAGCCAAATCGTTATCTAGAACTTAGACTACTTGCACTGGTGTAAAAACATAACCAACAAAATATTACAGAGGGCGCTAAATATATTATTGTGTGGACTAAATAAACTCTTGAATACGCCTAGGTGTATTTGATTGGCGTGCACATAGGATATGCAAATGTTCTAATATTTGATTGGGGGACACATAGGATATGCAAATGTTCTAATATTTGATTGGGCCATATAAATCCGGATATGCAAATATTCTTATATTTGATTGAGGCATGCATAGGATATGCAAATGTTCTTATATTTGATTGAGGGACGCATATGATATGCAAATGTTCTTATATTTGATTGGGGGACGCATATGATATGCAAATGTTCTTATATTTGATTGAGGGACGCATAGGATATGCAAATGTTCTAATATTTGATTGAGGGACGCATATGATATGCAAATGTTCTTATATTTGATTGAGGGACGCATATGATATGCAAATGTTCTAATATTTGATTGAGGGACGCATATGATATGCAAATGTTCTTATATTTGATTGAGGGACGCATAGGATATGCAAATGTTCTTATATTTGATTGGGGCACGCATAGGATATGCAAATGTTCTTATATTTGATTGGGGCACGCATAGGATATGCAAATGTTCTTATATTTGATTGGGGGATGCATAGGATATGCAAATGTTCTTATATTTGATTGGGGGACGCATAGGATATGCAAATGTTCTTATATTTGATTGGGGGACGCATATGATATGCAAATGTTCTTATATTTGATTGGGGGACGCATAGGATATGCAAATGTTCTTATATTTGATTGGGAAACATGAATAGGATAATGCAAATGTTACGCAATTTTTGATAATTAGATTTTTCACAAATGTAACCACGCTATACTAAACAGAAAACACTTAAGTGCAAGGTCAATTAATAACAATATAAATTTAGATACTACTTTTGACAAAAACCTGGTAGCACTTGACAACAAACAATTTCTATCTCACATATTAGTCATCCTATACTACAAAAATAGCCCTTTATATATACAATTTCTGAAATGTAAATCTATCATAATAAATATATATTATTAAAATGATCTTCAGTAATAAAGAAAACTTGATTCATTTATTTGGTCATTATTTTCAAAAGCAATTATTAAAATATACATAAGAAATAGATAAAAAAAATCTGTCTATAGTTAATCCGTATAATGTATAAACCTATGTACTGTATATAATCTATGTACTATGTATTAATATTATTTAAATGCTTTAGTCTTAAAAATTAAGTCTACTTAGTGTACAAACTTATATCAGTATAATTATGAATGTGTCATAGCATATATCATAAAGGTAATAAATCAAAGAATATTATTTAGATCATAAAGTTCAATGGCTGTATTAATTGTACTTAAGTGAGATATTTCGCTAAAGTTCACCAAGGTCTTGATTTTATAAACCTATAGATGAAATACGATTATTATTCCAAGTTTAAGTTATCATTATTCACTAACACTTAAGTGAAATATGATTTTTCGTATGTATAAGCATAAAGCTATGAGCGCTCACTGGTTAAACCAAGAGCATGACCAGTCCGATGCAAATACCCCAGCAATTGAGAGCACCTTAGGAGTGCTAAACCATCTAGGGGCCTCTGCCCCCTGCGTTGAGGTGAGAACAATTATACTGCACAGCAGTATGGCATCAACTAAAAATGCCTTACATTTTCTCATATAATGTGACATCCATACATTTTGTAGGTCTGAACAGACCCTTAGTTTGAAACATAGCTTATGAGAAAATATACAAGCCTTGGGTGGTTGGGAACACATACTAAAACTAACCATTTAACAAATACTACTCTATTCATAATACCCACAGCTCCACTACAAACAAGCTATAAATGACATCTAGTTTAATTCACAGAATAACACAGTTAATAACAGATGCTATTAGTAGATTCAGTCAATGAAGTGCTTGCATATGCAGAATATGTTAAGAATCATGTGTAGGTGAAAAATACATAATGAAATCAGTGAGTGAAGAGAGACAGTGACGATTCAGGGGGTTGGGCCTGTTTCTGCTGAGCAAATAATTTTGGGGTTTTTTGGCATCAAAAGGCAAGCCATGATTCAGTGTTATACTATGTTATTTAAATATAATCAGTGCATCTATTGGTTTTTGTCATCAGAAATAGGAGTTTGCCAAAAACAGAATCACAGTGGAATTAGTAATTCTCCACAGTTAAATGGTAAAAATACTGAATTAATTGTATGTTAGGATTATTTATCAATGTGAAATCTTAGCTGCAATGCCAGCAACGCAAGATAACGATTGTTTTATTAACCTTGGAGGTAACAGCCATTGATTTTAATGAGTTGTTAATATAAATATAATTAAATGAAAACATATACACTGCATTGTTAAAAATACTTTTTGTAGAGAACAATTTTTTTAAAGAAAGGTTCTAATAAAGCTTGTACGGCATTCTAAGATTATATGAATAATTTACAGAATTAAATGATCTAATTATGTCTACACAGCAAGCAAACACAAATAATAATGACTGAAATTTCTATCATTCTCATTTTAAAAATTAATATTGCTTAACTTTCGTTCTTATTAATTATAAGCTTTGAAATGAATGAACACATCAATAAGATATTAAATGATAAACAGTAATCGATTATTATTTCTTCACTATTAAATTAGTTTATACTTTATATATATTATTATATAAAGTATAAATTTGAAATTGAAAGGTGCATATAAACTTCAGAAAAATAATACTACAACCAAAGTATATAATATATACACTAACTATTATTAACAGAGTAAAAACAACACAGGTTTACATATGTACGGAATATTCTCGTGTAAAGCTCTTCTACACTATCAAACTTTATGTGACAAAAAAATGGGATGTGCCCATGGACATGATGACATCATATCACTACCATATTTGGGTATATCACTACCATATTTGGGCACATCACAGTTTTTTTTGTCAAACTAGTTTGATAGTGTAGACAGAGCTTTAGGGTAGGTGTAAACTTTTATATTTACACTTTTGTTTTATGTTTTGTTGCATTCGTCTGCAATAAATTTTCATTTAAATTTAGAGATTTGTCTCGAATGCACAGTAGTAATATTAATTTGATAATTGATAATCTACATTGAAATATTGAGAAGGTAGATCTTTTTTTTTTCACTCTTACATTTTAAATGAACACTCTTTTGTTTGAGTGAACAAAAACAACTCCCACCAATATGATATTTTTAGGCATAATTTTCAGTTGTCACAACATATAAAAAAATTGTCACAGTTCATTTTATAGGCAGATCTTGCAATACTTGAGAATATACCTGGTACATATTATTTTTTTACAGAAGTAACAGTACAGTAGTGAACAGTGTACTAACTGTCATACCAACACAAATTAAGCCCATTATCTCCAACCCACAAATTGCTTATTAATACAGCAGAACCTCTATTAAGGGGACACATTAAATACCCAACAAAGTTAATATAGGTGTCCCCTGTCTAGGGGTTTCCCTGCATACTGGTTGACAGCAGTATTAAAACATATACTGTATTCCCCTTCGGTAATATTGTTATCCTTGGATTACCAAATCATTGATAAATGGAATGGTATAACAACATTTTTTTAATTCCAGAGATATTAACATATTGCATTTGGTTTTACAAAAAAAACACCTTCAAAGTTGCTATTGTTTATTTTAAAATATAAACCTTTGAAGCAACATTGAAAATAACCCCACTTATTTTGTGTCAGTGAAGCAGAACAAACGTTGTGTTGAAAAATAAGTGGTATACCATCAATGTTGAATGGTATACATTTTATAATAAACAATATAAATTTTAAACCCGGAGCCACCCTTTAAACTGAAAACTATTAGGATTTATCAAAAGGAAAAGAGCATGAGCTTATTTGTTTTAATATGACACTTTACAATAGATGAACATATCTAGTAGTTAGTGCTATCCATTGTACCATGTGCTCAACTTGTTTTAAATCCCTTCTTCTGAGCTGCTTTGATTTTGCGACGGCTGCTTGCAAAGTAAAAAGTAAAGAAAAACTAAATAAAAATATTCAACGCAGAACAACTTTTAATGATATATTAGGAAACGGTTAGTAAAGCAAAAATCTAATCTACAAGTTTCTTTGGACAGTGACCTGTCATTTAAACAAAATCAAAGTTATGTATTATGAAATATTATGAAATTAGAATGGTAGATTAAAAGCATTAGTATTTGTTTAATAAATTATTTTTATCAGATGAACCAGCAAATTATATATTTATTAAAAATATATTTATATCGACATGGAACAGAAAATAACTAAAGTCAAAGGAACTATGTCGCCTTTTGACAAACTGAACAGACCCAAAAGGAACCATGGTGTGTGACTACTTATGTGAACATAGAACTGATTGTGGTTACCCATACCATGCATGTGACAAAAATACTTTTTAGTTATGTATAGTTCCTTTCAGTTCAAACATATTGCAACTGCTTTGTTGTGGTCAGTTGCTGGGAGCAGGTATGGCGACACAGTTGCTTTCAGTTCTATAAGCCAACCTTATTACAAGATATTTTATTTTTTTATTTATTTTTTTTTAAAATTGAAAGGACTTTAAATAAAGAAAATGTAGCAGTTTTTAATCATAACCAGCTTCAATTGACGTACAAGTCTAGTTATTTGGTATACATTATGTGCTTGATGCCGTAAGTAACAACTCAAAGATAGAAAATGCCAACCTCTACTATACAACACTAAACTCAAGTGTACAGAATATTTGGTAAAACTACCAAAACTGAAAACTGCTGTAATTTAGCAAAATATATTTTGTTTAACCTCTATTCTGAAGATGCATCATTTATCAATAATAATACAAAAAAAACAGTTTTACAGTCAAATATATTAATACTACAAGTACTAAAGTAATGAATACAATAAAGAAACAAGGGAAGTAGACAAGTATAACGCAGTGAATAGATAGGAAAATCAAACACATTCAATTTAAACTGATGAAACATGATCGCCATAAGCATAATGTGATTTAGAGATGAAAAACAATAACTTGTTTGCCTAACTTAATGGATAAAACAAGCATTTTAACTTGTTATTGTTGCAACACACTGGCTGTGTTATGATTTCAAAATCAATAGTAATAAATCCTTTCATTTAAAGTCGGTAAGCTTGTATGCGAATAAAATACACAATACAATCAAAGTATTGATTGTATTAAATTAAATGGATAAATATTTCTATTTTAGAGAATGAATCGTCAGTTCTGGGGTTTGAAAAATCTACAACCATTGACATTTAGAATACTACATTTAATTTATGAATACTACTATACGTCAAAAAAAAAATCCAATTATGAAAAAAAAACATTTGTGAACTTGTTACCAGTACACATCTAAAATTATGTTTTTAATTTTCTTTGAGCATATGAATTTCTCTTCAATATAAATCAAATTTTACTGAATACTGCAAAATTAACAGAAACATTAACATACAGTATAGCACACATTTCACATACGGTAATTAGTAGTGCCTTACATCAATTACTATCATAACATACGGAGTATATTCATTAATTAGAATGGGTTGTGGTTTGGTGGCTAAGGTGATTGGTCACCAATCCTAAGGTCCTATAGGTTCTGATCTTCTCTGATTTCAAGTTTTTATAAATACAAAACGACTCCATGTGAAAACCAATGTCATTGCAAAGAGACTTTATACTTTATTTACGCAGACAATCTGAAAAAAATGTTATTTCCTCTGAAGGGATTGTCACTGAACAGTGATCAAATTCGCTATTGGCAATTGCGCCTAAATACAATCATAAAATAACCAGAATAATAGTAATAAAAAATATCTTTTACCTTGGTTTACTCAAAACAAATTTTGCCTTTGAAAATATGTACATTTATGTATATGGTAAGTAAGACAAAAGCAACTCCAATCATTATAGGATTCAATTTGTTGGCACATCTCTCAACTTCCAGAGGGCAGCAAACAAAAAGCAAACCAAAATTATAATCTGTGATAATTTGCTTCAAATGCCAACAACAGCAAGTCTAAAAAATGTAGGTTAGAATGTGTCGATTCTAATTTTTCAAACAGATTATAGCTTTTTAAAGGCATTATATTTGCAACTAAAACATACAGTCTGATATTCACAGTACACGGTATTTGATCCTTACTTCTAGAGAGGGCGACAAACATGATAATATTCATATCAGAATGTTAATGTAGATGATGCCACTATTGAAATTTGGATAAATTAACATGTTATATAATAACATTTTATGTAGGCTTATATGAACTAAAAATTCACATACTCAACACAAACAGTACTATTATGTCATGTCAATCTAATACATAATTACATTACAGATCATGTATATGTACCAATCTCAAGATGGACACACCAAAGGGTACTTAAGTATGTAGGCCTACCTGCTGCAAATTACAGCAGGTAATGCGTCAATCTTTTTATTAAAATATAAAGGCAAATTACTGGAAAAATCACAATGTTTTGGGTATCAGTGGTTTGATCTCAATGGAGATACAAACAAGAAAAAAGATAAATAAAAATGTCAAGTAAAACAACCAGAAAAAAAGTACCAAACTTTCACTATTCCTTCGCCACGACAAGAAAATTAAACATGTTTAAATTCTCCCAACGACCTAAAATCTACGCCTGATGCTATCTCAAGACAACTCATCTCGTCAGGATTCAACTCAGACAGCACCGACGAGTTAAGACGTTTTGTCAGGCCTCGTCTTACGATGCTGTCTGCGTTGGACTTTATGTATACTTCTAAACTATAGGTAAATCAGTCATGTCAAACGTTAAATCTAGTACATTTCATTTACAGAGTAAATACACTTTATACTACAAGCCAATGCTTCTGACTATACCTAAATCAGTCACAAAGTAAATCTACGTCCCATTTATAGATGCAGTAATTGAATATAATTTATTATTTAAGTAGTTTAACTTGCACTTTCTGTATAAAATATGCAACCAAACTATCAATGAAATATTGAAGGCGCGCTGAGTATATCATTTTAGTTGTTAATAATGATGATTATAATATTCTGAGATATATATTTTTTGTTATTTTTTTCATATCAATAATGAAATCATTCAAAATATAATATACATAGTTCTTGATTTAATAATAATATTAGAAATATTAAAAACCTTCAAACAATATATTAGAAATATACTGTATAAAAGCATGCATATATATTTGTTAATTTCAACAAATGTTATGTAAATTAATGTTAGTATATGTTTTTGCTATTTTTTTGCTAAAAATTATAATATAAAACATAAAGCTTAAATTAAAAGCTTTATATATCTATTAAGTTTGAAACTGAATACCGTATGACCAAGTATAATTCCATGCTCAAGTATAATCCCACCCAAATTTAGGCTAAAATATGGACAAGAATAGTAATGATAAACTCCATAATGAAATCTGAATATAATCCCACCCTTTAATTTTCACCAAATTTTGTATCCAGACTCCCTATAGGACTATACCCCGTCATATACAGTAAATAAATGAATTAAAAAATTAATCTTACCGTAGTTATACTATTGTTATTTGAGGCTCTAAACTTCCTTGACAGCCTGTTACACAGAGATACAATTCTCAGGGATTGCTGAAAAATATAACATATAATAATTACTTTGTAAGAGGTTGTGGCAGTGTATTGGACACTTAATTTTACTTATCACTTGTTTGTTGAACATGATAGCTGCCACAATTTTTAAATTATCATTCTGAATTTTTCACTGTAAATGGGTATACTGACAGAACATGCCTATTCAAGAAAATCGAAAATACCAAAAAAGAAAAATTCGTACTCTTTTAACATGGGCCGAAATATCCACATGCGCCCTCTGTTGGAGTATTTTTTCAAGTACTTCACTCAGTTTCTGAGTGCTTTCATTTATTAGTTATGATTGCCTCTCTCCACCCCGGTGTACAAATGGGTACAAAACACAACTGCGCTGATTACTAGCTGTAACATTATGGAAGTATGTTTGTTTCTATGATCCAATATGACTGGGGTTGAATATAGTTTTGGTTATGGTTACATCATAAACACTACATACACCATTAAGCTCTGTCTACACTATCAAAAGAATGTGATGTGCCCATATATGGACACAGGATGTGGGATTTCCAATAATTGGTCTTTGAGGTTGTCATTTACCTCAATATAATAAGTATTATACTTATTGCTACAAGACCAAAACAATTTGCTTTCTGTTGTGTGTTGAGGTCTTTCACCTCATTGAGGGTTAAAAGAGTTGTGGCACATAAAGTCAGAGTAAGTCAAAACTGAGGAGTTTAATCACAATTGGGCAAGGTTTTTAACGAGTCGAGTATTATTTCATTTGTGTTGTAGACCAGATCTTTCTCAACAGCGATCTGTCTACAAAACATTTTTAAACTATAATACAACAGGGTTACCACTTTGTCTCGAACCTTTTCATTGTGGGTATAAATGAATGAGCACCTTTGTCGGCCACCATAAAGGACACAAAAGGACCATTTTAATAGGAAAAATGTGTCGTCCACAACTATGCGTCAGTAAGCTGCAGGTCACATTCCATTACAACAAAAAATGAATTTAAAAAAAACAAAAACATTTCATACGACTTAGGGCAAGTCTACCTTTAGTTATATGTGTTATGAATGCTAGTGAGAGAGAGGATACAATAATCCAATGTAAGGAATAATCTGTGGAAAATATTATATAAATTTGTATAATTCTAAAAAAGAATGAAAGGGTAATGCCACTTTAATTTTTTATATTAACTATCTGTATATAATGCTTAGAATTAACCTGCTCTACAACTAGCAAAGCTACACAGTACTCCTAGCAACCCCTAACATCTAGTCATTGCCAGATGAAGATTTGTTGAAAGCAAGTCGAAACGTCGCACACGTACGTATTCATGAATGGTTTAACGTAAAGAATTATATACAGATAAAAAATGAATGCTAAATTATATGCAAACAATTTGTAACAAGATCAAATTGCATTTTACTGACAATAATAATATAAGGAAATAGAAAAGAAGCACAGGAAATATTAAATAACCATCAATCAAGGTAATCTACTGTGACTTAACATTCAATAATCAATTTCTATTTTGAAGAAAAAAGAAACCGGATGCAATCAATTTGAGTATCATTAATATAATAAACAGGTGTAGGACCTCTAGTTTTGTCAGAAATTAATGTTAATTTCAAAGTGAAAATACAAGTAAAGAAACTTCAATTGATAGTGATTTTTAATAATTTTAGCCATTAATTGACAGTTTACTAAGAAATGTATAAAGGTGAAACAATTAATATTGTTAATGTATTCAAATTAAAAAGATTGTACACAACATTTATGCTATATACAGTAGGCATGTTCAGATAAAAAGTTATATGTACATTATTTCTAGTTCTTTGTAAACGGGAAAATGGCAACTTTTATTTATCGTCCTAAAAAAAAGGACGGAATTTCATGCTAAGCTCCACCAACATAAATTATTCATGAGCACCGTCCTATGGCTTCCCGTCGTGTTTCGTAAAGTCCCTATTGATTGTCAAGGATGACAAGGAATATACATTGGAATATTAAAACAAACAGACAACAATGATAAACATACATAATAATGAAATCTATAGTATGTATATTATTACCTTCCATTTTTTTCTTGCGTTGAATGATCGTAAGTTAGTTAAGTTAACTTTGGCTTGCCTGCGTATTTCATCCTGTTCCTCACTCACAGGCTGCAAAACAGACAATAATCAGTGTTAAAAACGACAACTATGTGACAAAAATATGTGATGTGCCCAAATATGGTAGTGATATGCACAAATATGGTGCTTATCTTATGTTACTCATCAGGTCTATTGCTATTCAGTGACATTTATTAATTAATTTGCTATATTTATTGATACTGTATGCTTTTATATAATTACTAAGTGTTAAATAAGTATTAGAATTCTTTTGGACAAGCGGAATATTTTTATTTGACCTTTTGCCAAAACAATATTTGAGTAATAAATTATTTTCCATCATTTTTTGACAATAGAGAGATGTTAGAATAGTATATAATAATATTTTTTCCACGAAAAAAGCGAGTGATGGAATTTGAACAAGGGATGCAGAGTAGACTTGATTTAGAAGAATGTAAATAAAAAATGTAAAATAAATAAATATATATTATAAAGTGTTTAGCACATGGCTATACATAGCATATATCTTCACCTAAACCTACTAAATTCATACAATAAGCCATCATTCCATACAAACATGTATTTAGCTTAAAATAGCCTGTCACAGTTTGCCAATGCAATAACAGAAAAGCAACACACCGATTGGTGGATATACATCATGTGACGGATAACATTCGCATTAGCGGTTAGGTTATTGCAGGTTAGTAGTTTTTGAAGTTGAGTAACCTAATATAAAAAGCGTTATAAATCTGTCATGAAGAACTTAACATTAACGAACAAAAATTAATTAGGTCTTTTCTATAAATTTGCTTACATTTCTGTTAAATTATATTAGAAAAGGTTGTAAACTAAATGAAATTACTATTAATTGATTATGAAATATTGTATACCGTACTTTAGTCTCAAGTATTGAATCATATCCGAGTTGTATCTGTGGTTATAGTGCTTGTGTTATCAGTTAAACTCTGTTAACATGGATATAACTCTGATAGGTTTCAGAGGTACATCTAATGAATTGCAGAATAATAAAAACCGCAATGTAAATCTGATAGGTTTCAGAGGTACATATCTGATGATTTGCAGAATAAGCTAAAACCGTAATGTAACTCTAAAAGAGACAATAGCGTGTAGACTATACCTTTTGTGGTAAAAACAACATGAAGTTGTTTACTGTGTTAATTGTTATGGTTGCCCGTAATCTAATCAACATAACTTGCTTTCACACAAAGTTCACAAAGGATATAAAGTGGGTACAAAGTTAACTTACTGATTACAGCAATCATAATGAAGTTAACATTTTTAAAAACTATAACACTGTACATTTATTGGTCAGAGGTTTGGCCTACTCTGACATAATTTTTACTTTCTACTAATTACATTTGAGAATTAATGTTCGGGTGGGACATGAACCAACGACCTCCAGATCACTAGCCTGGCAAGTAGAGCAAACATCTGACCAATTACTCAACTCCCTGATGCAAAGTTACTCCACATTAGTTTAATACAATTACAAAACTGTACATTTACTCTTAAATAATTTTTTTTTTCTTCATTTATTTTGTTTGTAAATAATTAGCTTGTCTACTGTACTACTGTAATGAATTATTATTTTGTAAACCAATTTTGAAATAATTTTTTAAAAAGTAATCTGGGGTTTCTATCATACTGTACAAACCTCCTGGTTTCCTGAGACCCCATTTCATAATTTGTTTTTTAATCATTGTATACTATTATTTTATTGTGATTTGTGATTTGATGAATAAATGTATTTGTTGACAATGACTTTAAAACAAACATGTTCTCTATAGGAATATGTTGATTTGGCTTTTAATGTCACTTTAAGCCATCTAACAAGATAAACATGCTCTTTTCTACATAGCAGTAATAATGTTCAATCGTAAATGCCATTTACTATCAAAGGCGCCTAAACGATTTACAATTATTATCGCAGCAATTGCAATAATGTTTATATTATTATTAATTAGTCTAGCGGGAATTAGACTACAATGTTGTATTGTATTTAGCACATTAGTATCTACATTCCTATAATAGTATTACTCTTGGGGTATAACAAACATAAGATGATAATCGCTGGCTATTCTACAGCATTTCCCTTGAAACTCAAACATATGGTCAATAAAGTTTCTCTTTCAAATTTTAGTTTAAAGTTTATTAATCAATTCTAAACAATGGAATACCAGATAGTGTTACCTTTATCCATGGGTGCTGCAAACATTCCTCTACTGTTGACCGTTTACTAAAAAAATAAAAAGCATAAAAACGAATTCCAGAAAAAAATTATAGGCTACTATATGACTGACCCCCAGAGGGGGAGGTGGGGGTGGAGGTACAAAATTATGGATTTCTATTATTCATTACCGTAGTTCCTCGGGTATAATCCCACCTCGGGTATAATCCCACCCCCGACTTTACGATTACCTTCGCATGCAAGCATATCCCCGGGCAAAGTCCCAGTGTATAATTTAACATTAGGCCAGAGGTGGGCCTAGGCCTACTGTAGCTAGCTAGGCCGACGTCAATTTCTCACCAAAAAAATAGAGTAATTTCTCTGACTTAAAACTCATCAAACATTGTTAAGTTGAATACAACCTTAGGCTAGCATGCCCCGATCGTCACGTTCTGTACATCCTTTCGCCGTCGTGTACATTCTTTCTTGTTGTTTACACTACTGTGCATGCTTGATTACCGTAAAAAAAACACCGCCCTCTATACCGACCGGCTTGTGCCAGTAGAGTTTGTGTCACATGCAACTACATGCGATTTACACAGAGAGCTCGAGCGTGTGGGTGAACATGGAGAACTCGTATGATCGAGTTCATGTGGATTTAGGAAGCTAGGCCTAGATCACATTTTAGGGTATTTTTTAAGTAGAAATCTCGGGGAAAATCTATACGGTAGACATAGCACAGGTAAGACCAATTAGGCCGCCTAGGCCTAGATGGCCTGGCCATCTAATTGCTAGGCCTACATCGGAATATAGCTTTTAGATAGCCTAAATCGTAGCTAGAAGAAATATCGTCATTTTCAGTTCATGCAGCGGGAAATCCCCGGGTATAGTCCCACCTCCCAAATTCGGGCAAATTTCACGTACAAGGGGGGTGGGATTATACCCGGGGAACTACGGTAATAATGGATTTACCAGAATTGTCATTACCAAATTAGGCCTAATATAGGGGGTGGGATTGTTCATGGAACTATATATGGTATTATTCTACTAAATGGATTGCAATTTTTACACCTTTTTACTTCCCAGACCCATGAGTTGAAAAAACAGTTGCGCAAAATAACAGGAATTCCAATGCAATTGTAAAGAGAAGGTGAAAATGTAACCTCAGTTTCATCAAAAGAGAATATACAAAGACGGAACACAAAAGCATAAAATACAAAGGAATTGAATGAATTTTAAAAATGTCTTGAGATTTTATATATACCTACAATCCTTGACTAGTAGTTTCATGATAAAATCTTTTGCTAGCTCACTTGTACCTGAGAAATATTCATCATCAAATAGATAGTCAACTCTTGCTATGTTTTGATAGGTTTCTTGTTGATCATCACCTAAAAATGGTGAAGCTCCACTCAGTCTGTTAAAAGAAGTCAAAAACATATTTGAATACCGTATATCTTCTGGTATAATAATAAGGTTTCCTTTTAATAAGGGTGTCCACTAAACAGGGTTTGAATGTTCAGTGTTACAAAATGCACTGCCCTTGTTCATTTCTCAAATAATAGGGATGTCCCTGAATAGGGGGAGGGGTTAACTGTGATTGTTTTTAAGCCGTTAGTTATGAAATATAGAGAAAAAAAAACAAACAACTGTACTTACAGTATATATGTAATAACACCAATGGCCCTGTGAGTGAAAGAAAAATTGACAAATAACATGTTGTTTAAAAACATGATCAATCAATTTATAATTTTAAAAAAACATAATACATAAATTAAAATGGTGAAAAGAGCAGTACTGTAAGCATATAGCTTTAAGCTTTATTGCCATGGCAATAATTAAAATAATAATTGAATGATAACAAAAGAGAAAAGAATTTGATAAGAGGAAGAATCTAAAGTTTTGTTCTTTAAATTATCTGTATTTTTTTATCAACATATTAACATGGAAGAATTTCTCTTTCTTTTAACTAAATGATGATAGATGAACTTCATTTAATTCGCTAAAAACATTACGTTTGAGGACGACGAACAAGACCGGAATAATTAATCGGACCATTAGTAACATACAATTTTTGTCTAAAGGCAAACAATGTCAATGTGCGTATATTGGATACACTATCTAGAAGCAGGTTGGATGTGTACTAATAATATTTTTTTTATTACAAAACAGCACACTCAATTCAACAGCCATCTAGCAATATCATATTACTATGTTTAAGGAGTACTGACTCAAGAACACAATAACGTGATCTATCATAATTACAAAGTTATGTTTAACTAAGAAACCAGAAAAAAGCAATTGTACGTCCTACATTTGCAAGAAGCAATGTATAATTACATAAAATCTATGTCATTGGACAAATGTTAAACAAACATTAATCTCAGAAAAATTAAAGAAAACTTGGCTATCAGTTTTTATAGTTTACAACACGATTTTTACTAAGTTCTTTTCATTTTTTCTTCTGTTTTTGGTTAAATGGAATAAAATTATAAAGTAGCAATTTTGTTTTATTAGTAACAATATATGATTGGTTTTAAAAAGTACAGTGCTGTAGAAGAAAATGCCTAGACAAGAATTTATTTTTCCTCTTGTTTGAATTTTGTCGATTGTAAACATAGGAACAAAATAAAACTCCTAACGTGAATACAGGATGATTTTTTTTTGTTGGGGGGGGGGGGGGACTTTAAGTTTAAGAAAGAAAGAAACAATTGCCAAGACAATCGGAGTCACGATAGGACTTCAACTAGTAGCATAGTGAACAGAACTAAATTATATCTGCATATCTATTATATATTATTATATCTGCAAAAGACTAAAGGTAAAGCCTGGTCTAAAGTGTATGTTAAAATTAAAGTATCATACTCTGTTTATCTACAAAAACAGTCTGTTTTAACTCCTTAAATTTCTAATCTTAATTACCATTCTCACTATATAGGAACAGTGAGGTATAAAGGAACATATCATATTCACAGTTCTCATACTCTCAAACACACACATTGACAGGACATTCTATAATTCTTTCTGTCTCATCATAAGGGAATTTTCGGTTCTATACTATATCTGAATTGCTGGTTTTTTACCCAACCATACAATATTAGGAGCCATAAATAACGGCAATGTGGCTTTGATACATCCTACATGAGTTCCTAGATTGGTCCTTAACAAACATTATTGTTTCTATCTATAAAGATAACCTTTAGAAATGACTGGGATTTCTATATTTTTGGAATAGTAGGAAACATTTGTTCAGCTTTTTAACAACCACAAGCCGGTTCAATTCCTGCCCACACTGTAATAAAAATCATTCATATGTCTTGCAGGAAATATTTAAACATTTCCTACACAGAAATAATACAATTTACTAAAAATAAAAATATAATTGGATTCTCGAAAGACAGTGTTTGTCTTTTCTTCCACTATATTCGATAAGCTGAGAGTTTTATTATGTTTATTCTGATTGATTTGTTTATGCACTTAGAATTTGTCATTAGTACACAATAATACTTGGATGTACGCAAAGTATTACTCTGCATTTAAAATATATGACCTGTTTACAAAAATCAATAAATACATGGCCTGTGAGAAAGTAATATTTTCCAACACCAACATTTTTTTTTCTTCTGCAATACGCATAATTTTCTGTAGTAGTACAGTTATGTTGCTATTTTATTTAATTTTATCATTCATTTGGCAATTTCTGGAATCGATAACAATAATGGTTATTACCTTGTTTCACATATAAATCATAAATATAAAATTAATATTTCCTATAAAATCAGAGCTTGAGAGACATTCCCATATAAGAAACAGAAAAGAAAACAATAATTTCGGAGATGAGAAAAACAGGTGCTAGTTTAAGAGGAAATTCATAAAAAAAAAATTAAAAAAACATTAAATGAGTACAGTATTGTGTTTAAAAATACAGAAAATTGATTCATTTTGTCATAATAAGTAGTGGAGCTGTAGGCTAACATGCTTGCCTTCCAAGATCCAGGGTTCAATCCTGACCTAGTGCCAGGGTTGTAACTCACGACTCTTTCAACTCCACTCCCTAAACCTCAAATGAGACTTTTTAAGCATGATAAATTATAAATAGTTTATCCATCCTGTAATTGGCGAGTGTTTCGCTGTTGGATATGTATGAAATAAAATACAATTTTTAAAAATTTATCAGAATTGGTCAGATTAGACATGTACCAAAAAAAAAATGTTGTGGTACTCATAATTTTTTTTTTTTTAAATAGTATAACAGATATTAAAATCCATTTAATTAATAATTATATTCTCTACTATATGCATTACTGTTCAATAACAGAATATGAAGAATGTACAAACAACAACCACAGCATTTGTAGTATACTGGTATATAAATAGCAGTTTAATACACAGGCTTTAATTTATGTGATGTAGTTATGGTTAGACGTGCAGTAGATACACAATTATGTATAAATGAAATCTATTAGTCTCTGTGCTTATCTCATTCTCTCGTTTTTCCAATTTCCTAAATCTGTGAAAATCAAATAATTTCACAAAATTTAATTTTATAATTTAATGACACTTTAATGCATCATACCTACAGACCTATAATACTGTTGTTTTCACCCAGGAAAATTTAAATTTCACAGTATTAAAGTTGATTACAATTTTACTACAAGTATTTTGGAAATATTAAACCTTGATTTGATATATGGAGATTTTTAAAATGCATTTATTTTACTGAAATGTGTAACTTTTCTATTTAATGATGTAATTTTATTATTTGAGGTAACCCGATTATTTGCCAGGTAATTTTTGAGTCATTCACAGATGAATAGACTGTAGGGCCTACATTTATATACCAACTTTATTCACATCATCATACATAAATAGTACAATACAATACAATATGTATGTGTGTGTGAAAAGGAGCCAAAAATAGCTTTCGCTAATCAAGGTTTGACTCCTGTCACAAAAAAATAAATTAGTCATAATGCATACATTTTCATCTATCAACAATAATTCAATAAGAAAGAAACAGCAACTATATGAAAGAAATAACGTATGGTAACACAAAATAAAACCTCCAACAATTTTATTGGTATCATAAATACAGTAAACACTAGTGCACTATTCAATGTTACTATTAGAACTATTCAATGTTGATACCATCTATGATATTTATCTTTAAAAAACTGAGTTTTCAGATGTACAGCACAATAGCTATATTCATAGACGACAACTAAATTATCTAAATGTGTTTGCCAGGTTGAAAATTGTCAAATTTTCTTTCAATAGAATGTGTGTGTGACTTTTCTGAGAACTTGATAATACCAGGCAAGTTGACAAGGACAATAGAACAGTTATAATAGCTGACACGCAATCACATCTTGGCTCCAGTTGATAATGAGTTAATTTGGGATGTTACAGTTTGGCCTTGAGTTTGGACTGGAGTGAAGATGGTGGTAATACCTATAGCTACATGATTCAAACCCCAGAAAGAGCAATATGATGGAAATAAATGATAAAGGAATATTAGACTAGCAGGTTTGAAACCCATCTGTGCTTGTATCCTAAAGCTCTGACTACATTATCAAACTAGTTTGACAAAAAAAAGTGTGATGTATCAAAATATGGTAGTTATATTCCTAAATATGGTAGTGATATGACATCATCATGTCCATATTTGGGCACATCAATTTTGTTGTCACATCAAGTTTGATAGTGTACTGTAGACAGAGATTTAGTAGTTACTGTACTCTTATTATTATTACATAAAAAATCTGGAGAACCAGGTTATTTGAAGTACCGTACCTAGTACTAGCTCTATTCAAACAATGTGGGTGCCTTTGAATTGTAACAATACAAACAAGCTTTATTGTTATTAAAGTATTTATACGTTCCATACTTGAACTGTCATCATAACCACATAAAGTTGTCCTGCAGTACTACTTTATGAAATCAATTCAATAATTGTATTATTATTATTATCACTACAGTATTATTAATTATGATATATTTAATGTATTTATATGTTCCATACTTCAACTGTGATCCTAAACCACATAAAATACCTACAGTACTTCTTGAAATCAATTCAAATAATGGTATTATAATTATGACATATTTAATTTTGAAATGTTGGATCCTTAAAGCTGGTTAAATATGAATATGTAAATTTACATTTACATACATTGTAACATTTCATGGAACACAATACGCCGTGTTGTTAAATACTAATAGAAAATCGTATAATTAAACGACAGCAACTTCCTTTCCGTGAACAAATAGTATGTATTAAAATGTAGATTTATTACATTCATTCTCTTTCAACAAAAACATGGACACACTACTGTAATAACAGTAACTGATCAATAAACAAGAATCACTCCGGTGGCAGAAAACTGAGGATTTAGAGCTATGGTAATTAAATTCTTTTTTCTTTTATTCGGCAAAAAATGAGTAACAATAACAAACAGCAAGACATGAACAGAAATAAAACCCAGACATTTTCACAAAAACAACCCATAAAAGTATTATGACAACTCGTTTCCGAGATTTCTGCTTTTAAGTTTGATAATATAGCTATAATCAGAAAGAAATAAAATATGAAGTTTAAAATTTGATCCACAAGAACCCTCATTTCCTTTTCAGATTTCGAATACAATGCTATTGTACCTGACATTTAGACACACATACCTGGAGATGGATTATTTAAATAGGTACACATTAATTCTATGAAAAATTATTGACATTTTCACAAAAACAACCCATAAAAGTATTATAACAACTCGTTTCCGAGATTTCTGCTTTTAAGTTTGATAATATAGCTATAATCAGAAAGAAATAAAACATGAAGTTTAAATTTTGATCCACAATAACCTTCATTTCTTTTTCAGATTTCGAATACAATGCTATTGTACCTGACATTTAGACACACATACCTGGAGATGGATTATTTAAATAGGTACACATTAATTCTATGAAAAATTATTGGCATAAACACATTCTTTAATACGCATGTGATATTATTGTACCATAGAAGAATTACCAGCAGTGTATAGCGTCTATTTGTTAAATAGTTTCATGGGAGTATAGAAAATCCCTACAGGATGTTGAAGAATTAAATGCCTAATTCACTAGAGTTAAATGCTTAATTCACAAGAGTTAAATGCGAGTTAAACGCTTAAGTCACAAAAGTTAAATACTTCATTTACTACAGGTACTGTATGTACTTGTTTTACTATATAGAGTAGAAAAAAAAACACTGATGAATCCAAATCGATTATTGCACACTCTCATCTCAAGTAATATTGTTTAGTTGATGCAACAAATGACTTTGAATGTTTTAATTTCCTAAAAGCTCATAATATAGTTTTAAAAAAAAACTTTTAAAGATAGTCTTTTTGTACAGTAAATTTCTGGAAAAATATAGAAGATAAATATACCATATAAAGTACCCCTCAACCTACCTAAAGCCAATTTTCCACTACGCGAATTAGTTTGCCCAAATCGAAAGTGGCATCTTATACGAATGCGTAGAGAGGGATTTGAAAGATGGCAACATGTATATTTTTGAGAGAATACAAAAATGTGTAATCATTAAAATACATACCACATATCTGTTGCACAGCCTAAAGGTTCATAGTTTACAACTTCAGGAGCTACATAAAACAAAAATACAGATTCATATGATAGAGGGTATTGTATAACACCTAAATAAATCCCTGTCACTTGATTGGACGATTGTGGGTCACATGGTGTGCAATAGTACTCACTATTGAACGGTCAATAATACTTTTCTTATCACGCTGATCATGATTTCACTTTAAGTGATATTATTAGAAATTTACAAGATTACCAGACGCAACACTGGTTTTAAAAAAAAATACATAAACTATCATTTTATTAAACCTGAACATCAAATTTCCAAAGAAATTATTCTAAAATTGTTTTCTGTCAAATTTGTAATGTAAAAATTCCAAAGAAACACATTTTTTAACATTTTAATTATATTTTCTTTGGAATGCGGTCACATGTGGAATATTTTCGCTCAGACACGATCAACATATTATTAGATTGAGTGAAACATTTTCGTCAACATTCCATAAGCTTATATAATCTGAAAGGGTACAGTAGAAGACTTTAAGCTCTGTCTACACTATCAAACTTTATATATGGATATGATGTCATATCACACCCATATTTGGGTATATCACTACCATATTTGAGCACATTACACTTTCAAATTAGTTTGATAGTGTAGACAGAGCTTTAGATGTTAAAATAAGTAGAAGACTTTAAGCTCTGTCTACACTATCAAACTTTATGTGACAAAAAAATTTAATGTCATATCACTACCATATTTGGGCACATTACACTTTCAAATTAGTTTGATAGTGTAGACAGAGATTTAGATGTTAAAATAAGGTAAAAGTATACATAAAATAATTAAATCCACAAAGCAAATACAACTACACACCAGGTTCAAAATCTTACCAATGAATTCTGGAGTGCCTATCATAGTGCGTATTTCCTCTTCTGAACTTAAGAGTCGTGACAATCCAAAGTCAATCAACTTTATCTTAGTGCAATTTGCAGACTGCATCATTATGTTTTCTGGCTATGTAAAATATTGAGGAGAAAAAAATCATTTTCAGTTCTAATATTATTAGTAATAATAATAGAGGATGGGAAGTGAAAGTAAATTAACATCAAAGTCAATACTCAACCTCTCTCTGTAGTAGTGGATTTTCAATGTATTTTAGACAGGATAATAAATATACATTTGTTGTGTAAACATACAGTCTAGATTATTAATGCTATTTTCATGTAAACCAGAAGTTCCATTAATATGTTTGATATTTGATAAAACAAGCTAAAAAAAAGTGAGGCAAGCCATGATTCACTAATGGCTTGACTTACATTTTTCGAAGTTTGTTTTAAATTATTATTTTTAATTTAGTTATCTTATTATGTTGTAAATTCCTAGTACAGTATGAAATACAAATTATGAATGCATTACTAAAATTTATTATTATGCATTGTATACATTACAAGTGCAATTATACATTCAGTCTTCTATACTATAAAAACATTGGTTAAATTTAAAATCAATTATCAATACTCTATTAATTATTGTTATTATTTAATTATTGATCTGTGAATATGTTAGTGCAGTGTTCTTGGGTTGCAATCTAAGCTTGGTGGTATAGATGTATGCACTCTATCAGGAGGTCGTGGGTTCGAATCTTCTCAACAAAGCATTCATGTTGAGTCAAGCAAACCATACATGTTTAGAACAAATTAATACGGGAATTGAAATGAGGCCAGGTAACAAATCTAAAGCCTTGTCTACACAGATCAAAATTGTGATGTGCCCATAGACATGATGATGTCATATCACTACTATATTGGCATATCACTACCATATTTGGGCATATCACTACCATATTTGTCAAACTAGTTTGATAGTGTAGACAAACACTATTTGATAATACTGCAATGTAATATAAGATATTTTAGAGGGTCCAACCCCTTGAATCTGTCCCTGCTAAAGGTCAAGCGCTGCTAAAGGTCAAGCGCTGCTAAAGGTCAAGCGCCAAGTATCCTGGCATTACGTACAGTAAGAGCAAGTACCTGTAATATTTGTGGAATATGATTTCCTGCATAGATTTACAAAGGTAAACAAAATCTATTCTGATTTTTTAGCTTCCTGATAACATATTGATAATATATTGATAACTTACTGATAACTTATTGATAACACCAGACAGTTATGAGCATTAGACAATTTTATTTACAATTTGAACAACTGTCAACATGACCAGCCTACACATATAGCAGGTCAGTCTCCTAAAATTTCTCACAAACCTTAAATTTATACGATAAGAGGTACTGTACAAGGTGGTTCACAAAACACTAACCTACAGATAGTGGTCACACCAAGCTCATAGCTCTACAGTTTACAGTCTGTGGCCAAAGTGAGATTATCACTGCAGTGAAATAGCACTACAGTCAACAGAAACATGCAGTACTCAAAATTAGCACAACATACAAATATGTCCAGCAGTCAAAATTAGCTCAAATCAGTGTCACAGTCAAATTAGTACAAGTCAAATAAGCACACATTCACACACAAAAAAAGGTGGTTGATCATTTTACGTGGTCAATCAAAATTTAAATACCTGTACATACCTTTAAATCGAGGTGACAAATGTTCTTCGAATGTAAATGGTGACATGCATCTAATATTTGCAATGTGAAATTCGCAGCTACTTCTTCACTCACATGATCTTTCTCGGCAAGGTAATGGAACAATTCCCCTCCTGATACTCTACAACAAAATCATCATAAACGTTAATATGTTGGTAATATGCATCATTACCATGTAAAGAAACTTGGATTTAATATGAGCCAACTCAACTTTATAGCCAGTGGTGCAAATGCCTCTGGTTTAGCACTCCTAGGGCATTTCAACCACCCAGATAAAATTATAATATCTCTATGTACCAATGCTGGATACTTGCATTGGAGCTGCTTATACTCTGGGCCCCCGAGTTTAGCCAGTGGCCGCTCATAGATGTTACATAATGTTTGCAGCATACTGTAGGTTGAACCAAGAATTTTTGGAATTTAAGACTTGCTTATTTAAAAAAAAGTGGATTTGGGAAATTGTTATTTTTGTTCATTTTATTGTAAAATAAACTGTTAGATTACTTGGAAATTTGAAGAAAATGAATATCTATTTTAAATGAATGAATTCAAATATTGTAAAAAAGAAAATACTGTACATTCCATAGACATAACAAGTTATTCAGAACACGTTTTATGAAAAGGTTTAATTTTAACCAGGTCCGCTCAATAAAACGGAATAAAAAGGCTCCTTAGAAATTTTATAGACACTAAAATGGCTAGAGATTCACTTTTTATTCAGGTGTTCACGCTTGAATTACCTTGGTTTTTAACAAGTGTTTTCCCATGACGACTAAAGGAGATATGTGAACAAACAATTGAATGAAGTGTTTACTTTTAAACAAGGAACACTGAACTGAAAAATGACAAAACTTTGACAGTTATATCACAAGTGTATAAAACTACCTTTTTAAAAAATGTGTACTGATGGTCATTGCAGAGATGTTTAGATTGTTATTTCGCAGCATATAGTAAATTCCTACAAATGACATTAATGCTATTAATTTGTTTTGATAATCAATACTAAATAATTTTGGGGGTTTTTTTTCCGTAATTATTGTACCAAACAATAATTGAAATTGTGGAAGGATAATCAAGCGCATTCTTAGTCGCTAGGTGTCTCACTAGTGATATGGAAGTCCTGGGTTCGAGTCTTATCAAAGTTAATTAGTAGTACAGTATAAAAAAGTATTAATTTGTAGTCGAGTTGTGGCTTGGTGGTTATGATGCTTGGCTACAACTCCAAGGGTCCTGGGTTCAGGTCCCGTCACATGTCAGGATTTTTTCTAAGGACAAAATTACAACTCCACTCCCAAAGACTTGTAATAAGACTTTGTTTATGTAGAGCATCTTGTGTATATGTTTGTCTTATGAACCTGTGAGGGTCCCTAATGATCAGACATTGCTGGATGGATCACCATCATTAAATATGGCGGGAAAAAAAATAAACAAAAAATATTGATATGATATTTGTGGTACGTTGTGGCTTGCCCATGTGTGTAGGTGTGGTTGAGGATTTAGAGAGGATGCTCAATGATCTACTACTGTATTTCTTATTTAATCCATGTTTGCAGGCAACACATTTTCTTAAATCATAAATGATTCCACTGAACTTTCGAGTTAAAATAACAATTGTGAGGCATTTGATAAATAAAATGACTTGACATGTTTCGAGAAACTATTCTCATCATCAGAACAGAAAACAATGCCTAGAGTACTTTTATACAAATAGGACAGGTTATTATTTTCTTAAGTTGTGTATATTTACTGGTGCCCTATTATTATTAGGTGTTTAATCCGATACTATGTATTACAAAATAGCATTTTACAACCAATAAACAATACAAGTTTATTGATTAGTTTGTTGCTCCATGGATAAACAAGAACAAATTCCTTTTGTCAATATTTTTCACTTTGAACTAGGTCCTAAAGGTGAAGTCCTTGAGGCCATTGATTGCTAGGTAATTGCAGCTCTTTAAGCAAACATTTTAATAAAACCAATTGTATAATGTTTGTGAGTTTATGTAATTAGTGTAGGTAGGTGCTAAGTGATCATTTCCCAAACCAACAAACAATAAAGAGTGGATTAAGTTTTAATCAAGGTGAAGCTTGGTGGTTTTGATGGTTGTCCACCAATTACAGTGCTAGTTTCATATCATAAATATCTTTCATTCTAGAAATTAATACTTAACTGTTTATTTTATTTATTTATTTATTATTTATTTAACTTCTCACTAACACTGTTAGTGAAAGATTGGGACCAACAGGTGGTAAACACCCCTAAAAACGGTCCAAGGTCCCAATTGCACAGTGGATGTATGTGACAGTGGCTGTGTGTGGACTAGTACACCGGGGTAACCCCCTACTCGTCTCGAAAGATATACTAGGTTTTTAAAAGTGCACATGACCTATGTGTACACTGGGCCTACGGTTTATAGTCCTTATCGGAGAAGACTCGTTCTAGAACCATGGAGCGAGTGAGCCTCGAACCCTTGGCAATGTTATGGCTACGTAAATTACGGTTCCACTGTCTTAACCGCTTGGCCACTCACTCATGCATGTAGCATAATAATAAGTTGTGAATAATACTAAATAATATTCAAGCCCATAGCAAGGGGGTATTTAAGTTCGAACGAGACTTCCTAGACAAGAAACAAATGCCCTTTTGAAAAAAGGAACAATGTGGAAAAGATCGTAAATACTGTAAGCCTAAACGAAGCCTGGCTCATGACGATTCAGGTTGGTGGGCAATATATAATACATTCTTAGTGACCTGGTTTGCTAGCTCCCAGAATTATTGACCAGGAGAGAAAGCAAGAACTAAAGGAGTATTACTGTAAACACAACTGGTGAGATTGGACTAACTTATATCTTATGCTCGGAACCATCTACTGTACCTTTACTGTACTCTACTACTACTGTACTGTACTACTGCACAACAATCATAACATTGTTGGTACAAAGTTTGCGGTACACCACATGTATTAGTTCTGAAAAGTGTTGAGTTTCTCGACGTCATTCCAACTTATATTCTCAGTTTCCTGGACTTTCTGCATTCTCACTCCTGCAGACGATCAAAGCATATTGATCGAAACGTCGAGAAACTCAACAGTTCTTTTCAGAACTAATAATACACATGGTGTACCGCAAACTTGATATCAACATTTAATTTCGCCATGCAAACCTTCAAACAATAAATCATATTCATAACATTATAGATAAGAAATGATGCCCTCGTTCCCAATAATAATAATAATAACTGGTACTTGATATAGCGCATTATGCTGAAAGCCTCAATGCGCTTTACAAAGACAGAAAATTTTGAAAAATTACAAATTAAAAAGGTGGGTTTTGAGGAGAGATTTGAAGACACTGGTGGAAGTAGCCTGACGGATTTCAATAGGCAACGCATTCCAAAGAGAAACGGATGCCGAAGAAAATGAACGATTTCCATAAAACTTAGTGGAGGGATGAAATATATGGGCAAGAAGAGACTCAGATCTAGATCTCAGAGACCGCTTAGGAACATAAGGTTGAATAAGTTCAGAAATGATGTCCATGATCTTACTTATGATTAAATCTGTGAGTAATCAGCGAAAGAATAAACGTATTATTCAAATCTATTTATTGGATCATCAAAAAGAAATCCTTAATATTGCATCTTATGGTAAACTTTGTTTTCAACATACATATTTTCTTTCTTAATTTTTTAATCAATAATATGATTGTACTGTATAATCAATAATACATAAACTATAATGACTCTTGTATCTCAATTTTATCAGTATTGCATCTTATGTTAAAGATGTACAGTATTGTCCCTTTGTCAAATTCCAAAAAAATAAAAAATAAAAGATTTCGAAAAAAAGTGGGCCATTTTGAAGTATCATAATAGTTATTAACTTTCACCAAAAATTAGTCGAAAAAAGAAATCATTTTACTGATTCGGTTCAAAAAATAACTTTGACTTCCAGTCAAAGTTTTCGATCAAAACATATCTCATAATGCAACGCGCTTGTTTGGCTACTCTGTATGCATAATCATAAAACTTCCTCGCGATCTGTGTGAAAACACTTTCTCAACCGTGACGAGTTGTAAACAATCCTAATTAGCATCATGCATAATGTATAATCATGGTTTGAAATCTTTGTTTACTTTCGCTTGCGACGATTTTCCAGACGAAATGTAATCAAATTAATTTAGCTGTTAATTATGTAAAATTTTTGTTTTTGGCTCAAATTTTCGACTTAAAGTGAATAACTTTAATATTATTTTGATATGGCCAATTTAAATTTAGAATATTCTGACCTTCATTTTTTTGTGTTTCAAGGGACAATACATCTTTAAGCTTTGTTTTCAACATACACTCATATTCTCTTTCTTAATTTGATAATCAATAATATATTGACTGTACTATACTGTATAATCAATACATAAATTAAAATGACTCTTGTATCTCAACTTTATCCATACAGTAATTCAAGTTTAAGTAAATTAGACGATGCATACAGTAGCAGCTTTGCTATACTAATAATAATATTGGTCAATTATTTAAAATCTTTATAATTAAATGATGTTTAAATATAAAAATAGTATTTTAAGTACGCAAATTTAATGCGATTCGACTCTTAAATTTGAAATAAATTGATTCTAATAAACTTTTTATATTTTATACTGTTTTAATATTCATGCTTTCAAATTGGTGATGGCAAAATGAATTATCTTTATCAGATGAGCTCAGTTTTTTACATAATGTGTAGAGGTGGGTCAACCTTGGGGTTTCCCATCATGATAATATTCGGGCTAATGAATGTCACATAAAACAAAATCAACCAATCAAATGCCAAGGATACACACATTTTTTACCATTAATGAATAAATATTAAACTTGTTTGGAATAATTATGCAACATTTTATAGAAATTATTGATATGATTAAAATTATACGTCCAATTGCAAAATTTATTGAAAATGTAATATATTATAAATCTAACTTACAATTCTAGAATCAAGACGACATCTAATTTAGATTCAAATACTTGGTAAAGACGTATGATGTTGCAATGGTTAATAGTCCTTAATATCATTACTTCTCGTTCAATGTCCTCTCGTAATACTCCACGTCGACTCGATGCTGTTCGACGTTTCTTTATTAGTTTAGCAGCAAACACTTCTTGTGTGCTTTTACACTTGGCCTCCTTGACTGAGGCATATAGTCCACTGAAACATGATTTTAAAATTTTAAATACTTAATTGAAACAAAACAATTTTTTTTACTTTGATTGCTCCTAGGGCCTAGGCCTACAGTACCTATATAATTTTGTTTTAATATCAATGCATGTTTAAAAAAATATATGGTTTCCCAATAATACACAAAATATTTTACTGTATTGTATAGGCCTAGATTGTCGATCAATAACAACTTGTTCTCTACGTGTACCTAGGCCCTAGCAGCAGTAGAGTAGACTGGCCTACCTCATGTCGTGGCTGGCAAGGCTGCCTACTAGCCTACATACAATAGCGCCACTAGCCTAGCTAGGCCTAGGGGTACTACCTTACTAAAATTACTAGGCCCTACCTACTAGGCTAGGTCTGTCTTTAAAAAAACACTGTGCAAAGTAGCCTACAGAATTTGAGCATTAGACTTAGGCCTACCTTCCAATTTCATTCCCAAGATCATACAAATCCTCCAACGGCTCTACCCGAACTTCCATGTCTGCTCAAATAACATTTGTTCCCATTCTAAATAAGTCCTGTACCAACTTCCACCAGTGCCAGCAGCAGCAGAGTGACAACACAAAAACCATGTGTGTAGTTTTGATGTTATGTTGTGTAAAAAATAGTTTTACAACTATAGAGGGCGTACAGTACATTTTCACGCTGCTGCTTTAGCCAGCTACATCCCCAGAGGACTACTCATGCAGAAGCTATATCAAGCAGCAAGTTATTGTTCTAGAGGCTGACGTTTTTGATAATTTGTAAACTAGGATGGGTCATGCTCAAATTATAAACCCCAAAGCACGTCTGGGAGAAGAGAGTCTATATGAAAACATTTGCTGATAATACAGTATTATATAGATGCATGTAGACGGTAATCTGTAAAATCTTGTTCAATAAATAATTAAGCCTACTTTGTTCTTGCTGTCAACCTAGGCCAGTATTATAATAATTCACTGTCAAATAATCAAAACATTATTTTGACTGTCTAGGCTGGTATTTACAATGAGTCCCATTTGACTGTCAATATAGACCGATATTATAATACTGTAATTCGCTGTCAGATAATCATTGAATTGTTATCAAAACAGTCCATATAATAGTAAAGTTTTTGTTTGTAATAGCATACAATTTATTCACACTTAAAGCATCTAGGCTTGATGAAGTGATGTCGTCTGGTTCTTGACTAACATACAAGGCGGTTATGAAGCCAGGTAAACAACAAAAACACAAGTAGTACAGCACTAGATTCGACATCGCAAATGTATGCTACATTACTAAATAATGATGTTTTTGATCTTATCACAAGAATGACACTAGATTCGACATCGCAAATTTATGCTACATTACTAAATAATCATATTATCACAAGAATGAGTAATCTGCGATTTTTACATTCAAAAGTATTATATCACCCGCCCAAATAGAACCAAAATGCACCAATTACTTAATACCAGATCAAAAAAAAAACTATCAAACTTAGCTAAATTTATTCATAAAATTTTGTATTTGTTTTAGTTAGATGTTGTTTTTCGATATATTAATTATTTATTAAGACCAAATATTTATGTCTGGAAGTGTTTAGTTTGTTTCTGTTAAGATTGAAAGAATGTTCTTTCATACCCTGAAAAAGGGTCGATAACGAAATAAAGAATCATTGTCATTGTCATTGTCATTGTCACCAGGGAGTTGCATTAGAAATTTGTAACAGAGAGTGGTGCCCGCCCTCATAAGGACGGATGCATACAGACTAAAGAAGACTTGATTTAATAGATATTATACATATACATTAAATAGAATTATGATAATATATTTTGCAATTATAAAACATTTTATAAACATATTTAATAAAAAAACTAGTGTACATTCACTTCTACAGACAATTATTACCACCATGCTAAAGTTAGTTCACAAAGAAAGGCCGAACAGCAACAACAAAAACAATCAAGCGTTACTCAGCACGGCCTATTCTTTGCCATTGCCGTGTACTAATCTACGCCTGGTAAATTAAGTAATGTTTTTATGATATAAACTAGTATAAATACATGTTATTAATAGAATTAATATTTATTTTTTTTACCAGAAACAAGTTAAATATAAAAATATTATTAAACTATCCTTCGTGAAAACGCGTAAACAACAACACGACCGGTAGCGCCCGGTTAATTGTTGATGAAGCGAACTGTTTATTCGGCAGTTTTTTACTAAATAAATTGCATGAAACTAACAATAACATGATGTTGGCATGTAGTTGATAACATTTTTTATCATGAAAACACTACCGGTGGCGTCCAGGCTTAGATTAGTGAGACCGTCACACAAATTTAGCAAAAAGTTATATACATCCTGACTTATGGCGGCGCCCTACCGAATGGACAATATTAATGTTACAGGGAAAACTGCGGATTATTCATTCTTGTGATATACTATATTCTTTCATATTATTAGTATCTCGTCAGTGCAGCAGCCGCGCCCATGTTTCAAAATGCTGCGTCACACAACATAATAATGACAAAAAAACAAACAATAGGCCAAGTCGTTGTTATTTTGTAAAATATTTTTGTTATTAAAGATCGGATCAATACATAATTATGGTATAATAATAATCATTATATATTATAATATCATTATGGTATAATAGCAATAGAAAAACGTAGACCAATCGTTATGCAAAATATTTGTATTATTGAGAATCGGATCAATACATCAAATTATCATTTTGTGCTACGGAAGCCATCTTGCAGAGATGACAATCGTCTTGACAAGACAACAAGCGTAAACAACATGCAGCAGAATTTTCAGGGGATTTCCGGACACCATGTTAATTTAAAAATCCTGAACGGAGGGTCGTACAATATTCTTAAACGATTAGTTTAGCCTCCATCACTACATGATTTGTTAAAAATTTAATAATTGTTTGATCTCCTATTTTTTTTTTAATCAGAAAATTTAATTGTTTTTTGTAAAATAGTATTATTATTATTACTGCTTTTGGACACAATGGCAAAATAAAGATCTTCTTTCATAAATCAGAACTATTAAAAACAAAAATTAACTCCCACAGAGCTGAGTCCAGTCCAGTGGCCTCACATGTTTTCACTAACTTAAACTTTTCCAAGGAGCTCTATCCCTTTCTGCATGTCAAGTCGTTCAGTATATTATACATATAAAATGGTATTTTAAGGTTCTAGTTGAAATCTAAATCAAATTTACCGGTATCTAATTTGAAGTTGATCTATTTTTATTTTTACGATAATACCATATCAACGCCGTAGTTACTAATATTACAATGATAACAGCTAAAACACCCAGAACTATAGCTAAGGTAGGTGTGGTTTCTGTATTTGGACTGACGTCATCATCTCCGTCGTCATTTAAATCTGGTAAGATGGTTTCAAAATCTACAGTAGATGTGAACTCTTTATCAAACCCATCATAAACTACTCTACATGTCACTGTTTCTTTAAGATCATCTTCTTGAAAGTCTAATATCGTTAGAATGTTTTTAGAATTTACAGTGAACCGATCACTTGATAAACTTGTGACAAATGAGAGAATTGTAAGTGGAAGATCCCCGTCGATGTCACATTTAAATGGTATGTTGTCGCCGAAATCCACCAGTCCATTGGGAACGATATTAATATTTGGTATCCTAGGAAAAGGTATGATTTGGCATGATTCGACAGATTCCAATGCAGGACTGGTGATGTCACATTTGAATGTCACTCCACGATCTTCCTCCTGCAGACTAGACAAAACCATTGAAACTGAATCAACTTTTGATGTCATAGACTCGAATACGTCATTCTTAAACCACGAAATAGTTGGTCTGGGATCTCCGCCTGGAGCAGAACATAGAATCGATACGTCGTTCCCTACGACAGGAAAGTCAATTCCACTTGGGTATGTTGCACTACATGATGGAGAATTTGGCCTTGTGACAATGTCAAGGAAGGCGCTGGCAAGAAAAACATAATTATTTCCGTCTCCTCGTGCTGTCATATATCCACATTTATACTCGCCTTCGTCCGCGTAGCTAACATTATAAATAGTCAGATTTAACCAGTCGTTGGTATCAAGAAAAACATTCTCTGTTAACACCTCGTTTGATTCAGTATGAAACCATATAACCTGTTCGTTAAGAAGTCCTGAGAACTGGCATCGAAACGTAACATTTTCACCAACCAATTCAGTGATGTTTTCTGGTTCTTGAATAACAGACAAGGCGGTTATGAAGCCAGGCAAACAACAAAAACACAAGTACAGCACTAGATTCGACATCGCAAATACTATGCAACTGAACGGTGCTTCAGTTATGTGTGTCTTTATTGAATGAAAAGTCAACTTATAGGTACAATAGTATGCGGAAATAGTATGGTGTATTAACTAGCTTACTGTCAAGGTTGTTTCTGTTTTAGTACAAAGTTGTTAATCAAACAAAAATAATAGTACGAATGACGTCACACAAACCAATACTATCAATGACAATACATATTACAGAGTATATATATATATATAGCAAACCTTAAACTGTGGTAATCCTTTTTCACACTAAATAAAACAGGAAACCGTAGTTACAAAAACGTGTTAAGGAAATGACTTTGCTACGGCCTACAATCGTCAACATTCCTTTGGGATACATTCTACCATAACATGATATTTCCTATGACGATAAACGAATTCCGTTACTATGCTGGTGCGCATTTATCATGTCAATTAGGATTTGGTTCAATAGGTCTAGGATATACCAAACATGTTCCGGGCATAAAATAAACATAGGTACTGTAACGGTAAATTAGGGGTCAGTCTATTTACCGAAAACAACCAAAAACAACCGAAAATAACCGAAAACAACCACAAACAACCGAAAACAACCGAAAAAAATCTAAATACCGAAAACAAATTTGTATAAATATTTTTTTAATGTCCCCCTCTACTGATGGGTGTTTCTAAAGCTAAGACCATGCAGAGAGAAAAGCGCGTGCGCAAAAGCCAAGGAAGACCCTACGATATGGTAGTGTGCACAAAATACAACTCAAAATCGTACAAATTCAATGATATTCACCGTAGACTACATTTACTTACAAAATCTATAAACACATTTCGTTTTTAGTCTTTAGATTTAAAAAAACAAAGAATAGTATTGTGAGTCCTTTATCGTGAGCTTGTTTTAAGTATACTTAATAGTCCCTAATATTATCAATATTCTTAAAATATCATTTTTGTATTATTATCTTTGAAAATCTATAATTAAATCATGGAGGTATAAAAATATAATTATTATATTGATACCTCCATGATTAAATTGATCAAGATTAACCATAATCAATTTACTTCCTATTGACTGGATTAACGTATTCACAATTAATGTGAGGAGTAAATGCGTTGGTTTCTGGATTCGAAAGACTAAAATCAAAATATTTTTATAGATTATGTAAGTAAATGCGATGTTATCATTGATTGATTGTAAGATTTTTAGTTGTATTTTGTGCACACTACCATTTCGTAGGGTCTTCCTTGGCTTTTGCGCACGCGGTCTTCTCTCTGTCATGGTCTTAGCTCTAGATTTTGTTTTCGGTTTGTTTTCGGTTGTATTTGATTGTTTATAGTTGTTTTCGGTTGTTTATGGTTGTTTTCGGTTATTTTCGGTTGTTTTTGGTAATTAGACTGACCGGTAAATTAGTGGTAGGGAAAGAAAGAGGATCGATACTGCTCGTGTATCTGAAATTGTATGTCTATTCATTGTAAAGAGTAAATCAACCTTGTGCACGTTTATTGCAGAGTTAAGCTCTGTCTACACCATCACACTTTGTGACACATTTGTGCCCATAATAAACATGATAATGTCATATTACTACCATATTTGGGCACACTTTTTTTTTGTCAAACTATAGTTTGATAGTGTAGACAGAGCTGATTGTTAGGGTCCTAGGTCTACTTGTAGGCCTATAAGTTACAAAATCGATGGAAGATAACTTCAATAATGGATTTGTTAGCTTCAATTTATTCTCACAAGCTGTGGCATTTGTGATACAATACAACATAAAATGCCAGCAATTAAGTTATTAATTATTATGAAAGAAAACGCTTATTGTACAATGTCACTGCCAATTTGTGAATAATCACTAGATGAGGTATTAAGTTTCAGAAAATGAATAGTCTATGAAGACTGGAAACGTCGCAGATTTATTCAGCAGTTATTTAATAGATTAATAATTAATTATTTATTAACAAAAATTTACAAAAATGTGTACAACACGTACGAGATTAAAATACACCATGAATCATGTAGTGTAACATGGTATAAAACTTCAATGAAATTAAACATTAAAAGCAGAAAAACAGGAAATAAAATTGTAAAAAAATTTACTCCTTCCAAAAAAACAACCTCCATTAAATGTTACAGCTGTCTTCGGGTATATCTTAACTCACTATTGACAGTCGTGTATGAAATAAAATAAACAAATTCAAAACTCAAGCAACAAAAATATATGTTAATTACGGAGGAGGAATTGATGGAAGTTGGTTTGTTTTCGGTAAAGCAGTAAATCCTACGTCGTAGGTACCAGTTCGTGTCCTAAAGCACATGGCCTTAAAATGCCAGAGCAACGCTGTAGTTACTAAGATTACAATGACTATGATTACAGCTAAAACAGAAAGAACTATTATTAAACTGGATTTGTCGTCTGTATTTTGACCGATGTCATTTAAATATGGTAAAATTTCTTCAAAATCTACAGTAGATGTGAATTCTTTATCAAACCCATCATAAACTACTCTACATGTCACTGTTTCTTCAAGGTCATCTTCTTGAAAATTTGATATGGTTAGAACATTTCTTTCAGGGTTAAGAGTGACTCGATCACTTGCAATGCTTGTGAGAAATGAGAGAATGGTTAAGGGAAGGTCTTCGTCAAAGTTACATTGGAACGGTATGTTGCTACCGAAATCCACCTGTCCATTATAAGTTATATTGATTATTGGTATGCCAGGAAAAGGTATGATTTGGCATGATTCGACAGATCCCAATGCAGGACTGGTGATGTCACATCTGAATGTCACTCCACGATCTTCCTCCTGCAGACTAGACAAATCAACTGATAATGATGAATTCATTTCTGATGCCATAGACTTGACTTCGTCATTCCTAAACCACGAAATAGTTGGATTGGGATCTCCGCCTGGAGCAGAACATATAATCGATACATTGTTCCCTATGACAGGAAAGTCAATTCCACTTGGGTATGTTGCACTACATGATGGAGAATTTGGCCTTGTGATAATATCAAGAAAGGCGCTGACAGGAAAATGATATTCCGTTCTATCCCCACGAATTGTGGTATATCCACATTTATACTCGCCTTCGTCTGCATAGCCAACATTTTGAATAGTCAAGTTTAACCAGCCGTTGCTATCAACATTCCGGTTTAAAACCGCGTTTGATTCAGTATGAAACCATATAACCTGTTCTTCAAAGAGTTCTGAGAACTGGCATCGAAACGTAACATCTTCACCAACCAATTCAGTGATGTTGTCTGGTGCTTGACTAACAGACAAGGCGGTTATGAAGCCAGGTAAACAACAAAAACACAAGTAGTACAGCACTAGGTTCGACATCGTAAATTTATACTACACTACCAAATGTCCGTAGCATATAGTAGAAAATGATGATAGGAATGCGGAACTCAGGTTCGAAGTTCTAATTCCAAGCAATCGTTCCAAGGGTCTTTGATATTTTCTATTGTTGATAATATTTATTCAATATTGTCTACGTCACACATACAAATAATAACCACAATTTAATCGCCAGTGGCAATTTAAAAGCAAACAAAGCAAGTTGTTGTTATGTTAAATTATGTTTGTTATTGGGGATTGTGGGATTAAAGATCGGTTGACTAGACGTACACAATGATGTGCTCTTACCTGATATTATTAGTTCTCTACGTCAACAGTAGCTATAAACTCCCATCGCTGGTATTTATAATCGAATTGCACATTATAGCACGTTGATGAGATTTTTAGGTCGTATTAGAATTAGAGAGCAAACTGCCTATCATTGCATGATCCAACACGACTAGTGACGATCACTAACAAAACCTCTACAGCTGGTGCATCTGAATAGTATGCAATTGAATTGAACTAAAAATAAGCACAAGCTTAATGCAAATTTTTCTCCAAAACATTCCGTTTGGTTGACACATTTTAAGTACTGCACATCTAGAGCAATATCAGTTTATAAATGAATTTAGCTAACGATCAAACGATATATCATACTGTTAGAATGTGAAAAAATGGTTACAATAATGCAAAAAAAAAACAATTTAAAATTCAAATAATCTTTTATTGTACAAAAATATCAAGTATAGAAAAAAAAACTTGTATTAAGGCAGATTATGTAGGTAATTATTTAAATCACAAAATTATAGGGTTTGTTCTGATAATGCAGTGAGATTGTTTTTGAAAAAACTAACAAAAATTCGAATGAACTACAAACATGTACACCATCTACATAGGTACAGTTATACTTATAATATCCCTTTCACACGGTAGTTTTTAACGCGTGCACTTGCAAACTCCGGAGTTTTGCGATGTGAACGGGGAATAACTCACAAATGTGTTTTATAATGTGTTTGATTGCAGCAGAACCCCAGGACACCTCCAGGATTCGGAATTTGTCGATTTAATAGGAAAGCGTCCCCTTAATAATGGCGTCCCCTTAATTACCGTATGATGTCCCCTAGGGGGCTCCCAAAGAAGTTCTACTGTATGCAAACATCAAAACCATTCTTTATGAACCTTTCACAAAAAACTAACCACTGCTTCTAAATAATTACATTGTCGGTTTAGATGTATCGGTATGGGTTGCATTGTATTTATAAATCATATATATTTTCTGCTTTAAGTACTAACCCGTAATTATAACATTTAAGCAAACATGACGGCAAATAATTACAATTGTTTATAAGCCACACCTGGAAGAGTTGATTAAATAGTATATAAATATATTTTTCTTCTTTTACAACATAAAAATATACTAAATCAATATAATTATTTATGTACGAAAGTACTATAGCCTACTGTACAAACATGTTTTACATATCACATCGTTAATACCAGGGAAGTCCACTATTCCCCATGGAAGTTCACTCTTCCCCAGGGAAGTTCACTCTTCCCCAGAGAAGTCCACTCTTTCCCATGGAAGTCCACTCTTTCCCATGGAAGTTTACTCTTCCCCATGGAAGTTCACTCTTTCCCATGGAAGTTCACTCTTCCCCATGGAAGTCCACTCTTCCCCATGGAAGTTCACTCTTTCCCATGGAAGTCCACTCTTCCCCATGGAAGTTCACTCTTCCCCATGGAAGTTTACTCTTTCCCATGGAAGTCCACTCTTCCCCATGGAAGTTCACTCTTTCCCATGGAAGTCCACTCTTCTCCGTGGAAGTCCACTCTTCCCCGTGGTGGAAGTTCACTCTTCCCATGGAAGTTCACTCTTCCCCATGGAAGTTCACTCTTCCCCATGGAAGTCCACTCTTCCCCATGAAAGTTCACTCTTCCCCATGGAAGTTCACTCTTCCCCATAGAAGTTCACTCTTCCCCGTGGAAGTCCACTCTTCCCCATGGAAGTTCATTCTTCCCCATAGAAGTTCACTCTTCCCCATGGAAGTTTACTCTTTCCCATTGAAGTCCACTCTTCCCCATGAAAGTTTACTCTTTCCCATAGAAGTTCATTCTTTCCCATAGAAGTTCATTCTTCTCCATGGAAGTTCACTTTTCCATGTCAGTATTAACATACAATTCGGTGTCTAGCTTTTGAAGAAGATGACTGCATATTTCGATAACAAAATAGGTCTTAAATTAAAAGCTGGTCTATAAAGGGTAATTAGTTACAGGAAGACAAATAATCGTCACAAGATGTATCACTATTATTTTAACTTATAAACGAATGTTCAGTATATTACATTTTAAATAATATTACTATAGGCATAAGAGCAATAAAATCGGACTGTTTTTTTATTTTCAAATCATGGTTGATTCGGCTTTACCTTTTGCATTTAATCGGTTTCAAAATATACTTGTTTTACACAATCATTTTCATATTTCTGAGCAGTGTGTGTCCCCATGGACAAATTTACTTTTCCCTGGTTAATCTTAATCTATCTTTAAAATAATACTGTGAGAATCTCTCTCGTTCAGTTTTGAAGAATCTGGCAAACGGAAGCACACAGTTTGTTCATTTTACCAACTATATAAATATATGATTGGCACAATGCAGTATAAATATATGCTTTTAACAACATTTTAATAGTATTCCTTTTCATCGCCTACCAAAAATCCAGAGTTTTCACACATAATTGTGCACACCATACAGAACGCATATGTGCGCGTGGCCCTGTGTGCGTAAAATCTGGAGATTTGCTAGCCGATGTGAAAGGAATATTGGTGTCCAGAGACAAGTCCAAAATGTCCTAAACATTGTTTTTCTTATCGTGGTCAGTAAAAACAAATTACATTAGGCCTACAATCTTTAAGCTACCTTCCTTCCAACAACCCTAAGTTTACACATTAGTAAGCTATACATTTCCGACTACCGAAGTAATACATTTACTTTTTCAGTAACGATCTGAAACTTTCAACTTAACTTACTTTTGTTGGAGAGGTGTTTGTAATTTGTTCACACCATTTCAATCTCCATTTTAACTTAAGCTTGGCTCCCTGTTAGACCCAACGCAATGCCGTGAGAGAACTGCAAATAATTTGACCAATTAGGAGGCTTGGATCGTCCGAACTATCACTTACGATTGGTCAACTCACTTAAATCAATCATTAACCTGTACCAGTGGACTTGCTTCATTTGCATATTGCCTACCACCTGACTTCCATAAACTGGATTAATAGAAAACCAGATTTAATATCAAGTTAGCAGCAAATTATGCTTTTAATTTATTTTATTTATTTATATATATATATATATATATTTGTTCGTTTGTTTATTTTGTATCATAACTACTTACAGGCATTATAACTCCTATTATTATGTACCACTACTTTATATTATATAGATATACCTCAAAATAAAATAGAACTTTATTTTTAAATTGGCAATTTGAGTTGTTTTATCTTATATTTTTAGATAAATGTTATCTTACATTAATTACAAAAGTTGATTGGAAAGTACTGTCCTTTAATGAAAAAAACCCAATAAAAATTACAATAAAATTAGCAATAATACTGTATATGAATACAAAAAAAGTATCATGTACACATATGGAACTCCTATAGATCTGGTTGGTGTTCATACATGTTGTATCAAAGTAACGTAAACTAATACATAACATAGTAGTAAAGGTAATTACACTACATCTAAATGTGCAATTCTTCTTCAATACTGAAGTTTACACTGCCAATTTATAATATTAAGATAATTTCATATATACGAGGCAGGAATATAAAAACGTATTTGTTGAAGATATATTCTTACATATTTTACTTCCATAAAACACAGTATTATTATTAGTATTATCATGTCACTTATAGGACTCTATTGCATGTATCGATAGTATAATACATTTGAAAATTATAAAACTAATATATTTTAAACTTGTTTTAAAGAGTTTTACCGACAAGATACTGTACATTGGAAGACATTTTGTGGACAAACTTTGACAAAAGTCAACAACTTATGTTTTGTGTACAGTGGTTGTCATGAATACTAGAATGACTAAGTGGACTCACAAAATCATGTGTACTACTTTCGTTTAGAAAATTTATTAATGTCTATAAAATATTTTCAGAAATAGGCAGTAAAAATATCCAGAAAAAGGCATTTAAAATTGAAACCAAAGTTTGAAAAAAAAATGAATCATAATATGGTGAAAAAACACTAGTAACGTCAGGTTTGAAGTACACCATTTATTTTCAAAAGGATAAAAGTCTGAGATTGAGAATGTTCTGCCGTTTTGGTTGTTATGCTACAACCGACTTATGGAGTAATTTCCCCAGGTAATTAATCCAAAAGATTGTATTTGTAGTGGAAACGTCATTGTGGAGTAAGATAGGCTTACTCCACGTATGCGCCAAGAAACAAACAGATGGATACGCAAAGTAACACAGAAGATTCGCCACAATTCTCAATTTAATATCATACACTTAATTCATCTAATGAAACCTAACGAGATTGTCCAATATTTTCAAAATTAATTAAAAAATTATCATATCATATAAATATATTTTTTTTTGAAAAAATAATTTCATTATAAAAATAATTACATAGAATAATTTGCATCTTCGAAAACTCTTTGCTGCAAAATATCATTTTCTCCTAATTTTTGATACCGAACATCTTTAAACGCAGTTTCATTTCTTCTGAGTTTGAAAAATATACAAAATGCTAACGAAACGCATATAACTATTAGGATTGAAACTACGCCGACAACTTTTACGTATGCGTTGTTTTGAAGAGGAAGAGATAAAAGAACGCAAACTGTATCACGTTTGGTGTAATCTTTACTGCATTCAATACACTCTGTCTGCATCCCGCCATAGCATGTAGAGCAAGACTCATGACACTCTTCACACCATGTGTCCTTCAGAAAAAAGCCGTTTTGACACTTACTAGACTCATCGCGTCTACTCGTGCATCCATTGACACCGGCACCTAAACACGAGGAACACTCTTTGTGACAAGGCAAACAAGATTCTTTGAATCCAGTCTCCCAAGGTTCTTTAATTGCTGCTCTATATTTGCCTTCTGGACATGGTTTGGTTGTTGGACGTTCTTGTAAACAATTAGTTTCTTCTCCACCGTAACAGGTGAAACATCGTTGGTGGCAGTGTTGACAGATTCCTAGACCATGATCAAGATATGTTCCATCAGGGCAGTTGTCAATTGTTGTTGATTTCATTAAAATACAATCAAATGGGTTTGGCCCGGTGCATGTTGTACAATCTGAATGGCATTGTTTACAAATGTTGCTGGCCATTTCCAAAAAGAATCCTTGAGAACAGGCAGCGACTTCTGGAGTGGTTGCTGCTGCTTCGTCTAAACAACTTTCATAGTTGTTACATTTTAAACAACCTTCAAGACAAGTCCTGCATTGCCAAGTTGACACATCCAAGTAGCTACCAGTGACCACTTCACCATTTATAACGGGTCTACATTCTGGAACATCTTTTACCTCTAAGCATCCTTCTGTACCTTCTGCAATACATGTGTGACATGATGGATGGCATAAATTACAGGTTCCTTCTCGTTCTCTGTAGTAACCTTCAGTACAGTCATAATCTGTCTTGTTTGGTGGTGCGTCAGTCATTTTTCTGTTGGTAGTTGGTATTTGTTCTTTAGTGCTAGGATTTGGTTTTGTGGTTAATTTCTCGGTCGTATACTTTTTCTCAGTGGTAGATATTGGCTTAATAGTTGTTCTTTCCACACCTGTAGTTTTTTCAGTGGTAGGGTTTGTTTGATTGGTCGTTTGTTGACTACTTAGTTTTTCGCTTGTTATACTCTCAGTGAAAGTTACTTTAGTGGTTGACTGTGATGTTTTAGTGGTTGGTTTTACTGGTTTAGTGGTTGGTTTTACTGGTTCAGTGGTTGGTTTTACTGGTTCAGTGGTTGGTTTTACTGGTTCTGTGGTTGGTTCATATGGTTTAGTGGTTTTCTGTGCTGCAATTGGTTCGCTAAGTGGTTCATTTACCGTTTCTGTGCCATATAATTTTAATGTCCAAGATGTCAAGAAACCTGAAACAAAAAGAAATATTTGATTTATTTTTATTTTGTTTTATTCAATTTTAGGCAAATTGCCAAGGATAACCACAAGTGAACTCAATCACAGTCCTTGTCTCAAAGGTGGCTCTCCTGTTCACACGACAAACATAAACACAAGATGCTCTACATAAACAAAGACTTTAGAGATTACAAGTCTTTGGGAGTGGAATTGAACCCAGGACCCTTAGATTGAAAAGAAAATCAAATCAAAGGATTTTCTACTAATTAAGGTATCAACTACAAATGATTTCAGATTGTAGTATTAATGAATAATGATTTTCTATTGTATTAATAAAACAAAACTGGTACTGTTAAATAATCCAGGGCTATTTAAATGTAGTAGAAAAACAGTTTTGATATGAATGCCTACCGGTATTATATGAGCTTCCTTTGTTTTCGATCTGCAATGTCCATTTTCCTTGAGGTTGTTCTCCCCATGTATGAGTGCTCATAAACTCCCAGTTAGAAAAGCCAACTCCTGATGCATCATGTGGTCTCTTAGGCAGTAGCATCGCAGATGTACCCATTGGAGACGTGAGGTGGATAACCAGGTCACCGCGCCGAGGGAACGTTATAGATAACACTGCATGGACTTTCTCTAAGTAATTCAATTTCTCAGAGGTTCCTGCACAACCGTCACTTATATGGTCCAACAATAGCTTTCCCTTGATTTGTCTGATAATATAAAAAATAAATAAGTTGAGGACAAAGCTTCAAATTCAGGAATGTAATAATTGTAATTTGAGTGCAAAAAATTTAATTTATGAAGGAAAATATATTCATATTAATTTACAAACAGTATAATAAAGAAATACTGATAAGACGAACTAAGAAAGCTAGCACTCATAGACTACCAACACCACTGTTGGTTTGTGTAATTTATTGTGGCCATACAGGGACATTGGTAAGTGTTTCTTCACTCGAATCTTTGACACAGTTCTGGCAAATGTTAGGTGTAGCTGAAACAACATACATACTGTATGCAGATCTTAAGTCCTATATAATATAAGAGCACTGAAACTATTCTTACTAGGGCTACAGTGTAATAAAGTATCAAACTAACAACATTATCCAATGAGGTAAACACAGTTCATCTCATTGAGCACATTGCTATACCCACAGTATTACTAATCAAATGGAAATGTATACAGTGGGTCTGGTTAAGGACAGAACACCACTTCACTGGCCCAAATTAACATTAACACTTAAACCTTGGTAGTGCTCAAAATTACATGAGTGTTAATATGATAAGCTTATTTTGCTCACATTTACATTTAAGCATAAAAACTACATATATTTTACCAATAGTTTATCTGATAATATAAGAGTAACACTTACTTGCGTTGTGAGACAACAGCCTTACTACATGTTTTCATAGGAGGTACAGTTGGCCACCTTAAGGCTAAATCTACCATAGCTGAAGCATCCATCAATCCAAATCCATATGAATGACTTACTGAAAACCGAATGAATAATATACTTTGAAAATACAGAACTTTATTTCTCCTATTTGGTATAAATATGATATGATAGTGCAGTGCTGTTCTGTGCGAGTGAGTGGTCGAGCGGTTAAGACAGTGGAACTGTAATTACGTAGCCATAACATTGGCAAGGGTTCGAGGCTCACTCGCTCAATGGTTCTGGTGGTAGAACAAGTCAGAAAAGGACTATAAACCGTAGGTCCAGTGTTCACATCTAGCTCATGTGCACTTTAAAAGAATCTTTTGAGACGAGTAGGGGGTTACCCCGGTGTACTAGTGCACACACAGCCACTGATCATAACTGGGCCCTCTGTGAGACCAGTCTTTGACTGAAGAGGTTAACAAGTATAAATAAATAACAAATTCAAATAGGTGTAGCCTCCTCTTTTGAAAAGAGAAACATAGAAAGTCATGGTGGCCCACTTTAATTCTTAGTTTCCACTTTGATGCAACACAAGGAAAGAAAGCAACAGTATACAAATACATAGGATTAAAATTCCTTAATTGACTAATAAAATACCTTTAAATCCAGCTCCATTTGTTATCCAGTCAGATTCGTCAAGATGTTCTGGCCTGGCAGTATTAACCACAATGTGTTGCAGGTCACGCCATGTCAGATTAGGGCTGCAAAAATTAAATAAGTGATATTTAATGATAGCATGGGGCAGTACCATAGACTGAGAAGCAATGAAGCATGACATACATGTGTTTAATGCAGACTACACTGATTGGTTTATACATATGCTAAATAATCTTTGGTACTAGATTATGCAAATATAAACAAGCAAACAAAATAAAACGTGAAAGTAAAAAAAAAATGAACTTAAATTTAACAAGTATTAAACTCTGTCTATACTATCAAACTCCATGTGGCAACAAAATGTGATGTGCCCATATATGGACAGGATGTCACTACCATATTTGGGCATATCACTACCATATTTGGGCATATCCCTACCATATTTGGGCATATCACTAGCATATTTGATAGTGTAGATACAGCTTAACATTTAATCAATCTAGAAGTAAGCGACAACTTACTTGGCTTCTAATGCCAGAGCACAGATAGCAGCAGCAAGTGGAGCAGAGGCTGATGTCCCACTGTGTTGTTTTGTACATCCCTTTCGAAGATCAACAGTTACCTGTAAAATACATCAAGAAAAATAAATTAATAAGGTTTCAATGTTGTATATTAGTTGTTCATTTAAGGGATTATGTCAAAATTAATCTATTACAGTAACTTTAAGCAGTTAGTAACATATTAAAATATATTTAAAAAATAATTAAATTTATGGTAACAAATATTTAGCCAAAGAATTACCACTTGTTTTTCTCTAGTGCTACCACTACTATAAGTTGTCGCCAGCGTTGATGCACATCTCTCTGAATACCATGGAACTTTTCCGTTCTCAGACACGCTGCTGACCGATAATGTATAGATGGTGTTGGTATATCCATCGCAGTTACAACTATCTTCCATCCTCCCTCCGTTTCCAGATGCCCATACAAAAATCGAACCTAGACCACCTCGTCCCTGAAAACAAAACATGTATGGTAATTAAATAATCATAATAATTATCTAAAAGGCAAACCTAGATTGATACAGATCTACACAACTTATACTACTGTATTTTTGCCATATTGTAAAACATCAATTAACACTCATGTCAACTTGTTGATAGGTTCATCAGTGATGCTTTGCTTGATAAGAAACATGCAAGTTTTCCAGGAATGGGTGGGGGAAAAGCGTGCTGTCTATATTACAGTATAAATATGCTGTCTATATTATAACTACTCAACTCCACAACCAAAATCCTACTACAGGTATTTTTATATTAAATTCAAGATGAATGTGGTGTATTAATTAAATAGAAGTTTACTATTTTAAACAGTAGGTGTTTTTATTTGTTGTATGGTTAGAATATTTGTATTTGTTGAAGCCTGACTGTTCCATTCAATTTTACTCCTCCTTATTGAATAGAAACCCTATTCAATTGTTTGAAGGTTTGCATGGCGAAATCAATATGTTTATATAAAGTTTGCGGTACACAACACATAAATACTTTGATCGTCCTCAGGAGTGAGAATGAGGAACCCCGGAGGACGATAAGAAGTATTTTAATCGAAATGTCGAGAAGCTCAACAGTTTATTTTCAGATCTACACATATGGTGTACTGCAAACTTTATATATAAAACCATATTCAACTCATAATCATCCACTATTTATATACCAAAAAATAAGTAGAATTATTTCAATTCAAAATCAAAATATTTAAAAAAATACATAAATCATAAATACTACATAAAAATCCATAACCTATACAGACATATGGTAATACTTTATACCACCATATGCTAGATGACATGCTGTTATTAATGTTTACATCCTGACCGAAAGCAAAATACCATACATATCCCTTCAGGAAACCAAGAAATGTGGTAGCATAATGTTTAAAAACAGATCATGTTTCAGATTCATATAATACATTTATTAATATTACATTATATTATGTACAAACTCCCACAAAAATACAAATATTCATATACAGTGTCTGGGTAGGTGTCAAAATGTATTGAAGGTATTCTGAAGTTGCTTAATGTCGGTACGTTGTTGAAATTAAAGCTGGATGGAATGCCATCAAAAAAGCTTTAGGTGGAAGACTTGTTATCCCATGGAGGTATCATGGCTGTCCCCACCTACAGTAGCACACCACAATTAAATTATTATTTGATCTTTTATTTGAAAGAAACTTTGGTAATATATTATTTTAAGGTTTCAATGACCAAAAGCTGTTTCAATCAATATGTTTTGATTGTTCTCAGGAGTGAAAGTGCAGGTAGTTCAGGAAATGGGAATATAACTTAAGTTGGGTGGGATTATTTATGAAACTAGCTGCAGACCAAGGATGATCAAAGCATATTCATAAACACTTTGAGAAGCTTTAACAGTTCTTTTTTACATGGTGTACCGCAAACTTTACATACAAACACATTATCTAGGGAGGTTTTTTTTTTTTGCAGTTTCTTCTGTTCTTCTATGTCATTTTACAAGATGCTTTGCCAATTAATTCAATGCTTGAATTTGGGTTAATTATAAATATTGTATGTTCCGCATCGGTGCACGGTTTGGATTCCTTGAATTGGCTTTGCAGTAGTCACACAAGCTTTCACAACTCTAGTCATGCTCTGTTACTCTTGTAGATGTAGTGTAGGATTTTCATAGGACATTTTCTGAATCAATTTGAATTTAATTTCAAAACTTTCGTGACATGGCATCTGTAAATAAAATTCCTTCATTCATCACATTCACAGTAGGGGACTTCAACATAATAACTTATTTCTTTCCAAACATTCTTTATGGTAGAGCATTTACAAAAAAACACCTATACTGGCGCCAATATATAAAATGAACAACAAATGAAAAAGTAGTAATAATATATTTATAATAAATTGTATTATGTCAAATTAATATAAAAAAAATAATGTAAATAATTACTGTTATATTAAACCATAGTTAGTAATACCAATGATTCTTATAGTTAGTTTTCAATAATTATAGTTATATCAATATATGTTATAAACGTTTAATACCAACATTTTATTGGTCCGTAAACAAGAGAGTAGAGATGACATATTTTTTGATCTTTACAATATCTAAAAATGGATTTTTTAAACAATATAAAAGAAAAAATTGTATGAAAATTTCCCCTACAAACCCAAAGTAAAAGAATACTATTCTAACAGGTCATGTTACATAATATGTATATTTAAAAAAAAAAAATCTCTTAAAACCCAAAATGCAATCATGCCACCCAGCAGGGTTTCATTTTCAATATAATCGATACTTACTGGAAGTTATTAACACAAAACGCAATTCTTCCAGGGGAAAAAAACAACATTGTTACTACATAAAACAGAATGTCCTAAATACGAAAGCATAGTGACATCATAATTCTTGGATGATGCTGTTTGCAGTATTTCCTTGTGGTTTATTATGACCTCATAGATCCTGTTGTCTGTCATATCATATGACACATTAAAAATATTTTACTTTTTACAGAAAAAAAACAACAACAGAAAAGAGTTCTTTTTTCAATAAATTTCAATAACTTTTTAACATCGTTTTTTTGCCATTTTAACAGTAACATTTATATAGCACCCATTGCTATGGTAAACTGATAATCAGCAGCGCTTCACATACCGCCATAACATTTGGTAAAAAGTCTTTCAATGTTTTTAAACTGATAATAGTCATTCAAATGTTTAATGTAACTTGGCAAATTGTTCCAAATTCTCGGTCCACCAAAGGAAAACGAGCGATCAGCAAATGCCTTTCCTTTGTGGAATGGCTAACATCACTAGTACTATAACGTGTACTGCGAGTTACACCCCATATAGAAAGTAAATCTCTTAAATAACTTGGTGCAGAACGTTTAAAGACCCATTCCCTACAAGTACAATTTTTGACGTTTTGCAAAAATAATGAGATAATTAGATTAAATAAATAATAATTAAATCTAAAAAACGTAGGGAATTGGACTTTCAGTGAACACCAGAATACAGAATACAGAAATTTATTGGTCCAAAAGGAAATTTGTTTCGTTAACAAGCTCTCAAACAATTCATTAAAAATAATAATAAAAATAGCAAGCCAAACAAGGCTTGCTATTTTATATTAAAATTTCAATAGAAATTGTCATAAAATTTTACCTTCATGGCTCCATCTTTAAATGCTTGACGCGCTAATTTGCCAGGGCCATCAACCGTTTTGCCATCATCATCTGGACCCCAGCTAGCACTGTAGATGTCTACGTGTTGAGGTTGATGTGCCAGTGAACGCGCTTCCACTATATCTGTCACATCACCATCAAGCATCCGTACACCTATAAAAAACAGGTAAGCAACTATTATCTATAAAACTACCTATTCCTGCCATATGATTGGTTAATATACATCACATGCCATGCATTATTTGGTTCTTATTGCATTGTAAAGGTTCTAATTAAAGGTTCTATTGTAGGCCTATTGACTGACGTTGCATATCAATTTGTGGGATGTGCCATCTACTGCTGCTCTACTTTTAAATCGGAGCAATGCTTTTTTGAATGGCCTAGACTTTGCAATTAATTCAAGTTTGACAAAAAAGTGTGATGTGCCCAAATATGGTAGTAATATGCCTAAATATCATCATGTCTATATATGGGCATATCACTTTTTTTTGTCACATGAAGTTTGATAGTGTACACAGAGCTTAATAAAAATATTCTTTTCATTCAACTCATAAACATCATTACTTTTTTTTTCTTTTCTTTTTTTTTCTTTTCTAATATATTTAGGCAAATTGTCAAGGATAACCATAAGCGAATTCATTCACTATCCTTCTTAAAGGTGGCAATCCTGTTCACAAGACAAACATACACAAGATGCTCTACATAAACCAAGTCTTATTACAAGTCTTTGGGAGTGGAATTGTAATTTTTAGAAAAATCCTGACATATGACAGGATTTGAACCCAGAACCCTTGAATTGGTAGCCAAGCATCATAACCACCAAGCCTCAACTCCACTCCAATTTTATTTGTATATAGTATCACATTGTATTTAGGTTAAGATTAATCTGTAGAGATTTTTGGTATCATTATAGACCGGCAGCCCAGAGACATTTGGTTAGATGAGCTAGGTACCAATATCTGACTATTTAAGTGTGTTGGGGGTCACTTGAAGTCAATGAAAATGGGAGTCTGCCGGGTACCCCCTGCTGCGTCTAGACCGGGGGGACCCCGAAACGTGCTAAAAAATCGGCCCAGGTTAGATGAGAGAGATACCACCTAATTTTACCACCATGGGATGCCCATTGGCATCCTTATACCAGTATCACAAACGACAGACTTTTTCTCTGCTGCAAAAGGCCCGCCAGACCCCCCGAGGGAGGGCCTAAAATGGGGTTAGCATAGATGAGTGAGGTACCACTCAAAAGTAATGCCAAATGAACAAGTTGTGTTCATACAATACTAAATGGATAACAACAGACTAATTGTCTGCTGCACCGCAAGTGCCAGACACCCTAAAGTTAGACTAGAGACCCCCCTTCCCCCAACTAGCCCAGCTTAGATATTGTAGATACCACCAGCAACCAATGTTATATGATTTAGCACATAGTAAGCAATACCAAATGACCTATTACAGACCATCTGTACACTGCCTTGGCCCTGGCAGACCCCTCTAAAGTTCGACTTGTCACACCATTTACCCCAAGTATGGCCTAGCTTAGATATTGTAGATATCACCAGCACCAGCAGCATAAACAACACCTAAAACAACATGTTTAATTGAATAAAGTTTAACTTTAATCGAACTAACACAAAACAATTGAAAATATATCACATCAATGACGATAAAATGACCATTACCATTCTAAAGGGAAAATAGTTTAAGAGTTTCACTTAAAACTTATATAAGCCAAATATATATAACAAGTATGTATTCGGGTAAATTTAGCATTCCTTGCCTTTGGATGTCAAAGATACATTCGTCTGTAACTCTTGGACCTATTTTAAGAGAAAGCTTAGTAATCACCTTAATTCAAATTCAGGATTGTATTAACTTAATCTAAAGTGATTTGGTTAATTAATAGTGGGTAATTTTAAATGCTGTATATTATAATCTTAATCCTGTATATATATATATATTTATATAGATGCGTTTAGGCTGCAAGAGTGTTCAATTGGAATCAAGAGCGAATATATATTTTTATAAAGTAGATGGAACACGGACGTCTATCACAGTGTTTCACGTTAAACGATCTTCAGATAGACTGAACAATACCGTATCTCGATCGAAAAAATATTTTAAAAAAAATTATATATATATATAATTTTTTTTTTATGTAGTTTATTTATGTAGATATGTAGTACTGTATCTATTAAAAAAGGTACTTGAACAAAATTAATATAATCTTTTACAAAAATGCTTGTCAACTCAATGAGATCCAAATTGGCAATTGCCGCAAAATCCTCACTGAGTTTGACGTTGAAATTCACTCTAGAATCCTGCATCTCTGAGTTTCAAAACAAACTCAGGATTATCGCCAATGATTGCCGTAAGCAATCAACGGTAATGGCCTGAAGGGGACATCACAAATTTGGTCTACCTGCAGACTTGGTCATTTCAACACAAATGACTCTACCTTCGGATGACTTCAGGGCTTTTAGGAAACCCTGCAGAAGGTTCGTTGGGACTTATAACAAGATTCAGTTGTTGAAATTAATTGTCGACTTTCCGATGGAGAGAAAAAACTTCTTTCCTGAGGACTTAAATTCTGGCCAAAACCAAGGCAGGTCGGCGCACAACAACTATCTTTGGATATGGAGTCTTTCTCCAGAAGATTACGATTACGTGAATATTTTGGTGATTCAGACAGCAGCACCACGCAAAACGAAGGCAACGTTAACAAATTTAAACCAAAAAGTTCCTGGAATCCACCTAAAAATCGTTGTCCAGCTTTAGAAACATTTATCCAGGCTATTGAGGAGGATGTACAAAACTACGTCCCGAGTCCAGATAAACGTGACAATGTCTCAAAACAAGAGAGGCAGGAGGCAGGCCGTTGCCACATTGCGTCAGCCTAATGATATCATCATTAAACCCGCTGATCGCTGATAAAGGTTCTGTCACTGTTGCTATGGACATCAAATTTTATGAAGAGGAATACTTAAGACAGGTAAACAATCCTCTTCATTATATATCGTAAACTTACAACGGATCCCATCCCGGAAATTGCGGATAAGGTGGCCAAATCTGTTTCTGTGATGGTAAAAAAACACTCCATCGATCCTAAGATTGAACCTCATTTGGTACAGTTCCAGGCAGATTTTATTTCCTACCTAAAACCCACAAAGCAGGCAGTCCTGGTAGAACCATTATTTCGGGCAATGGCACTGCTACAGAGAAAATTTCTGAATATGGGGATGATTTACTTAGACCATATGTGACTGATCTCTCTTCATACATTCAGGACTCCACGGACTTTATCCGCAAAATTAACCAAATTCAAAATTTACATAATAATTCTGTTCTGGCTACATTAGATGTTTCATCGTTGTATACTAATATCCCTCACGAAGAAGGAGCCGACGCATGTATTTTAAATTACAAACAAATTCCAGCCAAAACGCCTACTGAAGCTCATTTATGAGAACTGGTCATGTTGATTTTAACCTACAACAATTTTATTTTTGGAAATGACCATTACCTTCAAATTCATGACACAGCGATGGGCACAAAAATGGCGGCATCTTTTGCAAATTTATTTATGGGAAAATTTGAGGCCAAATTTCTGTCCCTCAAACCTAATAAACCACTTTTTTGGTTTTATTTTATTTATTCAAGATCCAACAGTGTAAAGAAAAAACACCAAAACAGGATCGCCATAAAATATATATTTAGATACATTGACAACATCTTCATGGTCTGGACCCATGGTGAAGATAATTTGGAATTTTTTCTTCTCAATATTAATTAATTATTAATTAATTAGAATCGTACCGAAGAACTAACCGGACATCTCCAAAACAGGATCGCCATAAAATATATATTTAGATACATTGACAACATCTTCATGGTCTGGACCCATGGTGAAGATAATTTGGAATTTTTTCTTCTCAATATTAATTAATTATTAATTAATTAGAATCGTACCGAAGAACTAACCGGACATCTCCGGAATAGAAATTACAAGAAGGAATACATCGAAACTGCTATAAAGAAAGCAAAAGATATTCCTCGATGTCAAACACTGACGTACAAACCACGTCAGCCAAGTTCGACCAGAGTGCCATTGGTCACAACCTATCACCCTAGGTTGCCTCCATTACGAACTATTACTTATAGCATATGCCCATTCTACAGTCCACAGAATGTCTCAGGACTGTTTTTCCGGAACCACCCATTATTGCATTTCGTAGACCTCCCAACATTCGTGATATATTAGTCAGATCCAAATTTAAGAGTGAAATTTACTCTCATGACAGACAAAATTTGCGGCAAATCTTGCAAAACTTGTTCATTGGTTGATTCTACTGAACAATTTAAGAGTAACCAAACTGGCCGCATTTTTCGGCTAAGACAATCAATTAATTGTCTAACCAAAAACGTCATTTATCTCATATACTGTAATTTTTGTGGCAAACAGTACGTCGGAGAAACAAAAAACACTCTCCGTATGAGAATGACACAACACAGATCATTAAAGCTCGATCAACCTGTAGCCGAACATTTTAATTCAGCTGGTCACTCGATTGCAAATTTCAGAGTTATTGCAATATTCCATGATGTCAAATGGAGCGACAAAACTCGCAAAGACAAAGAAAACCACTGGGAATTACAACGTAAAACCACAAAACATTTTGTACTTAACATTAGAAACATACTCCCAGGTCGGTAAAATTATTCCAATGACTACCAAAATTTAAGTTTCAATATTAACCACCATTTAAGCTGTTTTTGAGTTTCATTCCAAAATTGTTTATATCTCTACCAAGCTACCTTCTTTGTTTTCTACTCTTATTCAGACTCCACCCTGTCTCCTTTTGTTGTATTTATTTTATTCCTGTCCACCCAGGCAGCACTTACCAGTTCTTATACTATGACGTTATCCAAATTCCTTCACTTGCACTGATAAAGGGCTAGTGTTGCCCGAAAGCTCTGCTAACGTTTCTGACTGTTTTACTTTATCCTTTTGATTTAGCTTTTCGCTTTTTTTGTATCTCCATTGAGATCCAGCCACTGATACCCACAGCATTGTCATTTTTTCAGTTATTTGCCTTTGGATTTATATATATAAATATGAATACAGGATTAAGATTATAATATACAGCATTTAAAATTACCAACTATTAATTAATCAAATCACTTTTGATTAAGTTTCTACAATCCTGAATTTGAATTAAGGTGATTACTAAGCTTTCTCTTAAAATAGGTCGCAAGAGTTACAGACGAATGTATCTTTGACATTCAAAGGCAAGGAATTCCAGATCCTCACAAATCTAGCAGGAATGTTAAATTTACCCGAATCCGTACTTGTTATATATATATTTGGATTATATAAGTTTTAAGTGAAACTCTTAAAACTATTTTTCCCTTTAGAATGGTAATGGTCATTTTATCGTCATTGATGTGATATATTTTCAATTGTTTTGTGTTAGTTCGATTAAAGTTAAACTTTATTCAATTAAACATGTTGTTTTAGGTGTTTTTTTTTTGCTGCTGGTGTTATCTACAATATCTAAGCTAGGCCATATTTGGGGTAAATGGGGTCTCTAGTTGAACTTTAGATGGGGTCTGCCAGGGCCAAGGCAGTGTACAGATAGTCTGTAATAGGTCATTTGGTATTGCTTACAATGTGCTAAATCATATAACATTGGTTGCTGGTGGTATCTACAATATCTGAGCTGGGGTAGTTGGGGAAAGGGGGGGTCTCTAGTCTAACTTTAGAGGGGTCTGCCAGGGCCAAGGTAGTGTACAGATAGTCTGTAATAGGTCATTTAGTATTGCTTACAATGTGCTAAATCATATAACATTGATTGCTGGTGGTATCTACAACATCTAAGCTGGGCTAGTTGGGGGAAGGGGGTCTCTAGTCTAACTTTAGGGTGTCTGGCACTTGCGTTGCAGCAGACAATTAGTCTGTTGTTATCCATTTAGTATTGTATGAACACAACTTGTTCATTTGGCATTAATTTTGAGTGGTACCTCACTCATCTATGCTAACCCCATTTTAGGCCCTCCTTTTGGGGGGTCTGGCGGGCCTTTTGCAGCAGAGAAAAAGTCTGTCGTTTGTGATACTGGTATTAGGATGCCAATGGGCATCCCATGGTGGTAAAATTAGGTGGTATCTCTCTCATCTAACCGGGGCCGATTTTTTAGCACGTTTCGGGGGTCCCCCGGTCTAGACGCAGCAGGGGGTACCCGGCAGACTCCCATTTTCATTGACATCAAGTGACCCCCAACACACTTAAATAGTCAGATATTGGTACCTAGCTCATCTAACCAAATGTCTCTGGGCTGCCTGTCTATTAGTGGTATTACCTTCAACAGAACAATACAAATATCAAAGTATCATTCTATACACAAGTGTTTTTAAACAACTGTGTATAACAGTACCAAAGAAGCAGTCATTACCAAAAGGCTATTTATTCAAAATGACATCTTGATCATTAAAACACAGATCTGTGACGTCAGTCTAAGTCTAAACTGTCATCGTTAAAGACAAGATCATTAAGCGTGCAAATTTTGCATTAGAGCGAAACCATTACATGAATCTTTAAGGTTATTTTAAAGTAATCCTTAAGGAGGAAATTGAAATATGTTAAAGCTTCAGGCATAAAAGATTTGAAGTAATAAAAATGTAAATATGCTCTATATGTAACCTGTTGTTGAGGAAAAAATATCCTTAGGTTGAAATTGAAATAAAAATAAATAAATGTCAAAACTCAACTGATTAAAGAATGCGTGTATATTAAAAGATGAGAGTTCATCTTGTATGGTTTAATGAAAATAACTATTACAGTCATCAACCTTCTCATTTACAAACTGCTTTCAGAGCAAGGGACCTGTAAACTTTTGAAAACAATTTCTCAATCAATTTCTTGGTTTACAACTATTAACCTTGGTACTATATTCAGCAGAAAGACCTCTTTTGTGATCGCAAATAAAAATCAGAAAAGTCAAAAGTCAACGAACATACAAATGAACAGTGTACTTCTACATAGACAACAAACTTTTCTGCGATTAGTACATACTTTTTTAAACAACGTAATACAGCCAACTCTCTCAATACCCACAGGCTTGTCTAATGTGTCTGACTTTCCAGAAATTCTAGTAATTGGAATGTGTTTTTAATTGTAAAAGATATTATGGAATCTTTTGGACCTCTAGAAAGTCTGGTTTTTGAGGAGTTTCTGGTTCTTAGAGAAACTGGTGTTTAGGAGTCACATCAAACATTGAATGAAAACAAGTATTTAACAGAAAGAATACAGTAGAGTAAGATTTTGATGGCGATTCCATTCCATCAACTTCAAGAATACAAGAAGTTTATAACCAACTATGGCAGGAACTAGGAATGAATGATGTTGATAGTTTGTCCCAATACTAATTTCTTGCTTATGAATAAATTCAGTGTTACCTCCAATATTGGCGTTGTAAGCGACGCCAACGGAACATACATTGTTATTGGCTTCAGCAGCTACTTCTCCAGCACACCGAGTGCCATGTCTGCAAGAAATTATGAAATTCAAGAATGAATAAGCAGCATTTAAAGAATTATGTCAAATATGTATATAATTGATTATCATTTTACAAGTTGCTTGAGTGCAAACTTCGTAAAATGATAGGTCATCATATATTATCGTTTATCTTTTCTTCTGCTCGTCTTTGGAATGATCGGCCACAAACTATTAAAGTGGCAACATCAATCAACATTGTTATAAAAAGTCTTTACACCATTTTACTTTTTCACTCAAGCTTCTGTGAATACTGTTCTGGCAAGCTCTCAGTCTCATATGGGAGCTTCAAAGTGCTGGAAAATGGAGCAGTGTAAATGGTTCCTCTGCTTCTTATTAATTTTTCTTAGGATCATTTTTGTGTGTAAAGCGCTTACTGTACATTAGGAGCTATATAAAACTACCATTATTATTATTATTACAGTGTTTATATGTTATATACTGACCTGTTTTCATTTCGGAAGTCATATCGTGGTTGTGGATCATTGTCATGATCATTTACATCATAACTTGCCTTACTATCCTGAAAAATACAAATGTATTCAATATTAAAAATCAAAGTATGTCTAAAAGAATAAGTAATAGGGAGCTTTCCAGGTCAGGTCAATCAATGTGCCTTTCTATCCTGAAATATAAAAATGTATTTAATATTAAGATACAAAGGTAAAGTATCTGAAAAGAATAAAGCTCTGTATACACTATCAAACTTTATGAAATAAAAAAAGTGATGTGCCCATACATGATGATGTCATATCACTACCATATTTGGGCATATCACTACCATATTTAGGCACATCACACTTTTTTTGTCAAACTGTAGTTTGATAGTGTAGACATAGCTTACAGTAAGAGCTTAGGGAGTTTTCAATTTGCGACAACTGAGGATCGACGACCAAGGTCAGGTCAATCAGGGTAGTCAAAGCCTACAAAATAAACATTTTATCATAATATCATAATTCAAGAATGTTTTATCAAATGATGTAAAATATCAGAGTTGGGACGTATAATAATAAATAATATTTTGATTAGAAACATAACCAAAACAATTGAATTATTAATCTGCGTTTTGACCTTTAAACGTCAAGAAACAATAAACAATAAAATATGTTATTGTAGGTTTTAGGTATTGAGTTTTTAAGCCATTTACAAAAGTTGACATTTTAAAGAATTCACTAGTCAGAACTACATATAGTTTCTGTAGGAGTGTACATTAAAACTTGGTTGCCAATGCCAATTGGACCCAGCTTTACACAGAATCTAATTTCTGTTTGGTATGACTATAATACATGAGATCAATAATAAACAAAAATACAGGAATTAAAAAAACATTTTCAAATTCAATGTGTAGTTTTACTCTTTTAAAAAAAAGATTTATTTTCCAATTATGACAATCCAAATGTCAAAACACAAAATAGCCTGCCAAACTCAGTAGGGGATTTTTGTATTGTGAACATGTACAAAGGTAACCAGGACATATTGTACACTGTATTTAGTTTAACAAAAATAGAAAAATAGAAACCTTTGAATATTTAGTATTCACTTAGTATTGGTATTGATCAAAAATATACATTTCATTTCCTTTTTATTAATTTTCGTTCATTTTTTCTTTTCCATCTGAACAAAGTCTTAGAAATGTATCATAAAGGCCACTTTTACAGACGAGCGGTGACTGTATACGGAAAGCCGTGTAGCTTGTCCCACATCTGTATTTATCTTGAGCGGAAACCACCCACCAGCTCCACGTTGTGTGTAAATGGTCATAAGGAAAAACATAGATTCTATATTTTTATTAATGTAAATTGTCCTTAAGGCAATAAATTGATTCATGTTTGTAAAGAATTCAAAATTACCGATACCTGCAAACATCAAAAGGCAGTGAAATGATGGATAATACTCCTAACTTCTTTTAAAACAAACCTAATTGCCATGATTATTTAAATCTAATTATCGGAGATAAAAAGTTGTTGTTTGTCCGCCATCAATAAAAGCATCTTTCACTTGCTACATCCATTGGTTTATATATTAATGTTGTGTTAATCTTTTTTGCTTCGAGTTAAATCTAGTACGTGACATTTAGACTTTCTTTTCACTACCAATTTGATCCGAGAAGAAGTCGGCTGCATCTGAAAAGCCTTTAATGGTTTGCCAAGGTAAAATTAGATAGTAATTCATGACGAAAATAACTAAATGAGAAGGTTTTTCTTGTTGCCAATTGACAAGCAATGGTTAATTTCCCAATGATCAAGAGATGACATTAGTTATGTTGTGTTGTTTCTACCGTAGAGCTAAATTACAGTGAAACTAACCATCCTATATTTGATATAGAACTACAGCATTAGTAATTATAACAATTTGTATATATTTTTTAAAAAAATATAGTAGTAAAGTCAATCACTTTGACCAAAAATTGAATTGAAAAACATTTTTGTGTATGTGTGTGTCTTAAATCTTACACTTTTACAGTTTATTTTGTCTTTGGGAAATCATTATTTTTGCTTTTTTCTTTCTTCAGAAGGGAATAACTTGATTCAAATTACAAAATGGCCTATTCATATTACTGTATATTGATTATATTTTGGGAACAATACTTATTTAATAAAAAATATAATCAATCAAATTCCAATGCACACAAAACGAAAGATCTTCAGTTATATAACTATTGGCAATTGCTATAAAAACTAATACTACAGTACCTGAAAATTTGTATATAAAGTATGATAAATTTACCAAAAGATATATGTATGTGGCTGTGTATTCTACATTTAGATACATAATTCGGTGTACAGTAGTGTTGTGACAAAAGCCCTTTCACATGGTATTGCCAGTTCAGACTAGACAGAAAATAATATGGTCATAATTTACTGATAACATACTGCATGTGTCCAGTGATAAAGGAAATGTTATCATGAAAATCTCCTTACAGCAATATCTAAAGTAGATGGTGGTTGTGCAAACAGACCATATGGAGGTTTAGAACACTAAGTGCAGTATAAACAGTGTGAAAATAGATGCAAGTATTGAAATGGTGCATGTGGGAATAAAAATTGCATTTTGCCCGATTATTAGACTGCAATTTAAATGAAGCATAATTGTAGCTGAAATGAGTTCACAAAATCAAATGTTAAATATTCTTAAGCAAATCACATCTATGATGACTTTGTAAAAGTCTGACGTTGAAGTCAAGTATAAAGAAGTGGAAATCTTTAATTACGAACGGAATGTTTTAAAATGAGAATTGCATGCATCTATCCAAGACAAGATAATATCCCACTGGTTTTAACGTTTATTGTCTCCTTCTCTTGAATCTAACATCAACATCCAGGCCAAAGAGTCACAGATATACCGGAGGGTTGCAGCTTGTCAGACGGAAAGATACCACTATTAATTTCCCTCCCAGTACTATACTTTTGACAGTATGTAAAATTGTATACTTTTAAACATAACACTTTTTGCTTACATTAAGCAAAAACCAATTAGCATGAAATTTGGTGTGTACATAAAAATAATTATATTTTAATATTTAATAACATACATAATTGGTTTCGAGGTCCGGGTGGTTTTTTTCCAAGCCATCATCCAGGATTGACACAACAACTCCTCTCCCTGTGTAGCCTTGTTCCCACGCTGGAATCACATTCATGTCTCGATGATTGCCTCGATTCTGTAATGAAACAAGATGATACAGTTGACATGTTATTTCAAAATTAATCAAGTTGAATAATTATGAAATACCTCAATGCAGGGGGTATGGTGAAAGTATGGCTGCCAACAACTTACAGCACAAGATATACTGTAGTTTGACATTGGGTGAGTTAGTTTCAGTCAGGGGGGTCGCAGGGGGTATGGTGAAAGTATGGCTGCCAAAAACTTATAGCACAAGATATATTGTAGTTTGCCATTGGGTGAGTTAGTTTCAGTCATGGGGATTAAATAGCAAAAGGCTTCCAACAGCACTTTCTAGGACTTTCTGTTTTGTTATCAGATTTTTTTTAATGACCACAGCCATTTTCCCCCTAACTGGATTTGAAAAGCTCATGAACTGTTTTGCTAGCTACAAATGTCCTTTTGCCAGTTTAAACTTTTTAGCATAAAAAAAGCTTTAAAAGGTCATCAAAGCAATGATTGGTATTTGAATAAATCTGGAGTTGTTTTTTTCACTATTTGACACGGTGAAGATGTAGTTAGCCCAGAGTAGGCAGGCCTACAGTTAAGGCCCATTTACACTAGGACGATAACGATCGACGATAAATATATAAGCATTTTTTTTTACATAAAACAAAAGAAATTAGAAAGGTTTTTATTCTAGAACTATAGGATAATTATTTATACTGTCTTTGATAATATTTAAAAAAATAATAATATTTTTAAAATTCCAATGAAATGACGTCATGATAAATAAAAACAATAAAATCGTTATTTATTTATTATTATAAATCGATATTTTTGCTTACTAATCATGACGTCATTTGATTGGACGTGTGAAAATATCATTTTCATCAAAGGAAGCATAAATGGTTATTCTATAGTTCTAAAATGAAAAGTTTTTATATTTCTTTTGTTTTATGTATGAAAAATGCATATTTGTCTATTTTTTTAGGTCTAACTATGGATAGTACAAAACAATGCTGTACATCATTCAGGTGGTCATAAATACTGTACTATCATTTGTTTAAATAGATAAAATATCTATTATCTATTTACAATACTTTATTTGTATTATTATCTCTCATCATATGATGATGATATACAGTATAATAATAAACTCACATGAATTAGGAATTGATATTTTTACAAACAAAATTTCCTATAATTGGTCACAGTTTGCATAAAAACAATTATTTGTCAGTAAATGATTTATGGTGTGATCAATGAAAGGTATGATAAATTGTCAGATGCTGCTAGCTAATAGCCAGCATTCATTTAAATTATGAGATAAACATTCTCAATGTAGTAGAAAGATTATAGATGATACTACATTGGCATTAAATTATTCTTTTAGTCTGGACTTACTGTAATTATCTCATTTCTCACCTCTACATAATTGAATAAATAGTTTTATAAATAATGGTCTTCATACAACTAATGGGACACACTATAAAATAATGTATTACATACAGTAAAGTATATTTACAGTACTGTAGTATAGTTAAGGAACTTTTACTACTACTACTACTACAGTATATGTTCAGTTTTTTAAATCGAAGGCTGTGAAAGTGTGAAATGAATTGGATTTTTCACTTTATCAATGTTTAACTTTGAAAACTATAATCAAAACAGTAATGTTTGGAGGGTTGTATGGCAAAAATCAACAACTGAAGCATATTGATCAAAACGTTGGGAAACTCAATGTATACTACAAACTTTTTCTTACTTGTGTAGTACAATACATTTAGAACTGTAAAACATGTTTTGAAAGAGTTATTTCAGCCACACTTCATTCATTTCATTTCATTTATTTTGTCTCACATAATTATAACAAAAAATAACAAACAATAGAGAGACAGGATTCCCAAAAGCGAACTAAATCAAACTATCAAGTGGGTCTCCAAAGCAAAACATAATCATCCAACAATAAAATACAAAATTACAACATTTAAAACAACGTGAAGATTAAAAAAAGGTAACAGACAAATACTGTATTACCTCTGGAAAAGATTATAAACATCTTTGCTAGAGGAATAGTAAAGTGACAACTTGGGATACAGTACTTGTTTACTAATACTGTAGGCCTATTTTTAGATAATTGTCCCAAAGCAAAAAACTCTGTGACGCACGATTCAGAAAACAATGATGTCACTAAAAGTAATAACAAAGGACAAAAAATAAAGTTATTGTTATAAGTACAGGCTGTATCATACTTAAGTATTAATTGGTATTATGAAGTATGCTAATATTAAAACTGAGAAAAAATAACAATAAAGCCATACATTGATATTTACGCGACAAATTCAGTCCATCAGTGGCGCAGTAGCGTGGCTTCCTTTTCTAGCAAACTACATTACAGTAGTTTGGGGCCGAGCAAACAAATAATGGTATAATCATAATATCAATGGCATAAATGTGTTAAATTCACAGACTTTTGAATTATACAGTCACAGTATACAGTTTAAATGACATTATTTGAATTCAATTATAATTGTTATTCACAGACAGTTTATGTAAAGTCATAAAATAATCAACAATACGAATTACCTGTAATTCATTTTAAATTAGAAAAAGATAAAATACTATTCATCTCATAAAATGAAAACAAGTAAAACATTTATTAAACATTAAATTAAATTAAACATTTTTTTTGTGATTTTAATTGCATTGCAAACAACGTTTGAACTACTGGATAGTACTGTTACTACTGTACTACTAGCAGACTGAACGCTGCAAGAAATTAGCAAAAAGTAATTTTATTTTAAACTCCAAACTTTATTTAACAAAAATGTGACAATATGGACATGATGATGTCATATCACTGACATATTTACCGTAAGCATAGCACTAACATATTTGGGCACATCACACTTTTTTGTCAAACTCGTTTGATAATGTAGACAGAGCTTTAGTTACATCTTATAAATGTTTGATTATTTAGATGATACATTGTAATCACCTTTATCTGTTATGGAAAGCATGTTTGTTGAAATTACACTTATTAAAGATATTAAAATTCTTCGGTATCTGTTTCTCATATACGGTAAACCAGGATGCTGTAGAATCTATTCTATTCTTTAATATCAATACAAACTAATGTATACTATGCTAGTATTAGTAATCAACTTTATTACAATTTCAAATCAGCAGTTTTTTCAACTTCAGATTTTGTATAAATAACGACTGTAGATCCCATGACCGCACTTTTAATTCAAAAGTTTAAGTAAACTTTACCAATCATTGTTATACAGTTAATAAAAAGCTAAATTTAAAAATAATGGAACGAAAGTTTGTTTGGATAATTTGGGGCATACCTCGACATTCGAACAAAAGTTTTACAGAAGAAAATAGAAAGCACCCAGCCATGACGCCGACTAATGTGAAAAAGTAGATAGATATATAGATATAAAACCAAGATTTTTTTTTATTTTTATAATTAATATATCTATTTAATGTAATTTATCTAACTTAATTAATGCACTCTTCAAGTCTTGTTTGTACTGAAATTGTGATGTATATTTATGTAAAGCTCCTTTGAGAATTTTGGATTCTTCTACATTATTTGATAGTATGTAGATGCCCTACCATTAAAACCATCATTCATTTAATTCCAAATTGAATACTATTCAATCACTTAATTATACTATACAATACATATTAAATTAGTTTCAAACGGTAATTTAGTTGATAAACAACTTACCAGTAGAAATGTCATAACAACAAGTTAACACAAACAGCTGTTTCAATTGTTAATTAAAAATGTTTATAATAGACTAAATCTCATCAAATATCTAATTAAACATAGCAGCCTTTCATAATGTAACAATCAATCAAGTAGGGGAATAATTCAACTATGGTAAACATGAAAAATGTACTCTTCTCTGGGAACTTACAATGCTTGTTACACACTACAGCAAGATAAACCCCTATTAAAGGGACACCTTCAGGAACTCATTAAAGTATCCCCTTAAAGGGATGTCACAAAAATAGGTGTTGGATAATGGTAAAATATGTATTACCTCATTGGAAACTTTCCCCTTAACAGGAGGAGTTTTATTTTGGGGACATTTCTGTGAACAAAATGAAAGGCAATTTTAAAGTATGTTTTAACATTTCAGCCACCCTTATTTTGGGGATACTGTTATTAGGGACACTTTCTTTGGTCTTGAAGGTGTAATTGTAATGTAATATATTTTGTTGGAATTGGACAATTTGATGTTTAAAACTTCAACTAACTTGTTACTCAATACAAATATTTAAGCATATTAAAGGCAACCAACAACTAATTTAATACTGTTGTTATAATCTTTGGTTTACAAGGTAGACACATTCATTACCGCCATGTAGAATTTTCTTTTCAAATGGAAGTTAAGTGAATCAGCATTTCTAACTGTAATTTAGAATAATTGTCAGACAAGAGAAAGTTTTATAGATTTGCTTAACCTTTTGAAAAAAGCTATAAAAGTGAGACAGATACAATATCTATCAGCCAAAGCGAACACTGCTAGCCAATGTTATGTCACGATAATTGAGTTAATCATGCAGTACTGTGTAGTCATATCCATTAAGTACTTATTATTGTTGCTAATACTCTAGGCTTCGAGTAGAATTCCATTAATGACGAATAGTAAATGTGCAAACCCTTGGATGGGAGCCTGGTGTCTGTCTAGAAAGGTTAATTTTGTACTTAAAAATGATAGTGCACTTCCAATCTACTTGGGTTACTGTTACAGTTAAATTCATAATTGTTTAAATTCATTTCTTTGATTTAAAATAACAAAATACTGTAGTTAGTACAGAATACAGTAACTCATTGAAAGTTAAATTATTAGCACTAATAGTAACGTAGTCTACATTCTGTATGAAGCCAACTCATAGAATTTTATTCCTACACTATAATTACTACTGTAGTGTGTTTGAATGGACAATATATACAGTAAGAAAGATGGTCTATGCTTTAAGTCATCTTATTTTTAAAGATGTTTTGTCCTCCTGAAAAAAACATTCTTAAACAAATTTGGGTTGAATTATGCCATTTTATTGCCACATAATAGTTATTAACTTTGACCAAAAATTGGATCGAAAAAAAAAAAATTTAGATGAAAAACTGTAATTTAAAGCAGAAAATAGTCAAATTGGCTGCCACTGCCAGCTAATGGTTTTATTTAAACATTTATTTTGTCTTTTTATATTAAAGTTAAAACATTTTGTCTTTTTTTATGGAAGTGATTAACTTTATTAGAACTACAAAATGGCCTATTGAAAGTCCGATTTTTATTAAACTTTCATGTTTTGGGGGACAATACATCTTAAAAAATAATAACACAATTTTCTTCAGGTGTGAATTATTTATAGATTTATAAGGATACTACCATAATCTTGTTAGTATGTCACAAATATTTACGTTTTTAACAAGGACTTATTGATTCAGAATGTTTAACAGCCTTGCTTCCAGCTATTGATTGTTAACAAGAAATATTGAGTTAAGAATACCAAAGTAAACATCTAACATCAATAAGACTTGTTCTTTAACTGATAATTGATTAGAAAAAATTCAATTTATATTCAAGTCGTTTTGACGCATTTTCATGCAAACAATCAATACGGTTAGTCTGTAAAGTCGTTGTGCGATGTATTACAAGCCAACAATTCAATTATTTTTTGGTTCTCTTGAACGCTCACGCCATCAACCAAATGTCATGTTCCAAAACAAGCTTATCTGGTTATACACAGTCAACTTTTCAAATATCTACTATCTGAAACCCTTCTCACAAGTTCCAAAAGGTCCCAAATTCATTTTTACCCTTAAAACACATCACAATTCAGACTTTTCGGAAAACCAGACATAAGGCAAGCCTAAGTAAGAGTGTCCCGGTATTGGGAGAGTTGACAGATTATATTTTAAAAAAATATTTCAATATTAACTACCGTTTGAGTTATTATTTAGTTCTTATTCACTGTTCATTCTAAATTGTTTATATCTACCAAGCTATCTTCATTGTTTTCTACTCTTAGTGTCTCCACCCTCTATTGACTAGCCTGTGCCTCCTTTGTTTTACTTTCTTTACAATCCACTCATACAGCACTTGTTTTCTTTTCTAGTAGTAGTACTCTCACCCTTTTTGAGTAACATTTTAATATACTAAAATATTAAAATTTTTATGTCATACTGTAAAAAACCAAGAATAGAAGTCAAGGTTTTCTTGTCGCATACTCTAATTCAAACAGCAAAAAAAAAAAAAAACAGAATTGTATGTATCGTGCATACAATTAAACAACTGTAAACTTGCGTGTCTTCCACAAATGTGGATATTATGCTGCCTTGAAAACCTAAACACGACAAGTCAATTACCAACGCAGGCCAACAGTGGTTGTCTAGGACCTGTCATTTTTTCCCCACAGGTGACAGGCAGGCAGGAACAGCAGGCAACTCATTACCCGCACATACGATACAGGAAGTCTCACTGGGATTGAAACTATGAAAAAGCACTTCTACAAATACATTCAGAATGGTAGCATTTTTAATTATGTGAAACTTGGTTGATACAGATAATGTAAACATTGACTTACTGTACGTGAGTATGAATTTACAGGATGCAGTACATACAGTTAGAGTTAGTGCTATTATTTAATGTAATCCAACAAATTGAGAAGCTGTTTCATATAGGTACAGTAGTTCCCATTTAAAGAAATCTCACAAAATAAAACTGACACTTGACAGGGTAAACTCTGGCCTCCGAAGCCTTGCCAAATCCGGAAGGCCAGCCATTACAAATGCACAAACCACTGTCTTGGAGGGGAGTTCAGAATAATATTTTACTTTTCGGGTTATGTTCTCCCCTTGAAGGGGATAATGCCCATGTCGGTTTATCCAGGTAAGCAAGACACATAATAGACTTATGAATTACAATAGTAATGACCGACTTATTATGAGAAATCAACTTTTATAAACACACCCTAGTAATTACTATGCATGCTTGTAACTATAGATTCATTTGCATAAACAAATTTATTACATTGGTTGATTTACATAATGTAGAACTTACCAAGTACCAGGTGGCCCTCCAATCAGGATCAATAAAAGTCAGTTTACTATCGGGTTCAATTCCAGGTAAACCTCCTCTTTTTGTTCTTGATTTTAATGTTTGTTGTTCAAATGATTTTACCTAAAAATTCAAGTAAAAACAGTTTATAAAAAATGTATACTTTTATATTGAAAAGGACATTGAAAGAAATTTAAAATACTTATTTGTTATTATATTGTCTTCCTGAAAAATTATTTTTACCAATTTTTTGTCACATCTGTATTCACTTTGACTAAAGATTAGATCAAGAAAAAGGTTATTTACCCGATCAAACTTGAGGACAAAACAACTGGAAGTCTATTGTATGGAAGTTGTTTGTTTCTTTCTTTATACAATAAGTAAATCAATATTTTTTCTTTCGCAGTGAAATTGAATAATTAATATAACTACGAATGGCCTATTCCAGTCCTGCCCTATTCAACATTCTTTATTTTTCACTTACTCTCGATTCCTCACCATCCTGTTCTGTTTAATGTTTTCAAATACTGTACAGTTGGGTCTTATTTAAATTATTAAAATAGAAAAAAATAAATTTCGAAAATCAAGTGTTAAACATTATATTCACTTCGTTACTTTTATAAAATTCTTTGAATGCAGATCTAAAACAGATTTTAAAACACAACACCAGGCGTGCAGTGCATGTACAACCGTACCGTGTTATTGGACCATTTGATGATTTAATTAAAAGCGTTTCATTAAAATGAAACAATGGTTGCAAGAGTATCTGTTACCATTTATTAAACACCATTCACTTGTCACTTTCATTTTAAGTCAAGCATAATGTAAATACTGTTTTAATAATAAGGTACAGTTACAGACATATTAAGGCTCAGTAAAGCAATTATTGGTAGGTACAATTGTACAGTTAGATATGATTATTTTTATCAAGGAGGTGAAACATAATAATTTTTTCATCTCCAGCCACTGTTTTACAATATACATACTAAATACTTAAGTATATTTTAGAAAGAACTGTAATACAGTTATACGGTATAGCTTAATAAAGCAAATAAATAAGTCTGTATCTGCCAAAAAAGGTAAGTATATAACATTTCAATGGAAAGAGAGAAATTGGTCTAAAAACATTGAATCACAATCTTATAGTCATTAAAATGTAATTTCCACTTTAAAAACAAGACTTTCATTAACTATTATTTACTTATTAACACTAATTATTTTTTAATATAGTATTTGAGTGGTACGCCAGCAATGCAATGTGCCGTTACATCCTTTAATAATAGCATACAGATCATGTTACATACTTAGGGTTATAGACGCTAAATACCATTCTGTAACATACTTCAAGCGGAATAATTACTTTATTTAATGTACTGTAAATAAATTTTTTCTTGGCAAAAGTACTGTACAGTTAGTATAATGTTATTCTTAAATAATGGGTTTTTTAATTTTGTTTAAAAATTATTACAGTGCCCATTTATGACATGATAATAATCCCACGCTTAAGTATAATCTCAATCCATTCAATTTAGGCTAAAGTAATTTGTTAAGCTGTCTGAGTAGTATAATCCCATTCAATACATTAATGGCTAAACATGATAAAATTCAAAACTGTTATTAGTAATTCATAATAGAATATTCATTTATTCGTTTTATTGTTGTGTGTAACCAACTTACATGTGGATGTGACCGAAGGTGATAGTGTCTGTCTCTCGATGGCTGTACATATCGTTTTCTTCGTTGTCGGTGATCAATAAAATGAAAATGGTTATCTACAATCTGTACAGAAATAAGTTTTAAATTATTAATACACTTAAAATGCTAATTACTTTAATTATATTTAGTATTATAGTATACTGTAGTATAACCTGTAAAATCCTGTGAATTTGTATCACACATAGTACTGTCTTTCTCTCAAAAATATTTTAATTTCACATGGTATCTTGACTCGTTTTTTATTTATTTTTTATTTTATACCAGAGATCACAGTCGGTTTATTTATAAACAATACCATGAAAGCCCCAGTGGTCTAATGGTTAGGACATCTGCATATCAAGCAGGCGGTCCGAGTTCGAGTCTCGGTTGGGGCAAATTTTTCTCATTCTCACAGATTTCCTCATCTTTATCGTTTCAAATTAATTAATTAAATTTCAGTATATCACCGGGCGGTTTAAAATTAATGTTCATTACCTGATGAGTTTATATATATAAAAGTATCTCTTCGGAGATCCCGCCTCGTGGATAAAAATACTGAAAGATGAGGGCGTATCAATTTGATCTCTGGTGCGCGTGTGTACAACTGAGGACTAGTGCTGTTCCGCCGTACCATGCCGAGAATGTTAAAGAGTCGCTATCCAATCGAGTTTGAACAATACCATGAAAGCCCCAGTGGTCTAATGGTTAGAACATCTGCATATCAAGCAGACGGTCCGAGTTCGAGTCTCGGTTGGGGCGACTGTTTCTCATTCTCACAGATTTCCTCATCTTTATCGTTTCAAATTAATTAATTAAATTTCAGTATATCACCGGGCGGTTTAGAATTAATGTTCATTGCCTGATGAGTTAATATATTTTCCCTTTATATTTTATAATAATGGAGACACTAATTTGTTCTTGAGCTATGGAGAATTTTATTATTTTATCCGAAATAAAAGATGAAATGAAATGTACTGGACAGTAGGAACATATAATACAGTTATGTTAATTAATAACAGTTCGTACAGTATTTTATCTTATATTTTAATAAGGTAGAGTATACTGTTTCGAAGGCCTACAGTACAGTACAACTGGTTATTTAAAGATTATTATCTTTAAACATACAGTACAGTAGCTGTACAGTAAAACAATTATTTCATCTCTTTACCAATCAAATTACAGTACAGCAATCTAGTAAATTTAACCTTATTGTTGATATTATAAAAATTAACATAAAATGTAATTGTAATGAGGTTTGCCTATACAGTAACAACACTTCTAAATAATTAATGTTGACCACTGTAAAGCTGTGTCTACACTATCAAACTTTATGTGAATATGATGTGCCCGTATATGGACATGATGATGTCATATCACTACCATATCTGGGCATATCACTACCATATCTGGGCACATCACACTCTTTTGTCAAACTAGTTTGGTAGTGTGGACAGAGCTTAAAACATGTTTAGTGGTCATTCCTCTATTCATGTCCATCGTCAATATTATTATATTTTATTCTCAAGACTGATTGTACAGTGTATGAACTCCTGGTCGCTGCTGTCTTATCTTACAGTATAATAGCAATATTCATACAGTAGGTCAAAATCAATATATTCATTCATTATCAATATCAGATCTACATACTGTAAGATTCTAAGTTTAAATGAGCCTACTGTATTGATGTTTGTTAACCGTTTTTTATGTTTGTTAACCATTTTTGATGTTGTATTGTTTTATGTTTCAAACCGTTAGTGGCAGTATTTATCGCTGTTGGTTTTGATTGAATAAAATAAAATAAAAGTACAGGCAATCAAGTCGCTGCACAGTACCTAGAGTATTATACCAACAAAATCTTATCTGTACGACTGTACAGTAACACACAGTACGACAAAACATATTTTAATATGTTTTAATTTAGTTTTTAAATTAAAATTTCAAAACTAAATTTTAATACAGTATCTTTAAAGATTGTACAAAAAATTAATTGTTTGAGGTCAACTATCCAAAGGCAAATCTATAATACAATCTATAATGGAACATGTGTATTGCTAGTGGAAGTCAGTACTACAGGATGCTAACTAATCTATGCTAAATTTTCCTTATGGAGACAACATGGATGCTGTTAAGTGTACAGTAGGGGTTGGTGAGTTAAGAATACAGAATTACATAGTTTGAGGATTTTGCTGTGAAATAACCAAAATCTTCGCATAATAAATACTGAGGATAGAAGAGGTATTCAAAATAAAGCTAACTGTATTGTAATCAATAAAAAAAATTTTAAAATTACAAATTATAACTTTTGCCTCTTGTACAAAAATGAAGATTGTTGGACAAACAGTTCTCGAGAAAGTGCAATTTCAGTTTACTTGTTTGACTGCTAGCCAGCTTTTGAAAATTTTCTGTTTCTATCTTTTAACACTAGTAGGTCTGAAAATAATACTTAAAAGTAGTCCAGAATTGGCTCCAAAATTTAATGGAATGGTCTTTGACCACACATCTATCTATATTTTCATTTTGGTAAAGATATTGCAATGACTTTTCGAGTACTGTAATCCTGCTAACAAACAAACACATGCGATTGACTACATACCTCCTTGGTAGAGGTAAATAAATACTGTATTGACCATTTTGATTCAACGTAGTTTAACATAACCCCAAAAGCCTCAATCTCATGACATTGTACTGTAAACAATTAAAGGGCCTACTGTACTTACCTCACCCATGTTAATAAATCCATGCATAGTGGCTACAGCGTCTGCCGCTTCTTTACCACCCTCAACATGCACTGCATAAGTGTTGGTATATATAGCAACTGAACCCACTTCATAAACATTTAAAAAACTCAAAAGTACAGCGAAATAAAAATAATATCTTGATAATTCTATAGACCAGTGTTGAAACATTATAACAGAAATTTTATGTTCAGCTTTTAAAGAATGCAAGAAAATAGGTATTTACACAGAAAAATTGGTTTATTTTACTAAACCATCAGTAAACATTGGAAAAATAAGAAGAAATGTTGTGTTGGACTGGAAAAAGGAATGTTTTCGGACCAAGTTTAATAAAGATGACAGTGATGCATCAGTGGTATTCCATATTTGTTTTCTTTAGTAAATCTGAAAAAACAAATACACATTTATATTAGGCCAACATTTAATATCTCTACTTTGTCTAAATAAAAAGATTTAAAAACATGAATAAAACACATCATCCCAATACTGGGAGAAAACCTGACTGAAAACCAAAATTTTGGTGCAGACCCAATTTTTTTTTATCATAAATAATTTAAAAACATTATTTTGGAAACTTTCTGAAAATTTTCAGATATTTATAGGTTAGCCTGAAGTATTGACATAGATAACTACAGTAGGACCTAGGCTAGCTATAGTTAGACTTTTTCACTAGAATAATATAAATTGTGACCATATTTAAATTATTATTCACACACATGTTCTGACTACGAACAAATAAAAAAAAAAAAAGCAAAAAGAAAAAAATATTTACTAAGAAAAAGTTTAAATAAATTTTAATTCTCATAAAGTAGTATCTCAATCAATACAATTTTGACACATTGCATTTGTTTACTAGGCCTAAATATACAACAGCACTGTCAGTAACTACGGGTAAGCCTAGGCCTACTTACTTGACCTTATGACTTATTGATCATATTCCGTTCACGGTATATACCCCTAGGCCTCTCTAAACAGTAAAGTAGGGCCAAGTAATTGTTTTAAGCTGCTAGCCTAGCCTAGTCGATTGATAGTGTCGGTATTCAGTTCACAAAAAATCATACAAAAGCAGTTTCGGTACAATGACAATCACTATAAATCTTACCATTTCACTGACAATTATTCTTTAAACCATATAACTCAAGTATTGTTATAATATGTATGTATTCTATAGTTCTTTTATGCAGCTTTGTCCGTTGTTAAACCACAAATTACGCTTCAAATAGATCGGTTGATTGAAAGAAGTAACAGGAAACTTTTTCACAGAAGCTTCCTGTGTACTGTGTATACGTATGATGCGCTTGAGTAAGCAGCACGAGGGGGCGCTATGTTACCTCTGCCTACTACACACACGTCACAGAGCCATAATTATTATATCAACTATCCAGATGCGACTTTAAAATTTTAGTGGGGGTTTCTACTTTATAAACTCGACTTCGTATAAGGCTTGGCCCGGCGGCGGAATTAGCCTAAGCTTCGAAGTTGGTTTAAAGCATTAGCTTACAGCTTAACCCCATTCACAACTTCAATTAATTTTGCATGTACTTTGTATTATCTGAGATTGTGAATAAAGTTATATATATACACTTTAAATCGGCATCTTTGCAAATGTTCTGTATTTGATCTTATTTCACTCTCCATTAATAATAATAATTTATTTGGAGATTACACTTTTACAACAGTGGCACTTGACCAAATGGAAGGTGCATCCATAAGAAACATAGGCCTACAACAACAAAAAACATGATATAGAAAACAACAATTACAATAAAAAACAATGTCAAAACAATTCGACTACAGTAACTACAATACCGTTGATAATTATCACTACAGCAGCAGGAAACCCACTGACACCTAAATATACAAAACTACAAGAAATAAACATAGAATAAGTTAGGAACTGTACAATATATAAAATGAATTAACCACATACAAATACCATCGGAGACAAACATGTTTATTCTGGGATAATGGCGTGGCCATACACACCAACTACCATAAACGTTTATTCATAACATTACAATACAATATCTTGCATGAATCGGACATTAAATGTAGCAACATTGATTAACAAAATCAAAATTTAACAGTGTCGCCTGTTGACCGCGAATGACTAACAATACCATCTTCCCCCATAATACACCGCCACAAAATCAGAAACGAAGTATGGCATTCATTTTTCCATTAAATAGACTACTATGAAACCTCGAAAAGCTAAGAAGCCCATATGCTCCTTCATTTTTAGTACTCTTGTGTGGGCTTCTTTTCCACATGGAGTTTTTTTCGAGATTACTTTTGCAAACTAAAAGAGAAGAGCTGCTAGCTTCCAGCCCGGAAAATGTTTTATTTACATGATTTGAACAATCTTCTAATGTAAAGATTAACAACATCAAAATGTAACAGTGTGGCGTGTTGACCGCGAATGACTAACATACCATCTTCCCCCATACACCTGCACAAACTCATTTGCATAACAACGCACGGCATACCAAACTGTTTAAAATAGAGCTGCAAGGTCCCCGGCCATACACACCAACTACCATAAACGTGTATTCATAACATATTGCAATACAATATCTTGCATGAATCGGACATTTCGCTACCAATGTAGCAACATTGATTAACAAAAAAATTTAACAGTGTGGCCTGTTGACCGCAAATGACTAACAATACCATCTTTCCCACTACACCTGCACAACTATTGCATAACAGCGCACGGCATACCAAACCGTTTCGTACACCTACGATGAAAATAATAAATTCAATTTCTTTTAAAATTGAGGGCGGCAAGCATAAAATATTTACGAATACAGGTTGAAAAAAAATTAAATAAAAAAAAGTAAAAAATGTGCTCTCCCTGCCTCAGCACTAAGGCCCTGCCACAGCCTTGGGGTCGTTTCCACCACATCATCACCAGATGCATTGCTAGTGCCTTCTCAAGATGTGTGGTGGAAAGGGGGACGTATAATTCTGTGAACCCCAAACACAGTGGTCGCATACCTTTAACTCTATTCCACCGACCAGCGTGGGAATCGAACCCACGACATACGTGTTGTCAACACGACGCTCAGGCGACTGAGCTAACTGATCATTTTGGTTTTAACAAGGTTAATATGATAGTTATGACGTAATGATGAATTACGTAATACACGTATAAATAGACTATTATCAGCTGCTCAGTCATGTACTGCTTTGTAGCGTAACGGGTAATGCTCAGGTTTGGGTGCTCTCAGCTCTACTGTAGTAGACTGGGTTCGAACCTCTACGGATTTTTTTTCTTTTTTTTTTTTTTAAATTGAAAATAAATATTGTTTTTCTTTGAGTTTGAGAGAGAGGTATTTTGAGGGTTGCAAATGTCAGGCCTAAACAAGTGGACCTTTTTTATAATCAGAAACAAAGTTGCATATGGGATTATTTTCCATTAAATAGACAGCCATAAAACCTCGAAAAAAAGCCCATGTGCTTCTTCATTTTTAGTAATCTTTATTACTCCAGGGAAGAGTGGTTACTTTAAAGTCACGATCTCCCCTCCAGGTTCTCCTCTCAAGTTCTAATAATATTCTAATATAATATAATACTTTTGTCTATCCATGGCATAACTGTGTTAATGTTTCTTTATAAAGCGCCCTCTATATCGTCACACGCGAATGCACGGTGCTCTGTGTTTTATCTGTGTAGTACTGTATACAGTATCATTTTCTTAGGTGGTTTGCTTTTAAATTCAAACACGTCCCTAGTATCGTTGTTACAGACAAAAATCTTAGAAAATAAGATCTTTATTACAGGTTAAAAGTCATATCGGAAGAGGTAATCAAAGATCACCGTAATGGGTGTGTTACAAGTTCGTCGCTTTCTGTAAAAACGCCCTCTATATCGTCACACACGAATGTTCTACTAAGGTTTTTACCCACACGTGCTTGTATACGACAGCATAGGCTCTGATAAACGTTAGAAATAATACAATACAATAGATAATTAGCAAGGAAAGTGCTTTTATTTGTATATATTTTTAGATCTCCAAATATTGCACATTAACACAATTATTAGATTTATATAACCCTTACAGAATATTAAAAATTGTGTATAGTTTCATTTGGTCCTCATGTTGTTCGTAAACAAAAAGAAAACAAATACAGAACATATATCGCTTGTACAAACAAGCTGCTTATGTTATTAGATATAAAAAGCTCTATCACTATACAGAATAAAGTAGTACATATAAATAGAAATGTAATGACATATCTTGCTGCTGACTCACTTTCGATGCTCATTTCATTAGTACACATACAAATGCCGCTATAGTTCACATCAAAATTTGATAGCCAATTCTCAGTACTGTGTCTAAACTTGTCATAGACATATTCTGTGATACAGCATCACATGTGTTATCACATGTGTTGCCAACATAGACCCTAACCTAACACCTACACTAACTTTTCATGATACAGGAAACACATGTGATACACATGTGATGCTGTATTATAGAATATGTGGAGATACAGTACAGACATTTGGGTAAATATTAATGATAAAGTACTTTAATTAGTAAATAATACAAAAACATTTAATCAACTTGTTCATCTGTAAAAGCAATAAAGTTTTAGTAGAATGTAATAAAATACAAACATTTGTTAACATATGCGAAAAATGTACATCAATTTGTTATGAAATATTCAAGATAGCAAATTCTTTACAAATTACAAATAAAATATTATAGTTAGTTATATTGTTCATTCTAATACAGCAATAATAAAGTAATTTGCATCTCAATAACTAAAAACATACAAGAATATATAATACATCGATATAAAACATTAAAAATCACCAATTATCAAACACTCATTATGTTCATTGAAAGAATATAAGTTAAATATTTTCCATGCCACACATACTAATTCATAGTACGAAATAATTTTAGGTACTGCAAGAGGGCGTCGCGAGTGAGTGGCTGAGAGGTTAAGACAGAGAGACATAATATCGGCAAGGGTTCGAGGCCCACTCGTTCCATGGTTCTAGTGGTAAAATGAGTCTTCTCGGAAAAGGGCTATAACCAAGTCCAGTGTACACATCTAGCTCATGTGCACTTTAAAGAACCTAGTACATCTTTCGAGATGAGTAGGGGGTTACCCCGGTGTACTAGTCCACATATACAGCCATTGTGGAATTGGGACTGGACCGTTTTGAGGTGTTTACCACCTGTTGGTCCCATTCTTCACAAAGGTACGTCTTTTCTTTTGTTTATATTCTGCACACAGGTTAAGGAGTACAATTGTCAAGTGTCTTCTAAATTTGTCTATGGCAGTAATTTCATCAAAGAACTTATTATTATTGAATATCTGTTAGGTCTGTTTGCATGTTTAAATGGGATTTGTTTAAGGTGAATATAAATACTAGGCCTTTTAGAATATTGTACAGTAATATTACATTACTTTGTATTCTTCACTATGCACTCAAATAAAACATAATTATTTTAAAAAGTTAATTAAACTTGAATTTCTATCAAGGCACTTTCTTACAGCAAGGCAAAAAGCAAAACATAGGTTACAATAACAATCATTCATTAAAGGATATAACATTGTATTTAAAAAAAAAACAAGTTATGATTACTATTTCAAGAATGGTTTGTAACTTCAATTAAATTTTATCTACAATTTTTTAATCTAAATTAATTTACTATTATCACTTTATTATTATTTTATGAAGAGGTAACTTATGTAACCTCACCCACAAAATATCTTAAAAATAAGCCACTATTCATGTTTTTTTTGGAAATTAAATCTATAAAAAAAAGCATCAAATTTGAATATAAATATTTTTTATATACCAACAATTTTGTAGTCATATATTTCCTATAGAATATTGCATCAGGGATACACACATTTTAAAACTTGTCAATGATAATCAGCTGTTTTCACATAAAATTATACAAATAAAAATTACTAATTATAATTAACATCCAAAGATTATGAAAGGATAAATTTACACCAAAAGCGAATCATAAGATATTCTACATAAAAACACACTTAATAATCAAAATATTAAACAAATGACACTAACTATCTGGTAAACGGTGTTCCTAGGTGTAGTAGAGAACAGATTGTTTACATTTACAAAAGAAGTCTGAACCAGCCAACTACTTTCAACAATAATATTTCATCAATCAAAATAAAGAATCAACATATAAATTAAATAAATTAGATAGTACTTTAAAATTGGAAAAACAGAAAGACAAAATAATAACATATAAATTAATAATAACAATATTTAAACGTTTCAAGGGAAACACAATTTTACAGTTACCAATACAAATCCAGCATTTCATTTTATCACTTATTTTACAAATAAAAGCAAGCACAGGGACCAAAAGGATTCTACTGCAGTTACTGCAGAAACTACAATTTTTGTTATTCTTTAACCAGCAAATATTTAGCAATCATTTTAATAATCGTACACACTGCTCGTTGCAGCGACTGTTACAAACTAAAATTAAGTAATAATTGTAGTAAAACATGTAGTTACAGCAGTAACTGCAGTAGAATCATGTTGATGCCATGAATTTGTTTAATCTCTAAGAGAAAACCCTACAGAATTCTCTGTAGCTCTAAAATAAAATAATCACACAGTTAAATAATCTTACAACTATTTTTGCAGCAATTGTTACCATATGCTCATTATTAAAAAAGTTACTATATTGAATTTGCAAATTTATTATTAGATAGTATAATATAATATATAAATTGTATCAAAATGTAAGACCTACTAGTTGTAAATCACTTATCTATAACCAACAGCTCTAGCGTCAAGCTAAATATACATATCTCAAAGAAGAAACTTCCAGTAAACTTCTATCTTTTTATCACAATAACCAATAACTTTAAACACTAAAATATCCAAAAATATTATAAAATACTAAAGTAGCTGCGTAAAGAAAAAGATAGCATTTAACATGCTTGTTTAAAAACGCTTATTAAAAACGGAAAAGATCCATACCCTTTGTTCATAAACTTCCATCAAAATCTAACTTAAATCTCAAACACTCAGACCTTGAAAATCTCTCGAAAATTGTGGGAGTTTTGGCAATATTTCCAGTTATCTTCCATCTCCCACTAAAGGTGCAATTTATTCCGATTGTTTAGGATATACAAACAAACATTTGGATAGTGCATAATTTAACTTTAGGTTCCACTTCTAAACTGCTTTGGTTAACTAAAGGGTGAAAATACGCTGGTGGGTGAAAAATATTTCCCATAATGCAATTAGCATAAGTTACACATGCAAACCATTCTTTTCTTTTCTAAAGTAGCACCCTCTATGTTTAGATGTATTTTATAAAAAGTATAGCAGCCTTTACGGCTTGGCTACACTTTTATAAAGTATATATTCCAATATTTCATTTCCCAAGTTTTGGAAATAAATAAGTAATAAGGATAAGGATAGTGTGTACTGTACATTGTTCTTAAAAAAAACTTTTTTTGACAGTAGGCACTTAAAATACTAGCCCTAGGTTTTGTCTAATCAGCAATTGCTATGCCTGTCTTAGTATAGAGAAATCGACCTAGCCAGAAATGAATTAGGATCTGTCTGGTGTCTCGTCTGTCTGTCTGCCTGTCTGTCTATCTATCTGTCTGGTGTCTCGTCTGTCTATCTATCTGTCTGGTGTCTCGTCTGTCTATCTATCTATCTGTCTGGTGTCTCGTCTGTCTGTCTGTCTGGTGTATTGTCTGTTTGTCTATCTATCTGTCTGTATATCTGTATCTGTCTTCATGCATAGAGATAATATCTCTATGCTTCATGTCAGTCTGCGTTTTCAAGTAAACCTTTTAAAAGTAAAAATTGTCGTCGCCCTTTTTGAATTTGGTACAAATCTGGTAATGATTCTAAAATGATCTAAATCATTTTGAATCTGATAAAACAAAAAGTGAGTATCGCCTACTTTAAATATAATCTGGCATTAGCGGTATTTGCAACAACTGCAAACACGTTTAGATTATGCAAAAAAGATAAATCAGTTATGCAAAATACCGTAATAAAATGTCACAACTTGAAATCTACTGGATTATGGTATGTGACCATAAAACATCGTTCCAGATGTTGGATTATATATAAAAAAAAGCTTAATTTTTTAAACATTAAATTTCAATGTGTCTATTTTAATAATTAAATATTATATATTTTTGCTCTCTCTAATAAAATTCTCCCACCCGCTTACAATACAAGGCACTCCAATAACATAGCTATAAAAAGACCTTTTCCATAAAAATTGATCAAAAAAAGAATGCCACTAGCATTTCAGTTTCTCTCTCTAAACAATACCATGTGATAGTAGATAGTAGAATACCACATATCCAATGAAAACACAATTAGTGGATTTAAAAATCAATGTTTATACCCTGCATGTAAAGCCTGTTTACAAACAATAAACATTTTCATAAATTAAAATGTTAAAAATGTCCTTGAACTTTCTTTGATATTATTTTCAGATGGAAACAAATTGTAACAACTAATTCTGATGTGTTCTCATGTGAGACAAGAAATTCGTAGTCAAGGTGGAAATATGATATAGTGATCATATTTGCCTGGCTTTATAACTTATTGACAAGTATTGGTAATTTTAAAAATTATGATGTCATGAACAATGATTGACAATCAATTACTCACACTCCTGTTGATTATTTCTCTGAGGTGTCACTTGAGCATTGTTGACGGCAAATCTAGAAGATCTTCTGAGTTATATTGCAGGAGAAGAGTAGAATGTCTCATAACTCAATGATAACTGTAGTCTGATAAATTAGTCAACAAATACCTGCAAAAGGATGCAGGATGAGAATGGCAAAAATAGATGTCAGGATCATTTTTGTGTGTGTGAATTTTCAGCAATAGCTGAGATATTGTAATTTTTTTTTTGCAGTATGTTCTATACAGTTTACAACTCTCTTCAGAAAACCCAGTTTCATCAAGATCAAGGACGCCACCTATGGCCAGATGAGGTTCAGTTCTGAATTAAAACATCGTTTCTAAATTCCAACACCAAATATCAATTTGAGTATAAAGCATATTTATATCAAATTCAATAATTAATCGGTACCTTGATATCAATCTGGTGGTTCAGATACTCTGCGCATGACGTGCTCTACCGGACGGGCGTGGTTCCATTTCCAAAGACAATGCGTACAGCTCATCATCATCTAGTATCCGCTTTGAATCTGTCAAGTAGTGGATAACCTTTAAAAGAATACAAAAATAAAATGTTTAGTTTATACAATTTGTGAAATACTACAATTGAAAGAAATTTGGCCTTTTTCAAATAAAAAAAACAGGTTTTCTGTTTGGGAAAAAGGAAATTACAGAGTTATGGTTACCATCTCCTTCTACTACCATCCAGAATGAAAGCTCGCTGTCATTTCTGTGAGGTTAAGTATTCTTATTCTCAAGGATACATAAAGCAAATTCATTCACTGTCCTTCTCAGAGGTGGCAACATGTTCACAGGACACACAAGATGCCCTACATAAAGAGTTGTTGTTGTCTGACAGGATTTTAACACAGGACCCTAAGATCAGTAGACAAGATTCTTGAGCACTAAACTTAACTTTTCCTATGTTATTATGTCTTACCTTATGATCTGGCTCAACTTTGTATGGAGTTTGTTGAAAGTGTCGAATCTCTCTTATAACATGAGCTATCTGTATGTCAAAAAATATTAAAGTCAATGTAAAACTCTGTCTACACTATCAAATTAGTTTGTCAAAAAAATGTGTGATGTGCCCAAATATGGTAGTGTTATGACATCACCATGTCTATATATGGGCACATCACATTTTTTTTGTCACATAAAGTTTAGTAGTGTAGACAGAGCTTAAGACTACAGAAATATGCACATAGAATAAAGTCTACATAATATTGTTTAAAGGTTTGCACTGTGAAAGTTAGGCTTGCAGTAAACCATGTGTTTTCATGACGGTTGTAGCATAGTATGTTATGGTACACATGGCATATATGGTTATTTCTAATATAAATGTACCGTAAGCTAAAAAAATAATCATTTAAAACAATGTTCACCTACCATTCTCATCTTGGAAAAGTTAATGAGTTGATTATCGCTAATGTTTGGTGTCCCATCCTCAATAAAGGCAAGGTCAGTCAGGTAACAGCCCAGGTAAGGCACACACGGCGGGTCAATTCTGAAATCAATCAATGAATTAATCAATCAGTCATAATCAATTCTAAAATCAATCATTACGTACAGAAGTCAATTCCAATCAATAATTGATTATTTAATAAATCAACAAAAACATTCTATCTGTCTGTTTGCAATTCTTTACTCCAACTAACCTGTGTAATGCTTCTCTCATGTTCTTGAAGCGTCCATCAGACGACACTAGAATCTGAAGTTTTTCTAATATTGCACGACTCTGAAAAAAAGGAACAAAATATGGAATTCAAACTTTAGCAGTAGGAGCTGATCAGTTATTATTAATGGCGCACTCTGTAGAATTGATTACGCTCACAACAATGTAATATTGACTAAACCTCGATCATTGTAAAGTCTCTTCTACCAAAGTGTATGTGACAAAAATGTGTGATGTGCGCAAATATATTAGTGATATGACATCATCGTGTCCATATATGAGCACATTACATTTTTTTGTCACATAAAGTTTGATAATGTAGACAGAGCTGAACAACCTAGCAATAGTGAATTAGCTTATACCTTTCAAGTACTAAAAATAGAAAACTACCTGTTTTGTAACTTTGTCCCAGACTTTTTTCAGTCTATACACAGCACTGTTCATAAGCGCTGATGTAATCTCAAGTACTCCATTAAAATTATGCATACAACGACACATATCAGCCACAGCGGCCCACTTGTCAATGGCTGCGGCCCGTGCCGACACGGTAGGTTGCCGAATAATTTCCGAGGACACTAGTTTACTTGTCTGAAACAAAGACAATAACTGTATGGTTATTTTTAAAATTTCAATTACATTTTTTTTTTAATTTCTGGAAATCACAATAAAACCCGTTTCCTGCAATATGGTACACTCTGCTCAAATCTAACCTACAGTAATATTCCTAAAGTGTACTGATACAATTATGTCAGATTTAGGATTTTCAAAACACCAATTATTATTACAATTAACAACTATCGTATCTTATCCTAACGAATCATGTCAAAATTATTCTACTGCAGAAACTACACTTTTTTTACTGCAATAACTTAGTTTACTTTCAATCAATCAATCAATCGTTCGATTTATATAGCGCCATTCCAACATTCATTGCTCATGGCGCTGTAGAAAAATCAGAAAAGGTGAGTTTTGAGTAGTGACTTAAAGTGACTCAATGATGATGTGTGTTTAATGTTCAAGGGTAGGTGGTTCCAGAGCCTAGGTCCAGCAACACTGAAAGTCCGATCTCCCCAACTATGTTTGCTCCTCGGAATGTCCAGTAGCACCTGATGACTAGATCTTAGTTCTCGCTTTCCCTTCTTGACTGTCAACAATTCTGAGAGATATTTTGGAGCGCAACTATTTAGGCATCGGAACACCAGCAGCAAGATCTTAAATTTAACACGTGACTCCATGGGTAGCCAATTTAACTCTTTGAACAATGGTGTGACGTGATCATACTTTTTGGCACACATCACCAAGCGAGCTGCCCAATTTTGCACCTTCTGGAGAGTCCGCAACTGCTTCTTTGGCAGACCATACAGCAGGGAATTTCCCATATCAAGCCGACTGGTAACAAAAGCATGTACAATCTGCTCTGTTGCACACTGGTTCAAGTAACGTCTGATCTTGGCAATGTTACATAAATGGAAAATAGCAGATCGGCAGATTTTGTTGATATGTGATTCCATGGTCATTTTACAATCAAGTTGTACACCAAGGTTACGAACTTCTGTTGATGGATTGACTAGCACGCCACCAATATGTAGGCCATAAAACCGGATCTTTTTTCTCTGCTGAACAGAACCAAATAGGATCACCTCGGTCTTTTTATCATTTAGCTTGAGGAAGTTGGAGCCAATCCATTTTCTAATCTCAGCAGTGCATGCTTCTAACCGTTTTACGGCGGACAGAAACTTGGTCTGGCAAGGCTTGACAGAAACGTAGATTTGTATATCATCTGCATAGAAATGATGACATAATCCGTGTCTTTGTATTATTTCAGCAACTGGTGCAACATAGATGGAAAACAGCTGTGGTCCAAGCACCGAACCTTGTGGGACGCCACATAAGAGAGGACGGTCATCTGATGAAACATCACCAATGCAGACGGCCTGGGTTCTGTTCCTTAGATATGATGTAAACCAAGACAATGCTTGATCTCTTACCCCAATATCATGTGACAATCTATGAAGAAGCAGTGAGTGATCTACTGTGTCAAAAGCAGCCGATAAGTCTAGTAAAACTAGAATAACAAGTTCTTGATTATCTATTGATGTCAAAACGTCATTCTGAACACGTAGAAGCGCTGTCTCCACACTGTGGTTAGCTTTGTATGCTGATTGGTAAGTTTCATGGAGGTTGTGATTTGACATATGCTTAGAGAGTCTAGCTGCAACAACACGCTCAATAAGCTTCGAAACAAAGGATAAATTTGAAACAGGTCTATAATTTTTAAGAACTTCTGGGTTGAGGCCAGTCTTCTTCAGCAAAGGCCGTACATGTGCTTTCTTTAAATTCTGCGGTACTGTTGATGTTATAAGTGAAAGATTAACTAATTTCATTAGCACTGGAACTATTACAGTAGCGCAATCCCTTAAAAGCCAAGTTGGAATAGGATCTAGCTCACAAGACTTTATCGGGGATGCCTTGATCAATTTCTCGATCTCCTCATCTGTGGTTGGTTCCAGAATAGACAGTTGACAGCTTAAAAGAGCCCTTGTACTAAATGTATGCGCATCTTGGAGAACAGATTGAAGAAACCCTGATCGAATTTTAGTGATCTTTTCATTAAAAAACTCTGAGAAACGTTCAGCAAGAATACTGGTTGATTTACAGGTAGGTAATGGTGTCTTATTTCCTCTATGCAGTAACGTGTTTACAATTTTGAATAATTGCTTCTGGTCACCTACAGCATTATTTACTAGATCTGAGTGATATTCCAACTTTGCAGTATGAATATGTGATGATACACATTGGCGCTGATGTGTGTATGCATGCCAATCAGCTTCGAGACCTGTCTTACGCCATTTCCTCTCCAGCTGCCTTCTTACTTTTTTCTGTTTTCGTATCTCATCAGTATACCATGGAGTTTGCGGTCGAATAGTCACCAGACGCGACTTAGTTGGAGCAAGTTTATCAATGATTGAAAGCAATGTAGAGTTGTACATAGATATAGCATCATCAATGTCACATGGAAGAGATACAGTCAGTGTTAGTGGTAGTAACTCGCTGACAACAGAGTCAGCACAGAGATTCTTGTAGTTACGACTAGAAACTATTTTCTGAGTTGGCGGCGGTTTATTTAACTGTAACTTACAATGTACGGCTGAGTGGTCAGATATATGTGGGATGCCCACATTTACATCAGCTAGAAAAGTGTCAGTTGATTTGGTAATAAGCAGGTCAAGAGTATGACCTGCCTCATGGGTTGGTTGCTTAACATGTTGAGTAAGATCATAAACTTTAAGAAGGCTCATAAACTGCATAACCTCCCTATTCTCGGATTTGTCAAGGTGAAAGTTGAAATCCCCGGCAATGAGCAAGTCGGAATGTACTAATGCAATGGTATCAAGCATGTTAGAGAACTCATTGAAGAAGTGTGAGACGGTGAAACCATTTTTCTTGCTAGGTGGAGGACGATAGATAACTATGATTCGAATTCTGTTACTAAATTGAATTCCCAACGATTCAAAAGTACTACAGTCAGGTAAGTCCAGAGAGCGTGTTTTTAGACCAGCTTTGTACATGAGGGCGACTCCCCCATGACGACCATATGTTCTAGGAACATGGTTAAACATGTAACCATCTGGAGTTATGCAGCCAGCAGAAATTGAGTCATCATCACGCAACCATGTCTCAGTTAGCGCAAAAATGTCCAAATCGTTATCTATAATGTGCTCAAATATTGAAGTGGATTTTCCGGTTTGATTCGGATCACAAATTGATCTTGCATTAAGTAAACAAAAAGAAATTCCAGTTTGTGCACTGCTTGGATTTGGAATGGATTCTTGAAAAAATAATATGTTTTGCTTTCTCCGCTTTGATGCGCCGCCACGGCATCCCCGTCTCGTTCGTTTTTTAATGTTTAGTCCAAGCCTACATATGTAACTCCAAGTAGATGAATCCAATCGGATAGATTTCAAACAGCTAGATATGCTGTGTAATACTTTTGATGTGTAGTTGTACATTGAACCAAATAAATAAATAAATGGTGAAGAGTACACATTCCTAGCTAGGCTAAAGAATGTCAGCATAGCAGCATAAACAACAACAAAGCAGATAGGCACACAACAGCCTACACAGCCTATGCTACAGAACAATAACAGCTAAGACAATGGTAGCTTAGGTAAGCTTTTAAAACAGCCTAACACACAGTTCAGGTACAAAATCTCTGATTAATATACTGTTCATGTAAGTCACTAAGATGATACCATGTATAAATAACTTTATATACTGGTGAAATAAGTGTAATAAACGTATAAATGCGATCAACACTGTGCTGCCAGAAGCGCTCAGTGCGGCATCACTACAAATTTAGTAGAAAATAAAACAAAATGTAGAAAATAAATTGTTAATCAGTATAATAATAGTAATTGATAAAGAGGAAACGAAATAATATAGGGCAGTAACTGCAGTATATAATTTGTACATGGCATGCCTTCTAGTACAGGTAGCTGTTTTGTGTGAGACGAATCTTTTACCTCATTAAATTGACGAATAACTGCTAAAATATGTGGCGCCTTTGTCTCTTTCTGATTTTTCATCCATGCTTGGTTCAAAAACTCCCTAAAAAAAGCATGAATAATTATGTTAGAAGTGTCGATAAAAATATTTCTTATTTAAAGGGTAGCTTCAGCTTTAAAGTTTCTATTCTTTACGGTTCATTTGTACTCACCAATAAGGAACTTCCACCAGTAACATGTGATCAATGAAAGTTATTTGTTCAGCTAAAACAATTGCTGGGATTGACGGATCTTCTAGTGGGACCTCAGGTGCCACAGTCATGAACGTACTCAGCAATGAGGGCGGTACAATAACTTGCTGGTTTAATTGCCTAAAGTTTAACAAAATATCTATGAAAACATTGGCTATTTGCATGTAAATACAAAAAGAAGGGAGAGAGGTACTTTTTAATCCCCACCAGAAATACAAAATAATGAAATCAACATGGCTGCTCTTATACAACCCTTTCACAATGCTTACTTGTTTACTTACTTTACTTGTAATCCCTCATAGTCGTATGAATAGAGGGAAATTGAGGCGAAGCCATACCATTTATAATTTTTAAAACTTGAATCAAGTCAGCTCTATGGGGTCTATAAATTAAAGTTGGTAAATCTAATACCCTCAAACGTTCCTTATATGAAATTTTACGTAACCCTGGAATCATCCTAGTAGCTCTTTGCTGAACTTTCTCAAGCAAATCTTGATCTCTCTTAAGTATAGGATTTACAACTGTATTACAATACTCAAGCATAGGACGAATCATAGCCTTATACATTTTAAGAAAACATATCCTCTTTAGAGATTTAAATGCTCGATTTATCATCCCTAATTTCCTATTTGCCCTTTTACAAACGTCAGCAACATGTAAACTAAAATGCAAACTAGGGTAAAAAATAACTCTCAGGTCCTTTTCACATTTTTCAAGTAAAATTAAAATAAAAGCTTAGTAAAACTCTGGAGTCTACACACACCGGGGCCCACACCATACAAAATGGTTTTTTTTACTAAGCAATGTGAAAGGGTATTAATAACTTTTACATGGTCAATATCACATACAGTTTATCAAAAAAATGTATAACAGATTTACATATTTGTAATGCTCTGTCTACATTATCAAACTTTATGTGACAAAACCATTTGATGCGTGCTGATATATGGATATGATGATGTCATATCACAACCACTTTTGATAGTGTGGACAGAGCTTAAGAATATTACTGTACCTCAGAACTGAAACTGCACTCTTGTGTTCAGTAGGCAACAAGTTGATGTTTCCTGAGATTTCTTCAAGAAATTCAATAACAGCGCATTTCAGTTTCTCGTCACTTACAAAATCCTAAAAAAATAAACAAAAACTACTAAAGCATACAATATACTTGTAATGTTTGAACATTTATAGAGTTCTGCGGTGTGACGTCACAACGATAGATGGCGCCGAGTGGTTGCTGGCGCAACCAAAAATGCGTTTAACGCTACTATGCTGATAAAATATATAGATCTGTATTTCTATCAAATTATGTATCTTAGCTTGATTTTTTTAACTTAAACTGTAGTTGAAGAATAAATAGATTATTAAAAACAAATATTTAGTGATCTTTTGAAATTTTAGTTTGTTTTTATTGAAAATTATTATGTTTTACTTCAATAAGCCTATTCCAAACCATTGGTGACCTTGGAGTCACTCAGGCAGGTTGAACGCACTTGGCGCTAGCAACCACGCAGCTTCACCTACCGTCGCTTCACCTACCGTCGCTTCACCTACCGTCGTGACGTCAGCACTGCAGAACTCCATAGTATCATAGTTCTATTTTTTAAATACTTTAATCTGTCAACAATACTACATGTTATAAATGTTTTTGGTTTGATTTCTCTTTTTCCTTTTTTTTCTATTATATAGTTAATTATTTATAAATTCTAAAATGTATTTTTAATTGTTCTCAACTGTTAAATTTTCATGTTATTGGACCACCCTTGTTAAATAAAAATTAATAATAATAATAATTGTAATAATCAATCATACTACAGAATAATGTCAACCATGCATATTTTATAGTATTGTTTATTTAGTCATAATAAAATGTTACATACATAAATTGAACAATATCATTATTATATTAAATATTGATTAACCGAACTGTATAATTATCTTTATTTAGTCAAATTACATATGTCACTTTACATAAATTGAATTAATGTATTATAATACTATGTAATTCACTGTGGTTTAGAACACATTGTTGCTAAATCATATTTGTTTTGTATTAAAATTAACATGCTCGTTAAAGTGTATTAAAAATCAACATGCAAAAGATTAGCAAACCTGGGGAAACTTGGACACCCAGTGTCTGATAACGTTAATAACTCGCACAGTAGCCGCTGAACTGAGAACCTCACGACTCATGTGTGTTTGAAGTTTACCAGGTCCTGAAGAGGTAGAGTGCGTGTTAGTATTAATGTTAAAACATAAAGCTCTGTCTACACTATCAAAGTTTATGTGACATGTGACGTGCCCATAATGGATATGATATCACTACCATATTTGGGCATATCACCACCATATTTGGGCACATCACACTTTTTTTGTCAAACTAGTTTGACAGTGTAGACAGAGCTTAAGACTATGATTTAGTTCTGCTGATATTAACAGCAACGATTAACAATATAAGCAATTTCTGTACGTTCTCAAAATTAAAAACAGGATTCTTTTTTATGGCCTCATTTCATGGTATTCATTGGCTTCAGAATTTAGTACTTCAGAAGTTTGTGATAAAGCTGTAACCCCCTTTTCCCAGTGCAATTGAGGGTAAATAGCATACTGCATACTGTAGCTCCTCCTAATTTTTCTCCTTTTGAGAGAAAAAGAATTCTATAAAAATTCTTGCTACAGGCTTGGATATTGACACATTTTTAGTGTGACGAAAAAAAAAAAAAAAAATGGCCGAAAAATATGGAGACAAAGAATGGAAAAAACTATTGAAAAATAAACGTCATTGCGCATATTTCAAATAGAAACACAATTAGTATGTATTATAATTAATTAAAATATTAATTTGTATTAAAAGACTTGCAATAATATATTATTTATCAATAAATACATTTTAGTATGTCAGGAAATCCATGCATATGTAAATGAAATACAATACTTACTTCCACGGTTACGAACAATAGCGCGGGATTGTAAACGTGATGGCACGCTAGATCCAGCAGTGGCAGCAGCAAACGCAGTAGCAGCCGTAGAGGAACTTGAACGCCTTGTAGACTGCCTTGACGATGTCACTACCACACCTGCTGATGCAGTCTGGCCCGGTGGAGATGTACTGAAGCAGTGCATCTTTGTGTTTTTAGGTGATGCAGGTGCAGGGTCTGTTAATAAAAACCAGAGAGGTGTAATAAGCCAAAAGCTAGAGGGCGTACTCCAGACTGAAAAGTGATTCCAACTTTTTGAACTGCGATAACATTGCAGTTTGCTATCTAGCCTTCAGCTATATAAAATCTTTGATAAAAACACATGTACTATTAGACCCCATCTACACTTACGATTGGGTCATCCCAGGGTTGCCAATCGGTATTAGTGTAAACACTCTATAAAGTTAGGTCAGCACTGGGCCTGATGCAGATCTGGACCACCTCTCCCAGGAGTGGCTTTTAAAGTTTGGGCCAGCTTATGCAGTGAACCGTGACCAATTGTTTGAGAAAATGAATTAAATAAATCTTCAGGGCTGTCGTTTTGAACGCAGGTGTATACACGCTAGATCGGGCCCAGACGATTAATTTGGACCCGATCCTAGGCCGGCCCAGGATCCAATCATAAGTGTAAATGGGGGTCATACATTACAAACACAGTACATTGTTTAAAAAATACTTAAAGTACTGTATTGTATGTAATTATAATTTCTGCAGGGGCTAAGTTTGTGATTACCTGCTGCTATTTTCCTGGGGATCTAATTTAGTTTTCCAAAACGTTTCTAAAAAAAGCTATTTCATTGAATACTACTAACCTGATTTGTTGACTAATGCTGCAATGTTTGGCGCAGACCTACTAGCAGTTAGAACTCTCTTGGGTACAAGCATACTAGTGGATTTGGCCGAAGACCTCATCATTGTTTTAACTGGGCTGTCAGGTGGACTAGGCTGGTCTGGAGATGTTGGTGATTCTGGGGGTGTACATGCTAGTTGCTTCTTATCCAGAATTCCACCGCTCTCCTCTAAAACACGTTCAGCTGTAGCAAATAAATTTGAAGGGTACGTTTATACAGATAACTAGCTAGGGAAACATTTAGTGAAATTTGTTCTAAAATTGTCTTTGAAAAGATTTTACTGTAATAGGATACAGGCATTTTATTCCATAGATCACTTAACACGTTTTCTTACAGAATTTGGCATAAGGCCTTAAACGAATAGAGACAAACACATTTTATGCCAAAAGCAACAATTGGTGTGCCTTCAAGTACATATTTTAGAATTATGATAAGCATCGAGACGAGTATCTTGAGTTTTCTATTCTATTAATCAATATTAATTATTATTAATTAATATTTATCTATTTTAATTAAATACATTGCCAAGAAAAATACAGTAGCACTTTTTTTTTCACTGTCACAGGTAAAAAAAAACACACAAAAAACATGCTCTACAGACAAAGCACGAGTACATTTTTTTGTCATGCGAAAAAAAAACCTGACAGGATTTGAACCAATGACTAGGGTTTGCTGATCATCTTAACCACAAACCTACAAACCCACTAAGTCTAAGATAATTAACTTATAATACCTCTGTAATTACTAGATGGTCTAATTCACTAACAGTGCCCTCTATAGTAAAAACATGTAATGAAAATCAGGACATTACGTAACACGATCTAATTCTTTATTCTTCAGTGTGATGATTGACGGAGGGGCTAAAATCCCTCGAGCAACATTACTAAAATTGATGAGTCTTACAAACTCTTACATAGCATTACATTACACTGTTTTCCTAATCTTTATAATGCCCACAGTTGTAATAACCTGGTTCGCGTATTTACTTTCATGTTTAAGCGCTATTCATCGATCAGTTCTTGTAAAGGTTGATCTGAAATCAGTCTGTTCATCGTACGACCTAATAGTCTTTAATCCTCACTTAAAATAGCTTTCGAAATTTGCATATCAAAATAGTTTGTTTGTATATTTAAGGCTCATGAGAATTAAATATTGACTTTTTTTAATCAGTACTGTATTTACATTTTCAAGAATTGCTTTAATAAATTTATCATCATTTATCATTTGACATAATGAAACAAATAATGATTTTGTACATTTGTTTTTGACTGTATTACTAAACAGGTAGCTGCACTATTTCCTTCAAATAATATTACATTTGTATCTTTTTTTATGTAGTTCATACAACCACATTTATTAAAATGATTGTATATAAATGAGTGGTTGTGTAGTAGTATATGCAGTGGTTAGGTAGATGTACGGTAATATTATCTGTGTTTTAAATGTTGCTGAAATCAATGCAATAATACAATAAAACTTAATACAGTACATAGTCAATTTTAATAGTTTTATAGAGACCTTTGATATACATATCACCTGAATAGGTGTTGGCCATAGTGTTAAGGCCCATTTACACTAGGGCGATAACGAACGATAAAAAGATAAATATGCATTTGTCATATATAAAACAAAATATTTAAAAAAAGTTTTCATCCTAAAATTATAGGATTATCATTTATGCTGCTTATGCTTCCACACGTCCAATCAAATGACGTCATGATTAGTAAGAGCAATAAAATCGTTACAATACAACGATTTTATTATTTATTGTTCAAATACAGCATACATGATTATTCTATAGTTCTAGAACAAAAACTGTTCTAACTTTTTTTTTGTATCCAAGAAAAATGTATGTTTATCTATTTATCATTATCACCCCAGTGTAAATGGGCCTTTAAAACATATATTTTCCATCGCTCACTTCACAGAAAAGTGAACCATGTCCCTGAATATAAGTGTTCCAAAGGAGAGGCTTTGTAAAAATGTCTTGTTCTATCTACTTACATTTCTTGAAACTTTTCCTAAATGGATGATTCCGTGCACTCGTGTTAGATTCAAACGCTCTTGGCTTACCAGTGTCCGTAGATGGCGTTAGAACAGTGATGCCAGTTGGTGATTTCGGTGTGATGGTCAGAGGTGATTTAGGACCCCCATTTACCTCTGGGGTTTGTGGTAACTTTCTGGGGCTTGCAGGCTGTTCACACACACTGAAAACCAATATTAAAATTACAACAAATATTCCATTGTCTAACACGAATAAATAGTATACAAGAATACAAATAATGTTTGAACATGAATGAATCAACAAATATGCCTTTTCATACATAATTGTGTAGTTTTATGCTTTTTTATGCAATTATTTCTTAGATCTTCATGATTTTCATGTATGAGCAATCAAGCTAACAATGCAATTTGTGATAGAGCAAGTAAATATATAAATACTACTAAATCCAGTATGTTATTTTAAAATGTGTAGTAAGATCACTTAATGATGTGATGTTTATGCCATATTGTTTAGCATTACTTATGGATGATAAGCGTCCATAGATTTGCTATTATTATATTATGATTGGCTTGTGTTGTGTTATGTTTTCTTATAAATAAATCCTTACTTAATCTACTGCTTTACTATAAATATGTTGTTTTAATGTGTAACAACATTACTTAATGATAGGGTACATAATACTGGTAATAACTATGTTGATTTTACATTTTTTTATAAACTACCATTCTACCTGTACTACATTCAGTATAAAGCATACCATTGAGTTTAGTGTAAAATTTATTTTAGTTCTAATTTAATATTTAAAACTACAAGTGGACACATTAAAAAGATTTATTCGGTTGGCATTACAAATAAAATATAATAGTTAATTATATCTCAACCGTAATAGTAATAGTAACGTCAGGTAAATAAAATAATCGTTATTTACTATTACTATTACGGTTGAGATATAATTAACTATTATATTTTACAAGTGGACATATTGTAATTTCTAATCGAATCAAACATTTTTTATTGAAGTCAACAGCTATAACATAAATTAATATAAAGATAGACATCGCCTGAACCCTCAATATGTGGTCTAATAAAGGACGTCTTTAATTAAAAGAAGATATGGTGTCTATTTATAATTATGAATTAGAATGTTGTAAGTCATGCACTGGTAATATGTAGTTACAATTATATTCAATTGATTTGAGAATTGCACTTATGTTACATTCCAAGTGAAGACAATATTAAGTCTGACTGTATAATGTTACAATACAGTATGTCTAATTGTGTAATGCTATACACTGTATCTATATCTTTACGTGTCTACTAATACCGTCATCAATAATGTCAATGATCGCCGCATTTTATCACGTATATTCGTGTCTATTATATTCCCTTTGATTGATTTATCGAACTTTAATTGCTACATCCAACCCTGGTAATGTTAATTAATGTTATGTCTACACTGTTATTTAATAGCGTCTGAGAGTGGTAATGTTACTAAATATTAATTACCTCAGCGACGGATCGCTCACGACTTTTGTAAAAGTGTAAATTTACATGTTATACTTACTTGAGTAGTCTTTCCGCTGAATCTGGGTTACGATAGACGTTTTTAAGCGTCTCGAGAACTTTATCCCACGAACTAAAGATGCGGTACGTCAACAGGAATGTGTTTAGAAAATCTATACTAAGGAAGCGCAGATCTGTTAAACGCTCTACCAACCGATCGAACGTCGCATACCGAATCTGAGGCACTTTACACGAGTTAAGCATCTTACTAAAGCGGATGTCGATGTCATCTTTGAACAGACGTGTATCAGATCTATTTCATGAAATTTATAGCATAGTTATAAAAATAATATAAAATAATGTTAGAAATTATGATTTGAAATAAAAATTATCCATGTACCATTATAATTTTACAAGGTAAAGTTGTATAATAGTAATACAAAAACAAATGTACTTAAATGTAATACTGTATGAATAGGTAAATGCAAATAGTATAAAATAAAATCAATATAAAACAGTGTACTAACAGTAAAATTGAACTAGTACTAAAATTGACAAATTATAAGTAAAGATAATACAATTATAAAATAATATTAAAAAGAGAATTATTAGAAATATATTTCCATACTGTATTTTATACAGATCAAAAGGATGAAGGAACATTGTTCTGTAAAAAACCCAAACCAGATGGCATGCATATTAAAACCATCGGTAATGCTCTAAAAAATATTTAAATTGCATTCATAAACATTTGCATGATTTATATATATATATAATATTTATATAGTATTTGTAATAGTTTGAAAGACATCTGTGAAAATCATGTAAAAATAATAATATGAAACAAATAAAAATGAAAAAAATAAATAGATCAAACCAAAAAAAATCAGAGTAAACTCATGTTTCACTTCTCAATAATATGTCTATAATTTAATTTATTAATTAATTAAATTGATTAGCATAGTGGGAAAAAACAAAGTACCAATAAAGCCTGGTTCCCACTAGCATGCAACGCAAGGACTAAAAGCCGAAACACAAGTGAATTGACCAACCACTAAAGACAGTACAAATAATCCATCGCTTTTGATTGGTAAATTTTCCTGTATTGCGGTTTACATCTTTGTGTTGCATCCTAGTGGGAACCAAGCTTAAGAATAAATTCTGTACTTATAGTCGCCACAAACAGTTGAATATAATATTAATATATAGATATTAAAAACATTATTTTATTTTAGATTGTATATTCATAAAAAGAGTGAGCATTACTCATTAGATTGAATCTCTTCCCCTGGTATGTGTTATTTTAGAATTTAAAAAAAACAAACAAATAAACATATAATAAATTTCATACAATTTTTGGTTTACAGGTTTAATAGCTTTACTCTGATTCTATGGTCTGATCCATCAATGCAAATCATAAAAGGTTGCAATACCTAAGGAGAAGCCGATCATGTGACGGGTCACTCGCAAGACGTCTCGGTCTACTGCTATTGCTTGGAGGAATGAAAACACAACATGCAAATATTATATACAATGATTAGGCATGCATGGTTTGGAATGATAGAAGCATGTTAACAACAAACAAGTGTAGGCAGGGATGGGTAATGCAATTGAAGCATTGAAAGTGTACTCCATGGAAAAAATCAGACTTATGCAATGCTAATTGTAAATGGAAATATATTATTAATCGGATTAAACCCTCTACGGACGCACGGAAGCCACAGCTCAGTGCCTACCATAATCAACACATCAGGAGACGGTCTCCTACTTTTTTTTAACAGTGTACCAAGTTCTTTTCAAGCACATTGTATGCATTTTACAAAAAGACCGCCAGATTTATGTCCAAACTGAAGGTCCAGGCAATGTAATATAAAAGTAAAAAGTAAACCATCTTGCTTAGGATAAAAGGCAATTTGGCACTGACATGTCTGAAACTCAACCATAAATAAGCTCTCTCTAATGTAGTTATATAAGAGGGAATTATTACGTCATTTTTATAACGACATGACAACAAGGATGCATAAATAGCATTCCCATAAAAAATGTGTTGTTTGTAGAAAAAAAATCAATTAGTATACTATTTCTCATAAATAGTTATTATTATTAGTTTGTGCTAATTCAGTATTATTAATATGGAACACTGTAAATGGTTAAAGTAATGGATATCTGTTTTTCTGGTTAAAGTGGAATCAAAATTATGCGAGGCAAGGAAAATAATTGAAAATACTGTACGAAAAAATGAATATACAGTATACACTGTATAACTGTGGAACTGGAATTGAGGAATGAGAATAGAGGTATTACAGGGAATAAACTAGGCGACAGTGAATTGAGGATTGGGATATATTTCAGTATAAAATAATAATCAAAAATATTATTAATATATAAATATAAAATTATAAATATAATTTTATATATCAGTCTTTATGTATTAATTATATTACTAATGGCAACGAAATTAATTTTAATCATTTTTAATAATTTTGCAGGCATTAATAAGCGGACAACACATGTGTATGTTGCATTGGTAAGTAGCAGGCACGACTTAAAACTGGCGTATTTTATGGCTGATTTTCAGTATCATCTTTCTCAATGGTGGCTCACTTTTTCTGCTGGGATTATCTTGGAGTTCACTCTTTAGTTGTATAATACCTCTATGGGACTGAGGGAAGGTGATTACATTGTATTCTATTCTACACAATCAATAAAAATACAAAATACAGAACAACAGCTGTGAAATGGGGTTTGTGATAAAAAAAACAAAATTACACTTCATGCATAATAATGGGATAGTACTTTTCGAAAACTCTAAATTTTGCAAAATGATTTTTTCATCAATTAAGGAATTTAGAATAAAATTACAGTCATTTTTGTAAGTTGGAAAGACTTACAATATATTTTGACAGTTTAAAAACAGGGCTTTATATAGTACATTGTGGTAAAGAAATGTTGTACGAACAAGATACGAACAAAATGATTCAATGATAAGACTTACTTTATGCACTGTGGTAATAGAATAGACGAGTTGCTGCTATCTAGGGTGAAGGTGTCCAACAACCCATTGTAGTGCAAATTCACTATACACTGGCAAAAAAAGACATGTACACATTTATCATCTTCGAATTATATAGTAAAATATGTAAAGCTATGTCTAAACTAGTTTGACAAAAAAGAGTGATGTGCCCAAATATGGTAGTGATATGCTTAAATATGGTAGTGATTTGACGTCATCATGCTCATATTTGGGCACATAAAGTTTGATAGTGTGGACAGAGCTTAAGTAATCTGTGTAAATAGGCATTCAATAATTCAGACATTTTGACAAGTTATAATGTTCATCAAAATAAATTAAGATAAATAACAGCATAAAAATGAACTTTGGTGTAATAAGCATACTTCACACCTGTCAGGCTGGAGAAAGAAAATAGAAATCCACCTGCAAACCGCTTTGACAGCAGTGCTTAGCGACAAACACAAAGATTGGTGAGGCGTTTAAATTACCTGACTTATGTCACTGGTCCAGGCAGCTTTATCTTGCTGCGTGGAAGCTACGAGGATGATCTCCAACGCTGGTCCATTCTTAGGCTCAACTATCAGCTTAAAGTCTAAATTATCATACTCTGATGGACTACAACCTCCTGTCGAAAAAGCATTTCAATAAAGCATTGTTTTTGTTTTGTGTTTTTTACAGTTATGATCTTTAATGATTAACAAATTAAAGGAAATCAAATTTTTTTTTTTCCAAAAACACAAAAGGCCACCAGCTGTGTCACAACAATACACAAAAAGGTTCTCAAAATTTATCATTGTTCGAATAACAAAAATGATTTTAAAAAAGCATTCTAAAGCTCAGCTATGTAATTATATTAATATATTATACTTTAGATGGAACTACATAACAACAGATAACAAGCTTTGAAAATAGAAATTACACTAAATATTAAATGTATTTTGTACAGATTTATCTCCAACTTTAGATTACTGAGTATAACAAAAGATGATAATTATCAAAAATAAATTATTGGTAGGTCCATAACAAAATCAAAGTACAACATATATTCATCCCCATCATTTTCCACTGTCACAACCATTATCATCGTATCGTAGACAAATTTGTCATTAAAAAGTGACAAATATGAATCAGCCAAACAACTTTGATTTGTGTTGTAAAATACGATACAATTTGCTATTACTTGACACTTGTAAACATTATTACAATATCACTTTATGCTGTTTTTAAAATAACTAAAGGAAATCTTGTCTTCAGCATCATTTTATTCTCAATTTTCAGTATTCGTTTTCCTAAATATAGCTATAAAAGAATTTCCTTAGATGTATTTCAATATTTTTAGTCCGAATTTAATTGAATAATATCATCGTGTAATTATTATATTGCAACACATGACTGGTTTCTCTTGTCTCTGCCACATATACTTATCTAGGGACCTTTAAAATAATGATAATCATATGCGGGAAAAAAAGTACTTGTTCAATGCTGTAGAAGAAGACAGTGTATTTAAAATGAACTTGTTATGCTCTTTAATGTGGGGTTTATAGATAACAATTTGTTACTTTTATTTGACGGCCAAGATACTAAGCTCCGCTGACCTATCCTTTGAGCGAAATAATCACTTCATTTGTTTTACTTAATGTTAATATTGTCAAATTAGAAATACGCAAAAATCAACTTTCAGATTTAGAATAGAAAATAAATGACAACAGGTGCGCCGTCCTTGCGTTATTTAGGAAACTGAGCATTATAGAGTATGTTTGTTGTATTAATAAAACAACATTGATGGGTTATCGATTTATCAAGAACATTTTTTCCATTTTCCTTCCTTTTGGAAATACTAATAAGACCTTTTTATGTTGTCCAATAAACACAATATTGATTGAAAAAATGGTTGGTCAGATTTCTAATCTCAAATGAAAATAGAGAGTGCTATATGAACACATTCATGCAGGCAAACTAAACAAAGATGTTCATCATTCATCAGAGGTTTAGAGTTGTCGTAAGTTGATGATTTTTCCCAATTTTGGATCAGTCAGGCAATCAGGCTTGTACTTTTCTGTAGGCCTAATATTACAAATATTACTAATTATAAATAACCTAACCTGTAACTAATGTTTTTCATTTTTATAGATTTGCATTTTTATCTAACATCTTCTAATTCAAAATAAAAATCTTGAACTAGTTACGGCACATACATAATATTGTATTTTCAAAGAATTAAAATGAAGATTAAGTCATTACAAAATGACTGCTTCTATTTCATTAAATTGGAGAAATATAAATCGTTACCTTCATCATCAAAGGGATCATAATCCTCAACAAGTGTTGTTTCCATTAAAGGGATTTTGCCACCAATCTAGAAGAAAGCAAAAGGACAATTGTTCATTGAAGAGATTTGTTAATATAATACAATAATGCAGAACAGTTTTCTTTAAAAGCTTCAGGGGTGGATCACGTATGTTAGGGGGGGGGGGGGGGTGTGGAAGGGCTTATCCTAAACAAAATACTCTTTTTGGAGCCGGTGAGAGGGCATGTACTTTGCCGTAAACAAAACACCCCTTTTCCCTATTTGTTGAAATTAATCAGTCAGTTATTACAGTTTTTTTTAAAAAGCTTCTGGGGTGAATCAAGATGTTGGGGATAGTGGGGGGGGGGGGGGGGTGGGTGTTGGGAAGGAAACTACATTCAAACATTTATTTATCTTCTCTATACTACTTGAAAATATTAATATAGAAGGCATAGAATAGATAGAACATTTGGTTAAGTTCAACATTTCATTTCTCTCCCATTTAAAAATCATCCGCCACTGAAGTCATTTACTCAGAATGAATACTTTTCATTCGTTTGTATAAAATAGTAATCGTCTCGTATGAAGACCGAATTTGACACTGCCAACAAAATTATGCTATTTAAATATTTAAATTGTTTAAGTTAGCAACCGGAGGTGAATCAAACCCATAAAAAGGCAGACAAGGTAACAAAATACTACTTACCCTATAAAGATGAAGTTTTCCAGCTGATGTTCTCATGGTAATTAAAAGATGTTTTGTAAAAAGATAACATTGTCTAACTCCCTCTTTCTTGGTTTCTCCTTTGGCGCCCAGAGATCCTAGGCGATGTCTACTCTGCTTGCGTTCATGAACCACTTGCACTAGGCTCCCTTAAAAAGGATATTGTACACATATGTATCACTAATTATTGTCAATCTTGGAAGCAATTTTTATCCACAGGAAAAGTTGCACATTGGGATCGAGTGCACATTACAGACCACCCTTGGGACTGACTTATGTTTGGTAGGCATATGTACCGCCCATCAACATATTACTAAAGCTCTAAACCAAACCAAATTCATCATCATCAAAAATATTTGCATGGCAATGATGGGAACCAGTTAGACCGGAACATTAGAATTGCACCAAATATTAACACTTTTAAAGACCAACTGAACACTATTGACATCGAAAGTAATTTCTGAAAAGCACACATCGCTATAAATTAATATTTTTGCACATGACCCTAACCAACATACGCGATAACCAGAGTTTGTACATTACGGATACAGATACAGATGGGCCTAGCTAGCGTTATGCAAGGGTTGTGCATATTCCGGTATATGATGGATTTTAGAACTTTTGAATTGAGACTTCAGAATGAAATCTGGTTTTCTGTGTGGTTGGTATTGGAAACTTCCACAACTCTACCTAAACCAGATAATGTGTACTCCAAGAACAATTTGAAGTCATAACTCCAGTCTAGCATGCTCTCTGATAATGTAGATTCCTTGGCTTGAAAATTGGAAAGTTGTACAGAATGAACATCATGTATTGAACATACATGCACAACATGGTTCTTAACATTTAGAGATAATGTAACTTCTTCATATCTAACAGTAACTTTATCTTCTATTTAGGATAATAGATAAAATTACTTATAGTATAATAATTATTATTATTAATAAATATAAAAATAGATACTTAATTTTCAGGTGATCGTTAATAGAATATTTGAATATTTTTTGTTCAGTTTACCCGAGCTTATGAATTCATCATCATAATGGAATAATTGAAAGAAAGAATAACTCATCTTTATAACACATCAATACAATGTTTGATGCTTCTGGTATGTTATTTTAGCAAAAAGGCATGCACATATATTAAAATGTAATGAAGTGAGTTAACCAGCATCTAAGCAATTTAATTTTTACTATATGCATGTTATTTATAAATTTACTACAAACTAGGGGATAGAATAAATAATTTATGACAGTAATAAATTCAACGGCAGAGCACGATGTTAATAAATTGTAAGGCAATAGCATTGAATTATGACAATAAAGACCACCATTATACAAAAAAAAAACATGTATCTTGTATTTTAAACTACGAAGTCGTCAAAAGAACTTTATAATCAAACTCTAGCTAATGTTCATATGATTATCGTTCGTTATTAGATTCATAAGTAATTATTGGAACACTATGCGGAAGCAAATTGTTCCATAGGGAATTAGTTACATAAGCTTCGTCATGTTCTTTCCACTATAAATGCCTACCGTGTCTAACAAATGTCTGATGTACGTCGAGGAGAATGTCGCATCCCTCTACGATCATTCGTTCTATTGATAGGTTTTTTCGAATGCTCTCAGTTTCAGATACCTCATCGTGCATTACCTGAATATAAAAAAAAATAAATATGCAATAGAAACAATTTAACTAAACCAGTTTAAAAAGTACTTTAAATCTATTCAGTATATGTACAGAATAAGAGGTTAAACAAAAAGTAGGGTACTCTGTAAAAAAAAACCAAAAAAACAACTTTTCAATATGTCAAAACTTAATTAAACATGTCCTCGCTCAAAATTTATTGTGTGTGAAAGGATAAAATATGTCACAATAACTTGTAAAGAATAAAATGAAAACATGACAAGAATTTTTAATGTTTCACATAACAAAATGGAATTTTAAGTCTTACAAGTAAATTCTCCAAGTAAAGTTAAATATAAATTTAAAAAAGGAAAAACAAAAAGATAGCGAATATTAAATTAATGGATCATAAATCATTTTAGGAATTGAAAGTTGAAAGTGAAAATAAAACATTTCTTTAATTGAAGTTATAATAAACATTTCCAGCAAAACTCCCCAAAAAATCAATAATGATAATATATGACATTGTCAATTAATAATCTCAAATTAAGAATGATAAAACATATCCACCATAAGCTGGTGAAAAAATATTCACCCCCCTCCCCCCACTGACAAAAATAGGGTAATTATTACTGTTTATTTTATCCAAAAAAATATCACATACCCTTGAGAGTTCTTCAAGTTTGTTCTTTGCATACTCTAAACTTTTTCTTTCAACGTGATCGTGTGGAGTGTGTGCGAGTAACTCGTGGAGGGTGATAATATAGCGTGGCACTTGGTGCATTGGATACGTCAGAAATATCTCCATTGAGCGTCCTTCACACGCAGGCTTCGTTTCATATTGTTTTAGTAGCTGGTTAAACAAAGGTCTTTGCTTGCATTCTGCTAAAACTTGTAGACTGTAATGATGGTTACGAACGTACTCATTGTAGATACTTAGCATTGGTAGCAACATATCAAAAAGATCACCTAAAATCAAAGCACGAGACAACAATTATTTCTTACATGTTCATCAATTATATTATGGGTGTACACTACATGTTTGAGCATCACAAATGCCAGCAGATTCTCCTATGGTATTATGTCTAGTGATAATTTACATATAGTATCGCGTCTGCTGACTGCAATAGGCCCATACCATAGCACCTCTCCTAAATATTAATTTACCCTAACTACGTAAACAATATCTAAAGCTTTGTCTACACTATCAAACTAGTTTGACAAAAAAAAGTGTGTGATGTGCCCATATATGATAGTAGTGATATGCCCAAATATGGTAGTGATATGACATCATCATGTCCATATATGAGCACATCACATTTTTTTGTTTGATAGTGTAGACATATCTAGATATAGATGAAGATTGCTGAGAGAAGATGGCAGAGGATGTTTCTTGTCGCTAGACATTGTACTACTCAATGTATCCGGTACAAATGCAAATTATAGTGATTTTCCATGGAAATGTTCTGTGTCACTGTGGAACGTTCACCAGTCCCTCTTCCTGAATTTGATTCTGAATAGCAACTTCTTATAAGATGGTTTCTTATACTGAGGTAAATATATTGAGGTAATCGCATTGTCTCCCTACACACCAATCATTTAGCATTGAAATCACTCTAAATCTGGGTTTAATACTATTATTGTCGCCTATCCATGGTCCAATCCATAATTGACCCGTGAATAATAAGGTTGTCTACAGTATTACTTGTATTAATCATGAGACATACTAGAGAGTCAACTAAATCGCAGATTAAACAGCGGGCCCTCTGGGAGGATAGTTATTTTTTACTGAAGAGGTTACCCAGTATAAAGAATAAATAAATAAAAATAGGGAACATCAAATAATTTTCAATTGGCCATTCGAATACAGGCCAGTTTGAAGTCAATGTCACTATATTCAGTCTGTGTTGCCTGCATGTTGAGATTACTGCATCAAGCTTATTCTAAACAATGTATTTAACTGCATGCCATTAATAACATAATTAATTCATAAAAGCTGTACTGTATTTTTAAAAAGTGTGTTATATGTGGTATTTAAATATTTAATATTCATTCATACAAACAGTATTTTTGAACAGATATGGTGGCCATTTGTAGTTGTTTCAATTTAAACTTCATAACATTATGTTATTTTCAAGGGCAAAAAATCTTTAATTACACTTTAGTACCGACGTTTCCTACATTTTCTTACATGGACATAAGGCATAATGAATACATTAAACCAATAAGGCAGTCAAGATAACACGTGCATTTGCCATTAATACAGGCATTTACTTTACACATGCCAATGAAGAGTCTTATCACGTTGATATCAACATTAAAACATTGATAACATCTACATTACATTTATTTGCCATAACAATGACTACAGGTACACAGTACGCTAATACATAAAAATATCATTTGAATAATGATATAAATAAAATATGTATTCATAATATTGGAATTTTATAATGACAAATTATGGAAATTGTATTCAATGGTTTAGTAGGCATCAGCATCATTGGGAATTCAAAAAAAACAAAAATGATTTCAATTTTAATTACATCCAATGCGAGGTGCCATGTCTACGTAAGAGAATGCACCAACCTCAACAATTTGAAAATATTAAAATGGTTGGATATTCACATATTAAATACTAGCAATAAAATTATACATGAAACAATTAATCTCTTTAGTATAATTTTATATACATGATTGTGGTTCGTCTTAAACCTTAGGAAAGCTATCAAAAAAAATCCAGTTGAATGGCCGAGTGGTTAAGACAGAGCACGCAATAATCCAACCATTTATCGGCAAAGGTTTTCCACAGACATTTTCCTAATTCTTCTTGGAAAAAACTTGTGTGCAAATAAAAGGTAAACAGGTATATACTATTGAAGATTTTGAACAATCTTTTATAAAAAGGATAATATTATATAGCATATTATTGTGGTTATTGCGCACAATTAAATTGATCTCAACTGCAGTGAAACAAACAATAAAATAAATTGTTTTTTTTTTTTTTCAAGTGTATAAAAATATAATGTTTATAATGCATAGAGATATACTTCTAGAGAGTCCACTAGTTGACAGTAAAGTAATTCTTCAGCAACACCAGACATTTTTAACCGGCCCAAGACTGTCCCGAATTTGGAATCGACACAATTGGGACATAGGGCCACTACTGTTATTCAACTGGTTGTATGTCCAATGCAGTGTTAAACAACAGGAGTTGAAATGGACCAGAACACCAGAAAACCTCCTACTCTTTACAAAGATGCCCTGGGTTCTTTTTAAGTACACAAGAGCCAGTGTAAATCGGACCTCTTGGTTTAAGTTCATCCGTAAAGATTTGTTCTACCACCAGAACTATATCGAGGAGCGCCTTGACTTTGTGCCAATATGTGGAACAATCAGACATAAGTCTGAATTTTCAATATTGAGATTTTCCCAAATACTGAAACTACATAATCCAAGATTTAAAATGCTGAAAAAAATATCTTGATACCATGTCTACTTCCAGAGATATCTCAGTCTAAAGTTTTGGCTGTTACAATCAGCGTTTTGAGAAAAATGCTTTTAAAGTTAAAGACCCCTTCCCTGCAATTTTGGACGTTTTTTGGAAAATAATACATATATATCACTTTAAAAACATTAAACCATGTCATTCCTTGTCTTAAATGTACGTTTTATGGTAAATTATGATAAAAAGTGAGAAACAATGCACTACCTAAGTAGCTCGCGGCGATCGACCTCTCGTGGACGGTCTTAGGCCTAGCCTAGCTAGGCTTAGTTTTGTAGGCCTAGCTGGTAAACATCGGTAACGTACGAACATCGTACGCTAGCTATATACCTAGCCTGACGTTGTATAGTTGCTGCATTAATTGTCTTTCTATTTTTGCCAAGACTCCGTTGATACAAATTGGGGAAAACCCGGTATTTTCGCTGAAAAGTTAGGAGTCTTCCATTTGTTTTGGCCTCACGATCGATCGAAAAGTGGGCGAATTACAGGTGAAAAACAAAAATATCAATCCGCGCGCAATGCATTTTGGGATTTATAGCGGGCCGCTATAATTATTAGAATCGACTTATATTTCACATTTTTAACCGTTTAAAGACGAAAAAAGTTATCGCAATAGGACCATATAGTATTATTTTTACATTAAATATAGTTTGTGATCTTAAATTAGATCTAAAAAACGTAGGGAAGGGGGCTTTAAGTAACACGAAATGACAAATTCAAAAAAATAAAATTTAGCAAAAGGGTATTCTAATTGTTTTATTTCAATGAAGCTTCGCACCTTCGTTAATTAACTATTGTTCTATTATTATGCAACATTTTCATTAAACACCACCCACTGGAACACTTTCAATTTAAGCATAAAACATGATAGGTTTTATGAAAATTATACATAATTTAAACCATCTTTTTGAACCAACATAGCACACAAAATGTTAATATTTATTTATTTATTTGTCTCAAAATAGAAAAACACCAAGGTAATGTAAATATCACTGTTTCTTTCAGCTATCATTTTCTAATGTAATTTTTCAGCCTTTTATTGGTTTTGGCTGTCTCTACAAATCTACACATGCGACTTATGTCCGATTTCGTTTGCATGCGTCACATATTATGGCATGCACGGCTCCTGTGTTAACCACTTCGTCACTTCACTCACATTAAGATACTTAAAAATAATTAGTAAAATTTAAATATCAAGATATTGAAGTAATCATTTTCAATACAAAGATGTTTTCAACATAGAAAATATCAATGTTTATATTAAAGCATATTTTTATTTAAAATGTGATTTTGTTTTATTTTTTGCTTGTATGATAGTGATAATAGAGATATTAGGTAATTATTGTACACTAACTTTCAATTTCATTACTTCATTAAATTGTGAATAATGAAATATTAACATGAAAATGAAAGCATGAGGAACTCTTATGATGTTGGCATTGAGACTATTATTACTATCTGTATGGTATTGTTCATTCTGTATGAAGTAAAATTATGGTTTTTATGTTTTCGTCAATACTGCACTTAAGAAGTGTGCACGAAAATGATGTATTGTTCGATAATAAACCATTGTTTATTGTTTCGAATATCACGTTTAATGCTCTTGAATCCTTTATGGCTTTAACGTATTTGTAAGAAAAAAAATATATATTCGGCATAAATTTTGTAACCCACGATTATTGACATTGAAATTATTTTAAAAAATCAATAACAAAATAGATGTAACTATATAGTATTAAAAGTAGTGAAACTGCCGCTTGGTGGTTGACATTGTTGTTTGCCAGTCATTGGTTCAAATCCTGTCATAGTAGTTTCAGGATGTTTCTGACAGCCTAGCACCACTCCCTACATTAAACATCATGTGAGACTTGGTTTAGAAATAATGGGGTTCCCTATCCTGTAATTGGCAATTCATGTACTTTCTTTTGGATGGTTTTAAAATAAAATTTTGGTGATTAAAATAAATGAAAAATTGGTGATTGTTTTCTGGATGGTCAAGTAAAACCATGTCTATTAATCCATTGAGTGGTATCCATGCAAAACACAGCAGTGTTGAGCTACTTGTAGGTATCAGTTTAAGCAATATTATCATCAAACCAGCAGGCTTCTTTTGAAATATACTTATTGGGTTAAAACACCACACAGTTTGAGATTTATTATCCATTTGATTGAGGCGAGTAAAAATCAATTTATAGCAACATCTTTGCCATTGTGCAAATTGATAATTAAAACCAATCATAGGATTTATTATAATAAAGAGAATTATGTCAACAATACAGAAATGAATTACAGTATTAACTAGTAAAAAAAATTGATTCATAATATGATTAGGGTCAAAGTTCAACATTAAATAAAGATTAGCCAGATTTACTGCACTATCTATGGTAGCAATAATTTATAGTTGCTAGGGAGGTATCCATAGAAACCGTAAATTATGTTTCTTGTATCTAATATGCCAGACTGCAGCAATATCAATTTACTTTAGTTATTTTACAATCAACAATCACAGGATAGAAGAATAATAGATGTTAAAACAACATGGTAACATGACTAGAAGCTACTAAACCGAATCTGCTTGGATTTTCAATAAGCACTATGGTAAGCGAACATAAAATAAATTATAATATTTGAAAGTCCATGTTATCACATCTAATCAATGCGAAACACAATTTACAATTGCATCATCTAGGTTCCTAACATAAATTGACTTGCATATTATCTGTTCTAAACTAAACATCTAGATTCTTTTTCTCAAACATATTCATACCTAGAATTTGTCTACCAGACATGAAGGTAGTCTACCTGAGGTATAAAAGCAATCTAATGGACATAAATAACAGTATATACCTAACAATATACCTACACTTGCCATAATTAATATGACGTCCAATAAAAAATATCCACCTGGCATTAAAATCATCTACATAAAAGATGTGTCCACCTGTAATATACAGTAAGATGGCATAGATTAAACCACCTAGTGTAAAATATGAACATCTGGGGATTTAAATTTATTATTGTTATTCCTCTTCAATTTAACAGTTAAAGCGATATTAATGTCCTTACAGATCTACAGCAGCCACAGTACCATTTTTTTATTTTTTAAATTTTATTTCACATACATCCAACAGTGATATCGCCAATTACAGGATGCCTTAAAGACCCAAATATAAATACATAAGATTAAAATATATATAACAAATTACACATCAAAATGTACAAAGTAACGATCAGAAAATCAAAACAAGAACAATAAAAACAGTTAAATAGCACAAACTACCTTAATTTTGACCATGGAAATATTGTTTTAGAAAATGTCAATAGTTTTATCTTTGCGTAAAATCATATTATATTGAAAGGAAAGTCTATGAATGAAACCATTTTTGGTAGCATTAACTCGACTGTAAAGAACAGAGAGTTCAGCACACCAGGGGATGATCCCCTACTCTTTTCAGATATTAAGGTACGATATCACCACTGTATCACCCACTATTGTTGTGGCTCATTGTTAGTGGGTGATAAACAACGTCTTGCATAGATTTCCAACTACCATTTGATAAGATCTTTGCCTGGTAATGGTATTAGGACATTATCACCAAATATAAATAATGGAATAAAAGTGGAATGGAATTAAACCATTTACTGTAATCTACAGGTGCGATAAAACCCAGGCCGTATAATTTCGTTTTTGTTCGAAATGTCATAATCAAGTATACAATAAATATAGAAAGTAACACATAATTATCCCTTTAAATATTTATGTTCTGAATTCACATAGATAACTCTTAAATTTGATGGAATGATAGGAAATTAAAGAATTCAGACAAAGCACATCTTATGTTGTGACCTACATAACCAATTGCAAGCAATCCAAGATCATTTTCCATAGCTATAGACTACAACAGTACAACAAGCAAACACCTTCAAGTGGACGTCTACAATTTTTTCCAATTCTGTTCCTTTTTCCTGCAATTATTTTATTTCAAGACTATTGTGAGTAGAAAGTTCATTTCAAGGTTCCTGAATCATCAAGCATTCTTTGTAACCATCTTGTATTTTTTTAGTTTTGAACTATATAAGTTTAAACTTTTTCTAGGCTAAGGAAGCTGATTGTTTTATCAAGCTAGACAGGCTGATAAGCTCATCTTGTCACCTACCAAAGACTGTTTATTACCATCAATAACAGCCTAGCTTGTATTTTTAGTCAAGCCATTGTCTCAACCAAGGAAGTCCTTTGTTTCAGAGAAGTTTACTAATAGCATTGGAATGTAGGTTCTTTGTTCTCAGCTGATTCAACATGTTGCAGTTAATGAACAGTTCGTTTCTCTTTGCTGTTTTGGCTTCAGCATTATGTGTTATACGTATTAAAACAACGTATAAACCAACAATTGATGATGAATTCACACCCATTATGAATCGCCTGACAAAAGACAACTGGACATCTCCTACTTTTATAAATCCTGACAACTTATCAATTAAATCTCCAATATGCCAACTACTAGCACTTTCCAAGAAAACCACCACACTTTGTCGATTAAAGAAGCAAAATCTGATCAAACTGAGTATCCTTATTATGATTGCTGGTGATGTTGCATCAAATCCTGGACCTGTTAATCAACAAGCACAAAATGACTTCAATTTAAACTGTTTCAAAAAACGAGGTTTACATTTTGTACACCTCAATATTCGTTCGCTACTTCCAAAAATTTCTGAACTCCGTTTACTAGCTCAACAAACCAAAGCGGCAGTATTAGCATTATCTGAAACTTGGTTAGACAACAGTGTAACAGATGCTGAAGTAGAGATTCAAGGTTATACAATCACAAGGAAAGACAGAAATCGAAATGGAGGAGGAGTGTGTATCTACATAAGAAATGATGTATCGTTCAATACAAAACCTGAAATGAATATTGACAGTCTAGAATCAATTTGGATTGATATATTGCTACCCAAGTCGAAACCTATTGCTGTTGGATGTTTTTATCGCCCTCCCACTTGTAAAGCATTTCTTGAAAACTTAGAGTCATCCTTCTTAAACTTAAGATCTGATTGTGAATTGTATCTTTTAGGTGATTTTAATATTAATTTTAATAGTCAAGATGAACCACTATTGAAAAGGTATAAAGATGTATTAAGTTTATTTAATTGTTCTCAAATTATAGACATCCCTACTAGAATAACCGATACTACAGCTACTACTCTTGATCATATAATTACCAATTCAAAAGAAAAAATATTACAATATGGTACTTTAAATGTTGGTCTAAGTGATCACTTGATCACATATTGTACCCGTAAAATATGGAAATGTCAAATTAACAGACATAATACAATACGTATTCGTAGCATGAGACATTACAATAAGGAGTCCTTGCTTAACAAACTTGCTAATGTTAATTGGGAGTCAACTTTATCATGTAACGAAGTAAATGAGGCTTGGTTTAGGTTTAAAACTGTATTTTTAGGTGTCATTGACGAAATAGCTCCTGTGAAAGAAGTTAGAATTAAATGTAGAACTGAACCTTGGATGAATGATAATATCCTTCTGGATATTCGTCAAAGAGACAAACACCTATTTTTATTTAAGAAATACCATTGTAAAGACATGTACTCTAAATATTGTAAATTAAGAAATAAGATACAAAGAGATGTTAAGAAAGCTAAGTCAGAATATTTCAAAACTAAGATTGAGGAAAACAAGGGTAATCCCAAAAAACTTTGGCAAACCCTAAAATCTACAGGTTTTAGTCAACAAAGTAAATCTCAAAATACAATTGTACTTAATAATAATGGTCATCCATGCACTGAACCATTTTCTGTAGCTAATCTCTTCAACAAATTTTTCACTAATGTTGCTTCTTTGTTAACTGATAAATTACCAAATTGTAATAATATATTTGGTGTTAATACTACACCCTTCAAACAATACTATAAGAACAAAGGGATAAAGAAGAACAGTTTCGTTTTACAAACTATATCTAATGATTTTGTACTTGACCAACTAAATTCTTTAAATCCTAGCAAAAGTACAGGACTTGATAACATTCCTGCTAGATTTCTTAAGGATGGAGCTAATATTATTGTTCAGCCAATAACACATATTGTTAATTTATCATTATCTCTAAAGGTTTTTCCTAATGATATGAAATTTGCTAAGGTCACACCATTATTTAAAAAGAACAATAGGCAGGAAGTTAGTAATTATAGACCTATTAGCATCTTACCCGTAATATCTAAGATAATCGAAAAAGCTGTTTTTGTACAATTACATAACTATCTCAATGAAAACAATGTAATTAATGATTTTCAATCAGGTTTTAGAGGAAATTATTCTACTGATACTGCTTTAATTAATTTAACCGATCATATAAGATCTGAAATATCTAAAGGTAACTTTACAGGTTTGGTGGTCCTTGACATACAAAAGGCTTTTGATACAGTCAACCATCAGATATTATTGCAAAAACTGGTTCATATGGGCATTGATAAAGATTCTTTATTATGGTTTGAATCATATTTGAAAGATCGCAAACAAATTACATCAGTAAATGGCGTTCAGTCCCAACCATGTACTATATCTAGCGGAGTTCCGCAAGGTAGCATTTTAGGACCTCTTTTGTTCATATGCTACATGAATGACATCCCAATTAGTGTAAATTGCAATATTATGTTATATGCTGATGATACGATATTGTTGTCTTCTGGTAATGATATTAGACAAATAGCTAATGATTTAAGTTCAAACCTGGAATCATGTAACAACTGGCTTATAAACAACAAACTATCATTACATCCTGATAAAACTGAATCAATATTGTTTGGTACTAAAAGAAAACTTAAGAATGTTCATCATGATTTTGCTGTTATGTTTAAAAATAAGTTGATATGTAAGAAGAATATGATCTCATATCTTGGTTGTTTGCTTGATGAAGACCTGTCTGGAGAATCTATGGTTCAAAAAGTTCTTAGTAAGACTAATTCAAGACTTAAATTTTTGTATAGACATTCTGCATGTCTAAATTTCTTTTCTCGTAAAATTCTATGTTCGGCACTGATTACTTGTCACTTTGACTATGCATGTTGCTCCTGGTTTTCAGGTGTTTCTAAAAAACTTAAACAAAGACTCCAAACCAGTCAAAATAAAGTTGCTAGGTTTATATTAAATAAAAATAATCGTGCACATATTGGTAAAGACGAACTGAACCAAATCGGTCAATTATGTCTAGAGGATAGAATTTGCCAACTCAAACTTAATCATGTTCATAAGATTTTTTATGGAAAATCAGTACCTTATTTGACTGAAAAGTTTCAAAGAGTTTCATCTAACCACCATTATATGACTAGAAGTAGTGTCAATGGTTTTTCAGTTCCTAAATCTGATAGTCAAATATCTAAAACGTTTTATTATACAGGCATAAAGGCATGGAATAACCTACCTCATTCCATTCAAGAAATAGAAAACAAATTTAATTTTAAGAAAAATGTTAAATCACATTTCTGTTCTACCAAATAACTATATAAGTCAATCATAGTCTCTAATTTAACTGTTTTTTTTAATATTATTGTTATATTTACGTGTTTAATGCTATACTTTGTAATGATTATATTTTTTATTTTAGATTGTAAAAGGATCCCAATGGAAATAAGCTGATAAGCTTTTTGGGCTATCCTGGAAAATCTCTTATAAATGTATTATTTGTAATGTCCGTAATTTATGTTATCACTTTGTATGTTTTTTTTATGATGATTTTCCAAATAAATTCAAATCAAATCAAATCAGCACTCATTAAAAAATAAGTGACGAAAACATCAAGATTTTTCCACACATTGTCATTAGCAGGAAAACGCATGAAATCTCTTGGTTGGTAAAACATATTTTGTGCCTAGCTTACCTGGACAAACCAACAATGGCCCATGCTCTCCAGAGGGAGGGCTAAGATAAAAAGGTTAAAGGTTCTTAGAGCACCCCTCTATTAACCACTGTTGGTTTGTGTCATTTAACACACAGAAAACTAAGAAAGTAGCCACTTGTCACTCACACTCTTCAAATTTATAAAAAGAATTGTTAATCTTAATTGATACAATTATATATTAACCTCTATTTAGGAGGAGACACATTTGGATCCCAACAAGGTGTCCCATGATTGGCCATAGTTTTAAAAGAATTCATTGGGTGCCCCATAAATAGGGGTGTCCCAAAGAAGGATTCTACTGCTATACTATGCATTTTATGAACATGGCTTGTATATCCTAGCCATTTGATTGGATCATTTATTATTTTCTCACCTTTCAACGATTGAAGGTACTAAATGATTGCGCATACTAAACGTTCAGCTGTTTATAAACATTGATTGACTTTGATGCTGTAGGAAGGTAAATAATTTGCGATAGAAATCCAACATGTAGTATGTTTCGTTTACAACTAATACTCTGCACCCAAAGGCCTATCACTGTTTAGTTATCCGCTTGGTAGAGCGGATAACTCCTTGTTATTGTATGGGATCAATATTTTTTTTCTGTATTATTCTTGGATCCTTCCTTCCTTTTTGTGAGTCGCGTTTCTCTAAAATGTGTAAACATAACATTTCATAACTTTGACAACATATGGGCATTTACGTGAAGTTGTGCACCTCCTATTTTTGAATGACGTCATAGTTGCGCAACGTGACTTACGCGCAATTTTATGAATTTCAATGATTGATTATAGATTAAAAACCAAAAGTCATTTAGTATTGACACTTTGACAAAATTTAAGTCATATCAGGGGCAAACTTTCTACGGATTAAAAATGGCATGTTTCACAAGAAGTTACGCGCGCACGCGCATTTAAAATTTCAAAATGCGCAAAATTAATTTCTAATCAACTTTTTATGCGTTTCTTGTCATTTTGAGCATGTCAAAAATTCCCACGGGCGCGCAATTTTTTACGCACGCGGTGCGCACGTAGCGTTAAAAACATATTTTTTTCTCTTGAATTATATTTTTCAAGTCTTTCCTAGTAATTTTGAAAACAATTTAGACCTTTTCCAGTTTAAATAACGCCATACGAACACGTTGAATTAGACAATTCGTGCGCGTTTTTTATGAAAAAGCTTAAAAAATCGTCAAAATTATGTCTTTTTTTAAACAGTCATAGTTTCTAAAGTAAACCGTGAACCGTTTATTTTTATTACAAAATCTAGAAGTTGATGAGTTGTAGATATCGGATCATGCATCGATAAGGCTAAAAAAACATTGTGACGTCATCGTATGGCCACACGAATGTAAAATATAGGATTTTTGTCTCTTTCGTTATTGCTCATCACATTCAATGGAGCGCATCACGCTTATCTGTATTCCTTTTTCTCCTAAATTTATATATTGTGTAGGTCAATCAACTTTCTTTAGCATGAGATAAAAATATTTTAATTTTTATGACGTCATCATGCCTAAAAATTTTAATTACGTGTGTCATTAATTTCATCTTTACAGTAAATTTTAATCTGTAATAGCTCGTAAGAATAAAATGTGATAATCACGATTAAAACGTTTTCTGGAAGCTATTGGATTGTAGATACGAATTCATGTAAACATTTTGCCAATCGGATGTTGTGACGTCATCATATGGCCAGTTGAATAAAAAAAGTCGTATTTTCATATTTTGCGTAATAGTTCATCACATTTAAAAGGGTGCGCATCTATATTTTACGTATTCAAATTTCTTCTACACGTTAATATGTTGTTCCTGAGATAATTTCCTCCAGAAATTGCTATTTAAGTGTTTCATTTTGATACCGTCGCCATGTTAAAAATTGGAATAAATGGCGGGTCCCGTAATTTCACCTATTCTACACTGTATGTAATATGTATACAGATTATACTCTTTGCATGTATATACTATATGACACAAATTGACAGAATTCAGCACTAACAGCATATCATATTCTTCAGTTCTTGTCATAATGCCATAATCTTTATCTGTGTGCAATATTCCAACGTATGACGTGCACGTGGCGTTTGTCGTTGTGCGGATAACTAACTCGTCAAAGTGACGAGTTTCATGTCTAGTTTGTATTCACCTTGTATATTTCTTGCCATCCTGACCTTTCCTTTTTTCTACTCGACTACCTCTTGTCAATATTCCAGCTTAGAAAAATAGATATTCTCACTTTTCAACTCATAAAACATTCATTAAATGTATAATACTCTAAAAGTTTTATAGACAAGTTAGAAATGCGAGTGGCATTTAAAATAAAGAATCTTCAGTGTAAAAGTATTATATGATGTAATTCTGAATTTAAGTATTTGTTAAGAACGAATCTTTTAAAGTAAATTTAGCTTAAACCTGCTTCTAAATTGTTATGTTTCATTCTCTAATAAATGAAATTAAAAAACAAAAGATATTGAAAACATTATCAAATTTGCTTTTAAATTGTTATGTTTCATTCTCTAATAAATGAAATAAAAAAACAAGAGATATTGAAAACATTATTATACTTTATTTTACATTTTTATGTTTCATTCTCTAATAAATGAAATAGAAAACAAAAGATATTGAAAACATTATTTCAGTAAAAATCAATTTACGAGAAACTGCAGTTCTTGAGAATGTGAAAGAATAGTATGACTTCCCTTTGGGAATAAATACTAGAATGACATTCGTTTTAATAATCCGTCTGCGAAGTCCGGGCATTCAAATTAAGACATAATTCATGGAAAAATCATCAAATGAATCAAGAAGCCTCAGAGTGAATAGAAATAATTTATGACGAATCCCTTTATGAGCCTGCAAAGAAAAATCAACTGACCTAGCGTAATATACATTCCACAATTTGTAGAAGCTTTCAAAATCATTAAAATTCAAAGTTGATTACAGTATCAGTATTGTTAATCAAAAGAATGAAACAATATTAAAGATAAAATGAAGAATCCAAATTTGAATAGACCATTTTTCAGTTTCAGTGAAAGATGTTCTACTTCCATAGAAAGAAAATTAAACAAAGGTTTCACTTATAAAAAGACAAAATTAAAGTAAAATTTAACCAAAAACCCATTGACTGGCAGGCGATTAATTTGTTTTGCTAAATTACACTCTTTCAGGTTAATGATGATTTTTTAAAATCCAATTGCTTTAAATTACACCTTTTCAGGTAAATCATTTTTTTTAGTCAAAATGAATATTTTATTATATAATGACATTAAAATGGCATATTCAACAAAAATGTAAAAACAAATTAAATGTCTAAATCTATTTTTAATGAAAACATAAAATTGCCATTGCCATCCACTGCACTAACATCACATGATTCATCATTGACGAATGAGTATATTTTTGTGATTTAGGTTTTTCCATTTTATAATTTTAGAAAACAGATAGAGATAGAAAATTATGTCTTTAAAAAAACAAATAAAAACACAAAACTACAGTGTTTATGCAGATTTACATTTTAACCACTTATTTATAAAAATTCTCCACATTTAACGAGTCGCAAATTAAAATTGTATATTAACGAGAAGCTTTACAATTTTACTTTCAATCCATAACTTTTCTTTCAAGTTTAATAAGTGTCAAAATTTCTCTGCTTTTTCTGAAGCTGCATACTGTATATCGGTTTGTCCAGGTATTCTAAGCACGAAATAGACAGTACGCTCTAAATACTATAATAGAAATATCTTTAAACGTTTATTTATAACAAACCAAATTGTTTTTGACATTGTCTGATTGGCAAGATATGTTAGAACAGACAAATGGTTCAGTATGCATTAATATCTTATTCATTTCGAATAACAATATCTGATTTGTCAAAAATGTCACATGACACGTCTATGTATCAATAATATAATTTGTCTCAAGCATTCATATATTCGGTTCAATCTACCTAATAAAAAAATAAATCTTTGACATATAGAATGATTAAACAGAGAAGATGGCAACCTTATATACACTGATGATAATATATCTATTAAATAAAAAGATTTTAAGTTTGGACTCATATTACTGATAAGATTTATAATTCCAAAAGCAAATTACCGAAAGATGACAATGCTGTGGGTATCATCAGTGGCTATACAAATAAATGAGCAAAATCTTAAATCAAAACCATAAATTAAAACTACTAATCTATAGTAAAACAGTCAGAAAGAATATATATATATATTGTGCCAGTTCTGCGGTACATTTCATTTCGAAACCTGAGCTGCTCTGACGAGATCTAATAAGATCGAAACAGTCTGCAGATTGGATATATATATATATATTTTATATAATTAATTTTTAAATGATAAAGATGAGGAAATCTGTGAGAATGAAAATTGGGAATTAATTAGGCTTAATACATCATTGGTACATTAACCTGTCATAGATGGGTACGTTGCTGATAGCGTACTCTGTTGCATACAAACTTTGTTTGCGTCCTAGTGGGAACCAAGCTTAACACATCATTGGTAACTTGTCATAGATAGGTATGTATATCTATATTCTCAATTTAAAACATTTACTTACCAATTAAAAGCTTAGGCCACTGATCCATCCTGGCAGACAAACCCTTGTAAAATATTTGATGCAAGAAAAATATTGTTTCACTGCAAAAGAAATTTAAAATTATGAACAAAAATGAAAATATACAACATCAATATTGTATTTTATATCTTAAAACTATCTTTTGAAGACATTTCTGTTCCCTTAATAAATTTAAATTACTCGTTAAAAATTTACATAATCCTATCTGAAAGACAGAAGCAAATTAAGCAGAGTCAAAATGTACACTGTTCATTAATTTTAATATGAAGGGCACGAACAACATTAACGAGTTCCTTTAACATAACTACGGTATTTTAATCGAAATGTTCTAAATTATGAAATATATATCTATATTAATATCTCCCATGATGCTATTAAATGTAATGATGTTGAAATTTAATGAAGAAAAACATTCAAATTTTTCCCCCGGTGATATTGATGATCAAAATTGTTGCCAAATTTAAAAGTTTTTTTCGTCTTAATTAGAAAAAAAGTTTGTATAACAGCCTGGTATTTACATTTTAATTACTGTTTTTATTATCAGTAATCATACAGTATATTCAGTCAGACATAATGATCTCAGAAGTTGAAAATTCATTTGCTTGACTATTAACAATAGGGACTTTACGAAACATGACGGTTACGGGAGGACGACGAATATCCTGTGTTTGCTAGAGCGTAAAATCATATACAGTCAACACAGCCGTTTTATTTAGTATGCACCGTTGCGCGAAGACGACGACCGGCAGTCTCTCCCTCCTATGTCTTGTGGGGCAGGACCCTTCTGAATAGCTTGGCTCTGGTGATACAGAACAAGCCTTTCTAGCTAGGGCCTCGCTTTTAACACAGCCATTTTAACCCAATAAAAATGTTATTTCATTAAACAATTAAATTATAAGTTCAAATATTATTCAGAGTTTTGAAAATTCCACGTTTAAGTGTATAAATTGTATATTTAAGATTATATATACATTATTTCTAATCGTTCTCCGTAAACGGGAAAATGGCAACTTTATCGTTCTCAGAAAGTTAAGACAACGGAATTTCATGCTAAGCACTGCCCACTTTGTTAAAGCTCATGAATAAATTATTCATGAGCACCGTCCTATGGCTTCCCGTCATGCTTCGTAAAGTCCCTAATAATATACTGTATAGTACTGTGCAATATTGTTACTTTGTTATTTTTCATTGTATATATCTTTTAAAATTTACAAATAGAGATATTTGTTGTCAAAAGAAATAAAATAAAAACTTTATATCACCTTCAACATGATCAATCAAAAAGTTTATTATATCAAGTTTAAAATTTGTATTATCAGGTCCATAAAAATATTATTCTTTTCCAAAAACGTGAGCGGAAAGAAATCCTATGATAGTTGAGACAATAAATACCCTTGTATACATTACCGCTAGTACATGTATACATATCACCTTTGATATTTGAATGTAATAATATTCCTACAGAATTAGTAACGTAACCTACTTTCATCAGACTATCTACCGTATAAATGAAAATAGTATTAGAATACTGCGAGTACATTTTTTTTGCAATATAGCGCATGTAGGAGTGTATTATGCTGTTTATTTAGGTTAATACTCTTCGTAAACCATGCTTTGAACTTTTAAACATTAGCTACAAAAGAGTTTGTTCCAATACAGTGGCTTTTTACAGAGCTTGGTAAAATATACTGTATAAATACATTTTTATAACAATAAAAGTGGCAGAAATAAATGGAGGTAATGCATCCAAAATAATATTGGTCCAGTAACAGCTTACAAAGTCACATTATTTTAAAAGACAGATCTCTTGCAAATAAATTGAGATTTTTAATATGGTGTACAGGTAGTTGATATTAAATATAATTTGTGTGTTGTGAAAAGGGAACCATAGCACTCATATTTATGTTATTTATTTATATTCATTTTCACATCATCTGAATAACAAACAGTAGCCATTACAGGATCGGAAACCCATGTTCTCAAAACCAAATCACAAGAGGTGCTTGTGTAGTGACGATGTCAGCAAACATTTGAACTGCAACAGAAATAGAACTAGGACCCTTGCAAGTATGTCAACCACTACAATTGTGCATATCGGAAAGAGTTAAAGTCCTAAAAATAGCAACAGAGTATCTTGTTTTTAGTAATATAATTATTGTAATAATTATGTGCAAAAGGTAAAGTAGGTTTATACAGTTATGACATCACTTGATAAGAATTTGTTTTCAACATTAATTGACATCATCAATGACATCATCGGAGGTGTAATTGCAATAAAAGTAGATCATTCAAAGATCGTAACATTAGTGTTAAACGTAAGTAAGATTTCCTTAACAACAAATTGTACAGTATGTGTTGCTAATAAGATTCCCACGCATTTCGTACAATCAAATCAAGTATTAATCATGAAAGTTAGATACATAAAGGCGTCTTGATAACCTTGAACATACTAAAAACTGATTCACACCTTATAGCTATAAATCTTGCATGATGATGCAAGATCACAATATGATCACATATATCCTGTTTGCCACTGTACAAAAGCTATAAGGATTACAAGGAGATGCTAGATCACAATATGATCACACTCATTAAAAATCTTGTTCCCTCTATATTACAGCAAAAAGGTTTGCAAAGAGATGCTAGATCACAATATGATCACAATATGATCACACTCATTAACAAACCTATTCACTCTCTACAACAGCTATAATAGTTGCAAAGAGATGCTAGATCACAATATGATCACACTCATTATAAAACATGTTCCCTCTGTACAACAGCTATAATGGTTGCAAAGAGATGCAATAAGGGTTGCCAGGAGATGGTACTGTAGATCACAATATGATCACACTCATTAAAAACTCTGTATATCATTCACATCAATAAGGGTTGCGAGGTGATGCCAGATCATAATATGATCACACACCACACTATTTTTAATCTATATTTTATTTAATTTTACCTGTTTAAGAAAATTGAGTTTACATCCTCATGAGAAATGATTGGTTTCTTGGCACTGGCAGCCATTTTGAGTGGCCTTAAAAAGCAGGACACAAGTAAAGACAACTGTTCCACATATTCACGTTCACTTTCCACCATGTTAAACACAATATTGTTCCTTTTCCGCATACTTTCGGCATGTGGGGAACGGATGTAGTCCTGCACGATAGCTTTCCATCGGCGTCGACACAGCCAGCCCCTAAGAAAGCTCTGAACCTAAAGTTAAACAATATGAATTGATTATTAAAACAGATGCAGTATATAACACTACATTGCCATTATGGAAAGAGGTATTTAATGAATGTTCTACTTTTTGAGTTGTATCTCAGAGAATTGGCTATTATTGGTCATATTATGTCAGTCTTGTATTAGACGACGAATGTCATGCCTGTAGATAGGATTTTTAATGAACTTTTATTCCCAAAAAAGGGACATTTGGACCATGCACTATGGACTAGGTGATGTCCAAGCTTTTTAAGAAAAGGCTGTTTAGGCCCAACATAGAAGATAACATTTGTCTGCTTCTAGATAGGTAGGATTGGCCAAATTATCATAAACTTGGTCTATTTACTTGGACTTTCTCTTTTGGTCGTATTGTTTGATAGACTAAATTGGAAAATGCTAGATTACTAATTTAAAACAAAATTGATTCATATGAGGTTAAATTAAAAGTCATTAAATTTAAAGCAATTAATGAATTATTTAACTTACTCAATTCTGTAATACTGCAATTAATGAATTTTTAAATAAATATTAATGACAAAACTAATTATTTATAATTGATTGATTGTAATTTCATTATCCCCTGACTTGATAATTCATTAGTTGTTTCAAGATGGCTTGGTGATCATGTAACAGTTTTACTTTCTACAAGATCTGTAAGATTTTTATGAATTATCCGGTGTCACTATGAATGTTGAACCAAATGATGCACACGTAACAACATCTTAAGGTAACAAGTCAGCGATGTATGAAATATCAATTAAGTTTGTGTGCATCTGGACTGATCTTGAATTTGACTAGACTTCCCTGTAATTAATGTTTATTGTTTGACTTTACAGGTATAACATGATTTTAGACATAGTAAAGGGGTTAACAACTACAGAAGCATATGCTATATAATTATTTTATGTTTGCTTTAACTATAAGCATAGAGATATTATAGTGATTTATTATAATATTAATAATAATAAATGTTTGATTATTATGATTATTATTATACTACAGTAAAGTAAATTTTGTTTATGTAATTTAATTTAGCAAGCTTTTTTTTTGGTATAGTTGACTGCTTCGTAAACTACATTGAAACACAAATAAAAGTCATGTTTATTGTAGTAAAAAAAAGTAGAATAATTTTGTCATGGTCTCTAAATAGTTATTGTACATCACTCAAACAACCGTAACATACTGTTTAAAAAAATTCTCTATGGATGAAAGAAGAATTCACAATTGAAAGTGACAGCCGGAAATGGGAGCACAGTTAAACAAAGATCCATTGATAATTTTGTTCACTTTATCTGTGATCATTACCGGTCTATTTTTAGATAATCAATACAAATCAATAAATTATCAAAGCAAATTATTGGCTTGTAAAAGCCATTACATCCTGTTTTTTAAAAAAAATTCTAATAATAATTAAAATTATGTCTAAAAATAGATCAGTGGAATCTGTATAAATGAAAAAAATTAACTAATATAATAATATTAATAACAGATTTTGAGAAAAAGGTACCCCACCAGAAGCAAAGTTATAATTGTCCAAGTACATACACTATAATACCTAATTTACATGTTACAAAACAAATGTAACAATTTTTCATGTATCTCTTTTGTATAATTTTACCGAGATAAAAGTGTTTTAAAAAACTAGTTTGTCATGGTGTAGTATTAATGTATAATGCAGAGAACAAAAAATTAATCAGAAAGATATTTACTGTGCTACATCGATGTTCTCAGATTTTACAGTATGTAACACGTAATGCTTTTACACGTTCATATCACGGTAACAATTTGTTACAAAATGTCACATTTTGTAAGATTTTTGTATGTGTGAATCAGATATATTACAAGCACTGAAAGCACGGCCAAAATGACATTTCACACCTGTTTAGATAAATATTACCTTAAATAGCATAATAAATAATGCAATTCTATGTGCTGCTAACCAACATGATGTATATTTTACATAAATCACGACACTGCCATTCTGCGTTAAGCAAATGATCCATTTTACGCAAATAATGATTGATGCGTTGAATTAATAATTCATTTAAGAATTGACCTACGTTGTTACTCATTTACAATTCAATAAATTAATATTATAATTATCTAAAGATTAAGTGAATTTTATTAGCCAGTGTGGATCTAGAGTACGCTGACATTTGAAATGGATGCCATTATGCATATATATTTTAATATACTTTTCCATTCGATGGGTGTTATTTCCAACAAAATAGTGTTCTTTTTCGCTTATTGTATATCTATTTTAGATAGAAGACTAATTTAAGTGTATTTGAACAGAATTTGTGCATAAATTTTATATAGATGAGCCTAAATTTATTTTTTGTAAACCAATAATTTCATCCTACATACTGGTTTTTTTTTATATATACAAATATAATAAATTAGTCGAGACTTTATTACATAATACCAAATACTGTAAATGTAAATAATTTATGGTTGTAAATGATGCCACTTAGACTAGACTGAAGTGTACTTTTATTTTTATTTATTTCCAGTTTAGCCCAGTGGGTAAACGGATATTCAAGATTCCCTCTGTACAACTTCTAAATTAATTTCATTTTATTCTTTTCAAAGACATAATTTCAAAGCAAGCTTTTGCTTGTGGTAAAAAAGAAGATTCCATATAAAAATATTAAATTACTTAATTTATTATATTTATTTCAAAAACATGCAATTGCAAAGCCAGTTTTGGCTTGAGGTAATAAAGACAATTTCATATATCATCATAAATTAGTATCAAATCTATTTAATATCTGATTGGTTGGAACCTTGCCTTAACATATTACCAATAGTATTCTGTTTGTATACTGTGCCTCTTTATTCCAAGGGAATAAGGCTTATGCAAATTTAATCAGAAACGCTAAACACAAAATAAGATTATTTTATAATTACCTTAATATCTCTATCACCTTTAGAAACACAAATTAGGACTCTTTAAAGGATAGCTCCTGGTTGGAAGTTTCTATTGTTTATTATAAGCACTATATAATCCCCATTTATTATTATTATTATTAATAAAAATAGTTTGCTTTACTTTGTCAAATTTATTATTCTTTCAAAAATGCATTAAATTTAGATTTAACAAAATGTCAATTTTGGTGAATATCTTATAACATTACAAAAAAGTCCTGACCACCACAAAAATGCTTATTTCACAATAATTATTCTGCTTTACCTCTGACAAAAAACAAATGGGGTTATTATTAATGCAATTAATCGAAAATGTGTTTTATAATAAACAATAAAAAAAAACTTAGAGCTACCCTGTAAATAAAATTATTTTCTAAATTACCTTTAATATCTGTTTCATTTCTTCCGACTCTTCATTCTGATTCTGGTCCTGTAGTATGATATTTGCAGACCGCTTCCTTTCTCTATGAAGGATATTTAACTGACAAAAAAGACACAATTATTATTATTAAAAAATGTACTACTGACGATTTACATCTATATACCTATACAATTATTACAATATTGCATACGATGGAACAGGTAATCTTTTTATCTTTACTTATTAATTCTTGAAGATGTATTTGTCCCCTAAAACATGAAGATGTATAAACTTTGAATAGGCCATTTTGTAGTTTTAATAAAGTAATTTACTTTTGCAAAAACAAATTAAAATAGATAATGGTCGCTTATAAAATAGACAGTTAAATTTAAAACAGTTTTTTAAGGTACTGTAAATAGTTCCCGATCCAATTTTTGGTCAAAGGGAATAATTATTATGTGACATTAAAATGTCTATTCACCAAAAAATTCTGTTTAAAGATTATTTTGTTCATATATCTCTGTTTGTGAAATGTGGTGTGATCTTTATATCTACACTTTTCTTCTGATCCTTCTCAAATAATTTTTAAAATTACAGAAATATCATATATAGTATTAAACTTAAAACCGAGTCTGTGCTCATAGAAAAAAAAGAATTATAAATTTAACAAAAGAAAAACCATTATTCTTTATAGAACATTTATGACCGATTTGAACAACATATTTTAAAAAACGATCAAAAATGAAATTTTACTAATTATGACAAGACAAATGTGTACATCTCTACTAAATAAAAGGATCTAAAATCTACAGTTTGTAGGAAGAGTTACTTTAGGATGCAAAAAAATGGAGGTTGGGTCAACATTAGGTCAAAGGTAATTCATTAAGGTCAAAATGTGCAGTCAATTTTCACGATTCTAAACTAAATTTCATGCAAAATGTTTAAAAAAATAACATTATAAAGAGAATGAGAACAACTGATTGATTGATAAACAACTTTATAAATCATATGAAATATTAACAATTTTTCCTGTTTTAAAGTTAAATAAGCTACCAAATGCTAGTAGCATTTTCATAAACCTCGCTGAAGTAGCAGTCAAACTAGATGCGTAAAGGGACCATAATGCGGACCAATTATTCTACTGCAGTAACTGCTATCTCCATTTTGTTTTACACACTTAGTCTTAACCTGGTTGATCCAAGTTACTGTACTTTAATCAAGTTCTTTTGGTAATGGTTCGGCTACACTCTGTTACAGTAAACTACAGCAGAAAAATGTTGACATGATCCATATAAGAAAATCACTCAATCTTTTAAAGTAATGAATATACATAAAAGCGAAAAAAGTGGCAACGATTTAACAGGCTTTTTCATACAAACATGCATGGCAATGTGAGATTGAAAATCAATTTAATGATATAAAAAAGCAGCTTAAATACAGCTTTAATGTCCTCACTACAAATTGATCTATTTTAGCTTTCAACGAGATAATTGAACAAATCTTATGAAGATTGGAGCAAGTTTTTAAATTTGAAAATTAATTCTGAACTGAAATGATATTGAAAACCATAACTTAATGTAATAACAGTTATGGCTGACTGAATTGTTATTCAAGTAAACTAATTCATTGATTTAAAAACTTGCCAATAATCACGTTTTTGCTCTAAATCAGTAAAAAAAAAAGAAGAAAATAAGTAGCATCTGATTTTGGAGATTTCATAAAATATTATACAGTAGTACAGGACTGCACAATTTACAGACTGCACTAAAATCAACCCTTGGTATACCCAGATATCCATAAGGGCATCGAATACGCTACTCGTCCTCACACACATAAACTCTCACTGATTTTGAAAAATCTTAATGTATACTGTACCTCTACTATTTCCCTTTTTAGCTGAAATTTCGAAGGCAAGTGAAAAATATGAGAAAGCGAAACAAACATGTATAAAATAGGCCAATATGTAAAAATGATGAGCTTCTTGATTAATATAGATAGCACAATAGAAAAGCATTCCATGATTATATATAATAATAGCATTTCATACAAAATTCATTAAAAAAATGTAAATTATGTGAAAAAAATTAAGGATCTTTCACATCAAGCTTTATCGAGATTTCTATACTATTTGTGACAGGGATGTTCAATGAATTTATAATTTTCGAGTAACTCACTCCTTAAGGAGAATAGGCTATTGTTGGTTTATCCAGGTAAGCTACGCACGAATCAGAGTTCTAATTCTGTCTATAACTGTTGTTTATCCTACTGGATTTGGTACTGGCAAACAGAATAATTTTGGTAAACAACATTTTTTTTCTTAACACAACAATAATGTTGTATATTTTCAGTGATGTGAAAGACCTTATCATTTTAAAACAGCCTGTGTTTGTGAAAAAAAGGTTAGTGATCAGCCTAGGGAATGTGAGGGTAAAAAGTAGACAAATCTGAACTTGATGGCCGTTCTGAAATCGGTTCAAAGTGAACCCATGTGTGAAAGTCTAACAATGGAATAGACATATCTATCATTTTGTTGTTATAATAGATAAATATGGAACAATATCATATAGTTGAATATACTAGTATAATGTTACAAAATCTACAGTTGACAGACATTTTAAAATAGATTAGTCGGTATACAAGAAGGTTAATTTTGTTTTTGCATTACTGTACACTATCTCATAATTAAGTATACTTTTCCAGTACTGTATGTTTGAGCATGTACTTTATTCAAAGTGTGCACATTAAATGTATGGATATAATTGCATAATTTTATATTGAATGCCGTACCTCAGTAATATTATCACCCATTAACAAATTATTATGAAAAATACATTGGAAATTTGCCAAAATTGACTGTTTCAATACGAGATTGGATACGTTGCTACCATATTATTCATGATAACGAACAGATTGTCTACAATTATTGTAGTTTTATTACCAGAATTTATTCATTCAGGTTTGGTTATTGTATTTTGCAGACATCAGATTATAAGACTAATTATCTTGTGATGAGAAAAAAATAAAAAGAAGTTTAAATGAAAATAATTTACTTTATCTATCTCAAGAAATCTTTAATAAGTTACATCATTATCACATTGAAATTTTCTAGAATGGCCAAATCCATAATTTACATATAGTAGGAATTGGATAAAGATACTGTAGGTCTATGGTAACAGCCTACCAGCAAGACATTTCAGTTTAAGGGTTATTTGCAGCACTTCTGTGCTAAAGTGTTTATATGCAGCGTTTATAATTACACAGTAATTGTGTGACAAGGTTATAATTTCAATGATTTGGAAAAAAAAATCTACATATTGCCTATTGATAATCCCTACCTGTAGATTTGAATTTGCTAATGTGTACAGGGATAGAATTACTTTTCCTAGTTTTTATTACAACAATCTGAATATTTACAGTAAGTACTGTATACACTATATCTACAGTATATATAAATTTACGTAAGGGCAAAATTTGGCGCGTTACCTTTTTACTTGATGGTTCGGCACTGATTTTAACCACCTAATGTTACCCTGTTTACTAATTAAGTTGAGTTAGATAATTAGTTATTAATGTAATGATTTGCCCCAAATAATAGGGGTGTTTTCCGAACATGGTATGCACTGTCTAATGGATGTTGATGCTGAAAAATACCTGCACACAATATTACGAGGATGCTTCGCATTTACCTATCCTTCAAAGATAATTGTTTTTTAATAGCTGAAAATTGGGTTAAACAGTCATTGAATAGAGGTGTCATTGAATAGAGGTGTCATTAAATAGAGGTGTCATTGAATAGAGGTGTCATTGAATAGAGGTGTCATTGAATAGGCTAGTCATTGAATAGGGGTGTCATTGAAAAGGTTTTTTTTATTGTATTATTTACCATTGATAGAAATTAATAGATGTTGACATGGATGTCCTTTAAAAATAGGGGTATCCGAAAGGAAGGGTTCCACTGTAGCTCTCTACTTGTAGCATGTACTGCACATCAGATATTAATTATTTCTACTGAATACGACTGTCATCTACAATAATCATAATATTTCTAGCAATGACTTTACAGTAGTAAAGTATCGAATATTCCCATTGGGCGCTGACTATGTGTTACATAGGTATTTGTTCCACTAGGGTTCTGTAATAATATTAAGCGCCTAGATCGTAATATTATCATTTTGACATATTTAGCAATCTAAAGATTATGTTATGTTAATGGGCATTTTGTGTTATTACAGTCTATTGTCTCCCTAAAAGTATATAACGACAAGATTTTAAAATAACTATATTGCGTTATTAAAGGTTTTATAAAACATATTTATAATATGTAAATATGAATCATTAATTCAGTATTCACAAGAAATAAGGGCTTGGTAAAATTATTAATTCATCAAATATTATGAGGTTAAATACAACAAAAAGTGATATGCTGTATTACAAATTTTGTCAAATAATATTTTTATTTTAATAAGAATCATCAATCAATATTTAGTAATCTCAAGTAATTAGAGCCTGATCATTTTATTCATGTCAAATAAATATTAAGAGGTTTACTAGTAATATTAATAAAAAAAAAAAGCTTTGATCAATACGGAATTTATGTACCAGATGCTATCTTTACAATTAGAAAAATGTTTAACAATGATGTTATATGTTTTTACAGTTATTTCATATTATCATATCACGAATCAATATTTTAATATTCACATAAAATTTCAATAAATTTAATAACCATATTCAGGCAAGTTTTATTTGGCCTTAAGGATGCAAAACAAGCAGGGAAATATTATGAACATATTGAACGAATCGAACATCAGATTTAAAAGGACATGTTGCTTTAAAACAAAAGTTCTTCAATCAAGCTAAAACATTAAACAGAAAACCTCTATCTCCTGAACATCATTAATATTCATGTTTTTCTTCCACCCAAAGGGTTAGATAGTGTTTCACTAAAGGTACAGTTAACGCTCTAACGGCATGCTCTAATGGATGCAGCTCATCTACAATAATACTGTGACTATTGGATTATATTTCTTGAATGTGTCATCAACAAGGCAACTCAAGTGGATTCCTTCTGGTGGCAAATTGGTCTGCACAGAGAGAAGATTGAGCTCTGCTTAAAACTTACAATTACTACAGATGCACTGTCTGGATTTGAATTGCAATTTAAAAGTTATATTAACTCTCAATAAACAATTACTGTACCACTGTAGAGAAATTGTAGTAACAAATAAATATTAATAATAAATATATTAATATAATTCATAATCGAATTGGCAACAAATTGAAGTAATTAGCATATTTATATACTGTATTAACATGTCTGTAGTGTAATTATACTAATAATAATTTGCTGTTCGGTGCCAGCCCAACGACATGATTGAAACCTTTTGTGAAGATGAAAGTTGTTTTGTGTGTAAAAATTATTGTATAACATGCAATAAAATATAAATCTATTATCCATATTAAACAAACAATTACACTGTTAAACTATTTTACCTCCATCTTTAACTTGGATACTTCACATGTCAACTCTTCACATTGCTGCCGAAGATTTAACTTGGCTGTCTTCTCACTGTCTAGTATTTGTAAGAGGTGTAGATACTTTTGTTCAAGTTCTTCCTTTTGAGATAAAATCATGTTGAAGCTAAAAAAAAAAAATATATATATATATATATTATTTTTACCTTTATTGAGCGTACCACAACTTCTCCAATGGCATATCGAGCAGAAGAGTCTGGGTTCGAATCAAGATTGGGATTACTTCATCACATAGATGTTTTTTTACCAATTACAGTCTCATTTAGAATTTCTCTTTTCTAATTTTTGCAAAAATATTATTTTGTAGTTATTTATTGCAGATTTATTAAAAAAAGATCCGAGTTAAAAAAGAGTTAATTTTCATTGTTGCTTATTTAATTTTGTTTATTCTTATTTTCTTTGTTTATTATTTAATGTCTTAATACTCAAGTTAAGAAAAGCCATTACATTGTTTTGTTTTTATTACTATATATATAATGTATGTATCACTGAGTGGTCATACATACTGTACTGTATATTTAGGTGATCATTTAGAATAAAATGATCACCTATTGTTATTGTATGAAATCTTTATTCTTCTTTCTGTACACTATTTTGTGTAACAAATATCTCAAAAAGTTAAATGTCAATGATCACAAAAATTTCACAATATCTTTCAAATACTGTAACTTAATCCTAATAAGCTTTTCAGCGTGATCACTCAACCGTGACGTCATTTATACGCCATTTTGTGAAATCACATTATCAATTATATCTCCATAATTAATCATCACATAATAATGAAATTCACTACACGTAAACTTCGGGTCAAGGGTAAAAATATTAGACAATAAAAACTTGCGCGTTTCAAGGTCATGCGTGTGAAATCATGCGTTAAAAATTTAAAAAGCTTGAAATTAAGTTTTGATTAATTTAGAGCATGAATTAGGCCATTTGCACGTTTTAAAAAATTACTGCGCAAAAACACGTTTTTGCGCGCGCTGTACTTAAAAAGCGTAAAAAATAAGAATTTTTTGTACAAATCGCATTCTACTCACCATCCTTAGTACATTTACTAAATTTGAGTCCGTTCCGACTTAAAATAACGCTATACGAGGAGGTTAAAAATGACAAAATGCGCACATTAATTGCATAAAAGTGCTGAAAATGGTGAAAAATAAGGCATTTTTAAAATGAAAATAATTCTTCAGAATGCACGATGACCCCCAATTTTTTTAACTTATTCTGGAAGCCATTGAGTTGTAGATATGAATTCATGTACACATTTTCCGTACAAAATGTTGTGACGTCATCAAATGGCCACTTGAATTTAAAATTAAGTTTTTTTTCTCTTTCGTCATATTTTATCACATTCAATAGAACGCATCTCTGTTATTTTGTGCCCGATTTTCGCTCAAATTTTAGTATGTGATTGCACAATTAATTGACTTTCTCATGACTTCCCACTATTTTTATTTTTATGACGTCATCACGCGTAAAAACTTGAATAACGTAGGTCGTGTAATTTCACCTTCGCCGTAAATTTGAATATCTTACAGCTCTTCATATTTGAAGGTTACCTTGATGATTATAATTTATTATGGAAGCTGATGAAATGTAGATATGAATTCATATAAAAATCAAGCCTATCGGATGTTGTGACGTTAACATATGGCCAGTTGAAGTTTAAAAGTAGTTTTTTCATCTTTTTCGTCAAAGTTATACAAATTTCAAAGAGCGCGCACAGCGCTTCTACGTGCCAAATTCTCTTCCAATTCTTATATTTATTTGCTCAATTCATTATCTTTCGAAATTGTCATCTTCAAGTTTATTTTGATAATTCCATCATACCAAAAAATTAGAACATGATGTGTGTCCCCTAATTTCACCTATGCTACACTGTATATAGATATACATTATATACTGTACATATTGTATATGGCATATAATAGGCTCAACTCAACGCTATAAGCGTATAATAGGATGGCATACATCAACATTTTCTGATCATATGTTAGGGGCATTCCACAGTATTTTTTTGTTACGGACGGGACATTTTTGAGAATATAACTAGACATATCTTAGAAATAAAAAAGAATACAAGATTCAAAGTAGGATAAATGTATACATATATGGCCAATGTTAATTATGAAAGTCAAAAAAAGAAAAAAGACTGTACAAACAAAATTTTATTATGAAAATTGTATGCGTCGCGGATGGGACGGCAAATGGACATGAATTTTGAGAAGGTTTACGTATTGTAATATTTCTCCTCATTTAAAAGAGATTTTAAAATTTGTTTTGTATTATTATGTTGCCAGATAGTTGTTTTAGATAACTGAATGTTAATTATAAAAATTGAACTGAAAATTTATTAATAAATATGATTTATATGTCGTTACGGACGGGACATTTCTAACGTCGCGGACAGGACAACTTTGTCCACGTTAAAAAATTGTATAATTTTGCTATTAAAAAAATTTAAAAATAAGTTTTTTACATCAATGTAATCTTTTATTTACAAATCAAAATATAATTCAACCTTTGAAACACTGTTTAAAAGTTTATGTCAAGTGAAAATATTAAAATTCATAAATATGAAATATTATTTATAAAATTAATTATTCGAAGAGTTATAACGAGAAGCAATATTGTAAAATGTTATCAAAATATTTATTTACACTAATATAAAAGTTATGCTTGGCATATTAAACAAGACTTCAAGATATTAACACATTTAAGGCGAATCTTTAAAAATTGGCGTTGGCGTTTGATGTCTGAATTTGTTAGTGGATCCAAGTTGCATCTGAAATTTCCTTCTATCCTTGCTTGGATTTAATAACTGTAGGCCTACTTCTATTAAAATTCAATCTTAATTATTTAGTATCTGATTTATTTATAAAAGGTTCTTGGTTGCAAATTCACCAAAGAATGAAATCTACAAAGCGATGACCGCACCCAATACTCTCATTCATACTGGTCATGTTGTTTTGGATTTAGGTATTGTTCTTTTGTGGATTGTTATTTTAAATACAGACCACAATGTTTTGTGATTAATAAACAGTTAACACCTTTGTACAGTACTTTTCAGCCTACAGTACAAAAACACTTTTTAATTCTTACAATATTGTCATCACATCCATAAAAAAAATGTCCCATCCGTAACATTCAATAAATTTTGACGGTAATGTTTTTTTAATAAAAAAATACAAGTTTTAAAAAACTTGTTTAAATCTATTGCAATTTAATATCCTTAGGAGTTGAAAATTAAGATTTAAAATTAGGAATTAAATAACAATTTTAAAGCCATTACTTCAATAAACACAAGTGAGGAAAAACCCCCAATCGAAATGTCTCAGAAGTAACAATTATGAATTTTTAAATGCAAGTATGAAATTAATAAACAATTTTAATAAAATACTTTATTATGAATAATTGGAGCTTGCTTTAAAAAAAAGTAACTGCAGTATATTTATGGGCAAAAATGTTAACAAGATGCATGGTTTTATTATGAAATAAAAAGGATTTAAATGATATGTGCCGTCCTTAACAAAAATGTCTGTCCCGTGCCTACGAAAAATGTCATCCATATATTTTTGAATATGATATTTTCACCAAAAGTTTCAAAATATTTGTTTATAATGTATTGCATATAGTTTTAAAAGGAGAAAACAAAATATTAAATTGTGGTATCAATACTTTTAACTGAAATGTAAAAAACACCATAAAACTACTATTAAAATTTTGCGGATGGGACAATTATGAATTTTGAAATGTACATATGAAATTTAATAAACAAAATATGTGTTATAAAATGCTTGAATATGTACAATAGGGACATAGAGTAACTATATCTGGCAAAAAAATATTTAAAAGATGCATGGTTTGTGAAATAATTAGGATTTAAATGATACGTCCCGTCCGTAACAAAAATGTCCCGTCCGTAACAATATATTTTTGAAATATGATATTTTCATCAAAATCTAAAATTTTCAAAAAATTTGTTCATAATATAATGAGATATAGTCCTCAGGAGGAGAAAATGAAATATCAAGATTTTTGCATCATTACTTTTAAAATAAATGTAAAAAAACCGCCTAAAACGTCGCGGACGGGACATTTATGAATGTAAAATGGATGTATGAAATTAATAAACAACAAAATTTAAATTAAATACTTGATTATGTATTATTGAGACATAAATTAACTATATCTGTTGAAAAAACAATATTAAGATGCATAGTTTATGAAATAAATAGGATTAAAAATGTCCCGTCCGTAACGCCAAATATGACTTTTTCGTATTTAATATTCAATAACTTAAAAAATCAATATCAGAAAAATAAAAAAAATGTTATTTAATAAACTTCAACATGTCTACTTTGAGAAATGGACAAAAGTTACATCAAAATCAGTAAATGAAATTTTTAAACCCACGGACCAAATACTGTGGAATGCCCCGTTAATGTACGTGCATGTAAAAAAAAATTAATTTTATTAAAATGATAAAAATGATCACCTATAATTCGTCAAAGTGACGAATTAAATTCTAGTTCTTTTTGAATTTGTTTTGTTTATAACGTTTATTTGTATGTAGTTTCAGTTGACTGCACCACTAATGAGTGTGTTGCCACTGATCCAAAAGTGTTTGTCAATAAAGTTATTATTATATTATTACAATATCTATCAAATGTTACATTTATTTGACACCATTCAATTTGCAATGGCCTAGGACTTAAAATTATACATTTTGTCATTGTACCAAGTTGTAATCCACTAAAAACGATTTTTATTTCTCGATGACTAAACACCAAAAAAAAAAAGAAGATTCAAATGTGCCTGTGATCAGAATCCAAACTTGTCACCAACAGTAGAATCAATGACATTGGGTCTAGTGACTTTACAAAAAGACCAAACTGAACCAAAAGTAAATTAATCAAAATCTCCCTAGAGGGTGCATTTATAGGAAATAATAATCAGTTGATTTCCATGGAAGATGAAGTCAACAAAAGACATTATGCCATTTTTCTTAGAAAATCAAAGAATTATCCATTTTCTAGAAGTTAATTACACATTATGATTATTTAAATTGACAAATGATTGATTCCGTAAAAAAAAATCTAATGTCGATATCTTCATCTAACAAATTTTCCAAGAAATGATTGTTTTATGAAATTATTAGAAAAAAAATATAATTTTTTTTCTTTATTATAAGAATTTTTGTTTATTATAACTCGCTTCACAAATTATAGCTATCATCAAACCTTTATTGTTTAAAACACACCTAAAAAACTATTGTTTATTACACCCATGAAATTACTTAATTGTTTACCATTTCTCACCTAAGAACTGTTTATTATAAAACACCTAGGAAATTATTGTTTAATACAATCCACATAAGAAATGTTTTTTTGTTTATATTATCTTTCAACATTTTATTCACCTACTTGGCGAATAAATTTCCCCAGATTTACCACTATGCGAGCTTGGTGATGAATTGGTCTAACATTTTTTCTTTTTTCTCAAGCTGTAGATACCATAATTTTCTTTGTAACTGACTTCACTATCAAACATTGTATGAAGAAGTCATGAGAGTTTGAGGCACAAGTGATCTCTTTCCTGTGTATTTACAAAAGATGGCCACATTATCACGTCCTTTGTAGGATGTTAAGCAATAGGTCAGAAACAAAAATATTTGCTGGGTTTTCATTGGGCCATAAAAATATAGCTATAGATCAGATTGTTATTGTGGAAGAAACAGACGCACTATTGTGCGGAGGGGTATAATTCAGGGGCATGGCAATAACTATTAGACCGGTGATTCTAATCAGATGCTGTGAATTGAAGGTGCCAGTAATAAAGATTACTTAATCATGTTAATCAGGATAGGCACTACACTCTGACATAATTACTGTATAGTGCTAACAGACATATCAGCATGGCAGTTGGCCATTATCCACCTATAACCTCCAGACATGCAGTACTACAGTTATTAGCACTGGTAATATTCTCGTCCAGTACAGTAAAACTTATATATTTTTTCTTTTATCATTTACCCTGGATAAATGGCCGGAACTTAAGTATTTAGGTTTGACTTAACACTTTTCTTCGACCTTGTTTTAAACAGTATGAAATGTAGTTTGCATATAAAGGGCCAAAGGAAACACAACAAGGAGCTACTGTACTATACTCATAGTCAATACTTAATAATTTAGCTAGACATAAATAAATAATTAAAGAACAGAAGCATTTACACGCATGTGCAATCTGCTACTTAACCTTCAGCCTACATATAGCTGAAGTACACTCATATTCAATGAGCGTCGTCTGCTACATACAAAAGCGTTGAATGGTTTCTTTGAGGATATCTTGTTTGCTATTGCGTTTCAATTTTAGTGAATTACTTGGTAATAAGAAACATTGTTATCTAGTGTGTAGATTATAAAGCAATGCACTTTTCATTAACAATATAAAAATCGAAGGTAAATTAGTTGTTAGCAAGCAGGGTTCATTGGCCACCTTTCTTCTCAGAAAATCATAAGTATAATGAATGCTAAAAAGTGGGAAAATATCTTTCAGTATTAAGAATTAAGAGACGTTTACTATATAAAATTTTAACTTTAAAAAATATTTAATGATGAAACGTCAATCTTTTTTGTCATTCAATTTAAATATCAGTATTGATTGCAAAAGAGTTGAAATTTTGTAAGCGCTGTTTCAAAATATTTTTAAATAATAAACATATTAGCATGTTTTCCCTGCTAAATAAATGGATTTTGCTTTAAGTTTTTTAATACACTTTTGGGACCACCCATCTCCATTCAGGGTTTACACCTATTAAGAGGCACTTTTCTGGGTCCAAAGATTTAGCCAAGATCAATTAGACTTATAATAAAATCATAATATTTTATATCAATTGCTCTTAGGAATTTCATTGTGCTAGTATTAATTTATATGACATTTCTGGTTGGCAATTAAGTTACATATTGCCATATTATTAATATTATCTATAGATTTCATAATTTTCACAAAGTACATGAGAATAGGCCAGGTGTTAAGATTAGTAAAGAACTATGGTATCAACTGTCATGTATAACTACAAATAATCCATTTTGATTAATTCATTCTCAATTGAGAATTAATAATATTCCATAATCATTATTATTAATATTATAATACAAGCAGTCGCATTAGAAGCACTTCTTGATATTGTGTGTAAACTATAGTGTGATGTGCCCAAATATGGAAGTGATATGCCCAAATATGGTAATGATATGACATCATCATGTTCATATGGGCACATCCCATTTTTTTTCACATAAAGTTTGATAGTGTAGACAGAGCTTAAAGCTGTGTACTACAGTACTTATGTAATATGGGCATCCATGTACAGTATAACCAATCGGCAGCAGATCCAGAATTTTGAATATGGGGGTTATTGTACATTATTTTGATGGTCCTTCATTACTTTTTCGAGCTGGAGTTGATTTTAGTAGAACCCCTATTATACTTATAGGGACAACCAAAAATGTGTCCCTTTAATAAGGATATACTGTACTATTGTTAAAACATATATTGCACCGTGTCATTTCTTGGGAAAGTGTCCCCTTAGATTTTTCATTTTCAACTACATGCTTCTCTCCTAGGTAATGTCATGTCAGTGTAGCCAACTGTGCTCTCCCCTGTGTGAACTACCACAACACTCTACCTATATCAAAAGACATTACTATGCTCTTTTAAAGAGCACAAAAACATTTTTTGTACAGTGGGCCTACAGTTTATATAACCCTTCGAGAAGACGCCACTACCATGGAGTAAGTGAGCCTCGTACCCTTGCCGATATTATGATTACGTTCCACTGTCTTAACCACTTGGCCATTCATTTTTAATGTAGGTTCATCATACTACACTCCAATTCTACTTGTCCTATATATCCAATTACTACGTGCATATTGAAATATTTATATATTTTCCTAAAGAGTAATCATCGATCATTTCTCATTATTAGGCTAATCCGCAATGCTAACATATCCTGCACAATGTTTACCTTTTGCCAGCTACAGAGTAACAATGCATTGTTTAAAATTTACGGCTCAAACAAATCTGCTTTTTAACTAGATGACCTAATTTATTCGCAATTTAAAAAATGATCATTCATCCTAAATAGTCAAAGATTGTGGTTAAATATGTTTGCCATCCAATACCAAGGTCTGGGTTCAATCCTGACATAGGTTGTAACTAATGACTTATTGAATTATAAGACTATACCATTTGTGGAAAGGGGTGATCAATGACATTTTTTACTTTTCGAGTTATATCTTGCTTTTAGGGGAGAAATGGCTGTTCTCAGTTTATCCAGGTAAGCTATGCACGAAATAGACTAGACTTTTGACTGATATAGAAATCTATGTATGAAATAATGAATCAATAAAAAAATTATTTCTTTTAAATGAATAAATTGTTGTTATAAGTATGGTGAAAATTAAAGAACTTATCAGTCTGTTACTACAGTATAACAATTTTCTAAATCAACTTAAAAAAAAGAAAAATGGGACCAACAGAATGTTTTGATTTTTAACAATGCAACATATTACTACTCAACAAAGATCTACACAGTATGATATCTTTCCAAAAAGATACTTATATTTTCATATCTCAAGAATCAATTAATTATCTTTTCGCTATCACAAAATCAAACATGACCATTGAAACTACTGTACTGTATATCGATTGCTAAGTGGCTTATGAGAAATACATCTATACTCTGATACGTAATCTTGGGAAGTGAATGATTAAACGTGAAGTGAGTGTTGCGTTTCATACAATATAATTCTACAGAATTAGGATGGTACAGTAGTTGATTGTAAAATAAAACAGAGGCTTTCTTCAACATCTACATTATAATAGGCGTTTTTAAAGATTTCTTTTGGATGGTGATGATGATGATGCCTTTCCTCTGGTCAAGGTGGGCACTGGACGAAAAAAGCCCTTGATCAATGTTAGGACCAAATAAGGTACTTTAAACAGTCCTGGCTTTGTTTGTATTAAACTTGTTAGTGGCGGTAATTATTGTTGTTGGTTTTCGATTGAATAAAATAAAAAATAAAACACATAAAGTCCACACACCTTGGGTACTCAAGATTAAAACGTTGAAAAAGTTGATCATTATTAATATTCAAATATTTTTTATTGGATCATCAAAAAGAAATCTTAAATACAATCTAGAGATCCAGATGAACCTTTTAAATAATCATAATAACATAATAGCGTGGAAAATGTGTGTCACTGACCTAGATCTTTCATTTTCAATTTGTACTATAATACTACACACATTATTCTGAATATAACTTTCATAACCAAGCTCTATTAATAATAGTAATATATTAGTTTCTATACCTCATTGAAAATGTTTTCAATTGATTTAATTGTTGTTCTGATATTAATATGAGAATAGAGTACTATTCAAAAAGCATCTGAAAAAATTGAAGGCGTGCTGCAAATTACACTCCTAAACATATTTAGGGGGCTGTTAGGTGTGCTGTTTGTGTCCATGTTTGTGGAAATTTACAAAATTTAAGTGTGCTTGTAAATAAATGGATGGCAAATATTCAGAGAGAAACCAACATTTCCACACACAGCCCTTAAACATACTTGGTCAAAAACACACAGTGTGGAGAATACAGGTGAGACATGCGATGTCTAACAAAGACTAGAGTTTAAGAAGAGAATTGTGATCACATTCCCACGCCTGAAAAGACCAGACCTAAAGTGCCTCTAACTTTAAAACAATTCCAGATCCTGCTGTGGGTGATATTTATTTGATAAAGAATATAAATACAAAAAAACACCAACTTTTTTTTCAAATTAAATGCACACAATCCTGTGGCGGTTTTCTTTTTATTTCTACTACATAAAGAGAATGTGACCCACTTCTTATAAGAAATCTCTCTACTGACATACAATACAGTTAGTAGGTATAGAGTACATTACTTATAACTGGCAGTTTTCTTTTTTTTTAATAAACAGAACGACCTACTTCTAAAGAAAGAAAAAATGATCTAGACGTGTATTTAGTTAGTTATTTTTTGATTATGAATCTACAAAATGAGGGCACAGTTATCAATTGGATGACCTCTGTTGCGCGTACGTAAACACTTGAGAAATATTGCAGTTTCATAGTACCACGATGAGCGTGCTAAAAAGGTGCTAATTAGGTTTTAACCGCACCATGAAACAAAGCCATCATAATTCCTGAAAAATGTATCATTTCTTCTATTCTGTGCTTTCATTCAACTAATAATTATTTAGCATTTATCAATAAAATAACTAAATATATCATTAATATTAATGATTGATTGATTGACAAATAAAACATTTCCTAAGAGTAAAGCCTTTAACATCAATATAATAAACTGATTAAATATTTCGAGAGATTGAATTGCTGGATTTGTGTTGTATAATAGCACAAAATCAAAGAATACCACATGTTATTATCAGGAGTCCACAAATAGCCAATGATTTATTTCGAAAGAAAATCAGAAGCTGACCGTTGGGAATTGATACGGCAGCATAATATCCGTCCAATGACCTGAGAATTGCTAGTTCAATTGACCGCTTGAAATGACCGCTTCTGTTTGCTTAACAGCGATGTATGATGAGTGTGAAAAAGTATTTAAATATTATTATTTCATATTTTGTATAAGTAAGTAAGTAAATTATTGTCATTTGTAAATATATAAAAAACATTTACAGTACATTGAAATGAATTGAACAGTTTGGCTAACTTAAACTTTTTCATATTGTATATGAAAATTGTAAAAATAAAGAATGAATGAAATAAATTGTTTTTAAAATCTACAACATAGGTCAGAATTTTAAAATTTCAAACCAGTGAGTAAGGCGAGTCAAACCAGGCGTGAGGTTGTAGTGGGACCATAACCAAAGAGAATTATTTATGTACAAACATTCTAAAAAATTTGAATACAATGCCAAGGTTGTAATTGTGCTGAGCTGAGGTGGGTGGGTCATTGACACACCCATGATAATGACATCAACCTGTCACAAACAGGGATCAACCCATCACACCCACTCAGTCACCCCGAAAAGATTTACTTATACTAATTTTAATTAACTGCTACATACATACCTTGAATGTTGAATAATATCCACCCAAGCGTTACATTCCGTTTCAGTCTCAGAACGGAACTCAAACTGACGTAAAACATCTCCCCGGAATTGAATTGTCAAATACCAGTACTGAAATGATTGAAAATTGTTAATTAAAGCTAATTATACTGATAGTATTGGATCAATTAAATTAATCTTTTTTAAATATAAATGTATTTTTTAAAGAATAAAAATAAAGTTTTATTATCACAGGTTAATATTCAAGAATGACTAGTGTAATACGGGAAAAAAAATGAATAAAAACCGTTTTACAGATTATTATAAACTTATATAGTGATAATAGCAACAAAAATATATTGTTTGATGGTTTGCATGGCAAAAGTTGATATAAAGTTTGCAGTACACCACATATATTTAGTTCTGAAAATAAAACTGTTTTCTGTTTCTCAATGTTTTGATCAATATACTTTGATCGTCCTGAGAAACTCAACAGTTCTTTTCAGACCTAAATATATATGGTGTACCGCAAACTATCAACATAGTAATCAAAATATTATAATATAATACGATTAGAATAGAATAATTTTGGAGATGGTGAAATAGTATTCAGCACTTTATATCTTGATGATTTAACGATTGTGTATGAACATCAGGGTTCATATGCAGATACCTACTGTACAATACGCTTCACTAAACAAGACTTAGGGCCTGTTTAGTATCGCTAATTACATGCGTAAACATCACAGCAAAGGTTGGTGAGTAGAATAAACGAAAAAGGATTACGCATGATTACAAAACCATGGATAGTATACTACAGGGAATTTGGAGTTGGTTTCACAGAATCCGCATTTCAAGCGAATTCGGTCAAAAAGGAAACCTAACTGTCACTACTGTAATTAACGATATGTAAATTGTAAAATACATACAGTACATTGTACTTCTGTAAATGCTTTTAAAGTAAGTGTTTTGTTTGTTTATTATTTTTTACCACACATGAAATGCTGTATATAAACATTGAAACAATCAATGTTGGGCTCATCAGTTGCCCTCGGACTGGGGGAAGCAACAAATTTATGTACTGTACGGCAACTAATTTAAATGGTCTGTCTCGATGGGCAACGAAGTAAAATAAACACAAAGATTACAACAATGTTTTGCAATCAGTTTCGGCCAACAAAATTGAGAGGGTGGCCAAACCTCTGACACTGGTTGCAACAAAACAAGTATTAAACATGATATAATAATTAAGACTACGAAATTTATACCATTGATGAAAAGCCATTACAATTATAATACAGTGATATGGTTAATAAAATAATTGTATTAATCACATCTCTTTAATGTATATAAATAATTGCAAATCATCATGCATTTAAACACAATTTAAAAATAATTTTCTGTTTGATAATGATAGAGTTAAACTCTGTATACATTAATACACTACAGGATCAGTCAATTTACATTTTGCTAGCGATGCCGATAGTAATTTCAATATCTGAATAATGTATAGAAAATACAGATTGTTAAATAGAGAATTTTCTATAATTCTTTTTTGTCTGTCCTCAGGCCCAATATTACTAAGCATCATGAATCGGTTCAATAAAACGTAAATTAATTCTGTGGAAGAAATAAATGCAAATTATGTTGCAGAAGACTGATCGTTATTACAAAAGAAGGTTTACATGGATTGGAGAGTCACTCTGATCTTTAAGCTATGTTCAAACACGCAAACTAACGGTTATCATTCTACTGTAGGATAGAAGAGCAGAAACCTGATCCTTATAAGAAAAGAAGACGTACATGGATTGGAGAGTCACTCTGATCTTAGGCTACTGTATGTTCACACACGCAAACTAACGGTTATCATTCTAGGATTGAGCATAAAACTCATCCTTATACAAAAGAAGATTTACATGAATTGGAGAGTCACTCTGATCTTAGGCTATGTTCACACACGCAAACCAACAGTTTGCAATCCAGAAAGAAAAGTTCGTCCATTCACATTTATGATAAGTCAGAATATTTTACCGAAAATCAAACAATCATAGAGGTCATACAGTACAGGAAATTTATACTTATAAACAAAATTGCGCAACCAATCATAGTAAGAAAATTAATTCTTGTGTCTTCATGAGCAAATGCAAATCAAACAAATCTGCAGAAATGCAATAAATATGAAAATAATGCTAACTGTATTTTTATTTTGAAAGGGTAGCGCAAAAGTTATCTCTGGAAAATGGTTTGATTTTAAAAACACCTAATGGAATATACTAGAAAGTTACTTGAACTATACCTGAAATTTATACTTTACTATAAAGTGAAGTTAATTCAATTTGATCTGAACTAACACAGATACAATAAAACTCAACAAAGTCATTGGCCCAAACATTTTGACAGTTCTTCTTCAGCTCAGTCTCAATAGTTCATTCATTCATAGTGTATGGAGATTCTGTTACCACATTTATGGAGAGAAATTTGATGTGAAGTTACAAAAACCTGTTGACATGAAATATTTAGGATTGTTAGCTGGAATGAAGTTCTGGATGACACCAACTTACACTAAACCTCGCCTACTTTTAGACTTCGCATGCCCCAATCTCAATTTTCTAGGAGCGATAAACTACATATTTGCCATCATCTGAAAATGTCAAGATCACTCCTGAAAAATACCTATTTTTAATTTATGATTGAAATTTAATTATAACAGGAATGAAGATGTCACGCCCTGATGAACTCTGAGGCTTTCGAGACTGAACAAAATGTTCCCTGAATAGGGGTTGACCTGTATTAAAATATTAATTAAATTCAATTCAACATTTAATTCGCCCAAAATCAGCAAACATCTTGGTCAAGGGATGAGATACTGTAGAGACTCAAACAAGTCTGTCATTGCATTATTCATGGGCAGGGAACCAGTTGAAGAATTGACCTACTGTAAATACAGATTGGAGGAAGCATTGGGTGGAGGGGCGGAGAAAGCATTGGGTAGAGGGGTGGAGTAAGCATTGGGTTGAGGGGTGGAGAAAGCATTGGGTGGAGGGACAAGATACTGACATATTAAATTTGTAAAATTATTCATAAAATGAACACAAGGAAGTAGTATCAATCTGCTACATACTATACAGTATTGTACTATTCTATTTAATAATTACAGTTTATAAAAGCACAGGATGACAGAAATTTATCTATTGAATTAGCAACAATAAAAGATTAAAGAGAAGAGTAATGATTTTAATGTGTCTAGCGAATTCATTTTACTATTAAATTGCATTTTATGTCATGTTTAACACCATCGTGCCACATTTCACACCTCTGTGCTGAAAACACAAAACTATTATCAAAAAATCAATCTATATTTAAGTATCAGTCTCTTGAAATTTAATTGGAACTGCTTTTGATTTAATAGCTAAAGTACATTTATGATACATTACAGTTATTGAACGTGTTCTTAGCTTGTCACCATGAAACAATTTATATTCATTAAGTTAAGTGAGAATCTCTTTTATTCATGACATAAATTAAACCTCAACACTGAGACTGTTAATCCTCATACCTGTTGAAAATCAAAACATCCACTTTCAACTTTCACATTATTGGTAGAATTTATTAAACTTCAAACAGTATTATTATTCTTTTTTAAATGTCATGTTTTTTTGTATCACTCTGAATGCATTGCGTAGATACTTTTATGAATGCTCTTTAACTTTAACAGTATCCTGAGAACGGCTTTACCACGTTGAAACACTGGTTCTCGTCAGATCACCAAAGTTAAGCAACATTGGGAATGGTTAGAGCTTGGATGGGAGACCATCTGGGAATATCGGGTGCTGTATATGAAGCCGGGGTCCCATTGGACATTTGAAATCAGCTCTGCTGACTCTTATGGCAACCCCTGCATCTAGTATCTGCCTCAGACTCTGGAAAATGCCTTTCCTCTGGTCAAGATGGGCACTGGATGAGAAAAGCCCTTGATCAAGATGATTTAAAAAGTCCTGGCTTAGTTTCATGCATCATTAAAGATGAATGTAAAAATAATTGACATTGTCATTCGCGACAGACGTCCATAAACGTCCTGAGTACTGGTAGACTACTTTTCTATTCTGTAGTTACAAATAAACATATGAAAACTGAAGATGATTGTGTTGTATTACTTTACTGTATCATTATCGCATGTAAACTGTAAATCATGTTATATTACAATTTGGCGCTAAATTAAAACCAAATCAGATCACAATCAAACAATTGGCGTATTTAATTGGGTATTTTTTGTGCTCAACAGAAACTCTGTAACATACCTTGGATATGTATAAAGATTACACAAACTATTGTTGGTTTATCCAGGTAAGCTAGGCACGAAATAGACTGGTAAAAGAACACATGCTTGTTTGTTGAGTATTTATTGAATGTTTGAAATATTCTGTCAACTAATACTCAATAGAAAAACAATGCAAGACTTCAATCGAATACGGCTATGTATTATGCATAAACTAATTGGCTGAGGTCAGTCAACCCTTGCTTTCCGACCTGTGACCAACCGTTATTGAAAAACATTTAAAAAGCGTAATTACGGTATAGACGTGTGCAGTGTTAGCTACAGTAACTGTATGCGGTATTATAAAGAGCAGTAAATTTAAACTGATTAGGCCTACTGTATTTGTGGCCTACTAATAACTCATACTTACATGTAGTAATAGTATTAATATTTAATGAAACTCATAGTTAATAATAATCACATGGCATTGACACTGACAGCGTGATTTATTTGAAAATATACCTCAGATTATTTGTTTCCTAGTGTTGTACCATCAAGATGATTATTTTCAGTTTATTTAGCATTTTATTGATAAGTAATTGTATTAAAATTTAGTATTAATTAGTCACAAAGTTATATATCAGTTATTTTCAACAGGTGAACTGCTCAGACTGTAAAGTATGTGGACTGGGGATAATTTATACGGATATCTTTTTTAGATATAGATGACCTACAGTATTGTACAGTACTGTATGACATTAGCAACAAGGTGGTTTTATAATAATAATAGCTACACTAGCTCCAGGGCCTAGTTATTGATGTTAATGATGCAGGTATCTAGTAACTGATATAATTAATATTCATGGGTAATTACTGTATATTATTATTAGTACGTCTATATTAGCTGTCAAGAAAGACACACAGTTTTCGATCATACAGTACACTGTACTGGCAGTACTGTGCTGCAGCAATATCTATTCAATTCAGTTTACATTCGCACAATACAGAGACTAGGATTACCCAATTTTATTAAAGATGTATTGTCCCCCAAAAACATGAAAAATAAAGATTAATAAAATCAGACTTTGAACATCTTCATTTAAGGCAACGGTAACATAATTGGATAAGAAAATCACAGAAAATGAGATATTTCAGACATGTTAAGGACAAGCAAATCGGGCAAAATTTAAGGAAAATGCCTTTAAACATACTGTAAGCTGCCTGGTATGGTTTGGGGGGACAATACATCACAATGAATAAAAAAAATAAAAAATGATGTTGATTAGTCAAGTAGTAAATGGTAATAATGATTACACTAATGAAGATAGACTTGCAATAATGAAGATAGTGATGATAATGATTATCATACGATATGAAATATTAATTCAAAATGTTGATTAAAGTAATTACTAGATATTAGCTAGCGTATCCTTCGTGTACCAAACTATTGTGGTATGTCATGCATGAATGCTCATAGGCGGTCTATCCTTACTATCTATACTTACTGTAGTTAATTCAACTCTGTACGTATTGTATACATTTTCAATTTAATAAAGAAGAAAGATTCGCAATGGTGCGACAACCTCAAATTGCATTATTAAAGATGTATTGTCCACGACTAACATGAAAAATTTATATTTTTAAAGATTACTAAAATCAGACTTTTTAAAGTATGATTTTAGTAATCTTTAAAAACATAAAATTATTTTACTTACAAAAAGACAAAAAAAATAGTTTTAACAAAATCTGACAGACAATTTAAGTATTTTTTGCTTTTACATTTTTTCACGTAAATAATTTGTTTTTCGATCCAGTTTTTGGTCAAAGTGAATAACTATTACGTGAAATTAAAAATGGCATATTAAAAACAAAATTTGAAAAAATATATCTTTAAAGTATTTAATTTAATTATTTTGTGTATTTTTTATATTAATAATAAAATAATACAGTATCTATGTTTTTTTAGTGTATAATATAATAGTAGTAGTAGAAAGTTACAATTTCAGTTTTTATTATCATTATAATATTTTTTGCATTGTAAAATTGTTACTGGTTCTCAGATGAGGTGAGCTTGATGATACTACATACCATAATTCGCAACCTTACGAATACGATAACGAAAACGGATACGTCACACATTTGTGACACTTTGGAGCTGATCCCCATTTCGTATTCATAAAGCGTATTCGTGTTGACGAATATCACCAGTCATATTCGTAACTACAAAACGAGTACAGTTTTTGATCTATTTTGCACATTTTGCATTTGAATCAGGAATGATTCATGATTATAATATAATTATAGATTTATTGAAAGTAATTTACTAAAGTAATTTACTACAATGCCAGGTCAATTTTGATAAATAGCAGTGTTTAAAGTCCTCACTCGCTTTGTGATGTTACGCTAGGCCTAGGCAGCCAAGCAACACGTACCTGCGCTTCGCTCAAATTTACTGCAGTCATATTTTGGACGGCAACCTCAATATTTCGTTGCCATGCGAAACAGATTTTTACTGGCTTACGAAAACAAATATGTGTGCGTGACGTATCCGTTTTCGTTATCGTATTCGTAAGATTGCGAAACCTCTCTAATTGAGATTTAAGAACCCAATTTGGCCATAAAGATCAAAATGTCAAAGATTGCGCACACTGATTGTGGGCCAACACCTTAATATAAACAGTGATTACACAATGCTCATTGAAATATGGCTGTCACCTTCGTTACATTTTAAATTACTGTAATAAATAATAATCAATCAACCAATAAATTTTAATTATTTTTACTTAATTTGCTGCTCTTTTGTGTTTAATAGTAGTGTATGTATACTTGAAGCTTTAACACACTTGTCAACATTCCATATTTCAACATTATACATACAATATTTTGTCATCAACAACTTTTTTTGTTTCTCTTCTTTCATTTCATTTATTCATGGTCAAACAGTCAAATATAGTACATGGTTTGAAATTAAACGATTAACAAACACGTTAATGGAGCAGCGCCATGTCATTAAAATGAATTGTGGAATAACTGTAACTGCTTGCTTTAATACACTAGAACCTCTACTAAAGAGAAAAGTTTGGGACTCTCATGCTTGTCTTTTAGGGCGAGCGAGTGTGATCACTTACCTAACACACTCCTAAACTGCCCTTGAGGTGTGAGATTTACAACATGCCTAATTTTAAAAACTTCTACACACCAAAATACAAACAGCACACCTACAGCATCCCTGAATGTATTGAGGAGTGCAATTTGTAGGCGTGAACTCTCCTTTAATAGTGATCTCCACTAAATATGAATTGGCCGTACTGTAGTGTAAAATTCAGTATTACTGTACCCCTCATTCATTTTCATTTAATTTGATTTCATTTTTACAGACAAAAAATGCAAATAAAAAGGTACAAAAGAAAACACTATTAACTGAATGAACTGAGGATAACCCAAGAAAGTTTAATAAAAAACTTATTTCCATTAGAATCCCCTTTAAGCAGAAAAAAATCTCTTTCGGGTGTCACCTCAATAGCAGTGTTTCAAAGGAGAAAACTTGTAGGCTTTATTTTTTTACAAAATAAGCAAAAAAAGTAATCTCCATCTCAACAAATCATAAAGGTCTTTACCCTGCAATTAATTAGCTGTGACGCTAATTACATACGATAGGTAACATCACTCCGTCTGTCATGTGACATAATTTGTGGTTCGGAACATTTGATTTACACTTCTCATTATGTCCATGATTAAATGCTAGCTTGCACAGGATTTGTACTATGTCTAAATGACATTATCTGTCTAACAAACTGCAAAGATTCTGTGAAAAATATATTCATCGGGCATTGTCTCGTAGTTACATCGATACTGTAATCCGCCAAAAAAGAAATGACAATCATTGTAACATTTCGTTTTCGTTGGGAATTTTTTCTGATTGTATTAAGAAAACGAAATATACTTTAGTAATATTTGGTTTGATTTTCTCTAAATAACAGTAACACCCCACTTGTAAGTAGTTTAAAAAGAAGTAAACAATTTGGTGTAGACAGCAAATGGTATTGAAAATGGTATGGCTGAGGGTGTGGATCTTATTACAGGTTCCCATCATAATACCATACTGTATGGTTTTGTATCTTTTGTCTAAATCAGAAATACCTAATTAGAATTTACAATACTGTACAAAATAAGATGATTATATCAAGCAGCATTTTTCCATTTTTTAAATATTTTGTCTTCACTGGACAAAAAAATATTGTCTAATGTTTCATAAACATCGGGGTGGGTTAAGCTTAAAAAACAAACAAAATAATGTTGTTATTATTATTCAAAATATTGTTATTATGACAGTAAAATGTATTTTTTTTTTGTGGAAAATATAGCATTCTATCTACAGCAGTAGTAAATTATTATAAAAGTTTACCTGCTTTTCGTCTCTAGAACTACGAGCATTAGCGTAACGCTCGCAGTAACATCCTTCTACTAGAAGTACGCCGATTGGCCGTAAGACTGTATCATTCTCATAATAAAACAGTAAATTCTGATAAAGTGCGCACCAGCGTATCTTCCATTTTTGCCCGTCCGAACTTTTTTTCTGTAGATATCCACATATTGAGTTGTCCGTCTTTGCTCTGGATGCCAAGTGCAGAATTTGTGCTTCGTCCAATCTTATCGCTTTCTGCATGGTTCTTTAGTGTCTTGTTGTACACACTGCATTCTAACGCATCTTTAGAAATGAACAAATGAAGGATTAAGGTTTTAAAATAATAACATATTGACATGAATGTTTACATACAGTATAAAGTATTTAAAATGTTCAAAGTCATCGTTATCAGTATCAGTATAAAGACCACGAAGGAAACTGACATTTAAAAGAAAAATAACGCTAAAACAGGAACAACATTTTTAGCGTTATTTTTCTTTTAGTTATTAGTAAACGTACTATAATTCGGACATTTTAAAGTAAGATAAAATAAATAATGTACTGTATCAACAAATTTCTTGAAAACAGAGACCCCTTAAATATAACTAAATGTAAGATTTTGTTGCCGTCTCTGTTTTTCGAGATCTTGAAAACAGAGATCTCATATAGCATTAATAATAATATTGAGAAGTTTTTGTTAGGATCACTGTTTTGGGATTTCTGTTTTCAAAACACCTCATTGGGATGTAGTTGTACAGGCATTTTTTATTGTTTCTTGCGATTCTATCTGAATGCGTTAATATTTTCTAGATGTTTGCCATGAAAAGTGATTGGAAGTTGGAGTTCCCTGGGTTGAGAATGTGTGATGGAATAATTGAATCTTTTTCAAAAAATATCTCGATTATGAGATTGCCATACAACATTAAGCAGGTCGAAGGTCATTACAGTAGGTCAATGAAGATACTTTTACATGCTCATGTTATACAGATCAATAATAATGCATTTTGATATTATTTCATTTAGGAATCATCTAATTTGACAGTTAGCTGGTATCTTATTACACCAGACAGCCTAAATGTGATTAACTGTTACTATGACGACTTGATCAACATCATGTAAATCATAAAGATCCATCTCACATTATGGCACATCTATTATATTACAACTATAAAAAAGTCAGAATTAATTTGATATTAAAATTAAATAAATTGTACCCTAGCTGATCATCAAATGACATCCTTAAAGGGTCGGCCCACTTTATCAGGGGATATCCATATATTAATGGGCATTAATTGGCTCAAATAGGACCAATCAGTGGACCTGATGAAGTGAGCCTGTGATAGAAAAAAGCCCTTTGAAGATCCGGTGCTAATCTTGTTGAAAATTTCAAACAAGTGGTGCAATATTTGTGTACTGTGTATATTAAAAAAAAATGAATAAAAGTTATGAAAAACAATAATTATTTAATGTGCATTGTATAATTGTTAAAGACAGTGAGTGATAAGTCAGACTCAATTTGACCTCCCATTTGAAATGTTTGAAAGGGCTTCCGAAATATATATTCTAGGAGGTGAATCCTCATACATAGATATTGATATGGTAGGATGAAAAAACGATTTGATGAGAATGCTCTTCGATGTGTTTAATACATTTTGTATCATCTAATATTGAAGTTGAATGTTTTATTGCGGTATTTTCTTGTATAAACTGAGCAATGTAAAACATGTGATGAAAAATACACATCACAGACTAAATGTAATAGTAAATAACAAATGTTTGCAATAAAAAAAAATATGAATATGATTGGCTAGAAACAAATACATAACTTGGAAAAGAACATATCAACAGACACTTGCTAGGTCTACCTAAGCCTACAGCATCTCTCCTTAATTATAATTGTGATTAAAAATGATAAATACTGTAACCGTTTTCCGATCGATTGAATTTCAGTGTTAGATTGACGGCCTAGCTCCCTAATCGAATACATACAAAGGGTACCTACATTGTGCTTGATGAGCAACACAAGTCGCTCAGTCAACATCATCACAGGTGGTGGTGGTAACACACAGCTGGGTTTTACCACAGCCTAGCGTCTGAGCTAAACCTATTCTAGGCCTATATAAAATTAACAATATAGATACTGACCAATAACTCACAAAGCTTAGTTATCCTTATAAAATCCCGTTATACTATCCAATATGTAACATTTCTGTCAATTCACCTTCATCATTTACGGTCACCTCTGCTGTTATTGTACAGTTTGACAAATCCAGCAGTCAAAACAAACCACCAAACACATCATCACCTGGTGGTGGCCTGGGGAAATAAATTGAGGGCGCTGTAAACAATTTCGGTACTTTCACTTTTTCCAAGATCTTATAATAGACGACTTTTTTCAAAGTTAAGCAGATGAAATTTTTTAACCTCCATGTTTAATAAAAGAGTCCAAAACATTATTTTCCTTCATTGTTAATATAATTATAATGATCACATTCGGCCTCCTTAATCATTAATTAAAAAAAATCTTTATGATAAAATCACTTTTATATAGGGGACTAGTCTCAGGGGGTTTCCAAGTCACGGAGGCCAAGATTAACACATGGTTGTTCTTCCCTCATGAGGACATGCACATACAAAATACAAATACAATATTTAACAATAACAATATTTATGTACAGTATATACAATAATGTAAAAGTGTAATAAGTATGAAAGCCAACACTTGACTTTGCACCTAGGTTTTTAGTCGCGTGCAAATGCGACTCTATTAGCTCACTATGTCGGTCGGTTGGTCGGTCGGTAAACAATAACTCAAATTTGCGCAAGCGACTGCAGCCATATATATGGCCTTGCTTATATTTAGTAAAGGCCGAGCAACATCTAAGTGAATATGCCTAAGGTTGTGTGTATTTAAAAATTCAAATATATTAGTGATATCATTTTGAGTCTTATCATTAAGAGAAGACGATTTACAGTTTGCGTTTCAAAGAATTGTTTGTGTTATAAATATTGAATCATCATCCCCAACATCATTATCTGTTGGCATTGCTGTAATAATTAAACAACCACGATGGAATACATACGTTATGCATGCTGAAGAGTTTGCTTTGATTGAAACAGACTATGATGATAAATAAAAATATCATTGCGACCTCTAGCAAAACAGACTAACTGCTGCTGCTATGATGATAAATAAAAATATCATTGCGACCTCTAGCAAAACAGACTAACTGCTGCTAAAAATGATGATAAATAAAAATATCATTGCGACCTCTAGCAAAAATCGGTAACTTTACTTATTCGGTACATCAAGGCTACGGACAGCACGGTACCGACTGTCGCTTGTCTCACAATGCATATTTAAATACAATGACGACAAACACAAATAATTGTATTTTCGAACATCTGGGAACACCTAATCGCATTTATCCTCTTATTAATTTTTATATTTTGTAAATCCTGTATTATGCTTTTTAATCTGTATATTGTTACTGTACTGTATATTGTTGAATGTTCCTGTATTGTATTTCTTGTGTAAATTGCCTCCTTTTTTATATATAATTATCATTGGTTTTATACTTTTATTCAAATTTTAATATTGAGAAAATGTAAATATCTTTGTAATTCAGCTAAGGCTGCGATGATGATAGTGAAATAAATGAAATGAAATGAAATGAAAAAATTGTTACTGTACTGTGTATTGTACTTTGTGTTCTAACATTTTACTGATTTTATATAAAATATATTAAAGTTGCCATGAGAAAAACCAATTTCAAATCTTTCTTTGAATTATTTTACAATAAAGTTATCTTGTAAAGTTATCTTATCTTGTATCTTGTATCCACGTCGTGAAATATAGAAAATAGTGTACATGTGAAATACGAACATTATTCTATTGTTATTTTTCTATAATATAAGTTAAAATCATGCTCATTCGATTAAAAAATATACTTTAACCAAACAGGATAATATCGCCTACAGAATGTAGTTTTTTTTTCAAGGTGCTTTTGGAACAAAACGCAAGCAGAGTAGGCCTAATCGAAAGTCAACAACTTCTGCAGACCTTACTTAGACCTATTAGAAAAGTAACAACAAAATGTGAACAAGGTGTGTGGAATATTGAAACACTTGAGATGAGCTTAATTTTAAATTTGAATATTCAATCTACATGGTAGATGGATGAAGCTATTGTTCTAACCACGTGACTATGTGCCGATATTTCTTTAGTAGACCTACCGTAGGCCCATATGATACCATTTCGGCAGAAACCATGTTTCAAGTAGGTCATACCTTCTGCAACCACCCTGGTTTGCAGTAGCATATTGGTAATATACCGTAATGTTGAAGCGATCTACTGTATTGAGGTAAGCTGTAGTTTCTTCAACCACCCAGAATTTCGTACCGTACTGTATTGAGGTAAGCTGCAGTTTCTGCAACCACCCAGGATTTTAGTCCGTACTGTATCGAGGTAAGCTGCAGTTTCTGCAACCACCCAGGATTTCTTACTGTACTGTATTGAGGTAAGCTGCAGTTTCAGCAACCACCCAGGATTTTAGTCCGTACTGTATTGAGGTAAGCTGCAATTTCTGCAACCACCCAGGATTTCGTACCGTACTGTATTGAGGTAAGTTACAGTTTCTGCAACCACCCAGGATTTTAGTCCGTACTGTATTGAGGTAAGCTGTAGTTTCTGTTCGTACCGTACTGTATTCCGGTAAGTTGCAGTTTCTGCAACCACCCAGGATTTTAGTCCGTACTGTATTGAGGTAAGCTGCAGTTTCTGCAACCACCCAGGATTTCGTACCGTACTGTATTGAGGTAAGTTGCAGTTTCTGCAACCACCAATGATTTTAGTCCGTACTATATTGAGGTAAGCTGCAGTTTCTGCAACCACCCAGGATTTTAGTCCGTACTGTATTGAGGTAAGCTGCAGTTTCTGCAACCACCCAGGATTTCTTACCGTACTGTATTGAGGTAAGCTGCAGTTTCTGCAACCACCCATGATATTCGTACCGTACTTTATTGAGGTAAGTTGTCGTTTCTGCAACCACCCAGGATTTTGTACCGTACTTTAATATATATACCAATTTGTAAAGAGCCAATTCCAGCAACAAATGATCAAAGGCGCTGTGGACTAAGATGATTGAGGTAAGCTGAAGTTTCTGCAACCATCCAGGATTTTAGTCCGTACTGTATTGAGGTAAGCTGCAGTTTCTGCAACCACCCAGGATTTATGTCCGTACTGTATTTCGTATCCGCGCTCATAATTGATATTTTAGAGCCGATATTTTTACAGCCGAAAGTTACCGCCTCTTGAAATCTAAACCTGTGGTGACTTGTTATAATTTCTTCTGCACTATAATAATATTTTGTCGATTCTGTCGTGTTAACGCACAAAAAATAAAATCAATGTGTCGCTTACGACGGCCTGTTCTCGGAATGAAACCCAATACTGGTGTATAATATAGAATATAAATTATGTAATGTATTCATAAATTATTAATTTTCTTTCTTCTATCGAACTTTCAGTGATGAAGGAACGTTCGCATATTTGGACTGCCCACGATGGCGTTCGTGGGCGTGCGATTTTTAAATATCATCAAGCAGCAATGAACTAACAATTATTCTGTTGGGAGCTATAATAATTCTATTATTAGACTAAGCGACTAAGGTGAATCGCAGAGACTTATACATCAGGGCATTATTCACAATTTTGTATAAATAATTATACGTTTGCGGGTATTTTTTCACACCATTTACCAGGCTAGGTGACTTACCAAACATACAAAAAAAACCTTCATAAAGGCATATTATTAGTTGGAATGGTTTTCACCTTTAAATTGTAAATGATAAATTGAAGTTGCAATGAATTTCAATAATATAGGCCCCCGCAAAATAATTTACTTCAGACATGATAATAGATAACTAATGGAAAATGATATTATGTTTGATCGGTCATTCCTGGATGAGTGAAGTATTGCTATAACTTTAAAAATATAATAAGTATAATGTCATAGTAAGTGATAGCATGACGGAAATGTGTATGTTATGTCCTCTTATTATATTTATAATGTGATGTCTTTCTTTAAAGATCCCCCAAAAACATGAAAAATAAAGATTAATAAAATCAGACTTTGAATAGATTATTTTGTAGTTTTACAGTTAATCACTTCCGTAGACAAAAAATTAATGATTTTGACTTATAAAATGACAAAATAAATGGTTAAATTCAACCAAATACCCATTGGCTGTCAGCCAATTTGACTATATTTTGCTTTAAAAATAGTGGGTAACTATTAGGTGACATTATAATGGCATATTCAACAGAAAAATGTTTTAAAATTATTTTTTCAGGGGGACAATACATCTTTAAGAGAGCAATTGGTTCATTGGTTTACCGTATCAATTTAAGAGGTATTTTTGCTTACAAACCAGATTTAAAGACACCCTTATTTCAAATGTAGGCCTATTCGTTCATTTATCATGGTAAAAATCGTTTACAAATACAAGAAAAAGAGAACAAGCAATAAGTGTAAAATAAATAATATTATTATACAATTATTAATTATTATGAACTTTTTAACACAATGTATTCTATGTCTTCTTTATAGTGTACCAGACTGTTCTCACAGAGTGGCCCATAAGACAGACAACACACTTAAACAAGGCCATATACATGGCTGCAGTCGCGTGCTCAAATGTGAGTGTTTACCGACCGACCGACCAACTGACCGACATAGTGAGCTGTAGAGTCGTATATAATGCAAAGACAATTTAATTTTATGTTTTTATGCTTTAATATTACTGGTAAATGGGTAAAGAGACATTTAAGTTGGCATAAGCAAAACAAAAGTAAATTTCCTGGACAAACCGCATCGGAAAAAACGAAAGGTCGAGATTGCTTCCGTTTGTTTGTTTGTTTACTATTAAAACACGTTCATGGAGATGTTTTGATGATGAAACCGATTATATCATGGAAAAATAAGATTTTGTGATTTGAAAAAATAATTATAACGATTACTTCAAAAGCTGAAGCCCTGTGTATAATTAATTGGTAGGCCTATATTGGTTTTGCTCATAGGCAAATCTCCAGCCATAATGATGGTAAAATTAATACTTAATTTAAATGATAAACTTAATTATTTTTAAACGTCAAATGTAAGGTAAAAGAGATGTATTCAAAGTAAAACGTGACCAATTGAATGAAAGATGATTAAACAGATGGAAACTATACGTCACTGATTCAGACTATCATGACGTCATTCTCAACTATGGCACGTCACAGCAATAATATTGTGTGTGCCCTATTGTGTTTTCTGATCAGATGCACTAAATGAAATGTGCGAAGACCAAATACACGCAATCAAGAATACACACGTTTTATTAGGTTATATGCATGATATGCATATAACCTCTTGATTCTGTCAGGATCTTTATTTATTTATTAGGTTATATGCATGATATGCATATAACCTCTTGATTCTGTCAGGATCTTTATTTATTTATTTATTTATTTATTCTTTCCTTAGCACTATTTTGTCCGTGAATTATCTTGGCATCAGTTTCATCTAGCTAAGTCAATTTTTCAGAGTATATTCCTTATGGCCAGGAATCGATGTGGTCATGTTTTCACGGTGCGCAATCATAAATTACGCGGTCTACGCGCGATTTAATGAAATCACGTTTGTAATCATATCTTCACAAGCATGAATCACTTTTAAACAAAATTTGGTACTCATAAATTTCAGGTCATATTTCATCACATGGCAATATAATTACGTGCGTAGCGCATATAACGCATGCGTACGCGCGCTTAAAAGTTTTAAAATTGTCAAAATTTATTTTCGATGAAATTAGAGTACGTTTCAGGCAATTTTAAGCGTTTAAAAAATTGCCACGAGTGCGCAGAATTTTGCACGCGCACTGCGCGTTAAACGTTAATGCGCACTCTTTTTGCCCGATTTCTGTTTTACAATCTTTCTTTAATAATATCATCATATTTGATTCACTTTTCAACTCGAAATTGCTTATACAAGCACGTCAAAAGTGACAGGCTACGCACGTATAAGTTAACAAAATAGTGAAAATATGCTAAATTTTAAAATTAATATATATCGTCAGAATGCTGGGGAACACCTATTTTTTATTTCATTTTCTTGAAGTGTATGTATCATATGTATGATTTATTATCAAATTAAGAGAACAAAAGTTGATTAAGTCATCATTAATTGCATATTGAATTTAAAAAAATTAATTTCGACAATCAAACAAATTTTGACATTTTCTTAGGCCGAAATAACAAACTTAACATTAACTTTCTTTCTTAAGAATTTCATATATTAAAGTTAAAAGTATATAGTTTGACAGTGCATCATTTTTTTAAATTTTTAAAGATGTCATCATAGTAATAAATTATAATTCATTGCGGTATGTAATAATCTATCTGCACCAAAGTGGCTACTGAATAGTAAATACACGGAGGAATCATTCTACATGTTTTAGTAAGTTGCGTATGGCTCGGTGGTCTGTGCTCGTGTCTATAGCATTCAAGGTACCGAGATCGAGCCTCACTTTGGGTAACGAAACGAAATAAGATTTTTTTTTATTATTTGTATTGTTTGTTCAATTTTATTTCTTAGTGTATAGATTATACACATGATTTATAATGAAATCTAGATAAAAAGAAACTTATGTCAAGATTCAAGATTCAAGAAATTTTATTTGTCCATAAAAATGGAAATTCACTTTGCTTGGTAGATTAAAACAACAATATTGCAAACAATTTAAAACGGGCAGTATTATAACAGATTAAAAAACTTATGTCTTTATTATTATGTAACAAATGTGGTTTATGACATTATACGCAGAGGGATCTTTGATCGGATTGCGATACCGGCTATTGTATTTGCGTTAGTAAGATCCTAGCATATATTATAAATAATTAAAGATTCTGAGAAAATCAATCAATCAATATATCTTTTACAAATCAATTATCTTTATTTTAATCAATGCATATAACCTATAATTCGTCATAGTGACGAATTAAATCTAGTTTATTTATTTATTCTTTCCTTAGCACTATTTTGTCCGTGAATTATCTTGGCATCAGTTTCATCTAGCTAAGTCAATTTTTCAGAGTATATTCCTTATGGCCAGGAATCGATGTGGTCATGTTTTCACGGTGCGCAATCATAAATTACGCGGTCTACGCGCGATTTAATGAAATCACGTTTGTAATCATATCTTCACAAGCATGAATCACTTTTAAACAAAATTTGGTACTCATAAATTTCAGGTCATATTTCATCATATGGCAATATAATTACGTGCGTAGCGCATATAACGCATGCGTACGCGCGCTTAAAAGTTTTAAAATTGTCAAAATTTATTTTCGATGAAATTAGAGTACGTTTCAGGCAATTTTAAGCGTTTAAAAAATTGCCACGAGTGCGCAGAATTTTGCACGCGCACTGCGCGTTAAACGTTAATGCGCACTCTTTTTGCCCGATTTCTGTTTTACAATCTTTCTTTAATAATATCATCATATTTGATTCACTTTTCAACTCGAAATTGCGTTATACAAGCACGTCAAAAGTGACAGGCTACGCACGTATAAGTTAACAAAATAGTGAAAATATGCTAAATTTTAAAATTAATATATATCGTCAGAATGCTGGGGAACACCTATTTTTTATTTCATTTTCTTGAAGTTTATGTATCATATGTATGATTTATTATCAAATTAAGAGAACAAAAGTTGATTAAGTCATCATTAATTGCATATTGAATTAAAAAAATTAATTTCGACAATCAAACAAATTTTGACATTTTCTTAGGCCGAAATAACAAACTTAACATTAACTTTCTTTCTTAAGAATTTCATATATTAAAGTTAAAAGTATATAGTTTGACAGTGCATCATTTTTTTAAATTTTTAAAGATGTCATCATAGTAATAAATTATAATTCATTGCGGTATGTAATAATCTATCTGCACCAAAGTGGCTACTGAATAGTAAATACACGGAGGAATCATTCTACATGTTTTAGTAAGTTGCGTATGGCTCGGTGGTCTGTGCTCGTGTCTATAGCATTCAAGGTACCGAGATCGAGCCTCACTTTGGGTAACGAAACGAAATAAGATTTTTTTTTATTATTTGTATTGTTTGTTCAATTTTATTTCTTAGTGTATAGATTATACACATGATTTATAATGAAATCTAGATAAAAAGAAACTTATGTCAAGATTCAAGATTCAAGAAATTTTATTTGTCCATAAAAATGGAAATTCACTTTGCTTGGTAGATTAAAACAACAATATTGCAAACAATTTAAAACGTGCAGTATTATAACAGATTAAAAAACTTATGTCTTTATTATTATGTAACAAATGTGGTTTATGACATTATACGCAGAGGGATCTTTGATCGGATTGCGATACCGGCTATTGTATTTGCGTTAGTAAGATCCTAGCATATATTATAAATAATTAAAGATTCTGAGAAAATCAATCAATCAATATATCTTTTACAAATCAATTATCTTTATTTTAATCAATGCATATAACCTATAATTCGTCATAGTGACGAATTAAATCTAGTTATTAATTAATTCAATAATTCAATCTTTTATTTTTCTGATCCATAGAAAGTAAAATTACGTATAAATTAATGTTAAAAGCGAAATCTCAGAATGGCATTCCATCCGTGGAGAGCATCTTTGACTTATATAAGACGTTGTCTATAATCGTTGAGACTACAGTAAAACATGTTTACTTTAATTAAGACTAAACATCAATGTATTTCGATGGACTACATAAAATACAGTCATTCTCAACTACGTCATCAACCATATGTCCTCTACCTGACCCAGGTGTTCTCTGATAGATATACATATCCTGGAGTAGACTCATTATCTTAGCAACTTGAACAACACAAACACAATAGACACGATTTCTGGGGTAATCCCTTTAGAGAGGCGCACCTTTAAGTATCCTATATTGTTTCCTGTGTAATAAAGTGTGTAGTTATCAGATTAACTATTGCTTATTTACGATTTACTCACATGATAATTGAGAAACGCAGGCTATGCTGGACTAGCCGCCAAACCAGAAAGATGATCAAAAATAACCGTAAGTTTATAATTATTCTGTAATCTTAACATAATTTTTTATTTCTATATTTATTCTATTATTGTGTTTGTTTTTCGGTGTTGGCCGAGCGGTCTGTCTGTCTGTCGATTATCTAATTAGTTAATGCATGTTTGATAAAGAACGTGGAATGAATAAATGAATAAATGTTACCTTTAAATATGACAATATCCTGTTAAAATGCCTGGTGTATTTTTAGATTATTATGTTTTTTAGTTCCTAATAATAAAATTTAGGCAAAAAAAACCAGTTTCGAATTGTTCTTATCCGGTGGCAAGTTACAGTGAGTAGTTCGTTACATTTTGTTTCGCTAGAAATATATTCCGTTGTCACAATTAATTCATCTATATTTATCCGTATATATATTAAAAGATTATCATTTTCATAGTTTTGATATGGTGGTACGTACATGGACCGTTGTATTGGCATTCAGTATTTACATCAGTGTCACCAAGAGTGACAGTGTGAACTAAACTTTATTGTCTCTCTTTTAAATCATAGGCACAGTCTCAATGAGACTGATGTGCAACAAGTTTACAGGGAAGAGTGACAGTGTAAAGTGATCTTTATTGTATCTCTTTTAAATCAGAGGCACAGTCTCAATGAGATGTGCAACAAGTTTACAGGGAAGAGTGACAGAGTGAACTGATCTTTATTGTCTCTCTTTTAAATCAGAGGCACAGTCTCAATGAGATGTGCAACAAGTTTACAGGGAAGAGTGACAGAGTGAACTGATCTTTATTGTCTCTCTTTTAAATCAGAGGCACAGTCTCAATGAGATGTGCAACAAGTTTACAGGGAAGAGTGACAGTGTGAACTGATCTTTATTGTCTCTCTTTTAAATCAGAGGCACAGTCTCAATGAGATGTGCAACAAGTTTACAGGGAAGAGTGACAGAGTGAACTGATCTTTATTGTCTCTCTTTTAAATCAGAGGCACAGTCTCAATGAGATGTGCAACAAGTTTACAGGGAAGAGTGACAGAGTGAACTGATCTTTATTGTCTCTCTTTTAAATCAGAGGCACAGTCTCAATGAGATGTGCAACAAGTTTACAGGGAAGAGTGACAGAGTGAACTGATCTTTATTGTCTCTCTTTTAAATCAGAGGCACAGTCTCAATGAGATGTGCAACAAGTTTACAGGGAAGAGTGACAGAGTGAACTGATCTTTATTGTCTCTCTTTTAAATCAGAGGCACAGTCTCAATGAGATGTGCAACAAGTTTACAGGGAAGAGTGACAGTGTGAACTGATCTTTATTGTATCTCTTTTAAATCAGAGGCACAGTCTCAATGAGATGTGCAACAAGTTTACAGTGAATAAAAATATATATTTATATAAATTTTAAAAAAAGCAAAGGATTGTCATGAACAACCATTGAAAAAGTTGACATCTTCAAATATAAAACCAAAATATTAAAGTAAACTGAGAAAGATTTAAAAATTTACAAATTAAGTTTGAGAAGGAATTGTATTATAATATATCATTTTGTGTGGCACTCAACATTACACGAATTACTAAACAATTATAAAAAAAAGTAGAACTTTCATCTATTAACCCTTAAAACATGATGATGGTAAAACTTATTATAAAGGAGGAGATTTTTACAACAGTATGGATAGTATTAATAAAAAGGTCAAAAAATACAAGTCCCCATCTTGTCTTCAATAGACATAAATGTACTTAATAAATGTAGGCCTAAATCTCTAATTATATACAATAATATGTATTATCGTGTTACCGTTGAGGTTAGACTAATACAGATGAAACATGTGATAAGTGTTATGTGTCATTTTATCGAAGAACGTGCTCATTAGACAGCACACATTATATACCGTACAGTATACAGTACCTAAGATATGGCAATTTAGAAAACGAATACGTTGGTTTGTTTCACACGAAACTTGATTGCAGTTGTTTTAAAAAGGTAAAAAACCTCACGACAGGATATATTTATTTGTCAGTGATAATATATTGGTGAAGCGTCAACCATCATTCATTCAACTACTTCATGTTCAGGTATTTGAGTGTACAAAATCCATGGACTGTGATGGCATATCAATGAAATATAACCTTTAGAAAAATTCAGAGTCCAAAGAATAATAAATTTGTTTATAATCCGACAAAATGCCACTTGCCCACTGTTTTTTATTTGGTTCATATAACCAGTGACATTTATTAGCTGCCCAATCTAATAAGAAATATCATAAATTTATTTGCTTCAAATCGGTTTGATTATTTTCCGTGTCTGATCCTAATGCGGGGGAAGACTTAATATCGCGCATAAATGTCAAGAAAATGTTGAAAGATATACAACGTATTCTACCAACAAAGAAAAATGATAGACCAGGTTATATAATTTTGTTAAATATTATTTCAACCAAGGAAATTTAATTGAAAAAATAACTAAAGAAAACGTAAACGTTAATCAGCTCAATGCTGCTCATTGGAGGATGGATGGCGTGCGACTATGTTTACTGGTTATTCGTGTGCCTACGTGTGTCAAAGTGTAGGCCTATTGTTATGCTTCTTAAAGCGTGGTTCCCACTAGAACGCAACGCAACGTAACGCAGCGACGTATCGACGCAAAGTGATGTATTGCGTAATCGCAAGTGGGAACCGCCGACGCAACATTACTGTAAAAATCGCAGGTTTGATTTCACGCAGGCGGGGGCAAACACAATGATTGGAAGGGCATTTTCTTACGTTGCGTAGATTGCGTTACGTTGCGTCGCAAGTGAGAACAAAGCTTAAGCGTGGTTCTCACTAGCGACGCAACGCAAGGACGTAGACGCAACGCAAGTGAATTGACCAATCACAAGCGATGGCTTATTCGATTGTGATTGCTAACTGTCTATAACTTCGCTTGTCATTGGTTAAAACGCTTGCGTTGCGTTTACGTCCCGTTGCATCCAAAATGCGAATCAAGCTTGAGGGAGCGTGGATAAAGATATGATTTCCATGCTATGCAATATGTGACGATGTTGAAATAATTGGCTTTTTTGTGCCATGCATTCCAACATAACATTCATACCAGAATAATACAGATTTCTCCAGTATCATATTGGCAACATATTAAATTATGAATTATTATCAGCGATAAGTTGCTTTCTATGCTTAAAAGTGACGATGTCATAAAGCATGATGTATTCAGAAGATCCTCATTATGAGTCCGTCGATCAAACTATATTAAATTTAATAATACAAAATGTAGAATTCTAAGAATTTCAAATTGCGCTTCAAGAAAAAGAACAAATTAAAGTCTGTTTGCAAATGTTGTCCTTTAAGATATTTATTTTGAAGTGAAAACCTTCTAAGAATCACAAACAGTGAGTGTTGCTTTCTTTAATTTGAGTTAAAGGATGTTGACACAATGCACCTTAAGTGAAATAGGCCTGGTTATAAGCCCCCCGCAGAACAATGGGCCTAATCGGCTGTACACGTCAGTTTGATGTTGTATGACAGACAAGAGTGCATCTCTTTAGCAAGTGAAATATTTATAAGCACCACTAGACTTGTCTTTTTTATTTATTTTTTTAAATTTCGATTTTTGTCTGAAACCAAGCTCAAGTACTATACGTATGAAACGCCATAGGTGCAAAAATATTTATCTTTTTACAAAAATTAAGACAAAACTCCGTCTGGAACCCAGACTAAAGCACCACCAACCAGAGCACCTTATTCGGTTTTAGACCTACTTGTATTCGTCAAGTTTGGGGTTAGGTAGTCTATGGCAGAGTGAATCTTGAGCTGAAGACACGACGCCCAATGAAACAGTGACTTATCGGTTGTACTATTGCCTCCGTCAATTTTGGGGATGTTTAGGACAGACATGAGCTAAGTGAACAACTCATGCATAAGCACCATTAACCATGGGACCTTAATCGGTTGTAGGCATATAGACGTACGTGTCTTCGTCAGTTTGGGGTCGGTCTATGATTAAGAAATGAGTGAATGGATTTGTAACGCGTATCTAAATCACTCATGCGTGTCCCATAAGGCCAAAGCGGTACCGCGATTATTTGAAAGTACATGCGTCCCTACTTCATGCCGAAGGACAACGAGAGAGCAAATACTCCATAGAAATACAGTGATACCACAAGGTTTCTGACATGCGAATCAAATAAGAAAAGAGAAAACGAAGTAAATATTCATCCGATTCTGTAGCTGTCAGTAGATTATTACAGTTAGATAGGTATCTGGTAGACTGGAACAGTCTTCCACAGAGAGTCTACTGACAGCCACAGAATCGGGTGAAATATTTGAAATTCAATTCAACTTTATTGAGATTCGGATGCTGAAATTCCGTCTAGAACCTTAACTAACAACTTCAAATGCATATGGTAGATAAAGAAAATAACATTTTTTTTAAATACCTACATTTAATACCGTTCTTTGGCTTATCGATATACTGTATGTTACAGCCTAGTATACTTTACTAAATTTATTTGGCATTTACATAACTATATACGACATAATGACGTAGACATTGACGAAAATCGGCAAATTTTTATGGCCGTGTTCCCGCGCTTCTCATGAATGTGACAATAGTAAATAACGATCATCGCTTTTTTATTTTCTTAAAGATGAACCTGCTTAACGATTTTTGTTTGTATTTCTACATAAGAAGATGGACATTTTAATGGAAATTATGTTCTCTTCAATAATATCAACAAAATAGATCATGTTATTTCAGTAATATGAACTTTGATAACGAACGAACAAATAAATAAAAACGAGAAGCCGCTTTACGACAATTGTGACATTTGTTGTTATTGGATGCGAAGTTGCAATATTCTCCGGAGCTACAACGACAAACACGACATCACGAAAGATAAAAATTACTTTTGAAATCCAAAACAAAGAGTTTGAAAAAAAATCCTATCGAATGGAGGTTCGTGGATTGAGAATACAGACAGCAATGTATAATAATGTCGTAATAATGTAATGTCGTAATAATGTAATGGCAGCTATTAAAAAATGGTACAATTAAATGTGCAAATAAATAAATAAATAAATAAATGTGCATTAATTAAATGTGCAAATGTTACTTCCAATGCTCGGCTGTTTGAAAGTCATTGGGGCACAGTGCATATGCATTAGAATTAATGGGGCACAGTGCATGCATTAGAATGAATGGGGCACAGTGCATGCATTAGAATTAATGGGGCACAGTGCATGCATTAGAATTAATGGGGCACAGTGCATGCATTAGAATGAATGGGGCACAGTGCATGCATTAGAATGAATGGGGCACAGTGCATGCATTAGAATGAATGGGGCACAGTGCATGCATTAGAATGAATGGGGCACAGTGCATGCATTAGAATGAATGGGGCACAGTACATGCATTAGAATGAATGGGGCACAGTGCATGCATTAGAATGAATGGGGCACGGTGCATGCATTAGAATGAATGGGGCACGGTGCATGCATTAGAATGAATGGCGCACGGTGCATGCATTAGAATGAATGGCGCACGGTGCATGCATTAGAATGAATGGCGCACGGTGCATGCATTAGAACGAATGGGGCACGGTGCATGCATTAAAATGAATGGGGCACAGTGCATGCATTAGAATGAATGGTGCACAGTGCATGCATTAGAATGAATGGAGCACAGTGCATGCATTAGAATGAATGGGGCACAGTGCATGCATTAGAATGAATGGTGCACAGTGCATTCATTAGAATGAATGGGACACAGTGCATGTATTAGAATGAATGGGGCACAGTGCATGCATTAGAATGAATGTTTATGAGTTAAAAAAAAGCTGAAAAACAATCATTGAAAAGTAAATCAATGAATGAATTTCTGAAAAACTCGCGCGACACTTTAGTAATCAATAAGGCCCGCTCCACGCGACAAAACGGTTTCTAAAATGAACACAATCCATTACCTCTAGTTATGGTAATAATAGTCATTGGGTTCCAGGTATGTCTCGTAACGAATCATAAAGAATAATGGCCATAATGTTTTCACTGAGGCGTGGGCGAGCTTTATAGTTGTTTCTATATATATCTCTAACTCGATCTACCAAAATGAAACTGGATCTGCCTCTATATATATTTATTTAAATTACATTATCAAATGACATTTTCCAATAAAGGTCATTATTAATGTAATTTCTTAGTCGAAATGTTTGTACACAGTAAAATATCTGTGCCTTAGGAAGTAGTTGGCTTATTTGGGTTACAGAGAGATGTATTGCTTAAGCTGTTCCAGTTATTTTTATTGACATCATGCTGGTCGAATAATTAAACGAAAAGAAGGGTTAGGGTTAGGGTTCGATATCCAGCAGTAGGATGCTGAGCTCCGGAGATCAAAGGGTTTATCCTGTGGCTGCAACACGATCACTTCCAAGCCCCTTAAACTGACACCGCGCGCCGTGGAGAATACGTTCATATCATTACTGTTGGTATTTGTCGCAGCCAGACATAATATCAAAGGACTGTTACAAGTTCCTATCTTGCCACGGCGAGCTCAGTGTCCTGTTGTTAGATTGCCTTGGCCTCGTCGTCGGCCGTCGCGTCCGCCGCCTCTGGCAAAGAAATCGCCAAACCTGTGTCGAAGGAGGAGAGGACGTCCCCAATATTCCCGCATGAGAACAATGTAGGGCTTAACATCACGTAGTTTGGTCGTTCGATGTTCTGAAGAAGAAGCTAACAACCAATAAACGCCCCATGACATTAAGTTCGTTCCAACTGAAATGTTTTTTATTTTTACGGAGGGCTTTATTTGTACCTATTCTTCTGAATATTTAAACTGAATATTGCAGTTTAAATGAAATTAGTTTAAATTAAATTATTTACTTCCTTTCCAACTTATTTCAGGCATAAATCAAGTCTTACGTATAGTGCGCCCTCTTATCGTTATAATTTCCAAAATAAATCATGTACAATTTTCAACGACACGGTATTTGCTGTTGACAAATAAAACAATAAATTTGAAATATCTTTAGGGAATTATTATGACGTAATTATTTATTTATTGTAACTTAATAAATTAAACTGTTATGACACTGCAAGGTGGTGATTTTCATTTCCTTCTAAGAACATTAATTTTAATAATGGCAAAATAATAATATACATAATATTATAATTAAGACATTATTGAGGATCTTGTGATTTTAATAGTTATATTATATTTGATTAATAACATTTACCGTAATTCATTGATAATAATCGAATGATCGAGATCTAGACTTGCCAACGTCTTTAATTATTGTCTTTTTCATGTTAGTATTCCCTTGAATTCCTTTATTACGAGTGCCGCGTTTTGATATTTGTATTTTATTTTTATTTATTCAACTTCTCACTAAGATGTATGTACATTAGTGATATAAGGATAGGGACCAACAGGTGGTAAACACCTCTAAAACGGTCCAGTCCCAATTGCACAGTGAATGTGTGTGACAGTGGCTGTTTTTGTGTGGACTACCCCCTACTCGTTTCGAAAGATATACTAGGTTTTTAAAGTGCACATGAGCTATGTGTACACTGGACCTACGATTTATATAGTCCTTATCCGAGAAGACTTGTTCTACCACCAGAACCATAGAGCGAGTGATCCTCAAACCTTGCTGATGTTATGGCTACGTAATTACGGTTCCACTGTCTTAACATCGAGGCCACTCCAGCTCATGACACGTACTAAAATGTTTATATTTTTGTACTAATATTAAGCCGAATTGCCCATTATAAAAAATAGTCGAGATCTACAGACAAGCATTTTATAGTAATACTAGCACGGTGCATTATGATGATATTAGAAAAAATTACACACGAACTTAACGCCTCAACTAAAAGACGACGATGTATCATCATTCCCGACATAACAGTCACAAAAAAGTATAACAACAGCGATGGGAATTCAGATGGGTATTTATGTAGACTTACAATCCTAGTAGACTTAGTTTAGTAACATCATTTTCTAATGCATAACAATTTAGATTCGATACTCGGGGGAGAGGAAGAGAAAGAAACATATCAATTTAGACTATTAGCTTCAACTGTAAATGTTAGTTATTTCAATTCATTATCGAATTTGAAGGATAAATATCAAACCTCAAAAGACTGTCTACAAGATGTATACAATGATAGACAATTTACCTGCATTAAAACATTAATTGAATAATTTACTATAATATACGGAAAGCAGTGCATTAATAACCACCTACACATGTGATTAAAACACGTAATGATCTCAACTCGACAACCTTGATTGTCTATTCTGCTCTTTAAAAATAATTATCAATAATAATAATCCATATTTAACATTATTAGTTTGTCGTATTATAAACAAGGTTGGCGAATAGATACAATTTAATGAAGCAACAATAATTTAAAATAAATGTTTATACATACATGAAACAGTTAAATAAAATATCAATGAAAAAATGGTTACTAACAGTATTAAGCTCTGTCTACACTATCAAACTTTATGTGACAAAAAAAAGGTGATCAAAGATGTCATATCACTACCATATGTTGTCTTATCACTACCATAGTTGGGCACATCATACTTTTTTGTCAAACTAGTTTGACAGTGTAGATAGAGCTTTAGTCGTATTAGAAAAGACTAAAGCGTGGTTCCCACTAGCGACGCAACGTAACGCAAACGACGCAACGTAAGAAAATGCCCTTCTAATAATTGTGTTTGCCCCCGCCTGCGTGAAATCAAACCTGCGATGTTTGCAGCACTGTTGCGTCGTCGGTTCCCACTTGCGAATACGCAATACATCACTTTGCGTCGATACTTCATTGCGTTGCGTTACGTTGCGTCCTAGTGGGAACCACGCTTTAGCTCTGTCTACACTATCAAACTTTTATTTATGTGACAAAAAAATGTAATGTTCTATATATGTCATATCACTACCATATTTTGTCTTATCACTACCATAGTTGGGCACATCATACTTTTTTGTCAAACTGGTTTGACTGTGTAGACAGAGCCTTAGTCGTATTAGCAAAGACTAAGCTTGGTTCCCACTAGGACGTAACGCAACGACGTAAGCGCGACGTAAGCAATTTAACCAATCACAAGCGATGGATTATCCGAATTTTTGCTTGTGATTGGTCAACACGCTTGCGTTGCGCTTACGTCCTTGCGTTGCGTTCTAGTGGGAACCAAGCTTTATTAGTTTATAAATGAAGTAAGCGTAACATAAGTAATTTGCCGATTACAGTATCATTCACATTCGAACTGTCGCTTGTGATTGGTCAACTCGGTTGCCTTTTTGCGCTTAAAGGACAACTCTACCATATTTTGACAACGTATTTAGGATGTACATAATTTTATGATTTCAAAACAATTGCGAGAATTCCGGAAGTTAATATATTATTAAATGGTTGCACAGTTCCGGAAAATTCATTGTGAAAATGATATTTTGACTATATCGTACAGTAATAAGCCGCCTTTCGCGTGGATAATGATAATTAAATAAGGCTGTTTGGAATTATAACTTGATTAGGTCAACCTGATGGTACTGATCAATAATTTGTTTTTATTTATTTATAATACATAAAATCGATGTCATCACTATAACATCAAAGTCTCTATAGATAAATCCACTAAATAAACAGTATACACTTCTTTCGAAACCATCTGCCCCAATGAAAACCAAAGATAGTTAGGCCTTGGCATAGATCTACAAGCTTATTGATAGGCCTACACAAAACATATAAATTATACGAAATTGGTCTAAAACAAGCGACCAATTTTCACAATATTATGTTATATACAACTTGATCAATATTTTCACAAGATTACTGTAGAGTTTACCAGCTGAGCCGATCGTCTCATCCACGTCGCTTTTTAAAAACATAAATTCAACTTGATATAAAGCTTAATTAAACATGTTGGTATTTCCGGTCAGCACTCACTCACGCCCCCAGTATGCCCACACATCGACAGTGATTTTAATCGCGTATACTTTATAACGACATTTATCTATAGTATAAAATGCATAGGCCCGGAAGGTAGAAAATGAACACAGCAGACACGGTAGGAATCAGGCGGGTGAATGTTTGTATTTTGGCATATTTTTTATTTTATTATTATTTTAATTTCTGTCAACTCAAAACAGACAAATAAAAACAAATTAATTATGATCTACAAATACACAAGAAATTGACCAACTGCAAACATTTTCGATATTGTAACAATTTTACTTTTTCACCGGATAGTGTGTTCCAAATACGTGTAATAGTAATACAATAAACATAAAGTGATCTCATTAGCAAACTTTCCTAAATGGTACACGGTTAGCTCCAGTGGAACATGACATTTATACACCCATTACGTAAAACAGGAGCAAATATTGTGTGTGAGCTGAATACAAAATTGACCGAGGACTCAATATTCGTATATTCTACAGCCAAATTGACCCCTGCAGAAAAAATAGGCGAAGTAAATTCTCTCAAATACGACTCTCATGGTCTAAGTCGGTTATTGGCGATTTCAATTTAAATTAATTTTATTTCCACAATATAATAACATACATACAGGATAATAAATGCAATGAAGTAATCATGTGAGGGGGGAGGGGGGGGGGACGGTTGGGGGGAGTCATATAAGTCAGAAAGACTTTAAGTTTGACCCACTCCAAGATATAACATTAAATTTAGTTGTGTATGCGTTTAGATCACTACCCTTTTTATGCCCAGTAGAACATTATTAAATGTGACACGAAACCCACGTCAGATGTCGCGGACTGAATGTTGTATGTTAAATAACAAGTTCTACAGTGATTACATAGGATTATTAAGGAGCAAAACCAACAACAGAAGTCATGTACCTTATTTTGATTAAAGGAAGCATAGATGCTGCCGTTTTCTGGCTTCCAATAGTGAATAAAAAAAAGGGGTCAATTTAGGTGTGCAATTATTTTCCATTATGTATCCTATTGAGAAGTCAATGTTTTTGTGTCTAGAAAAGCTCACTCTACCATCAGTTAGACTTGCCCTAAGTCTGTAGTTATTTCGAGGCTTTTCGATGTTTGTCTGAACCTGAAATCGGGCCTGAGCTCAAGTGTATACGTATGAAACGCCATGTGTGCCAACATATTTATCCTTCTACCATTATTAAGTCAAAACTCCGTCTGGAACCCAGACTACCATCGAGTAGGCCTAATTCATATCAACCAACATTATTAATAGTATAATTTATAAACAAAGACATCTTATGCTTTCTATGTGTAATATCATTTTCAAATTTAAATCATTTTTTAGTTCCTCATAACGGATAAGCGTTAAGTATTGAAATATTCAATAATCTCCTGTCTGTGCTTTAAATCCTGGACAAATAATATCGTTTGTCATGCTTAAATTAACTACACTGTTATAGGTACGATTATGTCTTTTTATATTATCATGTAAATTCTATATTTCTTATTTATCTTATATATGTACAGTTGGCAAGGCCAACCAAGGCAATCTAACAACAAGATACTGAGCTCGCTTCGCCAAGATAGGAACTCATAACAGTCTTTTGATCTTATATCTGGCTGCGACAAATACTGTACAGTACTATACTGATACCATGTTTTCCGCGCGACCGTTAATTAATTCAACAATGTATTTTGAAAGCCTGCCCACCATTTCCGTTTCGCGCTCGGATATTGATGAATCCAATGCATTAATAATATGTATAGGCCTATTCGTAAACACAAACATTAATAGGCCTATTGATTAATATACAAACAATAAAATAATACAATGAATATTCATGAGTTGAATGGAGAAAATATTGTTATCAGTTGATTGCATAAATGTTCTATATTTAGATATGATAGTCATGGCATTCAACGAATGAAAATATTCTCCCCCAACTATTATTATTTGTTTTGTAGCACACCTACAGCTGTAATGTAAACTGTTATGCAATAATTAATCCGCCCCTTCCTTCTAAAATCAAAACAATTTATAGCCCCCATTAAAAAATACGACGCTCGGAATTTGGTTGCGTGGTGTGGAGCAGAACTGGCGACGGTTGGTTTTCTATTGACTATATTGCGCAAAAAAAACAAACAAACAAAAAGGAGGAAAAACGCTGACGGTGCAATAAATATATAATAAAATACGGCCAACGCCTTTTAAAGTGATATTTATGAGTCGGAAGTGTGTATTCTTAATATTGTTACACGTGATCTGAAGCTGTGCATTAAAAACATCTTTATAAACGGCAAATTGGCCCCTTTTTAGCTTCTCGTCACAGAATTGAATGTTAGGGTGGTGTTATATGGATAAGGACTTAAAGGATTAAATAACCCGGACGTAGGTCTCATTTATACTCAAATAGATAAATAACAATTTATCTGATAACATTTCGACAAGAAAGGGGATTCCCCGAGCACCGTCCGTTTCTAACAGTCTCTGAATTTACATTAGTACAATAGACATTACGCGTTATATGGACTACGAAGTCTACATGTAGTAACATCTTAATTTAGTGTTAATGTTACCCTTTTCGGTGATTGCACTGACGGGTAAAGGCGATAGGCAAGTCCCAGATATATTCAAACAGTCATGAAGAAAGGAACATATAGGGTTATGGAAAATTAACAACCTATTTATCGCGTCTATTTGTTTAAGAGTTAGGTTCATATATTTATAATATTCCATGAGATTGCTCCATGATGTGTGAATATTGCTATATCCGGATTTATTAAATACGGCAATACTTTGTTATTTAAATAAATAGATAAAATGATTTACCGGAACTCAAAAGATATCATTATTTGTATGTCAAAGATAAATCATTTGTTGGTATATATAGAGACATCGAGGCGATTTTCTCACAAATAAATAAAAATACTCGCAGTCAATCTTGGCAAATCCACAATCCGTCATCAAGTATTCATAAATCTTTTCAATATTCATATCCACCGTCTGCCAATAAGAATGGAGTATACAGGTAACTCCACAACGGAAACGTGATGTCATAAATTAATTTTACACGTTAGGTAGATAAGATGCAGATGTTTGAATACACCATCATAGTTAGTGAGCAAGTCACAGCGGACAGATCTCTAAGCTAATGGGGGCGGAATGCGTCACTGGGCTACTTAAGTAAAACCATGGGTAAGTCATTTCACGTAAAGACTTATGTTTTAATCCTGTATATTCTTAATCAATCTTACGGCTTTATTGCGATAAAACATATCTATTTACTTCGGTTGGTTATAGTAATAACAAAAGCTTTGAGATTAATTGTATGTGGTTGAAGAATGTTGTAATGATGGAAGTGCATGTTTACGGTCTGATGGCTAAGCATGTTGTTGAAAATAAGTTTAGGTTTTAGGAAATAAGGAAACTAGATGATGACGGTTAGGACTATCGGATAATATGATTGCACACAAACATTTCTGGCAAAACGTAGAATATAGTACTGTATATTGTTCGCAATAAATGTATTTTAAAGTGAGTGGTTTAAAAAAAATCGGTAAATTGATATAAAGCATTGCTTTCTTATTTGTGCATACATAGGCTTTTAGTAAAGCTTATTGCTTGTTGCGCTAATATTCAATTAGTCATATTGATACAGTAGAACCCGTATTAAGTGGACCCTCTGAGACCCAGCAAAGTTTTCTCTTAATTGAGGGGAACCCCTGAGTAGGCCTATGGGTTGGCGGTAGTGTTAAAACATATTCTCCCCTCATAGATTCACGGCAAAGTGTCCCATAAGTATCCCAACGGAGGGGTTCTACTTGGAGGGGTTCTTACTGGGAGGGGTTGTACTGTTTTATGTTTCCTTACCTCTTCACACGACACTAAAATACCATGACCAGGAAAAGGGAGATGCAGGACAGCCAACAACTTATTTTCTACTCCTTTTATTCCGTATGACCTTTGTAATGACCTTTGTAAGTAGAAGTTGTGGCGATCGTTTACTTTCAGTTTCTTTTTTCTTTTGCTTTATTACATTTGAAAACGACTTTTTTATTCTCTTTCGGTAGATCATTTGCCGTATTATGTGGGATTAGCCGCCGGTGGCGTTACGTCACTATTGCTATGTGTCTGCTTCTGTTGTTTCTGGACTTATTACAAAAAAACACGTAAAAACAAGAAGAAACAGGAAGTGCTCGAAAGAGCAAGAATAATGGTATCTCCAAAAAGACCTTACCACACGATGTTACAAAACGTGGATACTTGCAAAATACGACCGCAAGAAAGCATCGATATAATTGATGAAATACATTCACCGCCAGCGTTACCGAAAAGAGTAGAAAACCGGTCACAATCGGTGTGTACAGCAACTTTATATATGGACGCATATATGTTAAAAGACCGTAACGTCAGCACGTCAGATCCGTATCTATACGACAGAAAATCTCTCGGCGGGTCCGATGATAGTTTACACTCGAAACGTGCTCGGACACTTCCTGCAGCAGGTCTACGCAGCGGCGGTTCCTCGCCACGGAAGGTAAAACCAGTTATACATTTAAATACAACATACAGTTCGGAAGAATCTTCATTTGTCGTAAGGGTACGGAAAGTTGCCAACCTTCCTGCGAAATACGGAACGAACTGTTGCAGTTTCGTTCGCATTTTTCTTTTGCCGAAATACCCGGACTCTCTGCAAACGCGAGTTGTACGCGGAAGTTTGGACCCAAAATTTGGAGAATATCTTCGTTTTAGAAAACTAAGTTTCGAAACTGTATGCAAAAGTTACCTGAGGTGTAAGGTTTACATAAAAGAATTGTGGGATAAGAAAGATACTTTTGTTGGAGAGGCATTCTTGCCATGTATAGAGATAACCCCTCGACAGGACGTGACGACATACCATGAAGTAACGTTAAAGCCAGAAAGAACGAAGATTACAAAGGTAAGTAAATGATATCATGCACCCAATATGCATAATTATTAATGATGGAATGGTAATAAACTTGAGGAACTGGAACCAGCGGTTTGAAACCCATAGCATCTTAAGGTGTACTTGTAGTCCCTACTTAATTAATAGCCGAGCGAGACTGTTTGGAGGATAGGTTAGAAAAAATCAGCTTTGCAATCTCTCTGATTTCACCCGCCAGTGTTCTAAGAAAGTCCATTTTATAATTTTTAATAATTAGACTGTTTATTTCATTTATTTGTACCACCTGTGTCTGTGTTTGGCCAATTCGACTTATTCAATATTTCTAAAAAGAAAATTCAATACTAGGCCTACTACTTTGATACCAGGAAACTTAAAATTATATGTGGACGGGTTTCTTATAATGTTGTCCAGGGCCGACTCGCGTTCTGAACTTTTAAGGAGAGTATACCAAAGTAACATTTTATTCCTAATTACATTTAATACCCGCACGATGCAAAAGATAGCTAAGCTCAACACAAGCCTGTCTAATTTAATATTGTAGGCCCTACCGAAACCAATTCCATTGAAATTTGTATGACTGAATAAAGTTAGGCTACTTTACGCGCCGACCCATTCGAAAGACCAATTCGCTCCCTAGTTTTGTCGTTTGGTTTAAATCTCAGTCATAAATTGCCATATTTTGTACCAATGATCAAAATTCTCATGAATTAATTTAAGGAAATATGTTTTCTCATTCATATAACACGACATAATATCTAAAACGACCAAAAACAAAAATCACCTTTAAAAGCACCCAACTGAAGCGCATACTTCGCGTGGATACGTCGGTAGCCCAAACACGATCGACGGTTGTTGAATAAGGGATTATTAGGATTAAGGAAAGGCTTAAAATAGGATTCATGATTGATGAGCTTAAAAATACTTGGGTCGTCAAGCTTACGCGGCCCCTTTGTAGTGCAGTACGACGGCGAACGAACGCAAGGAAAAAAATACAATAATTTCGTGCTTGCGGTCTTTTTCGTTGCATTTAAAACTCCCTCACATACTAACTGCATGGATAAAATAGAAAAATATAAATCATGCTTAGATATTAATCAAAAATCACGTTTTAGTTTTAAAATATCTCGTAAATAATGTCATCGAACTATCCCCACGCAAGCAGCTATATTTGACAAGATAGACCAGAATGGTGATCGTACGCAATTCAAATATTGGTAGAACCTCTGTTTTAACCTGTTCACAGGGAATATCCTCACCGTCTCTATTAAGGGACACTTTGTGTTCGGTCCCTTAATAGGGTGTCTACTCATGTATACGAGTATATGTGACATGTTGTCATTTACTTTTACTACTTTATTTTCGTAGAAGAGACTGGTGTTACGGTCTTAAACATTCAGAATAAAAAGCCAATTTAAACAGACGAGCGGTAACGGTAAAGAAACGTAACCCGCGTAGATTGTCCCACGTAAAATCTGTATCTATCCTGAGCAGAAACCACCCGCATTGTGTGTAAACTGTCATAAGGAATAACATATGTATTTTCAGTTCATGGATGTATCATGAACGAACAGTTTAGCTAAGTATATGATAATTCCATATTGTATCAAAATGCGACGACCACTAAATGCTAACTATAAATGCCTACCAGGTCGACGCGTGGGCAGTTGTTCAGACGCGACGAACCGCAAACGCATTAACCGTTCATCCACTCTAATATACGCGTTTAACCATCAAAGTCTCGTCAAAAATCAATAAAAATGGACTTTTAAAACAATAAGAATCATAAGATGATTACCAGAGATCTAAAGCTGCTACTTAGGCGAGACATAAGTAATAACGTGTGACAATTGCCAATACTTACACATAATTCATACGATGTCAATTCAAGCCTATATTGTCACATTGATATGTTCGCGGCATGTAAGTAGAGATACAAGCTATATAAACGTCATATACTGTATTAATAACGCAACTACTATTTTTTTTTATTATTAAGAACTGCCATTATCACTCAAGATAAATGCTATTTTAGAAGAAATTTGCCGTGGATCATTACATTTTCCAAAAATTAGGTCAGATAGATTGCAATTAGAATTAAGAAGAAATCATTCAAGATTGAGAAGAAAATGCATACGAAAACGGCGGCCATTATAATATATGCACTGATGCAGGGCTAGTATTGCCCGAAAGCTCTGCTAACTTTTCTGGCTGTTTTACTTTATCGTTTTGATTTAGCATTTCGCTTTTTTTTGTATCTCCATTGAGATCCAGCCACTGATACCCACAGCATTGTCATTTTTTCAGTAATTTGCCTTTGGATTAATATATATATATATATATTATATATAACGAACGAGAGACAATAGAGCCCCTCTTTCGCTTTTCATGAACATGTATCCTTAAAAAGGGGTGTTATTAAAAGACCCTCTATCTTATGCAATGCAATCAATGCACCAAAGTAAAACCGTACACAAAATTGCGTCTATTTTGTTATTACTACTGAAGAGACGTGTCACACAGTCGTGACAAATGCTGCGGTGCATTATTGAATAGTAGTAAAGTATAAATAATGATACAATTTTGCTAATAAACACTGATTGCTTTTGATGGATTAAGCAACGGTGTTATGAGATTATTAAAAATAGGTCTATAAACGTAGAAAAAAACCGCATTGTTGTACGTAGCTAATACCAGCAATGCAGTCACCAAATATCAAGGGTTCTTCGCAGAACTACTTATCTAAAAAAGAGGTTACCGTAGAAACGATGATGCCTGCTCATTTCCAACCAATCAAATCAGTTTATGATAGTTTTCTTAAAGTTCCCCCGGACGATTATGTTGCTGAGCAACCATCGCATAGACAGCAGCGGACGATATTGCCGACGATGTTCCTGTGTGCGTCACAGCGCATCATATCCCACCGCTTAATGACTTACATACAACAGTCTGCATGCTTGCTTGCAGCATTATTTAATGTCCACATATTTCTTCTGGTAAAACTTTATAACGGTGCCCGCACTTTAGAAAACTAATCTCTGTCTTAAATCGAGTTGTTTTTCTGGAATCAACTTCAATATCACATCAACATTATTAACAAAAACCCTCGAGCGCAATAACAACAAAAAGTTCGCCATGAAAAACACACTTTTCGAGTTTACATGAAATGACTTTAAAGTTCTGTCTACACTATCAGACTAGTTTGAAAGTGTGATGTACCCAATTTAGTATTGATATGACGTCATCGTGTCCATATATGGGAACATCACATTTTGTTTGTCACATAAAGCTTAAGGAAACCAGCCTTAAGTAATGAAGATTCCCCACGCATTTTGTCTGAAATAAAAAAAAGCAGAACAACAACACAGCATATACTGACATTGAAACTTCGTTACGTGCTTTATCATTGTGTCTAGTTCACTCGCATTTTTTCTTTCGAAAATTGGACTCTCTTCCCCTCCCGCAAGCACGACATATGTATATAAATCTCTCCCCACGCAGTCGGCTCGCAATCTATCTCTTTGTGTTTCTTGTGCGTGGGCACAGGTAGAAAGACTATACCATCGTTATCGCGCATGGAGTAACATTATAATCCATATTTCTTGTTATTATCGTAACGATTGATTCATAATCTGTATAATTTGTGATGCACAATAATAACAAAATCAATTAAGATTTTTATTTAAAAACAATACCCTGTGGAATCATACTAATCTATGTCAAAAGATTGATCGACAAATTCAATCCGATTCCGAATAATTTGATTTCAGTTATTCTTATAACGCCCGTGTCTACAGTTAAAAAACAGGGGAACAGGGTGAGGTATCGTAGGTCCACTTAATGCCTCGTATCTGAGGGCCGGGATATCGACTAAACTACCAAAACATTAATGATTATTAGGCTACCGTTAATGTTCCATAGCGTAACCATACTTATTAATTTCTTGTAGAGACCTGGTGGTTTAAACTATCCCTGGTTAAGTTTCTTTAACAAACACTAGACTATAACTGTATACATTTAGAAAAAAAAATAGTATAAAAAGCAGAATTCTTGAACATTTAAATTTACCTCAAAGTATGGTAATTTTTTTGTTAAACAAACATTACAGGAAGAAATTATTTACGACCATATATTTAAAAGAACTTTCAGTTATTATATAAATTGCTCATGTAAGATACCTTCTTCGTATAGTGAAAACAACATAGCAGCCAACGTTATAAATCATATCGCATTGAATCACTCAACGCTGTCTCTACTAATGTAAAACATAACGTTTTGACGTCATCACAGAATCGTCAACAACTACTCTCAGATGTTCTAGTAACTAGAATACAACTCATTACGACATTAAACTAACTAATAGTGATCCAATTTGACCTGGCATGGAACACTTATACACTGTAGAATGTCGAATTTAATACAGGCCTATATTAAACTATGTCACATGCAATGTAATGAATTCAACTTGATAACCACCAAATTGCTAAAATGTGTGTTTAATTATCATATTCATTTTGAATTAAGTAATGCATTATTCTAATGTTATTTAACACACATTTATATTAAAGTAATAAGTGAGTTTATTGAAAAATCCACCAGTTCATTTTTTATTCAATATCCCGGATGCTCTTAGTGCTTTGGTATGTAAATTTTGAAGTCATTGCGTCATGAATATTTATTTAATAGTCAATGTTACGTAGTGTAATGTATTTAAATGTTCAAACCCGTACATCTTAAGCGTGGTTCTCACTACACAGCAAAATTCTGATTCTTGTTTTAAGAAAAAAAAAACTTGTTTCAAGCAAAATATTTCTTGAAACAAGTAAATTTTGACTTGTCCGTATTTCAATACTTTTTTACTTACCAAGAATCGTAAAATTCTTAACAAGAATCACACAAATTCTTATCAAGAAAATTATTCTTACCAAGAAATAATACTTTAAGAACAATATTCTTACCAAGAATTTAATTGTTTTTTCATTCTTGTTTTAAGCAGTATCTGTCTTAAAATAAGTAACAATTTACCGACTTTTTAAAATAGAATTCTTGTTTCAAGCAATATTTTTCTCAATTTATTTGATAGAATTCTTGATTCAAGCAATATTTTTCTTAAAGTAGGTAAGAATATTCCGATTTTTTTTTTACAGAATTCTTGTTTCCAGTAATATTTTTCTTGAAATAAGTAAGAATTTACCGAATTTTATTTTATAGAGTTCTTGTTTCAAGCAATATTTGTCTTAAAATAAGTAAGAATATTCCGATTTGTATTTTATAGAATTCTTGTTTCAAGCAATATATTTCTTAAAATAAGTAAGAATATTCCCATTTGTATTTTTTTAATTCTTATTTCAAGCAATATTTTTCTTAAAATAAGTAAGAATATTCCGATTTGTATTTTTTGAATTCTTGTTTCAAGCAATATTATTCTTAAAATAAGTAAGAATATTCCGATTTGTATTTTTTGAATTCTTGTTTCAAGCAGTATATTTCTTAAAATAAGCAAGAATATTCCGATTTGTATTTTCTAGAATTCTTGTTTTAAGCAAAATTTTCCTTAAAATAAGTAAGAATATTCCGATTTTTATTTTTAGTATTCTTGTTTCAAGCAATATATTTCTTAAAATAAGTAAGAATATTCCGATTTTTATTTGTAGAATTCTTGTTTCAAGCAATATTTTTCTTAAAATAAGTAAGAATATTCCGATTTGTATTTTTAGTATTCTTGTTTCAAGCAATATATTTCTTAAAATAAGTAAGAATGTTCCGATTTTTATTTGTAGAATTCTTGTTTCAAGCAATATATTTCTTAAAATAAGTAAGAATATTCCGATTTGTATTTTTTAGAATTCTTGTTTTAAGCAAGATATTTCTTAAAATAAGTAAGAATATTCCGATTTGTATTTTTTAGAATTCTTGTTTTAAGCAAGATATTTCTTAAAATAAGTAAGAATATTCCGATTTTTATTTGTTGAATTCTTGTTTCAAGCAAGATATTTCTTAAAATAAGTAAGAATATTCCGATTTTTATTTGTAGAATTCTTGTTTCAAGCAAGATATTTCTTAAAATAAGTAAGAATATTCCGATTTTTATTTGTTGAATTCTTGTTTAAAGCAAGATATTTCTTAAAATAAGTAAGAATATTCCGATTTTTATTTGTAGAATTCTTGTTTAAAATTCATAAATTCTTACTTATATTGGGAAAAAAATTGCCTGAAACAAGAATTCTATAAAATATAAATCATTAAAAATTAATTTAAGAACGATAAATGAATACTCATTTTAAGTAATATTTTACTTAAACAAATAAATTCAAGAATGTTATAAAACATAATATTAACAATACTGTTATTTTCATTAAGAACTACAATTTACGTACAAATATGACATTAGGTACAATAATATATACAACTTCTTTAAAAAAAACTTGTTTTTATTAATAATTAAATGCCATCAAAAGAAAACTTAAAAACATTAAAATGGTCAAATACAAATTTCGTAAAATTCTTCTCCCGCACCTGGGCTTTAAACTATTAGGTGTCTTTAAATTTACTAATGTCTATTAATGATGCTTCAACAGCCTTTGCCAAGTGTACAGGTGTCTCTTCATCACCAATCACTAACTGTTGAAGGATAGTGAGGCCTACTTCTTGTCATTTTGGATAATCGAAATCCAGAAGGTAAAAAGTGGAGAGGAGAGTAACTAGAGCCTCATCTAATTTTGCTTTCTCCATTGTAGTTAGAATTGTTTGCTCAACTTTAATGTAGGCCATTTCTGTGTCCAAAAGCAATACCGGCATATTGCCTGATCGGCGTGAAGACCAGGTTGCTGGATCTTCATTCATGTTCCTAAACATGAAAAGAGATTAATAATAGTTTTAGTATTTATAAAACTATTACTGTAATTGGGTACGGTATGGTTTTTAGAGTCCTATATCTGGGGCGGTAAACACAAAAACATGACGCAATATTAGAACAGTGGTAAGAAGAATTTTACATTATAAGACATAAGGGTGGGTGGAATATGCATTTGAATTTTTTAATTACAAACGTTGCCTGTTTATACCGATCCCAAAGAAAGGCCTGGCTGTATATCTATTATTCTTATTTTTAGTTAAATAATTAGGGTCTAAATTTATTTTTAATATTACTATTTAGGAAGACAATATGCAAAACGGTGCTCAATCCTGATTGATGCTTTTATTCCGTATCAATATGTTTATAATAACAATCATACAATTAAATGTAAATTTTGTTTAATTGTTTGATTTTAATAAATTATTGTAAACATATACCTCAAATTTTAAGCTACGATAAATTTGATTTTTAAAAAACACTTTTCAACTAAAGACAACTTTTTTTTTAATGTACATAATATTATTTTAAATTTTAAAAACACTAAATACCTTCAGGTTGTCTACAAGGTCGGCAGACTTTTTTTGACGATTTTTTCCCAACAAATATGTTTGACAGATTTGACAATATATGGGTTATCTTTGAACCTAAACAAAAATAACAAATTGAAAACATTATATAAATTTATTTAAATTAATAAATGAGTGGAATAATGTACGGACATAAACTTGATATAGCTCAAATTGTTAATGTAGCCTACAGTTTTGTAGGTAGTCAAGGTAAAAGGAAGGGGAAAGGGTGGGCTGGCCAGGAGAGCATTAATCTGTCAAAAATTATTATTCATAAGTCATTTATTTAATTTTAGTTGTTAAAGGGAGGAGTGCATGACACTAGCTTGAACGGTGAAACCAAGCTGTTAAATACGTACACAATATGTACACGTATTTTCCTCATTACCATTATAAAACTATTTATGAATAGATAAAGGCATAACAACATACACTGTACTTACCAGATGGAGGACTGGTGTTTCTTTTTGAAATACCAAAATAAACTATATTATTCACTTCTTCGGACAAATTTGCTAAGCACTTTTTTAAAAAGCTTTCTTTTGTTTTTGGTTCCTCGAACTTCTTCAATTATCTAAAAAATAATTTAAATAACGTTTTTTTTAAAAAGAAATTTGATATAACAATTTTAGTTATGCAGTACAATGGTTTTTTTAAATGTCATTATATTTCTCATTGGAATATGTGTATATAAATATGAGGGCATTAATTGAAATAATGGCAAAACAAATACAATATAATTAAACACTTAGTTATTCATATACATCTACCTTAAAACAAATCCTTCGTAGATATTTCATGGCTACATTACAAAATAACTGTTACATTATAGTCTATTATTTATTATTAATATTAGGCCATATACCTAGCTGAAATAGCCTAGGTCCGACAATATTTGTCCTCTCTGTCAATGTCTGAACTAAAATGCTAAGCTATACCTATACACCTCCTGTCAGTACAGGCATAGTAGGCTAGACCAACTAACTAGGAAGGGAGCCTAGCCGCCTAGGCCTAGGTTAGGCCTAGACTGCTGGCAGTGGTAGATTAAAAAAAAATATTATTAAAATATAGGCCTAGGCCTAGGCCTAATTATTATTGACGAACCTGTTAAAATGTTGGCCACTTCATCATCTATTTCTCGGATCTTCGACAAAACGTCTTCCTTCGACATTATATTAGACTAATCTTACTATTGAAGCATTGAATATATAAATTGCGATGAAAGGTGTCTTTTACTTATAAACTCTAGATTTTGAATGATTACTTAAAAAAAAACCGTTGGCCATGATCCGGGAGCTAGCTGGGTCATCGACCCCACACAGTGTTGTTTCAACTATCCAAAAAGTTATCGCTGGCCTTTACCCCAGAATGTATAAGGTCATTATACTGCTCAACGTTAAAGCAAATCTATAAAACGTCTGGACAAACAGTAATACGACATACATAAATAATGACACATGTTTGTGGCAGTCCGAAAAATGCGACAAGTTGGTGCCAGTAAACCGAAGTAGGTACAGTATTGTGATTGTTGATTTATGAATAATGGAGGAATTTTCCCCATCCATCATGATGACACATTTCCCAATCTGTATATACAATCACAACAGGTCTAGGCTAGGCTAGGCCTAAGCCTGGTTGCTTAGCCCTCATTGAAGAAAATGTGGTCTTGTTCAACTTGTTGTACGCTGAATTGTACGTTTAACGCGCCTATCTAGGCCTACTCTATATTTATTGCTAAGGCATTATAATTCAATTCATGGAAATATTCCGAATTTTCGAATAACATATGGAATTGGTGGTTGCCCGGCAAGCTTTGGAATTTACAATTCGTTTTACAAGCATGTCATAAGACGCCATTTTAAAGACGAGTATAACAATCGGCAACCTCCTGCAGTTGACGATGGTAACATCAGTATGCCTGGAGAAAACGAGGATGCCAATTGAGGATGAAGTAGAACTAGGCCTAGCTAGACCCGGAGACTGACGAAGTTAATGAAGAAAACAACAATTAAAAAAGGGATGATTTATCAACTGACGATAGTACCGATAATTCTAGTATTGTTACTCACTGTTAATGATTATTTAATATAATGATCTTGTTGATGTTCAGCAAGAAGGCCTACTAACTAGAGGATGAACAAGCAGATAATAGTATAAAAAAAATACTGCTTTCTTTCTACTAAAATTAAAGGAAAGAAACAAGATTCCACAGGTAAGCTATTTTACTTCAAAATTACAACAATTATGCATTTTAAACTATTTTTTATTAGAGAAATACGTACGTCTATTTCCTAGGCCTAGCTGGTACTGTTATACAAGACTATTACCTATAGTAACTATAGGACTTTGGGTACTATTCTAGGCCCCCGGCATTATACACTCTAAAAGTTTATGTTGCATTTTTTTGGACCAATTTCATTGTTACATTGCATAGCTCCCCAACTAAAGCACAACTTAGTTTTTAAGCATATTAACTTGAATATTTATAAAAAAATATTAAATCAATATTATTTTCTTTAGGTTGCAGTGCAATCATTATTCAAAGCACAGCTTGATTACCCAGATTCTTTCATCAGTTGAAACTGAAGTGCTAACTGCTCTACAGTTGTGTGTATATAAGGATATTGACAATCTATTTTAAGTAAAACATTCTCAAAATAAGTATTTTTAAGAATATTGCAAATCTTGATTCAAGCAAAAATAGTCTTGATAGGATAGTATTATTATGACTTCTTATGTTGAGTAAAACATTTCTCAAAATAAGTATTTTTTAAAATATTGCGAATCTCAATTTAAGCAAAAACAGTCTTGATAAGATAGTATGATATTGACAATCTATTTTAAGTAAAACATTTCTCAAAATAAGTATTTTTTTAAATATTGCGAATCTCAATTCAAGCAAAAATAGTCTTGATAGGATAGTATGATATTGACTTCTTATGTTGAGTAAAACATTTCTCAAAATAAGTTTTTTTTTAAATATTGCGAATCTCAATTTAAGCAAAAATAGTCTTGATAAGATAGTATGATATTGACAATCTATTTTAAGTAAAACATTTCTCAAAATAAGTATTTTAAAATTATTGCGAATCTGAATTCAAGCAAAAATAGTCTTGATAAGATAGTATGATATTGACAATCTATTTTAAGTAAAGCATTTCTCAAAATAAGTATTTTAAAAATTATTGCGAATCTGAATTCAAGCAAAAATAGTCTTGATAAGATAGTATGATATTGACTTCTTATTTTAAGTGAAACATTTCTCAAAATAAGTATTTTTGAGAATATTGCGAATCTCAATTCAAGCAAAAATAGTCTTGATAGGATAGTATGATATTGACTTCTTATTTTAAGTGAAACATTTCTCAAAATAAGTATTTTTAAGAATATTGCGAATCTTGATTCAAGTAAAAATAGTCTTGATAAGATAGTATGATATTGACTTCTTATTTTAAGTGAAACATTTCTCAAAATAAGTATTTTAAAGAATATTGCGAATCTTGATTCAAGTAAAAATTATCTTGATAAGGGTAGTGTGAAATTGACTTCTTATTTTAAGTAAAATATTTCTCAAAACAAGTATTTTCAAGAATATTGCGATTCTTGATTTAAGAAAAATATTCTTGATAAGGATAGTATAATATTAACATCTTATTTTAAGAAAAATATTTCTCAAAATAAGTATTTACAAGAATATTTCGATTCTTGTTTTAAGAAAAATAGTCTTGATAAGGATAGTATGATATTGACCTCTTATTTTAAGTAAAATATTTCTCAAAATAAGTATTACAAGAATATCGCGATTCTTGATTCAAGCAAAAATATTCTTGATTCAAGCAAAAATATTCTTGATAAGGATAGTATACGATATTGACATCTTATTTTAAGTAAATTATTTCTCAAAATTAGCATTTATAAGAATATCGTGATTCTTGATTCAAGCAAAAATATTTTTGATAGAAATAGTACAATATTTTTTCTTATTTTAAGTAAAATATTTCTGAAAATAAGTATTTTCAAGAATTTGCACAACTTGTTTTAAGCAAAAACAATCTTAATAAGGATAGTTTTATAATGACTTCTTAATTTAAGTAAAATATTTCTTAAAATAAGTAAAATTGCAAGACTTAATTCGAGAAACTTTGTCTGTCTTAGTAAAATTTTTCTTGTTTTAAGTAATTTTAAATCTTGACAAGAAGAAAATTACTTATTTCAAGAAATAAATCTTAAAACAAGATTTTTTTTTCTTGCTAAGAATTTGAAATTTTGCTGTGTAGCGATGCAACGTAACGCAATCTACGCAACGTAAAGCGTGGTTCCCACTAGAACGCAACGCAGCGACGTATTGACGCAAAGTGTTGTATTGCGTAATCACATGTGGGAACCGACGATCCAATAGTGCTGCAAATATCACAGGTTTGATTTCACGAAGGCGGGGGCAAACACAATTATTATCGGTTCCCACTTGTGATTACGCAATACGGCACTTTGTGTCGACACCTCACGAAGATCACGAAGCTAAATGCGCTTAAAGAAAGCAATTCATTGATTACTGCAACACATGTAGAATTGAAATGAATCGATTATAGTCTTCAAAGTCCTACGTTTATATTGTGTCGTAACATAAAAGGTTATGACGACGAATGTTGTGTGAGTTATGATGTCCACATTAACTACGAACGACTTACTCGAATAAAACATACGCAAACGTTAACCACTCTGGAAATAAATTAAAGAAGGCCTAATGGCTACTATACGATTATATATTACTTTTATTTACAACTCAATTTGTAGCATGCCGCAGTGGATTTATAAGTCATAATATGGGCTGCTGGTTCAAACAACCGTTGGCATTTGATAGTATTGCTTTTCTGCTGTATAAAGCGCTCACAGGCATTTTTGCCAATAAACGCTTAATTAATCGACACTGAGAATTTGTATTATTATTTTATTGAAATAAAATTAGTATTAAGATGTTTAGACTGATGACAAGGCGACAGAGACGATGAAAGAACTTAGAAATCATCTGCTTAAACAATAAACAAGACTTAAGTGTACCACTAAGCTGAGTGGTAAACACCTATAGACACTTTGTTAGTTAGTCCTATTGTTTCTTTTTTATATCCGGTGAGGCTCGCTATTTTTTGGTAAATAAGCGGCGCAGAAATCATTAATTATTCATGATTTTATAATGTGAAAGAATTGTAAGATAGCCGACCTACTTCCTAAATATAACTTAACTTAACCCTCTAAATCATCTCTGTCACTAATGAAGTAAAAATAAGTTGTCTATGGGATTTATCCAGTGCATCGACGTGCAAAGACCATATTCAGCCGACATATTCAATCACAATTGGCTCCAATATTGTAGTCACGTCAATTCTTACGTCACACATATTCAATAAGGTAGCGGAATATACCTTATATGCAGTATAAATATTATCTTTTTTTAAGGAGCGATTTATAATATGTACTATAATAATTTCAGACTTGTTCTGCTTTTTGTAATGTTTTTTATATACCTGAATAAAAAAATAAATCATGTTTCCTGCATCGTTTACGCTTAGTTATGAGACGCCATGTGTGCGAAAATGTCTTTCAGTTAGGAATATTAAGAAATCGCCGTCTAATCTAGACCGATATGTTCGCAGATGTTTCTATTTTCTATTGCATCGTATTCTATCGAAAGTGTCTTATACTGAATCGGTTTAGATCGATGGGAAATTGCTTGTGTCACTAAATGCCAAATGAAGATGAACTTACGGTTAAATTAATCAATTGTTGTTTTTCTTGTAGGTGCAGTCATTAACGTCACTGAGTAACGATGGAGAGGAAGAAAGGGTTTTGGGAGATTTGTTTTTGTCGATTGAATACCAAGCAATGGCCAATAGAATCAAAGTTATGTTGAGGAAAGCTACTAGACTGGTACGAACAAATAAACTTCCCGGGACTGCTGGTAAGTTAGTTGGGACTGATGACGTAATATGACGACGACAGTGATAATAAGCGCATCATTATTAAACGTACTATAAAATGTATGATGTTTAAAGGACCAAACATGTGTAGGCGTCAGGAAGGATTTAAGTTAAATATAACATTATGAGAACTACATAATCAGAGTGAGACATATCAGTGAAACTGTGGAAATTGAATACAATCGTAAATACAACAAATGTTAATTTGACATTTATATGGGACTGATAATTGCAATGACGGCAAACAATATTTTCATAACCACATTTCTATTCATTCTACAATTTTATACAAACGTTGCAATTATTCTGTCGGAAATCTTGTAGATCGCTTACGTCATAGACCTTTACCATCCTAAACGATGTATATAATGTGAATATAGTTTTCATTTACAAAGAATAAATGATGTAAGACAAATATTTGTGTTTAGTTTGACAAAGGTGCGACGACTCGATCAGTCCCACTTGAAGCTTGGTTCCCACTAGGACGTACACGCAACGCAAGCGTGTTGACCAATGACAAGTGTCAGTTTGAATAATCCATCGCTTGTCATTGGTCAACTAACTTACGTTGCGTTACGTCCTTGCGTTACGTCTCTAGTGGGAACCAAGCTTAACAGGCACCGCGCGTCGCGGATAATACGTACATAGTACATGTTAGTATTTGTCGCAGCCAGACATAAGATCAAAGGACTGTTACGAGTTCCTATCTTTGCAAGGCGATCACACTGTCCAGTTGTTAGATTGCCTTGGGCAAAGATAGGCTTGCTAAATCTCTATAGGCCTAGATATTGTTTATTAAGATTAATGATAACAAGTGTTATGGTCACGCAGTTTGTGCCACTTTTGCGAATATTTATAAGAATCGTCGTATAAAATGTATGTAATCTTAAGCTCTGTCTACACTATCAAAAAGTGTGCCCAAATATGGTAGTGATATGCTCAAATATGGTAGTGATATGACATGATGTCCATATATGGGCATATCACATTTTTGTTACATAAAGTTTGATAGTGTAGACAGCGCTTTATTACAGAGAGTCAAAGACAGTATCACAGTTAGTTAAATATTTGAAAAAAAAACACGTCACATTAATTTCTTACCGTTTTCTGATTTGTTTATTTTGGCCACAGATCATTATGTAATTGTAAACCTACTTCTGAACAACCAGAGGGTACAGACGGAAACAAGTCGGTCAGCGGTGGGATACTCACCCACGTGGAACCAACCTTTCCTTTTCCATCTTCACGCCGACGAAGACATCGACAATTATTCATTGCAATTGATCGTAATGAAAGACAGATTTTATCGACCCAAAAGTGAGGGTGGCGTTTTAGGCCAAGTTCGAATTGGCCGAGAAAGCAGCGCACAGACTGGTAAGGCGCATTGGGCGGACATTAAGCTACCGAAAAAGGCCGAAGTAGCACTGTGGCATCATATTATACCGCTTCAACATGGATCACCACCGTAGACAGGCAAGGAATTGTTGATTTTATGACGTAACAATAATGGTTATGAATATCGTAGACCATACGGTAGCAGAACATTCCGCCGAACAGTGACTAGACAATGAAAATATATTTTAACGATCTTTGAAAATGTCAAAATTACGTTTCGCCAACGTTGATCATTCTTAGATATTGTACGACGATTATATATAGTGTCCGCAGTTGGATATTACGACTAGGAAACGTTTGAGCAGTTTCTAGAATTACGTCAGTTATAGTATGATAAGCCTATGACGTATCACCACCGAGGACCAAATAGAATCTTTATTGTATCACAAAAAATGCACGGAAACGTGTATGGTACAAAAATGCACCGGCGACAAAACGTATCGTAAACATTAATTGTATACAAAAGAATGTTACCTGCTTGAACTAGGCCTAATCATTCTTTTGGTGACCGTCTAATTCTATTCTACACCAGCACAAGTCCATTCTACACGGCGTCATACGGTAGGCCTACTGTTCGTTGAGATCTGTGCATCATTGAAGCATTTTACACTACACTGCGTATCGTCAATGGAAAACTATTAATTTACATAATACAGGTGGTGTACGCATATCAATTAAGGCTTTTTGTCACGGAAATCACACAACATTATAAACTCGTTAACATAATACATGTTGTGTAGTACAGCAGTACACCGGTTTATGGATTGTAGAAATAAGAAACGAACAGTCTTAATCATTAAATATAGGAGTAATTATTTTGCAATTTTGTATCGCCACGTCACAACCTACACGTGCAGGAAGCATGCAAACTAAATGTTTTATACACCGCTTTTTCTAGAAGGATTTTATAAGCATTTTACAAATATAATTATATCCAATTAATACACCTTTTTATAGATTAATTATCAGTCACCGCCAACGCCTGTTACTGTTTAATAAACTGATGTTGTAAGATGCATAAAAAATGTAGGCTCCTACGCTTGACATAGACACACATTACTTTCTCCAAGCTGCTTCGAGAACGTTTTAAATAGTAGATTTCATCTCGAGATGTGATGAATATTTGTGATATATCGCTATCTAGCATAAATCTTAATTCCTCGTGTTGTACACAAATCCTACGATCATCAGATTTATTAGCAATTATTTAGCAAAAAGCATAATTAAAGTACAATTGCAATTGATTAACGCTGATCAAATTATACGTATATACGCGTTGCTGAGTTAGCAAAAGCGCGTCTAATAACTAGCCAGTAAAAATTATACACGTTCTGTTGTTTACGATATATAACACCAAAACATGGATTGATGACGTTATTTAACCTGAAAATAGCCACATCATTCGAGTGGGTGTTTAAGAAAGATGTACTTGTGTAATAATACGACAGTGTTTTTCTATTTACGTCTTGATTATAAACGTCATGAACGAACATATTCTGACAATCATTAGAGTAGTTTTCAAGAGAGAGCGAATACCTCCAAAAATATAATGAATTACAGTCATTTAATAGGCATAATGACCTAAGGTATCATTTCCTAATCAAATCAGTGGACATTGTTGTAGCCTACATTTTCTTTATTGTAAGAAAGTAAATTAATTAATTAAATTATCTTGAGAGGGCCGGGACGCACGTAAACAAGATGCTTAAGATGTTTTGATCTCGGCGTTCAATAAAGCAGGCATTTTGAGTCCGATGCCCCTGTTAGAATGTTATTTCCACGCGGCATTTATTCGACTGCGGCGTTCATTGGATGCGGCGCTTATTGGACTACCTTTGCCTTTATTCAAATGCGGCGCTAATTCTAATGCGGAATGTATGCGGCGCTAATCTAATGTTGCGCTTATTCGATTGTAAATGTCGTTATATTTTCTATTCATCGTCGATTACTACGGTCATTAAAAAGAGGGTTCCAGATTTATCTAGGCTTGGTGGGTTTCAACATCACTTGCTTTCATCAATTTGGTCCTTGGAGGCCCGGAGGTACTGTGAAAATCGTAGGCCTAAAGATTTTGGATTAGGCCTAAGTAGGTTCATAATTAACAAATCTAAGAAACGTTTACGGAAAACATTTTCCTAGAAAAAAGGTGAATCACTTGTTGTTTAGTAAAGGATTATAGTTTATACCTTGACTTATTATAGTAGAAAATGTTACTTAAATTTTATCCAATTCGTGGAATTAAGAATCAAGGAGAATAGTTAATGTTAGGTGTCTTTTTTATTTAGGCTTAACGGTATACGCATGCGTACTGCAGTGCGGTATAGTTTGCGATGCTCGGTAGTTTTACGATTTGTAAAAATACAAAACGTGGTATAGGACTACTGCGATATTAAGGCCGATAATGCGTGTGATATGACGTGTGTTAGAAAAAAAACCAGACTGTAATTTTATATTTATATATTACAATCTTAGAATAAGATTATTAAAATAATCACCGTGCGTGATCTTTATGTTTTATACAAAAATGCGAACGGACAGCCAATGCAATCTGATCAAATATTGTAAAATAAAGTGGACTGGTGGTATCCGATTGCCTTTTTTATGTATTCTCTCTCTACGGACGTATGCGATGTTTTACACCTTTTTCTGTTCACCACTCAATTACACTTGTCATCCACATTACTCGTCTTCTATCCCTGCTCTTCTTTCCTTCTATCTTTCCAGTTAATGATAGGTTCTCCACACCATCTTTCCTGACTATTATGACCGAGGAATTTTAACTTCCTTAACCTCAATTCCTTTATAACTTTCCTTTTCACATTAGCTCTTCTGAACACCTCCTCATTGGTCACTTTGTCAATCTATGAAATCCTCAACCTTCTCCTCAAAAACTACATTTCACAGCTCTCTAGATACTTTCTACATTGTATTATCATATCAATAATAAGTTGCTAAACAAAACAGCATTGACAAGAAGAACAATTCCAACGTGTTTGACATCGCTACACTCGAACAACTATACGCTATACGCTATGGTGGACACAGACGCACTTAAATTACACGTTCAATCTGCATATTATTTGAATCTATATAGCTTGCAATTTTTTTAATAAATTAGAACATAAATAATGGTTAAAAGCCCACACTCGTAACCCACACGTATTTCATTCTATCGCGAACGCATTAGAGCATAGGTATGCGGGGTCGTGGTCCCTACCGAATTATCTGTTAATTATTAGTGAATTGATAGCGTGTTGTCTTTAATAGTGTACTGATGGCCGAAACCCTAGCAATGCCAACGGCTAATAGATAATTGCCCTTACAAACATTCGAAATAATGAATTTCTGAACGTGGGGGTGGAGACCATATGGAAGACGCGACCTGAACTCATCTATACAAAAGATCTGCCTTGATTTCAACATTTTTTTCATATCGACTCCTTTAGGAGCATGGTGTGGAGGGTGGTTGGACACCCACACAAGGGCGTCGGTTCAGGAGAACCAACGACGGCCATCCAGAAAAAACCCCGCCAGCCCAGAGAGGAGATAAACACCGCTGGGAGATATGGCGTATGTCTGAGAGTCGTATCATGATGAGTACTGTTATCTCGTCTTCTACGCACCTATACGACCACCTAGGTTATGGGACAAACGAACGAACGAAGTTATATTCTATTCTGGTGTCATTGAGAATTTCTTCTTATGCTATAGGCCTACTAGAGTATAGACAATACAATAGAAATGGACCTCAAAAGCAATTTTTAGACACTATCTTTAAGGAATATATAATTATGTATAAACTATATAATTTTTCAGAAAGGCCTCACTGAAATGTTACGACTCAAAAATGCAAAATCAAGAGGGTGTTGATATTTCGGTAGACTATGGTACGCCCACATGGGAAGGCATTCATCTTTGATGAAGACGATTGCAAAATAAAAAAGGAGCATTAAATATAATGCTGCTAATAATTTCTATTGGAAGTTATAAGTTCAAAACGAAATGGCGCTTGTAAAGTGTAACGTAGGCGGTTTTAATCAAAGCTCTCTGAAATATAATATGGTCATGTATTATGAACCTGTTTTATATATATACAATACACATATAGAGATGTGTTCACATGCATTAAAATAAGCCTTTATAACGTTAAATCGAACCGTAATTTTGACGCGACGAACGACTTTAGTGGGAACACAGAGTGTGACGTGACAGGTGGGAGGCGTCATATCAGTCGATTTTCAATTTCTACGAGGTGATTTTCGGATTTTGAAGGCTCTGGTCGTGAGTTCGCCGTGTTAAAACAGTGTCCCTGTTTTTGAAGGAAAGTGTCCCCGCCGTAATAATAGGGGCGTCCCAAATGAGGGGTTTTACTGCATGTATACACGTAACGCAGAACTAGTTCAACCGATTGAAGCAGTCTTTAAATCTGTACGAATACAGCCTAACATTGAAAGCTCTGATATTAGAGCATTATATTGTTGTGTGTGGACACAACATACACACAGTGCCGAGTAAAGGCCAATTTACACAGATGAGCGGTAACGGTAAGCGGAAAACCGCGTGGCTTTTTCCCACGTAGAATCGGCTGTATCTATCCTGAGTGGAAACCGCTCGTCTGCTCTGCTTTGTGTGTAAATAAATGGTCTAAGGAATAACATATAGATTCTATATTTCTATATATACCGTTACTTTCGTCTGTGTAAATTGGCCTTAATGCGCTTCTCAAAACTGTAGTATTAAATGAACAAAATGCGATGGAGATTGTATAGAATCAGAATGATTGTAAAAGTCATAAAACACTGTGGAGGATGTACATGGTACGGACATCATAATTGAATATTAGACCATAAACGAGCAATCCTACGCTATTTATGTTTAATTAATCATTAATCCGTTTATTTTCCGCTCGTTGTTATATAAAATGTGTTTAAGAAATCTCGTTGAAAAACGGTTGACATTCAATAAACGTACCACATATTTGGATGTGCCTTCAATGTAAAGCGTGGTTCCCATTAGAGACGCTTATACGCAAAGACGTACGCGCAACACAAGGAGTTGACCAATGACAAGCAACTGTTCGAATAATCCACTGCTTGTGATTGGTCAAATCACTTGCGTTGCGTCCTTGCGTTGCGTCGGTAGTTACAGACCACAGCTTAAATGTTCAAGCTTGTCAAATGTTCTACTTCTAACAAGGTTCTAGGGCCCATGATAATGATACATTTTTTATTTATTCTCTTTACACACTTTATACGAATTTGAATCTCTACTGCATCTACAGTAGGCCTATCTAGACAAATGCTGTGATACATAACACATGTGTGTCATCACGGGAATTATTTGGTTACGGTAAATAGTCACATGCGAAGCTGCACATACGATAGTCCAAGTGACACAAAGAGGAATACTCTATACTATATAGGCTGCTACTTCCACTCGATTTTATGTGCGAGTCGAATGTTTGTTAAAACATGTTTAATGGCGGCAAAGAACGAAGGTAGGTAAGGTAAAGAACTCCATGTGTTGATGACACGAGTGTGAAAGAAGTATATGCTAGGCAATCTAGCCAAAAAAAACCAGCCCAGACAAATTGCAAAAAGAGATTTTTTTTTTAAATGGTCACATATGATGAGGACATACAAATTTGAGCATCACATTGCTGCCAATAATCCAGATATGTAGTGTAGATGCCAATTGACAAATCTACGAACGGTAACGCAAATATAGAATGTTATTCCTTATGACCATTTAAACACAACGCGAGGATAGATACAGACTCCACGTGGGACAAGCTACGCGGTTTTCCGCTTACCGTTAACGCTCTGTATAAATTGGCCTTAGTACATTAGTAACATTTGACGCAGTAGATGAAAGCAGGTAGAATCGGTTGAAAATGCAGTGTGTAAGTAATTAGCAAGTGAGCATTTCTTTTTCCTAGAATTAATAATTACACGAAACAAACTATTTAAAGTAACAGGTTTAAAAATAAAAATTACCAAGAAAGGAAAGATGTTAGAAATATGGTTTTACTACTTTATTTTATTTTCTGACTTTGTGTCCATGGTTCAAGAAATGTAAGGCGATAAACCACAAGACAAAGAGGAATTGTATTCCTCAACATTCATAATGAACTGTATAAAGATAAAAAAAAACCCTCTTGAGACCAGATGTTTTGATAAATGTTTGCCAGTAAGTCACATCTTTTCAAAGAAAAACAAAGTTTCACCCCATTATAAAGATTAAAATCTGAAGTCTATGGAAAAAAAAATTGATGGGAGGGTCAAGAAAAAATCCTGATTAAGCGGATTAAAAAAAAGCTGTCACCTTATTGCTATCAAGGTGGAACAAAAAAAGGTACAAATAATTTAAACTTTACAAAAAAAGGTACTAAATATAAATCTGTTATTTCAAAAAATGTAATTCAGGTAATTCTACTGCAGTAATAGAAAGCAATACATTATAATAAATTTCCAACTTGTTGTAAATAAGGATCTCAAACGGGAGCTACACCATATTTGGACACTATTTACGTGAATAGATTGAATTAAAATATTCTTTAGATAAGTGGAAATATGTTTTCAACTTGATTTAATACCTTAAATTTTTTATTAAAATGTCCTAAGCAATTTCAATGATTTTATTTATTTGGATTTTAAACAGAGTCAAAGGAACATATTAATGAAAAACATTGCAGTTCTACCAATGATATCAAATAGGAATCATAAGAAGTTGTACTAATAATTAAAAATTCTGCTTTTGTAGATTACAATTCAGTCTTTTCACTATCAACTTTAACAGGTTTATTAGTGGCTTCTCGTTTAATGTAAGATAAGAACTCATCTACTTCACGCCCGCCTTCGTATTTCTTTGGTTCACCCTTCATTGGAGCCCAGTATAACGTTGGGAATCTGGAAAATAATAAACAATTTAAAATAACTATTGTGAGGCATTTGTTAAAACAGGCAAACTGCCTTAAAATGTTTCGAGAAACTATTCTCATCATCAGAACAGAAAACAAATGCTTCACTATGGTTATTTTAACTCGAAAGTTCGGTGGAATCATACATGATTTATCTAATAAACAATTTACAGGAATATGTACAGTTAAAATATTTTTTATTTTTTTTAAAATCTTCTCTTTTTTCATTTGATTAATTTATTTTTACCAAGAATCAATATTTGTTCAGTTCTAAAGAACTTCTTTATTGATATTACACTTGTTTTAGTTCAGTCAGTAATTTATATATATTTTTCTTTTTTTGTAGAGAAGGGGGGACGATAAAACTGTTTAAATAACTTACCCTCTAACTTCAAATGGGGGTGGTACGTCATTAGCTGTAGCGTCCATCTTAGCAATAAGTATATTATCATCACCTGCCAACTACAAAAGAAAAGTTCTTTGAAGCCGATGTAGGATGAAACATGCTCGTTTTCATGATAGCTATATTCCTTTTTTTTTATTACCCTAACCAAGTACACTGCAGTAGTGGACTAAAATTATAACATCGGTTCTGTAAAACAACACTTGTGTCTACATAGTATAGTGCCAGGCAGCGAAATCTTTTTAGCTAAACATGCGCCTACACTGTATACAGAATTGTTAAGTAGTATACTCTTATATTTTACGTGTTGGTAATGAACAACAATTTATATCTATTGCCTTAGTGAAAAGAAAATGTATGCAAATGAAAGTTTTTATTTAAACCCACAATTCTGGATGAGAAATAAATTGATTCTTAATGGTAATTTAAATACTACAAAGTAGCTTAGCATCAGGCAAATACGTAATATTATTGTACTGCACATTAAAAACTCTTTTTGCGTGGGAAATCCACAATTACAGCCTCAAGATCACTAACAACCCGAGGTACGTAACGGTAGACATCTGAGCTTGGATTCTCAATATGTTACACTCTACTCGTTAATTATATTATATACTGTAGTTACTCAAAGAAAATTAATGATTTTTTGAATTGAAAATGTAATCTGAGATATTATTATCAATTCTCTAGACAATATTATCATTCAGGGTTAGGTAATGACAGGTGACATTGTTACCAAGTGAGAACCAGGACTTGAACCAAGCCCTGGAATTGGTGAGCAAGGCAACCACTGTTTCTGGTAACAGGTTCCTTTTGCTATTAAGGCAAGTTCACAAATGAACCAATAAGTTGTTGATTTGTTCAAAGGGCAATGAAATAACAAAGTGGGAATAAAAATAGCAATGAATATTTGTTGAAGCAACATTTGATTAATCATATCAAAATGAACTTTATTTAAAGGTTAATTTGTTCTTCATTTTAAAACACATTATCAACTGAACATCTACAATATTTATACAGATATTTGCTTCAAAAAGGTGCAGCAGCTGAAATACTGGCATCATTATTAGCCTCATGGTACAAAGGCTTCCACACTACTTCTATTTAAAATATAGATTTGTATTCTAGAATTTTAAACTATTGGTTTTCTTTTTTAAAATCCAATAAACTCGCCAAAACAGCCATTAAAGCTTTGTCTACACTATCAAACTAGTTTGACAAAAGAAAGTGCGATGTGCCCAAATATTGTAGTGATATGATGTCATCGTGTCCATATATGGGCACATCACATTTTTGTTGTCACTTAAATTTGATAGTGTAGACAGACCTTAAGTTCCAAAATATGTAATGTTCTTATTCTGCAGCATTCATTTTAAAAACAATTACAGGACAGGCCAGTTCAAGTGTGTTCGATTTTAGGAGAGCTAAAAGTATTACAGTAGTATGGTCTCTATAAAAGGACGTTTCAACACTTGCATGCAATATTTCCATTTTGAAACAAATTCCAATTTATAAACGGTACTACTTACCTTAGTAGCTAGTTCGTCATAAGCAGGTACAAGCTTTTTACAATGGCCGCACCATGGAGCATAGAATTCTATTAGAACGTCTTTTGTGTTATCATTGACAAGTTGGTCAAATGTTTTCGCAACAACCACCTGTAAAGGATCAGAACAATCTTTGTACGAGTCTGGAACATTTAAATATTAAGCAGAGAGAATTTCAAAACATTATGGCTCTGGCTTCCCCATACTATATCATGTAAACTGTGTGGTTATTGGAAAGAGATTCACCATATAAATTAGTTTTCTACTGTTGATATTAGAGTTAATCTTTATCCACAGAGGCTCAAGGCATGGTTGCTCTTCCCTGGAAGTCATAGTAAATGTAATAACACAAACCAAAAGTGGTGTTGGTAGTTTATAAGTGCTAGAAATGATTGTTGTGTGTTGGGATGCTCATGGAATGTACCATTATCATAAAATGTTATATATTTTCGTTATAGGTCTCTTCTCAGAGAGAATAGGCCAATGTCGGTTTATCCAGGTAAGCTAGGGATGAAATAGACAATTTATGCATAAATTCCCTCTTCATTCCTTCTCTAGAGGATGGTCAATGTATTTTGTGGGTAATATTATGTAAAGCTTTTTGTATTTATATACCTTTACTGGTTCGTCATTATCTTCTGGGATCGCCTCGCTCTTGAGATATGCTTCAAGTTTACCATCAAAGAAAGCAGTTATAAAGGCATCTAGTGAGCTACCATCACGTCTAAAATACAAAACATCATCATCTTAGCAATTCTATATATAGTGTAATTCAATATTCTTAAATTAAACCATGCGACAAATAACTAAGATTGGCTGTAACTAAGTTGGCTTAAACCATCTTTGATTCACACCGAGGTCATTAAACGTACGAGCATATGAAAAGGGCAGCAAGGGTTGATGCACTCAATTTTATGTTCTCTGGCTAACCAGGTCTTTTTAATCGTCACAACTCTGTGTAATTCTTAATCCAGGTGCTTGTATATTAAACACATTTATACATGATTGCTCAATGTAATTATTTTAAATAAACAGAGGACTGTATTGTTAAGCCATGTCTACACTATCAAACTTTATGGGATAAAAAAATGTGATGTGCTCATATATGGACATGATGATGTCATATCACTACCATAATTGGCAAACTAGTTTGATAGTGTAGACAGAGCTTTAAAGTCTAGTATATTCTATTGATTGTATGTCAGAGATATTCTGCCGTACAACATTATTGAACAAAAGAATGTCATTATTCAAAATATCTCTGTATTTAATGTAGCATAACTGTGAATGTTCAAATCTATAAACAGAGTGAACAGCAGAGAGTATGCAGAATAAAACAAATGTAAAGGTATACATTAAGTCTTGGGATTAAACATTAAACAAAGGCAGCATTTAGTATGGCAAAGCAGCACAATACTAAAATGTGTTTAGACCAAAATTTTCGCTACTTAGCAATTACTGTAATTCTCGAACACCCCTGGTGTCTTTAGAAATAGCACCCTCTATGTTTCTATCTGATTTCTAATGATAATTACTTTTTGTTTATATAAGTTGAACCAAATTTATCATGCAAGCTGAGGCTGAGTAAAGGAACAATAGACTTGCGTGCAATTTTCTTCCATCTTATATTTTTCTACTCTAAAGAGTCTTTCACACCTGTTAACGACACGGTTCCGGTCCGGCGATTGAACATCAATGTTTCATTTTCACGCCGCTCAATGTGGCTATGCACCAATCGACATACGCATAGCCGTGTGAAAACGAAACATTGTTGTTCGCTTGGATTTTCCGGTGCCGGAACAGGTGTGAAAGACCCTTTACTCCTGATATCTCATTATTCAAAGTTGGGACCTCTGGTTTCTAATGATATTTACTTTTTGGATCATTTGCATATCAAATTTATTATATTTAAGTAAAAGAGCAATAGACTCACGTAAACTCTTCTTCCATCTTATATTTTTCTCCTTTTGTTCCCTGTATTACGACAAATGGTAGGTCAGAGTCTGTTGCTTCGTATCCATATTCCTGTAACACTGCTCCAAATTCTCCTCTGTTGGCAACAGCGTAGTATAACGTTTGCTCGGCGTGTTTCTTGGCTACCTTCATTACCCTAAAATAAAATGATTACATAGTATTAAAAATTTAAATTAAAAATAACAAAATGACAACGTTTCATACTAACTTTCAAAGGCTTTAGAAACTTCACTTTGAGGATAAAGAATATGTTTGCTCTTTAATGCACACCAACACCCAAAACCACAATTTTATTTTTCATTTATTATCAAAACTCCACCAGTTTTTGCATTTTCCAAACATAGACATTCTCAACTATACATTATATCCCTTTTTGAAACACATGGTATACTGCAAACCTAACTTTACTAGTGTTTATTCACCATGAAAACATTTAAACAATATTTTATCATATTTCTAGTTTACAACAAAAACCAAACTGTTACCTGTTTCTCCAATAGTTTGTGCCTGAAATAAAAACAAAACGTTGCTTATTTCAAGCTTATGATAATGGACTAGAGTATTAAGTTCTGTATTTTTACATACACTTACATTTCAAAACAAGTTGGGTTGCAAGATTAAAGGAATCACAGTATATATCATAATTAGGTTACGGATGTGACCATTATCCGATAAAGGTGCAAACCGATTTTCTTTTTTCCTAATTGTATCCTCTCTTCGAAAAGATAGGGCTATATTGTCGGTTTATCCAGGTAAGCAGGCACGAAATAGACAAATTCACAAATGCAGACAATTGTGTCTATAGACAATGTTGAGAACTTTTGACATGGAACATTACACCTAAAACATAATGTTTATTTTCAAATGATCTCCTTATATTTAATATAGCATAACTGTGAATGTTCGAATCTATGTCAAGAGAGTGAACAGCAGAGAGTATGCAACAGTACATTTCCAGTCAAAAATAGCCAATTTAACAGGACAAATTTAGTCTGACAATTTACCTTTTGTGTTCTTGACGTAATCTACATTATAATATGCCACAAGGAGTGGTTTTTGGAATTGGTCTTGGTTGTCCGTTGTCATATGTCCGCACAGCCCCTTGCTAAAAATAAATATAAAACAAATTGATCAAAACAAACAATGTATTTGATGTGTTACATAGCGGTAGACGTTACCGGTCCATCATTTCTCATACAAATAGGTTTCGTAACAGCTTTTATCCAGCTGCCATTTAGTCAGCATACCGTACAAAAGTGATGCAACACTTTGAATTGTAATTGGTTTTATTAGTTTTTTATTTATTTGTTTTTGTATATCTCAGAGCAAACATAATTTCTATGTATATTTTATATGCAAATAAATGGAAATAATTTTTCACTGATAAATAAATGAATGTACAGGCCTTCTGCTAACTGTATAGTTTTGGAACAAACCAAATAAAATAAAATAAATAAAAAATTATTTTTCTTTAACATGTTATTGAAATTAGTGCTTTGGCAATGAAACTGTCATTTAGTTTAAAGTAAAAAATACCTTGTTTTAAATATAGTTGTTGCCGTTTTTAAATTATGAGAAGCAATTACTTTCTTTTGTACAATTATTTGAAATTCTTACCTGTTGTCTACAACAAAGTTTTCTAACTTGTCAGCTTTCATACTTCCATCATAGACAACCTTGCCTTCTTCAAACTTACTGTTGAGTCTCTTTGGTCGGTACAAAACAACTTGACTGAAAATGTTATGAATTTATTCAGTTATTATTTAATATTACAGTATATTATATAGATTACATCTACAAAACAACTTGACTGAAAATGTTATAAATTTTTTCAGTTATTATTTAATATTACAGTATATTATGTAGATTACATCTACAAAACAACTTGACTGAAAATGTTATGAATTTTTTCAGTTATTATTTAATAATATATAGATTACATCTACAAGTATATTGAAATATATTGATATGAAATATCAGGTACTTGTCGAATACATGGATAATTTAGCCGTAGCCAGATAGCAAGCTAATCTAACTTTGTGTTCAGATAAATGTACAGTATGGCAAGGCCTGAAATTAACTATAAATTATTAATTTTCTATGAGAATTGTGCTTATGGATTAATGCTTAATATGTGAAACAGATCAGTTTTAATTTTTTTGTTTTGCAATATAAGATTTCTTTATTATTATATAATATAACATAAATTCACAGTGGATTGGACTTGGTGGTTAATGTGTTATTCCTTCTAATCCCAAGTTCCAGAGTTTAATTTCAACCTAGTGCCAATGGCGTACTAACAAAGTCAAATTATAAAGGTGTTCAGACACAGGGAAACTTTATCACTACATTGTACATCAACACTGTTGACTAAAATAGCACAAAATACGATTCAATGTCATAAATATTATAAGCTAAAACACTGACTGTAGAGACACAATGTGCTAATTTCATCAGTGTGCACAAACCCTTAGTTTATAAATACAATATAGTTTATCTATCCTGTTGGATGTGTATGAAAAAAAATCGTATAGTACTCAAGTACTAAATAAACAATACTCACTCAGAATATCCAAATTCTTTTAGAACATCTGCAGATGTTGTATAACCAAATCGGTAGTCTTCAAACTTTTTACCAGCCGCCTTGTCGAACTGTTTTTTATCGTCATTATTACCAGTGAAAAAGCCTGAAATAGTAACAAATGTTTTTAGAAGCAAGGAAAGCAAGGAACCAATTTAAAAAAACCTTGATCAGCATAATCATGTAATATAATTTCCTCAATTTAGGTTTTTAAACATAGGTAGGAAGAAATTGAAATATTGGCTTATTTTACCTATAGACTTACTAAAAACGGCAATAGTATTTTATCAGGTTAGCAAGGCAGACCATCCTAAACCACTCACAAATTGTTTGAACCGTTTCATTGATCTGAGGGAGTGGCAGCCTAAAGCTCTGTGTAAACTTTATGTAACAAAAACAATGTGATATGTCCATATATGGACATCACTACCATATTTGGGCACATCACGCTTTTTTTGTCAAACTAGTTTGATAGTGTAGACAGAGCCTTACAGTCTAGTATATTCTATTGATTGTATGTCAAGAGTATTCTGATGTAAAACATTATTGAACAAAAGAATGTCATGATTCAAAATATCTCTGTATTTAATGTAGCATAACTGTGAATGTTCAAATCTATAAACAGAGTGAACAGCAGAGAGTATGCAGAATAAAACAAATGTAAAATTTAGTCTTGGGATTAAACATTAAACAAAGGCAGTTGGGAACATCACGCTTTTTGTGAAACTATTTTAATAGTGTAGACAGACTTTAATTCAATCACATTACATATTCATGTCTTTATTATTTACCTATAACACCAACTTCCGTGTGGGCAATAAATGCATTTACATCTTCTATAGTAGCCAGTTCCTTTGTAACAGGCGCCGATTGTTTTTTCATGTAACTAACAATTCCATCTATGAAAAAAAAATCATTTATACAGTACAAATTACTCTCGTGGCCTTTAGAAAGAAACAGGGATTCAAACAAATAAAGAGTGATTGAGATTGATTAAATAACTTTAAATACATAGACATTTTGGATTATTATTTTAAAATGTGTATTAATGACCAGCCTACAGTAAATACATGGAGTAAACAAACCTACACACAAGATGTTCTATAGACAATATTATATTAAAATTAGACAAAGGGCCATCGTATATCTTCAAAAATATTAATAGTATGTTTAAAAATAATTAATTAAAACTATTATGAAGATCACATAAATTCTTACAAATGTTTGATTTATTAATTCATTATATTTGTAATGGTTCCTCTCATCTTGCGGCTTACTTTCTGAGCTGCGATTGTGTTGAAAATATATTTGTACTGTAATAAAAATAACTGTATGGTTGTACAGTAGTTGCAAATGTTCTACGAATCCATAATCCAATGATGTGGATATTGTAATATTGTGGAGATTCTAATTGGCAAATTAGACCATTAAAATGCACTACAGCTCTATAGGGGATTCTCCCAATTAGATGTTTATCTAGCAATTTTTTTTAAATGATTGTAGCTTTTAAAATCACATGTACTGATAACTTTCACACCATATGGAGTCTTTTAAAATAATGTGATTGTGATCAATAAAAACTATGTTTCTTCCGATTATTTTGTTTTAAATTCAAATGTAGTTATAATTTAAAAGCTACATTGTCCTCCATATAATTTTGTTTGTTCTGTATGATGTTTAACTGTAAGTAGTGTTTTTCGCTTCACAACGCAGCATTTCTACGCATTTTTTAGAGTGTGCTGAATTATCATTTTACTCCATAGCAGCGTGGTGCGTCATGCAAATGAATAGCCACTGTTGTTGCATGTCGTCGTTCCATATACTTTTCTTTGATTCAATGTTCTGTTGTACAGTATACCAGTATCATATGGATACCAGCATAATATAGTATTGTTATAACAAATGGGCACAATACCAATATTGAAAGAATTTAACTTAAGACATTACAAGCGTAAATTTACTATCAAAACATACCAATCAAATTGATATTTTAACATTTTCACAGATCATTAATACAGTATTAAATATAATATTAATTACAGAAAATTAGGTATGTTGAATTTGTACTGTAAGCTTGTTTAAAAACACTATACAGTATTGTAGTTAGTTGTACCTGCGTTTCTTGCCCCAGAGTAATCGGCAGACATTTCACCTCCTCTGAATATCTTGAGTGTTGGATAACCAGACACTCCATACTTGGAACAAGTTTCTTTACTAACTGTACAATCAACCTAAAGCATTGCAAGAAAACAAATAAAAGATTATACTACATACGTTAAAAACAGATGAAGAAGACTTTATCATTACATCGTGCTGCATATGTGTGACTAACAGTATATTAAGAATGTGATTACTATCATGGCTCAGGCTAGGATGAAAATAAACTTGTTGGGCAATATATGTTTCACACCTCTGCAACATTTTTAGAGAATCCAGAGCTAGTAGTAGTAGTATAATACCACCTTTATTAAATTAGAAAAGAAATAAAGAATGATATACTGAATCAATTGGCAATGATAAAGGAGAATGTCCATATTCTTTGAGATAGGCTTTAGTTAATCTGAAAATTACAGAGATACAAAAGAATGATTTTGATCTTGAGAAAAAGAGAGAATGAGAGTATTTAAACGATTGTAGGTCTAGGCCTAGTAGTAGTAGGGTGTACTCACCTTAGCAAGTGCTACTGGAGGATCAGCAGATTTCAGTTTTGTAGCTGCTATCTCGTATTCTGGAGCAAGCTTTTTGCAGTGGCCACACCTGTAGTTGTGAATAAATAAAATTAGAAATCACACTTATTCTTACACATTGCAACACACTAGGCTTAGGCCTAGGCCTATCCACAAATCCAAATCATTGATCCACAAATTTTAGTCTAATATTATAATGTATACCCAGGAGTAAACACAATCCACAGACTAGGCCTATATATCTACTACTTATGCCTATTATACATCTTTTGATGATCACAATCAGTGTATCGTAAAACTATTGTCTGAAGAATGAGCAGTTTGTAGGCTAGGCCTAGGCCTATATCTCACAACATTATGCATCCTGGGCCCCGGATCCTTCTAGCTAGCCCTAGCTAATAAAATCATACAGTAGGCCTGGCAACAACACTGGGCCTACAACCACTAGAGGGGCCTACTAGAAGCCTAGGCCACTACGCCGGCGGTGGGTGATGGGATGCCTACTAGCCTATACATACTAGGTTAGGCCTAGGCTAGAAGAAGAGGCTTCACAACTTACCATGGAGCAAAAAATTCTACTAGTACTACATCATGTCGACCAATTTCAGATCCAAAATCACTATCTGCGAATTCTAAAACATCGCTATCTGCAATGGCTAAGCCAACGATTGCCAGAAAATATACAAAGAAATTCATTATTAAACTATTTTACCGGTAGGCCTACACCCTCAGCAGCAAAAAGGGATCCTTTCGTGTCGTGATTTTCAGCCCTGGATGATATGATGATCAACGTGGAAAGTTCACGCTCTGCTTTGTGTCGCGCTGTGATTGGTTACGGCTGGCAAATTACAACCATTTTGATAAGGTGTGTTTTTCTTCATTCTTCACTATAAAACTTTACTTAAACACTAACACAACTCTGATAGTAAATATATAATATCAAAAATGTATTCTAATTGAATCAGCCTATCTATTTTTTAAACGTTTAAACTGACAAAATATACATAATATGAAATACAATTGTTTTACCCGTAAAAAAATAGAACCGTCCTAATATGAAAACAAGTGTATAATAACAATCTTTTTAAGCATATGATTGTCTGGATTTCGTGGTGTAGCGGTTATCACATCTGCCTAACACGCAGAAGGTCCCCGGTTCGATCCCGGGCGAAATCAGACTTCTTTTTTTTTAAACGTCATTTATAATAATGTAGATACTAATTTGTTCTTGAGCTTAGGATAATTTTGTACTCTGTATTATTTTTTCCGAAATAAAAGATGAAACGAAATGAAATTACATTTAACGTTATCAAATTAAAATAGCATTGTTTTTACCATCACTGATAATTTTTGTAAAGATTAAATTCAATTCTTCAATTAAGAACAATTAAAAAAAATAAATATATTAAAAATAATAATAAATAAATACTTTATCACTATAGTTAAAGTAAGGTACAGTAGGTCTAAAACAAAGGTATCATTGATAAGTACATGTAATTAATGACAATTATTACAAAATATATAATTGATTTCGCCAGGGAGAACATTTCACATATAGATCAGTGTATAATTGATAAAAAGTTTCAGTATCGGAAACAATTTCGCGACCCATCAACCCATAGGTTGCGGAACGGCGCATTAATCAATAAAGCGAAGATTGTTTGTTGACTACGTTCCTTGTTGTTTTATCATGCTAATTACTTCCTCATTTACATACAACCTGTGGTTGTTTTCTGTTCTGATGATGAGAATAGTTTCTCGAAACATGTCAAGACATTTTAAGGCAGTTTGCCTATTTATCAAATGCCTCACAATCGTTATTTTAACTCGAAAGCAAAGAATATTATTTATGGATCTTCTAGTGATTGTGTTCTATATGGGATTGGGAATCACATCAAATTTTTCTCGGAAATGTATAGTTGTTATAAGTCACGCCTAACATAGGCCTAACAGTATAATTTTCAATTTCTTAATAATCCCGGTAATTAATACACAAATAATTAAAACACAATAATTATACTTAACATCTATTAGGTCTGACGTCACTAAACATGGAGCCAACTTTACCGGCAAATAATACCCTTTCTTTTAACCATTTTTTTGTGTATTCAATGATGACTTGTAAATAAAGGGTTAGTTTGGAGACAGTTTTAGGAGCCAGTGGCCAACACCAATCACACTTAAGTGAGATATTTCCCTTACAGGCCTATTTCACTTAACTCAATAAATATTTAGGTTTTTCACTTAAATTGTATTCACTTAGATAGGAGAGTTTTGTTTTGTTTTTAAGGGTGTTTCCCTTACCCTAAGAGTGAATGGTGAATAGGGCCACAGGTCAGTAAGAGTTCTATGGTGTTTTTCTAATTATGATTTCCAAGCATTCAAGCAGGTGCAGCATTTAAAGTTAAATTCATCAATTAAGATACTCATTGTTGTTCATTAATTTTAAAAAGTTGATTGAAGGTAGCAATTTAGTCTAAGTTATTAAACTTGATTTTATTTTTCATCATTCCCATACATTTTGTGTTTGTTTTATTTAAAATATCGGCTGTGTACTGTCGAACTAAAAGTCTTTCTGTTCCCGGGCGCGATATTTCTTTTCGTACATAAGGGACCCCTTGTGAAACGTCACAAAATAAACATGAATATTCATTAGTCATAATATCCATAAGGTGTGACGTATAAATTGAGCTAACTACAATTCGCTAATGCAAACGATTTTTCCTGGGCGACACAAAAGATTTAAATGCCTTCTAATATTTTTTATATTGTATTTGTTATTAGTTCAAAGGCAAATTACTGATAAAAATGACAATGTCGTGGATATCATCAATTTTGAAAAGAGAGGTCGACCTTTATAATCATAATTCAATAATTTTTAATTTTCATAAAAGACATGAGAAGTGCAAGACACTATTTTTCTGCTTGTCTTTTAAAGTTAACTGGCGCCCTCTTTGCACACAAATCTCTAAACTTTTTAAGGCACTATTCAACATACAGTACAGTACTACAGTATTTGTAAAAACGTTCAAAACATTCAAAGTGTGTTCCAATACAAATCATATCACAAGCCTTAAAAGAAGGGACGTATTTAAGCGAGACGGATTTTAAAAGGAAATTAAACGATATCTACAAGCGAGACGGCATTCAGCAATTTATTTTAACTGGACTGTATGTAAATTTTGTAAAAATCGACGTTGGCCCTAATGAGGTCTACAAGTTACAAGTTATAATGCTATCGGAATTCCTGAAATATTTGGGGAGGTGTGTGGTAGGCCTACCCAGATTAACAAGGCCATATACATGGCTGCAGTCGCGTGCGCAAATTTGACATAGTGAGCTATTATAGAGTCGCGTTTTTACTCTGTGAAATTATCCTTACATTTTACATACCTTTTTCACAAAGAATAAAATTATGTCTCCGGGATCCACATCTTCTTCAGTACTCGTACGCGAAGTGCATTCCGACCAGTACCTCCAGTCCTGGGTCAGAGACGTTGACGAGTCGGTGGTTATAATATTGTTCACAGAAAGAACTCTTATATCATATCCAGGAGCAGTCTCCGGGAACTTGGACAAATCGTTAATTTAATCTATGCTTCAAATATGTTTTGATGAATTATATAACGAACACACGATGCAATAATACAGTATTGAATTTAATATTTTTTATTTTATAATATTCATTTGACAAACAATAAAACCCACATTGATAGAGAAGTTGAAATTGGCTATAGCCAGTCCCTCTCGCTTCCTCCATGTTACTCTAAAGCTTGATTCTCACTATAGACGCAACACAAGGACGTACCGCGACGTAAGTGATTTGACCAATCACAATCGATGAAATATTCAAACTGTCGCTTGTCATTGGTCGACTCGCTTGCGTTGCATCTACTTTCTTGCGTAGCGTCTCTAGTGGGAACCAAGGTTAAGAGTTCAGCCTCTCCTGATTTTGATATGTATTCTTCATTCTTTTTATTTGAACAAAAAAAGAGAGGAGAGGCTTGGTGGTCATGATGCTTGGCTACCACTCCAAGGGTCCTGGGTTCGAGTCCCGTCACATGTCAGGATTTTTTCTAAGGACAAAATTACAACTCCACTCCCAAAGACTTGTAATAAGACTTTGTTTATGTAGAGCATCTTGTATATATGTTTGTCTTGTGAACATCTGAAGGTCCCTAATGATCAGCAATTGCTGGATGGATCACCCTCTTTAAATATGGTAAAAAAAAAAAATAAAAAAAAAAATGTAAAAATGTAAATGCTATTTGCATTTTCAACCTTTAATTTCAAGTCCATGCGCATTATACATTTTGTTGTTGATCAAAATGATATACCCCGCTGCTGCAACGGAAGGAGAGGATAGCAAGAACATATTGAAAGATGCATTTCCATTTATTCCACATATTTATATTCAGACGTATTTCTCATTAGATTTAATCGCGGTCATTGCTACTTCGGCTATAACATAAGCTGGTTAACGTGTATGTTTAATGAACATGACGTTTTTCTTCTCGTCGTGGGCGTTCCCTTTCTTCCAATGCAAACTAATAATGCATCTGTTCTTTCTGCTAAATATGCTAATTTACATTCTGCTTTTGTAATAAGTTATTATTCATATAATTATATTTGTTTAAATATTGTTCTATTTTCTCTGAACTGTTCCATCGTTCAACACCGGTTGATTGAAGTTAATACACAAGATTTTAGGCCAACATAATACATTCATTAGATAAATCATGTATGATATCACCAAACTTTCGAGTTAAAATCAAGATTGAGGCATTTGATGAATCTATAGGCAAACTGCCTAAATACCGTGACATGTTTCGAGAAACTATTCTCGTCATTAGACAAATCAACGCCTAGAGTACTTATACTGTATACCAGGTATACTAGGTATAGGACAGGTTGTATTTAAATGAGGCAGTGAATAGCATGATAAAAAAAACAAGGAACGCGAAAAAAAAAATACATTCATGTTTTTAAGACCCGGATCCGACATGTATAATAGTGCTTAGCCCATTTGATGTGTCCTAAAATAGTATACGAACACAGCATATCGGAACATCAAAATGTATGTCCGGATTCGGTTGGTTAGGCAGCTTATTTTTAAATTTAACAATCCGGAAAATGGATTTTAGTTTTGATGAAAACGCTTATGGCCTAAAGCTCTGTCTACACTACCAAACCAGTTTAACAAAAGTGTGATATACCCAAATATGGTAGCGATATGCCCAGATATGGTAGTGATATGACATCATTATGTCCATATATGGGCACATCACATGTTTTTGTTAAATAAAGTTTGATAGTGTAGACGGAGCTTAAAGAACAACTTCATCAGATCATGGATTAAGAGTAGATTATTCTTTAATCCATGATCAGATATAACTCCATGCTGTTTTGTTGGCGTATACACGTATCTCGAAATTGTTCCACATCCAAACTGTGTATGAAGACTAAATAAATACAGTTCTTGTACATTGAAAAGCTTCCGTACCAAATCCTTATTTCAATCCAACTATAAAAATACAAAATGATGGTGTTTTCTTTGACGTAGGCCTAGCATCATATCTTCCTGTGGTTGTGTGTGAGGTTTCTGTATTTCACCCTAACACACAGACACAGAAAGCTAAGCTGCTAAGATGTTTACACAGAATGACTTGAAAGGATCGGCTCACTCTGGTTCGAATCTTATCCTCAATGTTACTGAATATTTCCACTTGACAGAATTTCCAATGAATACATTTAACATCCGACATCGATTGTAAGTTTGATTATTTCCTTTAGTTGATGCTGGAAAAAAATGCATGTATTTTACACATGTATAAACATGGATACAAAAAACGTTTTCTTTGACATTAACTTTGAAGAACACCATTACTTACTGTAGGACTTCGGAAGGGTGGCGTTTGAAGTACCGATGGTATAGGTGAATCGTGAACCTTGGATGGATGACCCTTCGACGGGTGGTCTTGGGAAGGGTGATCCTCTCACTGGAGAGAGTGACCATAGGACGATGCTGGTCTTGGAAATAGTGAATCTTTCAATCGGTAATATTGGGGACAGAGGCCTAACTCTTTGACGGTGGCCTTGGGAAGGGTTACTTCTCAATTGTTAGTACAGGACAGAACAAGAGCATGGAGTAATAATAAATTGAGTGACCTTTGTACGGTTGTCTTGGGAAGAACGAGGTTTGGATTTGTTTCAATGGGCGAAAGGACCCTTCGATGTTCTTGGGAAGTTTGACCCTCGGATTTGAAGAGGAGGTGGGGGGGGGGGGGGGGGATGTTGAAGAGAATCACGGATTGGGAAAGGGAAAGGAGGAACTATTGTATTGAAGGAAATAGAAAATTCCAAACAGAAAAAGACTATCAGGTTATATACCTCCGTAACAAATCATATCGCTATCAGATAAAGTGTAAATACAACTATAGCAGCTATATACTAAACACGATATAATCCGGTTGTACATATCAAACAGCTGTACTCGACTGTTATGAATCGGAAAGCACAGGCATTATATAAACTGCTGAATATTGACGTCATCAGTAGTAACAGGTCACTGACAACAGATATGAAGGTCACGATTCTTTGATTTAACACATGTAGCAACTCATCCAACACTCTAGTGAACTTGCCAATAGGTTATGTGCAGTAAACAAACGTCAAGGTAAAAACATCCAGGGAAAACCACGTCCACGCAGTTCACTAATAAAAGGATAACAATCATACGATGAGGAAATGGCTATTAAATATTGTTACTGTACTATTGTACTTATTTATATATTCTGACTTGCAAAGGGTTACTGACATTAAAAGCACAGATAGAATATTGAATTTCTTGCTGATAACAATCTCTTGGCAATCACTTACTTATTCAATATGTTTAAGTAATAAGACATTTCTGTAAAATTGCCAAATAAATGTTTTGCCCATATTTTGTCTTGATAAAAAAAAACACTTCCTTATTACAACTATTATGTAACATTTGGTGATTCAATATGTTTAAGTAATAAAGACATTTCTGCAAAATTGCCAAATAAATGTTTTGCCCATATTTTTTCTTGATAAAAAAAAACACTTCCTTATTACAACTATTATGTAACATTTGGTGATTATTTTCTTTCAACATACATTATTTAGTTGTCAACATGAAATGTCTTTGACTTTGTCATTTCAGTGACTCAAGAAGTACTAACGTCAATGACCAAACATGAGTCATTTGAGGTGATAGAAATTACATAGAAACATTAAAATGTAAAACATGCATCATAATGGTTAACAAGCATTTGTGTTTTTTTTTTATTTTCCTAAGAAATTTAATTTATCTAGAAAAAATGAATTACTTTGTTAATGAGGTTAGTTAATACAATGGGGAGAGTAAATTTCAATCTATGAAAATACTGTACATAATAACAATATAAGGGCATGTTAATGGATAATAACCCGGGTCTGCGACAGAAGGGGTTGTTTAGATGAAATGAAAAATCTCCATTTTAAAATACAAGTTCAGTGACCTATTTATTTAATAAGTTGTTGCTAACACTACCCCCTGAATCCTCCACTGGAATTAATTAAACTCTGTGTTTCAACCTACCTCAGACATGTTCCTTGGCAATGTCTATCAAAATCAATGAATTCAGTATAATATATCTGTAGTAAATTCATTAATAACATGGAAATCAATTTCTCTAGCTTTCTGTTTGGAAGACATCCAAATTACCTCATTATATTACACAGTTAAAACAAAGGCCCAAATATAGAAAACAAGGAAGTACTAGGATTAAATCAATTGATCACTTTTACTTGTTCATTTGTTGTGGTTTGTAAGTTAACCTAGAACACCGTATATGGATAAACAGATAATCTCCCACAGGGTGTCTCTTAATCATGAGGACACTGATGCACGATTTATATATAATTATTTGAATAACAATTAAAATAAATTAAATTAATAATGATAATCAATATTTTAGAATATTCTGAAATTCAGAGAGCCTTAAACTGCATTCACACAACGGGTGGGATTCGGTGCAGTGGCCAGAAAATCTGTGGGCTATGCATTGGCACACACTTCACCCATTTTCAAGTTTACCAGTGGCTGTATTTACTATTAACACTTAGGCTAAAGTCACTTACCCTTAAAAGTAAGAAAAATCTTCTATCCAAGTGAATACAATAAGGGAAATATTTATTGAGTTAAAAAAGAGAAATAGTCACTTAAGTGTTATTAGTGAAAACGGCCACTGACCACCAGACTGCGATCAGGGTTTAGTGTGAATGGAGCTTATGCAAAATACTAATAAACTCAATTTAATATAGTATGTATGAACACACATTTGCCAGATACTGCACCAGTAGATTAAAAAGTTATGCCAAGTATTTGTTACCATTTCCTCTATGCTTTTCCTATTCAAAGTGTTCCTGGTCTAATTACAAGTTAAAGTATGATTCCAACCTCAGTATATCTGCAGTAAAGTAGTATCCAAAACCATTGTTAACACACACTGTATGTATTCATACAATTTTCATCCTTTTCTTCAGAAAAATTAAAATGCAAATTTATTTCAATAAACATATTGGTAAATGTTACGTCATCACTAGACGCTAATGTCAACAGCAGAGACGGTAACATTCCATTCTCGCAATCGATGTCATCACTGTAGTTTCTGTTGCCATAGTAACACTGGCCATCACACATCACAATCTCCTTGCCTTTCGTGGCCGACAGCCGCCATGCGGTACCGGCGTGTTGTCGGTGATTGAGATAATTTCCAAGCCAGCCATTTGCAGACCTTTGATGGATGCCTAGACAAAAATAACAAATTTTAATTGATAACAATAATATAGATTTGAAAACAAAAATAAAGTAAACACTCGTTGTAGTTGAAGAAAACTGCAAATTATCAGCAATTTTTTCGCCAACATATTTAAGCAAAAAAATATAACGACCGTATAATTACAATCATGTGAAAATTAATTGATTGAGACAGAGGCAATGGTAATAGGTCAAAGTTCATTGTCTGTTGGTTAGTTTGTAAAAATCTTATGGATGGTCAGTATTTGGCCCAGCGGCTACTCAGAAAACTGTAATATCTCGAAAAAAATCAATCTTAAAAAAGTCCAAAAGATTGGTTCCACTTGGAACGTAGGCGCATTAAAATGAGTTAATCAATAACAAACGACAGTTGGATGGTCGCCATCGCATCATGATTGGTCAAATAATTTGTGGTACGTGGATCAATATGATGATCTTTTTAATACAAAGTATAAGCGAATGTTCAAATCCATTCGGTTTCCAGAGACAATTAACAAACAACAGCAGTATTGTTTTCTTTTTATTGATACAAAAACAACAATTACAAGAAAAGGAGCAGCCTCAACATATGGAATATACAGGAACAACAATGACTGTTATGATATGATCAACACATCAATAAAATGACTAACACACATCATCATCTTAGTATGATAATAATTGTTGTGGGTGTGTATGATTCAATGCAAGTCATAGATGTATACCTAACCTGGTTAATTTCTAATGACCTTCATCAATGGCAAACCAGAGATGATAGAGTAGATTAAAGTGTCATTATTGATAAAATAATCCAATTTAGTAGTTTAGTTTATCTACAGTATCTATGTTATATAATAAAAATTAAACAAGTTAAAAGTGCCTCAATATAAACATGTTGTTTATACATTTATATTTAGGGAGTTTTATTTTGATTTTTTCTTCTACCCTGCCTATGCAGGTCTTTGATTTATACTGTACGTTATATAATTTTTACTTAGATATTAACAACTTTTAGGCACTTAAGATAATATATCTCTTGGAATATGTATATATAAGACATAGTTAATATATCAAAAAATAGGTTATAAAATTTGCTTATCTTAGAGATTTTGAGATCTTATTTTTTCTTTTTATTTTACTCCTTACCAACATCCACTACAATAGATGAATCTAAATTTCCAGATATTTTCAAAAAACCATATTTTTAAGAAGTAAAAAATATAAGGTGGTCGTGTTTTTAAGTACAGTATAGACTACTCATTTTTGGTACTACTGTAATAATAGGTAAAATAGTAACAATAATCTGTTCCGTTAATTCAAGATATACAGTACTGTAGTGTACATTAGTGATATTACAGTAGGCCTAATATGCGATCACTGACATTTTAAGTTTTATCGTTGTTCAAGATAATTCAAGTGGTAATTTTCATTAATAGCCACTGTATTAGCATGTTTACATTACTGATAAGATAGTACTTGTAACACTGTACAATACATTGAACAGGCCTACTTTAGTGTGTGCTATTACACCTACAGTGACAGCACTGTAAAGCTGTATACCATGCCTTTGGGCCTGTTTCTCTACTGTGACAAAATAACTGGTTTAGTAACGAAAGTTATTTCCTTGGAAATACTGTACACAGAAATTCCAAATGAGTACAGTAGTTATGCCATTTAAAAATGGCATTTACAAAGTATTACTGGTACTGTACATTGATTGTAAGTAAGGGCGTGTGTTGGACGTTCGACTACTGTTCGTGAGATCGAGGTTCATATCCAACTCTCGCCGCATTGCTTGTATCCTTAGGAAAGATACTTTACTTACATCTGTCTCTCTCCACCCAGGTGTATAAATGGGAACCCGATTAGATCAAGACACAACTTTGCGCTGATTACTAGCTGCATTATGGGAGTATGTTTCCATACGTGATAAAAAATGATTGGGGTAATAATGTTCAGCGCCTAGAGGTTTTACAACATTACAGTAGGTGATATATAAATCCAGGATATTATTATTATTACATATTGAAGGATTTGAATGTTCAATTTAGTAGATCAAGAATAGCAAATCGACCAAATACTGGGGTTAACAAATGCACAAACTAATATTTTGTAAATAATTACCATCTCCTTATCTACCATATCAAAGTGAAAGTTTGCTATAATGGTTCAGTTATGAGGCATTGAGTTCAACTTATTTTCTTATTAACAGTTTTTGATCAAAACTTATAATTTTCATTAAGATGGGAAAAAATTAATGACCTTCCTGTTTCTACGTTGTTTTATCATACATTTATGATTAATTAGTCTGTTTCTGTACAGTATACTGTACTTCACAAAATGTGATAGCTCCCTCTATTTAGTAAGATTTCAAAAGGTGAAAGATATGTTACAAACTCATAGTGGTATCTTAAAGGCCCTATGGATAACACTCAACAATGTCTGGTATGAGAAGGAAAACTTTCTGTTTTGAAAAGAATGTACTAAGCAAGGATAACACAAAAGGTTACAAACTTTAAAAGTAGATATGATAATCTCCATCAAAATACATAAGCATTTAAAGTACCAAATGCTATTGACAAGAAATCCCAAATATTTCCAATATTTTGACAGATAAAATATTTTATATACAGTACTAAAATAAAAACTAGATGTTGTATTATTTGGACAGTGGAATAGGCCTGCCTTGGGACACTCCAACTCCAAGTTGGATAACAGATTTTTCATTTGAAAAATAAAAGCGAAAGAAACTAGCAAACACCTTTGGTTCTAGTCTGACAAGTGTCATAAACACCATTGCATTCCTTGAATTTTCGCTTCAGTGAAATAGGTAGTTCAATTTTATTTAGTGAAATAATATGCAACCAATCAAAGATCAAGAAATGAGTTGTCACACGTTCACACAAGCGAATTGCGAATTGAAAAGCTCAGCAAAAACGCGATGTAAATGAAAATTATTATATTCGTTCTTGTAGTGGAAAAGGTAACAAGATTTTTTTCCTTCTGTGAAACATTGGAAATCATGCTTAATATATTTTTTATATTTAAGCTTTTTATATGTAGTTATGACTATTACTTACATAAAGTTGCTAACATGTCTTAATAAAAATGTTATTCTTTGAAGTTAAGGTTATAAAATTGTTTTTATGTTATTGCAATCCATAAAAGAATATTATGTATTTTTACATGTTTTTAAGTGCAAAAAAAGAGAACAATATGAATACAAAGAACAATATCACAGGAAAATAAGCTCATTAACTATGGTACCAGCAAAAAACTTAAAAAAAAAATTCTTTGTTAACATCAGAACTTTCTCATTCTTAGAAAAGTGTAAATGAGTTGCTTATCTCAAGGGCTTAAAAGGCCAGAATGACTATTAAATTCTGACCACATATGAATGCATTTGTTAGCTAAACTGCAGTCATCTGTGTAGTGTGGTCATAGAACAGGCGTCAATAATATTTACATGAAAACCACTAAAGCTAATTTACATCAGCCGGATTTGGGTATTAAATTTAAGTGAAGTGCACACAACTAACATGTAACAAAGAACTTGGCATATAGCAACTCTAGAGTTTATAACAGAATCAACAATACAATCAAATAACTACTGTACTACACTAGTAGTAGAAACTAGAAAAAATAAAAATGAACCTTTTACAAAACAACATTAGTTTCAAGAAGGAGGAAGTGTAGTGATAACTCACAATATGATTGAAAATAAAGTTACAATTTAATTTACTATTACTAGTAGGGTGTATATATTTTCTTGAATTTCGTAGTCTGAAACGCGCAATATTGCTTTCGAAAAATAGGGCCAGCAAATTCCAATAAGGACCACCATCACGAAATTCCTACTGGCCCTGCTGGCACGCATTTCCAGCCCTGCAATTATAGTATTAATTAAAACAAATAATAATTTAAAATCAGAGGAATAGATATCAAAATATCTTTATGGATTAATAAAAAATAAAAACATGCTAGATTTTTCCATATATAAATAATCTTATCATTATTTTCTGCATATTTCTGTCCTATGGTCTTTTTTATGTTTAACAATTTACAAACAATGAATGGTTTTCCAAAACCTATTTCTAAACTTGGTTGTCATTCATATTACTTTTGAGATCATGTTGCAGGTAAAATATTGTTTCACATAAATTGTTTAAAAAGTGTTGATGGTCGAGAATTTAAAAGGAATCAATTGGGGGTTTTTGTAAATCATTTTTTAGACGGGTTTATTTTGGTAGTTTGTCCGCAACCATTCTGTCATTAGAAACACTTACACTGTAACTTACAGTAGTAGAAGAATCTATTGTTTTCTTCATCTAAAATCTAGCTCTCAATGAAAAACCAAACATTTAAGAATGATTTTAGTCAGTTCATCTATAACACTTACCTGTCGACCAGGACCAATTCCTTTCACTATCACTCGCACCATTTTCACTCCCTTATCCAATGCTTTCTATGGAATAAACAAAAGGACAGATATTACATAATAAAGTTCATTATATAAAAAAAAAAACCACTGACTTCCTGTTCAAAACAAAGCCACCAATCAAAGTTTAGTACTGGAAATAGAATGATCCAATCACATTCTTTGATATAAATCGGCATGTCGATTCATCTACTGGTTCGCAACACAGATGAAAGCTCTCAACATTTTTTTTTTATTTCTCTGATGAAACACTAGCGACAAAGAAATTACTGTATCTTTTTGAATAAAAGAAATTACCTTGGATTAGATATTTCCTGTAAAGGTAATTAGAGTTTGAACTTCTGCTTTGGGAATGAGAATAGTAAATAACGCTCTTTGTGTTTTTCACAGAGCAGGAAAATAATCAAGAATTGAATGCTGTTCTTTAAGCTCTGTCTACACTATCTTGAAAAAAAATTGTGATGTGCCTAAACATGGTAGTGATATGCCCAAATATGGTAGTAATATGATATATGAGGCCTGGCATCACAAAAGCGGCGCAGAGTCGCAACCTAAACTTTTGAGGCTTCATTTAGCCTTGAAGTTCAGAATGTGAAAAACGGCCTAACCTACCCATTTTAAAATTTCTATAAAAAACGATACTATAGACACTTATCTTTAACATATCAAACTCTTGTTCAAGAAAAAATATCACAAGTATGTGTATTTTGCAATTATTTAGGTCGTTAACAGCGAGTTTTAACAGAGAGTCTTGACGCGTTGATCGGCAGGCTAGACCAGGCCAAGCTAATCGGCTTCACTACTTCATTGTTGATTTTCTCAAAATGAAGATTTCCTGAGCCAGAAAGTGACTTGTATGTTTTCATTAATAACTCTTCATATAATAAACCAATTTTAATAAACAACGCCTCATTTTAAAGCTTATTAAATATAGATTATGAATTTATAAAAATCTAAAAAATCATTATTTCCGACACTGCGCCGATTTTGTGATGCCATTCCTCATATCATGTATATATATCATCTACTTGTATTTAATTTTCCGTAATTTTAGGATGTATTGTAATTTTTGAATGCATATCATTTCAGAACTAAGAACGTATTAAGGGGACATCTTCCCTTTAATAGGGATTGGCTGTGGTGTTAAAAACATATTTCCCCTGATCCTTTTCACGGGAAAGTTTCCCCTTTAGTGTAACACAAAATTCAGTCAAATCTGTACAACCACAGACTCTATCTAATTGTTTAATTCTCCAAACAACTATGTTGAGTAATTTCTAAACTACTTTTTACACATATGATTCAGTAAAATTTCTTGCTGTATTTTATCGCATATCTATATTTGTCTTAATGTTCAATAACTTTGTTATTTTTAATTTTTTGGTCAATTCTAAACTAAATGTATAAATGTAATTACGAATAAAATTACTAAACTGAATCTTGTTTCATATTTTTTTAAATTTTTCCGAAATTAGTAAACAAAGTTATGCGACTTTGTGATGGTACTCTGCAATCATTCAATACCGAACTACTGAATAAACTGCAACGATTTTTTTAAAAATTGGTCAAAGTGAATCCATTAGTATTATGATGTGACATTAAAACGTTGTCATTGACATACTTACTGTAGCTGCGGCCATGGCCGCACTCTGTGCCGCGACACTTGTTCCTTTTTTGGCATTCTTAAATCCTTCAGTTCCCTAAAAATATTAGTAACAAACAGTAAAACAAACAACTCATAATTCACATAATATTTTCACCATTATAAAATACTTATGATTTAATATGAACTTTGGTAACCTCTGTGACCAAAGCAATGTTGTAATTTCTGATTCTAAACCAAAATATTCAGTCACGTATACCAAATCTAACCCTGACCCTAGAGTGAGCAGAGCAGAGCCAAGCCAGTATGATTGGCAGGGAGGGAGGCAGGTGGGGAAGGTTCAGGCACTAGCCATCACCTGGGAGGGCCTAAGATCCTATGGGATGGTGAATGATACGTCTAGTTCAAGTATTTGTGACTTGGAATGTGTGTATAGTAAAAACAGGTGAGTAACTAGGCCAGTTAGACTGTTTACAAGTATTTATAATTTAGGAAATACTAGTTGTTTATTTCAATAATCGTACATTTCCGAAGCTACTGATCAATTTCACAAAGGTTTATAAACTATATTTTTAAAAATGACAATAAAATGAATAATTTCTTGTTAAAATTTATTTATTTAAAAATGATCTCATACAACTCACGAGGATTGTAAATAATATGTTCGTTTGTCGCATGCAGACAGTATATTATTTGTTCGCGTAAATATGATCAACACGTTGTGACGCAGGTGTAGTAGTGCATAGTAGAGAGTGATTTAAAAACCGGCGTATCTGATGTGATGCAACCATACAGTATATCATGTGGTCCTATAAGTGAATCAGTTTTTGAGGATATGGCCGTCTAGTTCTGATAGTATGGCTGAGTATGATTATTTAATAGTTTGTCCCATACTAGAAGCGGTCTCTTATATTATGGTCCTTTAATAATATTTTAAAACATTTTCAAACAAATTAATTGAAACTTTAGCTACAAATACAACTTGTGTAAATGCTAAATTCTGAAGTAATTTTAAACTACCGTAACGGTTTCACATAGACTTCCGACAAAAAAAGATATTTCAACGATGTACTTTACTACATCACTTACCTAAATACTGTACAACCAAGCAGAAAATGATACCAAAAAAATAGATAGTAATGCAAGTTCAATCAGATATAAAAAGGTATGCAAAGGATTTTTAAACAAGGGTGTGTTGCAGTGCGGTAGCAATCACAACCGGTTGGCGGCGTGGCACGCGGGAATCACTTGGGAACGACACGGTGGATGACGTGACTGTGATTGGTCAACCTATCTTTAGTAAATTGATTGTTCGTGGGATGAAATAACAACTCGTCGAGTTTCTTGAAACCCGTCCAATTTTTGAATTTTTTTCTTTCCTCTGTTTGCATACTAGCACACACTATGATAACTACACAATGTTGTAATAGTCAATGACATTTAAATGTGATTTCATAAGGTAAGTAGGTCTACTTAAAGAAGGTGAGAAAACTATAGGGGTTAAAGGAACTGTCAACACAGCCTACAGATATTAAAAGGGTAAAAAAGTATTGTGATTATTTATTGGTCAAAAAAGGGGTACAAGACCAAATCCGTAATTAGGAACTATTATTTGGATTACAAAAATTGTTTTTGTGAAAATAATTGAAATTTTTCAAATACTTCAATTTATAAAGTAGTACCCTGCTTTGGGACACACCTATTCACGGCAAAAACACATTAAGGGGCACTTCTTTACTCCCGAAGATATATCCTTAATAGCGGTTCTATATTAGTTTTTTAAACAAAATTATGAAGTACTGAATAAATTATGTCTAAAGCTCTGTCTACAATATCAAACTATATGTGACAAAAAATGTGATGTGCCCATATATGGACATGATTATGCCATATATATTTGGACATATCACTACCATATTTGGGCACATCACACTTTTTTTGTCAAACTAGTTTGATACTGTAGACAGAGCTTTATAAGCAATATGCAATTTGATTTATTTTAATAATATTTTCAGGAGTGGTCCATCTTGCATTGATCATTAGAACAATACGGTTTGGCAAGACAATAAAAAAAAAACAATCAGAACAATTAAATATTCAATTAACTATTGAATTAAAATTATTACTAAATAATATAATTGATAAATAATAAAACCTTTAATGATGGCATGGAATATGGAAGAGTGACATTACAAGAAGTTGGAAGGTCAAGATACTAAATAAGGGAAAAGGGGACAATACACTTCCCAATAAGGCTGATTCTCTAGTGGTAACATTATATCAATGCATGACTTCTATTTTGGTACCAACATTTTTATAGTGACTCACAGAAATAGTTACGTAGGTAAAAACTAATAATACAGAAAAACAAAATGAGTCACAATTTGGTCCTTGAGATGGACAGAATAAAAGCTACTGTACAGTGTTTTATACTTACACATGATGCCTTCGATACAATATTACTTGTAACTAAAAGATAAAAGCAATACATACAATTAATTTAAATATTTATATTTCCTTTTAATTTTATTTAATTGTAAATCTGAATCATGAAACAATTATTAATGATAAAAATGATAGATATAACTAAGAACTGAAATTTGTAGATCAGCACAACATAGTGTTATTAATATTTATTATCAACACTTTAATATATTATACCATAAATCATAATATATAATAATCCATTTCAAACTTGAAACATGGAGGTACAGTAACACAACAGTAATTCAAAATACTGCACAACATTCATATGCCAAGTGCTTGTCCCATGATTTTAAGGCATTGTATGGTAAATAGTATTTAATTTAATACCCTCAACAATGTCACATGGTGTACTAAAACAGTTAATAATAATATTTATAGTGAAATATAAAATGCTGCATTTATGGTCGATCATTTATAGTAAAATACTGTACTAAAGGAGCATACAATAATGATAATAAAGCACCACACAGTACAGTAGTCACCGGCATTCAATGCTATGTATCAAGACACTTGGTAATAAGGGTACTGTATAATATTTTTTTTTGGACCATATTTATTAATGAGAATGATCCATCCAGCAATTGCTGATCATTAGGGACTCTCAGAGGTTTACAAGACAAACATATACACAAGATGCTCTACATAAACAAAGTCTTATTACAAGTCTTTGGGAGTGGAGTTGTAATTTTGTCCTTATAAAAAATCCTGACATGTGACAGGACTTGAACACAGGACCCTTGGAGTGGTACCAAGCATCACAACCACCAAGCCACAACTCTACTCCTGAATTATATCTATAGATTGCCAATTGACACATTTATACACTGTAGCAAATACTTTTTTAAATATAATGATGAACTCTGTGTACTAAACAAAAGATTACAAGGCAGTATAGATATACAGTATCACAAGAAAATGTTGCGAAAGATGATGAAATAAAACAGATGGTAACACGAGAAAATATACGAGATACCAAAACAAGAGGATGGCAACTGATATTAAACAAAGTAGACTGACATGGTATGGAAACATTACCGGATGATACCCCAAAATAAACAAGGAAACTAAAAGAAAGTTAAACAACCAGCAGGAAGACCAAAAGTTAATCGGATGAACCAAATATAGAAAGATTTAATACAAGGACATTTTTAACACAATACTGTATTGACAAAACCATCCTGCTCTATAAACAGATGAAAATAGATACTGTGGAAAATGTAATACCACCAAACGTTGAATAAAACAATGCATAACAACTATAAAATCACTTTTTGTGGTGTAACATGAACATTTAAAATGCTTTATTATTTATACACAAACAATGGTAACTGTAACACATGTCAAAGGTTAATGCCAACCCTGTTATATAACTGTGTGTTGCATAAGATTTAGGGAATCATGTGACAATATCTGTAGAAAATGTACCCAGTAAGTACAGTATTAAAGGTACATTTTTACAGTTTATAAACTGTACAGTACAGTACTGTCAAACAGTACAATACAGAGCAGTATATTTTAAAGGTTTATAAACTGTCAAATTTTACTGTACGGTACAGTACAGTATAATTTGACATTTCTAACCTGCAGTAATTATGTAATTATGAAAGTTTATACTGTCTGTAGACAGTCCAAAATGTATATTTGACAGTTTACAAACTGTCAAAATGTACTGTACTATACAGTATGGTATATACAGTATTTTGCTGACAACTTACAGTACAACTACAACAATAAACTCTTTTTGTAGTACTTTGTACACACAGGTACAGTGTTTGTTTTTCATTTCAACCTTGTATGACTTATTCAATAGAATGACAACAATGAACTAAAAATAAAGTTATAAAAAAACAATTATGAAACAACTATATAGTTGAATCAAGATTAAGATGACAAATATGTACAACACAATGGAAATTTGCTAGCCAAAAAATAGAACGAAACAAAAAATTGGATGTCAAGCATAACAATGATTCTAAGGGTCTGTTTCTGCAAGAAGAAATCAATAATCAGTTATTTATGATTTTGATGTTGCGCAAAAAATGCTACAAAAGGTTGATTTGTTTTGGTTACGTAATTTCAGGCATAAATGTTGGTCAATAACCACAATACTTTGCAAAATGCAATTGCAGTTTGAACAACCTATGAAAACAAAGTTTATATAAATAATAACAAAATAATCGATTACGCAGCAGAAACGGACCCTAAATAAAGTTGGTAAATGTCTCAAATCAGACTCTAAGCAGGATTCGATTCCATCCTGCAATTGGTGAAATATTTTCTGTTGTTTGTGGGTAAAATGACAATGACAAACACACAATATTAATAATCTTAATTTATATAATTGTGTACAAAAGTATATAGGGCATTTACCTCTGATGTGGACAATATTTAAGATCAATCTCATCTATAAAATATGATTTTGAAGATATGTCTAGCTGATAAAAATTCAAGACTGACAAACTATTAGTATCATGAAATAAATTTAAATAGATAATTCAAATGCCAGACATCTATAGATCTAAATACTTTTTACCAATTTTATGGATAAAATAAGATCAAATGTTTACAGTGCACAGATGTTTATACCGTTAATACATTTTACTTATATCCTAAAATGATTTTTTATTCATTCATTTTTTTTAAATATATAAATAATATATATTTTGATCATATGTAACCATTTTGATGAATTGTAATGTCCATACAACATATTCAATATCTATATTATTTTTATATCATCTATTTTATAAATATAAACAAAATAATAAGATAAATTGACTATCCAAAAGATTGGAACAAAAATGGTAAAAGTTACATTTAAAAAAAAGTCTGCTATCGCCCTCCTCCAAACAAGAATGTCTGCTATACTAATAAATATATGTCCCTGATAAATAAATAAATAAATAAATAAATTATACAATTAAATATGTATTTTAGGAAATTAAACTTACTTCAAAGTACACAACATGTCATGTATTATATAACATAGGTCACAATTCATTATATGAAAATGAAAAGCATATTCCAAAACAAAAGGCCATTGATCCTTTAAGGTTAGATCTCCTCTTCTTAAATAAAACCTTGCTTGGCGAGCTAAAGTGCTTTGGTCTGTTTCTCTCTGCTGGTAAGTGTGAAATGAAGTGGAAATAGGAAGTGGTTGCAGATCTGGACCCAAAAGCACTTTATGACTCAGAACCACATGCCAATGGCCCATACCTGTGGCTAGCTTTTTGCTATTTGATTGGTTGTTTCTTTTTCCTATAATCTACTTTGGTATGACTATACCTTTGAAAGATATTAACAATGTAAAGAATGTTACCTAATGATTCATTTTCAACAATATACCATTGCAAGTAGAATGTACACATCAATCAGATGACACTTTATAAATTCAACATTGACATTGGCAAGATAGGAAATGGCTTTAGCAGGCTGCTGATTGTGCAGCTTTAAATGAGAATCAACCTATTTATCTAATAATACTATTTCAGCTCGATATCAATGTATTGTACTCAAACATTCAAACAACCTATGATATCAAATCGACCTTTAATATTTAATAAAATAGAATAAAAACATAAGAAATTAATTAGTATTTTTTTTAATAAAAAGTACTATAACTTAGATATGAAATGAGTTTGCAAATGGAGAAACGAGATTTATGAAAATTATTTGTTGTATTATTTTACAGCACTAAAGCTCTGTCTACACTATCAAACTAGTTTGACAAAAAAAGTGTGATGTGCCCAAATATGGTAGGGATATTCCTAAATATGGTAGTGATATGACATCATCATGTCCATATATGGGCATATCACATTTTTTTGTCACATCAAGTTTGATAGTGTAGACAAGGCTTAAAAGCTCTCTCTACACTATCAAACTAGTTTGACAAAACAATTTTGTTGTCACATAAAGTTTGATAGTGTAGACAACAGATTAAAAAAAATTGTTTGGAATTTTGTTACCGGCTTTACTATTGCTACTGAGATGTACCAACATGAGAATGATAGATTGAATGTTATCTTTATAAACTCTGAATGCTTGATGACTATGAGTATGCAATTCTTATATTATTTTTTTTTTCAAATAAATACGAAAACCATTTTTCACTGAAAAAAAAAATTGTAAAAAAAAGTCATGTACTGTATCTAAACATGTATGAGGAAGGAGATATGACTTGCCTATAAAAAACATACCAGTGTCTTATTTTAATCATGAATATTGGATTCAAATCTTCATTAGGACAGTGGTATAGAACAAAGTTCAATGAGTGTTTAGTGCAAATACATCAACAAACATTGTTTACACTGTATTTATTATCTTTGTACAAGTAGATATCGCAGTAAATCGGAAACTAAGCGATAAAATACTGTTAAATTGCATGGTTGAGAATTAGTAAAATGTGATGCAATCTCAATTGCTATACTTTAATATTGGTAAAAATGATGAACTAAATGTTTAACTGATTACTAGAGCTTGGTTCCCACTTGGGACGCAACGCAGCGTAGGCACAATGATGATGACATCATAAGCAACAGTTTGATTGGTCCAATTACTTTCGCTGTATCTACGTCATCCTTGCATTGCATCCAAGTGAGAACAAAAGCTCACTAATATCATCTCTTCACATTTTCTTGGTTGGCTCTGTCCTCTATGTATTCAATAAGCTGGGTATCCCTTATAATTAAATTTCATTTTCTTTTTTGATTTCTAGTATCTCCACACCTGTGGTGAACCTAACTTGAACAGCACATTAAAAAGAACCAACAAAATGATGAACGGCAAGAATCAAACTTATCACAATGATTTCACACCCCACAACATCATTTTTGTGTGGAATGATAGATTTGTATTAATGTATACCAAATTATAGTATAATTCCATAAGTTTACAGTAAAAAAATAATTTTGTATCCAATGGATTGATAACCAACTTAAGCAATGAAGGAACATATTGCAAGTAAATCATTATTTTTCTGGAATATTGTTATAGTCCCTTATGTTTTTAATAATTATATTTCTTTTTTCATCTATGGCTTTAATTATAAAGTCATATTAATGTACTGAATAATTTCCATTAAAAACCACAACTGGTTTTGTTTGGTGCTTACTCACACATTAATCAAACTCTTTAGAATAATTAACTGAAAACCTATCTGTTGTGGTTTCTTTTGTTTGATTCCTAAGCTCAGGACATTCAACTTGGTCATCTCGAAACAACCAAGAAAACAATACAGTCATTTATATAACCAGTGAACAATTTCAATATTGTCATCAACATATTATTATTAGTAAATTGGCAACACTATAACTTAAGCCCATTGCTTAATAATTAAACAAAGGCGTGATTGTAAAACGATGGTGGTTTTGAAATATTTCAAATTGAATGATTTATTTCTATGGTAGCCATTTTTATTTACAAAAATGATTTATTAATAATTTATTTAATTAATTTATAAGATCATTCTTGTAATTATGCAACAGTGAAATTATTGAACATTTTAAGTGAGTGCTGCTAACCAAAAAGAGCCTATTTGAACTACAGTAGAACCTACATTTTACATACGGTACAGGACCGAAAGGCGTACGTAAAACATGGGATTCGTAAAATCCAGGTTGACCTTAAATTGACCCCAAATACGTAGAGATCGTAGCTATAAAGGCTACCGTGTTTGCCTACTTTACATACTGTACAGCATGCAGGTGGTCAATAGCTAGCAGGCCTAGCAAGATGTGAGGCCTAACTAGAAAAGTACAGTATATACAGCCTGTGCGTTTAATATCAATGTTTTTGTATTTTCTATCAATAAAAACAGTCGCTGCTGTAGGGGGAATGCACGTGTGTAGCTTGTCTCACACAGCAGAATTCCTCACACAGCCGGCCATGGCTTTGTTTGTTGTTGTTAAATTGCGCCCTCAATGTAAGAAAATGATGACGTCATCGGTTATTTTAAGCGTAAGTAAAATTCAGGGAACATAAAATTAGGAAACGTAAAATTAGGGTACGTAAAACACAGGTTCCACTGTACATAGTACACTTTCCCCATAGGTAGATAGCAAAAAAAGGATATATACAGTATCACATTTTACAATTTTTATGCTCTCAGTCACCCTATTTCCAATGGTTAATTTTACTAACACAAAATACCCTTTGTCTTGGTTGAAGTCCAGTGTGAACAAGATTATAACTTTAAAAACAACACAATTCAATGGTTAGTTGTAAATGCAAGATAACAAATTCAAATATCCTGCCTCACCTATGTTTTAACCAAAACAAAAAAAATTGTAAATGTTTAAAAGTCGACACACCTTTAAACAGATCCTTATGACTCAGCAAACTCAATGATTTTTTTTAAATTATTTATTTGTTTACTGCTTTTAAATCAGAAAACAATTGCTAATTGATACACTGTGAGATCATAAGGACCTCAGTCTTTGGTGAAATAATTATGAGCTGAAAGACATTTGAATATAAATGTTATTTACTTAAAGGCATAATGTTAATTATTTAATGATACAGTACAGAACCTTTAACAATAAAAGTATTTCTATTATATAATGTAGATTCAGATTGAGATTTATTGAGCAATCGTATAAAAATACCTGAAAAGTACTTTAACAGAAAGACAATTAAGATAACAAATCTCATTGTATAGTTGTGCTGTAACTCCCAATGCAACACCTCTTGTATAGTAAGTGGACATCTCCTTTTAATGGTAACTCATTTAAAAAATGAACAAATGCCCAGTGCCTGAAAACTGAGAGGTCTCCGCATTGAGAATGCCACAAAATATTGGACATGAGCAGTGGCACAGATCCTGGGGGAACGAGGGGTCCTCCTACCCATATCTACATACTACGGCTGAACCTGTGTTGGAGGTAGGAAGAAGTATACATGAAATTGAAAGGTATGGTATGGTACCAGAAATGTTTCTTTATACAACCAATGCATTACAAATATCAATACCATTTGAAACCAAATCAATTATTTTAATTATTGTACAGTACTTAAAATCACTGTCTCATTTTGAAAAACATAACTGCCAAAATTACTAAATTAGTATAGGTTTATATACAACCATCTGTTGAATATCTCTGGTACTGGTATTATTAGTTCATTATTGAAATTGGCTTGTGAACATCAGACGCCAGGAGGGGGAAGCTGCGTGGGTGGACTTCTCACGATTTCCTCAACCTAGCAGCGAGTCTTTACATTATCATTATATCTTTTAAAACTAAACCTTACTTTAATTTTATTATTTTTCTTGTATTATGTGGTTTAGATGTCAGGGCTAGTGCAAGGGTAAGCCACAGATGGATGTCAAGTTTTGTTCAGGTCAATTTTATAGGTTGGTAATGGTATTTATTAAACTCTGATTTTGTAAACTAATTATTGTTTTTGGCTTTTGACTGTTCACATGATGGTAAGTAATTTTGTTTTATCGATAAACATAAATTGCTATCCTATCCTCTGCAGAAATTAAAGAAATATTTTCAAATTGGAGACTATAAAATTGTACTGTTTTCAAATGTAGTATTGATTATGTTCAAAGTGGGGATTTCTTTATCAAAAATAATAAAATCAAATTGTGCACAGATTTAATTACGAAACCTATTTAATAATTTTACTTAATATTAACATCCATATTATAAACTTTTCACAAATGTTATCAATGCTTGATTTCCAAAATTTCAAACTTTATGAATATAGAAATAAAAGCAGAAATCAAATCTTTACCTTTGTCTACACTATCAAACTAATTTGATTTGATGATGTCATATCACTACCACCATATTTGAGCATATCAACTACAATATTTGGGCACATCACACTTTTTTAGTCAAATTAGTTTGATGATAGTGTAGACAGAGCTTTAATCACTGCCTGATTTCCAGAATTGCGAACTTTATGGATATAGAAATAAAAGCAGAAAGCATAAATCTTTATCTTCTAATACAGGAGCATTATTATCCCATTATTGAACCCTACAGAGTGAGGAAATACTGGATTTTCTTGGAAAGAGAATAATAAAAAGCAGGCCAAATCACCAAGTGATGGTCAAGTCATTTATCATTTACCATGACCCTTGACCTTTTACAATAAAATATTACTTTCTAATGACAAGCAGATGCATTGCTAACCACTGATGTTCATGTGATAATTTGATTCAATATAATCTTTTTGAAAGTAGTATTAAATTAATATACACTATTGTATTTAACTAACATGGATTAAATAAAAAGTTTCGCTTTTTTCTTTTTGGGTTTTTTTTTATATTGGTATATATGGTTTTTCATTGTCCCAACCATTGTTATTTTGTTTATTACTGCAGGGAGTCTAGGCTTAAAGTTTATTTGTTTGTAACAAAAAACTTATCTAGGCTTCCTTCTACACATGCTTTTTACTATGTTTATATCTTGTGTAGAAAATTGTTGAATAAACGAAACGAAACGAATATTTTGAATTTTTTTACTGATTATTTAAGATGTATTGTTCCCACTGAATTAAATGTTTGTTGTTGAATATGCCATTATAATGTCAAATAATAGTTATCCACTTTGAAAACAAAATGTATTTACTTAAAAAACTGTTATTTAAATCAAAAAAGTCAGCAACATGGAAAAAAGCTGTTCACCCTACCACATAATACCAAGGCATATCAATGAGCTTACTGTGCAGTATTCCTTTACGTTAAGAATTATTACTGGAGTAAAATTGTAAACTCCAAAAAAAACAAAACCTGAATATTAATATATGATATTCATAATGAGATATTACAGGTACAAACATTAATGTAATAACTGTCATGATGTATTTATGATGTACAGTACATGGTCATCACAAAGAGAAAGTATGTTTTAAGTCTAATGATTAATGGCTATCCTTTGAATCATTCATTGGTTGTATATTATATTAGTCACATTCATAGAAGCCATTAATTAGTGCGTTCAATGTTGATACTGACGTGATATAATGTGCAGCAAAAAAAGATAAAAAATTACTCAAATTAATACCAGACCCGAGTATATTTCCCATGCTTTAGTATATTCCCATCCTCTAATTTAGGATAAATTAAGTTCAACTTTGTTAATAAATGTAAGAAAACAAATTACTATATTACCTGTAAAGCTCTGTCTACATTATCAAACTATTTTAACATAAAAAGTGTGATGTCATAATATGGGCACATCACATTTTTTTGTCACATAAAGTTTGATAGTGTAGACAGAGCTTAAGACCATAATTTCCACTACTTAAAAAATTTGGCTTAATTCAGATTCAAGTCTTTGGTAAAGTTCATTAATGTAATTTGACTACCACCCTCTAATTTTTAGGCAACACATTCATAATATTAATTTATTTAAAATTTAATAAGTGGGCCCTTGAAAGTAATATCGGCCAGCAAAAAACAAGTATCCTGTAGCCTATATAAATAATATTTGCCACTCATTTACAGGTTATTATACTCAGTGTACAACATTATAATAATGTACTGTAGAGGGCGCAATTACTTCTCATATGGGTACATTTTTCACACTAATACTAATAGTTAGTAGTAAAGTACCATCATATCAGTACAGTATTCAGATATAGTTTTATTACAAAGTGATTACAAATACAATGCCATGGTCTGTCTGCTAAATTCTGGATTGTATAGTGGATGAAAAATATGAATATTAATGTCTTTGTAATATTGAGAATAAAGAATCTAATGTATATTTATGTATAATTTCAATATCTCCAGGACTGAATGAAGAAGGTAAAATTTTGATGAGAATATTTTTAAGAGATACATATGTGGCAATGATCGGAAAGTAAATAACTCATTTGCATATTCATGAGGATGACTAAAATAATAGTCATTAAAACGGCCAACATCGATTCTGCCCGTTGTCATCATATATATTTATATATCACCAGGGAGGTTGACGTTAATGGGATAAAGATGAAATTTGGCCCTCCGGGAGATCTAATAAGATAAACAATTTTGTTTTGTATTTTTGGACATCATGTCCACTAACGTAAAGTACATCAATTTATATAAGGTAACATACTGTATATTGCAACACAACATAAATAAACAATTTACAATTAAAGTATAACGTTTAAATTAAACCTATGTTTTTTAAATTATAACCAAATTCTGTTTATATTTTGGATGTATCTTCTTTCATTCGTGGTTCATATGTATACAGTACATAAAGATGAGACTTTTCCTACGCTACAGTAAAATAATTTCGAGGAAATTTTAGGCAGAACCAATAATAAAAGCATGAATTGAATGAATAATATTGTTGGATTGGAAAGGCAAACATGTAACCTATGATTATTATTATTAAACTTTATTTCAGATTTACAGTACATATAAAAATATAAAAAGTTGGCAAAACATTCAAATTATATATATAAAAATATTAATAAAAATAATGGGCAGTACGAAAAAAAACAAAACAAACTGAAACACTAGGTGCTCAAGTGCTCAAGTCTTCATCCATGTGGCATAAACTTTTTATCCAATCATACTAGATTGTATAACAACCTTTACGAGAGAATTGTTACTATTTGTAACTCTATTCATAAATCCATAACAGGTTTTTCTATAATATAATATTCATAGAAAGATGGAACATTACTTGTTACAAACATCTGATGTTATGGACAAATATGGAGTTTTAGATAATCCCCATCCCCAAGTTTTTCTCACAAAGAACTTTAAATACAGTGTTACAATAATATGTTTTTAAAGCACACATAACATGCTGCTGGCACTATCCTAAAAATCAGCCTTCCATGAAAACTGAAAGCTAGTACTGGATAACAATTTATATTGCATAAAATCCTCATAAAATGCTTATATTTCAATTCTCAAAAGGTCCCAACGGGATACCTTGCAAAATCTGAAGCCTGCTACATTCAGACAGACAGCGATAAAAAAAACGAAAATGATAAGAAATGATTAATGATCCATGTTTTCTGGGAACACGCATCTAAAGCACTGTCTACACTATCAAACTTTATGTGACAAAAAAATGTGATGTGCCTATATATGGACATGATGATGTCATATCACTACCGTATTTGTGCACATCACACTTTTTTTTTCAAACTAGTTTGATATTGTAGACAGAGCTGAATGATATTTTAAAGAAAATTCTCACCTGTAGGATCCACGACTACAACAAGGGTATTGTTCCATGTTGCCCTGATGTGCGCAATTGCAATATCATCAAAAGGAACTCCGTTAAAAACTAGTGCATCTTCACCTATTCTTGAAGGTTTTCTGTAAAAAAAAAAAAAATTTGTAACGATTACTTTACTAATATTTTGTCTGCAGTAATTTTGCAGATATATTCTATCCCAATGTGTGTACCTTCTTCGTTGTTTGGTGAAAAAAATTAATATAACAAATGGTACAAATAAGGGAAACAACCCCACGTTTCTATTCTGTATACTATGTTACTTTTACTGTATATAATATCGGTAGTTGCGTTTCAATCCCATGATAACCAAGGATTCAGATGAGAATAAATTCAGACAGCATAAAGGTTTGAAATCCAATTGAGAGTAGAGCATGGCTCAGTGGTTAACATGCTTGAATTATAATCTCATAAGGCAATTTTAATGATATTAAAGTGACTAGTAATCGAGTAAAGATATCATAAATCACAATGCAAATGTAAGTATATTTATATCCAAGCCATACAGCACAAAGAGCTATGGTTAACACCTCATACCCAGTAGTAAGAGGTGAGTGTGAAATTCCCCTGTATGGATTCTGGTATATTGCTGGCTAGCATCAATGATTGGATTGCAGGCCTTGTCTTTTAAGGCGAGCGAGTGCGATCACTCACCTAACACACTCCTAAACCGCCCTTGAGGAGTGCAATTTACAACACACTTAAATTTGGTAAACTTCTACACACCAAAATACAAACTGCACACCTATAGCACGCCTGAATGTATTGAGGAGTGCAATTTGTAGCACACCTATAATTTGCAAAAAACAAGGCCTGATTGTATGTTTTAATACTGATAGTTAAATGCCTGTATAAAAGATTTGTACACTTATGAGACAAGCTATTGCTTCTAGTGCGGGCTCCAGTCATAATAACTAAATAAATGTGTATATGAATGAATGAAAGAACATTGTAAACTTGTAAACATTTGAAAAATAATATTGAATACGTCTAACTAGGACTCCCAGCATACATTTCATATGGACTTTCCCAGCTTAAATTAAAGTCCATTTCACACTGTATACCAATAACTATAGCAATGACATACTGTATACCCAGTATTGATATATTGGTCTTCTACTGTAGTATAATTTTCATAAGGGCTTTCCCCAGCTGAAATTAAAGTTCATTTCACATTGTTATCATGGAATGTCGGAAAGATGTGCACATGTGTTACAAATCTTGTAATTTGTTGCCTTTTCATACTGAAACATATAATTAAGGTTTGACATTTGTTTAGTCAACTACCAATTTAGTAGACAAATCTACTACTAGCTGCTAGTTTAAAAAAAAAAAAATTTTTTTTTTACCATATTTAATGAGGGTGATCCATCCAGCAATTGCTGATCATTAGGGACCCTCAGAGGTTCACAAGACAAACATATACACAAGATGCTCTACATAAACAAAGTCTTATTACAAGTCTTTGGGAGTGGAGTTGTAATTTCTTGACATGTGATGGGACTTGAACCCAGGACCCTTGGAGTGGTAGCCAAGCATCATAACCGCCAAGCATCATAACCACCAAGCCACAACTCCACTCCAGTGTTAGTGTGTTAGGGTTAATTAAGTCAACTACCTGTAGTAGACAGCTACTACTAGCTGCTAGTTTGCTGGGATGAATTTCGAAACCCTGAATTTGTACAATTGAAACCCATCATGGTTTAAGGATCCCAATAATTCTCCTTGAACCCATAATGGGCACACGAAGTTCATCTATCACAATGCCAATTAATGAGAAATTATTAAATAATAACTGAAAACATTTCTTTTGTGCCCTTGATATGGCATGGTCCATGGGGTACTGGAACAGAGGTAGCCACAAACCACAATCGTCGCTGCAAGTATCTGGTAATAGAGGCACATGATTTAGTGTCCTTAACCCACCTTTATTTTGGTTGAGGGTTATTTGTAGAACATGATTTAATGTGGCGTTCTTTCAGGAGAAATTTTTCAGTGTATTAATGCAAAAATTGATGTATAGATTCAATATATATTTTTTGAAAGTTAAAACAGAAGAATTGGAAATCTTGCGCGAAATCCAACATTTCAAATAAAATTAGGGCAGAAGTACTGTACTTTATGTATCAGGGTACAACAATTTCTTGAATACCACAAGTTGAGAACAGTTTATGATTGTTTTATATTGCAGATACTGTAATGTGCGGTACAGAAATTAGTGTAAAACTACTTGGCGTCAAAATGTGGCTTGTTGGAGTTATGTACACTACATTGCTGTCAAACAAAAAAAGTACTGGTTAAATATCCGATATACCTATGATGAGAAGTACTTAAATGCTGAAACATATCAGAGTTAAGGTTACATCAGATGTATACTGTGTACATTAAAGTTAATTTGGGGTTAATAACACAGAGGTATAACTGACAAGACAGGACTTGCCACGGACGATCAGCTTAAAGTTTGGTTCCCACTAGAGATGCAATGTATATGTGACTGTGATGAACGCTTGTAATTGGTCATATCACTTATGTTTGTGCTTGTGTTGCATCTCTAGTGGGAACCAAGTTTAAAACTTGGTTCCCACTAGAGATGCAATGTAGATGTGACTGTGATGAACGCTTGTAATTGGTCATATCACTTATGTTTGTGCTTGTGTTGCATCTCTAGTGGGAACCAAGTTTAAAGCTTGGTTTCTAGTTAGAAACACATAAGGTCGTAAGCGCTCTGCAAGAAATTTGACCAATCATGTACTACAGTATAATACACTGTCGCCTCTGACTGGTCAACTCAATTGTGTTGCGCAATGTCGCTGCGATGGTGTCCAGAACAGAGTTTTCATAAACCGAACCCTAGAAATTTCAACAATTGTTTTTCAGAATTCAACAGTGAAAGTTTGAATTGATTGACAGACGGATAAACCATATAATGCCTGTGAAAAGGTTATGTTTCAATCATCATTTTCAACACAAATTTTAAATAACATTTCAAATATGTAACACTACACTAAAAGTGTAACATAGCTACTAATAGAATACTTTATATAACCTTGCACAATATTACATTTCTATCTCAGTGTTTGAACAATTTAAATTCTAAAGCTTTGTCTACACTATCAAAGTTTGACAAAAACAAGTGTGATGTGCCCAAATATGGTAGTGATATTCCTAAATACAGTAGTGGACATCATCATGTCCATATATGGGCACACTGCTGCAAATTTGCCGGGTCAACTCCAGCCTCCAATGCACTGTTAAATCCAGATAGACTGCCATTGAAAACTTGTTAAGGAACAAGTTTGCCGAGGACGTACCCTAAAATGATTTTGCATAGATGGTGTTTACCATTTATGCAATTGCAAGTTTGTTGATACTGCTGTCAGGGAAGCAGACAGGTTGCGTAAATCCAGTATTCCTTCAGGAGGGTGACTAGCTAAATGATGTATCTCCTCTAACCTACACTACCAACTCTCGTTCATCCAATCTTCAATTGTGAAAGTCATACGGATAACCCTGAATTATTAAGGAAAATCTGCAGTGACAACACCAAATTTACTTTGCAATAAATATAACTGAAAGAGTTCTAAGAATTTGGAAAATTCAGGGCTAGAAAACTCATTAGGCTACTCCAGGGAGTCTAGTAAGACACTGGGTCAGAGGTCAGAATATAAAACACTATAATTCATTTTAAACCAGAAGGTACAATTTCAGTTTATATTAGCATATAATAAGAACAAGTATAATATTGGTGTATTCATCAACTTTCACAACGAAAAATATATGTTGTGAATATTATTTCAACATTGCCTTTATTAGGAATGAAATTAATCATGATCTGAACCAAGAAATCAATTTGATAAGCAAGTGTCACAACCAAACGCCGCCATTATTTAAATTAAATGTGAAAGATTTCTGGAAGGTATCCACAGTCCTTGATTATAAGGGTGGAGTAGAAATATATTCTTCAAACACTTGGGATTTAGTATAAGAGGAGAGCGCAAGACCCTTGGCAGATTTTGGGAATAAAGATTGTTATTTCTTGGGAAATGTTACATCTTGGCTTTGACAACACCCTGCATTTGGCAGTACTAACTCCCTCAAGAATAGTTTTAATGAAATATAGAAATTTAGATTTATATTCTTATTATCTGCGGTTAGTTACTTTGCCAAGCAAATGGAAGGGACCCAGGTTATGGAATATTTTATTAATATTTTGGCTAAGAATAATTGGCATGATTTTAATACTTTTTAAAAATTTTAAATGTACTTTATAGTTAGACCACCGAGCCCATTTAATAATCCACTTGAGATAGAAAAAAAAATTAAATTGTTAATTGAATAGACAAGTATCCCTTTAATTATAATAAACTCACTCTATATTAATTTTATGCACTTCCATTTAAATTATACAATACAGTAGAATCCCTATTAAAGGAACATCCTCGGAACCAAATGAAACCCTTAATATAATAGTAGTGTATCCTGAATGGGGATTGGCCTTTAGTGTTAAAACATATATTTCCCCTTGTTCGTTTTACAGAAAAGTGTCCCCTTAATAGAGGTGTCACAAAGAAAGTGTTCTATTATATGCCCTTCTTCACCCTTCTTTTATAAACGAATATTGGTTATGATGAGCCAAGATAATACATCTTGGAAAAATTTCATTTAGCTTCGATTTTGTATAGATGACAAATTTCGGTACATGATTGTGTTTTATGACATGTTCTGTAATGGCAGATTTGTGTATGATCGATGATGTGGATGTTCATTACAGAACATGTCATAAAACACAATCATGTACCGAACTGGGAGGCTACCATCTTAACCAAAGAGCCTAAACGCAAAGACAGACAGATTAGAGAATCATTACATATAAGGAGAAATAAGGAGAAGACCATGAACCGGGACACTGGAGCCCACGAACTCTCGCATTTGTACAATGATTTGATAGACACATCACCTGGCCGAGCCCCGCACAACCTCCAACCTACAACCGGAGGCGTACGACGTCATCAACAGATGACGTCAAGCATGACCAAGCTGCATTACACTCCGCAGTCAGTTGAGAATGATCTCTGATAGAGATCGAAACGTCCGAGTAAGTACTCCGTTAATTGGTAGCTTTTACAAAAACGAAATTTGTCATCTATACAAGATAATACAGTACAACACAAGACAATTTTGAGACCCAACAAAATTTCTTCTTGTACCTTAAATAGGGGCTGGCCTAGTGTTAAAAAATACATTGGACCTCGTTCGTTTCATGGAAAGTGTCCCCTTAAAAAAAGGCTCCTTTGGGACACCCTTATTTGGGGAAAACCCTAGAATAGAAGGTTAAACGTTCCTGTATGAATGATGGCTTTAATAACACTATGGCCAATCTCTAACCAGGGGACACCAAAAGGAACACTTTGTTTGGTTCCAAAGGTGTCCCTTTAATAGGATCTACTGTAACACTAACAGTGTAATAAGCATTTTGATGAGTACCTTTAGTGGTCCTCTACCTCTTATCATTTCACCTTTGTCCTATTGCTCAGCCACCCACACAGAGTAACCTGACCATTATCAAAATGGACATGCAAGTAATTTCAACAAAAATCACCTTATAGGCAATAATCTTTAGCAATAAATTAGTATAGAAAATGGTTATAGATATGTAAACAAGGTCAGAAATAATAAAATATATAAAATTTGTTAAATAGATTTAGTTGTAAATGCAAACTTTGGAAAAGAGCAAGTAAATATTCAATATCGATTGACCATATGTATATCTTATAGTAAACTTCCTGTTGTCTAGTGCTAAATATTTGGAATGCGGAATGGTCAAATGACCCCATCACTTCACAAACATGTATTAAGATAAGAAAGTCCAAAGGGGTGTAGATAAATTAGTGATATCACATGATAGTGGATTGTGACACACTTGTTATCTAACAATTTACCTGGATAAGGTTTGACCACTTTTGGTATTAAGAAATTTATAAAACAAAGTTAGGGACGGACTAAAGCTGATTTTCCACTAGGTGAATTTGTTTGTGCAAATCATAAGCGTCAGCTTATACGCATGCGTAGAGAGGGATTTGGAGGATGGAAACCTGAATACGCATACGTATAAGCTGACGTTTTCGTTTCAAAAAAATTCGCCTAGTGGAAAATCAGCTTAAAGTTGGCAAACAAATGAATCATGTGAAAGACCTAAAACTTTATCTTTGATATTAATATAACTGTACAGTCAAGGTTAAAACAGTTTCCAAATTCATTACACTTTTGGGCCAGTCCAACAAGGGTGTTAGGAATCTATGTAATTTCATTTTTTTTTAACACAGTTAATATACTGTGTAAAATTTTGCAAACATGAGTAATATAATATAAATTTCATACTTTTTGTAATTAATGATTCTATGATCTATTTATAGATTTATGACATTTAAACATAATGTAAATAAATCAGAAATAAAGCCTGTCTGATTCTGTGCTTTTCTATATAGTTGTTGACATGCTCTAATTTGTGATGCAGTAATAGGATTAATATGAACTACAGCCCTTCTGACATTTAGATTTTGATAATAGCAACTTGGTAAAGGTCAAGCATAATATTAGTTGGACTTGCAGTTTCTTTAATGTCTACAAAGTCAATGCAATTAAGACAAAATAGTGTGAGGTGGTCAAGAAAAAAGAATATAGTTGTGGTCAAAAAATAAGAGTTGAGGTGGTCAAGAAATAAAAAGAATATTATGGTTGAGGTAGTCAAGAAATAAAAATATGGTTGCAGTGGTCAGTAAATATTTTCATGGGCTTGTTTCTGATGCATAACACGATAATCATTTATTTGAAGATAGAGCAGAAAATAACATTTTTATACACAGAACACATTTCTGTTAAATTTGTGTTCAGACGTGTCAAGGAAGTTTCATTTAGGGGTAGACGTCTCCAGTTAATATGTCGTTAATGCGATGATTGGGCTCCTCTGCAGTAACTACAAGGTTTTGTCCTACCCAGTCTAGCTGTCTTGACAGTTTTCCACTGGTCTATCATTTATGAAGTCTATCTTATTACTAAATCAAAACCAGATGAAATTGTTTTCACAGGTAAATATAGATTGAAACGTATTCCAAGTAGTGGACAGCGTGTAATTCAAACTAGCTACCTCATGGTTTGTCAAAAGAAAGGTACTAGCTACCATGGGGTAATAGTTAAATATTCATCACCTTTGCAGGGGATAGCAAGAGTGAATAATCATTTTTATTGTATAAATAACTTATTCTTGTAAATATATGCGTTTACACTATAGTAAATATACAACTTTAGGAATATTATTAATCAGCTTGTGAAATAACAATAGAAAACTTAAATCCTTTTTGAACTACTATTGTCAACGGTTTTATAATCCACATGCCAGCACAGGAATAGGAACGTATAGTACGCACTATAATACAGTACATACACATACAGTGCTACATAATTTATTTATCTTTATTAATATACCAAAATCTATGGCATTACAAATAAACTCAAATAAACATCTAGAAACCTAGTACTGTATTCAGAAGCCAACAAAAATAATAGAGATTTTTATTAAAACAGCAAAATTATACAAATGTAAAAAATGAGTTAAAATAAGTTTTCCATGAAAAATGTAATGGAAGTATTGATATCTAACCTTTAATATTTGAACTCTGAAATACTTTTTGCCACTACTGTATACCTGCACAAAAATCCAAAAATAGGCCAAGTCATCCCACCTACATTCTGAGAATTGCCAGCTCACATGATAAAATAACTGATAACACATAACTATCAATATGTATGATGAAATCCAGCACATTAGTGGCACTATATGATGATACATTGAATAATAATTAAGAAGAAAGAAAGAAGTCATTTTCTTCAGTACTTGCCATAGGATAACTGACCATTGATAACTGACCATTGATAACTGACCATTGATAAGTGACCAATGTGTGGAAAACCAGAATGAACCCCACAGTCGCCTACGGTTCACAGCCCATTGAGTCTTTCTACAGATGTTTAAGACCAGACCCTCTTATGTATATGAATATTAAACAAAGAGGAAAAAGGTCCAAGGGAACAAAGAAAAGAGTTGGACGTTTTCCAATAATTTATAAAAGCTTGTACCAACACTTTTAATCGTGCAGGGCATTCATAGAATCATATTTTGCAGAAAAGAGTATAATTTCGATCTTTAAATCTATAAATAACACAACCAAATTTTATTACTGAATAAAATAACTGGATGGAGGTTACTCAAAATTTAATTCTAATGTTATTGTAGTCCAAACAAATTTTTATTTTAAAACACAGAAACAGTAAGGAATCTACTACGAAACCATTCAAGTGCTAATTGTTGTTATTGGTCTTATATTAGAATAATTTAGTCTTTTTTAAGAAATCTTTTAAATTTCCTGATTGTTCAATCCGAGTTTTTCAATTGAATGTTGTTCAATGGTCTTAATAATTAGAGGACTATTTTAATAATAAACAAAATTCATCCAGTGACGTAACACAGAGGCCACCGAAGGCTAGGATGTTGGCAATCTAAAGAACAATCCCTGTGAAGGGCCCCTGTTAGGCCAAAGTCGTTTGTAGCCTTTTCAAAATATCTTAATGTCTGTTTTTAAGCTCAGATTTACTAACTATCATATCATAAACGTCCAACTTCTTTCGTGGGTGTCAACATTGTGATAAAACAAAGAGGCAGCAACAGATGATGAGCATGTCAGTATCGAACATAAACTTGTTTTAAGGAACCATTTCTTAAATATAGTAACTATTTTCTTTACTTTATACTATATTGGATTCTGTCCTGGGACCCCTTGAGTCTGGGGCCCCTGAGCTTTTCATAGCCGTTACTCCACTGAATAATTGCATAGTAATGTGTGTATGGTGTTGTTTTTTTAATTTGAAGAATGTCTGTATACTTACCGATTAATAATAGGCTGTTCATCATTTCCTTCATCATTTTCATTCCTCGATTCATTTTCAACTTTATTCAAATGATTTTCCGACGTGTATCGAATTGAACAGGTATGAAATGTTGACCTTAGCGCTGGATGGACTCGTAATGTCGAGGTTAGTGACCTGCCGTTGAATATCTGATCGTTGAGCACGATTTGCCGGAAGCGAGAAGCTAACACTGCAATGATAAGAAATAAGAAATATATACAATTGTATGATATGGTATGAAGAAATTTAACATAAGAGATAAGAATAAATTTCGCTATCATATTTCATAGAAGTGAAACATACACTTTGTACTGATTTATTGGAAAGGTTACACTCATCTTTTTCTTACTAATTTTACAACTGAATTTTTTAATTTTTAGAACACAGAATTTTATATTTTCCACACACATGCGAAAACTGGGAAAGGACAAGAAAAATTTAACAGAAAAGTTTATTTACATTACAACATTTTGCTTAATTTGTAATAAGTCCTAAAGTTCCTACTTAATTCTTTCTGACTTCAATAAATACATGCCCTTAAAAAATTGCTTGAGCTTTAGAATTCCTAGCATCCTACCTTCAGGTTTTTAAAATCTGGCATATAATATCTAATAATTAATATACTATACATTACTACAAAGCAAACTTGGCGATATGCATGCACATGCTGTTAAATACAGTAGGCTTTATAATTTAAGTACTTTACCGATAATCTATAGTATAAATAAACTTATTTAAGTTAATTGAGGTGTGCATAATGATCAGTCTAGCCAATTGTCCAGAAATATGGACACATGTTGGCCATTCCACGCCATCATTATTTTTCTCCATGGTGTTTAATTCCATTAAAATTTTCTTTATAAAACCATGGATGAATTGTATAATTTTGTTAAAAAAACAAAACCCAGGCAGCATTCAGGCCTTGTCTTTTAAGGCGAGCGAAAGCAATCACTCACCTACAGTAACACACTCCTAAACTGCCCTTGAGGAGTGCGATTTAAAACACGCTTAAATTTGATAAACTTCTACACACCAAAATACAAACAGCACACCTACAGCACCCCTGAATGAGGAGTGCAATTTGTAGCACACCTATAATTTTCAAAAGACAAGGCCTGAGTATTGGTACTGTATATTATTTGATTCCTCCATGCTAAATATATTTACTACTTTTTACAGTAAGATAAAAAAAAAATAAATAAATAAAAACAAATACAGAACTTGGAAGGGTTTCTGTACACAAAGGTAAAAATAATACATTGAAACATTTACAAGAATAACAAGACATAAAATATTTTATTTTACGATTCAACAAGGAGCTTTATATTCTGGTCTACCGTATATTTCCTTTCCTACTTTTAATAAATCCATTATAATATAACAACTTTATAAAGGTGTAGACAATTGAAAAGTGAGACTTGGACTGAACCCTATAAACACACAGACAAAAACATTAGGAAGAACCAGGAAATCCATAAAATAAAAATGCTTTTACATTTTTAAATATTGACGTCAATACACATATATGAGTGTGTTTGTACTAAATAGTTCAGACATATAAAGTGTATAGGATCGTTGCTTGATTAACTGATTTTGTATCATAATGTGATATTTTCTCCCATTTCAACGATTGATGGTGCTATCACACAGCACAGTTATTTTGTAGACTGAAATTTTGAAACCCCATGGTTAAAATCTTAAAAAAAAACCATAATATTCATTTCACTATTAATTCAAGATACATATGAGGTAATACAACCAAGGATTAAAACACATGACGGTATTACCATTGCATAAAAACTTGTGTGCCCATATGGACATGATGAAGTCATATATCACTACTATATGTGGGCATATCATTACCATATTTGAACACATCACACTTTCTTTTTTGTCAAGACAGAGTTTAAAACATGGTAAAGAATAAAACATGAGTGTTGAGTGAATGTACAAACACAGTCTATGACAGAAGCTCCAAATGCAATAAATCCAGTCCTAAAATACTGCCTTGATGTACTTTACCTCTTGCAAAAGAAATAGACAAATTGTGTATTTCGACAGTTCGATTTATTTTTATTCCTGACAGAAATTTAGACTATTTAAGTAATCCAACTAAATCCAAATAATTGAGATGAAATTTAAAAGAGCAAAACAACTTCCTCTAAAAAGCTCACTAGCTAAAAAACGTGTGGACATAGTATGCTTTATGGGTAACTAAAGTACTTATGAATTGATCTAGTAATAGAGACAGTTTTTAAATGGTGTGGGTTTTATAACTACTTACAAACCATTCAAAACTTTATGTCACCATATATACAGTATGCAAATAGCACCAACGGAGGTACTTGTGGTCAGGGTTTTAAATCCTAGGTTTGCAATTCAAGTACAAAATGGACCGATTTTTATAAAAATTATTTCTTGTTGAATAGTTTTAAAGACCAATAAAATTAATTACCGTCTTACTTTAAAAAATAGCAGAGAGAGGCGTGTGGAGAGAATTTGTTATGCAAGGCACGAGGAAGCAAGGTGTTATAAATAGTAATAACTAACCAGTTTGAGGTTTTTACTAGAAATGTATGCTGGACAAGCCCTAAACCGAGCCATGTTTAGTTGTTTGTCAACCATTTTTTCGAAACTAAACCAACATATTTAGTTAAATCCATATCAATATAACTCCTCAGAGATAATAGTTGTTGAGGTATGCCTTTCAAGTAGGTATATAAAGTTGATAAAGTTTATGTAAAGTCATTAGCTATCTAATCTAGTTGAGAAAGGCCAGGTTTGACAATCAGATTAATATTTGCAAAGTTAACTAAACTTTAGTTAGCTTATCAACAATGTATACAAAACTGTAAATAGTTACATTTCGCTGGATACAATGAACCACCATATATTGAACAGGACAACACTTTATTTTGGAGACTGACGTAATCATCACAAGTCCTCAGAATATTATTATTTGAATTGATATAAATTAGATTAATATAAATGTATTTTTTCCTTTCTAATCCTTAACTATAAAATTGCTTTTAATTAAAATCTAACTTTTTTTTAAAAAGGTGAAGTTCCCAAATTGAGCTTTAATTCTTTTTTTAAATATTGTACAGAAATATCATAGAGAAAATGTTTTTCTAAGATATTAGAGTATTACCAGCCTTAATATGATAACCTTAATTATACTTATATCACTCTTTTGTAAATTCTAATAACTTGATTGCGGCAAGGTTTGTATAGTATACTGTAGAAGAAAATCGTTTGTAATTTCTCAAAAGAACTGTATTGAATCTGGAGAACAATAAATTCAGCAACATTTTTTCTTTATTTTTTTATTTCACCCCCTGATCCAAAGCATGCACATTAATTAACAACTTGCCTATTATTATAGCACGGAAAATATACCCATTATGCTTTCAAAATAATGGCTTTAGGTACTGTACATGTAGTGACGATATTTTGGCCATGGTAATTCTTTGCAAAGTTCAGATCTTGGCGATAATGTTTTCAATTTGTAGCAAGTTACAGTTTCTGTAGTATGTTGTATTACCAAGGAAATCTAACAACATGATGCTGAGCTCCAGAGATCAAATGTTTTATCTGTGGCTGCAACACGATCAGTTCCACACCCCCTAACAGATACCACGCGTCACAGAGAATTTACATACTGTAAGTATAGCACTGTTGGTATTGTCGCAATCAGACACAAGATCAAAGGACATTTAGGAGTTTATTTCTTGGCAAGGCGGGCTCAGTGTCCCGTTAAATTGCCTTGGTATTTCCATATCTTCCGAGAGATAAGTGATTTTTCTCCAGGTAAAGCATGGCAAGTATATTGAAGTTTTAAAGATAATAATATTTGAATATAAACTGGTAGAAAAAATTCAAATAAAAGAATTGAACATAAATGTAAACAAAATGTTGTCATGTGTCCTGCTGTGAATGAATTAATAAACATTCATGGTGTTTAAACTTAAGCCAAAACGAGGACATATGTTTTAGTAAAAATGGCATCATATGGTTTTTCATATCTTTACCAGATGCATTCATAATCTACAGTCCTCTTGATAAGTGTTATTGTAATTATCAGACTTTAAAATCTAATAATGAAAAAATCTTCTGAAAAATAAATAAAATATGATTTTGAAGGACATGCCTATATTATTTCAGATGGTATATTATAAGGAGATATTAGTAATATTACAGTAATATGATAAATTATATATCATTACAAAAAGACCATCTATTTGTAAAAAGTTACATTTTCTAAAATTGTTTTCTTTACCAAATTAAGTTATTAAAATATACTAAAATATTTATATTTATTTAAAATACTATAAAACGTACACAGTATTGCTAAATTTAAAATCATTTAAAACAATTTAATTTAAATAAAAATTTTGAATTTAAAGTGTGTATTGCCAATGATTTCCTTTTCCAAACTGGTGAAAATTTCTCCTAGTTTCTGTGAACCACAAGATTCACTTATGGTGGATTACTACACATCTACCTACAGTAGGCCCTGGCCTATGTATGATTACATACAAAACAAGGTAAGACATACGGTACAGTACGGCAACTGTGCATAATAATAATTAGAAAATATATTGACAGTACAGTAAGGTCTAAATGTAGAACTACTACTTCCCATGAACCTAAAATGGTTAAATGCTGATAAAATTAAACATGTAAAAACCACAAAATGGTTGGTTATTATACTTTGCAACTTTTTCTCAGATAAGGGTAACATAAATCTTGAAGAAAAAAAAAAGTGTTTAGTTTTTTAAGTCTGTATCTCATCATAAAGAACATTCCAGTTATTGTGGTAGGTAACAAGAACAAAGAAAATGCAAAAGAAAAATAATAAGTGACAGATTTGAAGCTGTAATGAAAATAGCTGTGGTTTACTTCACAAGGGGTGAGTAAAGAATTCAACAAAGGGACAAGCTTGCTAAAATTTCATGATTTTTTTTACCTAATTTTAAGTAGAAAACAAAGACAACAGAGAGTGTTGAGAACCAAAATGAATATTGAACAATGACAAAGCAGATGGAAGGAGTCTAATAAACAAGATTGGCATGGTTTATTAAATTTTAGCACAACAAAATTATATAAAAAGATACAACTACAAAAACCATAACTTTCCCTTTCATTTACAAATAAACAAAATTCCAAGGATTGTTGAAAGTGGAACTTTCCCTTAAAAAAAAATACAAATATTTGAATTAATTTTAAATATTTGATAAAAACCTAAAATAATCATTGCTTTTAGAAATTTACATTTCTTGTGTGTACTCTGTACTTATTTTGGACTTTGAATGGTTATTCGTTTCCATATTTACGGTAGAAATCAAATTAATTCGTTCGAACAAATTCACTTAATAGTGGAAAACAGGTTTTACAGTTTCAGTTCTTTAAAACAATTTATGTTTTAAATGACTATCAATAAATATTGTATACAAATACAACTTTCTTTTTTTTAAAGTCAAAAATTTGATTTATTCCGTCCCACAAAACTGATTGTACTGTAGCTTCCCAAGCTGCTGGTCTTCGCATCAACACTTATTAATTATTTCCTCTTTATTATAGGCCTATAAGTACAAATTCCAGTACTAACCACATGTTCCGCAATCCCATAGTTAAACCCATTTCCCATTTACGCTTTTAACAAACCACCAGGGATGGATGGGCCGTGATGATGGGCCAGAGCAAGTTTGTAATGTACCGTAATTGAAAAAATGTAACAACAGTACCAGAGACGTTAAAACAAAAAGAACAATCACATAATAAATTTTTAAATTTTTGATTAGCAATAATGGCAGATTCATCTGAATTTGATTCAGAAAACATAGTTTTCTATTGTGGCTTTTGCTACACAATTTTGGGTAGCATTTGGCTATCGAACACTGGTGAAAATGTCCCACACACCTTCTGTATAATGGTAGAACTTTTTAAGTTTCTTTATAACCTATTTAGTATGATACCAGTACTTTAACCAACTCTAAAGCTCTTCTTAAGCTTACAAGCTATAATCTCTAAAGCCTTGTCTACACTATCAAACTTTATGTTTCACAAAAATGTGATGGGCCCCTATATAGACATGATGATGTTATATTACTACCATATTATTTAAGAATATCACTACCACATTTGGGCACATCACACTTTTTTTGTCATACTAGTTTGATTAGTATAGACATATTGTTGTCGATGGAACAATCATAACAGTAATTTTTGGCCTATTAACAATAATAAACAATAAAGAAAAGTTAATATATAATACTATTTCAATTTATTCATATTTAAATAAAACTAGTACAATATGCTTAAAGATGTATTGTCCCTTTGACTAATTCCAAAAAAATAAAAAATAAAAGATTTCGAAAAAAGGTGGGTCATTTTGAAGTATCATAATAGTTATTAACTATCACCAAAAATTTGTGGAAAAAAAATCATTTAACTGAAATACAGCCGTTTTTTTGTTTAAAAAATAACTTTGACTTCCAGTCAAAGTTTTCGATCAAAACATATCCCATAATGAAACGCGCTTGTTTGGCTACTCTGTATGCATATTTCATAAAACTTCCTTACAATCTGTGTGAAAATACCTTCTCAACTGTGACGAGTTGTAAACAATCCTAATTAGCATATGCATAATGCGTACTCATGGTTTGAAATCTTTGTTTACTTTCGTTCGCGACGATTTTCCAGACGAAATGTAATCAAACTAATTTACCTGTTAATTACGTAAACTTGTTGTTTTTGGCTCAAATTTTTGACTTAAAGTGAATAACTTTAATATTACTTTGATATGGCCAATTTAAATTTATAATATTTTGACCTTCATTTTTGTGTGTTTCAAGGGACAATACATCTTTAACCAAAAAACTAATTGTATACCTTATTTAGATTAAGATATTTTTTTTAATACGAAACTTAAAACTACTCTTTACCAGAAATAGTTTTTTTTTTTTTCAATTTTGACTGAACATAATTAGTAAATTACCAAAAACCTACTGACTGACAGTGACAGCAGACATCTCATGCTGTGGATAAATACAACATGTCTGAAAAAACTGTCTGAAAATAAAAATGTCAATAAAAATAAATTTTAAAAATTAACTTCAGACAAAGATACATGGAAAGAAGTAACCACAAAACTAAGCAGATCAGACAATAATTGGAAAAGATTATACTTTATATGATCTTCCGTTTTGTTATAAACATTAAATTTAATAAACTATGTTTTACAATGTTTATCAAATGTTAAAATAATAAAAAACATACATTTGCTGAGCTACAGTAACTAATATTTTATTTTTTGTATTGTATTTTTAAAAAATGGGAAGAGAAAAGCTGGTAAGGAATATATATCACAGTTTAAAAAGCTGAAGAAACTACAGTACCAACTGCTATTAAATTCCTATAAAGAACATATCAAGCATAGGTTGCTCTATGGTACAATTGAATTAAAAGTCTGTGTGGTTAATACGCACATATTTATAACCTTGCAAGGAGTTGATTTTGATTATTAAATGTAGGATTTAATAAAGAATATTAAAAAAACAGTAATCTAATAACATTTATAGGTAACGGTTCTGAAACTCTGTGTGGTTTTGTAAATATTAAACTGCCAATTCTCACCCACTAAGCAATTTGAATAGACCGCCTCCAGCCGGAGTATCAACAATACAATAATGAATAAACAGGAAATAATAAAAGTATCTCAATATTAATACTGAATCTGCCCCTACTATTAAAACATAATCATATGTAGTATAGAAAAGACAAGCTGTACAGTAGGTTTTAGGAGTGTCTTTGTTGAATACACTAGAAACGTGATTCAAAATTTGGATTTTTTTTTAGTTCTTTGTTTTCTTTAAACCACAGGTCCAGCTGTCGATAATGGTATTTATAAAAAAAAATGCTGACAAAACATGGTAATAGTAGTAGTTTAAAATTACATCTTTATAAAGTAACAGTTTCCTCAATACAGTCAATCTTTCTTAAAATGTAACTAGTTTAAAAACGTGTAAACTTTCTTTTAAAATGGTGGAATGAATAAGGGAAGATTTACATTACATGTTTTGGCCAAAAATTGATAAAATTTATTAATAATGATTATAACTGTAGAGGGCCTAAATACAACTGTTTCTAATCTAAAGAGCTTTACAAATAAAAAGAAAGAGAAGTCATGTAATGTTCTAAATAGCCAAAAAGAAAAAAACAAATGAATGAAGATAATCATGCTGAGGAGGATTTTCTTCAGCTCAAATGAGAGTTTACCGGAACAGAACTGAAGCCCAAGTGAAAAATGTCAACCAACCTTCAGTGGTCCCAACTAGTATAACTGAGAATGAGATAATATTTTTTAAAAATCACTTTCAATTAAAGAATACACTTAATCAGAATTGATAGGAGTAAGTTTTCTTTTATTTGTTGTCGATCCAATAAAGTATGATAGATAAAGTACGCTACGAAATAAAAAGTACTTATTAATTAATACATTTTTTGTACTGTAGGGTGTTTGTCAATGTAGAGTCGCAGATACTTTGGTGTTGCACTCAGCTATATTTTGGGTCTAGGCCAAAATGGCTTCCTCTATTTTACAGGCCTCCTTTATCTTAATCCTTAACAAAACCCTGGTAGTTACCGATTGTTAATGCAATATATCCCAATTTTTCTTTTCCTTTTCCAATTGGTATGTTTAGGCCTAAAGTACTGTACGGCCAAATTTACAGTAGGTAGCCTCAGGGCTAGTATAACAATCATTGACTGATGCCATCCTCGAGGTGGCAACTAGGCCTACATCATAAACTGTGAAAAGAGCTCTTTCTAACAATCATGGCTTAACATTAATTATATAAATATAGGTCAGAAATATTAGAAAATAAATAGTTATGACTACATTAAACTTTAGATGAAATATATCAATCAAATGTAGAGTAAAAAGTGACAACAGAAATCTGTACAGTATATTTCACAGTAGGGTTTTACTGTAAGTGTATTGTAATACTTCAGTAGTAGAAAAAGAAAGACGTAAAGTTCTGTCTACACTATCAAACTTTATGTGACAAAAAATGTGCCCATATATGGACATGATGATGTCATATCACTACCATAATTGTGCATATCACCACCATATTTGGGCGCATCACACTTTTTTTGTCAAACTAGTTTGATAGTGTACATAGACATAGCTTAAGATGCTGGTCAACCAGCTGTATCAAGAAAATTCATATTTATTACTTTACACTTTACAGACTATTTCCAAGCTAATATGCATTAACAGTTAAATTAGCATTTTACAAAACATGAAGAGAAATACAGAAAGAATATAGAAAGAGTGAAAAAGAATAACAAATTGGAAGATTGGATATGTATCATCAGTAATTGCAAAGGGATATTAGGTTAAAGGCCTAGAACTACTTTTCTATATTAAATTATAAATCTAAAGTAAAATGAAGACCCCAAATAGCCTAATATTACTAAGCACATTTTGGCAAATTAATTAATTCTACAAAAAGTTTAATTAAATTGGCAGATCAAGCCTGCCATACAGTACCTTTGTTACACTAAATAAAAAGTAGCAAAAAATACAAGTTCAGCAAACATTTTAACTACTGTAGTTCCAACATTTTTAACTAGAAATGATAGAAGATTGTTAGTTGTCTGGGGTGAATTTCAAGCCATATAAGGAAAAGTGTCTTTTTTTCCTCTAAACATCTTATTACAAAACACAGATTCATAAAGTAAAGTTGGAGGAATTCCATACATTATTATTATTTTGAAAAAAAAGAAATGAATTTCCAGAAAGAAATGTATTTTCAGAAAGGAATTTATTTAATGATTGTTGTTGGCCAACACATTTCAACAGCAAATGTCCCATAAATATGTTGAACACAATCTTATAATTACAAAGAATTTTTTTCTGGACAAGTCAGAACTTGTGTGTATTGTGAAATACGTAAGATTAAAACCATGCAGTAAATTGAAAATATTGGAATTAAACATACCATATTTATTCAAAAAGATGTTCAACTGTGAATAAACACCTTATTTATTCAAATAAATACAGTAATATAATTAAAAAGTGTGACCACATTTTCTGTTTTTTTTTTTTAAATAATAATTAATATAGAATTTTAAAAACAATTTCAAAACTAGTAAATTCCATCTGTATTTATTAATAAAAGTATGACGACAAAATTAACATGTTCCAATCAAAAAAATATGGTGGTAGATTTGAGATTTGATATTATCTCCTTCCCACACATTGCAAACAAAATCTGAATTTAAATAAGGACCACAAAATAATGTAACATATGTTGGTACGCCCACATGTGCTTTGACTCATTAGAAATTCAAACTGTCTGCTTTTACATACAGTAACTAATATTGAATGAAAAATGGTTTGATATTGTATTTTTTTAAATGATAAAAATTGGTAGAAATCTCAAGATATTTGAAGATACATTGTTTATTGGGAGATTACTGTAAGTTAGGAAGGTGGAATTTCCCAAAACTTTGGGGTGGGGTGTGGACCGACTGAATCTGCCAGTATGAATCTAACTTTGAAATACGGTATACAACATTTTATAATTTTTAATTTGTAATGAAAAAGAATATTTATGTTGTTTTTTTTGTAATCAGATCTATAGAGGTACATAAACATTGCAAATTTCCATCCTTTTATACCTAAACTTATAAAGCACAATAATAAAATCATTTGACAGTAAAAATTAACTGAAATAAAATATGTAACTAAAGTTAATGTTAAATTCAAATATTAATATTTATTAAGAGGAAATAACAGTCTACATATCTCATTGGTTCAAAAATATAAAATACCTTCTTTCCAAGCGAAATCCTCCTTAGCTTGCTTCTGTTTAACAAATTTGCAACATAACACTATACAAATAACTCAGAGCAATTTGACATTTACAACAAGGCAAATCAGGTTCAAAAGCCAGCAAACCGGAAGGTTCCGGTATCGAGCAGGCCAGGTAGGTGACGGCACCAACATTACACCTATTGTTGATTAGTACCAACATACCATGCTGGTACTACCGCATCAACACCGGTAACAACACATTATAACCTATACAATTTATAAATTTCGTCACTATTTATTAGAATTATTGGGTTGTTTCTGATTGGTCAATTGATCTGGGAGCAAGCTGATACTGAGTCATCACCTTCTATTTGGCCTCAACACAATACAAACAACTTTTAAGCACCATATGGGTAAATACCACTGATCTACCAATACAGAAAATGGTAGAAGAGGAAATGGAAAATAATAATGAAAAAGAAATTGACTGTACTAGCAATAAAAATTAGTGGAAAGCCAAAACAAAGACATGATTGAACATAAGAAGACAGATGAAGGAAACAAAACATAAAAATGTGACATTAGAAGGGAAAAAAAGGGGAATTTGGTAGTGGAAAGAAGAATTGTGTAATAAAAATTCAATGTTATGGATTATCTTGCAAAAAGTGTGCCATCAAAAAGAATACAAATTAAATATAAGAAGGAAAATTAGCTTTAAAAAAGGAGAATGTTAAAAAATGACAGAACTTAAAAAAAAAACAGATGTAAGGAAAGTCTGGAAGAGGGAAGAACAAAAAAAATAAGGATTACCATAGGAAGTTTTGTGGGAATTTCCCAAAAGTAATGGGAAACATGGCGGGAGAGAGGAAATAGAGAGAGTGCAATAGGGGACATTGGAGGGATACAAAGAACAGTGAACAAGTAATCTGAAAAAGAGAGCAATAAGTTGATTCTCTAATTTTTGAAAGTGGAATTTGAAAGGTTGGACAGTTCAGTAGTGTTAAGATGACATCATACTGTAGTGTAGTAATCAATAAAATAATAAAGTTACATTGAATTATGGTGTGTTCAGTGAAGTGTGAACCTAGAGGTTGTGGGGGGTTTTCCTACAAAGATATTCAATGTTGAAGTAGTTTAAAAACCAATGAAACTAAAAATAACACTGAATTATTATTAGTAGTATTATATACTGTATTTGATTTAAAAAAAAATTTATTTACAAAATGACTTTTACTTTTAGTATTGTGTTTACAATGTTGAACTGTTACACATGATTCTAACCATTATATACAGAAATACATTTCTTTTTCCTAATTTTCTTTTTCAGAGACAATAAAATAACCAATTTATATTGAAATCAATAATTAATAATAATTAATAACATTTATCTAAATACAAAACCCAACATGATTACTGTATAATTATGTACAGTATATTCAAATTTTATTCAAACATATATTAACCACTGACCATTAAATCAAATGAAACTATAGAGGGAGACATTTAAGAAATGACCAAGAAGTGAACATCAACATTCGTTGTTACTGTATTATGATTCGCACCTGTGTGTAGAGCCAGATAAGCCTATTTTAAAATATTTTGTTGTAGATTAAACACAGATAATCAAAACATTATTAATTAGGCCTAGTGAACATATCGTTTATCATTTATTTAGAAATCTCAACTCAAAATATTAAAATAAATATTAATTGAAAAAAAAAATTGTCAATAATTATCGGCGACAGTGACTGATCAAAATAATAGCTCGCAGCGTTCCATTTAAAATATCAGAGGTTGAGTGTAAACCAGTAATACTTAGTATACCGCCATCTAGGCGGCGTCAGTCAAGTCCTGATTGGTCAACTAAATTTCATGATGTATGCACATTTTCAGTTTTTATACACAAAGTTTACCACCAACTCGTTTGACTGGATGGTTGGTTATGGTCGGGATCGGTTGTAGATTTTAAGGCTGCGTGACTAACAATCACAATAATGATAACAACGATTCAACGATTTTACAGGAAAAGGGAGTAAAAAGTCAACGTTAAAAACTGTTAAAATCTGCAATCATTGAAGAAATCTGCTGACAAACTTAAATTTTTACAACGCAACAATGTTTTTCACGTTTTTTGTACACTTCTACAGTGTAAGTCAAACTAAATTATAATATAAAAACAATTCAATGTTTGTCTTTAGTGTAAACCTAGATTAAGATATCAGCGAAAACATGTCCTAGGCTGGATTAAAGCATCAAAACCTGAATGAAACTTGTTCAATTTCTGCAAGTGGCCGACCTCGCAACACTTCACGTCCGCATGTCCAAGCAAAGCTCGAAAGTATATTTATAATTATTATTAATTTAGGCCAAGTAAAAAATGTGCACACGATACTGTTAAGGCTTAGCTAATACTACTAGGCAGATGTGGAACTACTAAACCTAGGCTAGATAGTCTAGTAGTAGGCCTAGCTAGGCTAGGCCGGCTTAACCATCCCGTCGTCCTCTTCCTTACCGGTCATTAACGACTCTGTGCTGCGACTACTACCTACGACGGGCCTAGGCCTAGCTAGCTATAAACCTTTCATGCTCTACAATCTCACCAAAGTTTCAACTATAATCTAATGCAACAATATGCTAACACACGAAATACTATAATAAAGGTAATTCTATAAAATAAACAAAACAAACAAACCGCGTATACTTGTCGCCATTTTTCGTCCGCCGTACATGCTCTCGATCCTCTCCGATTATATCCTCACGTCGCGGATCGTCATCACACACACAGTACACACACGTCTAGCTCATTACGTAATGGCAATGGTTGCCAGATGCACAGTACATATAATTCCAATTTATTGTACATAATTTTGCATTAGAGAATTAATTATTCATTTCTATTTTTAGATTTCACATGCGGATTTAGAGAGGTTATGGGTCGGTTGTTTACTTTTAAGGTGACAAAATGGCTTTACAAAAAGTGAAAAAATGGCTTTACAAAAAGTGAAAAAATCGCTTTACGAAAAGAGGACCATACGTGATCTGAGACTCACTCGGACCATCTATGTGTGACCTCTTCTTATAATGATACTAACGAAAACGTTCCAAAAAGTTTTTCAGTCGGGTCCTATTAAAGCTAAACTCTTCCCAAAACGGTTGATTTGACCCCATCTTACTTATGGTTATGGCCCAAAATTATAAACAAACCCACCCTAGCAGCACTACACTGTAACAGAAATAACTTTCTGGTAATGCCCGGTCCGGTACTAATTAACAATATTACAGAGGGCGACATTGTCTTTTTTTATACGATCGGCAAACTAAATAAGAAGAACTCAATTACTTTTTATTTTTAGTAAGACGCGTCAAAATGTCCAAATTTACAGCGACGTAATTTTTGTTTACGACGACATCTTTATCTTAATTCTAATTTTAAACGTTAAACTTTTACTTTCACCTAGTTTCTCACGGGGAGGGATGAATAAAGTGTGACTGACTTTTTTACGGAGACTGTTTGTCTCTACGACATATTTTTGTCTCTACGACTTTTCTTTATTTCGGCTTAAATGGCTGCCCATACTTTTCGGCCTTCTGTAAACATTTTGATGATGAGAGTACAGTTTTTATGTATTAGAATTAGTGCAGAAATTCCTCTATAGACAGACAAACAAACTGATAATTCAGAATTATGAATTAGGACAAAATATTCTTCGATATGTACTATTTATTGTCTGTCTCCCTCTAACGCCAAAAACCATCACAAGCAACCAACATATTTTTTTTAAACCAACATATTATTTTCCACTGTGGCCCTCTTTCTTGTGCAAATTATTGCGTTTTGAAACCTTTTGATAAGCAAATTTCCTTGGTAAAGAAATAAAAATCGCCGATTAAATTTAATACAGTCCAAATACATTAATGTATTTACTGTGTCATCTACCACAATTTTCAACTTCTGAAACAACATTTGGGCCTAATAGTTTGTTGTTAATATCTACGTTTGTAATCATTGCAAGGAAGAAAAAAGAAACTTCGGTCGGTAAGATCAAGAAAAACAATGTAAAGATTAAAAACAATAAGTAGGCATACTGTATTTGCGTGTAGTTAGGTGACTTAACTATCATACAGAAAGTCCCGGGTTCAATTTATGTAAAGAACAACCCCAGTTCACTGAGATTTAAATGTGTATAACATCAACACGCAAATCACGTTTATACCGCGGACGGTTGAAAATCTACCGATGAACTAAGAAATTTTGTTTTAAAACCTTTTATAATACTGTAGGCCTATACCGAGAGAGAAAACGGCAAAGGCGGCGTAGAAAAGAACTGGCCATCCTATCCCATAATGATGTGGATTAGTAATGCTCTTACTGCTCTTTTCCCACTTCCATAAAAAAAAATACATCACGTGATGTTAGGCCTATACAGTATTATAAAGGTCAGGGTAGAAAACGGCATGGATTCAAAGATATGAACTGGATAGGGTGTGGTGATGAACATCAACATTGATAAAAAAAAAAAGTAAAAAGTAATAAATATTTCTCTTATTAGTTTGAAATAAGAAATAAAGTAGATTCTTTATTTTGACATTTATTGCGAAGATTTAATGAAAATTAACAAATAACTGAATCCCAATGCGAATAACTTTTTTAAATATATACATTCGTATTTTTTTTTTACCATAAGCAATAATATCGTAGCAAAATAGTGAGTTTTCCAATCTTTAACTTTCACGTATAGGAATCGCATTCCACTGTGTTAATTATTAGGCAAATATTTGCCAGTCTGTTGGGGTTGTTCATTCAATGTATTTTTTTATTTCTTTTAATTATATACCGGTACATGACAATTATTAGGACATAATGGCCCATTTACACAAGGACGATAACGATCGACAATAAATATATAAACATGCTCACAGTTGGTCGGTCGGTCGGTCGGTTGGTCGGTCGGTCGGTGAACACTAACTTGAGCACGCGACTGCAGCCATGTATACGGCCTTGTTTTTACAAAAAAGAAATTAGAAAGGTTTTCGTTCTAGAAATATAGGATAATCATTTATGCTGTCTTTGAAAACATTTTTTTTTTAATTTCAATCAAATGACGTCATAATAAATAATATATATATAGTTATAGAATGAAAGGTTTATATATATATATATTTGTCTATTTATCGTCGATCGTTATCGTCCTAGTGTAAATGAGCCTTAACGATGTATGTTTGTGTATGTGCCGTGGTTTTATATCAATTATTAGGATATTGTATTACTCTTTATGGATCAACATGATTGAGAATGCTATAAAAACCCTTTTATCTTCTACCACTGGGAAATTGCTAGCAAAGAGGCACCGACTAAACACAAGTAAATATACACTCAGCTTGTGGCGACTAACTATATTAGTACTAATGAACTTACAACATGTACTAAATACATGTTAATTTATATCACTAGATAAACAGTTAGTTAATTGCTCCATAATAATTATTATCATTTTAGCCAACTCGAGACCGATTGAAAGTTGATGCGACCATAAGACTCGTTAAACTGGTTACAGGGTGCAAATCAATTTGAATAATTTAACCAAAATTTGTGTTTTTGTTGGCTAACTCTAGATCGAATGTTTTATTCCACCGTAAGACTGATTCAAAGTTTAAAACGAATGATGCAAATCTATTTGAAATTATTTAGAACGTACCACAATAATGATAGAAACTTTGTGTTTACATTAAGCAAGTCGTACGCGGTGATGCCTTACACATTACCTTATTTCTCAATTTTAGTTGTCATTTTACTTGTAAGTTATATCATGTCGAAATAAGTATGTAACTCTCTACAGAATTGTTAATCTTTTTCAATACGTAGTTTAATTTAGATCAATAACGAAAAAAGGTCCTTGGTTTTTATTGGTCAAGGCACGACCCACGTGTTACGCACACGCGTACGGCGGACGACCAAAGTCAAACAACTTAGTCATGTACTTAGAATATAGTACTTGTTTATGAAGAAGATTAGCCTGCTTCTTTCGTTGATTGCTTGTGTTAATTAAGATTACACTGATTGCTAAGATGTTTGCCATGAAATAATAAAGTCAACAAGTATAAAACACGAATACGTTTATACGTTTATTATGTCTATATTATTTTTTAATTAAAAATATAGCCACGCCCATGACATGGATTTATGTGGCACTTGAACTTATGACGCGTAACAACAAAAATATGGATAGTCTACTTGGAGTAGAAAACAATACAGATTATCATTTGTATATTGGGGTTTTTTCCGACAAAAAATCATATTCAAATTAGGCCTAGGAGAGGTATGGTAAAACCAAGAAAGTAAGTAAATAACATATAGCATTTCCATTCACACTACAGTATATGTTAGTGGTAACGTCACAATAAAAAAAGAACAGAAGGTTTTTTCATGATCAAGGTATTATACGACTGTAGTATGCCTATATGTTGTTGAATATGCTATGTCATTGCCACATAATAACTATTCACTTTGGATCAGAAAAAACATATATAGCTACCTAAAATTTAATTAATTTAAGTAAATCAGGGTATTGCTTAAATTTCTCTCTTTTAACAAATGTTGTTGTGATATAACTGTTTTCTCTGTGCAGAAGTGAATAACTTTATTATAAACCAAACAATTAAAACAAAAATAGATGATCAGTTTGGAGTAAATAAGCTAAGTTAAAATGTTAATTAGGTGATCTCATTTCAATCTATTTTAAGATGTTTTGATCGAACCTTTCACTTTTACCTAAATATCTTAACGCGGGTGCTATACTGTTTGGTCAGAGAGACTACAGCCTAAAATAAAAGAGATATTGTTGGGAATGGAATTTTTATTTATTTTATTGATATAATAATATTTCAATCCACCGTAATTTGCTTTTTATAGCGCGCGTAAGAATGCGTATATAATGTGACGCGTTTATTAACAGTGTTTGATTTCATCATCATGTATTATATGACGATGTGAAATTAGTAATTAAACGAAAACTTGTAAGTAGGTGGTCATTAACATGTTTAAATCATACACCTTGTAGGTATACACAATACATCTCTTTATAAACTCTAGTTCTTTGTACGATGGATTAAGTGTGGCCTAAAGTCGACGCGGTAACATCAAACGAAACACCCACCGTGACACCTGCGTATTTTGGCATTTATGCGTGAAAATGACGTGTATATTAAGGTGTCAATTATTGCTATTATTAAATCGAAATATAAAAGTTTTCGTTGTATCCTTTCAACTTTTAAACCAACACGATACACGGAGGTAAAATAACACATAACTTTATAAACTTGCTCAGGGCTACCACGGACCACAACGAATGTTAACTTCCGCTAGGGATGACAAAACTATTATGATGAATACCAACAGTAACAGTATAAATAATTATATTTAGAAGGCAACTGAGAAGAAGTGTATTTGTAAGTAAATCGAGTCATGTAAGCTATTGGTTAGGCCTACATCTTATCTATGAATAGTGATTCCTCGTATATAGCCTGTGATCAATTCCTTCCCACACATTTTGTGTAAAAACGTCAAACGTACATAGACAGGGCTATTACACGTATAGAGCTAGGGGAAGAGTGCAATCACATACATTTAATGTAGTGATGTTTACCTAATACGACATAGGCCCGAGTAGGCCTACCATCCCAATACAATAATCAACAAACTAGGTGGCATCACTATGTCGCAGTGAAATTAAATAGAAAATCATACTTATTTTATATAAACAGTTTGCTTATTATTAATGTGCAGTTTTTTACTTTTACTAAGTATGAACAAAATATTTGACCTTGAGGAAAATTGATAAACAGGTTGGATCGCATTTTTACGATAATATTATTTTAAAATAATATATAGATATTTATGTAGCAAGCCTGAAAATGTAAAGTCAATATCATTGGCGCTGTATGCAAAAGCTGACCTTATTGTTTTTAATCGATTTTAATAATCTTGGAAGATTTTTTAAAAGGAATGAGAAAGAAAATGACTCCATGATTTAAAAACCATGCCTCGACCTACATTTTTATATATCATAGTTGATCGTAGAATCTGTTGAGGATTTTTAGAGTGGTTCCAGGCCTCTCCTTTTGGACACCATCTGGTTCCGTCCAGACGTTAGTCTAGTATAGAAATTAGTTCTATGTTCGAATCCCTTGCGTTGCGTATGAATTCGGAACGCAAGTGGTTCGACCAATCATAAGCAATAGATTATTCGAACTGCCGCTTGTGATTGGTCAACTCGCTTGCGTTGCGTCCTAGTGGGAACCAACCTTAAACATCCCCTAACATATGTCTTATGTTGAAAGTTATGAACGTAAATGAACGGAATGGAATGAATGGAACCATGGGACTAATGTAACTCTATGCTAACATGTTTATACAATCACTATTTAATGTATGTTGTGTACTTTCTCACCTTAAATTTACCTGTAGTTTGTGTTAATAACACTTTACTTCTATACCTCACAAGGCCTTAAATTCTTTATCTTTGAATCTAATGATTTACACTAAAGAAAATATGAGGTGTTATATGGCAAACACACATAAACAAGGTGGGATATGGAGTAATAGAAGGGGTAGACGAAACACAAACATGTCAGTTTAATGACATTGAGAACTCGTGCGATTGTTTTACATCCGACTAAAAACTCAAAATGCATCCGTTACAAGTGTTTTCTTAGCGATCATGATTCGCTATGTCAACATCATCGCTGTTCCTTTATATAAAGAGTAGAGTGGATGAAAACAGAACTGCTTAAGCTTTAGGTGTTAATAAACAACTTCGAATTAGGACAGATGAAAGGGAACAAAGCCCGTATAGGTATATACACTGTATTCTTGACTTACACAACAAAGATTAAAGTTTTCATATGATATCAATCGTGTAGTATACATTCCATTCTTAACGAATAGAATTTTTATTGAAACGAATTAAGTAGGCGTAATCTGGAATATTTTGGATAGATTATTCCAGTGTAACAAACCCTACCTTAACTTCACACTTGAAATAAATTATTGAATGCCTGTCTTAGCAATTACCAGATTTCTTTAAAGTTGAGTGACTTGACTTAAAGTTTGTACTGTGTAAATCTTGTGTAGTTTGCAACGAACCACGAAAATTGTATTGATGACGGGCAATTGTTACATGTTTACACTACTGGGGTATTAACTATATAGAAAGTGGTAATCATCCTGGATCAAAATCACTCAATGTAAATGAACAGTTTGTTTTTCAAATGCAACGATTCGTTAGCAATCTTATGTACACTTTTTGGCTCATACAACTTGTAATTAGCTTGGAGAACAAAACAAAATGCCAGAACGAGTTTACTCGACTGTTCCTTGTGAATGGGTAGAGAAGCGAACAGAGGAAGTATTAAAGGTATACAAAAACACAAACGTTAATAACACGATTTCTTGTTATTGCGATCGTTTCTATAACAGATGGGTTACACGTCCCCAGGGCTAACTGTAAGCCTCAAACATACCCTGCAGCAGGTGATTTTATGTGGTCTGCTCCACCACGAATGTTACAAACACCCAATAGCCTAAAACCCACAGTAGGCCTACGCCAAAATGTGAGAAATTTGTATGTTTATAATAATTGAACAATTTGTACCACCAAGGAAGATTACAAAGCTCATTTCTAATATTAGCAATGATACCAAAATGTTTGCCTAATAATGGTAATGATAAGGGCCTACTCTAGCCCTAATTGGTCTGGTCAAGTTTTATCACCAGTTAAGTAGATTTTAAAGAGTTAGGTGAAGAGGTGACACGCATCTTTCTATTTCTTTAAAATGTATCTTTAAATCATTTATTTCTTTAATGTATACAGTAGTTAACAAGCTACCAATGATCGAGGAAGAAATGATTTTGTTTTACATTTCCCAATTCCCTGCATTAGGCCTAATCATTAAAATAATGTTATGTGTTCAGTATAGTCAATTTAAAAGAACTCACAAAATCAAGTCTCGTCAGTAAAAAAATAATTCCATAAATTGGTTTTTCTCTTTGTAAACTACCGTACATAAATGTGTTATGTAGCAGTATTTATTCTTAAGGTGAGTTTATAAAGTAGAAAAGAAGGTATAAAAATATTAGTAAGATTATAAGAAGTAAAGTAGGCCTAATATCCTAATACAAATATTATTTCATCGAATATCTTAGATCGAATAGATTTTGATTTTGAGATATATAACATTTATTATATTATTCGTTTATTCACAATTCACGAGTGCTTGTCAGTTTGGTAATTTATAATCTAGTTTTGAAAAATAAGGAAGAGTTATTTCACACTTATTTATTTTGAATATGTAGGTCTTGTTGCTCAATATTGTATAAACTGTAAACGTTGACGAATATCTTAAATAGCTGTGCTTATTTTTCTATGCAACCATACGGAAGGATGTGTGTTTGCGGCTTTGTCATAGAAATAACCGGTTTTACACTAATTCTTGCTACATCTGGAAGCGACAGGTAGCCGACCACAATATTGGTTTAAAAACATTGTGTGAGAAGAATCAAAGATTTAGTGTTACTTATATTTGTATTGACACCTGATTGAAGAGGACGACGATATAGGGCACTTCTACCAGAATGATATTATAGACAATAGAACACTTCAGAAAACTATAATATAAATATGTTCGTGGATGGCAAACGACACTTAATAGTATATTCAACTTTGACATTGAACCAATTGAACAGGCTGACTGTGTATCCGGATTTGGTCCTAAACCATTTATATTTATTTTGACGACTGACCATCCTATAGGCCTATTATAGCCTAGAATGTGGATCAGTGTTATGGTAACTGACGTCCTATTTCATTAGTCCATTTAGAGGTGTGTTGCAACCTTACCTCAGGTGGGGAATGTGGGTCGTTGATGGTTATGGTCCCTACCACGTCTAGTTTAGCTATCAAGAAGAATAATATAATATGAATCTTTATGATCTAAGAGAATTTTAATTAAAAATGGTGGCGAGGATACGGAGTAAACACAGCTTTAACCCAATAACTACTAATAACTAGACATGAAACTCGTCACTTTGACGAGTTAGTTATCCGCACGACAAACGCCACGTGCACGTCATACGTTAGAATTTTGCACCCAGAAAAAGATTATGGCATTATGACCTGATCTGAAGAATATGATATGTTGTTAGTGCTGAATTCTGTCAATTTTGTGTCATATAGTATATACAGTATAAACAGTATAATCTGTATACATATTACATACAGTGTAGAATAGGTGAAATTGCGGGACCCGCCATTTATTCCATTTTTTAACATGGCGACGGTATCAAAATGAAACACTAAAATACCAATTTCGGAAGGATATTATCTCAGCAACAACATATTAACATGTAGAAGAAATTTGAATACGTAAAATATAGATGCGCGCTCTTTTAAATGTGATGAACTATGACGCAAAAGATGAAAATACAATTTTTTTTGTTCAACTGGCCATATGATGACGTCACAACGTCGGATTGGAAAAATTTTGATATGAATTCGTATTTACAATACAATAGCTTCCAGAAAACGTTTTAATCATGATTACCGCTTTTTATTCTGACGAGCTATAACAGATTGAAAGTTACTGTAAAGATGAAAATAAGTGACCCACGTTATTTACATTTTTAGACATGATGACGTCAAAAAAATTAAAATATTTTTAACCCATGCGAAAGGTAGTTGATTGACCTAAAAAATATCAAAATCTGGGTTAAAATGAAAAACGGATAAGCGAAGATGCGCTCTATTAAATGTGATGCTCTATGACAAAAGATACAAAAATCCTATATTTTATATTCGCATGGCCATACGATGACGTCACAATGTCCTGTTAGCAATATTGATGCATGATACGATATCTACAACTCATCATCTTCCAGAATACGTAATAAAAATAACTTTTACCGTTTAGTTTAGAAACTACGACTGTTTTAAAAAAGGTATAATTTTGACAAATTTTAAGGAATTTTTGAACTTTTTCATCAAAAACGTACGTAAATTATCCAATTCGACGTGCTGGTATGACGTTAATTTTAAGTCGAAATTGTTTAAAAGTTGGTAAAATTACTTGAAAAGGCTGGAAAAACATAAATCACGCGGAAAAAATTGTTTTTAACGCTACGTGCGCACCGCGCGCATAAAAATATGCGCGCGTGTGGGAATTTTTGACATGCTCAAAATGACATAAAACGCGTAGAAAGTTGATTAGAAATTGATTTTTCGCATTTTGAAATTTTAAACGCGCGTGCGCGCGTAACTTCGTGTAAAACATGCCATTTTTTCCTCACAGTCAGTTAGCGCAAGATATAACTTAAACTTTTTCTAAGTTTCAAATTAAAATGTTATATGGTTTTCGATCTATGTTAAATACGCGAAATTCATAAAAACGCGCGTAAGTCACGTTGCGCAACTCTGACGTCATTCACAATAGCGGGTGCACAACTTCACGTGAACGCCCACATGTTGACAAAGTTATAAAATGTTATGTTTACACGTTTTTGAGTTACGTGTGACACAAAAATGACAGAAAGAAAGAAGAATACAGAAAAAAAAACTAGACATGAAACTCGTCACTTTGACGAGTTAGTTATCCGCACGACAAACGCCACGTGAACATCATACGTGGAAATATTACACACAGAAAAAGATTATGGCATTATGACCTGAACTGAAGAATATGTTGTTATTGCTGAATTCTATTGTTTTGATTCATATATAGTATACACAGTATAATCTGTATCCGTATCACATACAGTGTACATGTAGAATAGGTGAAATTACGGGACCCGCTATTTATTGCAATTTTTAACATGTTGACGGTTTTAAAATGAAATGCGAAGGTAGCAATTTTGCAAGGAAATTATCTCAGGAACAACATATTAACGTGTAGAAGAAATTTGAATACATAAAATATAGATGCGCACCCTTTTAAATGTGATGAACTATTACGCAAAATATGAAAATTTGACCTTTTTAATTAAACTTGTCATATGATGACGTCACAACATCTGATTGACAAAATGTTCACATGAATTCGTATCTACAATCCAATAGCTTCCAGAAAACGTTATAATCGTGATTATCACATTTTATTCTTACGAGCTATAACAGATTAAAATTTACTGTAAAGATAAAATTAATGACCCACGTAATTTAAATTTTTAGGCATGATGACGTTATAAAAATTAAAATATTTTTAACTCATGCGAAAGATAGTTGATTGACCTAGATAATATTAAAATCTCATAGAAAATGGAAGACGGATAAGTTTGATGCGCTCCATTGAATGTGATGAGCAATAACGAAAGAGACAAAAATCCTATTTTTTACATTTGTGTGGCGATACGATGACGTCACAACATCCGTAAGGAAAAAATTCTGCATGAATTCATATCTACAACTTATCTGCTTACATATTAAGTTAAAAAATTCGGGGGTAACGGTTGATCCTGAGGAGCTATAATAGATTCAAAATAGGCATAATTTTGACAATATTTTGTAACTTTTGCAACTAAAACGCATGCAAATGATCTAAATCAACGTGTACGTATGACGTCATTTTAATTTGAAATGATGTCAATCTTTTTAAAAATGACTAGGAAAGGCTGGAAAATCACAATTTAATAGAAAAAAACATGATTTTCATGCTGCGTGCGCACTGCACGCGTAAAATTGTTCGCGCGCGCGGGAAATTTTGACATGCGCAAAATGTCATGAATGGCGTAAAAAGTTGATTAGAAATTAATTTTGCGCATTTTAAAATTTTAAATGCGCGTGCGCGCGTAACTTCTTGTAAAACACGCCATTTTTAGTTAACTAAAAGTTTGCCCTTGATATGACTTAAATTTTCACAAAGTGTCAAAACAAAATTATGCTTGGTTTTTAAGCTATGATCAATCATTAAAAATCATAAAATCGCGCGTAAGTCACGTTGCGCAACTCTGACGTCATTCAAAATAGGAGGTGCACAACTTCACGTAAATGCCCACATGTTGTCAAAGTTATGAAATATTATGTTTACACATTTTAGAGATACGTGAGCCACAAAAAAACGGGAAAGAAATAAGAATAATACAGAAAAAAAATAATGATCCACTACAATCACAAGGAGTTATCCGCTACTAAGCGGATAACTAAAAAGATGATGAAACAGGACAGTTACAAGGAGTTATCCGCTACTAAGCGGATAACTAATAATTCAGCAGAACCCTGCTTTTGGAACACCAGTATTCAGGGACACCTCTATTAAGAAAACACTTTCGGCCCACGAAACGGATGAGGGGCAATGTTTTTAACACTACGACCAACCGCCTGGGGACATTTCTATAATATTGGCCTCTTTGTTAGGTCCAGGACGTGTCCCATTAATAGAGGTTTTACTGTAGTTGATATAGAAATAGTTATATTAAATCCTCTGTAAACAAAAGGTAGCACGTTGGCAAGTTCCTAGTTTGTATTTCCGATTATTCTTCAGGCTGTTTCTTTTTAGTATTTTTAGGAATCAAAAGTTCATTGTCGGGACATGCCGCTTCCCCAAACTGTTTTTCTTACAAAACAGACTCAGTAAATTATTGTTTACTAAATGTGTGATGTTTCAGAAGTGCTGTTTATTTAATATACAATCAAAGTCTTCAAAAATTTCCCAGGCCCCTAATTCAGTCAAAGCAATGATTATGACAAGGGCCTCCGGGCGGCGATCTTGGGCTAACGAGCCTCATAATTATCGCTATCTAGCCACGTTAGCTTGCTGATTAAACACATTTCTTGCCAAAACACAATACTTATAATTTAGCTTCAGGACGGTGTCAAGTCCCCTGTGTCATCAAACGATACCTGTACAACAGGTATGCTAGAACACCTGGCGATGTCACACTAGAACAAAAATGGGAATTAGTTCATATTTCACTGTCGTTTCTTGATGATAAACATACGGTCAAAAGTTTGTAAAATTAACATATTTGTGTTAACGCGCTGATTTTAAAACGACGTAACGTTACATTGTATACTTTATTTTTATTTTATTTTATTCGATTTTCAGGTACAAAAACATAAAAAAAGACAGCGGTGCAGTACCCTGAGGATTGCCGTGAGTGCAAAGCACTATCAAATTGGCTCTCCATATACTGCACTGAAAATACAAAGATATACAAAATTGCGCAGCATCAAATTGAAAAAGGTGAAACTATACAAGCATATATGTGAATATTACAACGTAAAACGTAGTATCAATATTCCGTCAATACATAGAAACTATAATGATATATTGTTTGAAGGTTTGCATGGCATATATCAACATATAATGCTATAGTATAATGGAAAACATATTATATTATAGTAACTACAGCAAAACCATAATGACAAATATTCTATGTGATGCAACTTATGATTAAATTATTAACACCGTACATTTGAAGCGGCAATATTTTGACACGTTGTCATGAAATATTGAAACATTGTCAACAATTATTTTCAAATTAAAATTTTTTCGTTGGAAACAAAATATAGACAAGAGTCAATCATCTAAAGTAATTATTGTAGGCGTCACAGCCTCGTTTTCATCAGCTGTTGATAGCTCCCGCACCACGGGTCGCAATAGAGGGGACAAGACAGTTGGTTTAATTAAATTTGACTCATGTAGTTCTGTTATAATGTAGCTAAAATGGTTTCCAACTGATTACTAAAAAATATGAACTAAAATAATGGATTTCAGCAGTGTAGCAGTACGTTGGAATTGGACTAGATTGGTGCAAACCAGCGCTAGGCCGGAAGAACCACACAGGTGACACACCGGGATGCGGGACTCAACCCCGCGTATTGATCTTCAATAATATGACATCTCTTCAACACTTGTTATGCAAGTTAGTGTTTCTACATATCAAATTGTCATTTGGTATAATTTCTGATGTTTATATAACCAAATGAGGATAGTAGATTCACACGGTGTATTTCCATCGTACTGACCTCATCCCGCTGTCGGACAACTAGTAATATACATAGCGAAGGCGATAATTGGTAATTTCGCACTCCTGTGACTACACAACATCCTACGATTAACCTAAATTATACCCATCGGTGCGACCTTGATTGAAAATATTTAATAATTTTGAAATACGGTATTGTTCATGTCACTTTTATCATTGACAGGTTGTGTATTTTAACAGCTGATAAATCGATGTAAAGATTTACCTTTATTTAGAAACTTTATTAGTTTTGCTCCAAGGTGTGGTAGCGCACCGCAAATTGAAAGTTACATGCCGTGCGATAAATTAGTAATGTTATTATATAAATGGCTTTGCAGCGAATAATATTGGCCGATAACTTTCAGATAATTTTGTTTTATAATAATAATCTAAATGCAACTAGACATGAAACTCGTCACTTTGACGAGTTAGTTATCCGCACCACGACAAACGCCACGTGCACGTCATACGTTGGAATATTGCACACAGATAAAGTTTATGGCATTATGACAAGAACTGAAGAATATGATATGCTGTTAGTGCTGAATTCTGTCAATTTTGTGTCATATAGTATATACATGCAAACAGTATAAGCTGTATACATATTACATACAGTGTAGAATAGGTGAAATTACGGGACCCGCCATTTATTCCAATTTTTAACATGGCGACGGTATCAAAATGAAACACTTAGATAGCAATTTCAGAAGGAAATTATCTCAGGAACAACATATTAACGTGTAGAAGAAATTTGAATACGTAAAATATAGATGCGCACCCTTTTAAATGTGATGAACTATTACGCAAAATATGAAAATACAACTTTTTTTATTCAACTGGCCATATGATGACGTCACAACATCCGATTGGCAAAATGTTTACATGAATTCGTATCTACAATCCAATAGCTTCCAGAAAACGTTTTAATCGTGATTATCACATTTTATTCTTACGAGCTATTACAGATTAAAATTTACTGTAAAGATGAAATTAATGACCCACGTAATTAAAATTTTTAGGCATGATGACGTCATAAAAATTAAAATATTTTTATCTCATGCTAAAGAAAGTTGATTGACCTACACAATATATAAATGTAGGAGAAAAAGGAATACAGATAAGCGTGATGCGCTCCATTGAATGTGATGAGCAATAACGAAAGAGACAAAAATCCTATATTTTACATTCGTGTGGCCATACGATGACGTCACAATGTTTTTTTAGCCTTATTGATGCATGATCCGATATCTACAACTCATCAACTTCTAGATTTTGTAATAAAAATAAACGGTTAACGGTTTACTTTAGAAACTATGACTGTTTAAAAAAAGACATAATTTTGACGATTTTTTAAGCTTTTTCATAAAAAACGCGCACAAATTGTCTAATTCAACGTGTTCGTATGGCGTTATTTAAACTGAAAAAGGTCTAAATTGTTTTCAAAATTACTAGGAAAGGCTTGAAAAATATAATTCAAGAGAAAAAAATATGTTTTTAACGCTACGTGCGCACCGCGCGCGTAAAAAATTGCGCGCCCGTGGGAATTTTTGACATGCTCAAAATGACAAGAAACGTGTAAAAAGTTGATTAGAAATTAATTTTGCGCATTTTGAAATTTTAAATGCGCGTGCACGCATAACTTCTTGTGAAACATGCCATTTTAAATCCGTAGAAAGTTTGCCCCTGATATGACTTAAATTTTGTCAAAGTGTCAATACTAAATGACTTTTGGTTTTTAATCTATGATCAATCATTGAAATTCATAAAATTGCGCGTAAGTCACGTTGCGCAACTATGACGTCATTCAAAAATAGGAGGTGCACAACTTCACATAAATGCCCATATGTTGTCAAAGTTATGAAATGTTATGTTTACACATTTTAGAGAAACACGACTCACAAAAAGGAAGGAAGGAAAGAAGAACTAGACATGAAACTCGTCACTTTGACGAGTTAGTTATCCGCACCACGACAAACGCCACGTGCACGTCATACGTTGGAATATTGCACACAGATAAAGTTTATGGCATTATGACAAGAACTGAAGAATATGATATGCTGTTAGTGCTGAATTCTGTCAATTTTGTGTCATATAGTATATACATGCAAACAGTATAAGCTGTATACATATTACATACAGTGTAGAATAGGTGAAATTACGGGACCCGCCATTTATTCCAATTTTTAACATGGCGACGGTATCAAAATGAAACACTTAGATAGCAATTTCAGAAGGAAATTATCTCAGGAACAACATATTAACGTGTAGAAGATATTTGAATACGTAAAATATAGATGCGCACCCTTTTAAATGTGATGAACTATTACGCAAAATATGAAAATACAACTTTTTTTATTCAACTGGCCATATGATGACGTCACAACATCTGATTGGCAAAATGTTTACATGAATTCGTATCTACAATCCAATAGCTTCCAGAAAACGTTTTAATCGTGATTATCACATTTTATTCTTACGAGCTATTACAGATTAAAATTTACTGTAAAGATGAAATTAATGACCCACGTAATTAAAATTTTTAGGCATGATGACGTCATAAAAATTAAAATATTTTTATCTCATGCTAAAGAAAGTTGATTGACCTACACAATATATAAATGTAGGAGAAAAAGGAATACAGATAAGCGTGATGCGCTCCATTGAATGTGATGAGCAATAACGAAAGAGACAAAAATCCTATATTTTACATTCGTGTGGCCATACGATGACGTCACAATGTTTTTTTAGCCTTATTGATGCATGATCCGATATCTACAACTCATCAACTTCTAGATTTTGTAATAAAAATAAACGGTTAACGGTTTACTTTAGAAACTATGACTGTTTAAAAAAGGACATAATTTTGACGATTTTTTAAGCTTTTTCATAAAAAACGCGCACAAATTGTCTAATTCAACGTGTTCGTATGGCGTTATTTAAACTGAAAAAGGTCTAAATTGTTTTCAAAATTACTAGGAAAGGCTTGAAAAATATAATTCAAGAGAAAAAAATATGTTTTTAACGCTACGTGCGCACCGCGCGCGTAAAAAATTGCGCGCCCGTGGGAATTTTTGACATGCTCAAAATGACAAGAAACGCGTAAAAAGTTGATTAGAAATTAATTTTGCGCATTTTGAAATTTTAAATGCGCGTGCACGCGTAACTTCTTGTGAAACATGCCATTTTAAATCCGTAGAAAGTTTGCCCCTGATATGACTTAAATTTTGTCAAAGTGTCAATACTAAATGACTTTTGGTTTTTAATCTATGATCAATCATTGAAATTCATAAAATTGCGCGTAAGTCACGTTGCGCAACTATGACGTCATTCAAAAATAGGAGGTGCACAACTTCACATAAATGCCCATATGTTGTCAAAGTTATGAAATGTTATGTTTACACATTTTAGAGAAACACGACTCACAAAAAGGAAGGAAGGAAAGAAGAATAATACAGAAAAAAAATATTGATCTCATACAATAACAAGGAGTTATCCGCTTGGTATACCAAGCGGATAACTAATAATACAGAAAAAAAATATTGATCTCATACAATAACAAGGAGTTATCCGCTTGGTATACCAAGCGGATAACTAATAAATTGATTTAAATTCTCGATAAAATAAAACTAAAAATGATTACCAATTAAAACACGCTACTAACCTACCTGTAAATTAAATATTTTATTTCATCATCAGCAATGTTAAAATATGATCAGAGGTGACAAGCTCTTTTACATTTTTCCGCTAAAATGTTGGTTTTTTGGTCTGTGCAGGCTTAGGCCTAGACTTAACCTTTTCGTACAATCCATTTTCAAAGCATCAAACATGGAGTTATAAAATTAGATACCTCCATGCATCAAATAAGCATACTGGTAATTAATAGAGTAGGCCTATACACATTTATTAAACCATTTTAGACTAGGCCATGAACATCTCGGCACTCGGATTTTGACCGTGGGAGTAAAGAAGTTATAAACGGCGCACTCTACAGGTGTGTTTCCCATCGCGCACAATAATCAGGCCTAGCCGACGCCTCGCGAAATTTCATTTTTTTTTTCTATCGTTGCAATTCGAGAAAAAAAAATTACGTCACGTGCGTGATACGAAATAACGAAATAATAATAATATACACTTTAGGTGCGTTATAAAAAAGATATAACTTGAATTAGGCCTATATATATATTTTTAAAGTTTATTTTTAAAAAGTATAATAATACAGTTATTTAATAATTCCAATTATTGGCCAATTTCATTTGTTGAAGATTATAACGCCATAGGCTAACTTCGATAAATAACTTCTATTTCTTTCTATTTTAATTGTTTGCTACTTCTTTATAAACAATAGGCACGCACTGTTGCGTAGTAAATTAACATTAGTCTCGGTGTATGTACACAACTTTTAAAAAATGCCATTTGCTCGACAATTTTTTTTTTTCAAAATGAAATACATGGTTACATTTTCTACATTTTAAACTAACTGATTATTGGTGATGAGGCGACTTTCCATTCATATATTACCTTACGCTCAGCACAGTTCAAAGTTTCTTTATTTTATAACGAATTAGGAAAGTTCAATAACTCTGGGCACCGGTATGCATGTATAAAGAAATTACATTATCCAATTTATTATCATAATAATTGCAACAAATTCTTTTTATAACATCTGACGATTACAAATATTCCTGCAAGTTATCGTAACAAAATTGTTATTTTAAAAACAAAATACTATTTTTCTAGATTATCAAACTTTAATAAGACACAAAAACATTTACTAAAACTGAAATTTTGTAAGTAATAATATTAAAGCGAGTAAAGGTATTGGATTAACGAATGCAAAAGCCGCGCTAAAGATAACATTTTTAAACTGAATTTCTTTTAAATTAATTCTTTTCATCTTCAACCTAAATGAAAAACTAAATTTAGACGAGTGGATGCAACAATGAACATACAATATTAAATTTGTAACGGCTTTATATATTAAATTATTTTATTATACGATAATTCCTCGTAACAAACGGTGTGTCGGTACTTCATTGTCTAATTCTAATCTATGGGTTGAAATAAAGTATCAACGGTTTATATATAAAAGTTCATTCATTTTAAGCCTATGGAACGTCGTTGAGGAATTAGCCTAAACTAATTCTTCAAGACTTAGGCTAAACAATAACCTGTTCAATACATATTGTAATTTGTCTTGTCGAATGATAGTGTGCTTGAAAAAGAAAATAGTGTGAGATTTGTGGAAAGATGTGAAAATTATTAAAAGACAACTCGGAATTCTATAACATCTGAAATTAAATTGCATTGTCAAAAAAGAGAATGATTATTTAGTTATTAATTACCCTTAGTAAGATACCACTGTATGATATTAAAAACATTATTTAAGACACCATTTATCTATAATATTTTAACGTTATTGAAAATATATAGAGCCTATATACTGTGTGTATGATTTTCGTTAAAGTCAAGATTGATTTTCAAGGAAATAAAAGTGAAAACAAGAATAAAAGTTGGGTATACTTCCACAAAAACCCAATGTAATGCTTAATAAATTGATAAATTAACTAATACAGCAATAAGTACAACGAACTACAATAGAAAAATTGTTCGTAAATCTCTAACAGTACGGTACAAAACATTAAGGTGATATTGTATAACTATTAATTCTAAAATTTATATGAGTTATAATTTTGTTCAGATGAATGAATAATGTAGTCGGAACCTTGTCTCTTGTCCACTTAGCACAACAGCTTTGTTTATTATTTTGCCGAATAATAACACGTTTTAGACAGTTATTCAACTTCGAAATGAGAGTGTATTTTTACATAACTTAATTCAGAATATTGGTATAGAAATTGTAGGGTACAATAAACTTAAACTGATCACAAAGTGTCGTTAGAACGAGATTTACTGATAAATATTGTTCATCACATTGTGACTGATTTGCACGATGATTACAAACGGTTACCATGGCAATTAACAGATAAAGATACAGGTATGAGAAGTATTTCTATATATGTGATACATTCACAACGTGAGGTGATCCACAAGGAGACAATCCTCTTAAAGTCGTTTCACACGCAAAGTTTACGATTGCGCGTACAGTGCGTTTCCACGGGGAACGAGTGCGTTTACACTATAATTGTACTGAAAAAATTACATGATAGTTATAATAATCAGATGGTTACATTTTAAAGATAAATTAATTTATTATAACTGTTTCGTTTATTAGACTTTTGAGAACGGAACTTTAATTTAATCAATCGGATCTTATTGGGTTATTATCTGACTGTACTGACAATCGCATGCAAAGTAAATATCGTAACTATATATTATATTATTATATAGAGTAACTAAAGAAAACACGACGAATTTAGGTTTGAACTTTTTAATATATTACATACAGTGAATTCCTTTTAAGCCCCCAAGCTGAACACACAGTGAAATTTGCTGCAGTGTTTTCAAAAATGCAACTTTATGATTGGAAAATCAGCGTGGCTTCAAAATCTGTACAGGTGCGTCAATATCAGAGTGCTCAAGTCTAGGAGAGGCTCACATCAAATGGCTCTCGGAAAGTGGTATTTAGCATGTTGCAGGGGAAACTGTTACAGAACAACGTGACATTTAAGAACGTTGGTCCCACTCTTGAGGCCTCCTCCCTGCCGTGTTCAGCCTTTAATGTCACATAAACGCTTTGGCCTACGGTAACGGAAACCTAACTACAGTGCACTCAGCGACGTAGTGAAAATAAATGCCAGCCCAGGCATACATGTTATTTCGATAATTGTTTGTTTAACTTTTTGTTGAAATATAATTATTTATTTTGACTGTTCATAAAGACATAATTCGAGTTTATGGTCACGAATCTTTATATCAGCAACCAATTATACACCACAGCATCATTTCTGCGCAATACGTCATTAAGTTATAATTTGTATTTGTAGTAAAATATTAATTGGAAATTAATTTGTAAACATTATTATATTAAAATCATGAAGGAATTTTACTAATTAATTCCTCCAAGGTATGATTCGATTTTAATTGAGCCATAAAAATATTTATTCTGCCATAATTATCTTAAATGGTGTTGTTACTTGTAGCCGTCTTCTGTTGAAGACACAAGACCGTCATTGACGAATACAAAGCATCCATTGACTTCCCTGCTGGTCTTTTAAAGTTTTCTTTCTTATCTTAGTTTTTTATCTATCTATAAGTACGTATACCATCAAATTATTTGTGTAAATAGTTCGTTTTAATGTCATTTTCCCCTTTTTTTTGTGGGCTCGTCACACTTTTACTTTACAATACTTTTTACAATATATTTTCTATGTATTAATGATAGTTTGTATTATACAAATTACATTTTTTTCTGTTAAATTATGATCAAGTTATAAAATAGTGATTTTATTTTTCTGAATTTAAAAGGTAATTTACAGCTTAAACAAAACCTATTGGAATCTTATTCAAAAATTCTTCGTGGGCCCATATTCTGCTATTAAACCTTTCCGAACATTTTTTTTACTGTGTGTACACATTTATAATATTATTCTTTAGTATTTATTAGTGTTATAGTCTTGTATAATTGTTAAAAATTAATGAAATAATTGCATCATATCTAGCCTAATATTATCATTTAAAAGTGTTTCTTTTGAAACATAAAATAGCTTTTATATCAAATGTGGTGATGATTAAATCAAATTGATGGAAATAATACAATTTGTATCATTAAAGAAAAAAAAAATCTGAATACCATTTTTAATTAATGTCACTTAATACGGTAGTTATCCACTTTGACCAAAAATTGGATCGAAAAGAAAATGTATGTATCTCAAAAACTGTAATTTAAAGCAATAAGCCAATAAGCTTTTGGTTGAATATAAGTATATAATAATAAGAATATAATATAATAAGTGAAAACATATTTTTATTAGTGATTAGGCCTAACTTTATTAAAACTACAAAATAATCTATTCCGAGTCTGATTTTATTATTCTTTATTTTTCATGTTTTGGGGCGACAATACAACTTTAATGTTTTAAATCTAGTATTTCGGGGCGATTTTATCACTTGCGCAATATTTGTCAATATTCAACATGCAATCTCTTCTCTTCGGCTTCTCTTCCTAAATTCATTGAAATAGGCCTATTTATTGGTATATAAAACACTGATAAATAACAAACAAAAGTAATAATACAAACAAATCTAACCATACATTTTCATAAAATTTGCTGCTTAGGCCTAAATACCTTTGAAATTGGAAAGATTCAACTAGTAGATAAGTATAGAATAATGATTGATTCACTAAATATAGGTCAAAATACGATTATCAAAAGTGACAAAAATCTTGTTAAAAGAAAGATTGGCATAATTCTACATTGTGGTCGGCATACATACACACAGATTGATAGTAATTAACCGAAATACGTAATATACCAATTACTGTAGCCTATATTTTCAGCGGTAAAGTGTTACGCCTGCTCCGACACCAATTTCCGCTTTACATCTTTCTTCGCGCTAATAATAATAGACCTACACAAAAGACCTATAGATAAAACGCCGTGATTGAGAAGATACCAAGTATAAAAGTACTATTTTCACAAACCTCAGGCTATGGATAATGAATGGTATTTAGCGGACAATTTTGTTTGTGAATTCCGAATGCAATCTTTGCCAACTATTATCATCTGTGTCAAAATAATAGAGAACTAGGCAAGGGTCAGGAAAACAATGATGAGGGTCTCAACAAGTGTTCTTTGTTATGATGCAAGCCTACACAACCATTCATTGACGATTGACTTACATTTTAATGCAATTTCCATGTTTACTATACCAAGAAAGACAATTTGGTCTACTTTAGATGTTTCTGTATTTTACTACATAAGCAATATCATATGAGATCCGCCCAGTTATACTGAAATTAATACGATAGTATAGATATAGGCCTAATCAGGACCCTTCCCTACTAAACTCCAAATAATGAGGTGACCTCATGTTTTATTATTTATCACCATATTTCACGAAATAAACTTGTAAATGAATCTATAAAAGGCATTGAATGGTTTCAAAATTTGAAATTATATTTTGTCTACTATAGGATTGTCCATAGAATAAAAAAAAAACCTCTGACCCCTGGCAATTCTATAAGAAACCGTATGAATCTAAAACTATTGCAACTTTCGAATCTACCACATGATCGAATCAGGTTAAATAAAGAATAGGCTACACCAATCAACATTTTAACTAAATTCAAACGCCCTCGGATCAAAATGCCTTCACGTTAATGTTTTCTTTTCATTATAAACCATTTTTAACTGCGGCCTTATGTAGCCTTTAAATATTTCACAGGTGTACAATGGTATGGAAGTGTTTCTAGTACCTGGTTGCCTAAGGTATCTTTGCTAGCGGTCACCTTTTTTTTTTAGTTTACCTGCACGTACCTGTAACTACCGGCCACTAAAACGGGACAGCACACGTGCTTCATGTCACAAAATTCAAACTAACAAGGGACAAAGACACGACCTCTGTTTTAATTATTAATTAGGACAATTAATTTGGAGTATTAATAGTTATAATTGCTTTACTTCATATTTTATTTACATTACTTTAAGTGAAGAATGTAAGAGCACGTTCTTCTGCTTGGTAAAGTTTATTATTAAGACAAATAACACAATGACTTATTACTACAGTATAACCCCTCCTTTGGAACATCCTCAGGGGACCCGCCTTTATTAAGGGACACTCCTATGAGGGGTAACTTTCTCATGAAACGAACAAGTAGTGGCAATGCTTTAACAATCTTGACAATCTTGTTCTCATGCCTTTACTTATGTTTATTTATTTATTTTATTCCTTTCAGTAAAGACAATACAAACATACATAAAACGTGAAAGTGGAGCACTGAGGAGAGACAAAAGCTGTCAAAGACTACTATCGCCAAAGGGCGTGCCTCTCCAACATTCATACAGATATGCACTAAAAACTAATTATTGTATTATATAAAATTGCACTATAAAAAAATATATATATAAATATGAATACAGGATTAAGATTATAATATACAGCATTTAAAATTACCCACTATTAATGAATCAAATCACTTTAGATTAAGTTACTACAATCATGAATTTGATTAAGGTGATTACTAAGCTTTCTCTTAAAATAGGTCCAAGAGTTACAGACGAATGTATCTTTGACATCCAAAGGCAAGGAATTCCAGATCCTCACAAATCTAGCAGGAATGCTAAATTTACCCGAATCCGTAAATTTTTTCAACATGGCGAAAGCTAGACACTATCTTCCTTGTGCCACTGAGATAGGCGAGTTGAATTATACTGCATAAATTCAGGGCAAACGAAATTTAATTTAGAAATTGATTTTATAAAATCATTTAGGCCTATATGATTAACCAACACTGAACCACACAAACGAGGAAGAAAAAAACAACACGAATACCCGATTACAAACGTCTCTTTGTTGTTAAAAATAGAATGAACCGTTTCATTTGAATTAACTTTAATTAACTTAAAATATCAAATCACAGGTGAATTAAAATAATCAAACAAAGGGAGTTGGCAAATGCGAGCGTTGAGCGCGTGGCTTTACGCGTGGTCATATTGGAATTCAACAACTTTCAAAATTCGAAGACAACAGCCACGTGTAAAAAATAAACTTTAGCTCAAGTAATTTCCTCAATTTTAAGTGTAATTTCTGCTTGAAAGCAACCCAAACATGATAATCAGAAACAATAACAAGATATCAACAACAAGTTTCGGAAATGTTTTCATTGACGATTTGTACTTCACAGCATGGGTTTCAGCAACAAGCTACGGATTAATATCAATTAAATTGTAAAATCATCAATTATTACTGTTACAATACGAGTCAATACTTTGTCACCTTTTTAACGACAATGTACCCAGTGAAGTGTCAATACACCACGCGTGGACCTCTTGTGTGTTCAGATATTGTTTTGTTTACATCTTTCTATATCTTTTTAATTATTTGAAATAATCCGAAAGGATACAATAAATGTTTTGTTTTCAATTAACTTTTCTTAGTTCGCGTGTATTTTCATCATAACCAATTACCTTTTTTGTCATTTCAAAAATATGTTAAAAAGTTTGTATAAATCGGGTTCTTATAGCAATCGGCGAAAGTGGTCTAGTGGTAGGAACCCACGGCTTAGTCGTGGAAATTACTGAGCATTCGTAATAGAGTAGTTGAAACACCAGGAGACGCCAATTTTGCAATACATTTCCACACTTGTAACGAACGAGGGAAATTGTGTGTTTTAACAACCCATATTCAGGAAACTTCGTTAAAGAAACACATTGTTGGGTCCACAATATTAATTAGGAAGGTTTTCAGTATCATCTATCTTCGGCAGCAGCATTATCATCTGAAGTTTATTTTGGACCGTTATTGTTATCACCATCGCCATCAGAATCATCATAACCTCACCCCTACTACATCATCAATCATCACAATTATTATCACGACCACCAGCACCGATAGGCCTATATTCTTACTATGAATTTCTAACCGCACATTACACTTTTCCTAAACATTACAATGTCTAAGCTGAGCATTAATCCACCATCATTGCAACTTCCAGTTACCATCAACCACATAACGACTTTACATCCAAGAACAGTACATAACAACGTCTTAACAATGTCAAGAGCATGCATCATATCTAATCGTAAAACAACTGACATCGCACGCAAACGAAAATCGTATCACTGTGTGTTTTAATTACGACCGTTGTTTTCGTTATATCGTTTGTCACTTCTTCGTATTTATTCAATTAAAAGTGTCTTCTGATTATTACTCAACGATATGAAAAAATAGTCATTCACAGGCTCACATTCGGAGAACGGAAGACATTTTCTGCTGCATTTAATTCCAGTACTACAAACGAGATCATAATTAAGAAGGAATATAAATGAATTTCAACATTGATGTTAATAATATGAACAAAATGAAAAGAAAAGTTGAAAATAAAACAAAACAAAACTTTTGTTCATACTATTTAAAAAAATAATAATAAACTGTTTCGTGCATGTTTTCACGAAGAATATGAAGACAATTTGTTTAAAGGACTACTTTAATGTTGGTTTACATTGTGTCAAACACACTTTAACGAAATCGCAATTGACACAAACAATGTGAACTGACCATAACGATCATTACAAAATGGTGAATATAGCACATAGTGACCTGGCTTTTTTAAACAGATTTGTATGCACGTTGGGCCTATCTACCTTCCATCGTACGTTCTTATAGCGTAGAAATCTCGAGGATTTGTTCATTGGGACATCGCCGTAAATCACAATCTGTGTAATGTTCATTTCTAGGGCTTTGAAACTATTATACACGTATTACGCAGGCTTAACGATACAGGAGTTAATGTCAATTTGAAAATGTTGTTTAAGTGATAACAACGATCACTTAGTAGAGTCTTTTATTATCACAGGGAGTGAGTAGGCCTACTTCAAAAGAGATTTGTGATGTCGTGATTTAACACGCGTTCATATTTATCATTTCATTACATCCACGGCTTTTAGGTGATATATCCATTATGACTTTATATTCTTAATATCGCTCATTTATTGTATTATAAATTGTACTATAAAGCGTTTTCTTTTATTCATTTTTAAATGTAATGTTTTCCAGTAATTTACTATCAGTGTAAATTGATATACCTGCTTGAAAACCCCATAAATACTAATTATATTGAATATAATTTCAAACACATTTGTTAGAAATATACCTAGCGAAATGAAATAGTAAAATACCTTTAGAATGTATAAAATAACACAATTTCGTTATATAAGTAGAAACAGCATCGTTTATATGACAGGCGGATGTGAAAAGAAAATTTAAATTAATGACTTGGTACTTACTAAACTGTAAAGATACTTAAGTTTCGATAAATTGAATGATATCGATCTGCTACCTAATATAGTGTTTTCTGGTATGATGTAAACATCATTTACTCGCTAAATGTCTGCTACGCCTTTATATATTTCCAATTTATTTTTTCAAATGTCAAATTTAATTAGAACAATCAATTATTTTTAAAAAAATCGTTACTTATGATATTATAGTTTATATATATTTTATTTCATATATTTTGTATTCATCAGTCAATCGTAAACAGAACTTTTATCTTAAAGATGAAATAAATCACTATTATTTTCTTTTTTAGAACTACTGTACACTAGCGTAGTTCTAACTAAAGCTCTGTCTACACCATCAAACCAAAACAAAAATGGTAGTGATATACCCAAATGTGGTATGGCATCATCATGTCCATTTTTTGTCACATAAGGGCTTTACGCGTAAACAAATCTTAAAGGCCCATTTACACTAGGGCGATAACGATCGACGATAAAAATATAAATGTGCATTTTTCATACCTAAAACAAAAGAATTTTTAAAAGTTTTTTCCACACGTCCAATCAAATGACGTCATGATTAGTAAGAGCAATAATATCGTTACAATACAACGATGTTATTGTTTTCATTGATCATGACGTCATTTGATTGGATTTTCAAAAATATTATTTTTATCAAATACAACATACATGATTATCCTATAGTCCAAGAACGAAAAATGTTCTGATTTCTTTCGTTTTATCCACGAAAAATGTATGTTTATCTATTTATCGTCGATCGTTATCGCCCTAGTGTAAATGGGCCTTTAAAAAAGTAATAAAATATATTATAATGACGTATGCCTAAATTCATTTCATTTGGTTTGGTCAAAAACAATTACAATAACAATGCACAAGAAACATAATGAGAACAAGCATTACTAGAAAAGAAAAAAAGGTATAAACATTCCACACTGTTGATTCCATTTCTAAATATATTATCATTAAACAGAACTTTTATTTAAATTAATAAAATAGATTTTAAATGTGTCGCTATTAACTTCTAGGCCTATATAACAAAAATAGTAATTCATTGTCTTATTATGACCTACCAACAAGGGTCCCTGAGATACTTCTTGATATGAAATATCTAATCAAACTCTTATTTTGGTCATACCTCATGAGGTATAATTCCAAGGTCTTACACATATTTTACTTTTGTACGATTTGTACAGTTCATTCGTGTTTTGTGTGTGGAAGATAAACAAACAAAACTCGGATGTGAAAGCGCTTTTAATCATATACATTTTAAAACATGTATACGCCGCCTATGGAATTGTGTTCGTTATTCTATTAGTTGACGACGGTTTTGTAATACGGTGACATTGATTGTCAAAGTCATAAACAAATATCGTGTGAAAATATAAAATACTGTTTTAATAATAAATAAAAATGAAATTAAAAAAAGATTTGGTAAATAGCCAACTCTTAGTCATGTTCTACCACAACAGTGATGAAATTAAGTATTCATACCTGTCATAACAATAATCGTGGGATTTTACTTTAAAAATCATGTTTAAAATTATTAATGATGACAAGGCTATGTAGATATCATATTCGTTGTCTGTTATCATTACTAATTGAAAGCAGACTATTCCGAACTTTATATTTTGTTCTTGCGTTGTCTTGCCGTTTACTCACGAGCGGACGGTATAACACCCGGCGAACACGCTCTCCCCAGGCTATGCACCACCGAGAAAAAAGCGCCGCAAAATAGTGTTCACAGCCTAGATGAATATTACAAATCCCCTGTTGAGAAATACAAAATACAAACATATTTACAGGAATTGCCCCTTGGCTAAATTACGTCATGTTCAACTATCTTTAACGCCTTCAGTAGCGGGAAAGACGTTGAAGACGTTATAAATAGATATATCTGATGGTTGCGGGGAGATAATGATGGGAAAATACCTAGTACCGGGTAACTGTGTGGGAAGTTATCAAAGTTATATCAATCTCTCTATCACTGTTAATAATGTCAGAAACAGACCACACCACATTACACAGCGTTGTACACAATCATGATAGGCCTATACGACATCCTCAAACCTCTTGGTATAACATCTTCATGCTCTAACAAAGAGGAAATTTTACTTTTTGACAATAAAAAATAGTTTGCTTTCCAAGCTGCAACCGTAAGCCAATTTTCCACTAGGTGAATTTGTTCGCGCGAATCGAAGGCGTCAGCTAATACTCATGCGTAGAGAAGGATTTGGAAGACGTAAACTGGAATACGCATGCGTACAAACTGACGCTTTCGATTCGCGCTTCTCGTAACTGCACACAAACAAAAATAAGAGGCTTAAGCGAAAGTAAAAAAACGAAGCTGAACTCAAATGTATGCTTTCTGCAACACATTTAGGCCTAATGTTTAATTTTGTTTTGCTATGTTTTCAAAGAATTCTTTGTTGACGTATTGTTGAAGCGCTACCTGTCTTCATTCGATCCTCTCTGTTCATATGACATATGAGTGTTCCTTCTCATTCTTCCAAGGCGTTATGATTCGACTGGAGGTGTGTGAAAGGTTCAAGCCAAAGGCCTAAATGTCAATACTATAGGCAGTAGCGTTGATGACTTCATAATGCAACCTTAAATAAGTACCAAGTGATGAATATCATAACATACCATGGAACGCTCTTCCCCACCGTGATAAACATTTGTGTCCTAAACTGTGGCTTATTTTCCAGGTGCTACGGCGATTTAAACAGGCCTCTCCCGCTAAGGTATCGCCCAGAGCATCATTTTACTACTAAGACACTTTGCAGATAAATTGAAATTCTTATAGCTAATAATACAATATGAAAAAAACTTGTTGTGTGAACAAATATTGTATTAGTTGGAATTAGTTCTTGTCGTGAGGTGGTATATTGTAAATTGGTTACCATGAGTTTGGCCTCAATCCAATAGGCTTGCATTTCATTTAAATGTATTGAAAGCACACATCAAAACCTAACAAATATAATATTTTAAAAAATGAATGAACGTCAACGAAATTTAATATAGCAGTGGGGTTAAGCGCATCAAGATTGTTGAGCATTTTACAATGGAGAGGCTCAACGTTTTTCTTTTTTGCGATACTTTTTCAAATTAATATTTGTCTATTCCATTTTAGGAACGTGTACTATATACTATTTAAAAATAGCACTTGTTATGGTAACAAATACTTTAACAATTAATACAGTAAAAAAAAATATCAAAGGAATTGTTAGTTAGGTGGTTGGCCACCAATCAGAGATTCTCGGTTAAAATCATGATTGTTCTCAATCATACAAATGATACAAATATAAATAACTAAATCTAATTGATCGAATGTCGATGGCTAGGTCAATAAAATAAAATAGATTTTTTGACGTCTAAATCAGTTTAGACGGCGAATATTATACTAAATTCGATGCATTCATTCATCAGCATATCGCGTTGCACACTATTTCGCAAAATTGTTTACAAAAAAATTAACCTGCCTCAGTAGCTCCTCTTACCGTGCAATAGAACTAACTAATGAACGGCAAGTGATACGAAATCAGCGAAACAAATGGAAAGGATACACAAGTTATGTTTAATATATTAATAAGAGAATTTATTTTCCGCATTGTCAACTAAAAAAAAATATATATAATTGTCGATCAATAATATTTTTAATAGAACTAATAATAAACTAAACATAAATAACTAGTAAAAAAAAAGTAATAAGACCGGCCTTGTTTAATGGCCGTATACAATATAATATCAATATTCACTATTTAAAATTAATTGTCAGTTTTTCCTAATTTCACTCGCTTTCCTAAATGTATCCTTCACTGTCACCTCCACAACGGTAATTGTAAAGATGAATTATTCGTCGCCCACCTTCGCTCTCTTCACCTCTTCAACCTTATCCATACTATATTCTACAATCGTTTTATTTTAATCTCTTCAACAGTCAAATAAATCAAATATACTGAATCAATAGTCACTTGCTTCATTTGTCTTATAAATTAATCCCGGTGTTCTTTCGATAACTTGTATGTTTTGCCTATCCATTGTTATTTTTGATTTTAAATAGCAACCAGAGGGATGGAAGGCGACGCTTCCGGACTAAAATACTAAATTAATAATCTGTGTATGACAAGCGAATACGGTCAAAACAAAGGAATACAAATAGATAAGTTATTCGACTTTATACGCATGTCAGAGCGTCACACAACGCGGGAAAACTATCGCCAAAAGCAGGAGATAATTAACAATCAAGACGCAATCATGTTACTATGATTTATGTAGGCTACACAAACGATCAAACGATAATAAATGATGCTTTTAGATCACTGCTACACAACCGAACGGAACAGTTAATGAATAGATGACGGGTATTAGTAATAAACCTATAGAAGAAAAACCGGTTTCTCGTCGTAGCCGGTCTAATGTTTTTCTTCAATATTTATCTTCGTATAACTATCAAAGGCTTTTCCAGTCTTTGATGTTAGATCATAACAAATGAGGCTTTTAGTCTCTTAAGAAAAGCAACACGTTCAATTATGGAACAAACCAATGTAACCTTGTGGCAATTATGTATTGTTATTCAACGAGATGGCTAATATTTTTCTAACTTTCTGAAAGTAAACCTTTAAAAAGCAAAATGACATAGTGCTTTCAAGGAATGTGATTGTATTTTATCTTCTCTCCCCATTAAAGCTAATTACCTACATTGTGTTGCTCTCTTCCTCTAAACCTACTATGTTGATTTAAATCCACTTAAGAGATATAATACTTAACGGTATTATGTTCACACAAACCATGCATTTGACGAGTAATATTTTATGTTCTATCAACATCATCGACACATGTTTACAGCAAAACTTAAATATCAAACGCTGCTTCATTTTCCAGAAACCATTGTATCTCATCTTCAGTATAAATAAATGTGATACTTGATAGTTAAAACGTATGAGTACTCTAATGATTGGTCGTGTCATGATTTTAATGTGATTCTAAAACAAAGCTCGCGTTTTAAAAATTACAATGATTATTCATAACCACGTGATGGTTCTCAGCCAATCAATTTTGGTCTCAACTCATGGGCAATAAAACTGGACCGCAAAGTCACAAAAATAAAAGGTCTTTAATTTCATAGATGTTATTCAGTCGAACCGCTGTGTTATTTTATATTGTAATATGATATCTATTGATTTATAAAGATAATATTGTGTGAGTTTACATGATATCAATTAATATTGTCTTTCAATTGGTTTTAGGCCTTTTTTATTTATTTTTTCTGTATAACAAAATTATAATAATCTCATTCGTTTAAAACTATAAATAAATATATTGATTTTTTTTATTTTATAGAATAATCATTCATCATACAACTTTTATTAATATCAATAAACAAAGTATGATCATGATATGATGATGACGTCATATGATTTTATTGGTTTGGATATGGAAAAATACATTTGTTTAGATTGCATATTTGCATTAGCAATTTTCATTACAATATTTTATTTTGTGAAACAAAATGAGAAATCAGGTCAGTAGGAGTATTCTGATCTTTTCCTTAAAGTGAATTTGTCTGGCCAATAAGCTTTAAAACGAAAACAAAATGAGAATCTGTAAAATTATCTGTTATGTGTTTTTCATAAATAATTATCAATAATTACTTACACATCATCGCATCATAATTAGTGTTAGCTTATCTGTACATTGTCATAATGAGTTAGCGATGAAACTGCTTCGTGAAATTGATAACACACAGGAGAAAGTTTAATTTACGACACCGTTAACTGATGAACTAAAGCCATTACGGTGAGTGCGCGTCGTGCTAAGGTACTGCTAGCATTTCCAGAAACACGAAAGTGGTATTAACGCGGCAAAAAACGCAGACGATAACTGGCGTGTTTACGATCCAAGTGTGTTTTGTTCTTTGCGTTTACTTACGGAGAAACATGTTAATTATCCCGTTAGAATAGTAACATGAAAAATCCACAGGGATTTAAGCGTTGATGTATATAAACAATAACGCGCAAGTATTTGTAATGGATATGGCAACGTTGATATTTGATAGGCGATTTAGAATTATCTTGTCAAAACGTACCAGTGATGATTAGTCGGCGTGGGAGCTAAGTCCCAGAGTAGATGAAACTTGCACAAAGTCAAAATGTAAACTATTCATTATTTACTACGTTTGTGCTATTATAGTTTGGCAGAAAGACGTGGTAAAATACACGAATCTAAAGTGCTTGTAATCACTCAATTTGATTTCCAATAACAAGCAGTGTTGTGCACAGGTTCGCGAGGTTAAACATAATCAGGTGAGATCAGAAGTTTACTAGAATCTGATTGGTCGAATGTTTTATGACGTTTGTTGAGTGATGACCGCAATAAGTATTTTTGCTATCTCGACTAAATCCACACTTGTTGAAATTACTGTCAAACTGAGTAGCCGATTACCGGTACTGTATCTATAATGTCTACAGTATCATAGCCAAATTATATGATACAGTGTCACACTGTTTACATGCTGATATCATAAGGTCATACACACCTAGGAATATAATTCCATATGTGTAGAAAACAAAAACATTATGGATATTGACAAGTTTGGAACATGATTAGGCCTATAAATAAATTTAATTTAAATTTTAGATCGATTGACAGTTTTTTTTATATAAACAATTTAGATACATTTTTTTCATCAATATTTCAAATTTTAAAGATAATCTTATGTGAAACGCAATTTTACTAATGATAGTATTTTCCTCTAAAATGTATATCAACTACATATTAGATTCAATATAAAATGCATCCTTATGCAACGAATAATCTACACAAAGAACATACAATACAGATAATAGCATCATAAGGTACATGCATATAAATCATTATTAGTCGTGTATCGATATTTCTATACGATGTACGCTGTGATATCATAGTGATTAAATCGAATAAATCCGAATTAGACAGAGCAGGAATGACAAAAAAAAAATTGAGTAATCGGTGAGATACGAACGAATTTTGTTCAATACAATGCCTGATAGGGAAAACTGGATGTTATTGCAAATTAACAATAACGACAATAAATGAAAAATGTAGCTGGCATTGTTGAAAACGTGTCATTCCAAGATACGCTTAGCATTTTTAACACTCTGTGACGCTTCTATCTATATCAACAACCGGTATATTTTACGAGGACAGTGATGCGACAGAGAACGGCAGGCTAGGCTGGGTAAAGAACAATTATGATTGCCAGGTTCTCCGCAGGGCTGCGGTGTGTATAGATTAACCACCAGTATTTTTACTGCTATATTTCACAAATTCACTTGAAACTCATCCATCAGGCTAATAACCACGTCAGTTTGTTTTAAACTTCATTACAGCATCAGTTTCACGTGTCAACACAACGCTGTTTATGAAGCCGAAAATTTCGTTTGTTTGATGCAAACATAAACATCTAAAGCTTGGTTACCAATAGGACGCAACGCAGGAACGTAAGCACAGGTAATTTGACCAATCACAACGCGATAGATCATCTTCAATCCTGTCGTGATTGGTCAAATTACTTGCGCTTCGTTCTTGCGTTGCGCCCTTGGGAATTGAACCAAGCTTAAACTATCTACAAGTGCGTAATATGCGTAACGTAACGTGCGTAAAGTTCATACGTAACATGCGTAACGTCTGTAGACTCTGGAACGCGAAGAACATAGATTAGACGTTTGACCAATGACACAGGCAACGGCTGACGAGTGTTTTGCGATAGTTAGCCGTATTCCTTCTTCACGTGCGTCCCTTACGGTAGCTAGTGGTAGAGAGAACCCAAAATTTGTTTCACACACGCGTTATTTGATGTAATACACACGTATCTTTTTAAAAAGAATATGCCTTAAATCACCATACATGTATGCCACCATGTGCAGAAGCTTATAATATCGTGATGATATCGTGTTGATTATTCGTACATTTATCTATACACTTATCTATTCCCCTGTTTACTTATCGCGTAGTTTGTAAATCATCGAAAATGCTAACTTAAAAATAGATTCAGTATTTTGATGAACTCCCTGCTGCTGCTGAAAGCTAGCTGGTGAGGAAGACAAATCGTTCGTAAGCGATTTGATAGAATTATTCAATTAAGTGGTGCATTAGTCCGGTGGTTTATTTGCTGTATTGAAATCTCAGAACAACTAGTCATTAATCTCCGGGTTAAAAAGAGACATAAGTACATATTTTTCGACTCTACTAAACAAATCTGCAATACGGGATATCATCGGACATTTTTATTCATGTGACGTCACTTGCTTCAGGGTTTAAATGCGTGTAAAAATTGAGAGTCAGCGCGTACATAACAATAGCAATCAATTTAATTATAATTACTATTTATTACTTTATTTACTTATTGTTGTCAGCAGTGCAGTGGGTAGATTTGCATTTAGCAATCACATATATCATGTTTTCTTTTTAATTTCAATGTTTAGATAAAGTAAATAAGAAAATAGTTTACATGTCAATACTAAATTATTGTCTTGCATGATAATTTATTAATAAAAATGAGGAGTAATATTTGCAAAGATATACAAACACCCGATTCTGTGGCGTTCAGCAGACTCTATGTGGAAGAATGTTGCCAGTCTGTCAGATACCTATCTAACTGTATTAAGTACCTTTAATTCAATTCAATTCAATTCACTTTTATTTTAAGAACAAAGTCCATATCATAACAAATAAAAAAAATCTATACCACATGTCGCACATAATAATGCCGTCGGAAAACCGTCGGTTTTCAACTAGGAGTGAAAAAAACAAACAAAAAAACAAAAAAAACAAAAAAAAACAATACACGATATCTCTGTCATTAGGTTCCTATTTAGAGACAATGTATAACGTCATCGGTTGATACAATAGTTTCAAAGATGTAGCATTAACATAACTAGACGTGTAATGTCAATACAGTAGCCCTATATAGTAATAATAACAATATTTCACTACGGAATTCACTAAGTAAACATAAAAATAAAGTTTATATAATCATATGAGCAGCTACAATATCATATTTTGATATTGCAAAATGATACTATGTGAAGGCATTGGAAACACAGTTACTTGTGTATTCACTTAATATTAATTTACTGATCTATAGGAAATCTAGTAGGACGTATCTGACATATTATAAATATGTATCTGTTTATCATTATAATACTATAATTATTGTTCCTTCTGGTAATTTGTTACCGCAAAACTATTAATTTTATTCAATTGCAATTCATTCAAAAAAGCCTCCAGAAATTGGAGAGATACAGTACATTAAAATTACAAAACAAACAATGTAACGAGTGATATATTAATTAGATTGATTAGATCAATTTTATATAGGCCTATTATTAATTTTCCTACTAAAAATCATTGTTTATGGCAAACTCACAAGATTATTTAATAATTAAAAATGTATTTATGAATGAATGAATTAAAATAAAGTAATTGATTTTACTATTTTGAACTATACTATAAGCTTTAACAACAGTAATTTCCAATAATTAGGCCAACATTTAGTAACATTAGGCCTATATTTAAAAGATAACATTGATGTATTAAATAACTAAAAATCTCTAAAGAAAGAAAGACAAATTAGTTTGTTTCTTGGAAATAGCATTAAAATGACTAATTTATGTAAAAAGAAATATTCGCCGCCCACATAGTTAATTACAGTATATACAAGATCGACTGATAACAAACGAGTTATATTTTGATACAAAATGTATATATAATCAACATCGACCCAATCTCATGTCAATCATATTAAATAAATAATTTCTGAACGTCACAATTATCTATATCAATAGAGTATCATGTAATAATTGATATCTTTTCATATGCTTTTCAAATTAATTAGTTTTAAATATAAAACGAATTATAGGCTTAAAAATGACTTAAATTGCCATATTTCTTTCAAATAGAAATGAAAAGTTCTGTAAATAAAATCAAGCTGAATATAAAACATAACCCAAGCGATTTCATGACAGATCGTTCTAATCGCATTGTATAATTACTTATGATTGCAACGCGATTATTGTCTTTTAATATATGTGGACATCGGATTAAATGATTATGATTGTTTGCTAAAAAGCAAATTAATCGAGACCCCCGGTGAATAAATGCCATGGTTTTCGTTTTATAGAAATGACCAGATCATTTTCGCACCAGGGGAGCAGAAATTATATAGTTTAATTTATAAAAGAAGCGGTGAAAGGTAGGTTGCCACTTAGACGCAACGCGAGGACGTAAGCGCAACGCAAGTAAGTTTACCAATCACAAGCGAAGGATTATTCGAACTGTCACTTGTCATTGCCCAACTCGCTTGCGTTGCTCTTACGTCCTTGCGTTGCGTCCTAGTGGGAACTTAACTTCAGATTGAGAATGGTTAACTGTTTTATATTCACAGGGATTGGGCCTGTAATAAAACGATGACTACGTATAGCGTCATACCCAGCGTGCAATTCACGATATATTGATACATGCCTATCGGAAAACTACCATTTAAACGCTTACTTACGCTATACTAATCCATCATATTATGAAAAAATAACCTTGGTGTGGATTGGTTTCCCATCATGAGAAACTTGAGCTTTTAGTGACATAGAAATGTTACTGTGGCGCAGATGTCATTATTATAGGGACATAGGCCTACCTGTACCACCACCTACCTGTACCACCAACTAATAAGGAAGAACCGAAGCACCCACCAAACTGAGTTGTGAGTTGAGACACTCGGAACACAAAACAACCTCTAGAAAATTATTAATATAGACATTGACAATCACGAGTTCCATCATTGCCCCAAATATTATTCGGTCGACAAAAACACACTCTCTGAACCGGGAACTGCTTTATCATCTCGCAAAGAAACATATGTGAAACAGATTGAATACGGTATATAGATGACGTTACTTTATCCAGTATTCTATTATCGACTTCTGTAGGTCCATTAGTTTGTAAACGATTTGTAGCTATTAAAATAGAGTGTGGCGTTTGTTGTAAAACATGCTAGGCCTAGCTATTAAGCAAGTGGATTTGTGTTGGTATTTTGTTGTATGCTGAACATGAATAATGGTCGCATATACGTTGAAAGAAGACCACGCCGGCCAGGTAAAGCAAAATATATGTATATACATTTTCGGAAAGATAACAAGCAGGTGTTTTTCTGGAAATATGTACCTTGTTCGAAGGGAATAAATTAACAGTGCCTGTCACAGAAGTAGGTGACTTACTGTAATGGAGCAATTTGATGAATTATTGTACGAATAACCCGATCAGTAGAATAACAACAATAAACTGAATAAAATAATGATATTAATAATGATGCTTTTGTTGAAGATTCTATTGTTATTTATGGTAATGATGACATGATGATGATGGTGATGACATGATGATGATGGTGATGACATGATGATGATGATGATGATAATGATGACATGATGATGATGGTGATGACATGATGATGATAATGATGACATGATGATGATGATGATGATGATGATGATGATGACATGATGATGATGATGATGACATGATGATGATGATGACATGATGATGATGATAACTTACGCCTGATAGATTAAATACATGAGTGTATAAATAATCAAATAAACAATCAAATAATGTATGTGTATTATAAAAAAAAGTACATTAATTTGTTCTTATGGCACGGAGTCTTTTTCCTTAAACAAAAGATCATATTATAATTAGTGAATATTTAAGGAAATACTTTGAAAATGTAATAAAATGACATATTCACACTTCAAATCGGTTTGGGACGGATTTTTATCTTTTATCTTTACAAAAAGTAAAATGGAACTTGGGTATAATTGGAAAAAGGTTGAGGTTGATGTTAATGAAAATGAGAAGGCCTGACAGTCAGAATGGTACTAATGATATAACGATTGACCATGCGGTGTAAATTATGACACATCATTTTTACACATATTATTGATATTATAAACTTCAACATTTTGTGATAAAAATACATCAAAGAAAATGAAATAAAGCCCGCCTTATTTTCGTCTTTCCTAATATAAGAATTACAAAGCACCGAGCCAAACAAATTATATATAATTTGAACAGACTAGTAGAAAAGTAAAGCTAGTAAAATCCTACAGATAGTCGTTATTTCTTGTTATTAACAGGAAAATCTGTTTATTATGATACAATTTGAAAGTTTTTATCAATATAATTATTCTACAATCAATATAGATGTCCTAAACGAACTGCAAGCGTCAGTAAATGCTAGCCATTGAATGCCAAATCTCTAGCTTTAAGCGGTAAATTATTCTCTGTTGATCTTTGATTATAAATTGCCTTGCTCTCATCATCAACAACATTTTGTAAAAACGAGATTTCCGTAAGAAAATTAACAATAATGGGAAGACTTTTGTCCTGAAGTTTATTTTATTGATCAAGCTGCTATTAGTATGGAGTCTTTGGGACGAGCGCCGGAGATATTTAATCGCACCGATTCAGTTTGTTATCTAATTTCTATCTTCATTTATCAACACTTCGCGTTATTTCGTTTCTTTTAAGTCAATTTTTGTACGGGGTCAACCTAGTGTCAAATATATCACATTTTAGCAATATTATCGCAAGTTAAAAGATAGATCAATACACCAAGTATCGCCTAAAGGGCGTGGCCATATTTAAAGGGTGTGAAAATGTTTGAGGAATAACCAGTATAAGAATTCAACCAAATATTTTATAATTTAAAAATAAAAACAATATAATTATAAATTGTCTCGTCTCTTCATAGATTATTCTGATTTTTAAACAAAAATACTTTCAATTCTTGAGTCAAAACGTTGCCAAAACATTTTAAAGAAAAGAGTATTTATATCTTTTAAAAAAAACTAATACGAATAACAAATCAATTCTTCTCAATAAAATATGTTATTTAATGCGTCTTACCTTATTTGGTATCTACTCCTTATACATTGAGTCGCCTAGCGTCGAGATTACATGCTTTCCATTGCCTGTTAAAGTAGATGAAATTGTGTTCTTCAAATAAAATGAGTTAGAAAATTATAAATACAATATAACTCTTATTCGGGACCCAGAAAAGTGTACTGGTAATAAGGGTGTCTCCTGAATTTGGGTTGGCCGCAGTTTTAAAAATTGATTGTCCCTTATTTCGTTTCCCAGCAAAATGTCCCTTTAATAATTGTGTACTCTCTTGAATATGGGGTGTCCCAAAGAGGGGTTATACAGTAGAATATTAAAATGAAATAATTAAAAGCAGTACTTAAATCCGCTTAATTAATAAAATAAACTATTCACTTCACTTTCCTAATTCTTGTTTATGCTAATTAGTTCAAATTACAAGGCTCATCAACAAATTCTACATTGTCTAAATGATGTTGGCGATAAAGACAACAACATTTGTTAATAAAATTATTAAATATACAACAGTAGGTAAAATGTTTATATTGATAGCTATTGTTTACAGTTTGCTGGTCACTTTTACTTAAGGAAACCAATATGAACTGCGTGTGTTTGACGACACGGACACCAAACGTCAATTAAGCGAGGCAACGTTTACAAACGTACATGTAATGAAATAGGGTTGTTTGAAAAAATACAATTTACTGATATATCTTATTGGTGAAAATGATCGACTCCACTAATATTGGTCTAACAAAGTCGATGAACGAATAAACAAAGGTACCTGGAATGCATTAGCAATTGGTACATGATCGAGGAGACCGACAAATGTGTTTTAACTCGTGTAACGAGAGAACTTCAATAAAAAAGGTAGTGCTTACAAATACTAACTCGTCTATCATAATAGATAATTAATTTAGGAAAACTACTATGTGGCGTCACCATGTTTCTATGTGTAATTAATGTAACAAGTAGTATGACTATACATATTGTTTTTATTCCTAATTATTCGTTGCTCATTTCGCTTGTATAAACACATGTTCATGACATTTAAGCATTTATCCGAGATTAGCCTAAGATATTGTATTTTGCTTGTTTCATTACTAGTAAACATAGCGTATTACATTTACAGCCTTGGTCGCTAATTAGCCTGTGTTTACAGCTACGTTCATCTAGACTAATATAGTTTTATGAACTTCCATGTTCAATATGCCACGAGAACTGTGATGAGTCACAGCGCCCCCATCGTAAATAATCTTTTGTATGCACTGTGTCACCTGCAAAGTTCACGAGATGAGCATTTAAATTAATAAATAAATAATAAATGATTATTATGAATTATATAATTCTTTATCAATATGTTATCATCTTCAAACTAAAAAAACGTCATACGGCTCATCACGAACACCACAAGCACCATAAACCCATACATTTAGGCCTGTAATAGGCCTAACTGATCATACATTAATTAACACATACATGTGGCAGATATTTTGTTAATTTATTCCATTATTCAGATAATTCAATACCGCTACTAAACACAGGAGGTTCATTACAAACCATACGCCTATCATAAACGGAACTCTACAATTAATTTCACTCAGTTGCCCTTACGATTTTTTTTGTTGCTTTAAGGTCTAAGTGTTTTTATTGCCTATTGTTGTATCAATGGTCCAATTAATTAAGAATAGCTAATTATATAGAAGTACAAAAAGAGTCAAAAGAAACTTAACACCCGTGTATTCGCCATACTTTACACCAACGCGCGCGTTTAAGTTCACGTCACGCTGAATTCGACGTATATGATCTTTCCCTCTCTGGAATAGCTTCACTCTACACGTTTCTCAAGTGTCTTGTGACCGCTATCGCAAAGTAATAAATACAAGAAACATGATATATACATTATGAGTAATTAGTGATGATCCACTATTCGAAATGTCTATACGTGTGTTGATATATAGCATCAATTCCTGATATTATTAATATTATTATAATCTCTGTGGACTTTTGTCTTTCCGAAGAAGAAAACAAAGCAATGAAATTAAATACACTTAACTCGAAGTAAAACCTTGAACCTGCCTATTTGCCATACATCTATATCACACACACATTAATTAAAAATGCCCTGTCTTCTCTCCGAAGTCCAAAATATATTGATGAATTAATACACATTATTTGTTTATAATATCAAAGAATATTATATAGGCGTAAGTTATCAAATTTCATTTTTAAAAACCAGGTCGAAAAAAGTTATAGTTTATTTACAGTGTTCTAGGCTTATTTATTAGAGATATATTCATGTCCTTAAGCTATCTATCACTATCAAACTTTATGTAACAAAAAATGTGATGTGCCCGTATATGGACACGATGATGTCATATTACTACCATATTTGTGCACATCACATTTTTTTTCAAACTAGTTTGATGGCGTAGGCAGAGCTTTATAGATGTACTATCAAATTGATTTGAGTTCATAAGGCTTTTTTATTTTTACTTTTAAAGATCATATTAATTTTTGATAATTTACGATTTAATTTATAAATAAATTATACCAATAACACATAATATAATAATAATACAAATACCAACAATAACAAAAAAAACTGTTATTTCTTAGTTAAAGTTAGTCGATGTATCAACATGTTTTTCAATATCAAAAACAGTGATAGAAAAACACAATGACTGACTAAACTAATAAATCATCCTCCACAAGTCTCCACAATTCCATATTTATTTTGAAATCGTTAATCCATAAATGTATTCCTAAATCCATTTTACTAATAATTAAATTACAAGACTAATTATTATCTTATTGTCATAAAAAATAAATGGAATGATTATAATACAAATCGTTTCTCAGGCAACGATAAACGTTTATATGCGTGTTTGTCCAATCATTTTAATTACAGCGCGGTGTTCGTCGCTAAGTTTTTTAACCGTTATTATCAGAATAATACACACCAAGGGGTGTGCTTAGGAAAATGATTCGTCCCAGAGGTCTCCCTTTTGTCAGCTAACTTTCGCTGATCCAATCGGTTCATATCCCGTCAGCTTCATTTCAAACGAGTTTGTATTCAAGTGTTTATTGTTTATACAATACGTGTCGAATTAACAAGATCACTGGTTGCCACTGCGCCACAATGTATAATCGCTCCGCCCATTTTACTATTTGATTGACTTGTTCAGTGAGGTAATACCCAGCATGGAAAAGGTAACCATAATGCACTTCAAAAGCAGATATAGTTGGAGATTCTGTTATGCGAACAGTGTTTAGACGGGGACTCCCACACTGAATACTTCTCCTCATGCAAGCAAGAACTTTAAAAGTTTAAAACTGATGTGTTTTTTTTTTAAACATTGAATTTTTGTCTGCGAAAGAAACGCACACAGTAACTATTGGACCACCAGCAGCATAGAAAAAGTTTCTAACCAACACCTGGTCGGCCCAGCACTTTGATTCTATCAACCACAGAAAGGTGACTTGTGTTTAGATTGATGGGAGACTTGTCAAGTTGTGTCAACATTTTGCCTAGCCAAACTAACATATATTCCTGAGAAGTGGACGTGGTGTAAGAACCTTTTGGCCTTTCTGTTTTCCTGGCGAGTTTAAGAGACCGGTTAGGTCAAAATAATCATTACATTAGCACCTGACTCAGCAGCGATCGGACAGCAATGCCACGACCCGGCAGAAACACATACAGCGATGCCAAACCACCGTATTCCTACATCTCCTTGACGGCTATGGCGATCCAGGCATCCGGGGAAAAAATGCTTCCCCTCAGTGAAATCTACAAATTTATCATGGACCGTTTTCCGTTCTATCGGAAAAATACCCAACGCTGGCAAAATTCGCTTCGACATAACCTGTCGTTTAATGATTGCTTCATAAAGATTCCCAGGCGACCGGACAGGCCTGGAAAGGGCAGCTACTGGGCATTACATCCTATGTGTGGTGAGATGTTTGAAAATGGCAGTTTTCTTCGACGAAGGAAGCGTTTCAAATCACCGAATATTCCAACAATCGATGAAAACATGCAGATAAAGCACATCGATTCTGCCAAGTTTTTTCAAGATCAGGCAAAAATTGTAACAACTTTTCCGCCAAGTAGAAGCGCAGTAGCTCACTATTTGCCGGCCCAACACCGACAATTATCAGTATCTCACAGTATTCACTCAACATCGCCAACGTCACCTACAGTAACTCCAACACAGCAAAAGAAATCATTTTCTATAGAGAACATTATTTCAACAGATAGCAAACCCCAGCCCATTCTTACCCCTCAAATTATCGTGCAACGTCCTCCGTTTGATATAGGACCCTTAGCTTCGGACGCTATGCACTCACCGTGGACGCCGTCATTGTGCGCCACGAGTCGCTGTAGCCTACCAGGCCAAATGTGCACAGACTGTACCGGACATTGTGGAATGTTTCATGCGGGGTATATGGCACATCCACCGACATTACCACTATCATTTAAACCACAAATGCACGGCCTAGCTTTTCCGATGCAAATTCCAAGAACTTTGTTACAGCACGCGGCACATCTCAACCATCAACCTTCTTCAAAACTTATCGAAGGGTTTCTACACGCAGAAAAACGACTTAGTCCTAAAATATCGGAAATAGACTCACCGAACTCTGTAATAAAAGCTTGAAATATGTTTCGTAATCTAAAAGACAATTATGACACTTTTTGCCAATATGAAAGAAACTAGTTGACTGTCTATTATATTATATGTTTATTTAGAAATATTGAGGATTGGCCGAAGTAGGCCTAAGTTTTTTGTGGAAAGTGATGGCTGGATTTGTATCCGTGCTAGGTATGTAAGCCTAATTATTTTATTTTACAAGTCACTAAGTTGCTACAGAAACTAATTACTTTAGTAGTTAGCATATAGCAGTAAAACATACAATTATTTAATGTGTCGTTCTTCCTATACGATTTATAAGTAAGTCTATAATAATCAGAAAAAATATATCTGGTTTTTGATTGATTTTTGTATACAAATACTATAACGTACTAGAGATTAGAAACGAATATATCAATTTATGAAGTAAATCGTAATCATGTTGATGATAAGTATGCGTTTTTAAATTTGTCTTTAATTATACTATAGCAACTTTATTTGATTACACTAGGTGTAATGAAGGATAAAGATACAAAGTATTGAATAACTGTTACCACGAATGCCCGAAGCATATGTATTTTGTTTAAAATCATTGAATATTGGTAAAGAATTTATAACTGGCCTTGAAACTTACAAAAGCATAAAATACTTAGTAATTTACAAACACTATCTAATTATTAGGTTATTATTTAGAGTGAATCTTATAAAGTAAATCTTTAGAGAAAATTTTAAGATCAGTATGTACATAGTCCTACATATTTTTAGTACTTCATCAACTGATCCAATTGAAACTTTCGTTGGACCATGCGGTGCCTAATGTAACACAGTTGTTTTAGCTCTGTTCCGAATTCATGTTAGTAATGTTTGTAGAACTACATACAGTATTATGTACATCGAATGTAGCCTACCGTACTTAATAGTAAACATTGACAAACTACACACTGACTACTGAAATCTAACATTACCTATGAACAGTTGTATTTAGTAAATAACATTTTTAAACAATTCATTAGGTATTTTTAATCTACTGTTTATTCCTTATGTGCAATCAAAATGTAATGTCGTTGTTTCGTAGAATTATTTCTGCTATTTTTCTGTTTTTTATTTATCGTTTTCAATGATGTTTTTGAATTATCAATTTTACAATTGCTATTTGTATCATTGTTTCTAATGAATATTTACCACCGATTGTTAGAGTAAATTATTTAAACTGCTCGTTACAGAAGCAAAAATTAAGATTAATAACCGTAAACTAATTAATGTACAATTTATAGTTAAATTTGTGTTTATTATTTTAAATCTTTGTTGTAAACATTATGATACTCTTTTACTTGTTTCTTCTTCTTCGCCAACAATTGTTGATATAGTGTAAATTGGTCTATTAGAGTAAGGAAATTGATGTTGTAAATGTAAGATCAATAAATGTGTATAAATGATAATGATACGTGAATCTTGTAGCAATTTGTACTTTACATTATGTTGTATTATTAATGGGCGTGACAATTTGGATAAATGTAATACGGCACTCCTTCGGATCAAACTTCTGCATTCAAACTCTGTCGCTACACTTATAACTTCTACGATCTACTAAGCGGCAAACAAACAGTTTTTGGCTGTAATTACCGTGGCAGCTATCATCATTTCTGACAGTAGGCCTACAGTATAATCAGAAATTGGGTATTGTGCTCTACTCTACTCACCGAGTAAATTATTCGATACTATTGATTATCAGTATTTTCATTTGAATGATATAAGATTTCAATTTAAAAAAAAGTTAATATCGATGAATTAGTGTTTGATATTATCATGCGTCAATGAACACTAGAATAATAGTCACAAAAGTATACAGGTCATGAGATTGGTCTAAACACTATGTGATTGGTCTAAGCACTATGTGGTTGGTCTAAGCACTATGTGGTTGGTCTAAGCACTATGTGGTTGGTCTAAACACTAAGTGATTGGTCTAAGCACTATGTGGTTGGTCTAAATACACATGGTCTAAACACTATGTGATTGGTCTAAACACTATGTGATTGGTCTAAACACTAAGTGATTGGTCTAAGCACCATGTGGTTGGTCTAAATACACATGGTCTAAACACTATGTGATTGGTCTAACCACTATGTGGTTTGTTCCAGCACTATGTGGTTGGTCTAAATACACATGGTCTAAACACTATGTGATTGGTCTAAACACTATGTGATTGGTCTAAGCACTATGTGGTTGGTCTAAATACACATGGTCTAAACACTATGTGATTGGTCTAAGCACTGATTGATGACAAAACACAACGAGATAAATAAATTCTGTGTAGGCCTAAATAGATATTTTAAAAATAATTTTCAGAGCTTATCAGTCACGTTTCATGTTTTATAAAATATTTTGACAGGATAATGCAATATACCACAAAATAAAATTTTACGTAATTGCATTTTAATCTCTAAAATGTACTTATTTATCGCATGACAAATGTGGTTAAAGAAATAAATTCGTAAATAAATATGTCATGATTATAAATACTTGGTTTCAAGACTCCGAAATAATATCATAACATTTTTTGTAATCATTCTATATCGGATACAAACTAATTTCACTCCTGTAGGTCCAAAATTCGTTATTATCTTTAGCTCATAGATGGGTCACGTTTAGATATTACACCTTATCGTTGAAAGTTTATCGAGGTAATTTGAAATGCATCAAGTCTTTGCATTTGACGTACGGGAGAGCATATAGGCTAGGCTACATAAACGTACTTCAATTGAACTCCACAGCTGGTCCCGCCAGGATTCCATGCGTTTATGTATCTTTTCAATCAGTGGCTGTCTGAATTAGTTTCTTCTAAAGCAAGTTGTGAAAATTGAACGAAAACAAGACCAATCCGACGACGCGACGACGGAATTTGAAAACCGACAAAGTTTACCAGCGGTTTGTAAGTAAATAACATTCTGTTATCAGTAAACGGTTACTTTAAACTCAATTATAACTCTTTACGATTGTTCAATGTAATAACTATATTATTTATCCATTTATAATTACAAAAAGACTTTAAAGTTACACTAACACCAGTGTTTTGTGCTATAATTATCCTTGCTAAATCAACAGTATCGTTTAAATTACGGTACCGTATAATTATAAGCAGTTAATTAATTAGAAAATGAAATATTTATTATTATTAATATACATATTCCTATAACTTTTGTTTCTATGTCTCTTCTTGATGGTGATATACTAATATTTATGAATGAGCAAACAATAAAATTAAATCGAAAAACCAATTAATTAAAATGATAATTCTTTTTACATTTTTACCGATACAATAAATGAATGCGATTTTTAGGCCTGTGGCTTAATAATATGTTATGACTTAATATTTAACGTTAGATACTATCGTGCTACTGTTTAATGTTAGATGATTAAATTACGTGTGTACAATGAGAGGCCATACAAAATATAATATTAACGTTTCAGTAGCTGAAATATCTGTCATATTTGTTATTTTAAACTTTAAAATATTCAGGGTCTCAAACAATTGTAATGAATGTGAAGTTTTTCAAATGATTTAGATAAGATTAATGATTAATATTAATATTATAATTTTGTTGGCAGTATAGTTAAGAAGGTCTTGTTTGTAGATTGATCTGTTTAAAAACGTGATCATAAGAAGATGATTTTCAATAAAGATAATTAATAATATAAAAGATATAAAGGTAACATATTGATATTAACATTTCAATGTCTATGGAAATTTAAAATACTTTAAATGTGAAGTTAAATCAGTTACTTTAGTTAAACAACGCTCGTAAGATATAAAATCATGAACCTTTATTCACTAAAGAAAATGATATATATATATCTATTTTCAAATCAGAAAACTTGTTCGTAAAAGAAGATAGAGACATACAAATATGTTATTTTTAACGATGTTATTGTTAATTTCCTGGTTGAATGTTTTTCTCTACTGTCCGAAAAAAGGAAATGAATAAAGTGATAAATGATATAAAAGATGATATGATATAGGCCTAAACATTTCAATTGCTATAGCAACTATGAAATTTAAAATACTTATTCAAATTATTAACTGTTTGGTGTGAAGACCACCAGTACTGTAGGATAAAAATAAAGACATGATTTTATGTTCAATAAATATAATTTAATAAATATAATGTAATGATCTAAACATTTCAACTTCTAGGACAACTTTTTTGAAATGTAAAAAATTCAAATCATTAATGTTTGGTGTGAAGATAATAAGTTACTTCAGAAAAAAAATCATGTTCGTAAGATAAAGACATGAACTCATGTTGAATAAAGAGCATTCTCATATATTACACGACTCAACATATCAAAGCGCTGACTCAGTCAAAATATTTAACGTCAAAGAAAATAATTATATACACACTTGACAGTAGAAGCTTAACATCATTATTTACAAGAAAGTGTCAAAGGTTTTAACATTTTAATTCTAAGAAAAGCGAGCATATTATTGTGGTTTTCAGGTAAATTACAAGTTTATTAAAAAAAATACAACCTAAAATTATTGTTTTATTTACACAAGCGTGTTCACAAAAGATAAGGAATTACTATTTTGAATATTGTAAGATTTACTGAGGCATATGCAAAATCTATATTCGTGTTAACTTTTATGTTAAAATATGGAGAATTTCTATTAAGGGGACACTTTTGGACCAAAAACTTTTGCTTTGGTTTTGATGAATCGTTGAATTGTATACTGAGCTGCGGGTGCGCAACACTGTTCGTGAAACGAGATCGACTGAATATATAGAAGTATATACACAAGATAGAAGTATATAGAAGATAGAAGTATATAGGCCTAGGCAAGATTTCATAGACTAAAATACAAGTTTGTTCTTACTTGCATTATTTTAGAAAATGCAAACAAACAAAATGATTTTCCAGAAACATAAAAATGGTTCAATCATTATCTGGAAGAAATTCTTGTTGCTAAAAAGAAGAGATAATTAATTTTAAAAGCTGTTCCACATATTCCACAATATATATAAACGATGATAAAACATGATTTTAAATAATATTTTCTATTTATAGTGATGGGTACAGACAGACAAACAATGTTGACCCATTCACATGGCTAATACATCATCATCAGAACTCCAACTCTGGACCTGATTTCATAGATGACCTTCAAACTCATTTTATACCTCATAGTAGGCCTACTCAAACTGTTTACACAGAGAAGATAACAATATAACTTTCTTTATATAATAAGAACACTATAATAAGACTTGCTGACGGACCAAAATGAGAACAATTTGGATACAATTAGAAAAGGAACATGTAAAGATTGAGAAACAAAACTTTAATCTTAACAATAGCTAGATTAGTATAGTTCAGATGGTTACTTTAAGCTCTTCACAACTGTTTTCTATTTAATACAGAATAACTATAGTTAATCTTTAACCATTAATCTTCTAAACTTTGTATTACAATTAGAAAAAGATTCAGAAACTTTTTCTTAAGTTCAAGTTGAAACCGGCCACACCGAACTTCGGATACTAGTTGTTTATAATATTGTTATGTTTTAAAGAAACAATTTGAGTTTGGTCCTACATAATTTATAAAATTATCTCAATTAATAATATTATATTTTATCAATCAATCCTATTTGTACTGTAGCTTATTTAAAGCTTTTGGCAAACTAAATTGAAAGAAAAACAGTTTGAAGTTAATTGAATTAATATTAAGATAGTAGTTATTAAAATATGTATATCAATGCATGTTTTCAAATTTGATAATAAATATTAATCAAATTCTAAATATAATTTTTATAACGTATTGCTAATATACCCGATATGTTAAAAGCCCGACCGCCGTTTCTGTACCATAAGTGATCAAGCGTAAGTAAATATACGAGGAAATGTTAGACAAACATTTGTTATTTATGTTCTGGATGTCATCTGTCTTTCGAACTTCAAGGAGCTGTGATATGGGAGTAAAATAAGCCGAATGGTAGACGAATGAGTAAGAATATCAAACAAACTGTAAATTTGGTTGTTTTGTATGCTCGGCGTAGGCTAATGAATCTAGCTGACACGAAGGTTTGTTGATGGATGAATGGCGGGTAAGGTGGAAGGTCTACTTGCGGTGTGGGGAACCTTAGGCCTACGTTGATTTGTCAAAATAATTGAAAAAAGATTGGTCCAAATACCATATTTCGTCTGAAAATTCATGAATAAATAATAATAAAACGTTGAAAAATGCCTGTTTATAGGTCCACGTGTGAAAGGTCATGATGATTTAGGAGCGTATAGAATTTAGTTGACTTATTGGGGTGAAATACTTTATTGTAAACGAGAGTTTGTAACATTTATTCTTCTTAATTTTCAGCAAACAAAGTATAATCCAATGGCTAAGGTATGGCCATTTTATTATTTATGTGTTCACTGTTGTGACATCTCCTGACAATTATGCATGTTCGTCGTACCTATAGAGGGCAATTATTATGATTCTCGACTACTAATGAATATCGCTCAAAAACACTTACATCTGAAAATTAATTCGTGTAAGAAGGATTAGTACGTCAAGCCTCTTGCATAATTTCAAATATTGCAATTCACATTCTAGTTAAATCGAGCTATGAAAAGTTGGTATGTTTTGAGCAAATGGAGGCGTTGGGGTTTCAAAAGGATTGAACAAAAACATGAGATACTGCACCGCTTCATTAACACTTGTCCAGCCAACCATAATTCGTCATTGTAAGATGGTGTTAAACCAAGTGATGACAATCAGCAATACGTTAAATATCGACCACATTTTTATATAATCTAATTGTAATTCCTTTCTTTATGTTCAAACGCTGAATTAATAAACACACAATCTGTATTATATTGCATTTTATTGATTCCAATTGTAATTTTAAGACATTTAGGATTCTATAAAGTTGAATAATTCCTTCCTTAAAAAATATATTACGGCAAAAAAAACATCATTGTGAGCGGAAAAAACAAGAGTTCCGAACATTTAACCAATAGGCGACGAGAGATGTGTGTGTGGCATTGCGGCCAATAAACACAGCGATTGACAGCGCGTATATGCAAATAAATAAAAAAGATACGCGCAACATCACAGCCAATCACGGGACGTTGTGCTCACGTAATGTTCGGGTAATAAAACAAATGTAGGTTTAAAACAAATGATGAGGTCATATCGTGAGAGAGTTAAGCTCGCACGATATGATAGTCATGAGTTTATTAGAAGTTCAAAGAAATACTACCAATATAGTGAAATACCACGGAATGTTGTTTATATGACAACCTATAAATCTTTCTGTGTGTGTTTCGATACGGCTGTAACAACAAACACTTTTATATGAACACGGAATTATATGATAGATTTCATTCTTAATTTACAAAGCTTCGTATGACAAAAAAAAAATATTATAGAACCCTAATAATAATTTATCACACTGTTTCACAGCTAAAAAATAAGACTATTAAAGTTTCGAAATGAAAAGTGTGAGTGATTTAATTCACCATTTTACATACAAACGAACCCAAACAGAATTGTTTATAATTCTAACAAGTTTAGGCCTATAATTATTGTTTCATTTTGGCTAACAACTTAAGTACTGCCGACTGAAAGTGATATTCTGGTATTTTTTTCAAGTGAAGTCAGCAGGATTATGAGCTAGGCTTAAGTGAGTGTTATTTATCATTTTACGATTTTACATCCAAACGAATCCTACATAATAATATACAAGAGTAATATACAATTCAAGTCTATCCACGACCCCCTCCCCACCCCTCCATTTTGGTTGCAAAAGTTTGTAGGCCTACCGAGTGAAGAGCGAATTTAAATGATGTACATTAGATATGTTATTCCACGGAAGACAACATGATTATGAGCTAGGCTACCATTAAACTAAGCAGCGAATAAACGATTATAATATCCACTCAATGTAATACCAACCTATAGATTGCAAGTGCATAATTTACAAGTATAGTATCGAATAGATGATTGTTTTCGCGTGAGAGTTAAATGATTTGTGAATAAGTTGATTTTCAATCAAAGCACACGCTGTTTATCAAAATCTCGAATATAAATACTTCACTATACTTTTTGGCGTTCCATATATCAAATGCGCGTACGGTTTTAACCGATAAAGTCGATACTATTAGATAACCGCAAAACATATCTCGCTTAATTGAAATAGATCAATTTAATGAAATGAGGCCTGTATTTATATTGTGCAATATATTATTGTTATCATTATATTAATGACTAAATACACTACATAATCTTATAAATAGAATCGTGTATTTTGTAATGAATTTCGTTTTAAACCATCAGTTTTTTTCTCTTTTTAAAATTTAATTTTCATTATAACAATCAGCAAATATGATTACTTTATCGTACCATCTTAATTTAACTCAATCATCATTTTATGATATTTTACTACTGTAATTGTTCATGATATTTTGATGGTGTTGTATTTGTATTTTAATATACTTTTATTGTACTGACTTATTATTTTACCAATTTTATTGACAAGGTGGTTCTGAAACATTTATTATTTTAAAATATTGTTATCTGTGACAATCAAATAAAATATTAGGCAGGCGTTTGAAAATTATAGAATTTTTGTTTCATTTAATTCATTCATTCGTTACAATATTACGATTGTTGAGCACAGGACAGTACACTCTACACAATATGAATGTATTTAGTTTTATTTTTAATAAATCAATCACTGAGTGAGTGACAAGTATATTGGCTGTGCGATCGCATATTTTTATGATTATAATGAATATATCATCATTTAAGATACAATAATGTTGTATCTTAAATTATTATTATATATATAATATATAATATCGCTTTATAGTTATTTTGGTTTTTTTTTTAATTGAATTTCCACATATCCATGATTTTATTTACAGTAAAAAGTAACTCATAATTAAAAATATAATTATAAAACGAAACCATCTATATGGAGTCTTATCAGTTCATACTTTCCTTAGGCCTAGAAAGCGGAGATGTTATTCTATTTTGCTAACGTTTCGGCCTTTGGTTGTCATTTAAGACTGTCATATAACAGGCCTAGGTTTGTGTTTGTATAGTAGTAGATCGATTTAAGCATACAAACGTTCGCTAGGCAGTCAAACGTAGGGAATCACCCAGCTATTTCCCGCTTCACTGACCTCATTAATCGTTGTTGTACGAGCGACGGGCCTAGACATGGTGGCGCCGAAAAATCCCCCTGGTTAGACAGTATTATTACACTAAGGTCTTCCCTCGTCTAGCCTAGTAGACTAGTCAATAGTCAACGACAATTAGCAGACAGGGATATCCCAAAGAAAAAAAACCAAAACATTAAACAGAACTGCCAAATAAATGAGTTTAAAATGGAACATATTCGGAAAATACGACCTCCGAAAGACGCGCCTTTGTTTGGAAGCAAGATGGCGAGCTGAAGAACTAGTGTGCAGACGATTATTTGCTGGACATTCATCGAATTTAATATTTCATCGTTGATTTAGTATCTTTTGCTTGATTAATTCACAGTGTACCGAGTTTCCAATAATTAAAGAAAGACAATAGTAAAACATGTACTTCGGATAATTAATTCTTATGCGATTAAATAACCAAATGAAAGAGTTGTCATTATGAAGTGTCGACATTAATATTTTGTTTTTCATTTAAAACTTTGTCTTCTTGCAAAAATTAAAATAAAGAATTCCATGAAAGTAAATTATACTGCCAAGTAACATTAAGAATTTAATATGTTTGTACAGAGGTCTACTGGTTGATTTGTGCACTCTATGGTCTACTAAACAGGTCTGTAGACTAAAATGTTCACAATTTCTGAGATAAACATGTGTCTATGTCTAATTTTAGAAAGTACTTTGATAGTTGACTCTATGAGTTGACCAACACGTTGAGTACCGCAATACTGTACTATACTAACAGAAATTTAATATCTGAACCAATCTGTTTACACAAGTTTTCACGCTAGAAATACAAATGTAATTGCAAAGAAGAAGCATATCAATAATTATTCGTCGGATATTTATATCAACCGTTTACATTGGTTTCTAACACTGTATACATAATAATATACATGAATGTATGACACCACGCGGTGCGGTAACTCCGGCACCGTCGCAGTGTGATCGTCTCCTCGCCCTATTATAAGTCTGATTATATTTTATAAATCTATTATTAAGATAATCGAATTATTATCAATTTTACACATAATCTATTCACTTAGGCCTATTTATACTGGCATTTGTGTCCATTTTTACTGACACCCTTGTGAAATGTGTGGATCCTTCACTTTGTCGTAGCTGAATTTCCCTCAGCAAATGTACTATGTTGTTACATTGAACAATAGTTTAAACGATAATACAGTCATGCACCATTACCGTAGTATGTCTAAGCATTATTTCAATATCAAATTATATATTAAATAATAGTACACCGTTAGTAATATATATTCTATATTGTGCTCAACGCGCTTAATTGTTTTGGAGGTAAAATCTTACTGATGGTATGTGGTACTTATTCTGTAAATAAATTCACCATAAGCTAAAAAATAAGTTCAATCTCACAACAGTTTGGTCAGTACCATCTGGGTCATTGAAGACTCAGGTATTCATGATGGTTTCACAGGTGAGGCGTTAATACACTTGTTTATGGATGTTGTACAGGTAAAAATAAACACCTCACCTGGCCTAGGTAGGCAAAAGTTTACCGACTATATTACGCTGTATAATCTCTTATAAAAACACCTATGCCTATTCTTTGTATAGTGCTTACCGTAGGCCTACTGTATATAGGGTAAATACACAACAAAACGTTCCTGGCGCATTCGTTTGATGATAAAGGACTTGGGTCGAGTTACTTGGTTCAAGTTAAATCTTCTTAACTATTCATTTTACCGGTAGGCTGCTGTTTGAATAGTAAAAATGCCCTGAAAAAAAGTCAAAGTTGCGAATTATATTCCAATAATTAAAACTATATCAGTTGGATGTATAAAATGGTTAAAATATAAATATTAATTTATTTTGTTTTGGACAGTCTTTTAAACTATGTACAATAAAACTCCACATTATAGTATAGCTATAATTGTACGGTTTTATAGTTTAATGCAAATATTCCTATAATACGTTGTGTAGTTTGGACAATCTTTAGAACTACAGTACAACTCCACAATATTATTATCGAGGTACTTTGTTTATACGGTTGAATCGTTTATGGTAGCATTAAAGAGAGTATTCCATATTTTTTTCTAATAGATTTTTGTTTTCAAACGTATTTCAACCAAGGCAAAATGATAGCCTTGTTTCAACACACATTTTACATATACTGTACTTTGTGTTCTAGGCCATAAATTATTGTTTGTATTCTTGACATTTTGACATTCTTAGAACAAAATCATATAAATAAACAAAACTTATTTCTCTGACTGATGTATGTATATTGATCATTTTTCTTCAGGTTGCTATAAGACTGTGATATAAATTATGAGTCGAAAGGGAAACTAAACTGATATTTATGATTTATGATTTATGCATAAACCTAATCAAAGAAACCAAGGTGTGAAATAGTTATTACTTAGCTAACTTCATTTGAAAATACCCCATATGAAAAGTAAATCTAAAGGACAATACATGGTATATATTGAAAGCCCGCGAAATGAGAAATTTGCACGTAAACCAAACAGACACCAAGCGTCATTATTTCGATTTTTCACCCCAGCATCGTTGGCGGATCGTTATAGTCCGCGTCAGTCTTGGATCAACAACATACACACAATTGTAACATAATCAATGCATTCAGAGTCAATGTTTTCTATTCTAAGTCTTTCTTCTATCACCTGGTTAGAGTTTTGCCGGTGTTTTCTGAAGCTTGTAGCTGGTGTTGAATAAAACAACGGCTTGGTTCAAATCGAACAGTTATTACATTTCTACATTTATTATAACTAGAGGTGATGAGCTAATGACTATAACTTTACATTAATAATGATAATGACAACATATCTTACAATGCAATTTATTGGGAGTGGTATAAACGTGTTGAGTTAATAGTAAAACACACATCTATTTAAACTTGAAAAAGACGAAGAAGTTGGAAGATATCAAAAGAAAAAATCGGTAACTGTAAGCTAAGTCAGCAGCAGACATTACCTATACAAAACATTTAAACTGCTTTAAATGAAGCAATTCACACCTTTCTAGTGTGACTTTAAAGAATCTAGTTTGACTTTAAATGAAACAATCCATGCAAAAAACACCTCGTCTGATTGTACTCCACACAGGGGGTGTATGTAATATTCACTTTAAATAAGAATAACTCTTTGTAAATAGCGATTGTTTGAATTGCAACTAAATACGTGGCCGATGGGATTAGTTAATTATAGCACAATACCAACGGTAATTAATCAAAGTATTTCAATTAAATCCAACCCAACGTAATGAAAACTCAGATCAGACATCTTGGTCTAATGATCCGTCGTTGGACGGTGATGATGAAAATGAAAAATGTGTGTATGCCTTGCCTGTCTGCGTATAACATTGATTTATTTAATTGCATTTTAACTAAGAAATAACTTGTGGATTTGTAACGAAAAGCATTTTTCCTCATTTCGATAAATGATAAAAAAAATCAAAATGAGAAAAAAAGGATTGTTGTGAAAGTAGCCGATTATCGGAACTATATTTATAATTTGTACGGTGTATCATAGGCAAATTATGTGATACAGAATAACGTGACGCCTGTATAGTTAGTCCATAAGCCTAACTATAATCTATAACCATAACATAATACAATACCACATGTGATACACATGTGACTCTGTATTACAGAATGTGCCTTATGATACCGAATAATTATAATCAATCAATCAAAATCAATCAAAATCAACATTTATTTCGAAAAAGGTGGCGTCACCAAAAAAGCATATAATGTGAAAAAACAGTGTACGGAGAATCTATTGGACTAGTATGGCGATGATGCATGGGGATGGATGATAATAATTGGATAACAAGGACAATGATAATGATTATGATTTTGGCATTGATGCAATTATTTAAGATGACAATAAAAAAAATGATAAGGACAATGTAGAAGGTATTACTGTAATTATAATGTGACTGTCAATGATGATGTCGGTGATGATGATTATAATGATAACGCAATGAAATATATTATATTATTGGTGATGACAACGATGATGTTTTTGTTGTTAATTTTAATCAATTTTAAGCAACTTCCATTGTTTTGTCTGCACGTTTAAACTCCATTGTTCTTGTACCTTGTATAACTAATTCTATTAAAATACGTTTTTCTAACAATGGACCCACATCACCTGTGCTTTGTTTTAATTGAGCTTACTGACAGGGTATCAAAGCTGATTGTTAAACTTTACAAAATCACAAGAAATCTAGGCCTAGCCATTATCTAGCGCGCTTTCAGTAATTATCCACAGCGGGCTTTATAAGCTACATAAACCAGAAAAAGTGTGCGTAATTCTATTACAATTTAATCCACAGTGTTATGTCGACTTTACAATTGAGGAGCTGTCACAGAGAAGTGTCACATTAATGACAAGGCCTTACCTTCCCAGGGTTCACTCGTAAAAAAAATGTCTGACTCGTTTTTGTGTTTATTAATGTAATGTTACGAGTCGGAATGGTATGATGATGTTATGCGCAGTCGCGTAGCGGTGTCATCTTTAGATATGAAAGGATTTGGGGTTGATGATCACAGGTGTTTAGTAAGTAAGTACTCAATATACTGTTCTGAACCTAATCCGTGTTGTTCTCCAGCATAAATTCGTGTTAAGAACAGATGTCAAAAAGAGATTTTTTTTATTAGGCCTAATGCATTAATAAGTTTCGATTGTTAATTTGACTGTTGGATAACATTTTGCTCGATTGTTCAATATTTTTCATCAACACATATTACGTCAATATAATTAAATACAGTAATGTATCTTAGTACGGTACTGTACCGAAAACATTCACGTCAAATAATAACATTAATTATGTAATTCATAAAACACTGATATTGCTTAGAAGTAGGCCTATTGTACATCTTTTTGATTCTTGAAATATCAAAGAGGCAATGAGCTTTCAACGAAACCTGATCAGATTTAACAGTTTTAAACGATTTGCGAACATTTTGATAATAAAAATAAATACTAAAAAAATCAGCCATTTTTATCTCGTTATTCCTAACAGATTTTTAATAATAATGGCGAAAATGATAACAACAAAATGAGCAATTGGAAAGAAGAATGCAACTCGTACTAAAAGACAAATCCAACATACCAAAAAAAAAGGAAAATCACAATCACAAATTGAAGAACGAATGTGCATAAGAAGACAAAAAAAAGATAGAAAGATGATGATGAGATATCTGAGAACTTCGAACTGGTCAGTACCGTAGTTTCAGAAAAGAGAAAAAATGGAAACTGCTCAAGGAGGGTTACATCTACCACAGGATGGCATAAAATGTGATGATGACTCAAAATATTAATTAGTTGTTCCTTCAAATTTCATTTCATTAAAAATTAAAACTTACTTGTTATGGGTATTAAGTAGTAGAATGTCTTTATTAACCATTAAAAAAACCAAAAAACACCTTAATATACATATATATTGATGCAGTATATCAGTTAAATGAAGGCTGTCGCTAGATATTGATGGACTATATTGATATTGGTGTTTAGGTCATAGATTATTTTTAAAACAAGCTTAAAAATGTGTTATAAAAAAATGTTAAAATGATACCAATTGTAAAACATATACTATGAAATGATGATAAAATGAATATATATATTTTTAAAAAGAGACAATAAAGGTGGGTTACTCCCACGAAAGACAAAAAAAAATGTCTTTATGAGTTTAGTAGTTACTTAATGATTCAAACTTTTACAAAAATACTGAAGGAAATAAAACAATCCTTAAGCACAAAAACACATACAGTTGGGATACAGGAGTGACTGGAAGAACAATGTAGATGAAATTAATTAGTATCTATGACATGGATTGCTTACTCTACACTATCAAACTTCAAAATGTAATGTGCCGATATATGGACACGATGACGTCATATCACTGCCATATTTGGGCACATCACACTTTTATTGTCAAACTAGTTTGATAGTGGCTTAGAATTTTTGTTTTGGTATATCGCAGCAGTAATTGATATTTGCTATTTTTACGTCAATACTATCACAGATTGTGCAGTGATTGAGGGTAAATACACTTCTAATATAGTTTTAGTAGCTATTGTTACATAAACTAGCAGCGGGAGTATATAATAGGAATTAAGTTGTAACGAGAATTGTCGCTAATAAAGCAATTTACTTTAAACTCGGATCAAGTTGTGTCAACTATAAACTAGAATAAGTACAGTAAATATAATAGCACTAGCGTTTACTAATCATAACTAATTGAATCGATAGTCTCTGGGATCATCAGCAGATTTAGATTTACTTCGTTCACTTCTCCGTCCTTTGTTGTTCAGCAGCATAGTTTTGTTTTGTATTTCGCAGAGAGTTATACAAAAGGTTTAGTAACTGATTTATTTATAATACATATAGTTATCTATAATATATATTAGGCCTATATTATGACGACAATAAAGTTATAAAATAAGGATTATTAATTTCACAAATAACTTTCTTCTTAAGAATGTTATATCTCTCTTAAATCCTTTACTTTAAACTATAACTTGCATAACGTATAACGGTACTTAAATATTGTTATCATCGTATTTTCCTTTTACCTTTCTGTAGGCCTATAAAGTAAGTAGAGTTATATGGAAAAGAAGACAAAATAAAGACATCAAAACTATTTTAAAAATTAGTAACCAAGATCGACAAAACACAATATTGTTAGAATAATATTCTATCAATAATTGAAAGTGTGTATGTATCACACGATTATTAGAACTAGTAGACTTTACTCTACAACTTAATCAATTGAAACAATATATAACCTATTTAGAATTCATCAAAATTATAGTAGGCTACTTAGAATTTTTTTCAAAATAACTTTAACAAATTTTTTTCGTATTTTTAAAGTTATTCTTAGCCTATATGACAAAGTTCAATTTTAGGATCATCTCAGCTCTATATTTGTGGGTCGTTTTGTAGTGTGTTTCGCTTGATATGAATTAATTCCAATAATGTGGGGTTTCTTTTATTCTTGGATTGTTCTATGCTCCGACAACATATAAGTAAACAAATTAATATCAAAGTGTAGCAGAAAGAAGAAAAATGTAAAGCTATAATTGTAACGATAAATGCCTATAAATAGTAGGCCTAGTTTGCGCATTTCCGCATTGGTCAATTGTTTTTATTTTTACTGCCAAGCCTTTCATTTGATGAGCATTTTCGAATTTAGGCGTTAATACCATCAAGTGATTTTAATTTAATATAAATACTATATTTATTTATTTGCATTATTTTAACCATATTGTGGTATTAAAGTACCAACTTGAACTTTTGGCGACCATTAACCCTCCAGATCTTCTCTTATTCTCACAATAGTAACAGTTATGCATTGTTACACTGAACCTCAAATAACATCCGGTATTTTGAATGCCAAATAATTTGTCCAAAACGCACGATTAACGACCAATTCCTATAAGTTACCATGCGGTATCAAGTTACACGTATTTAACACTTTTGTGAAATGTACACCGAATCCTAAATGAAAAACGCCTTTCTATTTGCGCAACAGCTCTTTATAAAGTCCTTTCAAAGATGTCGTTGCCATTTAAATTGTAATGAAATCTGTAAACAGTGAATTCACTACAAGGTATTATAGCTCGCAGGTGCCCCTGTAGTTTCTTTGTTTCTGTTTGTAAAGTTTAACCATTCATTCATAAAACAGTAATCAGACAGAATTGGATTTATAGTGCGTATAATTTCTAGGGAATCGAACTATCGGACATATCGTACCGAGTTGGTGCTGGTGGGCGCGCATTTTCGATCAGTAGCGTGTGTTACCACAAAAGCGTTAAACGAATTGTCAAAACACTACAGGCGTTTTGTATAGATTTTTTTAAAACAACGCGTCCTCAGAAACGTTTATTACAAGATTTGAACAGACGTTTTAGCTAATAACATTAGCGTAACTGTGAACACTATACCCCTTAACAGATGACAAATTATTTTTATTACGGATTTAGTAACAATGTAGGACGAATTCATCAAATGCATTTCGGTAGAATTGTAATGTACCATTATTAAATCAACATTATCCTAGGTCACGTGACACCGTCCAGTTGTATGCGAAGCAAAGCAGGTCGCGATCTAACGCTTCTAAACTTGTTATATTATGTTATTAGAAATCATTGACTGATTTTAATAAAATAATAATGAAAGTGTTAAAATTCCATATTTGGATCCACGTTTATGTTGTATGTTGAATTGTTAAAATATGCATTAATAAAACAATAAAACAAACTATTTTAAAAAGATTTAACAGTGTGTACACACAAGATAAATAATACAAAATATAACTAACATGGGCCTAAATAAATTTTAAAATAAACAACTTACATTTTGTTGAAGTTTAGAAAAAAAAAAATTATGTAGGCTACACAGATTGTTATATATAATTAACAAGACCAAAAGGAACATTTTATTTAAGTTTTGCAGTAGGCTTAAACAATTTCTCCTGTAACTTTTTTTATTCAATATATTACATAGAGGCGCCTCACAAGGTGGAACCACCTTAGCTTCAAGTCGCCTCAGATAACAAATAGACAAAACTAACAGAAACATCAATCAAATCTTCCAGAATTAACAAGAAATTGTTGTACATAATAAAACAATAAAGCACTTTCACAAGTCGAAAGAAGATGGGATACAAAATTTAAAATTTCACTTAAAAATTTAAAATTATACATTGCATGAAATAGTTGCTGCACGAGGAATAGGTATCCATATCAGGACTGACGTCATCATAATCATGTGTTGTACAAAACACAGAGCTACCGAAAAGGATGAGGAGAAAAGGCTGCTATCCGTCACATAGATCGTAAGGATAAGTAAGTATATCATATTTATTAGATGTTTTATAATTAAATTATAAATTAAGTATCTGCAATCTTAACGAGCGTACACACCTATATCTAATTTGAGTGCTTTAATTAATTATTATTGATAACTTACAAAGTCATTCACCTAATATCGTTTAGTTGTCAAATAAAATCAATTTTATTTCAAAGAAAACTTATGTTCATAGTTGTAACAATCGATGAATTGCGTACTGTGTATCTTTAATGAAACAAATACATTAATATGTAGTGTACACTTAAAAACTAATAATCAGGTATTGTGTCAAAGGATAATTGTTCTCACCGACAAATACCAATAATCGATCGATAAGCAGCGACAGTAAGGCATATAAATGACAAGATACTATTAGGAATGTTGATCTTGTTGTTCCTGAAGTCTATTATATAGTCTGTAGCATTTTCAAAGAGTAATGTGTTTGGATTAGGGGGCTTAGTCGGTGGGAAGAGGACGTTAGAAAAGTAAAAAAAAACGCATGTATCATTTTTGAGGGAATGGAATAGAAGCCTTCGCTTTGGTATAATTATTAATAGGCCTACTGTATACCGTTTTCGATTTTAGGCAAATACGGTACTGTAATGCGGTGTTTTCATTTTGAAACTTTCTTTTAATTGATAACACAAAATATTGATTACGTAGTTTAATATAAATTATAGCTTTATTTACATTTATAAATCTTAAATTAGATAAGGTTATTTTGGAAAGACAGTAACTCACAGTATAACCTAAATTCAGTTAACAATTAAGTTGAAAATTTGCAAGTTTTCGATCTTTCTCCGGTGGATGCCCATGTCGCAATTATTAGGCCTACAAGGTTTGTGCCTGAATATAGGTACATTTTATATATAGGCCTAGTATTAATTAAAGCAAAACTGATTGCTACATCTGTCAATCATGGCGGCAATATAATTTCTATGAACAAGTAATAAATATTTGTTCCATTTTAATCACTATTCCACTAATAATCAGCTTTTGTCAATTGTAACAATTTAGAATTTAAAGAACTTATATTAATAAATATAAGAACTATTTTCCTAGAAGCGGATTAAACCACGAGTCAAGTATAATGCAATATATAGAATAAAATTATTGACGTTTGTCGTGAACTCTTAGAAACATTCTTTTAAATTTCTGTTTGACTTTCAGCGTAAGATTCAACTGTATTTATAATTTATAGTCACGTATCATGGCAGATTCTATAATACAGAGTAACATGTATCACATGTGAGGTCTGTATCAAACACTAAAGCCTAACTTAACCATTCCATAATATTAAGATAATGTTATGTGGAGATACAGTACAGAACATCGTGAGTTAGGCCTACAACGACGTAGGCCTAAATAAATAATAACAAGAAGTCGATTGTGTTTCGAATGAATTGAATGGTCATTTCATTGCAGGGTCAGTTGACACGTATATGCTAGGCTGTGATGCTACAATGCATGTTAAAAATCAATGGTAAATTCAATGAGTCGGTTAAAATAAAAGACAAATAGTCCTGACACTTGTATTGAGCGGTTTGTTTTTACATGGTCACACTTCGAGGCTAACTGAGTTGGCTATTTGGCTATTATTTTTGTGCCAACACTACACTGCCAAGCTAACAGAATACCATGAATAAGAGTATGATCCGACTTGTTGTAGCGAGACAGAATAAACTTAAAACTCTCGTATAATAATTGATTAAAGAATAACGTTATATAAAGTACCGTATATTCACGGTTTGTCTATCAGGTGTTCTGCGGTTTACGGTCAGGATTTCTGTGAACTCGTGGAACATACCATATAGGCCTAAACACACTTGTAGGCCTGTATAAGGCACATTTTTTCTCGTCTTCTTGATTAAAATAAATCCTTTCAGCAATAATGTAAATAACCGTATGCCAAAAACGTAACTCGTTTTCTGTTCGTTTTCTTTTACGTGCAGCTGTCCCTCAATTTTCAGTAAGATTAGCAGTTTTTCATTAAATTGAGTCAAAATAATAAATTATACGTGTTAAGCAAATGATAAAGCAATCACATCGACTGATAAATGATAAGAATAATGTTGATTATGTAAATAACAAAATAAAATCATTAAAAATTCCTCAAATCATTATTATATTCTTTTACAATCATTGTTTTCGTCAAATGTATGTTATAAGATTCATTCACACTTAATGTAGTTAATATCAACATAAGTAAACTACTTTAGAAACTGAAAAGTTAGGCCAAAAGGCATTCGCAATTTTTAAATTAAAAATGATGTCCCTATTAGGAAAGTGTACATACAAATTAATATGAAAATATACGTGCGCGTGTAGGCTTAATTTGAGGTAGATTGAGTTACTAACGAGGTGCCTTGCTGGACCAGACAGGCTAGACCTTGTGGATATATTGGTCTTGATTTTTATCGTGACGGTTTCCTTTATTCAGTCCATATGTAAATAAAGAAAACAATCAAGTCCACAATTAATTAAGCCTTGATTGACCATGACTTTGAATTCAGTTGAATGTGATTAAACCGCATAATACGTTACTGATTGGTAAACTACGCGTAAATTAAGTATGTACTTGTATCTAGACATAATAATATTATTATATGCGGCAAAGTCAAATGGTGGATAATTGAGAAAAATAAATTATGGTTAACTTTAAACTGTATTTTTCGAATTTATTCTCCTTAGTACTGCCTGTCATTAAAAAAAAATATTGGATTCAATTCAGCTACCTTAAACGTTGTTATATTTCACTAAGCACTTGGTACCATAAAACTTACCATAGGCCCTGGCTGTTATAATTTGGACTATTTATCACCAAAAATTAAATAAAGATGGGCCTATAAATGTGTACAGTACTGTACTTAAAACCACTGGCGTATGCTGTTTTAATTCCATAAAACATTCCATATTTACTATGTGTAAGGAATGTCCTGTTCGAAAATTGTCTCCGCAAACGGCTGTGGTGGTGTGCCATTAACCAATGCAAGGTGGTGCAAAATATGATTTAAAAATAAAGATTGCTTCGATGGGCAAAATATATAATTTCATCAATCATAACATCTTCGTCCCAATGGCGTTATTTTGAATACTTTTTAGAGTACTTGCCGATGGGAAGGTTTATATACTCAAGTTTGTTGGAAAAATTGACAAATTCTGGACTCTAATTACACGAAATTGTCAATTTTTAGTTAGGCGAAACAGTTGCATTATTTTTATTTCAATTGGATCGCGTCACGGAAATGATTTTTGACGCGGTTGGGTGTAGAGTGAGGTTAGTATCTGAGTTGACAGAGCCTAGCCCGAAGGCTCGGTAAAATACATTCTTACAGGGCTGAGCGAGCGGGGTTCAGCACCGGTGTCTTTGGACAAGCACGTATTGAGCGTGTGCTGTATGACAAGGTGCTTAGTGGGCCTCATCATCTCTCAAATCAGAACCACCAGTATCTAAGCTAAGGTGTTCTTGTCTGGGAGGCGTGTGCAAAATGGAAGATTGACCGAGTTAGCAAAATAAATACAATTTACTAATTAGCAGACTGAAGCAGATGTGTTGTGACGTGTTATCTTTTCGTGCTGTCACGTTCAGCACAAAAAAAAGAAAACTTTTGTGATCAAATGCACTTTGAAACAGTTTTTCAACTGCCTAAATAAGGAACGTTAAAAAAAATAAGGAACGGTAAAAAAAATAAGGAACGGTAAAAAAAAAATAAAAAAGACACGCAGTTGAACACGATATTCAAAGCTTGGTTTCCACTTAAACGCAACACGCAGGCGCACCACAAATTAGTTATTGTATTTTTTTTTTAGTTTATTCCTTCCAGCAGACAAATAGCAGAACACAAAAACAAACATAATGCAAAAACAAAGGAAGTGAAGATCTGAGGAGAGGCAAGAGCAGTACAATAACCACTATCACCGGGAATGGTGTGCCCCCTCCACAAGTTGACCAATCATAAGGTACAGTTCGGAGGATGGGATCGCGTCGTGATTGGTCCACTTGCGACGCACTTACGTCCTTGCGTTGCGTCCAATTAAGTGGGAACACATCTTCTATTAGGCCGTGAAATAAATGTATTGATGATGATCTCAGCTCACACTGTGATTCTAAACCATTGCCATATAGTCAACTAGTTATATTTTATTTTTAAACTTATGTAATTGCGGATATAGGTTTTTTAAAGAAAAATTTTAACCTGGATCGACAATTGCAGCTGGACGAATTCGGTTTCAATGACTTTAAAAAGTTATCTTCGAATTGTATACATTTTATTTAAATACGGATTTAAAGAAAAATAGAACAAAAATACAACGTAATAGTTCAAGCTATAATATCAATGTAAACAAGTCTTATTTACCTAAAGGAAACGTGTTGGCGGAATCTCCAAATATTTAAAAAACGAATGTAGGTCGACTTAAAGTTCATCTTGCTTTTTTCATAGAATATTTATACATTAACTTATTGTACTAATGCTTGACAATAGCACTTGTAAAAACACTTTAAAATGCTTAGGCCGTAATGCCACGACCTTGGGAGTGGATGATGGTGGTATCTCAATACTAGAATCACGTTTTATGATCACACCCTAATATTAATATAATAATTAAGAGTCACGCTGTACTAAAGTGTAATCGCATAGTCCTGGATTCAAATCTTGATGCCCATAACAGTATCATGATTGTTTATTATGACCTATGATGCAGAGCGCCACTGCAAGTCTCATTTCACTTTTTCCAACTTATTCAGCTAGGCCTACTTTGTGTCGAAATTATAGGGTTAAGTCGCCGATGATATCGAATATTTAACGACATTGAATATGACCTGGCAACATATCTATGCTTACTTATAATACTTATAAGACTTATAGGCAAATTAATGCATATTTATGATCAACTCTGTTTGTAGCTTGCATTGTTTCAATCTTGAAGGGAAAAACAATCTTCGTCTTTGTATAATTAAGTATTTGCAGAAAAATTTTAAAAAATCTCTCATTGAGAATATTTCTTGAAAACATCTTTGGTAGAATAGGTGAATTTGTAAATAGAGATATATAGAGGTATAAAAATAACTGGATGTATTTTCAAATTATAGCAAAAATGGGGGAAAAGGAAATAAAAAACAATAATCTTCTAAATGTTTCTTTTTTCTAAATCGTTTTTCTTTTCTTGATGATGAATGAATAGATGGAAGAGAACAGGTAAAATAATTATTGAAAGACTAGAACTGAGTGGTGAATGAACAAACCAACAATAGATGCAAGTAAGTCACAAAACGAATCTCATCGTTAGAGGTAAAACAAAAACAAACAAAAAACTTTCTCGAAAAACAAGGGATAGAAATAATGAATGGCTTACCAATACCAATGGTACAATTACCAATGGATAACCATTACCAATGGTACCATTACCAATTTCGGGGTCAATCATCGATCAATTATTATTTACCACAGGCCTATATAAGTATACAGGATAAGGTAAATCGTATTACACTAAATTAAATTTGATTACTAAGTGACGTAAATTGATTATATCAAAAATAACAAATCCAATCATCAACACTGTATCAAATACTAGTCTCAATGTAATATATATGAAAGTACAAAAATATCGCTAACTATTCACTATCACAATAATCGGTTTTTATTAGCTCAATATTTTGTATTTACTTTTTTTTAATGATGGCCGTAGTTTGGAATTAACATTTTTAAAACATTGTTCAATTGATTTATAAAAGCAGACACATTTTAACGTATTTAATTTTTAAAATCAATCTTATTTTTACTGCACAGATTTAACATAATATCAGAAATAATTGAAAATTACAGATATAAATATGCCTCACGCAGAGTCTATTTGCCTAGCTTTTTGTATTTAAAATGTACAGAGTAAGTAGGCCTATGTAATCACATGTAAAATAAGTCGACCTCCCACAAGCTAAAATATCAAATCATAAGGTCATATTGATATTATTAATTTGCTATTATTATCTTTTATTTTGTCTTATTAACTGTTGGCTGGAGCTGGTTAATTAAAATATTTATTTAAACTTATACGTCTTTTGTAGGCCTACGTGTAGTATAGAAAACCAACGAAAATTAATTTTAAAAAAGGAGGTAATAGGAGGAAGGACATTTTGAATTTACAAAATGTATAATTTTATACCGCTAAAGTTGAAGTTGATCAAATTGTAATGATAAAACAAATTAGAAAATAACAAAAATGTGATAATAATGAAAATAATAATATGAAGATGTTATAATGATGACATGAAGATGATATTATTGTGAATAAAATTGGTATTTACGCCACAAAAGGGAGAAAAATTTATACAAAAAGTTAAGGTGAAAGTTGTTGAACTAAACGAATTCAACAAAGAAGAAACTTTGGTCACCCCGTATTATTAATTATTTTATAAAAGATTTAAAACAAAATAAAAAGTTACTAGCTTTGTGTATTGAATATATGAATAAATATTTGCTCATTTTAATTAAATCTAAGTAATAAAAATAAATAATCTCATTGGAAACTACAAATTAAACAAGCTGGAAAAGGAAACGTAGGAGGCGCGGCCTAATCAAAAGATCGTGGGTTCGAATCCAAATCTCAACACATTTGCTGCTGTTGTTAAACCATAACGGAAAAAATTAGTACAAGTTATAAGGCTTGTTTAGAACAAGAAAAAGTATGGGAAAGTGGGTACAAGCTAGGCCTAAAGTGGGTACAACTATTATAGGCTAGGCCTATACATTTAGAATATAATCATCTAGCAACTGGAAAAAACCGTGTGGAAAAAAGTGGGTAACTGTGCATTTTAATTTAAACTCTATATTTATTTCCTTTAAATATTACATATTCTCCAAAGCATTTCTATGTTTCTTTTATTATCGTTGGTTATTGGATGTCAATATAAATTACCACCGTTGTTATTGGATTAGCTTTATTCCTGATTAATCAGCAATAATTTTCACGTCTAATTTAATATAATGTAATCCTTCACTTAGTACCATGTTCAATCAATACTACAAACGTGTAGGGCATATGTATTATTAAATTAAAAATCAAATTTAAATGAAAGGTTAATATTACTAATTGTTATATGAAGATTGATAATATTTCAGGTTTTGCTTGTGGACTACCTGGCGCATTATACCAGAACATATAAACAAGACATTGTTGAATTGAGTTGAATTGAATTACTGTAGTATGTTTTCTAACTAATGCTGTTAAGATATATAAACTAGGCCCCTAATATGAATAATGGAAAACAGTTGATATTGAATGCCCTAAATTAATTCAATCCTCATTCTTTTAACTGATAATCAATCAACCGTGTATTGATTAAACAATAGACCCACAGACATGACCCTACCATTATTTCATATCTTAACCATAATTCCTTGTGGAAGAATCGAACTAACAATTCTTGATTCAACAAATCCAAAGCATTCTGTACCAAAACATCAGTCCAATCAGAAGGTGGAAATAAGATGCCTGAAACCCACAATGATAAATGCGCATGCGCGGTTTGTTTTTTCCTTGTAGAAGTGTAGCATTCAACGAAAAATCGAATTGCGGAAGTACAGTATTGAAAACAATATAGAGGGACCCTTACTGTAAACAAAATAATTGGGATTATGAAAGTATGATGATACAAATGTGTCAAACTATTAATTGTTCAAGATCGTGTTGTTTTAACATGATTTTAAACAAAATAATATAGTATCGTATGTGGACGGTAGTGCACAAAGAATAATATACCCATTATATAATTGGGGTGCAATTTAGAGTACATTTGTATAATAAGCATATAAGGTTTACCAGAAAAGACTGTATTTCATTTTAATATCTTGGTTGATATTCATCATTTATTTCGGTAAACATAAGGTCTATGTACTTACTTGACTTATTTAGCATGAATGACACTGGATAATCAAGTCACAGAAATACAAGGTGTGAAACGTAAACATTGGAAAGGATTATCAATGAACTGTTAGCAACACTTAAATCGGATACTACTAATATAGTCGTAGTTTGGTTTTATTACTGCCGTTGGCCAACCTTTGAACGCCAGTGCCTGGAAATATAGCGTTATAACTGTGCTGGAAATAACAATTATGATTTGAGTGAAAATTACTGGAGCAGATACAAAAGCAATGTGATAATGGACAGCTGAACATCTATCATAATGTTCCTATCGAAGAATTTCATATATCTTTTTAAAAAACAGACATTTAAAACAATTTGTAACTAATTTCATCAATAAAAGTATTTTCTACCCATCGTGTAATGAAAAACAATCGTTTATTTTGCATTGACCACACTGGAATTTCAATAAAAAAACAATAACATTAAAGAACGAAGTAAAAACAGTTTTCGTATAAGAGGTCGTCACTTTCCATCAATACTAGTCAGAAACAAGTTTACCTTCCACTGAGTTTAGTAACACGTAAATAAGATAGTGTAAAATACTTTGATGTAAGTTTGAAAACTAACAAACGACATTTTAAATTATTAGTAATGTTTAGTAATGTTACAACGAAATATTTCGTTAAGATGGAATAGTTAAGGCCTACCACATTCAATTCAGGAAGTGAAATACTTAGCAATGTTTTCCTATACTTGGCAAAATGAACTTTCTTTCAGTTTATACATGCCATGATTGCCTAAAGAACTTTCTAATATCTGCTTCTGTTACCAAAGAAAGTGCGAGGCATAATATTGAATGTGTGGTCGTATGCCGTCACGACAAGCTCTAGCAATGGTATCTTGTAGAGAAACCAACACGGTAAAGGTAAAAATTACCCTATGATTGTTTGTAAAGCGACATCTCCTGCCGGGAGAAACTTCACTTTCGCTGGCTGAGTTTTTTCCCCAAGCACGCATAGCTTAGGCCTCATAGATGTGTTTGTGTATTTGATATTGTTAGTAATGGACTGTTTTACTTTACCCCCAACTTCGATGCTCAAAATGTTCCGAAAGTTTATAGAAACATTCTTTTCATCTGAAATAACAAATCGGGTTCTTCTGATAAAATCAGATTGTGTGGTCCCGGAAGAAAAACACAGAAGACACGAGTTATATAAAAGAGACGAGCATCAATTGACATATATTAAGGTTCTTAATCTAGAAATACGCAACTCAAACAACTTTATTCTAAAAACCAAATCACAAAATTAAGATACAGGAGGTCTCCAATAGTAATAATTATTAATTAATATTTATAATTAATAATCACGAAACTTTAATGGTAAAAAATGGTAGTAGAAAATTCAATACAGTTAATGCAGTATTGAAAATAATGTTCATCAGTCATCACAAGTTATTGAAGTTCAAATTTACTTTGTGTCGAAAACATGTTTACACGCGCCATTTTTATTTAGTTTTTATCAAAAATGTCTTAAATGTATAATCTAATCTAAATTTAGAATCTAGCATACATATACGTGATATAACTATAACTATTTTTATTTGAAGTTTCTATAAAATTGAAAACAAATCTGTTTCCTTTCTTTTATTTAGGGAATCATTAATTGTTTTCCTCTTATTCATTTTTTTTCGTTTATACATTACGGCACATAACTTTGAACATGAAGAACAATAATAACAGTTAACAATCATTCATGTGCATATAATAATGGGTAAATAGTAAACTGTTTTCATATTATTCCCCCTAGTAACAGGTCTAGTGTTGCGGGTTAATGTTTGCCCGAAGTGTATTGCGTAATTTAATGGTCTTAACGCTACCATAGAAACACTCAATTTACAATGCATCATAGGCTTGAGGCAGCGGGTTTAACCCGTCGTACTCTCCAGCTTTCACATCATCATCTAGGCCTAGCTGAAGCCACCGGAGGCAAGGGCCCCGGTAATGGTATTAATTAACACGAGTACACGTTCAGAAGCTCAGATTAATTACATTTGTGTCCCTCACTTTTCAAGTTGATTACCATTTTAACACTAGTTAGTTTTTAAGGTTTTTGATTGACAAGGTATTGGTGTTGAAGCCATTCTTGTTTAATTACCTTAACAGTATGCTTACTGGTTCCGATTAAGATTCTTCAACTAATATTAGCTCAAGAATATCGTTTCTGTAGATAATCACGGATTCAATGACTAGTGATTTTATCTTCCGAGAATGTCATTTCCGACGTAACCGAGCCGAAAAGATGTGACCCAACGCACGGTAAGTTTTGTTATTTCTGACAATACATTGAAATTAGAAATTAACACTGACTCAGATCATAGAAAGTGATATCTCTCATAGACCTTCTACTGCCAAGACTATGATATTAGAAATTTAAGAACTATTAGATAATAAAGAATAAAGAAAGATAAAAGAATTCTATTTATGTGATATCCAGTATAACAGTAACAGTAAATAGATAAACAAGATTGGAAAAAGGGTATTTAGGTCCATTTAATATTATTTTAATAATATATATGGTAGGCCTAAGTATAAATATTTTTGAAATATAATGCAATATATTCATTGTTTAAATAGTTATTATATTCAAATCAAAATGGAAATAAGGGGAAAAAATAGGTGGGTTAGGCTACACACACGAAAGAAGAATTGGCCAGACAAAAAATATATTTTAAGAAAACAAAATGATCGGGAATTATCGAGAGGTCGATAATATTACTTTGGGATCATTTGCTTCAACGATGGTGGCGGAACGATATTCCTTAAGAGTGCTACTTTACTGAAATCCTAAAATATTTTCACTGACATACGCACAGTCCTGCTCACATTCGTACGTATTTTAGGACACTTCGCAATTTGTTAGCTTTACTCCCATTAGTAGGAATTGTAATCACTAATTACTTTGATGATAATAAATGATGACAAAGATACATAAAGGTAACTATAATTTATTTAATTTCTTTCGGTATAAAATTATAATACAAAAAGCAGCTAAAGCTGAAAGCATTGTATGTACATACTAAAAATATAAAACATTAAAAATATTATGGGCAACACACACAAGGAAAAACAATACAATAGTAAGCAAGAACAAAAACCATATAAAAATACCATTAAAAATAATAATGATAATTGCGATGTCGACAATAGCGATGTCGACAATAGCGATGTTGACAATGGCGATGTCGACAGGGGCGATGTCGACGATGTTGAAACAACATTCACAACATTTACCCATTTATGTTCAGTTGACCTACCTTTGAAATAAAATTCAATCCATAAATTTAATATCATAATAGAATATATGATATTTCAAAATGTGTATTAAAAGAATAAATCATGCTAATAAAATGCGTTCGTTTCGTTCTACACTGTAACTCTTTATATACTATATATATATATATATCGATATGAAATCAATATCATAAGCCGGCAAAGGGCATTGTAAATTTGTGATAAAATACCGAACATGTTAAAAAAAATGATGCAAAATACGTTCAGTGCAAGGGTTTAAGAGAGACGGAACGCAAGGACGTAGACGCAGTTGGCCAATGGCAAGCGACAGTTCGAATAATCAATCGCTTGTGATTGGTCAAATCACTACGTTGCGTTACGTTCTTGTGTTGCCTCTCTAATGGGAACCAACCATAAGAGACAATACGAACGCACACGCAATGCAAGTGATTTGACCAAACACAATGACAGGGAACAGATTCACAGTTTCTTGTTGTAACGATTTTCAGTTTTAGTCGCGTGCAAACGCGACTCTACAGCTCACTATGTCGGTCGGTTGGTCGGTCGGTCGGTAAACACTAACTCAAATTTGAGCACTGCGACTGCAGCCATGTATATGGCCTTGTTTATCTTGTTATTCAAACCTAAAATAGTTCTAGGCCTACTGTACACCAAGGTAAATTGTTGTTGATATACTTCTACACTAAGTGTACTTTTATAGAAAATCATCCTTTTTTTAATGTTATTTTAACTGCTCAATACTTTTTTGTTTACATCCGTTCAATATATGCATATGATATTTTGATTATATTTTTATTGCATGATGCTGTATAAGTTTAAATTCACATTCTATTGTGAGCCTAATTGCTGTTTTTTATACTATTATCTTACTATGTTGTATTGATGCAGTTAAGATATTGGGTTTCGAACGGTATTGTTGGTTTTGGATCACCACTCACAGTATAAGTAAACATGAGTTATTTCAATACAACTGTATTGATCGTTCTCATAAAAATACTTAATTTTTTACTTAATTTATCAATACAATATTCTTTGCGTTGATTTATGTCATTATTGAGCAATAAAAATTGCATTGTTCACTAAATAAACAGAAACCAGTGTTTATTTTAGTCTTAAAATATACGGATTGCTACTAAAATATATGGATTTTTATAAAGACTTCATTTCACCTGATTACCATGATTCACTACTATTGTTTGCTTTATTGCTGGTAAGTTTCCTGGACGTATATTGACATTATCAAATTGGAGTTTCTAAAAGAAACTCATTGAATACCAGATTAAAATAGATTTATACAAATAATTGTTATAGCGTATATCAATCAATGTAATACCGTACTCATTCCTGTATAAAACTTAAATAAAGGCAAGCCTACATTACTACTACTGTATATAATATACACCACCTTGTCGTGGCTTCAAAATGGTCTATAAAGTAAAATATATTCCTTTATAATAATATATCTACTTATAAAAGATCAAGCCTAGAATGTTTTTGTAATGTTCCTTTTTTCCTAAACTGTACAAGGTAACAATATTACAAATTTAGATCAAATAATAAAAAATAAATATCATCATAATAACTGCTTTCATTCCCATTTAGCAATGACATGAGAAAGAGTACACGCATAATAACACCAAAGGTCAACGTTTTCACGCAAAATATCTAGAACATCGCTCAATAAAGAATATTTAGTGTTAAAGGGTCGCTCCAACTTACGAAAACAAACATCAAATTTAGTTTACATTCGCCAGTTTTATTCAAATCTAAATTGTTAATAATCTTTATACTAACTGTGCTGATGTGCATTTACATAAATTGCGCGCGCTGTCGTTTACATTTTCTCTATACGTAATACTTAGGTCATTGTGACGTGAAATGCCACTTTAATACATGTAATATTACAATCGAACTGACGCGGCATTTCCAGTTGACGTAACGCGGCTTCTAAGTCTGTCATCAATGAGATGTTACTCAAATCAATAGACCTCGTATGTTTCTTCAGACGGTTGTGTCATGATTATTGACAATGATAACTGTGGCCTTAATGTACTAAGGTGTGAATAAAACAATCACTATTTCATTTTGTTAAGTAAATAAGCACGCACTGTTTACTTTATATGCTTCAGTGCGCACGTATGAAATTGCGTTAATGGGGCGTGCGCTATGAACGAGTCCAATGAACTTGACTAACATTAAGTCCTACTTTTCATATATTTATAACCAGTAGGTGTATTCAACTAATAATATTATATTGCTTAAATACTGTAGAGCATTTATTAGCAGCTAACCCCGGCGCTTATTAGTCTTTCCACGACAAGGAATGAGAGATGGACCAGAATACCAGGTAAGATGCACTAGGTTCTTAAAGTGCACACAAGCCTGATACAAGAAGTATGCAGGCGTGTATATGTTTCACTAAATAAGACGCTAAAATCAAACTAGTAAAACACCGATACTACAACATCGGGATAAAAATCTAAACTCTGAATCTCTCCCAAAATCACTACGACGGCGAACCTCACTCGTTTGTTTTCAGATTATACCACATACCTTAAATACCATAGATATTAACATTGTTGCAATACATAATAATGCATATTTATGTGTTGCTAATTAAACAACTTATACATTTACTGTACTTTGATTACATCGGGCAATACTTTAACAAAACGTGTGGTCACATTATTTTGTCTGATTGCGCAAAGATAACTCATTTGTAATAACACTACATCACGTTTTGAACTCCTGCTGAATTCTATCGACAGTGCATAATGTATGAGTTAATAACAATTTTTAGCTCATTAAAAAGTAAACTAGACCCTTTAGGCACATTTATCGACCCGAGACCTGCGTTCTTAAGCCACTGTGGGATACAAACGCATCAATTCTGCCCAACTGGTTTGCCCTTTTCCTGAGCCAACAGCCAATCTTAGCCCCTGCGAGGACTTGTTCGAAAACTAGATGATACAGTAAAAGAAAAGATATAAGAATCATTTGTATCAATTAGAGTAATTTGTCAGACATTGCATGAGACGGCGGGAGATGGTGTCGCTACTGACCCCACTTGCTACCATCCATCAGGCCTAGCAACGTGCAGTTGATTGTTGCTAGTTTGTAACTAACTAACGCTGCTGGATTTGGTTCATAATGTTAAGAGGAGAACGAAGACCAACTTACTTCCCAGGTCGAGTGGTGGGTGATGAGTCTTGTCTATCAATTCCAAAACCCAATTTGTAATTTCATAGTTACTTTAAGTTCTATTTACCACACAATGGGAGTGATGGAAATTGCTGGGTCCCGAATTGTCATATCTGTTTGTGACAAGTTATAGTTAAATATTGTGGCAGCTGCATTTTGCATAATCAAAATTAGATATCATAGCACAGGTAAGCGACAATTTATAGTATTATAAGTCTATGTTGTCCAGCAATGAGGTATCATATTTTGCTATGTTACCAAATGAAATAGGTTGTCAACAATTTACAATATACCCTAACCTTCAAGCTCCCGCATCGCAACAATGTTTATTGATTGACTGTGTATCGTTTCTTACTAATTAAACTTTTGATTTGGAGTAGGACCAATATTAATTGATTAATATTGATTGATATTAGTTAAGTATCGAGACAATATCGACTGGTAATAGTGATTGGGTAAAGGGAATATTGAATAATAATATTGATTGATTAAAAAAGGAATATTGATTGTTAAAGAGAATATTGAATAATTTTAAAATATAATAAAAAAATAAAATAATATTAAACGTTGATTGATTGAAGGGATTGATTGATTGAAGGGATTGATTGACCAAAGGGATTGATTGATTGATATTGATAGGTAATATTGGTTAAATCTCGGCTGATAATACTGATAGGTGATATTTACGCACCTCTCAGAAAAAAAAATTAAGGCAACGACAACAAACTATAATATTAATTAGACAGAGATAAATGAACTTGTTTGGTCGACAAGAACACCTGAACATAGAGGTATACCTGAATGACCCGTGTTACCATAGTATTCAGAAATAACCAGGTTTTATTATTAACGAGCCGAAAGAACCAAGTAATTATATGTATAAATCTTCAAATAAAGTACTTTCTGAACCTCACCGGAACCAAAATATTTATAGTTACTCGTTTGAAGTGGTTTAAATGTGTTTGTTTCTAAACAGTAGCTAACCTTCTTGCCACAAAGAAAAGATTCAGTATTAAGTCACATGCTAATGATGCTGTAGCAAATACGTTTTGCCACTTTGTGATTCACTGATTTTCTAAACTTTTTGAGAAATTACTGGCAACCAAACTGGACGTTTCTAAACAACCTATGTTTTCTTAATTGATGTGTTGGGATATTGGTATGTTTACAATTTGATTATTTAAACAACTATTTGATAATTTGTGGAAAAGTTTTATTGGATTTCAATATATATATATAATTCATTGTGAGTTAAATTCTTACTTGTATTTTGTGTCTCAAATTACAAGTAAGTATCTATTTTTCTTAATTTTCTGCCCAATATTTAAGTTGTCCAGAAAGAGGTACGATATTCTGCTATTATTTCTACCGATAAACATAATTACTTAGTTCTAGTATCGAATGATTGAAAATTACGGTAGTAATAATATTCGGCGTCATCGGTGAAAGAAAACAAAGAAAAGCTAAGCTCAGTTAAAAGAAGCGACAAATCTACAAACCTTCAGTAGTATCAGATAATTATATATACTGTTTGCTGAAAGATTAACTTAAAGAATATTAGGTTTCGTCGGTGGATATAACAAATAAAGATGGGAATTAACACAAAAAAAGCTAAGCCCGGTAAAAAAAAGCGACAAATGTGCAAACTTTTAGTAGTATCAAGATATTATAGGCCTATTATTATTTGCTAAAAAGATTAACTTAAAGAATATTGGGTTTCGTCGGTGGATATAACAAATAAAGATGGGAATTGACTAAAAAGAAGAAAAGCTAAGCTCAGTTAACAGAAGCCAAAAATGGGCAAACCTTCAGTAGTATCAAGATAATTATATTAATGTTTGCTGAAAAGATTAACTTAACGAATATTGGGTGTCTTCGGTGGATATAACAAATAAAGATGGGAATTGACACAAAAAGCTAAGCTCGGTTAAAAAAAAGCGACAAATGTGCAAACTTTTAGTAGTATCAAGATAATTATAGGCCTATTACTATTTGCTAAAAAGATTAACTTAAAGAATATTGGGTGTCGTCGGTGGATATAACAAATAAAGATGGGAATTGACAAAAAAGAAGAAAAGTTAAGCTCAGTTAACAGAAGCCACAAATGGGCAAACCTTCAGTAGTATCAAGATAATTATATTACTATTTGCTAAAAAGATTAACTTCAAGAATATTGGGTGTCGTCGGTGGATATAACAAATAAAGATGGGAATTGACACAAAAAGCTAAGCTCAGTTAAAAGAAGCGACAAGATGTGCAAACCTTCAGTAGATCAGATACTGTACTGTGTGCTGAAAAGACTAACTTAAAGAATACATCACATAAATTACTTTGAATAAGTGAACAATGACGACCATACAATGCAGTAACCAACTAAGAATAATATTATGTGTCCTAAAAGGATTTACATTGACTATAATAACTGACAGTGGAACTAAAGTAAGGCACTATTGTGTAATTATAGAACCACCAAATAACAATATAATGTTTTAATGAGGATAAGAATATCTAAAGCAGTGAATGATTTGCCATGAAGGCTAGCATTAAATGGATTATGATTTGTGTTACATTAAGATGTTCTTAGTCGAATTTACTAAATTGAATCCTTAATTAATATCCTTATTTACATGTTAAACACAGTCTTTTAAATCTCTTTGTTAATGCTTCTGAACCAAAAAGCGTTTGCTTGATAGGAATTGTGATTATGCAAAGTTAATTAATTAGTTTCTTCAAAAGAAACAATGAGTATGCCACTATGTGGCTATACATCTAACGAATACTAAAATTAAAACATAAAGCAAAATTATAAAAAGTGAGCTAAGCTATAGTATAAACACGGTTTTTTTTTCAGTACAAATATTATACGTCAGTGCAGATTCAACAAAAATCGACGATTACTTTAATTTTGGCCATTCATAGCTGAAATGTATATAAAATCGTAAAATATCTCGAACTTTATTCAATTTCCTCAGAAGTTTTTTTACCATTACAATGCATCAAACGTCAATGAATTGTTTATAAATTCATAATTAATACTTCTTTTTAAATTTAAACACATTTATAAAGATCAATGTATTTTCTAATGACAATATTTTGTCTTTCGTTGCAGTAAAACAAGATCCAATAAAATGAACATTTAAAATTTTAATACGGTAATGAAATCAAATAAATGAGGATTTGGTTACTGCTAAAAGAGATCAAATTTAATCATTTTAATTGGAAAGTTAACAAATATCAGATCCAGTGTTGTATTACTTGTTTCGTTTTCTTAGAAATACAAATAGGCCTAATTAAGTTGCAAGTAAAGTTTTTGTTTGTTCATCCAATACTTTTTACCTATTTCTTTTTTATTTATAAGATCAACAACGTTTACTTGCAAACTTTCTGTGTGTTGTGTTCGTTTAAAAAATGTCATTCTAAAAATTAACCTAACGTAAAGTTTGAATAGTTTGACGCAAATATGCATTGTTGATTTTGGTTACCGAGCAAACCTTAAAAATTACAAGAATTAGTAATTAAGTGATGTTATTGTGGGGTACTTTATCTGAGTAGTACAAATTGTAAGTAAAGGGCATCTCATTGAGGCAGGATTACATTTGACACCAACAAAATCAGTCAATTGTTAGAAGCCGTGAACAACCCATCGATAATTCAAAAGGACAACACAGAACCCTTTCAGTAAATTGATTAACGGCATTAAATCGTAACGTACATTATTCTAAGAGAACGTGTAGATATAATAATCGTTAGAATCAAGACTTGGATTGTCAAAGGACAACAACAACAATTATGATAGTTTTTACGTAATCCTGTTCCGCGTTGTTAAACCTCACCTGCGACGGCTTACAGTAAAATGAACATTCTAAGCGTTCGATAAGAAGACGTGAGATAAGGGTAATTAGTACACCGGCTAGGCTGATGGTTTTTGCTTTGAATAAAGAAAGATCGAATTAACCACATCTTTAGTTAGGCTAAGTTGCTGTTTACTTAGTGAGGTAACGGATGATCGACTGTTTAGCATTTGTTTTGTATTGCATTTTCGTAAATTTGCAATTTTAAGTCAATGATGAGATTCCGAGTTTTAATTCAATGCAAACTAAACCCTGCTTTTAGTGGTATAGCAGTACAGTATAAACAATATAATTAGTGGTACACAAGGTGTACGTTTAGTCCTATTAGGATTAAAATTTAATATGTCTATCTCTATTCCCGACTAAAACAGCAAGAAAGCTCTAGGCCTAAGATCAATGTTTTAGAGTATTGGAAGCATCTCCAGAATAATCTTTTTTGTAAACCAAATATATATATATTATTTTTTTGTATTAAGACATTGGCATTGGCAATTTTTACAGTCGGGCTTCATTAAAGAATAGGAACAAAATGGAAAAAAAAATTGTCTCAGTTTCTATCAAATTTGTCTTACGAGGTAAAAATGTATTAATTTGGTTGTTACAGAGTAAATCATAGGCCTATATGAAGCAAAAACCATTCAATAATATGGAGAAATATATCAAAATATAATAAATAATATTGTTATATGAATATTGAAATAAAGTTGACGATTATCAGAAAAGAAAGAAAAATCGTTTACGAGACTAATAAAATTGTATTTTTCATGAAAATTTCAAAGAAAGCCAAAATGTTTTGAGTGTGAAAGTCGTAGTAGATACTGCAATATGGTCTTACGGTTTCATTTGGTTAAAGCATGTTCTGGATCTAAATCTGGACTACGTTACGTTGCGCTTTCCGGCATTTACAATGGGTTGCCGTGTACACAAAAAAAACGGTAAAACACCGGAAACAGAACCGATTCGATATGAATTATAGTTATTTCCACAAACATAGCCTACAATAAAAAAAATCACGATATTTTTTTTTCGGACACGAAGTCGGGTGACCGTCTATAGAGACCGGTAATACATGTATGATTTCTTTATTATACCGTACAACAATGATGATAATGTAATTATGCTAGTTAATATAATAAATGACAATACAAACAGTTTGACTTACTTAAAAATAGATTATAATAATACTTACAAGGATGATGCAGTCATTAATAAAATTGTGTTTTCTAAAATAATAAAATAATTTAATAGTACGTTTCATTATGATACGATGTATATCATTATATATCTAGACTAAGACAACAACATTTCCAATAACGATAAACCGCTATCGCCATTACTAATAAAGACACAAACGTTACAGTGGTTAATTTGTTGTTGAATGCATTATTCATTTAGTGCATGTTATCTGTAACATTATCAACCAGCAAACGAACAATGAATTAGTGAGCAGAAAGACAGCAGATTTAATAACACATTACACTGTTAAGGCAACTATGTCGTTTAAATCCAAACATTTAACGCATTCGCTTATCCGTTATCATATCAAAATTTAATTAACATATTTACTAAGTACATGATCACGACGTAATTATTTTATGATAAAACACGATAATCCATGTGTTTTAATAATATCTATTTTGATTTAATCTTCATGTGCATTAAGTGTACACTGTTAGTGTAGCGCTCGACACAAACTACCACATTTACCTAAAAGCTCAAAAGACAAAGAGTTACATTGTTTTGGTACCTTCCCATACGGTTGTTTTAAGTTAAGTTTGCTGATACAAAACTCGAGATTTGTACACTAGGCCTAAAGTTTGCACAAGAAAGAAATAAGATGTGTTTTTTCTCCTCTTATGTCCATTAGATATTGATGCATTCACAACATACAACCACAGTTCAATGGATACAAAAGTAATTTTCAAAATTTGACTTCATTTACACAAGTAGGCCTGTAGATATTATTTTTATTTTTGCAGTTTTGGATTTACTGTACACGAATAAATTGAGACTGTAACTTCTTTTTATTTATTACTTGACAATGTGAAATGACAAATTAAGCAAAATTAACGTATCATCGACTTTGATCAAGCCACAGTCAAGCAAAAACTTTGATCTAGGCATTTACACATACTATAGACGTAGCATGGCCGTGTATTTTGTACTGTTTGTTTCTCGCAAACACAACGTCGGTGCCGCTGCGTAAAGTAGGGCTATAACTGGACATAGGCCTACGAATGACAGAAAAACAAACCTGTCAAAAATACTAAAACATCGTGATCTAGAAATAGTACAAAGCCTATGTTCATATACATCTGTCATGGGTTCACAGTTAAGAAAAGTGCATTTCTCTATACAATTTAACTTATTTGTTTTTCTTCGTCAACAGAGGGAGTAACGTTATCATAATGTCTCTTGGGAGTGGATTGTAATTTTGTGTTTTATTGTAAAGATCGATTCTCAGTATCAAATAGAATATATGATCGACAACTGAAATGTATATACGATTAAACATGATTCTATTCATACTCAAAGTATTACAATTCAGTTGACAGGGGGATGGATTAAGCCAGCGGCGTAGTAGGCCGTCGAATAAAATATAACAATTTTAGCAGCATAGTCCTAGTTAGTGTTAGTTGCAGGTAAATATGTGTTTTGTGAAGTTGTCCCACCTGTGTAAATGCCTAGATCAAAGTTTTTGCTTTACTCTGGGTTGATCAAATTCCAGTCTGAAGAGATTTTGAAACTGGCACAATTGAATCTGCTAAACCCGTTTCAATAACATAATTTGATTGTGAGATATTGTACACGAATGCTATTGATACGAAGTGAATTAACCACATAAACGAAACAAAGAAAGCATGTAATCATAGCCGACAGAGTGGCCCTTAGTTATAAGTTATATATACTGTTTGTTGATATTGTTAGCGTTCATATTGAAATTATCAAATCATTAAATTTTCTCTGTTCTCTATCCAATATTTAAACCAATAGGAATAGAAATGCTTGGGGCTTTAGAAGAATTTAAGAAAAGATTGAATAAAGGGGTGTAAATCAACTAGGCGGTACTTCTTGCTAAGCGCGTCAATATTGATATTAGTAGACGTTGTTAAATTAACTAAACCTGAATTTACTTACCAAAGTGCCTTTTGTAAACTTTTAGATGACATCTTTGTTATATTGATAAACGATGTGACACCTATTTTTAAGTAATAATATACAGCTAATTTTAGGCCCGTTATTATGAATAACTGTTTTTGTTAAGCATTAATAAAGAACCATTAGAGGCCTGCTAAGACTCGTTATCAGCTATCAAATCAAATAATAATTCAAAATTTACATTATTAATTTATCATTTTATTTACTCTTATCATATTATTTTTATAATAATAATAAATGGTATACGTTTACTTTTAAATAAATTAAAAAATCAAAAACATTATTTTCAATTGTATAATACAGCATTTAATTCTTTGACATAAATATACATGGGTTTCGTTATTTAAACTGCTTGGAGCATGCGTCTGGAATTTTTTTTCTGATTCAATTCAGCTTGCATTGGAAAAATAACGTAATGTATTTTACAGACGTGTATATTGTGTAAAAAATGGAGAAAATGTTGTTTGAAGTTTACTTTCAAAATGTTGGTCCTGCAGTACTTTAATGTAACGTCGAAGATGGCGCTGTTCTATAAATTGAGATTTAATTCTAGAAACCGAGAAAAGAGTTATTATCCTGATATCATATTACATCATTCATTTTTAAAACTAACAGTTTGGAGATGTACCGTAATTGTGTTACATAATATATAAAGGGGTGCCCTTTTTTCACATCAATTATTGTTATGTATCTTAACATTTTGTATTAATAATAATTATTTATGGTAATATAGCGATAACTATAGATATAACTATAATAATTTTATTCAGAAATATATCAATAGTTAATTGACCCGACTATTTAATTGTAAATAAAATAATGTTCTCTCATCTGTTTTTACTTTACTTTACTTTTGCGTATATTTTATTATGGATTCGAATACTTCTATCATAGCAATTTCAAATTATTTTGATTTGTAAAATTGTGAAATTTATAATATATAATAAAGATACTAACAACGTAATGATAATATTATTAATTTCGTTAAATAAAAAAATATAATATAATATCTATGATTCCTAAAATAATGCAATAACACAATTCTAGGCTACAATCGAATACATTTTAAAATACAATGTTTAACACTGCAATTTATTTATTGTTACAAACGCATTACTTTGTCATATTTTCAAGAGGAAATTATAGATTGAAAAACAACCTTGAGAAAATGAATTCAAACATTATTATGACCATCAGAATCTGTACAAGATAATTCGTGATTTGCAGCCAGACATAGATCAGCCAATCAGCGTCGAGCACGCATGTTAAACGCGCGTTAAGGTAGGTTGAGTGGGTTATTTTTACGTCACCTTTCTAAATATTTTAAGGCTATTCAGAAAATTATGTTTGAAGTGTTGATAAGTATCTTACGGTGGAAATTATTTTTAAATCGTTATAACTGATTTGTTTTCTAGAAAATAAGATTTTATCGCACGCATTATCAAGAAGCAAAGTAACAATCATTAAAATGTTTCTTTTTACAATAACAATAATGCCTACCATTATTAAGTTCTGTCTATAACACTATCAAACTTTATGTGACAAAAAATGTGATGTGCCCATATATGGACACGATGATGTCATACCACTACCATATTTGGGCATAATGCCACCATATTTGGGCACATCATATTTTTTTTGTCAAACAATCAATAGCAGGTAATAATGTTTTACAATATATAAATATAGATATATCCAGATCTTGTTGGCCGATTGCTACGTTCTGAAGAACTCAAATGGCCGATTGCTACGTTCTGAAGAACTCAAATGGCCGATTGCTACGAATTCAAGACTCATTGGCCGTTTGCTACTGTCATTTTGCTACGTTGGCTATGGACGTTTGCTACGTTGGAGTTTTCATTGCCCATTTGACGTCACTTCCGTTATTTCTTCTTCGAAAATTGAAAGGAAATGTGATGTGCGATGAAATTATGATTTGCCATTTGCGACGGATTTCAGGCTTTCCAACAACTTTATTTATTTATAAAAAATAATTAATGTACGTAATTTTGTGTATTTTGTACCAAACATAGGCTAGGAGCCTAGGCAGGTAGGGTTTTTACCCATATCGGGGCTTTGTTGTCAGACTCGAAGTCTTTTCAAATCAAATAAATCATTTGAATATAGCCTAGGCCCGGCCTAGGCCTAGCTAGGGCTCATCATAGGCAAGCCTAGCCTAGGCCTATAGGCCTAGTAGTAGTAGGCTACTAGGCCTAAGTAGGCCTAGCTTAATAGAGGACCTAGGCTTAGGCCTAACCTACTAGGCCTTATGCAAGGCTTTTTTATGCTGTATTATGTGTTACAGTACCTTTTGGTAATAACTATAATACCTGTGTTTAATTTTATTTCTAAATGTGTTATTTAAATTGTTAAATAATTATTTTATTTCTTTCAGGTTGTGATATTATAATAAATTAATATAAAAAGATGTGAAAGTTTTAAAGCCCATCCTAAAAGTTAGTTGATAATAATAACCAACTAATAATGTTGGTGGAAGAACATTTGTCTTGTCTGGAATCAATGAAGATATGTAGCTGACGCTGTGCAGAAATACTAATAATAAAAGATGATGATGAGAATACAAAATACAGTAATAAATAGCATATGATAGTAGTAGGCCTGTGTTTAACTTGAAAAAAGGTGTCAAATTCATTAATAAAAACTAATGTGTTTACTTTACTGTAGTTTTGTATTTTTCTCAATAAATTAGTGACGTACAAAGCTGAGTGTGGGGTGGGTTACTATTTCCAAGTACCTAGATTAAGTTTAGTAAGCTTCTACAGTAATCTACACCAAGTAAGTTTGTATGACAAAATGTTATCAAGTATATGCAAACATGATGTTATATTTCTTTTTAAATGGATGAATAGAGATTATAATTGAATACATTGACTATACAAGATTGTTTTTTTAACTTGTTTTTGGTAGAAAATAACATTTGAGCATGTTAATAACATGTAGTTGATAACATTTTATATAATAAAAACCATATGTTGACAGACACTAATAGACCTACGCTGTGGACAACACTGATGCGGTGTTATACAACTTTGGATGTTACAAGAATTATGGACAAGAAAATCAACAACTCCATCCATAAACATCATCATGTGCTAGGGTTCTCATAATTCATTTTTAATTCATGTTTATTGTAGTAAACCTCATAATTATGGCAGTCAGGTTGAAGTCCAGAAGTGCAAAAGCACTTGTCATGACTTGACCCTTTTCAGCAAAACAAAAGGTTTCAGTTTAAAGTAAATCAGAAATAAGGTTTAACAAGTATATATAACCAGTTTAAAAAAACCAATCGCATTGACTTAAAGATGTACTGTCTTCCAAAAACATGAACACTGAAGATTAATACAATTAATTAAGTCATTTAACTTTAGGATGATGAGCTTTTTAAATAGTTAAATCTTCATATGTAGCTGTATGTATTAGATAAAAGCAGGTGCACACAGAATTGAAGACAACTTTTATAACTTTATTTCATCTTTGATTTAATTTAATAACAAATTAAAATAAAACTTACAAAATACTAAAAAACAAACTGTAAGGGAAGAGCTTAAATTAATTCAAAATAATTATTTCTTATAAAAGGTAACAAATTCAATAGTTTAACCTGGAAAGGCTAAAGAATTAAGGCCTATGTAAGCATCTATGCTTTTAACGTTTGTTAAAAAATGTCATTGAATACAAGTCCTGGCCAATCATTCATGCAACCAAACACTATGGAGCTGCTGCTGTATAATGTTGATGAGTTTCAAATGAATAGGTGAATACATTTAGACTTCTACTTCAGTATGCTCATTCTATGAAAATGCTCCTTCAATGACAGTCCAAACAGCAACACACTGTGGGTAGAAGAATATTGCAGGATTTAACCAGATTTCACAATAAGCATGTAAAGTGTTCATTTAATTGACTGCAAACATTAAAATTGTATCAGTAATACTACTAAAAGTACAGTTGTTTAACAATAGTTACTTTTGGTTTTTGCATTTGGGTGTATAATTAAATTTGTAATTGTTTTTTTCTAAGAAATTAGTTAAGTGTCCTGTATTGTTTTATTGTCTAATAAATGATTTTTCAAACAGTTGTATTGGTAGATTTGTCTAGTATATATGTTTTATAATAACTGTACCCCTACAGATGTCTAACTACTTAAATGTTCTGTACTGATGTGTTGTTTACCAGATGATTTCTAAACAAATTATTCTGTTAGAATTGTCTAAAATACAGCTGTACTCTTAATCGTGCTCTATAATAACTGTATCCCTACACATGTCTAACTACTTGAATGTCCTGTATTATTGAGTTGTTCTATAGATGATTTCTCAACCAGTTGTAATGTTACATTTGTCTAAAATATGTACTCCTAATTGTGTTCTATAATATCTGTACCCCTCCCTACAAATTTGAACTACTAGAATTTCCTGTCTATTAGATGACTTCTCAACCAAATTATACTGTTAGACTTGTCTAAAATATGTACTCTTGATTGTACTCTATAATAACTGTACCCCTACACATGTCTAACAACTTGAATGTCCTGTATTATTGGGTTGTTTCATATAGAATTTCTCAACTAATTATACGTCAGATTTGTCTAAAATATTTACTCCTAATTGTGTTCTATAATAACTGTACCATGTATAATTGTTTTGTCTAAAAGTTCTTAACCAATTATAGTTTTAGATTTGCTGTTTTTTATTTTGCTCTAAACAACTAACTAAATTAAACTGCATTCCTCTCTTTAATTTTGTTGTAAGTAACTAACAAAACTAAACTGAATTCCTTTGTTTAACTTTGTCCTTACGCAACTAACTAAACTGAACTGCATTGCTGTGTTTAATTTTGCCCTAAACAACTAACTAAACTGAACTGCATTGCTGTGTTTAAATTTATCCTACAGCCAATAGATCAAACTACAATGTACTCTTATTTGTGTTCTATAATAACTGTACCCCTACACATGTCTAACTACTTAAATGCTCTGTATTATTATGTTGTCTAATAGATGATTTCTTAACCAATTATTCTGTTAAATTTGTTTAAAATATGTACTCCTAAATGGGTTCTATAAGAACTCTACCTCTACACATGTTTAACTACTTGAATGTGCTATAATATTGTGTTGTCTAATAGATTAGATAGATAGATTTCTCAACCAATTATTCTGTTAGATTTGTCTCAAATATTTACTCTTAATTGTGTCCTATAACCTGAACTGCTGTGTTTAATTTTGTCCTACAACCAACTAAACTAAACTGAATTGCTCTGTTTATTTGTGTTCAACAACCAACTAAACTAAACTGAATTGCTCTGTTTAATTTTGTTTTACAACCAACTTAACTAAACTTCTCTATTTAATTTTGTCTAACAACCAACTAAACTAAACTAAATTGCTATGTTTAATTGTGTCTTACAACCAACTAAACTGAATTGCACTTGTCTAAATATTTGAATGTTCTGTATTATTGTGTTGTCTACTAGATAATTTCTTAACCAATTATACTTTTAGATTTGTCTAAAATATGTACACTTAATGGTGTTCTATAATAACTGTACCCCTACACATGTCTAAATATTTGAATGTTCTGTATTGTTTTGTTGTCTACTAGATAATTTCCCAACCAATTATACTTTTAAATTTGTCTAAAATTTATTATCTTAATTGTTGTCTACAATAACTGTACCCCTACATATGTCTAAATATTTGAATGCTCTGTATTATTGTTTTGGCTAATAGATGAATTCTCAACTAATTATACTTTTAGATTTGTCTAAATATGAATTGCTGTGTTTAATTGTGTTCTACAACCAACTTAACTAAACTGAACTGCTGTGTTTAATTATGTCCTACAACCAAATAATCTAAACTGAATTGCTCGGTTTAATTTTGTTCTACAACCAACTAGACTAAACTGAACTGCTGTGTTTAATTGTGTCCTCCAACAAACTAAACTAAATTGAATTTCTCTGTTTATTTTGTTCTACAACAAACTAGACTAAAGTAAACTGCTGTGTTTAATTTTGTTCTACAACAAACTAAACTAAACTGAACTGCTGTGTTTAATTGTGTCCTCCAACAAACTAAACTAAATTGAATTTCTCTGTTTATTTTGTTCTACAACAAACTAGACTAAAGTAAACTGCTGTGTCCAATTTTGTCCTACAACCAACTAAACTAACCTGAATTGCACTGTTTAATTGTGTCCTACAACCAACTAAACTAAACTGAATTGCACTGTTTAATTTTGTCCTACAACCAACTAAACTGAACTGAACTGCTGTGTTTAATTGTGTCCTACAACCAACTAAACAAAACTGAATTGCTATGTTTAATTGTGTTCTACAACCAACTTAACTAAACTGAACTGCTGTGTTTAATTATGTCCTACAACCAAATAATCTAAACTGAATTGCTCGGTTTAATTTTGTTCTACAACCAACTAGACTAAACTGAACTGCTGTGTTTAATTGTGTCCTCCAACAAACTAAACTAAATTGAATTTCTCTGTTTATTTTGTTCTACAACAAACTAGACTAAAGTAAACTGCTGTGTTTAATTTTGTTCTACAACAAACTAAACTAAACTGAACTGCTGTGTTTAATTGTGTCCTCCAACAAACTAAACTAAATTGAATTTCTCTGTTTATTTTGTTCTACAACAAACTAGACTAAAGTAAACTGCTGTGTCCAATTTTGTCCTACAACCAACTAAACTAACCTGAATTGCACTGTTTAATTGTGTCCTACAACCAACTAAACTAAACTGAATTGCACTGTTTAATTTTGTCCTACAACCAACTAAACTGAACTGAACTGCTGTGTTTAATTGTGTCCTACAACCAACTAAACAAAACTGAATTGCTATGTTTAATTGTGTCTTACAACCAACTAAACTAAAATGAATTGCTATGTTTAATTGTGTCTTACAACCAATTAAACTAAACTGAATTACTCTGTTTAATTGTGTCCTACAACCAACTAAACTAAACTGAATTTCTCTGTTTATTTTGTTCTACAACCAACTAAACTAAACTGAACTGCTGTGTTTAATTGTGTCCTAAAACCAACTAAACTAAATTTCTCTGTTTAATTACTAAACTAAACTGTGCTGCTGTGTTAAATTGGTCCTACAACCAACTAAACTAAGCTGCTGTGTTTAATTTTGTCCTACAACCAACTAAACTAAACTAAGCTGCTGTGTTTAATTGTGTCCTATAACCAACTAAACTAAATTGCTATGTTTAATTGTGTCCTAAAACCAACTACACTAAATTTCTCTGTTTAATTGTGTCCTCTAACAAACTAAACTAAATTGCTCTGTTTAATTTTGTTCTAGAACCACACGTGTAACTAGTTGAATGTGAAATGTGCATATTGGGTTGTTCAATAGATTATTTCTCAACCAATTGTACTGTTAAATTTGTCTAAAATATTTACTCTAAATTGTGCTCTATAATAACTGTAACCTAACTACTTGAATGTCTTGTATTGTTGAGTTGTTCAATAGATGATTTATCAACTAATTATACTTCAGATTTGTCTAAAATATGTATTCTTAATTGGGTGCTATAATAACTGTACCCCTACACATGTCTAACTACTTGAATGTTCTGTATTATTGAGTTGTTCTATAGATGATTTCTCAACCAGTTGTAATGTTAGATTTGTCTAAAATATGTACTCCTAATTGTGTTCTATAATATCTGTACCCCTCCCTACAAATTTGAACTACTAGAATTTCCTGTCTATTAGATGACTTCTCAACCAAATTATACTGTTAGACTTGTCTAAAATATGTACTCTTGATTGTGCTCTATAATAACTGTACCCCTACACATGTCTAACAACTTGAATGTCCTGTATTATTGGGTTGTTTCATATAGAATTTCTCAACTAATTATACTTCAGATTTGTCCAAAATATTTACTCCTAATTGTGTTCTATAATAACTGTACCATGTATAATTGTTTTGTCTAAAAGTTCTTAACCAATTATAGTGTTAGATTTGCTGTTTTTTATTTTGCTCTAAACAACTAACTAAATTAAACTGCATTCCTCTCTTTAATTTTGTTGTAAGTAACTAACAAAACTAAACTGAATTCCTTTGTTTAACTTTGTCCTTAAGCAACTAACTAAACTGAACTGCATTGCTGTGTTTAATTTTGCCCTAAACAACTAACTAAACTGAACTGCATTGCTGTGTTTAAATTTATCCTACAACCAATAGATCAAACTACAATGTACTCTTAATTGTGTTCTATAATAACTGTACCCCTACACATGTCTAACTACTTGAATGCTCTGTATTATTGTGTTGTCTAATAGATAATTTCTTAACCAATTATTCTGTTAAATTTGTTTAAAATATGTACTCCTAAATGGGTTCTATAAGAACTCTACCCCTACACATGTTTAACTACCAATTATACTTTTAGATTTGTCTAAATATGAATTGCTGTGTTTAATTGTGTTCTAAAACCAACTTAACTAAACTGAACTGCTGTGTTTAATTATGTCCTACAACCAACTAATCTAAACTGAATTGCTCGGTTTAATTTTGTTCTACAACCAAATAGACTAAACTGAACTGCTGTGTTTAATTGTGTCCTCCAACAAACTAAACTAAATTGAATTTCTCTGTTTATTTTGTTCTACAACAAACAAGACTAAAGTAAACTGCTGTGTTTAATTGTGTCCTACAACCAACTAAACTAAACTGAATTGCTCTGTTTAATTGTGTCCTACAACCAACTAAACTAAACTGAATTTCTCTGTTTCATTTTGTTCTACAAACAACTAAACTGAACTGAACTGCTGTGTTTAATTCTGTCCTACAACCAACTAAACTAAACTGAATTGCTATGTTTAATTGTGTCTTACAACCAACTAAACTAAACTGAATTTTACTCTGTTTAATTGTGTCCTAAAACCAACTAAACTAAACTGAATTGCTATGTTTAATTGTGTCCTACAACAACTAAACTACACTGAATTGCTCTGTTTAATTGTGTCCTAAAACCAACTAAACTAAATTTCTCTGTTTAATTGTGTCCTCTAACAAACTAAACTAAATTGCTCTGTTTAATTTTGTTCTAGAACCACACGTGTAACTAGTTGAATGTGAAATGTGCATTATTGGGTTGTTCAATAGATTATTTCTCAACCAATTGTACTGTTAAATTTGTCTAAAATATTTACTCTAAATTGTGCTCTATAATAACTGTAACCTAACTACTTGAATGTCTTGTATTGTTGAGTTGTTCAATAGATGATTTATCAACTAATTATACTTCAGATTTGTCTAAAATATGTACTCTTAATTGTGTGCTATAATAACTGTACCCCTACACATGTCTAACTACTTGAATGTCCTGTATTATTGAGTTGTTCTATAGATGATTTCTCAACCAGTTGTAATGTTAGATTTGTCTAAAATATTTACTCCTAATTGTGTTCTATAATAACTGTACCATGTATAATTGTTTTGTCTAAAAGTTCTTAACCAATTATAGTTTTAGATTTGCTGTTTTTTATTTTGCTCTAAACAACTAACAAAACTAAACTGAATTCCTTTGTTTAACTTTGTCCTTACGCAACTAACTAAACTGAACTGCATTGCTGTGTTTAATTTTGCCCTAAACAACTAACTAAACTGAACTGCATTGCTGTGTTTAAATTTATCCTACAGCCAATAGATCAAACTACAATGTACTCTTATTTGTGTTCTATAATAACTGTACCCCTACACATGTCTAACTACTTGAATGCTCTGTATTATTATGTTGTCTAATAGATGATTTCTTAACCAATTATTCTGTTAAATTTGTTTAAAATATGTACTCCTAAATGGGTTCTATAAGAACTCTACCTCTACACATGTTTAACTACTTGAATGTGCTATAATATTGTGTTGTCTAATAGATTAGATAGATAGATTTCTCAACCAATTATTCTGTTAGATTTGTCTCAAATATTTACTCTTAATTGTGTCCTATAACCTGAACTGCTGTGTTTAATTTTGTCCTACAACCAACTAAACTAAACTGAATTGCTCTGTTTAATTTTGTTTTACAACCAACTTAACTAAACTTCTCTATTTAATTTTGTCTTACAACCAACTAAACTAAACTAAATTGCTATGTTTAATTGTGTCTTACAACCAACTAAACTAAACTGAATTGCACTTGTCTAAATATTTGAATGTTCTGTATTATTGTGTTGTCTACTAGATAATTTCTTAACCAATTATACTTTTAGATTTGTCTAAAATATGTACACTTAATGGTGTTCTATAATAACTGTACCCCTACACATGTCTAAATATTTGAATGTTCTGTATTGTTTTGTTGTCTACTAGATAATTTCCCAACCAATTATACTTTTAAATTTGTCTAAAATATATTATCTTAATTGTTGTCTACAATAACTGTACCCCTACATATGTCTAAATATTCGAATGCTCTGTATTATTGTTTTGGCTAATAGATGAATTCTCAACTAATTATACTTTTAGATTTGTCTAAATATGAATTGCTGTGTTTAATTGTGTTCTACAACCAACTTAACTAAACTGAACTGCTGTGTTTAATTATGTCCTACAACCAACTAATCTAAACTGAATTGCTCGGTTTAATTTTGTTCTACAACCAAATAGACTAAACTGAACTGCTGTGTTTAATTGTGTCCTCCAACAAACTAAAGTAAATTGAATTTCTCTGTTTATTTTGTTCTACAACAAACAAGACTAAAGTAAACTGCTGTGTTTAATTGTGTCCTACAACCAACTAAACTAAACTGAATTGCTCTGTTTAATTGTGTCCTACAACCAACTAAACTAAACTGAATTTCTCTGTTTCATTTTGTTCTACAAACAACTAAACTGAACTGAACTGCTGTGTTTAATTCTGTCCTACAACCAACTAAACTAAACTGAATTGCTATGTTTAATTGTGTCTTACAACCAACTAAACTAAACTGAATTACTCTGTTTAATTGTGTCCTAAAACCAACTAAACTAAACTGAATTGCTATGTTTAATTGTGTCCTACAACCAACTAAACTAAACTGAATTACTCTGTTTAATTGTGTCCTAAAACCAACTAAACTAAACTGAATTTCTCTGTTTCATTTTGTTCTACAAACAACTAAACTGAACTGAACTGCTGTGTTTAATTTTGTCCTACAACCAACTAAACTAAACTGAATTGCTATGTTTAATTGTGTCTTACAACCAACTAAACTGAACTGAACTGAACTGCTGTGTTTAATTTTGTCCTACAACCAACTAAACTAAACTGAATTGCTATGTTTAATTGTGTCTTACAACCAACTAAACTAAACTGAATTACACTGTTTAATTGTGTCCTAAAACCAACTAAACTAAACTGAATTGCTATGTTTAATTGTGTCCTAAAACCAACTAAACTACACTGAATTTCTCTGTTTAATTGTGTCCTCTAACAAACTAAACTAAATTGCTCTGTTTAATTTTGTTCTAGAACCACACGTGTAACTAGTTGAATGTGAAATGTGCATTATTGGGTTGTTCAATAGATTATTTCTCAACCAATTGTACTGTTAAATTTGTCTAAAATATTTACTCTAAATTGTGCTCTATAATAACTGTAACCTAACTACTTGAATGTCTTGTATTGTTGAGTTGTTCAATAGATGATTTATCAACTAATTATACTTCAGATTTGTCTAAAATATGTACTCTTAATTGTGTGCTATAATAACTGTACCCCTACACATGTCTAACTACTTGAATGTCCTGTATTATTGAGCTGTTCTATAGATGATTTCTCAACCAGTTGTAATGTTAGATTTGTCTAAAATATTTACTCCTAATTGTGTTCTATAATAACTGTACCATGTATAATTGTTTTGTCTAAAAGTTCTTAACCAATTATAGTTTTAGATTTGCTGTTTTTTATTTTGCTCTAAACAACTAACTAAATTAAACTGCATTCCTCTCTTTAATTTTGTTGTAACTAACAAAACTAAACTGAATTCCTTTGTTTAACTTTGTCCTTAAGCAACTAACTAAACTGAACTGCATTGCTGTGTTTAATTTTGCCCTAAACAACTAACTAAACTGAACTGCATTGCTGTGTTTAAATTTATCCTACAGCCAATAGATCAAACTACAATGTACTCTTAATTGTGTTCTATAATAACTGTACCCCTACACATGTCTAACTACTTGAATGCTCTGTATTATTGTGTTGTCTAATAGATGATTTCTTAACCAATTATTGTTAAATTTGTTTAAAATATGTACTCCTAAATGGGTTCTATAAGAACTCTACCTCTACACATGTTTAACTACTTGAATGTGCTATAATATTGCGTTGTCTAATAGATTAGATAGATAGATTTCTCAACCAATTATTCTGTTAGATTTGTCTCAAATATTTACTCTTAATTGTGTCCTATAACCTGAACTGCTGTGTTTAATTTTGTCCTACAACCAACTAAACTAAACTGAATTGCTCTGTTTAATTGTGTTCTACAACCAACTAAACTAAACTGAATTGCTATGTTTAATTGTGTCCTACAACCAACTAAACTAAACTGAATTGCTATGTTTAATTGTGTCCTACAACCAACTAAACTAAACTGAATTGCTATGTTTAATTGTGTCTTACAACCAACTAAACTAAACTGAATTACTCTGTTTAATTGTGTACTAAAACCAACTAAACTAAACTAAATTGCTCTGTTTAATTTTGTTCTAGAACCACACGTGTAACTAGTTGAATGTGAAATGTGCATTATTGGGTTGTTCAATAGATTATTTCTCAACCAATTGTACTGTTAAATTTGTCTAAAATATTTACTCTAAATTGTGCTCTATAATAACTGTAACCTAACTACTTGAATGTCTTGTATTGTTGAGTTGTTCAATAGATGATTTATCAACTAATTATACTTCAGATTTGTCTAAATTATGTACTCTTAATTGTGTGCTATAATAACTGTACCCCTACACATGTCTAACTACTTGAATGTCCTGTATTATTGAGCTGTTCTATAGATGATTTCTCAACCAGTTGTAATGTTAGATTTGTCTAAAATATTTACTCCTAATTGTGTTCTATAATAACTGTACCATGTATAATTGTTTTGTCTAAAAGTTCTTAACCAATTATAGTTTTAGATTTGCTGTTTTTTATTTTGCTCTAAACAACTAACTAAATTAAACTGCATTCCTCTCTTTAATTTTGTTGTAACTAACAAAACTAAACTGAATTCCTTTGTTTAACTTTGTCCTTAAGCAACTAACTAAACTGAACTGCATTGCTGTGTTTAATTTTGCCCTAAACAACTAACTAAACTGAACTGCATTGCTGTGTTTAAATTTATCCTACAGCCAATAGATCAAACTACAATGTACTCGTAATTGTGTTCTATAATAACTGTACCCCTACACATGTCTAACTACTTGAATGCTCTGTATTATTGTGTTGTCTAATAGATGATTTCTTAACCAATTATTCTGTTAAATTTGTTTAAAATATGTACTCCTAAATGGGTTCTATAAGAACTCTACCTCTACACATGTTTAACTACTTGAATGTGCTATAATATTGCGTTGTCTAATAGATTAGATAGATAGATTTCTCAACCAATTAGTCTGTTAGATTTGTCTCAAATATTTACTCTTAATTGTGTCCTATAACCTGAACTGCTGTGTTTAATTTTGTCCTACAACCAACTAAACTAAACTGAATTGCTCTGTTTAATTGTGTTCTACAACCAACTAAACTAAACTGAATTGCTATGTTTAATTGTGTCCTACAACCAACTAAACTGAACTGAACTGCTGTGTTTAATTGTGTCCTACAACCAACTAAACTAAACTGAATTGCTATGTTTAATTGTGTCTTACAACCAACTAAACTAAACTGAATTACTCTGTTTAATTGTGTACTAAAACCAACTAAACTAAACTGAATTACTCTGTTTAATTGTGTCCAACTCATTAATCAACTACATTTATTGAATTTATTTGAATCAGGTGAATAATAACTAATTATCAACTACCTGTGTTTAAATTACCCAAACAATTACTGAATAATCAACTACATTTATGGTGTTTGAATCAGGTGAACAATAACTAATTATCAACTACATCTACTATCATCAAATCAACTAATCATTCCTAAATATTACACTACACATGTTGTGTTTAAATTACCCAAACAATTACTGAATAATCAACTACATTTATGGTGTTTGATTCAGGTGAACAATAACTAATTATCAACTACATCTACTATCATCAAATCAACTAATCATTCCTAAATATTACACTACACATGTTGTGTTTAAATTACCCAAACAATTACTGAATAATCAACTACATTTATTGTGTTTGATTCAGGTGAACAATAACTAATTATCAACTACATCTACTATCATCAAATCAACTAAACATTCCTGAATATTAAACTACACATGTTGTGTTTAAATTACCCAAACAATTACTGAATAATCAACTACATTTATGGTGTTTGAATCAGGTGAACAATAACTAATTATCAACTACACCTACTATCATCAAATCAACTAAACATTCCTAAATATTAAACTACACATGTTGTGTTTAAATTACCCAAACAATTACTGAATAATCAACTACATTTATGGTGTTTGAATCAGGTGAACAATAACTTATTATCAACTACCCCTACTATCATCAAATCAACTAAACATTTTTAGATATTAAACTACACATGTTGTGTTTAAATTACCCAAACAATTACTGAATAATCAACTACATTTATTGAATTTATTTGAATCAGGTGAACAATAACTAATTATCAACTACATCTACTATCATCAAATCAACTAAACATTCCTAAATATTAAACTACACATGTTGTGTTTAAATTACCCAAACAATTACTGAATAATCAACTACATTTATGGTGTTTGAATCAGGTGAACAATAACTAATTATCAACTACATCTACTATCATCAAATCAACTAATCATTCCTAAATTTTAAACTACACATGTTGTGTTTATATTACCCAACCAATTACTGAATAATCAACTACATTTATTGTGTTTGAATCAGGTGAACAATAACTAATTATCAACTACATCTACTATCATCAAATCAACTAAACATTCCTGAATATTAAACTACACATGTTGTGTTTAAATTACCCAAACAATTACTGAATAATCAACTACATTTATGGTGTTTGAATCAGGTGAACAATAACTAATTATCAACTACACCTACTATCATCAAATCAACTAAACATTCCTAAATATTAAACTACACATGTTGTGTTTAAATTACCAAACCAATTACTGAATAATCAACTACATTTATGGTGTTTGAATCAGGTGAACAATAACTAATTATCAACTACATCTACTATCATCAAATCAACTAAACATTCCTGAATATTAAACTACACATGTTGTGTTTAAATTACCCAAACAATTACTGAATAATCAACTACATTTATGGTGTTTGAATCAGGTGAACAATAACTAATTATCAACTACATCTACTATCATCAAATCAACTAATCATTCCTAAATTTTAAACTACACATGTTGTGTTTAAATTACCCAACCAATTACTGAATACTCAACTACATTTATTGTGTTTGAATCAGGTGAACAATAACTAATTATCAACTACATCTACTATCATCAAATCAACTAATCATTCCTAAATTTTAAACTACACATGTTGTGTTTAAATTACCCAACCAATTACTGAATAATCAACTACATTTATTGTGTTTGAATCAGGTGAACAATAACTAATTATCAACTACCCCTACTATCATCAAATCAACTAAACATTCTTAGATATTAAACTACACATGTTGTGTTTAAATTACCCAAACAATTACTGAATAATCAACTACATTTATTGAATTTATTTGAATCAGGTGAACAATAACTAATTATCAACTACATCTACTATCATCAAATCAACTAAACATTCCTAAATATTAAACTACACATGTTGTGTTTAAATTACCAAACCAATTACTGAATAATCAACTACATTTATTGTGTTTGAATCAGGTGAACAATAACTAATTATTATCAACTACATCTACTATCATCAAATCAACTAAACATTCCTAGAATATTAAACACATGTTGTGTTTAAATTACCCAAATAATTACTGATTAAACTGCATTACTGTGTTTAAATTTCTCATACAACCAACTAAACTGAACTGCATTCTTCTGTTTAAATTTCTCATACAACCAATAGATAAAACTACAATGTACTTTTAATTATGCTCTATAATAACTGTATCCCTACACATGTCTTACTACTTGAATGTATTGTATTGTTGAGTTGTTCAATAAATGATTTCTCAACCAATTATATTTGAAATGCTGTGTTTAATTTTGTCCTACAACCAACTAAACTGAACTGAATTGCTGTGTTTAATTATTTTGTTCTACAACCAACTAGACTAAACTGAGCTGCTGTGTTTAATTGTGTCCTACAACCAACTAAACTAAACTGAATTGCTCTGTTTAATTTTGTTCTACAACCAACTAAACTAAACTGAACTGCTGTGTTTACCTGTTTCCTATAACCAATTAAACTAAACTGTTCTGTTTAATTCTGTTCTACAAACAACTAATTTAAACTGAATTGCTCTGTTTAATTTTGTCTTACAACCAAATAAACTAAACTGCTGTGTTTAATTTTGTTCTACAACCAACTAAACTAAACTGAACTGCTGTGATTGTGTCCTACAACCAAAAAAGTCTCAACCAATTGTACTGTTAGATTTTTCTAAAATATGTAATCCTAATTGTGTTCTATAATAACTGTACCCCTACACATGTCTAACTACTTGAATACTTGAATGTCCTGTATTATTGTGTTGTCTAATAGATGATTTCTCAACCATTTATTCTGTTAGATTTGTCTAAAATATGTACTCATAAATGGGTTCTATAATAACTGTATCCCTACACATGTCTAACTACTTGAATGTCCTGTATTATTGGGTTGTCTAATAGATGGTTTCTCAACCAATTATCCTGTTAGATTTGTCTAAAATATGTACTCTTAATTGTGTTCTATAATAACTGTATCCCTATACATGTCTAACTACTAGAATTTCTTGTATTATTGTTGTCTATTAGATGATTTCTCAACCAATTATACTTTTAGATTTGTCTAAAATATGTACTTAATTGTGTTCCATAATATCTGTACCCCTACCCATCATCAAATGTCTAACTACTTGAATTTCCTGTATTATTGGGTTGTTTCATATATGATTTCTCAACCAATTATACTTCAGATTTGTCTAAAATATTTACTCTTAATTGTGTTCTATAATAACTGCATTCCTCTGTTTAATTTTGTCGTAAGTAACTAACTAAACTGACTTCCTTGTTTAACTTTGTCCTAAAGCAACTAACTAAACTAAACTGCATTGCTGTGTTTAAATTTCTCATACAACCAACTAAACTGAACTGCATTCCTATGTTTAATTTTGCCCTTAACAACTAACTAAACTGAACTGCATTGCTGTGTTTAAATTTATCCTACAACCAATAGATCAAACTACAATGTACTCTTAATTGTGCTCTACAATAACTGTACCCCTACACATGTCTAACTACTTGAATGTTCTGTGTTGTCTAATATATGATTTCTCAACCAATTATTCTGTTAAATTTGTCTAAAATATGTACTCTTAATTTTGTCCTATAATAAATGTACCCCTACACATGTCTAACTACTTGAATGTCCTGTAATGTTGTGTTGTCTAATAGATGATTTCTCAACCAATTATTCTGTTAAATTTGTCTAAAATATGTACTCTTAATTGTGTTCTATAATAACTGTACCCTTACACATGTCTACTTGAATGTCTATTTGGTTGTTCAATAGATGATTTCTCAACCAATTATACTGTTAGAGTTGTCAAATATGTACTCCTAAATGGGTTCTATAATAACTATACCCCTACACATGTCTAACTACTTGAATTTCCTGTATTGTTGGGTTGTTCTATAGATGATTTCTCAACCAATTGTATTGTTAGAGTTGTCAAATATGTACTCTTAATTTTGTTCTATAATAACTGTAGCCCTACACATCTCTAACTACTTGAATATCCTGTATTATTGGGTTGTTCAATAGATGATTTCTCAACCAATTATACTTTCATATTTGTCTAAAATAGTTACTCTTAATTGTGTCCTATAACCTGAAATCCTGAATATTAAACTACACATGTTGTGTTTAAATTACCCAAACAATTACTGAATAATCAACTACATTTATTGTGTTTGAATCAGGTGAACAATAACTAATTATCAACTACATCTACTATCATCAAATCAACTAATCATTCCTAAATATTAAACTACACATGTTGTGTTTAAATAACCCAAACAATTACTGAATAATCAACTACATTTATTGTGTTTGAATCAGGTGAACAATAACTAATTATCAACTACATCTACTATCATCAAATCAACTAAACATTCCTAAATATTAAACTACACATGTTGTGTTTAAATTACCCAAACAATTACTGATTAAACTGCATTACTGTGTTTAAATTTCTCATACAACCAACTAAACTGAACTGCATTCTTCTGTTTAATTTTGCCCTTAACAACTAACTCATACAACTAATAGATAAAACTACAATGTACTTTTAATTATGCTCTATAAGAACAGAACTAACTAAACTGAACAGTAATCCTGTTTTTCCTACAACCTATTGTTGAGTTGTTCCATAGATAGTTACAGCTCAACAATAACTAATTATCAACTACCCCTACTATCATCAAATCAACTAGATCATTCCTAGAATATTAAACACATGTTGTGTTTAAATTACCCAACCAATTACTGAATAATCAACTACATTTACTGTGTTTGAATCAGGTGAACAATAACTAATTATCAACTACATCTACTATCATCAAATCAACTAAACATTCCTAAATATTAAACTACACATGTTGTGTTTAAATTACCCAAACAATTACTGAATAATCAACTACATTTATTGTGTTTGAATCAGGTGAACAATAACTAATTATCAACTACATCTACTATCATCAAATCAACTAAACATTCCTAAATATTAAACTACACATGTTGTGTTTTTAAAATACCCAAACAATTACTGATTACTCAACAACATTTATTGAATTTATTTGAATCAGGTGAACAATAATTTTGTCCTAAAGCAACTAACTAAACTGAACTGCATTGCTGTGTTTAATTTTGCCCTTAACAACTAACTAAACTGAACTGCATTCCTCTGTTTAATTTTGCCCTTAACAACTAACTAAACTGAACTGCATTGCTGTGTTTAATTTTGCCCTTAACAACTAACTAAACTGAACTGCATTCCTCTGTTTAATTTTGCCCTTAACAACTAACTAAACTGAACTGCATTCCTCTGTTTAATTTTGCCCTTAACAACTAACTAAACTGAACTGCATTCCTCTGTTTAATTTTGCCCTTAACAACTAACTAAACTGAACTACATTCCTCTGTTTAATTTTGCCCTAAACAACTAACTAAACTGAACTGCATTGCTGTGTTTAAATTTATCCTACAAACAATAGATCAAACTACAATGTACTCCTAATTGTGTTCTATAATAACTGTACCCCTACACATGTCTAACTACTTGAATGTCCTGTATTATTGTGTTGTCCAATAGATTATTTCTCAACAGTGTTATATTTGCTGTTTTATTTTGTCCTAAACAACTAACTAAACTGAACTGTATTGGTGTGTTTAAATTTCACCTACAACCAACTAAACTGAACTGCAATCCTGTGTTTAATTGTGTTCTACAAACAACTAAACTAAACTTCTCTATTTAATTTTGTTCTACAACCAACTAAACTAAACTGAATTTCTCTGTTTAATTTTGTTCTACAACCAAATAAACTAAAGTAAACTGAATTGCTCTGTTTAATGTTGTTCTACAACCAAATAAAATAAACTGAATTACTCTGTTAAATTGTGTCCTACAACCAACTAAACTAAACTGAATTTCTCTGTTTATTGTTTTCTACAACCAACTAAACTAAACTGAATTGCTGTGTTTAATTGTGTCCTAAAACCAACTAAACTAAACTGAACTGCTCTGTTTAATTTTGTTCTACAACCAACTAAGCTAAATTAGAATTGCTCTGTTTAATGTTGTTATACAACCAACTAAACTAAACTGAATTTCTCTGTTTATTTTTTTCTACAACCAACTAAACTAAACTAAATTACTCTGTTTAATTGTGTTCTACAACCAAATAAAATAAACTGAACTGCTCTGTTTAATTTTGTTCTACAACCAACTAAGCTAAATTAGAATTGCTCTGTTTAATTTTGTTCTAAAACCAACTAAGCTAAACTGAACTGAATTGCTCTGTTTAATTGTGTCTTACAACCAACTAAACTAAACTGAATTGCTCTGTTTATTTTGTTCTACAACCAACTAAACTAAAGTAAACTGAATTGCTCTGTTTAATGTTGTTCTACAACCAAATAAAATAAACTGAATTACTCTGTTAAATTGTGTCCTACAACCAACTAAACTAAACTGAATTTCTCTGTTTATTTTTTTCTACAACCAACTAAACTAAACTGAATTGCTGTGTTTAATTGTGTCCTAAAACCAACTAAACTAAACTGAACTGCTCTGTTTAATTTTGTTCTACAACCAACTAAGCTAAATTAGAATTGCTCTGTTTAATGTTGTTCTACAACCAAATAAAATAAACTGAATTACTCTGTTAAATTGTGTCCTACAACCAACTAAACTAAACTGAATTTCTCTGTTTATTTTTTTCTACAACCAACTAAACTAAACTAAATTACTCTGTTTAATTGTGTTCTACAACCAAATAAAATAAACTGAACTGCTCTGTTTAATTTTGTTCTACAACCAACTAAGCTAAATTAGAATTGCTCTGTTTAATTTTGTTCTAAAACCAACTAAGCTAAACTGAACTGAATTGCTCTGTTTAATTGTGTCTTACAACCAACTAAACTAAACTGAATTGCTCTGTTTATTTTGTTCTACAACCAACTAAACTAAACTAAACTGAACTGCTGTGTTTACCTGTTTCCTATAACCAATTAAACTAAACTGTTCTGTTTAGTTTTGTTCTACAAACAACTAAATTAAACTGAATTGCTCTGTTTAATTTTGTCTTACAACCAAATAAACTAAACTGCTGTGTTTAATTGTGTCAATATATTATTTATGAATAAATTAAGTCCTACAACTAACTAAACTAAACTGCATTCTTGTTTATATTTGTTCCTACAGTAAATAACTAAACTGAACTGCTGTGTCTGCATTTGTCCTACAACCAAATAAACTAAACTACATTGTTGTGTCTACATTTGTCCTACAACAATTAACCAAACTAAACTATGTTCACTTTTGTTTCACAACCAACTAAATTCCATTGCTGTGTTTAAATTTGTCCTACAGTACAATTAACTAAACTATACTAAACTGAATTGATGTTTTTAATTGTTTTCCTATACAGAAAATAACTAAACTGAACTGTATTCCCCTGTTTAAATATGTTCTACAACCAACTAAACTACATTGCTGCTTTTAATTTTTCCCTACAGTAAATAACTAAACAAAACTGTATTCCTTAGTTTAATTTTGTCCTACAACAACTAACTGAACTGTATTGCTGTTTTTAATTTTTCCCTACAGTAATTAACTAAACTGACTGCATTTCTGTGTTTAACTTTGGTCTACAAGAAGATTTAATTTGTTCTACATTAAATACAAGCTATTCTAAAAGGTCTTTTCTGTATGTTGGTGTGTGAGTGTGTTTATGTATGGTTAGTAGATAAATGAAACATTGTTAGTAAATTAAAGCAAAACATTTATAATGAGATTACTGATTACCTTAATTATTAATAAGCCATTAACTTGTATGTGAAGTGGAGGATGTTTGAAACCACAGCAGTAACTGAAAAAATGAAAAAGCCCATTTTAATAAACATTAGAAGTTGTCTAAAAAAAAGTTTTAATTTTGGATTTGAAATATAATACTTTACTAACAATTCTCAGATGTGTTATATTACACTTTTCTCACTTCATTTTTAATTGTAAATGTATTTGCTTTGTATTGGCTTTAGAATTAATTTCACCTGTTAAATTACATTTCTAGTCATTGACTTGGGTGCTTTGTTGTATTTAATTGGGCTTAAAATTGTTTAATGGTCATTTTGTTTTAACATGAATTAATGTGTATGAAAATATAGACTATTAGTTATATTCAACCATCTCCTCTTTTTTCTTCCTAAATGTATTATTCATCTTGTTTCCACTTCCACTTCTAGATTATCCTCTTTCTTATCCATTATCACTGTTTAAAAAAAAAACCATTATATTCATAGTCATTAGTATACTAATAAAACTAATAACATTTGTAGTGCATTATTCATTTTTATGACCTAAACAGACTGTATTTCTGTGTACCATATATTGTGATTTTTAACAATGTACCCAAACAAGAACAGCTGTTGGAGAAGGGAAAGCTAAATTGAATTTGGGCATTTCAAATTAACTACTTTTTTACTGTCTTTTGTAATTGTGTTGTCAACTAATCACATTAGACATTTTGTTTGATAAATGTAATGTAAATTTAATTTCTAATTGTACTGCTACAATTATTACTATTATCTGATGGTTTAAAACATAAAGCAATATTGAGATGACCAATTACCTTTAAAAGACATCAAATTGTGAAGTAAGACTTGTTGAAAGCATGAGAAGTGGTGACTGATTAACAATACTTGGTACTAATCATAGCAGAGGCTGAAAATATAATTAATAAAAAAAATATGTGAATAAACATTTTTACTTGTAGTACTAGCAGTTTTTGTTTTTTTTATTAGCATTTTTCCACCTAAATTACCTCTTTATTTTACATTTACTCTATTTCAATGCTATATGTTATTAGTTTGACTGGCCTCATTACATGTCCTACCATTGATTTCATGTTTATTTAATTGATTGTTTTAATGTAAGGTATGATTTTAGTCATATATTCAACCATATATTTTCTGCTCCTTCATCTTGTAATTTTCCTCTCTTCTAGATCTTTTTTCCATTTGTACCATCATGTTTTTCACTGAAAAAAAAACTGAATACAGTCAACACCAACAGCATTCAATAGTTACTATTTTAAGAAATCTCTTTTGTTACCACTAGGCCTACTACCATTATTTGGATTGAATTATTATTATTTATTACTTTATTTATAATTTTAAGGAGTAATTGTTATTTTTATGACCTAAAAATAATTGTATTTTCATATGTTGTTAGTAACATTAAAACGTTGATTAAGCGTGGGACTTAAAATACCTGAAGTTAAGTTGATTATTGAGTCATCAGAAATTGAATAGGCTAGTTGATTGAATACTCCAAACCGGACACTAAAACTAAAAATTAATTTACATTATAAGTCATATATAGTATTTTTAATTCGTGAAAATAGTATTACAAAATTATGTTTAAAATATTTACGATGGATGCTTGATTACTGATTTAATGCGAAGCTTGTTCTAACTTAACTAAACTGCTTTGTTTAATTGTGTCCTACAACAAACTCCTAATTGTGTCCTATAATAACTGTACCCCTACACATGTTTAACTACTTGGATGTCCTGTATTGTTGGGTTGTTTTATAGATGATTTCTCAACCAATTATACTTTCAGATTGTCTAAAATATTTACTCCTAATTGTTTTCTATAATAACTGTACCCCTACACATGTCTAACTACTTGAATGTCCTGTATTGTTGAGTGATTTAATAGATGATTTCTCAACCAATTACACTTTCAGATTGTCTAAAATATGTACTCTTAATTGTGTTCTATAATAACTGTACCACTACACATGTCTAACTACTTGAATATCCTGTATTATTGGTTTGTTTAATAGATGATTTCTCAACCAATTATACTTTCAGATTTTCTAAATATGTACTCTTAATTGTGTTCTATAATAAATGTACCGCTACACATGTCTAACTAGTTTAATGTTGTGTCAATAAATGATTTCTAAACCAATTTTGTCCTACAAACTGCAATATTTATGTGTTTATTTTTTCCTACAGTAAAAAACTAAACTGAACTGTATTGCTGTGTCTGCATTTGTCATACAACAATTAACCAAACTGTTCATTTTTGTCCAACAACCAACTAAAACTAAACTTCATTCCTCTGTTATTTTTTTTCCCTATACAGTAAATAACTAAACTCAACTGGACTGCATTCTCCTGTGTAAATTTGTTCTACAACCAACTACTGAACTACATTGCTCTGTTTAATTTTTATATACAGTAAATATAAACTAAACTGAACTGTATTCCTCCGTTTAATTTTAAGCAACTAACTAAGCTTTATTGGTGTTGAATTTTGTCCTACAACTAATAAGCCTAGATCAAACTTTTGTTGTGTTTAATTTTGTCCTACAACAACTAATTGAACTGCATTGCTGTGTTTAACTTTGGTATACAACTACATTGTTATGTTTAATTTTGTCCTACATTAAATACAAGCTATTCTAAAAGGTGTTTTGTGTATGTTGGTGTGTGAGTGTGTTTATGTATGGTTAGTAGATAAATGAAACATTGTTAGTAAATTAAAGCAAAACATTTATAATGAGTTTACTGATTACCTTAATTATTAATAAGCCATTAACTTGTATGTGAAGTGGAGGATGTTTGAAACCACAGCAGTAACTGAAAAATTGAAAAAGCACATTTTAATAAACATTAGAAGTTGTCTAAAATAAAAGTTTTAATTTTGTATTTTATTTATATTACATTTCTAACAATTCTGACTGTTACATTACACTTTTCTCACTTCATTTTAATTGTAAATGTATTTGCTTTGTATTGGCTTTAGAATTAATTTAAGACACCTGTTAAATTACATTTCATGTCATTGACTTGGGTGCTTTGTTGTATTTAATTGGGCTTAAAATAGTTCAATAGTCATTTTGTTTTAACATGAACTAATGTGTATGAAAATTGCCATACAGACAAGTATACCATATTTTTCCTGCTCCTTCATCTTGTTATTTTCCTCTCTTCTAGATACATTTTTCTCCATTTGTACCATAATGTGTTTCACTGAAAAAAAAAACTGAATACAGTCAACACAACAGTATTTAATAGTTACTATTTTAAAACATCTCTTTTGCTACCATTATTTGGATTGAATTAATGTTTATTTATACTTTTAAGGAGTAATTGTTATTTTTATGACCTAAAAGTAATTGTATTTTTATATGTTGTTAGTCACATTAAACATAAGTTGAATAAGCTTGAGACTTAAAATACCTGAAGTTAAATTGATTATTGAGTCATCAGAAATTGAGTAGTTGATTGAATACTCCAAACCGGACACTAAAACTAAAAATTAATTTGCTTTGTAAGTCATAATAGTATGTTTAATTCGTGAATAATAGTATTACAAAATTATGTTAAAAATACTTAGGATGGATGCTTGATTTAATGCGGGGCTTGTTCTAAGCTAGCTGTTAATGATGTAGAAGGTAAACCTACTACAGTACACCTTCTGTAAATGTCTAGGCTAGGCCTAGGCTATGCTAGAAGTCAGATAGGCCCTAACATACATAATGTAGGTAGGGCCTAGATACCTGTCAAAGCCTTACTAGAGGTTCTAGCCTAGGCCTAGTCTAGTTTTAGGATGTAGGCTACATCTAGGCCTAGGCAGGCTTCTAGCACTGAGTACTACCTAGGCCTAGCCTAAGATAGGCTATGCCTCCTAGCTAGACTAGGCTAGTAGAGGAGTAGGCCTCCTACAGTAGGCCCCAAGCCAGGCTAAAAAGTTGTAAATAATAGGCCGTGCTTATTTCTAGACAAAGGCCTAGTCAGTGCCTATCCTATGCCTAGATTCCAGAAAAGTTAGGTCTAGGCCTACTCTGTTTATGCACTTACAAACCTGTAAACAGACACTAGGGCCTAGGCCTAATGTAGAACGAGGCCTAAGCGGTAAGCCTAATTAGGCCGCCTGGGCAGAGCGTGTGAGACCCCCGGGCCGTACACAAGGTTTGGCACTTTGTGTGCATCATAGACCTAAGGCCTAGGCCCCTATTTACCTCTCATAGATTACCGCCAGAGAGTCAGATAACAACATTAAATATATAACATTGAACTATAACTATTTAAAAAATCTATATTACAACAAAAATAAATAACAACTTACGGTATACCTGGTTTATTCTATAGTTTACTGTAGGCTGTTGATGCTGTTAGGCCTAGGATGCTGGGTTCCAGTGAAAATGCTTAGGATTTTAAAATTTCGTGACATTTAATCGCCAATTTAACAGTTTTAAAACTATATAAATCAATAAAATCAACGTCTAGTGGATGCAGAATGTTTTAATAATTACACATATTAAAGGAATTTTTGTTTCTAGTATGTTAAACAAAATAAATCGTAATTTAATACAAGACCTGCCACAAGTCCTTAAATTTGAAACGTTTTACAATTTTAGAATGAAAACAAAATTCCGAAAAATTGTAATATTTACTTTTAAAATTATCATTTGCTAACTAAATGATGACTAATAATGAAAATAAAGCTTTTCATTATGTAAATTGCTATATAATGATAGTTAAGGTATTTTAATAAGTCATTTTACATTTTTAATAAACTTTGAGTGAACGAGACAATTATATTTGAGTTCTAGCGACCACAAAATCTAAAAAAAATCGGTTTTTATTAAAAATATAAACACGCTTAAATTCAAAAAATCAAAATAGCAGATCGATAGTATGTTAAACATAGACTAACATACCTAAAAATAGTTTGTGTTCGTAAAGTAACCACGTTGTAAAAGCATTTTAAAAATTAAGAAAATACGTAGCAAACGGCCAAAATGAGCAATATTTTTTAAATATCTCCGAATTTTTTTAGTTTTATAAATCCAAATTTGGCACACATAATCCAACAATATATATGAACACATTGTACAAAAATTATATTTATTGAGTAAATACGTTAAACGCAATGACTATTTGAGTTTTGGTACGTAGCAAAATGACATCCCAATTTTTCGCGAAAAAATTCAATATAGAATTATTTTTTTAAAGTAACTTAAAATTAAGATAAATCGATGAAATTTCGTATACACGTTCTTTATATGATCTTCTATCGTATACAAAAAAGAAATTTCAAATCGGATAAGTAAAAAAAAAATTAGAAGTTCAAGACGGTTAAGGTTGGTTGTTGTCAAATCAGGCCTATCAAAACTACTACCCGATAAGTAGGCATGATTCAGAAACCAATATTTCAAAAAGTGCGTGATAAGAAAATATAAGCTGATGATAGGGTAAACTCTATTAAAATGTCTTTATAAATGTGGTTATCCGATCAAATTTCGATCATTTTTAGAAAAGTTATCGTAATTTGAAAATTTAAATTCTCAAGACGTTTTTGGCCGTTTGCTCCTATCGATGAGCAATGTAATTGAATAGGAAAACATATACGTCACAGGTCAAATGCAAAGTAGCAAAGGCCATTTGAGAAATAGCACATATATATCCATCGTAGCAAAAGCCGTTGAGTTCTATCTATATATATATATATATATATGTATACAAGGTGGTGTATTTCATACTGTATGAATACCAAAAATTAGTAATTTGTGTATTTATTATTTGTCCATTCCATTATTCAATATGGTGATAATTAACTTTATAAGTATCGTAATGTATTTAAACATTTGCGTAATAGGCCTATAAAGTCAATAAAATATTGTATTATAGGCCTAACTATAGGCTACTATTTGTACTTTTAAGTTTAAAAAACTGTTAAAAACTTGAAGCTAAACCAAGAAGTGTTTCCTTTTTTAAAATGTATCAACTCGCTTTAATTCTAATTTATAGTCTTTTCATGAATTTAAAAGAAGAAAAAATGATAATGACACATGATAGGCAGGATTAAATTCCGTAATTCAATACCAGGGGCAAATAGATTTAAATAAATAACGAAACAAACTTATTTCAGTAACAGCGATGAGATGGATTGGAATTTTATGAGGACTTCTTTTAAATTAATAACAATCAACAGGTGACACTGGCTTTTTATCATTTAAATTTTATCAAATGTTTGTTTAACCACCCTGGCCTTTGCGCACCCTGCCATCTTCAAAGCTAATCCAATATTAAAATGACAAATCTATCGTGCAAATTTACAAAAAGCAACCCACCGCATTCTGTGTAACCTGCACAATGAAACCAGTTGGATATACCCGACTACAGCTTTTACCTACGACCCATCTTATTGACTCGTTAGTTTTGACATCATATTAAATTAAACAAAATACGATCCACATAAAATATGTCTTAGTGGAGCGGCTTGATGGTTGGGAACTCCCCGAGCATCTTAGCTAAATGTAATGGTGGTCTGTTCACGTTCTTCCACAGTGTATTGCACGTTCCGGGAGTCACTGAATATTTTGTTTCATTTAATTATTATAATAGCCATTTCAATATGTTTTTATTTGGTTTCATTTTACCTTCTATTTTTCATAACGCAGCAAAAGGTTGCACAGGGGCTTTGTCAACAAGTCATTATAAGCGGTAAGGCAGAGCGCCCCCTAAGAAGTTTTGCACAGTATGGTAGCTTTTCGGAACCCATCCTCCAGCACATGACAAATGTCCCCAGGCCTACACAAACAGAACGTGACAAAGTTGTATGTGTTATGCATTGATCTCAGTTATAAGGAAATTATTTTATTGAAATTCATGTCAGGGTTACGAAAGTAAATCATGAATTAGACTTTTATTTATTAACACTAATTCAATTATGCCTACAAATGTAAACCAATTGATTGGCCGTTAGCACATTGCAATTTTTGTCCCAAATTAAACTAACGTTGTTCTTTACGCTCCCGCCAAAATTTAAAATATGGTTTTTGTAAAATACGCCATGGTATTAAGCACGGAAAACTAATATTTCCATCTGTTTGACTGGAACATATCAAACAGTTCATCTAAAAATGAGTTTAATAAATAAAATTAATTTATAATTAAATTTATTTTTTTTAAAACTGCCTCGTTTAGGCTTCGTTTGCTTCTTTGATTATATTGACATGTTTACTGTTTACAAATGAATCTTTGTTTTATCGTCTGCTGGGTGCTAGATCACGTGGAAAGATGTGACGGTATGACCTCACGCTGGATAGCGCATTACTAACATCTGACACCTGACCCTAATGCCAACAGTTCAGAATCGGGATATCCGACTGTTTGCGCCCCGAAGCAATCTTCTTCCACTTACTTCTATCATTTGTTTCCAATTTCCAAGATTAAAACATGCCAATGTATTTTCGTTGCAAATTTACAAAATAAACATTGTAAAAAATCTACTCAAAGGTAGGCCGATTCAATTTGCTTTCAAAATTGAATCATATTGACGAAATTCTAGCCCTCTGGCTTCTGGGCATATCCGATCAGATGAGGTGGAACACGACTGAAAGACCTAGATTTTGACCGATACGGACAAACACAAAACAACCCGACGAATCAGTATTCAGCTAAAAAATGACGGGAGACATAACCATATTACTGTATAGGAAATCCTATAGTGTTACTTGCGAATCAGTACTATTTCAACAATATATCATATCGTATAAAAGCCATGTGCAACTAAATCGTCACGGTTTATGAATATATTAAAATTTAATGTTATTTTATTGAATACATCACGTACATATATAATAATTATCTAATTCAAAATAAAACAAAGAGGAAACATGCTCAATGCCTCTCATTTTGATAATGAGTAGCTTGTTTGTCAGAAAAACAAACATGTCTTAATTGATCAACTGGGAAGAGCTCACAACTTTATGACAGATTTGATGACGAATCAACCAAAATGCGGAATAATCAATTTAAAGTGTTTTACCTAATTCTACAAGTCAATGTTTGCCATAGTTTGATCTAGAATGACAATAAAAGCAGGGTGGTCATTCGTCAACAGATACCGCAACTTACAAAAAGTGAACTCAAGCTATCATCTAAATTCCTAGCCGTGTTTTTACGCAGTGCTAGATGCCGGCTGCCCGGCGAGAAGGCAAAGTGTACCGCTGAGGTGCATGGGTGGGTATTAGCATCCGGAATTAAGTTGATACTTCTTCCTAAGTGGCCACTGTGCACATTCAGTTGAAGACGATTAGCATGCAGGGAACAGTCGGAAACTAATAACATTCTAGAGGGCGGACTTTATAGACTGCAAAGGCAATATAATATGCTGTCATTTTATATTACGAAAAATCGATAAATTCAAAACAACAATTTAAACATAGACCAACATCAAATGGTGGCAACTTTAAATCAATGCAACTAACACGTTTTACCAATCAAAATGAGTTTTTAACTTTCTCTAGGCCTAATAATCTATCACGTACGCTCACACACATACCGAACTGTACATGCAAAAGCATTCTTTTATTCGACCAGACCTAGTCACTCGCACATCGCTCACACAAAACAACGAGTCTCAGTAACAGACTCTGAATAGGCCATTATTCTACATTAATTCATAACTACATTGTAATTACAAGGCTGAGAGGTTGTCTAAAACTCAACCCATTAAGTAGGCCTAACCAGTGGTTTTGATTTACTCCGTTACATACCTTTATAGTCTTGAGAGTCCATGTCCCAATCTGGAAGTGGTGGTATGAGTTCAAAATAGTTCAACCTCATTTGCATTTTACACATGGGCACATGGACACCTTCAAGTACCTATTCGTTTTAACAGACTATAGAGATATTATAGTGAACCGACTATACATACTTTGCCTTTTCAATACATTTTATTTACTATGTTTGTATTTTTTTATTTCGGCAAACCAATATATACACTGTCACTACACTATTCAATTTAACAATGTATGCTGTATGTCTGTACACAGCGTAATGCATTACGATAGGGAGACAAAGTTTCAAACCCGTGTGTAGAATAATGCCCTTTTCAAACTAGAGACCAGTAGCAAAAGTGATAAACATGCTTATACTAGCCTATGTTATGTCGGACGATGGGTGCCTATTTTGTGCCTATTTTATGCCTATTTTGTGGAAAACTGTGTTCTTGTGTGGAATAAATAAACCCTCTTGTAAAAATCTGGTTGATATTAATTTTAAAGTTAGGGCAACACTATCTTTATGCATTACAATCAGATGAATATTCACGACGTAAATTTAATTTATACCATATTTATTCAGGCAATCAAAAGCACATATTATTCAGTTGGTTTTTTTAATTATTTCGCTAGAGGAGTAGGCCCTACCTGTAAATCCATCGAGAGCTACATTATGTGACGATATAGAGGGCGCGCTATGGGTAAAGTTTGATTTTCATGAAATCGGAATTAAATTATATATTAAAAAGTTAACGTATTTTTCTCAGACGTCTTTTTACGGAACCGGAAACCACAATACACAACCCAAGAAATTCATTAGTACTAACAAATATAAGTGTACATCAGTGACGTTATAAAATCACGGAAAGTGTATCATAAGCATACATAATAGAATAGGATCGTGTGGTTATACGTAGTCATAGACACATTAGATAACAGATTTATTTACGGCAGCTAAAGAGAGTGTTATAACGGTAATCAATAATTGCACTATACCAAATAAAATCATAAAGAATCTATCAAGAATCGTTGCAACTTCCATCCATTCGGTGACTCGCTGTTTTCTTTCAACATCCGAACGAATCAAACCACTAATAGAAAAGACACATTTCGTCATGTTCTGTATGTACTTTTCAAACATGCCTAATGAATATTCATGTTCTGACGAAGATCCGAAGCTATCGGTTGACGGCGAGGTGGTCATGTCTGCTTCTGTGATGAGAACCCCGCCATTGTCATGTTCAAACACAGGATTATCAACCCCTGGGTTGTCTACTTGTTCCTGCTGCTCTGATAGGCCTACTAACGAATGCGAGTTATCTTTCGTTTGTTTAGATAACTTCGCGACACCATTACGCATACTCAGTAAATTAGCGAGTTTGACCAGTACAAGTGTGTGCAGCCATTTTGGAACGTTGGTGCTGCTTCCATGGTGATGAATACCAAGTATGATTACTGTGGTTGCCGTACAGATGCCAACTAAGATAATGTTTAATAAGAAATACTGTCCTGTATTTAAAAAAAAAGACATTATGGGTTACGTTGGAGTCCTGTTTAACCTCATTTTATTAATACATCAGTAAATATGTATGCATGGAGAGGTTTGGAGGGGTGTTGTTGTACGCCAATGGTAACCAACCTACGTCAAATTATCTGAATCCTCAATAAGGCCATTCTGGCACTGGACTGCAATTAAACGGGCAAGTGGCCTAGTCTCTACAAATATACACATTGTGCATTATGCAGGGGTTTCCAATATCTATATTGATTCTATTACAACTCTATTGCAATTTCCCACATTAGTGACCCACACCTCTTTTTAAAAGACAGTAATGATACACATAAGTTTCATGTTCATAATGATATAAACATTTTTTTCATGTGAAGTATTATAATTCCAGGTACATATAGACAGTATGGTATTTGTGTGTATTATAAGATATGCATTTTGTATATTAATCAAACTCGTACAGACACGCATGATCTTTCCTACACCTGTGTGTTATCATAAAATCTTCCTCTCAAAATATAGGCTAGGTTAACAATATTAATATTATTATTACCTTTACGCAATTGCTACCTGACGTAAATCATATATTAGATAATAAATAGCTGAAAAGACAGCCGGTCGACTTACCTATGAGTGGCACAACCTTGGAAGTCGGTGGCATAGTTTCTGCGACTAGAAGCAGAAACACATTTAGAGCCAACATGATGGTTATTGTCAGGGTGACTTTCTCTCCGGCGTCTGACGGCAGGTAAAACCCACAGAGTACCAGAGCGGATATTAAGATACAAGGGAAGATTAAATTTAATAAAAAGAATAATGGTTGGCGTTTTAGAATCACTTGGAAATGAAGCGAGGGATACCGGTACTCATGGAACTGAGGACAGCATGGGTAATAAGCAACATCTCGGACAATTGGTGCACTGACCAGTGTCCATTCTCCATTGGTCTGGAAAGATGTTGTATCACCTTCTTTGTCCGGACACGTGATGTTAAGCTGGTTCTCGTGGTATACAAATTAGTCCAAGAGCATTAGTTCATAAGTATAGGCAGACCCGGACATTTCTGGTAACAAGCTAATTTTTTCAGGAAAGGTCCAGAACTATGATTGGAACATCATACTGAAAGTCCTGAAAAATCCTCCTTGTGCTCTCCGAGAAATCCAAGATGGCGTCCAATATGGCTGCCATTTTAATTAGTCTATAACTTTGTAACCGCTTGTCATAGAGTATTGGTTTTGGTGGCAAATAGTTCACAGTATATACATTCCTATTTGCTCTAACAGAAAATTTGGTCAAAAAATGGCCGCTACTACAGTTTCTTGTAGTTTGACCTTTGACCTGGTCTTATATTTCGGTAATGGCTTGTCATAGAGAATTGAGATTAGGCCCAAATTGTTCAGAACATGCATATTTATATTTGGTGTAATAAAATATTTTATCCCAAAATGACCGGAAGTGAGGTTATTGACCTCTTATTGACCTATTCAAATATCTTTTACCGTATCTCACGAAATATTTGTCGTAGGGCATAACCTTTGGTGTCAAATTGTTTGGAACATATACATTTCTATTTAGTCTAATACACCAATTTCCCCTAAAATGCTCGGAAGTAAGTTAATTTATTGAAAATTTAAAAAATCAAAGAGCTGCATAGGCAGAGTATATGAATACTGTAGATAAAATCAAAAACAAAATTTTAACTCTTAACCCTTAAAACATGTTTTGGGCATAGCACATCATCAGGTAAAGTGAATTGTTACAAAAAGAAAATATAAAGTCAATAAATTACAAAGAACAACTGTCAGTGGCTAATCAAAGTTGGTTAAGTAAACAAAAGACAATTGGAAAATACCTATGTACATGGCACATATCCGGATTGTCAAAAACAAATGTCAAAGACCCTTTATCTGCAATTTTTAGATTAGATTTTTAAACGCGACTCTATAGCTCACGATGTCGGTTGGTAAACACTAACTCATATTCATATTTTTTCATTATTTTGACACTGGATATTAATACTTGGAGGCAAATATAAATGTTTTTAAACATTTTTCAAAATTGTTTAACATTTTCAGCAATTTATGTCGGTTGGTCAGCCGGTAATCACTAACTCATATTCATATTTTTTCGTTATTTTGACACTGGATATTAATACTTGGAGGCAAATATAAATGTTTTAAAAAAATGTTCAACATTTTCAAACATTTTCAGCAATTTCGGTCAGTCAGTAAACAATTACTCACATGCAGCCATGTATATGGCCTTGTTGACTTATTAAAAATAACGCATTTTGAAACATTCCTTGTTTTAAATATTCGTTATATGGTTTATTTATGATAAAATGAGAATGTACCCTAGGTATTTCGCATCAAACACCCATGCATAGACTTTTTTTTCAGATTTTATTTGGTACTTGTGGAAATCGATGAAAAATAGATTGAAAGACACGGGCAATGATCCCGGTACCTCTCACATATTAAGTGAGTGCTCTACCATTTGAGCTAGTCCCCCAGTTATATATTTAACTGTTCAAAGATGAAAAAATTATCGCCATATGCCCTATAGCCTATAGGATTTATTATATATTTAAAATATGCAAAAGGGTCTTTAAATCACTGTAACATTGATCAGCAGCATTTTGTTACAGTCATTCATCATCTGATGTTGCATCTTCAACATCTTGGTGTTTGTTGCTTTTTTCACATCATTATCATCATGTTCATCTGTATAGGTGTTGTTGCATGTTTGCCCAAAACAGTTATGACGTTAATTTGTTTTCATCTTTAAACAGTTAACAAGTTAAAGTCGAGGCTTGCCAGTTAGAGAACATTCAAGAGTGCATTCTCTTTTAAAACAAGGAATGACCTGGTTTCATGCTTCAAAATGCATTATTTTTACAAATAAAATGGTCTATTACATTTGTTTTTGACAATCCTGAGTATAATACATGCCATGTACATACTGTAGTGTTTGCCATTTTCATGCGAAATGTATATGACCTGAAAATTTCATTTTCACAGTATCATAAAGTCTATACATTTCCTAAATTACATAAAAGTTATACTTCTATGAACAAAAATAATTATCTGAATTTCTATAATAAAATAATAAAAATAACGACGTGATTTCAACAAAGCACTAATTCGCGTATGTAACGCGAGTTAAAGACGAATAAAGCATTTAAAATGTATTCATGACATCTACATATGGGTGGCATTTTGTAGCAATAACATTTCAACCATAACTAGTATGAGAATTTACGTTTCCCTGTTTTTTGGTCATGTCCATTTTTTGTAACAAGTGTTACCGATATTCTTTGTTCTATCGAAGTAAAATTTACCCTCAAGGTTATTGTTGAAAACAACAAAACACTCTTCAACTACCCAATAAAATGTAACGCCATTTTTTTGTTTACTTAACCAACTTTGATTAGTTATTGACTTGATATTTTCTTTTTGTAACAATTCACTTTACCTGATGATGTGCTATGCCCAAAACATGCTTTAAGGCATTTTTTGAAAGTTGAAACTTTGATTTTATCTACAGTATTCATAATACTCTGCCTATGCAGCTCTTTGATTTTTTTAATTTTCAATAATTTAACTTACTTCAGAGCATTTTAGGGAAAACTGTTGTATTAGACTAAATAGAAATGTATATGTTCCAAACAATTTGACACCAAAAGTAACGCTATACGATAAATATTTCTTGAGATACGGTAAAAGATATATGAATAGGTCAATAAGAGGTCAATAACCTCACTTCCGGTTATTTTGGGATAAAATATTTCATTACACCAAATAAAAATATGCATGTTCTGAACAATTTGGGCCTAATCCCAATTCTCTATGATAAGACTTTACCGAGATATGATAAGAACAGGTCAAAGGTCAAACTGCCAGAAACTGCAGTAGCGACCATTTTTTGACAACATTTTCTGTTAGAGCAAATAGGAATGTATATGTCCTGAACTATTTGACACCAAAATCAATACTCTACGACAAGCGGTTACAAAGTTATAGACTAATTAAAATGGCAGCCATTTTGGACGCCATCTTGGATTTCTCGGAGAGCACAAGGAGGATTTTTCAGGACTTTTAGTATGATGTTCCAATCATAGTTCTGGACCTTTCCTGAAAAAAATAGCTTGTTACCAGAAATGTCCGGGTCAAACTCTAATGCTCTTGGACTAAATGAACCGAATGATAACGTGCAATTTTGTTGGTCAAACGGAAAGAAAAGTGGGTCAAGTTGGCATGTGCTCTTGAGAATGGCCGGCGTGTCCCAATGTACGGTACCGTCAAACGAAACGCTTGCTTTGGTCTTCATTATGCCGTTGGTGAAATCGTCATTTGCACTAAAATGTTAACCAAAATATGGTAATAAAACATGAAATGGCCACATTATTTTTAATGCAGTGTTTCTAATTTAATATCGAACCAAACAGAGATTGAGCCGCATTCTGTAGGAGTAATCGTAGCTATCTTTCATTCTATTTACTATAATTATTATTACTGCAATAGTATTAGGCCTATATTAATATTATACACTTCAGTCGTATTTCGTACTAAAGCTTGATTCCAACTAGCGACGCAACGTAACTCAACCTACGCAACGTAAAATGATGACGTAAATGCCCTTCCAGTAATTGTGTTTGCCCCGTCTGCGTGAAATCAAACGATTTTTGCAGCACTGTTGCGTCGTCGGTTCTCACTTGTGATTACGCAATACAGCACTTTGCGTCAATACGTCGTTGCGTTGCGTTACGTTGCGTCTCTAGTGGGAACCACGCTTTATACTTACTTATTGTACATAGTAATATCAGGGAGCCATATTAAGGACGAATCAATCACAGTGGTTGTAATATTGTCGAATTCTTCTGGATTCCAAGTTAAAAAATAATCAGTCCATTTCTATCAAATAAAATAAATTCACAAAATATTTAATAATGCTCTGAAAGGGTTAAAGTGCTGTGATAGATTATCTAAATGTTTAATATTGTTATCAGTTCTTACTAAATTAATATCTACATATCACTATATGATGGATATATGCATTAATTCTATAAGGCAATATTAAAAATTGACGAGGAAACTATTACGTCCATAAAATAAATTGAGAAACGATAACGACGTTTTAATCACCATCAAATACGCCTTGTTTATGTCCAAGTTTATCAATAATGACGTTACACGATTAATAACTATTTTAGTGATCAATAGTCGAGAGGCAGGCACCTTTGATAGCAGAGTTTTCAGTTTATCTGATTAATTTAAATTGCGGCCTTGGTGCGTTATTACGATATAGATATCCAATTCAAAAGAACGCTAACCTTCGAGGTAATATTTAACTGAAGATTCAAACATTGCAAAATGTCGATGATAGCATCAAAAATTCAATCAACGTCTTTGAAATATCAATCAATCGTTGTTATGATTTGTCATAAGTGGGGAGTAAAACTTGCCTGGATGATGATCGCTCACGATAAATATCTATGTTCTTATAAATCATAATTCATCGTATTAATTTTGGTCTATTAATGGAAGGTCGTTGAGTGCCACGCGAGGGATTGCACGGCGTTAAGAGGATTGTTTGGTGTACTATTTCCATTGAATTTTAAAATTGATATACAAAACATGATTGTGTATATTGGTGTTGAGAGTTTGTATGGGTTTCTTTTACTCTCGTGACTTGCGTTCACACTAATATTTGCAGCAGTACATAAGGGATTGCAGGCCTATATAAATTTCTGCCTATTTTTCCACCAAATTTTACTGTTTACAATGATCTTTGCATCTCAACATTCGTTAAGCGTGGTTCCCACTAGAACGCAACGCAGCGACGTATCGACGCAAAGTGTTGTATTGCGTAATCACAAGTGGGAACCGAAGACACAATAGTGCTGGAAACATCGCAGGTTTGATTTCACGCAGGCGAACACAATTATTAGAAGGGCATTTGCTTACGTTGCGTAAATTGCGTTACGTTGCGTCGCTAGTGGGAACCAAGCTTAACTGTCGAAGACGTGTAAGTTAACGCACAACTTTCTGTACTCACATTATTAAACCATACATTTGTTGTCATAATTTGGTCCAGCTCATCCTGAATAAAAACAATAACATACATTGTTATAGATGCTATATCATTTAGGGCTATCATTCCATTTTGTTCATAACTTTAAATGAAGTAGAAACCTAATATTTTGGGGAAAAAATCGACTACTAAAATGATTGCATTACGATTGAAATAAACTAAATTGATTCATATTGTTTTAATTTCAACTGTAGAATTTTGTTGTCACGTTTAATATTTAATAGAGGTGTCTAGAATATAAACTATTGACCAATCAGAAAAGCTAACACGTCAAAATGGCCACCAACCACGTGATCCTTTGAGCAAACAAGCGATTGAACAACCTAACCAATCATCAACATGAACGAATCCACGTGATTGATTTAACCAATCACCACCTACCATATCTACGAGCTGAACGACCGTGAGGGACATTTCAAGGTGAATTGTTTTGGCATAGTTTTGAACGGGACGAACGTCCTTACTGTACCCATCCAGTAACCGATCCACTAGCCTAGCTTCTTCAAAGTCATTTACAGCATCTGTGGAAGAATAATAATGAAATACCAACTTCTAATCAATATATCTGTATAGAAATGAATTACGAATGATAAAGTATTTATTTTAGGTAAATGATGATTAAGAAATATTGAAATATGTATTATTATTTTTGTAACTTCACAATCTATTATATTATAAAAGTACTATCAACAATTTCTACCGAAATACAAAGATATGAGTTGTGGGCTTAGCATTAATGGAATTGCTAATGGTTTAGAAGCCTAATGATGCATAAATACACAACAACAACATTTAAGAGCAACATTGTGACAAGTGTATTTGGTGCTAAAGAGAGTTATAACCATTATTAAATCATCATACACTTATCGATGACTCGCGTTTAAATAACAAACCAAAGATGTATACAGGTTATAATAACAATCTGGAAAATAGATAGCCATTGATTGTTATTGGTAGACTCTAAACAATGAATTATCTAAGAGTTGGTTCAATATCCATTAATCCTTTCAAGTGGTCAATGCGAGTCACGTGTCACGTAATCAAGGCACGCTTATGGCTTTCTATTTAATCAACATTACATCTTGTCGCCGCATTAGGGCGTGTCAGGCCAGCCTCTTGACAACCACTTGAGCAATATTCCAACGTTAAATCTTAATTCCATATTTTTTTCGGCGATTATACAATCAATTATGAATATTAAATGACAATTGATTTTGGTTGGTGAGAGCTTTTATAGTATGTAGGTAAGGTGTTTTAAGTTTTCACAAAAGTATTTAGTAGCAATACATTATTAAATGGTGAATAAGTATCATATAAAGTTTTAGCATATGTCCTTAATAATAGAGATTACTATAACGATATTGATTATGTCTACATCATGACTATGTATTAATATGACGGTAGAAATTGTAAGATTAAATACGCAATGTTTGGTCCCGAAATTTCCCAAAATAGGATCATGGGGTCGCGGTCAAAAAAGGTTGCGGAACGCTGCTTTATAATATATATTTTTTAATTATTTATAACAATGTTATTGAAATATTGGTCCAAAATACTGTTCCCCCACCAGTACTTCCAACAACAAAAACAGACACAAAGTAAATATACATCATACGGTATATTATTATTGCTTATTTGTCTCCATTTTTGTTTTCCTGTTTTAAAATTATGAATGCAATTCAGCCTTTGTTGTCATAGTAATTGTTTTACAAATTGAGTTTTTGTTGAAATAAATAAAAATAATTATTTGGAATTACAAATTGGAATAACATAATATAAGGTAATCATCTGCATGATATAAAGAAAAATTATAAATGAAAATGTGGAAATATAAAATCATACTTTTTAATTTTAAACAAAATGTTAGTTTCTGATTTATTATACCACGATTGAAACAAGAGACAGCCATCATTGTTAAGTATATATTGGGTAATAATGTAAAAAAATCTATAATTTGCTTCCGGTGTGTTTATATTGCAAATTAGATGCTCGGTGCTCTTGTCTTTGTCTTTGTTTCCTTGGTTGCAATGTCTTCTTGTCATTGTGGATAAATAAAGCAATTGTAGATATTATAAACTAATTACTGTACCGTACCTATTTGAATTAACGCCTCCCTCGAATAAGCGCCCCGTAGAACATCATTAGGAATAAACGCTAGAGGGTACTCCGAGAGTACAAACCTCCGCCTACTGTAAAATTCCCCTACATAAAATGCCCCCTGAATATTTTTTTTTACATTTTTTTTTATTAGTTTAAATGTGTAAATATGCTAACTGCACACTACAAAGTTGTGGATGACAGTGTGGTGTAATGGTTATGTATCCAGCCTCCACAGTTGAGATCGCTGGTTCAAGTCCCACTGAGGGTTTTTTTTTTTTATTATTTTTTTATTTCTTTTTTTTTTTTTTTTTGTGGACCTTGATCTTTGACCCTGACCCTTCAAAATTTAACCACAATTATATGATGTGTCATTGATCATTGTGGCTAAGTTTGGTGAGAATCGGATAAAAACTGTGGTCTCTAGGCAGTAAAATAGTTTTTTGTTAGTTGTGACCTTGACCTATGACCTTTTCCCCTCAAATTCGAACTCGTCCGAGCTTTTGGGGCATAGATCATTGTTGCCAAATTTGGTGAGAATCGGATAAAAACTGTGGCCTCCAAGCTGTTCACAGACACACACACAAACACACACAGACACACACAAACATACAGGGGTGAAAACATAACCTCCTTGGCGGAGGTAATAAACGCCCCCTCGAATAAACGTTTATTTATTTAATTTCATTTGTTTGACAAAAAACGTCTGGGCCTTCTAAAGAGACAATGAATCAGCTTAAAATTTACGACAATATAATACAGTACAAACAAAAATTATTGTCTCGAATAAACTACCCACACATGCATATATACATAATAATTTATTGTTTTACAACACATTTCTATTTGTAGTAGAATGTATTGATCGACATGAACTACAATTTACCAAGAAATTTGATACAATGTTTGCTATATTTTTATTTTATTATTTTTTACTATCTGTTATTCATTTATTCAAATAAATGCGGTATGTTTAAAAGCAGGCCTATACTTGGAAGAAACATTTAATATAAAAGGGATGTCTTAGAAGGAATTATTAATAATTTTTCAGCAATGATTTAAATCTAACCATCAACAAATTTTTGAAATAATTTAAGACAGTCCCATGGGTTTTAGGTGAATCAAAACATTTAACTAATAATAACACTCAAGTTGAAACTACAGATTCAAAATAATGTGAATCATGAATAAGAAGCACATGAATAGACTTACAGTTTTAACATTTTGAATAGGTGGCGTCCTTTTAAGGTTTTCAATTACAATGATTTATGGAATAGTTATAGTAGTGTCTAACACCACTTCCCTTAGTGGAACAACCAATTTTCTTCCATCAGATCATGGAGTAAAGAATATTCTCTACTCCATGATCGATCAGATATCACTAAAATAAATAATAATAAATTACGGTACTTACCTACAGAGAACCAAGTAAAATACAATAGAACTAAAAACAATGTAAAAAATTCCGATTTAAAACATCTTAAAAGTACCACCAGAAGTGTCATCATGATTACTGGTGTATTGTGTGTGAAAGGAAATCTAATAACTGCAGTAGTATCTGTTGATTCTGGTTTTCATAACTCTCTCTTGTCTTTCATTGATCTCTTACAATACCACTGATAATCAATTAGAGGCGTCGAGGTCATAGCATAGATTTCTGTCTGTTTTAATTACATACTTAAATTAATGTTTTGATAGTTTATGTAATAAGAAGTCAGGTCGGTATTAATTTAGAAAATACGTGAATTTGTCAGCGTTATTGACGGTCTTACGAGAACATAGAAAATGTAATATCGCCCTCTTTTGAAAAGAGCAGACGGCTTGTGTAATCACAGATCATTGAGAACTCGAGTATCACATGCGAAAGCTATATTACTAAGGTTGACAGTTTTGGGATTTTGTAAACTCGACTAATTTATAGGTTTATGCTGCTCGACTCAAATCTGGTAAAAAAAAAGGTGCAAATTAAGTTTGTGGTTATACGGTAGATAATATATCATTCGCGAACATAAAATCTGAAGTTGTATTAAATATCTGTAATACATTCGATTCGATACATATGGAGGCCTACATTTCATAGACCGTACACGAGCCCGTATAAAACACATCGGTACTTATTCAAAGCGCTAAAGGCATATAGTTTACGATTAAACCTATTTAATATTGTGCAAAAAGATAATAATAATATAATATATATAATAATTAATATAAATCGTGGTGAATTTAACGCAGATCATGAAAGCGAAAGTGCTCGATACAAAATGTAGAGCCAAATATAAATAAATGAAAGACGCTAGTAAATTACCAACTGAACATTTTATTGCACTACAGGCTGTTTCATGAGTATGAACTCAATCTTCAGGTGCTTGGCTCTAAATGATAGTCACAAGTGAATACAAAAAGCTATAATGAAGTCAAGGCAAACTGTTTATCGTATAATAATTATTATGTTACTAATAATGTTTTCATGTTGGTATTCTGTGCCCTTGGTCAAGGTTGGGACCAGTCAAAGGTGCTTTAAACAGTAATGGCTCAGTCATCATTCAGATGAATGTAAGACTAATTGACATTGTCGTTTACGACAGAAGTCGGCCATATAAAATAAAACAATTCTGTGCTCATGTTTCTTGTTCTATTGGTCGTATAAGAATGTCATGAATCTGTAAAAAAAAAGAAAACATTGCAACTCTCTGTGGTTGTCGATGGGAAACAAAGTGTTTCTTAAAATAAATTGTAGGCCTATAATATCATAATTCTACAATATCTCTTTTGGGAGTAAAAAAATGAGCCGGTGGTATGTGGATCCGCACGCTTGAATAATTAAAACTGCAGTGCTATCTTTATAATGACATTATCTTAAGATTGGACCTGGCTGACATTTGCATTATTTCAGGAAATCAGGATTTTGAAAACTTGTTAATTCTTAGTAAATGTTTTTGTATGATGGTCAACCTAAAAATACAGGGACATTGTGAATTGAACTTTTTAGTAAATGAACAGTCATTGGGAAAATAACTTATTATAGTGAATCATTAACTAGTCTCTTTTTGTTTGTCTATTTATTTATTTAACTTTGCTTTACACGGGTAGTTCTAACAGCAGTACAGCTGACTTGAAGTTCACCTTTTAATCTGGGCCTATAGAGTATATGAAATCGGTGTAGGTCCTATGTAAGTGAAAATTAATACCTGACAATAAGAAGGAGCATGTAAAGCATGAACCAAAGAGTTTGCGATATCATCAGCTTCAAGAGTCTAAAAAATTAAGCGATACGTTACGAAATGATAGGCCTATGCTCGCTGCACAAAAATAAATACAGTAGCTATGTCCCTTCATAGTCAATCTGGAAGTAACATTGGCATTACCTTCATTTGGTTGTATAGGCCTATTTCATTCCCCTTTTCGTCTCCATGTCTTCTGATTGCAAACTCTGTTTTTACTATTCCCGGAGAAATGCTCTACACAAAAATGACATTTCCAAGTTCAATATGTTATTGAAAATCTCATTGATACAAAATAAACTTGACAATGAAATGGATGGAGATAATTCTTATTAGAGACGTGAGTCTGTTCAACATGAACTCACCGTGACCCTAATTTTAGATTTCTTTTCATATAGTTCTTGGCGAAGTACTTCCGTCATGGCTGTAACCATATGCTTTGTTCCAGCGTAAAATCCTGGACCAAATACTCGATGTCCAGTTAAACTGTCATACAAAATATAGTTTTAATTACCAACTGGTTGGAATGTCTGAGCAGGAGAGATTTCTATTCTAATCTTGATGACATAGGCCTATAATGCCAAAAAGTGAGTCAAAGAGTTAGTGTCTGGAGCTATTACAGATACCGTACCGCGAGAACGACATTTTAGATGTGATATACTGTTGGGCCTACATTAGTTTGGGTTCCAGACGGAGTTTTGACTTAATACTAGTAAAAAGATATATATTTTGGCACATGTGGCGTTTCATACGTTTACTACCGAATTCAGGTTCAGACAAACATCGAAAAGCCTCGAAATAACTACAGAGACTTGGGGCAAGTCTAGGCCTACATGTTTGTTTGCCTGCCTGTACTTTATCACGCATACCTGTTAATGTGAAATATGTGACCGTCGTCTATCCCTTTCTCTGTCATTTGGTAAATAGACTCTCTTGTACAGATGGCAAGAGCCATCACGTTTACCTAAAGTATAAACAATAATAATGTTTGTTGTAGTGGATATAACATGTACCGTACCTTAACACTTTGCGATATGATTTAGCGACCCTCCCAGTTGTCATTGAACTTGTCTAATAATGTAGGCCTTTAAACTACAACTGCAGGGGGCATACTGAAAAATTGACACAGACTTACTTCCAGCATATACCGCCAATGTTTTGTTTTTCCAGACGTAAGGGCACTATTATCAACCAAAAGACCAGCGTTGTTAACACAAACATCAACTCCACCAAACTTCTCTTTGATCTCGGAGAACATAGCAGTTATTTCATCCTCTTTACTGACGTCACATTTTATTGGATGGAGTACACCAGGAGCATGGGGTTTCAATTCGTCTGCAATTGCCTTAATAATGAGGGATTGTGTAAATAAAAACACAGCATTTCTTCTAAAAAAAAATTCTGTCTACAGAATTATTTAAAAGTAGGCCTTCAAATTGATGTGAACATAATTTCTTCTCGAACTACAGAATTTCTGCAAAGTAACAAGGCCATATACATGGCTGCAGTCGCGTGCTCAAGTTAGTGTTTACCGACCGACCGACCAACCGACCAACATGGTGATTACACAATGGCTGCATTTTAACATAATTAGACATGTCCCAAATGGCTCCCCGTACGTTGCTATGCCGCAATGCTAAGGTTTTGATTAGTAGATCTCAACGATCCTTACCGGCGGTGACATTGGTGAAATCTCTCCATTACATTATCTGTCCATATGTCGGTGAAAATTATTAATGAAATAATTAAAATGACTTAAATGTATTTATCTGTACATTTGGTTTAATAAACATATTGTGATATGAGATTTTTTGTGGTGAAGATATTTTTTATGAATAACATTTTAGAAAAACAAAATCTATCTGGATGAAATTAGTCAAGCTTACGACTTAGGACAGTATTGTAGAAGATTTTGGCACTATACCCTACCTTGACTTTATCGATACCATTGTTAGCACATCCTACTACATTCATGCCATGTATAACTAACTTTCTTGATATAGCTGCGCCAATCCCTACAGATGCACCAGTTACCAAAGCTAACCGTCCAACCCAACGTCCTGCCATGCCTATTACTTCGCGACAACAGCGTGACTGGTGATGGCAATGCAAATACAGGACAAATGGTAATTTGTGGCATTATAATGCTTCTCTGTTCTAAGGATAATTACCATAATATTGCAAAAATAGCAATTAAAGAACATTACAAACAATTGAAAATGAATATAAATTAATTTATTCTTTTTTTGAAAACAAACGTTAATGCATTTTCATGTTTTATACCGCTAATAAAATCAATTTGTGGCATTAATGCTTCTCTGTTCTAAGGATAATTACCATAATATTGCAAAAATAGCAATTAAAGAAAAATACAAACAATTGAAAATGAATATAAATTAATTTATTCTTTTTTTGAAAACAAACGTTAATGCATTTTTCATGTTTTATACCGCTAATAAAATCAATTACGCCTAAATAACAATGATAAACAATTGTCCATTTAACGTTCGGTCCATCAGTTTGTAAACTTTTCAACAACAAAAAAACAAATTGACCAGTAAAGTAGGCCTACATTTCTATATTGTTCTAACAGAAATGTCGCGTTTTTATTAAGATGATTTAACAATGGACAGTTAAGCAGTATTAGTAAGCGTTCGCACCGGGACGGTAAACAAAGGGACGGTAATAAATAATACAGAGTGTGATGATTATTTCCTAGCTTATACGCATGCGCAGATTAATATTTTGTGCAAATTACCGTTTCATTTTCGTCTATCGTCCTCTTTCGTCTACGAAAGATAACAACAATGTTTAACTTCTGCAATTAATATAGCTAATACATAACAGATTGAAATGAATATAGAACGATAACACTATATTAATAAACTTTTTTTAATTTATAATAACTAGGCCTATATTTAGTTATAATAACATTGTATAACCAGTATGATAATTATTCCTATAAGAAACAAGAAGCGAACACATGCAAAGTCGATGGTGTATAATTTAAAATAATAATAAAGAAATAAAACTAATTGATAACAATTATTGCTAAAATTGGTACATTAAAGGTCAGCAAGAGGTATTTAAAAAGAAGACACAAATAACATTACATTTGTTGTACTTCAACTTGTTTTCCTTAAGTTAAAAAAATATGTGTTGTGTAAATAATATAGATACATAAGAAGTACTGTAAAGTAAAGCATTGCCTACACTGTCAAACTTTATGTGACAACAAATGTGATGTGGCTGTGATAAGGACATGATGATGTCGTATCACTACCATATTTAAGCATATTACTACCATATTTGGGCATATCACGCTTTTTGTTGTCAAACTAGTTTGATAGTGTAGACAGAGCTTTAGAAATAGTTGGAGGGAAACCCGCACCGAAGAAAATGAACGGTAATTATACGAACTCTCTACAAAACTTTTACCAATGTTTGAAAGGATTATTATGTTACTAAATATAAGATGTCATCATCTTCTTTTTGACATTGTACTCATCTTTCTTATTATGTTGGCCGTGTAAGAATGTCATGAATCTGTAAAAATAAAAACAATATCGTTACATTGCAACTATCCGTGAAGAACAACGAGCTGTCCTACAGTAAAGCTATACATTCACACGAAACGAAAGACGGCGCCGTGTTTTTAAATGGAACATCAAAAGATAAACAATCTCTCTGTAGTGAGGTGTGGGGTAAAATGAGCCGGTAGGTAAAGGGATACCCTATCAGATTTGAATAATACTATTAAAGGAAAAGTTATTCTGCAGTGACGTCTACGAAGTTTCGTTGCTTAAATTAGAAAACAAATTTACCTGACAATACGAAGGAGCAGGCAACACTTGAACCAAATAGTTCGCAATATCATCATCATCTTCAAGATTCTAAAGAGAAAAACACATTAAGCTTCTGCTATAATAATTGAGAAAAAGAAATTTATCAGGCAAAATAAAGAAGAAGAAGAATAGGCCTACATGAAGAGGTTATGAAATGATAGGTCTACTAAATTAGAAAGTCTATATAGTATAAATTGTGAAAACAAAAGTACCTGGAAATAAGGAGCATGTAAAGCTCGAACCAAAGAGTTTGCAATATCATCATCTTCAAGATTCTAATAAAAAAGAATAATTAAGAAGTATGTTATGAAATGATAGGCCTATACTAAATTGTAAATTCTATATATGTGTACAAACACAAATAGCTCTCCCATCTAACAGTTTCCAAAACAATAATTCCAAGTTCAATATAGTAGGCCTACTTGAATATCTCAATTATATTTATTTGTAAAAGTCAACTTGACAATGAAATAAAAATGGATGTTGATTTTTCTTTTGGTAACTAGATCTCACCGTGACCGTAATTCTAGATTTCTTTTCACGTAGTTCTTGGCGAAGTTCTTCCGTTATGGCTGTAACCATGTGCTTTTTTTCAGCGTAAAATCCTGAACCATTTACCCTATGTCCACTTACACTGTAAATTAAACAGATATATTTAATTAAACTGATTCTCTAGAGATAATATAGGCTAGATAGTGTAGTACCGAAAACGGCTTCGTCTACTGAGGCCTACCGAGAACGGCTTCGTCTACTGAGGCCTACCGAGAACGGCTTCGTCTACTGAGGCCTACCGAGAACGGCTTCGTCTACTGAGGCCTACCGAGAACGGCTTCGTCTACTGAGGCCTACCGAGAACGGCTTCGTCTACTGAGGCCTACCGAGAACGGCTTCGTCTACTGAGGCCTACCGAGAACGGCTTCGTCTACTGAGGCCTACCGAGAACCCTTCAAAGGCGTGTATGTCTACTTACCTGTTTATGTAAAATATGTGACCGTCGTCTATGCCTCTCTCTGTCATTTGATAAATAGACTCTCTTGTACAGATAGCAAGAGCCATCACGCTTGCCTATAAACAAGACCAATGTAGTATTAATTGATTGGATACACAATCAGGACAAATTTAGCTGGTCGATTTATTGGACAAGATAGAGCCTGGCAATGTCTGCAGTCTTGTTTCACTGCAGGGGAACACCATGTAGAAGAACCCGTGTAATGGTCCACATTAATTTTGATTTATAACTTACATCCAATATGTATCGCCAATGTTCTATTTTTCCAGACATAAGTGGGCTATCAAACGGAAGATCATGAGCGTTGTTAACACAAACATCAACTCCACCAAACTTCTCTTTGATCTCAAAGAACATAGCCTTAATGTCATCCTCTTTACTGACGTCACATTTTATTGGATGGAGTACACCAGGAGCATGGTGGTTCAGTTCTTCTGCAATTGTCTTAATAATGAGTGAAAATGTATAAATAATAAATAGATAATAAAAATATTAATAAATTCATTATAATAGCTTACAACAAAAAGTGTTTGTGTGAATAATAAATGGCCTATAATTTCACGTTGAATACCACTACCACCAACCACCACCACTACCACTACCACTACCGTGCCTTTTTATCCGGTAATTAAACCAGGGAACGTATAATTTAACAAGGAATGACCGTGGTTTAATGTTTTAAAAGTAATATATACTGCCAGGAGCATGGGGTTTCAGTTCTTCTGCTATTGCCTTAATAATGAGTGAAAATGTATAAATAATAAATAGATAATAAAAATATTAATAAATTCATTATAATAGCTTTGTGTACCAAAACTTTGCGATGTCGCGATTTCATGTTAAGATTCGTGTGATGTCGGTGAATACTATTAGTAAATACCTACTACTGTAATTGATTACTTATACAATGTATTTATCTGTACATTGTGTTTATAATGATATTATTTGTTTTTGTTTTTGCTTTTTTGGAATTAAGATTTTGTATTACCAAAATTCTTGTCTAGATGAAATACACAAGCCGGAACTTTTAAGAAAGTGTTAAACAGATTTAATCAATACCCTACCTTGACTTTATCGATACCATTGTTAGCACATCCTACTACCTTCATACCATGCGTAACTAACTTTCTCGCTATAGCTGCGCCAATTCCTACAGATGCACCAGTTACCAAAGCTAACCGTCCAACCCAACGTCCTGCCATGCTTATTACTTTGCGACAACAGTGTGGACTTGTGATAGTACAATAAGGGCAGATGGTGATTTGTGGTATTAACGAATAATTATTCTACACTATCAAGGATAATTACCATATAATATAGACAAAATAACAATTAAAGAACAATATACAAGATTGAAAATGAATATAAATTAATTTATTCTTTAAACAAAATGGATTTCATTGGTAGGCCTAGGTAACGAAATTAATTATTTAAATCTATTACTCTTAAAGCAATAAACAATCTGTTTTGACAAAATGTGTTGACAAAGTGGTTAGTTATTCCAATTCTGATGTTTAACTTTCTTGCTATCTGCGCAACTCCCTACAGATGCACCAGTTACCAAAGCTAACCGTCCAACCCAACGTCCTGCCATTTTGTGACTGGTGTTGGCAATGGAAATAAATTATTTCTAAACCATGAGTGAAGGATTAAAGGAATAATAATGGCATAGCTCCTGCTATGTTTCGACATTTATTGAAGATGGGAGCAGCGGATTAACTGATTCAAAGTTTATCATTAGAACAATAGTTTGGTATAAAACAAATAACGAGATGTTTTTGTATTTATTGAATGGAGAGAATGTATTCTGAGTTGAAAACTTTAACACTCATAAAGGCTTTGTTTTATTTTTATTGTTATGCAAAATAATAGCCTTTGTCCATGCACAGCGCCCTCTAGTTGAGTTATCCAAATAGATGGACTAAATTACATCACGTGACATGTTGTTTGTCTTTTGTAACGCTTCACTGATTCAGAGTGACATGCCAGGAATGCTTTTACACACATTAGGAGCGCTTTAATTATTGATTAAGTTATAAACCATATTATTGTAGTTGATAATAATACATAAAGATGAGTAGTAATGAAGTAGTAGTATTTTATATCTATATTAATTTTATTATATAACATAGTATGAATGTATGATGATAGACTGCTCATCTCTCTTGTTCTATTGGTCGTATAAGGATGTCATGAATCTGTAAAAATAAAAAAAAAAGGTTATTGTTATTGATTGTTACAACTATCCGTGGATGTCGGTGGTAAGCAACTTTTCCTTTCTACCGTAAGTCTACAATTTCTGTATTTATTTGTACATACACTGTTACTTTAATTGAAAAATAATACTCCTGTTACTTTAAGAGAAAAATAATACTGTAAATGCAGAAGCGCCAACGAGAAAATGGATACAATATTCAATATTTCAATCTTTAATATTCTAAAATAAAGTAAAGGAAAACTCGTTTGATATTTTGGAATAAAGGGGGAAATAATGTAATATGTAAAGAGAATGATTATATGAAATTGAATATACAGTACCACAAGAGAAAAAAATCTACAATCTACTGGAATAATATTAGCTGGCAGGTTATGGATATTGTCATTCATCTAGGTAGTGTTAAGTATAGAATGATAAATCATAATAATAAAATTAAAAGACTCTGTAGTTTGGTGCTGAAATGAAGAGATAATTGAAGAAGAAAAAACAAATTTACCTGACAATAAGAAGGAGCATGTAAAGCATGAACCAAAGAGTTTGCGATATCGTCAGCTTCAAGATTCTAAAAAATTAAGCGATACGTTACGAAATGATAGGCCTATGCTCGCTGCACAAAAATAAATACAGTAGCTATGTCCCTTCATAGTCAATCTGGAAGTAACATTGGCATTACCTTCATTTGGTTGTATATTTTATTCCCTTCTTCGTCTCCAAGTCTTCTGATTTCAAACTCTGTTCTTACTATTCCCGGAGAAATGCTCTACAAAAATGACATTATTTATGTTATGGAAAATCTCATTTGAAAAATTGACAATGAAATAAAAATGGCTGGATATAGTTCAGAGACGTGAGCCTGTTCAACATGAACTTACCGTGACTCTAATGTTAGATTTCTTTTCACGTAGTTCTTGGCGAAGTCCTTCCGTCATGGCTGTAACCATATGCTTTGTTCCAGCGTAAAATCCTGAACCATATACCCTATGTCCACTTAAACTGTAAATTTAAAAGATAGTTTTAATTACTAAGTGTAAATGTAGTGTACATTAATTTCACCCACCTTCTCATTATGATGATATGACAAACGAAAAGAAGAGTCTAGTCTCTGGAGAAATTGTAGTACTGTAATGCCGAGAACGGCTTCTAAAGACGTGATGATGTATTCATGTTTGTATGCCTACTTACCTGTTTATATTGAATATGTGACCGTCGTCTATGCCTCTCTCTGTCATTTGATAAATAGACTCTCTTGTACAGATGGCAAGAGCCATCACGTTTACCTATAAACAATAATAATGTATGGTGTAGTGAGTGAGGAGATATTCCATTCAACATTTACATTGACATGGCATTTTTAAGCGTTAGGTCCATTGAACAAGGTACATTCTCCCAATGTACATAATGTAAAATGCAAGAAAAGTATGACTTCTTGTATAGGCCATTCCAACGAATGGACCATTGCTCATGGCGCTGCGATCTCACCTTACAGCCTTTGCATCTTAGTTCTGCAAATGTTTCTGTCATACCACAGAGTATATAATACAATACCACATTGACGAAAAATAATTAACTGGTATCATAGTTCATGCAGTAATTAACTTACTTCTAGTGTATATCGCCATTGTCCTGTGTTTCCAGACATAAGAGGACTATTAAACGAAAGACCAGCGTTGTTAACACAAACATCAACTCCTCCAAACTTCTCTTTGATCTCGGAGAACATAGCAGTTATTTCATTCTCTCTACTGACGTCACATTTTATTGGATGGAGTACACCAGGAGCATGGGGTTTCAGTTCGTCTGCAATTGCCTTAATAATAAGTGTTTTTGTGAATAATAAATGGCCTATACTACATGGCCTATAGTAGCAATTTCACGTTGAATACCACTACCATTTCCATTAACAACCACTACCAACACCAACCACCACCACTACCACTACCGTGCCTTTTTATCCGGTAATTAAAAACCATGGAACGTATAATTTAAGACAAGGAATGACTGTGGTTTAATGTTTTAAAAGTAATATTCTGCCATATACATTATTTTTACAAAACGTCAAACATAACACATACAGAGAAAGTTATACCCTACCTTAACTTTATCGATACCATTGTTGGCACATCCTACTACCGTCATGCCATGTATAACTAACTTTCTTGCTATAGCTGCACCAATCCCTACAGAGGCACCAGTTACCAAAGCTAACCGTCCGACCCAACGTCCTGCCATTTTGTGACTGGTGATCGCAATGGAAAATTAGGGCAGATGATTGTGGTAAATTTATTCCAAACCAGTTAATAAAATTAACGTTTAAAAGGAATAATAATGGCATTACATCTGTTGTAGTTATGTGTCATAAAACGGAATGTTTTGTGTTCATTTGAATGGGGAGAATATTTTATGAATTGAAAACCTTGATAATATAGAAAAGCCAATCTTTCAACACATTAAACAATTTTTTTTTAAATACTGTAGGTCGTTAATATTGAAGATATTTTTCCCTGTCCATACTCATAAAAGTTCATTGTACCGATATACAATTTCATGTCTTCAGATCATGAATATACGGGATTAAGAGAGCTGATATGCATAATTCATTTTAAAATAGGGCCAGAGAGTAGATGCACCTTCCCAATATTAATGTATTGTTAAAATCTATGACGCGCCAATCCAACAAATGGGTCATGGTTTCTCTTTTTTCATTGCTTATTATGGCGCTGTGGACAGATATTACATATATTTTTCTTGCTATAGCTGCGCCAATCCCCACGGATGCACCAGTTACCAAAGCTAACCGTCCAACCCAACGTCCTGCCATTTTGTGACTGGTGTTGGCAATGGAAATTAAGGACAGATGATAAATTCTTATTCAATCATCAAGGCTTTGTTGATTATTACCATAATAATACTAACATTAAAATGGTATATTAGCCTTTTTTGACCGCGACCCCATGATCCTATTTTGAGAATTTTCGCGACCGAACCATTGCATATTTGATCGCTCCGCCCTCATCGGCATCATCTTTACAATGTTCTACTTTGTTCCTAATTTGCTGACATTTATTTGTGTTCTTAAAATTGAGGGCGCTAAGCATAAAATTTACGAGATCAAATCCACGGGGGGGGGGGGGGGGGGATTTAAAAATTAGGTGACCAATTATTATTGTCCTCTTCTTACATCTGGTAATGTCGTGGAAACGACCTCAATGCTGTGGCAGAGATGTAAAATGTAATCAGTGTAGTAGATTCTACAAAACTGAGAACATTTCACATATAGATCAGTGTATAATTGATAAAAAGTTTCAGTATCGGAAACAATTTCGCGACCCATCAATTTTTTTTCCCATAGGTTGCGGAATGGCATTTAGACAGTGATTCAAAACGGAAACAAGGTATAGTTAGGCCTAGATGCGTAATGAAGAAATAGGCCTAATGAACATTTTGTTTTCGTTGAAAGCCTATTTAGCCTAACTTATGAGGATATTCTTCACAATCATCTCATAAACATTCATTTGTATATAGATAGAGTCTCTTCCCTGGATTAAATTGATTTGTTTATTTCTTCTTTCTTTAAACTGAAATACACTTTCAATACAAATGTACTGATTTCCAAAGTGGTTCAGTATACACAACATAGGTCAAACAAAATCAAATATTAAAATTACTGCGTTATCTTTTTATCTTTGATTACTTGTTGAGTGCTATGTTTTGTATTTTCTATGCGATATTTTATTTTTATCAACTTCAATTTATTTATGTAAGGAATTGCGATAATACATTTCAAGTTCAATTTCATCTTAAAATTTTTGGACCAATGACTAAAAAAAAGAAAACATAGTGGATTGTTCTTCCATATTGAGCACCCTCTTTATCCAGACTATAAAAAAGTTAAGACTGTAAAACATTTCATAATTATGTTTGTTATGTATGTATATCGCACCTGGATACCTTGATATGTAAATTAGGCTATTTACGGTTTGTTGTAGTCACTGTTCATGGTATGCAAGTTGTGAACAATAGGCGATACGTTGTATTAAAGTTGTTGTACACCTATGATCCGTGTGGAGACAGAATCTTGTTGTATAAGTGAGCCCTAGCATCAGGTATTTACATTAATATAATTTGTATTATTAATTATATATGAATTAGTTAGATTTGATAGACATAATGATGATAGTATGCCCATGTTAACGGCGATTTATGTATGTTAGGCCGTATAGTATAATACGTTAGGGACATGCTTCATTGCGCCGTGTCAATTCTTTCTCTGTTTGTTTGTATGTTAGTTTACCGGATGAACGGATGGATAATATAGTGAGCGAGTATAGGTCAAGAAAGAGAATCTATTCTTCTGTCGTTTTTCCGCGTTCCATGCAGAACAATTTTATTATATTCACTTTGATTGATCCCATATTCAATTTGTACTCTCATTACGTCACCAGGGCAAGCATGTCTTGGTACACTGATTTGCATTGGATAGATACAAGATCAAAAGAACCTTTATTTCTCCAATATTAAAAATAAAAGAAGCGCTCATTTCTAATTACCCACAATACCCAATCCCAATTTAAAATGTTGCAACGTTAGTATGTTTACTGTGGATCAATTCTATAGTATAGTAGTATTGTAGTTTTTGACACCAAGTCGAGCATGTCTTGGTAAACTAATTTGCATTGGCTAGATACAAGATCAACAGAACCTTTATTTCTCCCAATATTAAAAATGAATGAAACGCTCATTTCTAATTACCCACAATACCCAATCCCAATTTAAAATGTTGTTGTTACAGTCACATTCTGAAAGTGGCAAGACATTTTTACGATGAATAGGCCATAAGCAGTAGCTCGAAAGAGGCCTAGAACATGGATTTCGTTCCCACCTCTTTAGTATGTTCACTGTGGATCAATTCTCGTATATTTAATTGCATTTCCATTTGTTTTTGATATTCGAAACTGATAAGAATCAACAATAGTTACAGTGTCATCTTCAGGCAAATCTACACTTTTAATATCTGGGAGTTTTAAACATACATCTACCGAAGAATCTCTTTCTCCTGTGATCGTGGTTTCCTCTGCCTCATGACTTGATTCTTTTTTACTACTATCTAGAATTGGAAAATTGTCAAACTCGAGCGGTTTTTCAGGGACAGCGTTCGTTGCATGATTTTGTATTACCGACACCTGTTCAGAGCTATCGTTTACTAAAGATAAAGGTAAAGGTACTTCTTCAATGTTTTGATCAGTTTTTTCCGCTGTGATGTTAACCGTAAAATCATCTTCATGAGCATCGACAGTATTCTGTGAGCACATAGAAGTGCACCCTCTACTGGTCAAGTGACTTTGTTCGGAATCTGAATCCTCACTATCTACATGACACGAAGGTAAATTGAATCGAACGCGTTTTTTTCGTTTTTTAAGTCTTTGAAGCTGAAGTTTTTTCCTTTTTTCCAACATTTCACGAAATTCTTGTTTTCTAAATTTGTTTATATCTGTAGCTGAATCCGTAAGAGGAATGCCTTCGTTCTCCCGAACATTTAGCCGATCAAGATTGATGTGTAGAGGGTAATTCGGTACAAATATTTCGCCTTCAGTTGTACGTTTATAAATAGGTTTCAATTTTCCTCCTGGTATTCGCTTAGGTATGTGTGATTTCAGTTCTTCTTCCATTAACTCACTGTATAAAAACTGTTTTCGGACGGGGTGCCTTCGTGCAAGTTCTCGCTCTCGAAGTTGTTCGGATTGACTCCACCGCCTAGCTTTTCTTATTTGTTCGCGTTTCTGTCCCCTTTTAGCTGCTTCAACTTCTTTTTTTGCTTTTAATTTAATTTCTTTTCTTTTTCGTCTTCTCGGAGGTGTTGGTGGAGCTTCTGGAAAATGATTTGAATTTAAAAAAGATTCTACGTTCACATTAGGGTATGGATCAATGGAAATGCTATGCATATCGTCATCGTATTCATCATCTGATTGGTCAGAAGTTTTAACGTCACTTATACGCGTGCTTAAATATGGCCGATTCGAATTTGATTGGCTAGCCATAAGTTCACGGTAGGATACCAAGTGAGGTAAACTGATTAAGCCTGTAGATAGCGATCGTTGCCTCTTCGCGCTTTCTAAACCTCCACTTCTTTTAGCCTCTTCCGACTTGCTGAGTCTCATTAGATTATTACCACCGCTTGTGGGCTGGAACGTAGCTTCAGTCACAAGTTTTGGAAGATAGTTTCGACTGTAATCCTCAGTTTTATGCAAACTAGTTTTATCCAGATAAATGGAATTATTCATGATTGTATTGCGTAATACCATGTGACTTTATAACAGAGTGCAGTACAATTTTCAAGTCAGTACAAAGTTTTCCAAAGACAATATCAAGAATTCACTGCATGTTTTTATCTGCCATTGTAAGATATTATCACATATTCAATGACTGTTGAAGTATCAGTAACTGATTTCAATTTGAATCCAAATTGTGCTTACGAACATAGCCTATTTTCTCGACATGAAACACAATTCCCTCAGAGAATTTGGTGCGTTGAAACTGTTAACAAAAGAACAAAAGAAAGTGTAATAATGATCAATAGACACTATTGTATTATAAAAATGTTTACGTAAGTTAGCTACCAGAGTTTTAATTTCGCATGTTCTTTCTTAATGAATACCGTAGTGGATAGTGGCAGGCCCAAATGAAATCTGATACAATTTAAATTCAAAGTAGCTCTAGGTATCATCTATCCATTCTATAGTAAGGCATATTTTGATACAGAATTTCTACAGTAGAACCCCTATTAAGCAGGCACATTCGGGACCCAAAAAAGTGTCGCCTTATCGTCTGAATACGGTTTGTAATAGTATTAAAACATACCGTAAATCTTCTAATAGTAACCCCCTTCTAATAGTATATTCAGACGATAACCCTATTAAGGCGATATATATATTTTATGATTTAAACTTAGCTTTGGAATTTTGATATATTATATTTTAAGATGGTATAATCATTGCTTGTGAAACTGGGTGAGTGGGGAACACAGGCTTCAAGTCATAGTGATTAGGTTCGCTTTTGTGTCCCATGCCAGCTCACTCAGTTGGTTCTATTGTTTTGTTTTTTTGTTTGTTTGTCGTGTTTTTCATGTATTTTATATTTGGCAATAAAAGAATAAGAATAAGAATAATAGTAACCCACCTTATAAGTAAATCTATAATAATAACCCACTAGTCTAATAGTAACACATGGGGGTTACTATTAGAGAAAATAAAAGATAATGCATGTTGATCTCGGGAGTGGGGGAGGATGGAGTGTTTTTGAGTTTATAAAATAAAGTTAGAGTTCGTACATTTTATTATTTTGCTATGAGTTGCTGACCGGAAAAGTTGGGGGTGGGTTTCAGGTGCCTAATTTAAGATTAGTAATAGTAACCCACTATACTCTAATAGTATCCCCTTCTTATAGTAACTCACCCTAAAAAACAATCAAAGAATAATAACATAGGGTTACAATTAGAAGATTTACGGTATATAGCCGTTTTTCCATTTCAGGAAGGTTCGATTGTCTAAGGGTGTCCCAAATGATGGTGTTTACTGTATTTAAGATAGTCTAGTATTTCAAAAAACAAAATCGATCAACAAAATAGATGACATCGATTTAACGGCAAACGTTATTTTTAATAACCAAACACTAACAAGACACTAAAGATTGGTAACAGCCACGACTTGAATTCATATGAATCGTGTATGTCAATCAAGTAGATAACAATAATATTATCCATTAGTCAAACTTCATTATAGCCTTTGGTAAACAAAGAGGGATCAGATGAACTATGATAAAGGCACATTTTCTAAAATTAATAACAGATGCAAATATCGGCATGTTTTGTTATGGAAGTGGCAGAAAGAATGATGATGATGACGATGATGATAAGTATCAAACAAAATAAGTACGAATTTTACCTTTAGGTAGATGTTTAATCTATGATGCCATTATTCCGAATTATTGAAGATAAATCCCGATATATTACGTAATACGATGTTTGAAATCACAGTAAATCAATCGTCACTTCCAATTACACGGCCTGTGAATGAATGAATAACGACTACTGAATTAATTTAGTTTGTCCTGGCAACGGGTTTAACAGTGTTTACCTCACTTAATTCAATTGACGAGTGCTCGCCAAAGACATATAATAATTAGTTTTTTTGCTAACAGCACTTTAACCCAATATGAACAGTTCATTTGAAACCATGGATATGGTAAAATGTATCTCTATGCGCACTATTAAGATAAGCTATCACTCAAAATTCAGCCGATTCTCGCACGGTATAGAAACTACAGATGCCCATAGATCTTTTTTATAGACATAAGTACGAGTATCCTGTGCGAAATTATCACGAAATATTTTGTAATGTTTCTAATTTGTCTGAAACGTTTTTTATGCCAAATTTTAACGAAGTGAATTACCAACACATTTGCGTTACCATTTCAATCATTACTGTAGTGTATTCCTTTATTTCGTCAGATAAGTACAAAGAAAGACAAAAAAAAGAGAACATAATGAGTTCAAAATCCAAATGACGTGTTAACCAAACTAGTAGCTTTCTTAGCAAAACGAAAAGAGAAATACAATATATTAATCAAAATACAGTGAAATTCTTAATCAATCAATACAATTTACAAATCAATAAATATTTTTTTTTTATTTTCCACAAGAGACCACCATATACAAAATAAACAATAATTGTAAAAAATAAAAAATAAATAAATAAAAGGTAGAGTGGTTTATAACACATATTTTAAAATTCTAAATAATTCTGTAATGAAATCGACATTAACAAACTTGAAGAATTTGCAAATGATCTTCGCTGGGGTTAATACCAACAGCACACAGGTAATGGAATCTGATCCGGAAGCACATTCCAGGATGAGCTCGCCGGTGAGTGGCAACTTCAATTCCAAACTCTCAGCATATTTTTACTAGAATTATAGAGTTATGATGATCAGACGTGCATATCTCGCATATCAACAATTTAAAACAATTATGCTCGAAATTGTTCATGGAAACCAACGTCCTCGGCAAACAATGATAATAATGTCGCCCTTCTAATAATCGTAATAACACTTATGAGTTCTAATTATAGAAAATCCTAATTAAAATTCTTGATCGCATATTTAGTAATACAACGCATAATGAATGGTACAGAACTATAAATAACTGTACTTATATCTACTTATACATTTTTTTGCAAACTAAGATTTTTTTTTAAAGATATTTTTTCTTTTGTGGTTAACCACCACCTTTATTCATTCAACAATTACAGAATCTCTAAGCATTTTCTACATTTTTTCGTTATTTTTTTAAATTTTTATCCTCTTTAATATTAATAATAATTTTAATATTTTGGCCTATACGTAGTACCCAATGTTTTCTTAATGTATATATTTATTTTGTCTACTACACTTAAAAAAAATATATGTTTACATTATTTTCTGCATATTTTTTTTTTATGTTATCTATTATAAAATACATTGCATATTTAATAAAAAAAAGTTGAAAAGATAGAATATTAATAAATTAGTAAATAGTATGTAGCTACCGTTCTAAATTACATCTATTCAACGCCGGTAGTGCCTATATTACTCACCAAGGAAAAACATTGTTAATAACATATCTTTACCTAACGTGACGTAACTATGTATACTTGTTTACAATCTTTACATTTTCAAAATGTGTGGGTAAATAGTTGCTATGGTTCCGCCACCAATGTATACATGATATCAGTAAGTAGGCGTACTTCAACATTAATAATAACCAAATAAAGATAGTAAGGTTTATATAAATCGGTGGAAAGATGATTATAAAAACTAAAACAGAATACATTAAAACTCCTATTAAAGCGTGGTTCCCACTAGCGACGCCACGTAACGCAACCTACGCAACGTAAGAAAATTCCCTTCCAATAATTGTGTTTGCCCCCGCTTGTGTGAAATCAAACCTGCAATGTTTGCAGCACTCTTGCGTCGTCGGTTCCCACTTGTGATTACGCAATACAGCACTTTGCGTCGATACGTCGCTGCGTTACGTTGCGTTGCGTTCTAGTGGGAACCACGCTTAAGGATATACTTTCGGAACCTCACGAAGTGTGTCCCCCTTTAATATAGGACGCTGAATAGAGGTTAGTCAATCATTAGTTTCACAGAAAAGGGTCTCCTTAATAGGGGTGTCTCCTGATGTTCCAAAATAATTGGTTCTACTATAATGTGGACACTATTATTAGTAAAACTATTATTTTTAGTCTTAATATCATTACATACTAAAAATAATGAACAAGAAAAAATAATAAATAAAACAGGAAGTCATGTTCTCAGTAAAGAGCACGTCCGATAAGTTATGAGATTAAATGTTAAAGATGACTGTTATAGAAATGTGCGCATGATAATGTTAATACAGTGGTATAGACATACACCTCAAAGTAGGTTTTAGTAATAAGATGTTTTGAACTTAAATTAGGGTACCACATCAATAATGAGGCATATAGACAACATTAAACCAATAATTAAAATGTCGTTTTGCCCTTTGTATCTACGGCAATTACTATTAGTGGCTTAAATCATCAATCTGTCAATTTTTCCCAAATTCAAATCAAACTTCACTTATTAAGCGTATGCCTATACAGAATAGTATATAAATAAATATAAATCAGTAAAAAGAGTGTTTCCAAAAGGCAGTTAAGCCCCTGAATTGAGGCATTCTCATCTTTTGTTTTTGGAAACACAAATACACAGGTATTCATAACATACATAGGAAACTCACAGACTAAGAATGCTATTTCTCATTGTACTCAAGTTCCTGATGGAATGTTAAGTAATCATTATTTGCGAGGAGTTACCTAAATAAGACGTATAGGCCTACCTAATGCAGTCAGTATTGATATTACATTATATAGCCACTCGTTTAGAAAAAAAAAACTTACGTAAACTAAGTACCACACATGCGTTAATAACCATGATTACTACTGTAGGAATCCCAATCAATTCTACAATACTATACACTACAACTTAATAGTAGGCACGTAAATAATGTATTGTACTTACAGTTGAAATAAAAAAAATGTAATCTCAAGAAATCGAATACGATTGTTGTTTAGTCAAAACAAATCTATCGATCTGATGTGATTACAATACATTCCTATCTGTGTTTATGTCACAACGTAATACCGCGTCAGCTTCGATCGATCGTCTGAACGAAATGATGATATGTGCGCGCAGCAGGCGATTTTCTGGAAAGGACCAATGCTTAGGCTCATATAATTCAATTTTGATTTTTAAACTGTGCCGGTGGCAGGTGAAGCTGATACCTCTTGCATTTTCAAGAGTTCAGTTAAAGATATTTTTTAGTTAAAGTCAACAAAATCAATAACAATGTAAACTAGGAAACGTGGGTTTAGTTTCTAATTTAGTAATCTAAAGTTACTTTAATATTTAAGTTATCATGGCTACTGCACATGCGAGGGCACATACAGTTCAAAACATGTGGATATTATATTAACGTGTAGGCCTAATACTTAAATGTAAGACCCAATGACCTAATTAATTTCTTTATATATCTTAATTAACAGTAGGGCCTATCGATTATCGTCCTGATGTTGCTGAATAAAATATTGGACTTGAGTGAAAAGACTGTGCAGTTTGATATGGGTGAACTTCGACCTTTTAAAGTTCAATCAAATGAATATCGAAATGTATCAATCATTAACGTTAAATACACCTCATATTTTATCTATATCGTGTTGTATGTTAGGCCTAATTGATATTAAATCGGCACAGTGGCGTCAGATATCATACATTTATCATGTACAAGACAATACTATACGCATAAGCAATTTTAGCCAAAGCCAAATCACCAAACAATACCTGAATGATTATATTAATTTTCAGAAATTTATATATTAAGTTATTCTTCATTTTCTCAAAATCAAATAGACATAGGCCTACTGAAAATAATTCGTTAAAAACTTCCGGCGTGATTCCAAATAATTGCTAGTTACGTAAGACAAATGTGTCATCCTTTTGATGAGACGTATATTGGTCAAATGTGTAATCTGTATCAGCTGTTACAATCATTGCGACTATGATTCACAAATCAACATTTTACACCTAGGCCTACTTCATTTTCTAAACAAAACCTGTTTTATTAGATACATTAATTCATTTTAGTTTCTATTATGTATCATGATCCTACAGGCCTGACAATGACAATGATTGACAATGATTAATTTATTTCTTTATCGACTCTTTTCAGGGTATGAAAGAACATTCTTTCAACCATATACAAAAAAAAACCTAAACACTTCCAGACATAAATATTTGGTCTTATATCAGGGAAGAGTTAAATTTTTAATTTAACTATTCCCTGGTCTTATACATAATTTATATATCGAAAGCAACATCTAACTAAAACAAATACAAAATTTCATGAATACATTTAGCTAAGTTTGAGAGTTTTTTTTTTTGATCTGGTATTAAGTAATTGGTGCATTTTGGTTCTATTTGGGCGGGTGATATAATACTTTATATTTGGCGCATGGGAACAGGTCCTATTACTGTATATAGTGATTGGTATCAGTGTGTTCCTCAACAACTTCTGCCCAAACTCTTGTGAAAGGCGTCTATTTTTCTAGGACAGCAAGTTTCCTACCAGCACATTTGTTGAAAACTATATAAATCGTCAAATTGATATAATTTTATCTGTTTGACCACCTCAAGGTAATGAATATGACTTACCTTTCTTCCATCAATTGGCCGACATTGGTAATTCAAAATCCAAAACACCATGATGCAGTATTCATTCGACTTCAACTTCTGAGCAGACAATCTCCAGCACATCCAATGTTCCCCTTACAATTTCATATGGATTACAGTTTGAAACAGTTGTGTTTATAATCTTTAAATCCAGAATATGTTATAAGGTGTTTACTATTTTTAACTTCTTGGGTATTCCAACACTAATTATATAGTAATTAGTTAAAGTAAAATGTGGACTTCGATGTCGAGTCACGTACTCGCGAAATATATATGAGAGTTTATAGAAACATGTAGTAGCAACCTTGTTTGAATATATTTACTCGTGTTTACCCGTTGGGACGGGCTACTTCTAAACACAATGGTATTTTTATCGAGATGGTGGTAAAACGTCTTTGTTAAGTGGTGCAAGGAGTTGTAATCATAACCTTACGAACAAAAGCACGAACGTGTAAAAGGGTACATAATGGGTAACGGCGTGTAACAAACTTTGCTTGATATATTCCGGGAACTGCTATTTTATAGGCTATATTATTTTATGCTACTTTAATACATTCGTTGCATAACATGCAAAGTACCGTAAACGCATCTTGTTATTGAAAATACATTAGCACCAATTACCATGAATATTTAGTGCCAATTTAAATAATGTATATGAATATATTAAAGTTTATAATAATACTGTAGTATGAGTGTGAACTATGGATAGTAACTCGTCACCAGGACGAGTTAAGTGATTTACCCAAACGTAACGTGCAGTCAGTGAAGAAGTCACTCGTCCCTCACTCTCTTCCCTGATACGACGTTCTTATGAATAACACCGCAGTGTATCGCAGAAAGAAATAAGAACCGTGCGGCAATAACTTGAGGGCGCTATTCGAATTCAATGCGGTCTTTGAGTAGTTTTTTGTTCAATCTGGTAAGGGTAAAATTCTAATTTCACTCTTTCCTAGTTTAAATAAGCATTTGAATAAAATAATAATAATTGGAAATTGGACGGGTTTCCGTCAGATTTTTTTTTAGCATTTAAAATTTGGTTCCCACTTGGACGTGCCGCGAGTAATTTGACCAATGAAGACGCGTTGAATCAACCAAACTGTCGCTTGTGATTGGTCAACTCGCTTGAGTTGTGCCTTCTTGTTGCGTTGCGTATAATAGGAACCAAGCTTTAGTGATAACATTAACATTTATTTTATTCATTTTAAAAATGTGCAATGGCGTGTTACTGCAGGCTGGGACGTCCCATTGAAAGCGATTGAGTTGACTGTAGGATTCCCCCGGGTCTAGCAGCATGTGTGATGTATGTGTTATTGTTTGTTTTGTAAAATTCCGAATAAATTGAATTGAATTGAACTTAATCTATAAATAGGTTTATTTACTATTTTCAATACGTTTTTCATAAGAAAAAAAAATGTGCCTGTATGTCACAGAGCATTAAATCTATGTTATTTTATGAATCCATTGAAATAAGACACCAGTGATCGAAAATATTGTGATTTACTGTGTCTGTGAAACACGGTAACGTACCATTGACAGATTATAATTTATGGTAACCAATCACAGTTGATCGGCGTTATATATACATAACGGACCACTAGCGTCTTAAAGACGTTTTACATCGTGTTCCATCCTTTTTGATATATTAAGAAATAGAAAGTATGTATGATAATGTTAAAAACCATTATCAACAAAGTGTGAAAATGCTGTAATATCATATTGTGATATCTTTATTAAGATTAGCAAAGCAAGAACAATTTATAGTCCCGAAATTATTTTGACGTATTTTGCGTTCCATATACGATTTTGGCCAGGGTCCAATAAAGTAGTTGCTTGTACACAGCCGACAATTTAATGGATAGCACTGAGTACTGATTGGTCCCCGGTCCAGTGTTCTTTGGAATATCAAATTGGAATATTTACGTGTAAACCCTATTTATAAGCTATTTGAAGTTGTAAAGGGCAACAGTAATAAAGAGTGCTACAAGACAAGACAAGATGGGGGTTCCAAAATGGCAAGAAAACATCATGTCATTATTACGAATTCGAAGTCAACCCGTTCGTGAATTCTTGGCTGAATTTATGGGCACTTTCATTTTGATAGTAAGTACATCGTACTATATGTCGTGGTTTGTTTATATTAAATAAAATCATGTGAGTTGAAATAATTAAGTATCGTTCTATACCACATATACATGTATGTTGTTGCCTTTAGTGTTGTCGCTAAGTACCAGTAAGAAATGCATGTTGTCATAAATTTATAGTCAGTCTAACGATTCGGTGTGTATTTTTACTAGTATTAAAGTAACTTGAACTGTAAAACTACAATTAAATTTCATTCATAATTGAGTTTAAAGGCAATGTCATGATAGATTTCCAAAACCCCTTCCCACCCCGCCCAATCCTATACATATCCAGTAATACTAATTCATTGTAATCACAATGGCCCCGTTTCGTTTGTTAGGAACACTGTTTGAGTGTTCACTTTCAAATTATTTTTGAAATTCCTAATTTAGGGTTCCCGTTACATATACATAGTAACATTGCAGTGTCATTTGTTTTATGGTCCCAGTGTATGAAGTTTTATGGTCCCAGTGTATATGAAGCCATACACTTCACATTGTCACATTATGCGCCAAACCGTAACTGTTAATATTAGTTTACGACGAGCCCAACAACAAAGTAAATATTAATAAGATATAAGGCTCACATAATACAATATACTATAGTGTGTTGATTCACGTGAGTAGGCCTATATTTTGCGATGAATATTCTGTTCGCTGAAATGATGACCTGACAGACGGAATTTTAATTGATACATATCGTTAGAGTACGTTCGACGAAGTTCATAACAATTTATAGCAGCTCACTAATAGTATAAACAGCTAGAAAACACTACTGCAAAGGAGGCCCCCGCCACTGCTTAAACCATACAAACTACATAATAAGGCATTTTAAATTTTAAAAACGATTGATTGCTTGAATGATTGAATTAAAGAAGAATTCTTTGACTTGCACACGTCATCATCAGGTCACGGGAATGTACTCTTTACCATATGCTTTTTTAATAACATTGATGATAAAATTATTAATGTTAATCTTACCACCAGTCTGCTCTGCTCGTTTGTGCTTTCCAAAGGTCACTGCCAAAGTGATAAACTTCTGACTTGATAAGACAATTGTAACCTCCAGAACATCAATATAAAGCATAAACATTTATGAGTGTGTATCTTTCTATGAAAAAAAAGAGAGAACCCGGTTAGGATAAAAGCAGTACTGTAACTGCAATTTCGTTCCACCAAGAAGCAGGCTCTGTCCCACATGGCCCACACGGCAAGCGGGTTTTATGGTTCTCTCTGGGAATAGACCTAAATTCACTCCTGCTAGACCTACTATAGTACTTGACACAGGCCTACATAATAAATGTACTCATTCATGCTCATTTGTTTACAACTATTTGGCTTTAGATAAAAACGCATGGATCAGGCCCTGGTACACAGAATACATGCCACTTCCCTGGACAGCAGATCAGTTATATATTAAGTATTAACTGATGACATTTATCACTCAGATACACGTATAATTTAAACAGTCATTAATAAAATGTTGCCACCTACCTATATGTATATGACAATCGTATATCTCATATATAAGATTTTGAATCCACAGAATCTCATTAATGGTGAGTGGGTTTTTGTTTGAGGAAGTTTAATTCAACAAAACTAGTAAATTAATTTTTAGAAAGAAATCAATCAACCAAGCACACAGGTGTAAGGTGCTGACCTCTATCACAGAACTACCGATAGCAACGTTCCTTTTTGTTTAGAAAAGTTGAAAATAACACAGGTACAACACTGTATCTTTCAGCGAATATTCGATTTATAAAAAAAAAAACGATTATCAGACTTGATTGATTTATATATTATTTTAGAATACAATATCCGTAATTGACTACCAGCCATTGTAACTCTGCAGCCAATAAAAAACACGATAAACTTATATACAAAGTAAACAATTGCATTCATAAATTTGTAGAATATTTAATGACTTTATAACACGATTTACTTATGTAAAAATAAAACAATTCATAGATATACTTAGAAAAGATTAAATGACTTTATATATTTTACAATTAATGACAAATTTACTTTGTACTGCTGCAGAAATACAGTACGACAAACGTTTATGCGTCGTATTGAAATGGTGTCTTTTGTGTGTTGCTGTACTAAATGTTGCATATTGTGTGTTCTTGCAAAGAGGGGTGCCATATGTTTGTTTTGTGATCATGAAGTGATGGTTTGGTGCTGTACCAAGTGAAGCACTTTGTATGGTGCTGTACCAAGTGATGCAATTTGTGTGGTGCTGTACCATGTAATGCACTTTGTATGGTGCTGTACCAAGTGATGCACTTTGTGTGGTGCTGTACCATGTAATGCACTTTGTATGGTGCTGTACCAAGTGATGCACTTTGTATGGTGCTGTACCATGTAATGCACTTTGTGTGGTGCTGTACCAAGTGATGCACTTTGTGTGGTGCTGTACCAAGTGATGCACTTTGTGTGGTGCTGTACCAAGTGATGCACTTTGTGTGGTGCTGTACCAAGTGATGCACTTTATGTGGTGCTGTACCAAGTGATGCACTTTGTGTGGTGCTGTACCTAGTGACGCACTTTATGTGGTTCTGTACCAAATAATGCATTGGTATGGTGCTGTACCAATTAAGTGATGCAATTTGTGTGGTGCTGTACCAAGTGATGAACTGTGTGAGGTGGTGTACCTAATGATGCAATTTGTGTGGTGCTGCCAAGTGATGTACTGTGTGAGGTGGTGTACCAAGTAGTAAAGCATTAATGGTGCATGATGTTGTACGAAATTGTGCATGTTGTGATACGAATTGGTGTACTTTATGTGGACAAAAACAAAGAGTATTTATGGGGCTTTGGTTTCTTTGTAGATATTTGGTGACGGTTCTGTTGCTCAATCTGTTTTAAGTCGTACAGCAAACGGAGGGTTCTTGTCGATAAACTGGGCGTGGGGTATCGGGGTTACCTTGGGTGCTCATTTTGCATCTGGAATATCAGGCAAGTACGCTTTTTCACAAATTCAGCTTAGTTTACTCAATGGAATTGACTTGCTGCAAAGCAGAGCAATTTTCACGTGTACTTTCACGTGACGTATGGACCTGAACTGGTCATGTGTTTATCAACGTTTACAGATAATGAACAAGCACCTGATGATTAGATATTGAAAAAGATTAGCACCTGTCTTACGCCTACTACTTGTGCTTACGAGAAACTTGTTTTCTTTTAAAGGTGGACATTTGAACCCAGCTGTTACTTTAGGATTCGCCTGCATTGGTCGTCTGCCATGGAAAAAAGTTCCTGTCTACATGCTTGGTCAATTCCTGGGTGCTTTCATCGCAGCAGCTTGTATCTTTGGAATTTATTCAGGTATAAAACTGAATCTGTATTTACGTTGAGTACAATAATTTCCGACATACCTATATTGTAAATTATTAACACATGTTCAGCTATAAGTAATTTTCAAAATACAGTATATACACAATATCTATATAGGATAATATGCAGCTTTGACAAAGGTCGAAGGTCAAAAATGTGCATACGGGCCATGCAAAGCGTCACAATTATTTTAACAAATCATTTTAACAATCAAACGTTCACACTTTCTCACAAAGAAATTTCGCAACTTATGGATAATAAAAAACTGAATTAAAGATTAATCAACCTTGTTGTTCTCCATGCAGAGGCAATCGATGCGTTTGATGGTGGAACCAGGTCTGTGATAGGACCTAATGCTACAGCAGGAATATTTGCCACCTATCCGGCTGAGTATTTATCTGTCTGGGGCGGATTTGGTGACCAGGTAAATAGTAAAGCTAAAGTGACTTGTATCCAACGCAGGGAAGACTGATTCACTCTTACCTGATCTAAGGGGAGAATCCTTTAACAAAGTACGTGATGCATCATATATCTAGTAAACGTAACCTGCTCCATTCTGACACGCAAGTTGGTCTGAGGTAGATATATTTACAGTAAATGCTAAGCTGTGTTGAGTAGGTCTGAGGATGTTTTATGCTTCGCAACCTGCTCCATTCTGACACACAAGCTACAGATACACAAGATACCACTACTTCACAATATAGGGCTTTTAAAGATGATTTTTTTACAACTACTGTATATGTTATTTTCATCCTTATCCCTACACAACTTAGGTGCAGCCTAATATAGTTTATCATTGTTGTCATTATAATTTTCGCAGAGAATATTGTTGGTTATAATGTTATGACTACGAAAATGACGTAACTCCGTTTTTTATTGTACAGGTGTTTGCTACAGCACTATTGATGGCATGCATTCTAGCTATCACAGACAAGAAGAACAACAAACCCCCTAACGGCATGGAACCGTTCATCATAGGCCTAGTTGTCTTCGTCATCGGTCTTTCATATGGTCTTAACTGTGGCTACGCAATCAACCCAGCAAGGGATTTCAGTCCGAGGCTGTTCACTGCTTGTGCAGGATATGGCAAAGAAATCTGGACGTAAGTATGTAATAGATAAAGAGCAGCACCCGAGTCTGTAGCTATCACTAGATATATATTAAATGACTATTGCAAGTCATTGAGATAAGAGTAAGATATCTAGAATAGAAAACCAATTAAAAATATTATTATGATGAAATCTATATTTTCCTTATTGCTTATGATAGACCAAGAGGTATACAGTGGTGGTGGGTCCCGATTGTAGGCCCTTTCCTAGGGGCTGTAATCGGCGCAATAACCTACCTGATAACTATCGAAATACACAACAAAGACGACAGCGAAGAAAAGAAATACGGACAGCAAGAGTTAGTCGGTATGTAAACTTGATTTACCATGTCATTTGTATGCACGTGTTTGTATCTCATTATGTGCACGCTTGTCATTGATCACGTAGGTATTATCATTTAATGGATTGGTTTACAGTCGGGTTTAAGTACCGTTTAAGTGCGTATACTTTCCTCCTGCTCCGGAGTGACACATTAATGATTATATTATGATGTATACCAACTGGGTTTAGTGTTTTGCTTGAAATCACCATCATGACCTCAAAAGATGTATCATTCAATCTTTGCATGTGTGCGTTAAAAAGTCATAGCCTTTGATCCCACGCGTTGAATGTTATTACCATTAGCCTTTATCAACGTTTGCACGCGCGTTAAAGCTATAATCATTAACGTTTGCACGCGCGCGTTGAAGCTGTCATCATTAACGTTTGCACGCGCGCGTTGAAGCTATCATCATCGACGTTTTCACGCGCGTGATCAAGTTTGTGATGAAAGTTTCACTAATGCAATAATTAACATCAGAACTAGTGAATTGTTTATTTCATTATCATAAAATAAAAATGTTAAAAACATTTTTATTTTGTTAAAATAGTAAATCATTGAAACACTACGAATTTGATGTGCAAGAAAACTACATACGTAAAATAATCCACTAATAAACTCTAAGTAAACACATTAGTTACAGCACCGTTACGGGCCTGTTTCCTGTAGTCCTAGGCCATGATAAAAATGCTGAATTTATTTTATTTCTTTTAGTGAATGAAAATGCTTGAATGAATGTACCGTCAAAGATGCAGATCAAAAAGGATATTAAAAGATACATTTTTCAATTCATGACATTGTTATCAATCGCTGAAATTATATATGCACAATTATTATTATAGTACAGTATTAATTAACATTATCTATACAACAATTATTAAATTGATTAATTATTATTATAAACATTTCAATCTAAAAATACGTATGCTTAAACTCTGGGTTCATGCAATTTGGCGTTTCATACAATAAAAACGTACAACTATGGTCATCATCCTACGGGGCGCCGTTAGGAACATTGCTTCAAGCTGCACCTCGTACATAAGATTATTGAATCCTTCCATAATACTTCCCATTCTTCCCGCATGAATGCACCTATACAGCACAGCAGAACTTTGATGCGCAATCTTCCTTGATCAAATCGTTGCTTTGAAAGGGTAATAACGATGTGCATGATTACAAAAAGTTATAATAGCGTGGCTGAAAAATACTTAAACATTCTTTATCATTACTAATATTGTAGCTCATATTAGTGCATGTAATATAGATTGAATCATTTAAACATTAATATTACGTCATAAGTTCTGAATTTTTCCAGATAGTAGTATCAATAGAGACCCAACGCAAGCGATGAATCACAAACGATGGATTATTCGAACTGTCGCTTGTTATTGGTCAACTAGCATGCGTTGCGTCTACGTCTTTGCGTTTCTAGTGGGAACCAAGCTTTGATAACGAACTTTTGTTTTCTGCGCATCATCAGAAACATATGACGATGAATGACTGTTAGACTAAAAAAACGATAGTGTGTTAATGATAGTAATAGTGCGTAGTGTGACGAAAGAACTTATGACGTAATATGCTTCAAATAAGTCATTAACTTTACAAATAAAATTTATATTTTGTTATATGTTCTATGTAAAATGTATTAGTTTATTATTTGTTGTTTACATTAGTATGATTTTGCGATAGAATTACAGTTCTATTAATTTTAAATTACTAAAATTAAATTGAAATGCAATTTCACTGTTTCTTGTAATTGTTCTGTAGTTGTTTATGTCATGTAACATATTTTGGATTACGATATTTATTTCCTAGGAATGGGAACGAACGTGACGGCGGAAAATAACATAGCAGCAGATGTTGAAAATTCTATGGAGTAACAAGTGTTTTGTTATATCTAAAAGTTCATATCATTTATCTACCTCTTAGTGGATATTCCACAGTAACGCCACGAAAAGATATGAGTTGACGCACGCGCACATCTTATTATCGGTGTACGCGTGCGTTCAGGTTTTCTTCCCTTTTTTAAGTACGTAGACGCAACACAAGCTTAGATTTGTCAAATCACTTACGTTGCGCTTGTTGCGTTGCGACCTAGTTGGAACCAAGCTATCGGTGTACGCATGCGTTAAAATTGTGTGTCTCAGATCTTCTCTTTCAAGTGATGTCACGGCGTCTGACATTATATTTCCCTCCAATTAATGACCACTCATCCATTGAGATAGAAGCTTTACTGGTCTTCGCTTTTTAGTATCTAACTACTAGATCTATCAATGTAATGTTGTGTATCCGCGCACCTAAAAATCGGTTTCTAAACCTTATAGTTACAGTAGAACACTTATTAAGGGGACATTTCGGGACCCAACAAAATGTCCCCCTAATAGGGATGTCACCTGAACGTGGGTTGACCGTAGTATTCAAAGATAGCATAGCATCTTGTTCTTGTCACAGGAAAGAATTTCCAATTCTATTGTATAAGTTAATATCAATTTATTATTATTTAAAATAACAACTTGGCGTTATACACTGTAAGGTTTCGATTTAACCATTATTCACAATATAAATACAGGTTGTAAAACAATAGTACGATAATGGAGAGATCATTACCGCAATATAGTTTAATTATCATAAACCGATCGTTAAGAACAACTAGTTTATCCATAATGTTCACAATGTCCCAAATGTTTTGTAAAATATCAGGGTTTTCTAAGCGCGCGTTATTAATAGTAAACACACTGTTTTTTTGCTCCAATTTTATTTTATAAACATTTTACTTCTATTCATATTGATACTGTATTTACATAAACAAAATATTATATAAAAATTAGAATATAGGTTTTTTAAAATCATGATTATAAGTAATTATAATTGCTTGACTATATAAGCGGTTTAATAAAAGCGAATAGCACACAAGTTTAGTATTAGTCAATTTCAAGGATTTTATCCTAGCGGTTTCATATCACTCTTTACCTTCTATTCTTTTTTTCTGACATTCTTCATTTTATAATACAGAATTTTCTTGATTAGTTAGGTAAAATTCTTTCTTTTACATATTCCAAATTGAATACAATATCATCAATATTTCACTTACTTTTCTGTACTGTTTTTTCAAACTGTCCGTAAATTGTACCGAATCATTTGTGAAAGAATAAAATAAAAGTAAAACTTATTATTGGAAAACTTCATGGTTTAGGATTTTCAGATAGCACGGTAATATAATAATATAGTATTTTTTTTGTTGTTACCATAATTAATATAGAAACTAAGTAAACAGTGTTTTTGTCGAATGTCTTTGTTTTCATGTTTCTGTATGATTTGTTAATGCCAAAGTTTGATGGCAGTTACCAAATTTGGGAAAACTGCAGAAAACTAAGTTTGCAGAAGTTGGTGTACCTTCTTGACATACTAGTTGATCGATTCTATAGGTGAACAAAATGACATCCTCCAGTAACAGAGACTGTAGTTTAGAAAAATCAACTAAAAACAGTAGCACAAACTGGTTTGGCAAAGTTTGGTAATGTAGACTAGACTTAGTAGAATAGGTAAACGTTGCTTGCATGCAAACGATCACTGCAATCAATGTAAAACTCAAAGGAATATGGATTGGGCACTTTCCAAAATACATGGTAAAAACTCTAATCCCGTACCACATAGTTTATCTAGGCTATGCACTATGGAAAGGCTGTTTCGTTCCTCTACATATAGCTTCATGTAAATCATAGTATTGTTAATCTGTGTACTACTTATACGTTAAATTCTCGAAATGTAACTTGCATTCTCTATTGATAATCATAAGTCTGTGATAGATGATTCTATGTATATACAGATAGTCGTATTTACCAGTCTGACGTCTTCGGCTTTTGTCAAATAGTATGGCCGATTGAGGACCTTTTTTTACTTCTCAAATGTACACAAACCTACGTTTCAAAAACTTTAATGAAATACCATTAGCCGTAAGTGACATTGATATTTATATACAAAGAATCATCTGTCTACAAACTTAAACCCATGATTCGGTTTAAAGCCCATCTATGACGCGTTACTTAAAACGGATATCTCATAGGCAGGGTTGTCAACTGCTAAATCTGCCGATAAGTTCTGGTTAGTTGCGTAAGGAAACTGCTGTTCATCTTTTGCTTGCCTTGATTTTTTTGCGCATCTTCGACGAACTACCAGAATAGCAACTGATAGCAATATCATAAATAGTAGAATTAGCGTGAACGATATGAATAATTTTGATACAATGTCGAGGTTTTCGTCGTCGTCGTCGTCGTTATCGTCGTCGTTGTCCTCACCGGTGGCGTTTTTATCTTGGTTGCTTGAAGCAGGCGGCAGCGAAGAGGGTATAACGGTTGCTGTTGAAATAAAGTTGGTTCATTATTGTCAAGTTTCTTCAAGAAGTATGTTTGATTTTCAATTATATATCCGTAATAGATTGCACGATACATTAAGAAGGTTTATATATAATACATAAAACTAAATTATTAGTATCTGACCCCAAACACTACCACCCCCACAAAATAGGGTTCTACTTTGAGCATAATACAAATAAGGGTTTTTGTTAAATAATATATCTTTCTTTAATCAGAAAACATTTAATGCAATATTACCGTTGATAATATCTCTGACACAGGACCCAAACTTAACGGTGATGTCATCTAAAGCAATGAATCCTCTTGGTGCAAATCCTACAACCCCTTCAAACATAATCTGAAATAAGAGTTAAACCAAGTAAAACTTACCGATGTTTCGTGAACAAAATCTCAAAATAATTAACAGAAACCAAATGAATTTATTTCAACATGATAACAACCTGTTGATCATCTTGTTTGACTGAGACGTTGAATTGAGATGTCTTCCACTGACTAGAATTCTTCACAGAAACGGATCCTACAAAGTCATTCAAGCCACTGACGCCTAAAATGTACACGTTAAGCTGTTGTTGTGCATCCCCTTTCATAAAATGCTTGAATGTTAAACATCGATTAGTAATGTTAGGTAGGATTGTCTGTGTTGCAATGTTGGCAACGTCACCTCTTCCTCGACCAGCCATATCGAGGTAGATGAAATTGTTTTGGCCTAAGACAGAAGTTTCGAGAATATTAATTAGTATCATTATATTTAAGATTGAATAATATATTTATTGATAGACTATATAATTACACATTGGTAACAAGCCTTATCCTCCCATGCATTCGATCATAGAGATAATATCCCGATGAAATTTGTTTGGCCTAAGACAGAACCCGAGAATATTAATTAATATCATTATATTTAAGATTGAATAATATTATAACATTTATTGATAGACTATATAATTACACATCGGTCGCAAGCCAATCATTCATTATTTATGGAGGGCCAAACTGTCAATTAATCATTAAACAAAGATATCTCTATTTAAAACAAAGATATCTCTATTCAAAACTAAGATATCCCTATTTAAAACTAAGATATCTCTATTTAAAACGAAGATATCTCTATATTGAAAAGATATCTCTATTTAAACTAAGATGTATTCGATCATAGAGATAATATCCCTTGATTCGATCAATGACTAAAAAGTAACTGCTCCATAATACAAATTAAATATTGTTATCGAGTTATAATCTTATAGCTATTGTAATATTACCTTTAGTTGCTGTCGAATAATTCGCTATGTCCTGGCTATCAGCAGAAGCGTTTAGAAACGTCCAATCAAACACGTCACTAACGCTCTGTTTAAATCCACATTTTGATAAACCACTCTCAAAGTCACATGATAACTCTGTAACAGTTGTTGATTCCCCGGATGAAAAACAGTGATGACTTTTTATGCTTACGTCATCGATGGCAATATCTCCGAGATGTCCCTTTCCAATTATACCAGTAATCAAAATCTTTAATTTTTTATTTAAAAAAAAATTCCTTTATTGAGTGCTGGCTATTGTTGAGCTACTTTAGTGGGAATGGGACAAGGATTTGGGCCTAAGTCAATATTGTCGAGACCCACCCATGACTACCACCACTAGGGCTTATATGCGCTTGTTTCATTCATTACGATGATTAAATGTTAGTGTTGTTTGTAATTGTTGTTGAAAGAATAGTATATACTGACTTCAATTCAAAACCCTTCTATATTCATGTATTATTTAACCTGTTGCGCTACTAAAGATAGTTGTATGTGTGTACTGTGTGACTACATAATATGGAGGGCCAAATACAGAGATTTCTTATACCTTAATTCTCTCTTCTATAAACCCATTGTTTACATCGTAATTGATCGGGATCAAAGCTTCAATCCATCTATCACCTTGTTCCCCTTCAATAGTCATTAACCGTTCATAATACTCTTCAGTATAGAAGTATCTGAACACTTTCAGGAATCCTACGTGTTCGCCTTTCATGTGGTACCAGAATTGTAAGCACAACACGTGATCGGAGGAGTCAATTGATGGAGACGTCAGTCGAGCTCGTTCACCCGGACGACGTGGATTTGAGGCTTCGATGTAAATATATTGTCCTATAATGTTTAACGAACTACTTATTAATTCATTTACGGAGCGATGCCAATCACATAATACAGTAACACTGTTCATTGATGAGGTGGGGATTTAGAATGAAAACATTGATTGATTTTATTATTAACAATTTCAACAGGTATTACAACGTGTGGCAGAATTGGTTACACGGTGCGACAACTATTATAAAGTGCGATAATCTTGAGTGTAACTAAATGGTTTACAAACTGCACAGTGTATTACAAAGTGTTACAGAATGTTTTTAGAAACTGCAACATGTATTATAAAATGTTACAGAATGTTTTACAAACTGCAATATGTATTACAAAGTTACAGAATGTTTTTAGAAACTGCAACATGTATTATAAAATGTTACAGAATGTTTTTAGAAACTGCAACATGTATTACAAAATGTTACAGAATGTTTTTAGAAACTGCAATATGTATTACAAAATGTTACAGAATGTTTTACAAACTGCAACATGTATTACAAAGTGTTACAGAATGTTTTAGAAGCTGCAATATGTATTAGAAAGTTACAGAATGTTTTACAAACTGCAACAAAATGTTACAGAATGTTTTTAGAAACTGCAATATGTATTACAAAATGTTACAGAATGTTTTACAAACTGCAATATGTATTACAAAGTTACAGAATGTTTTTAGAAACTGCAATATGTATTACAAAGTGTTACAGAATGTTTTACAAACTGCAACATGTACAGTATTACAAAGTGTTACAGAATGTTTTAGAAGCTGCAATATGTATTACAAAGTTACAGAATGTTTTACAAACTGCAACATGTAGGCTATTACACAACGTGACAGAATGGTCTACTACAACTTATATTACAAAGTGTGACGTAAAAGTCGTCGAATAAGACATGTACATACATCCAAACCTACCTTTGCTATTACCATACGTGTGATCTGCAGATGGACCAGTTTCCAAAGAGTGTGTTGAACCATTACGTAACTCCCAATCAAAATTATCCGTTTTCGATTGTTCAAAATTGCAAAGAGAGGAGCTGTTACCCTCAAAATCACAGGCGAACGAATCAACCACGTCATCTACATTTACTGTTAACGATAATTAGAATACATTAATGCATGAATAAGGAATATTCTCATTATACAACAACAACAACAACAAAAATGATCTCTACAAGTACCTTTTTCACAAGTTACAGCATGGAATTGAATATCGTCAATAGCAATGTCACCGTAGGCGGTATTGCCAACCGTGCCCTCAAATACAATCTACATGAATTATAATTGTAACACTCAAACATAATGAGTTAATAATAAATATGAAGTGATATTTAATCGGAGGCCTATGTCTATTAATCATATCAGCGGTCAAATGTAAAAATATGCCATTGAAAACTAACCACCGTCTAAAATCTGGAGTCAGGTTGGTGAATATAAAAAAAAACCACTTTTTACAAAATATGTCAACTTGAGGGCGTTAAACTAATCCAAAACACGCGAGTCTTTCCAAAATACGTCAACTGCTTCTTTGCCGTGCCAATAACAATTTACTAATAGGTATAGGTACGGTTATAAAACAAATAATGAATGAATAACACATGAATTCCGCTACTTTATCTATTGATGCATTTCAAATCTATCATATGCCGAAATTACTATTATGATTATTAATTTGATTTCATACACATTCAACTTCGAGTCAATCTATCGTGCTTATAAACGTAAACGTAGGCCTACGTCTCATTGAGGCTAAAGCGTGGTTCCCACTGGAACGCAACGAAGCGATGTATCGACGCGAAGTAATCACAAGTGGGAACCGACGACGCAATAGTGCTGCAAACATCGTAGGTTTGATTTCACGCAGGCGGGGGCAAACACAATGATTCAATGATTGGAAGGGAATTCCCTTACGTTGCGTAGATTGCGTTACGTTGCGTCGCTAGTGAGAACCAAGCGTTAGGTCCTTGAAATTGGAAGGCAAGCACGTTAACCGACAAGCTTGCAAGCTACAAACCAATCATTTTATAATTTTAGAGAATTTACCTGGAAATTTTCAGTTTGTCCTTTTACGTCTACTTTTTCCAATCGCCAAACATTCCCCTTATTGCCATGTTTTACATAAATAGGATCAATCGGTAAACCGCCACCAACATCTTTTTTAAAAATCTTTAGGAAATCAATAGCCCTGCCGTACATGTGATAATAGAAAGAAAGACAAATATCCGTATTGTTATTGTTTATAATTTGCGTAAGAAGTCTTGCCTTATCACCTTCACGTCTCGGAAGTGACGCCTCGATGTACATATAGTGCCCTGAAAGACATTCAATAACATTTGATACACTCCCTGATATTACTAGTACTAAACAACATTCCGCACTTTGTAATAATCGTTGAACTTAGTAATAGAGTTGTTACACTTACGTAACATGTCGCACTTTGCTAACTGAATTTGATAATATAATCTGAATCAACTTAAATGTGATCATTGAATTTTTGGTAAGTCTGATATGTACCCCTTATTCATTGTATGCAAATTTATACATTTAGAAGAGTGTTAAATTGGCACAATGGCATTCCATTTTATTGACAAAAGCGTCATTTTTGCAATTTGTGGTAATTAAACTTCGACAGACTCAAATTATGGGTAACCTTATCACTACCAAAGTTGTACTAAACCTACCAACTGAGGTTGTATATGTATGATCGTTAGTTGGACCAGTATTACTGCTTCGTGTTCGACCAGTATTTCGCCTCCAATCAAATACATCAGCAATGTCCTGTGTGTAGTTACAAATATCGTCAAATTCAAAATTACAACCAGCTTTTAGGAAGTCGATAGGTACAACTGCTGGTTCCACTGTGTCTAAGAATTGTTGATCAAAAAGAAATTTAACTTTTACACAAAATAGTAGTAATGAATGCAGGTACACACATGTTTAAAAATCGTTATATTTTATGAGTAGGCTTGCATAATGTTCACAAACACGTTGTATCATGGTACACACGTCCAACTTACTATTTGCACACGGTCCATCGTAGATCCTAACATCATCCAATGATATATCGCCATAAATACCTGAGCCACAAATTGCCTCGAAAACAAGCTTTGAAATAAAAGTTCTTATAGAAATTTAGTAAAGTTTAACAATTATTTTAAGATAACAAAAATGATTTACAAAATTCAATAGAGCCGCAAAGCCTAAAATTAACGAAAAACGATGTGCGGCTTTCATCCTTCCTCATCTTATGATGTTAGAACCGTATGTCATTTTTACTAAAATAAAAATAGGCTTATAATAATAATATACCTACAATACCTCAAAATCACCAGTCCTGTTCATAAGATAGACATGGCGAAGCCAAACGTCCATATGATGTCCTACAATTCTTACAACTGGGTCTGCCGGTATAGCGCCACCAGCTGGCCGAATGAATAAACTTAGCGCCCCTGTGTCCGATCCATACATATGATACCAAAACTCAACACACTGCTCTGGCTCGGTGATGGTCCAAACTGGAGATATCAGTCTAGCTTTGTGACCTTCGATTAGCTGATATTGCGATGTCTCAATGTACATGTAACGTCCTGAAAAGAATGCATGGTTTAAAGAACGTTCACCTATACCATGCATACTCAGAATAAATAATCTAGGCCTAATGTCTTTATAAATAAATTCAAAGCTGACCCCGATTACTAAGAAATTTCTCAGTTTGAAAAAAAAATACATTGTATTAATATTAGTGTAAGTTATCGACAGCGATTTGGCTTAGGTCTAAGTACTTCAAAAAGAAAACCATTTTGGCACACATGGCGTGTCATAACTATTCTTGCGCTTTAATATAGTTTTTTGAGAAGAAGAAAAAAACTCTCATTACTTAAAACCAAGGCATTCTAACAACAGGATGCTGAACTCCTGAGACCAAAGGCTTTATCTGTGGCTGCGACACGATCAGAATATGTACATAGTATGCCTACAGTACTGTTGATATTTGTCGCAGCCAGACATAAGATCAAAGGATTGTTACGAGTTCCTATCTTGGCAAGAATCTCAGTGTCGTGTTGTTAGAATGCTTTGGTAAAACTGTAAAATAAATACCGAGTTCACTTCCAAGAGTGTGATCCTGTGACGGTCCAGTATACCTTGTATCCGTTGCACCCCTACGAGATCGCCAATTAAAATCGTCTGACTGATCTTGCCGGTAACCACAGTTGTTGAAAGTCTCAAACGAACATGATACATTCGCAATCTCAATATCGTCTAGAAAAACAATATTCTTTATTCTTTTCTAATAACAAACAGCAAGACATGAACATGATTTTTTTAGAAAAATCGTGTTTTTAGTCGCGTGGACGCGACTCTATAGTTCACTATGTCGGTCGGTCGGTCTGTCGGTCTGTCGGTCTGTCTGTCGGTCCGGTATCACTATGCGTTTTAGCACGCGACTTATGGCTGTTGGCCTTGTTTTAGTGGTGTGCAATTTTGTAATAACTTACCGTCTGTATCTTGACAGTAGGACTTTCTTATCGTGACGTCATCTATAGAAATGCTGTCGTAATGCCCGTAGGGTGAGCTAGATCTAGATGGACCTTCGCCTTCAAATACTACCTATACGTACCAGATATTCATTTAGAAGAATAAAAATGTTTTAGTTCACTTTCTATTATCAAGACTATTGTAATTTATTTATTTAACATCTTTTTATACCAGGATTACACAATAAAGTAAAAGAAAAACCTGCTGTGCGTTAACGTGGTCCTCTCTTACATACAAAATAAATCGGGGGGAAAATTATTAATATTTAAACACATGGAAAATGATTTTTTTTGCTTAATACATATTGAAATAAATTATTGAGTTTATGAATTATAACGATTGAGAGTGTTGTGTCTGTTTCAGTTGAGTTGATCTGGACAACAGTAAACTGATGTAATGGTATTTAGAGTTGAATTCGATGTTTCAGTTAATTGGCAAGGGGAAAACACGTCGGAGATATTCGGACAACTCTTTCTCCATCATCTATTACCTGGTAAGTTGTAGTTGTGTTTTCTTGTATTTGAACTTGTGCAGCGTGCCAAATACCGCCTCTATTTCCTGACAATGACCAGACCGGGATCCCCAGCAAGTCCGACGGGTTCGTACGTACATACACACTTAGGTCTCCGACAGTACCTTCCATGTAGTACCAGAATTGAACACAAACAGTGTAGTTGTTAGTAGAATTTGGTGAAATGTTAGGAGATATAATTCGGGCAGCTTCCTGATTTCTATTATCTCCTCTATAAAACATATAATAACCTGAAAAAAAGTACAGTTAACAATCGTAATATTTCGTAATGCACATCACGTGGTATTATAAATACAAATTATGTAAGAATATATTTATATGGAAATAGACCTTTTGAATTTACCCAACAGGTGGTTATTTTACTTGTGGGGGAACTTAACCTACTTGTTACCTTATTGTTTACCGATATCCTTATTTTTAGTCGCGTGCAAACGCGACTCTATACAGCTCACTATCGGTTGGTCGGTCGGAAACATTAACTGAAATTTGACCACGCGACTGCAGCCATGTATATGGCCTTGTTACCATTATCAACGAATCATTTAAATAATTTAAACCATAATTATGGAGAATGAAAAATGACCAGGATATACCATAATAAAAAAGATATATTTCCTTAACAGTAGGCCTACTCGTCTACCGTTTGAACTAATTTCCTTATACATTATATTATTATTATAGTATATAGAGTAGGCCAAGCCCATTGTGATGAATATTCAACTAACGTAGAGCTTGATACAGTTATCAAATACCAAATATATATTATTAAACTAATTAATACATTTAGGAACGTTTGCATGGCACCACATTCTGCCATCATAATACCAACAATGGAGCATAGTTGTGGCTTGGTGGTTATGATGCTTGGCTACCACTCCAAGGGTCCTGGGTTCAAGTCCTGTCACATGTCAGGATTTTTCTAAGGACAAAATTACAACTCCACTCCCAAAGACTTGTAATAAGACTTTGTTTATGTAAAGCATCTTGTGTATATGTTTGTCTTGTGAACTAAATACTGCTCTGAGGGTCCCTAATGATCAGCAATTGCTGGATGAATTCACCCTCATTAAATATGGTAAACAAGTCGGCGGCGGCATCCTCACTCACCTGTGTTGTTTCCATATGTATGGTCTGTCTGTGGGTACTCGAACCACCAACCATTGTGTCCGGATCCGTACATCCTTCTCCAATTTCCATTAACCGAACTATCGTGTGTAAATCCGCATAAATCCTTCTCAAAGTTGCAGAAGAAATCATCTGATACGGTAATCCCAACTAGGATAAGTAAATAAGTAAATAGAACAAACGGCTTCATGTTCTTGACAGCCATGTTTGTTGTTGGTAAATGAACGAACATTACAAACTATATCTTGTTGTGATGGGGGCACGTTATTACTTGATTTATTGACAGCAGATGTTATATTGATGGTGGTAGGTACCTTTGGTACCTCTCTGCTCTCATAAGGTTAAATATTTGCACTTTATCATTGTTTAGAAGTCAAGCATTTATGGAGGAAGTAGAAAAGAAAATTAAATAGTGTTATTGAACTTAATATGCGATGATATAGAATATTTATCCATAGTTCGAATCGTGGATTTTAGTTTGGGTCTTATCGTCACTGTCTAGTAGGATACATTTTTGTTGCATCAACATTTACAGAAAAGCATTCTAGAAATATTTTTTTAGATACAAGAATGCACACACAGGAGCCAAAGTAATCAAACATTGATAACACCGTAAATTGAAAAAAAAAACAAAGTTCAAAATATCAAGAAAATAAAAAAAAGAAAAGAAATAATGCTTTTGCCTTGAGCTTTGTTTATACAGACCCACAGACGGAATACTTTACCAAACTGTTAGAAATAATGCAATGAGAGAAAGCAAATGTTTATCATTTTCAAAATCTCATCTCAAATGTCATGATTAGTTAAGAGTGTGTTCTGTATAGTAGGCCTACAATGATTTTAAACTTTTCAAGCCTATTACTTTTAAAAATTAATGTTAACTTGTAAAATGTGTATATTATAATGTTTTCCTTTTAGGTTAATTACTTTGTATTTTGTCACTGGTGGAATATTTGAAAAGTACTGCGTTATTACTGCAAATAAAAATACATCAAACACAAAATATAGTTAGGCATTTTTTAAATGCTGCCCTCAACTAACTCAAAGATAAACATCCTTACTCTATCATGATTGGATAGTTTGAGGTTATGGGTGGAGCTTACATAAAACGTGCGTCAATAACTATTGGCCAATCACAGCGGTTGGGGCTTAGTAACTTTTTTTTGTAATAACGTGTGTAAAAATGCAAATTCATTCTCTGTCCTTTTCTGAGAAATGTCAAATCCTTTTTCTTTTATGTCACGTTGTCCTTCATCTGGTTCGATTATTAGGAGATACACCCTCATCCTCAATCAAGCTAAAACCCACACATTTGTTAATTGCTTACAAGGTTTTTAAATGACTCAATTGAATGATGAATATATGAGTTATAGCAAAATGTGCATTATTCAAAATGTTAAAGACAGATCAGGAAAACCAGTTAATGTAGGCCTTTGTATTAATTGCAGTATGTTTGCAATACACCATGGAGGAAGGAAGCAATGTGAAGTTGAGAATGTCTCTGTAAAATCGTCTTTTAGGGTAATCCTAGTCAAAGTAAAATTGAGGCGAATTTAAAGTGACTAATCTAATGTGATTGGTAACCACAAAACAATTACAATAGGAGCAGGGTATATGGTGACTAAATCAAACAAGGCGTATATACTTGAAACATATTATAATCGTCTCATAATTTAGGCTTACAAACACTTTGTTTTGCTTAATTTTTTCTCAGCCATTTCAAATTATGTCAAATATATCTGTAGACTAAACAAATATTTATTGGGAATCCATTTTACAGTACCGTAGTTGTAGAGCATTCCTTGTAATCATGAATATAATTATTCTCAAATGAAAATATACAAGAAATTGTTTATGGATAGAATATTTCCACGAGTTGAAAGTTGAACTGGTCCAATTATTTGTATAATATGTTATATAATGTTCTTATGTTGGAGTTTCCGATGTCTAATGCATTCCAATACTCATTGTAATTTCTCATAATTATCCTGTTTTTTCCTTTTAATTTTTAACATTCTGATAGTTTGTACCTGGTGGTAACGCACACAATCTTAATTTTATAGGTTACAAACATTCACGAATAAATTACCTACTGTGAGTGAATCACCAATGTTATTCGTATTACTCAAAATAAATATTAATGCAACTCCAGACTTTGGAGAGTATAATGTTCCGGCATGCTGTATCCGAGAGCTTATCACAAGTAATTTTAAGTCGTAGTAAATGTATTGGATTCAGTCAATCCCTCCTTCATCAAACAACAGTATGGTGTAATGCTGAATCATCGTATTTTATGTGGTCATATTGCAGTTAATAATAGACCCGCAGTATGTTTTATTCATGTAGTAAGTTAAAGTAGGTTTGATTAGGATGACCTTTGACATTATCATGATCGATACATAATGCTAGTTAATACATAGTCATGTCAACTCCCAGTAATTTAAGATCCTGCATAGTTATCGTGTTTTAAATCCGTCGTGAGTATCTACGAGGCTGGTTCTTGTACGGTATACCGGTATCATGTCACATAATCTTGCAGCATCGTGTCTGTTGACTAGGCATACTACAGTATACCATTAGAACCTATAAAGCGTAGTTCCCACTAGCGACGTAACGTAACGCAAACGACGCAACGTAAGAAAATGCCCTTCCAATAATTCTGTTTGCCCTCGCCTGCGTGAAATCAAACCTGCCATATTTGCAGCACTGTTGCGTCGTCGGTTTCATACTTGTGATTACGCAATACAGCACGTTGCGTCAATACGTCGTTGCGTTGCGTCCTAATGGGAACCACGGCTTAAGTATCAAGAGACGCATACCAAGTGGGATAACGGTTTCTGCAGACTCGAAACGGAATGCTGTTCATTGTCGCTTTGTGTTTTCCAAAACACTTGTCATATTTAAATTAAAATGGACATGTCAAAACGATGAGACAATGAAGATGAAATGGCTCTGGTCCAGCGACCAAACAAGGGCTGTAAAAAGTACAGTACGCAGTCCCATTAACGTAAGATTATATACTATTTTCCTGTTTTACCTAGGTCTCTATATTATTTCTAGGTTCCTGATTTTTGTATGGTTAATTTATATTAATTCTTAGTCACACGCAACAAAAAAATTGGCACAAAAGGTTTGATGAGTTGTACACACATCAACAAAAGCTTAGATTTTGACAATTCCTAGCATATCTTGTTTATTAATTGTATTCACTGTTCTTGAATTAAACTTGAAGGTACGTAGAACAAACGCAATTAGAAACTATCTTTTGACCACAAGTATACATTCTTGATTTGAATTTACTTCAAATCATTGCTTAAGCGTGGTTCCCACTAGAACGCAACGCAGCGACGTATCGACGCAAAGTGTTGTGTATTGCGTAATCACAAGTGGGAACCGACGACGCAACAGTGCTGCAAATATCGCAGGTTTGATTTCACGCAGGCGAGGGCAAACACAATTATTGGAAGGGCATTTTCTTACGTTGCGTCGCTTGCGCTACGTTACGCCGCTAGTGGGAATCACTCTTTATGGTATACCATACTTACACGTCGTACTCAGTCTTTAAAAGTACAATTTAATTTGTATTTATGTTAGATGTGGCTAATTTTCTTAGAGACATGTATTTCTAAACTTGTGACTGGCATTCCTGTTACGGTACTGTGATTTTGATGCTTATTTTAGGCCTACATTATTATATTTATTTTATTTTATCAGTTAAACAAACCTTATAAGGCATAATTAAACTGAATCCGGCGGTCCAAAATAAGCCTCAACGTGCCTAATCACGGCTACTAATATTTCCTTAAACTTAATGTACATTCTTCCGTTCTCGACACTCTTCTTGAAAGCATTCTCGTTTAATTTGTATGCTTGATTCGGTGTAAGTCACTGACGTGTATTTCCAACAGTGAAAAGATAAAGGCCCTGATAATATAGACCTATATATGATGCATAATAATCAAATCATCATAGTAAAAAATATATAAGGTATCTCTCAAAAGTGAACAAGTACGATAAGAAATGCTTTCAATATTGATAGGCCTGATGTAAAAACATGCAAAATGAAAATGTTTAAAAAAGGTCAATTTATATTTGTAAAGACGGATATTATAAACTATATTTTTTTCATTTTTACTATACTAGTAACATATATAATCCATTATCGCATGACTTGACTCTTTCACATGACTTTCCATGCACGTATTATAATATCTCCAACTTTTTTTTTCTCATAAATGCCATTTTTCGGTATTTATCCCTTGCTCTGGCATTTGACGTCACCCGACAAACATTGATGACATAACGTTACCAACATAAATGTTCTTCAAATAGGCTAATTATGTGATTATCTGATTCTAATTTAAGAATGATAATTTGTGACATTCGACCCTTTAATTCAATGGATCAAATCATTGCATGTTATACTGCGGAAACATGACCGCCTTTAAACATAATCTAACGTGATTCTGAGGGGAAAATAGATGTGCATTCAGGGTTGAATCCTCGTACTTTCATCAAGGTAATTTAACAACAGGACACTGAGCTCTTCTTGCCAAGATAGAAACTCGTAACAGTCCTTTGATCTTATGTCTGGCTGCGACAAATACCAACAGTACTATGTACATATTCTCCGTGGCACGCGGGCGTGGAACTGGTCGGGTCACAGCCACAGAAAAACGCAAGTTGACAAATCACAAGGAACAGTCTGTCGTCACCGTGGATGTTCCCTTCTTCCATTTAAATATGAACATTTACAAGCATTGTTTTACCCATTTTGATACAAAGGTTATATAGAGTGTGCGATGGGTAGGTAAGCCTTGAGTCAGATACGTCAAATATTTGAATTGGAATTGAGCCAGTCTTACAAGTGATTCACTACTTTCAACTCCATCCGTAACCTAATGTAATAATTGTGAATGGCGATTGCGTAAAACCAACCCCTGGGTAAAGATGAGTACCTTAAGTATTGTTAATTGAATTGGATTTTGAATGGGATTGCTGAATTTGGTGAAATAGATTCGTGTTTCGTTGTTTAATAAAACTAAAATTAGGCCTTCATATGCAAACGGTAGGCCTACAGTCAAACATTTTCATATTTCCAATTGTAAATAATATCGATTTAAGCCATGCGTACGTGTATTATTATAATTATTAAATGTGTAATTACTTATATTTTATGATGGCAACAAATGAATAAATAAATCACATTATCAAATATACAGATCCAGTGTGGTAATTAAAGTATTGGTAGAAGATTCAACAAAAAAGTCAAGTATGGAACGTCTTTGTGTAAATAGTGGGCAACTATTCCCGTTAATTTATATGTTACCATTTAGATACTTTTACATTAAACAACACTATATTGTACTTTATTGATCAGTAACTCCACCGTAATTAATCTATATTTTTTATGGGGGGAAGGAGAGATTGAGTTTAATATTATTTCCACCATGAATCTTGTACTACCTTATATACTGGCTTGAGATTCTTCTAAATGTTGTTATGCCTATCAAACTGAAAGTCTAAAGTTCACATACAAACGAAACCCCTTTTGATAGTTTACTAATTACCTTAATTGGGTTAGAATGAGGAAATCTGTCATTGTTAATACTTCCGTAGCAGCAATTTGTTTCTTTTATTTTAGGCTGAATGTTTCACATTATGCGGGTTTAACATAAATGCATGGATCGGTTCTAAAGTTCCCATCTTCTTATGCACGACACTTTTTAAAATTTGTTTCCATCTCAAACTATTTAATATTTTCTAGGTCTTTCGTGTCGTACCACATCCATCCAAAGTGGATATATCTCTGATGAAAACTATTGCACTAAAATCTTAAAATAATATCATTTGGATCCTACTGTAATATTATAGAATAGACATTTTTTTTTTTTTGTTGATCCAAAAGATCGAAAGTAATAAAAATATAACTAAGATCAACAGTCTACTTGAGAAAGTAAATTGATTGCTTGCGAAACGCCGTTGTAAGCACCAGTATACTTTCGCTCTATTGGGTCAACAATAAAGAAACATTTCTCTTCTAATTGCACTAAATGAGTCTTTTGAGATATTAATTTTTGATACTCATCGTCTTGATAAGAGATTGCTTTCTGGTACATTTCCTTCATGTAGGAATTAATATAAAATAACTCCCAGATGGAGTCTCAAAGATTATGACGTAATTAAGGTGACATTTTAACTTCTTGACGTCATTGATTTATAACACGCTTGATTAGATATAATCACTCCTTTGCTCTCAATTCTTACGACCTCAAAAAAATGTCGTAAGTATTACAAAAACAAGGCCAAATTTGAGTTAGTGTTTACCGACAGACCAACCGACCGACATAGTTAGCTATAGAGTCGCGTTACACGCGCGCGACTATAAATAACCTCACTTTGGAACTATTTCATAAAAGCACATTCATCAATTATAAAATTATTAAAGTTAAAACATAACGGAAAGTAAATAATGATTAATAGTGCGATGTGCCAGATGAACAGATAAAATGTCAAAAATACTTAAATGATAGAAACAATATTATTAGATCATGTAAATTCAAGAACAATATGATTATCTATACTCATGTTAGCCAAACTGTTATATCATGACTTAGCATAGATAACATTGTGTACATGTGCGAATTGATACTTCAATCTTAACATGTTTATGTATCAAACCGAACATATTACTTTGGGAAATGTTTTTCTTTTATATCTGAATTTTATAATTTTTGTCAAAGTAGGCCTGCAAAAATCCTTTTCCTCTAATGATAATATTAAAAATATATATTTTTTTCTTTTCTATTTCCTAGTGTCTATATTTTAAATGTGTTTATGTTAATTTTCGTATATATATTTTAATGTAATTTTTCATGCTCTCGTTGTTTTGTTATACTTACTTACTTGTAACCTACTCACAATTTAATTTCAATGTTGCAAGATTAAGAAATAAAAGTTAAAATTAATATACAAAAATGTGGAAAGTTTGATTGTCCATGTGGAATTGTACGTTTGGTATTTCAGCACGTGGCACATGACAATTATACGGATCGACGTGTGACACGTCAATGGTTGATGACACCTAGCAATGCATCATGGGATCAATATAAGCTTAATACAAACTCATCTAGGGTTCAGTATTTTGAAATGAGTCAGCTCAAGTCTGAAACCAAGCTGGACCAGCTGACATCATCATTATATCATTTTACTCAGTCAGAGTCGTAATATTAATCACAGATTAGGGCATTCCTTTTTCCAATGGTAAATCAAGATAAATAATTTCAAGTGGTTTTTATAATAAATAGATAATTTGGATATTATATATAATTTTGTTTATTAAAACAAGTTCTCCAATACTGAATACTGGCCCAGCATAGTGTCCTAAGGTTAGGATGTTGTGTTAAAATAGTATTGCCACTCAGTTCATTTCCCGGGAAAGTGGCCCCTTACTTTAGTTCCAATACATTCGTTCGCCTCTGCAAAATAAAATAAAATAAAATTATATCAACAATGAGAAATACGTTTTTTAGATAGATGAATCTGTTCTTGTTTCTATACAATTCAATAAGCCTACTTGTCACCCCTTCACTCTCCTCAGAAATTAAAACAAATTAAAACTAGGCCTCATCATTTGTAATTATCGATTTAACATATTACAGCAATATTCTTATTGATATTGTGCTTAAAGCTTACAACCAGCTCACAGAAAAGTGAATTAGGATACCTGATCAGAATGACTACACATCGTTATAATGTTTCGGAAATTGGAAGCTTTTCTATTTCATTAAAATTAATACTTTGACACAGATAATTGTGCATCTGCTGTTCGTATGACAAACACAAGAATTTGACCAACACGAAATACAGTTTCTTTATGTGGGCTTTAAAATAATATTTCTAGTACATACAGATATGAATTTTTAACGAAAGTTGTTTGTTGCATGTATATAGTTTTTGTAAATGAGTACAGTAATGGTAATGTGCAAAGTAAACAAAACCCGAGTCTATTTTACTCTACAGCTCACATTGGTCGGTTGGTCGGTTGGTCGGTAAACACTAACTCAAATTTGAGTTGACTGCAGCCATGAGTGAGTGATATGGCCTTGTTTCACTTGGGAATGTTACTTTTAAATCCGTAGCATGAAGTTTTCTTTTTATTATTTCTAAGATATTATCCTTCTTCTATTTATTCCTCTACGATTCTTAACGTACTGTATATTGGGAAAACATGTTTTATACTAATAATAATATAAAACAATTGATGAGTAATCAGTAATCTCTTGTCCGAATTAACATAATCCAAACAATATTAGATATCTTTATATTAAACATTTTTTTTTTTGCATAAAAATAAATTGAATTAAATTTTAAAATGAATTTAAACAAACTTGTTTAATCAATATGTAGGCCTACTTCTGTATGTTTCAATATCGACACATTAAATATAATAATATAGGTTATCATTTTCAGTTATTATTTATTTATACTTCTTTTCACAAAAGAAAGTACCTTTATGCCCCTTGTTAACATCATCAGATTCTGATTATTTGAGGTATACGTTTGTGAGAACACGAGTCTGACTCACGGTGGTATATCCATAACCTATGACCCCTCATGTAGTGAAAACCGGGGGTGTGTAAAGCCCCGGACTTCATCGTCATTGGATGGTGACTGATCTTTATAAGCAGTACTTTTTAGAGGGAGGAGGCAGTCTTGTGTTGTTGCCGGCCACACTGTAAGTAACTTCATTTACCGTCACATCTGGATATCAAACTCCAACAAAATGAAATTCGTCGTACTCCTAGTCGCACTTGCACGTAAGTAAAATTTATCATTATAATTATTAATTATATAAAAGTAGTAAATGTTTTCTAATAATACTAATGTAGTTATTTATCTTATAATATCATTTTTCTACTGTCAAATATATTTCTACTGTATTTTTATAATTATAATATTAATATAATATCATTGTTAATGATGAGTTAATACTAATTATTTAAAATGTTACTGCAATTTTTTATAATTTCATTTCATTTTTTGGAATTAGTTAATTATTCATTAGGCCTACCGATTTTAAACTAAAACACCAAATAAAAATAAATTATTTTAATAATTAAAAAGACATGAACTTGTATAAGACTAAGAATCCATTCCAACCACCACACGTAGACAAGTTTTCACTAAATCAAAATGTTATAATATGTTGGTTCCATTTTTTAAAGATAATTTAATAATTTTTTTTTTTAAAGAAGTAATTAAAATTATGCCTGCTGATTGTTTTGGTTGTTATGTCTTGTATTTTGGTAAGTTAGAAAGGTTGCCAGAGTAAAAGAAGAAATCTTCTTACCTTTTTCAAAACTTGTATGGATTTGAATCTGGAGATAATGTACTCTATCGATTTAATTTTGTATCTCAATAGTGCTACCATTACAACTTTTCAGATAAAAAAATATAGGCCTACTCCACCTGTAATGAAATAATGAAAATATTTAAAAAATAAACCACAATATCTACTGTTATCTACAGACTTTTTCTAAAAGAGCTTAAAGATGACGTTGATTTAGATTAGATTTTAGAGTGAAGTTGAAGTTTTGATGCCGGAAATTTGTTCTAATGAAACGGAACATTAAAATTATTATAATAAATTATATGTAACGCCTTTTCAATAAGCTTGAATCAACTCTGATTAATATTATCTATTCATCTAATGGTAGGATTAACAACAAAAGTTTGTAAGAGTAACTATTGACTTTAACTTTATAAGCTTAGAATTGAGTCAACGACAATTGCATTGTTGACAATATTGATGACATTTCCGATTGTTTAAATTATAATAATTCACTAATGATGATTATTATAGTCCAAATTAGTTGACATACTATTTTTTTGTATAAAATTTATATAAACTGAAAATTAATTTAATAATTTAGGAACGATAGAAATGGGAGAATTTGCAAGAATGAGAAGAATCTGAATAGACCCTTTTTTCAATTTTTTAAAATGTATAAAATGTTTTTAAAAAAAATCTTCTCAAACTCATTAATTTCGTTCAATGAGATAAGATTTTACCAAATTATAAATATGGTATAGGTCATCATAATAAATTATCTATAATGAATTAATAATAATAAAGTTTAACTTGTTTAGATCTTTTTAAAGCTAATTTCCACTCACGAGATCATGATGAATATGAAATTAATATATTAATAATTATTATTCTGAATAAGTTTTCAATTATTTTATTATAATCACCAGATTACATTAATCCTAAAGGTTGTATACAATTTGTATAGATAGCGAATATTGTGGAAGTAAAAAATTACGTAATGATATGGTGTTGAACGTTAGCCAAGTGCGGTTTCTTCGTCTTTGGTACTGTCAGGCACTAACTTAGCTCCCAGGGTTGCCAGGAAATTGTCCTGAATTGATAGAAAACTGTTTTATTGAGTCACTTACTCGTTACCTTAGTAACGGTAACACATTCGACGTCACCATTTTATCCAGTTTTATCAAGAATATTTGTAACTGTTAACTTAAAAATAAAAATAATTTCTAATTCAGCACATTTTTTTTTCTTCCTGCAATCTAGATTGTTTTTTTTTTATTTGTGTAATTATACATTGCAACTTGATTTTATTTCTCAATTAGATAATACCAATATATCTTTTTGTTCAAATAACAACATTTGTAAAAAGGCATACAATATTTTATTAGGTAAAATTGAGATAAATCATGAATAATACCACCAAACTTACGAGTTAAAAATGACTATAGCGAGGCATTTGATGAATAGGCAAACTGCCTTAAAATGAGACATGTTTCGAGAAACTATTCTCATCATCAGAACAGTAAACAACGCCTAGAGTTATTTTTGTGTTTACAGTATTATTTTTTCCTTCTGATTGAGACATTACTAGTATTTAGCATACATATTATGTTTTTGTTCTTCAATAAAAGTTTCTGTTTATCTTCAACAGATGTTGTTCTTAGTCAAGATACTTCGACGACACCAATTCCACCATTTCGAGACACTAATATAAATGGTGTCAATGCTGGGAATATGAATGGATTGGGAAATCCAGGAAACTTGAACCCCGGCAACATGAACCCCGGCAACATGAACCCAGGCAACATGAACCCAGGCAACATGAACCCAGGCGGAGTCAATAACTATCCAGTAGGAGTAGGAGGTGGTGGTGGTGGAGGCTCTACCACAGTTATCCCTGGTTTCGGTATCAATGTTGCAGGTCAAGCAGCCGGTATCACTGCTGGTGCATCAGTAGTCGGTGGTGATGATAGTTCCAGTAGTGAGGAGAATAGCGAACTTGATCTTCCAGGAAACGGTATTAGCAGCGTCGTCGGTGGAGCTGCCGTGGAGGAAGGAGATAGCCCAGACACACCAGACGCAGTAGATGGTGGCGGTAATATGAACGTAGGAGCAGGCACGGGTGCTGGAGCAGGAGGCAACGCTAATGTCGGACGAGGTGATACAGAGTTTAACGACATTGGTGATACACCAGATAACGATGCTCAAAACATGGTTGATGCTGATATGGGATCACAGGTTGGAAAATCATCTACCGGTGCAACTGCAGGAATTCTAATTGCAGTTGTTGCCGTCGTAGCTGCAGCTGCTGGTATCGGTATTTACGTCGTAAAACAACGACGAAATGCTTTCTCAGCTAGCAATGTATAAGAACTTTTTACTTCAAAGACTTTTTTCTAATTTCCGTTCCATGCGTATGTATGTATGTATGTATGTATGTGTATCTATCTTTTCTATGTAAATAAATAACAAGTTAATAATATAACAGATGTCCATCAACTGCAATTTGAAATTGTTAAGACTGTGAACATTAGCAGGTCTAGTTTATCTTGTAAGATAACATTATAAATAACAATTATATATGTGTCAAATATGTATTACAGAGATTTACTAATATTCATATAATATGCAAATTATTAAAGGTGTATTGTTCCCTGAAAAAATGTGTGAAATGCCATTTCAATATCACATAATAGGACAATACATCTACAATTTATATAACAATTATGTAATTTTTTGAAAATATAAGTATACTTATCATCTTATAAAAATAACCAATAATCATTATTTTCGTTATTTTCAGTCATATCAATATTATTGTAAAATTAAATTCCATTTTTAACAACTTATTTTTAATTATGTATGTATATATAGTTCTATTTTTCTACTTAAAACTTGAGGGCATAATTGAATTCTGTCTGGTGAAAGGTTTCTTAATTTATTTGTTTTCTTTCTTTTTTTTTAATTGACTTTAATTTTATTATCATTTTGTAGCAAATTTCTTTTCTTAGTAGAATGTAGTAAACTTATGTAAATCCATGGCAATTATGAACAACACGTATTAACACAATAGGCTCCTATACAGTTTTTTTATAATCTCTTTTTTAGATGTTTTCGAATATATGTAAACTAAATTCTATGGTACAGGAATAAATTTGCCTTATAAGGAAGGTCGGCTATCATTATTATTATTCAAAACCAAACTGATATGTATTCAATCGTACTTCCGTTTGAATGTTAAATAATATTCTATGGTTACAATGAACGCCGTATTGGCAGTAACATATTAATTAGATCATAAAAACGCTGTATATTGTTGAATAGCTTCTATATTGCTGACAATTTTAATAATAAATGAAAAAGCAATAGTTAATTTTCGATAAATAGAAATAAAAACGAAATAGATAAGCCTACAGTGGTTATGCCATTATGATTTGATAAGGTAATAATACTCGAAAAAGTACTTTGTTTCGTTTTTATTAATTACGTTACTTTTCTATTTGACGACAACGGTAGTTGATGTTGATGATGAGTATGGATTGTATTGAACAACTACCAACATGCACGACGGCAGTTAATATGATCTAGCTTAGACAAATAAAATCGAGGACAAAAAGATCTATTATATTAAAGATTTGTAACTTGTCAAATTAAAAATATAAGCAAGAAGCACTCTTGTTTTTTATGAAGAGAGCTGATGGGAGCGGCAACCCATACTTTTTGTTAAGAGAGCTGAAGGGAGCGGCAACCCATATTTTATTATTTTTTTATGAAGAGAGCTAGGGTTGACCCAGACTTTTCAATAAGAAAGAAAGGCGGTGCGGCGACAAAGGCTCTTTAGGTAGGGAGGTCGTGAAGGGGACGACATTTTTATTGAAATTATGGTGGAAGTAAAGATTACTGTATATTGATTATACTATACTTATAATACTGTGTATTGAGTTGTAATACTAAGATTGCGTAGTGATTCTAAGATTGTTCACTACAAAATCTCCAATTCAACCAACCGCCTATTAGTTCGTCCGTCTTTCTAACCCATCTATCATCTTTCTGTCAATTAATTTATTCAACCTTTTTTGTCCATTTATGATTTATCGCAGTCTGTTTATTAAAACTTGAAGTTTTCGTTTTTCCTTCATATTCCTCCATACACATCCAACCATGCCTACATTCAACCGTTCATGTGTGTTGTACACTTTCTTCATTCGTTCATTTAGTTGGTTCGTACGTTTATTTATATATCATTAACCCAGCTTAATATACGCTTTCCCAATTTCCGTTAATTCATCTAGTACCATTTTAATCAGGTTTTAGTCCAGACAGAGTCTGGGTATTATCATGGGACATTAGATTCCCATGTGAAACATATTTACAAGTTTAAATTTACAAAAAAAATTATCATCTTCCCATATTCATTTAGGCCGTCATTTGATTTGTTGATTTTGTATCACGACACTTGCGTTATCTGTTAAGTTCAACACGATGGAAGTGGTGGATTAATTGAATGGGTTATACTACTCGTGCAATAGGAATAATTGTATTCATTCATCCTATACTCGGCTCCACCTCATCAAAATAGTAAATCTTTCAACTAATAAAAATATTCTCCACTATTTAACACATAAACATTCATCAATATTGTATATCCACCAAAGGGCGTTACTTGTATTATTATTTGGGAGCTTTTGATTTGCGACGACCGGCGACCGGCGACCTAGCACATACGATGTGCCGTTCTTCCGGACCTATAGACACACCAAAACTGTCTCGAGGAAGCACGTCAACCTTCCCGCATGCACACGATGGATTTCCTAACTTGTTACATGGTCGTCAGTCTTTGAATCAAAAGCTTAAACAAAATATAACAAGGTATTTTTCATACAACATCAAGAAAAAGTGTAGAGACTCTTTTTTCCCATATGCTTGTCATCTATATAATGTACATTTTTCAAGATAATTAGTTAAGGTGTTACGTTTTTATATTGTGTTTTAAATTGTATTGTATCTATGTTTCTAAGCTCAGGAAGACAAATATCATGATATATATTGAATCCTGAATCTTGAAGAATATTAGCCTTCTATAAACCTGATCTATGTCTTGCCTTAATTTAGTACTGAATCATAGCAATAAAGTAAATATGCCTAATAAGACAATTAACAGTATATTTTTTCAAGGATTTATTCCTTATTTCCATTCTAAAAAAAGAATGTATAGGCTAATAACTAAGCATAATAGCATAAAAGAATGGAAAAGGGGAATCTCAGAAACACAGCTTATAAATGTAGAAACCCCTGTTAAACAAGGCCATATATATGGCTGCAATCGCGTGCTCAAGGTAGTGTTTACCGACCAACCGACCGACCGACCAACCGACCGACCGACCAACCGACCGACCGACCGACCGACCGACCAACCGACCGACATAGTGAGCTGTAAAAATATATATTTGAAAAAAGGCATAGGCTAATCATTTAACAGAGTAAATAAATGTATATTCAATTTAATTGGAATTGTGAAGATACATATTCCTGGGCCTTTGTATTCGAAGACACAACCCTGTTTATAATAAGCACGTGGGCTACTGACACGTGGTGATGAGGGGAGGTTTAATTGATTTAATTTCCTGTCAATATTGTGCATTGACTAATTAGTGTTTTGTATGAAGGTTTTATCACTCATGTACTGGCTGGGTTAAAATGAAGAACCCCCTATGCTCTTGAACACGTCACACATAAAAAATAAGTTTCACGGTTCAGAAAATCTTCCCCTTATAAAACAATACACTCAAAAGCTTGTGGAAAATTCTACGAATTCTTAGAATTAGGCATAATGAGATGAATTGTAAAATAGTTGTTCCCCGATATGACGTGTTCCTTAAGTAAGGGGGTGTCTGAAAGAGTATTCCTTTTAGTATCTTTCCTGTATTGCGTTTTTTGACGCTGGACATAAACGTCATCGAACGATTTAGACTGCTACGGTAAGGTACAGAAACGGTTCCTGCAGGCATACTATCCCTGCGTTTGATAAGAAAAAAATGTACAACTCGTGAGACAAAGTCCCTGGGCTGTACTTCATTCATGATATTGTCAGGAACAAGGGTTAAAAATAAAAATGTTAAAGATCGATAACATTTAACGATTGATTAACGTGTTGATGTATATTTTCAGACAGAGAGAATATGTTTTTTCATGATAGCAAATGTACGCGGAAGTACTACATATAGGTCAAATAAGTAAATTAAAGATGTCCTCTTATGTGGAAATAGATAAGTGTCTATAAATAAGAAAGAAGTTCATTCACGTAGTAGTATAGTAAACAGTCGTTGAAAACGCATTTGTATAACTGAAGTTTATTAGTTTTTTCTTCATTCATTCTTGAAGCAATTAACTTACTATATGTAGATCCCTAATTAAGTATCAAGTTTAATTGTTGTTTAAATACTGTTTGGTGTTTCTATAAGTTTATATTTTATTCTAACAAATTTGATCATCTCATGCCTGTACTTCACTCTAAATAAAAGCTTGTGTTTACTAACAAAACTTAACAAGCGTGAATATTATGGAATGTTTCAAATGTATTAAACATTATTTTATGACAGTTTACATCTGTTATAAATGTCCACGTTGAATGTACTTCGTAAAAGAACTCCTGTTATTATTAAGTTAAGAATATAAACTTTTAGAAGGTCAGAACTGTCATATATATTGTATATTCTTTCATTTTAAGAAATCCTCGTAAATTTCTTGTCTTTTCATATTAATATTGTTTGTGCTGAGTGTTCTAAAAATGTCTGATGTGTGAGGGGCCATTTCATTATTATTTTAGGCCTACTCCATTTTTTAATACAGGATTATCAGAATTTTCTTGTGTTTGCATAGTTATCATTTGCTTATTTCATTTGTTAGCTATACTAGTCAAATACTTTTTGTTGGGCGCCGACCTTTAGGTAGAACTTCGCCTTTTTATTCGCTATAGAATATTACACATTATTAATCTCCAATATCATTTAATCCAAATCTCCAAAATCATGAATCACTAACATGACTGGTGGTATACAACATCCGAAACATTTGTTATGACGTCATTGGAGTATCGATAACTAACTACTCATGGTGATGCAATACAAATTTGAGGATTATCTTATGTGATGATGGCATAGTTAGTAATAAATAGAGACATACGCTTGTTAGGCTTTAGATGGTTATTGAATCATTCTAGGTGTCGCTGGTCCAAAAGTACCAACATGTTTGATGACAGACAGACTACCGATCCCGGTACAAAAACGTCACAAAAAAACGTTCATTAATCCACCATAACCAATCAGTGACTTCGGATGATCCATCGCTTGTTATTGATTGGTCAAACTACTACTGTATGGCGTGCTTATAACGTCCAAATAGGAGGAGGTGAGTCCCGTGTTCATTCTGAACGTAGGGGAATGAGCTGTTAGGAGCTCATTGTACTAACCCTCGGCATTATGTGGTAGGGTGGCCAGTTCCTTTCCATCCTAGTATTTTCAACCAGGTACTCATTTACAGCTGAGTGGACTGGGAGTTGAACCCGGGTCTCTCTGTATAACAGTAAAGTGTCCTAACCACTCGGCTACCCAACTCCAAATAGGAACCAAGCTTTATTATTGCCTAGAAAACGTATTCATAAATATTACAAAGCAATAGATATGAGAAAAGAAATGATAATGAGCTGTATAATACTATAGAAGATAAAGTAATTTGACCAATCACAAGCAACGGATCATCCGTACCTTCGTTTGTGATTCGTCAAATGCTTTGCGTTGCGCGTACTTGTATATAGCGTACTTATGTATAGCAGTAATCATCCGGTATTAGAAACCTAATTTAAGAGTTATTTATAAGAATTTTAATACAAATATCTTTGCCAAAGGTTGCTTATTATCGTGTCAATTTATAGCTGAATAAATCCACGTGCAGAATTGGACGTGGATGCCAAATACACGTGCTAACTTGGCACGCTGTCGGGTTTTATACTTAGACTATACCAATATGAAAAAAAAAATAATAATTTGGTTCTTAAATAGCTAATGATTCACCAAAACGGTACTGCCTGGTACAGAAGTTCAGAACAGGAAAATGAGTCAGAACTCTATCGGTGATAGGGATATTGATGAACTGTTCTTAGAGTTTATGCGCTGCTCTACTGATAATAATATATAAGATGGAGGAAACTATGACGTCACTGTCGTTCTTTGAGTTCATCCGCGTGACGTTAAAAACGAAATATGTAACTGATTAATTTGAGATATCGTTTTCGGAACTTTATTTTATAGCGCCGTGTTTTGGGGAATCTTCACAAAGACGAGAATCCATCCCCTCATTACCTCCCCAAAAAAAATGTATGTATATATCGACGAAAATTGGTTTATCGATAGTTGGGAGGACCGTTTATAGCTAGCATCTGAAACCTGTTAGGCCTATACTTTATGTTAAAGACAAACGACGAACTAAAGTAACGCTGACTAAAAGCAACATAATATCTTATTTTATATATAGAAGCAAGAAGTAGCCTATACTTTATTATTTATTGTCATTTATAATTAATATTACATTTCAGCCTTCATGGTTGTATTAATGTATTATGTGTATTGTGCTGCATCGTGGTTGGTACAACTCAGTCATGTTACCCTGCCTGAGTCTCTTCGGGTATGCTACAATAACTATAATGGGTTAAGAATGTTCTTGCAAAGGCCTCGACATTTTAGTGAATAGAATTCCTTCTTTTTATGAATAAAAAATCGATATATGGCCTGATTGATTTGTGAAAATTAAAGTGAAAATTGTTTGGTCTCAACGATAATAGATAATGTATAAGTAATACCATCCTGAGATGAGAGTTCGCCTTATTGTTTTAGTTTATTTTTGTTAATTTATACGTAATGTTATTTTCTATGGACTAAAGATTTTGAAATAAAAGATTGAATGATAGAATGAATAAATTAGCGACAGTTGTTAACCGGCCAATATGATGTGACCAGAAATGCCATTATGCAAGTTATAAATTGTCGAGCATCACTTCACAAATAGGTGGCGTGCTGCAAGGAAAGGAGAAAAGAAAGGAGGTCACAACACACGACGGATTTTTGTGGCTGTTGTTGACAATAAAAAATCTCTTTCCTAGACTAGCCTAGGCCTAGCAAATTTGAACACGGTATGAAATAATTTATTGTTGTATTATATTGTCAGAAAAGTAATAAATATAAACAATTTCCATAGCTCTGCAACTAGCAATTAAGGCTAGGCAGCCTATCTAGGAAGGTAGGTAGCCTGACCTGCCTGAAGAGTGAGTGCAGACTAGCCTAGGCCTAGCTACAGTAGGCACAGAAAATAGAGAGAGTGGGTAGGCCTAGCAGTAAGTAGAATAGGTAGTAGCAGTTAAATTCAGTAACTAGTAGAAAAGGGTCGACTGTTCTATTCTAGGCTCTCTAGAGGTAAAACACATAACCCTTGCCTTGTTATTACTGAATATTTTTCTACACTCTCGCTATTTTAAAGAATTCAACCTTTGTGAAAGTGAAAATATCCATAGTTATGAAAACATAAATAAAAAAAAGGGAATATATATAATATTATAACATTCAATGTCTGTGACTTGTAATGTGTTGAATTGTAATCTTTTCTCCGGTGATGATGTGAGTTGTTATTTTCCATCCATTCTTCGCAATTCATCAAATCAATTTCTATTTATAGATGCCGCAGAAAAAATCGCAGAGAGGCAGGAAGAAAAAGCGGCTAAAGAAATCTACCAGAGGGAAACAACTAACGAAGTCACAATTAACTCAAGCTGTAAATAGTGATACAAGCATTTTAACAAACTGTAAAAAGAACAACACACATTTAACTAACGAAGAACAGAGTCAAAAGTGTCCAACTTGGAAACCATGTTTAGTAAATAGAGATGAGAAAGACATGTCTACTAGTGACAGTGAGCTGAAGGAATATTGCTTAATGAAAAACAATTCTCAAAATTCAAATAAGCAAATATCAAATAAAAAATCACAGTCAAGAAAAAATAGTACATCTGAACAAATAAGAAGAACATCGCCCAGAAAAAGAAAATCATCAGAAAATAATGTTCATTCTGAAAATAAAATGTTTATTATGGACCAAGAAAAAGGTTAATATTTATATTATGCTTTTTACTTTATTTATTAGTATTTTTAATATTTAAAAAATGCAATTCATAATCACATAATCAGTCTACAATTCAATAATCATAAAGATGCGTTCACACTACCTTTGTTCCATTGAAAGTTCATTCACATGGGTTTGGGAATGCTTGTTTGTGAGATCCTTTGTTCATCTCTTGCCTACTTTGTTTGACGTTAACACTACATTTTGGAGCCAATGGGAGCTGTTAATTATTTCTATGAAAATGAAAAAAAGAATATGTAAATTATAACATTATCCATTTAGACTATTCCTTCCCCATTCTGTATTATAACACAAACATATTACAAACTTACCCAAATAATAAAACTCAAATTTTCTGTTACATTTTTCTTTTCAGAGAAAAATGAAATTCCTGTTTTGAGTTCAATGAAACCAGTACCACGTGTTCCTGAAATGAAATATGATATGGACAATAATAATGTTATTGTTGCACCGCCCTCTCCAGACGTGTCAGACCTTGAGGAAGACAATGATTCAGATGATGACTTACCCGATTGCTTTGAAAATACACCCTCAAGTATGTAATATCAGTGGATTCTGCTTTAATTTAATGTTTAAAAAAACATTTTGCCGTGTCATACGTATATTTGAGCTAGAATGACCATCTAATTAGTTTTTAAAAAACAAAACACCTGCATGTAAACACATCTTTTTCGTTTCCACTCTTCAAATGAATTTAAACTTAACATAAGTACACAGTGTATATAGGTGGATTGAGGTCACAGTAAGTTCATTGAACTTTAAGTGGTGACCCCCGTTTCAGTGTAATAATAAGATACTACAACCCATATTAAAAGGTCACCTTTGGAACCTTTAATAGGGGAGTTAGGCATTCAATGTTTAAACATATATTTCATTTTACAAGAAGTGTCCCCTGAAGGATGGTGTCCCAAAGGGGTATTCTACAGTATCTACTCGTAGCAAGTTGGAGGTTAAAGGGCTAGCCTTCCAAGCAAAATGGGTGAATATCATGTTGACAAATAGAGAGCTTTTTGCAGCTTTGATACAATTTAATTCCGTGATTATTATTTTTTTTTTATGATTCTTTATTTTTAGAATGCTGGTCTCAGCTGAATGTTGGTGATTTGGTGTGGGCAAAAGCACCACGGCATCCTTATTGGCCGGCTATAGTAAGTGTTATAATAAAAATGTAGTAGGGTAATATTAAGGGTAAGGGGGTTGGGGGTGAGCCTTGACGGAAGAACCTATTATCTGTTTTTGAAAATGAATATTATTTTGGTCTTTGTCATTTATTATTTGTACATTTTTAGATATTTTACAGCCTTTGTATCCTTGTTTAGAAAAAAAAATTGTTTTTATCCACTTTTTTCTTGAATTTTGAGACATTTTAAACTAACTACAATCAATGAAAATTTCATTGGCATTTATAATTTTTTATTTCAATAATATTGGTAGTTATTAGCTCAGATTATTAATATATTTTTATTGGTGACTCTTAATAGGTGCGATCTATTAAGCGTACTAGAGCTTCAGTTGTTTTCATGATGAAAAATGATAATCAAGATAGGTAAGAATTCTACTATCTTAAGCTCTGTCTACACTATCAAACTTTATAATGACAAAAAATGTGATGTGCCCGTATATGGACATGATGATGTCATATCACTACCATATTTGGGCATATCACTACTATATTTGGGCACATCACACTTTATTTGTCAAACTAGTTTGATAGTGTAGACACAGCTTAATGTGTGTAACATGTCATAAGTAGTCTGCTCTGCTTGGGATAGCGGTTCAATTATGGCCTTCATCCCTGGCCTAGCTTTGCTCTGTGTTTTACATTTTTTAACTTGCAATAAATGGTTTTTATTAATATTAATATTGTACCTTGATTTTATTTCTTTTTATTTAGTTTTCCGTTAAGAAACGCTAAAATGCTGAAACCATTTTCTTGTCCTGATCGATGTAAATATGTGAGTAAACTACTATATAAAGTAGATGTACAGAATGTAAATAATAAGCCAGCATTGTAGCAGCTGAATTTTAACTTGTAAAGATTTCTGTATCGGAGGTCCCAACTAAATGAGAATGTCTGAAAGTAGAGAGAGCAAAATGATCTTGATGACGATTCTTGATCCTTTTTCTCTTTTTACTCCTATCGTAGGTAGTAACTCTCTGACTGCTCTTGTTATTTATATTTCTAGGAAGAAAAAATGAAATGCGAAATAAATGAAGAAGAATATAAACAAGTTATTCAAAAGGCTAATGATTACCAAGAGGAACGAGGTATGAATTATCTAAGACAGTGCCCAAATATGGTAGTGATATACACAAATATAGTAGTGATATGCCCAAATATGGTAGTAATATGCCCAAATATGGTAGTGATATGACATCATCATATATGGGCACATCACATTTTGTTGTCAAATAACGTTTGATAGTGTAGACAGAGCTTTACAGACCGGTCTCTGAAAAGCAGACACATAACATAAGTGTCTATCTTCTTATACCCCTTTCACACCAAAACTCCGGGGACACCCCAATGTTTATGACTATTCAAAACGTTGAGAAACTCCGGAGATACCCCTTTCACACCAACCTAGCAACACCAGGGTTTATAAAATGAAATTGTAAATGTCGCCCTCTATTTTGTTTACATAGCGACGATCATTAGAATCATTTTAATTAATATTTTTAATTTAATAATTACTTTCAAAAGTCTCAGAAGTAATATAATGTTTTATTGGTACTACTTGATTGATTGAAATATTGAAATATATATTTATACTGGGTAACCTCTTCAGTCAAAGACTGGTCTCCCAGAGGGCCCAGTTATGATCAGTGGCTGTGATGTACTAGTACACCGGGGTAACCCCCTACTCGTCTCGAAAGATGTACTAGGTTCTTTAAAGTGCACACAAGCTAGATGTGTACACTGGACCTACGGTTTATAGTCCTTATCCGAGAAGACTCGTTCTACCACCAGAACCATGGAGTGAGTGAGCCTCGAACCCGTGCCGATGTTATGGCTACGTAATTACGGTTCCACTGTCTTAACCGCTCGGCCACTCACTCACTTATTATTTTTTATACCCATTATATATTTTGTCCAAATATTTAACATATTTTAAAGCCCCCTTCCCTACGTTTTTTAGATCTAATTTAAGATCACAAACTATATTTAATGTAAAAATAATACTATATGCCTATTGCGATAACTTTTTTCGTCTTTAAACGGTTAAAATGTGAAAAATAAGTCGATTCTAATAATTATAGCGGCCCGCTATAAATCCCAAAATGCATTGCGCGCGGATTGATATTTTTGTTTTTCACCTGTAATTCGCCCACTTTTCGATCGATCGTGAGGCCAAAACTAATGGAAGACAACTTTTCAGCAAAAATACCGGGTTTTCCCCAATTTGTATCAACGGAGTCTGGCAAAAATAGAAAGACAATTAATGCAGCAACTATACAACGTCAGGCTAGGTATATAGCTAGCGTACGATGTTCGTACGTTACCGATGTTTACCAGCTAGGCCTACAAAACTAAGCCTAACTAGGCTAGGCCTAAGACCGTCCACGAGAGGTCGATCGCCGCGAGCTACTTAGGTAGTGCATTGTTTCTCACTTTTTATCATAATTTACCATAAAACGTACATTTAAGACAAGGAATGACATGGTTTAATGTTTTTAAAGTAATATATATGTATTATTTTCCAAAAAACGTCCAAAATTGCAGGGAAGGGGTCTTTAAAATAAAACTAAAGCAATGAGTGATCATGTGAGGATGACCTTTTGACCCGAAACACTCCAGAGTTTGATGTTGGTACCTTTCACACCAAAACACTGGGGTGTCCCCGCAGTTCGCTCTCCGGAGAATGTTCAGCTGTTCAACCCCGCAGTTTTAAACTCCGGAGTTGCTTGATTTTACCTTTCACACCAAACAGCGGGGCGTCAACTCCGGAGTGTCTCCGGAGTTTTGCTTTTGGTGTGAAAGGGGTATTACTTTCTATTTTGTGTATTCAAAGGCAAATATCTTTCCTTTAAAGCATCATAAATTATATTCACAAATCTGGTGTTTTGAGGTCTGGGACTAAAGTTTAACAGAATAACATAAATATGGGACCCTCCTTTTCCACCGTCGTAGAACTAAAGTTAAAACCCTATATTCAGAATGTTTTCCTTCTCCAAATAAGGCAATAACAATCCTTATATTCGAATAACAGTTATTTAAAATAAAATAATAACATGTTGTGTTTATCAAGTTTAGTTAATTTGCATAAGCAAAGAGCACCATATTCAGGTAAAATATGCTTGGTTTTTTAACAGTCATATATTTTACTTTTGACCTTTTTACTTCTTTTTTCAAAAACAGTACTGCGTAAAAAAAGTAGCAAGAAGTCGCTTTTTCAAGAAGGTGAAAAAGAAGAAAGTAAGTACAATAAATAGATAAGCTGTTAATTAATTAAATGTTGACGAATCAGTGAACTGCTTTTTGTATGTACTAGTAGTTGATTGGTGAATGGTTATCATGGTTAGAGTTGTGTAGACCCGGGTTCAACTCCCAGTCTACTCAGCTGTAAATAGTACCTGGTTGAAAATACTAAGTAGGATACGACGGCGTGGAAAGGAACCATCTTACCACATAATACTGAGGCTTAGTACAATGAGCTCCTAACAGCTCATTACCCTACGTTCAGAAATAGATACAGGACTCGCCTTTTTATTATAGTATACCATTTGTTTTTGTTCACCAGCGGCAGAATCAGATACAGATGAAGCTGTCTATTTTGAAAAGTCATTACCGTCACCCACTGTCGGACCTCCAAAAATGGATGAAAACTGCATTCCGCCCACTGTACCATCAGATGATCGAAAACTTAAAGAAAAAGTTGTCGTCGTAGATGATGGTAATGCTTTAAAAATACAAGACAATTTGTAAGTATCTGTAAATAAAGTATCTTAAAATCTTAAAATAAGATCATACTATATTTAAAAGAGGTAACTGTGAAGGAAAGACAAAGAAAGTATAAAGCTCTGTCTGCACTATCAAACTTTATGTTACAAAAAAGTGTGATGTACCCAAATATGGTAGTGATGTGACATCATCATATCCATATATGGACAATCACATTTTGTCACATAAAGTTTGATAGTGTAGACAAAGCTTTAAACAGATCTGTGTTCCCCTTTCAGACCAATTTCAGTAATCACCATTGTCATCACAACATTTCATATAATATCATTTGTCATTTCATATTTTCATCAATTTTTATCACATTTTCATCATCTACATGTCCTTTCCCACTTGCAACATCACCACATTTTGCATTTTTTTAACGTAAATCAATGAATAAATAAACTTATAAATGATTTTATACATTTCCAGGAAAATAGAATATGAGAAAAGGGAATTACGATTAGCAAAATTCATAAAAAGAAGCAAGAAAATCAGGGTAAGTTACAAGAACTTGGTGAGACCATTACATTGCATAATAGCCATACAGAACTAGATGGTTACTTAGGCGACTGCAAAGTTATGCCAAATTGGTCAGACAAATAGCAGCTGTATCGGGAGTATGGCCTTACCACGTTGAAACACTGGTTCTCATCCGATTACTGAAGTTAAGCAATGTTTGGCCCGGTACTGAAGAGATCAACCAATATACATAATAACCTAGAATAATATGGTTTTTATAAAATTATATTGTTACTGACAATAAAAGGAATTAATTCTTGAAAAATGTTATATTTTCACATACAAGGATTGTATAAAAATCTTTTCTCACATTGATACACAACAGAACGTGGTGACTGGGTAGAGGGCGTGACTTCAAACTGGCATATTTGATTGGTTGATGTGATGCAACCATACTGTGTGGTCCCTCTCCATGGTGAATCACTTTTTGATTCAAAGCTATGTCTGCACTATATAGGCACATCACATTTTTGTTGTCACATAAACTTTGATAGTGTAGACAGAGCTTTAGATTGTGTTGGAGTTTGACATCTAGTTTTTTATGTACATTCATTATAATTATATTGTGTACACTTTTCTCTAATTCTATAAACAGAACTTGAACTCTTATTTTTATCCACATTCACCTCTCTCTACTTTTACCAATTTTTCAGGAGCATTTAATTAATATTTGTACCGGGAAGACTGTGTCTAAGAGGCACACGTTATTTTATGATATGACTAAAACATCAAAAAGTATGTTGGATAACATGGGTGCTTTACCTATATATTCAGAAGATGTGGTAAGGATCTGTTGTTGTTATTATAATGTTGGATCATACAGAATTTTTTAGGTTTTGCATTTTCATGTCTTTTCAAAATATTTTCTGCCGAGTTTAATAAGCATTTTAATGAATGACATTTTCTATCTTTTCAACTCATAATAATTGTTTGCTTTATAACATAGTTACTGTTCTAAAGTAAAAGTTTATTTAAGTAACCCGCAGCTTACATGAATTGAAAGATATAATAATATAATAAGAGAGTCAGCATTTTCATGAATGTTTTCATGAATGACATTTTCTTTTCAACTCATAATCATTTTTTGCTTTTATTTTATGACACTACACAGCAACTGGTCTAATTTAAAAGTGTATTTAAGTAATCCGCTGCTTCCATGAATCGAAAGATTTATATAATATAATGTTTCCAAAAAAAGTCAAACAAGAAATAGTGATCAGTATTGAAAAAAATGACCATGTTATATTATGTGACTTCCTCTTTTGTACTGGTACTGGTTCAGGTAACCGTCTACACATCTGGTAGCCATTTAGATTAATGCTAGTGGGATTGGGAAATTAATACATGGAAATTTTATTTTATTATATTTTTATATTAATTTGTTCCAATTTGCTTACAGATGAATGATATAAACGCTGTTGTAAAGTCAATCTTAGAGGGACAGTGTAACTCAACAGATGAAGAAGTTGGCTTATCGTATATTTTCAACGTTGGCCTACCCGAGGTATTTTGAGTTTGTTCGGTAATCTAGGGTTAAACACAATTACAACATTTAATTGGATAACAGGCCTCGATTACAAATGATGATTACAAACCTTATGCGACAAAAAAATGTGATGTGCACATATATGGACGTCTCGATGATGTCATATCATTACCATGTTTGGGCATACCCTATACATACATCACACTTTTTTTTTGTCAAACTAGTTTGATAGTGTACACAGAGCTTTATGTTTAGAGCTATTTCAGCCTTATCTTTAATATTTGACTTTCACTTCGCCTAGCAAAACTGAGGTTTACACAAACTCTGGAGTATTGCTATGTAGGTGATGTGAAAGGGTCTAAGTGTTATTATTTTGCTCATTGTTGGTCTATCAATAGTATCAATTTCCAACGATTTATAATAATTGAAAATTCATTTGTTACAGGCTATACTATTTGCTATAGGGAAAACAAGAAACGTTTGCAGTAAGAGAGCAGAGAAAATCTTTTATAATATGAATGCTGAGCTTTTGGAGCTAGAGGAAGGTAGTGTACCTAAGATCACGATGACCGATGAAATCAGATCAAAGACCCTACGACGTGCTTATCATACTTTTAATATTCAGATGGATTTGCTGTGACATCATTATACTTGTTACATTTCTACTTGTTGGGACATTTTTACTTGTGACATTGTTACTTGTGACTTTATGTTACATCTTATGTCATTGTGGTTGTGACATCATTGTACTGGTAACAGGGTAATTATGACATCAGGGTCATTTTTGTGACATCACTGTAGTTGTTGTGACATCACTGTAGTTTTTGTGACATCACTGTAGTTTTTGTGACGTCACTGTAGTTTTTGTGACATCACTGTACTTGTGACATCACTGTACTTTTGACATCACTGTACTTTTGACATCACTGTACTTGTGACATCACTGTACTTGTGACATCACTGTACTTGTGACATCACTGTACTTGTGACATCACTGTACTTGTGACATCACTATACTTGTCAAATATCAATGTACTTGTAACATATCAATTTAATCATTATTGGTGCAAAATTCATGTCAGCTGTCGGGTGTGGTGCACACATTTTATACACACTCAATTTAAATTTCTTGTATAGCAAAGATCTTATGCTGACCAGATAGGAGACTACCCTTTATAACTTGTGCATAGCATGTCATATTGCACGTAAATTAATTTGTGTCAAAGGACTTCTATTGAAGTACTAGTACTGTAGGAAATTTGTATGTTTTATAATTTTATAATACACTCGCTGGAAGTATGCTGCCTTAAAAACTTGCACAAAATGCACAAGGCCTTTAAAGATTTCCATTGAATTGAAAAAATCATGTTGTTTACTATCTTTGTCAGTATTAAAACATTATTTGGCATTATAGGCTGTTGATTACATTATGTAATAATAAATAAGGGGTTGACTTCTGAATTTGTCATAGTTACGGATGCTACCACAACACAGAATATGTGGTGGGCATGCACCTGTGCTGTTTTTGCTGCAGTTTATTATTTGTTATTATTATTATTTATTATAGTACACAATCAAACAATATTGTGGTGTATTGTGGGTGACAGAATTTGCCCTCAACTGTAACTGATTCCGTTTTTGCACAAGTTATTATTTACATCACTTTATAGTTAAAACCCTCTTATGTTTTTACACATGCGTATACAAAATCGTAAGTTAAATCTGAAATGCATTTTAAATAGTCTGGCATCAATATGTTTAAATCAAGAAATTGTTATATATTATAAGAGTATGTTAACATTTTAAGCATTATAAAATGACTGAACTAATCACTAAAATAAATTGTAATTATACAAGTATACGTTTTTTGTGGTTTTTGCACAAAAGATTTTCACTCAATGGAAAAAAACTAGTCGAGTTAAAAATGTGTTTTTTTTTTTATTTGTTATTACTGTATTTGATCATGAACTGGATTTTTTTTAAAGGATTTTGAAATCTCATGTGTGTGTGTGTTTCCTAAACTGTTTTCAGCTAATTTTTATGTTGTATGAATTTTCCCATTAAAATGGTAACCATTTCAGATTAATTTTTGTTTCTGGTTATGTTTTGTGTTCTGTTGACAGCTGTAATAAATAACAATGCAATTGATATAAAAAAAAAGAATTATTTCTTCTTTCCAGAACTAGATCGGGTTCATTGTAAACTATATACCTTTCCCTGAGATGAATTTTTCATTGGAACTCCATTTTTAGAATGCTATTGACTGATGCTGCTATGCGCAAATGCTAAACCATTGTTTCTATGAAATGTGGTGCCATTGATTGATTACACAGACATTACTTTAGTTAATGGAAATATATATCTTTTTTTCCATTGTAATACAGTTAAACAAAATAAATAATAGAAATAAAACACTAATTAAATGATGTTGAAACACTATAGTACAACCCCAAATAAGGGGACAATGTTGAAACACTGCAGTACAACCCCTACAGGTATTAATGAGACCCCTTCTCGACTCCAAAAAGTGTCCCTTGGCTGTAACATATATTTTCCATCATTCATTTCACACAAAATTGTCCCTTTGATAATAGGGGTGTCCTCTGAATAGGAGTGTCCCAAGGGAGAGATTCTACTATATTTATTATTTAATAACTAGTTTTATAAATAATTATTGTAAAATACAAATGTTTCTATAAAATCATTGCATAACAGTTTGGCCAGCAAACCTGTAACTATGTTTGAGCATATAATAAGAGCTATTAGTCAAGTTGTGATACTGATACATGATAACATACAGTATAATTAATGAATTACAATCCTTATGTTTAATCTTCTCGTATTAGTATCCTATTTATAGCAATGCAGTCAGTGCAAACAACAAGTTTCACACGTGAATTGGCTTTCAATCTATTGAATGAACACAAAGCAATTTGACAATCAACGCAGCACTGCAGGTATAAACACAATACCACTTACGAGAACAGCAACGGTTGTAGGTGTTCGCAGTCCCACGTGTTCACTTGCCATCCTCATAAATATTGTATCAATTTATAAGTGTACAGTATTAATTATATTACAAAAGCACAGCAAATGTATTATCAGCATGTGATACAACCACTGGTCTTGTTCATTTAAATGCTTTTTATTTAAAAGACCATATTTTAATACTGTACTAGAATTTATGTATTAAAAAAGACAGAACAAATAGTGAGAATTTGATGTTTTGATTAATAATAATTTATAATTTTATTTGATCAGATTCTCGCCTGATTCTCAGTGTGCTGTATCTCCACACATGACAATATTTGTCCACCAGTATCATAGGTAATTCTGTAATACAGTATCCCATGTGTTTCCCATGTGATGCCTGTATCATGAAACATTAATTTTACAGGCTCACATGTTATACTGTATCACAGAATGTGCCTATGATACCGGGTAATTTTAGATACAGTATCAAGAATCTGCTAAGCTGATCAAATAGATTGAAATGTCAAATTTCCAATATGTGTTGGCTCCTTATTTGGTGTTGCCCTTTGTTTTATTCTATACTGAATTATTAAGTGGATCTTCTCTGGTACAAAATAGGCCTATTGTGTAATATTGAAATTGTAGCAGATATCTTTGTGTTAGTCTAACAACAGATGGTAAAAAGGTCTACTGATTTCTGTCAGATTTCTGCATATTCCAAGTGATCCAACCGTCATGAAATTACCATAAAAATAATCTTTAATATTAAAAATACATCAAACTGAATTATATTATTTCCTATTTTCATGCACAGCATTTTTCTTGTGCTATAAAAGTAAGTGGTATTCTTTAGAAAGGCAAATTTTTTTAAAATTTTCAATGGAAGATATCCCAATTTTCATGCTGCACTGAAAAGGCTATATTTTATAAACACATGTTTTTCCTATACAAATATAATATGTTTTCCTTTCTGTATTGACATAAAATAGCGAGCATGTGATGTTGACCAGTATCATAGGTAAGTGCTGTGATATAGCATCTCATGTGTTACAATGTGACGCTTGTATTTTATAGACAGTACCCTAAACCCCCTAACCTTTCATGATACAGGCATCACATGTGAATCACATGAGATGCTGTATAACCTATGATACTTGACATATTTATGTTGAGATACAGCACTGAGAATCGGGTAGATTTTCAAACTGAGCAGCTCAATGTTAATTCCATAAAAATCAATTTCATCTTAGAACTGATCAACTGATCATGCATTTGCCCCTTGGACATTGAATTGTTTATTGATGAAAATATTTCTTCTGTAAAATATCTTATGTTAAATAAGTAAATCAAGTCCATGCCAAATAGGAGACGGCAAACAAAATTGACTTGAAAATTACCACCAAAAAAAACCACAAAAACTTCTCAACCTAGAGATCACTATGCAGCCCAGGCTTAATGCAATTACAGTCAACCCCCCCCCCCCCCCTCCCACCTCCTGCCCTCACATCTAAATGCCTGGTTTTTCACAAATTCTGGTATTCTGAATGTGTTTTTAATGGTAAAAAATAGTTTAGAACCTTTTGGACCGCATGAAACATCTAGTTTTGTGAGAGTTTCCGGTTTTTAGAGTCTGGTATTAGGAGAGCTGCCTGTAATTACCAAACTTGTACCTACACAATCTTATGAATGGCTGTGGCAGTCAATAGTAACAGTAGAACACGTTTATAATTCATGCGGTATTAATTTATTACAATCAAGAATGAATGAACAAATACCAAAAGATTAAATAAAAAAAGAGAATAACATTCGATAAACCAAATATTTCTACATCATTTAAAAGAAAACAATGTTTTATCTATCCTGAATAATATTGTATAAAAAGGTACTAAACAACTACTGTATATGGAAACATTTACAATTGGTAAGGGGTACAAGTTTAGCACCCTGAAGTTCTTAATGAGGTACTTTTACAGATTACACCAAATACTAATTTATCTTTAAAAATCTAATATTTTAGGTTTATACAGAAAAGAACATTTTACAGAACTTTTGACAATCATTTTTCCCTATATTTTCTCTTGTTTTCCAAAAAAGTTAAAATTAAAATCATAAAAAATGTGATGTGCCTATATATGGACATGGTGATGTCATATCACTACCATATTTAGGCACATCACACTTTTTTTTGTCAAACTAGTTTGATAGTGTAGACAGAGCTTTATACCCCTTTCACATCCCTGGCAAAACTCCTAGTAGGTTTACACACACTAGGTTACACACCATGCAAACACAGGTGTAGATACTCCAGTGTGAATGCAATGTAAAAGGGGTAATATTACAATAGGTACAGGTGTAGAAACTCCAGTGTGAATGCAATGTGAAAGGGGTATTATTACAATAGGTACAGCTCATTCAAAAACATTTCTATTCAAAACATTTAATATTTAATATCTTTAAATACAGCAATAAAAATAATAATAAAAAAGATTAATGATTTTAAATCTTAACATATGATAAAGAAGATTAAAAATTAATGTATTATTATATAATATATTCATAAACAATCTATTTCATATCTTGGTATTGACATGAAAATTATAGCCAATAATTTTCTAGTGAAAACATGACTAATAATATGAGCTCGGATTCAAGACTCGTACAAATAATTAGAAGGATGATATTGAGTATCATTGTCTGCCATAGTATGTATATAAACATATTTCTCTGAATTGCAAATAGACCATAAATTTAATACATATATTAGTAATCACTACTTTAAACAAATTTACAAACAAACCTCTAGATTTAATAGTAATTGCACAAAAACAATTCATAAATTGATTGCATTGATTGAAAAATAATAGAATAACATATAGAAAAAGGGCACATTTGCAAAATGAGGACACTTTTATTTTGTATGTCACTGGGTTTTTTTTTTCATGCATCCAACAGGGAGAAATTTGCAATGGATAAACTGAAAATTCTCATTTGAGGTGTAGGGAGTGGAGTTGAAAGAGTTGTGAGTTACAATCTGGATTGAACCATGGACCTTGGGATTGGAAGGCAAGCATGTTAACCACAAAGCTACAGATATAGCACCATTTTTTAGGTGTTGCTAAATTTTACATTTTAAACCTTGGGTTCCTTTTTAAATATCAATTATACAATAATAATTATTTATAATAATATATTCATGACAAATTGTAAAACATAATTTTTATAATACCTTTGGTATACTAATTATATAAAGAAAATCAAATAAAACTTAATACTTAAAATTATATTGCAACTTTATCAAAAATCTGGAATGCTATGAAAAACAAATTTTACTTAGAACCGTACCGAAGTTTTTAGATGTACTATCACGATAACATGTACCATATTAAAAAAAACATTAGATAATGTATACAGTTAATCATGATGCATTACGCTGACATCTTGTTCAGGATGTTCATTTATGGGTCAAAGGTCAAGGGTCATGAAATCATCAATATCTAAATGCCATGTGGTATAGTGTATTATTTATCCTGTATAGATTAGAATACTATTATACTACTTTTCTATTTTGTATTTTGTCCTTAAACTTTAGAGTGGAAATAAGCACATGTTGCACACCATACGTGCTGTATGCATTTATTGTACAATATAAAAGTGTTTGTTCCACTAAGCACAATAGAATAAGAATGTAACAAACAGCTGCTCAACTCACAAAAAGTATTTAACTTAAACAAATCATCGTTTTGATAGTACCCCTCACTAAAACAATACCAATTTAAACATACAATTTGTGAGAATGTTTTGTCCAGGTGTCACATGGCCAAATGAAATATTCTGCAAACAAGCCGCAATAAATATGTATTAATTATTAAACACGTATTCTACAATATTAATTACTATGAAATGAATTAGAAAAATCTGTGTAAATAATTTCTCTTCTGTATAGTAAATAAGCTTACATACTTATTCAATCTGATTTAATATTAAACAATTGTTTATGCACATAGCACACTTTCTAGCATAATATAAAATGATCCATATTCTAATTCTAATTAAATAGTGAATCCCTTTATCCTTCTATGGTGCTCTTATTATAATTCGCACAATTAAAAAAACATGGCTTTAACGAACTACTGTACATTTTAAATATGATGATAATTGGTCGCATTTTAGACAAGTCTATGTGTCTCAGAGGAATTTTCTAAAGCATCACCTATGCCTTTTAAGCTCTGTCTACACTATCAAAATTGTTTGACAAAAAAAGTGTGATGTGCCTAAATATGGTAGTTATATTCCCAAATATGGTAGTAATGATGATACATCATCATATCCATATATGGGCACCCATCACATTTTTCTGTTACATCCAGTTTGGAGTGTAGACAGAGCTTTCCACACTATATCTACATTAATAACAATTGAGTATGCTCAATGCTCTGTAGTACATGTATGCAATCCAATAATGGCAAATGAATACAGTAAGTAAAATACTGTAAATGTTCCTTTAAAAACAGTGTTAAAAATGGGTAAATTCTTCATTAACCAACATCCGACAACTATTAAGAAACACTATGTATAACAGGGAATATTATTATCAACAACCACCCCATTACAATAATGTTAACATGGTGGTGCATTCACTTGGAATAAGTATGCAATATGATATTTAAACAGTGTGTATACTAATTATAGTAAAATTGATATTCTTTAATGATAATCTTTATAAATTTATCATCAACCTTCATGACATATTTAGACAACTTTTTCATCATTGAAATTTGAGTTTAAAATATTTACATATAATATTAATCTTTTTAAATAAAAAAAATGAATTCAACATGTGGAAATCTACCCAATGAAGAAGAAAAATTATAAATGAATCTATTTAAATAAGAACTAACTGTATTTATAATTATATTTAAAGAAAAATGAACAAAATAAAGTAAAGTAAAATATTGAATCTATTTCCTTGTGCAAAATTGTACTTCTTTATAATTTGTAAACTCAAAGGATAATGCATAATTTAAATAAGGGAATACACCCGACAGGATGCCTAACCCATAGAAGGATTTCTTTTGTCAGGTACTAGGTTACAGGACTGAAATGGCCAGGAAACCTAACCCTATTAGAGCATTATATGATGCCTTTAGTGAGGACTATGCAAATAATAGGATCCAATAAATACTGAAGCCAATAAAGTACAAGGTACAACCATGGAGAAATAGTATTTATTATTTCTCCATGGTACAAGGAACCAGGTTTTATTGGGAACTGTTGAACAGAACTACATTGTACACAGTGGATTCATATTTCTTATTTACCCTAACATGATTTGAATGCCTTAAATCAAGACGTCCATCTAAAGATACCACCTGAAAAACTTTTGGGCCCAGATTTTGCCTCCTGTTTGGATGTAGACCCTACTAATAATAATAGTAATATAGTAAGGTTAAGAATTCAATGAATTTCTCATTTAATTAATCACTGTCTATTGTGATCACTTACATCAAGTGCTATTATTAGCAGTTAATACAATGTATAATAATAATGAATCTTGATTTAAGACGTCTCATTAGCGCTTTAATACAGTAATTACCTATATTGTAAGCAGCAAGATAGGCTAATAAATTCAAATCATAAGCCTGAATCATTAAGTACATTGTGTTCTTGAGTTGTATTTCATTTTACCTTAAATACGTTCCTTGTTTTAATTACAGATTTATGATTTCAAATTTGAATGATCATAAAAAATAATTTTGACTATGTAGCATGCTGATACATACAGTAGCGAATATATCCATAATAATCTTCTGGGTCAAATGAAGTATGAATAATACTTCCGGCGCGTCTCTCCAAGGTTGGTGCGAGCGTGGATGTCTTGGGACGAATCTTCGGTGATTTTTTAAAGTAAATAAAAAAGTAAACACACCAAACTTTCACCTCGAATTTCATAAATCTATCTTTTCTTTATCTAGAAAAAAAATCATAAAATAGTAGTTTAGTAAACATAGACTATAATAACATAATTAAATAATTAATAAAATATCCATTAATTTAAAGTATTTTTAAATAATAATATTCTTTTAAGACTGATATATAAAAACATATGAACATGGAATCTTTTTGGATACAAAAAAAAAAACAGAGTTTAGGAGATTTTTAAACAATTTTTTTTTTTTTTTTACTATACATACTGTACTTCCTGGATTGTACATCATTTATGAATAAATAGTATTCCAAAATTAGAGTGAATGTGAAAAGTCATTTAAGGTCGAAAAATAATTAATTAGTAGGGTACAGCTAGCAATTACAAACTACACAAGTTAGTAAACACCACTGTATTATTAATGAAAATTGGTTGTTAACATTTCATCTATAAATAATGAATTCACCGTTGAAAGGCTACGTTTTAGTCACATGTTTAAATAAATTACATGCCATTAATTTATAAATGCACAGTAAATTGTAATTCAACAACATTGTGGTAATGCATTATATTTTGCTGTTTAACACAGTACAAAATTGTTAGAAAACAATAAACTTATCTATGTTGTATCATTATTTATAATTGAATATTATTTTTTGTTAATTAAATTTAGGTCAATTATCAATGATAATAATAGTAAGTAATGCACATTTGTCAATTGACTCACTATACGACGACGTGCGTCAAACCTTAGAAATACAATGGAAAACCGCTGCGTAAAAACAAAGACATTTTGACACATTGTGACCATGTTTTTCATGATTTAGTGAGTGGTATGTAAAGTCAGTGACAGACATTTTACACACCATTGTTCATTGATATTTATTTAATTTTGGATTTACATAATTTTGGATGTACCATCTAAGTTTTTTGATGGACCCTGTAAATGGGTGGTTTGGGTCATAAAGTGGGTCAAGTGCATAATATGTAAAGAGCGAATTTACATATTGATAACTCACTTTTTTTTTATTTCAGGACTGATCAGTTTAATATAAACCCCAATTTAGGCCATGAATAAGATTGAATGCTAAACTTTGGGTATAATCCCATTCCCCATTTTTCATGAAATTTTGTAGCTAGGGCCTATTATATTAATTATTTTTTTCAGTATGTTCTGTTTCATAGACCACACTACATATTGTTAGTGTCACCGGTAAAAGGTTCATGGTCAACAAATAAATAAATACAGTACAAATAAATGTACAGATAAAAATGTACCATTTGTATCTAGAGTTGGCTTCAAAAACTGTCATGTCTTCATCATCTTCCTCTTGATCTAATGGTGCCATCTCAAGATGATCAGAATTAGTCGTCAACACTCCATATTTCCTTGTTTTTCTATTCCTCCTCAATCTGAGATGAAGTAAAGTATTCAAATATATTATTCTATAGTAATTCCCTTAAGCATGATGTGCCCAAATATGGTAGTGATATGCTTAAATATGGTAGTGATATGACATCATCATGTCCATATATGGGCGTATCAGATTTTGTTGTCACATAAAGTTTGATAGTGTAGACAGAGCTTTAGGATGTACATTATTAAAACCAAAGATAACAAATAATTTGGAAATATATCAGGAGACTTGTGTCAGTGGTATACTAGGACTTTCTTTATTCTATGAATTAATGACAGAGCAGGAGATGTACAGTTATTGGTTAGGTACAAATTCAGATAATACTGTAACAATCATGTGATTCTGCCTAAATAGGAGGTGAAATGAGCAATATACTAGTTTTTTTTCTTTATATGTTTTTTTTTATAGCACATGTGCTATGGACTGTTTATGTACTGAAATAAAGTAAAATACATTGGCTCTCCCAACATTAGACTCTCTGAAAAACTGGAAACTCTCCCAAAACCAAACTTTTCTAGAGGTCCAAAAGGTCCCAAATCCTAAAACAAGATATTAGGCCAGCCAAAGGGTGTCCGGTATTACTAAGGAGAGTTGACTGGATTACAAAATACTGATACAGATACACTGTATTGTCATTTTTCCTCCCAAAATCATTTTTACATTAAAAATAGCATTTACAGTACTAGTACTTTACAGTAATTAGCATACCATTAATGAAAGTATCTATCAAAGAAGCTTTTACATATTCTTCTTTTTATTTTTCGCATCACACACATGGACCCTCCCATTTTCCTACCAGTGTTTAGACCTCTAATTCAACAAAATTAAAAATTAATAATACAGTCACAATTTTAACACTTTTATTAACTTATACGCCATTGATTGTAGTACGATCATCTGCAGTTTATTTTACCTTTTTTCGTTCCCTCCCACGTTTCCTAAAAAAAACATTTCAAGAAAAAGAGGCACATTTTCGTCGATAAATTATCATATATCTTATACACATCCCTACTAGGCCTAGGTATTATATTTCCTAATTATAAATATATTATTAATGATATTTAAAAAAATATGGTACCTAGATCCTGAACCTACCTGAGAGTTCTATAAACAAAATATAGCAAAGCAATCACAGTTATTGAAAACAAAACAACAACCATTCTTTTTAAAGTGCCTTGCGATGTAATTCCATTAATAATTCCTGAGGCTGTAAAGTTGTTGGATTTCTTGTTATCCTCATCTGAGTTCGTGTTGTTTTGTTTTGTAGTAGGTTTAGGCTCGGTGGAAGGGGTCGGGTTTGTGGTCTTCGTGTCTGCTGGCACATCGTCATTATTATCTCGTTTATAAACATCGCGGTTAACACGTCCATTTTCCTCCGCACCGATGTGCGATAGGCCTAACTCTTGTCGGAGGCTTAGGCCTAGACCATATTGTGTCGAATTAGTAGGTTGGATGCACGCAAAAAAACAAAAACAACAACTAAGAAAAAGTACAAACATATACGTTAACCGTTCCATCTTAATTATAACGGTAATATTATGAAAAATGAAAGTAAATACGTGATTTTTCTTGAACCAGATGGCGAAACAATTTCACAGGCTATTAAATCCACATCTCTCTTTTATTGCAATAGCGCCACCTAGCGACAATGACCATCACATGACGCAGATACACCACCTACTAAAGATGATGATGCCAACATTTTAATTAATATTCATACGAATTTAATCCAATCGTCTTTTTTAGTTTTTACCATTTGTTCAGTATAAGGGCCAACTCCATAGAATAGTAATAAATAAATAAAAAAGATAAACGGAAAATTCAACATGTGACCATGAGAATATGAATCATCATGGCATTCATTAGCTCTACGTGTCTACAACAACGTGGACACAAATAAATCATGTATTTAACGTATAGAACAACTAATATTAAAATGCAGTGACTTATTTTATATCACTGTACTCCACTAGCACCAAATTGGGTCCACTTGAGCACAGTTTATTAACATACGAAACGATATTAACATTTAGTGACTTTATTTCTGTTATATCGCTGTGCTCCACTGGCGCCAAATTGGGTCCACTTGAGCACAGTGCGCATACATACATACGAAAAGCTCAGTGTATTAGATACGAATGAGATATATACTGTATTAAAATTTAGTGACTTTATTTCTATTTTATATCACTGTGCTCCCCTTGTGCCAAATTGGGTTGTCCACGTGAGCACAGAGTATTAACATACGAATATATTTAAATTAGTGACTTATTTTTTCTATTCTATATCACTGTGATAGTTGAAATTGTAACATTATCATAATTATCATAGGTGGTGATTATGTATAGTAATAAGTATAAGTGCAATTCTGGGCTCTATTTTCATTATTAGCTCTGCCCCAACCATGGTGGGCTAGTACTGGAGACTTAATATTTAATTTCATTTTCAATGAATAGGTGTACTTTTCAGTCTTATATAGTTTGTTTCATATAATTTCAAATTATGTAGTGCCTTTTTTTTCGGGCGGGAACCTATGCAGCTCTATTTTTCAAAATTATCTTTGCTCAGCCCCAAGCATGGTGGGGTACTGAAGATTCTTATACATGTTTAAAAAAATAATAGATGTCATTTTCGGGGACCTTGCAGCTCTATTTCACAGTTTGATATGCCATGCGTTGTTATTCAAAAGCGTTTGTACAGGTGTATTATGGGGAAGATGGTATGTTAGTCATTCGCGGTCAACACGCCACACTGTTAAATTTGATTCTGTTAATCTTTACATTAAAAGATTGTTCAAATCATGTAAATAAAACATTTTACGGCCGGGAACCTAGCAGCTCCTCTTAGTTTGCAAAAGTAATCTCGAAAAGAACTCCATGTGGAAAGCCATGCAACTTTGTTTCTGATTTTTAAAAAGGTCCACTTGTTTAGGCCTGACATTTAAAACCCTAACAATATCTCTCTTTCAAAATAAAAGAAAAACAATATTCATTATTTTCCATTAAAAAAAAAATATTAAAAAAAAATGTCCGTAGAGGTTCGAACCCAATCTACTAGAGCTGCAGAGTGACCACCCAAACCTGAGCATTACCAGTTACGCCACAAAGTAGTACATGAATGAACAGCTGATAATAGTCTATTTATACGTGTATTACAGTACGTAATTCATCATTACGTCATAAATATCCTATTAACCTTGTAAAAAACCAAAATGACCAGTTAGCTCAGTCGCGCCTGAGCGTCGTGTTGACAACACGTATGTCATGGGTTCGATTCCCATAGTTTTTAATTAATTATCATAGGTGATTATGTATAGTAAGTATGAGTATAAGTGCAATTCTGGGCTCCACCGGTGCCAAATTTGATCCACTGGACTAGATACCGTAGTACTACAGTATTTCTATTTTCGAAGTAAATAAAGGCATAAATGACGCTTCTTGGAGAAGTAGAGAGAATGCTCCATCGTCAGAATGACGCTCTCTGAATACCTCAATCTGCTACTACCGGTTGAAAGTTTTCGTGTTTGCCGCCCTCTATTTTAAAAGGCGCTCATTTTTTGCTCACAGCACGCATCATTTTTCTCATCACGCAAGGAAAGCCTCACACACAAGCGAGTCAGAATCCCAAATAGAACGAGCAATTAAAAGAAGAAAACATGTTTTGGGGTAAGTTCTGAGCATAGAAGTTGACACTAAATTATAGTTTATTTGTTTAAGAAAACGGCAGTATTAATAATTTAATATTTGTTAAGCTATATGCGATTATATTTGAGTGGATTGGTTTGTTGCTCTCTCAGTCTCAGCTTTATCAGCAGTATGGCTTCGTTTTTTTGTGGCTGGATGATGAATGATAAATAAAGGCGTTACTGCACATGCACACAGAACAACAGTAGTGTGGGCGCTGGGAGGCGGGTTGTGTGAGAGTGATAATCCGTGCAGCTGCTTCTCGGCTTCTTTGTTGAAAGAAAACCTAAATTGCTGTCTTGAATTTTATGTGATCTAGGCTTAGCCGGCCTGTTCTAAATTAAAACTATGTTTAAAAAAAACAGTAGTTTCTGCTTTTCGAACACATGTTATCCATTTTGATTTAACTCACAGTTAAATTCTGACATAATCTAATAATCTGTTTCAGTCAATCTTATCAAACCATTTTTGGAAGTCGATTGTAAGAGATATGCGACAATGTTGAAATATTGTGGCGGCTTGTTGATACGACTAGTAATTTCTTGTAATATAAAAATAAAAAATTCATTCATTTCTCTATTTTGGATAGTACATTCATATCTCTATTTCGGATAGTACATTCATATACAAACAAATCATACAAAAAAAACAAGAAGAGAAACAATTACACCAGAAAATTAACAATATAAGCAACTTCCACAAAACCAACCTACAATATCCTAAAAAAACAATTTGCACCTACGCTGATGTAGGTTGGATTGTGGAAGTACGGTTATTATGGTTTGAGTCCGACTATTGCAACTGTCATGAATTCTTTTCTTAAAGCTATGACCAATGTCGAGTTGAACTGCTATTTTTATTAATAAATTTGGCTGCTTGCATTTGGTGAACATGTACGATTGATAAATTCAGTAACATTTTCATAAATATTGTAACGTTTGCACTGATTGGAATGTAACTATTTAAAAAATTGACCTGTACACGGCGGCGTTAAAAAAAATGCAAAAAAAAAACTAATAGTAATATTTCACTTTCACAGGTCTGTCAATAGAGGGTGGTAAACACTATTCACAAATAGTAAATGAAACCTTTAACGTAACAATGGCTGCCCTTGAAACAAGGGAGTTTTCCGGTGTTGGTAAGTATTTTTTTTAAATATTTGGTAAAACTATACCCAACCTCAGAATAAATTTCATGGGAGGGAGGGCTTTTTAAAAAATAAAAATTTTTTTTTTTTCTGTAACTACTATATTGTATCAAACTAGTTTGACAAAAAAAGTTTGATGTGCCCAAATATGGTAGTGATATGACATCATCATGTCCATATATATGGGCACATCACATTTTCTGGTCACATAAAGTTTGATCGTGTAAACAGAACCATTCTAAAACATGAAGAAATGAATCCCTACTTACCTTTTTAACTTCAAGAAACCATTTATGTAATAAAATTGTTTATGCTTGCAATAAACGAATGTTGAGGTTTTAACATAATATTTAGTTGTTTTTTTTTCTGATCATTTAAAAAGAAAATCAGGGGATGATGATGATTAACAGGTGGTTTTTTTTTGCCTTTATTAATATATAAACAGACCATTCAATGTGTTAAATATGTTTTAAAATCTGTCTCAAATAATATTTATGTTACAATTAATTGAGCACAATATTACTGTACATTAAATATCAATGAATATTGGTTTTTGTAAATTTACAACATTTGAACAAAGTAATGTGCCATGTGTAGTCGCAAGGTCAAGATTCTCTTCATTCATACTTTATTTAATACGTAGGTCCAATGTGAACATAATGAACCCAGCACATAAGTTCAGTCATAGAGATATTATCTCTATGGTCCAGTGTACACATTTGAAGGCTAAAGCTTTGTCTACACTATCAACCTTTATGTGACAACAAAATGTGATGTGCCCATATATGGACATGATGATGTCATATAACTACCATATTTGGGGATATCACTACTATATTTGGGCATATCACATCTTTTTTGTCAAATTAGTTTGATAGTGTAGACAGGGCTTTACATTGGCTGAGAAAAGAGAATAGAATAAGAGAGAAAAATATTACTGGGATGTAAAATTATAATAAATATCAACATAATACGTTTAATATTTATAGAGAAAAGAATTAGTAATGGCTGCCATATAGTGTGCGACTCAGGGCGTTGTGTTTAGCCATTTCACTTTACCATACAGTATTCACATGTGCAATAAATTTGCATGTGTAATGTGTCACGCATCCTAGGCATGGCTATCATATTTGTTTCTGATTGGCTGATTGCAGTCATCGTTGCCTGGATGGAATCACTTGATGTGAGATATGCAGTAAACTGGCAGCTTGTGTTACAACAGTGTATTAGGGATCATCTCAGAAACTTCCTCACAAGTGGAAAAAACACATGCTAACCATTTTTGTTAACAAAGGCTAGCTGGAAGGAAGCATTTTGTTAATTCACAATAAAACACAATGAAGTTTATAACACTGTGTGTATTATACAAGGGTCATATGCAAATTTATTTAGATTGGGAATAATTGTATGGTTTTGGAACAAAGACTTGTAGCTATCTGATGTATTGTAACACTCTACTAACTGTAGTGACATTGTGATGTGATTAATGACCTATTCAACATGAATAATGCAAGCTATTAATGTCTCGGTCTTTATGCTAAGGGTCTGTTTCTGCTGCATAACGCAATTTAACCGGTTATTTTAAAATAGATTAAAAATAGATAACAATAACAAGACCGCGTTTCTGCTCAATTTGTGCTCCGAAATAACCGGTTAAATCTATGGGTGGTCGTCGAGCAAAACGTCATCATTACCCAAAATGCAATACACTCAGACGGAAGTAGTAAGTTGGCTGTTTGTTTACATCGACATCAGTACACACGTGTGTGATATCATGTTGTCTGCAGGTCTACAATTTTGTTTTTTGTAAAGCCTACTTAACATCGCTAATAAAATTAATTCTCATGGCACCTTCAATAACATGGGGAGGGTTGTGCAGCGCCCGATCGCCTAGGATAATTATTATCTAGCCTAATTCCTAAAAAAAGGCGATGTCACACGGCCCTTCCCACGTGAACGACTGTTGTCTTTCGCGAGCGCGGTCCTACTAAACACCAAACGGAAACAAAAACGAGACTCAGAATGTTGCAATACCTACCAAACGAGAGTAGATAATTGTTAATTATTATGAAAACCCAACTTATATAGCAAAAAATCGTCCGAATTTATGTTAAAAACGATGAGTTTAGCCGGGGTTTAGCCACAAAAACTTAAATCAAACGAGAGTATCCAAGTCATAGAATATCGCACGCACATAGTGCCTTTAATAGAATAATGAGTATTGAACATTATTTCGTATATTTATGTACTAACATAAATAATAACACATTTCTATGCTTAATAAAATCATATTTAATATATTATCAAAGGCTCTGATAACCTTTGTTTTCGGTCGATGTGATGTTTTTCTAAAAAATTATATTATGTAAAACGATCAAAGTAAGATTGTTCATTGTTCTCCTATTAAAGGCACTAAGGGCGTGCCATAAATACGCTCGTTTGGTTTCAGTTTTTGTTGCTAAATTCATCATTTTTAACATAAATTCGGACTATTTTTGCTATAAAATTTGGGTTTTCATAATTAATTAACCATTATCTATTCTCGTTTGGTAGGTATTTGCAACATTCTGAGTCCCTTTTGTTTCCGTTTTGGTGTTTCTTATAGGACCATACCCTTCGCGAGCGTGTATTAACGCCTCAAATTGTTTAGCTTGGGTAGTTCGGAACTCCACCCCGAATTCCTCTTTTACTTTCGCAAAAATGCTCTTATATATCTGTGAATCTTTTCTATTGCCTGCCATCCTTCCCCGTACTTTCTCTTCCCCCCCATAACTGAATAACATATCTTGTGATTTCATTCATCCACATGCATGTTCACTTCTTCGTTCGACTGTCAAAACCACGAGGAAAACACACATGGTTAGCGACGGTATCTGACCCGGGGTCACAACTGTCAATCAAATAACCGTTATTTCGTGTTGCAGCTAAGAATTGCTCAGCGATAACCGGTTAAACGGCGTTCTAACACCGATTTAAATGGGTGTTTTTAACCGGTTATTTTGCGCTGCCTTTTAACCGGTTACCACAAATTTGTCCTGTTTCTGCTGCCAAGAAAATGGAGTTAATTTATTCACACCGATTTTAATTTATTCACACCGATTTTAACCGGTTATTTTGTATGCAGCAGAAACAGGCCCTAAGAAATATCATGCATTACTGAATGCTGTTGTGTTAGACACTGCAACACGATCCATCCATACTAATGAGATCTGTATCAACTATAAATTAGTATTAGTGTTTAGGTTCTCTGAGGAAGGATACACTTTTATGAACTAATATGATTTGCAATCTGAAAAATTAACAATTTAAGGTTTGAATAATTTAAAGATGAAAATTTGTAAAGTAATAGAAAAAAAATAATGTAATAATACATATGATATTTTTTAACTGATTTTTGCAACTTACTAATTATGTAATGTAAAAATTGTCATTCTGACTGTAGATACCCGTTAAACATTTAATTATCTGTCCAATTTCATGTACATTAAGATCAATCCATTGAGAAATTTCAATTTACCATTTTAGTGAACTGATAATTAATATAACAAAACAACATTGCGCTGATTACTAGCTGCATTTTGGGAGTATGTTTCCATACGTGTTTGATAAAAAAAAAATGACTGGGGTAATAATGTTCAGCGCTGAGGTTTCACAACTAAATAAATCCAGGATTTTATTATTATTATTAATACCCAACATTTTTTTTTTATTAGATCCCAAACCATCAGGTCTAGCTCAAGTAATTGTAAGGCATGACCGAACAGAGTTCTTACTATGTTCCTTACACCACGGGCATCTTCATCAACAGCCTTTAAACTTGTGTTTTTCGGAGGGTGAAGAGGTTACGTTTTTTATGGAAGGAAAGGGTAAGTAATTTAATTAAAATTGTCATGCTGTTGTCGTCATAGTCAGCCAAGTCGAATATAATGTATGAATCTCAATGTAAAGTGTTGTGTATGTACAGTAGTATATTCCTATTACAGTAGTATATTCCTATCTACAGATAGCTGGCTTTCTTCTCAATCACACCCTGGATAGTCAAACACAATTCCTGGCTAGGCCAACTAGATAGAATTCTCTTGGAGTTGAATTTATAAAGCCCAGTTAAATTTAGCAACCACTGCCTGCCAGTAAAACTGAATGTGGCTTCAGCGATTAAAATTCAAATGTTTTCTTAATTTTTTTGTTGATAAATCCAAGGTTAAAAAAAAACTAGTTCAAACAATGGTCAAAAATACCCATCACCTTGGCTGAAGTTACCATAGTTGAATTTACCAATGAGAACAAAGCTTTTGTCAGGCTACACACACTCTGTAGGGAAAAGGTCATGTGACCAAGCTTGTGTAAAAAGTCCAATGCTGCTTCAAAGCAGTTGTTACAGATGTATTGTCCTCAAAAAACATGAAAAATGAAGATTAATTAAATCAGACTTCGAATAGGTTATTTGGTATTTTTATATTTATCCATTCCTGTAAAAAAAAAAAAATTGTTTTCGAATTTAACCAAAAACCATTAGCTGGCAGCCAATTTGACTATTTTTTGCTTTAAATTACAATTTTTTCAGGTAAATAAGTTTTTTTTATTCAATTCTTTGAAATTAAAATGGCATATAAAAAAATGTTTTAACTAATTTTTTTTTCAAGGGGAAAATACATCTTTAATGTATTATTATGACATATTTGTAAGATTAGATGAGACACTTAATATTATATTTATGTATAGGTATGGTACATTTGAGTGGATTCCTTAGGCCGTCATTCAATATGGATGATGGTGATATGGACTATCCTTCAATGTCAGAATCAGAGTCTGAGGAAAGCCTAGGGAACACATCAGACGGTAAGTACGAACTGTATTTTTACAAGGAAATTTCTCTACAAACAATCTGATGTTTGATGGAAGATGGAGGTGAACGAAGAAGACAATCGTTGAACCAACACTATAACATCAGAATTGTATATCATCTGTGGAGAACCATTATGACTTACCAAGATCCAGAGTACACATCCAGTTTATGTGTGCTCATCATTTAATCAAGTTTAATTCCTCAAGAAAATAATCCTGACTTTGTTGCTGTTGATCTGACAAACAAAATTGTTCAGTTTCCTGATAAAAAAATAATTTTTTCCTGCTTTAATACTGTTTTTGAATGTATTTGTTATATTATGATTTTCTTATTTCAGATTTTTTTTTTTTTCATAATTTATAATGTTTAATATGCTTGTAATAGAGTTTTATCTCAGATCTGGTCTCAAATATGTACAACACTAGCTGAAATCTAAAACACTAAAAAAGAAAAGGTAGGGCCGTTTAAATGCAAGGTTATTTTCAAAGATTTTCAATTGGCTGCAACCACACATTTCGCGGTGGTTATCCCACAAAAAGCGTTTATTAAATCCAAGACAATTACAAGATAATACTGGGTGAGTTTTCTTATCCCAATTTTTAATTTAACATTTTATATAAAATAACCATTACAAATTTTACTCGTTTTTAAAAAGGCCTTTTGTTTTAAATGGCTAGAAATCAGACCTATTATTTACCGCAATAGGTTGAATAAGATGTTGTACATATTTTGGACCAGATGGGTTACCAAGGGGACGTCCACCCTTGCATTACAAATCATATTTATTTGCTTTTCAGATGTACACACGTCTCCTATGTTCTATGCTAGAATGCGGGGACGAAATCTATATCATAAACCGAAACGGAAACGGCCGGGGTGGCGAGTTACAGAAAGCGGTAAAGACATCGGCAGACAGGATAATTCATCAAAAGTAAGGGACCCGAGATCACAAAATAGGAGCATTATGCACGGAAATGTAGAAAGACAATGGCGGAAAAGAAAGAGGCATAAGAAAAGGAGAATGGAAGACGGAAAAAAGGTGGCTGGGCAGAGTTCAGAAAAAGAGCGGGGACCAGAAACGCCAGAAGAAAGGAATTTGTCGCAAAGAATGGCCAAAGAAAGAACTAATGAAATGCAATCAGAATCTAGTAGATTAAGGGGTGGACAACAAGGGCAGGCTGCTCACACTGATACAGTAAGAACTTCACAAAGTAGTGAGCAATCTTATATAAGAACTACTAACATTCCTGCCAATGTCCATCAAGTTGATCCATCTAGAATTGCCGCCATGAATATTAGCAGCTATCCAACAGCCTTAGAATCGCACATACACCACGTTTTTCCTCCGGTGTCGAATATTCGTGGCAACTTACCTGTACACGGTGCTTCTCCTATATTACTGCAATCACAAAAAACAATGTCCCACCCGATGCAGTCTACCACAACTGAAAGTAGTTTAAGACATAATAATACTGGTAGGATACCAAGTAACCTTAATTTACCCCCCAAAATACACTCCCAACCTCATCAAATTAGCACTAGTAGTACGGCGGAATCGAGCAGTCCAATTATTGTCTCGTCAAAATCGTTACAAGTTATGTCTGTCGACCCGCCTTTAGAAGGAATGGAAACGGTAACGCCACAAATCGTGTCCACACAATCATTAGCGCCACCAGATAATAACAGCCCGCCTCCGCACCAAGGGCTGGAGGACAGTGCCTCGCAAGAAAGGAATTGGAGAGATTTTCAAGCAAGACTTGCAGATGAGGCGAGGAAGTCGCTGTCTGCAAGAGCAGAAAATGACGCAGCATCAGTTGAGGTCGTCGAGATGCCTCCAGGTAAAGACAAATATCAATAGTAGTTCAAGCTTACAATGCATGCTTAACCATCCTTGGCTCCTGATTTAAAATCCTGACTCAAGCACAGTCTATCCTCATAATCACAATGCCTTTTAGTTCAAATAGTAAAACAACGTTTAGAAAGGTTAGAAAAAAAAACCCTACAACACCTAACAACATTTTAATCATGTCTTATTCCTCTAACAAATTTGGCTATTTTATATTCTGATAAATATGTAAATATATGTATGCATTAATTTTAACTTTGATAGTTTGATATGGTCCATAATGTCTATCCTTTCAAATAATTTTTAGCCAAGCATGCTTGACATAATAATATACCTTTGATACTGAATATCTATTACAGACAGTGAAAATGACCAAACCGTAAAGCAGGAGACATTACCAATAGATATTGACCAACCAGGGCCAAGTCGTGACGTATCCATTCCCATAATACCTGACGCTGTGGGCGTTGGTGGCGTAGTAAAGTACAATAATGATGGAAATCCTTGTTACTTTGACCTAACGTCCGGGGTAAGTCTTGACATGATAAATCATTATAGTTTGAAGGTGCCCTCTATTTTGCTGCGGCATTGAGTGTGTTAAACACCCAAATTCCTAATGGCATTTTATGTATGAAAAATGAAAACCTTAAGTCAGGGCTTTAAGATTAATTTGCTTTTTAGATTAATGTTTATGCATGAAACAAACAGATTCAATTTTCTAATTTAAATTATTGTTTAATTTTCTTGTACTAAATGCAGTCTCAGCTTTGCAATGACTGGTTTCCTACAAATAAAACAAAAAAGTATTTATGTGTAAATTAATAATATATATCCTGGATTTATAAAGTGCCCAATATCGATGATGAAACTTCTTAAGAGCTGTACATACACACAAAAAAACAAATACCACGTCTTTTGTACAGTATGCTTTACAATAGGACTATGTGGCTGTGTTGTGTACTGTAGCTATACTGATGTCTTGTTCCTACTTTGATGTGATATTTATCTACACACTTATTTTAATTAGATTCTTAGATGTCATAAATTTACAGTGAACTAAACGTTTTATTTTGTTACAGCCTGATGTCGATACAGTACGGTTAGCTGAAGGCTATAATGTCTTCATCAGCAAACGTAGACTGGCCGACATCGAGCAGGCCTCGCGAGAATGTTCTCGCAACCCATGGTCATTATGTATTCGTCGTTTACTGGATGCATTTTTTGACCGTGAAACGCTTGCCATGGGCAAAGCAACTGACCACGGTCATTCTAAAAATCCAAATCGTCAACCTTTGAACCAGGAGATTATTCAAGCAATCAAAGGTGAGTTTACATTAATGTTTTATAGCTTTTGTGATTTTGTTCTCCCAGACAAAAAAAAACATTTAGGTGTCTGAAATGATCGCGTTTGTAGTTTATTAAATTTTAGTGATCAATTTAAAAAAAAAAATTATTTTAATATGAATATGATTACAAAGCATTTCTAACTTGTTATGATTTCTAAAATTGTCACAAAAAAAAAAGATTTACTTTGATGCTAGTTAGTGACTCCAACAATCACATTTTATACCAATATTTAGAAATTACAATTCAAAATTTGGAATCTTCTTTTTATGGTCACAAATCACTATCTATTTTTAGAAAAACTAAATTACTACCATCTTGGAAGGATTTGAACCTAACACCTTCAGTATGGAAAAATTGCCTTTAGACCATCATGTAATCACAAAATATAAACCCATTTGATAAGTGTTAATTTTTAATTTAAAATCAATTTAATTTGGCTTGATCTAATTTACATTAATATTACTATAGTTGATTAATATTATAATCTGTAATAATGATTGCTAAAAATAGAAAGAAAATGCAAATTTTGTCTTTATTATCTAAGCATGAACCTAAATATTTATGGGAGAACAAATCAGAAGTAAAATGCACTTGATGACTTGGTTTCAGTCCATGAACGAACATAGTCTATTCATAATCGGTATCCATTTTCTAGAAATGCACTATGCACTAATTTCATTTACCTTTTTTACAGTATGATAGTGTGTGTGTAAAAATACAAATTAAATTATTAAAATGTACAAATTAATAAAAGTTAAAAGATTATCAAACCAGTAGTTAACAGTACTCAATCCCCTGTTTTTTTAAAATGATAATTAACACTAATTTAATTTGAATACTATGAATAACAGACAGAGCCATGATTAGACCCCTGAACCAACAACACTTGCAACTGTTTAGAAACAGTAAATAAATTATGATCAAGTACTATATATTAATCTGAAATCTCAAATTGAGGAGAATTTAATTACTAAAATATGCGTCTCAATTCTTGGTTGGGGAGAAAATATGTTTACATCGGTAGAACCCTAGATTTAATACACAAATTGTTTTGTTATAATACTGCAAGAATTTAAAAAGAAAAAATATGTTGATGCCTATTGTTTTAAATTTATTGAACCAAGTGCTAAAACCTCTGTTTTGGTACATGTACTCTGCAGTATCTGAAATGTTAAAAGATGATTTATAAATGGTATATTCTGAGTGCAATGTTGTCATGGATGTGCCAAGTTCAAGTGCATTTTTCTTATGTATGTGTCATTATATATCTTCAATCAATTCCATGCATGGGTTTACCCATGTTGTAATAAGCAGTAGAAGAATTTACCAAGCAGGATATTTGCTTGGATTTCTGAACATCCAAATATATCAACTGAGATCATGGAATACAAGATGAGATTGTTTACGATGATGATCTCTAGAGTCTGCAAGCCGTTTTGTTTTGTTGTAAATGTAAAATACATTAAATTGTGATGTTTGTGAAAAAATATTAGGTTAGCATGTACTGTAAAGTAAATACTATACCATTAAATGGATGTTCTAATGTTCAATATTTACGAAGGAGCAGTCGTGCGGTGTAGAGATTTTGTTTATAGTTACGACAAGTAGTTTAATGAATCCTACAGAATGAGTTTGCAGTTTTGTTTTCAAATGTTTGTTTCGCGGTATCGAGTAAAATAGTTGACTTCAATTGTAATATGACATGAATATACGCTTGTTTTCATATACAGTACTGTAGGTTAAAAAACCGGTGTAGTAGTAGACTTTTATCAACAGATTGTAATGCTCTACTGTAAATAATTGTAGAATGCTTCTTTTTTTTTGTAAACCCACAGTTTGTGGTACAATTATTACAATCATCAATAGTTTAAACTGACAGTTTACCGTTATCAATATATTGTTTGATTCTAAGTTTCTAGTTTCCATTATTTGACTGGCCTATGATGCCAAACCGGATCTACAGGTGTACCATCATATAAGCTAATCATGTTTTGGTGTATTGTTGGCCAGTGTGATATAAAAGATTTTGAGGATAAAAGTATAGATTCTTATATTACCCATAATATTGGTGTAGCTTACAAAAATTGTTGAACTCCATGTAGCTTCAAATCAAACGGTTTGAACTTTGAGCTTATAGATAGTTTGACCCACTATGACATTTGGCTTGACACGCTACTCTTTTCTTTCTGGTAGCTTTCACACAGAAAAGATGCAACTTATTTGAGACTGACAGTAACCGAATAATAGCGGGATACATCCAAGATATCCGCCGTGTAGACCGTAGGCAGGCTTTGAAGTTGTCTGCGACTTCAATTGGCAAAGAATATCAGAATGACATTATTTGAAATTACGTTGCTAACCGTGCAAAAACTTGTTGATTAACTGTTAATATTCTTCATACATTGAAAAATATCAGTTCCAGAAAGGGCCTAAACAAATAAAGCAAATTCTGAAAATATGTACAATAGCCCCAAAATATTTAAACAACAACGGTAAACGATGACATTTTTTTTGTTTCTATAACACATTAACAATAATGCAGGTTTTCACTTGCTACAGTACTATAGAATTAGGGATTGGATTTAACATAATTATTTCAATATGTACCAACTGAGATAGTGGAATACAAGAGAAGATGCTATCATTAGATTTTTTATTGATTATGATAATTTCCAGTATCTGCAAGCCGTTTTGTTTTGAATGTAAAATAATTAAATTGTTATGTTTGGTAATTTGATTTCACATTCTGTGTAACAACAAACTACCCATGATCAGTGTGAGTGCGGTTTAGACAGTTTCAAAGCTCGACGCACTATGACCTTTGGCCTGACACGCTACTCTTTTCTTCCTGCTAGCTTTCATGCAGAAAAGATACTACAAATGCAAAGGGCATGACTGTAACCGAATAATAGCTGGATACATCCGCAATAGCCGTCGAGGATGCCATCGTCGAGTTTTGAGGTTGTCTACGACTGATAGTGCTGGAGTGTATTGGATTCCTAAAGTTTAAGTGTATGAAAAATGTACATAGTTTTTAATAGTTACCTTGAGATAGTTTTTCTTAAATATACAGTGTATTGGTTTTATTAAATTTAGAGAACACAATACACTCTGCATTTCTGTCATAATACTATTAATTGCACACTAGTTAAAATAAAATCAGTAAATAATAATAATAATAAAACAGTAGAATCCATCAGTCACTCTAAATTCAACAGTTTTCAAGTATGACCTTTGGCCTGACATGCTACTATTTACTTCCTATAGCTATCATGCTGAATTGGTTGAACAATCTGATATTAAAAATAAACTAAATGAAGTCTGTAGACATAAAGATATCTGCCGACTCTTAATGCTGAGAGTGGTAGTGTGTGTCCCCGAATACATTTGGATAAAAAATGTCCTACATTAGGATGTTTAAATACCGTAAAATCAGCTTGTTTCTACCTGTACATTGACTCAATGAAATAAACAGTTTACAATGAACTTTTTTTGACATAGAAATTGTAATGCATTACTAAGCCTATGGTATGTGTTATTCAACGTTTGGGTCATTTCTCTGTGTTTTTAAATTTAGAAATTACCTGTAAATCCATTGCCAATCAAGCTGTTTAAACTTTACCAGTTTCAACGTACTTAATGACCTTTGGGCTGACTGACACGCTACTATTTTCTTCCTGCTAGCATTCGTGTTGAAGCGGTTTGACAAATCTAAGCCCGAAAGTAACCAAATAATGGCTGTATACATCAACGATATTCGCCGAGTCTCGACTAGAAGAAGATTCAGAGCTGAGACTACTAAAGACTACTGTCCGAATTCTTTTATATAAAAATGTAGAGGATTTTGAAATACTGTAACACATCAGATTATATTCTATACAGACTCGGTAAAATAAATGGGTTGGTTTTCTGTGAATTTAGAAAATAATAAAAGTGAACAGTAATACCAATCAAGCCGTTTTAAACTTTGTCAGCATCAACGTACTAAAATGACCTTTGGCCTATTTTCTTCCTGCTAGCTTTTATGGAGAAAAAGTTCAACAAATCTAATACTGAATCTAACCGAGTAATGGCTGGATACCTCAAAGATATCCGCCGAGGATTTAACCAAGGCTATCTACAGACAACAAGAAGATACACGGCTCAGCATGCCAACCTAGGAACGTTGATGTTTTCTCAGACTGGGACCAATTTATATTACAGTAGTAGCTGATAACATTCTAGATTTATGGTGTTTATTCTTATTTAATTTTAATTTGTTACAGTACCAATTCTGATACAATACAGACAATAATAATAATAAAAATAATAATTTAGGTATTTGTATAGCGCCAGTATCAACTAAACCGAAGTAAAAATCAAAGGCGCTAGCATTAGATGTTAAAAAGATGCGTTTTAAGGTCGTTTTTTAAAATAGCAATGGATGGTGATTTAGTAATATGTCGAGGGAGAGAATTACAAAGAGAAGCAGCAGAGAACAAAAAAGACCTTTGTCCATAGGATTTGGTGTTCAGATAGATCAGATTTAACTGCAGGCCTATTTTTAAGTTGATATTTGTTGCTGAATTGTTAATTTTTACAATGTTGGCATTGTATTGCTAGGCCTAGGCTACTCTGTAGGCACCAACGTATGGCTATCCATAGCCTGGCCTAACCACAGCTTCTAAGATGCACTTGTACCAACATAGTAGAATAGCACCACGACATAATCATTAACATCGTTCATTCACTCACTTCTCCACTTAAATTGTGGCGTTCATATTTCTGTGGACAATTACTTTGTTTTAAAGTGAGTCAATTTTGGGAGATTGAAGTTGGGGTGAAGTCATAGATGAAAATCTTGATCTAAAAGTAGTAACATCTACTGTATCAGCTGGAAGAATTAAAGAAATGAAAGGTGTTATATTTTCTGAAAAATCTCAGCAATGTTGAAATATTGTAATTACTGTACTCATTTTTGGTATAAACAGAGGTTCGGTTAAATCAATTTTAATTTTAATAATTCACATTGTTAGAAATGCATTTGTGAATATTTGGAATTAATTTAGCTTCAATTAAAGTAATGTTTAACTGATGTCCAGCTTTAGACAGTTTCAAAGACTGACGCACTATGACCTTTGGCCTGACACTACTCTTTTTTTCCTGCTAGTTTTCGTGCTGATACGGTTCAACAAATCTAAGCCCGAAAGTAACCAAATAATGGCTGTATACATCAAAGATATCCGCCGAACCTCGTACAGAAGAAATGTTGCTGCTGCGAATAGGGAAGAATGTCAGATTGCTTTTATGTAAAAATGTACTGTAGAGAATGTAAAAAAAAATAAATAATGTAACTTCAGAACTTATACCAGTTTGGTAAAATAAATTTTAGGTTTAGTTCAACAACTTTGATTAATTTGGTTAGAAATGTCTCCACATTTTAGAGGTTGACTTGTGTGTTACTTCTCTGACCTCAGTGTTTAGGTTTTTGTTTTCTCGAAATTACAAAGTAAGAACAACAATGTTATTATCAAGCAAGCCATCTTTTACCTCCATTTAAAATGACCTTTGGCCTGACACGGTACTCTTTTCTTCCCGCTAGCTTGCATGCAGAAATGCTTCAACAAGTCTAATCCCGAGACTAACCGAATAATAGCTGGATACATCAAAGATATCCGTCGAGGATCTTACCGAATTTGAAACTACAGATGAGAGTATCAAAGTAATACTATATAATAACTACAGTACTATACTCACGCTTGGTAAATTTATAGATGTTAGGTTTAGGCTTTTGTATAGAAATGTCCCTAAATTTAGAATTGTGTCTACAGTATTTTGTTAAATCAACCTGAATTATATATAGTGTATGGCTTTGTTTTCTTGAATCTAAAAATTTAAAATGGTAAACTGTAAATAACCTTTAGATGGTTAAATTTTTATAATTGTACATAAAAAAAATAATTCTTTGAGCAATAGAATTCATGTAGATTCAACCTTTGACAGTTTCAAAGCCTGATGACCTTTGACCTGACACGCTACTCTTCTCTTCCTGCTAGCTTTCGTGCAGAAAACGTGTAGCTTATTCGAGTCGGACGTTAACCGTGTAATAGCTGGATACATCCGAGATATCCGTCAAGGAGATAAACGCAGAGAATACCGGGCTTTGAAGTTGTCTATGGCCGAGTGTGTCCGGAATACATTTAATTGAAAAATGCGTAATTCATTCATTGTGTTGTTGAAATTAGATGTAGGGTACTTTTTAGTACAGTACAGTTTTATGGTATTTATTATTGTTTTAATCAACTGTATAGGGACAAATATAGCAGTGATATTTTATTGTGAATAAAAATGAATTTTGAAGGGAAAACAAATTCTGAATTATTTTTTAATTCATGTAGCTTCAAATCCAGCCTTTTAACTTTGACCTTAGACAATTTCAAAGCCCGACGCACTATGACCTTTGGCCTGACACGCTACTCTTTTCTTCCTGCTAGCTTTCATGCAGAAAACGTGCCAGGAATCTGAATCTGACAGTAACCGAATGATAGCGGGATACATCAGAGATATCCGCCGAGGCTACCGTGCTCGGGCTTTGAAGTTGTTTACGGCCGAGAGCGTCAGCTCAAATGACTTGCCGGCTCACTATTACTACTCGTTCAACTAAGCAAGGTCAAGGCTAGCTGTAGAAAATAATAGTTACATTAGTGGTACAGTGGAGCCTCAATTTGAAAAGTTGTACAATATTTGGCTTGTTTGTACTTTGTTAAATTGAGGATTCACTGGATAGATTTTAGTGCTGAGTGTATCTAACCATAGCAACTATTAATACAAAAATACCAAAGAAAAAATTATAGTGTTAAAAAAAAAATGGAATATATTTCAATTTTGTAACTAAAAAATTCAGATATTTTTTATCATCACTATGCTGATATTTATTAATATAATAATACCTCGTTTTTGGCTTCTTATATTCATTCTACCACATTATTTTTAATCTATATATTTAGATAAAATTGCAAAATTGTATGTGAAATGGGCATGTGTCAATCAAAATTCTCATACAGTATTTTTTAGCAATTTAAAAATTAAATTATTATTTCTAGTGTACAAACGTAGCATCTTTAAACACTTACAATTACAACTTATTATCACAGTGTTCCCATTACTATATTTTACCAAACTGTGTGTTCTGGCAGTATAATAGTAGGTCTGAGATTGTTGTTTTTATTCTGTTTTAGAATTGCACATAAAGTATAGTATTTTAAATCATAGAATTATAGTTTTTATACTCTATGTATTATATGTTCAAAATAAATAGTTTTTCAACCTATAATACTGTATATTTGGGAATGTGTTTTATTAGGTGACTTTCCAAAATTTAGAGGCTATTCTGAATTCTTATCTAGGATATACGTACGTCCAGAGCTGAAACCCTCCCTGTTTCTGCCCAAAAAAATTACTTTTCGGTTTATATTATCTATAATAATGCAGTATATACTTTTGTGCTTTGTTATTCTGTGCTGAATGTAAATTAATGAAAATGAATTATATTATAAGACTGTACCTATTGAATGACTAGATTGTAGATTTTAAATACTAACTTATTATAAAACACATTATAAATACAAACGTATTATAAAACACATGCAAACTAAATATTAAAAGATCTTATGTAAAGCTATGTAAATTAATGTATTCAGATTTGTTTTAAAATAAAATCTTTTAATACTCAATCATTTTGATATGCTGCAATATTATTAGTTTACTAACAATAGCGCAGTATATCTACTGTTTATAATCGCTCTATTTAAAGCAACTGATATGTTATTATTAAATATAGGTTCACATAACACAAAATAATGCAGATTTTATTAAAATTAAAAAACTATTTTTTAATTGTAAATTTAATTATTTCGTAAAAATATGTGATGCAAATATGGAATCAGTTTTAGTGGGTATGATTATAAACGAAGCTTTAATAGCCAATTCCAATATTTTCTACAATATTATTGAGAGATGCCCTCTTTTTCATAACAGTGTATGTGTCAACGAAACATGGTCTGCCAGATCGCAGGCGAAATTTAACGCAATGCGTCAGTGATTATATAGGACATGTGCGTACTTCACTTCAGAACAAACAGCGCCGCACACAGGTCCTTAGTGAAGCTGCCAATTTGTACAATAGTGTTTTTGAATCATAGTCAGCGAACTTGTTACAGGTGCTGTATAGTTTCCTTCCTACTGTATATTCAACTATTTTTAGTAGTATCTTTTGTGCCAGTTTGTGCCAATTTTACTTTTTTTGTGTATCCTGGTCCATACCAATTTGTGTGCGTTTCATTTTTATTTGTTTTAAACTGAGAGAAAGAGAGAGGGAGAAACTGCCCATTGAAAATATATCAATTTGATGGTAAATAAGTTGGTCATTGATTGAGTCATTTATCATTAACTTAAATAAAATATTTGTTGAAATAATTCTGGATATCTAAGTAATGCATACTCTGGAGCTGTAAGACTGGTGACATTGTGCTCTCTCTGAGGTCTTAATACTATCTATACAATTGACTAAAATGAATGGAAAATTTCATTAAAAAAAATTAAGTCGTATTGACACAACCATCAAGTAATCGTGGCTATTATGGTGTTTTACAGCCTTCGTCATATCGGTGCACGGTCCGCCCAAACGAAGAAACTTAAATCAATGTGTAAGCGTCTACATAACAGATGTACGAATAGCACTCCGAAGAATTATGCAGAAACGTGGGATGGATGGCGTGTGAGATTTAGAAGCTAATGGAAAAGAAAACCAAATCTCTACCTAGTCCTGAGAAACTGGAAATAGACATCAAATCGACTTTGTCACATCTTTAAAAAAATGTTCACAAAAAGCTTTTGATAATGAAATGTTTAGCATGAAATTCCACATCATTGATTCCGTGCTAATGCTACCTTAGTTATACAATTTAGTTTTCCTTTAATTTATTTGAGAGCATATTCTTTATTTTATAATACTTTTTTGTTCATCCACATCCCATAGAACTGTTAAAATACAGTTAGTATTTAGTTTGGATGATTTGAAGAATATGGCTGTTGTGTATTATTACTAATGTAAATTTATTTTATTTGTGGAAATCTGTGTTTTCATTTTCCAAGTTTTCAACATGATTAACTTATAATAAATTTCAAGAAATATTTTGAAACTCACAATCATCAATCAAGTAATCGTGGCTATTATGGTGTTTTACAGCCTTCGTCATATCGATGCATGGTCCACTCATCGGAGGAAAACTGAATAAATGCGTAAGCGTCTACATAACAGATGTACGAATAGCACTTCGAAAAATTATGAGAAAACATGGGATGGAGAACATGTACTTGTGAGACTTAGCAACAAATGGAAATGTAAACGAAACCTTCTCTACCTAGTCCAGGAAAGCACACACCAAATCGACTTTGTCCAATACTAAAAAAAATATTCACGGAACGCTTTGATATTTAGTCTAAAATGTTTAGAAGAAAATTCATCTTACTGATTTCTTATTACCTTAGTTATGTATACAAGAAAATATTCTTTTGATTATATTTGAGACCACATTCTTTATATTACTACAGTACTTTTTTGTTCATTCGCATCCCATTTGACTTGTAAAAATAGTACAGTAGTATTTGGTTAGGATTATTCGAAGAAAATGTGACTGTGAAAATAAGTCTTCAATGTGATTAACTTTATTTATAACAAAAGAAACAGAAGAAATATATAAAATCAAGTAGTCGTGGCTATTGTGGTGTTTTACATAATCTTATTGTGGAAATCTATGTTTCTAAGTCTTCAACATGATTAACTTTATAACAAAATTCAAGAAATATTTGTCAAAATCACAATCATAAAATCAAGTAATCGTGGTTATTGTGGTGTTTTACAGCGTTCGTCACATCGGTGCACGGTCGGCCCGACGGCAGAAGAAACTTAAATCAGTGTGTTAGCGACTACATAATAGACGTACGGACAGCTCTACGAAAAATCATGCAGAAACGTGGAATTGAGAGCATGTACTAAATATGAAGCTAAAGGAAAATATAGAAGAAAATCGTCTCAACCTAGTGTAATGAATGACTTCCTCCATTAGGCTACCAAAGGAAACTGAAAATATTAACCAAAACTGCTCTAAACATTATTCGCTGAATCTTCTACAAATACTGGGACATACGATAACATTGAGAATAGTTTAATAAAGACAGACAAGAGATCTATAACCAAGGGGTTGCGGACACTCGCGTGTTATGGCGCATTGTTGCTGTTTCAAATAAATGAAATAAAAACACTGCATGATACTACAATGCTCAGGCGAAGATTTGATCGTTTTATTCATATAATGTATATACTTTTTAATTACAATCAAATGTTTGACTAGTGTACTTTTAAGTATATTTTGGACCATAATATTTGTGTTGCATTCTATTTTTATAGTAATTAATTGTATTTGATTGATTTTTCAAACATATTTTTATCATTGGAAGCTTATTCAACAAGTTCTACTGTACTGTAAACTGAATGATTAAATTTACAGAATAAGTGAGCATTTATAGATGTGAAATACTTTATTTTAGTGTTTTCCCATTCCAATTAACCATGATATAAATTTATAAAAATCTTACTGTAACAAATTCATTTTTATTAGCACAAAATCATAAAATCAAGTAATTGTGGCTATTGTGGTGTTTTACAGCCTTCGTCACATCGTTGCTTGGTCCACCCGACGGTAGAAGACAGTTGAATCAATGCGTTAAAGACTACATAATTGATGTACGAACAGCACAGCGAAAAATTATGCAGAAACGTGGGATTGAATGCATGTACTAAATGTATGAGACTTGTTACATAAAAGAAACTGAAACCAATTCTTGGCCTAATCGAAGACTAAACCGAATCGGTTCTTTCACAGAATTTCTTTTAAAATAAGATTTTACAAGAAAACACTACAGTATACTATATAAATATTTTATGTCACAGAGACAAGCTTCAGACCAACAAAGTTTTAGACAAACACTACAGGTTTCGTTTATTTGTAATCCTCTAAAAAATAGTTTTTCTGTAACATTTAGAAGAAAATTCATATGCTAAAGTATGTTGTATCAATTCCTTCCCACATATATATATCGCTTTTTGACCATATTTGTGTTGTATTCAATTTTCACTTTTCGATTCGATTACTTTTTTAAGCATATTAGATTGAAAGAGATATATATTTTCAACTTACATTTTTGTTGTCATAAAATCAAGTAATCGTGGCTATTGTGGTGTTTTACAGCCTTCGTCACAGTAATGCTTGGTCCACCGGAAGGCAGAAGACAATTGAATCAATGCGTTAGCCTCTACATAACAGATATTCGAAGAGTTATGAAGAAACATGGGATGGAGGGAATGTACTAAATGTGAAGCTACTAGCTAAAAGGAAAATGTAAAGAAAATCAACCAAGTCTGCTCCATCAAGTCCTAAATATTTTAGCCGATAATATAAATTTCATAGTACTGTAGGAACTTTTTAGAAGTGTACGCAATATTGTGAGAAAATAGTACCACAGAGACTATAGTGAGATCAGTAAATGTACGCATTATTGATGGTATTTGCAAGTCTAGTTCAAAATTCTCAGGAAAAGATTCATGCTGTATCGATGTAGATTCTAAAACAACATACTTTAATATTTTACAATCAAATATTTGTTTTATATTTCTGTATTTTGGACCATATTTTATGTTATTTTAAATTTCATTTTAAACATATATTTTTCATTAGATTGAAACACACTCTAGAAAATTGTTTTTTTTTTTTTAAATAGTATGTATAATTATTTGAGAGAAATTATTCGTTTTTATTTGAAGTTTTGTTGTTCAAGTCTCCAAGATTTTAATTAATTTTAGATAATGAAAATCAAGTAATCATGGCTATTGTGGTGTTTTACAGTCTTTGTCACATCGTTACTTGGTCCACCCGACGGCAGAAGAAAGTTATCTCATTGCGTTAGCGACTACATAACGGATGTACGAAGAGCTCTACGAAACATTATGAAGGGTCGTGGAATTCAGGGCGTGTACTAAATATAAGAGAAAATGTTCAAATATTGTGAGAAGAAATCTGCCTGCAGAAAATGTTTGAAAAGATGTCTAATTTTATTCTGACGGTGCTAATTGATGTTTGGTGGAAATATTTCTCAAAAACCTGCTCTTATAAAAGTTTAAGGAACAAAAATGATGTGTACATTATTATCAAGGTCTACAGTAGTCAGTAAGACTAGTTCATGCCACAGAGACCAAGAATCTTTACAAGAGTTACAGCAGTACATAGGGTGGTGAATACAATACTTAGATAATAGGTTTATTTTGTTTGAATTCTGTAGTGTGATAAATTTTGTTTCTTTGTGCCGATTGTTGGATACATGTTAGTCCATTTGTGTGATTTTTATTATTTTATTTGATTGATTTTAAACACATTTCATACAGTACAATTCAAAAAATATTTTCCAATTGTGTTGGAATAATAAAAGGCCTTTAAATTCAGATTGAGAGGTAGAAATTTTAATTAATTATTAAAAATAATTTTTTTAATTACAATATCTAAGCCAACAAAATTGTAATATTAGTTGCCAGCTTGTTAAAGTAATCGTAGCTATTGTGGTGTTTTGCAGCCTTTGTCACAGTGTTGCTTGGTCCACCCGATGGCAGAAGAAAATTGAATGTGTGCGTTAATGACTACTTGACGGATATACGAACAGCGCTACGAAAAATTATGAAGAAACGTGGTATAGGGATTGAGGGAGTGTACCAAATGTGAAGTTTACTAACTGAAAATATAATCAAAATTTTGCCTACCAAGTAAAAAATGAAGCTGAATAAAGGAACTATTATTGCGAGAGTATTGTATACTCGATGTGCTTCATCTTTTTGCGAAAGAAGAATTTCTATACAGTGCGATTTTGCCAGAAAGGCCAGTAACAAAAAAGCAAAGAATACTGTGCGAAATATTATGTTGTGTATTAAGAAAACTGTTTGGTCCATTTTTGTAACTATTTATTTTGCTTTTTTTTCACTTTCGTACTAACAATTTTAATTAACTTTTAAAATTAAGAAAATCGAACTAGTATTTCAAAGTAATCGTGGCTATTGTGGTGTTTTGCAGCCTTCGTCATACTGTTGCTTGGTCCGCCCGACAGGAAAAGAAAATTGAATGCGTGCATCAATGACTGTATATCAAATACACGTACATCGCAACGTCACATTATGAAGAGGCAAGGACTTCTGCAACAAAATGTGGATTTTACTACGTGAAAATAAAACTGATTCTGAGAATACTTTTTACTTTAAACCTGTCTGCAAATGCAAGGGAACAATTTGGCTTCAGTGGTAGAGGTTGTGCTTGAAAGAACGAAACAATGCTTTTAAAAAACTCTAATGCGGTACAATAATGGTCTAAATATGTTAACAAGTGTTTCATAGTCATGACAAACAAACTAAGCTGAGGCAAACAGTACAGGATTACTTGCGTCGTTTTAGTGAAAATATTGTTGGAAAGATGCAATGCTTAGCAGTATTGCTTGAACTTGTTTATTTATTTTGTTGTAGTTAGCTGTATGTGTTACATGTATATTCACTTTGAGTTCTTGTTGCTGAACCCATTAGTTGAATTCAAGTTCCAAATCTCTTCATTCTCTATCTCTCTACAAATCATGTATGTATAGTCTACTAGCAGTAATAGAACTTTTTTGTTGCAAACAAAAATGATTCCCTTCTCACTTTACAAAAGATGTTTTCTAATACTGTACAGTAATGTCAGGCCTTGTATGTGTATATCGCATAGATTTTCATTATTTATCTTAAAATGTAGGGATTGTTAAAATGTGTTTGTTATGTCCAACCAGCAGCTGAAAAGATGTACCTTTCTTAAATTTGAAAGACTTTAGTAATATATGCTGTTTTGTATCTTTCACCACTGACAGAGTTTGTAGATAATAGTCTTGGTCCAACAAGTACAAGGAGAAATTTAACTCAGTGCATCAGTGACTACATAAGGTCTGTTAGAGTTGGCCTACTGAATAAAACGAGACGAGGACACAACAACCTCAACGTATGGTACTCCTCTTAGGTAGGATAGACATTTTACCATTATGGTCTGTTAGTGTTAGATTCATAGGTAGGAAAAAAAAGGGGGAAATAAGCAATATCAGGAAAGGAAAAATAGAGCAAGTTTAGGACTTGGACTTACGTTTTAACAAAGTCGGTTGTGTTGAAAGGCATAGTGTAGTGTATATATTTTAAAGCCTCTCGGACAGATCAACGAGGGTAATAGTCGGTGTTATTATCTCCTTCAGCATTGCATCGGACATCTTTAGGGTTTTGATTTTTTTTTGAAGATCAGGGACAATTTGATTCATGGGTCCATTTAGGAATTATTTTGATAAAGGTTCACTTTAAAAATGTAATGATTACATCCATCTGACACAAATCAAATTTAATATTACCAGTGATTTTATCCCATTTCAGAAATTATAATTATTTATCAGATATGATGATATTTAGTGTCTTATGTCTGAAAAAAACTTTACTCGACCAATGGTATGATTTATCAGATTCTTAATGTTTAATTGATCAATAATTTGCATATATGTAAATTAGTCCAGGTGTGATTTTTTTATGAATGTTTTAAATATTGAACATAATATTTTTAGCCAAACTTTACTTGATCAATGAAATTCGGCATGATTCTTATTGCGGTAATTGTTAAAGATTAATTTACCAATAATTTGCATATAATGTGAATTAGTCCAGGTGTTCTTTTTTTTTTTTGGTTCTAATACGGCTTTCCTTTTGCTTCTTTATGCAGTGTTCGTCCGGTCCCTTTTTGAGGTTACCACCAAACAATTGAACATTGTCATCAAAAATTTCATATTCAGTGAAAAGCGACGACGCAAAGGAAGGCATGGAATGCTCTATGGAACAATGAGCGGGAATTGGTTAGATTAATTTAGCAGGGTCTAATTTGCATAATAGTACATTTACAGTATTTAAAGCAAACAGTTTGAGATTAAAGGCAGAATATGTTTTGTACATAGGAGGTTATTTTGAATTAGTGTTACAAATTTGTTTATAGGTTTTTCTTAAAATGACACTATTCTACTGGTGCTAGGTACAGTATTAATTTGTGTTTAAAAGGTTTTAACTGAGAGAGCGTTTTTAATATTCGAAAAGTTTTAGAAGAGAGTTCCAATGTTCATAACAGTCTTTTTACCATTTTTTTAAAACAGTTCCAATTCGTATTGAATTGCTTGTCTTTCATTCAATGATTAATTATTTCTATTTTCTTGTTGAAGTTAAATTTTGTATTGATTTACTATCATAATTTTAATGAATAATAATGTATATTAGTGATTATATTTTTGCTTAATCAAATTCTAAAAAACCTTTATTCATTCATCAAATGATATGTCAGTACCATTAGTATTTGGAGTTTTTGTTTTGTTTTTACTTGACTGATAGGCATGTCAGTGAAAATAGCTAAAACAAAAGCATAACCATTTCGCCAAGCAGATTGTACTCGGTGGCGTAACGGCTATGAGCGCTCACTGGCTAAACCCAGGGGCCCTAGAGATTATGGGGCCCCTGAGCAGTGCCCAGAGGAAAGAAACTGGGATTAAAATATGTTGAAAAAGGCTAAAAACGCCCAAGGCCTCCAGCGTTGGAGGGCCACTTAGGGTTCCTAAACTAGGGGCCTCTGCGCTGCGCCACTGATTGTACTGTACGTAGCCAGATTTTAATGTTAGTTTCCTTCTCCTCTTTATATAGTGTATACCCAGCTAGTCTTTGCAGTGGCTACAACTAAGTTGAATACAATCATCAAAGAACGAATATTCAACGTAAGACGGCAGTTAGAAGCGTCGCACGGCTCGTATCAAATGTATTGAATTCGGACCAAAATTAAATCAAATTATTAATATAAAATTTTAAAACAATATAATACAGTTACAACTATTTTCCACGGTCTAATTCATCATAATTGCCATGCCACATACAAATAAATTTCTGGTTGTATGGGAATACATTTTCCTTAAATATTATAACATCAGGGAAAGAATAGTTTTTCAGTTTGATTTTATTAGTTTTGTTTATTTTTTTTTGTCTGTTAATGTATCAAACCACCTTATATGGCACTGTAGTAGTATGGTTTTTTTTCCCGATTCTTTAGTATCAGATCATAATAATAATATTAATAATAACTTGTCGTCTATTAATTTTGTTAAACTATGTATTTTATACCACCATGGTTAAACCATGTGTTGACCTCAATGATAAAGTAGGATATTATTAACTACAAAGATCTATTAAGATAAATAACTTATCGTAATATTAACTAATAATCTCCACATTGTTATTTACTTGTTTTTTCTGTTGTGTTGGTTTGGGATCATAATGGTTTGTTCATATTTTCTGCCTTTGTGATTGTGTCATTTTATAAAATGTACATGAGGCCTATGCGATTATATATTTTAAACTAATAATAGACTGCAACTTGTTTTAACTGATAAGGAGTTCCAATATGTCACATTTTAAAACAATCAATTTAATGATTGCTGGCAAAACTTGATGATTTTAAATCGCCATTAGATATTACAATACATGTACAGAAGGATTTGTTCAATTTGGAATTCCAAGAGAACATTTGTATATAATAAATTAAATTTGTCCAATTGTTGTTAAACTATTTTACATAAAAATGTTCAAACTTTTGAGAATAAAGTTTAAAATCGAATTAAAATAAGTTGTAGTTTATGAGATCATTTATTTCAAGTCCTCTGTGTTCTACAGCTTATACTCGCATCATCCACAACGTCTTAGACTCGAAACAGAACTTAAGAATCAAAGAATACATATTCACCTGCAGACGGAGTCTAAACACCAGCCTCAGGAGGGAGGAGCTGGAAAACCTGAGCTCTGGACAGTTAGCTGAGGCTGAGCAGGTGGAAGAGTCTTCTAGGACCTCGGCAAGCCTTTCTACCGACCAGCAATCAAGAGATTGGACAAGTCAAGAAGGGGTTGTTATTAAAGAGGAACCAAACTTTCTAGATGATTTTTATCAACTTTTTAAAGAAACTGAATAGAGATTAATTATACCATGGAGATATAAAGCTCCATGATTATACTTAGTCAAGATTTTGCTTTGTTATCTTGAGTGGGGAGGCTAGAGAACATTTTATTAACATTTTTGATTAGCCATAACTACTGAATTTGAAAAGATAGATTGTATTGCATGGTAAATGCGTAGGAATAAGGTTGCATTGTGTATAATTTGAATATTCTACATACACTGGCAAAATTTATACTATATTTAGATGCATGATAAATTCATATCTGTGAAATGTATTGCAATTGAGAATTCTGAGTGTTACTGTTAGTGAATGAGATGTTTGTGTGTATGGTACAATGGTGATGAGAATTGTTTGTGAACTTCAAGAGATTATACCTTTTGTTTAGCCTGCCTGCTGTTACAGTACTCAGTTGTTGACACTCTTGAGTTCGCAATGTTTTATTACTTTCAATCCTGATAATGTATTAGATTGATGCTGTTTAATTATTTGTGTAATGTATCTTAATCCATATTGCATGTCTGTAAATAAATTTAATTATAAACTTTTTATTTAAATAATTGACTACCAAAAATTATTCTGCTTGAATGTTTGTCATTAGAATCGTTGTAAGGGTGTGTTCACACGTACAACGTAAGACTGGGGCGTGGCTTGTAACTGGAAGTGACTGTTTATCTGTCTTTTTGTCATCTTGTTTGGATAAAGTTTGATGTACATATGCAAGTAAATTCAAATTCAATTTGGTGCTGTAATTAGCTGAAGCTGAACTATTGTTTAAAAAATACCACCAGCATTCGTTGCTAATAATTGGTGTTATTTTACTTGGGACCACAACAACTGTTACTGTAATTTAAATAAAAATGAATATATTGATATTTCGCTTTACTTTGTCTAATGGTATGTTCACATCTACAGAATTATGGTTTTGTGTCATGTGCAAATTTAATGTGGCATCATAATCACAAAGTAGACTCGATCAAAGATTAATTTTCTCTTCACATTGTTTATTTATGTTCTTATCAGGGATAATTAAAGGTGCTACTAAAAGTCAGAATTTTCTTTTTTGTCTGCAAGTTCCAATATTCTATGTAGAAATTATAATAAATGGTTTTGTAAATTCCATAATTTGTGTCAACTCTACTGTAGAACTTTTGGGTTACAATTCTGTATAAAAAGTTGTACTACAGTAGTGCGTTTTCGTAGTTTTGTGTGGAAGTCTGATTGGTAATGAATGTTCTTGTTTGTTTTATTTAATATTAGGTTTATTGCTCTGCCTACTACATTTTTCTTGTTACTTCTGTCCCATTTGTAAGACAACAATGTGTTGCACCCATAATGCATTGCATTGATTGTAGTATGTGTGTATGCTGTATTACAAAACAATAAATATACATAAAAGAAATCTAAGCATTTTAAAAGTATTCTGCCGCTTTTATTAGCGTATAATACTGTGTGTTAAAATCCCATCTTTTTGTGCACAATATACATTACATGATTCCTCACTGCATTATACATATTATATACTCTACTTCCAAATGATAAAGTTTTGCATCTTTTTGTACTATCCACTATAATATTCATTTTATTGACAAAAGTGTTGAATGTGTCCTATTGCTGTTTTTTCTACAGTGTTCTTTTATGACCAACATGGTGTAGAGAAGTCCGAGTCGATGCGTCTTATCGGTGTGTACCTCCGCGACATCCGCAGGCCCCGGGCGAAGACAATCAAACAATCATTCCAATTTCTCCCATCATGATTTTTGCTAGTTAGTCAGTTCTGATTATTTCATAAAATATTTAGCTAAAATTACAATTTTTATTAATAAATGCTGTATTAGGTTGTATTATACTCTAATTCTGGTTCACTCTGTAATTGTCAAAGTATCGTTGAGCAATGGGAAGAAAAATTGATTTGTTTGAACTTTTCGCCTTGTGATAAGGTTATTATAAAGTCAGATTGAGTTGTGGGGAGGGTGTGGAGAAAGTGAGCAGTAGAAGTAAATATATATTATCTAGGTCTAGTACTAGTAGTATTTGTTACTGCTATGATCTTAGTTTTGTCTTTGGATTGGGGGAGAGTAGTTGGTGATAATTACAGTAGGTTGTACTATAGTAAGAGATAATTTTTGCATTTTTCTTGTATCCCATATTTTGTTTTTATTATGCTTAAGATAATGAATGAAACAATATCGTGAAAAATGAAGAATTCATCTTTATCAGGCTATTAAAATATTTTCTACCAAAAATAAGTCAGAAAATAAGTTCTCAATCAAATAACAAATTTCATTAACAAATAATTTACTGTTAATTTTATTAAAATTATTGATAATAAAATTTTTAATCTTGTTGGTGACATCCGATCTTGATATTTTTTCCAACAGCGTTTATTCTGAAAACGTACGCGGTAGGCAAACCGGAAACTGGTCGTATAATGGGCGTCTACTTACATGATATACGCAGATGTCGGGCCAGGAAAGCCAATCAAACAAGCGAATTTACATACGTGATTCATACTTACAAGTGTTGAATGAGTTTATTCATGGTTTCGTAGATTCGCAAGGTATTTCCGCTGGGGAATTGTAAACTAACTGGTAGTTAATATCCGTCTATTATTTTTACATAATTTTTCAAAAATGTTGATTATTTGTTTCTAAAGAAAAACTGCACTACTGTATATCTAATATCTCCCTTTTTACAGTTGAACCATTATTAAAGGGAAACTTGCAGGAACCAATTAAAGTGTCCCCTTAATAGAGGTCCCCTTAATAGTTAACCAGTGCTATAAAAACATATATTTACCCATGTTTGTTTCATGGGAAAGTGTCCCCTTAATAGGGTTGTTTACTGCCTAGGTGGTTTCCTCAAGGTTCTTGTATATACGCCCAGACTTATTATTAATCACAACAGAGGTTGTAGACATGTTCTTATGCTGACGCAACTCCTAGACAGCATGTTGTCAAATAAAAAAAATGAATACTCCATGATGCAACATAAACGGAAAGCATTTTTTTGATGAGATTGATCAGTTAGGGATATTCCATTTGGCCTGGTTCCAGCCTGGTGACTGGTAATAAAATAATGCTTCCTGTCACCATATTCGCTTACAAGAACTAGTACTCTCTTAAGCTCTGTTGACACTATATCAAACTTTATGTAACAAAAAAGTGTGATGTGCCCAAATATGTAAGTGATATTACATCATCGTGTCCGTATATGGACACATCACATGTTTTTGTCGCATAAAGTTTGAGAGTGTAGACAGAGCTTAAGACCAAAACAAGAATGAAACTTCATTGTACACGTTTCTAGCCTATACACTTAATATCCTTTTAATATGTTTATTGTTAAATGTACAAATTGTAAATAAAACATTAAAATTCAATTCAATACTCATTTAAATTGCATTTAGTGCATCAACAATACTGTATAGTAAAAGTGTATTGTATTTATCTGTTTTGTTTTATAATGAAGAGAATTCAAACAAAAGAACAGATGTTTACTAGGAAGCCCAGCGTTTTAATTGTTAATGTGTTTGGCATTGTTGGTAAACAGGAGGTAGTCAACATGTAATTGTAGTAGTTTTCCATTTTGTTGGAGTCTATTGAAAATATTGTTTCTGTAGTTGAACAGCATTCTGTAATTGTCATTAGCATAATAAAACTATAACTTAATAAAATGAAACTGTTGTTTACCATTATAACACATATTTTCAATTGTAAAAATATATTTTATTATTAAACAGTAATAAAGAAACATAATATATCCCGTAATATTGGCGAAATTAATCATGTGAAACGATAAAATGGAGAAAGTTATATGAATTTTAACAATTTAAAGAAAAACATTTTAGTAAAATGAATTAGTTAATTGTAAATATTGAAAAAATAGCACACCATAGTAACTATTTTTTAAAATTGGGATACAAAATATGTTTTCTATACTTTTTATTTAAATACAGTATTTTATAAATTCAAGTGATATGTTGCTTGTAATGTCTCTTATTAATATACTCTGTTTCGTAAATATTTGTTTATAAAATTTGGAAGCAAAATAAATTGTTGAGAATGTGCAAAAAGTGGAAACTCTAGATTATTGGTCTTTTTTACTCAACAGTGTACTTTTATGTGAACTTTGCAGTTGAGATGACGGAAACGCGACGTTTGATCAGTGTCTACCTCCGTGATATACGCAAATTGCAACTACTCCAAGCTAACAAACGAGCCGAAGCGTTGTTGTTAGCGCAGGGATTCATAGAAGAAACATAAATTAGGACAACTCGGGTGGTAGACCTAACTGTTGCTTCTGGTGGTATATTTAGTTTTTAAAACATTGTGAAAGAAAAAAAACCCACTATATTCTGTGTTTTTTAACAAATGAGCGGAGGAATTTGTTGTTGTGAACACAACTGAATCATAAAGCTATAGGTGGCGTACAATGTTGTCTATCTGTATCTGTGAAGAAACAAACTAACATTGTAAATGTTACCACTTAAATTCTTAAAATACCTGTAACCATACATTTAAAGAGAATTTGTGGTTTTAGACTTTTGTATCTGTCTAAGAAAGACTTTAGTATATCTAGTGTTTATTCCCCTATTTGTTCATTGGTATAAATGATGCTTTAAATATTGTATGCATTGTTGGTAGTAGTACTATACATGAACTGTATTATGAGGAAACTATTATATTTATATTAGGGTGATAAGTTGGTTGTCTGCTTGTTGTTTCAAAATGTCTATAAGAAAAATACATTTTGTAATATCTGATTGATTGATTATTTGATATAGATTGATTGATTGGTTGGTTGGTTGGTTGGTTGGTTTGTTTGATTGATTGATTGATTGATTGATTATTACTTGGTTATTTGATTGGCTGTTTGCTCAGTTGAATATTAAATCTGAATGTAGTAACTCTCTCTCTCTCTCTTAAGGCACTTCCATTTTAAAAATGAAAAACCATAATTTCACCATTTCAAATCTCTAAACTGATATTTTTTTGACATTTTATGATAGAAAAAATTTAATTTTTATTACTATTATTATTATTTTATATGGCTAATTTTACATACTGTACATTTGAGGATTTTTCATTTGATTTAACAGTCTTCACCATAAAATATAGATGGCTAATTTCATATCCAAACATATTTTTATATTTAATTTTCTTACATACATTTGAGGATTTTCCATTTATTTGATATTTTTTTCTTCAGCATTCTTTCAAGATACATATGCAATAGACAAGATTGAGTCCCGTAGGCTTATGGGATTCTACTTGCGGGATATACGTAAACAAGATGAACGCAAAACATTACGTGGACAGAAATTTGCTAAGAATACATACATCGCCAAAAATTATTTTCAGTGAATGATCGGCCAATGAGAGGCAAGAGTTACTATTTTTTATTTCAAACGTTTATTATCGGTTCATAAAGCTAATTTTGAAAAAAATTAATACAAGATTTTAAAAATAAACAGTAAATTTGTCTTCTTGTTTTCTCGGGGAAAACTTGTCAGCTAACGCATTGATAAATTACTCAGTGAAGAAACTACAATTTTTTATTATTTTACAAATGACAGCGTGAAGAGTTCAAGATGGCATTGATGGAGGGGGTGGGGGTGGGGGGGTTGTGTGGTTTAGCACATTTTTGACATGTTATTTAAGTCTAGAGGAATGATGCTTTTTAAATAGTTGTACTGTGGTTGCAGCAATATACTCCCATTCTCTCACGTGTCATATCTTCATCACTTGGCAATATCTTTTGTTATTTATTTGAACAATTATTATTTCATTTTCAATTCTCATTTATGAATATGAGTATCATGGATGTACATGTACAGGTCATCCATTTTAAATTCATCTCCACCTAGGCACAATTAATTTATTCGAACCTTCCAGCTTACAGTAGTTAACCTGGTACCTGCCTATGAAGCCGCTTTCTTTACCTCTAGTACTATAGTTACTACTCTCACTAGGCCTACTACTCTTTGACAACAATCCTACTTGGTACGTTTTAGCCTGTAGTAATTATTCCATACAGTGGTTTACTGTCGGTTTTATCAGAGATATGTTTCTGGTTACATTATAACATTCTCAGTGTAGTAGTATGTTTATGGTCATTTTATCATGCTATAACTTATAAGTTGGTTTTATTATTGGATTGCAATATTCTAAGCTCTTCAATATTATTCATTTTGGTTTTTCAATTTCATGATGATGTTTTCCACTGTCCCTCAGTAGCACTCTGTCTATTCCTGGAAGTTATGGCATGTGGTTTAGCACATTTTAACATTAAAAAATTGATTGTACTGTTATTAATAATCAATTTCATTTGAAACACTAATGGTTGTTGATCATACGTGTTTGATCCACAAAAAAAATGACTGGGGTAATAATGTTCAGCGCTTAAAGGTTTCACAATATTAGGCGCTATATAAATCCAGGATATTATTATTATTATCATGTTTTCGCTGTTTTATTGTACCATTTTAAAATATAGGACTTTATTAACCATCTACAACCAAGTTCTCTGGAACGCTTAGGAGACCTTACAGTCATAATTTTCAAATCTGTAATTATGCTCTTAAAATTCCTACCGTAATTAGAAAGGTTTTTAAACTTTGTATGTAGGCCTAAATAGCTAAAATGCGGATGTTGTTTAGATGTAAATTTGTACAATAAGAAACTGTAGACATATTTATTTTTTTAACAATAATGTAATTGTTTTAGCTGACTGTAAATTTGTAACGATTATACTGTGTTGTTATCTGTTTTTAAATTTTGCTAAGTGCCTTATTAAAGGTTTATACAGTATATTGTTATAATTATTAATGTTTTATTTATTCCTCCTTCAGAATATCTGTATCGTATGTACAATGTCAGTTTCATACATACAGTGAAACTAATTGGCTTGCATCTCTGTAACGTAAAAAAATTGTTTCGCTTGAAAGCACGGAGACGAGAAGAGCAGTTAATTCAAGGACATTTTCCAGTATAATAATTTTAGTGATCAAAATACTTGATTCTATAAAGCTACACTATCAAACTTTATGTGACAAAAAAATGTGATGTGCCCATATATGCCGACATGATGATGTCATATCACTACCATATTTAAGCATATCACTTCCATATTTGGGCACATCACACTTTTTTTTGTCAAAGTGTAGACAGAGCTTAACATTGCATAGGATTAGGATAAATTGTGATAAAAACATCTATTAACAATCATTGTCTGTTGTTAAGTGTCTTATAGTATAAGTATTTTAACTATGAATCACAGAATTATAACAAATATCCGGTTGATTTTATTAAGGCCAAAAATAAAAATAATTTTTTGTTTATTATATATTATTTCTTCTCCAGAATATCTGTATCGTTTGTACAATGTAAGTTTCATTCATACAGTGAAACTTATCGGCCTACATCTCTGTAATGTTCAAAAAACGTATCAAAGAAAAGTACGCAGACGAGAAGAGCAGGTAATGCAAGGACTCATGCCAGTGAAAATTGTCTACAATATAAACTAAATATTCTATCATTAATTTTTTATGTCTCGATAATTCTTGTTGGTCTCTTTTTGCGCTGTGAGACGTCGGTAAACAGTACATTAGGTAAATGTGTATTATTTATTGAATATGAAATAAGATGTGATCAATATATTTTTTTATTATTTAAGCTGATCCTAACATCAGTACAAATTATTGTTATTATTACAATATTCATTGCTAATTAAAGGATAAACTAAGTTTTAATTGTTAATTAATTTATGTAATTTATGAAAAATGTGTGTAAATAAATTATCTTTTTTCTTATCCGTTTGAAAAAAACTCAATTGTTATTTTTATATTGTTTTATGTGTTTATTTCTGTATTTAAAAAGGTTTTGACTACAGAAAAAAAAAATATTCTCTGTATTAAAATGTATATAAATTTTTCTCTGAATATGAAACTGAATTTAACTTGAATCCTGTAGTTAGTTGAATGTACTCTAAAAATTGTGGCGGTGGTTTATGCTACCGAAACCAGTCATTACAGTTTTGCGATATTGAATGCAATAATTTAATACAGTCCTAGTCTGTTTCATGAGGTTTGTGGGTTTATCGAATTATCCAACTCAATTGTGATTAGTTGCTTTCAAAAAAATGTTTTCCAGTAAATTAAATAAGTAAATTAATCTATCACCAGTAAGTAACACTATAAATATTATTGCTAATAATTGTTTATTGCTAATAATTGTTGATTATGACCACCGTTAAATATGTATTTAATGTGAATATGTAAAGAATGTGAATAAAACCGTAATTAAGCTGTTTTGGTAGAAAATAAGGTATAATTCTGAGCAAGTTGTGTGAATGGGATTTTATTTTTAAAACAATACTGTACAAAATTTGTACTGTATATAGCATTTTAACCTTCCTGCATTCTCGTGAGACCACCTTTAGATGTACAGTAATATAAATATGTACACAATTGTAAACAGAAAGAAAATGTTTGAAAATCTAGTAAAGATTTTTTTTTACACTGCTATGTATTTTATATCTCAAAATTTAAGATGAACTTTATGAGTCACACTTAGGTTCATAAATGGATATACTAAAGTCTCTGATTGTATTCAGTTATCTGGGGGTGGGGGGGGGGGGCCTAGGGGGGTCAGACTTGCATTTTTTTTTTGTATTAAAGAGCTTGGGGATTAAGCTCTCAATTACAGCAAATGATTTTTTGTATGCATTAATATGTTTTATGATAATTTTATTGCTATGGTAATTTTAAACTATTTGATAATTATTTATCTAAATCTGTAAATACCATTGTGTTTATTTCAGTTGTCAAAATAATTTTAAAAACTTGCTTATAAATGATTTTTAATTGTTAAAATTCTGAAATAACTGGCCATTAAAATGTATTCATGGTTCAATTGTATTTATTTTTGTACATAATTGTTTGTAATGTTTCTTTTGTGAATAAAATAGAAAGAATAAAAAATGGTAATTTACCTCATTTGTTTATTTTGAAATAGAAATCATTTAAAAATCTAAATTTATAACATAAAGCAGTACAAACAGTGCTCGCTGATTCTCTGTACTCTCTAGAATTTCTACAGTATCATATGCTAATTCTATTTTTCATATGTGATGCATAATACAGGTGCAACATGTGGTGTGACACTGTATTGCAGAATTTGCCTATGATATTGCACACAGTATAATGTCATATGTGGAGATACAGTACACAGAGGGGACAATGCCATTAGCACAGCAGGCATCACCAAACTGATAAAACTTTATTGCAAAAATCACATTTATCGCGGATTGTTAAACGTTCTTTTTTAAATCATTCTGCGAATTTGTTTTTTGAAAGCGAGTTGTACGATACATATTTGAGGTCAGATCTTGATGGTAAGTACAGTACTGTAGAATCACATACAGTAGAACTCCTTAAGACACTTCTATCAAGGGGACACTTTCTCATGAAATGAAGGAGGTGAAATATACATTAACACTAACTAACCTCTATTCTAGGGCCAGTCATTATTTAGAGTACAGTTCATTAGGTCTAACGGTGTAATATTTGTTGTAAATTTGTGGGGGGAAATAATTTAAAGAAAGATTAACACCATGCTACAAATAAAGACTATAAAATTTCCCTTTTGACCACAAAAAAGCATGGATGGAGAGAACATCCACCATATAAAATTCTCTTGAATCATTTTTTGTTGGTTTCAACAGATGAATCCATCACACTACAGGATTTGTCAGCTGCAAAGGAACTTCTGGAGTCTGATGACGAAGAAGAAGAGAATGAAGCAGACTGGATGCCACCTGGAAAAAGTAAGTACTAGACGAATAGGGGGTTACCCCGGTGTACTAGTTCACACACAGCCACTGTCACAAACTCATTATAGTACTATACACTGGGCCCTCTGGGAGAACAGTCGTTGACTGTAGAGGCTACCCAGTATAAAGAATAAATAATAATAATACTCACATTACTCGTTTTGTTGAATGAAATAATAATTAAAAACAAAAATGTGTTTTGAAATAGGAAGAAAGAAAATGAAGATATCTAAATCAATTAAAGCAGTTGAAGTTCCCAAAAGGAAAAAAGCAAAGAAGACAACGGCGATACCGGAGGAGGAGGATTATGATGAAGAAGAAGATGAAGATTATGTATATGAAGGTAAACTGGTTGATCAATAGTCTTATATCACCACCCAATACACATACAGTCTAGAGACAAGAAGCAGCCTGCAGTGTTGTGTCTGCTGCCAACAACCTTATTCCCTTATAGTGTTTTCCAAAAGCATTGTCACACGCAAGCCAGAACCAGCTGAGTGGTTAGTACTTAAGCTTCTAAATCTATAGTGACAGTTTATTTTAGTGCGTTTGATGTAAGTGAATAGTATGTTATGCATGAGACTGTTGATGCCACCAGAAACGGCTGCATCTTATTTACTGACACTAGAAAAGATACCATACCAGAATCTGGTGCTTATTTAACTATATTCCATCAGATTCAAATGGTGGTACAGTGATTGGAACACATAAGTTTTTCATTAAAGGAAAAAAGGTTTGAATCATATATAAAATAAGGTTTTGCAGTACACCATGTCTTTAAGATATTCTTAACTTTACTTTATTTCCATTTTATGTAACAACATGGTGTATTGCAAAGCTTTACTTTGCAAACATCATGTTCTTTGTTTCGGTATTCTGGACCTCTTTTTAGTTAGTTATATATTTTATTCATTTTTTCAAATAAGGATCTGGCGAAGATGAAGACGAGGAGGATGATGATGAAGATGACAATGAATTTGTCTTGTACGAAGCAGAAGAAGCAAGTGAAGATGAAGAATCCGAAGTAGAGGAGGAGGAGGAGGAACCGATGGAAGAACTAGAATCTGAAGAAGAAGTACAAGTAAAGAAAACGAAAACAAAGAAAAAAGGAAAGAATAAGAAAAAAGGTATTGAATTTCAACAATTTATTTAAATTCACAATTGCTGGTTCGTGATGTTGTTTAAATATTCTTAATTTGTCTTTTATCATAGTCAAAAGAAACTATTGAACTTATTTCTCCATGTGTACAATAATGACAACATGCATATAAAACATTGTCATTCTCCCTTTTTTCAGATAAAAATGGAACAAAGTCGAATGAAACACCAAAAGAAATAGGCTCTGAAAAGAAGTGCACAAAAAATGTAAGTAAATATTGTGTTGATCCATACAGTGAATTCTGAATATATTTATTTGACCTAAAGCTCTGTCTACACTATCAAATTAGTTTGACAATTAAAGTGTGATGTGCCCAAATATGGTAGTGATATGCCGAAATATGGTAGTGATATGACACCATCATGTCCATATTATGGGCACATCACATAAAGTTTGATATTGTAGACAGAGCTTTAGTAATGGTCTCCTTTTCCTCATCGATCCCTTATCAACACATGAGGTCTCTTCCTCAATGCCCTTAATAAAAGAGTGACTTATTCTAATTATAGGATTACATTTTTATCCACAAATACACAGCACTGCTTTTATTCGATTATTATTATTATTAAAATTGTTTTACAGAAATCAATTGGCGACAATAAGGAAAACATTGAAAGGAAAGCCCTCGCAGAAACAAATATATTGACACCAAAACAAAAACCAAAACAATCGCCAAAACAAACACCAAAACAAACCCCAAAATCGGAGAAAAAAACACCAAAAAGCCAAGTAAAGAAAGAAGACAGCAGTCCAGAAAAGAAGTCATCCAACAAAAAACAGGTAAGACCCGATTCACATGTACATAAATCTTATAAACAACAAAAAACAGGCAACACCCGATTCACATGTACATGAATCTTATAAAATATATAAATAATCCTAACAAGAGCTGTATATATAAGTATAGTGTTTTTTTTTTAAACAGAAATCAACTCCACAGAAGTTAAAAGGTGGGACAACGATACTAGACTTGAAAGAAGGAGATGGACCTGTTGCCAAGGCCGGGAAAAGAGTAAGAATAATATAACAAAAAAATCAATCAATTACCAACACTCTGATAATCTATCAAAAAAAGTATATTCTTAATGTTTTATTCTTAAGTAAAGGTAATACCAAAATAGAATCTATGTTATTCGTTATGACCATTTACACACAATGCAGAGCGGACAGGCGGTTTCTGCTCAGAATAGATACATATTCTATGTGGGACAAGCTACGCGGTTTTCCGCTTACAGTTACCGCTCGTTTGTGTAAATTGGCCTTAAGGGAATAACATAACAATTGATTTTGGTTTACCTCAGGTGTTTGTTCATTACCGAGGAACTGTCGCTTCAAGTCAAAAGCAGTTTGATTCCTGTACATCAGGTTCAGGTTTCCCATTCCGTTTGGGAAAAGGAGAAGTGATCAAAGGATGGGACATTGGAGTTGAAGGTAAATAGCATGAATAAAGTTAAATAATTGTTTTAGTATTCATCTGTTTAACTTGTCTATAATATTAATCATTTTTGTACATATTTTATGCTGCAATGTATTTTTTTTTTATGGATATGCTTAAATAATTGAATAAAGATACCGAATATAAGTCTTGCTTTTCAAAATTCCAACTAAACAAGGATTAAGAGAATACGCAGACTGAGAGAGAGGCCCATGCACCCTGCCCTAGTTTTAAAGGTGAAAAAAGGGGACAAATGGGGTTTCTGGGAAATTTTTCCAACCCCTCCACGCCACCCCTTTCCAAACGTCCTCAGAAAAATGCAATATATCAGGAATATAAAGGTTTACTTTTTATTTTGAAGGGATGAAAGTTGGAGGAAAACGGAAGATTACCATACCACCACATCAGGGGTAAGCAATTATTATAAAATGTTAAGGGGCCAATGTGTGCTTAATTCTTAATTCCATTATTTTTAGTACTATTTATTTTGAAAACTACATACACCAGGGAAGAGCATCTCAATCTTCTCTGACATAATATTAGTTTAGTTTAAGAGAATGGAACACTACTAGAAAAAGAAATACATGGTAGGCCTAAATAGATGTAGAGGATAATAACTCATTGGCTTGACTAATGTCTGTGTCATGTAACATTATTTTCTTTGAACATTCTGTTTTTACATTTTTTTAAATTTTTCTGCAGTTATGGAGGTAGAAGAACGGGTCCAATTCCACCAAACAGTACCCTTATCTTTGAAGTAGAACTGAAAAACATCAAATAATAGAATATTAGGGAGGATTCATTCATCAACCAGATAGATTGATGTTTTATAAATACTAAACCATCATGTTCTAAGATTTTTACACTACTCTTGGAGATAGGGCCTATAATAGTGTTAAGAAAAAAATCAACTAAATGTATTAATTCCTCCAAATTAATTAAATGGTATTATAATAGCACAACCATTTTTCACTATAATATGCTTCTGATTGAAGAATGTGGTATTTACGAACGAAATAAAATAAAAGTAAAATTGCTTGACATGTTTGAGATATTATTTGTGAGTTTGTGAGAAGATATAGAAACAATGTATAGGCCTAGCCAATGAGCGCCGCGTTCTTTTCTTGAATACCGTTTTCACTATGGTGTGGCTTTTTGGCAGCTATTTTAAAATACTGTACTATAATTGTCTCCCAGTAACCCATTCAATTTTACGGTAAAATAAAATATGCAGTACTAATAGTAATAAAGCATATGGGTTTTCTATGCATTCTTTATTGCGCTTTCATCATGCGCATTTCTACGACACGGTGAAAAATGCAATTTCCCCGAAATGTTACCGCAACGTTTATAGTCTTCCACCGAAATCTACATAACAGTCTAGAAAAAGTTTTGGCGTTGTAAGGACCTACGAAAGTTCGAATAATTACGCAATCCCGACGCATCCATATTATTATTTTATATTGCAAAAGGAGGCGAGGCCTACAGTAGGCCGATACCATCTTTGCCAAATTATCATACATGTGCGTCTTATACGTTACGTATTAAAATTGTTTACAAAAAACTTTCGCGTGAAAAGCGTGAAGCGTGCGTAAGACGCGGACGCGCCTCTTTCATAGAAGTGTTTTGGTTGTGATTTCGATTACGACGGACTAATTTTTAGGATGTATTATTGAGTAACTTGCTGTACAATAACTCTCTACCACAGTGACATGTAAGCTAAATTGAATATTAATTTATACTATAAGCTGAGTATAAGATCATTTGAAAATGTTTTCAATAAATAGGCCTAGCCTAGTACTAGTAGCCGCATAGAGATGCGAACTGGTGACGTACGTATGATGTGCAGTTGAAATTGTGAATCCTTTTAAATTTCCCACACGCGTCAACCACTTCCGAGATATACTATTCTGGTTTAGTTAGTGTACTGTATAAATAAGAAGGCTAGGTCTCTCCCTAATTATTCTTCTTTGTTTTGAATTTAATTATACCAAACTTAATAACTACTATAAAATGCAAAGACATGAGAGAAGTTCCATATAGCTTCCAAGCAAAAAAAAAGGAATTCTGAGTAGTACCATATTCTCAAAATGATCATCATTACTTTTACTTATTTTTATTAATTGGCGTAGGTAGGAGCGACTTTCAGTTGGGAGGTCGGGATGGCGAAGGATAAAAGTAACAAACGAGAGAATTCCCGAACAAACGATATATCATGGAATAGTCGAATTGCACGATTTTTTAGCCAACGATTTTCACGTCTGAACTCGGAAAGTGACGAAGCAAATGCAGCCAATGCTGCTAAGAACACCAGCCACAGCTTAAGTGACAGGAGTACTAATGTATCTACCGCCAAACGGTCACTGAATTTTAGACAAACGTGTTCACACAATATGAAGAAAGTCGTCATCATTCACGACGGCTATCCATCAAGCCCTGAAAGACATTCAAGAAAGGAAAGGTTCCCTCAATCTGCAAACGGTGCTCCTAGAAGGAATATTATTATACCATCAGTGTCCACCATAATCGAAGAAGAAGAAGAGTGTACTCATTCCGTGAAGAGTGGAATCACTCCGACTGAAAAACGAGTTAGAAGGAGTGGATTCCTCCGTAACCATTCACATGGAGAGATATGGGATGCACGTGTGACTTGTAAACAATGTGAGGACATTCCACGGCAGTCACAACTGGACTAACTGTTGCACTGACTCTTTTTATAAAGTTTTTGATTTAATAAATTAATAGTGATCTCTCTCTACCATTTACGATAGAAACTACCATAAATTACAACAAACTTCAATTCAATCTAAATTGATGTTTATAATAGGCCTACTACTTGCGGCTGTCAAAGGGGAGCTGCTGCACGCTGGTCACCATCGTGAGCTTACTTGCTTAGGCTTGGTTCCCACTAAAGACGCAATGCAAGTACGTAACGCAACGGAAGTGATTTGACCAATCACAAGCGACGAAATAGCCAAACTGTTGATTGTCATTGGTCAACACGTTTGCATTGCGTCTACGTTCTTGCGTTGCGTCACTACTAGCGGGAGCCAAGCTTTATAGAAACAGTGAGCAGTTTCTCTCCTCTTCATTAACGTATACGAAAACAATCTCGGTTAGAAACGATTATAAAGTTCTGTGTAGCTAGTTTGTTTATGTTTTAACTTATGGAAATACAATCGGAACTTAAAATACGGTATTTATTATAATTTATATATAGATATTGATAAATTATTGTATGCAAAGCTGGTGTTACGTTATGATTTTAATGATTGGAAACTAGGCATATAAGCCTATAAAATGTGTTTCAATTCCTGATATAAATTATTCATTGGCATATGGCAAATCAATCCAACTCGTTCTAATCTACAGTACTGTAGTTTAATCATAATTATATTGATATAATATAACATGTGATTTCAGGGTTTATTGATTGGTGACAATAAATTGAACGTAATTAAAACGTAACGTAGAACGTAATAAAACAAACCCGGGTGGTGTTTTATTACAACTGGGGCGTAAATCATACAAATTGTCCCACTCTCATAACAAATCGCGGCAAATCATAATTTTGGCGCGAACAATTTTATTTCGGGAGGATGCTTAGGAACTAAAATTCGTGCCGATTATAGTCTTTGTGAAGTAGTCTTTCGGGAACGCCTTATTAACATTCACTTCGGCATATGGTATACAATAATACATTATGAATTAAGGGTCAGGTCTCCGTGATATAAATTCTGCTTCTGATAGCCAAGACGAATGTTTAAACAAGTGCTTGTAACAGCATACCGATCTATTAGTGGCATACGCGCTATATATAGTGAGTGGAACCGTAATTACATAGCCATAACATCGGCAGGGGTTCGAGGCTCACTCACTCCATGGTTCTGGTGGTAGAACGAGTCTTCTCTGAGGACTATAAACCGTAGGTCCAGTGTACACATCTAGTCTTTGACTGAAGAGGTCGCCGCAGTATAAATAAAATATTTCAATTCAATAGAAGTACGTATGTACGTACATCAAGAAATGCTGTAAAGTAACGTCACTTATCAGTATACATCGATATAATAGTGTTAATACCAAACTATGAGTAACGTGTCTCAAACTTATTTCCACTTAGTATATACTCGACTGTATTGTTGTTGTATTCGTCAGAAAACATGATCGTCAGCGACCGTAATAATTTTAAAATGCTATTCATCAACGAAAAACAATAAACACTTCATTACCAATTTTTTTAATATTTATTATGAATCAGCTTATAAAGCATTGATGATTTGAAATCTATATTAGTAAAATTTAATTTACGTCCTATGTATAAATCTAAAGTTTTAATTTCTTGGCAGACACCATGGACGTATCACGTTTCGTTGACCGTTTCTTTGGCCCATGTATCTCAGTTTGAACCTCCTCCTGAAGTCTTGTGAAGAATGTCTTTGAAGAAGTCAATGAACTCTTGTTACCAGATTTATCCTGAAAAATATAAATGTATTGATGTAATTTAATAAAAACAGATATTTATTTTACTGCTATACAATATTCTTCTAAAAATGTTCTTTCTACTCCTGGGATAAAATCATAGCTAAACCTTGGTTCCCACTAGCGACGCAATGTAATGCAACGAAAGAAAATGCCCTTCCAATAATTGTGTTTGCTCCCCTTCTGTGTGAAATCAAATCAGTGATGTTTGCAGCACTGTGCGTCGTCGGTTCCCACTTGTGATCACGCAATACAGCACTTTGCGTCAATACGTTCTAGTGGGAACCACGCTTAAAATTAAAAATGATTTCAAATTCAAATACCTTTACAATCTTTGTTGTTTTTGAAAAGCCTTTAGCCTGTTTCTGAAGTTCTTCCATCGATGCTTTCTGAGACAACTGATCCACCTTCCCTGCCTTGATCTTCTCCTCTAGCCTCTTCTGTTTTGAGAGTGCCTTGATGTGTTGCCGTATCTTTTTCTTTCGCCTAGATCGCTTCTTATCAGTTTCTGACATTTCTTCCTTAGATTTTATTTCACCACTACCCACTTTCATCTTTAAAAAAACCCCGAAAAACATTATACTCGATGGAAAACATGGGCGTATGCTTAGTGGAAACAAGGGCGTATGCTTAGTGGAAACAAGTGCGTCTACTTAGTGGCAACAAGGGCGTATGCTTAGTGGAAAACAGGAAAAATGCTTAATGGAAACAAGGGCATATGCTTAGTGGAAAACAGGGCGTATGCTTAGTGGAAACAAGCGCGTATGTTTAGTGGAAACAAGCGGTATGCTTAGTGGCAACAAGGGTGTATGCTTATTGGAATAACCTATGCATAGTGGAAAACACAAGTGAAAAGGGGGCTTAAAAGCTTAGTTGAAAACAGACATAAAATAGGGGCTAAAGACAAAAAAAAAAAACTCCAAACCTTCAGTTCTTCTGGGGCTAACAGATCAGAATCATTAACTGTTACTGGAGCAACATCCTCAACAGATATAGAAGGTATATTATGAACAATCTTAATCTCAGGTAATGGCTGAAAAATAAATACAAAAGAATAACAAATAAATATAAATGTATTAAATGTCGATTAAATGAGGTAAACCTATTAGCTGAATATTTTATATAATAGTAGATCAATAGTAGATATAATAGTAAATCAATACACAAACCAACTTGGATTGGAAATCTATGGGTGTAACTTGTCTGGATAAACTAACAAGTTTGAGAGAGTTGATATGAAAAGTAAAAATTCTTCCAAACACACCACATACAAAATGCCAGTGTGACGCCCCAGTGCCAGGCAATGTGAAAGGGATATTATAGGCTATTGTTAAGGCTCATTTACACTAGGATGATCGTACTAGTGTAAATGGGACTTTAGTGTATTCAGGTAAACTAGGCATGAAATGAAAATGACTTACTGGTTTTGGAATATAGTGAAAGTTTGAAAGTGCATCTAATTTCACAAACAAAGACTGCATCATCTTACGAATCTCGACGTGTTCTTTATTTTCTTCTTCCTTCTTTTCCTGATAAAATAACATTAATAAAATTGTTGTTAAAGGACATTAGTCTTAGTTCTTTTTCATCCAATAGGAACATTCATTGTTTCTCTGAACAAAGTAATTCAACTGGTAGGGTTTTTAGCCAAACACAGTCATAACAACCAGAGTTATGTAAGGGTGTGTGGCGCAGTGTGTTGGACGTTGGACTACTGATTGTGAGATCGCGGTTCGAATCCAACTTGCTTGTATCCTTAGGCAAAATACTTTACTTACGTTTGCCTCTCTCCACTCAGGTGTATAAATGGGTACCCGGTTAGAGCAAGACACAACTTTGCGCTGATTACTAGCTGCATTATGGGATTATGTTTCCATATGTGTTTGATGCAAAAAAATGACCGGGGTAATAATGTTCAGCGCTTAGAGGTTTCACAACATTAGGCGCTATATAAATCAATTTTTTCCAATCCATATGATCATTAGCTAAAGCGGACCAGAACATTAGGTTTCTGCACACAAGCCAGATGTGTACATTGGTCAGATATTTTGGCTGTGATTTGGCTGTGATTTGAGTTTAAAGGTGTTCCCATAATGGTGTCCCCATAATAGGGGCTCTACTGTATACATTTACTGTTTATTCTTTACCTGAGTTTGTTTTAAATATTCCTCTTCATATATAGCACTTAGACTACTTTTGCTCTTCTCCTGGTCAAGTGTTACTCGTTTCTTAAACTCATAAGCTTCTTCTTTCGGTTTTACTTTCCGCTCCACGTCATCCCATGCCTTGTCCTTTATTCGTTGGGTTATCAGTTCTTCTAAAGTTTGTGTAGTTTCCTCGGTGATAATGGGAGCTGTAGAGTAAGGATTTGACTTTATTTATGATCATAACTATGTGTAAAACCAGGCTTGCATTCTGGAAGATAGATATTCTGGGCTAACGCAATGGTGCCTGGTTTTGCAAGAGTTGACTTTAATAGTCTTAATGTTTTTTTGGTAAGTGACTACCCACTGTGCTGGATGTATGCTGCAATGCAAGTCCTACGCCCACAAGAGCCTGTTCAAACTGATGTTCCTTAACAAGATCATGCACTATTACTAACTTCACTATAAAGCTTCGTTCCCACTAGCGACGCAACGTAGCGCAACCTACGCAACGTAAAAAAATGCCCTGCATCAATCAAACCTGCGATGTTTGCAGCACTGTTGCGTCCTCGGTTCCCACTTGTGATTACACAATACAGCACTTTGCGTCGATACGTCGCTGCGTTGCATTACGTTTCGTCGCTAGTGGGAACCACGCTTAACAGTGCACATTGAATAGCCAATTATCCATAATTAATTAATAGATTTCATAAGCAAACAGTGATATCCACAAATATGGACATCTTTATAGTTCACTCTCTACCCCATGTGCTCTGATCTCTAGCGCCCTCTTGTTCCAGTTCCACATAAACCCTTTAAATGCTTGTCCCCAGTAGTCCAAACCTGGTATACACTAAGATGTACTAAAACTATTGAACTAAAGTAAAGTTACAGGCACAAGTTATAAGTAAATTCATAAGTACCTGGATTAGTGGTGACGTCAAATTGAATATCTTCTGCCAACAAACTGTTCTCGGGTCGTTTCAACGATGTCGTTTCTCCCGACATTTGCCATGGTTTTTCTGAAAGATTCGCCTTTTCTACCTCAGCAATTTTCTGTCTCAGCTAAAAAAAAATCAGAACATTTTTTCTTAGAATGCAAGGTAAGGTTTTAAACACAAGTCATTAGTCATCCTTAACCACCGATATCAGCTTCCTTCTGTGACCACTTTATTAATACAGTCAACTCTCCCAATACTCTCTGAAAACCGGAAACTCTCCCAATACCAGACTTTTCTTGAAGTACAAACAGTCCCAAATTCATTTTCACCATTATAAACACATTCTGAATACCAGACTTTTCAGAAACCAGACATATTTGGTCAGCCCAAAGGTGTCCGGAATTGGGAGAGTTGACTGTATAATTGAATAAAAGAAAAAACTCCTTCATCAATCACTATACTGGGACCATTGCAGCAGTATAATTGTAGCTTATTAGGTGAGGCAAAATACATGGTTAAAAGGCCATGTACTTTCTACACAAACTAATTTGCCAAGATTTTTTAAATCAGTGAATATCACACCATAGTCTTCGTGGTCACGTGATTCGGCAGTTGGACAAAATGTAACTGTATTTTTTAAGAACCTTTCCAAACAAACTCGGGAGTTTGCAAAGTTTGGTGAAAGTTTAATGAATGTGGAAATCATACGAACCTTCTGTTGCCTTCTTTCGTGGCCAGAGAGGTCTTTGTCTTCCTTCACACTACCCAGAATATCTTTGATATCTTCTCCGTCACTATCATCATCCTCATCATTTTTCACAGTTTTTTTCCTGTTTTGCTTAAAATATATTTCACTATAGAGAAAAAACATTCAGATTATATAAGAAAAGTGTCTACTTTAAAGACAATTATACATTTTTTTTGCATTTATTATTTTTGTTACTGTGAAATAGGTTTAATACAACATAATAATATTTGAGAGTATTTTTTACACACACAAAAATAAACCATGTTCTTGTCTGTTTATTGGAAAGCGAGTATTGAAGGATTGACTTGTAAATGAATCTCATTGGTTTGGTAACAGAAAGACACATAATCAGAATACAGTAGAAGCCCTATTAAAGGGAGACCCAAAACATTGTCCTCTAATAGGGATGTTAGTGTTCTGAAAGTTTCCTGAATATGGGTGTCCCAAAGGTCTACTTTACTGTAAATTAGAATAATGATTTGTAATAATGATATGTTTCATACGTTTCATCTGCATCTTCTAAATTTGTTCCCCAGTTTTCTTCTTCTTCCTCCTCCTCCAATTCATCTTCCTCATCCTCTTCATCCTCCTTCACATCTTCATCATCATTTTCATCATCTTTGAAATAATCTTTATAATGAAGTTCTCGTGCACTTTGTATATTTGGTTCCTGTAATGAAATAAAAAGCCATTTTAAAGACATACACTATATAAAACATTTTTTTTTACTATTTTTATTTAATATTTTAAGCTTAAATCAATATTAATTAAATTATTGTTTACGATAGATTAAAAAACACAGGATATGTACTAGAACAAGTAATATTTATTCTTTTAAATTGGAAACTGTGGGAACAAAGTAAAGTTGACTGTTTAAATACTCACATTATCAAGGTCTAGGCTTCCTTCCTCATCCTCATCTTCTGATGGGATATCTTCCCAATAATCTACATCATCATCATCATCATCTTCTTCATCATCTTTAATCTTATGTTTCCTTGCTTCTTTAGCATCCTCTATTTCCAGAAATTTCTCCATCTGCGATAACTTAAAGAACTGATCATCAACTATTGAAGGAGTCACTTTTATTTTCATTTGTTGTTTAAGATTTTTCTTACTCGTTCTCGTGCTTGTTGATGCTTCTCCAATATCAAAATCAAGCTCATCTTCATCATCATGTTCAACTTCTTGTAGCTCTTTTAATTTATTATCAAGTAGTTCTTCCTCACTGTCAATAAACTCTTCTTCTTCTTCATTAATACTTTCCAACTCTTCCTCATCCTCTCCAGTAATATCTCCAACTTCAGAAACGTCCTCATCCTCTCCAGTAACATGTTCATCTTCAGAAACATCATCATTAAATGTGTTCTTTGATGCATGACCAACCAATTTTAACCGTTTTCCGGCAGCTAACACTTTTGCAACTCGCTTCAAGTGAACCTGAAGGGCTGGTGTATTATGCAATTCAATTTGCTGCCAAATTTGTTCATCATCAAAGTTTTCTATTGTCAGTTCCTTTAATGGTCCAGTTTGAATGTCCTCCGGTTCATTTTGTTTACACAGATCAAATAATTGTTTTGTCAGATTTGTAAAAATTGAATGATTCTTTTCATGATATCTGTAAAAAATAATCAGTCGTACACATAAAGTTAAAAACACTAGATGCCTGTACTACTCTACTTGTATTCTAGGCTTTTTAAATAATAAATATAGTACCGTAAAACCTTGAAAATCTTTTTTAGGACTCTAGAGTGGACTTCTTTTTAAGAAGATACTAGATAGGCTACTCTTTTTTAAAGATTACTTTGCAAACTAAAGAAAGAGGGTGGCTTCTTTTTAAAATGAATGCTATAATAAGATAAGTGTAAAATGTTTTTGTAGTGAGACATTAACTGCAAATTATAGGCCTACATAAGCTTTAATGATTCACGGTTAATATATTATTAAGGGCCGGGTCCAAACGACCAAACATCCAGTCACCATATAATATTTCGGCATTTGCTGTTAGTTGAGATACTCAACTGAACCGTCTGGATAGGCCTAAAATTTAAGACGCTACCATTTAGCTAGCATAACAAATAATACCATAAATTATATTTTGACATACGCTACAAACTGTTCTGGTTTTGACGTTGCTGCATTGAATACGTTAGCAATACTTTGAAGTTCATTATTTAAAGCCATTCTATGTTTTTTTCTGACAACGTTAGGAAACACATGTGTTGTGTGTGGAGCTGGTTTGTGTTGAAAAAACATGTGTCCCGCCCTCTATAGTTTAATCAATCGTGATGACGTTTTACAGGCTGCTGCATAAATCCATGACGTGTTCACGTGGGGCCGAATTACCGAAAGAAAATTCTCTTTCGCAACGAGTCCTCCGTGGACTATAAGGTATATTTTTGTGTTCGTGAAAATATCCAAAACCAATCATGGTAAGTTCCTTTTCTGTTATATTTTTTGACATATATAATAATGAATGATTTTTCTAATCAACTATTAACTTATTTTTAAAAAATGTTAAATGATTTTTAAGATTTCAATGGATATAATTGTCAGAAAATCTATCTTCCGGTGTTCCATATTTGTAAGGGATCGATATATTGCACAATCGACGTGTAAGTTAAGAGGGTGGACTTTCAATGATAATAACTAGGCCTATAAATAAATAGACCTAGGCCTACTGTAATTCAACTTATACCAGTTACTTTATTTTAAAAAAAAGATAATTAATTTGAACAGAAAATATCAATGAAATTTATTGAATTTCAAGTGTTCCAATATGCGAAAATATTAGTAAAAATAAAAACCCTTTCTTTGTTTTCCAAATCCAAAACACCTGGCACTTTAATTTATAACTTTTAAAAGCCTAAAACTAGGTTTAGGGTCTATATGTATGATTATAGTAATAGGCCTAGGCCTAGGTCCTATATTTATAAGATTTTAGGTCGATATAGGCTAGGTTTGGTTGGTTAAACGAGACCTTACTAAATATAAAACTGAGTATACTAGTAGTATATGCTAAATAAAATGCAATATTTCTTTTACAGGTTAACTTTACAGTCGATCAGATCCGTGCGATCATGGACAAAAAGGATAACATCCGTAACATGTCTGTCATTGCTCATGTTGACCACGGCAAGTCTACATTGACTGACTCTCTTGTCAGTAAGGCTGGAATCATTGCTGGCGCTCGTGCCGGTGAGACCAGGTTCACAGATACACGCAAGGATGAACAGGACCGTTGCATTACAATCAAATCAACGTAAGATTAAGCAAGATTTGAGTGGCAATTTAATATTTGATTTTCAGCTTATGATCTCAATGTTTAGTTGTCTAGCATTTTCAAATTTAAGTTTTATTTCACTCAACATAAAAGAAGTATAAATCAAAAGGTATTTCTTTTCAACAATGCATTGTACAAGTAAGAACAACTTTAAGGGATGTTGGAGTAAAGCTGAACCACAGAGTTTTTGTAGGCGAAAGGGTACTACTGTACATCTACAGCCTTTTTGCTAACTGGATTTGAATTAGGCCCTCCCTATGGACACATGAGTCAGCAGTTTTTGAATAGTGTACAAAGTTCTTTAATTTGCACTGTACAAAACAATTGTAATTTGACAAAAATATAAAAAATATCTTTTTTTTAATACAGTTTATATTTTATTAAAACAAAGTACACATTGAAATGACACAATAAATAAAAAAAAACTATATATCATTTAAAGTCAAATCAATATATCTACCTAAAAACTAAAATAAACCGAACCTAGCCCTCTAAATAACCTCTTCTATCTTTTAGCCGCTTTGGTTAGGGACTGGTTCGACCATAAACAATTATAAAGTCTGTTTATACAACATTTAAAAAATGACCATCTTAAGAGGATCACCCATGCAAGTAATATTACGGGGTCTTCTGTCAATTCACTGGGGTAGCACTAACATTTCATTTTCTTTAGCCATTTGGCGAAAGTCAAAATATTTTTTTTAGTCAAATCAGTTTATCTATAGCCAAGATGGCTAAAGTTCAATTTTTTTATTTAGCCATATGAATCGGTAATTAGCCAAAATTAAAAATTGTTGAAATATAATAGTAAAAACGTTTTAGTTAATTTATCTATGTCAATAGATAGAATACACTGTTCCCTGAACGTTTTTGTAAGGCATTTGGGGAAAGAGAGCCATGCCTAAATCACTGTATATTTGATTTAAAAAAAATAATTGTTGTATTTTATATGATATGATCAAAACAATTGTTCAAATTGTTTTTAATCATACAGCATTCATGGAGTTATCAATTTAATAAGAAACATTTTACAGTTTTCTGAAATCCCCTGAACGCTATGTTATTTTTGTTTTTTACGCTTGGCTGGTGGCTTCCGTACCACGCGAAAATCGTGTCCTAAGACTTTCACGGTCACCCACCGTCACCGCCGCGCAGCGGGTGAATGTTTTTAAATTGGGTATGCTCAAGAGGTGCGAAAGTGCAGTAGGGGCCTAGGCCTACAAAATTATGTACGACGGTACGTCGTAGGCCTAATGCTAAAAATATTTCTAGCAAACGAACACTCGTATCGTTGTTGAACGTGCAGATAATATAGGCCAAAGCACAGGGAAAAGGCGTTTCTGTCGGGGGAGAAATTTATACCATCCCGGCTCGATTATTTATTACCCAACAACACAGAAGCCGCCGGCGGCCGGCCTTGCTGTTTATATAGTCCGCAATAAATGCACGTGTGTGTTTAGCTAAATCCCCGTTAGACTCTACCATTTCCCGAATGTTGTTTTGTTTACTCTACTGACGCACTGCACGCACGAGGAAACTTTATTAAGGGTAAAATATGAAACTACATTATTGGAGCCTAAAATGCATAACGCATAAATATTGATTTCGATAAGATCATTCATTGAAGATACTATGTTTTTTTTAATCTGAAAAGAACACCCTTATCGAAAAATAGACAATCCCAGTAAATAGCCGACCGTCGGCTGTCGAGTCGTCGATCGTTTGTGCAGCGCAACACGTGATAGTTTGGGTAGACTCCATCATCCATGTGTCGTGTAACGTCTGTCTCTCTGTGCAGTCTACCTCTGCTATCTCCATCATATTGAAATAACAAAGAGACGCCTGGTACAACGAAACAAGTTGACGCAAATGGAGCTCGAAGTAAACAACATGATAACGAACGAAATAAATGCTTGAAGATCGACAAATGGACCTTTTAGTTGGACTTTATGCTTTCGCCAAAATGATTATTTTATTATCTATTTTATCATATGTCATAGCCAAAATGGCTAAAGTAGCCGTTTTATTTTTCGCAAATCTGGAAACGTTTTCGCCCATGGCGACTTGGCGATCGGCCAGTGCGAGCCCAGATTCAAATAAAATATATGAAACAATAAAAAAAAAAAACACTAGGAAACAAAGACAAAACAAAATATAAATAACTTGTCACCATAATATAAATACCAATGATGGAATGGTTATCTTAACAAAATACTAGATTGTTATGCTTGCAATACAAATACCTAAATACACACATTTCATTTTTTGTTGTTGATACAGTGCAATTTCTCTATACTATGAATTGAGAGACCAGGATCTTCAATACATCAGTCAAGCCAAAAACGGTAATGGATTTTTGATCAACTTGATTGATTCACCAGGCCACGTCGATTTCTCATCTGAAGTAACTGCTGCACTCCGTGTGACTGACGGTGCACTCGTCGTTGTTGATTGTGTCAGTGGTAAGTGTATTTCATTTTCATTCGGCACAATACCCGACTTCATTTTAAGTATTTCTGTGACTATTGATAAATTAACTTTAAATGTTACTCAAAAAAGTGATTTGCGCATAGACTGTAGCAGTGGGATGCTTATAGGCACTTTACCCACACGGTAAGCAAAAACTTGTCATTGTGAACAATGTTTTGACATGTTATTTATGTAGGTGTATGCGTACAGACCGAAACTGTGCTCCGTCAAGCTATCAGCGAACGTATTAAGCCAGTTGTGTTCATGAACAAGATGGACCGTGCTTTGCTGGAACTGCAGTTGGAAATGGATGATCTCTATCAAACCTTCCAACGTATCGTTGAGAGTGTTAATGTAATCATTGCTACATACAGTGATGAAGATGGCCCGATGGGTAACATCCAGGTTGATACCTCCAAGGGTACAGTTGGATTTGGATCTGGACTTCACGGTTGGGCGTTTACACTCAAACAGTTCGCCGAGATATACAGCAGTAAATTTAAGATCGAACCACAGAAGTTGATGAAACGTCTCTGGGGTGACCAGTACTTCAACCCTAAAGAAAAGAAATGGAACAAAGTTGGAGGTGACGGATATGTACGTGGATTCAACATGTTCGTTTTGGATCCAATTTACAAGGTCAGTATTTTTAGGTTAAAGAGTATAGTTGTTTGTTTTGAATTAGAATCCAAGAACACAAATCACTAGTTTCTAGGTGCAGACAATGACACAATAGATGCATGCATGTCCTAGATCAGCACAAATTAAAAGCTCCCTATTCATTCAACTGTAAATAACAAAGCTTGTAAATAACGCTTAGTTTATTCGGTGCTGCTAGACGAGTACTGTACCATGTGATAATTGCTAAGCTCTTGTCTACACTTACCAAATTTTATGTGGTGTGTCCATATACGGACACGATGACACCATATCACTACCATATTTGGGGATATCACTACCATGTTTGGGTACATCACACTTTTTTATACTTGTGTTTTCAGATGTTTGATGCCATCATGAACTTCAAGAAGGATGTTACAGCTAATCTGCTAGAAAAGCTCAACATTAAGCTGACCTCAGATGACAAAGAACTTGAAGGAAAACCTTTACTGAAGGTAAATATGTTCATTGATTTATCGGTTGTCTTCTAATAAAAATATGAAAAGACGAGCCAGCATTCCTGAAAATTGAAAAAACAGTCATTGAAGTTTAGGGACTTATTTAATACTATATATTAATAATTGCAAAAAAGATAATTGAATGATAATAACAACATTTATTCAACATCAGCAGACAGTTTACATAGTTTATGGTCAAGACACACAGAAGCCAAAGTGGCTTGTCTTTGTAGTCCCTAAGCATAAAACATAGACGGACACATTACAATTACAAAAATGGCAATTTACACTAATTGTAAATGAATTTATCTTGTATCATTTTATTTTACTAATAATTGCATATATATATATATGTTATACCTAGGCTGTGATGCGAAAATGGCTGCCAGCTGGTGATGCTCTACTTCAGATGATAACCATCCATCTGCCATCACCTGTCACTGCGCAAAAGTACCGAATGGAGCTCCTTTACGAAGGACCACACGATGATCCTGCTGCTCTTGGTATCAAGAACTGCAACGCTGATGCACCACTTATGATGTACATCTCCAAGATGGTACCAACATCCGACAGAGGACGATTCTACGCTTTCGGTCGCGTTTTCTCCGGTACTGTAGCTACAGGCCAGAAGTGCAGGCTTATGGGACCCAATTATGTACAAGGCAAAAAGGAGGATTTGTATTTGAAACCAATCCAGAGGTAAGCATTCTTGCTATGTCTACTCCCATACACCAAACCTGTACTACTAGCCTCCTTCCTAAGTATGGCTAGCCTAGTAGTAAGTTGGAGTGGAAAGGTGGTAGTGTAGTGATGGTATACATGACTTAGCCCCACACAAAAAATTACTTGTATATTGTACGAACATACACATTTTTCCGTATACATCTACAAACATAAAGGACAACAAATTGTATTCTCTTTCAATTGATAGAACTATTTTGATGATGGGACGTTACATCGAGCCCATTGAGGATGTACCTTGCGGTAACATCGTTGGTCTTGTTGGTGTTGATCAATATCTTGTCAAGACTGGTACCATTTCAACTTACGAAAAAGCTCATAACTTGAAGGTAAGTTCGCAACAGTTTACCTACCGTGTAAAACTTCAAAAGCCATGATTTTTCTTACCATAAAGGTCATTGAAAGTCACGGAAATAAACTCTTAAAAAAGGGTTTGTACTCTGTGTTTATAACGTTTAAAAAATGTATGCATTAGATAATATATTCATATATTAGCCCAATAAGGTTGCTTGCTTGGTCCTGTTGAATTGTTTGATATAATTATTGATGTTTGATATATTATTAATTAAAACAATTTAAACTATGCCCATATACTCCATATACCTTCCATAGTATAATTTAAATTGTGTCTTTTGATATCAAGGTTATGAAATTTAGTGTGAGCCCTGTTGTACGTGTTGCTGTTGAGGTGAAGAATCCCTCTGATCTACCAAAGCTCGTCGAAGGCCTGAAGCGACTATCAAAATCTGATCCTATGGTACAATGTTCAATTGAGGAGTCTGGAGAACACATTGTTGCAGGTGCTGGAGAACTCCATCTGGAGATCTGCCTCAAGGATCTGGAAGAAGATCATGCTTGCATTCCTCTCAAGAAATCTGATCCTGTAGTCTCGTACAGAGAAACCGTCAGTGCGGAGTCCGACAGAATGTGTTTGTCTAAATCACCTAACAAGCACAATCGTCTATTTATGAAATGCGTCAACATGCCTGATGGTTTGCCAGAAGCTATTGATAACGTAAGTATTCACAATTTCATATCCATGCAAACCATCAGTACAATATACTGTAGATAATAATCATAAATAATATTAATCATATATAATAATATTAATAAATATTTATAAAGCGCTGTTTAAATAATGTACGGTTTATTAATCATTTATGGTTTTCAATTCAACCTGTTAGTGGCGGTTTCATTGCTGTTGGTTGTCAACTGAATAAAATAAAAAATAAAATATGTACATTATCTTTCTCAGGGTGACGTTACGCCAAGGACTGACCCTAAAAGCAGAGCTAGATTCCTGGCTGATACGTTTGATTACGATGCCACTGAATCGCGTAAGATCTGGGCTTTTGGACCCGACGGAACAGGACCAAATTTGGTCATTGATGTGACAAAAGGTGTGCAATACCTGAACGAGATCAAAGACAGTGTTGTTGCTGGATTCAACTGGGCAACTAAAGAGGTAACACTTAAGAATAAACTTATTTTAAATTAAGAATCATCATCATCATCATCAATCAAAAGCTTAATAAAATAATTTTTGGCAATTCTGATATTTGGGAATAGCTAAAACTATGTGATTATTGTTGAATTTCTTGAAAGGAAAAGGTGATGACAATGTAAATTGTTGTACAGTTAAATGATGGGCCTGTCTATAAACAGTGGACCTGTCTATAATAATAATATCATCCTGGATTTAAATAGCGTCTAATGTTGTGAAACCTCTAAGCGCTGAACATTATTACCCCAGTAATTTTTTTTCATCAAACAAAACAAAACATACTCCCATAATGCAGTTAGTAATCGGCATAAAGTTGTGTCTTGATCTAACCTGGTTCCCATTTATACACCTGGGTGGAAAGAGGCAAACGTAAGTAAAGTATCTTGCCTAAGGATACAAGCAATGCAAGGAGAATTGGATTCGAACCTCAATCTCACGATCAGTAGTCGAACGTCCAACACACTGCGCCACACGCCCTTGCACTATAAACAATGGACCTTTTTCTTTTATATACTCCAGGGTGTACTATGTGAAGAGAATGTAAGAGGCGTACGATTTAACATTCATGATGTGACACTGCACACAGATGCTATCCATCGCGGAGGTGGACAAATCATTCCAACTGCCAGAAGAGTTCTTTATGCTTGTATGCTGACTGCCCAACCCAGAATATTGGAACCTGTCTACCTAGTAGAGATTCAGGTAAGCTTACTTCCTCTTGTGTACTGACTGCTAACTGGAAACGTTATAGGGTGGGTGTCGACAACAAAATGGATTCTTTTCTGAATTTAGCCTGCCCAGCACAAATCTTATTAAAACAAAATTCTACTAGCAAATTGGTAGTCTGTTTGGCTAGATTTGAAAACTGCAACCCTGCTTACATTAAAAGCATTTTAGAAAACATTTATTTATATTTTAAATACATTTCCATTACTTCTCTAGTGCCCGGAAGCTGCTGTTGGAGGTATATATGGCGTATTGAACAGACGACGTGGTCATGTCAATTCTGAGACTCAGACCCCCGGAACACCTATGTTTGTAGTCAAAGCTCACTTGCCAGTCAACGAATCATTTGGTAAGTGGATAGTAACAGTGTTTGTTGTTGCTCTGTCAATACTATCAAATTAGTTCAAATATGGTGGTGATGACATCATGTCCATATATGGGCACTTCACATTTTTTTGTCGCATAAAGTTTGATAGTGTAGACAGAGATAAAGATTTGTTTCTATGATTTACACTATAGTTTAATCTTGGCCTCATATTATAAAAGTTTTCTGTGGCAATTTAACTAGGGTACAACCCCTACCAAGTATCTCCTGCATATGGATGACTCCTGAATAAGGTGGTTATTAAGACATATATATATATATATATATATTCATTTTATTAATTATAATAATAATAATAATATCCTGGATTAATATAGCACCTGATGTTGTGAAACCTCTAAGCGCTGAACAATATTACCCCAGTAATTTTTTGCATCAAACACATATGGTAACATACTCCCATAATGCAGCTAGTAATCAGCGCAAAGTTGTGTCTTGATCTAACTGGGTACCCATTTATACACCTGGGTGGAGAGAGGCAAACGTTTTCCCTGAATAGGGGTTTATTAAGTATGTTATATTGTTTGTTTTTGCAGGATTCACTGCTGATCTGAGATCCAATACTGGAGGACAGGCATTCCCCCAGTGTGTGTTTGATCATTGGCAGATCCTTCCAGGTGATCCAACTGAAGCTACCGGAAAGGCTGCCACCGTACTCCAAGGTATCCGAAAACGAAAGGGATTGCCAGAAGTACTGCCTTCACTCGACAAATACTACGACAAACTTTAAATCAACTCATTTGGAAAAACAGACGTGCTTTCCGTTAAAAAAAAAGTATACTTAATATAACCAGTGTTGGTTTATAATACAATAAGTTATTTTTAATATTTACTGATTTTGAGAAAAAGACAATCATACTTGTGTTGTCTGACTGAACGGATGCTTTTATGTTCTAAAAAAAAAACTCACAATTAAATAACAAAATTCAAAATAGATTATTAACTTAAGTTAAAGCATTGTGCACTTTAAGTGAAAAAAAGAAAGTGTTCTATTCTAAAAAAAAAAGGAATAAAATAACCATAATATTAATAAAGGTCAGGTACAAAGAATTATGTCTCTTGGTTTTTGTTTTTTTTTATTATAATAAAATACGAAACAGTCTGGTTGATTTGCAATACAATTCATATTTTGCATCAAAATCACTACCATCATCTATCTTAGGGACTTTATCTTGATGTAATTTGTATACGCCATAAAAATGCAATATACTAATACCCCTTTCACACCAAAACTCCGGAGTTTTGCTTTTGGTTTGAAAGGGGTATTATACACATGCAATATTACAGTACAGGTATACATGTATGTATGGATGGATAGAATATTGTCATGATTTGGAAGTTGGATTTAATAAGCAACAAATGAAATTATTCCATCTATTTCATGAATACATAATTGGCAGTGATGACAATTTATTTCAATCTGTTGTCTACAAAAGTTGTGAAATCTTGGGACAACCAGATATGCTTTCAGTTCCTCTATGAATACAGATGACTAGTTTGGAGAGGGAGTGTTTAACATGTTTAATGTTCTCCCGACGACCTAAAAACTACGCCCAACGCTATTTCAAGACAAATCGCTGATCATTTTTAAAAATTTATTATTTATAAAGGATCAGGACCAACAGGTAAACACCTAAAGCGGTCCAGTCCCAATTGCACATTGGCTGTGTGTGTACTAGTACTAGTACACCGGGGTAACCCCCCTACTCGTCTCGAAAGATGTAGTAGTGCACATGAGCTATGTGTACACTGGACCTACAGTTTATAGTCCTACAGTTTATAGTCTTTATCCGAGAAGACTCGTTCTACCACCAGAACCATAGAGCGAGTGAGCCTCGAACCCTTGCTGATGTTATGGCTACGTATTACGGTTCCACTGTCTTAACCGCTCAGCCACTCACTCATACACAGTACCATGCTGCCATCAATCAAGGTTTCTATTGGGAAACTACCTCACATTCCTTTACAGCATTACGGAGAGGGTGCAGGAAGGCAACAAAAACATACAATATTAGTTTCTTTGTTTTAAAGTGTTTATTCACCTAATTAACAATATTACAGTAGAGAGTGCAATTTAAGTTATATAGCCCATTTTGAATGACGTTAATTCTGATTGTACAAGCCACAGAATACATGAAAATGGCTTGTGTTCACCGATTAAAGCCATAATAGATACCAAACAAACTTAAAATAATTTCACCTAAATTCTGTCATGCAAACTGTTTAAATTTGCTATATACAGTAATTACATATTTGTGACATACATAAACTGTGTTTACATTATTAAAATGATTACAACACAGAAAGTATGTCAAGGCTGTGTTTACACTGGACAATTGGTTGTCCATTTTGCTGTTTAAGGAAAAATAGTAAATCTGTATTTTATAAATATATATATACTGTATACAAAATTAAACAGCAACTATTGTTTAGCAATAAACACCACAGCAAACCTTAAGGGGTTTCTTATTTTGATTTTAAATTACACTATCATAACTATTATTGAATAGTTACTTGAGAAAATACATGTATGATAAACGTCCATCATTTTTAATTAATAAGTTAAATAGTGCGCCCTCTGTCGCTATATGCCAAGTATTTTGGTCGGTTTTTGAGTATTTTAATAATAGTTTACAAATGGTCACATTTTTTACACATATAGGTTGAATAGACCACCAATAAAATTGTTTTTTATCCATACACTACTACACCCCCACTTAGCTACAGGCCTAATGAAAATAGTACACTTGACCATTCATTTAATTCTTAAGGCTAAATTTAAGCACTTTTTCATTTGCATATTTTGATATGGAATAAAATTGATGGGATGTTGATGAGTGGTCTGTTTGGAGGGTGCACTAACTTCTTCTCCAGCACAATTCAAATTAATAGTACGATAAGACATCACACTGCTCAAAACCAACGTGAAAATGATGCATATAAATTTTGATATCTTCAAAATGGTAAATAGAAAGCTTGAAATGAATCTATCATTTTTTATTATTTATTATCATTTATATCCAAAAGATCAAAGCGCTTTAAGATACAAAAAATGCGTTACTGTACTTCTTACGTTTGTTTTCGTATCTCAAACGGAAGTTAATTCCACATCACAGGTCCAAATTTCGTAAAAGTATTATTACGAGAGGTCTGCTACAAAACATGACTTGTGAGTTGATCCAGCTGATAGGATTGTTTATTGTGTGCCACAGACATGCAAATTAGCAATCATATTGCTTAAAATCTTATGCATGTTAAATTAATTAAATATTCTATTTATTATTCCTATCAGCTGAATTAGCCCAGATGGATCTTTTCACATGTATAGGAACACTCACTGTACACGATTAAATAATTTCTCAATTTTGTGAATTTTTGTGAATCAGTTTGTGAATACAGTTTAAAACAACTGAAATAAAAAAATAACATTAAGTACTTAAGTTCAATCTAATCATAAATGACACCAACAAAATATAATTAAGAAATATATAAAAAATAACAAATTTGCATAAAAGTATAAAACATTGTTGACAACAAAAACATTATAGAAAGAAACGTCTCAATTGTAATAACTCTATATTACAGCAATTGTTAAAAATGTAGATACTACTTTTTTGGGAAATACCCATTGAATCAATCAAGATATTTTGTCCTACTCAAATTGTATTTTGTATTCGTACATTGAAAACACAAAGCATGGTATTTTTGAATGCCAAGATACCAACATTTTATACCAATTACCAATTATTTAAAAGGTACTCATTATATTTTATAAGAATCTGATTTCAAGTTTGAATCAAATATCATTTCAATAATACAGCATTTCAAAACTACCCTTTCCCAAGCAGATTTAACGTAAATCTAATAAACTGTACAGATGCATCAATTTTAATCATAATTTTAAATATAAATGTCTATTTATAATTCTTTCCATCAAGCAAATAGTGTGTTTTGTCTTTTATTGTATCTACCGTGAATGCCTTTGTATTCTTGAATCATCCTTGCATTATGGGATTCTTAAATTAATCCCGCAAAATCATTTCAAAAACCTATGATCTGTGCTATGACAAATATTCTGCAAGCAACCCTTATATAATAATTATAAACCTGTGTGTGTTGGTATCATGATAACTCTACATCACTTTTCACAATTATACCCACTGTTATTAGGCTTAAAATACCACTGATTTGTAAGATTTATAAGCTTATGATTTTATAAGTACAGGGAGCTTGTTCGAGCTACGTGAAAATCAGGATGTAGAATCGTAGTACGGTTTACGCTGAAGGCAAGAATCAAAATAACAGCATGGAATTTCTCCTCATGTGTTGCAAGCTATATTTTTGTATTTCACACACTTATAAAACATTAGTTTTATTTCTAACATAAAAAATAATTCATCTATAAATATAAAATATTTGATAACTCATAAACAAGACTCGTAAACAGTTTAGCGTCGATACGGAAATGCAAAGCAACAGTTCTTCAATTTTAAAATCTTAGTTGGTCTCGAAAATTTGGTAAAAGTTGTACCGAGATGCTCTGTATTCTCATAAATAAAAAGATACAGTTTTTTTAGAAAAGCGTGTCCGTTGATGATCAGAAGAATGGCGTTAAGCTGTCAAGTTGAGTGGATATGCGATGAAACGTGGGTCGGTTTTCCGGTTGAAAACTCCAGCATTGTTGCATTACTTTGTATATGTGTTCAGGACAATCTTCCGGACTTTGCATACGACAACCTTCTTCAATGTAAGCTATCACATTATCTGCAGGCTAAGAGAAAATAAATGATTTATTTTATTTACACTTAAATAGAGTAAAGCTCTGTCTACATTATCAAACGTTATTTCACAAAAACATGAGATGTAGCCATATATGGACATGATGATGTCATATCACTATCATATTTGGGCACATTACACATTTTTTTGTCAAACTAGTTTGATAGTGTAGACAGAGCTTTAGGAGATCAACTGATAGGCGGGGCCTGGCCATTTGACTGGTCATTCTATTAGATGCCAAATTAAAGATTAAGAGTACTATTACTGTACATGCTCAGTTTCTGTGTACATTTTGAGAATTTTGTGCAACAAGCTACGCTCATAAATGATAACGAGCACCTTACTAGTCATTTATTTCCCCCATGTGTGCTGTCTATAACTGCTCTACTCCACGACTCAAATTCTAAACACCACATTTTTTAATGGGCCTAGCTTCAACATTCAATTCAAGATGGATATGGCATACAAGATAAACAAAACAAAATTGTAATTTTCAAACTGATCTTTCATGCACACTACTAAGCAGTAAAGCACCGTTATTATGGGATATAATCTAATGGAGGAGGTGGAAGGGGACACCAACCTTTAAATACGTCTAGCCCAAAATCTAAGGCTTTCTATCCAGCCTAAATTTAACACCATAGTCACCCACATAAACTCTGAATACTGAACCTGAATGTTTTAATGTTTCCTCACCCACTCTTGTGTTCATGTTTCTATTGTATATGCATGGAGGAATTATTTACTTACTTTTGTTTATTTTTCTCCATGGTATAAATATGTATATAGTCTTATTTAATTGATTTGATATTGGCAATAACAAATAAACTAAGCTAAAACACATGACAAATATTATATTTATAAGGTGACATTAACTAAATTCTAAAAGTTGATAATGGGTAAAAAATAAAGGATTTTACCCAAGGGACATTTCACCAAGCTATTCAATTCAAGCTGTTTTGTACTTACAAAGAATGTGTAGAATGTTTTTAAAAAAAACAACATAGAAATTACAAAAATATAACCAGATAGCTTTAAATTTGCATGATTATTATTCTTGCATATTCAACATTGAGTTGAGTTGTGTAATATACCGTTTGTTTAAAGTTTTAAAACAAAAAGAAAAAAAAATTATTTCATCCCTTAATACTATATACTTTTACATGGTCATACATAAATTAATGGAAGTTAGGATAAATCTTAAAGTGAGAGGACAAAAACAAAACAGCAAATATGAAATGAAAAGGATGATACCAGGATGAACACTATATTATATTATATTATATAGATGGCACATTATTTGAAATTAATTAAATTGACTGTATAATGAATATTATTATCAAACTTACCACTCTCGGGTAGGGTACCCTTCCAAAAGAGTATAACTCCCAAAGTAAGACACCAAAACTCCACACGTCAGACTTGGCTGAATATACCTATCAACAAATTAAAAAACAAATTGTTAAATAGTGTACAGTCAATGGAAAACATATAGTACAGTTATTTTGTACATAAAATTAATGAATTATCTAAATGACAGGAGTAGATCAATCACCTTGCCTAAGTACACAGATAAGAGAGCACATATAACGCCCAATGTTTTGAGACCATAGGATCGAGCGCGAGGTTAAGACAATACTACCATAACATTGGCGAGGGTTAGAAGCTCACTCGCTCCATGGTTCTGGTGCTAGAACAAGTCTTCTCGGAAAAGGACTATAAACTGTAGGTTCAGTGTACACATCTGGCTCATGTGCACTTTAAAGAACCTAGTACATCTTTTGAGACAAGTAGGGGGTTACCCGGGTGTACTAGTAATACACAGTCACTCACAGCCACTGATCATAGCTGGGCCCTCTGGGAGACCAGTTTTTGACTGAAGAGGTCACCCAGTATAAATAAATAATAAAAAAATTAATAAAAGATCGGCTCCAACATGATTCATAGGTTTGAGCAATCATAAACTAACAATGTGCTGTACATACAGCATACCTGTTACAGATTTAAATGGTAGTAATATTTATACTTTACAAAATCACTTTATATTGAAATAAAATTAACGTTCTTACATTCTTCCTAACTGCTTCTGGTGCTGTCCATTTGACTGGGATTTTCCCACTATCCATCGTGACTGTATCATCCTTAGCGAGACCAAAGTCAGACACCTTTGCCGTGTCATCTTCTGATATTAAAATATTCCGGGCGGCTAAATCCCGGTGAACAAATTTTTTACTTTCCAAATAACTCATGCCTGCTGCTATGTTTCTGTTATGATAAAATGGTGATATTATAAGCATAAACATACTATAAGAACTGGATGGCCAACTCCAACACAATCAAAGCTCTAAAGGTGATTCACCATAGAAAGTGACCAAATGAAATGGTTGCATCATATTGGTGAGTTTGAAGTCTCGTTTCCCTACTCAGACACCCACTACACCTGTGTTGCTACATCTTGAGTGTGGTGCTACATAGTGTATAAACGTGAGAACTTATTCTTATAGTTTATATGTATTTTTATTGTATTGTTTTATTATGTATATTAGTTAAAGAGCTTTGTATCTATATATGTAGATTTGATTGCGAAATAAAGAATAAATAAAAAAATAAATAAAATGAATTACAAAACAGGACAAACATCAATCTATACAGGGAAAGCACTGCCGACACATTTGTCACATAAATGAAAAGGTTACACAAGAAAAACAAATGTTTAAAATATTAAAAGAGGATCACTTACTTTGAAAAATCTAGTTGCTGTTTCTTGGTAACAACAGCCCTTCCCCTTGACCGTAAATAATCTAACAAGTTACCCTACAAAAATAATGAACAACTTTATGTTATGACAGTCAGGCCCGGTTGTACAAAACCTCATGGTAACACATTTTTTTAGTTCAGTTTCTAGTCAGAGTTTTGATTCTTTTAAAATCTATCTAGGTGCTCCACGACCAATGAAAGTCTAGGATTAAGTATGGTAGCATTTAATTGGTCAGATGAATCTCATTTGAAATCTAGTATGTAAATTAGCAGATTAGAATGATCTGAACAGAACACATTGGATCATGTGAATATAAAACATTGAGAAGTATTAGGTTTAAATAACTATATTAAATATGAATGAAAGTGTGACTTGAAAGTTTCTATCCCTAAAATCAAACTTACCTTTGCCATAAATTCTAACACTATATACACAGGATTTCCAAGGGCTACACCAATCAACTGAACTAGATTACGGTGCCTAAGTTGCCTGTGAAGAAAATAGAAACAATATGTAGGCCTACTAGCATTTCAAACACCGCATCACTACTGCACTGATGTTAGTTCCATGATTTAAAAATTTAAAATTGTATTCATTTTGTTTATTTTTGTTATTCATAAAGAATGGTGATCCTAAACATAGCCAAATGACCAGAGAAAAATGTTAATTTGCCCAACATCAAATGGCGCAAGTTTTGGTCGTGCAGATTAGGAGGAGATACAGTAACACATTTCGTGTGCCTGCCATTATAATATAGATAAAAGTAAATTACACATAATTAAGGAAATCTTTTAGTAGGGTTGTGTAATTTACATTAATCGAAAACTTACGTCATAATTGATGCTTCTGCTAAAAATGGATCCAAATTGCGCTGCGATTCATTCATTGCTTTTAACGCAACTTTCTTACTTTTGTACTCTCCTTCTTTCACCTCTGTAATTCAGAAAATGGATTAAAATCTTTATAATAGTATGTTATTTATTTTTTTTAATATTATTATTATTATTATGAAGGAATAGTGTTATCCAAATCTTGGCATATTCTTTCTAGCTGTTTTACTTTATCGTTTTGATTTACGTTTTTGCTTATTTTATTAGTATTTCAATTGAGATCCAGCCACTGACATCAGCCACAACATTATCATTTTTTAAAAATTAATTTTCCTTTGTATTTATATATTATTTATCAAATACAATTTGCAATGCAAATAATTATTTAGTTTACATTCTTCCGTGCAAAAGTTCTATGTACACATGAATCTCACAGAAATACTGGTAATTCAATTATTCATTATTCCATATCCACGAAAAACAACTTAGCTTTTCCAGCAATACCTAACTGTATCTATTATTTTAATTAAGCAAATAGTATTGTTTTCTTTTACATAGATAAATTGTTAATACAAATAAATTTACCTCCAAATTGTCCACTTCCTAACACCTTTCCAACTATTATTTCATTTCTATTAATCGCCCAACCCTCTGAAAATATAAACAAGAAAACTATTATAATATTGGAATAATCATAATAAATCATAGAACCATTATTAATAAAATGTTGTTATTCATATTCTACATATTTAAGCTTATTGCTTTTAAAAACTACAAATATGTAAGTATATAATTTTTTTAAATAAGTCAGATATATTGTTCAGTATAAGGTTGAATAAAAGGACAGCCAAACTATTTTTTAATAAATTGATTAATTTCCCTCGGCTGTTTTTCATGCGTGAAGCTAGCCATATGCACGTTTTTTAACCACATTTAAGCATTTGTTTTGCAATATAAAACACAATTTAATGTTGTTGTTCATTACAGATAAAGAAAGGTAAAGTTCTGTCTACACTATCAAACTTTATGTGACAAAAAAAATGTGATGTGCCGAATTATGGGCATGATGATGTCATATCGTTACTATTATTTGGGCATATCACTACCATATTTGGGCACATCACACTTTTTTGTCAAACTACAGTAGTTTGATAGTGTAGACATAGCTTTACACATATTACTCAAATTACAGTATTTTCAGAGGATCATAGGAAAATTCCATAAGCATCTCATGTGTATAAAATGTGTTGACTGTATCATGCAAGTTTAAGGGGTTGGTCCATGATACTAGTCAATACATGTTAAACACATGGAATTTTCATGATACTGGGGATACAGTATATAAATAAACAGTATCAAGAATCGGGTATAATTATAAATTCAGAAGAAGACTCTAGCCACTACCTTTCAATCTCAGTGTGGCTATTAAAACTAATGAATTCACTCTTCCCTGATTAAAACAATGGTTACATAAATATGTATATGTTTAATAAATATTTTCACATTTTTTCACAGCACCTATATCATAACAATTAAGCAAAGCACAATGATACAACACAAAGCCATCAACAAAACATCATTACAGTATATACAGTTGAACAGGACTTTTACTTTCATTCCACACTATTTTGAATCTATGTAATTTGGTTGTTACGGTACTGTAAGTATAAAACTACCTAATACTTTGATGGAGGGGGTAGAAGATAATTATCTTTATTTTCATCATAAACAATAATGCTATAACATAATGTTATATTTATGACAGTCAATGGGTTGGTATACCTGCTTATTTGACAACCATTATCTGAGTTAGTTGATATTTATCTGTGTTAGCAGTGTCTCTATCTAAAATGTACTATTAATAATCTACTGCAATTATAACGCTATACACTACACAGAGTATACCAAACAGAATTAAAATACCACCACAACACCAAAGAAAATTCTGAAAAGTCTATGATTAATACTAACCACTTTGAAGATGAAACTGTACATTATCTTAAATGCAAGAACAAAGTATAGATTATAAATTATGTTAATAATAAAAAGAAAAATAAATTAGTAAATCATAAAATAATAAATGTATAGTAAAGTTGTACATGCATGTGATTTCAAAAAGGAAATCTAAAAGTAGAGATGAAAATGTCCTGTTATGCCACAACCATCTTTTGTTGTAGCACAACAAAAGCACATTGTATTTCACCTTCAACATGCAAAACTTTAAAGATGTATTGTCCCCAAAAACATGAAAAATCAAATCAGACTTTGAATATGTTATTTTGTAGTTTTAATAAGGTTAATCACTTCCATAGAAAAAAAATGAAAAAAAATTATGTTTTCACCTATAAATTGACAAAATAAATGGTTAAACTCAACCAAAAACCCACTGGCTGGCAGTCAATTTGGCCATTTTTTGCTTTAAATTACAGTTTTTTTTCAGGTAAATACATTTTTTTTTTCCAATTTCTGATCAAAGTGGATAACTATTATGTTACATTAAAATGGCATATTCAAAAAAATTTTTGTTAAGAATTATTTTTTCAGAGGGACAATACATCTTTAAACAATACTGTTAATAAATATACTGTATAACGTTAATATTTAATATTTATTTTTATTGCTAAGAAAACAGAATAGGTATATAACTTGAAGTAAATAAAAGAGTATATAGGTGTACAAATAATAATTTAGTATTTATATAAATAAATAACAGTTTAGTATTGATCAAAATACATCATTTGGAGACTCTGGAGACAATAGATACAATTGTTAAAATTGATAATATATTTTCGATGCAATCATTAAAATAACTTACTTTCTTTGAAAGCGTAACCTTTCTTTGGAACAGGCGTGATGAGGTTGGAAACGAGACCGTCTGCATCGCCCTCATAATGCTTGTGAAAAAAAAGAAAATTTTCATGTTTTTTTGACAAAAAATAAAAACACTCTATTAACCAGAAAATATAAATTAATAAACTTTAAAAAATGTAAGATATACTGTAAAATATCTAATACTGTACTTAACTAAAATAAACAAAATTATTCTAAGTAATAATATGTTTGGTAAAATATTATAAATACTATATATATATATATATATACTGTATATATATCAAGCAGAAGTTTCCGGGTTTGAGTCTCGGTTGGGGCGACTTTTTCTCATTCTCACAGATTTCCTCATTTTTTCTTTTCAAATTAATTTCAGTATATCACCGGGCGGTTTAGAATTTATTCTGTGTCTGTGATGTTTATATATTATTTTAATTGAATAAATGCCCCGGGGTTAATCCAAATTTTCTATGACAGGGATATTTAATCGAGGGAGATGTTTATTTGAAAGGGGGAAATTCAAATTATTACGGTAAGCAAATATGTACTAGAAAAAATCCTTTCATACACATATTTCCAGCAATCCTTTTTTCGATCAGCGTATTGTTAAATTTATTTTATTGTGCATTCTCTAGTTTATTTATACATGTTATAGTTACAGTGTACAATGTTAACAAATATACCATGGCTATAAAGGAAACACCATTTATAAACTATTATTAAATTACCTAAAAAGGAACTGATTTACAAAGACATCGAGCGTCACAAGCAATTCTGTACACTACATACATTCTAGGGGTTTACTAAGAATATCCTTATGCAGTTTGTTTAAAGATTATGATATAAATCTACTGTAAAAATAGGTTCTTTTGTTAGTGCAATCAAACGCATTATTGTTATACATACACCCATTCAATGTTAGGGACTTCCCCTACTGGGTATATACTATTTTTAATACTATATTTATCAAAAAGCTTCCGTATAGTACAAATACATAAATGAACAATGTAAATTATGATGCTCATAATAAGGTACTAAGCATAATAACCATTTGAAATGAACAAAAACTTATGTTTTAACAGTAACCAAAGTTCAAACAAAGATGTTGTACTGATAAGATTGCAAACTTGCCTAGGTACATCGTATCTTTAAAGGCCAATTTACACAGACGAGCGGTAACAGTAATAGAAATATAGATTCTATGTTATTCCTTACAGGTATGTCATGACCATTTACACAAAGCATGGAGCGGACGGGCAATTTCCCTGACCGTTACCGCTTGTCTGTGTAAATTGGCCTTACGTCTATTTCCAAGTACTTTGTCATCAAATGCCTGCACCCTAGCGTTAGTCTTTTAAACTTTTTACGATTTATAATCAAGTATAGTTATAAACAAATTCCATTTGTGGCAAAAAGTGTTTTCATCTAAAACCTAAACTACCTTTTACACTACTACTTTATATAAAAAATTTGATGTAGAAAAACGCAAGTTTCCATATATTTACCATCTATATTTAAAATCTTTTAGGACGTGGCACTGTTTTGGTTATGGGATAAAAACACTAACATGACAGGATTTCAACCAAGGACTCCGTGATTGGCTTTGACAACAAAACAACCACCTTTTATTTTCAAATTTTCTTAATTTAGGATTAAAACAATTGGTATTAATATTAAATTCATCCAACTCAGTGAATCATATTTTTTATATTAAAAAAATATTTTCAACAACTACAAAATACCAGTGAGACTAATGTCTAATCATAATTCAAATCAAGAAAATAAAAGAATAATAAATGAGAATTTTACCTCTACTAATTTAGCCAAATCATCGAAGAATCCTTCTTCATCAATGGTGAGCTTTCGATCTTTATATATGACATGATAATGTTCAACTTTGCCTGAGATACAGACACTTAACGTGTAATCCCCTGGAAAGTGCGTGCTCGCCCGCACCAAATACTGACCAGTCTTCCACGGTTTTAGCAGTTGCTCTGCTTCTTCCCGCGATATTTTTCCATGAAACCATCTAGTATTTTAAATAAACAATTTAATTTATTGAGAAAAAACATTTTATTGAAACATACAAAATCTTTGCTCCAAAAAAATAGTAGTATTACTAGATGAAATGCTAACATTGATAAAGGGAAACAAGGACGACCTTTTCTTTTCACACAGGCCACAAGACTAAAGCTCTGTCTACACTATCAAACCTTATGTGACAATAAAATGTGATGTGTCCATACAGTATATGGACAATACATGATGATGTTATATCACTACCAAAGTATGTCATTCTGCATACAGTATGCTGTTATATGTATAAGTGCATCTAGTCTCGTGGTGAAAAATAAATGTCACTAATGACAAATTATGTATTGTTATTAACATATTAATTAAGGTTGTTTATCATACTGATAGTGATACTGGTACAGTATGGGAGATTTTTAATCAGTTATTAATGAACAATTCATTCAACAGTTCAAAAACGATTCATACAGTACTTTCATTTTGAATAATCATTTGAGTTGAGCAAACCATGTGGTTGATAGGTATGTAGGCACAAGGCAACATTCTACGACGTTTGTGCACAACCAACACTGTCACAACTGTGTGGTGTTAAAAGCTTTACTGTAAGTTCTGTCTACTCTATCAAACTTTATGTGACAAAAAAATGTGATGTGCCCATATATGGACATGATGATGTCATATCACTACCATATTTGGGAATATCACTACCATATTTGGGCACATCACATCAATTTTTGTGAAACTAGTTAGATAGTGTATAGGCTTTGTCTTTTGAAAATTATAGGTGTGCAACAAATTGCACTCCTCAATACATTCAGGGATGCTGTAGGTGTGCTGTTTTGTATTTGGTGTGTAGAAGTTTGCCAAATTTAAGCGTGTTGCAAATCGCAATCCTCCAGGGCAGTTTAGGAGTGTGTTAGGTGGGTGATCGCACTCGCTCGCCTTAAAAGACAAGGCCTGAGTGTAGACAGAGCTTTACACGAGCCAAAGCTTTTTTAATATCATACATGAAAAAACTGCAATATTATACTTACATCATTGATTCTCCTTTGAGTTTAGGTTGTCGTGTGACCCAATTGTTGTCACTCATTTTAAGGGGTCAGCTATGCATGAGCGCTTTATGATGTTCAAACTTGTCTTGTATACTGAAAAAAAAAGTATCATAAATAATAGTGTTAAGCCATTACTTATACGACACGTACCACACAACGTAACATATTGGTAAATTTCAGCATTTTACTGTAGTTTTACTGTAGTGTTACTAAATTTTGAATAGATATAGCTGCTTTCTATGCTGTGCAGTGAACCGTAACTGACTTGGTTTGCTTACCAATTTTAATCGTATCACTGTGTATGTAAAAATCAAAATTAAACACAAAAAGGCAAACTAAATCTGTTTAATTGGAGACAGATCCTATATTTACAAGTTACGTACTGCTGTTGTAGTAAAACAGAAAGACCACTTACAGTACAAACAAAATCTGGATTGTTAATATAATATTTACTTCCTCCTCATAATGATTGCTAATGATGTCATTACGACATCATCTTCCGTAAAGGTGGTTATTATTCAGAAGTGGAAATGTTTAATAATGATTATTGGTTATCCGCCTCAAGCGGATAAGCCCTTGGAATTGTAGTGTTTCTTTTTTATTATTCTTCTTTCTTTCCGCCACTTTTGTTCGCGCCGTTTCTCTGCAACGTGTTAACATAACATGTTGTAACTTGGTAAACCTTTAGACATTTAACTGAAGATGTGCAGCCAAGCTTTTGGACGCTGGCAGAACCGCGTAGCGTAAGTTACGCGCGATTTTCTGAAAATCTTAAATTGATCATAACTTCGAAATCGATAAATATTTTTTAACGTAACTTTCAGCCACGTTTTCTTCACATCAATGGCTAACTTTTTCGATCTTTAAAACATTTTTGGAGACTAGAAAATTTGCGCGTAAATTGCGTTTGAAATTTTAAAATGCTCCAAATTTGTTCACGCTGTTTCTCTGCAACGCGTTAACATAACATGTTGTTACTTGGTCAACATATAGACATTTAACTGAAATTGTGCAGCCAAGCTTTTGGACGCCGTCAGAGGCGCGTATCGTAAGTTACGCGCGATTTTCTGAAAATCTTAAATTGGTCATAACTTTGAAACAGATAAATATTTTTTAACGTAATTTTCAGCCACGTTTGCTTCACATCAATTGTTAACTTTTTTATCCCTACCGAATTTTAATACATTAGAAAGTGCACGCGTAAACGGCGTTTGAAATTTTAAAATGCTTCAAATCAATTTCTGATTAAATTAGAGCACGTTTCAGGTCATTTTAAGCGTTTAAAAAATTGCCACCGGTGCGCACATTTTTACGCGCGCATGGCGCAGGGAACGCATATAAGCTTTTCTTTTACATAAATTGTGTTTTTCAAACTTCGGTTAACAATTTTACGTTGTTTTATTCATTTTGAAAACTTAAATTGGCGTTCTACGAGCACGTTAAACATGACAGGTTGCGCACGAAAACGTCAACAAATTGTGAAATTGTTGCAAAATATGTCTAATTTTAAAAATGAAACAGTTCATCAGAATGCAAGGTTACCCCCATTTTTTATTTTATTTTCTTGCAGTGTATGAATCATAGGGCTGATTTATTATAGTCTTGAATGTTAAAAAGTGTTTGATGGCTACATTATTTGCATATTAAATGTAATTTTTGAAATAATTATCATCAAACAAACATAAACATATTCAAAGAGCAAAACAATAAACATAACGTTTATCTTTTTTCTTTACAATACATGTTAATATATATAACTTGAAAGTATGCACTTTCATAATATGTAACTGTTTAAAATTTGTGAAGATTTCATCATAGTAAAAATTATGATTTAAGTTCGATATGTAAAAATCAACTTGCATCGAGGGGGTTCACGACATACCGAATGAACGAGGACTCTTTCTTCGGATTTTTTCAGCAGGTGCTCATATGACTCGATGTGTAGTGCAACCGACTTTGGTATCAGAGGTACCGGGTTCAAATCCCATCACGGGAAAACAATTAATTAAAAGGATTTTTTTGGTTATTACACTGAAAGGGCAGTTTTAATTTTGAATAGGCTACTTTTTTGGAAAAGTCATAACTGAGAAGTACTTTAATACGCAAGATACGTTTTGTTGCGGGCGGATAACCAAACTCGTCCTCAAGTGACGAGTTCAGATCTAGTTTCTTGTTGTTTTCAAAATGAAACATTGGGTGGGAATTAGGTGAATTCAAAGAACAATCAATAAATAGTACGGCGGGAAGTACACACATAAACAAACCACCACTTATATTATAATAATGTACTGTACATTCATTTTAATATTGCATGAGGTAATTTCCTGAATGTAATATTAGGTGCTGTGTTTGGTCAACTACTAATATTGTTAATTTGTGCCCAAAAAATTCAATCCGGTAAAAGAATTTAAATTATCATTAAACTAATCAATCAGGTACATTGTTAATTTGTGCCTAAAAAATTCAATCCGGTAAAAGAATTTAAATTATTACAATGAGTACATATCATTATGTTAATTAATATCATGACTAATCAAGGTGTTAGCTTTCTAATTTTAAACAGAACGTAGACAAAAGGCAATTTCTAGTCTGTATTTTGATTTAGTAAATTTTGTTATGAATTTAATTTTTATTTTTTTTTTTCAAATTCAGTCAATTGAGTCTCTCAAAACCAGACTATTTTCCCAACAGGACTTGAGACCTTGAAAAAATGATTTTTGATCTAATAATTCTTCCTCCCACCCACCAGTCACACCTCTCTAATCAGACTATGTCTACAGCCTCTAACTTTAGTATAGAAAGACCAAAATCAGTATATATCTGTACAGTATACAGTATTTTAATACAGTTACAGTAAGTTATTCAGGAGTTGAATTAAAAATAAATCAGAAACTAATTCCTCGATTATGACTCATCATGGAATAAAATTACAGGAGTTCATGAAAGTACAGTTAACATTGTTCAACCTTCTATGGCAATGTGCTCGGAAGATTAAATAATGTTCTCCAATTTTTATTTTAAAAGGAAAAAAAAGAAAAAATGAGGTGTCACTTTAAAATGTGTTTACTTTAAGATACACAAATATACAAATTTAAAATACAGATTACCTTCTAAAACCTTGCAATTCATATTGCACTTAGAAGAAAAGAATCTCTATGTATGCTGGTTTTTATGTGTATGGATGTATGGATTATGTAATGGATGTAACTTTTCTTGTTGAATTAATTCAATTTTATCTACAGACAGGTAACATAAATTTGTTCAATGTTATCTAAACAGTTATTACATCCTAACCTCTGTCTACACTATCAAACTAGTTTGACAAAAAAAGTATGATGTGCTCAAATATTGTAGTGATATGCCCAAATATTGTAGTGATATGCCCAAATATGGTAGTGATATGCCCAAATATGGTAGCAATATGACATCATCATGTCCATATATGCACGAAGTATATAAGTACTAAGTATTTGAATCAAGATTGTGAACTCTTCACTGATTTTGTAATGTACCTGTAGTATGCATTGAACATTGACCCAAAACTTATAATTGTTATATGGTTTTGTTAAAGGTGCAAATACTTACTTTATCATTGCCAAGGTAAATAATATTAATTAATCTAGTTTTTTAAATAGCCAATCCTGGTACGGTCAATTGAATTTAGAGGTAAAAAACGATTGGAAATGCACACTGAACTATTTTTAAGGTTAGGGTCAAATTTGAAAATGTTATTCAGTGTCTTTATTGTCAAACATGACCTTAAGGCTTACAGTATGACCTTAAATTACTATAGACCTATAGTAATTTAAGGTGCAAAGGTCACTTAAATATTCGATTCTTATAATTTTTTTTAATATTAAAAATTTAAGGTTTAGTGGGTAACAGAACAATATTTGGCGTGGATTAAGGCGGGGCTTTAGGCCTTCCTCCCCTAAAATTTAACAGCCCTGTTTTTTTACACTCTTTTTAAAAAAATAAACTGCTGACTAGGCTTATGCATTGAATGCAAATCAGAACAAAACACTGTATCATATGTCTGTGTGAAAATTATAAAACAATCGACGGTTTCCCAAACAACAACAAATCACTGATTCTCAGCAGCAAAATATGATCGTTTTGTGCGCGATACATGGGAGTGTCATTTTCGGGCAGACTAGACTAGTGCCATTTTATCATGAATGGTGTGGTGTCATTTGCCTAAATTCGCTTCGTCCCAGGGCCGCCTGTGGCTAAATGTGTAATTAATGCACTATACAACCCCTGGGAGAGGTGTGTCATTTACAAATAATTACTGATGCAGGGGCAGCGTAAAAAAACCTAGAAGGTACGTCACATCAATGATAAGGTATGACGCAGATCGGACAAATGACGCACCTCTCCCGAGGGTCGTATAGTGGCCATACAATTGACAAGTGTTTTAGCATCCATACCCCCACCCCCCTGGATCCGCCCCTGTCTGAAAAAAATAATTAAATTCATAATATTTAAAATAAAAGTAAATATGTAATGATATAATAACATACAGTATTTTTTTTTCAAATTAAGCTAATACAATTTAGTATCTATAAATCAGAGACTTATGTATTTACTGATATTGTTAACCTGGCTACTTAATCTAGGCTAGGCCTAGCCTGACTGTGAGGCGACTTGTCGGCCACGAGAAACACCCTTCATCAGCTTGTTGAGCTCATCACCAATCTGTTTCTGACCTGACTACTGAGCGACCTATCGGCTGTGATCATTGAAATATTACATTCACAAATAATAATTCCTATCATGTTTTTCAAAAAGGATGTAACTGACATGCATTTTAAAATGTACACTTACTGTTCTGTGGTTAAATTTGCCTGGAATTAACAAAAAAGAATTAATGATGAGTTAGAAATATGCTTTTAGCCTTTTCGGCCTATTTCTGTTTGATCTTCGTCGATGTGTGTGTAATATATAAAGTTGTTTCCCTTTTTTGCAGCGTAAAAACATACAGGAAGTTTATAATCAAGTTACTTCCGCGTTCCATCAAAAGGCTAGGAGCTGTCGGTTTCAATGGAAATAAATTCAGAAACATCAAATCATTCACAAATAATATATTTTTATTAATGTTTTTTGTAAATTATATTAATTTCTATTGGCATAATATGATCGAATTTATAGTTAATTTACATCTTATACGTAACGAGTGTAGGTAAAATAAGCATAATAATTATTATTTTGAATCCGGGAACCAGAATACAGTATAGGCCTCGCTATGCTATTTTTTCTTTTAATAACAAAACTTACACTTACACACCACCACCAGGCAGAGGCTGCAGCCTAGCTGAAACGAAATCAGGAAGTAGTTGTCTGCAGAGAGAAGTATTACTAACTTGTAATTACTGCTTGTAGACTATTGAATTAAATAGATTTGTAACGATTGATTATTTAATAATATAGCTTCAGCAGGCATAATTTGTGAGTTGAATTTTATTATAGATTTAAAATAACTAACTGTTTAGGCTAGGCCTCCATGTTGCATGACATGCTCATTGACACTGCACGCTTGCTCGGGGATATTCCCCTTGAGCAGTACATGAATGCCTGACCTGTTAAGTTGTGGTTGTACCACCCTAGGCCTAGGTCGAATCAATGGTATTTACTTTACTCTACTCAGTAACAACGTGAACCTTCTATTAAGCCTAGGCTATTTCCATCAACATAAAAAATAAGATTATTTTAAATAATTTAATTTAAAATAAAAGTAAATAAAATGTCATGTGATTGTTTGAAGGTTTGCATGGCCCTGGGGAAATCCATGTGTTTTGATATAAAGTTTGCAGTACACAACCATGTATATTTATTTCTGAAAATAACGTAAGTTTCTCGACGTTTTGATCAATATACATTGGTCGTCCTCACTCAGAACTAAATATACGTTTTGTGTACTGAAAACTTTAAAAATGATATGTTAATAATAATAATATTTTGACTAATTAAGAATAAATAAGAATTTAAAAATAAAATTCATTTTCGTAATCCATGCACCCATTAATATTTTCTGTTCATTGAATGCATTAATTGTATTATTTGTTGTATGCAAAACTAATATATTATTACTCTAACTAAAATAAAAAAAACATTATTTATTGTATCAACACTCCTAATGAGCATGATGTGAAAATAATACTGTTTTTACATTTTAAAAATGTCTTTAACTTTACCACTTAGTTGCAATAAAATCAAATTTTTAAAACAAGATTTTAACTATGCTTTTATGAATGTTATAAAATGGTGATACAGTATAAGTAAATGTTATTCTTTAAACTTTTTTTATAATATTACAGCGAACAACTTCTTTCTGATGTCATTTGCATAATACAAGAAGATAACTATTTCATCAGAAATGGCTAATGTAAGTATAGTATGTGACTAGTCTATATGTGTTTGATTAGTCAATAGAGATATTATAGAGAACTATAATATCTCTATGGTTAGTCCCAATTGAGGGTACAGTTTCTAGATTATACAATTTGAATTGGGCACTATGAATTCTTACATTATTTTGAGAACTCATAGGCCACCTTACTGGAAGTAGAATATTTTTAATTACAGGTATATTAAATTCTCAATTCAGTAAACACATAATCTATTCATATACATTCAGTACTAATTACGGAGGTCCTAACTTGGAATTCAAGAAAACATAGCCAAACAAGAGTGTGCCAAAAAAATATTTAAAAAATATCATAATATAGAGAGTGCTATTTAAGCCAATTGCGGGAGTTGATTACCGGCAGTTAGGAGGTCTTTATTAATGAATTAACAAACCAGACGACCAAAGAAAATTAAAATGTATCTAGACAGCTTGCACAGGGCTTGTCTTTTGAAAATTATACGTGTGCTACAAATTGCACTCCTCAATACATTCAGGGGTGCTGTAGGTGTGCTGTTTGTATTTTGGCGTGTAGAAGTTTACCAAATTTAAGCGTGTTGTAAATCGCACTCCTCAAGGGCAGTTTAGGAATGTGTTAGGTGAGTGATCGCACTCGCTCACCTTAAAAGACAAGGCCTGCTTACAGATATAAAAGGAATAAATTATTTAATTGATGTAATAATGTAATTGTTTTCAGACACAAGAAGTATGGTTTCCGGGTACAGAATGTGTGGCTAAGTATGAGTTCCGCAATTCAACTGCAGATGATCTTCCATTTAGCAAAGGAGAAATAGTAATTATAGTGTCTTCTACTAAGGTAACATTTTATATTTTTTATTTAAAAAAAACAATCAACTGTTTATGAGCAGTGAAGAAGAATGTGCATTGTATGAGACCTCCTCTATCAGGGCTACACAAGTAGTTGTTTTCAGTTATAATGGAAATCAAAAAATACCGTAAAATTATATTGGCTTCTTTTTATTTTGTTGGCTTCTTTTAAAGATTAATTATGCAAACTAGAAAGTGAGTGGTTTTTTCCCTTCTAAATGAATGCTGTAAATTTAATTTTGAGATGTAGATTACTTTGCAAACTAAAGCTCTGTCCACACTATCAAACTTTATGACAAAAAAATCACATTTTTTAGTCACATATAGTTTGATATTGTAGACATAGCTTTAGGAGATATGTGCCTCTTTTCGAAATGAATGTCAAAGGCCTTCTTTTTTAAATGATGGCCAGGGATTTTGTTTTTCCTGAAATACAACTGGTGATTTATTTTTTAATTAATAGGATCCTAATTGGTATAAAGCAAAGAACAGCAAAGGTCAAATTGGAATGATCCCAGCAAATTTTGTAAAAAAGCGAGAAAGTGTAAAGTTACATATGATGCCGTAAGTATTTATAAAATCCAATATTTTAATTGATAGTATGTATACTGTACCTGTAGAACTCCAAGCCAAATGAAGCTAAAAACACTTCTTTATCACTCTGAACTCTGTTAAAAGTTTTCAGTTCTTTTTAAATGAAGACTTGCATGGGTGATCCTCTATAAAAATGGTTAATAAAATAAATAAAATATAAATATTGCTCAATAATTGCATAAACATTATCTCCATCAATAAGTTTGACATGGTCCCTTAGTGTTTTAATTACATAAATAACGAAAGTCTAACCAAATCAGTTTTGTATATCAAAAAAACAATTTTAATATTTGTTTAAACTTTTATAGATGGTTTCATGGTAAAATATCAAGAGATGGGGCTGAAGAATTACTAAGAGATTTAACAGAAGGACTTTTTCTGGTCAGAGAGAGTGTGAATTTTAAGGGTGACTATGCTCTATGTGTTTGTGCTGCTGGCAAGGTCGAACATTATAGAATTATATCTAACAACAATAAGCTCACTATTGATGAGGAAGAACATTTTGATAATTTATACCAGTTAGTTGAGGTAAGTTGTTATAATGATGCAGGTTTTGATAGGCTTTGATCAGTCATAATCACTGACTAATTACTTAGGCTTAGCCCTTGTAATGCATCACCTGCCAACCCTACTGAATGACACGGTAGGCTACCGATTGTTTACCTTTCCTACTACCTACCAATTTTCTACCGCTTTCTTTCATAGACTACCAACACCACTATTGGTTTCTGTAATTTTCATACCGGTATTCAAATTGAAAATATATATAACATATACTATCTGAATTAACACGTTCCGGGCGATATATTATTTATAAGCCTATCATTTCTTGTTTAAAGGTCTGTCTACACTATCTTTTTTTGACAAAAAAAATGTGATATGCTTAAATATGGTACTGATGCTTAAATATGGTAGTGACATCATCATGTCCATATATGGGCACATCACATTTTTTTGTCACATAAAGTTTGATGGTGTAGACAGAGCTTTACAATCAATTTGTAAATGAATAGCCAGATTCGGCTGTGTGATGTGCACGTGTTGTGTATGCACGATGTATGTAGAGTGTGTGTTGTTTATAAATAATTGAACATTTATTCTTTTTCTGCTAGCACTATGAAAAAGATGCAGATGGGCTTTGTTCAAGACTTATTACACCGGTGCCCAAAGAGGGGAAACAAGATTTCTCAGTAGATAAGGAAGCATTTATCAAATGTGTGTAACAATTGAAATATTTTATTTATACTGGGCGACTTCTTCAGTCAAAGACTGGTCTCCCAGAGGGCCAGTTATGATCAGTGGCTGTGATGTACTAGTACACCGGAGTAACTCCGCGTCTCAAAAGATGTACTAGGTTCTTTAAAGTGCACATGAGCTAGATACACTGGACCTACGGTTTATAGTCGAGAAGACTTGTTCTACTAACAGAACCATCATTCATCATTATTATTATTTTTATATACAACCTATTATAAATTGTACTGTATGCTCAGTACATTGAAAAAACACAGTTTCCAAATAATTTTCAGGTGGATTCAACCCTATCATATAATGCTGCGATCAGAGTACATGTATTCTGTATAAACTCATGATCTGGAGGTCGTGGGTTCAATTTCAACCTAAGAATTAGAGTACAACACATTTGTACAGTGTTCTCAATGCACACAGTAAAATTTCATCAGAGTATAGGCAAAATCCTTTGACCAGTTAAATTATTTAGTTGAGGCAAATCATCACTCAATTGGCATCATTATTTGCTTTCAACATTATTATCATAATAAAAGTATCTTATTTTTTTATATATCTGTATACTCACAGCCGGTTGGTCAATTGATAAGCGAAATATACAAATGGGTTCAACAATAGGGCATGGAAATTTTGGAGGTCAGTTAAATTTTTCATAGAAAATTATTGATAAAAAAAAATGTATTCATTGATTCTCTCTTTGATACCAAATATATTTTATTATATTATCTTTTTCTTGTTGTTTATTGTTTATTTCTTATTATTTTTAGATGTATTAGAGGGGCAGTATCAGGGTCGTAAGGTAGCCATTAAACAGTTAAAAGATGACACATCAGCAGCACAAACGTTTTTGAAGGAAGCATCAATTATGACGTGAGTTTTAATATTTCAAATATTACTAAAGCTAGTACTCAAAATTGTAAAAATAGGAATTTTGCAGAATTGTAGTTTGAAGCTTGTCTAGCTCTATCAGGGGCAGATCCAAGATTTTTTAAACATATTATAATTACTGTATAGTCTATCAAAAAAAAGATATTAAAAGGCATAATTTTGTTTTCGCTGTCAAAAGGGAGCCCATAGCGCTAACCACATGGATAGGTTTCTGTATCACATCTTAGAAATTTAAATCAGTGAAACCACACATTTTCAGGCTTAGTAAAAATTAATTCATTTACATTTCCTTTACAGAACTTTAAGACATACGAACCTTGTATCATTCCTTGGTCTGGTTATTGGCGATCCACTCTACATTGTACTTGAATTTATGTCAAAGGTCAGTGAATTTGTATTGTTGAAATAGACAGTAGAATTGAATACAAGGAAGTGCTGGTAAACAGCACTGAATTGGCCTACTGTATTGTATGTCACTCTTGAACAAATATACTTGGTTTGGTCTGCAAGCTGCTTTGATCATCTCCCTATCAATGTTGACACCATAGTTTACTATATGCTTCTTCAACGCTCTGTCTACACTATAAAACTTTATGTGACAAAAAAACTTTATGTGCCCATATATGGACATGATGATTTCATATCACTACCATATTTGGACATATCATTACCATATTTGGTATGAATTTAATTGAGTTAGTTTGTATCACCTCTTATTTCAGGGTAACTTGGTGGATTATCTTCGGTCAAGAGGGCGATTAGTTATCAAAAAACCATTACAGTTAAATTTTGCCAGGTATGTATGTATAAAGAAAAGTTTATTAATATGTTGTTACAATGCACCATGAGATTGACCCATAACATTGACCTTAAGATTGGCCATTGATACTTAAGAATGTTACATTAAGTCAAAAGAAATTGATGACGATATTGAATTCCACGTTATGTACTATTTTTTATGTTGAAATGAACATTGAATAAATGACCTTTGGCCAACAAAAAAAATGTTAAAAAATTGATTTAAAAAAATGATGTTAGCGCACCACCGCTAACAATTTGACAACTCACACACTTGGTCACCTAACTTGCGTTGTATCTATATCATTGCATTGCATCCAAGTAAAAACTAAGCTTAACCATCCATCTTACTTTCTTCTCAACAGTGATGTAGCGTCTGGTATGGCTTATTTAGAGGAAAAAGAATTAGTTCATCGGGATCTAGCTGCTCGTAATATTCTTATCTCAGAAGATGATGTTGCAAAAGTATCCGATTTCGGTTTGGCAAGGGACGTGAACTTAAACACAGAAGTTGGAAAAATTCCAATCAAATGGACAGCACCAGAAGCCTTAAGAAAAAATGTAATTATTTAATTCATTAAAAATGAACTTAAGTTATTTTTTTATGTTTTTGTTTATCATAAAAAGTTACACGCCAATCTGTCCATTGGCCACAAGTTGTAATGTTACTGTAATTATTTTCTTCAAACAAAAGTATATAATATAATAATAAGATACACAATTGTGTATATTGCATTTGAATCTAGTAATAATACTTAATACACAGAAAGCCATGTGCCCCAACATTTCCAAATCTACTTAACTATCAATGATCGTTTCTAATTTCAGAACTTTACTGTGAAGTCGGATGTTTGGAGTTATGGGATACTTCTATGGGAATTATATTCGTTTGGCAGAGTTCCATATCCTAGAGTTGTAAGTTCAATAATTATATTAATAAAATATTTATTTAATCATTGAAAGAAATTATTCACCTCTGAGAATGAATATTATAAAATGAAAGTGTAACCACAATTTTTACGACTGCATTTTATTTACCTACCTGTGCCATAAAAATACAAGCAATATTCAACTCATGCTTAAGCTCTGTCTACACTATCAAACTTCATGTGACAAAAAAATGTGATGTGCCCATATATAGACATGATGATGTCATATCACTACCATATTTGAGCATATCACTACACCATATTTGGGTACATCACACCTTTTTGATAGTGTTGACAGAGCTTAAAGATTGAAAGTGTTATTTTATGACTGAAAGTAGAAGTTAAACATAATATTTGAAATTGTTCACTTCATTGAAAAATACATGTTGCAATCTATTAAGCACATTTACAACGCTTGTTCAATTTATGTTGTATATTTCATTTGAATACTTCCTTTCTTTGTAGCCGCTAGCGGAGGTTTTGACACATGTGGAGAAGGGATATCGAATGGAAGCACCAGACGGATGTCCGGATTTCATCTATGGCATCATGCGTGGAACATGGGATTTAAATCCAAATAAGCGGCCAACGTTTAAAACCATTCTGAAGATGATAGCTAGCTGCAAAGGTAGTCTATGAAACCCTAGTCTAAAGAGTTTAAACACACTGCACACATTTTTTTGCATTTCGTTTTATTCCAAAAATACAATTTCCATTAAGCAAGCATTCTTTGTCTATGAAAAAATTATTAACAATGTTAGTATTTCCAGATTAAATGCCCAAAATGTTAATTTAGGTATACTAACAATTTTCAAATGTTCTGAGTTTTGAACATTAACATTGCTTGTAGTTGCGCTGAGGAATTAATTTTGTTATTACTTGACCCTACACAGTGGCATATGTATGTTATTAAAACTAGCAATTTTCATTATTTGTTGCTACATATTTGGGGCTATGATGATAAACAGCTTGACTGTATATGTGAAATAAGCATCACAAGTTTTAGGTTGGAATTTGAATTTGTACGCATAAATTAAACTAAATGTTTATCTTAAATTCCAATTGAGATATCAATAGAGTTTTATAGGTACTGTAAATAATCAATAAAATATGTGAATATATTTTGAAGGACCTTCGTATGTTGATGATGTTTAATATTACAATGCTATTGTACTGAGAATTTAACTATAGGATCTGTCTGGCTTTAAAAAAAAAAAAGTTCTTGTTAAGTGTTAAAGGTCCACCAAGGTGATGTGAGCCAGTGGTCATAATCACCATTAACACATAGGCTAACGAAAACACTCATAAAGTTCACAAATTCTCCTAAAGTGAACACCACTTAAGAAAAATCCTTAAATATTTATTTACTAAAGTTAAAAACTTGATATTTAAAGAAATATCTTACTTGAATGTGATTAGTGCGCACAGAAAACATATTTCTTCAAAAAAAGTAAATTTAATATTTTTTAATTACTTTTTTTTTTTGATTTCTGACAACTTTGTCTCCAAATTAAATTGTTTTAGTTTTAACTTTTGAAGACAATTATTTTACGAATTCGGGTGAATTAAATCAGTAATTTTTCAGGGTTTTTAAAGTTGTGATGCAAATGTATCCGTTTTCGTGATCTTCCAATTTTCCCCTTTTTTATAGAAACACAACACAATGCAATTTCCAGGTTGTTGTGTTTGTTCATGTCGGATGTTTTTCATATCTCCACTGTATAGTGAACAATTTTTTTTCTTCAAAATGTACAAACTCATAAACAGTACTTGTATAAACAAAGATATGGATTTGTGAAAGTAATGTATTGTCTTGTTTGTGAAAAGTGAAAAAAAAATGCTAAGTGTAGTCACCTTTGTGGTAGATTAGGAAATCAATTAAAGAATTTAGATTTATACAATTTCTAAGTAAATAAGCTATCAATTGTAGCATTAATAATAATAATAATAGATATAAAGTGTACATATATTAAATTTGTTAAAATTGCCTCAGTAGATATAATTTAAACGAATTATGAATTATTAATTTCTTAAAACTTTTCTTTTAATGGTGCTAAAAAGGACTTTAGTAGTGGTCCAATTAAGGAATGAATACAGGTACTCATTGTCTCTCACTCATTACATTTCAAATTGGTACAAGCCCACCCACTCAATTTAGACCACTTTTAACGGTTTACCCACTCGACGCTCACGCGTTTGCATTCCTTTTTTACTCAACTTCCAACAAATAGACACACAACAGTATATTTAAAAAGGGCACCTACTTTTTAAGTTTTTGAAATGTTTTTCCTTGTTCAGCTATATATTATTTGACCAAAATATGCTTTTACTAATACATTGAATTTTATGATAGCTTGTAAACTTTCAATTATAAATGTATATTTCCAATATAATATTATTTATTTCTATTTCAGAAGCATTTCCAATGTTTATAGCTATTTATTCCATAAGATTATGAAAGGATATGTAATTATTTTCTATAAACATGTTGAAAAATTACTAATCATGAATTTGATTTATTTTAGCCTATTCTCGGGTCTGTATGTATATTGTAGTATCATAGAGAAATTCTGTAATACAGTGTCATTATGTATCGCATGTGCAGGTGGCACCTGTGTCATAGGTCATAAACCTAACTTAACCTTAACATAAATTAATATAGATGCCACATATGATACATATGTGACATGATACAAATTATATCATATGTAAAGATAAAGTACAGAGAATCGGGCATTTGTTTGATGACAGTAAACAGTGCTAGAAATTTACTCATTGAGTCCAACAAATAAATAAATGTCAACGTTGCCAGCAGCTGCTGCCTGATTGGTAGACGAGGGCATTTTGGAAATGGCGATAGGGTCTTTTTTTAGGGTTGTTTATCTATAGATCCATGTTTATATTAACTAGGAATAGGATTTGTTTTAAGCAGGGTTAAAATTGAACCATTTCAAATGTAACAACTAGGTAGGAATGATATTTAAAAGTTGTACTTCAAAATATAATATATAATAAAAATTAGTATTACATCTCATACTATACTGTGCTGGTTTCACAGTATTATCTTTTTATTTAACATTGACTTTATATTTTATAATAAGTTTTTAAGTGTTTATTTTCAATTTTGGAATCGATAGTTTTTGTTTTCATCTTTCAATGCAATATATACTTACAGATTAATTATTCCATAGATTGAAGTTGATGGACTTCGATAATAATAAATTCAGCACAAGTTAAATGTTTTAAAGTTGCCATTTCTTAAGCTCTGTCTACATTATCAAATTTTATGTGACAAAAAAATGTGATGTGCCCATATATGGACATGATGATGTCATATTACTGCCATATTTGGGTATATCACTACCATATTTGGGCACATTACACTTTTTTGTCAAACTAGTTTTATAGTGTAGACAGAGCTTTGAATCTTACAGGGAAAGTGTCAAACAAGTAATCTCATATTCAGCCACTTAACATGTCCAAAGTAAACATGTAGTGCGTATGTACTTTATATATCCCCTGCGGTGCTCATTGGACTATGCTGCTTGGCACAGAACTTACAGTAAAACCCAAGAACTACTCCATTAGGACAGCCCCTATCCAGTGGACATCTGTTAGGGCACATTTATACAAAGGAAAAATGGGGTGAAATTCACTTTTATAGCCAATATGAACAAATCTGTACAATCTGTATTTAATCACCGATTAAAATTATTTTATATACTGTTTTTTTCCCAAAAAATAAAGGTTGTTTTATCTTGTATGTTTATATTGTTATGTATTGCAAATAAAGTAGCCTGAAAAAAAGAAATGGTGTGTGTATTTTTTTTTTCATTTTAATTAATATACAAGTATAACACTAACAGTACTGAACAAATAATATCACGTCAGAGCCATATATAGAGAGAGTTTCGGCATAATTGCGTTCACAGATTTTAGAAAGTCACGTGGTGTGCACACCGGCCATCTTTGTGTCCAACTATGCTTATATAGCGTATGGAGTCGAGGCATTTGCTTAAAAAATGTATAACATTCACATGGCTTTAAATATCGAATTTAATATCAAAACAATCAATTTGTTTAAAGGTTTTTGTTAAGATAATAACGAAATCATAAAGTTACTGCGAACATGATTTTAAACAACAAAATGTAAAAACAATGCATTACTATAGAGAATCGCTGTACAAAGTAAACGTGCACGTGTAGACGCGTGCATGGAGCGTAGAGCCAGAGCTGTTCCAAAATTGCATAAGCCGATGTGCGTTGAAGAAAATACAACGGTAACACATTTTTCAGCTTACTTATTCAGAACGCTAAAGTATTCTATATCCAGATTGGTCCAATTCTGGTGTTTTGTATTCTTGACTTGTGTTCATACATTACTAGTAGTTGATTCATACGGTTGGTAAAGGAGATTTATTTCACCAAAAAGGGCCTAGTAATTGAGCCTAATTAAATGGTAAATGTATGCAATCCCAGTATGCAATACTGTAATATTTTAATTAACATAGTATAAACTGATTCCAAATAACGAGAGGCAAACCATGATTCGTTTGATCTTTATATGACCATCATCAGGAATGAACAATAACTCCAAATTCAGACAATTATAACTGCAGTCTATTAATAAGTATGTAAATGAGATATTTATTTATTTACCCATACAGGGTGTTACAAAAAAAATGTAATGTTTTTGTAAATCTATAGCAATAAAAAATGTTGCATTTTAGAGGGAAACTCTTACAGTTATCAGGTCTGACGCCGCACTTGCTTACAAAATTAATTTTCTTTATCTGATTTAACTTGTAAAACTTCAGCAAAGTCATCTCCAAACCATGCAGTCACATGAATGTTATCCACAGTGAAGTAGTACAACTTGTCTTGGCATGCTTTGCGACGGTAGCTTGATCGAGGATCTGCTGCTAAGATAGCTGCTATTGCTTGCTTAGCTTCTTCTGCACTTGTAAAATATTCGAACAAATCTGATAAATAAAATAAATGCAGTTAGTACCAATTAATATTTTTTTACAAATATTTGCAAAATTCTAACTATGAATAAACACTACATAAAATAACTACTTGTGATCAGCGAAGCAAAACAATGCTTTTTCTGTAATAGGTAATTGCGTCTCTAGTGGGAACCAAGCATTAATTAACATATACGTCTACCATCCTAATAGTTTACCTTTAGACTGCGTGAAATGTTCTAACTGCATGTCCGCACTGTGCGTAAACCGTACTTTAAGCTCTTGAATTGGCGGGGCAGCAATCCAGTCTGCTACTTTAACATCATCAACCAATCCCTCTGGCTTTCCACCAGGTAACTCAATTTCTTCTGGTTTGACATTCTCTAACTTGGTTCCATCTGGTATGAGTCCCTCTAAGCTTAATTCTTCAGGTCTGGTTCTTTCAATATTTGATGAGGTTGTACCTTCCATACTGGACGTTGCTAAATGTCCATCATAGCAAGAATCTGTGGATAACACTCTCTGAGGTACCTCTTGGCTAGGATCAGTTCTAAAAGCCTGATCAGGTCTATCATACATTGGTACATACGGTTTGATGTCATAGATTGGTGTGTTATCAATGATATCTATACCAGATACGTATATAGTATCACCTATTGAAAACATAAATAGATTAACCTATTATTCCAATGCATGTGAAGAGCATAAATACACATTTTATCAATCACAGGTTAGATAATATATCCTTACCCTGTATTTTGTCTAGCTTTGCCAGTGACAAGCCAATGGGGTTTGGCCTGTGTGGACTCCTTGTTGAAAATAGACCAATTTTGTCTCCATCCAGCCGAGGTGGTTTTATCTTTGATTTTGTAAAATTTGTTCGTGGTCCATTGTCATGAAATGCAAATAAAATCCTGAAAAAAAAAATTATTATTATCTTTATTTGTTCCAGTGAAAAAAACTGAGAAAATATTGACCACTCTCTATGGTGCAAGGCAGTCAAAGAAAAATAGATGATGATTCTGAAATATTAATTATTAATTTAACATTTGTTTAATTTTATATTCTTTCATGAATGAGTACATATTTATTTAAAATTGAAACTAAGGGTACTATTACCATATATGAGAGAAGCTTGCCAAACCTTGTAAGCTGTGTTCAGGTTGGTCAAAGACTGACTTTGATATCTGAAGACATCCTTTTGCAAAACTGCAAATTGATGGTTGTCTTGGTGTACCATTCTTACTTTTGAAACAGGATCGAAGGTAACCAATCGGTTTCATTGATGGTAACTCAGGTGAAGAACGTTTTGGTAAAGTTATCATTTCTTCTTTTTGTTGTTCATTTTGCATTTCAATTTTTATTTTCTTGGAAAAATTTGATTCTTTTTCTGAGAATTTTACTAATTTGTTTATTGCTGCAACATCTTTGTGGTAAACTCGTTTCAGTGTTTCCATCTGGTGGCTGAAAATAACAATATATTTTTAATTTATAAATCATTCACTTCAGTCCTCGAATTAGAATTATTTAAATTTTTGATTTAAGAACATTTTACAGTAAACTTTGTTCTCATTAAGACCCATGCCCACAGAGAGAATACGATTTTTTAATTAAACATTGTGTTACACCATGTTATTTTTGTTGGTTACGCTTCGATGCACAGCATTGCCATTGTTTTGTCATCGACCGATGTAGGTCCGAGGGTATTGTTAATAATTTTAAATTATTATAATAAAGTAAACTAGACTACACTATACTGTCTGATGAGTAGATGAATAAACTATTATTAAGTTACCGGATGTTTTTAAGCTCTTTACGAGCAATCTGTATCTGCTCCGCAAGTTCTACTGTGGAGGCTGCCATTTTGGAATACTCGTGTTTATGCTGTTCAAAATGTTTTATGTTTATGATGTATAAATCAACACAAATATTTAAAATGTTTAGCTAAATATTATAATAAAATAACAATAGTCTACTATGGAAATACATAATAATTTAGATCTAATAAACTAATTATACTATAACAAAAAGTATTTCAATATTTCAATGTTATATTACTATGGGCCACGTCAACGATTAGGACGTATCTGAAATGCTGTCATAATCTAAAAATAGATTTCCACCCACTGTTTACACATCACCAGCAACACATAAGAACAGATTCTCAGGGAAGCAAGTCTTGTTTTTGTATTATTAAGAAAATTAGACGTCTTTTTTTGCAAACGAATGTGCCAGATTTTTTTTTAAACCTGAGGTAAACCTTGGTTATTATTTTGTAGAAAATAGTAGTTGAAATCGTTATATATTTAAAGCAATGCAAACAGGACAGGCTAGGGCCTTGGTTGGGCAGTGGTGTGTTAGTCTTTAGTCCTCTGTTCTGTGGCATAGGACTACTTGGTCCAGAGAGGCCTAGGACTATTTGGTCCAGAGAGGCCTTTGTTCAGTTATGTAGACCTTGCCCTAGACTACTAGTACTACCTAGTACTAGAGAGGAAGTGATGATTACAGAAATAGAAAAGATAATTCATTCATTAAAATAACATACAGTGTCAGTATTTATTACTTTATTAGCCTTTTATTTTATTCAAGTAACTTGAGAACAAGTAATTTGTAAACAGATATCTAGCTATATTTTATATGGAATTAAACAGACCTAGATGTCCAGGGTGATGTAAAATAAAGACAGCATCCTTGATTAAAAAGTTAATACTAAACCGTATAACTGTCACTACCTTCAAACTGAATCTACATTACTAAACTATGCCATCCCTATATGTAATAATAATTTGTTTTCATTTTCATACATGAGTCCCATTGTATTTCTTAACTCCATGTACTCCATGTACTCTACATAACCGAAAGCAGATTTAAATACTTTATAAAAGAAAGGAAAGAATTGTAGAGAAATATACAAATGTATAACAAATATTTTTCGCAGGTATCCAAAGGCAGAAATCTAAGATGTCTTCAGAAGAGGTAGTGGCAGCAACTAAACTGTTGTCAACAGCAGATGAACTGGACCTGCTGTTTGATATCAACACAGGCATTCTGGTGGATGATGATATGATCTCGCCCAGTAATCCAGACTTTTTTCAGCTGGTAAGAATTCTTCAAAAACTTGTAATGTTGGAGTCACCTTGAAATACATGGAAAGCACCCTTTACTACACCCTTGGAAAAAGTGATATATCTAAGTCTTTAAAATAATGTGTTTACCAATACCTGACATTAAGCCATTAATAATGTACAGCTGATAGTGTAGCTGTTGGTTCATGGGTTCAAACTTCCACCTTATATAATGAACTTTTTTAAGAAAAAAAACCTCAATTTAAATCTTTGATCTGTACCAAATCAACTGAGAACCTGACAGTGTCTTAACATTTTCGTTTCTCTTTGGTGATTTACTTTTTCTCATTTTTTTATTCTTGCATTTAAATCAAAAACATCAAACCTTCTGTTTTTGTATGAGTCTTCTAATCAAACATATTTCTGCAGGACTGCAAGACTGGTTTAACCGATGATGTCTTCAACGAGTTATTACAGCTACCAAATGCAGAAATTCAAGATCATTCAGACATCTTATACACAACTGAAGTATGCTCACCAGTAAGCAGTGACAGTGGAATATCAGACGATCAAAAATCACCGTATCACAGCACATCAGAGGCTAGTCCCGTCGGTATTGAAGATATACCGCTTATGGATTCCTACCAATCAAATGCTAGTCCTCTCAGGGTTGATGAGATCCCGGCGTCTGAATCGTACCTGGACACGTTTGATTTAAGTAGTATCTTGACTGGATCGGATGCCATGTTGATTGATGGAGATCTGATCACTGTGACAACATCGGATGGAAAATCTACTGACATGGCTATTCAGTTTTCAGGTATTAATTAGTTAGTTGATTAGTCCCTTAATTAATTTGCTTACTCTGTCTAAATGTATTATATTACTGTAATTATTTTGATATTGATATAAAATAAAAATGTCATGGTGGCATAAACTGATGGTTAAACTGAGTGTTGCAGCTCTATCATCAGCTTCTCTAATCGGTTGCATCTATTTGTTATTACTGTATTATTTTTTAATAAATTGTTAACTCCACAACAAACCTACTGGTAGTTTGTAGGTCCTCCTGGTATTTAATAGATCATATTTGGTTGGTACAATAGGTCCTTCTGGTATAATATATTGTCTTGTCAGTCAATATATCCCCTGGTAGTCGGTATATCCTCCTGGTATTTAGTATCCCCTTGGTATTCAGTATCACCCATCGGTATATCCTCCTGGTAGTTGGTGGGTACTATACTTCTGGTATTCGGTGTTCTACTAATAGTCTGTATATTCTACTGGCAGTTGATATGTTCTTCTTGTATTAAGTGTCCTCTGTTGGTAGTTAATAGTCTCCTGGTAGTCAGTGTATCATTCTGATATATCCAAAGATATTTGCCAATGGACTTTACTTTTATTGCTCTTTCAGCAGAACCTAAAGAACCAGCAGTGAAGTATGTTAAGATGGCTACAGATTCTCTACCATTGTTTATCAAAGAAGACACATCGTCATTTGAAAACATTATCAGCACAGACAGTAAAGTAAGTATTACTGTACAATTTCTTTCTGTTTTTCTCTCACCGCTTTGGGACAATCTTTTGATTGTATAAGCGCTTTATAAATCGAACAACATTACATTACAATTAGTATGTTTTAACTGATTACACTATAGCCCCTTTCTCATTATTATTATTATTATTATTTGTAACACATCATTTATACTTTTTGTATTCAGAAGTTTCCAGCTTTGACATTAACAGATGAGGAGAAGAAGTTGTTAGATGATGCGAACGTTGCACTCCCATCTCACTATCCATTGACAAAGGTAAAGTTTTTATGGACTGTTTCTACTTAGATAGATAATCAAATTTAAATACATTATTTTGAAAGAATGGTATTTTCTTGCAAACAGGAATGGGTCCACATGAGAAGAACCAATTTTAAATATGTTTTTAAAAACCCCAATTGATTATGGTCTTGATTGAAAAATAATACTGGTGTTTTTTTTTATAACTAATAATAACAGATAATAATTAATTAAATTCAACTGTTTTAGTGTCATTTAGTCATGGATTAAGATTATTTTGCTATAGACGATAGATAATATCAGATCTAAAAAAATATTATTCTTAAAGAAAGCTGCAATTTTGGAGAAACACGTCCTTCGGCGATAGTTGTCTTTGGCAGCTCTTGTCTCTCCCCAGTGCTCAATTTTATGTTTCACTGAATAAATAAATCTGATATACATGTCTTTCTACTTTTTAACTGTAGTTTTGTATTCCGTTTTAGGATGAAGAGAAATCACTGAAAGCAGTCAGAAGGAAAATTAGAAACAAGGTAAATTTAAAAATATATTTTTTAAATATTGCATAATTTGGATGATTGTTAACCCTGTACTCCTTTTCAATCTTGCTGACCTGTTGGATAAATATACCAATCACTTGCAAGTAAATGTCAATTGTTAATTTTGGAAAAAAAACTATGTTTTAGATATCAGCACAGGACAGTCGCAAACGAAAGAAGGAATACGTTGATGGACTAGAACAGCGTGTGCAGAACTGTACAAGACAAAATATTGAACTTAGAAGAAAGATGGACAAAATTGAGAAGGAAAATAAGTAAGTTTACAATATATGTGTACATTAGGTTATTCTCGTATTTGCTATAAGAAGGAGTGTTATTTTTGTCAAAGTCAATTCCGTTGCTCTGGGCTAAGTGAATTCACCTTTCTTTTACTAGAACATTGTTAGAACAGTTAAAAGATCTTAAGTCATCGGTTTCAAGGGCTACATCTAAGGCGGTCAGTGCCAGCACATGTGTCATGGTAAGTATATAAATTTAAATTTCAAAATTGTTCTCATGCACAAGACCAGTTATTGTTGTATGTTGGGTGGCTATAGCATGAAGTATATAAAAATAATGAATATTTATGGATCGGAGAATATTTCATGAGTTGAAAGAATGACTCTTTTTCTATATACTGTGGTGGAGCTGTCGGTCAACAATTGAAATATTATTCTCCATTCAATGAATACAGTACATTCATTGTTTATTTGATAACACACCCTCTGTTCATACAATTAATCCATTGCTCCCATCCGGGATGTCAAATGGCAAGGATACACTCAGGTGTGTAAAAAGAGTGTGATGTGGCCAAACATGGTAGTGATATACCCAAATTAGGTAGTGATATGACATCATCATGTCCATATATGGGCACATCACATTTTTTGTCGCATAAATAGTGTAGACAGAGATTTATAATAAAGTGAGGAAGTACTCAAATAAATGTTCTCTTGGATAAAAAAAAAACTCAACTTCACACAAATTGTTTTGATAAAATCCAAGTTCAAGACAATTCTTGACAAATCACTTTTAAGCATGAAACCATATCCAAAGTTTCATCTAACTTTCATAGTTCTGTTGACATGAAATCTGAAGTCCATTTTAATAAACAACTTTGTTACAGCCAGAAACACTGTATCTTTTGTAAAATGTGTTATTGTTTGTTTTGCAGGTCTTTCTGTTTTCATTTTCGTTGTTAGTGGCACCAAGTTTTAATTTGTTCAAGTCATCCCCAATGCCAAACGGTGGCAGACAAAGTGTGGGAGGTAAGTTCAGAAAATCAAACTTCATGTCTTACAATATTGGAATTTTGATTAAATGAGTGTTGCTGAAGTCTATCTCTTGTAATCATTTGATTAAAGAGATTCAGTGTGGCACAACCTCAAATTTGGTGTGGTCACTTAGCGGTCAGTTTATCTTATTTATATAGTTTATATGGTCAGAACCTGTTGTATGTAAAACAACAAGGAGGAAATAGACTACAGTAAATTCCTTTATTTATGAAACAATGGAGGGGAAATATGTTTTAACACAAGGCCAGCCCCTATTACAAGGACACATTGATGTTGGGTTTCGAAGGGTTATACTGTATTATTATAGTATTTGGTCACTGACATTAATTGTACTTTTTTTTACAGTTGTTTCGAGGACATTACTTGGGGTTGATGAGACCATTGGTGACGTCAGTTACACGACTGTTTCCCCTGGAACAGTTGAAACAGATGACGACCAACAGATCTTTTGGCGCAAGAATAACATCATAAATAAAAACGTTGAAAATACTGACGAATTAGAAGTTATTGCTGCTGAACAAGAGGTAGAAAAGATGGCAGAGATTTCAACACCAAATGCGCAGTCAGTAAATAAACAAAACATAACCGATTCACATCAACAAAAACCAGTTGTGAAAGCTAAAATGGCCGAAGGTCATATTCGTAATGATGACCTATAACCTATGACATGTATTGTAATTTATTTTTTTTATTGTAAATAATGTGTAGATATTTTTCACCGCAATGGACTAAAAATGGAAATGTCTTTAAAAAGCTGTACATATTTAAAATTACTATTAAAACAGACAAATTTGTTATGTTTTAGAGATGAAGATATTTTAATAATATATTTTATTTGTTTGACATTGTACATGTTTGAATCTCAGTGTTAATTATATATTTCAATAAATGTTTATCTTTGAATGAGAGGAAGAAATCTAAAAGACATTTAAATGTTACTAAAATCGGGGGACAATACATCTTTAACTTTTTAATTTGATAACAGGTTATCACCTGTGATAACTAGCTAAAATAATAAAAATAATATGATATTCCATAGTTTGTTTTCTATCATTTGATAGAGTGCCCTCCATTGAACCAATAAATCACTTAAGATGCCGCCATATACGTAGAACCATGATATAAAGAAATATTCTTTATACTCCATGGTATAACATACTAAGTAGAATTGATAATTTAATTAAAGATAATAGCCAAATACCTGCTTACTTACTGTGAGCAAAGTAATTAAAAGAAATAATGCTGTTCAGTATTTTAATATCTGGTTAAGATTACATTATAAATTGCTTTGATATTTTTATTACAAAATGATGACAAGCAAATTGATGTTATTGTTTTTTTTTAATTTGCAAATTAATTTACAGTTACTAGGGATAGTATGGATTACCATGACATTGTTTGGTTGTCAATTGTCGAAATTCGAAAGCTCTCATAGTATTTCTCAGAGTCTCTTAGTTGACATTTTGATTTCTACACATTAATTTGTGTTATATAAATCAAATATTATAATAACATTTATTTAATTGTTTATGATTATGTTTTTAATATTTATTTAGAGATTAATCCAGCAGGATTTGCAATAGAGTAGGGGGTTATTTCAGTTTATTGGTAAAAGTTTTAGAACATAAAAAGTCATTATTACTTGTATTAGTTTTAGAGAAAATCTTTATTATATCATCGTAATGTCTGTACATAAAATGTGCAAATAAAATAATATAAAATATAACAATATGCTATCTATGGTTTGTTATTGCAGTATGTTTACTAACTCATTAACATTACATATATATTATACAGAAAATATGTTTACCTTTTCAAGACATGCAACTATCTAGTTGTGTAATAGAAATATATTGATAAAGCAGAGAAAGACTGTAAAGCTCTGTCTACACTATCAAAGTTTATGTAACAAAAAAATGTGATGTGCCCATATATGGACATGATGTCATATCACTACCATATTTAGGTATATCACTACCATATTTGGGCACATCACACTTTTTTTTTCAAACTAGTTTGATAGACAGAATTTTAAGTTCAGTACATATGTAGTTGTGCGACTCGTGGTCAGTACCTAAGCATTTGCGTGGCACGTGCTTAGTACCTACTTAATTGCATGGCCCATTGTGAAACACTAAGTGTGAAATAATCGACACTGTTTTACGATGAATTACTGTATACATTGTGGAGAATTGGACAAAATGTACTTATCAGCCTCATTAACTATCGGTACAAAATATCTAAAGTGTATAAAGTAAGTACATAATTCAATCTTAATTACTTTATCTTGCATCTAAATCTTTTTCCACAGTAAATACAATAGCTACATATAATGAACCTCTATCATTACTCCATTATAAAAATACAAAATACAGACCTATATTACTTTTTACTTTGATAAATGGCACAAATACATAATTTACATTACCTAATATATATTATCTTTATTTAAAAATCTTGACTGGTTAGTGGAAAGGAATATTTTGAGAATATCTGCATTGCTCCAAAAGACCATTTAGTACAACAAATACGCTATTCTAAACGTTTACTTGTTTTTTACATGGTGTACTGCGAATTTTACTTTACTGGCATTCAATACTTTAGGACCAGAAATAAAATAGTTCTTGAAATGTTAAAACATTTTAATTTATGTACAACATATACGATCTGTACAGAAGCAGTTTACAGTGCTAGATGTTAAAGAATAATATTTTAATTTTTTTAATAGTAATAATGAAATTAGGGATCATGGGAAATTATTCTACTGCAGTAATTATTTACTCTTAACCTCTCTTTTTTTGGGTACAGTAATCATAACCCACTGTCTATTGTAGTGACTGCCTCATAACCTTTCCATATATGAAACAAAGCCATTTCATACGTTACTGCAGTAAATAATGTAACTACTGCAGTAGAATAATTTGACATGATCCCTTATTACATGTACTGTAGAAAGACATTACAAAGAATATGAGAATACAAAACTAGTACATCATACGATCACGTTGTTGCCTGATATTTTACACTAAGAAAACAATATTTTCAATCAATACTGTATCCTACAGGTAAAGTGGACATTAAAGGATCAATTTCAAAATGGCTTCCTTCCCTCTGTAAGGACAAATAGGTTATTTCCATGGCAAGTTTACAAGAGGGCAGAAAATGAAAGTGGACATTCCTATTCAGGGGACACCTCTATTAAGGGGACACTTCCCCCATAAAATAAACGGAGGGCAATATAATTATGTTTTTTTTTGTATCTGAAAAAAAAACATTCTGTATGTATGTGTCAGTGGCGTAACGGCTGAGCGCTCACTGGCTAAGCCCAGGGGCTCAGAGGTTAAAGGCCCTCACATCATGTGCAATCCAATGCAACTACGAGGTGTATGTGTATAATGGGCCATTTTTGTTGAGAAGGAAAGGCTGCAATAGACAAACTACCAAAACCGTTCTTAGGGAGTGTTTCAATGCAATTAAACCAATCACAAAATCAATACTTTTTGCTCATGCTTAAATAACTTTTGCATTAATGTTGAAATTGATTCATCAAATTAGTTGCTTATGCTTCTAATAGATGCAAATTTGACATATTTACTATCATTATGAAGATTAAAAACACCATAGCAACTCGATAACACAATATTAGTATGGAAATAACAAATGTGTGTTGCTATGGTAAATACTGAAGTGCTTTGAATATTACTAATTATACGACCTCAATAAAATGACTTGTAAATTTCTCTAATAATGTAATTTTTTTAAACCTTGATGTTATTCAGGAATATCTTAAAAGATGATACAAAATGAAGATATTTAAACAACGTATGAGTTTTAAATAAAATGGAAAAATATTTTAGTATTTTCGAAAAATGGCAAGTCAAGCCCAGCCTCAAAATAACAAATTGCAAAGTCAAAAAAGATATTCTTCCCTTAAAGTGAAAACAGAACATATCTGATACCATTATTTTTAACAAAAATGAAGTGTTTGCATTAAGCACCCTGTTTCTCCACCCTTAAATATGCCACTATGTTAGATATATTGTCTCCCTGAAAAAATAATTTTTAAAAATGTTTTTGCTGAATAAGCCATTTTGATGACACATAATAGTTATTCACTTTGACAAAAAATTTGATCGAAAAAAAAAATTATTTACCTGAAAAAACCGTAATTTAAAGAAAAAAAAAAGTCAAATTGACTGGAAGTCAATGAGGGTTGAATTTAAAGGTTTATTTTTTTTTCAGTGAAAATATTATTTTTTGTAGCTTTTTTTTCTACGGAAGTGATTAACTTTATTAAAACTGCAAAATTCTATTCATTTTTTTATATTAATCTTCAATTTTCATGTTTGGGGGGAACAATACACCTTTAACAATCACTTTCTAAGCCAATTCGTAAGAATCGTTTATTCGTTGCTTCCTTCATAGCTTTATCAAAATCGCTCAACTTGAAGACAGGTCCCACAAGACTTTCAAATGGATACTTGTTGCTGTACTTCACAATGAAGTCAATGCCTTCTTGAAGATGTTCTGGTTTGTAGCTGTCAACACCTGCAAAATAAATTATGCAGAATTTAGAGCATGGGCTTGTTTGTTTTGTTTTTTATGTGTTGCTTATTCATCAAACAATCTTACAAATACATATACCGTATATCCTCGGGTATAATCCCACTTCGGTTCTAATCCCACCCCTTACTTTATGTCTGATTTCACAATTGGGCATATCCCCGGGTATAGTCCCAGTATTGACTTTTGATCCGGATGTAGGCCTCTCTCTAGCCAGTTCAGATGCCTGAACCAGGATTTCCCCGGGTATAGACCCACCCCCAAAGTCGGTCCAATTTCGTGCTCTAGTGGAGTGGGATTATACCAGAGGATATACGCTATACAAATGACAGGATGAGAGCAAGAGAATAAACTATATAAGCTCTAGAGATTGTTTCCATAGAGTTTGCACAAACCAAGCAGCCTTTTATTTTAAAATAACTTTAAAATTGAAATTAATATGGTGACTGCATTTCTGCTACGTCTGTGTTCCAAAAAATGTGGTGGTCAACGAAAAACATTAATATTGGACAAAATAATGTGTTCAATCAATTTATATCAATCATTTTATATGTTGCAGTTGTACAGAGATGAGGTTCCAATGACCAATCAAATGTTTTTAACCATTATCTAACATTTAAACTACAGTAGTTCAAATTTGTCCTGTTTTTGCATATCCCAAACAATAGAGATAATGTATGCACAGAAACATTTATTGTATCAATATATATTTAATGAGTTACATACACACTTGTATTGTGTCTAATACTAGAATAGACTAAACAAACTGGTTGAATGTACAGCAGAGAGAATACCATTCTTGTCTTCTTATTTCTCAGTATAATTTTAATAATTCAAGTACAAAAGCTATCTATATTCATAGATTTTTTTCTTTCTGAATTGACGTAGTATTAAAAAAATATCAAGATCATTACTCTTGTTTAGTATGGGGAAATTAAATGATGTTATATATTATGTGAATACTGACAATAAATTACTACTTCTTTATAAATGATTGTATTGACATTTTCAAAATGCATTTTGCATTTCATTATTATTTTCATTCATTTCATTTATATTATTATTATTATTATATATGTTACCATTACACACAAAAAAATAAACGCCTCCCCCAAATAAATGCCTCCCCTAAATAAATGCCTCTCCCGAATAAATGCCTCACTCGAATAAACGCCCCCTAAAAACATTCCTGAACAATAAACACCCAGGGCATTTATTCGAAATAAATATGGTATTCAATTTTCAAAACACAGTCTATACATTCCGCTGGCTTTTAAATTGTCAATATCATTTGTCTAATAACGAATTTATTCATTTTTTTAAAATGCAGTCTACACCTCATTTACACTACATAATATCAAGACTTTAAAGTATAGTACAATCTCTCCTTTGGAATATCCATATATGGAAAGCCTCTATTAAAGGGACACTTTCCCATGAAACAAACTAGAAACATATATTTTAACACAAGGGCCTACTCCTATTCAGGGGACACCTCTAATACATTTTCTTAGGACCAGAAGGTGTCCCCTTAATGGAGGTACTACTGTACTATAAAATATCAATTTCAAATTGGATTTTCTTAATGGTGAGATGGAAAGAGTTTATTTATTTATTTATTTCATAATCTCATTCAACGGAATGGAATAAAATATATATATATATATCTTAAGACCTATACAATACAAAGTTCTTACTAATTTTATTACAAAAACAATTATAACGGTCAAAAAAGAGATCAATAGAATTATCTTTAACAACACAATTATTAAAAAGAAGACAAATACAGTACGTGAGATAAATCCATTCTTGGTAACATTGGTCACACGACAATATGGCACATAAAGAAGATTACATTTAGAATTACGAGTACGACAACCAACAGCTTTAACATAAAAGGAAAACAAGGAGATAAAATTACAATTGAAACGTGAATTCATACACTTATACAAAAACTGAAGATCGAACATGGAACGACGAGAGACAAGAGAAAGGAGAGAGACAGATAAAGGAGGGCAGTGACAAGTAGAATACACAAAACGTACAAAACGATCTTGGACTCTTTGAAGACAGGTACTATGAGCAGAAGAAAACGAATTAGACACAACACACACACTGTAAATGTATAGTGGTAATCAATGCCTGCATATATTACATAATTGACAAAGTGGGCATTTGATTGTTGAGCGGTCATACCACACTTAAGCAGCGACACATCCACTCAACACATGCAAGGCTATAAACATATTAACATCCCTCAAGTGCCATCATGTATTTTTATCTCATCCATTGTGTTCAATGACAGCAGGGAAAAATATACTGATCAAAACAACTATTATATTTTATCTCATGAATAATTCATGGTCATAGAAATTATTATTATTAGACATTGCATTCACAAAAGTACCATGTACATAGATTTAATAATATTCGTTTAATAATAATAATATCCTGGATTTATATAGAACGTAATGTTGTGAAACCTCTAAGCGCTGTACATAAACTAATACGATAAGAGGGATTTCAACCATGCCAAAATAATAATGTGGTTGAATTATTCTTTGAATAGACACACCTCTGAATATATGGTTTCCTGTGGGAAAGAGGGTTAAACAGTTGCAAAAGTATGGTATAACATTTACAAAAACAAAATACAATTTGATACACTTGAGACATATATTTGAAGTAAATATTAGTACGGGCGTGTGGCGCTGTGTGTTGGACGTTCGACTACTTCAACTTCAACTTTATTTTCCAAATAATATTTTGTTTTACAATGATAAATAATATTAAATTTTAAAACATAAGGAAGGCGCTAGAAAAGTGTAAACACTAATCAAGTCCAGCCCCTACTGATCGTGAGATTGAGGTTCGAATCCAACTCTCGCCGCATTGCTTGTATCCTTAGGCAAGATACTTTACTTACATTTGCCTCTCTCCACCCAGGTGTATATGGGAACCCGGTTTAATCAAGACAAAACTTGGCGCTGATTACTAGCTGCATTATGGGAGTATGTTTCCATACGTGTTTGATCAGTAAAAAATGACTGGGGTAATAAAATAATGTTTAGAGGTTTCACAACATTAGGCACTATATAAATTCAGAATATTATTATTATTATTAAACAAAATTTGAAGCTACAGTAGAACCCTTTATTTGGGCATCCCTATTAAGGGGACACACCCCTATTAAGGGACACACCCCTCTTATGGAGACACACCCATTTTATGGAGACAGTTACTACCTTTACCTTTTTTATCAACTTTCCCATGAAAAAAGGGTATGTTTTATATGGCCAATTCCTGGAACACTCGCTACACTCGTATTAAGGGGACACTTTATTGGTGTCCCCTTAATAGGGTTTTACCATATTACTAGTAGCAGGTAGGATGTTAGTGGCAAGGAAATAGAGGCTTGGTATTAACAAATATTTCATTTTACAGTCTTGAAAATCATAAGATTAATAAAATATTATCTACCTTTGATGGTGAGACATTTATTTACCAGCTGGTTAACTGTGATATTTAAACTTGAGTTGTTTTGGTTACGACCAACCAATAAATATACACCACCTGGCCGAAGAAGTTGGATGCCCTCTGGTATCACTGATGAATTGCCACACACCTGTATGCAAATTAGATATATTTATTCAAATTTCTATTCAAATGACTTGGAAATACTAAATTAAGTCTGATCTGGTTGATTTTATCATGAATAATAATTAATGTTTGTTATGCTTCACTTGATATTAAGTTGATTGAAATAAGCATGGTACCTGATCATTATAGTTCACATGGCTGGCTTCAGCATGATCAGTAAGCATGATCAGTAAGCATGATCAATTGTCAATGTAAACCTAACTAATGATTGCAATGATGATGAGGCTTATAATAATATTTATTCTATTTTAGGTATGGATATTAATGATGAAGATGATAACAATGATTAATTGACAATTACATAAATTATTACCTCAATAACGATATCGACTGACTCATCAGTAGGGTAATCACTTTTAATTCCTAAATATAAATAAAATATATAACATAATGATTAAATTCATTTAGCTAAGATGAGAATAAAAACCAAGACCAACCAAGATTCGGACCGAGAATCCTCTCCTTGACATGCAGGCATCCTACCATTAAACCACTGTTTATTACTAACAATATATATACACATTTTTATGCTTCTATCATTAACATAACAAGCTCTATTGAAGAAAGCGTGTTCAAATTTTTAAACTAAAGCTCTGTCTACACTATCAAACTTGTTTGACAAAAAAGGTGTGTCCTAATATGGTAGTTTTATAACATCATCATGCCCATGTATGGCCAAATCACATTTTTTTGTCACATAAAGTTTGATAGTGTAGGACCCCAAAACGGCATCATAGATAACTAGTATCAATATTGTAGATTTATCTAAACTTTAAATGTGGTAATTAGGAGAGAACGAAGAGAATTTGATTGATATGCAATCCCAAAGAATTTATTTTTAAATGAAAATGGAATTTATTTGATTGCTCCATGATACCACTCATCTGTCAGTATTCACCTTAAACCACTACCTTCCAATTCACTTTCATCTTGATTTAATATTGGCATGTCATAGAAGTAATGTTAGCAAAATTTAAATGAGATACTAAAACTTTTTTATTACGGAAACTATAGAAATAGATGAAACAGTACTCGCCTCACTCAGCTGCCTACGTGCAAAATTTATCAAATGCCTCACAATAGTTATTTTAACTCAAAAGTTCATCTTATTTTCAAGAAATAAATTTTCCAATGGTAATGGTGAAAAATCAAAATCTGGTTATATTTTGATTCTCTTCTGTTAATATTTAAAAAATCATGACTTTCCAATTCAATTCAACATTTATTTCGCCCAAAATCAGCAAAAATCAAAATATGTATGAAAACAAAAGTATCATTTGGTCGAGGGACAACATAGAGACTCAAATAAGTCTGTCACAGTCGCCTCTCCTCATGACACATAATAATTGACATAATGTATGTAAACATAAAAACAATTTAACATTTTCCATGTTAAGGTTTAGGCCTAGTTAAACAGGAATAGCTAGACTGTTGCATACTTATGGAAATCTTGAGTTGATGTGTTTGCACGATTAATATAAGTGTAGTGATGAAATATGAAAGTTTACTGAGACTCGACAGCAAAATTTGCGGACGAGAACCATATTATGCACCTTGGACAAGTACGGATTACTTACGCATATCAATTGGTACTCCTCCAAACCAATTTACTAATTTTAACCGTTCTGAAATATAATCTGTACAATAAACTTTGCTATAGCCTGCTTGATGTAGTATAGCACAACCATAGATGCCAAATAACCCTGCACCCTGCAAATATATATATATTTTCATCAAATTAAGTTAATACTGTAAATATAGGTTTGCAAGTTTCTGTAAGCTCTGTCTACACTATCAAACTTTATGTGACAAAATGTGATGTGCCCATATATAGACATGCTGATGTCATATTACTACCATATTTAAGCATATCACTACCATATTTAAGCATATCACTACCATATTTAAGCATATCACTACCATATAAACAATGTGCAATATGAATTTCAGGGTTTCAATCATGACGTTATGTTATTAGGAGATTTTAATCTACCTGAGATAAAATGGCGTTTGAATAGTTATAATAAGTGCAATATTGTAGAATGTGAAGCTCCCGACAACTCCAATGGCAAATTTTTTATAGATAATATTTTACAGGGTAATAATTTTAATCAATTTGTATATTTTCCGACATGTGCCGATCACACTCTTGATCTTGTCTTGTGCAATACTATATGCCATGAAGTTTCATTCGGTGAAGATATTTTCACTTCTGATCACTGTGCAATAAATTTTAAATATCCTATAGAGTTTAACAAACACCTTATCAATAATGACGATCGATTGTTATATAATTTTAAGAAACTTAACAAATTAGATTTTATACAAACACTTTCTCATATTCCTTGGAATTTACTTGATCTTGCCGTTGACATTGATGAGGCAGTTAATTTATTTTATGATTTTATTTTTGCTACTATCAAAGATCTCGTCCCTGTTTTCAGACCTAAGAGAAAACTCCCACCATGGTTTGATAATGAGCTCTACACTGCTTTGAAATCTAAAGAATCATATTTTAGAGAAAAAAAACGTAATCCAAATAGGTTAAATATTGAAAATTTTCGATTTGCTAGGTCAAATTTTAAACGACTTTGTAGATTTAAGTATCGAACCTATGTTAATTCATTATGTTGTAATTTAAGTTGTAATCCGAAACGTTTTTGGTCTTGGATAAAATCCTCAAGAAAAAATAATAACAACATTCCTTCGGAACTACATTTTAATAATCAGTCAGCTTACACTGTAAAAGACAAAGCAAACTTACTTAATCAATTTTTTTATTCTGTTTTTAGTCCTGTTAACAACGACTTGGATGTTCCTAATCTTCCTGAATATCCCATTGATTGCTTATCTAAACTTGAGTTTAATCAGGAGGTTATAGAAAAGCACATTAATGAAATTGATTCTCATAAGGCTTCAGGTAATGATGGTCTAAGTAATATTGTTTTGTCTTTAGCTGCCAAACCTCTTTCTTTCCCTTGTAAAATTTTATTTGAAAGATGCATTTCTGAGAAACGTTTTCCGATAAAATGGAAGCAAGCTAACGTGTGCCCTATCTTTAAAGCTGGTTCTAAATCTGATGTACATAATTATAGACCGGTTTCATTGTTGCCAACTATTTCTAAAGTTTTTGAAAAAATTGTTCACGACCAAATTTTTAAACATATATCACCAGTTATTAGTGACCATCAACACGGATTTTACCCAGGAAGGTCTTGTGAAACAAATTTGTCTGTTCTGTTGTCACATGCGTATGACGCAATAAATGCAAAAGGGCAATGCGAAGTTGTATATACAGACATGGCTAAAGCCTTTGACAGGGTCTCCCATAAGTTGCTCTTGTTTAAACTTCAACAATTTGGTCTAAATCACGATTTAATTTTATTTTTTACAAGTTATTTATCGGACAGGTTTCAGAGAGTCACTTTTGATGGTAACGCGTCTGAATGGCTTCCAGTTTTATCTGGCGTGCCTCAGGGGTCTATTTTGGGGCCTCTTTTTTTCATTATGTTTATTAACGATTTTTCCTTTGTTCCTCGTCATTCTAATGTTCTTATGTTTGCTGACGATATCAAATTATTTAAGTCTATACAAACTTTAAATGATATGTTGTTGTTACAAGAAGACGTTGACAGACTCATTCACTGGTGCGACACTTGGAATATGTCAGTCAATGCCTCTAAATGCAAATCAATGTCTTTTACTCTTAAGAAAAAACCCATCTATTTTGACTTTTATATTAAGAATATTATACTTGAAAGAGTCTCTGTTCACAAAGACCTTGGTATTTTTTTAGATAGTTCATTAACCTTCTGTAAACATATTGATTTTATAGTCTCTAAATGCAATAGGCTTTTGGGTTTTCTTTGGAGACATTGCAGACATATCAACGATAAAAAGGCATTAGTTATTTTATACAAATCTTTAGTTAGGTCGAATCTTGAATTCTGCAGTGTTATTTTTAACTCTATTTCTCTTGCCCAGTCTTCTAGATTACAAAGTGTACAGAACAAGTTTTGTCGATTTTATGTGCGTAAATTTGGTTCTATTAGTAAAGACGTTCTTATTAATTTAGCGGATAGGCGTAAATTATTTGATTTAATTTTTCTTTTTAAGGCTGTGAACTCAATTTTTCATGGTAATTTTGAAGTGTACTTTCCTATTTCTGTTCCACAATATCAATTGCGTTATCCTGCTTTATTTTCTATATCAAGAGGGAGGGTAAATATTACTAAAAATGGTTTTGTTAATCGTTTGCCTAAGTTATACCACTCACTATGTAAAATTGATGGATCTGTTGATATTTTTTTTGATTCCCTTGCTTGTTTCCGTCACAAGGTTTTGTCTAATGTCAGTAATATTTAAATGTTGTCTTGTTATCTGTTGATTTTTGCTTGTATATTATATGTTATATTTTACGATCAGCCCTGTTAATGGTGACGTTTGGTCACTGTAGGGTGATGATGAAATAAAATAAAAAAAAAAAAAAAAAAAAAATATGTGGGCACATCACACTTCTTACTTTTTACCGTTTAAAAACTGCAAAGTGTACAATATTACAAAAAAAAGCCCTCCCAGAGTGGGAGGGGTTGGGGCGTTGAGAATACTGGGGGTGGTGTATCAAAATGATCGGAATTGTACTATAAAATATAATTTATTTATTTTATTTCATCAAAACCAACAGCAACGAAAGTTGCCACTTAAAGGTATAAAACAGAAAACAGATACAATAAAATTTGTAAAGTATATTATTCCATTCAATTTACCTGTATTAAAACTTTCATATTTTTCATACCATCTTTAGGTAACGTAGACAAAACATGCATCATCGTAGCGATTGCAGAATTTAACGGAGCGGCCATTTTGTCTGTAACGCTATCTGGTATTTTGACAAGCCTTGTACCCTTTGTTAAAATGATGTGAGATGCGAAACATCCGCTGAAACTCTGACTACAATTCAGCATTCCTTGGCCATACTGTAGAAGAAACAGTTGTGTTGTTGTCAGAACAACTTCACATTGTGTATACAAATTATATTAAAGACACCTTCCCTACAATTTGTGACGTTTTGTAAAAATAATACATATTACTTTAAAAACATTAAACCAGGTCATTCCTTGTCTTAAATGTACGTTTTATGGTAAATTATGATAAAAAGTGAGAAACAATGCACTACCTAAGTAGCTCGCTGCGACTGACCTCTCGTGGACGGTCTTTAGGCCTAGCCTAGCTAGGCTTAGTTTTGTAGGCCTAGCTGGTAAACATCGGTAACGTATGAACATCGTACGCTAGCTATATACCTAGTCTGACGTTGTATAGTTGCTGCATTAATTGTCTTTCTATTTTTGCCAGACTCCGTTGATACAAATTGGGGAAAACTCGGTATTTTCGCTGAAAAGTTAGGAGCCTTCCATTTGTTTTGGCCTCACGATTGATCGAAAAGTGGGCGAATTACAGAAGAAAAACAAAAATATCAATCCGCGAGCAATGCATTTTGGGATTTATAGCGGGCCGCTATAATTATTAGAATCAACTTATTTTTCACATTTTTGACCGTTTAAAGACGAAAAAAGTTATCGCAATAGGACCATATTATAGTATTATTTTTACATTAAATATAGTTTGTGATCTTAAATTAGATCTAAAAAACGTAGGGAAGGTGTCTTTAAACATTTACAACAATGGATAATAAATAATGGATTCAAATATATATTGAGCTTTTAAAAATGCAATAACTGTCTCAAAGTACAGTGGATGAGATGTAACAAACACATCACCTTTCATTAGCTCCTAATAATAATAATATCCTTGATTTACATAGCGCCTAATGTTGTGAAACCTCTAAGCGCTCTTAAACCTCTTAAATCAAACACGTATGGAAACATACTCCCATAATGCAGCTAGTAATCAGCACAAAGTTGTGTCTTGATCTAAGGGTCCCTTTGCGTCACCAAGCGGCATTCATTTTGTTCACTTTTTTTGTTTACTTTTTTTACCCACCATTCACCAGCAAACGCACATGTCTCATCAATTTCGTACAGAGCCTCATTTTCATTAAATGTGATGCGACTTTTACATACCATAAACTTGTTATAACATCTTTGTTGGAAACCATGTTGACAACATTGACACTTTGAACAAGCATCATACATACAGAACGAGACACGGTCACCTGACTTGATACCCTCCAAATCCAGATTGCTGCCTACTTTGACCACTTCACCAACAGCCTCATGGCCCAGTACACTATACAATTGATCAGGAAAAAAAACAATTATATAATAGTTTAAACTCTGGTGACTATACTACGAGCAAAGTGGATATTTTTAAAGATATTTTTTAGTTTACTCTAACCCATTATTATGATGCTACTGTACTTTCACACAGAACTTGGCATTAATAATGGTCACTTATCTTCACCGCCGCGCAGATGGTGTATTTTTTTTAATTGGGTAAGCAAGCTCGATAGAGATGAGGTGCAAAAGTGCAGTAACTTAAATTAAACTTGGTTCGATCCTTCCCCGGACCCTTCCCACTTGCATTGTGACTACAACGTTGCATTGCGTCTAAGTGGAATAATGTTTTGGCAAATGTCTCACGTAAGAGGAGGGATGAGTTTGGTACTTTTATCTTTTTGTGATCAGTCATAGCGTTGTGATCAGTCATAGCGTTGTGATCATTTGCCGAGATAAAGTGAGAGAATTATGACGGTGATTCCTCCTTTATGTGCGTTCCATGTTTTGTGTTAAAGCGCGCGATGCATCAGAAATTGTGCAAAAGCGTTTCTTGCACAATTTGCAATTAAACTGCACTGCTCAATTTAAAATAAGTTACACCTGCACAATTTGAAATTAAACACGAAAACCTTCGCAGAATTTGAAATTGTGCAAGGAAATCTTTGCAGAATTTGAAATTGTAATCGCACATATTAAGCACAGTGTTAAAGAAAAAAACGGATTGTAGATACAAGATTACACTAGTTTTGATACAGGCCGGTTGTGCTTAAAAATGTAGTAGCCTTGGTAGTCCATATCTAGGCTAGTACAGTAGGCCTACTTTTAAACACACAGCTACTTGTTGAGTCTCTGTGCATTGGCCAGTCAGATGATCTTGATTGATGAGGCTTACCTCGGAGTTTTAGCTTTCGAAAGCCCCTGTAGAATTCTCAAATCATATCCGCATATTGTGGCAAGCTTGATTTTGACAAGAACTTCTTCTGGTCCAATGTTTCCTAGATTTATCTGTGTGTTTTCGGTCATAAAGCAAGGGGTTCGATCAGTTCCAAAAAACACTACTCTCTGTGCTGGTACGGAAGCCATTTCATCTGCTGCAGCTCCAATCTCCTGCTGGTTGTTGTTGTTGTGTGTCTTCCACTTCCGCCGGTCGTCGGCAAATTGTTTATTTACCTTTTTGATGGAAAAAAAGTTTCATCAAAACAGCCGCCGCCCATGGTTTGGTGATTTGGCTGGAGAGGGCGCAATGCTAAATTTATGCTTGGTCTATCAAGTTCTCGCCATCCGTTTGAATAAAATTATAAAAATAAGTACATTCAACTAACCATTCTACTGACACGTCGATAACTGTCAAGATTAAATGAATAAGAAAACAGTGGTGGTGGTGGTTAATCCACCTTAGATGTACTGTACAACATTATCTTGTAGCCTACATTATAATTATTTTTTATTTTATTAATCAGTCCTTACTGAAATTCGTATCACAAACTTTCTTCGCTCAACACAATTTAAAGTCAGAAACATAAAACAAAAAATATTACAAATATAAAAAGATAAATCTTATCAAAGAGTTGCAACGTTATAAGCAAACAAAAGTTCAGTAGAGGGTGACCATTAAAAAAAATTACTTTCTAAAAAATGTTGCTTTAAAGATAACATAAAGACATGAAGACATACTACTGTGTCAATGTAATATCGTCATCTAAAATATTCGGCATTTAAATAGTACTACCTTATACATACTGTACCATACTGTATTATTTCATATGAATTATGTGAACTAAAAGAATGAATCTGTTATTGATTAAACCAGACCTAAAAATATGCTCGTTTGTAAAAAAAAAATATGTTTATCTATTTATCGTTGTGTAGCAGCCTTTATACCACTTTGCGTCATCTAACATATCTTTATTTTCCGGTCAAGCTTTTTGTTATAGGTAAATGTCGCTATTAAATAATTTTTTTAATTTGATTTGTACGTAATAATAGACAATTGCAGTGACTGTATTTCGTTCGAATTGAATTTCTCCGCCATTTTGCTGTAAGATGTCGAGATAGGTGGTCGACGTCAAACTTCTGATACAATGTTAGGCATACGGACGATAATGTGTATGTTGTTGAGTGGAATGCACATAGTATATTGTAAGTTGTTTTCACAAATTATTTTCAAAAAAATCAACAAATATCAAAGGATTAGAGATCAATCTTAAAATTGCCTTTATTTCAAAACACTAAATTGTTCATCAAACTTGTGGAAACATTATTTGTTTTTTAATTTTAATCTTGTAGGCATAAATTTATACTAAAACTAAACTAAAAACTACTAAACCAAATCATTAGCATCATATAGCTACCAGTAACTTTAAAAATAAATTTGAAAGATTTATTCTTTTTAAATTATCATTATTTATTTAAATGATTATTTATGATCATGATGATTTGTAATTGTTAGAATTTTAACGAAATCATTTATACGGTGAATTTTGCCAAACGGATAGGAATAACATAATTTTGGTTCACCTTAAATATCTGATTAGTTCTAGTCTAGCATGGATATATAATTTATAGATCCATGGTCCTAGCCGGCTTCCAATTTTCAATTTGACTACAGTACAATTGTATTTTTATTTTATTTGTCTATAAATTGCATTACATTTTCACTGATACATACATTCTATCACGGAATTTGTTCAGGTGGCGTAATCTAGAGTCTGGACACAACTTTGCGCTGATAACTAGCTGCATTATGGGAGTATGTTTCCATACGTGTTTGATCCAAAAAATGAATGGGGTAATAATGTTCAGCAACATTAAGCGCTATATAAATCCAGGACATTATTATTACAATTGTGTACACAGTGTCACAATGCTTAACATATTGTGAAACACAGTTACAGGCACCACATGTGATACATAGTCAGTAATGCCATGTGATACCGTATAGATAGATGATCTGGGGTGTTCTAGTTCTCAAACCAAGAGTATTCAATTGAAGCTTAAAATAGATAATCAGATAAAAAACATGCTGCCATCTAAAAAATGTCTTATGAAAGATGCAGCAGACATGACAAGCTTGTAATCTGATTGTTAGGCTTTAACTCTTCTGAAGGGTTCATGAATCTGGTAATTCTTCTTAACAAAAATAAAAAAACGATTAGGCCTACATGATTCGGTACACTTCTGCAGTATGTCGACATGGTACGGCTCATGATCACGTCATCTCATCATTCTAAAGCATGTAGATGGCATGTTTATTATCTAGATATCTGGATGGTTATTTTTAACTGCCGTAAAAATGTCAAGTCATGTTATGTTGGACACTCCACTGCATTCTGTAACGTTCTATAATTTGTATACATTAAGGTATTTCGAAATTCCAATACAAGTTATCAGAGTACACTGTCCATATGCTGGAGAACAATCAAGAAACTTGGTTGGATGTCAAGGTTAATTGTGAGACTGGTGGTGGTTATCTGGCCTGCCTCACCAGTACTGATGAATTGGACGCAGTCATTGAGTACGTGAATATGAACCATCCGACTGGAAATTACGCAATCGGGTTATCTCGCGAAGCAGGTATGGATAGAAACATGATTGCAAACTGGAAGTGGGAAACAGGAGAGGTCTTTGATGGATCCATACAATGGCATGTATGGACAGATGGTTCTGAACCAAATGGAGCGACTTCCATTCAGTGTGGCGTTAGAATCAGTATCAGCGATCGTACACTGAAAGATTTTCAAACAACCAGTGGTCTTAATAGTTATAGACCAACACAAGGATATATTTGTGAACATCATGGTACGTGTTAGCTCGGTATTAATATTACTATTATTTCCATTCTCATTTTATTAAACATGTTGTAATGCATAATTATATTTATAATCAAAATTTCAAGCAATTTTTACTTGGAAGTTTATTTTGTATGTATTTGTATGCATGTTTGTATGTATGTTTGTTTGCAGAATAATGGTAAACAATTTTCAGAATGTCTTTCTGAATTTGTTTTTCAAATAGCTATATGCCTATGCCTATCGATTTTCAGGAAAATCGATGTATTGATGACGTCAGAAGAGCTGATTGAAATCTCGAGTTATCTTTACCTTCAACATGAACATAGATATTAAATAGCACGCCCTCTGTTATTTCTTGTTTCACTTTTTCACTTATTTCCTCTTTCTTTGTATTAATATATCAAAATCTAAAGTACGAACCGTTAATGACAATGTAGACTTATTTAATATAATAATTAGTACCTTTCAATTAGTGTCTACTTAATTTACGCAATATTGAACAGTTAACTTACTTCAATTAAATTTACGCTAACATTTTCTTCAAATCAATTAAATAAAACAACAATAGCTTGCTAGTCAGTTGCAAGTTTGATTTCGAGAAGACTCCATGTCATAAGTGTTCTCCAAGTGTTTTTGACAGTGTGCCTTTTGTATTTTTATAGAGTAATTGTTCTATTGTATAAGAATCCACAGTGTTTGAAAATCAATTCATTCTTTATGTACGATAAATTGAAAGTAATTAGTAACCAAAATATGTCTCCACATGTATATATATATATATATATTGAATGAAATGGATGAAACATTAATTGCTGCTGTTTTATTACCACCACAATGAGAATGATGATGTCTGTGATAATGACGTCAACAATCAGAATGATCATGACGACATGAACACAAAATTCCTTTTATTTTGTTTTTTCTTTACATTAAGAATCTATTTAACTTAATATAATTGTCTTTTTAATTTGGTAAGGTTCAAATTTCCAGTATATGTGGTCTGAGTACATTGTCAATATTCTATACGAGAACGATCAACAAACTTGGTTGGATGTCAAGCTTAATTGTGAGACTGGTGGTGGTTATCTGGCCTGCCTCACCAGTACCGATGAATTGGATGCAGTCATTGAGTATGTGAATATGAACCATCCGACTGGAAATTACGCAATCGGGTTATCTCGCGAAGCAAATCTGAAAAGAAAGGTAAACGAAAACTGGAAGTGGGAAACCAAAGAGGCTTTTGATGGCTCCATACAGTGGTTGGTTTACAGATCCTCTACTGCTCCTAAAGTGGGGAATGGCCAGCAGTGTGGTGTTGCTATAAGTACCAGCGAGCGTGCAATACGCGATATCAAGACAAGTACTAGGCTTATCAACGGACAAACAGTGGGATACATTTGTGAACGAGGTACATCATCATATTATCAAACTATACTATTACTATTATTATTACTATTGTATCTCTATTGTTATTATTTTATTTTTTTAGGAGTAAGAAAAACTCGTGGACTGTATCGTTTTGACAATAATTCAGGAATTCGAATTTCTATGGATGTTGCTTACTTACGATGCGCGCTACAATGCTTGAAACTAGAGGCGTGCCATGGTTTCTATTTGGATATTGCTGGATGTCAGGTCCAGCAAACGCATGAGTATCAGCATAAAGGAACCTATTGCATACTCGTTGAATAGTCAACAATAACATGGAACGTCAAGTATTATGAAACTGAAGCATGGTATTTAGGACTTGTCATTGTTCAAATCCTGATATAGCACCAGAAAGCTTGTTTTATTAATATGGTTACAAATAAATAAGATAATTGGTATAGCAGCACCAAGATATTTTAGTTATAAAGCATGTTTACGAATACGATACGAATCATTTTTATTGCAATTTAAAATCATAAATTGAAGTTTAAGAGTTTAATTAGGTATAGAAAAATTTGTATATACAATTATTGTCGTCTTAGGCTTATGTTTATAAATAACGATGGTTAATATTGCGATATTTCTTATTAATGTTGCAACATAATATAAACTTATAATATATAAAATTATATTCATTACTTCAATTTGTAAACATATTACAATGATTATGACATTTACAACATTAGCTTCATCAAACTGAAATGATCATAGTGTTAAATTGAACAAGTGACATGATATCGTAGTATCCGTCGTCTCATAAGCCATACTGTAGCAGCTAGCATTTACGATAGTTTATTGAAAGTGTGTTAGTACTGTTTAGAACTCCCACTTGTATATTAACAACGAGCTATGCGTCAACAGCGTCCAATGCCCCGTCGTCGATTCCCAATTAATTATGTCACTACGCTACGGACTTGCCGCACGTCAACAAAGGGAAAAACTGTAGATGTAAAATGTAATCAGTGTTGTAGATTCTACAAAACTGAGAACATTTCACATATAGATCAGTGTATAATTGATAAAAAGTTTCAGTATCGGAAACAATTTCGCGAACCATCAATTTTTGGTTGGTTAGGTTGCAGAACGGCGCTCTAAACCATGGTCGGTAATTTAAATTGTCAATTAATGTCAAGGACCTTTTATTAATTCATTTTCACGTACATTCACTCGTTACGATTAGAGGTAAATTGAAAAATTATTACCTCAAATTAAATGTTAAAAATCGATATCATCGTCTGTATTCATATTCCCAAGACTTAATTAACGATATGAGTCTGGTTTGGTTGAGATAAAATAAAGACTAGAGACGTTGAAGTTATTTTCTTATCTACTCGGACATCACTCTACTGAGTACGGTTATAATATCATGGAGCGGCGTATACTTGTCAACTCATTAATATTACATATGTGTGGTAAGTCAACTTATAACTTTTTGGTTTGCTGATTTCAGCCATGCACGTACATACAGTAACTATATCATATAGCGACAAACAGCCTGTGGTATCGTGTCTTCTGACAGCAAACTTTATTGCATGTGTGATATAGCGTCTCCTGACACAAACTGATTTGATTTTCCCGTAGCGATGTTTGTAGCACTATAGTGCTGCAAACATCGTAGGTTTGATTTCACGAAGGAGGGTGAAAACACAATTATTAGAAGGGCATTTGCTTACGTTGCGTAGATTGCGTTATGTTGCGTCGCTAGTGGGAACCAAGCTTTAGTAATAGGACAAACTGACTCTTCGATAGACCACTCACTATATATCTGGCTTCAGATATGAGAACTGTTTGTTACTGGATCCCAATAGGAACGTCAGTATTATACACTTAGTCAAACCTAGAGCAAAGTAAAATTCTTTTTTTTTAAGTTACTGTTTTTGGACTGAATGCTATGATGGAGTCAGAAGGAACGGAACATCGTTTGATTGTTAATTTGATGAAACGTTATAGTTCATATGTGCGACCCGTGTACAACGAATCAACGCTTGTTATCATTGACTATCATATGGAACTATCAATGATACTTAATATTGTGAGTCACTCATCGCTAGAGTAGTATAAATACAGAAAGATAACAAAATAAAAATATATTTTGCTCTCATTACATTAAAATCTAAATATTTTAGTTCATCGCTACTTGACTAAATAGTATGAGCTGAGTTCCCACACTTAAAGCGTGGTTCCCACTAGAGACGCAACGCAAGGACGTACCCGCAACGCAGACGAGTTGAGGATGATGACAATCCACAATTCGAATAATCCATCGCTTGTGATTGGTCAAATCATTTACGTTGCATTACGTCCTTGCGTTGCGTCTCTAGTGGGAACCAAGCTTTACTTACTTGCTTGCCACTTACTCCGCCTTGGTATAACTCATCAACATACTTTCCTCAATCTTAATCTGTCCATTACTGTTGCCTCCAAATCACTATAATGTCCATCTCTTCGGCAGCTGCAAGTGTTCACTTGTGGGTTCCATTCCAACGCCTGTTTGTGATACTTGTTGGCGGTTTCATTGCTGTATGGTAGCCATCCCCACCTAATAATTTTACAATTCGTGCTAATTTTTGCTTTAGGACGAAAAAAATCAAATATTGACGACAGCTTGGTCGCTTGAACAGGTAAGTATTTATTTTCAAATCATGAACTCATGCTGTTTCATTCACATATTCAATTATTGAAAAATACATAAATCAACGCAGCTGGTTCTCAACACAGTGTCATGTCTAGAGACAGGATATATTAACAGTAACCCATGTGGGAGAAATATTGTCGTCAGCCACCCGATTCTGCAGATGTCACTATCTGACTAACTTGCAATCGTCAGTTAGACAATATCTAGTGACAAGTAGTTAAGAATCGGATGAGTCAACAGACAAGGAACTGAAGACGTTGTCTATAGCATCCGTACGAGAATCTGATGACCAATGTATTACATTTTAAATCAACTTGTATCAATATTGAATTGAATTGATCACTTTATTTCAGGATAAATATTCCATATATACAACAAAAATTAGGCCTAATACAAAACGGAAAATCACATTAAAATAGGATTTTTCCCACTTAGTGAAGAGATAGTGAACTGTACATTTTTTTCAAATACATTTACATAGTAAACTCAACCAGACCCTGGACCTTGCTATACACTCCCTGAACATAGGCTATATATACTTGAACATTGGCTATATACACATGCAATTTTTGAATCTCGTCTTAGAAATGGTTTGATGAGTTTTTGACATGGGATCCATCTGAGTATGACAACTTATCTGTCGTCAACATACCGACTAATAAGATATGGCTCCCAGATACCGTTCTTTATAACAGGTATAGTGTCTTCTATAAAATGTGTTATTCACAACTTAAAGAAGTTAGGCCTTGCACTTTCTTGACAAAAATACTTTGCATTGGATACTTTGCAGTCATTGTGATCCTCCAGGTAGGAGAAAATGACAACCTCCAGTAATTAGACTTGCCCCAAGTCTGTATTCATATTTTTATTTACTTGGATTTTTGTCTGAAAATACCAAAGCTCAAGTAGTATACGTATGAAACGCCATATGTGCAAAAATATTTATCTTTTTACTAATATTAAGACAAAACTCCGTCTCCGTCAAACTCTAGACAGAATTTACGGAGCAAACTAAGAGTTAAAAAAAACAAGGCCATATACATGGCTGCAGTTCGCGTGCTCAAATTTGAGTTAGTGTATACCGACCGACCGACCAATCGACCAACCGACATAGTGAGATGTAGAGTCACGTTTGCACGCGGTAAGGTTCGGTAAGGTTTGCTAGTGTAGACTAGGCTTAGATCTCTCATTTGATTATTTTGCAGTGCTGACGTGGACGGAACACCGGGCAATGGAGTATCTTCAACGTACGCTATCGTTAGAAGTGATGGTCTAGTTTACTGGCCTGCTCCTGCTATTTTTAAAAGTTCATGTAAAATGGACATCACATACTTTCCATTTGACCATCAGTATTGTACTTTAAAGTTTGGACCGTGGGTATACTTGGCAAATGCTGTTAGAATGAAAAAAATCAGCGGTTGGTAACCCAGTTATTATATTATTGTTATTATTCAAATTACATCAGTTATTATTGTTAACCGACTATATACGAGTCTAGGTATATTAGGTACTGTTAGCATGTTATCCCTTACAAGTCATTGGTTATTCTGACTTACAATTTCTCAATTACCGGTAACCATTAGACCACAATGCAAAACAGGTTCTTTGTTTGATTGTGTAATCCTGTATAAAGATGTTAAATAAATAAATATTAGAAAATGCTATTCACATGAATGACTGCTTGTGCATTTTCTGCGTGCCTACCAAAAGTAAGGAAACATCAATACACGTGCGCATAAACCAACACTTTCGATTCATGGCAATAAATTCGACTGAAAAAAAATTACCTGTCAGAACAATAACTAAAGTATGTTATCAATAATATTATTTTAGTACTATATAATATCTTTCTTATTTTTCTTTTAAAGATGGTGACCATGAACACGCCTCTCCTAATGGCCAATGGACATTACTGGACATGTATAGTGAAGCGCATCTGGTGATGTATGGATGTTGTCCAGAACCGTTCTCTGACATCACGTTCTACCTACACTTACGACGAAAGTCATTGTTCTACATGCTAAATCTGCTATATCCTACCATCTTCGTAGGATGGATGTCACTTGTTGTGTTCTTTTTACCACCGCAGTCTGGTGAAAAGGTTGGCCTCAACATCACCATTATGCTATCGCTTGTGTTCTTTCTGCTCCTTGGGGCGACGTTTCTTCCACCGACGTCACTCTCTGTTTCATATCTAGGTAAATATATTGTTCCTTGTGTATATAACCGTAGTGTTTTGGACATTTACTACTATGACATTAACCTATGCAACTCCGAGCATGTCCAGTAGTTTGTTGTCCAAATGTCTTTATATTATTACACACAGGCTAATTAAAGGAATAAGTTAGACTTATTGAAGATAACAAGGAAAAAAGAATACGGATACACAGTCTTGCATTGCATTGTAACAAAGTATGATATATAGGCCTATAATGTATCTCATAATTATTGTATAAAAAGAATGTAAATGTTACTAAGTTCATATTTTATTTTTATTAGGTAAACTCTTCGCGTGCTTTATCATCGTAATGTCACTAGAAACAGCGATGTCAGTCATCATAATCCGCCTGTCTCTGCATGCTCCAAACAAGTTACCTCCAGCCTGGTCACGCTACCTTATTCTGGACAAACTAGCGAAGGTAATGTGCCTTAATAACTACCGCCACGAATACAACCCTAACGATACCATTGAAAACATCAACGAACAGTCTGATTACGAAAATGATGAGTTAGACACGGTTACCGATGACGACATGATCTGTGAAGTCATTGGTAACTCTCTTCTCAATCATCTTGATATGGAACCGGCCAATCAGAATACTACACCGAATGATGTAAGCGATGAGGAAAATGACGTCCATGTTGGAGCAAACATTTTGCGTATTGGTCGATACCTGAAGCTGATTGGTGGAAAGTTGAAGACACGCGACAAGTTATCGTCTGTTCAGCGGATTTGGGTTGATATGTGTATTATAATCGATCGGCTGTTGTTAGTATGTTTTGTTCCAGGTTTAAATGTCTCAGCAATAATAATTCTTTACAAATTAACGACTGATTCCTCGTAATGCTGAAACAATATTTCAGGACTACGAAATAAATGTATGTTGTTTTTAGCCAGTTGAAGCATTGTCAGCTTTTAGGGCAACATTCCAATGTGAACGTTTAAACTGAAAAACATAATTGTAGTGATGTAGCAAGTAATATAGTTGGAATTGTGATTAATTTTATTAATGATATTAATTTATGCTTGTTTTTGTTTTGGCAATAAGAATGTTTAAAATATGGTTTTGATAATTTCCCTCTTTTGTACTTTTTTTGTGTTCTGGATCTGGATCTGGATGGATACTGACGAAGGACCACATGGGTATATGCGCCAGGGGGTGTTTTTTTATCTTTGAATATGTTACTTGTGTAATATTCCGAATAGGGCTAAATAAATAAAATGAAACCTGTTTAATAAAATAACTATACATTTAATAACTTTACATTATAATTATTAATCAATCATCAATTGTTGTGATTTTAATAGCTCTACTACAATACAGCATCTTTGTGGTTATTCGATTCATAATATCACCTATTCATATTTAATTATCATCATGTACCCATTTTATCATAATGGTAAAGGCCCGTTTACACTAGCACGATAACGACAAATGTGCATTTTTCATACATAAAACAGAAAATTAAAAACTTTTCATTCAAGAACTATAGAATAACCATATATGCTTCCTTTGATGAAAATGATATTTTCACACGTCCAATCAAATGACGTCATGATTAGTAAGAGTAATAATATCATGACAATACAACGATGTTATTGTTTTTATTTATCATGACGTCAATTGATTGGAATTTTAAAAATATTATTTTTATCAAAGACAGCATAAAATGATTATCCTATAATTCTAGAACGAAAACCTTTCTAATTTCTTTTGTTTTACGTAAAAAAATGCACATTTGTCTATCGTCGATTGTTATCGTCCTAGTGTAAATGGGCCTTAACACTTGTAATGAAGTATTGATGTAGGCCTAATGCTTAGAATATCGAAACCAATCCGTCAATTACCATTCAATCAAAAAACTTGATTAACAGTTATTTACATTAGACAACCGACTAAATATTTCAATCAAAAGTTGATTAACTTCGTCTTCACACTAGATTACAACTCGTTACGAAAATATTAATAAAACCTGAACGTCAGAAATAATTTAAGTACGTATAACATCATTAATTAACTTATTTTTTCATTATCAATTAATCAGAAGCAAGTGACCTCATTCGATCAACGAGATGAGGCTATAAAGCCTGGTTCCCACTAGGACGTAACGCAAGGACGTAGACACAACGCAAGCGAGTTGACCAATCACACGCGATTGTTCGAATAATCCATCGCTTGAGATTGGTCAAATCACTTTGCGTTGCGTTACGTACTTGCGTTGCGCCCTGGGAACCAAGCTTCGGTGCTATTGTATCCAGAATACAAACTGGCAACGTAGTTTCATATAAAAATATCCCTGAATTGTGTATGGATGTTTGATACTGCATCACATGTTCCTAATGATTAGTTCCCACTAGACGCAACAAAAGGACGTAGACGCAACGCAAGCGAGTTAACCAATGATAAGCGACAGTTTGAATAATCCAACGCTTGTGATTGGTCAAATCATTTACGTTGTAATTACGTCCATGTGCTGCGTCTCTAGTGTGGAAACCAAGTTTTAAAAAGTACACTTTACTGTTCTACAGAGAGTCCGTATATGGCTTATTTTGCAATAAAATGCCAGTGGTACAACCAATCGCACATATTAAAAATATCCAAAGAAATAATCTATCAACAACCATTGCTAAGATCTTCCATTCCGCTAATACATCGTCTTCTTTATCTTTGTGATCATTAATGTCTCTTATATGTTTTAATTCGTGAACAATGCTTTCCAAAGAGCTTTCAAATCCTTTGCAAGGAAGTGAAGTCTGGTTGTTATCTATTTTCATGGTGTGTTCGGTCATCTCTTGTTGGGTTTGCTTGTTTATAAAGTTATTTTCAACTACTATACTTTCTACACTGGACCCGCCAGTTTCTGAGACTAACTTGAAGTCCTTTTTTAAACAAAGTAAACGTCCCAATCGACCTATTATCCAGACTCGCATCCAGCGAGGTACCGGGCGAGTACCTGGCAACCGGAAGTGTATATGTAAAACGTACACTGTCATGACTGTTGACATGGACACCAGAATAATACAAGCGGCAAAGTACTGACCTAAAGTAATATTTCAAAGAAAAACAGAATTTTAATTTTATTGTTGAAAGTAATATAATAATATGTTCAACTCTTTTCATTATACATATTTATTTTTCTATGCCTATAATTTGCATATTTAAATTTTGTCAATAGTGTCTTAGTTGATAGGAGCTGGTTCGAGTTGATGCTGCGACAGGAATAAGACGTGTTAGTGTGGAGCTCCTGGATTACACTGCTGTATATGCTAATTTTCAGTGAATAAGTGATGCCGAAACTAAAGACTTTCTTATACATCCCTTATATTTGTAATTATATATTATAAGAAAGCTTGAAAAAATGAATGGCAAATAACTTACCTATAAGTGGAACAGTTTCAGATGTCGGCGGCATCGTCTCAGCTACCAAGAGCAGGAAAACAGTTAAAGCCAGAAGAATGGTGATAGCCAGTGTAACTTTCTCACCCGCATCGGCAGGTAAGTAGAAGTCAAGTAACGTCAGTAGGCTTATAAGCATGCACGGAATCAACAAGTTGAACATGTAGAACAACGGCCTACGTCTGATGATGATCGTAAACTCTAGTGTTGGAAAAGGTTCTGGACAACAATTATAATAAGCAACGTTTCTTCGTACAGGCATGCCTATAAGATCCCATTCACCGTTATCAATATATGACGAGATGTCTCCGCTGTCTGTTCGGTTGATTATATCTAGTTGAAGCCCATGATACGCCCATGATCCGAATTTTAAATGACATCTTTGTTCATCAAATGGAAAGTATGAAACGTCGATTTTACAAGTGCTCTTGTAGATTGCAGGAGTATTCCAAGCTACAACACCGTTTGAGAATACAGAAACACTTGTTGCCATCATACCATTAAAATCTGAATCAACGCTGTAAAGAAAATGGAATGATGGGCGTAAACAATGATGTCATTGTAAAATAATAAATCAGTAAAATTACATAACGAAAGGTTAAAAACAAATGCGATGTCGTCAAGCTCTGATGTGAATATTAGTTTATGACAATGGGAATAATTAATAATAATAATAAGTAATAATAAAATAAATATAAGTGTGTTTGGAGTCAATTAAAACGAATGAGTCTGTACATCAAAGACTGTTAAGACTTGGCTACAGCGTTTGTATGTACAATAGTACTAAAGGAATAATAATCGTTGTGTTTTACTTCTATTGTTTACAAAACACTGTCTGTACAATAACCAACACATTACAATTAAACTCTGGCCTGACATTGACCTAATCGATAATCTTGCCGATCGATTCACAGTAGATTGTTAAAGTAGTATGAAAAATCACCAAAGAATACTATTGAAGGACAGTTTTTTAAGATTATACATATTATGACCAGGCATTATGGCCAACATTTAACAATGTTGTAAAGGACATGGTTTAATATTCCAATACAAGAGGAAATGTGAAAGCTACAAAGACAATTAATTAAATAACATAATAAAAACAACTTTGATCGTCTGCAATGAATTATGAAAATTGTGACGTCAACCACGACGGAAATACTAATCAGATCATCAGAATCCATGATCAGATTAAAGCCTAGTCTACACTAGCAAACTTTACCAAATTTGTGTTTGTAAATTCGGAGTTTGCTCGAGTTTGGAACTACAGTTTGCTAGTGCAGTATACTTTTGAAAACTTGTTCTCTGCAGTTTGTCAACTGGTCTAGCAAATTTGGAAAACCTTTATTAAGATAAATGAACAGTTTGCTCAAGTTCACAAACAACATCTTCCAGACTAGGATTAAGAATAATAATGACGATATTGTGGTGATTCAGAGAAGTAATGTTGCTTACTTTGTGTATAAAAGAATGTCTGGCCTCCAGACTAAATCCGGAGGTAAGATCAAGACGTCACTACCACCATACTCGGATTCATTCCAGTAGAAGTTGACGTCTGTCCATTGCTGTTGGGATAAGACATTGAAATCATGTTTGTTACTGGCGGAACAATTCTAAAAGTGGGTCCCCAACATCTTAAAGGGGAGCTCCGGATATAAATTTTCTTTTCTTTTTCTCTGTTTATACTATCAAACTAGTTTGACAAAAAAAGTGTGATGTGCCCAAATATGGTAGTGATATGCCCATATGTAGTAGGGATATGACATTATTGTGTCCATATATGGGCATATCACATTAAGTTTGATAGTGTAGACCGAGCTTTATAAATATAAACAAACTTTGAAACAACATTAATTACGTATTACGTAAAGCAGAACGAGTATGGTGAACTAAGCCCCGAATTTCAATGATTTACAAACACTATTCCTAATAAATAGTTCTTTTCTTTAGAAAATTGATTGTTTTCTTTTAGAAAATTGATTTTTCTTTCGATTTTCGAAGAAAACTGCCTTACTCGGATGTATTTGTAGATGTAGTTAGTTTTACACTACAACTACGAGAACAGTAAATGCAACAATCAAGATAACTTACCATCCGAATCCAAACATTTAATGAAATTACCTGGTTCCTTTCATCCTATAAAAGAAGAAAATTTAGTTACAAGATTACATTGTCTCAAGGGAATAAGTAAAACATATTATACAAATAATGAATGTTTATGAGTGTAATGGCAAAAAACAAAAATGTACTTCCATCACTAAACCAGTCATAACAATAACATTTGCGGCGAAAGTACAAAATGGGTGGCGCTGTTGTATTTCAAAAGCAATAATATAAACAAGTTTTAGTAGAAAAGATTTATTTGTTTTCGTACACGAAAAAAAGTACTACTAAACGATCGTACTATTGCACGCCATGTGACCAACAATCGTCCAATCAAATGACAGGAATTTATTAGGTGTTAAATAAAGTGTGTACATACACTCACGTAACATACGTAAAACGATGGACATGATTTGATTGTTTGTCAATGATAAATCTTACCATGTCGATGATTTGCTGTAGAGCCGTCCCTAATATCACGGTGACCGTGTCTTTAGGGTGATCTACTGGGCGTATTATTGAGCTGTAGTTTGTCATCATATCTTGTAGTAACTGTACCTCTTCCTTTGATCCTAAACACACTGAACAGAATAAAGTTTTGATAAATCTACAATATTGATTCTAGTTAACTATGATGCCGTTTTGTGGTCCTTTGTAAAAAAAAGTATTAAATATAGTATATAAATGAAATTTAAAAAAAGAACTATAGTTACGACATAAATTGTACTGGTAAATGGAATATTATTATTTCAAGAAAGAAAGTATTTGATAAGGATATTATTAATTATTATTATTATTAAAATATCACGTGTACGTAGGCTGTACTAAACATAGTCATTTCTATTTCACTCTTCTTATAAAACGTTGACTAAAAAACTAGTATAGAATACAGACAGAATAATATTTCAACGATACTTCAATTGCTTGTAAATAGACGGAATATTGAAACATTCACCGCTTCAACACCCCCCCCCCCCCCCCCCCCACCTTATTTTGAAAGTCACGTGCCTCGTTCACTCATCTGAGTTGCAGCAATGTTTGCATAAGCTGCTCCTGCTCAACATTTTTTATTTCATTTTTTTATATTTATTTCTGATTATTATATGTTGGCATGGTGTCGATGTTATAGCTGCTGGTCGAATAAATAAACGAGACGAAACGAGTATTGCGTTACTGCCATGGCAATGAAATACAAATACAGTAAACTGCCGTGATTTCTTTTCTACACGTTGATTAGTTTGCCGTATCCGAATTTTATTTAATAATCAACGTCTCTAAAAACGAGACGAAACGAGTATTGCGTTACTGCCATGGCAATGAAACACAAAAAGTAAACTACCGCGATTGTTTTGTCTACACGTTAACTAGTTTGCCGTATCCGAATTTCATTTAAGAGTCAACGTCTCTAAAAACGAGACGAAACGAGTATTGCGTTACTGCCATGGCAATGAAATACAAATACAGTAAACTGCCGTGATTTCTTTTCTACACGTTGATTAGTTTGCCGTATCCGAATTTCATTTAAGAGTCAACGTCTCTAAAAACGAGACGAAACGAGTATTGCGTTACTGCCATGGCAATGAAATACAAATACAGTAAACTGCCGTGATTTCTTTTCTACACGTTGATTAGTTTGCCGTATCCGAATTTCATTTAATAGTCAACGTCTCTAAAAACGAGATGAAACGAGTATTGCGTTACTGCCATGGCAATGAAATACAAATACAGTAAACTGCCGTGATTTCTTTTCTACACGTTGATTAGTTTGCCGTATCCGAATTTCATTTAAGAGTCAACGTCTCTAAAAACGAGACGAAACGAGTATTGCGTTACTGCCATGGCAATGAAATACAGTAAACTGCCGTGATTTCTTTTCTACACGTTGATTAGTTTGCCGTATCCGAATTTCATTTAATAGTCAACGTCTCTAAAAACGAGACGAAACGAGTATTGCGTTACTACCATGGCAATGAAATACAAATACAGTAAACTGCCGTGATTTCTTTTCTACACGTTGATTAGTTTGCCGTATCCGAATTTCATTTAATAGTCAACGTCTCTAAAAACGAGATGAAACGAGTATTGCGTTACTGCCATGGCAATGAAATACAAATACAGTAAACTGCCGTGATTTCTTTTCTACACGTTGATTAGTTTGCCGTATCCGAATTTCATTTAAGAGTCAACGTCTCTAAAAACGAGACGAAACGAGTATTGCGTTACTGCCATGGCAATGAAATACAGTAAACTGCCGTGATTTCTTTTCTACACGTTGATTAGTTTGCCGTATCCGAATTTCATTTAATAGTCAACGTCTCTAAAAACGAGACGAAACGAGTATTGCGTTACTACCATGGCAATGAAATACAAATACAGTAAACTGCCGTGATTTCTTTTCTACACGTTGATTAGTTTGCCGTATCCGAATTTCATTTAATAGTCAACGTCTCTAAAAACGAGATGAAACGAGTATTGCGTTACTGCCATGGCAATTAAATACAAATACAGTAATACCGTAAGTTCTTGTCTACACGTTATCAGTGTGCCGTATCCGATTTCATTAGAGTCATCGTTTCTGAATTACTGTTGTATACAATTAGGGGTTCAAAAATCATTATCAACATATTCAGAGCAATTAAAATGATATCAATCACTTCGGCTTACTGATTGTTCCTTTTGTAACTCTCTATCGGATAGGATTGTGTTACCGCTTAAATAATCGAAGTTATATTAAAGAGTAGTCATAGGGATACAAACAACAATTAGGTTTCAACATTCTTTTTCGAATTGATGTGACAAAGTGACCTCTGAAACAGGGATAAAATTGTTTAAATTAGGGTACATGAACGTCAATAAAAAATGTAATGTTGTTCAATTTATATAGCGCTTATACAATCGAAGGATTGTCCCAAAGCGCTGAGGGAAAAAACAGAAAGAAATTACAAAGAAAAAAGACGGATTTTTGTTTTGAAAACTATGATAGAAGATGCATTTTTAATAATCAGCAAGATTGTTCCACAGTTATGAAAGGAATTGCAGAATAGATTTCCCAGGAGGATAACCCAAAAACCTTAGTAGCTTAATTCCACTGGGGTTCCTTTTATACTGTAAGCTAAAATAAATAAAAAGTAAGAAGTACTGTATTTTAAATAAATGTTTTATTTGAAAATATTCTATTTGAAACATTTAGAAATCACATTTCTTTTAATTTCTCGTTTGACCATTAGAATCGAATTACTTTCTTTCATACCTTCTTCTGTCAATATTAATTTGAACATAATCAACTTAACGCAAACAAAACGTATGGAATGGGAAAGAATAACAAACGAAAGAGTTGGTTTTCATAGATACTATAGAACGGATATTATCTATCGATTTGATTACAAGAAAAGCATTTCCATCACAAAAAATTGTTAAAATTTAAGCATTATGGTGTTTATCCAGAGTTGAATCAACGATCAGATGTTAAAAACGTTGCCTAGGCTCCTCTGTGTACACCAAAACAAACGTGGAAATAATACGTATCTGGTGATGGTATTTTTAATGATTAAATATTGCAGTATTCTACGTATCAACAAAATAACAAAAAAATTCAAATGTCGAAACTTTCCGATGACATGTGTGGATTAGAGTGGGGTGGCTTTTCGAGAGGGGTGTGTTCTGTGAGGGGAGTGTTTTCAGAAGGGTGTGTTCTCAGAAGGGCGTGTCCCGGGAGGTGTAATTTCTGGGAAGGATGCGTTCTGGGAGATTGTTATGGAACTATTATGTAATTATTCTTATGTATTATTTATTAATATTATTATGGTTATGTTTCGACGCACTTTTTATTGAATTGAGTTCCAACGATTTAAATAATAATATATAATTAATTTCAAATAATAACTGAATAAGTAACTAGAAATAAAGATAGAAGATCATTGTTATATAAATATATTATTATTGACATTTTTCACTTTGAAAGTCAATGAGTAAAAGTCCGTGCTAAGAATAATAAAATTTTAAAAGATAGTACACATGACTTCCCTAGCCACTACTTCACTGCATTACTTTCTATAAACAATTTCAATTATTCTAAACATTAATAACTATATTATTATTGACATTTTTCACTTTGAAAGTCAATGAGTAAAGGTCCGTGTTAAGAATACTAAAACGTGATAGTACACATGACTTCCCAGCCATTACTTGACTGCATTACTTTCTATAAACATTTCAATTATTCCAAACATTAAACATAAATATATTATTATTGAAATTTTTCAAGAATACTAAAACGTGATAGTACACATGACTTCCCTAGCCATTACTTGACTGCATTACTTTCTATAAACATTTCAATTATTCCAAACATTAAACATAAATATATTATTATTGAAATTTTTCAAGAATACTAAAACGTGATAGTACACATGACTTCCCTAGCCATTACTTGACTGCATTACTTTCTATAAACATTTCAATTATTCCAAACATTGTTTCGAAACATCTGCCGTAACCATAGATACGCATGTTAAAAGCATCTATTATTCTGTTTGTTTACACAAAAGTCTCAATTGCAACATTTACTATTGATTACAATCTATTTACAGGAAAATTCACACTTCCCCTCTGCTAAATACCAATACAGTAAAATTATCCTAGCAACGTTGATATAAGTGAATGTTATAGGCTATATAATGTCAATACATACGTAGGCCTATCGAAATAAAAACGGAACATCGCCATTGTTTGCATGTACAGTAATTTCTTTATGTTTAACACTTATCGTAAAAGAATTTAGCATTATAAGTAGAAGTTGATGATAATTCCGTCATTTCTTTTGTTAGAGAATCTTACACCAATGTCAAAACCCTCCACCTTCACATAGGCCTACGGCTTCGGGACCTGGTCTAGCATACTAATACTTAGGCCTACTCAACTACTCTAATAGCGAAGTTTTCAAGGAATTCCAGTTCTCTCCATGAACAATTATACAGTATTTGTTTTGCAGCAGTAATTTATACGTTCAAAGCATTCCCAGGCTGTAAGAAATCAATGAACAGGCTCAGACAACGGTTTTCTTACCTTTGATAGGATACGCCAGAAGAATCAACAGGGCTGGGTAGCATATCCAATTTCGAAATCCCGCCATGCCGTCGAACTAAAAAATAAAAACGATGTTTTAAACAGTATTCCAGTTATTGGAACTTTTTAAATTTATATGGAATACTTATTATGCAATGCTTGGAAGACTATATCCACTTAAGCACCTGTGACGTAGACTAATGTTGGCCAATAGTACAATGTGAAGAGTATAATAAGTATTGTTAGTGACTTAATCGATTTTAATAATAGAAGTCACCGTTCTAATGAATATTCATGAATGCATACCATGTTACCAATATCAGCACGGGAGTAGGAACGCACCCATACTTAAAGATGTATTGTCCCCCAAAAACATGAAAAAAAAAGATTAATAAAATCAGACTTTGAATAGATAATTTTGTAGCTTTAATAAAGTTAATCATTTCTGTAGAAAAAAAATGGAAAAAATTAATGTTTTCACTTATGAAATTACTAAATGGTTAAATTCAACCAAAAACCCATTTGCTGGCAGCCAATTTTTTTTTCAGCCAACTATTTTTTGCTTTAAATTACATTTTTTCAGGTAAATACTTTTTTGTTCGATCAAATTTTTGGTCAAAGTCGATAACTATTTGGTGACATTAAGATGGCATATTCAACAAAAAGAATTTAAAAAAATTAATTTTTCAGGGGGACAATACATCTTTAAATAACTTAATGAAGGACACACTACTCTTTTTAATTTCACTTTTCAATTTTAAAGTCTGATATTCAAGATTTAACCTTTAATAAAGTAATAAGCAACTCTTTTTTTTCAATTAGATCCTTTTGCAGGCTAGCGCTAAATTGCTTACAGTATTTATTAAATTCTTTGTGCATTTACACTAAATGCAATAGGCCTATCTATTTATTATCTTGTTTCTGTTTTAACTGTATTGTTGACTTGTTTTAGGATAGAAAAAAGAAATTTATGTTTATATTCCCAAAATTGACAATGAATATATCTTCGAGAGACTCGAGCATTCATTTCATCATTATTAGCATTGTTTCATCCATTATGATTTTTACATTAATACATCATCTAATGCACCGTTTGTAGAATCTACAACACTATGTGCACGGCGAGTCTGTAGCGTACACACAATTGGGAATCGACGACGGGGCAATGGACGCTTTTGACGCATAGTTCGTTGTTAATAATACAAGTGGGGAATCCCCTTTTAGGACGTGGATTTAATAGCCTACCAACTGGTTCTAAGACGCTATTTTTCTGTAGTTTGCAAAGCCTGTGTAACTTGACTGAAAAACTGCGAACTTTGACAAAGCTGGTATTAACCTCTTTATATCCAAGATGACCGGTTAGCTCAGACTGAGCAGCGTCGTGTTAACAACACGGGTGTCGTGGGTTCGAACCCCATGCTGGTCGTTGTGGAAAATAGTTAAAGCTTTCGAGCTACTGTGTTTGGGGTTCACAGAATAATACGTCCCCCGTTCCACCACACAAGCAAGTCAATGCATATGGTGATGCCTTGGAAACGACACAATGTCTCTGCCACAGCATTGAGGTCGTTTCCACGACATTACCAGATGTAGGGAGAGAACAATAATAATTGGTCACTCAAATTTTGGTTCAGTGTTGTTTTTTTTGTGGATTCGATCTCGTAAATTGTATGCTTAGTGCCCTCAATTTTAAGAACACAAATACATGTAAGCAATGTAAAACATTGTAAAGATGATGCCGATTGCGGGGTGGGGGGTTGGATGTTTCTGTAAGATCAAATACACAATGTTGGGTCGCGAAAATTCCCAAAATGGGATTATGGGGTCGCGGTCAAAAAAGGTTGCGGAACGCTGATCTAATGCATCATATTAACTAACTAACATAACTACAGTATTCGGTCTGTATACAAAGCATAACCAACCCATTTACAGTATAGAACTGTAGAAACATTTATGTATTAAAACATCTATACATGCACACACCATTTACATATTCGTATACAACATGTACACACAACATCAGATGGTAGATTACAATGATTCGTCACACACGTATAAGCATAACCAAACCATTTACAGTATAAAACTGTAGAAACGTTTATGTATTAAAACATCTATACATGCACACACCATTTACATATTCGTATACAACATGTACACACAACATCAGATGTTAGTTTACAATGATTCGTCACACACGTATAAGCATAACCAAACCATTTACAGTATAAATGTACAAACATCTATGTATTAACATAACATACCGTCTCATGCACACATCCATTTACATAAACATCAGATGTTGTATGATTCGTCACACACGAATTGCCTTAATTGACAATAGTACAAACTAAATAATATTAGTACACTAGTATGATTTATAATACAAAGCAATCATCTTGGACCTTCAGTAGAGAAGTCACTAATTCGTCGCTAAGTCGATTATTATTAAGTAAAACCACGCGACAGTCTTGATTGAAAATCATCTGTGATAATGGGCTTTAGGTTTAATTAAATGAATACACACTTTAATACACTGTTATTTGTTGTTGTTAGCACAATTTGGACTTTGAAAATTAGAAATAGATGACCTGCCGTTTCACACTGGTAAAATACCAAGTTGAGTTTGAGGATTTCAACTAAAGATGAAGGTATTCGGTTCATTTGCATACAGTATGTTTGTACTCTTGACTCTAATGACATTCGCTAAAGGTATGTTCACATTTTTAATTGTCGTTTATACAAAAATATTAGGACTAATAGATGCTTAATCATCAATCTTGAAATTAAATCTGCGAGAAGGGCATGCTATACTAATGGTAACGTAATATCCATTCATGGGGAAAGATATATTATACAACATATTATATGACAAATAAAATAATTGTGAATAAAATATGACTGTTTGTGAGTTGTGAGTATGTTTGGCTATGTCAAATCGCAATAAATATTAATCGCAATAAATGTACAATGAGTCGCCTTTCAAATGTTAGCTTGTTCTAGAATGTGTACATTATACTAATGACATTTGCAAGAAAGACATTTTTTTAATTGATACTGAGCGTCATCGGCGTCACGACCGCGCGTACGCGATTCATCCAATCAGACTAATATAATCCAACGAATCTGTAATTCAATTCTATGTATAGGCCTATGAACTAAGTATCATTAAATCATTATAGAAGTGAAATCGACCAGCAGAATGTTTGATTTGATTACTGATCTTACGTCATCATACGAAATGTCTGTTAGGCCGTCTCCAACGCAAACCACGACCATTGACGTACGTTACGGAATCGCACTCCAACAAATCATTGACATGGTAACGTATATTTACAGATTATTACAGATATTTAGCCTATCTCTGGATATTGAGTTATTTTATATTTTGTTTTTTAAGCTCTGTCTACACTATCAATCTAGTTTGAGAAAAAAAGTGTGATGCGCTAAAATATGGTAGTGACATGCTCAAATATGGTAGTGATATGACATCATCATGTCCATATATGGGCACATCACATAAAGCTTGATAGTGTAGACAGAGCTTTAAATCAAAACCCAAGATTGCGAAATGTTCATAGAATGGGGATCCTACTCTATCTACGGCATATATTTAGTAAATGGAATCAATCTAAAACAATATTAAAGAAAACAAATTATTGGACCAACAGCATTGGTCATCCTCTTATGTACGGTATTTGAATAGAAGCCTATATAGAAATGATTGACGATCGACGTTTTAAAGCTTGTGCTAATATGAATTAATATAATTGAAAAGATGTTGTAGACTTACAGTTATGAAGCCTTTTTGTAATTTTCAAATTGAAACCACATTTTATAATTTCTAATTTGATTATATAGGATGAGCGTAATCAAATTCTAACTACAAATGTATGGCTACGTCAGGTAAGCTAAAAAAATAATTTGATGGAGATGGTGAATTTCAATACCACTGGGTTTTTTTTTGGGTGGGGGGGGGGGGGGGGTTGTGTTACAGCAATGAGAATATATTGCTAAAGCGTAGTTCCCACTAGAGACGCAACACAAGGACGTAACGCAACGTAAGTTAGTTGACAGATCACAGGTGATGGATTATTCGAACTTTCGATTTTCATTGGTCAACACGCTGCGTTGCGTTTTTATAACGAAAACATGGCGGCTGTACCTCTTTCTATCATGGTCCATTGAGAGTGGGGGGGGGGGTGCGGGGTTTAACCACACAAAAGCACGCCTGTAATAATTCATCTACGTGTCTATCTATCTATAATTGAAACAGTATTGGGAAGACGTTCATTTACAATGGGATCCGGATGACTATGGTGGTATTAGTACTGTCAATCTGCCGGCATCTAGCGTTTGGACACCAGATGTCATTCTATACAATACGTAAGTTGTTAATTTAATGACAATGTATATAATATTAAAACACTAATACAAAACGTATTACTGTAATGTAGGAAGATATTTCAAGGAAATCTGAAACATAAAAGAATCAGCATGCCAACTGCAAATCGAAATAATATAGGGGGGGGGGGGAGATAAGTCAAATGAGATCCATAATCTCAAGAATAAAACTGACGTGTGTTTATATCTCTAGTGCCGATGACGCAATGAAAGGCATCACAGAGACCGACGTAGAAATCCAATACAATGGCAACGTGTCTTGGTACGCTCCAGCAGTTTTCAAAAGTTCCTGCAAAATAAACATCCTCTACTTCCCAGTGGACGAGCAACATTGTCTGATGCAGTTTGGATCCTGGTCGTATGCCAAATCTTCTATGAGGCTCACCAACAGCTCTTCCGCCGGCGACATCAGCAGTTTCATTGACAACGGTGAATGGGAGCTCCGAGGCATGCCAGTGCAGCTTGTTGAAAGGAAGTATACATGTTGCGATGACCTTTTTCCAGTCTTAGAGTTTACAGTAATAATCGGCAGGCGCTCTTTCTTTTATATATTTAATTTGATTCTCCCGTGCATTGTCGTCACAGCGATGACAATTCTGACGTTTTATTTGCCTGCACATGCGTACGAGAAGTTGACGCTTTGTATTACGATTCTCTTGTCTTTGACTGTGTTTCTGTTGATGGTAGCTGAAACAATGCCACCAACTTCAGAAGTTGTACCAATTCTAAGTAAGTTTCTTACTGCAAGATGTTCTTCTATTAATTATTATTAATCTACACAGATCAACTACAGATATCGTTTGCAGCCTCTGCTAACTTAAACTTAAAACCATGTCATTAAAATAGGCGGTTAATATAACCAAACTGATATTATATACTGCTCATGCTTTAATGGAACTTTAGAGTCATTGTGTTGACGAGAAACTCTTAATCAATCTGAGTAGTTTTTCTGAAAGACTTCTTTTTTTAAACGACGTCAGTCATGTAGCTACATTTCCTGTAATCCTAACATAACATATTTGTCTTTTTCAATAGGCCAGTATTTCCTAGTGACCATGATCATAGTCTTTCTATCAATCCTGGTGTCTGTGATAGTTCTCTGTATACACCATTGCGGTACTCACAGAGGACGTGTCCCAGAGTGGCTGCGCAGAATGGCATTCGAAAAGTTAGAGCCTATTCTATGCCTCACCCGCTGTTCTAAAGGAGAAAGTCTTGATACGAATAACCAAACAACGTTCAGAAATTACCTAGGCGACGACAGACATAACGGAGGTACACATTCGATGAAGTTGTACGAACGTAAACTTCCCAATCAGACAACTTCGAGAAAATATAAACTATACGGCCTACTTGAGACGGTCGGTGACTTGACGAAGAATATCGTTGATGCATACGACAAACAGGATGTTGAAAGGGAGATTGAATCTGAATGGATACGTATTGGTTATGTGATTGACAGAATTGCTCTGTGGGCTTTCAGTTTGATTACGATAATATATTCATGTCTTTTCTTTGGTAAAATGTACGTTATGTCTTACAGTTCAGGAAACAATGAATAGAACATGTACAAACTTACAGAATGTTTTCATAACCTGAGCGGGTTCCCTCTCCGTGTTCGCTTTGTTATGTCTTATGACCAAACCACTAAAAATGGCATTAGAATAGTATTTAAAAGACAGTATCAACCTCTTATATAGCACTCAAATTAGATTTAGAAAAATTGGTCTCTTTAAAAAAACCTCCAAAAGGTCGACAATCAAACAACATCATGACAAACGATACCTACGAATTTAATGTGATAATGTATAAGTTTAATACAGTAATTTTAGTGTGCAGGCAAAAATAAATTCTATTTCTACAGATATAAAATGTATATAGTAATAAAAATAACTATATTTTCAAGTAAATAACAATAATAGACACGGACAACGTTTGTACAAACGTTGGTTAAGAATTAATTTGATTATAAAAATTGCTAGGCCTACAAAAATAAAGATAATAAAGTTTTGAAGTTGATATCATGAATGGATCTATGGAATGTAACTGGAAGAAAATTCAGCCTTATTACTAGTGTTTTACATTGAAACATTCATTAGTACCAAATATTATAGAAATATATATTATATATATATAATTTTAAACGATAAGATGAGGAAATCTGTGATAATGAGAAAAAGTCGTCCCAATCGAGATTCAAACCCGCAACCTTCTGCTTGATGTCCTAACCATTAGACCACTGGGGTTTTCATGATATTGTTAAAGCTCAATTGGATAGCGACTCTTTAACACTCTCAGCATGGTACAGCAGAACAGCACTAGTCCCTCAGTTGTACGCATGCGCACGTACCAGAGATCAATTTGATACGCCCTCATCTTTCAGTATTTTACTCACGAATATAAACATTATTTGTACAGTAATAATAATTATATGTAATATTTGAAAATTTCAATAATATTTCTGGCGTAATAGTATTAAAATCTTTAAAACGTCATTAATGAAAACTTTATGTGCAGTGATTAGTAAAAATGTTTCCTTCCAAAAAATGTGTAACATTCAGTGAATTCGGGAAGTTGGAGCCCACATGTCTGGATTATTTCCAAACACATTTTTCAGCTCGTCCGTGGCTTCAATAAGTTTCTTGTTAAATTCCTATGTAAAAAAAAAATAGAAAAAGAAATATTAATTGAACAAATTAACATTTCTTTATTGTTTTCTAATCTATGATTGCTCTATCTTTTGTTATATAATAATACGTTTAATCAAAGCTCTCAACTTGGCAAAATTAAATAATCAAAATTTACCTGTGAAACCTGAACTAGTTTACAATTCTGTTCCAACTGCTCAGCTGAGCTACATCCTACAATAACTGATGCAACATTCTGCTGCTTCAGGAGCCAGGAGAGGGAAGCAGTTGCCATGGGAACAGACTCCTCCTCGCATGCCTTCCGAATAGATTCAATGGACTGAGAAAAAACAAAATATGGTATGGTAACATTAAAAAATATTTTGTGTATTAGTACTAGAGTAAGCTAGTTAAAGGTAAAGTCAATCTGTATTATAATAGCTATAGTACTGTAACCTTTGAACTCTATCTCCTCTATTGGACTGATAAAGCGTGGTTCCCACTAGAACGCAACGCAGAGACGTATCGACGCAAAGTGCTGTATTGCATAATCACAAAGTGGGAACCGACGACACAATATTGCAAACATCGTAGGTTTGATTTCACGCAAGCGGGGGCAAACACAATTATTAGAAGGGCATTTGCTTACGCTGCGTAGATTGCGTTACGTTTTGTCGCTAGTGGGAACCAAGCTTAAGAAAAAAACAAAAGTATAACAAATCTCTCTGAACTTGGTAGTTCTGTATTTATATCACCTTGAATGTGAGTTCTTCCGCTCCATCCTGTCCATGTTTTGATAAAGTGGTGCTGTCTTTGCTAAAGTGCCTGGTGCGACGTCTCCCTTCTGGTACATCCTCTGGCTTACTGAACTTTCCTGTTAGAAGCCCTTGCTGCAGAGGGGAATAGGCTAGCACACTTGTGTTGTTATCTACGCAGGCTGGAATGATATCGCACTCAATGGGCCTGAAGAGCAGATTGTATGCTAACTGAAAATGAATTGCCAAGTCGCATTGATTCGATTAAAAAGCAAATTATTTATCTCTGCCACTAGAATGCTGCTCAATTGTGCACAATGTTCACACAGAAACCGGAAATTTTGTAAACATTCACAACATATATAATAGTACCTGCTATTGATTGGAGATAGTAGAAACCCTTTTAGCTCTATTTTCATGAGGACACAAGGTAGACCCAAGTGATGGCTATGGCAGGGAGTGATGCACCATTCAATTCAGGATCATTTTTCACAACAGAATAACATAAGCACACTATAACCACATATTATTTTATATTTGCATAATGTTACGTCTCACCTGGTTAGTGACTGCAGTACCTCCTGCATCTTTAAAGTCTTTCATGTCTTGGACACCAAAATTGCACACCCCATAATGCTTGATTTGACCTTTGGCCTGTAACCTCTTTAACTCAGCCACTGTTTCCTTGGCATCATTCATCATCACTGACCAATGAACCTAAACAAAGTAATGCTTATAATTCTATCAATATTTACAAACAAGCCGTTTAAGATATATTATTAAAGTGACGCAGCTATTCTTACTACTCATCGTTAGGCTTACTGCAGGTATGTCATAGTGAAGGGCTTATAGGTTAAAATTAAGAAAACAATGGTCTAGCCTAAGATCTCGTAAGTGCCATGAATATTTCAAATTCTTTCTCGCCATGTTGTGGATGCATCAGTTCTCGATTTGAAGTTTAAAGATACCTAGAAGGGTTATTTAGGGGTATAATAAGGTCTACAATTTATTTTGTGCTTTACTGTGTGTGTGGAGATGCAGCGAGACCTAAAAAATAGGTGGCTAAACTGTAGTGTCCCTCCCTAAGGATATATGGCTTTTTGACAGCATTATTTTCCAATAATTTCCTGGTATGTCTACACTCTATACTAATTGTATATTTGTTGATCATAGATGAAACTCTGTCTATTGAACATCTTTATGATAAACCTACCTGGTACAGATCAATGTAGTCAGTTTTTAATGCTTCAAGACTTAGCCTCAATGACTGCAATACAGAAGAAATAATGCATTGATCAAAATAAAGGAAATTCTTAAGCTGTCAGAATACTAAAAGTTATCTATTTTAAAATTCTTCTTATACTACAATCATGAGATTTAATTTGTAATGGGATGTGTGTGTGTGGAATGTGTCAAATATAAAATAATAACTAGACATGAAACTCGTCACTTTGACGAGTTAGTTATCCGCACCACGACAAACGCCACGTGCACGTCATACGTTGGAATATTGCACACAGATAAAGTTTATGGCATTATGACAAGAACTGAAGAATATGATATGCTGTTAGTGCTGAATTCTGTCAATTTTGTGTCATATAGTATATACATGCAAACAGTATAAGCTGTATACATATTACATACAGTGTAGAATAGGTGAAATTACGGGACCCGCCATTTATTCCAATTTTTAACATGGCGACGGTATCAAAATGAAACACTTAGATAGCAATTTCAGAAGGAAATTATCTCAGGAACAACATATTAACGTGTAGAAGAAATTTGAATACGTAAAATATAGATGCGCACCCTTTTAAATGTGATGAACTATTACGCAAAATATGAAAATACAACTTTTTTTATTCAACTGGCCATATGATGACGTCACAACATCCGATTGGCAAAATGTTTACATGAATTCGTATCTACAATCCAATAGCTTCCAGAAAACGTTTTAATCGTGATTATCACATTTTATTCTTACGAGCTATTACAGATTAAAATTTACTGTAAAGATGAAATTAATGACCCACGTAATTAAAAGTTTTAGGCATGATGACGTCATAAAAATTAAAATATTTTTATCTCATGCTAAAGAAAGTTGATTGACCTACACAATATATAAATGTAGGAGAAAAAGGAATACAGATAAGCGTGATGCGCTCCATTGAATGTGATGAGCAATAACGAAAGAGACAAAAATCCTATATTTTACATTCGTGTGGCCATACGATGACGTCACAATGTTTTTTTAGCCTTATTGATGCATGATCCGATATCTACAACTCATCAACTTCTAGATTTTGTAATAAAAATAAACGGTTAACGGTTTACTTTAGAAACTATGACTGTTTAAAAAAAGACATAATTTTGACGATTTTTTAAGCTTTTTCATAAAAAACGCGCACAAATTGTCTAATTCAACGTGTTCGTATGGCGTTATTTAAACTGAAAAAGGTCTAAATTGTTTTCAAAATTACTAGGAAAGGCTTGAAAAATATAATTCAAGAGAAAAAAATATGTTTTTAACGCTACGTGCGCACAAAATTGCGCGCCCGTGGGAATTTTTGACATGCTCAAAATGACAAGAAACGCGTAAAAAGTTGATTAGAAATTAATTTTGCGCATTTTGAAATTTTAAATGCGCGTGCACGCGTAACTTCTTGTGAAACATGCCATTTTAAATCCGTAGAAAGTTTGCCCCTGATATGACTTAAATTTTGTCAAAGTGTCAATACTAAATGACTTTTGGTTTTTAATCTATGATCAATCATTGAAATTCATAAAATTGCGCGTAAGTCACGTTGCGCAACTATGACGTCATTCAAAAATAGGAGGTGCACAACTTCACATAAATGCCCATATGTTGTCAAAGTTATGAAATGTTATGTTTACACATTTTAGAGAAACACGACTCACAAAAAGGAAGGAAGGAAAGAAGAATAATACAGAAAAAAAATATTGATCTCATACAATAACAAGGAGTTATCCGCTTGGTATACCAAGCGGATAACTAATTATACCTCTTCAATATCTGTCGCACGGTATGGTGTCTTAACCCTGGCTCCAAATTTGGATGCAATTATGACATCTGTTCGTCGACTACCAAGACACTGTCCAAGTACTTCTTCCGATTTGTGCATTCCATACGCCTATAAATAAAATGATTATTACTGTATTAACAAAAAATTCTGTGATATCACACATTACACAATCAACTTAATTACAATGAACAATTTAGATTTGCAATTCGCTAAAATAATGTTAAATCACTAATACATATTATATTTTAAGCCTAAAGCAGGACACAACACCACACCATAAAAACAATTCCATTTCCATCAAATTTGTATAGGTTACCTACTTCAGCTGTGTCAAAGAAGTTGACACCCATTTCAATGGCCTTGTCCACAATTGACTGAGAAACCTGAAATAAATCATACAGTCAGATTGTTTAAAACAAGTTTGAAGTGAATGTAAAAGTGCAGTAGCGCCTACAAAACTAGCACCTTCACATTAATTGCAGATTGACAAACCATTTGTTTACATCTTGAAAGTGCGCAAGAACAAACAAGAGGTAAGTATTTTTTAAATATTTACCTTTATCGATTGAGCGGGCCATGTTTCATCACTTTTACCTCCATTGAACTGCCAACAACCAAGACATATTTGTGAAACATTTAAGTCACTTGACCCTAATAATGATCTCTGCATTCTATTTATTGTAAAAAAAGATCAATCATACATTTTATTTAATGTAAAAAAGAGTAAGATTTATAAGAATTCCTAATATTTTGGAGTTGTTGGTGTCCATTGTTTTTTAAAACACAAGATATAAACTAGCCCCACCAGTCTTTGGCATCAAGTCGGAAGGAAGTTGTGTACCTAGCTAGGCTTAGTAAAATATAATTAATATAGGCCTAGGCCTAGCAAGACGTTTCGGCCCGGGCGGGACTACAACAAAATGTCCGCTCTATATATATATAGCTAGTTCACAGGTAGGCTATGAAGGAGGCCGCTCTAGCACTGCATGCTATGCTAGTACCTACGCCTATTCTATTATTATGTCAGTAGTGCATATTGTTTGTGAGTTTATGCGTTGTAAGTGTGGGGTCCTCCCTTTCGATTTATTCAACAATTAGTTATTAAATTCTCACTTCGAAGAACGTTCCGGTACGGTCCTTACGAGCAGCTTGACACGTGTGAGTGTTTACAAAAAGGAGGCCCTCTATCAATAACAAAAATATTTGTTTATGATATTGCGCCCTCTATAATCTGTTTAGCGGTAATTCTTTAAGTTTTTGAAAAGTCCGTAAAATTATCCCTCAAATTTGTTTAATTTAACTCATTCATCGTTTTTAAATTAACAATCGGTATGTATATAGGCCTAGTGTTGACAGTGTGTTATTATAAACAGAGGCCAATCTATAGCTAAGTACAGTACTTGTAGGCCCTAGTTAGTAGGCTTTTTTAGTTAGTTAGCCTAGTTTAGGCTAGTCTTTTACTATTTAGGCTAGGCCTAGGCTAGGGCTTACTAGCTAGGCCTAACTAGACTGTAGAGCCTAGATGCCCAACCAAGAAGGGGCCCTAGGCCTAACTAGTCTAGGCTAGCCTATACTCTGTTGTAGGCCTAGGCAGATGATGTACAGACATTGATTAGTACTCTAGTAGGCCGCCCTCTAATTAATTACCTAGGTGCAATTTCATTCGGTTGGGTTTATTGAATTGATAAAAATAAGATTTAATTTAAGAATGTGTGAGTATTTTCTGCTCAATAAGACAATATAACCAGATCAAAATTCATTTGGAATTATTGACATTATTAATATTAAAAAATCTTTAAATTTTAGGTTTCAGATTTGAGTCATGGAGTCTGAAACTGTGGAACAGCTACAGGAACATTTCTTGAATAAACTAGAAAATTTGAACAAATGCATGCAGATGTCAAATATTTGTAAGTATTTTGTACAATTGTAACATCTCATACATAAACTACTCTCTCTATGTGTAACTATTATTATATATTAATTCTTATAAGAAATGCATCAAGTGGAAATTAATACTAGAATTGGTAATAAATAATGCTCTGTTAGCCATAGTTTAATTTACTGTAATTTGAATACTCTCATTCTCAGGCCAAGAGTCGGAAGTTCAAGATGTATTGGTTACTGTCAATCATGAGCTTTTAATTCTAGAATCAACAATTGCACAAATGAAAGAATGTCTTAAAAACCAGAAAGAACAGCTTGCGCATTCAAAGGTAATTTGTCACAGGAGAGAGAATGTGCAGGTATAGACACTACAAACAGCACCAAAACGTGGTGCTAATCATTACTTCTTTTTAAAGACTCCAATTGAGATTGAGTTACTGGCCCAACGGCACATACTCAATGCACTCCATATTTTTGATGGTAGAACAAATTTTCTAGGATAAGGAATTAAGTCTCATTTATTTACATTAAAGAGTTCAATCTCTGGCTCATGTTCACACGGTGCATCTTTTAGAAAGAGTAGTGGATTTTCCCTAGTGTTCTGTTTTTGTTTTTTTTTCTGCCCTGAATCACTGCATTGGACACCCCTATCAACAATAATAAGTATGGCTTTATGTCCCAACGAGGCTTAAGTCTCATTTGTTTTTTAGCGGTATTATACATTGTCAAAATTAACATTAAAGAGTTGAGTAAACAAATCATGTTCACACGGTGCATCTTTTAGAAAGAGTAGTGGGTTATCCATAGTGTTCTGTTTTTGTTTTTTCTGCCCTGAATCACTGCATTAGACACCTATCAATTCAATAACTTTGTAACAGAAACAATGGCTCTATGTCCCAAAGAGGCTTTTATGGTAGGTCCTCCTGTGTGCATGCCTAAAACTATATACAGGATGAAAACAAACCTTTTGCCTAAATTCATTAAAAAACATTGTCAGTAACTTATTTTTTAGATGCTGTCTGAAGAGTTGAAATCTCAGAATACTTTACTACAGCACATGTCAGAGAATATTCCATCTCAATTGCCTGGACTACAAAAGATAGAAACAGAAAAGAAACAAAGGTAATGCTTTAAATTATCACCTTTTTTATTTTACTACAAGGCCCTATGCAAACTAAGCAGACACTCATCTAAAATTGCTATGTAATCAGTGCTATTGGAACACTCTAAAATTCGAATTTATCTCACTCGAAAGGTTTTGACGATTACAGTGTCTATATAAAAACTAAAAGTCATTACTGAACCAGCATTTTTTAATAATTTAATAGTATATAAATACATTACATTAAAGCTTGGTTCCCACTAGAACACAACGCCAGGACGTAACGTAAAAGTGATTTGACCAATCTCAAGCGATGGATTATTCGAACAGTCGCGTGTGATTGGTCAACTCGCTTGCGTTGCATCTACGTCCTTGCGTCGAATCCTAGTGGGAACCAAGCTTTACAATTACTAGAATGCTGTGAAGTACATGCATATTAGCAAGTATCGGCTAACTTAAAGGGTATGAGGTTCAAATGTATCAAATATTGTTGTAAAAAAATAAATAAAATATAAGTATACCTTGAAAGAAATAATATTCATTACAGTAGATCAAGTTATTGTTTTATATTTTTTTTAAGTGCCGTATTGAAACCAAAGAATGAAGAAAATAAGAATCAACCAGAAGAAGTTAAAAGAGGGTCCAGTAAAACATTTAAGAAAGTTGTCTGCAACATGAACTACATTACAGTTGAGGAATATAACAGTGTTCCAAAGTAAGATATGGTTTATAACCTAGTACATCTTTCGAGATAAGTAGGGGTTACCCCGGTGTACTAGTATGCATACAGCTACTGTCACACTCCTTGATTGTCAGCATACGCTGTTTAGGGTCATCCTCTATAAATAAGGTGAAAAAAAAAATAAAAATCCTTGCTTTATGTAAAGATAAACAAGAAATAACGCTGCTCGACATTTTAAAATTAATCATTGTTGCGTTTATTCAAATAAATATGGTAAAACTTTTTGAAATTTTATACTGTACATCGTACGTTCAAATTATATTACAGGTACATGAAGGGACGCTTACCTTATGCAACAGTGAATACAGTGGTGGATGGTATTAATAAGGCTGTTCAAGCCAAGTACACATTCCTGAAACATCCGACTCATTCTCTTAACAGCAAGGACATCAAGAAATACAAGAAGTATAAAACACAAGAAACCAAAGACACTAAAGGTATGTTTACCCTAAGCAATCTAACAACAGGATGCTGAGCTCTGGAGATTAAAGGGTTTATCTGTGGCTGCAACACGATCATTTCCACGCCCCTTTAACAGACACCGCATGCAGCAGGGATTATATACATATACTGTAGTCCAGTACTGTTGGTATTTGTGGCAGCCAGACATAAGATCAAAGGACTGTTACGAGTTCCTATCCTGGCTAGATGAGCTCAGTGGCCAAACTAGTTTCACAAAAAAAGTGTGATGTGCCCAAATATGGTAGTGATGTCACATAAAGTTTGCCAGTGTAAACAGAGCTTTATGTTTTTATATTTTATTCCTTTTACTTATAGGTGTGTTTTTCTGTATTGAGGATGATCTGAAGAACTACACTAGCTTGCGTATGGACAGTAATACTCGCTCCAGTTTGACGATACTACGTCATTGCGGTAGAATGCGTGAAATACGTGGAAATTGTATTATTCGGTATTGTGTAAATACTGGATAATACAAATAGAAGAACCTAGTATACACACAGCCACTGTCACTCATCTAGAGGGCCCCTTGATTTTCAGCATATGCTGTTTAAGGTCACCCTCTATAAATAAGGTGTAATAAAAAATCACTCAATAGTATTGTTATAAGATAGGCTCAATCAGCTACTGTTCGGCCTTTTTGTTAAATAAAGAAGAAAGTATTGACCATTTCATGCTTGGAAACTGACAGCCATACCTATTGTTTACTATAGATGCTGATGTACACGATTTTCTGAAATTCTGTAACACCCTCTATTATTTATTTTAAACAAATTGTATGTCCTCTATGGTTTGGACGGAGTGTTTACCTTTGTAGAATAAATATAGGACATTCATACTACAGACAACTCTCCCAATACTGGACTCTCTGAAAACCTGAAACTCTCCCAAAACCAAACATTTCTTGAGGTCTAAAACCATTAAAAACGCATTATGAATACCATGCCAAAATCATCGAGTATTGGGAGAGTTGACTGTACTTTAGTAGTTGTTGCCTTTGTTTTACTGACTAGGACTAATTTTCCTGTGCATCCAGGCAACAAAGATGCACATATATTTTATTACTAAACTAAAATAATTCACTAAAAAACATGTAAATGATTTTGAAGTGGGATTCACTTCACCTAAAATAGATTTAAATTTTAAATAAAACTTCATTTTGTAATCACTGATCTGTATTTTAATATTTTGTAAAAACATGCATTGAATAAAGCAGATAATTATGAAGAACATTTATTTTGAATATGTTTGTTTGATTGATTGACTAGATTAATGAAATGTAACATTTTAAGCATATGTTTTACTATTTGGAATTACATTATATAGAGGGCTGATGGAGAGGTGTACATGAGAGCAAAGATCAGAGCCATATATTATATATATATATATAAACTTTTAATTTAATAAGCACACCAGAGCCATGTGTGCTTATTAAATTAAAAGTTTTTGACCGATGAGGGCGTTATCAATGGTGAAATAAAATCCTAAAAAGCACATTTTTTTGACAAGCGTTGGAAGAGCGAGAAGTAGCCTAGGCCTAGGTGTAAATCTCGCGCTAAGTTTAACAGGTAAAAATGGCAGAAGATACTAAATGTGCACGGTGCATAACACAACTGGCAGTTATCGATTGTGTGAATTGTGCTGGTGGACAAGAAATAGGTTAGATAACTTTTTATACAGTTGATTCTTTTTACAGTTGTTGAGCCTCCTCGTATCGTATTTCCTATGGACACACAGCTCAGCAGGAGGAGGCGAGGCTGCATGCCTTTCTCTCCTTCTTGACACAACATGGAGGACACTGTCCATAAGTGTTAAAATTCACCTATTGCAGCATGTGTCATTAAGTTTATGGGTTTATCTAGGTGATATAATAAATGCTTGTTGGAGGAAGATCATAACATTTCCTTGATGTCCGACTTAGCAATTTACTGATTGTGCCTGTGTAGGACCACAGTGAGTGTAGTGTGAGCGAGAGATGTTGATTTATTACCTTGTATGTTAATCTATTTTTGTTAAATATTTGTAGGTGCCTTACCACTTTGTGAGGAATGCAACAAACTAATTCATCAGGGATTTCTTCAGAACCACAATGTCAGATCAATTGCCTTCAAGGTAACTCATTGACCAGTCAGTATTTTCCTAAACTTTTATTCAACAAAAAAAACAAGAATGTCAACATCACATGTTATCATCAGTATTTTGTTATCTAATAAATTAAACCACTGTATAACATTTTTATTTAAGTTTATTGATTATTCTATAATGTGTGTATTTCTGTTATTCATTTTCTGTTTATTAATTAAAAATTATTTGATATTCACAGAAGTCAATATGCAAATTATCAGATCAGCTAAAAAACTTCAAGTTGTAAGTTTAATATTGCATAACATTTTTCCTTCTTTGTTATAAAGTTGGTTGTGAGAAAGAGTATAATGCTACTTATTTCTAATCAATTTCTGTTATAGTACTAATAAAGTACATCAAATTCAGAAAAAGTGACATTGTCATTATGATATTCCAAATGTTTGTTTTGAATGGTTAGTAGATTATATTGTTTTTACTCACATTGTCATCATTTTCTTTCAGGGATAAGGCTTACCTACAAGCAAGTCTCTACGAGATGAAATTCATTAGGACAGATATTTCAGAACTGTAAGGCCTCATTTCGAGTTTGTTTTTAATGGGATACAATGTTAATACTACAACCAACCCCTTTTCAGGAGACTTCCATATTAATGGAACAGTTTGTTGGGATCTTGTAGTTCACTTTAACAGGATTCTACTGTTCATTGGAGGTCTATTTCTTGTTTCACTTCACCTAACTTAAAGCTCTGTCAAACTCTGTCAAAGCTCTATCAACACTTTATGTGACAAAAAATGTGCTCAAATATGGTAGTGATATGCTTAGATATGGTATTGATATGACAGCATCATGTCCATATATGGGCACATCACATTGTTTGTCACATAAAGTTTGATAGTGTAGACAGAGCTTTAGTTTTTTTAATCCCTAATTGTGCTTTAAATGTAGCAGGTTAAAGGTAAATTTTCAACCATTATTTGATTATATTTTTGACGTAATTGATGAACATTTTATTTTTTCATATGCTATTGTCAGAGAGGAATCTAAAGTTCTGCAGATTCACAAGGTCATTACAGAAGCTCATCAGTCTCTCAAGAGTTTTGAAGAGAGTCTTGCAAAGCAGGTTAGAGATGCTGCCAAAGAAAAAGTGTCAAGCTATGCAGCTTGTGAAGAAGCTATAAACAGTTTAATCAAAGAACATGATCAGGTTGGCTATGACTGGCTTTAAACATCTTTTGTTTTATCATGAATATTAATGTTTTTATTTTAGGTAATCATTAATGCAAGCTTTTTGTGAGTATGTACTTAACATTCAAAATATTAAACTAAATATATAAATACTCAATGAGAAATGTCTTAATCGAATGCCAAATGTATTGTTAATGTTTCAGGCTGATCTAGAGCTACATTTTCCCCACAAAAATGGCAAAAATTAAAACATTTAATGATATGAATTAAATATTTGTGATAGATTAAATGTAATGTCAACTTATGGTAAATATATAAAATTTATCATATCAATGAATTTTTGTTTTTCTTTTTTATTATTTTGTTTGTTATAGATCACTGAGAATGTAACTGCAGCTTTAAAAGATGAGGGCGCCATGACTGACTCCATAGTCAATGAATTTAAAGAAAAGGTATTCCTATTTATTAGTATGAAGATATAACTGCTAAAGCTTAAGAGAATATATAATGTGGCAGCCTTCAAACAATGACAAAGAAAGAAAGCATAAAATAATGATTATACAGATACAGTGGAACTCTCCTTAATGGTTACCCCTATTAAAGGTACACTTTCCTGTGGAAGAAACAACAGAGAATTTATGTTTTAACACTGCCAACCTCTATTCAGGGGACACTTTTCTGTCAACCTCTATTTAGGGGACACCCCTATTTAGAGAACACTTACCTGTGAAACAAACGATAGGGCAACATATGTTTTAACAGTACGACCAAACTTTATTTAGAGGACACCACTATTAATGATAAACTTGTTAGATCCCATTTTCCCTTTTTTTTTTTTTTTTTACTGTAGTATAATTTATATAATCGTGTGTTTCTGGCTTACAGATGAGCAAGTTTGATGTTAAGCAGTTCCACCAAAAGTACATGACTACATCACTGCCTTTCACCTGTATGTTAGCACTGCCTATAAATTTTGCTAGCAGTATCAGCCTGTCACAAGATGATGCCAAACCTGCCATAGATGACCAACCAACCGTTGAACAGCCTGGAGATAAGCTGTCGATGTTTGTCGAAAGTCGCATGGATGGTCGTAGCATTTTCTGGTGCAGCAGGGATTTCTCACCAGAAATGACGCAGAGACTAGATGATATGGCAAGAAAAATAAGGTATCAATCTTGCATCTTCTTATTGCTTAATAAAGTGAGGGTGTGTGGCACAGTGTGTTGGACGTTAGAATACTGATCGTGAGATCGAGGTTCGAATCCAACTCTCGCCGCATTGCTTGTATCCGTAGGCAAGATACTTTACTTACGTTTGCCTCTCTCCACCCAGGTGTATAAATGGGTACCCGGTTAAATCAAGACACAACTTTGCGCTGATTACTAGTTGCATTATGGGAGTATGTTTCCATACATGTTTGATAAAAAAAATGACTGCGGTAATAATGTTCAGCGCTTACAGGTTTCACAACATTAGGCGCTATATAAATCCAGGATATTATTATTATAAAGTCAAGTCAAGTATCATTTATTATCATTTGTTTTAAGAAAAAACATAGAAATTCTGTTTGCTCTGTTATCCAAAAAACCATAACTTTTATTAAAACATTTCAATAAAAATATTTTTTTATCAATTTATCTACTTCTTATTTGAAAAAGGTTCTGATATATCTTTCGAAGTTGGTATTATTTTTTGTATTTGAAAAAAATGAATTGTTACAAACATTTTAGTTCAGTCCAACATGCAGATTGTCACTGTCTTATTTTGAATATAATTTGCAGGGAGGACCTTCTGTTGAATTCAACCAATGAAATTGTTATTCAGGAAGGGCTGTGGTGTATTGCACGCTATGAAGACAACAGATGGTATCGTGCTAAGGTGGAAAAAACAAAAATAGATAAAGTAAATTTACTTTTCATCGATTGCTTTGTTACAATCACTATCCTTTGTACAAATGATTTGTACAAAATTACATAAATTATTATTACACCATTTTAAAGATTTATTTTCTAACATAATTTTATAGAACACTGCAGTTGTACGCTGGTTGGACTATGCACATAACAGTGAGGTGCCATTTACAAGTATTAAAGAGTTGAAGAAAGAATTTCAGATTATTCCAATACAGGTATCTTTCACCAAAATTACATAAATAACATAATACACAAGTGCTTTACACATAAACAAAGTCATATCATAAAGTAACCAAAAAAAGGGCATAAAATTGATGACACAGAAGAACCATTTTCACTGCTCTGTTATGTAACACTTTTATGAAAACATAATTTAAGAAATAAAGAAGAAATGTTATCTGTGACTTTAGTCAAACAAGGTTCTGTAAAGTACAGAAAGACTTTGAAGCTCCCAAGTGAAAGCTCGCAGAAGACGAGTGAAAAGGGCATTAATATATTTTATTTTATGTCTTTAGGTGCGTGTGACCAAAGATAGTAATTTGTGTAATATTGTATATAACCCCCTACTCATCTCGAATGATGAACTGTGTTTTTTAAAGTGCACGCGACTGTAGCCATGTATGACCTTGTGCACACAGGCAAATTATGTACATTGGACCTATGGTTTATAGTCCTTATCCGAGAATACTTCCACCACCAGAACTATTATTGGCTCTCTTTTAGGTACGGTAAATGATGCCCGCCTTAACCGTTCGGCCATTTGACGAATTGTATTTAACCATGCTGTCAGTCTTTTTCAAACTGCCTTGTACATTGTACATCATTTCAACTTTAGCTTTTAACCAAATTATAATGTACCCTTCTCTTTATCAGGCTGTGAAGTGCTGTCTTTTTGACGATCTTGCAGAAGACTTGCCTTACGATGTTCGCTGGAATTTCACTGGTCTAACTAAAGATAAAACCTTGGATTGTACAGTTCTAAAAGTCATCCAGAATGATGGAGAAGTTCCAACTTTGCTTGTTGATCTTATTTTGAGAGAAGATCCCGGTATTGATGTAAAGGAAAGGTTGAAGAATAAGAGTAAGACATTTTTATATTCACGATTGCACAATCCTTTCTTTTTCTTCAGTTCCTGCAAAATTTTATTTGAATAATAATGTTTTCATTTTTTATGTATGTTTTAGTTTTATAGATTAATTTAGTTGTGAAATTGCATTTTGGTTCAATTGTTTTATTCTTTTAACTTCATTCTTTTTTTATATTTATTTTTCCTTGTTCAGAAATGATTGTGTTTGTTTTGGTTTTTTTGTGGGTGTTGGTTTTTTTTCTTTTACATGCTTAGTGATCCAATCCATGTTGCCAATGAGTTTTTATATAAAGAAAAAATCATTTATATTGTTGTTTAATTTAAAAACTTAATACTGAGCAGTTGTTGAATATTGATTATTTCTTGTATTTTGGTCATATTTAATGACAGTATGTTTGTCTCTTTATTTTTCTTTTTTTATAGTAATTGAGGTTAATAACAAGAAAAAGGTAAGAAACTGAAATGTCCATATTATGACATATAATTGGCTAGTCTTGTTGTAACCAAGAGTGTGATTAAATAAATAAATAAATACAAACAAAATATAACCATATTAATGTGTGGCCAATCTGCAGTGCTATCTGGCATATGATAAAACTATCATGACTAATTTGTATATTTAAAATAAGAGATGCTTACACTCTTGTGATTTCTATTCCTGTCAAGTTTGGATATTTCTTTTTTTTTAAACATTTTTCATATTCATTTTATAGGATCCAATATCCTGTAGAGATTTCCGATTATTACAGCCAGAAGCAGGAGATCGCTCTAAGCCGTCAACACCTGAACCTCACGATGACAATAGACTTCCAAAACAAACAACACCAGAAGGTACTGATGAACTTGCTGGAGCTGGGAAACAAGATAAAAAGAAAGTTTCTAAGGGACAAGAAGAAAAACCTAAGAAGGGATCAAGAAGATCATCTCCACAACTTTTTCAGGAAACCGAAAATAAAGACATTGAAAATCCTAAAAGAGCCAAGAAGAGCGATAAAGCAAAAAAGAGCAAAAAAGAAAAGAAAGGTCTTGAAGAAAATATTCAGAAAAATGAAGGACGAAAAAGTGCTACTGGTGAGATCCTCAATAAACCTGAACAACACAAAGACAGAGAGAGAGCCTCGCCTCAACTTCATGCTTGGCCTGACAAGAGAGAGAAAGATGGAGGAAGAACCTCACCTCATCTTTCTGCTTGGCCTGATAAGAAAGAGAAAGACAGAGAGAGAGCCTCACCTCAACTTTCTGCTTGGCCTGATAAGAGAGAGAGAGATGGAAGAAGAGCCTCACCCTCTTGGCCTGAAAAGAAAGAGAAAGACAGAGAGAGAGCCTCACCTCAAATTCATGCTTGGCCTGATAAGAGAGAGAAAGAGAGAAGCTCACATCAGATGCCTGCTTGGCCCGATAAAAGAGATAATTCTGCTGAAGACAATGCCAACATGAATCCAAATGCAAACATTTTTGTACCAAGAAACTCCCCACCCGAAAACACTTCTCATGAAAGGAATACTAGAGCATTGCATGCACCCGAGAGTCACTTTCGACCAGTAAACCCACCTTCATTTGCAGATGTCTTGAAAAACAAGCAGCGACCAAACAGCGTCACTGTGTATGCCAAATATCCTGATGGGTTTGACAGAGGTGCGAGTGATACTGGTATTTGGTTCAGCCCAAAAGGAGACGGCAACTGTGACATGCAGTACTATCATCCTCAAGTACAGCAGGGAATTACTGACATTAACCACCAACTTCAGCCATGCCATCCTGATGAGCTGGAAACTGACACGCTATTAACACTCTTTGGTGATGGCTCAAAGCATCAACCTCAAAGAGAGGAAAGTGGACAAGTGGAGCCGATGGTGGTTGCAGAAAGAGAGTTCTGCAAGTTTGCTAATCCTGACTGTTTTCCTAAACAGCAAAACTTTTCAAAATCTACTCTTGAAGCCTTCGATGTGGCAGATTCGCTTTGTGAATCAGGAATACTTATTGGAGAACAGGATAGCGGTGGTGTTCTCAAGAACATTGGAGGACAACTGATGTCAAAGGTGAAGTTGCCATCAGACTTCAGAGGAGGTCATAAAACTGATACTGTTAACGAACCTCAATTCAGGTATAACTCGAGATTAGGTATTTTCTTTTTTAGCCGAAATAGAATAATTGTCTAGCAGTAAATTGATCTTCCCAAATACGGTTTTGATGTTTTTGTTTTTTTTTTCAGTATTCTGAAGAAAACTGGAAGACAATCTCCAGTAGATATTAACACCAAAATTGGTAAGAACTTGTGATTTAAAATAAAAAGAAAGCAGAGAAATGTATATTATGTTTCATCAGTATCTGTGGTGGTTTTTGGTTTTTGTTCTGCCAACCGGTCTTATTATTGTTCTTTTTTATTTGATTTAACTATTTCTGTTCATTTAATTTTCATGTTAATTATATTAATAATGTTTTCTTTTCTTTTGGTGCTCTTAATATACAAATTGTGTTTTCCTTTTAGTTTTAACAATTTGTAAAGGAAAGACATTATTTGTCTTAATGTGTTAATTGATTTCAACATTTTATTATGTTCATCTAGCTTGTCTAGTTTTCCCTTTCATTACTTCAAATAAATGTAAAACTGTATACATTCATTTTTGTTATGATTTAGTTGCTGGAACAATTGTTGATGTAGAAGTTGTTACCGATCTAAAAGCAGATGGTACATTTTGGGTTGTTATGGTTCGCAATGAGAAACAGCAAGGAAAATACATTACTATGTTGAATGAATTGAGGTTAGTAATAATTCTTTTTATTTATGCTTTTTAATTACTACAATTTTCATATTCTCTTTTCTAATCAACATGCCCAAAATGTTTTCTTTACCCAGCTTGTCGAGTGATATATTGTCACCATCTGATATTCATTGTGGTAAGCTTGTTGCTGTAAATACAGAGGAAGGTAAATGGAGTCGAGCCCGTATCATTAAAGTTAATGAAGAATTTGTGAGTACAAATTGTGTTCAGTTGTAAAGAGGGAGTGAGCGAGAGGAGGTGTGCCTCGATGAGAGAATCAATGACTTGTGCACCCCACCCCATACCACCACCACCAATAATAACCAGCATATCTGTTTTATTTATTGTTATAGATCCAAGTTAGATTGGTTGACACAGGAATAATAGCTGAAGTTTCACATGATCATATCAAATTCCTTGACAGCAAATTCTCAGTTTATCCATTTCAGGTATATTTACACTTATTTTGTAAACACATATTTATAACAAGCCTATCAATGTTTTTCAGTGTCTCTCATTAAAGTCTGTTGTAAAAAGTTCAGCATTAGCATTGTGTCTTGATTGTATTTGTCTATAAATTGTAACTTTTATTGACCACCATAATAATTTAATTTAAATCGCACATTCTAATTTGTTATGATCAGGAGAGATGCCATTCTTCTGATAATACAGAGTTTTCAATTTCCGACGACCTAAGATTTAGAACTTATGCAAGTTATTGTTGTTATGCCGTCCAGCTTTGTAAAATCAAGTTCCAGTCAAATCCAACTGAATCTAGAATTGATGAAATTGGGTCAAACAACGCAATAATCTCAAAATCAACGTACTGTATTTGAATAGTACTTCCATATATTGAGTCTTAGCTCCGAAAGTTCCCCTATTGTAGCCAATTGAATCTTCATTGCACCATATTTTATCATCTTTTTAAGGCAATGGAGTGTACACTTGCAAGAGGAAACATATTTGAATTTAGTCATCATTCTTCGAACATTTTTCATGAAAAAGCATTTGGAAAGAAACTTAGAGCCCAAGTGGTGAGTAAAAGACTCAAATGTGTGTAATACTACTGTAGAACTGTCCTGTTAGTACTGGTGTCACCTGAATAGGTGTGTTGCCTAAATACCTCCCTATGTACAATTAAGGAGGGGTTGATTGTATTTAGTTCAGCACTATAAGTTCACCTCATTACTTTTGCCTTTGATAATCATATTCAGGTCAGAATTCATAGCCTACCTAAAGTTCAATACTTATAATTGGTTTCTTTTTAAAAGTACTGATTTTGTTTCCCGTCAAATTTCAGACTTTTATATGTACAGTATTATTATTTTTGATTCAGGATGCTATAGATGGTGTATTTGTTCATGTCACGTTACTTTTACCCAATGAAAATGTACATGAAAACAATCTGAACGTTACAATCTGGTCCTGCGAACTTGGTAAAGTCTTTTTTTAAATTGTTTAAATATACAAGCTTTACATTCAGTATCATTATTAATCTTAAAGTAACATCATTAAGATCTTCATTGTTATGCTGTTATATTTGAACAGTTTTAAATTGCATTTGAAAATTATCTGGTATCTAATATCATGATGTTACAAACAATAGTAGATTCTGGTGATATTAACTGCACATTACTGACCTTCGATTATTGCATTATTTGTATTGCTATTTACTGGCAGGGCTGTGATATGCTCCTGTGTATGCCCATTGAAGACAACTGACCCCTCTTGTTTTACCCAGAATGATGCCCCCATTACTATGTTATTGAACATTTTTCCTCACAAGATTTAAGGAGGGCTAATCAGCAGGCCCAAGAAGATGCTAAAATGTCAGTTGTATCAACCAACAATAATGTACCCATGATGCACTCCATGCAAGGAGGACACGTCAGTGGACAAGTACCAGGAATCATACCTATAGGACCAAACTCTGCTATATCTATGACTGGACCACCCATCAGCACAATGACTGATTTAGCAAACATTTTGCCAGTGCAGAATTCAATGGCCCTGATGATATCCGAGGCTCAGCCTAGCCCAGCTATGGTCGGTACAATACCTTCTACAATGCCAGTAATACATGGTCTTCAGCAGCCAATGGGATTTCCCTTGATACCATTTATAACCGCAAGTGCTCCTTTTCAAGAGGTGCAACCAACATTGGAAGAAGAAGTTGAACCAGGTAAACTATGGTACTTAAATCATGGATTTTTGCTCATTTACTCCTTAATTTGTATCGGGCCTTGTCTTTTAAGGCAAGCGAGTGCGATCACTCACCTAACATACTCCTAAACTGCCCTTGAAGAGTGCGATTTACAACACGCTAAATTTTCTACACACCAAAATACAAACAGCACACCTACAGCATCCCTGAATGTAATTTGTAGCACACCTATAATATTCAAAAGACAAGGCCTGTTGTATGTGCATTTTGTTATAGCAATTTGTTTTCTTTTAGAGCAAGACTGGCCCTTGGTCAACAACCAACTCGATGATAAAACAGCTGAAGAGAAAGTTTCCAATAATAATGTTGCACACCCTGCACTTGTCGACAAAATAAAGGAACGCAAGATTAGACCCAAGAACTTTGGGTAAGGATTACACTTTTCCTCTTGTTTTTAATACCTCTGTATGTATCTGTAATAAACCCACCTGCATTATGATATTTAATTGTGTTTAAAATATCCACCTGTATTTATACTATATCAAAATTAGTCGATCTACAATATCCACATGCATTTATACTAATAATACCTTTAAGTGGCAACTTCTGTTGCTGTTGGTTTTTTGATGAAATAAAATAAATAATATCCACCTGTGTTTATTCTAATAATAATATCCACCTGTGATTATTCTAATAACAATATGCACCTGTGATTTAAGATACTTTTATTAAATCCACCTGTGCAGTATATATAATATCCAAATTTTTTACTGTGTAGTATTTAAAAAAATGTCTAGAATATATATAGAATATATATGTGTATGTGTGATATCACCACCTGTATGTGTGATATCACCTGTATGCAGAGATCAGTGCTTGATATTTATAGTGTGATTTCTAACATTTGTAAATGTAAAAATACTGTTTATTTTGTTTGTATTAGTCATTATAACAGGTCAAATGATCATCGTTCATTTTATGGTGGCAATTTCAGCCAAGTAAGATGCTACAATTGTTATGAATTAGGTCACATGGCCAACTACTGCCCAAAATGTCCACAGCGCAACAAGGTAAGATTGGAATGAACATTTGGTATTTCTTAAAATAAAATGGTTTCATTCTATGTATATTTATGGCGATCCTGTATTGGTGTTTTTCTTGATACCCTGTTGGATCTTGAATAGAAAAAAATAAAAAATTAACTACTAACAGTACATTTTGAATGAAATTCTGATTAAAAAATGTCAGCAGGTAGTTGGTATTTTGATTTACAAGCCTCTGTCTACACTATCAAACTAGTTTGACAAAAAAAGTGTGATGTGCCCATATTATGGTAGTGATATTCCCAAATATGGTAGTGATATGACATCATCATGTTCATATATGGGTACATCACATTTTTTTGTCACATAAAGTTTGAAAGTGTAGACAGAAAGGTTTATGTAACCAAGAAAAATGTCCTTGTATCAGATGTAATTAATATTTACAAAACTGCTGAAGGTGGAATATGTCGTGCAAATGCATCGTCACTGTTAATCTTATGGCAGCAATTCCTGGGTGGTATGATCAGAGAGAAAAGCATATTTCTATATTTCTTTTTTTAATTCTCCTAAAAAATCTATATTTGATTCTTTTCCCAAACAAAATTAGCTCCTAATAATGTGATGTATAACATTATTATTAAATTACGATTTTATTTTTTTTATCAGGTTTTTTCAAGAGACCCACGAAAGAAATGAGGAAAGCAAAAGAAGGAAATATTTCTCGACAACCAAAGTTGGATGGTTTATGTTTGATTCTTCGAAGGAGGAATTGTTAGAAGTAGTTTTTGTTACTTAATATGTTTACATGTGATATTCTGCATCTCTTTGCATCAACTTGTGTCTGTACCATTATGACATCATGTAGTAGTAGTGACTTGGTTTAGTATCAGTTCATATTTTAACATGTTGTGTATGTGTATGTTCATGTATTATTTAGTTTAAATACTTCAGTTAGCATATGTTATCACTTACTACTTCCCAATCTCCTTTTCTACACACATTTAATATAGAGTTGTTTAATGTTAGTATAGAAGTTGCACTCTCTATATGTTTGTTTACCTTTGGAAATTGTTATAAAGCTAAACTTACTACTTATAGAGTACAAATAAAGAAAAACCATTGATAGGAAACTATTTTTTGAAATGGTATCTATTTCATAATGAACATGTTCAATTGAAAAATTCTAGAATTATGTTATTGAGAATTTTGAAATTTTTTCATTTATTATGAGCAGTGTTAGAAATCGTTTTTTAAGTATACTTTATTCAGAAGTCAAACAACATGTTTACATACACACATTTGAGCAATCATTTATTATACAATTTCACTTCAAAATTATTTTTTCATGTATTTTCTATATCAATACTGTACTAAGGAACATTCATTCACAGGTTAGCAAGAGATAAATATTACTATGCATTTAGTTTAGTATATATATCGTAAAGGAAGCATTTCCAGTTATCTAAAAAGTGTTTTTTTTTTATTAAATAAAACCAGCGTTTTTCACCCAAGAACTAAATGTTGCCGAGGTTTTGTTATTATAAACTTTACTATACATTCGATTCGATATTAATAGTGCCAATCTTTGGTGTAAAGGAAGCATTTCTTGAAGTTATTTAAAAAGTGTTTTTTATATTAAATAAAACCAGCGTTTTTCACTCAAGAAGTAAATGTTGCCGAGGTTTTGTTTTTTAGACAATCGATGCGATATTAATACCGCCAATATTTTGTAGCAATGGTAGGCAGGGTAGATACCTCATGCCTACCTAAAATTTTAAAACCATACAAAAATGATTTTTAAAATTAACCATAATAAGCGTAGAAGAATATCCCACAAGCAATCAAAATAACCAGGTTCACATTCAGAATGCGAACCCATTTAGGTTTCTCATACAGAGATACTTTCACATCTTGCTTACGGTTTCCATCTGATACACGAGGCTTGTTTGTGTTCAAAGTTCTCAGTGGGAATCCGCATACAACTAAAAACAACCAAGATCCTATGGAATCTGTAAACGGGAAAACAGTATAGTCAGTGGGTGAAAGTGGGAAAGGAATGGAATGTGTCCGCAGACTTCCAAACTTGGAAAAAAAAAGAAATTTCTATGAATAGATGTGTGTCCGGCTGACTGCTGGAGATAGCTTATTTGGCAATTGACAATGCTAGATGTACAAAAGTTTGACGTTCGCAAGATTGACGTCTTTAACGAAAAATGTTTTTTATTTTGAAAAGCCAAACAAACAGAACCATTTGATCCGTTTTATCATGGTACTTTCTCCCCGTGTGTGCTTTAGGCCTGTTGATTGGTAAATTAAATTCAAGATTATACCAATAGTAGTAATGGTCGTTTTATTGTTTTAACAAACTACTCTGGGTTTGAGTTTACAAAAGTTACGAATAGCAGCGCTCTTTGAAAAGATAATCGGTGTTTGTTTAATTGTTGAATCACATTGTTGACAACATTGATTTTTTAGTAATTATTATTTCAGTTCACGCCAATTAAATGATGAGAAGTAAACCATGTATCAGACATACGTAATTGTACGCTTGGGGTATTTTTGTTTTGTTTTTTTAGCGCCAAAAATGTCCTTTCTATCACATTGTAAACTTGTTTATGGTAATTCTTTTTAATTCGAGTACAAATACCCTGGTCTGTTATGTAATACCGATTTCAATAGGAATAAATAGTGAGGAACCAACTGCAGGTAGTTATTAAATGACCTTTTTTTTTAAATCTTATTTTCGGTAACTTACAAATTAAACCCCGATTTTTGGTTGCCGCCGTGTTCTCATTTGAATCAGTACTCTTTTCTTGTTCTTCTGATTTCATCTCCTCTACATCTTCTTGGTTTTCCTTGAACGAGGCATTTTGATAAGAAGAATCTTCATTCACTTCCGTATTTGTTTTGCCATTTGTTTCATCACTATAGTTCAAGTGTTTTGTCCAAAAGGTCAAACCATTTAAAGTGGAGCTACACTCAGACTTTCTCAGCTTATATTATGTTTAAGTATGTTTAATTGAAAGTGATTACATACAAAAAACAGGAAAGATATGGCAATATTTTCCAAAAACTAATTTCTAAAAAATCGGTCAGAAAATAGTGTTTTTTATTACATTACACTTTTTCAGTAACTTAGGGGTTATTAGTTTACAATACGTCGCAAAACGCGTTACACTTAGCGACTGACGCGTTTTAGTCGCCGGTGAATGCGTTGGTGAAATGTCTCCCCTTTGGTAAATTATGTGTCGGAAAATGGCGAATCAATTTTATACCACCAGGGAGTTGTAAAATAATTTTTATAACTCCCTGTTTATACACACAATTAATATGATTTGTTTAGGCCCAAGTAATATTTCCGATAAAAATTTACATGTAACATCATGATTTGCACTGCACAATAACAGCATAATAATCTTAATCAAATTGCTTATTAATTTTAAGCTAGGCCTAGCTAAATCGTCTGCTCAGCCTAGCTAGCTAGGCTTGAATTCATGTCTAGGTAGGACTGTAGTCATGGGTTCGAAAATGCTTGGTCGTTTCGTCCCATTTATCGTTCCTGGGTTTTCTCGCACATTAAGAATTGTGAAACACAAAATTCTCTACAAAACAAGACTGGTATTGCTCAGAATAGTAAAGAATAGTAACAGATGTGGAAGCTTATGTCTGACTGAAAAGCAACTATTCAGGCACCCTATCATGGCCCATGGGTAGGCCGAGATTGGGTGCCATAACAAACTTCACTGCTGTAAGGCTATCAGGCAGCCAGCTAGAGGCCAAGCAGCATCGTTACATACCTAGACTCTAGTAGGCCTAGGCCTAGCTTTATTGAATATATAGCCACGTCTTTCTCAAATCTCGTTAAATTTGACATTTAGTAATAATCTCATAATCACTTATTACACTGTGAAACATGATAGGGTCACATCCAGAATGTTTTAATATACTGTACTTTTCGCCCGTCAAAAATAACATCGCGACAATAACAGATCGCCAGCTGCAGTGTGAAAAATGTCGTGAGAATATGTCACGTGATCATACTCCCTAGCAAAGTAAAAAATCCAATTGGACCCAACGGGGAAAAGTGTCTATTTACGCGAAATTGCGCAATGTATACGCAATAACAATACCAGAAATAAAAAGATCTGGAAAAATTACATATAAAAACATTTTACTTTTTTTTTTTAGTGAAGAAATTAATTTTTTAGAAATATTCAAATATACCCCCCTTTTGCATGTAAAAGAATAGGAAATTACAAGGTATCCCCCCAAAACGCAAAAAGGCGTGATTTTCAAGAAAATCATACTCATTGAAAAAAATTTCAAAAAAATATGAAGTATGAGGGATGATATTTTTAAAGAATAGTTGAAATGTATGAAAAATAGCAATTTTCTGGGTGGAGCTCCACTTTAACTGTTGGAAGAATGCCAAATTAGTTAATATTGTATTTTCAAGATTATATAAATGAACAATTTACATTGCAAAATGAGAGAATACAATTTGCCGGTAGCCATTTCATAATATATTACTTATTTTACAAATTTAAATGAAATGTAAAAAGTAAATCAACATTTTGTTTTCATATCGAAATGTTTTGTTTTCCAATATACATACCAAACTTTTTTATTCATACCTTAAAATCAAAATTTTGAGAATTAAGATCCATCTTTCTAAAATGATCGGTGTTACAGGAGTAAAGTAAAAAACAAACAAAAAAACACGCATTTTTCATTCCATTTTAATTTTTTAAGTACTGAATGTGCGTAAATAGTTGACTTGGCATTGGTTATATTTTTTTCCAATAAACGATAATAAAGTCAACGTACATTTCATTTTCAAATGGTGAGAGTATGCCGATAACTAACGCAACACTGGTGCTGGTTGCTGACATCAACAGTATTAGGCCTAAATAAAGAGTTGTGTAATAAAACGTTTGTGGAATGGAAAGAATATGTCCATGAGTTTCAAGATATTCTCCAAAAACATCCATTACGTGTATAATATTCAATATACGTACTTTGTTTAGTGGAATTGGCTTTGTAAACAGACTAACAATCACAGTAACCAACACCGTAGATCCAAACAGAAAACAAGCAAAGTGTAAATAATGGAAATTCTTGATAAGTTTTGGCCGATCATCCGTTTCTGTACAAGATGGTGGTGTGGAGGTAAAATCCAATACCAGTCGAATAAATCCAAAAACTAGCGCAGACATAAGACCCCAAAATGCACCCTGTTTTCAATAAAGATATTAAGTTAAAAATAAATCCATAGCAATTTTAATGAAACATTGCATAAACAAAAGATAATGTTTTTAAAATGTATCCTTCAGTAATGTTCAACAATAATGATAGTAGTAATATCCGTTTTACCTGTTCGTTTGCTCGTGTCCAAAATACAGCAATCAAAAACGTTGCAAAAAGTGGCGGGGCAAAGTAAGACACCATAGATTGGACATAAACAAACAGCTCACCAGTTCCATATTTTTCAACCACCGGCAACCACAATATGCTCACAATCACAAGTATTACAGTGCTAACTCTGGAAAGAATGCATTGAGGAAAGATTCACAGAAAAAGTTTATAAGGGCGTGTGGCGCAGTGTGTTGGACGTTTCGACTACTGATCGTGAGATCGAGGTTCGAATCCAACTCTCGCCACATTGCAAGACTTACGTTTGCAAGACTTACGTTTGCCTCCACCCAGGTGTATAAATGGGAACCCAGTTAGATCAAGACACAACTTACTGATTACTAGCTGCATTATGGGAGTATGTTTCCATACGTGTTTGTCAGTGCTTAGAGGTTTCACAACATTAGGCGCTATATAAATCCAGGATATTATTATTATACCAAATATAAGATTTAATTTCATAGTAAATTTTCCTTTGTGTTTCTAATGTTTTGTTGGTTATTATTGTTTTTTTAGAAACGGATGTAACAGTAAGTTTTCTTTCTCATGATTTGTGTGGGTTTTTTTCGATATATTCTTGCAAATTTCTGATTCTTATACAAATAAAATTATAATAAAATATCCAGTTTTGTAACAGCAGTAAATTACCTTTTACAAAATAACAAAACTTATAAAAACAAATGGTTTATTACCGGCCTACAATCATCAATTCTGCTTCTGATGCTTTACTTCTAATTCTAGGCCATATGTCAATGGTGAAAATTGTACTAGCACTGTTGAAAATAGAGGTCAATGAACTCATAAGAGCTGCTATCATGGCTGCCATCATTAGTCCCCTTAAGCCTGTTGAAAACAAATGCATTAAAACAATTTCTTTTTCTGTTTGAAAGAAATGCGTGTGATTATAAGCAATAAAAACTTCGCTATTGACCGAAAAGAAAATTACAAGTTGTCCTCATTAATACAAAAATATTATTAGGTCCTACTATCTTGCCCAGAAAACAAAATACTGAACCAAATTTCCTTTCTTACTTAGTGAAAATTATTGGTTTCTTTCATCCAGATTTGCTGTTAAATATATGTATTATGATATTTAGTAATACAATTTGTATAATAACGTTACTATAGTCTACTATTATAAGGTTAAACAAAATATCGATAGAAATACCATGTGTAAATGTTTGGTTAAATTCAATACAATTATAGAGTACCTCTAGCAATTTTGATAATTTAGAGTAGTTAACTAATATGTTGTTGATCTTTTGTCTTTTCCTGTCTCCTACCACCTAGATTTTTAAATGTTATTATTCCCTTTTGACGTCTCGACACCGTTTGACTTACCAGTAGGCATCAATTCCAGTACTAGCTTTGGATATGCAATGTTAGTACAACCGGCAGCAACACCACATACAGCCTCACATGTCGAAGGATCAGCACATGCTACCTCGTCTGAAAATTGACAATAACGGTCTCATCTGAATTATTATTATTGATAACTGTTATACGTTATGTACACATTTGTCGCCACCGTCATTGTCTTTGTGGTCATCGTCGTCGTCATCATCTTTGTGGTCATTATCATCATTGGAGTTGCTGTAACACACCTGGTGCTTGTTATGCAAATTAGGCTTGTCTAGTATGTCGGCTTGGTCAGTAGACTGTTGTACTTGGTAGTGTGAAGACTGTAGGCTTTGCTTGTATTCTGTTAACTAGCATAGGCTAGTGCTGTTGGCTGTTCAGTTATTAGTTTTTAGAGGCTTTTGAAGCATATCTTTGGTGAGTGCTATACAGTTTAATCAGGGAAGTGTTAATAAAGTCTTCCCTGGTTTAATACACTGTTTTTATCTATGTACCCTTTTAAGTATGATACAGACATATAAGTTTGTTTTCTACTGTAGTTATTAGGCTATAGTCTTATGTAGAGATGTACTAGGTATTATTTTTACTTTCTATGGACCAGAGATTCCGAAATACAAGATTGAATGAATGAATGAATTATACGCTATGGTACTGCATGTTAGTACTCAACATTTGTTTTGTTTATTATAGTCAATCAGGATTCAGGAATAAGGCGTTCGATGAGGAATCGCAATAAAAGAAACTAAATTACAATCTTGTCTTGAAGTTATTGAGCAGCTAAAATCGTCATCATCATCATCATCATTATCATCATCATCATCATTATCATCATCAATATTAGTAACATCATTTAGGCCTATTCTCATATTGTCTTTTTAGTATCGTCGTCATCATCTTCCTATCAATATTAGGAATATTTTTATTATCATTTTTGTCTTTCATTACCCTCATTAATGTATAACTGTCGGCAAACATTTACCTGGATATAGAGCCCTGCTTATCATACCGGGAAAAATCATCAAAAACATTGGAAGAATCTTGAAATAACCAGCCATCATTGCACCAGCTTTTGCGTGTGTCAGGTTTTTTGCAGATAATGATCTCTGAACTATTAACTGTATTAAACATTTTAACATAATAAGTCACCAACTATACTTTATACCCATATCATGCGTTCGAACGAATTCCAATTCGTTCAAACGAATTACTAACTGGCTTAAACGCTTTTCTCGTTAGGGATTGTGGCACTATTCGTATGATATTGTATCGGTCGCTTGAATCACTTTTTTAAACTAATGCAATATTATAACATTATAAAGACACCATCAATTCTTCTGCATTGACGATGCATAATATAATCAAATGTTGTTGATGTAGACACCTAATTGATATACCTGTTTTCAAATAAAATATTCATTCAAACGATTGTTTTGTTATTACTAAAGCGTCTTAATAATGAATAATTAAACACAATTTATTTCCGTTAATCTATCATCTGATTTTGTGAAGATCACTAATAATGAGATATTGGTGTGGAAAAGCCCGGATGGAATACGTTGCAAAGTATAAAGAATCTTTCTTTTTCTGTTGTTTTTGTTATGTTATTGTGTAAATAGTAGTTGGCCAAAATAACCTTATTTAAATACCTGATTTGTGCAGAAGAACCAACCAGATAGTATGTGAATTCCAAAGAAAACTCCAGGCCAGGGCATTGCTGGATCTTTTGCACTTCTGAATATGTGGAAAGAGTCATTGCCAGGAATGCCACATGTAGTGTTACCCCAGAGTAATGTGGTATTCGGAATGGCTGCCATGTACTTACTATGTAGATTTTCCATCCCACCTATTTTGATGAATGCTAAAATATAGTTGTATCAATTTGTATACGATATTAACCAGTAGTGTACTTACGGTACTTTTTCTAGAGTATTATTTTCTAATGAATCAGACATTCGTACTGTAAATACTATAGTACATTGGCACAAAATACCCATGTACTAAACATAACACGATGATAATTCAGATAATAAAAGTAATAACCATTCCTTTCTCTATTAAAAGTGTATTAAAAGGTCTCAGAATGATCAGAATGATCAAATGTATGGAAACGTTGAAATGGAATACTAAGTACATCGTAGACAAAACAATATAATTATATTATACCTAAAATCGTCAGGATAAATGCACCAAAAAGCATGATGACCGACTGAAACGCGTCAGTGTATATAACAGCCTTTAGACCTCCGATAACCGTATAAATAGCTGTCAACCCTAGCATTAAACAAACTGAAAAGTAGAGTGGCCATTCGAGTACCTGTTGAATTATGATTGCACCTGCGTACATTTCGCCCTAAAATCAAAACATTTAATAGATTTGAACAATAATTTAGAAATAAATGCATTGACGAACGATGCTAAAACGTACAGACTGCTTAACTTCTCAGTATACCATTTGGATTGTTTTTTCCAGTTACCTGGACAATCAATAAAGATGTCACCAATTATTATAACATTGATTAGGCCATGCCATACTACTGCAGTCGAACCCCCTATTAAGGGGATTCTTTGGGGCCCAAGAAGTGTTCACCTTAAATAGATGTTGGTCGTAGTACAATAATACTTGCTCTCGTTCGGAAAGTATTCACTTTATAGCCCAAAGGAGGGACTCTATTCTTAGTTATTAGGCTACTCTAATACAAAACAAAGTATTTAAGTGTTAAAAAGTTACAAGTTGTCTTACCGAAATAGACGCGATGACGATTAATATGAGCGTCACTACAGCAATGTACATGCGCACACGATTTCCTCCGTAACGCTTCTTCAAATATTCAGGCATTGTATACGCCTAAAATGAAGATAACTATTACGTATACTTAACACTAGAATATATCACTGGCTTTCCTATCTATCTATCTTGCTTATTACTAGCGTGCTTTTTACTTACATGCTTCTTATTAGGCTACTCTCTTGCTTATTTCTAGCTTGCTTATTACTATCTTGCTTATTACTAGCTTGCTTATTACTAGCTTGCTTATTACTCTCTTGCTTCTATCTTGCTTATTACTAGCTTGCTTATTACTAACTTGCAATTATTTCTAGCTTGCTTATTTCTAACTTGCTTATTTCTAACTTGCTTATTACTATCTTGCTTATTACTATCTTGCTTATTACTATCTTGTTTATTACTATCTTGCTTATTACTAACTTGCTTATTACTAGCTTGCTTATTACTGACTTGCTTATTACTAGCTTGCTTCTTACTAGCTTGCTTATTACTAGCTTGCTTATTACTAGCTTGCTTATTACTAGCATGCTTATTACTAGCTTGCTTATTATTAGCTTGCTTATTACTAGCCTGCTTACTTCTAGCTTGCTTACTTCTAGCTTGCTTACTTCTAGCTTGCTTACTTCTAGCTTGCTTACTTCTAGCTTGCTTACTTCTAACTTATTACTATCTTGCGTATTACTATCTTGCTTGCTTACTTCTAGCTTGCTTACTTCTAACTTGTTTATTACTATCTTGCTTATTACTCTTATAAATTCAGTAGCTTTTGATAATATTTCAATTGTTTAAACTGTTTTGTTTATTATTGCTTTCTTGATTTTACCTTGCTTATTACTTTCTTCATACCACTCCTTGCGTGTTACTTAATTTTTATATATTACAGTACTTTGGATTTATGTAATTACCTCTGAGGACAGATACACCGGCGTGAATACAAATCCAAGCAATGCTAAACACGTGACACCCTGTATGTAGAACAAAACAAAGCAAACCATGCTATCCACAAAGATGTCATTTTATGTCTATTAAGCGCTGTCTATATGTTAGTGATATGCCCAAATATGATAGTGATATGCCCAAATATGATAGTGATATGACATCATCACTTATTATTCATTTGATTATTCATTATCACTTATTCAGACTGGTTATTCAAAATGACAATACTGTAAATCTCAACTGTTGTTGTTGTGTCTGGTGAATGTGGAGATTTATTGTTTTCTTGAGACATGCGATTTGAGTTCTTTATGCAGCAAAGAGTATTAAGGTCAATCACAACTGCGCTGATTACTAGCTGAAACATTATGGGAGCGGTATGCTTTCCAACGACCGGGGTAAATGTGAAGCGCAGAGGTTTTGAGCATTCGCTATAAAACAACATATTTTTATTTTTATATTGATTTATTAAACTGGTACAACTACTTTTAAATCTCATAAGACGATATAAATACACTAACCGAAAATTCGTAAGAAATAACAGCGTATCCATTTGCTGCTGCTGTGCTGGCTAAACCGATAAACGATGAACTGCCTATGTTACTTACATAAATCGACATACCAACCTATCAGAGTATCACAAAATAAATAATTACACATATTTACAATGTACAGCGTATACACCGTACAAAATACCAGTATGTCATTATTAATTGACCTTATTATACTTTACTATTCATGATGTTTTGTCAACTTTATACTAACACTTACCAGCCACCAACTCATGTTTCTTCCTGCTAAGAAGTATCCAGCAGCACTTCCTTTTGCAGAACCTCGTGTTGACTGTAGAAATAGGTTATATACTGTATTTCAACTTAATATTGGTAAAAAGATCAATATTTTGGCACACATGGTGTCACATACGTATAATACTTGTAGTTTACAGACAAAAATCGAAAAGTCGACTGGTGGACTAAACATAAACAAGAAATTTTTCTTACAAAAACTCCGCTCGACTTTTTGACGTAACCGTTTTAATTATGGTTCTTTTTTCATTTTTTTAATTGATATTCTATTTAATAATTTTAGAAATAATGATTTATTATTTTTCTATCAGTTGTAAACATTTTGTAAAAGTTACGTATTGATATAGTATGAAATGAACAAAGTCCGTGACCTACTGTACAGAACAATTATAATCCAAAACTAAGCTTTAGTACTGTACATTTTCGTAGTGACCCACATACCCCAATTTTTCAGTAAACAAACTTTTCTAAATCTAATACTCACTAATCAAACAATTCTGGTTAAAAAAAGTCCTCTAGAAAAGGTGGATGTGGTAATAGAAGTACTACCAGCTGTTTATATATTTAAAAAAAATAATTATAGGTAGGAAGGTCACTAATCGAAATTATTCAGAATCCCTTTCGGGGAGAGCATGTCCAAATGTTGTTTTTTTTTGCATACAAATTATGGTTTTTGGAGAATTTAACAATCAAACCTAAAAGAGTGATAGGCGGCTAATAAATGAAGATATTTCGTTTTGTTCGGACCAACCCATAAATTTCCGTGCAGAAAACATTCTTTAAATGATGTTACGATAACATGACGGTACACCTATATGGTGCGGATGCATAATATGCATCCGCACCATATAGGTGTACCTATATATTATATTCTAATGGATTCAGGTGTAGGTCTATTTTTAAAACTAGGATAAAAGCATAGCAAATCACAGAAGTGTATATAAAATCTAATCAACTAGCTTTTTTTTTAAACAGCGACGGCGTTTCACGACCTATGCAGTCGTATCATCAATAAACAAGTCCACCTGATTAGATTTATCATACCACCGTATGTTACTACTGCATGATAATATTCATAATCGTAAATCACCTCAGAAATTGTTTATGAACCAATTATTAATTTTTATTACATTTTTGTATCCATTAAAAAAATCAATTTTATCTTTTGTACTTGTTACTATGTTTGAGGGGACCCCTCATGATTTAAATCCTCTTTGAGAATTTAGAAAGCTATCCCTCTAAATTAATGCAATCGCCTTTGTCTGTGCTTGTTACTGATGTATGGTATCGAAATAAATCAAATCAAATTAAACTTTAAAACATTCAACTCGAGCGGCACTCCTGTGTGTGTGTCTTACTGCTGTGTGTGATTAGGCTAATTTCACTACATGTGTATGCGAATTTGGTGTAACCAGCTTTTCAACTAACAATAGAACAGCAACGCCAAAAATAAACGGGTGAATTTTAAAAGAAATAGGTTTTTAAAAACTACCTCTTGTACAAAAATGAAGTTTTTTGAACAAGTAGTTCTCGAGAAAGCAAGTTCAGTTTACTTGTTACTGTTTAAGACTGCTCTCCGAATTATGTCCTATCTATAGCAGGTCTGCTATAGGCCTAATACTAAAAGTGGTCCAGAATTCCTTGGCGGAGGTAAGCAAAGCATAAAAGACATCAACGCAATCATTTAACAGTACATACAACAAAAAAGCAGTAAACTCAAAATAAATGTTTAAAAAGTTACAAGTCACAATCCATATTTAAAACAATATTCCCGGACCATCCTCATTTTTTCAATGTTTGGCTGATAAGTTAATTGATTAAGTTTAATCGTAGAGATATTATAGTATACTATAATAGCTCTATGGTTTAATACACAATATATATAACATCGTGTAAATTTAAATTTACACATGAACAACTTACCCATATTCCAATGCCAAAAACAATACAGAAATGTATAACTATAATAGCGATATCTATAGGATGTAGGTAACTCATGATTAAACTGTTAATGAACCAGTGTTGTTATCCACGTTGAATATAGTAAATTAAATTTCGAGAGAGACGTTGTGGCATGTCGTTCCGTTAGTCTACTCTCACTACATTGTTTAATATAAGGCACGGGATTGGCTAAAGCTAAAAACAGCATTTTTATAGTCCGTAGGTCAGTTTAAGAATATAGCGCATGCGCTGAGTTTATTCATTTAAAAAGAAATGCCACTAAATTATGTCAACATCAGTACCATAACAAGTAGCTTAAAGTCAAGTTTTTTCCTGAATGTTTTTATCTACGTGATGAAATAATGTGAAGAAATTTAGATTTAATTGAAAGGTATCTAGTACTTTTTTTACATTATTTTATCATAGGCCTATTTCTGCAGTGCAAACCTTTAGTGGTAATAAAACCTAAATGTTTTAGTGTTTACTTCAAATTTGACTTTTCATGCTGTATCAAGGGCTTATCCAAACATTTTTTTTATTCGCTACTGTAAGTATTTTATTATAATATTGGGCACTTTAGTATTGTATTATGATTTATTCATTACCATTTTAAAAATATTAATAATGAAACCCTTAACCCTCAACGATGTATGTGCGGAATTGCGTAAGAAGATAAAGTAAGACTCTTTCTATTACGGATCTGAACGGAATTGCGTAAGAAGATAGAGTAAGACTTTTTTTATTACGGATCTGAACGGAATTGTGTAAGAAGATAAAGTAAGACTCTTTCTATTACGGATCTGTACGGAATTGCGTAAGAAGATAAAGTAAGACTCTTTCTATTACGGATCTTAACGGAATTGCGTAAGAAGATAAAGTAAGACTCTTTCTATTACGGATCTTAACGGAATTGCGTAAGAAGATAAAGTAAGACTCTTTCTATTACGGATCTTAACGGAATTGCGTAAGAAGATAAAGTAAGACTCTTTCTATTACGGATCTGTACGGAATTGCGTAAGAAGATAAAGTAAGACTCTTTCTATTACGGATCTTAACGGAATTGCGTAAGAAGATAAAGTAAGACTCTTTCTATTACGGATCTTAACGAAATTGCGTAAGAAGATAAAGTAAGACTCTTTCTATTACGGATCTTAACGGAATTGCGTAAGATAAAGTAAGACTCTTTCTATTACGGATCTTAACGGAATTGCGTAAGAAGATAAAGTAAGACTCTTTCTATTACGGATCTTAACGGAATTGCGTAAGAAGATAAAGTAAGACTCTTTCTATTACGGATCTTAACGGAATTGCGTAAGAAGATACAGTAAGACTCTTTCTATTACGGATCTTAACGGAATTGCGTAAGAAGATAAAGTAAGACTCTTTCTATTACGGATCTTAACGGAATTGCGTAAGAAGATACAGTAAGACTCTTTCTATTACGGATCTTAACGGAATTGCGTAAGAAGATAAAGTAAGACTCTTTCTATTACGGATCTGTACGGAACTGCGTAAGATAAAGTAAGACTCTTTCTATTACGGATCTTAACGGAATTGCGTAAGAAGATACAGTAAGACTCTTTCTATTACGGATCTTAACGGAATTGCGTAAGAAGATAAAGTAAGACTCTTTCTATTACGGATCTTAACGGAATTGCGTAAGAAGATAAAGTAAGACTCTTTCTATCAGTTATGTAATAATATAAGGTAAGATAATAAATGTATTTAACTATTGTGGAGTAGCTTGGCGCCAGGAAGCTGAATAATTTGCCATATGTTTCCAACTCTGACGTAATTTTGTACTCTATATTAATAACGATAATAACCATCAAAGTAAACGAAATGTGGTTATGTGATTACTGAATTTGGTCTTTAAAGATGTATGTAAAGTAAATGCATTGAGCATCTTATAAAGCTAGCTAACGGTTTCACTGCTCAGTAAAATTCATTTCTATTACGGATAAGCAGAGCGGAAAAGTGTGAGACTAAGTAGGCCTAATAATCATTCAGTTAGGAATCTGTAAGAAATGTTAAAGATGCTCATCTTTCAACACATCCAGTTCTTGATTCTTTTAGTGTTATCCAGATGTTACTCAGCTAACGCCTTTTCTGGTTCTGGTGGTAAGTTTTTTTTTTCTAGTTAAAAATTATGATTAAATCATCTTTTTGTTTTTGAAATTAATAATTGTTACGTACCGGTTATTGTTCGATTAAAAAAAAAACATACTAATGTATTTGAAATAAAACGCAATGATGTTAAAAATTAAGTATATCTTGTTAATTGTAATCATAGTTTAACCAATAATTAAAAGAATTATGTTCAAAACTTTCTAATGTGACGCTTTTTGTTTTTGCCACAAAGAAGTGTGTCAGGGAGTAATACATTTAATAATATAACTAATTAATTACAATCAAAACATGTATCGATATAAAAATAATAATTAGCAATTAGTGTTCTTTTTACAGTAGGCCCATTGGCACCAGTAGGAGGCCCACCGGCACCAGGCCCATTGGCACCAGGTGGAGACCCACCGGCACCAGGCGGAGGCCCACCGGCACCAGGCGGAGGCCCACCGGCACCAGGCGGAGACCCACCGGCACCAGGCGGAGACCCACCGGCACCAGGCGGAGGCCCACCGGCACCAGGCGGAGGCCCACCGGCCCCAGGCGGAGGCCCACCGGCACCAGGCGGAGACCCACCGGCACCAGGCGGAGGCGGAGGCCCACCGGCACCAGGCGGAGACCCACCGGCACCAGGCGGAGGCCCACCGGCACCATCAATTCTACTGACACGACCTCGGCCGGCACCAAGAGTGATAGCAGTATTAATAGTAGAAGTACTATTGGTACCAATGTCGTCGACTCAATGCCTTCTTGTACGTGAAAGCGGAGGATCTTCACCCACTGGTGGTGGTGTGTCAGTTAGAATGACATTTGAATGTTATAAGTGGAATAATGACTCAGCTTCACAGGTTCTTCGCTATTCTCAGAAGAGAAGCTCAGAATTAACGAAAAAGTATAAGCAAAAGCCTACTTTATAAATAAACTATATCCGTAATGACATGATTTTTGCAATTCTCTTTCAAATTGAACTCATGTTTCTCTTATGTGCTTTCATTTTAATCATGTAACAGTAACTTCCAACTAAACGTCTACAGCATATTCAATTTTAGAAACAATTATAATTAAAGCAATAATAATTTACATACAAAGCGACACGCAGCAAGCGATATTCGCACTGAAATCGTTCGTCAAAATTCATATAAAAATATGTAAATGTATACATAATTATTATTAACTGTGCTATTATTTTACCTTTATAGGACATTGGCAATTAATAGCCAAATTGATACATTGTCCAGCAATGCATTTGTTGGTTTTACCGCATTTAGCAGCCTGTAAGTGTTTTTTTTTTCTCCGCGTCTAAATGTGATAACTCTTGTGAAGTGTACTGTACTAATCTTCGCACTTGGTAATACTGGTCACACTTTGTGAGAGAACCTTCGCTACACCGTCGCTACAGCGTTTCCATTACAATCGCTACACGCGCAGATGTCGCCGACGCAATCGGGAAGGCTCCCCGATTCATCGCAGTCAAATCGGCAAAGTTCAACCATGTTCAACTTTGCCGATTTAACTGCGATGAATCGTATACGTGTACCAAAGAATATTTAGCGCTCGCGTACTATAGATCCCCGATAAATTCTAGCGTTTCCATAGAATCGCTACGCTCTGTCGTGTAGCGATTTTATGGAAACCAGGTCTAAAGCGTGGTTCCCACTAGCGACGCAACGCAAGGACGTAACGCAACGCAAGTGAATTGACCAATCACAAGCGATGGCTTATTCGCTTGTGATTGCTGTCTATAACTTTGCTTGTCATTGGTTAAAACGCTTACGTTGCGTTTACGTCCTTGCGTTACGTTCTAGTGGGAACCAAGCTTAATAGATAAAACCGTTCAATTGAAATGCATGCAAAAAAGTGAATATTTAAATTATTTATTGTGGTTTTTTTTATTCTGTAAAGGTTGTTGGAAAATAATCAAATTAGTACATTGGCATCTAATGTATTTGCGGGTTTGGCAAGATTAAACTACCTGTAAGTCTTATTTTTGTTAAAATGTTAATATTACGTACATATGGAGTATGTTAGTTAGTTAGTTAAATAAATAATACTAGTATTAGTAGCGTGCAAACACGACTCTAGCTCCCTATGTCGGTCGATTGGTCGGTAAACACTAAGTCAAATTTCCGCACGTGACTGCAGTCATGTATATGGCCTTGTATATGGATGACCATACTTTATCATGATACTTCTTTATTGTTTTAGTTCAATGATCGTTTTACCTATTAATTAAACTATTTTCAAAAAATAGTTTTACAAATCAAGACTAAGAAACTTGTTAGAGTTTTATTAATATATATTATTAACTAATAATAGATTTAAAATGTAACATAAGTTTCTTATTTTTACTAAATTATTGGCATTTTATCTTTTAAAGGAAGTTGAACAATAACCAAATTAGTATATTATCGGCCAATGTATTTGCTGGTTTGACATCATTGGAAAGATTGTGAGTGTTTTTATGTTGAATACTACCGTATTTAAATAAAATGTTTGGTATTTCTCATTATTCTACTTTAATAATAATGCCATCTAAGAAATGTGGCATGTGAATCTATTTTCAAATATTTAAACATTTATGATGAAAATATGCTGAACAAGCTACATCCGGTGACTTCTGAACCCTATTAACAGGTAAATGTTTAGTTGTATCATTAGTGACACCGAGGTATAAAGGAGATACTTTATTTTTAAGTGATGTGATTCGGATCAGTTTAAACTCAACACACGATTAACTAGTGCGTGTGAAACCGTCACAAATATTTCTAATATTATTTTGAAAATATAATACTGTTTTTAAAATAGTTATAAATGAAATGTAACTGATTGGATTATTTTCTTGTATATCAGATATTTACAGAACAACAATATAACTACTATTGAACATGGAGCATTTTCTTATTTTGCTTCATCTCTTTTAACTCTGTAAGTATAATTGTAGTAGTGGTAGTAGTTGATTCTGTATTTATAGCCTAAATTGACACTGGATTAATTTTACGCCAAATATCATAGACTTTTTACAAAGGTGGTCGAGTTATCAAACTTTGTGCTCATATTATGCTAACGTATGTGCATGCTGCGTTTTGGCGGTTTTGGCGGATTTAAATGTTGAAAAATCACCTATAATTCACAAAATACCGAATTCAAATCTAGTTTAATAATTAATTTACAGAATCATAATGTGCCGGTGATATAATATTTATTATTAGGTTAAGTTCACTTAGGTTGACCCTGGTTACCCCAATTTTAGTTTTTTTTGTTATGTATATAATTGAAATAGACCGAATAAATAATAAAATGAAAATAAATGTAGGCCTATTGTGTTTTGCAGAGACATACGAGGTAATAATTTACAAGTTTACAGAGAACGAACATTTGAGGAATTGAACAACATAAAACAATTGTAAGCAATATTATATTGAAACGTCATTATTCAGTTTTACTTATAATACAAATTATACAGTAGTAGAATTCATTCATGTTTTGACATTGTAATACTAACCTGACAATCAACATCTCTCTCTCGAAGTGCCATATCATGAGACTTTAGCGATCATGTTGTGCCACAATTCTCTGTCTATTGCTATGTTCAGCAACTCCACTTTATTTGGTATTCTCGCCTCTATTCCGAATCCATTCAACTATGCTGGCCAACCAAGCGACTCTTTTTCTCCCCCTGCTCCTGCTTCCTTCTATTTTCCCAGTTAATGCCAAGTTCTCCAGACCTCCCTTCCTCAACACATGTCCCATGAATCTCATCTGTCTAATCCTAATATCCTTCAGTAGTTTCCTGCACACTCCAGCTCTTATCAATACATCTTCATTACTAACTCTATGTGTCCATGAAATTCTCATCATTCTCCTTAGAAACCACATCTCACAGCTTTCCAATCTTTTTCTGAGGTCAGTTGTGATTGACCAGGCTTCACTTCCATACATCAGCACAGGATAGATGTAGCAGTTTAATACACGCAACCTGGTTTCCATACTCATCGCACAGTTCTTCAAGATATTCTCCATTTCTCCAAATTCGGATTTCGCAAGGACTATCCTTCTCTTTATCTCCGTTACACACCTGGCATCATCTGTTATTTTGCTCCCAAGATAGTTAAAAGAGGACACCTGCTGAATTAACTGGTCTCCCCATCTACCCTCATGCATGCAGTCTGTTTCCAGTACAAATTTTGCAACAATCTAAGATCCTTTCCATGTAGGTCAAGCTTGCTAAGTTCTTGAAATAGCTGCTCATGCCTTACTTTGTCAAATGACAATCAACATGCTTTCGAAAAATGTTTGTTTAAAAATTGATAAATACATTTTTCAGAACCAATAACTGCTCAGCATCTATTTTTTGTCTCCCGTTTCATTCTCAAAACCATTTGACTATTTGTGATTTGCCTTTGCCAAGTAAAACAGATCTACACTATAGCTTCCTTATAATACCATTTTATCTTCATCTCAGGCTCGGTGATTTTTTAATTGGATAGTTACGAACAAGTGATTTTTCTTGAAAATAGTTCTGTAGTTGCACTCTAGTCAGGGTATACATTGTTGTTTCGACAGTCCCGAAGACCTCGAAACAAAACTTTTTCGGATACTTGAGTGGATGGGCTTCTTTTTGAAATTAATGCTGAAGATTGTATTAATTGCTACTATAATTTGATTTTTGAGACATTCCCCTGCCAATTTTACATTTTGCAGACAAGACAATGCGATCAAAACACCGTTTTAAAAAAATAAACTGTAAAAATTATGTATGATATAAACACGATCATACATTATTAGTTTGCATCTCACTAAGAGAAACCCATCTATCTTGAAAAGAAGCCCAGGGAGTTTGATTTCCAGATGGCCTTCTTTTCGAGATTACTTTTGCAAACCAAAGAGGGTGGGGGATGCTTTTTTATAGATGGGTTTCTTTTTGAGGGTTTACGGTACGGTAAGTTTCTGTCTTACAATACTAATTCTTTTTCTTAAATAAATCCCTGGCAGGTATTCGGATATCTTTCGTCTCTGCTGTCTTGTAGGAGAAATTGAAGTCTGCGAGCCCACTGATGCTTTTTCTTCCTGTGATGATTTACTAAGAAGAGAGATTCTACGGATATTGATGATGATCATTGCAATTTCGTCTGTCATTGGCAATGTATTTGTTATCATATCGCGAATAGTTAAAAAAGAAAGTACGGTCGATTCTATTCTTCTCACAAACCTTGCTGTGTCTGATCTGCTGATGGCGGTGTACTTGCTCATCATCGCAGGCGCCGACTTACACTACAGAGGAAGATACGCGAAAGTTGCAAAAGATTGGAAGAATAGTTTTCTATGTAGTTTTGCCGGTGCAATTTCTACTCTCTCCGGTGAATGTTCTGTGTTTTCATTAATGATTATGAGCGTTGATCGTGCTGTAAACATTGTAAGTCCATTCAGCACCAAGCGTCTCAAGCGTACGAAATGCAGAATTATCATCGGCATTGCTTGGCTTGTTTGGGGTGTGCTTAGTTTTCTTCCACTGGTTTCAAACAACATCGGCATATCGTATTTTGGTGAGAACTATTACGGAAAACAGAGTGTATGTCTTGCGTTACCACTAACACGAAGTCGCCTACCAGGTTGGGAGTATGCCACTGCCATATTTATTGCATTTAATGGACTAGGCTTTTTTGTCATCGCTGCGAGTTACCTAACAATTTTTCTCTCTGTTAAGAGATCAGCAGCCACTGTCAATCGAATACAGAAACGAGAAGAAGAAATTAAAATGGCAATGAAACTAGCTTTCATAGTTTTTACTGATTTCTGCTGCTGGTGTCCTGTTATTGTGATGGCCATTTGTTCTGAAATGCAGTGGTTACGAATTCCCGATGAAATATATGTTTGGGCAGCAACGTTTATCATTCCCATTAACTCGTCAGTAAATCCATATCTTTTTACAATTGTAAACATGTGTACAAGTAAGCATCAACGCTAAGTTACTTCTGAGGTGGCCACTTGTATTTAATCCCCCTCTAATTATTCGATCGTTAACGTTTTAAACGTTACACTTTATTTATTGGTAATTAGATGATACTTTGCTTTTGATATATTCATTATAGTTACTTCTAGTTATACTCTCTGAAAAATGTATTATATATTATATTAGAAATCAAAATTGACTGAATGAGACGAGAGACATTCTTACGCGGACTCGAATGTTTATCCGATTGCAGCAATATAAAGAATTAATACAGGCCAATAGAACAAACATACAGTATTAATTAATTAATTAATTTCGTGGAAACAAACATTGCGGAATTTACTGGTAAACAGTTATTTGCATACCATAGTCTTGTTTATTTATTTATTTGTTGACTCATTCACCTTTGGATCGGTGGCACTCACAACATGCGGTGCAGTCCAAAAACAAAACAAAACAATTTGAAAAAGAAACAAAAAGAAGACAAACATAATGAGAGAAAAAAACGAAAAAAAACTAAAAGAAAATTAAACTATATACAATCAACAATACAACAAAAACAGTCATTGGGAATATTTCAACGAAGTGTACGCATATCCATTGCGTTTTGTTTTGGTTGTTAAAAATAGTTTGAATGAAATGGATACAAATGAAGTTATTGGGACGCCCTCGTCAGCAACATAAAACAAATACGGCAAAATAAGATAATACTCATTCCGGAGTTCTTGCGTTGTGACCAAACTTATTATAAACTCCAATGTTAGTGCAATTGAAATTGATTTATAAATAGTAAAACAGTATACAAGTCAAATAGTGTTTATACAAAAAAAGTATGCTGCCAACATGAATGTCTCTTTTGCCCTTTGGGTATAAGTTAAGTGCAGTATGTGTTTTCCTGTGATGGCCTGTTTTCTAAGGTAGATTTTCTCAAAATTTATTACTGTAATTTTTACATTATAGCATGCATCATCATGCCAACTTATTATTTCCTGTCCTATCTTGAGAATAGACATTGGTTCTCCATAAACTGTGTAAATAACAATGATGAATAAGTAGTCAACATTTTCGATAAAATCTCTAATACACACGATGAAAAACAGATTCGATAACAACATGGTTGTCATGCGCATGACTCTAGAGTAGAATATTTGATCATACAAAAACACTACAGACTTAGAATTATTTTTATTTTTAACAACCCTGACATAGACGTCTTACTTTGCTTTGTATTTCTAAAATATCTGCTCCCAGCATTTCACTTCTAATTTTGTTACTGCTTACTTACTGCTGTTGTTAACTTGGTATCGTTCTAATCCACATTTCTCTCTTCGATGTGTTTACTCATAAAAACAGATATTAGAGTTTAACATGCTTAATAATCCAGTCCAGTAGGAATAAATATGGCATGATGTATTGAAGTTAGTATTGATATATCTGTATAGTATTTATATGCATTTTTAATGTTTATACAAATTATATTCTAAATGTTTTTTATACAATCAGTGCAATAGGAGACCTACTAGATAGTGATTAAGTTCGCTTTTTAGGAATCCTGTCTATGCCTGGTTTTGTGTGATGTTTTCTTGTTCTTTGTCCAAGTTTTTTTATATTGTATTTTTATGGAGACAAAAATAAATGAAATAAAATGAAATAAATAGTTGGCTTCATTATGCTTAAAACTACACAATGGCTGTTTCAAATTCTGATTTTATTAATCTTCATTTTCCATGTTTTTAGGGTACAATACATCTTTAAACAGTAAAACTAATCCAAATTATTTTATTTCTGTATTTTTTAATGTGCACAAATAATCAACTAAATGAGGTCGGGTCGGATGTGAGTTCTTCTTCAGCATGTAAAATATATTAAACAGCTTGCATAATTTTTTAATGAATTTAAACTGGAAAGTGTCAGTTTAATTGTTGCAATGTACTACTGTCACGCTTCAATGAAATTTCATGTACATCAATAATTAATACGAATATATTGAAATATATATATGAAGGTCATCATGACTGAATTTTATAAAGAAAATATTATTGTTGATATTACACAGAGAACCAAGTTAGCTGCTATTTAAGTGGAATTCTAGAAACTAAAGGCCGCATTATTGCACGTTTTAATCTTTTTTTTTCGGAATACTAGAAAATGTTTTTGTTTTTATCACATCCTGTACCAAATTTTATTTAGGACTTTTTTTTTTCTTTTATTACTAAAAATATATTCATTTCATAATATTCATAACTTGACATATACAGTACATCTCCTTAAATGTTAAGTTCTTAAAACAGCACTTAGCGTATTAATTTCTTAGCGTATTCATTTTCTTAAACATAAATTATTCATTTCTTAACATAATCATTTTAGCATACCTTTCTTAGAAAGTTAAAATTCTAGAAACTAGGAGAGCTCAGCATTGTACGTTTGTTCTTGTTTCTGAATTATGGAAACTCTAGAACAATCTGATATAAGAGGTCTGCAGTGTTACGTGTTTATTATATCGCCCTCAATTCTATTTCATAATGCCCTACGTAACATTCACTGTTCACCGATGAGTGAGATAGGCAAGATTTTGGAAATCATGAATGCCTGTTCATTTCCCACGCTGAGAATACACTATTTAATTTCAATGTCATCCTCTTCATTTCCGATCTCCGCTGTTTATTATATCATACAGTAATTTTATTGCATGACAACTTTCTACTATAGCTCCGCTTGTACGCACATCGCCAAGGTAGGCTACTGTATGTTGTCCAAATTAAGGCGAACACTTCATTAAAGAAAATCTTTAAGAATATTTGTATAATCAGATAATCGTATATTAGGGGCCAAATCTCGCATTCAAGTGGTTCAAACTGTTTCTATGTAAATTTAAATTTAAAACACCATCTTCTTCAACAAATATAAATTATCAAAACAGTGTATTGCACATTGCGGTGAGTCTATTTCATTTTCAGCGTACAGTAAATAATGATAAAACAATTTTGCTAGTGGGCCTAATGTGTTATACTGTCTTAATAGTATAGGCCTATGCCTACATATGTCGGTGAATCTTTAAAATAGTTGGTGGATCATAGGCCTACCTACATATCGTCATCGTCACTGTAAGGGAAAGGTGTTGGGATTGCATGATCTGCCTAGCTAATCATGTTAGTCGCATCAATTGACAGATCACAGACCGTACACCGAAACATGACAGATTATATTAGCTTTGTTTATAATAAGCTGTGCACGGTCATGGAAGGTGTCAAATTCATATTTTTATAATTTTGAATAGTTCGAAAGCCTTTGATCTGAAATGTTTAATTGAATAAAGCAAGAGGAGGTTAGGTGGCACAATTGGCAAGTTTTCAAGAATGTATAACTGCCCTGATATATCGATTATCATTGTCAGTACATAGGTAAAATACCGTACAAGTTTCTCACTCATTCACTCGTTTTTTCATTCACCCACTTCATCATAAACGCTAATCGTGTTCGCCACTCAGTACGTTGTTGAGCAAGCATGTGTATAGGTCCGCATGTGAACAGTTCTGTTTCCTTTTTTATGTTTGCCATCCATGTTGATTTTGGTCTTCCTTTTGGTCTTTTGGTCATTCTCTAGCCTCTCCGAGTGCGATCTTAGCTGGTGTTCACCCACTAATTAGGCCTATATTATTCATTTACTCCCTAGCTCATTTATCCGTACGTTGTATATATTGTTAGTTTTTGTTTAAATCAATGTGCAGTCAGTCAGTCATTTTAGTAGTATTCACTGACTCTTTGATATTGACGCATTCATTACTTGACTAAAATTATTCAGTCATTTTTATTTATTGAATGTTGGTGGACTTACGCCTAATTAGTAAGTGAACATTGTCGGGGAAAATTATGCTAATTTGAAATAGCAGAATGCTTTTAATTAACCTGTACCTGCCTCGAGGCCTACAGCCAAGACATACCGTAATTGCACTTGATATTAAAGTTGGTGCAGGTGTTTTTATCGTGAATTTCGAAGCAGCATTCACTTTATGACACGCATGCCTCATCATCCAAATTCACCGTATGTGATTTCTTTTATTAGCTAGCACCATGAGCAAAAAAATACTCCCATTTTTGTAGGCCTATACATATGTTTACTTTGATGATATGGCGAAACATTTAAGTACCAGGTGACGTTGAACTATTGTATCTGGCCTAATTTTGCCAGAAAGGCATTTAACATGTTGCTATGTTACTGTAGGCCTATAGATTGTATATTGCAATGCACGTTGTTTTTCTGATTGCTTTACCTATACTAGGAGAAATACTAAATATAATTACAGAATTGAGATCTAGATACACTTTACCAAGATTTTTAAAGTTTTATTCAAAGTTGAATATTCTTAGAATTTGTTTTCAGCAATTATATGTTTATGCTTTGTTTTCTACCTGTTTTTGCTGAATAAATCATAATGAATAACCTATGTAGTTGGTGTTGGTATCCGGCCATTAAATCCTGTCAATTGAAATTGTTCTTTTTATTTCATCCATCGGCGAATTAGTGATATCGTTAATAAACTTGATATTTTAACCTGAAATGAATCATCAATTGTCTAATTATCTCAATCCCAATAATTATGACAGCCTTCGCCCCTAGATATACAACTCAGCATATTACTAATTATTTGTTGATTATTTAATTTGTAATTCAATGACGAATATTTATTTCATATGTTTCTCAATTGTTTTGGGGGTTTTTTTTCGTGTTTTTTAGGCTTTTTCCTTTTTCATTACTAATTGAAAGAAAACAAATGTTTCTATATTGAATAAAAAATATATCTTAGGTTACAGTATGTGATTATAGAATACGTTTCAACCTATTTATATTCAATTAGCCTATATGAGAAATTAACACATGTTTATCATCTGATTGGAGAGTATAATTATTGAGAAATTAAATTATATTTTTCCAAGGTAAAGTAATTAGTTATCCACACTGTATAAGCATATTTAAGAACATATTCTATAATATATAAATATGGGAATGGTATTATCAGTTGTGCATTCCTTTCAGCGAATCCAACCCCACCTTACTTGTTATTTTATCATACACCTGGATAAGTTTCTACTTCTCTGCCTGAACTCTTACTTTACTGTAATAAGATAAGAAGCTGTGAAAATAATTTAATGTTGTTTCATTGTATATATCTAAATTGCTACGGGCTGTCTCCATTTGCTGAAACCATTTGGTGAGGTATATTCCCTATCCGTTTTCTTTTACCAATGAAACTAAATCACAGTTTACAGTTTTAGGGGTTATTGGGCTACGAACCCAATGCGATTGACATTTCTTTTTTTTTAAACCAATGTATTAAAATGGAACTTAAGTTTCATTTTGTTCATTAAAAAAATGAACATTTAGGCCTACAATCAAAATAAATCCGACCAATTTAGGCCTATATACAATATTTTGTCCAGATACTTATCCGAATATATATTTAACACCTAAATAAAGGAATAAAATACTTGAAATGAAAAATGGGAAGCAGTTTTATTTCTTAACGGAACCTTTTGGAGTTATACAATAATCTAATTATGGTAACGTATGGTAAAGAATTATGTTTTTTGTGCAATATAGTGAACAAAATATGACATTGTTATAATTATTATATGATAATAATTATTATTATTATTCTTTATAACATTATTGTATACATGGTTTACAGTTTGTAAAGATATTGACTTGAATTATCAAAACCAATTCGTCACTCATCCGTCGCAGTATAATTAAAGTTAATATGTTTCCAGGATCGTCTACGTCTATTACGTTTGGGGAATTAAAGAACACAGCAGTACACGAGATGGAAATAGATGGCCAAATTGTAAAGTTAGCAGGTATTGAATTAAAGGTAATGACAACGTACACTCTCAGACTGTAATTACTATTTTATTCACCAACTGTTACAAAATGATATCATTGTTGTTAGAGAATGTACGATAACTTCCATGTTATACCCTTATAGGATGTTTGTTTATTCGATGTTTTCCTATAGAACATAGACAAATTGTGTTCGTTGTTATTCGATGTTAGAAACATCCCATTCGTTACTTCGTCGACACAATTTTAAAGAACGCTGTGAACACCGATAATAAAACTATTGAAACAAATCCAGCACATCGGCCCTTCAATTGTTGTTGTTGTTTTAACACCTAATTTATACACACGTATATTTCCAAATATTTCGTGACGTTGTTTAGGTTTGGTGGTTGAAATGCCTGCATATCAATCCCAAACTCATTGGTTCAAATCATTTGACTAGTTTACAGCATTTGTCTGCTGACGGCCAATACAACAACGCTACAAAAGCTTACCTCCGTATTATGAGATTTTTATCATGAGACCTTTAGAAAGCATTTTGCATCCTTCATGAAAATGAAAACAGCAGCTTATTCATGGAATATTACGGTAACGTATCAACCTTGTACATTATGAGGGTTGGGTTCAGTTTATCTAATGGTTTGGTTGATAAGTTGCTAATATTCCATGAGTATACTGTATTCAGTGTGATGGTCCAAATATAGCGCGTTGGTGAGTCATGTTTGCTGTTTGATAATGTAAAAATAAGTGGTAACAATAATTCGAACGCATAAAAACAAAGGAATCTCTGGTTCACATGTATGGTTCTTCTGTACTTTTACCGAGTTTAAAATAATAAGCATCTATTAAAAAATTGAATGTTTAAATCAATTTAATGGATTTGATTGGCTATTAAAAAGGGAGTTTTCTTTGTATAGCGTCGTAAAAAAGCAGTACAATGTTGAGTGTAATACGTTCATTTTATTTGACCTAGATTCCAACAATAAAGATATTTGCGATAAACAAAGTCATATCTTACGCACGCTATTATAACCAATTTGGCTTTATAAAGATTGTACAGATTTAATTTTACAAATTGTTTGAATATTAAAAATTGTATCAATAAACTGTAGATTTTGTACAAAGGTACATCAACCTCTAATTGATGTCTAAACAGTTCATACATAGTAGTCCTACTATACTTGTATCAAAGCTGACTTATGATACAATATTCCTTGTTACTAAATCCTCAAATACAATTGAATATAGGATTGACTCTTAAACGCGTGTTTGCCTACCTAACGCAATTTTAACCAGACCAGATGAAATGATGTTTGTTTGTGGATTTCTTAAAGCATTGATATTTAGTGGAACTAAATCAGATTATACGCTACATTCTTAATTATACTAATACGCAATTCCATAGAATCTCAAAATAACTAAAGCGGGATTGATACGGTAACGCACCTGGGTAACGAACCAACAATATTTTTAATCTAAAAAAATATTAATTTAATTAATGAACCAATGGAGATTAACGGAAATGTATTGTCATAATTATTTGCACAATTTAATAAAATAATATAATAGGCCTTACTGTTATTTGTAATAGTTTGTATTCGAATATGTTGGTTATATAGTATAAATTATACAGTTATATTTCTATTTTCAAATTTTCCAATTTTAAAAAAGAAACTATTAGCAACTACAAAAATATTTAGCACGGTGTACAGTTCACTTGGAAACAGTGTCGTCTAGCAAGGAAATGTTAATAAACTCAAGAAACAGAACACGTTTTGACGTATTGAAAAAAAAAATACGTATAAAGTAAAGTATATTGGTCAAGTTATTAGTAATGCATGGCTGTTATTATTGAGTTACAGCTAATTTACTGTTTCCAGTAGTCTATAAAGTTGTTTAGACTTATAGATAGGCCTACTGTAATTATTCAGAAACATAATTGGGCCATTTTTTAATTGGGAATGATTTTAACTATGATTCTTTAAGGAACACTGTAATATTTGTCATTTTGTTTAGAGAAAAACATAAGAAATAGAAAGATAGACTAATGTGATGTAAATAGTAAAAGTTAACAAGTTAAAATCATACATATTTATTTAGAAGACAATCCCTAGAAAATAGTTCCATTTCTTGTTTGTTTGTGTTAATGATTATAATGTGCTTGAAAAGCATGACTATTCTTAATGATTGTCCATTTCTTAGCCCTCATTCCAATTATACTGTCGATTGTAGCCGTCTCTAGGCCCACACCTTGACTGGCCACGGGCCTCTTAGGAACTAAATTATCGTAAAATAGTTATTCTTTAGTCTTAATAGAATGTTTGTTATTAACCGAACGTATCCGGCTCAACTTTTTAGACATCAATGAACACGTTGACAATATCGATAAGCCGGTTTTTACTTAAACTCAACGCAGGCTTTTGGGCGTTTTAAATAAGTTTATTCCCAACCGCTTTTTACATAATTGGATGCACTTTCCAGCATTCAATATTTCTATTCCCCACGCTTCTATTGTACCGAAGACAGTTATTTCTGTCCGTCTTTGCTTTTAAAACTGTTTTACAGAAAATGTAAGCTAAAGTAGGCCTGCAAATGGTTAGGCAGTTACACTCCTCTCCGATCGTTCCCTCACATTTTAACTTCGATGCTTTTTACGAGTCGTGGCTCTACAGTAATACAGTTCATGATCAGTAGCTCCTGTGTTACACGGAATTGGCTGAGTCAAATTAAAATTGACGTTGATATTTTCCAATATAGGCCTATAGCCTATTTATAGAACGCAATGAAGATGATATAGGCCTACTAATAATAATTAATAAACGACGTCCCAGTTACTACCCCATAGTGCGCGTTAATTTGATGATAATATCAATTATAGAAACATAATGTGAATACGTTTTACTGACGATCAATTCGGATTACTGCTCACGGACGGACTGACGGACTGACCAAAGCGCAGCAACGATGACCATCACACGTCGAGATGATTTCCTACAATTTTTAAAATATGTAAGGGCTTAATCAAAACATGTTCTCCACTAGGCGAATAATTTATTCGTACATGAGCTTGAATGGTATAGATGATAAATACGCATGCGCATAAACCAACACGCCGATACATCCACCTACATGCACAGTATGTAAAAGGGACCAACGACTAAATGTCCATCTGAAGGACGAGACAGACTAAAGGTTCTTGCAAAAGTACAAATGAGACAGCAGATTGGCCTAGAGACAAAGCAAATAAATAGAAGAGTTATAGGCCCACTTTCTGTTACAGGTATTCTGTTTAATTAATTGGTACAAGTAGGACTGTTATTTAGTAAGCCTAATTGGTTAAGAATCAGTTACTTAATGATATGTTTTATTTATTTATTTATTTTATTCCTTTCAGTAGAGACAATACAAACATAATATAAAACGTGAAAACTGATTGGTATTGTGAAATATAGGAGAGATAACAATTAACCGTTTCTTTAACAATATCAATTCTCTGTAATTTTAAAGCTCATTAGATAGATAAATATATACGCCTTTACATTATTTATAGCCATTCCTAAAATAAAGCTGGTAAATATTTTCTTTGACGCCTTATCACGAGAAACTTTGAATCTGCTGTTGCAGTGAAGTCAATAGGAAATAAAAATTCACTGTGTTGTTTGAAAATCAGTAGAGCGTTAAAAATACCCAACCAATCAAATCCACTGAGAGGTTTGTCTTCATGAACTTTTTTTAGAACCGTATTAGCAACTCGGCTATAATATCATTGAGCATTTAGTTGAGTTAACAGACTATACGAGAATCAAAACACCGAGGCGTGTTATACACAAAGTATATCAACAAAACGGGCAGTTGGGCTACAATCCCAGTGGAATCTCCCGATGTGTTAATCCCCTTCTTGCATTTTGCTGCTGTAATTATGTATGCTAGCTTGAACTTTGCATATTAATGTAAAAGTCTGGAAAAAAATAGTGAGTGAAGCTGATCCTGGTGTTTGGCTTGGAATCTCATGGATAAAAGCCAAATCTATCTTGGAATTACGTGCAACTATAAGTGACGCTAATAAAGGAAAGGAATTGACTTTCGTTGAGTAAAGAGGCGTCTTTTCGTTTACTTTTACATTGAATCAAAGAACACTGGAACTAAGCAAATAACTCAACGAGGAATGTTAATATCGAATCAAATTAGTTGAGGTAAGAATTAAGATTTAAATGAAATGTGCAATTTTGTTTGATACAAAAGCACAGTAATTAGGATACATTATGTAGAAGGGCATGTGATAGGACAGCTGGTTTTATACCAGGTTACTTTTCTTCTTCAGGCTTTAGATACAATAGTAACTGTAGTTCTTAGGGAAATAGAAGTTGTTCGTGGTTCGCCCAAGTGTCCAAGTGTCCAAGAAGCTGCAAACGACCATCAGCATGCATCAACAATAGTTGCGCCAATTCTTTCCCACGAATATAACCTTCCTTCTCTCCCATCCCAGATTCTAATTTTTAATTATAAATCTTTTTTTTTTTGGTCTACCAGTTAGGCTACCTTTTTCTAGTGTCTCAAATCTCATTATTACCCCATCTCTACATGTGTGATTATCGAACATGTTGTCCAAGTTCCGTTTTTTGCGGGAGCATGACCCAGATCCCATCCCTTCATGTTCCCTCTCAACCGCACCTCATGTTCTACAGATCAGAACTTCTGTAAGTAGACTAAACCAATGCTCGAGTAGAGGTAGACCACTATGGCCTACACGCATTATTAATACGAAACATGTATAAGTATAGACCATATATATTTAATGTACAGTACAGAATTATGTTGCAAACTCATGCTGTTTTTTCACCGTACTACAGTACGGTAGTCTATCCTATCAAATTCAGACCAAAACAGACTAATAACATTATGTGTCTATAACGCCACTATCGTAACACATTCATATATGACTGAAATCTGAAATTACAAATTAAATGAAAATGTCACATGTGTGGCGTTCCAGCTATAGTAATTTTATTTTTAAACAGAACATTTCCAGTATTAACATGCTATGTTCTAACAAGTGTTTATAAGTCGCTTGTCGCAAGATGTCCTGTATCCTTTTCCTTTTACGTAGACGTGAGAATTCCCAATCAACATAACAACTCAAAGCATTACGTCATCGTTAATATTTTAAATAATTTATTAATTACCTGAATTAATATTGAAACTATGGAATTTTTAGCCTAGTACATTTGAAAATGTTTTGACATAGTTTTGCATTATAAATAACTAACTTTTCAGTTCGATTATTTATTGTACTGTATATTATTTCTGTAAGTTTTCTCATGAACCTAATCTTATAAGCCCATTTTTTTCTACATTCATATTTAGAAAATACTGAATACTTAAAATGTAAAATACAAACGCTTAAGATCTCAAAGTACAAATTGCACTTCTATACTTACTTACTTAACCATACCGGTATGTCATATTAACTTTATTTCTTTTATTGACAATTTTGTGATAAACATTTATTCATCACATGCTAATGATAGCTCACTGACTTGTAAACATTATAGTTTATGTCATTTACGATATATGTAAATAATGTTGTCCCAAGAAAATGTATACCATTCTGCCACCCGATTTTATGATGCTGTATCTAGATGTATCGTATCATAGGAACATTCTGTAATACGGCATCACATGTGTTATCACATAGTAGCCTAGTATCATAGACCACATAATACTATACTATAAATACGGAGGAATATTGTCGTATGTGGAGATACAGCAATGATAATGCTTCCAGTGTCATCAATACAAGATTGAATAGGCCTACAATAGATATGTGACTCTTCACCACCCATTCAACCTTTAGTCGGTCTATTTCACCATCATTCAGGGTTAAACTTGATGTCAGGGCCCACGTTCCTATCTACACACAAAAGAACGGAAATAATTAACCTGCTATTGTACATCATTTAATCATATTAAATAATATTTGGCAATATACCTGTGTACAGTATGTTGAGTGTGGGTACTAAATTGGATGACAAATAGCTTGTTAGGTACATGTATTGATAAGATTAATTGATGTGTATTATGTATGAGATAAAGTTTGTGATGTATTGCTTGTCATTTAAGAGTTCATTGATAATACATTAACGTATTATGTATTCAGATTTAAAGAATAGCCTAGAAAAGTTCTCACCCAAGGATTTTACATCGAATTTAATTTCATATCAAAAATCGGAAGTAATCAAACCTGACCCCGAAATATGAAGGTCATTCCGTTATGGAAACATTCCAAAATTGTAACTACCGGTAATACACATATTATCAATTCAAAATATGAATCATAATTTTACACCCTGGGGGTGGAACTTCATGGTACTCCTATTATGCTAACGTACGTATTGTCAGATTTGATGTTTGACCGTAAGATCATAAACCGTTTATTAAAAGTGATAGGTTTTAGGATGATGGGGGTTTCGATTTGAAGGTGCCTTAATGCATGGGTATACATAAATTGCCATAATATAAATAAAGCCGTTATTAATTCAATAAAATCAAATCAACGTATACAAAAAAATGGAAACGTACAACGTATACTCCCAATCCATTCCCACTAATTTTGGAAATTTTTGTTTGATCTCCATTATCCTACTTAAGCCTTTTAATGTGAATTTCTCCCTGATTATAGCAAACGTAAGAGGCTGCCTGTCTGTCTACATACCGTGGTGGAACACTTTGGCAAAATCAGACCAATCTATATTATACTTTATCATGTTAGTCCTCTATTATTTCCTAAGCAATCTGATCTTCATCATGATGCATTCCTTTTTCATTCATAAAGTACCTTATAGACATAGAAGAACACCCCCCCCCCCTCCTCCCCCTATTATTTTAATTATTGGTATCCACGTGAAACCATCTCTTGCTATGATCTTTTTATTTAGGCCATCTGAAAAATGTTGTCCTATATATCACCTTGACTTTGTCTTCAACTGGATTCTGGATGGACAGGTGGTATAAGTAGATCATATCCTACATAATTTATTTTACAACTTTTTGATAACAAAATAATTGATTTAAGTATAATAACCGGGGTTTTTGAGACGCGTTAAAAATACCTTTGGAATTAGCTGTCATTAACCCAGTTAAAGAGTGAGTGGTGCTAAAATAAACTTATAGGAATGGTGTATGTGAATGATTTCTCTGGAATATACGTCCCTATAGCGCGTGGTTTCCACTAGAACGCAACGCAGCGACGTACTGACGCAAAGTGCTGTATTGCGTAATCACAAGTGAGAGCTGACGACGCAGCAGTGATGCAAACATCGAAGGTTTGATTTCACGCAGGCGGTGGCAAACCAAATTATTGGAAGGGCATTTTGTTACGTTGCGTAGGTTGCGTTACGTTGCGTCGCTAGTGGGAACCAAGCTTATCTGTGCAATAGTTGAAGCCTCCACAGCAGCTGATGCCGAGATGAAAATCCATAACAATTCCACGTATGACACATATTCATCATCCTATAACATAATTCAAATTCAGACAGATTAGGACTAACTAGTCAAATGACACATACTAATGACTGGTGATTTATGGAATCGTCATCCGTAAATGTTCTTGTTATTGTTTGAGTATCGTTACTATTGAGCCAATAAGCAGTCATACTAGATAATATGCTTGGTTCCCACTAGGACGAAACGCAAGGACGTAAGTGGAACGCAAGTGATTGGGCCAATCACAAGCGATGGATTATTCGAACTGTCGCTTGTCATTGGTCAACTCTTGCGTTGGGTCACAGTGGGACTTGCGACGCAAATAAATTGACTAATCACAACACGGTGGATCGTGCGAACTGTGGCGTGTGGTTGGTCAACTCATTTATGATTGATTCCCTAAAGCGTGGTTCCCACTAAAACGTAACGCAAGGACGTAAACGCAACGCAAGCGTTTTAACCAGTGACAAGCGAAGTTATAGACAGTTAGCAATCACAAGCGAATAAGCCATCGCTTGTGATTGGTCAATTCACTTGCGTTGCGTTACGTCCTTGCGTTGCGTCGCTAGTGGGAACCACGCTTTAAAGGACGCAGCACGTAAGCGCAACGCAATTGATTCATTCGAACAACCGCTTGTCATTGGTCAATTCGCTCGCGTTACGTCCGACGTCCTTGCGTTGCGTTCTAGTGGGAACCAAAACATTGCGCTTACGTCCTTACGTTGCGTCTCTAGAGTGGGAACCAAGCGTTATAATGGGATATGATATGAGCTTGCTTCATTGTTGACGATAACTATTAACTATTTTTCCGTAAGATCCCCAATATGGAAGAACAACAAAAACAACAGCACCTTTGTGTCTATGAAAAAATCAAATAACACACTTTACATTATGCTTGAAAGGTGCAAAATACCTTGATGTATAGAGCGAAACAAAACCGTAAGGGGCTCAAAAGAGGTATATATCTGAGTTTGGGAAAAATGTCAATATTGTGTTTACTTTGTATCACCCCAGACACTGACTGGACACATGTACTTCTTTTTAAGTCTGACCTACTATTACAAATCAATTCCGGAATGTAACTTCTTCATCAAGTTGAGGATGTGATTTCCGTCTGGCTCAATTTAAGCTTTAATCTTCAATTGCACTGATACATACCATTTTTGTTGTCAATCTATATTTTTAGTCGCGTGAACGCGACTCTATAGTTCACTATGTCGGTCGGTCGGTCTGTCGGTCTGTCGGTCTGTCTGTCGGTCCGGTATCACTATGCGTTTTATCGCTTTTCTGTACTTTTTGAACTGTTTTGATGTACAGAAAAGTTTTAAAGTACATTACTTTTTGAAAGTTCATTTTTTTGTGAGAGCACGCGACTTATGGCTGTTGGCCTTGTTGTAATTCGGTTTAGTCCTTACTACAATTGCGTTTTATTAGCCTGTAGCTTAAATGCACATTTAGCTGCAGCAACAATCATAAATACAGTATTTACCTATACAGTAGGCCTATATTTTCTTAACTTACACTCAAGATTATTTCATCCTGTAATACACGGTTACCAGATTATCTTGAGATATGGAAGTAGCTTCTTCTATCTATGTTACATTAATTGCTACATTTTCTACAAATTTATAGGCCTATTCTTTTTTTAAAATTTTGATCGCATAGACTTCATCAACTTACTAAAACACATCTGAAATTGCTAATACTGGATGCGTTGTTATTTACGATTGATACAACTCATGGGTTTAAACAGCATCATATCTATTTATCTTCGATTATTAAATAAGTAGTATCTTGTAGTACACTGTAACATTGCGTGTACTTGTTGATAGGCAGGGAAGAAAATGATCAGATTAAACTCTCCCCGGGTTTACGCTGGCTTATGTAATTACAGTCTTTTTATTAGAAAATAATTTAACACAAACACAAAATAACAAATTTAATTTGTTTTCAAGTTATTTGTTTTGCGATTTAAAAACAATATTTAAATATAGAAAGGCTCTTGTTGTTAATATGAAATTCATGTCAACTTTAGGAACATAAAGACATAATTGAAGTGTTGTTTACAGAGGTAGATGGAGACCTAAGGGGCATAGTCGGGGGTTCAAGTTCGTTAATATAGACAGGATGCTTTAGGTAGATGATACATAGTATCTTAATTATGATGAAAAGATAATGGAATACATATAATTCGGTGCCCCGCGCTATTTATAGGAGCTTTTCGATTTCACGTCGCGGCAATCAAACAATATGTGCAAGCTCATAATTTCCTTGTAAACTGCGTAGTCTATGCAGGTCTATGTTATCAATGTAACCTTATGCTAAGAATTTCGTTTTGACATTCATTTTTTATGATGAAAACTGAAGTTTAATTTCGATTTCATTAAAGATGACACTAATTGTTAAAAAATTGCAATCTCCTCCTATCCGTTATACGAATGACATCAATTATGAATAATTACTGATCTGGGTTATTTTGATTTTGATCTACTGTAAATTATGCTCTCTCCTTTGTAAATACCCGCATCCTACTTAAGTAGGCCTAAGCATGTTATAGTCTGTGAAGTGATTTACCAATCTTATGAATCACAGAATGGAATGTTAGGTATATGTTTTTGGATTTTTGATCTATTAACTTTCAAATTGAATTAAATTGCTTAATGGATGTAGCTATTAATGTTCATGTACTGCTTAATTGGGGGAAGTATAGTAGTTTATGTTTTTATATTTACCGACATCATAACATAATGCAACACTGTGAACCGTATATATTCTATCTAACCACAAACTATGACCCGGTTTCTAATTTAATTCCTCAATCAATTATAGGCTGTTGAAAAGAGATATAGGATTATTATAAATAGTGGTACATATGCATACTTAAATAGGTATATGAACAATATATATAACCTGGAGGGAAGATCAATTTGTCATGTCGATTTAAATCAATCAATAAAGTTTATACATAGTTACTGTGATTCATCGAAAAGCCCCTCGGTCGAAACCGCCGCATTACACTGAAACGTCAACAAATTAAAAACGCAGTGACATTTATTTGATACTTACTTACTACTTGGGCCTATTAGGACTAGCTTAATATCATAGTAAGCAATAGTATAGGATGACCACAAATAATAACTTATAGTGAAACCCCAGAGTCTACCAATCAAACACACCTGCCTATCGTACGTACCAAAAAGGGGGAATTCCCTATTCAGCAACAGCGGCTTGTACAACTTTCTTGCGGTCAAAAGCATTAAAGGGTCTTTGGAAAAAAAAAGCCTAATGCTTTTCAGGAATATTACGCCGTGTTTATATCAAGCTTAGCAAGAGAAAATATTTATCATGGAATGTCCCTCGTTCGTAAAAATGGCTTAGAAGTGACTGTTGGAAACTTACCAAACTTTTAGACAACTAGATACTGCTGATGGATTTGTCTCGTGCTGTTGGGGTTACTTCCTTTCCCTGTCTCACAGGTAATCAAGTGACATAATGTCAAATCCTGTTAGTTCGTCGAGAATACACTTAAGCTCTGTCTGCACTATCAAATTTAAGTGACAAAAAATGAAAATGATGATTTCTTAGCACTACCATATTTGGGAATATCACTACCGTATTTGGTAGTTTAATAGTGTAGACGGAGCTTTACTCTCTGCTCAGAGAGGCGCGAGAACAATATGCAAATACCGAGCAATTCAAGTGAGTATCTATGCATGGTGAGCTCCCGTAATTGATTCGGGTGGTGGGGTGATTAGAAAAACTCAAAACAAACTTTGACATGAAGAAAGAACAAATTAAACAATTTATTTCCGAAATTTACAATACTTATGAATGGTTAATTCTGAGACCTACTAAATCATTGAGTTTAAGGAAACACCTTAACATTTAAGTTGATAAAGTAGGCCTAAACCTCATCAACTAGGCTCTCTTCATAGTTCTGACGAAGAAACGGGATCAAATGACTTACTGGAGGCCCACCTACTCGTCGTGTGTACTTCCATGGAAAATTCTCAATCATGATAGGCCTTCTTCAAGAACCCAGAACCAAGCACGAAGGGTAGGGCCTGCACAACACAAAGGAATTGTCTCTTATTTGTTTATTTTTTCTTTACGAGCACGATAAACGAGAGATTTGATTATTGTTCGTAATATTTTGTTTATGAATATTAACCTGAATCGATGTCTATAACCATTAATAGAAGTATAAGAATTTATTTCTCACTAGTGGTGGATCAGCAGCACTTTCGCTTATGATTTGTCAAATTACTTGTTGGGTGAAAATGCTCTAGTGGGAACCAAACTTTATGAGAAGTAATTCCGATCGTCTGTGCGTAATCCAGCCCAGTTACAATGCATTCACTTACTTTACATGTCAACTATCAAGCTGACTGTTCAACGTTCTCAACTCAATTAAACTGAACGAATGTGATATCTACCTGGGTAGATATCCCAGTCATGTTGCACATTAAAGTTTCTCCTCAATGCATGTTCAATCACAATTCTGAACCCCGTGTGGTATGAACAGGTGTAAAAATAATGTTTAAAATGTGACTTGTTTGACGAGATTGATATAAAAGATGAGTCACAACAGTCAGCTGTTTGGTTCTTGCTTTTTTTCTATCATCAAACTGGGTTTTTATGTCTTCCGAAGGAATATATAATTTGAAACAAGGGAACATCTTTCAATAAATAATAACATATTATAGACGCTTAACAATCAAAGAGGGTTAAAAAGACTTGCAACCAATCAAGTTGTTCCTATTAAACTCCTCCCACTTTTGACATTCTACTGGATAACTCGTTGAATGATTGACATTGTTCGTTGCTACATAGAGAATTTCCATTTTCACGGCTTTCTATTTCTGTGAATATCTGTTTTTAATACTATACAATATTGTGTCACAAATCCTTAGAACGTAAGCAGTTATAATCCGTTCAGATATGTATGGTGACTTGGAACAAAGGCCTCGATATTAAATTAGATAATTTTACGAATAAATGGCGATTTTGACTGAATACGTACTCATCGTAGCATTAGCCTAATGGTCTATGGATAACATATCTATAAATCAGTGTAGTACAGTTTACGATATTAAATTATATTTACCATGTTTTTTAATTTTATAGCACCGAAATGATATATTATAGTTGTCAAAAGCATGGATATTTTATTTGATATGTTATGGTTGCTTGCTTTTATGGAGTTTGCTTGCCTGTTTAATAAGTAGGCCTATGGTACATTTTTTTCTGAGAGTTTGAACTTTAAATACTGTACGATTAGATAGAAACATGTATACAAGTATTATTTGAAATTATTAATATGTTTAAAATATTTAATGATCACCCTCAAATCAAGTTTACATTTTGTTCAGCAAAAGTGTACTACAATGTTGCGAGAAAGTGTTGTAACCGTCCTTTCTGTACAGACAACTGAAAAAAGGAACAACTTTTGACGAGGGTGTCGGCAATGTTAGATGCTAGAATTGTCACAAACCCGAGTGAGAGAAATGCATATGCATCAGTGAATTATAATACTTGTTTTAGTATAGTGATTATGTTCAAATTTGTTAAATGTTCAACAGTAGGCCTACCTTAATAATTAACACATAGAGTTAACTCAATGGTTGATACATTCCATCTTTTCAACTATGACCTTACGTGTAAGTGAAACAAGTATATAGTTATGTGTTTCTATTTCTACCTGATAGGAAGTAGAATTCCAAAGGTTCACAATTAATTCTGTTACACTTGACTTGCAGTGTTTACATAATTTCACTATTAAATATTTATATAGCATGTACAACGGGCTAGGCTGCTATCCCAACATTGTGAGGAACACGGAATAGCGGTTTGCTTACGAGACGAAATAAAGCCTTTATTTAGATTACTGGAGAAACAACTGAAAAACTTGTAAAATGCCCTTTATATTTGATCTGTAAGGAATTATAATCACGTGACTTGTCTTTATTCAACTTACCGATCAACGGGTAATTGAGAGACTGAAGTGGATATACGCATTCGTTTACAACGTATATAAAACATTCATTCTTTCCATTATTTCTGCTGTCTATCTACCATAGCGTCAACATCATTTATAGCTGAACTAGATTGTACCCGGTCTACTTCGAACTTTCCAATGTTAGACATCATCAGCCCAAGCTTGTCCAGTTACTGTCGTAGGCCTACTAAATAGGTATAATAGCAAAACAGGTCTACATGTGTACCGGTATTGATAAATCTCTACCATTGTAAGTTTTCGTTTGTTGCGATTTATCACTGTTAAGGTAAGCATACATTTTTAAACATGGTTTAAGTCGAGCGCTATCCAACGTATCATTATGATGCCCACTTTGCCCTTTTATTCATGATTGGCCTACTTATGGTATTTCCTCTGTAATAGAACTGTCACATTTTCTCTTGACTCAAAGTCCACATTCCATAGTAAATGTTCATAGTCCAACTTTTTTGAAAGTTTACATGCGCCTACACATATCGATATAGGCCTAATGCTATTCTGGTTGATTGTGGAAACTTCAGTTTGCGTCAAACACAGTGTGAGAAGTATTCACAAACGCACGTAAACGCGTCTACATTATGCATCAGGAATTATTATAGGTGTGGTCGATTCAGCAAATCGTCAACAAATATACCGTAAAACTTCGAAAAGATGCCCATAGGCTTATATGTTTAGTAATGGGCTTCTTTTCAAGATGGGTTTCTTTTCGAGATCACTTTTGCAGACGAAAAAGAGGGGCTTCTTTTTGAGGTTTTACGACATTTTCCATAATTTTCACTTGGTTCGCTTTTATACAAAATTAGCCAGTGACGTTATGCTTTAAACTTTATAAAAAACAAGGTCATATACATGGCTACAGTCGCGTGCGAAATTTGAGTTAGTGTTTACCGACCGACCACCCGACCGACCGACCGTTGTTGTGTCCATGTAACTGTAATTTACACAAGGTACACTTACAAGTGATTTTGCAACCGTGGGTTAAGAATACCTTTATTGAGATGTGCAATCAGTTGAAACTAAGAGAAGTACAATTTACAAACTTTGTTGTAGCATGGGTAACCCTGTTTTCCAAATAACTTTAGCATCAATTGGCCTATATTTTTATGATATCTCTTGATTCCTGTTTAGACTATACTTGTTCGTTCCATTTATTCATGCACTAGTATCAATCCTGTGTAGTTTCTTTTTTCTTAGACATGCTCTTTCGTCGTTTGTTCATTAATTCATTGTATAAATTCCAATCATCCTATTCACCCACTAACATTCATAAATTCATCAATAGAGGACCCTAAATGATCACTTTCTACACAGAGAAAAATAATTTCGATATATAAAATTATCCGTTTATATTTCCTTTATTTATTTTTCACAGTTGATTTGGTTGGTTGTGTAAGGCTGATTATTTTTTATTTATCGTTTTATTTTATTCGCTTTAATTATTTCAGTTGGATTATGCATGGTAATGGTTACGTTTGATTTTATTTATAAGGTCTTGACAAGAGCCTCTGTCCCCACCCCATTGTGCAAGTGAAATATCTAGGTCTTTCTACACTATAATTGAGTCTTTCACTCAAGGGTTCAATGACAGGAGAATCATAGCCACGAACCTAACCCACAAAAAAGCCTTACAAATTGTTAAAACATCAATTGGAGATTTATTGTGCATTGTTTGCAATTTAAAATGACTTCTATTCAAAAAGTAAATATAGTATCAACTTTTCATTCAGTATGACTTTTATGGACTGTAAACATTTATTACAGTAATTACTTGTAATTAAACAAACACGATACAAATAAGATCGTATGAGGGTAACTTGCGTACTAACTGTACGCACGTCATTCATTGATTACCGTACTTTCTACGTCAAATATCACGCGTTTCGCAAACAGAATGCGCGCACTCACAGTGATATCAAATATCACCAAGTATAAAAGACAATATCTCTATGGATTTTGAAGAATATTTGTTACACAAGTTTTGAATATTTTCTTTTATTTGTCGACACGTTAAAAGGTGTTCCCATCGGAGTGTATCGTTGGTATCTGGGGTTCTTATTGTAAAGTAGTCAGATCATTTCTGTCAACAATTAAATAAACTAATGGATCGTGTACAAGGGCTATATTGTAGACCATTGATTCTATAACGGGGTTCATTCATCTAACAATCCATTGTATAAATAAAGCACAATAATGTATACTGGTAATGATACCTTAATTATGACAGTATTATGTACATTATTGGTAACACAATATGCACGCGCCTTGGCTGTAATATTAATAATGTGGATATTTCACGTTAGCAAAAGTAGTATAAAGGGTCTTTCACACCTGTTCCGGCACGGTTCCGGTCCGGCGAATCGAACATCAATGTTTCGTTTTCACGACGCTCCACGCGGCTATGCACCAATCGATATGCGCGTGGCCGCGTGAAAACGAAACATTGACGTTCGATTGGATTTTCCGGCGCCGAACCGGAACAGGTGTGAAAGACCCTTAAGTAAGTATTATTAAGCTAAAACTGTTCTTATTGGCTTTCTGTTTTTCAATGAAGAAAAAATAAGATTCTGGACAATCACAATGACCATTGTGATTTTCCAGAATCTTCAACCATCAACCTTTGTTATTTTTAATTCTTTACGACATTTTTGTGTTGAACTTGAACTTTATTATTGCAATTCATTATATAAATAATTTGATAAAATATCGCATATAAAAAATACAAAACATAGCACTCAACAAGTAATTATTCGCCGGGCTGTGCAGGCTCTCTCTAAAATTTGTGAACAGAACATTTTGGAATTGGAAGCATTTTAACTAATATTTATGATTAACTAATACTATTGACAAAAGACACATCAGCACTAAACATTTAATTTATCATAGATACTTACTTAAGCCACAGATCAGAACGAATGTTTTGTACCTTAGTAGAATCATTAGATAATACAAACTGATAAAAATGTAAATAGTAAATAAATTATAATACAAGTTACTATCTTTTAAAGTTTTGATTAAATAAATTACATGCCATGTACAGTGTTGTTTATTTAGAATTATACTTTAGATCAACAAAATATAACGTTGTGTTCATTCATTCATCCTTATAATAATATAACATCGTAATTTATATGTTTTGTTTAAAGTTCTTTGTTTTTAACTTTAGTATGAGTTATAGTGTTTCTCTCTTGTTTCCCTTACATGTTCAGCCCATGGATTAAATAATGCTATGACACCATTACATTACATTACATGGGGAAACCTTGGTAGGCCTATATTTTCCCCAGGTCTAACCATGTCTCTGATCATCGGGTGACGCCCTACCCTCACCGTGTTCCATTCAAATACGATCTTCTGCAGTTATGTTTGAAGGTATATATTGCATTAAAATGTGTAGGCGACTCAGCATTATAGATAAACATCCTGCGTGGGGATTAACTGCCCGAGAAAAACATAAAAGTAAATGATAAAAACAGAACAATAAAGTCTGTTTAGAACAATTCCTTCTTTGTTTGCTTAAATATTAATATTCTGAATGTCTTTATCTTGTAGGTGGTCTACTAAAACTATGAGGACAAACACAAACAACAGTTTATTAATGGAGTTACTAGCAGTATCAATAATCATTCTAACAGCAGGGGTAGGATCGTCATCATCAAGTACAGATACACGATTGGTTAGTCTGAAAGTTTTTAAGTTCTGTATTCCCTCCCTCTTATATAAATGAGGCCGCTAATGTTTACTGATATCTAGATGATTCAGAGGACACAGCACATTTCCACATCTGAGAACATCGCGGGAAAATTCGTATTCTCTCAGAGCACTCGTGTAAAACTGGTTGAATTTAAAAAAAACACCCCTTATTTTTTGTTTTTAGTCGCGCGTGCAACGCGACTCTACAGTGTCGGTCGGTCGGTTGGTCGGTAAACACTAACTTGAGCACGCGACTGTAGCCATGTAAGGCCTTGTTTTATTTATTAGGTCCCTATAATGTGTCCCCAACTACTACAGTTTTTAATAGTAATGCCCTAATAACAACTGAATAAAACTTGTAATAAATCTTATAGTTTTTGTCAGCAGTTACATAACGATCATATTATCCATCAGTTCACATTCAGGAATTGTGTATATGATTTTGTGATTATACTGATACTAAGTCTAATAATGTTACCAATTGCTGTACCTTAATACAGAATTAAGTAGTCACTTGGCGTCTATGGGGTGCCTGAATAGAAATGATTTAACGAATCGGAATATTTGTTAATATTAGTAATATTAATATGTTTTAACCAGTTTTATACTTTAAAAAATTCGTCAAGTTGTTAGCAAAGGAAATTGAATCAAAGCTGATTTCTCCTTGGCTATAACTGTAGAAATTACTTTTTTAAAATGTAAATAAGCTCAGAAAAGAAGATTGCATCAATGTGTATTTATTGATGGGATAATTATCTTTAAATCACGATTGTTTGGGGATGGAGCCTAACTTAAATTGGATGCAAGAAAAATTGAAGAGAGAACCCTATATTAGAAGGAACAATGACTAAAAATGGTCTAACTAATACAAATAATATTGGGCTTATAAGCGGAGGTCCATGTGCTTGTTTAGAGAGCGCCCATTGTTAGCCTACACCCTTATGAAAAATAGTTCAGGTGTGCCGTTCATCCTCAAATCCAAGATGGCGTCCAAAATTGCCACCATTTCATATCACAAACCTATTATTGTTCGTAACTCATTAAATATTATTTGTATCGAGGAATAGCTATTAACATTATCTTTCCAATAAAATAGGAATTTTGTGTAATCATTTTTACTAGATAGCTTTTATTGACCCAAAAAGATGATTGTTTAGCAACATATTTTTCGGCATCTCATAACCTCAAGAAAAACCTTAAGCTATATAATATATATTGTTTTCATATTTTCTCACAAACTGAACTAGTATATGATAAAAATAATATGTAGATTACAAGTTTCTGTGAAAAAAGCTAAAAAAAAGTTTTAACTATGTTACGGAAATTAAGAAAGATCTGTTGATAAACCGTCAGTCAATCAAAAAGCTAGTCATCCACAATAATAAGTTCATTTTTACCTATTGGTAACAAAGTTATTTATAATGTTATTAAAGTTCGTTAGACAAGCGAAGGATAAAAATGTCTTCCTATCTACACTGTATACATTATGTGCTTAATAATGTTGAAATGTTTATGCGTTTAAGGATTTGTTGATGGAATAATTTACTTCCTATGCTAAAGTCACAAGTACCGGTATGTATGTTGATGGGAAATACCGGTACATCGGCAAATACAACTTCCCACGCACAATGTGCTGTTTATGTCCAGTAGCAGAAGAACCTAGAAAACATTAAAACAGGTCCACACACAGATATTAATAATAATTTAGACCTATAACCATGTTACCACATGTTGTAATGTAGGTCTGTGAACGCGGTTCCTTTTAACTTATGTTTCAGCGGATCTTTTTAATTTTTATATTTCTTGTTTGTAATGTAGTTTGCCTTTGGTCTTTGACTTATGCGGAATTATTAAATTTGGATCAGGAAATTATAGAATATAACATTTACGAAGTGCGTGACAATATCAATTGACATTTGTTACGTGTTATGGCCGGCTACTTGCTTACATCAACAGCAGACTTAAGACTGTCAAGTGTCCTTTTCTATACGTGACTGAACTATATTAGTATTAATAAATTGCCTACATATTAACATTCACCAATTATTATGTTCTTGGGATTCCCGTTCAACAATTACTGCAGAAAATGGTCAGAAAAAACATGTAACTTCTACACGTGTTGGAGTAGACCTACATTTAGCGTATATCTAAATAAAATTGTTATTATTGTACTTTATTAGGACTCGACTCTTATCAAATCATCAAATGCCTATATAAAAATATGAATAAATTAAATATAATCATAAATCAATTGTTGTTTAATCGATTATTAATTCTCAAAATGTCGTATTTTAAACAGAAGAACAGAATAGGGCCTACAGTAGAACTCTTATTAAGGGGAAACGGCTGAATAATAGGTGTTCGTTATAGTGTAATATATATTTTCCCTCATACATTTCAGGGGAAGGTCCCAAAGTTCTGCTTCATTGAAACTATGATATTTTTAGACAAATAATAAGAACATAGAAAATGAAACCTGATTTATTTCAATATAATACTAGGAAATATAAGCTTTGATGTTTTCCTACGATGAGGTATTTGATCAACTTCGGAAGTTGTAACAAGGGTAAATTGTTACGATGGAAGAATGCCAAGTTTTTTTGTGACAATGTTAGCAACATAAAAGTGCACATGACATCTTCCTAGTGATGATGTGCGAATAGACAGGTAATAATATATCGGTATGTTATTTGTCCGAGGGATTATTCCTATGAGCATGGAGCAACCGCCATTGCTGTATTTTAATTGGCCTAAATATTGCTGCAAATAGTGTGATATCGAATCAACCTACAGTAATATTAAATTTTCAAAATATTGATGATTTATACTATAATTTCGAAGATTGGCGGATCAAACCATGTAGGAAAATGTTGGAAACTCGGACTGGGCATGCGCACACCCCAAAGAACGTCTGGGAAAAGAGAGTCTATGTAAACATAAACAATGAGATGCACGTAGACGGTAGTTATCGTCAGATGAGCGGCGTTTTATTGTAAGAAATATTCTTGTTTAAACTACTAAAAGCATAAAAATTGAGATAGTAAATAGGTCTATAATTATTTTATATTTCCAGATTCGACGTGAGCGATCAATCACAGGGAGGTCATCATCATTCTGGGGAGATTGGGGTCAGTGGTCAGGCTGTTCTCGGTCATGTGGGGGAGGTGTAGCGTCGCAAGTTAGGCCGTGCTTACGACGGAGACGTTCAGGGTAAGTATAGCCTAGGCCTAAACAGAAAAAAAGACAATACTTAAATACTTTTAACGTTGATTATTGAAAATGTATTACATTTATCGAAAATGGTTAAACTATATTCAGATTTACAAATAATGTCATTGAGTCCTGGTTACCTTTTATCCTGCCTCATAGTGCGTGCAGGTTCCTCTGCTTAAACTGGTTTGCTCATAAATGGAATAGGGCTATTTTACGCATTATCTATTCTAATGGTATTATGTTAAGTGCTGTACCTTAATTAGCAAGTAATTAAAACTAGCATTCACACATAATCATTTAATACTTTATAATTGAATTTATAATAATTCATTTTTATAAAAAAACATTTTTAGAGGGCGCTATACTTTCAACATAAATAAGCACTTACTTCAACTAACATTATTGTAATACAGTATTCTTACTTGCCCGGGAAACTGGGGCAACACCCCTGCCGTCCATCCCTGCATTTTACATTTCTTTATTAAATTCATAAAATGAAATTTGTTTTTTCATCTATTTTGTTACAATATTTTTCATAATTCTCAACTTTGTTAATTCTAAGCATATAAAGGTTTTGTATTTTAAATTTTGGTTTAAAAAAAAAATTAATTAAAAATGCTACTAATCTATAACAAACAAATATTAATATTTCAATAATTGATTTATTATAGGGCAGTAGGAATGGGTCATCATTGTGTTGGCCTTTACAGGCAGTACAAGCAGTGCAATACAAAGGTATGATCTATATATAATTATGTTCAAATAGTATTATACTTTTCCAACTTTTGATTGGTTGATTTTGTATCATGTGCCATGCATTATTATCTTCAATTTCGACAATTGAAAGTACTATTGCATAGTCAGCTTTTTAATAAATATTTTTGAGAATTGAAATAAGAGAAATAATAACAAGTCCTCTTTTATTTTAGCCTTGTCCAAATGGAAGCAAGGATTTTAGAACAGAGCAATGTGAATCATACAACAATATTCCTTTTATGGGTCAACTTTATGAATGGTACGCATTTGTAAAAGGTAAGACGATTTGCTGTTTGGTTTAACTGAAATTTAACGGTCATGCTGCTTGTCTAGCAATCTAAGTGTGCTGGGTTCAAATCCTGTAAGATGTCAGGATTTTTTTTCTAAAAAAAAAATTAAACCACTCCACTCCCAATACTTTGTTCATTTAAAACTATAATGTCATTCTTGCCCAATAAAACAATCAACAAAACAGTTTCCATTATAAATAAACACAGTAACCACTACTTAAACAATACATACAAAATAGTTTTGCTAAACAACAATAGCGTTTACCATAATTTTCCAAAAAGTTTTAATTATGTTGTTTAATATTTAAACTATGATCTTTTGTAAATCTTTTGTAAATTATATTTCAGAGCCAATGGTTTGTGAGTTACATTGTAGGGCTAAGGGTTACCATTTCTATGCAAAGCACTCTGATAAAGTTGTTGACGGTACAACATGCAGGACAGGAGACACAGATGTGTGTGTAAATGGAATGTGTAAGGTAGGACAATCAAAATCTTTCTATAAAACACAGTTAAAAAAGGTTGCCTAAAAGTTTTCAAACTGCAAGATGTCTTTAATCATGTTATGCATTGTCGAGGCAAGAGCAAGTCATAGTCTAGACCATAGTTTTGGTGGTAGGTAAAGACTGGAGGGCCAGACGACACATATTATGGCTTGTGTGTACTTTAATGAACCCATTCAGTTGGAATAGTAAAGCTTACCCCGATTTCCTGGTCAATCTCGACCCCCCTTGTGTATAGACAAATGAGTACCATGTGATGGCAACTCAAAATGGACACTAGAGAGTTGTTGTATGTCCAGTATCTATTCCAATGTGCTTTGAGACAGTTATCAATGTAGAAAAGGTCATCATAAATATGAATCCACTATACATGTAAGATCTCCACAATTGGAATAAATCATGTTGACACATAAGGAACTTCAGTCAATTACCTTACAACAAATTTTATTTACAATTTAGTAGTTTAACAGATCAGTGACTAATATGACTAAGGTAATTGAACTTTTATGTGTTTTAAACATTGCTCGCCAATTTTGTAGTCAATATGAAACCTTTTGGGCTTTTTATTGGCATAAAGGTCTCAGTTGCAAAGATTTGGAGACTAGATTTTAAAAACAAAGAATTATCAACTTCAGAAACAAAAGTTTTAAGAAAAACATATTACACTGTTAATGCAATGGATTTATTTTAAAGTGGAAATATGCGGCATTGCTGACTCACAGGCTTTATCAGGTGTTTTGTATTACCAAAGTGATTTGTATACTGCCCTCTATAGTTATGTAAAAGTTTATGAATACCTGAGTGACTTGCTATTACTCATCACCTCAAAATAGAACGAAAGAAACGACTTAATAATGCTGGGAGTTGATTGCACTTCCTGTAAGCTCAAGTTATATCACTTTGACATTTCAAGGTTTGTAAGTTCAATAAAAAGGTTTAAATAGTTGTAAATATAATACCCTTTATGATAATATACACCAAACACCAATAAAGTGAGGAAATAGCTTGCCTAATCTTTGTCAAATTTGTGAATGTACCCTAAGCTCTGTCTACACTATCAAACTAGTTAGACAAAAAAAGTTGGCCCATTATGACATCATCATGTCCATATATGGGCACATCACATTTGATACTGCAGACAGAGCTTTAGTCTGTATAATTTTAGGAATGAAAATAAAATTAACTGTTGGTAATTCTATTAGTCCATTTGTATTCTCATTATCCAACTCATAAACATTCATTATACATATGTAATTGTACCCATAGTCAGAAAAGCAGATTGATAGAAAGGCCTTATACAACGCCTATAGAATCTATGGTTTTTGACATCGTCCCAGACAACATTTTTACTGCCCTTGTCTCTTCTTGCCATCCCTCTTTCATGTTTATGTTCATAATTATTTGTTATCTTTTTTTTAAATGAACATGCCTACAACTATCATGCATCCCCTAATATGATCATCATCTTCAGAAAATGTCCCTTAATTCTGTCTAAAAAATGTTTCGGATAACAGCATTGGTTTGGCATATGTTGGATTATGTCATCAACATCTTTAGTTTGGCTAAAGCTCTGCTACACTATCAAGCTTTATGTGGCAAAAAATGTGATGTGCCCATATGGACATGATGATGTCACTTCCATATTTCGGTATAGCACTACCATATTTGGGTACATCAGACTGTCTTTTTTGATAGTGTAGACAGAGCTTAAGAGATTAAAAATAAGAAAACTAACCTCAAATATACCATGCAAGGTATCTAAAGATTATAATCTATTGTTACTAGTAGGCTGATTAAGGAAAGAACCAGTAATATTTATTGAGTTCAATGTCTGAGTTAATTCAATGAATCATCTTGTTTAAATTGCCTCAATCATTTCTTATTACCAGTGTGCTATGTGATCCAATTTAAAAGTTTATTTATTAGATTTTTTTGTATATGTTCTATGGAGAACTTGATTTATTATTATCACTATAATTATAATAACTTTTATTTTTAGTACCGATATAATTTATTAATTTGCTGATATTATTAATGGCCATGTGACCATGTTCCTTCATCATAAACATTACAACCCATGTCTACTACTTTATTTTGAGAACAATTATAATAATTTATGTAATGTTATTGTTCATTTTTATATTTACATAATGTCAACAAGCAAAGAATACATTTAATATTTATTCACCATCAAAGGTATATAACCTGCTTTTCTCCAAATTTGTTCAGCCTCAACTTTCCTAAAAGTTGCATCATTTAAAATTCACTTACACACCCTCATCTTACCTTACCTCCATATTCCTTACCTTCCACATTCCCCCCTCCTACCTCTATCTTAATTACTGCAAACATTTAATTTTAAAATGTCACCATAATGTAAAGTTTTGGTATTTTTTAATATCTCTCTCGAAGTGCCATATCATGACATTTTGGCGATCATGTTGTGCCACAATTCTCTGTCTATTGCCATGTTCAGCAACTCCACTTCTTTGGTTTTCTCACCTCTATTCCGAATCCATTCAGCTATGCTGGCCAACCAAGTAACTCTTTTTCTCCCCCTGCTTCTTCTTCCTTCTATCTTACCGGTTAATGCCAAGTTCTCCAGACCTCCCTTCCAAGTTCTCCAGACCTCCCATATGTTTTTTAATATAAACATGTGTAAAACACCATGTACAATTAGACCTATCAATCATTTGGAAAAATGGGTTATAATTGATTGTACTCCATCATTCAAATTAGAAAAGCAATCATTGGTTATTTTCCATATTTTATGACTTATTACAATTTGATTGACAGCTGTAAGATGATTGACAGAAAGAAGATGTCATATGATTAAAGCTGACAATGCATTTGTATTTTTCCACCTGTTTATAACGACAGTATGATTAATTCAAATTATTTGGGAATTGAGTTGGAATTACGAATGTAGGATGACATATGAGTCACAACAATCGGTGTCCATCTGGGATGAACTATAAAAAAGTAAAGTGATAATTTAACTACAATAGGAAACGACTTCAACCGATTGGTTAAAGTTTTTTTTTAAGTTTTCCCCTGAAATCGCACACCTTTCTTCTTCTGCATTCTCTTCCTTTTAGACTACTTCCACTTTTCATCCTTTTTCAGCTGTCGTTATCATATTAAAGTTTTAATTCATTTTACATTGAATTTAAAAACTTGGATGGCTTGAGAAGTTACAAAACTGTAATGACTAAAATCCCAAATTCTATTATTATTTTATGTTGTTGAATAGGTTGAAATGTTTTTGGTCTCTCTCTCCCTCTGTTTCATTTCCCTTATGGTCTGCATATAGATATCTCACTGCATCTCAAAACAACATCTTTTAGTGACAGTTGTTTTTACCCCCTGCAATTCAATTTGCAATGAATATTATTTTTTCGATTGTAACAATTTCCGTTAACCCATGTTCTGCTTTCAGGATGTAAAATGATTCTTTTCTCGGAAGCCTACTTTCAGCTCACTGTCGCCTGTCTGTAGTCTGGGTCTATAAAGCGATCATGTCCGAGGGGCAGTCATTTCAGAAGCGTGCTTAAATTTTGCCTTGACTGTTTCTGTATGTTGAAAGCAAATTTGAACATTAAAATAAACGATCTTTATCTTGATTTAATGTTTGATGTTTATTTTTCATGCATACTATTTATGTTACCTAATAGAATAAAAGAGTATTAAGGAGATACCTTCAGGACCCAACCAAGTATTTCCATAATATGGGTGTCTGCTGAATAGATGTTGAAAACATCGCAGTGTTAAAACATAATACATTGCTACGCATTCATTCATGGTACAGGAGGGTTCTACTACTATATGTTTTTTTATAAAATCTACCACTAAATTGGACAGTGTACATATATATATGTACATTATATAATATTAATGACATGAAATTAATAGCTGAGGTAGATCATGTACTGTTTTTTCTTAATGCTTAATCGGCTAATTGACAGCACTAGGACACTAAAAATTACCTCTTTAAACTTACATTGGAGACTGTTATTTTATGTTGGTCTAGACCTACCACTAACTTATGCTTTAAGGCCTGGCCACCTGTCATGCACAGACTCACCAGCCTGGAGTTCTGATCTAATAAATTAAGGTTAAAATCACATCCTAGTAATTATAGTTTGCACTTGATAGAGGGCGTGCTTAAGTTTCAATTTTCTGTGTATATTTAAAAGTTAAAAAAAATTTAAAGTAGAATATAAAGTAGTTATGTACTGATTTGACAAATGTTTGCTAAAAATGATGTCGCACTTCTCTGGGACAACCACTATTCAGGAGACATCCCTGAACAGAGGGAGTGTCCATGTTTGTGCAGATTAGCTGAAACAAATTATATTATTGGTCTAAATCCCAGGCATTATTTATTATTTTAAATTATTTTCTATATAAATTATATTCATTCTTCTTAAGGGAAGTAAATTATTATCAAATAGAAATTTGATTTATATTGTAAAAGGTATTATAGTTAGAAGCTGTTTATGTGAAATGTCCACTACGAGAAGTACAATACGGAAGATAGCTTGCTGATATTTCTCCTGCCCAACATTTTAAATTTTGGTATGTTGTATTGTATAATATTGTATTGATATTATTTCGGTCGAATGGATAAAAAAAAACATGTGATTAGATACAGTAGTAAGATCAAACAGTCTTGAATGTGAGTGTCCGTTGCGGAAGGCGTCCGCTTACAAAAGCTGTCTGCACAAGCATATTCAACCATATTAACTGTAACTCAGTAAGTTTAACATGTCGTACATTGCGGGTGACATTATAACATCTGATTCCTTTTTTCAAACTCAAAAACATGTTAACAAATCACAATCAATTTAAAGAAAAATGATAGCAAATGGGTTTCTAATTACATAAATGTGAAATGTAGTACATATGTATCCAGTAAGTAGCGTCAACGATGATGGTTCAGGAAGGCTGTGTTTCAATGATAAGACTTCTGCTAAATCTAATTTAATATGAATTTGATTGAAAAATATATAATTTTTAACTAATTATATTATGCAACAATTATTTCTTTTATTGTAGTAATTTATTAACTATAATTTTTTACAAATTACTCCATTTATATAAAATTAGTTTAATAAGAAAAAAGCAAAATAAAAAGGTTATCACTTTCCATCCACAGAAATTCCACACTGTTCCTTTGTCAAGCCTAATTCAATTTAATAATTGTTGAACAAGCCATACTAATTTTAGTTAAACATGTATATTATATGTCATGATAATAGAAAAACTAGGAGTACAGTATTTGTTGGGAAACTACACAAATTCTCTATAGTATTTATTACATTTTTCGTTTTCTTTGTTCTTTAATGTTTTCACGACAGAGAGAGTACATTGACAGGTGTATTATTTTAGGACTTGTTGACACTGTTGTAAAATTAATTTAATTCAAAACAAAGAAAATATATTCATCTCACAAAAGCATTACTTTTTTTAATGTAATGACAAACAAAATATTAATACAATATATTGTTTGATGGTTTGCATGGAAAAATGTTGATATAGTTTGCAAAAGTTTTGAAAAGAACTGTTGAGTTTGTCAATGTTTTGATCAATATACAATACCTGAGGACAATCAAAGTATATTGATCAAAATGTTGAGAAACTCAACAGCTTTTTTCAAAACTAAATCTACTGTATGTGGTGTACTGCAAACTTTATATCAACAATATATAATTTTCATGCTCTTTTACAGAGAAATACTGGTCAAAATGTAATGATTTAAATTATTTTTTAGGGGGTTCTTTCCCCCCAGCCTGTATAGAGTAATCCATTCTAGAAATTTGCCTGCTGGGTATGTATAGCCAATAGTAATATAAAACCAATAGTCTGAATTGAAATAGGTAGGGTCAATAGATAGAAATTTAGTTCTGTTGAAAAACTATGAATATGGGGTGATGATAGATAGACAACCTCATTATAACTTTGTTTCAGTTGTACTTCCTTGTGTTACTGGACACAAAAATATTTGTAATATTCCTTGTTTAAATAGAAAGTATATTTTCAAACCTTATTTCACATTCTAATACAACACTTCTGTTGATTTACCATAAACATAAAAGTACATGATTATAAGAAGAAAAATGTAGGTAGCTAATTATTTTTAATGGTCCTCATGGTAGGCCTAATCTATACCTGTTTTTTTTTTGTATGTGATAAAAGTGGATGATCTACCCTGCAACCCCTAGTAAGCCTCTTTATATTAAACCCACTAGTAATACCAGAGTCCCTCTCCATTCCACACGTATGTTAAAACATATACTCAATGCTACAGTACAGTATGTAGCTATCTGTATTTCATTGATTAAAAAATGGTATTCCATATTTTGTTATTAATTACTTTATTGATGATTGTCCAAACTAGTTTTGTACAAAAACGAGCCAGCTGGTAAGCTTAGTGCTGAAACATGTCATGCCTTCAATAAAGGGGAAACAGGAAGGGGGTAAAAAATGTGTTATACTTATTGACCTGGAAAACTAAATATCTCCAATTGACGATTACGAAATCAAACAAATTTGATTAATATTCTACCAAGCAAATGTCATTTGTAATCATAGCACATAAGTTTATTTCGTGCCTAGCTTAATTTTCTACAGAATTATGTTGACTTTCACACTGTGGTTATACATTTCTAATGTTCTAGATCTCCTGGGCAACTATAGGCCTACATAAGCATAAATAAATTAAAGCACAATGAAAATCATTCTTATAATATTAATAATAAGTAAAATGTTTCGGGGTTATGTCCTTAAAACCCTTGGATGACCCCAAGCAAGCCCCGAACCCCACCTCTTATGATACACTGTTTTTTTTTCAATCTTATATTGTGTGAACTTATTATGAAGTTTAAAAACTTGCACCAGGATTTTACTGTAATTACACATCATGTATGTGAATGAACAAATTTAATCCCAGCTTACCCGGTCAAAACCGAAAATACTAACAAGATGTATAGTGACATATAGTTAAGTAGCTATTAATAAAAGGATTTTTTTATGTTCCTGTTCTTTGTTAAGAATACTCTAAAGGTTAGATACAATCAAGCAGAACACCGCACTTTCCATTTCGAGTAATTCATCAGCGATGTACTTTGCCGTGTCTTGTAGCGCAATTCTTGGATGGTGTTTTTTTTTTCTTTGATGAGAGAAAGAAAATCAGTTATGTCTTACTTTGATACATTATCTTTTCTTACATCATTATTCGGTAATTGCTTCCTGTTCTAATGTAACGCCTAACAAGAAAAGAATGCCATTAAATTTTCACCTTTAGGAAATTGGTTAGATTTAACACAGCTGGCACTCAATTCTTTACTTTAAATTGTAAGAGTGCGAGTCAAAATTAATTAATTTCATCAACTATTAAAAATAACTAAAAGGAATTTTGTGGTAGTAGCATCACCTAATGCTAAAATGGTCTACAGTTTCATCAAAATTAATGATGAGGCATTTAAAAAAAGAACTAGCTACTCTTCTCGTTCTGCTCTTCTCGATATGTCTTTCTTTGATGTCATCAACCGTTGATTACCTCTCTTCCTCTTCATTCTTTTAACACTATACGTCACAGATTGTCTGACCTTGGGGCATACAACCTTGTGCTTCCATTTATTCTCTATAAACTGTAGAAAACAAAACAATTAACAAAACTGCACAACTTTTGAAATATGCAATTTATCCAACTTTTCTACATGGTAATTATTAACAAACATGACTATTTGAAATTAGGCCCTTAACTATTTGATGAAATGTTTTTATGCAGTAAGTCAAATGTCCTAATATGGCCTGAAAAAAACCTAATAATAGTTAGTAGCTTTGGGGTTTCATTCATAGAGACTACATTGGTCAACTATTTGTCCACTTTACTTTCTGAACTTCTCCAAATCCACATTTTGAAAGTTTCCAGCTTCACATGAACTTTCTTAAAAAAATAATGTTTTAGATCCGTACATGATCAGACTCCACTTCTTGACCAGTTGGTTCCTTCAATCTTATAATCCACCAGAGTACTGCTCTAAGGTTCATCCATAAGTTCAGCTTTTTTTATGTTGCTATTGTTATAATTTTAGACAAATCTTTAAAATAACTTACTAAAAAGCACATTTCCATCTCATTGGTTCCATTTGTTTTAAATTTACTTTCATTCATTCAACACTTTTTCCCAAAACAATTGAATTCTGTTCTTTGTTATGATGGCACACCCTTCGGGATGCATTCAGTCTACAGGGCTTACGTCAGGTGTTGTTAGTAGAATGAACTAAATAAAAATGACACTTCAACACATCTTTCTTATAAATTTAAATTGTTCTTGTCATATAAAGTTAGTGCGGAACAATTGAAAATTTTACTATACTAATCTTTTCAGTGTAATTCCTTTCTAATCATTACATCAAAGTCCCAAGAGTTGAAAATAAATGATCTGTTTTATATCAAGAAGTGTAGGCATATCAAACTATCCTAATATATAACTACTTTTAATAACATATTCAATAACCTATATTTCCATCTGCAGGGTACTGTATATATTTTGATATGATTTGCAAACTTCTAACAAAAAAGAAAAAATAGAAAAATCTAAGAAAATTGACTTATTTTCAAAAACGTGGTTGTTATATATTGTTTTTTATATTGTAAAGAGTTTTTAAAGTTAGTTAAATATAATAGATATTTATATTTTATCCTTTTAAAGAGGACCCCTTGATATCAGCTGGCCTGTGGGTTCAGCTGGAAGGGTTTACTCTCTCTAAATAAAGTTAAAATAAAATAACTAAATAAAATTAAAGTGTAAACTAATTTGTTTAAATATTATAAGATGCTTTTGATTTATTATAGTAGGTTATAAATCTAGGTCATTAAAAAAGATACAGCATTTGTGTTTATATAATGTAATTACAAATAATTATTATTAGCTACCAATACTACCAATTAGCTTTATAATTATTTCAGCTGGCTATGAAAACTTGTGTTAATTGAAAATTTGCATTCCAACTTTCTTCGTTTAGTTTTCTGGGAAAAATTACTATATTTTTTTCTTCTTACCGTACCCTCCAGGCGCATTATGTCGGCCTCTTGTTAACAGGGTAATAGGAAATTAACCAAAGTTGCCGTTTGTTTTGTCTGGAATTAGAGAGAACAAGTGACAATCAAGAGTATGAAAGGCCACATAGGACAAAATGCTTTCTAATATTTTATACAAAGACAAAAACAATATATTAATTTTTTTTTTTTTTTTTTTTTTTTTCGATAATAGTAGAAAATAATTTAAATATTGAATACGGTTTACCCAAATAATTTTCCTCATGGCACTATTTATTAATTCACAAAACTTGTTCATTGGTTGTAATTTTGAAGCCCAATCTTGATTATACTTGATAAATTAGTACTCTATTTCAAATAAATTTGAAAAAGTTATGAAATGATGATCTTCATGTAGGTTTACAATATCTTTTACATATTTAAACAAAAAGTTACTGTCATATTTTATATTTTCTTGTTTATCCTCAACGTGACTTACAGAAGTTATTAGACGATGAAACCTGGCAGGATCCGTAGCCCTAGGCAACCAAGAACCAGCATGCACAGCATATGTCCACCTCCATTTATTTATTCATTTATTCCAATATAAACTTTCATAATGATATTTTGAAATTTGTGCTTTAGGCTACTCTCTGTCTATTAGCGGTAACCCACCTTCTATGAATTCAATTTTCTTTTTAAAGTATTTTTTATTATATGAATTTGGTTTTAATAAGTAAATTAGATTAAAAATGCCTTTGATGTTGATATTTTTAGCGTGATATAACTGCTATAATTAGTACAGGACAAAAACTTGGATCCAGTTTTGGTACATACAGTACTCTACTCTACCTTATACTTTACAATCTGCCTTTATCTGTTGTTTCTATTTTTACAAGATCTACAGTATATTAAGACAATAATTTATTTATTATTTAACTGTTAATATTTATTATGAGAAATACAATTTAGAATTCTTATCCAGTTAATTTGTGAATTCTACAATCACATGTCATTAACTTTAATATAGCTATTGGTATCATTCATTACATGCTTCGTTTACTATGCCAATCATACACAGCTTTCATTTATTAAGCTCATTGCATTCCATTAATTAAAATAAATAACGTATCAATCTTATAGGAAGAGGAATTAATTTGTGTATAATTAAGATGAGTGTAGCTGTCAAGTACTATGGCATTCTGACAATTAACAAGCTATAAATTATTTGTTTCTACTTGACCGTATTATACTTATGATTGTTTGAGTAATGATTAATAACTGTCAAACGTTTGTTGTGTTCTTTTCTTTATTTTCAACAGGTTAAAATAAGATAAACAATTTCAGGACAAACCCCCATGAATGCCCAGTATCCCTTCGACCATTTAAAACATATCGGTGCCCGACTATTTAAAGATGTATTTTCCCCCAAAAACATGAAAAATAAAGAAATCAGACTTTGAATATGTTATTTTGTAGTTTTAATAAAGTTAATCATTTCAATAGAAAAAAAAACGAAAAAAAAATCATGTTTTCACTTATAAAAAGACAACATAAATATCAAAATTCAACTAAAAATCCATTGGCTGGTAGCCAATTTGACCATTTTTTGCTTTAAATTACATTTTTTTCAGGTAAATACATTTTTTTTCGATCCAATTTTAGGTCAAAGTGGATAACTATTATGTTACATTAAAAAAATGGAATAGGCCTATTCAACATTATTTTTTCAGGGGGACAATACATCTTTAATAAAATATAGAAAGATACCAGATTGACAAAATGTCAATGTATTGGTTGGAATTTAGGTCACAGGTTGATGTCATTGTTAATTAATTTCCTTCGGAATATGGACATCTACTTCTGTGCCATGTATGCCCACATGGTGTTTGTTTGCATATCAATATTTTGTGAGAAGTAAAAATTAAAACAATTGATAAAGATAAAATCTTTTATTATTTTTATGATTCCCAAAGAAACAAAATGATGTAATTAGATCTATTATAGCCTTTCCCAAATGATTTTATTTTGCTGATTCATAAAGAAAATGCAGGTCAGCTATCAAAGAGTCCTATAGCTCTAACAAACATACATGACACTATGTTGTCCAAGCATAATAAGATATAAGGGCACAAATAAGGCCAAAAATGTGATTTTTTTTCAATTTTCTTGATATATAATTGTTGCATTAAAAAAATGTTGTCAGTTTCAATTTGTACATATTTTGTTCTTTACTTGGTGATTTTGGCCCGATTCTACAGTATGTATGTTATAATATATTGATATTGATAATTGCAGCACTAAAAGTGTTATCAAATACCTATCTGTTACTCCATAAGTTAAAACTTGATAGGCAGCAGTTGATATTTTCCGTTTACAAATGAAATCTATCAATATGTTATTTTATGTAATTAGCATACTTCCTTGATTAGCAAATACAGTTATATTAGGTTGGTTTCTTATGTGTTGGTCAACAAGTGGACATAGCATTGACCATTGCCCATCTTTACAGTTGATTTAATAAATTAAAAAAGGGAAACTTGATAAGAAATTTCAAATAAGGTAGGTTCACTTCTTTAGATATATTTCCTTCCAGATGTTTCAACAAGATGTTCAAAATTTCCATTTTTATTTTATCATTTTTGCATACACAAAACTAGTTGTGTGACTGACTTTTAACATAGCTGTAAAAATGAGAAATTATGCACTTTTCTTCTAATTAATTAATTATTTCCACTGTTGTTGTTTTCACTATGTATCCGTTTGTAAATTCTTGTAAAAAGGGTTTTTATTAATTTTTTTATTATTGAATTATTATATTATAAACTAATTAATGAATAGGATTTATAAAGGAAGCACTTGTTGGGCTGTGATACTCAATGTTTTCAGTTAAAATTGACAACAATAACAACACAGCTTGATTTTAATATGAAAAGTTATTAATAGGTTCATTTTGTTTGTTAGTTTTGCCATGTTTTATTAATTATTAATTTACATTTGTTAGTCTACTCTATGTTAAATTCTTTTTGGGGGGATGGGGTAGGTGAGGTAGCTCTTGCTAAATAAATTTGTTTGTTATATTCTTCTTATTTTATTAAGTATATTGTAAAATATATTTGCCAACTCATAACATTAACAAAGTTAAAAACAAAAACTTTAGTTTAAAAAAATGTATTATATTATAATTATTTTTTCTTAAAATTTTGAATGCATTAATATTGAGTGTATTTGTTTTGTGTGTGTATGTGAAAGAATTCTGAAAATGTTTTTATTTCTATATACATTTGATGTGCACGTTTTTAAATTGGCCTGGGTTCAATACTGTCGAGCAAACTTGTTTAATCTTTGTAAACATTTTCATTCAAGAAATTTATAGTATTATTATAAATAGAATATAAAGCAGAACATGCTGAAATGTACATAGCTTTCTACTACATAAGCTTTCAGATCCCTTGGTTCTCCTTATTGTTTACCTCCGTGATTAAATGGAAGAATTGATCCATTGGGAGTTGGAACCTAGGGATATGGGACAGACGAATTATCAACTGGAAAGTATGATTGGGGAAAGAGGAGGGTGGGGAAAATGAAACGGAGACAAATTTAATAAAACCCTGTTATTAAATAATTAAAGTATCAACATACTTGAGTCTACTTCATACACAGTAAGTTCCTGTAAATAAACAAAAAAGAACATTGTTGTTTATGAAGTTTAAATTGTGATGAAACTTTACAAAAATATAATAGAATCTAGACTTAATAACCATGAGTTCATTCAATTTATTTTGAGAATTAAGTTTTATGTGGATTTTATTTCATTTTTTCATTTCATTTATTTATTCGACACAAGCGGTCCAGGGGTTGCGACAGCAACAGAGCGCCATAACACATTTGTGTCCGCAACCCCTGTAACATACAACTTAATACAAGTTAAAAATGAATAAAAAAATACAGATTATATTACACAATTTAAAATACACCTAAACAATTAAAATAAAGTTATCGATTATCAAGCAGATATATTTTCAATTTTGACAGAAAATTTTTCAAAGGAAGAGTAACTGCTTGATCTTTGATTATAGGGGGTAGTGATGACCATATAACAGGAAAATTGTTGATAGACGAATATTTTAAAGTATCGGTACGTGCAAAAGGGTGTGTCACGCCATACACACTACTTTTTACACACCTGGGAATATCATAAAAGATCTTACTTAATATCTTAAACTAAAATAGTTATTGAGGATATCTTAGCCAAGAATTTTTCTTTCTAACGTATAATAAAATTTTTAAGTGAAATTTTTAATTTCCGATCTTCTTTCGAATTGTGAAAATGCTTTATTGTTTTATCATGTACAACAATTTCTTGTTAATTCTGGAAGATTTAATTGATGTTTCCGTTAGTTTTTTGTTTTAAAATGTTGTATTTGTTAATCTGAGGCGCCTTGAAGCTAAGGTAGTCCCACCTTGTGAGGCCCCTCTGTGTAATAACAAAAACAAAAAACTAAGATATCTTTATTTCCGAGTTTGGCATGCCATACACAAACATGTACTGTAGGCATACACACCTGGAAATATCCTTCCTACTGAGTCTAATGAGATGGGGAGACAGGATGACACAAATGCTAAAGTATTAAAACAGTCAAGTCCTTGTAGAATTAGCAGAGGTTTAAGAACTAACAGCAACCTATATTTGGCTTTCTTTACAGAAACAAAGCCTGCCAAGTATCTCCTATGACTCTCTGTGAGAACTAGAACAATACAATTATTTATGACTTAGACTAATTACTTTGGTAATGAACTTCAAATGTAATTATAAAGAGGTTTTCACATTGATTGAGTCATTTAAAGTATAGATAAAGATAGAATGTAGATAAATGTAGGTTGTAAATCAGTTGTGTTGTATAGCACTGTGTAAATTATATATAAATCATACTGTAAATTATTGAAACAGTGCTCATATTCAAAACATGATCTCATAATCGCGTCGAGCATAGCTCATTGGCGAAAGTTCCATATTTTTTAGTTGTATGAAAAAATCTTTGTGGTACCAAGTCATCCTAAGGAGAGCAGGATTTATGTATTGTTTTTATCATACTTTTTATTATAATCATTACTATTTAAAGTTTTTTATATTAATATTTTTATATATATACATGTTTTAATATTTTAATTGTTTTAACTGAGCAAATTAATTTTTATGTATGTTAGTATTGGGTATGTTTCTAAATATTTATTGATGCATGTCTTCTCTTTTATATATATTGTTTTTATTGTACTTTTTATAATAATCATTACTTTGTAAAGTTTTTGATATTAATATTTATATATATATACATATTTTAATTGTTTTGTCACTGAGCAAATTAATTTCTCCTTTGGAGATCAATAAAATTATTCTGATTCTGATTAATATATTTATTAATTTATCCATTAAAACACAGTAATAAAATTATTTTTAATTTAGTAAGAATTTGTAAAATTTGGTCATAGCGCAACCTGTTTCACACCTCTGCGTTAGTTAGTTAGAAATTATTTTTGTTCACTAAACCTACAAATTGTGTACAAAACAATGCTAGTTATGTTCAGACGGGCTTAAGTCTGATGTAAAGTTACATCAAACATGAAATGGTGCGTCTACACGACTCTAGTTCGCTAGCGTGTAACTTTGCATTCCTTGTGTATGCGGAAGTCTTCTCGGGAATAACTTGTCTGTAGTAAGGTTGAAGTAACCAGGGCTTACAAAAAGCAAACTGCTACTTCAAGGTTTACTTCCGACTCATCTGAATATCTCTATTGTTCATTTTTTTTCAAGAAGGTAGACAAATCTTCTGTAGCCCTATATAATATATATACAAATACAGTTTTCAATTGTGTTTATAGTAGTGTAATAGTATAACTGAAATGAACTAAACTTATTTTGGATACCATAAAAAACATCCCTAATTTGAAAATGTAGTAGTCCACATCTTTGTGTATCAAGTTTAAGTACAAAGTGTATGCACTTCTGAAGCTTTGAAACTCTTACATAATAGTATCCAATTTGCTAATGTCATATTGACCAATCAGAAACAAAGTGGGTGTGGCCAAGTATACAGGTACAGACAAACTTCTTAGACATGACAACCCTAAATGTGAAGTGAAATATCTGTCTGAATAGTTGTTACACAGAAGTCTATTGTAGAAAGTGAGAAGATTTGTTTAAATTTTAGAGAAAAGTTATTCTAACTGTGAATTTCTTATTGTGTGGTTATATACGCTTGTCAGATAGGGTGCTAAATATGAAGATATTTTACACGTTGTTTCTTGCTTTGTTCTTGGTGGCTGCAGAAATCAATGCTCAGGTAGGTTCAGTATCTTTGTCAGGTGTTCTGTTTTGATTTCAAATGCTTCGTAATCTAATAAGCTTAAGTAGGATTTTGAAGTGTGTTATAATTTACGCTGACCACATCATAGGAAGTCTCTTCGATGAGAACCATTTGTAGGTTTTTATTTACTTATAAACTTATGTATACATAATGCAATATTGATTTTTTTTATTTTGATTTAATTAAACTTAAGATGTTTTGTGTGGTTATATGTATTACATGCCCACTGTAGATTGTATTGGCACATTGTGTACAAAAATATTATATTTTTAAAACATCTTCACAAAGCATGGTTCCCACTAGAGACGCAACGCAAGGATGTAGATGCAATGAAAGTGAGTTGACCAATGGAAAGTTTAAAAAATCCATCACCTTTGGTCTAATCACTTGTTGTGCTTACGTCCTAAATAAATAAAAAAAAGGCGCCCCAATCGAGATCCGAACCTGGAATCTTCTGCTTGATATGCAGACAGAAACCGGTCTGGTGGTGGAGTTTGTATCTACGTAAAAAATGAACGCGCCTTCACACGTAGAAATGATCTGGATATCGACAATTTTGAAGCAATATGGATAAATATATATCTGCCTCGTTCAAAGGAAATTGTGATTGGTACATGCTACCGCCCACCAAAACAGAATGTAACTTTATTTCAGAACAACTTTGAAGAAACTGTATCAAAAATCAAAGAGAGTAGTGAAATTTATATTCTTGGTGACTTTAACATATGTACTTTAAATATTAATCCAGTATCGCAAAGATATAATGATTGCCTTATAAGAAATGGTTTTAGTAATGTTATTAAGGATATAACTAGAATAGGAAAAGAAAAAAGCTCATGTTTGGACCACATTGTTACTAATGTACAAAATAATGTGAAGCAATCTGGAGTAATTAACATTGGCCTTAGTGACCATTTTCTTATTTATTGCACTAGAAAAATACCTAAGTCTCATGTTCATAAAAATGAACACAACTCCGCAAAATTACGATCTTTAAAAAACTATAATGTAAATAACTATCTTGAAACACTTAACGATATCGATTGGTCTGTTGTCACTAATAATGTCGATGTAAATATCGCGTGGTTAACTCTTAAAGATATCATCATTAAGGTGATCGACTCAATAGCGCCAATAAAAAAAGTTAGACTTAAACAAAACATAGCACCCTGGTTTACCTCCGAAATTGCCGATGAAATCAAAGTAAGAGACACACTTTTAAAACAATTCAAGAAAGATAAATCTAATCTAGATATATACAAATATTATTGTGCCTCTAGGAACAAAGCTCAGCGGCTGATCAAAAAAGCTAAATCTAATTATTTTCTCAATAAGATTGATGAAAATAAAGACAACCCTAAAAAATTATGGAAAACCCTCAAACAGCTCGGATACGAGAAGAAATGTAAAACAAACACTAAAATCGTTCTCGATGACAATGGTAAACAAACTTTCTGTCCAAAAGGCGTTGCCTCTCGTTTTAATGAGTTTTTCACGAATGTTGCGTCAACACTCGTCAAAAAACTCCCAAAATGCATAGGTCTTTTCACCATGTCCACTAACGATCTTCTTAAATACTACGTTAAATTAAAAGGAAAAATGTTTAAGCTAGAGCCTGTTACCATAGAATTTGTTAAAACTCAACTCGAAAGCCTAAATGTAAACAAAAGCGTCGGTCTAGATAATATTCCCTCAAGATTCTTACGTGACGGTGCGATAATCTTGGCTGAACCGATAGCTCATATCATTAACCTTTCGTTTAAAACTAATTGTTTTCCTCATGATCTTAAAATTGCTAAAGTTACCCCTCTATTTAAGAAAAATACTAGAACAAATGTTGAGAATTATCGGCCGATTAGTATTCTGCCTACGGTATCTAAGATTCTTGAAAAATCTGTAGCTATACAAGTTGAAAGGTATCTTTCCAAAAATAATATACTTTATGCCTATCAATCCGGTTTTCGGCAGGCCCATTCAACTGAAAGCAACCTCATAAATCTCATCGACGGTTTAAAAAACAATAAGTCCAAAGGCCTTCTTACTGGAATGGTTCTAATTGACTTACAAAAAGCTTTCGATACCGTCGATCATGTGATTTTAATTAACAAGCTAAAATGCATGGGTTTTAAGTGTACTGACTGGTTTCAATCTTATCTCGCTAACCGCACACAAGTTGTCAGTGTGAATGGTACCTGCTCTGAACCTCTTATAGTTACTCATGGTGTACCGCAAGGTAGCATCTTGGGCCCTATTCTTTTTCTATGTTATTTAAATGATATTGCTTCTTGTATTGATTCTGATGTTCAATTATTGCTTTATGCTGATGATTCTACGATTCTGTATTCTCATCACGATGCCACCAAAATCGCTCATAAATTAAGTACTGTCCTAGCTAAGTGCCAGGACTGGTTAACTGAAAACAAATTATCTTTACATGTTGGCAAAACCGAAAGTATTATCTTTGGTAGCAGAGCGAAGCTTAACAAAGTAAAAGAGTTTTCTGTAGAATTAATGGGCCGTAGAATCAAAAGTACTAAGCAAGTTAAATATTTAGGTATTGATTTAGACCAATATGTATCATGTGATATCATTGCAACTAGTGTTATCAGTAAAGTTAAGTCAAGGTTGAAGTTTTTACATAGGCAAAGTTCGTGCTTGAATAAAAAATGTCGTAAACTATTAAGCACTGCTTTAATACAATGTACATTTGACTATTCTGCCTCGGCATGGTACGGCGGTGTCAATAAGAATCTTAAACATAAATTACAAACTGCCCAAAACAAGATGGCACGTTTCATTTTAAATGTTGGTCCGAGGTCTCACATAGGTGCCAAAGAGCTTTCCGATCTTGGGTTTCTTAATGTCAGCCTCAGAAATAAGTTTTTAAGATTAAATTATGTTCACAAAATTCGTTATAACTTTAATACGCCTTCTTTCCTTAAGGATAACTTTTTGTTAATTTCTGATCATCACAACCATTTCACCAGGGGTACAACATTTAATTTTGTCACTCCTAAGGCTACTGGCGTTAATGATACGACTTTTTATTTCTTAGGTATCCGTGACTGGAACAGGCTCCCCAATTCACTCAAATCAATACAAAATAATGCAACCTTCAAAATAAAACTTAAAGAATATTTTAATAATGAACAGCTTGGTATTTCAGTTTAATTAAGCTATTTTTAATATTGTTTTTTTGATGTTTTCTTGTCTTGTATGTATTTTCTTGTTTTTTCATTTTTACTGAGTCATACTTAACGATAATTGTACTAGGCCCAACCACTCACTTTTCAGTCATTACGGATTGGACCCCATTGGAAATAAGTTTACTTTTTTGTCGACTTAATGGGTTATCCAGGTATTCTTTTTATACATTGTATATTTTAACTTTTATGTATGAATATCAAATAAAATCAATCAATCAATCCTGCCATTCGACCACTGGGGCTTGAATGGTATAATACAATTTGACCTTATCAACAACTTGTACAAACTTTCTAAAATTGATTTTACTCTAAATTTAGAATTTTCCATGAGTACTTTAATACCATCTATGGATATTACTACCTCATAATGAGGCTAATGATGTAGTTCTATTTATTTGTAATAAGAAATCCTAACATATTTTCACTCATCGAAGCTTCTATTGAAAGATGGGAAACATGTTTCCTCTCACATCTTTCTTTCACATCTTTCTCTCCAATTAAAAACTATTAAATGTCCATACAGTAAATTATGATGAGATTGTTATATTATTACACAGTCAACTTTCACAATACAGATACCTTAAATTTGGACCAAAAAAAATTTGTAGGAATTTTTATTTTGACAGGTGTAAGAAAATGAATATAAAATATGTTATTAATATACATAGACAGATAGTCTTAGTTGCACCAAGCAGCTGGCATAAATTTAGACAAGTTTAGTCTAGGCTGAAGATACTGTAGGAGTATACATTTTCATTGACTCTTATACCTCTTTAAAGCTGGGCTTTCACATTTTCTAGAAAAACTCTGGACCGAACACACCGGGATTCACACCATACAATACTTGGTGTTGACGCCGCTGTGTGTGCATACTAGGCAGCAACGTGAAAGGGGTACACAGTTTTAGTACAATGTCTGTGATTTTTTTTAGGTAGAATATTATATCAACATGTCAGGAATTATTATTTTGACATCAAGCCATTTGAATTAGAAAATGATACTGAAAAATAGGCTATTGACTTTAATCTAAATTAAAGAAGCTAATGATAACCCACACTCTCCAGAAACATTAATATTTGCAGTCGGAACTTAATTCAATGTGGGCGGCTTTTAAAATTGTGACAATTTGTAAAACTTGACAATGATCCAACAATGATAAAATTCCAGTGTTAGCCTAGATTTGAGAGGAAATATTAAGGGATTGAGACAACAGGTGTTTTGTTGAGATATTCTGCACTAGGGTTTATCTAAAATATTTAATTATGGGGATGTTTTAAGAGAAAGAAAGTTTAATTCAGTTAAAGGAAGGTTTTAATTAATTATCAGTCTTCAAATTAATATTTTACTCTGCATAAAATCGTTAGGTTTTAAGCAGAAAATAATATATTGGAAGTTTTTCCAGAGAGTTTCATCAACGTATTGAAACAGTTTGTTTATTACTTTTCTACAAATAATAATAGACAATGGTTTTCATTTCTTGTAATTAGTTGCCTGATTCTGCCATGAAATGCAACTCATTTCAAATAACCGGTAAATGGCACCCCGCTATAATGTTTAGTAATTAGAAATTCAAAATATTAATTTGTTTGACCTTGGATAAAATGATGTTGGGCTCACTTCTTCACGATTGTTGCCTCAAAAACCACACACAGAGAAATCTTCATCAATGTTATACTGGAGCGTTCAGCAACATTCAACAACATTCAGAACTTTAAGTAAAAAAGTAAGCTACATGCCTGAGAGATACTGTACATGCCATCATGTTTTAAATTAAAATGTCCTCATCAATAGACTGTCATCATCAAGAATTTACTTGGATGATACAGTATTATAGGCCTGTTTAGTACCGGTAGTCATAATGTCAAATATTACATCCTATTGCAAAGTGATGTAGCCACAAGAATTAAATTAAAGTGCTCCGGTTTTCGCAAGACAACAAGCTCTGTTCAAGCCACTGGGTTGTCAAAGGTTGTTGTGAAAAAGTAGTCAGGTTGAAACCTTACCAACCGTACTGGTGGCTAAAACAGTTTCTTTTCACGGAGAACTGTTGATACGGAATTATATAAGAAATAACTTGAATATTAAAAATAAAAATCCTGGTATAATTTTCAGTAAACTGTTTTTCAAGGACATATTAACTGAATTTTTGTTTGTGTTATTCCTAATTTGTCAGTTCTTCACCAATTATGTCAAAAGTTACAAAGTATGCACGTAATCTCAGTGGGATTTTAAAGACTGTAATTGGTCTCAACACCTATGTGGTATGCCTATCCATACTCCCTAAACAGTATACTGGGTATATGCTTGTTTCATTACACACCTAAAGAGGGGAATATCATAGTTGGCTTCAACTTGTTTATAGCATGTTCCATCCATAATGGAATTATGCCACCATGGGGAAAACTTACAATTCCTGGCCATGACCCAATGGCCAAAAAATTATTTAACATGATAAAATTCCTATCATTTTTATTTGATTATTTGACACTTTGTTTATAATTAATTTAATTGATTTTTAATTTTATTATTTACTAAGAAATTTGAAATATTTTTTAAATTAAATATTATATATAATAAAAATCTGTCAACCTGAGTTGCCTTAAACCCCAGCCATAATAATTGGCACAGATTCAAGGCACTCTTGACCATAGTCTTGGCAGCAGAAGAAATTTTCTGAGATATAGACTGGAGGTCTAGTGTAAATATCTGGCTCTCTTGTTCTTAGCAGAAATCCAGCCGATATGCAAATTATATTTCTAATATAACCAACTTATTCGGCGCTACGCAGTAGAAAGAGACAAGACATCAATGCTACGTACAATGTACAGTACTATTCATTCTAGTGCATTGTGTTCATAGGTTGCTTGCCTATATACTACTTCCCTCATATATCAAACAATTTAATTGACTCAACGCTTTTCTTTATTGCTTTATCAAAAACATACAAAGTTAAATCTCTTTATTCATAGACGCCCATATTTGGATAGTGATGAAAACATCCAGTATATTATTGGTGATTAAGTTTTTAGACTAGCCTACTTGGAACCTACCTGGCCAGTTTCTCAGGTGTTTTCTTTGAAGGGTTAACGATTATGGGGGTCACTTGTGGTCTATTAGATACAGCTGATTGACCACAGTTTTGAAGAAATATACAATTCCTTTAATGGTGACTTTAGAATTTTTAGCTTTCTCTTTCATTTCCTTATTCGTAATTTATTAATTATTTCATCATAACTTTTCACTTGAAAATTTATTTAATTTAAATATACTTAATTATGGAATTTAAGTTATCTAATCTTTAATCATAAAGAATTAAATAATTATTTAATAATAAAAATACTAATATATACGTTCAAGTAGTCGATAAACTTTGCTAATTGTTTTTTACAGTAAATTGGAATTTTTTACCATCTCATACTGATTTTAAAGTTAATTAAAGATAAATATGGAAAACAGAGGAATGACCTTTATAATCATCATCATTCAATTCATTTGAAAAAGACAAAAAAAACCTTTTTATCATTTCTTAAAACTGTCTGCAGCACCATAATTTGGATAAACCTCTTCTTAAAAATGTATTGTCCCCCTGAAAAATAATTTTTTTTACATTTTTTTGTTGATTATGGCATTTTAATGTTATTATTGAAAAAAAATGTATTTACCTGAAAAAACTGGAATTTAAAGCAAAAAATGGTCAAATTGGCTGCCAGCCAATGGATTTTTGGTTGAATTTAACCATTTATCATGTTATTTTATAAGTGAAAACATTATTTTTTTCCCTTTTTTTTCTACAGAAGTGATTCACTTTATTAAAACTACAAAATAACCTATTCAAAGTCTGATTTAATTAATCTTCATTTTTCATGTTTTTGGGGGACAATGCATCTTTAATATTGCATCTTGGGTTTTATTTATATCTCCAAAAACAAATACTTTGAATGTTTCATTTTTTCTTTTCTTAACTGTCAGTAGTCTCAGAGTTTAATAGGCCAAATGATGGACAGTTAATGGATGCTACTACAACATATGCTTGTTAGTTGGGTAATCTGATTTCCCTGATAATTTATTACTTCTCATTTTGGCAGTCACATGTACTGATAGAATATTTATCACATGGTATTATGTATGAAATAGTTGAAACAGAATATTATTTTGAAAGTATTCAATTACTGAAGAATATATTTGACCCTTGCTTTTATCATTTTTTATGAATATAAAGTTAAAACAAACAATATGCTGCATTTATTGTTTTCACACTAGAAAGCATGCATATGTTGATCCAAATAATGCTTTACATCCAATGTAAAGTGCTTGGGCTAACTCTTTTATACCTCTGTATCATGAAATCCAATAATAATTTGATATAATAATAATAATAAAAATGTCCATTTCTATACCGGCATTTCAATGATCATTGCTCATGGTGCTATAGACGATGTTACACTTTTAACCTGTATGCTTCTTCCCTAAGGGCAACGACATGTCAGTACGACGAAATTCAAGGCGGCACACACAGTTGAACGCAGAACAAGTTAAAAAGCATATAAACATTATACCTTGTGAAACTTAAATTGAACTTTTTTCCCACAAACATAGTATACGTAATTTACTTTATAATTTGAAGTCATTAGCTTCCTACAGTATTTCATGTCATGACCTAAAAGTGAAAGTATTTTCAAAATGTATTTTTAAGAATGATAATTTGATCTTTGGGTCCAGTAACACCCTGAAGGAAAAGAACAAGGTGAATGTAATTGACTCTTAAGGTAATTAATCAACTTAACATAATGGTTCGTAAAAAAAGTAGTTATGAACAAGAAATATTTCTTACAAAAAACGCCGCTCGACTTTTTGACTAACATTTTTAAAAATTGTTCTTTCTTCAGATTTAATGATCTATTATTTTTGTTTAACAATCAGTAGTAAACATTTTGTGTAAATATAGTCTTCACATACCTTTTTTTATAGAGATAAAAATCACCCAGAATGTTCATTCCAAATATTTTTAAAAATCTGTTTAAAATTGTCATAAAATACTGTACCACTGGGTTTTTTTTATTCAAAATGTTTAGGCATATATTCCTATACAAGAAACCAGTTCTTAATACAAGGACCTTTACTCTACATTACAGTAGTAAGTAAAACAAGTACGATTGGTTTCTTGAAGAAGCTTTGATTTGATTTTAAAAATCACCTGTAATTGATGTAAAAATATGTTCTTTTTAAATCTTTTTTTTTTTTTCAAAGTTCATTGAAAATTTGAAACTCTTCCTAATGGTCTTCTGAAGACTTTAAATGCTTAAGACAAGATTGTAGATATCATTGATATAGTCAATAAATTGACAAATTATAGTAATTTAGTAAAAGTGAAACTTCCTTAATAACATGTAAAGACAAGTAGCTAGCAAGGGGGATCAGTATTATCCCTTCCTTAATTTGATTTGTTGACGTTATAAAGTATTTTGTATAGTTTATTAGAGTACATGTCAAGTGTGTTAGACAGCTTAAATAAGCATGTCTCATATACAATTCCCATTATATTAAAATGGTTTACAACAAAATTTTTAAACATTAATCTTAAAACATGATCAATGAAATGTCTCCTATTTTGAAACATGGTAGAGTCATGTTTAACAATTTCTAAGCGATGAAGAATTTTGATGAATCATATACAAACTGTCAAGGAAAATCAGGTACAACTTTAAAAGAAGCAGAATGAATCGAAAGCAACAGAATGTTAAATAACGGATTGATTTGAAAGCTTGCATTCCAAAATTAAATTCAGATTTGATGTGCTTCTTCTCATAAGAAGTAATCTTATTAATTATAAACTTATAGAAAACTTAAACTTATTAAACTGTAGGATCAAAATATTGGTTTTCTCATGCTTTAGTAGAGAAGAGTGGGGTTGGGAGGAGACTTCAATCAGAGATTTCATTTCCTGTCTTCTTTCATGTACTAAAGAAGGACAGTTTGATAGGTAAAGACTAATTAATGTCAATCCTTCAATTGATGTAAGTTGGCAACAGGATCTTCACCCCACCAGTACCCATATTTCTTCTGGACATAATCTACATAAGAACAGAACAGAAGATGACACTTTTGTTAAATAATTGAAATACAAAATGGAATGGCACTGTTCACTGGAAAAAGTGTTACTGTGCTATGGGTATACATAGTGGAACATTTTAAAATACATTTGACCTGAAACCTTGAAATACCGGAATGGTGTCCGACGGGGCTTAGGTTTTTGCCAACCCCGAAACCAGTTCTAGAAATACCAGGATGGTGTCTGGCGGAAGATAGTTTCACCATGTAGTTTAAGTTCTTTTGATTTGTTGTTAGCCGAAACCGTTCAAATTCATTTTAATGTAAATGTTTTTTAAATGTTTACAATAAATTGACTTGACTTGACCTGATGGTACGTCCGTATTGTAGTATACAGTATCTGAAAGACATTGGAAGCTGGTACCCCTTGTAACTGCATTTTTCTGAACTTGTTTGACATTTGTGTTTTCAGGTTAAGTATTAACAACTTATATCATGTTCTAGATAGATGGGTAACCTAACCACAACTGTTCCTAATTAGATGATGGAAATAATTATTCACTTTGTTTATTTTAATATGTTTTGTGTTAAGTATTACGAGTCGCCTTCTATCTAGGTGCCTTGCACCTAACAATGTATATACCCCAATGATTGAGCTTTTTCATCTTTTATGGGTTAAGTATGACAACTCCTGCTTAATGTTGGATGTTGCCTGTCATGATCGGTGAGTCACATGATTCAATTATATGCTGTGAGGTGGTAGTAATGCTCTTCAGGTGTATGGATATTAAATATGAATCTGATTATAGATTATTATAGGTGTAGATTTACCCATTTTTCCATCTCGTATACTAACCTATATAAATATATTTTTCTGTCTGAATTTTTATACTGTTTCTGCTCTTTGTTTATCTCAATTGAGATCCATTAACTGCATTTTATTTATAAAAAAACAAACACAAACAAATGTTAATATATAGAAATAATCTTTAATATTACTACACATCAAACTTTATGTGACAAAAAATGTGCACATATCACTACCATACTTGGGGATATCACTACCATATTTGGGCACTTCATACTTTTTTTCTCAAACTAGTTTGATAGTGTAGACAGAGCTTTATAATGTGATGCGCTTAGAGGCTCTGTGCATTAGCGCTATATACAGTAAGATCGAGGTATTATTATTATTCTTAGTAGAATGCTGATAATATTGTTGAACTGATACATAAATTGATTGATTGAATTGATAAAATTGAACATATGGTGAATAATTATCAAAAATGTAGTTTCCTTCTTGCTCTTAATCATTTCATTGAGTGTTTCCCTGTTTGCAAGATGTTTTAACATACTCCTGCGATGTCTAGTATCAACATGGAAAACATAAGTCTGCATCAATTTACAGTTGTATCCCCATCAGAGAATAGTAATAATAACTCTAGAGTATTTTACTTAGCTGGTAAAAGTCCCTTGTTATGATGACTATTAAGGCTTTGTTGTCATGTCACCATGGAAATGAAAACCATTGGAAAGGATATCAATGTGGGAGTTTGTTCAGTCTGCTGCTTACCATGAAAAAATGAGATAAACTCTCGGAAAATAACTTAATTTAACAATAGGTTAACGCCGGGAATATGGAACTAGTTGGCAAGTCTACACTGAAAATATGCAGAATCATAGCCATGGCGTTGACTTAATGAATACACTAGCTAGTACGCTTTATGCAATAGGTTGTTGCTGTTATAGAGATACTAAGTAATAAAAGAAACAACTTGTGGCAAGAATATGGGGATTTTTTATTAATTTTTTTAATTTGACTTTAATAGTTAATACCCTACCATCTTGCCAATCCATTTAAAAAAGTGCAAAATGAAAACAAAAAATAGGTTGTTGGTGTTATAGAGATACAATAAGTATTAAAAGAAAAAATAGGGCCATTTTTTGTATTGAATTTTTTACTACCCTGTCTAAGTATGTATTCAGAGGATGATCCAGACATCTCAAGACCATGAACATGGCTATTCGTATACAGACAATTGTTTGCTATGAAAGATCACTACATTTTATATACCCTGCCTTAGATTTTTAACAGCTAAGTTGTCTCGTGAAATACAGTAAGTCTAGTAGAATGTCTCGTGAAATACAGTAAGTCTAGTAGAATGTCTTGTGAAATACAGTTTTTCTTATAATATTATAAATGTTCTTTAGATATTGATGTCTTCCACCCAACACCTGTGATATCCACGGTTTAGATGCTGTGTACTTTGTTCACTTCGTCGGTGCTTTAATTCACGAGAAATTAGATAATTCATTTTAATATCAAAATTAACAGTAGATTATGCCTAATAATTGAATAATTTGCAAACAATAATTTTCAAGGTAGCAATTTGCTATTTGCAGACCAGAATAATCAGAAATGAAACTGTTGTGAGGGACTTTAATTTGCATTTAATCCAAGCGTTTCCCGACAAAAACAAACAAAACTTCTTTTGGGCAACTTTCACGAGACTTAATTTCAATATTAGGCTGATAAATATTAACTTTCACTATTTTCTTTAAGGAGCATGCAAAATTGAATTTCTTGTAGGATCTTTGTGAGCACGCAGAAGATTTCCCTCATGATAGAAAACATATTCTTTTCTATTTCTATCCAGACAGAACTTGAATTTCATATCAGATAAGAGCGTAATTAAATTTGATGTTGTATTTGTTGAAATGTTCCGTATATCAACACACTTAATTAACTGTATTCCCATATTTGGAAACTGAGAGAGAAGTATAATCTGATTGTTCTTCCTTTGTTGGTTTTTGAATATTGATACAAGATGACAAATTAATGTATTTATAAAAATGTTATCAAAATGTTTGAAAATAAAGTTATTTTATGGATCTCATAAAACTTTAAATTTGGTAATAATTAATCATTCTTAGCAATTTTGTAATGGTTTTCCATCTGAATTGAGTGGTGTTTTAGAATGAAGTTGGCAAATTTGCAGGGTACATACCAGTCCTTTAGGACTATGTAGCGACATTTCAGACATTTGATGAGAGAAAATCATTTTCTTTCTTGCAAATGCCTGTCCGTTTTCATGAAAACTCATTAGATTTGAGGATGTCTTTGGTGTTATGTCATAAACAAAACCTATGAGTAGAAGAATGGGCCAAAGTTCAACAAGTTGGCACTTACATCATACTGTGTTATTGCATCTATCAGCGCTCTAGTTTCTTGTACAGCTGAATTGATTTATAATTTGGCATATTCGTTTGGGGATTTTTACCGTAGTTTTTCCATCGATTATGATGTAAACTGAGTATTTTTAACATTAAGTTAGTACTCAACAAACAAGATTTCGTTACTTAAAGTATACCATTCAAAACAAAAGTTACAAATGTTCTGTTCCCAATCCATTAAGTAATTTTCTTTTGTTTCATTTTTTTTAAAATAAATCATAATTTTCATGAACTGATTGATCGCATTTCATGTCATAGTAAATTTGCCAAATATTATATTATGCTTTGTAATGCTTTCTTCAAATCAATGTAAGTTTTAATAAAAACCATTCAAGATCTACAATTGTAAATCCAATTAATTGATGGATTTCCTCTTTCTGGGATATTAAATCCTAGAGTGTAAGATGTTACCACCCAAGGGGATTTGTCGACTTCCATGTACAATGACTGGAAAAAAGTCCATTGAGAATATAATGTTAATCTGATAACGCCCATTTATTGTCAGAGGACGGTTCATATAAAGTGGGTGTAGGTTCAATTGAGAAATGTGGTTTAGTATGGAATAATAGTAATCTCAGATTGTAATAAATAGCATATGGGAGTGGTTGATAATTCTATATTTTATTATATTATATTTTTTATCTTCTTTGATTAAAAATAAAGAAAATTAAAAAGTTCGTTTATATTTTATAAAAAGCATCATGACAGCAAATATAGGCAGCCTATTTAGCAAGTAAAACAGTTATAACTGTATAATGCATTATAACTCCACCTTTCACTTCAAAATAACATTTTAAAATTACATTTTTCAGCCTAAGAACACTTTGCTGTTTATACCTACATTTTTAAATGCTACCTTATTGTAAACCTAAACATTTGCCATTTCATATTAATCATTTTAAAAAGTAGTTTATTCCTTACGGGACAAAAAAGAAGTTCAAAATTTGATAGATTCTGATAGTGTACAGAGAAGTTTTATACTTCGTGTAGAATTGTTGACTATCATTATATTAAATACTTCCTATCATAGTAAAATCTTATTCTCTAGATATTTTAAACTATGACGTCTTTGCATAATATTCTCCTCCACCCAGATAGCAAAATCCTAGAGGAATGTTGACGTAAATCATGCTTCCGTTTATTATTATTATATAATTAGCACTAAACCCAAAATTTGCCACACATCTAATACACGCACTTTCAAGCAACTGACGGCACCTTTTAAACGTTTGAAGACGTGTAATTTACTGTCTCAGGACGCGAGGCCCGTATGCGTACGGGTTGACTTTTTGGTCACTGAATTGCACTTTTTGAGCATTTGATTTTTGACCTATGTAAAAAAAAAAGTGCAATTTTTCGGAAGGCCAAAACATTTCACATAACAATAAAAAAACAATTGCAGAAAGTTACAGTCATAAAAATGTATTTTGCATTTTCCCTAAACTAGTATTAAAAATACCTTATTTAGCCTCAGTCACTTGGGATAGATAACTCTGCTTTTATTCAGCTAAGTGTTAGAATGGCAATATAATAATTCTTTACAGAAAACCAAAATATTAAACAAATAATAGTTTATAAATGTATGTGAATGATTATAGCAAGGCCATATTACCATGTTTTTAAAATTATCCATTTGATTTTAATTAAAACTGAAAACAAAAAGGAATTTATATTCACAATGACAGATGCGCAATGATCATATTTTTTGAATTACTTTGCGAGTCTGCTTGTCCCCTTCCCCGAGTCCTTGGCCTGTCAGGGGGAAGTTATCCATTGCCTAATACTTCAAATTTTATCAATTATGATGTAATGAGAGATACTACTGTTGATATCAGCATTTAAGAAATAACATAAGATAGAAATTCATGTGGTTTTATTTAAAGGACATTATTTAATTTTTATGTATTTATTTAATTGTAAAATACTATATTCTATTTTATTAGAAAATTATTGTAGGCTTTTAGCAGTAATGAGCTAACTTTAATTGAAGAGAAAAAATGTTTGTATCACTATCATAAAAACTTCAATTACTTACTACTTAATACAATTCAATGCAAATCTTTCTTTAGTCTGGAAAAGCTCATTTAATAGATTAAAAGTACTGGTCTCCCAAGAGAGACGGATTTAAGATAAAAAATAAAATAAAAACATTGACAGTAAAAATTTATATAAAAAATATATACATGCCTGTATTCAAGGAATAGGCATATTTACTGGAAATTTCGAATGAGGGACAATATGTTTTGACACAGGAGTAAACCTCTATATAGGAAGGTGTCCCTACAATCAGGGATCCATGTTCCTAAAAATTATCTTACATCATAATTTCGTGCACAATGATCAAAGGATGTAAACAAAAATCAATGTTGGTCATCTCTGCGGTAACTATTGATTCTATAATTCCCTGCTGAGTGGGTCTAAATGCAAAATCATTCTCCTCTGAATAACATTGAAATGTTTTGATGAATATTCTGTGTCATTCAAAATGATTCATCTATTATTTGAAGCACCAGAAGACAATGATGTGGTCCCACCCTCTTGTCATGAATTATGACATATGTGAGACCATCATTCTCATTTAAAATTAGTTTACGAAGATTAACCTTATGTCATCCAAGATGATTCATCTATTGTTGTTGAAAAGTTCCAGCAAAAAAAATGTGTTTTGTTATATGAATAGTTAAGCCCTAGATCCACCCACTTTTTTCTCTACTTCTCATGGCATATCATTAACAAAAGCAAAGTCATGTTTTTTTCCAAGCTAAGATTATCAAATAAGAAGAATGGCGTCGCTAAGTTAATCAAATCATTCATTTTACTTAAGTTTGTAGATGAATAACTCTACCAGCTTATTAAGTTTTTGAAAAACATGTGCTATTAAGAAAGTGTATTATATTTTAGTCACCGCCATTTTTTTTACAAAACAGCACAGCAACAGCTTGTCAGCAATAAGTATGCTCATCTGCCAAAGGGGTTACATGAGTTAAGGCCTACATTTTCGTTGACTAACGATACAGAATGAATAGCTATACAACAGTCAATGTGTTCAACCTCCTCCTTTAGTTTTCTATTATTATATCCATACTCAAATTGACAACACTAGCTGAGATGTGCACCAGAGTTAACACCTTATTCTTCTGAAAGATGCATTATGTTCTTCCAAGTGCACATGAGCCAGTACACTGTTTTACTTATCCAAGAAGACTTGTTCTACCACCAGAGCCTGTGAACCTATTTTATTAGTTTATAGCTACAATTTTTGGGTTATTGTTATCAATAACAGTACGAGAATGACAGAATATTTTGATTCAATGTAACAAATTATACACATCTTCCTTCCCAGAAAATAAAATAAAATAAAATAAAAAATAGCAAATCTTCTTGTGTAAATAGTAATAATAAATTCTTAAATGCCATGTCATTCATTACAGTATACCACACTTAAACTGTTTCAATGAATGTATATCTCCTAATTTGGAAACTTTTTTAACAGTCTTGAAGAAATTAAATAAGCTTTTATAAATATTTCCAGCTGTTAAAATATAAAGCACAAAAACATTTTCACATTTGACCTATTTAAAATGATCATACAAAGTAACATAAATACCAAATAGATTGAATTATTTGGGATATTGTCTTTTTTATTTCGAATTTATTTATAGAGGTTAACCCTTCCACCTGGATGATGCTGTTGGTATCCAGGGGTACTCTAAATTCACGGTTTTTGACTTACCGTTACTGCTTGTGTAAATTGGCCTTGATGATTTTGTTCCTTTATAACACTGTCAACTGGATCAACTAACATATAACTAGGGTAGCTGTTTTTTTTATCAGTTTAAAGTAGTTACATTGTAAAAAAATAATTTAATAATTTATGAAATATTGTATAATTGAATATTGTTAAGCATTGTTGTTGGAGCATTGCTTCCTGTTCATGCATGATATGTGTTATGAATGTAAAAACTATTATTATCAAATTACTTATGACATGCACTCCATTAGAATAGCTGGCTGGAGGCTCACCATATTTTGTTAGTTCCTCTCAAGAGACTACTTTTCCCCTAGGACTTCCACTCCCATAGTAAACTTTATTGCTGGTAATGAGCTTCCCTATGATTTACCATTGAGTCATTGATAATAACACCATCTACCATTGCAGTGAATTTTTATTTGTCGTGTATTCTTTACAGCTGATACTGCTATTAAATAGTCATTGTGGTTTTGAAATTATTATATATTACTCATTAGGCAGGGATAATAAATTAAAACTTACAAATTCATTAGACTTTTTTAATATTCAATTCACTATTAAACTTGTTGGTCATATTACCCCTTTTATCATGGGCATGCTCACTTAAGGATACAAGCCATTATATAAATAAATTTAATGCAATATTTGTTTTCAAATGGTTACGGTTATGGCAAAGAGGTGAAGAAGATCAAAGTAGCTTGTACTTGTTATGTTATAAGGGATCTGCCTATTGATATGGGTTGCTGAATATTGGCCTTGCTGTTGTCTCTTCTCATCAACAGGGTGAATATGCACTCAGCGCCTAGAACAACAACTGATTTAAGAGTCCATCAATTAGGTCAAGAGGCGGTGCAATCGCACATTAATAATAGTAGTATCTTTGTTTTTGTAACTGTAAATCCTGTTCATGTAAAACTGAAATATATACAATACTATATATAGTATAGAAAAACAAAGTAATTTAAATAAATGTATATAAATTAGACCAAAAGGAAGACGGAAAACAACATGGATGGCAAACATCAAAAAGGAAACATGCGGACCTATACACATACTTGCTAAAAATGTACAGAGTGGCAAACACAAGTGAGACACGCAAACGACGGCTAGCGTTTAAGATGATGATGATATAAATTAAATAACCAACAGCCAAAAAAAATGTTTTTATGATCCTTACAGTATTACCATGTAAGGAAACCTTTATCTGAAATTGTTTTTTGTTATATTATTTTCAGCTGTGGGATTTTAGGTTTCCCTAAAATATAGTTTTGAAAAAGAGCAAGTCACCTTAAGATTTAAAAAAAATCGCAATAAAAATAAATTGATTGATGTGCCCGGTGATCTTTCTTTATGTGTTGACATATATTGTACATTTATATGCAATTTCGTGCACACACCTTGACCGAACCAAGTCATTATGGTAATTGCAATGACACAGGCTTTTTCAGTGTTTTCATATTTTTATTTTGATATGATTGCAACTTGTATATATTTTTTCATTTATGTTTTATTTATTTTTTTTTATTTTATATTTTTTTTTATTTTGAATTTCTTCTTTATACTGGACTTCAGTAAAATATTTGTCTCCCAGTGTACCAAGTTTATCATACTCATGTGCAATGTATTTTTACACCAACCAACCAACCAACAAGTGTTCTATGTCCCATCCAAGGGACGGGACAGCAAGTGTATCTTGTCTAAGGAAACAGGTCTCGAACCCATGCCTCTCACATGCTAGTCTGATATCCCTTACCATTATGCCATACTGCTCTGTCTACTAAAGTGAAAAAAAAATTTTGATTTGCAAATAATGTAGACCTGTTAAGCTCTGTCTACACTAACTTTATGTGACAAAAAAATGTGATGTGCCCATATATGGACATGATAATGTCATATCACTACCATATTTGGGCTTACTGTATCACTACCATATTTGTGCATATCACACATTTTTTGTCAAACTAGTTTGATAGTGTAGACAGAGCTTAAGATGTATAATGAAGACAGCGTGGAAATTGCATTAAAACGAGTTACCTTTCTTGACAGTTCCTTGTTTCACTATTATAGCGTATATGCCATAAGAAATACATTACATAGCATGCAATAGGGACTATTTCATTATTAAAGAAAGTTACAGTTTAACTGGAATTTGATGCAATTACTTTACATTTAACCTACATATAGGTCAGGGCATGGTCCCCGAAACATTCACCATTATTAAATAAGAATCTCCTGGGTTCATATCATTTGCTTGTACCAGGCAGTTTCTTCTCAATTTTGTTAAAGCTAGAGAAAAAGGTAATTATATCTTTAAAGAGAAGATGAAACTTCTTAGGAATTTATGTATTAGAAAAAATCTTCTAAATCTGCCAGCTTAAAGTACAACACAGTAGTTTTAATACAAATTTACAGTATATGCTCAATATCAAAAACAAAATGTCTCCATAAATATTTGTGGAAAACATAAGCAGATCTTTGCCGTCAACAACATACATGTAATTACAGTATGTCACTCAGTATAAATAATGATTTAGCTTTCACTGCCCAAATTCGAAGTTTTCTCAATTTGGGCGTGAACATTTTGTGACAGCCCATCATGGAGTGCCCGAAATTGATTGACAGAGTGTGAAATAATATTGATTTTCATAATTAAAATGCAATGTCATTGAGACAAAGAAATATTTTAGCCACAGTAGTATCATTCAGCAATGAGAAACCATTTCTTTTGTAAAACATCCTGACAGTTTTCAGTAGTTGGCTTTAAATGACAGGAGATGTTTCTAACACATGGCAACAATTTCTTGTTTTGCTTGATTTATGTCATTTTTATTAATGTAAATAATTTCTTTTCTATTACTGAATGTGTTGGTCCAGTTTGAAACCCTTGTGGAAAGCTTATAGACCACACATAACAGTGAAGCCTTATACTTCCATGATCTAGATTTGTTATTTGTATCTAACCCATCAATATGAAATATTTATTAATTAATTTATAGTAGTAGTAGTAGTAGTATAGCTAGAACCCCTCCTTTATGATACCATATTAATGGGGACACTTTCCCATGAAATTAACAAGTGGTATGTTTTAATATTACCAACCCTATTCAGAGGACACTTTGATAAGTTCTAAAGGCATCCCCTTAATATGAGTTCAACTAGTTTTTTTATCATCATACATTTATCTCTTTTTGTGTTAATATAAAGATTTCTATTTAATAAATGTATCAAATAATGCAACTGTCAAAAGGTATTATAAATTAAATTGTATGTGAATGTACAGTAAATTATTTTAGTTAAATTTTTTATACTCTAAAATGTCGACATTGATTATCTGAAAGCTCTGTCTACCCTATCAAACTAGTTTGACAACAAAATTGCGATGTGCCAATATATGGTAGTGATATGACATCATTGATAGTGTATACAGAGCTTTAGACAAAATAAAAGTAAACTGTATAATTGAGGGGGCTATAACATAGCAACCCCAGTTTGGCAATTGTTATACACTGCATGCCTACGGCAAAAGCAATCGCATACCAACATGTTTTATCTAAGTGGTAATACATTTACAATTATTATTTGTGAAGTGATGATGGTAGAATGATGGTGGTCATAGAATCATATTGCACGCCTGAAGACAGGCAAACCGTGGTCACCAAATCCAGCGCATACCAACATGTTTATAAGAGTTTTCAGTCATCATTTTAATAATAGTTATTAATATTGCCTCTTTCATGTGCCAGTGACACCTGTCAGACATTAAGAACAACAATATTATTGGCTGCCGTAAATTGTACAAATTGAACAAGGACGTCGCCTATGGTTGTCTATTACGTGACTAGCTTACCTGGATGAACCGACATAGGCCTTTTCCCCTTCAAGGGGAGAACATAACCGAAAAGTAACATTTTATTCATGAACTCCCCTCCAAGACAGTGGTATCGCCCATGCGCCACGCCCTCAGGTGGGCGGCAACGCCCATGCATACCTCACCATTTCTTTTCGAGACGTCGAAACGTTAACACGTTCCGACAACAGAGGAGAACAATAGAACCTATTGTGTTTGGACATACTTATAGTATTGTGCGAGACTGAGCCTAGCTCTGCCGTTGGAGTGGATTATACACGAAAGATCTGTTTTGTTGTGTGAGCAGCTACTGCTAGAAGCTAAAGCAACGCTACTCACGTTAAACATATCTGCCAACGAAGCTAAGTATCATAGTTTCGGCCGTTATCCGTGGGATTTCGGTCTGGTTTTTGTGTGCTAACTGAACATCGCTAGCCAAGACCCGGTGCCGGGTTTCCTTGGCCGATTGTTGTGGGCTATACGTGTGCTAGTCACCATGCCCAAGATGGCTTGTGTTGCGTGCGGGGGGCCTCGTGCCACGATAAAGTGGGATAAACATACGAAATGTTTATCCTGTAGGGATTGCAGCCAAGCCGATCCGTGTGAAGTGTGTGTCAGGTGGCCTCCGGCGCGATTCGCCGCTCTTCCAGCACGCGCTGAGAAGACCTCGCCTATACCTGAGTCTTCCGCGGAGGCTCCGCCGTTGCCCCCGATCCCGGTAATTCCGCCGCCGATCCCGGTAATTCCACCGCCAATCCCGGTAATTCCGCCGCCGATTCCAACTGTTACACCGCCGTATGTTGGTCAAAATACGTCAGGTCAAGCTCCTGCGGAGCAACAATTCGACTTGTCTCCCGCCTTTCTACAGGCGGTCGCGGCGGCCGTACGGGCGCTGCCTAAGGATGGCCCTCCGCCGGTGCCATACATGCAGCCACCTCCGACTGTCCTTCTTCCCACGCCGGAACCTGAGGACGTTGACATGGAGGACGATGAGGCACTTGTGTCTTTCTCTGATTGCGACGACAGTGCGGGGGCACCCGGGCTCCAAACGTTGGTAAACCGTGTAGTACCGGCGGTGCTATCTTACCTCGGGGTAGACTACGCGTACAAGGAGGCTACGCCGCTTCCGGAGTACAAGCGCTTCACGACGTTCGGGGTACGCACTCCAGTGCGTCACGCGCGAACGAGCCCAATCGTTCCACTCGAGCCTGAACTGCTAGAACGATTGGAGAGCGTGGCCCGGGAACCGCCGCGACGGCCCGCGCCGGCCGAGTTTGCTACGGTATTCCCGGTCCCGCCGGCGCACTTTGAAGAAGTGCTTCGCTCCCCACCTATCCCGGATGCCGCGAAGGGGAGAGCGCGGGAGGACCAGGGTCTGGAATCGACTAGAACTGTTTTCCTTGACCCCACGGCTGCTAAAACCGAGGAGGCCCTCACTGCTTGTGATAAGGCAGCGCGTGAAACACTCCGCGTGCTCTCGATGGCGGGATACCTGCTCTCATTCTTGGCAGACCCGGAGCGGCCAAAAGAACTTGATCCGGGCGTGATCACGCTACTGCAGCAGATCACGGGACTTGCAGCCGACCAGCAAGCGTCAGTCGCATTAACAGCCAATGCCGCACGCCGAGTTAATTTGCTGCAAGCGACGGATATCGCGCCCGGCCATCATAAACGCTTTACTACCGTTGAGTCGTTTCGGTCTACGGACCTATTCTTTGGCACGTTCTCCCAGCGGGAGGATAAATGGGCGCGCGAACGAGAGGTTCGTAGGGAAACGCGCGCGCGCTTCCCTCAGAAGCGTGTTGCTTCTCAATCACGATCTCAAAGGGGCCCCCCGCGGGGGCCACCTCCGCCACCTCTCCAGCCGGCTCCGGTGCGTCCCACGCATCAACATGTACCACCTCAACCTGCTGCGCAGGCCACAGGTGCGTCTTCTTCACAGCCCTTTCGCGCTAACCCCACCCGCGGTGGGGCATCGAGGGGCCGTCGTCGCGATCGACGACGATACGCGCGGCGTCGATGATGCAAGGGGACGGTCCACTCCCAGCGGGGGGAGTGGACGGTCCACTCCCAGCGGGGGGAGTGGACGAGTGGGGGGTCGCCTCCGCGAGTTCGGAGGGGCGTGGGACTCACTCCTACAAGCGGACAGTTGGGTCTGCGCGACCGTACAGGAGGGCTACCGTATCGAATTTACAGCAACCCCGGTGCCGGGGACGATAAGCCACACTCGGATCCCGAGCGATCCACAGATGCGCGGCGCCCTCCTGGACGGCGTTTCCGACCTTTTACGCAAGGGCGCGGTCGTTCCGGTCGACGCTCGACACGCCCCACCAGGACACGAGTCTACGATGTTCCTGGCTCGCAAATCCTCCGGCGGATGGCGACCGATACTAAATCTCAAGAGTCTCAACAAGCGCTACATCCGACCAGCCAGATTCAGAATGGAGACGCTCTCCACGATTCTGCTTGGCCTGCGACGAGGAGACTGGGCAGCCTCAATAGATCTCAAGGATGCGTACTTCCATGTACCCATCTTCGAGGCCGATCAGCGGTGGCTGCGCTTCCGCATAAGCAACCAAATTTACCAATTCGTAGCACTCCCGTTCGGGCTGTCGACAGCCCCACGGGTCTTTACGCGTGTCGTTCGGGCGCTGGCAGCGTTCCTGCATCGACACGGTATCCGTATACACATGTACTTAGACGATTGGTTGGTTGTGGCCCAGTCACGAGATCAGTTGCTGCGCAACATAGATTTCGTCCTCGACGCCACGGAACGAGTAGGTTTCTTAATCAATCGGGACAAGTCGTGCCTGCTCCCGACTCAGTACCCGCAATACCTTGGAGCCCGGATCAATCTGAACACATGCGTGGCTCACCCGACCGCAGCGCGAGTGGTCTCGGCGCAGGCAGCTCTGGCCGGTCTGCTCGCGAGTTCGGCTCCAACGGTATTCGACTGGCTCAGGACTCTGGGCTTCCTCGCCAGCTTCGTCGACCTACTCCCATTCTGCCGTCTCAGAATGAGACCGTTGCAGATCCATCTGCTAGCGTTTTATCGACCCGCGTCAGACTCTATCGACAAAGTGGTGCCGGTGTCCCCATTCGTGGCGACACACATTCGTTGGTGGCTAAACACAAAAACTCTCACTGCCGGCCGGTCGTTCGTCAGGTCCACGCCAGACATACGAATTACTACCGATGCCTCCGAAACCGGATGGGGAGGACACTCGGAGACGCAGCACGCTTCCGGCCTCTGGTCTCACAGCGAGGCCCGTCACCACATCAACATTCTGGAGCTATGGGCGGTGCAGCGCACGCTAAAAGCTCTCAAAGCGTCAGTGCAGGGCCGTCATGTGCTCATTCGGTCCGACAGTACCACCGTCGTGGCCTACATAAACAGAGAGGGCGGCACGCGCTCGCCAACACTCTGCTGCCATACGTGGACATTAATTCATTGGTGCATCGCGCACAAAATAACATTAACAGCAGCCCATATAGCGGGCCGGCTAAACACAGTAGCGGACGCGCTATCAAGGCCTCTGCTTTGCCCGACGGAATGGCAACTCTCGCCGCGTATAGCCACCCTCATCTTCCACCACTTCGGGCGGCCGCTCGTAGACCTTTTTGCGACAGCGCGGAACACTCAGCTTCCGACCTACTGCAGCCGGTTCCAGGAAGCCCAAGCGTGGCAGATGGACGCCCTGTCCATCTCGTGGGACGGTCTCTGGGCGTATGCGTTCCCACCGATCTCTCTCCTCCCGCTCGTGTTGTCGCATGTTCATCGCCATCACTGCCGGGTGCTCCTAGTGGCTCCATACTGGACGCGCCAGTCATGGTTCCCACTCCTCTACAGCTTACTGTACGACCACCCCCTGCAACTACCGGTCCGTGCGGACCTTCTATCGCAGGGCAGAGCACATCTCTCACTAACAAACATCCGATCCCTGCGCCTGACTGCCTGGCCATTGTCAGGGATCGCCTCCGAGAGTCTGGCATACCAGATGGCCCGGCCGCCCTGGCGGCCAAGTCCCGACGAGAATCGACGCTAACAGTGTACAATAGCCGTCTGAAGCACTTCTTCCGGTGGTGCGCCGAGAAGAACACGGACCCCAGGACTGCGTCTCTGGGTCTTATCTGTGACTTTCTTTTTTACCTGTTCAATTCAGGGTTGCAACCCCGCACGATTGCAGGTTACCGGTCGGCCATCGCGGCCATATTGCCGGCGCTTCCCGACGGTTCGACGATCTCTAACTCTTCTGTCATCACGCACCTCTTGCGAGGCATGCATCATGAGCGTCCTCCTTCGTCGGTTCTCCTCCCGCGCTGGGACATCAACGTCGTACTCTCTGCACTCACCCGCGCCCCCTTCGAACCATTACATAATGCCTCTCTTTATAATCTCACCCTCAAAACGGCGTTCCTGGTTGCAGCGTCATCCTGTCGACGCCGGGGTGAGTTGCATGCTCTATCGCTAGAGCCCGGCCATATTAGGTTCGAACGCGGTGGCGTGCGGCTAACTTTTCGCAGGGGGTTTCTAGCAAAATCGCAGACGTTGCATCACTCGCCGCCCGCGATCTTCATCCCCACCATAGCTGCCTCTTCTTCTGTCCGCGAGGACAAACTCTGGTGCCCGGTGCGGGCCTTAAAGTTTTACGTCCATCGGACCAAGGACGTACGAGAAAAGCTCTCTCACCTCTTCTGCGTCACAGTCCCGCCATTCGGTCCGGCATCAAAGGCCACCATAGCTAGGTGGATCATCGCCGCGATCCAGGCAGGCTACTCGGCGTCTCAAACACCTCCACCTGCACACATGCATCAGGTACGGGGTATGGCTGCGTCATGGGCCCTGTTCTCGGGTGTTCCGCTAGCAGACGTACTACAAGCAGCATGGTGGCGATCGCACACAACGTTCACAGCTTTCTACCTCCAAGACCTCGCTCAAAACATGGCACCAGTAGCACACGCTGTGCTGAAGCCACAGTAAACAGGTATGTTGATCAAATTACCTCTTCTTGTCAGCCCACCACCGACTAGATGCCTAGTCCGGTGCTATTCTGGCCTATGTCGGTTCATCCAGGTAAGCTAGTCACGTAATAGACTACACAAACCAAGAGTGGTGTTGGTAGTCTATGAGTGATAGCTTACCTGGATGAACAACCCTCCCTCCTCCCCACTTGACAAGCGTCTCGTGGAATGGTGAGGTATGCATGGGCGTTGCCGCCCACCTGAGGGCGTGGCGCATGGGCGATACCACTGTCTTGGAGGGGAGTTCATGAATAAAATGTTACTTTTCGGTTATGTTCTCCCCTTGAAGGGGAAAAGGCCTATGTCGGTTCATCCAGGTAAGCTATCACTCATAGACTACCAACACCACTCTTGGTTTGTGTATTTTAGAATCTTACTTAAATAAATGTGACTTTTAGAATGTTATGTTGACAGAAAGTACATACTCAATATGTTTACATTTGGACTTCTCACAATGTGAACCTGATATTAGTAGTGTCTTAATTAAGACATTTTTTGTCTACATCATAGATCATAAATGCAATGTTCTTCTATCAAGTGTAATACTCTACATTATATGATGAATTTTGCACTAAAAGACCAATAAAACACATTAAATGCTTGCAATACAAATTCACCTATGTATTAGGTTATATTTTGCTTTAAGACGTATTTTCCCTCAAAGGGCCTCTTAAAAGTGCTTAGGGGCCGTTACCCCTTGCATTACGCACTGCACTGATCACATGTGAACTATTCTGTAATACTGCATAATGGTATATATCCACCATCAAGTCTTAATTAAGTAAAGTCGTCATCTTTTTCTGTATCCTTCATTTACTTCCTATGTTTTATTATGTCCTTGTGTGTTTAGCTTTATTGGTTCTTGGTCTCTGTTCTCATTCTGCATCCTATTAATGTTAATGGATGCTATTTGTTGACAGCTACAGTACTTAACTTTGGTTAAAAGTAAGTTTACAATTAAAAGTGTTTTCAGCATCACCAAGTAATGACCCAACAAATGGAAAAGTTTAACAAGTGTGCTGAAAGGAAACGAACATTGTGTTCTATCTTACATCGACATAAATGAATTGAATAAATAAAATATTAAAATTGTTTTTTTATCGATAACTACTTGAAATTTGTTTTCAGATTATTAAACCTCTCTGCAACCTGAATATAAGTACATATAAAAAATTGATGAACACCTGAAAAGGAAATTTTATTTTATTTTATTCAATCAAAACCAACAGCGATAATTACCGCCACTATTCAGGTTTGAAACATAAAACAATACAACATCAAAAACAGTTAAAAACAATAAAATCACCATTAATGTAGCTTAAGTATGAACAGCGTTGGTGAGCATCCCATGGTTTGAAAGAGGCGCAGGATTGGTGAGTGCATGGTTTAAGATGAAAGAGATGGAGTTATATGAAGTTATATACAGCTATTATTATATGTACAAAAAAAAGCATGTGTTTTTTCAAATATTTCTTGTTTTGGACTTTTTTAGTTTATTTTGTAGACACTACAAATGGCAATCATCAATTATTTAAACAGGATATAAAGTATTGAATTGAACTTCTTTAGTATAATATGCTATGCATCCTACATACTGCATAACTCAAGTTGTAAACAAATCCGGCTATTTATTAAGCTTCAATGCCATTCCATAATTTTTCTAAAGTACCATCTAAACTTTCCTGGTATTTGTCCAAAAATTCAATTCAATTAAGAATCGCAGCCAAACGTTAATGGAGCGAACATGTTCAGCGTACAGTGTGTCCGCTGCCTAGTGTTTTTTTTTTGCCATGCAGTGTTTCATACTCTGCAGTGCTAAAAAAATATTTATTTAGGGTATAAAGCCAAGTTTAACCCTGTCAATGTGTTTTGAAGTGGAGCATATAATTTTTTATTTTATTTCATCATCCTACAGTGGATGTACAAGCAAAAAAATAACAAGACAACATAGATATTACTGACATTATGTTATAATATTATTATATATCTATATAATTTTCTTAATTAAATAATATTAATATTACCTAAACTACCATATAATTTTAATCTGGGGGATTCGAACCATAATCACTCTGGCTAGGCAATCATATTGCTAGACCTCTGGAGGTTGTGGGTTCAAGTCCCATCCGAGAATTACTTGGTAAGTTCAGTATAATTTAATACTATGGCAAACTATCTAACTTATCTCTCTGACACAAAAGCTACTAAAGTAATTTAAATGATCATAATTAGCATTTTAATAAAGGACCTTAATTATAAAACATTTATCTCTTTATTTTTTTTTTTGTGGGGATGGGGTTGGTTGAAAAAATCTTTTGAGAATTATCAATATAGTAGGTCAACAACCGTGTTATGATAGCGAGCCAAGAGCTCCGTCCCCTGTTGTTTTCTCCCCTGGGGAATGCCCTTGTAATGACAAATTATAAGGGGGTGAGGATTTCCTGTTTGTTTATAAAGATCCTCTTGGAAACCATCCACAGTCGCGATGTTTCATGCTAAAATAGGAAAAAAAGGTGATATAGTGTCGCTACGATTTCCCAGACGATGCAGTATTTAAGACCCATGGGTCTGTGACGGAATTAAATTACTAATTGATTAATTGTATTTTGCTTTTACAGTCAGGGAGTATTGTAGATGGGTTTTAAAAAGCTTTGCTAGGTTAAGAAATGCTTTATCAAGCTGAGAAAAATCGATATCATAACATCATCGATGAAATGTCGATTCAACTTAATATTGGTAAAATGATAAAGAATTTGGAACACATGGAGTTTCATCCACATAATACTTTACAGAAAAAATTAAAAAGTCTAATGGTGAACAACAACATAAGAAAGACAATAATTGTAGAGGCATGGGGTAGTTTTTATTTTAAGAGGACTGATATTAAAGGTTTCTCATTAAATTTAAATAAACAATAACATAAACAACAATAATTATACTACAATAACTAAAATAAAACAATGCAAAATTATTATACTAAACAACATTCAGATTATATAATCATTATTTAAAATACAGCATCTCTAAATTTATATTGAACCAAATGAGCAATAACATTGCCCTTAAAACACTTTTGAATTACCTTGAGCAACTAAAACTTACAGGTGACACCATTTGATTTTGATACCAAGTGATTAAAAGTGAACAAAAAGAGATTACAATAATTACAGTGTGGATATATTTCAATAACACACATCATTATGTTTGTATTTATATCGAGTGGTTTCATGATTGAATCTTGGAACAGCCTGTAGCGGTATTTACTGGTGATCCTGTTTGTCTGTTAATGGTTTACTGAAATCCAAACTACTTTGCTTGTATTGAATATCTGTCCACCATGAACAACTGGCCCAGATTTAAATACAATATGTATCATACGTTTTTAGACCACACATGTTCACTTCTTTCCTAATGGAAAGGGGCGAGATCAAGTTAAGGTGAAAAGTTAAAACTTTACTGATATTTTCTTTAAATTGTTTATGATAATCAGTAATCTAGGTCACTCTGAAATAAAAGATGATTTCAATAATTTTAAAGTACAAAAATGTAAAATGTATTATTACTGGTCCTCAAGTTTAACTGGAAACTGAGGAAATTCGGATTAGGCCCTCCACGTACCTACGGCAGCCAGCAGTGCAGCGCCTACCAGATCAGCACACCGGGAGACGATCCCCTACTCTTTTCGAATAATGTACCAAGTTCTTTAACGTGCACTGTTAAGTACAAGGGACCAACGGCTTTACATCCCATCCGAAGGACGAGGCAATGAGAGTAAAGCATCTTGCCTAAGGATGCAATTAGTATGGTACAGATAACCTCGAACCCATGCCTATCACATGCTAGTCCGATATTACCATTACACCATGACTCTCTGGTGTATATACAGCACCCGCCGCTATTTCTAGACGGTCTCCCATCCAGAACGCAACCGGGCCCAACGTTGCTTAACTTCGGTGATCTGACGAGAACCGGTGTTTCAATGCAGTATGGTCAATCATGACTTGCAGTAGAATTTTAAAAAGTGGGTTGCCTTGTGTAGTCAAGGTTTGAGGTAGTTTTTAAAGAACAAATCACAGCTGTCGTCACAGATGTTGTGTTTAAGTTTTTAGTAGCTAGACAGAAAATTAACTTTAAAATGTCCACACAATTTGTTTGTGTCTCATAATGATGTTGTTGGTTTTAACAGTGATTTGCCTGAGACAGTCAGATATCCACTTTGTATGATAATAATTTGATGGGCACTGCCACTTTGTTACTAAACGTACCTTGTTTGTTTTTCGTGATATGTTAATGATGTCACAAATGGAGTTATCTTTAATATAGACTGAAATATTAAATTGCACGCCCTCTGTTGCTCTCTTCATTTTTCCAAGAATTTCGCCCAGTTTTATTTTGTCAGTTACCTATGATGATTTTTGGTAAATATTTTGTTACTTTCCTTTTATTTAATTTTTTTGCATAAAAAAATATAAATATTAAAAGAATATTTTTGCCATTTAAAATGTCATTATCACTGGATAATTTACTGAAAATAAGGCTAAATAGCACATGATTACTGTTGAATAGTTTAATATCTGTGTTGATCAGGTAGCAAAACTAAGTGATTCAAGTCCAACAAGGTACCTCAATGATGATGAAATGTGTAAAGGATATAATTAATGTAATTCATCTGCCATTCTCTTAGAAACAATATGGTGGTGCTCAGAAAGTTATCAAAGTTATCTCACATTGCAGGATTAGTTAATTAAGATTACTAGAAACCTACCTCAACAATTCTTCACCTGTTAACATTAACAATGACTTGACATTTATTGCATTATAATGTTGCCTAGGGATTGTCACTTACCATTTGGTGTTGATGTGACATCATGAGTGTAATGTCACTATGGATTATGTGATAATGCATATAACATGTTTTAACATTGTAGTGCATTGATTGAAATATTCTCTTCCCAGGTATCAAAAAGGTTTTTTTAAAGGTCATAATTAGGTGAGGGCTTTCGATGTGTTTTACCAGGGGCGAGTGAAATTACATTGTAATTGAAATTCCATCTTTTCTCTTTTTTTACAAAGCTATTTAGAAATAGAAATAAGTGACACATTTTTGACAATAGTACATATAATAGTATAATAGTATAATAATACAAAATAGTATAACTGCACATATCCACCAAAATGCTCAAGGTGCTTGTGGAAAACCAAGGGAAAACTAATCCGTAAACCTAAAAAAATAGACAAAAAACTCACATAAAGTTGCATTCCTTTTACCAGCAATTTAAAATGCATATATCATCTTTAATATTCAGCTAGTTAGTTATAGATATATAAAACAATAATTATGCTAAGTTTCTTGCTAAAGGCCAATTTACACAGACGAGCGGTAACGGTAATAACAATATATTATCTATGTTTAAATTCCTTGACCATTTACACACAACACGGAGTGGACGGGCAGTTTCCGCTCAGGATAGATACAGTTTTTATGTGGGACAAGCTTTACAAAGAAACAAGATTTCCCATTGTCATAGGCCTTCATGTTACTGTATATTTTTTTGTTTTTCGCTCTTTAAAATGATTGCTTTATTTTGTAAGGATATTGTATTGGTAAATAATCTTTAATAAATTTCTATTTATAGAAAGTTGGATGTGATGGTGTTCTTAGTTCTGGTCTTGAATATGACAAATGCGGTGTATGTGACGGCCACAATACAGCTTGTGAAGTTCACACAGGAACGTTTAATAAAGTTACAATGTCCGTGGGTTATAATGATATAGTCACCATACCTGTAGGAGCTATGTACATAAATATAACAGCTGCTAAGAGCATGAATTACCTTGGTAAGTTACAATAACATTTTTCATTGTCCAAAAAAATTGTATATTTAACACCATTTTCAACTAGAATATAATGGGTTTTTTTTACACACTTAAATAGCTTAAATATAAAAAAATATTCTTTTATTTAATTAATGTAATGGCATTATTGTCACAGGAGCACTTGTGTAAAAATGTATCAAATTTAAGCAAAAATAAATAAAAATATAAACAGCTGTAAAATTATTGTATACAATTCATTTCATTGATTTTGTTAAAAGATTTAATGAGGTTGAGATAGTAAAAAAGAGGCCACGCACTTCTATGCATTTGGAAAAAAACGCTAATTTTTTATCTTATTAATTCTCATTTGTATTTATTTTTTCAGCACTAGCAGACACAAATGGTGAAACCTACATCAATGGTAACTGGCATATAGATACAAACGGTAACTACCCAGCTGCAGGCACAATGTTCCAATACAAGAGAGCATCTGTTACAGCTGGATCTGGACAACAACTTATAGCAGAAGGTCCTACTGATAAAGATCTTATAGTTCAGGTAGGTAGAATATAGAAAGTATTATACAAGAACTATACTAGAATCTTTGCTCGCATGCATCATACTATAGATAAATACTTATTATAGTCTATCTTCTACTTTTTCAGCTGATATTTCAAAAAACTAATCCTGGAGTTGAATATGAATATGTTATTCCAACTGAAACTCTACCTACTACTGTCAAGCCAACAACAACCACTGAAACTGATGCTCCTCTAACAACTTCTCTGCCAAAAAATAAACATGAGGTAACTGTATTTCATTTAGGCTCTTATTAGTTATTATAGAATAATAATTCTTTGTTTCAAATGTTTTCATTGTTGCTTACTGTATAGTGTAAGTTAAGCCAATGATTAATAAGACACCTGCATTGCATATTTCTGTGTAAAATATTATCACATAGACTCACAAATCACAAACTACTTTTTTTTATTAGATTATTTATACCTTAATTAAAAATTATAATTGTGTATATCTGTCATTCTTTTACAGGAAATAGACAGTAACCCTAGTAGAACAACTTCTACAAACCAACAGAATTCTAGATCACATAAAAAAAAGAAAGGCAACAGAAAAGGACAGCAACCAAGAACATCTACAGGGTCACCGGCAGTGGCATCACCTGTAAAGCCAAAAAATAATAAACAAAAACAGGATGATATTGGATTAACATCTCCTGTTTTACCTCCTAACCTTGGACCCAATGCAAGAACTCCAATAGACAGTGGTGGTTTATGGCCAAATGGTAACAAACCAAAAATAAACACGCAGACAAGCAATACCCCTGTTCCTGATGCACAAAAGGTGACTGAAATGCCAGATTCTACTACAGAACAAACTACACAGGAATCAAACAGAAGACATCATCACTTTTCTAATGATGACACACCAATTGATGTACAGGCTGAAGAAAGCAAAGCAGCAGCAGCTGTGCTTTCAGAAAATACCAAAACAATTGATGAAACAAAGACTGTGCAAGAAATTGTGCCATCACCTTCTGGTGTTGTTGAGTCTGGAAGTTCACAACAGGAAGTAGATAAAACAAAAGATAAAAATATTGATCCTCCATTTGTTGATTATAGTGAAACTACACCCAAACCAATCAAAGCTGATGATGCATCAGCAAATGGTGATGCTTCTCCAACTGTAGGATCTAAGATCACACCAAAGAATACATATAAATCGGAAAAAGTATCAACAACTGAGAAAACATTTTTTAATAGAAAGACATCAACATCTGAAAGACCATCTCGAAACTCAGATAGATTGGCATCAGAAAGAATTCCACCTAGTACTCTGGAAGATAGACTTGGTAGCAATGGAAATAATCCAGAGGAAGCTGAACCCTCGCCTGCCACACCTGATCACAATGCATTAAATATTGCAGATTCTAACAGTAAAGAATCTTCACATGGTACTAGCCGTTCTTCAGGAAATCCATATTATCCTAATCATGAAGACTCACTTCCTTCTGGATTGTTACCAAATGGTAAACCAAAGGTGATTAATCCTTACAAACCAGGATTCATGATTCCAAATACTCAGGCACGTGATGGTAATCCGTATAGGTCTGGAAATGGACAAACAGATGCTCTATCTGAAGAGAATCCTCAAAGAATTCCAGAAACACAGGGTTACCAACAGAATGGTGGATATCCTCAAAGCAGTGGCTATCAACCAAATGGCGGTCGTCCACAAAATAGTGGTTATCAACCAAATGGTGGTTACCAGCAAAATGGCGGTACTCAAACAGGTGGCTATCAACAGAATGGTGGTTACCGACCTAATCCTAATAGTGGATTTCCACAAAGTGGCAGTACTCAAAATGGTGGCTATCAACCGAATGGTGGTTACCGACCTAATCCTAAAGTTGGATTTCCACAAAGTGGCAGTACTCAAAATGGTGGCTATCAACCGAATGGTGGTTACCGACCTAATCCTAATGGTGGATTTCCACAAAGTGGCAGTACTCACAATGGTGGCTATCAACAGAATGGTGGTTACCGACCTAATCCTAATGGTGGTATTCCACAAAGTGGCAGTACTCAAAATGGTGGTTACCAAACAAGTGGTTCTCAAAATGGTTACCAACCAAATGGTGGTTCACAAATTGGTGGTTACCAACCAAATGGTAGATTTCCACAAAATGGTGGTTACCAACCAAGTGGTGGTGGTTCTCAAAATGGTTATCAACCAAATGGTGGTGGTTCTCAAAATGGTTATCAACCAAATGGTGGTGGTTCTCGAAATGGTTATCAACCAAATAGTGGTGGTTCTCAAAATGGTTACCAACCAAATGTTGGTTCTCAGCAAGGGGGTGGACGGTACAACCATAACCCATCAAATACTGATGCTGGAAGTGGATTACCTTATGGAGGCTCACCAAATGGTGGAGCATTCCCAAGTAGCAACCGCGGACCGTCAACTGACGATACCACAACTGGCAGTCCTGATGGTGAACAAGAGCGGCAAGAAATGCCAGTTGTGAATCCATTAAAAACTGGAAATGTTGGAACTGAGGATGCCACTTATCTTTGGCAAGAGGTCGGCCTTTCAGATTGTTCTGTCACTTGTGCAGGGGGTAAGGACTCTTTTATTTATGCATACAAAGGACATCAATGATTGTTATACCCCTGTGTTTGGATAAACCTAGTGCTATATTAACAACTACTAGCAAACAAAACTAATATTGAATTCATTTTTCCAGGTACCCAACACAAAGTAGTAATATGTTTCAATTTGGAAAATGCAAATGAAGCAGAAGATTCATATTGTGATGAGCGGTACAAACCACCAACAAAGACAATCATTTGTAATACTCAACCATGTCCTGCTATGTAAGTATAAATTGGTATATATATTCTCTGAAATGCTCATCAGTTTTGATAGACTGAATGTCAAGACATTTAAATATATTTATTTTATTTTTTATTTTATTTCGTTTTATTTCAGTAGGGTAGCCCTCTCAGTAATAAAATAAAACTGCTCTTCAGAGGGGCCCTACGGCACATTTAAACATAATTTTAAAACAACTTAAACTAAACTTAAACTAAAACTAAACTTCAAAGCATGTTCTCATTATTAATTATAACTTGTTATACCATTTTTAATTATTTTTCGCTGCAACCATCCTATATACAGTAGAAGATCCACTAAATCATTGCAGATACTAAATGAAAAAAAAACATTGAGAATTTGATCTATTTTACTACAGGTGGGAAGTTGGTATGTGGAGCCAATGCAGTAGAACATGTGGACGTGGTATGCAAATGAGACAGGTGATATGCAAACAAAAGAAATCTGCTTCTTTAACAACAATTGTTGACATGAGTAACTGTGATGCCAGTAAGATTCCAGACAAGGTACAAGAGTGCTCAATGGCAAGGTGTACTATGTGGAAGACAGGAAGGTGGCAAACGGTATGTAATATACAGATATTTACTGGGTTAAGGGGCATGGTTTAAAATAAATAAATATTTAAATATATTTAAATATATAATACTGCATTTTTCTTACTGTATTTGTAGTGTTCTGCACAGTGTGGTGATGGCGTACAAAGTCGTGATATAACTTGTATTGATGATAACATGAATCCAGTGGATGTAAGTGGTTGTGACCCTAATTCAAGACCACTGGAATCTATAGCGTGTACAGGGCCACCATGCGATACTAAATGGTTTATTGGTGATTGGCCACGACAGGTATGTTTGGGTATTTGCATTTTTGGATTGGACAATCGAAAAGGAATAAGCACCAACATTTATGAAGAAATTCTGTATAAAAAAAAAACTTTCTTTGCCTGCCTACAATGCAATCATCATTTTAATAGTACCCATGACTAGTTGATTTCAGAATTATTTTATAGACATTTTAAACCTTTTTAAATGTAGAAACAGAAAAATGACATATATATACCTTATTCAATTTAAAATTTAAACAAACATACGGAGTCAACTGATTTGAATATAATTTGTTTACGATTTTTGTTTTCTTTTAAGTGTTCTCGAGAATGTGGTGGAGGCCAGATGGCTAGGGTAACTGTCTGTACTACTGTTGGTCTACATGGTGATATGGGTAGTGGTCAGTGTGACGTTTCATTAAAGCCACGAGAGGTTAAGGCTTGCAATAGTCAACTCTGTGGTGCAAAATGGTTCGCCTCAGAGTGGGGCCAGGTAAGGGTGCCATTCAGAGTTTTTTTACAGAGGCCCTTGAAAACCTTGTGGCCTGCACAGGAGGTTGTTTCTTTGCAACCACTGCACCACTTTAATTCTTGTGACACAGCACTGCCTTTGAAGTAGACAATTGCCAGCAAAATTATTATTATTATATTATAATTATATTTTTAACATTGAAAATATCTCTGATGTAAAATCTCTGTATATACTGAGGTATAATACTTATACTGACTAACTTGTAAATAATGTGGACATGTTGAATAAGGTTGTTTGTCATTGACAAAATGTGAATGAGATAGAGAAACCTGTGTCTCACAGCCCAACTGAGCTGAATTTCACACAGTTGTGGATGACACATGAAACAACTTTCATTCCTTTTAAGGATCCCTTTGTATGGCACAGCTTCCATCAAACAGTGCTCATTCATCTGTCAATCTTACTGAATATACTGTATCAAGTATTTTGTATAAATGATAGTGAATGATACTAACAGTGTTTAATTGAATTTTCAAAAAGAATGTCCAACTATTGCTTCCCATTTCAGTGTTCTGTAGAGTGTGGTGTTGGCATTCAGGCACGTGATGTGATGTGCATAAGTCAAAATATTCCTAAACGAATACTAGATGATAGTGCTTGTCCAGCCCGCTTAAAACCTGCAGAAGAACAGAGATGCGAGTTGACGTCCTGTTCACCAATGTGGTTAAAAACAGAATGGTCCACGGTAAGCCTTTTAAAAACATCTTTTTTTAACTTATTTTATCTTTAATAAAAAATGTATTGTATTAAAAAATTGGAAATGTATTTTATTGTTTTTTATTTATTGAATGAGTAATAAATATCTATCTTGTCAACACTAATTATTATTAAACTTTGTTTTCAAAAAGTACAGTATGGTTGAGAATGTGTCAACGATTCAGCTGGTATGCTACAGAAGACGGTTGAAGCATAACAATTAAAACGTCAAGACATTTTCAACCATACTTTATTTTCTTTTAGACACACATGATATGCCTAAATTTATTTATTTATTTATTGTTTATTCACCATGCAAACCTTTAAACAATATTTCAAAACTGATTATCTTTATTGTTTTATGCAGTGTTCAAAAACGTGTGGTACTGGTAGTCAAACGAGAGAAGTAAAATGTATGTCACACAATATGCAAGCATCAAATGAATGTGATGAAAGTAAAAGACCAGACACACAACAAGAATGTAATAAATTACGGTGTGCACTTAATACACAGCCAAGTGAGTATGATACTACCTTTATATAAATTAACTATTTAGGGATCATTTTAAAATTGTTTTACTGCGGTTACTGCAGTAGCTACATTATGTTTCCCCTTTATAGTTCAAGTTCAAGTTTATTGTTTCACACAATGCAATATACAATATAATACAGAACATGAATTAATAAATATAATTGTGTGTGGAGGACGCATTAAGCATAGGCTTTAAGTTTGGTCCTCCATATAAATAAATATATATTTAATTATAAAAAAACACTTCTTTCTTTTTGTCTAATTAGAGTAGTGTAAGCTATGTTCATACTGAACCGAGCCTGTCTGGTCTGGTGGCCAGATGAACAATTGTTTGAAAATGTTTTGTAGTGTTTAAGAATAGAACTGTAAACACTAAATCATTTAAAATTTCATACAAAATGTATGTGTGTGATCGAAAAAAGTAATGTAGGGCTGACCAAATCAAAGTTAGTGTGAAGAAATTTGCTACCAAATCTTCTGCATATCAAGCAGAAGAATTAAAATTTAGAGAACAAGTAGAATTGTACAGAATATGTAAACAATGAATTTGTTTCTTACGCAGGTTCCACGAAGTGCACAGATCGTTATACATACTGTGATAAAGTTGCTCAAGCACGACTTTGCTCGTATGCCTTCTATAAAAAGTACTGTTGCCATTCCTGCTTTGGACGTAATAGATGATCAATTGTTAAATGAAAGTAAAATATAATGTTAGCATTCGTACCTATGCATGAATAAATCATATGGCTGAGCCCCATAGGAATATAGAACAATATCGTGCAACTCTGTTTACTAGCATTATATATTCACTGAAAATGGTGATATAAGGTAAATTAGCATGCAAAGAACATGTATAATATAGCCTCACATGAAATATTATCCTATAGGATGGCCTACTAAAGATGTCAACTAAGAGGGTTAGTTCACCAAATGTATGCACCTTTTATAGCGTTAGTCTAGATTAAATTATTAGACGATAATATGTATTTATATATAAAATATAAAATAAAATATGCTCTAGATGAATGTACTTTCTTACTATGAATTCAGTAGCAAATTAAATAATAATGTGGTTATATTTCATCTGATATTTCTCATACAGTATTATAATGTAGTGATATAATAAGTAGTAGAGTTATGTCATTTTTAGATTTCAAAAAGAAATATAAAAGATTTCAACGTTTTTGTATTTTGTACATTATATGAATTTTATATATTTTAAAAATCTTGGAACTTGGTTTTCCTTTTTTGATTTGAATTATAAATTGGCAACACTATTACCCCATTGTAGATATATAAATAATGTTCTATTAACCTATTTTGTACATAAAATTGTATAAAGTTATTGATATTATTGGCATTAGGAAAGTAATTTTGTACATTAGTATTATTTGTATTAACTGCTGCAAGCCCTGGGTACCTGACAATGAACTGATGTGGTGAATTTTTAGCTACAAAATAAAATACTATATAAAATGGTATATTTATGCACAAAAAGACAGTCTTTCAAAAGCATATCTAATAGTTATTTAGGTATATTTTCTCAAATTATTTTTCTTGTAAAGAAACAGTGGTTAATTTATCGATCCTCCCGCATAAGCGCATCCCCTCCGCCCCAAACCTTCTGGTATATTGTTTGTCTTTGGTTGCAGCTGAGCACATAAATACCTAAAGTATTATGTACAATAACAATTGATTGCTTTTGTATGAATAGTTAGGTAGTCTATAAATAAATGTTATTTTAAAAACAAGTGTTTTACTTCTGATCTGATAAATTAACTTTTATTTGCTAATTAAGATAAAGGAAGCTTCTCCTCTCTCCTTACTAATTAATGATGTACATAAAATTCCATTTCAATATTATTATTACTGTCACATCTGTACCATATCATCATCTTATAGTGTCATAGGACCACTTTATGTCAAAAAATAAAAAGGTCGAAATTTGGTCATTTTTCGAGAAAATCCCTGTACTATAGTACAGGGATTTGTTTGCAATATTACCCAAATTTTGACCTTTTTGAAATCCAATTAATATGCACTAATATTGCTATATGTGCACGTATAGTACCATATCATCATCTTATTGTGTCATAGGACCACTTTATGTCAAAAAATAAAAAGGTCGAAATTTGGTCATTTTTCGAGAAAATCCCTGTACTATAGTACAGGGATTGTTTGCAATATTACCCAAATTTTGACCTTTTTGAAATCCAATTAATATGCACTAATATTGCTATATGTGCACGTATAGTACCATATCATCTTCTTATAGTGTCATGGGACCACTTTATGTCGAAAAATAAAAAGGTCGAAATCTGGTCATTTTTCGAGAAATCACCCAAATTTCGTCATTTTTTAAATCCAATTAATATGCACTAATATTGCTATATGTGCACGAATAGTACCATATCATCATCATATAGTGTCATGGGACCACTTTATGTCAAAAAATAAAAAGGTCGAAATTTGGTCATTTTTCGAGAAAATCCCTGTACTATAACTGCCCTGATTTACGAAAGGGCATTATCTCAATTTTTTTCAAAATTGAGATTTTTGTCTTACATGACTTTTGAGGGTATAATCTATCATTTAAACTTAACAGTTACTAAAAATTTTTTCTATAAATATTAAAAATATTTAAAAAATTAAAATCAGTTTGGGCATTATCTTTATTCATACCTACAAAAAATTCAGCAGAAAGCATTATCTTAAAAAAACAATACACAACAGGAAATGATCGCTTGACTGCACACTGAAGCAGTAACAATTATCCAATCAGAGGTTGACTTGATGCATGCTAATTAGCACGCTCAAACTATGTTTGTAGATGTTAACTAAAATAAATTGAATCTTTTAATCAAAATATTGTATTTGACAACACTAAAATAAATGTATGCGGATACCAAACTAAAATGGAAGAACATTACTACAAAGGACATTTTGAAGTGCCTATTGAATGAGTAGGCCTAAGTTTATTACTTTTTATTACTTATGTCTTCGTTATTATCCTTGAAAATGTTGAAAATGTAAAAAAAAGTCCAATGGTCATTTGGAGTGTTTTCCAATTGATATTTAAATCAATGTCAAGCAAATTTTGTTATAAAACAATGGCATTGGGAAATTTGTATTTTAGTCTTTTGAATTACATTTTGATTGAATAGAGCTTTTTGGGTGTGGCTGTAAGTAAGCGTATTCATTACATTGAATTCCATTACACTGATTATTCCTTTACAATGACTATTCTATTACATATTAATATATTTGCATAATATTAATAAATTTGTACTTTTTATAGACAACAAAATGTCTCATACCGACTTCTATGCATACCAAAAATTCATGATGTTAAAGAAGTACTATTTTAAAAAGTTGAAACAAAATTAAACCGGAAATGTGAATATATGGATACCAGTTATATGTCAAGAGAGTTTTTAAAGAAAAACAGGAATTCCACAAATTAAAAAAGACAACATAATAAAGAAATTGATTCCACAAACAGAAAACTTTTGGAAAAATCTACCAACTTCAAACGTACGCAATCTGTTAGAAAACGAATAAATATATCAAATACAAAACTTGTAAATATAATGCATAAAGCAATAATCTGTATCAAGAGAGAAAATGCGATAAATCACTGTACATCGAGTTGTACAACAATGGTTGTTTTATGTTTTTGTCATCAAATTTCATGAAATCCTTCCAAAGCGAGCACCACAATCCCGCCCCCCCTAAACCCATCCCCACCCCCACAAACACCCTCCCCACCCCTCGCCCAACAGCCACATGTTACTCCCTCTCATTAACTTTAACCTATCCCTAATGCAACATATTTGTCTTGTGCTATTAGATGTTTTGTAGTGTACATTCTATGTAAATATAGAGATAATGCCTTTTGTTAAATTATCTATTGTTATTAGTTAGTATGAATAATTTACAAGAAGGAATTATCTCAATTTTGACCCCCTAAAAATTAAATTATTAAAATAAAATTCATGTTACATATTTTCTATATATGTACTAATACCTATTATAACTGAAAAACCATTAGTTTGTCTTTAGATTTTTAAAGATAAACTCAAACACGTTTTGCTTATTTACTCAAAACTACATTTTTTGAGATAATGCCCTTTCGTAAATCAGGGATAGTACAGGGATTTTTTGCAAAATCACCCAAATTTCGACATTTTTTAAATCCAATTAATATGCACTATTATTGCTATATGTGCACGTATAGTACCATATCATCATCTTAAAGTGTCATGGGATCACTTTATGTCAAAGAATAAAAAGGTCGAAATTTGGTCATTTTTCGAGAAAATCCCTGTACTATAGCACAGGGATTTTTTGCAATATTACCCAAATTTCGACATCTTTTAAAATCCAATTATTATGCACTAATATTGCTATATGTGCACGTATAGTACAATTTTATCATCTTATAGTGTCATAGGACCACTTTATGTCAAAGAATAAAAAGGTCGAAATTTGGTCATTTTTCGAGAAAATCCCTGTACTATAGTACAGGGATATTTTGCAATATTACCCAAATTTCGACATCTTTTAAAATCCAATTAATATGCACTAATATTGCTATATGTGCACGTATAGTACCATATCATCATCTTATAGTGTCATGGGACCACTTTATGTCGAAAAATAAAAAGGTCGAAATTTGGTCATTTTTCAAGAAAATCCCTGTACTAATAGTACAGGGATTTTTTGCAAAATCACCCAAATTTCGACATTTTTTAAATCCAATTAATATGCACTAATATTGCTATATGTGCACGTATAGTACCATATCATCATCTTATAGTGTCATAGGACCACTTTATGTCGAAAAATAAAAAGGTCGAAATTTTGTCATTTTTAGAGAAAATCCCTGTACTATAGTACAGGGATTTTTTGCAAAATCACCCAAATTTCGACATCTTTTAAATCCAATTAATATGCACTAATATTGCTATATGTGCACGTATAGTACCATATCATCATCTTATAGTGTCATAGGACCACTTTATATCGAAAAATTAAAAGGTCGAAATTTGGTCATTTTTCGAGAAAATACCTGTACTATAGTACAGGGATTTTTTGCAAAATCACCCAAATTTCGACATCTTTTAAATCCAATTAATATGCACTTATATTGCTATATGTGCACGTATAGTACCATATCATCATCTTATAGTGTCATGGGACCACTTTATGTCGAAAAATAAAAAGGTCAAAATTTGATCATTTTTCGAGAAAATCCCTGTACTATAGTATGGGACCACTTTATGTCGAAAATAAAAACCTAATTCTGATAAATGTGGTATATTCTTACTAATTAATGATGTACATGAAATTCCATTTTAATATTACTGTCACATCATGTCGAAGATATTGTTTTTTTAAATTAGATTTAGAGAAAATAAAATAAATAAAAATTGTACAATACATTTGTTAATACAATTTACTTTATTTAGAAAAAAAATAAGAATTCAATTCATTAGAGATATAAATACAGCATGATATATGTTGGAAAATGACGGCAAAATTAATGAATTTAATAACTAATATTTATGTACAATATCAAAATACAAGCTTTGAAATAGATTCATGCTTTTGGCAGAAATACTACATTGTTTGTTTTGTTTTGTTTATATTAATTAAAACACTAACGAACAGTTTAATTTGACTGAAATTGTCATTGGTTTATAGACACTGTAGCTATAGCACTGTAGCTATCGTATAGATAAATATGCTTGCCTCAGAGCAATCCTGTCACAATTAGAGTCTAAACTCCACCAACAGTTTCAAATTGAATAACTAGAAATATGATTATTATCACAGCTTGATGTTTTGGTAATTATGACATCATTGATGGTGATGATTTCATCATGGTATTTGCTCAAGTGGAACATGATTGACAGCATTGTATTTGATAGCTGTCGGAGTTGCATAGGTCAAGTTGTTTCACCAGTGGGCAGTAATGAGCAAGATCTTTGCAAGGTCCTGTGAATTAAAAAGAAACACCGCATCAAACATTATAGCCGAGTTCTTCACTAGATGATGTTACAAACAGTAAAGTAAAACAGCTAGGAAACAAAACAAATGAGTATTAACAGCATTTTTAAATACTAGAGTTTTCAGCCATTAAAAACAATTATCGTAGGAGGAGGTAGGAAAATGCGAAGCATCCTCGTATTATTGTGTGCTGGTATTTTTTAAGATGGACAATCATTAGATAGTGTATACCACGATCGGAAAACACCCCTATTTGGGGAAACTCATTTGAACCTAAATTTGCTTTAATTGTCAATAACTAATTATCGAACTTTAGTTAGTAAACAGTGTTACATCAGGTGGTTAAAATCAGTACCGAAAGTACGAACCAACTTTATATACCATCGAGTAAACATTCTAGAAATAACGTGCGATTTATCAAATTTTGACTTTACATAAATTTATATATAGATTAGAGCTTTCAACTTGGGCTCTATAATCACCTGAAGTTCTCAGTATCATAGGGAATCCAATAGTATGTTGTTCATTTGGGTAGGCATTGCACTGATGGCTACCATGGGTCAATCAGGTTTCTGTTAAGCTACTGTAGAGGTTTACATTTACATTTACCTTTCAACATAATACTCAACATAATACTTAAAGTAAATTTTGTTTAACCTACCATTTTCACAAGATTGTTGGTTGCATTGTTGTATGACGCTAGGCTGCCCTCTAGCGTTGCAAAAGTTTGTTGGTGCTGATCCTTTTGTTCCACCATAAACACAATCAATTTTTCTTGTTTGGAATCCATAAGGTCCACATGTTGCAGAACACTGTGTTATAACATACACATAAAATATCAACATAATATTGTGTTATTTATTTATTTTATAGATATACTACTTCCTAACTTTATCAATTGCTGTTAATTTAAACAAGGACAGTTTGAATAGTGTCAATTTAATTGGAACTGCTGTAATACCAAGCACTCATGTTCTAAATGGAAATAAAGCAGCTCTGGTATAAAAATAGATCCAATGCACATGTGAACCTCACCAACAACCACTCATTTAAATATAAAATCATATCGAAGGCCTAGGACTACTGTACTGTACCTCAGACCACTTTGTCTTTCTCCACTCTGGCCTGCATCTCATTGTTCGGCAAGGGTACAATCTCTTGGGTTTGTTAGCACTGTCACAGTTTTTGCCTTGAATCATTACACCGTCCCCATTTTCACAGTATACTCGCCTCATCTTATAGGCAGTATACGACTCTGTACATTTGCCAGAACACTAGTAACAAAATGAAAATGGTTTAAAAGAAAACAACAGATGAATTTATGGGGAAAAGAGAAAGCAAAGGAAAGAGAAAGATATATGAATAATTATATAACATATAAACTTATAACCCTTTCACATTGCCTTGTAAAACATCAAGGCAGACACAAAACAAAAACACTGGTGCTGATGCCCTGGTGTGTGCGAACTCCCAGAATGTAAAAAAGGTATAACAAGACAAGACTGAAATTGTGTCACAAGTAACAGGAAAAAGGTGATAGGTGGTATATTATTATACTAAACTTTTACTTGTACCGAAGGTTTTTTGTTGTTCTGGTATGGGTTATACAGAAAATTAGAAAATGAAAAGGTGTTTTTATGTTTATTAAAACACAACATTTTCATAATGTAGAGTGAAAGAAAAAATACAACCATACTCACAGATCCCCATGGCTCAACCTTCCATTGGTTTGCACATCTGCCCTTGTTACATGGTATGGTATCATTAGGCCTTTTAATTCCAAAGTCCAAACAATCCTGATCAGGTAGCCATTCCTTCTTGTCATCGTGGGTCTCAGTGCATGTCACATTGCGAGATTTAAAACCACTACCACAGGTTACAGAACAACTGCTCCACGGATCTTTATCCCAACCAATGGCAGAAGTACTATTGATGAAAATTGAAATAAAATTGATAAACATAGAAAAAAAACGTCAAATCCTATGAAGAAATGGAAATAAAAAAGGTCTTTCTAGTGCATACAGGAAAGGAGCATAAAAAACAAGTCATACAGTATTTCCTTACCTTCCTGACAGTCCATCATCATCTGCAAGATAAAAAAAATAAGAATAAACATTCAGGAATTACTTCATTTTGAATTCAATTTCAACTGGAATAATTTGTTATTCTTACAATATGGATGAAATAATATAAATATGTTTAAACAATAATAAATTAAACTAACTTTCATGTAAAAGCAGATTAAAATCTTCACTGACATCACCAGCGTGACACGTATAAATACCGCGGTCTTCTTTCTCAATTGCCAAAACCTTCAGAGTCCCGTCTTGCAGAATCTGGAATTTTCCGTCACCCCGTGAAATAGGAATGCCATTTTTGGTCCACAGTAGGTTAGTCTTTTTGAAATTGATTACTGGACACTTTATCAGGACGGTAGTGCCTTTGTATAATTTTGCGGTGTTGCCAATTTGTAGACGCACTTTATTCATTCTCTTCGTTTGAATCACACTTGTATTGTTTCCCAATATCTCTGCATAACATAATAAGGTAGTTAAATTTGTGAAACTTATCGTTAATGCTATTAATATATTGTGAAGTCTTTACAATGAATAAGTAACATTAAAAACTAAAGCTTGGTTCCCACTAGCGATGCAACGTAGCTCAACATATGCAACGTAAGAAAATTCCATTCCAATAATTGTCTTTGCGAAATCAAACCTGTGATGTTTCCAGCACTGTTGTATCATCAATTCCCACTTGTGATTACGCAATACAGCACTTTGGGTCGATACGTCACGTTGCGTTCTAGTAGGAACCACGCTTTATAGTTGACACATATATCAAATTGAATCAATTATATTTATTTAAATAAAGGCTTAACTCGAAATAACTTGAGATCTTACCGACACACTTCTTTTGTCTACATATTTCACTTCTATTTGGCATTTGGTCCCAGTCACATGTCGAGACAATCTCAACTCTGTTGCTGCCAGTTTGCTGCACACAGAGTATAACTCGAATTCTTTGCCCTTCACCACACGTCGTCGAACACTAAGTAACAAAATATTATAAACTTCCATGAAATGTGAATATAATACCTATGAAAGATTGAATGAATAAAGGTTGTGGTTAACCAGAGAAATAAAAAACTTAAACGAAAGAACTTTAATACTTTACTGCAGTAAAAAATATAGTTACTGCAGTAACTGCACTAGAATAATGTTGACATGATCCCTTACGTCTGACCACTCTTTAGCAATCCATTCTGGCTCACAGTCTATCTGATTACAATCTTCAGTCTCTCTAGGCTTTTGGTCAGCGGGACAAAGAGATGGGTCAACTTCTACAATCTGTCGGTCAACGGTCTTCTGACGACAATAGACCATGCGTCGACGCATACCATTACCACATTCTCTTGAACACTATTAATAACAAACAGCGATGACATAAACAAGTTAATATACGGTATACATTTTTAAAATTTTATGAACAGTAGGCCTACTAACAATGCATCAACATAAGAGTTCTAAACTCAGTCAAAATATGAAAAGTCTGTCCAAAATATGTCAACTTGAGGGTGCTATTAGTTTTCTGAAAGTACAAAGTGTAGAAGATTGTGGTTCAAAGAGTTCAGATATAATTAGAGTTATGCTTCAACTTCTACTTGCAAAGCTTGACAGACTCTTACAAATGCTTATAAGTATGTTAGTCAAGAAGCATTACCATAGACCACTCTCCCGGTACCCATTCAGCGTCACATGGTACTTCATTGCATGGTCTCGTCGATGTTGGTTTAGGTTCTTTGCACATATAATCATGAACTGTCTTTACATAATTCGCTCCAAATTTCTGCATACAGAGATAGTGAGCCTCTTGAACACCACCTCCACAAGTCGCAGAACATTCCCTGTAAATAACCAGTTGCCACCTATAAAAATAAACAGATAAATAAATTAGGCGTAATCGTTCACAAACACAAACAGCGAGGAGTTTGAAGAGCTAGATCTGCTGATTATCAAATCAGCCCAGTTAAATACTCCTATAGTGTAACATCAGACAAGTTTGGAAGGCACAGCAGTCCTATCACCATGTCCCATGAGCCCAAAATAATTGAACTGAAACAACTTTTGGAAAGTAAAAAGAATTTTGACTGCTACTGCAAGTGACAGACAGACAAAAGAGCTGTGTAATAGTAAGATTTAAAAAAATTATAATTACATGGATGTTTCAAGAAAATGTTTTAGTATTATTAAGTGTAAAATTTCTTTAGTTAATAAACTTTATTTTACTTTATAATTATAAAAAATATAATATTAAAATATATTAGACTTACATTGGAGGGCATGGAAAGTCATTACAAAGGTCTCTGTAGACTGGCAGCTTATTGTCAATGTCACAGAACACATCACTAACGAAATCAGTTGATTCATAGTCATAACAAGACACAATTGATTCACGATATCCTAGACAAAATATTACATTTAATAATAAGTTGATTGTTATTGTTATAACAAGCCTAAATAAATTCCAGTTATTTGATTGGATGATTGTGGGTCACAAGACTTTTAAACGATCAAGTAAAAAAACAATCTCAAGTCCAACTGCGAACATCACCACATGAAATTCAACAGCTTTTTATTTTTGGAAAGTGATGTGTATTATTTAGACCAAAAATTAGCTTTAGATCGTTTTTATGATTTTGGTAAATTAATGGGAACAACTCTACAAGATTGAAAAAAGGAGAATTAGTTATGAGTATCAATATTATTAACCAATACATAAATCCACTGACCTCCAGCACATGAGAGACTGCACTCTGTATGCCCATTGAACCGCCACATATAACGAGGAATACCGCCACTGCCATAATCACTACCAAAAATATTATTATCTTCATTTTCACAACTGGGAAGGTCACATGCTACAGTTGTTTCTGGCTTTGAACCTGTGCACTCAAAATCGGGAAGGTCTGTGACCAACTGCGAGAACCCTGAGGCAACTTTGCATGTTACCAATCTAGTCTTTACAGCTTCACCACAAGTAGCGCTGCAGTCACCAAATTTACCTGTCACAAAGCTAAACAAGGATATAAGGTAGTAAAAAGTATAGGCACTAATAACTTATACTCACTTATGTTAAATTACATAAATAAATAATAATAATAACAGTTTCTTGGCAGCATTAGTAGTGGGACCAATAATAGATAATCATAAATTGTGTTATCAACAATTTAAAAGCACCAAATTGATTGGGTTTTGTAGGCATTGGTGTAAGAGTTCTTTTATAGTGTGATGGCTCATGACGCTGTGGATGTTACACTCTTCAACTACAGGTTTTTTTACTCTCTCATTGTCCACGACAGTGGTTGTATGTGAAAAAACACAACAAGGCAACCTTCTACTCAAATGTTTATAGTACCTACCTTGGAGTAGATGATTCTGGACCACTATTAAAAGCTCCTGTTTCTACTTGAATAAATTCTTCTTCACTTTCCAATATCGGTTCTAGAAATGTTTTTTAATCAAATCAAATGTCAACTTTTTTTCATTTTTGCATACATTTTCATTAAATAATTTGTTAATTAACATAAACAAACTATTATTAACTTACTTTTTGGTGAGTGACATGGAATTCTTGTGGAGCATGTCTTCTGTGTATCTGGTTGAGTTTCTGGGTCACAGCCTGTTGTAACAACCACTTCTTGATGATTTTGACATTGAACATAGCGCGTAGTTATACCATCTCCACAACTTACAGAGCACTGCAAATAAATGTACAGTTTAATATAATTTTTTTTCATACACATCCAACAGCGAGTGACTTGCCAATTACAGGATGGATAAACTATTTTATAATTTATCGTGATTATAAACTAAGTCTCATTTGAGGCTTAGGGTGTGGAGTTGAACAAGTCGTGAGTTTACAACCCTGGCACTAGGTCAGGATTGAACCCCGGACCTTAGGATTGGAAGGCAAGCATGTTAACCACGAAGCTACAGCTCCACTACTAATTAAAGGGAAGAACAACAGTAAAGCATAGCTCTACATAAACAATGTCTTAAAAGTCTTTGGGATTGGATTTTTGTTTTCTATCACAGGATCCTCGACAGATGGTAATCATATTCACAGGGCAAAATATTAAGTTAATTTCAGCATATCATTTATCATTTTTAATAAGATAAAGACAATTTTTAAAAAACCAATTTTTACTACAAAGGTGTTTTTTTACAGTATATAGGCAATTGTAGCTAGCATGTGTAAGAAATATAGAACTAGTATGGAACAAAACATAATTGAACTACTTGATGTATCATAAAATCTCAAGGTTATTATTTAAATAGAAATGAAAAACGGAACATGGTTTTGTCGCTAACCGGAAAAACATTTTGAGCATTTTAAATGTATAAGTGACTCATAATAAGTCCAGCCCAGGAAGAATAATTTGTTTGTACATTGTTTTATGATTAAGTTTAGTCTATATATAAACACTTCCCACAAACCATATTGCTTGACAATCTACAAATCATAGTCTCCATGAAAATCAGAAACTTTTCAAAAAGGTCACAAAAGTCTTTCTTTCCATTTAGATCAGTTCAATTTGACCAAAATTAGGATAACCTCTTCCAGTTAAAATTTACCTGTAATGTTTTTGAACAGCGTCCACAATATTTTGTTTCCATGTGAAACATATTTTTTTTTATATATTTATATTTATTCTCCCCATTATACTCACCTCAGACCAATTGCCAGTGAGCCAATGTGGACAAGGTTGGGGGTTACATGTCTTCTGTGATGGAGGTCTTTGTCCTTGGCAAGCTTGGTATACTTTTGATATAGACTGACCATCAGGTAGATCCTGTGAGCAAGTTACTATACGTTGCTGTACCCCTTGACCACAGCTTGTTGAACAATCACTCCATGGATTTGTATGCCACCTGAAAAAGACATCAGAAAAGATAATACACACTGTACTACATCAATACCTCGCAACAGAGACTCAGTAAAAAGGAAGATCTTCCTCATGCCTTGGTCCTCTTACCTTGGTGGACACACCTGATTATTGCAATGTTCAAAGTTTTCTTTTGGTCTTTTACTTTGATCACAGAAGCTGTCATTCAATGCCTCTCCAGACTCCACACTCACACAACTGATTAAACTTCCTTTTTCACCTATAAAAATGAAATGTAAATTTTTACAGCAAAAGACAACAAGACAACAGAGTCTCTTATTTCCCTACATAATTGGCATTGTTTATCACTCAAAAAACTTGAAATGTTTAAACAAGCTTTTAGAATTAGGAGAAAATCTAAACATTTCTTGATTCTTCAAAATGTAATAGTACTGTACATGTGCTCATCATAAAATTGTATAGTTACAGTATTTAATTTATCAGTGCATTTGGTACATCATATAAGCAAACACTTCACGTAAACAGATACTTTTTGTCACTACAATTTGAATTTCTCAAATACTTTTTTCTTGGATATTTCTAAATATTGTATTACTGAACCAACATATTTTATACAATTTAATGATGAAATGAAAGAGCCTCTTTTCTTTTGTCCGTACTTTAACTGTAGTAGGCCTATTTTAAAAAAAAATTAATATTCATATGCATTTTTTTACGTAAAACAGAATAAAAACACAAAATAACAAAAACAAACACTTAAACTGAATTTCTACTTCCGATTGTTAAATTTCACTTAATTGTAAATAACTGTTATTGAATTATTCAACCATTTTATTGCCAATGAGGTGCTATTACTATTGATTTATGGGTGTAGTTAGAGCATGATATAGTGATACTCTTGAGGGGCTATAAACCTTTCACATCGTCCTGCTTTTTAAAATTACCTAATTCAAACACATCAACATACAGTAAGTAAAATAGGCCCACTTGGACGCAACACACGCCAAGTAAATTGACCAATCATGATACAATGGATCATCGGAACTGTTCCTTGTGATTGGTCAACCACTGTGTTGTGCGTACGCCATTGTGCAAGTGTGAACCAAATTTTACTACTATCAATCCTGAAAAAAAAATCTACCATATAAAACAAACAGATGTGATAGTAGGCAGTTGAAAGATAATTGGTATAAAATATAATTACAAAAAAAAGTCGCTTGAAATTAGCTCAATCTTTCTGAGGTGGGGTAGGTTGGTTGATTCATTAGTTTGTGAGAGGTTTATCCAGTGTCGGTAATTTTGTGGTTACCAGGGGATGCAATTTCATGCATGGTCAGCACTGTTCCTTCACTAAAGCTATTCATAATTTTCAACAGAGGCAGCTGATAATTTAAAAGTTAACTTAAAATTATTTCTGTATTTATACATTGTCAAAACGTATTGCTCAAAATCTTAAGATTTTAAAATTCTGATTTTCCTGAAACCCGATAAAAGGTTTTGTATTTAATTCATTTTTATTATTTTCTATGCATTTAATTAAACACAATGTTAGTTAACAAACCTAATTCCATTTAATAATTAAAGAGGACAATTCAAATGCTATATAAAAGTGCTGCTATGATGTAGATAAAATGTAGCTCTCTTCTCGGAGAGAATAGGCTAATGTCAGTTTATCCAGGTAAGCTAGGCACAAAATAGACGAAATGTATCCAATGCAAAGTGCCATTAAAAAATTACCTTACATATTGTGCGAACCGACACGGTGCTTTCTATTACTTTTGTGTTGACTTTCTACAGGCTATGGGATTTTAAATCAGTGTATAAATTTTTTTTAGGTGGATTAAAGTTAGGATTTGAACCCAAGAACTTGTGACTGATGTTAACCCTACAACAGTGCCATTTTATGAGAACAGTATAGAGTAAAAGGTGGTATCTGACCACATTTGTGACTCTGCATTCAAATTAATCAATTTCAATAAATCTTCTTTTACTTTTGCTATGGTAATTTTCACATTTAATGAACCATGTACTTCTTACATTTGTGTCAATTAGATTAACTCTGTCCAATACTAACCACTATACACTGTAATAACAACCTTAATAACTTAAATAATGACTTTAAAAATAGGCAACATATAAAATACAGTAAAGCCCTAGGAGACCCCTTTGGGACCCAAGAAAGTGTCCTCTAAATAGGGGTGGCTTCAGTGTTAAAACATATATTTTCGTTTCCATTCATTTCATGAGAAAGTATCGGGGTGTCTTCTGAAAAGGAGGATAATATAATAACAGTTTTTAATAATTTACTATTTTTAAAAATCTTTCAAAATCTTGGATTCGTTATGGATACAATTGTATACATCTTTCAAAATTAAAAATGTTTAATATTCTAATTTGACACATTTAATATTCCAGACATTTAAACTAGACTTTTAAATAAAAGGAGCTAAACAGTTGGAAAGGTGAATTAAACATTGAATAACATTTTGTTCAAATTATTGTTTTTACTTCGTAAATTTTACCATTTCTAATGACCGAAAAAAACAGCATGAGTACTCAGACTCTGTTACTTGATACTAAATATGTCCAAATTACATATAACTATATCAGTTTTGATTGTCTAAAACTCGAAGAAAATCACATACAAATTTTAATATAAGATAAATTTGGGAAAAATGATATAATATTTCATATTTAAGTTTGATGTGTGTTAGGCACATGCTTCAACGTTGATGAAGTCAAGCTGGGACAGGTTAATTTACAGCTCAAGACCATATGGCTCAGATGGAAAATTTCAAAGATATTTCAGCCTTGATATTATTAATATTATTAATATTGCTGATTATTGCATAACATTGGAAAATATAGTAATTGTGATTAAAGACGAGAAAGATTGTGAGGAAAGAGGGAAAAAGGAAGATGAAATGAGAATGATTTTGTCAATGAAATTTCAATAATTATGACAAGGAAAAAAGTAAAAATGTTGATAATCATAACAAAGAAAATCATTAAAAGATAAAACAAAATTATAACAAAGAAAAGGAAAACAAGAAGGCTTTGATTTTAATTTGATTTAAGTGAAAATTACCGAAAGTAACACAACTATACAAAGTAAACAATGTCATGGGGTTGTCAAAAGCAAACTTAATTAATGTAAGAAGACTTTCTTCTTTTTAAGCATAATGAAGTTGATAAAATAACAATAAAAAAGGAAAAAGAAAGATGATAATGATGGTGATTGTGACAATAATTACAATGAAATTAAGAGGATCACAAGAAAGATAAAATGAAGAGTTCAAAGACAAGAATAAGAAATGGTAATAGAAAGGCTTGCAAAGTTAATTGTCCTCTTTTTCCATAACTTACAATTAGCTGTTTCAACACTAAATTCTTGCCATTACATTTTACTAATGTTGTGTTTTCCATGTCATCAGCAACACTTTTTTCTTTACTCTAATCTAAATCATTTAAATCTAATCTATGTACTTTTAGTGTTATTAACACATGCTGTTTTGATGACAACCGCTGGAAATCGCAATCATAAAAATTACAACTGAAATGACTTTTTGAAGCACAGTCAAGTGAAGCTGTATTGTCTTCAAAGAACATAAGCAAATTTAACATTAACTATAACTTGATATCGAAGATTTAAAGCAAATTATTTAAATGATGCATCTGCAACATTTTGAAGAAAAAAGAACTAACTCAGGAAAAAAGAACTAACTCTTTGAGCCATTTGTAAACACAAAATAATACTCTTACCAAACTGCCTTGTGACCCACTTCCCTGTAAATGATGAATCCACAACATTTTTAGAAACTACTGGTACCACACAAATGAGCACGAAAATATAGCAAGTTTGCATTTCTAAATTGATTCTTGTCTTCAAAATAATCTGGTGTAATCTTTTGTAAATCTTATAAATTGTATTAAAACTTATCAGACTACCAGACAACATAGGCCTACTTATTGTAGGGCCACTGGGATTTTAACCAACATAAACAGAAAAACAATATCTTTGGTTGGATAGACTAATAAAAAGGGTATTTACATATAAAGATATTAATATTAGTAGATCTATATTTAATATATTACAAGTGCAGACAAACATATGCTTGCCATTAAAGATCAGGAGATACAAAGTTAGAACCACAAGAAGATAATTTATCTCCTGCTTGATTAAATTCTAACTAAATGTTTCAACACCCCTAAAAAACAAATGAAATAATCCATAAAACTTTTTAGTTTTAGAGAACCAATCAAGAGGGAGTAAAATGCTACTATGGTAACCTAGTTTGATTGCAATTTTCTAATATGAAACAAGGAATCCACTCCTTCAAAATAATGTATAGATATTTTGTTTGAAAATTTTAATTGTTTGGTGTCTGTAAAAATACAGAAGGTTTAACAAAGACAAAGATACTGTTTGTCTTAATGTAATTTGATGTTTACATTGTATGCATTTCAGCTGGTTCAAAATCTGTATGCTGTGTGAGATCTATGGCTAATATATCAAGTAGCAAAGTGATCCAAATTAAATTTCTTTTATTTTGTGTTTCAGCTAAAAAAAACTGCACTATAAATACAAGTTAAATGTTGATAATTCCATTGAACAGGTTATTTCTGCCGTTTCCATTTCCAAGAAAATAGAGGTAATTTATTCATACGTTCACCAGTTATTTATTTGAAACTATTTTAGTTTTAAAATGTGTTACACTCTATAGCTACTGTAGCAATCAGGTTATTATTGTATGTCTCATGTAGCAAACAGCTGCAAATTAAATCAAAGGTTGATATTACATTGTATTGATCCTTGCAGCAATGATCTTGGGTGGCAATTGGAATCATTTTTAACCCTTAGTCCATTGATCCAAATAGATGGCAAATTGCCATGTGCATGTAAATATTCCTTGGAGTATTTCTAGCCCATGATATCAATGATTCAGATAACAAATTGACATCATGCAAGTTTAAAGTTTGTCATAAATACGGCATCTTCATTTAAGTTTAGGTTGAAGTCACCCTATGCTGCAGGTTTGCTGAAAACACAAAAGGCACTTTTGGTATATCTACAGAATTTTGGGACACTCCTGTTTAATGGAAGATAAAGGGAACACTTTCCTGTGAAACAAATGGGGCAATATATATGTTTTAACACTACAGTCAACATCCTATTTGGAGGACACCTTGATTATGGGAACACTTTATTGGTTCTAATGTATATTGTTTTGCTTCATTAAATTTTAGTTTGTCATTCAAACCTAAATGTCTGATTTTTTTTAGCAGGCCGGTGAACAATAGAATGTTCTGTGAACAGTTCAATAGGCCGTGGATTGTAGGTATACTGTAGATGGGTGGATAGTTTATGGTGGACAAGGTACATTCGGTTGGTATAGGTGGAGGGGTACATAAAATTAGCTATGTGTTTGATCAGATAGTGGGCAGTTAGGTTTGTTCAGATTAGTTAGGATACAGCAATTGTGTTGGTGAACTTGTGGTGCTGAACTTCAGATACAAAATTATTAGATAAGTAATAAAAAAGATTTAAATTTGAATAAAAGTTATTCTGGTAAGAGTAAAAACTTATCATTCTAAATATATTATAATGAATAAATTAATAAGCTTCTATGGTTTTTTAGTTACATTTAAATTCTGATTATAAAAAGCATATTCTAAAGAAAATTTAACCAAAGATAGAAGTGACTTTTAGAAACACTTAAAAGTCAAAATAAATGTATAGAAATAGATAGCAGATATAAGTCAAAGCAAATAAACACTGGAATAAACAATTACAATGGACAAATTGCGAGAATACACATTGGTTTCACAGGGCGAGCATATGGCCACGATATGTTTCCAATTAAACTATTGTAATTTGAAACTACCCTTGATCAAAATAAAAGTTTGAACATTTGAAATCACACTGAAATGTGTCAAGGCCGACTACAAATAAAATTTTATAAGAAAATTCCTGGCGCGTCTCAATTTGTCAAATTGATGATTGGATTAAAATATCAACACTACTGAAAGCCGACAGACTGTCATTTTGATTGCTTCAAGCACAAACAGAGGCAAGATGAAATCATCAGAAATATAATTTATGTAATCTTTAAACGGGATAGCTTAAGGTGAAAAAAAGTATTATCATTTTAAATCACATAGTTTACTAAAATGAAACACTTTTTAAAGTTAAAAGGAACCATTTTCAAATAAGTTTCACTTTGCACAACATATTTTATTTGAATATAGGTTTCACAATCCAAATAAATTACATACGTTTTATAGTAAGACTAAGAGGAACCTTTGCAAGTTCCACTTTAGGTTTCTAGTAGTTTTCACAATGTACATTTCTAATTTCATTTCATCTGAAGTGAAATTATTACAACTTATAAAGATTATAATTAATTTACTTTTTATTTAAATTTACAACAAATGATATTGTAAATATTATTTATATATACTATTTTATGTACTGTAGTTTTTAAATGAATAAATTAAATCAGTCAAGTCTTATTTAATGTTACATGTTTGGTTTGGTCAATGAGTTAAATATTATACTTTTAATTCATAATTTAATATGTTATGTCTATTCTGAAAGACATTAAAAGACTCCTGTCTATTCCGGTGGATGTTAAATGTACCCCTCCTTTAAAAAGGCTTTATGTGCCAATATTCCTTACCTCCATTGCAGGATACTGAACACTCAGACCAGCCTAACTCTTTCCAATAATAGCCTGCTGTGTAGTTATAATATACATATTCAAGTTCAGTTGCTGGAGACACAAACATAACCTAAAAATGAGTACACAAAGCAAAAGTATTGTATTATAACTTTTTTTAAATAAACAAAACATTCAAGAGGCTGAGTAAAATGACATTTGTGTTTGGATTTTATCATTTTAAAAATCAATGAATGTAATACAGTATGTAATAATAATAATTGATTTAAAGATGTATCGCACCCCAAAACTATAATGACAAATAGAGATCACTACTGTATTTGAATAAACCATTTTATAGGATGGCTTGCCTCTCTTTTTGGAATTTCTCTATTATCAGTCGTAATATGAATAATCATACCGTTAATTGCATCGCATTTGGTATAGGTCCTTGAACCACAATTCTTTTCTTCCCTCTCCTTTCAGTCATATACCGTACTCTTGTCCCCGAGACCATGTACGTTCCTGCTCGGCTAGCAGGGGGAAATTGGTTCAGTCCACGACGTTCTGCACCAAGCATGGTCCCTCTCACTCCTATGTAGTTATTTCCTCGGTATCGAATCATTATATTTGTGGCTCCTTGGGGAAAGGTATATACAACATCCACTCCTGTTTGAATGAAAGTGGTGTTAGTAGTTTATTTCGTGCCTAGCTTACCTGGATAAATCATAGCCCATGCTCTCCAGAAGGAGGGCTTAGATACGAAAGTAAAAAGTTCCTAGAACACCCCTGTACCATAATGAACTAGTCCAACGTACCACCGTCATCATTTTCTTTTGTAACATGGAAGCGTTAACACAGTGTTAATTTAAAATAGACAAGTATCATCATGATTTACCTTGACTTTTACCACTTTTTAATTTGAAAGGTTGACCCTTGATTACTTGGCAAGTTTGTCCGTTGCCATTGCATACTCCACATCGATCTAGTTTCGATATTGAATTCAATTGGCCGTCGCAACCTACAGGCTAAAAAAAGGAATTAAATCATAATAGGCCTACTAGTATTGAAAGAAATGTAAATTTAGCTGGAGTCAAGATTTAAAAGCTTATACTTTTTTAGAACCCTTCCTTAATAGGAGTTCTGTATAGCCAAGATAACATAACATAGTGGTTTGGTAAATAAAGAAGTCATATTAATAAACACACATCAACATCTGTGTAATCTTTGAAAACTTGTGCCATAAATTTGTTTCTTTTAGTATAGCGCCCTCAATCTTAGAAAACTTTTAAAATGTTACAAACTTTTATATAAATTGTATAGAAAAGGAAAAAAAAGGGGGAAAATAGTAAATTGGAAGACTATCAAATATAAAAAAGATTTGAAAGGACAAACAAATTCTATAGAAAATAGTTTGAAAATAATAAGATAGTATTCAAATTTAACTCGTTTCAAAATACAGTAAGTTAAATTATTAAGTCTACCAAATCTGTGTAGAGTAACTTTAGTAATTTTTTTTTTACCCTTTGGAATTAAATTGCACCACTTACATACTGCTGTGTGGTCACTTATTCACTCTAGAGGCAAGATAAAATATGCTGTTTTGTCACCTGTTTTCTACCAAACGAAACAAATTAATTTCAAAAGTGTTCTATTACATATGATGTAAACCTTTGGGTTATTATTGTACAGCCAATTCAACATTAGGTCTAACATTATCAAAATCTGAACTACTGTATACTGGCCATTATATGGTAAAAGCTGACATTAAATCCAGCGCAGAGCATTGATGTGATCTCCACACTTTGACACCTAGGACAATCAAAGTATATTAATTGAAATGTTGAGCAACTCAACAGTTCTTTTCAGAACTAAATATATGTACTATTCTTCAAACTTTATATCAACATAATTTGTTGATATCAAGTTTGCGGTACAAATCAATATCATTGATTTCACCATGAAAACCTTCAAACAACAACATTTTAAAAAGTTTTTTCAATCAATTGCAACTGAACAGAGTCTGCATCAGTTCTATATTTTAAATAAAAGTAACATTAATGTTTACTTTGATAAAGGAAATCTATCTGTGGAACTGTAGGGTGCTAAGTGTTTGTCCTTTGTAGTGTAAAGGTCAAACTAAAAACAATTTATATCAATGACCAAAAGTTAAAGTATGCACCGCCTTAAGTCTTGGTCTAGTAATATGACAACTTTATAAAGTCATTATCCCGTAGCCTAAAGGCAGAAATGATAGGCAATGGATTAGTCACTGTTGCAACTCATTGGTATAGAACCCAGCAGGTCTATTTGCGGCCTAGCTTTGGGTCATAGAGAGTATTGGACAGTGTTTGGACAGCCTACGCCTAAAGTTGAATGGAAATTAACATGCTGTGCTTCTTTTGGAAGGGGTGACAGAAAAACATCCTCGGAGAGCAATACTATAATCTTATACAAAATACAATATTTTGTTTATCAACTAAACTTACAAACCTAAATTGAATAGGTGATTTCATTAAAACATGTGGGGGATGAATCTGACCACATCTAAATTAAACTATGTGAACATTTGCCAACTTTTCCATTACAATTAAATAGTAATATATTTCATAAGATCAAATTTAATTGTGTTACTGACTTTGAATTAGATTCTTCTAAACTAATAAAAAGTTTAATCTCAAAAGAAATTAACTAGTTATTGTAATTAAAGTAGATATTATTTAATAATCTAAAAGTAACTAGTAAACTCAATTAAAAATACTTTTCGTCGCTTGTCTGTCTAAAGGCATACATTTTGTTTCGAGAAATTAATAGAAATAGGAACATAATAGCACGGATATAAAGGATTGATACATAATTCCTTTAATCAGTGCGAGTGCATGTTCAATTTTTCAACGTTTTTGGTACAGTACTGTACCTTGCTTGGTTCCATATTTACACATTATGTTAACCAAAAAAACACCTCTGTTTAATGCCTATGTATTTGACTAGATAAAGCCAATTAACCTGTATCACAAGAAACCTACGGTAGTAATGATGTATCCTCTGGTGGGGGGTTTGGGATGTCTTCAAATCTCTCCTCAAAACCCACCTTTTGAATTTTGAATTTTTTAAATTTTTCTGTCAATGTAAAGCGCATTGAGGCTTTCAGCATAATGCGCTATATCAAGTACCAGTTATTATTATTATTATTATTAATGATATTTAAAAAATATGCAGGGATAGATTTAAGAGAAGACATACACATCATTTTATTTTATGTTTTAATCTAAAATAAAACATAATTAGTTTTTTTTAATAAATTGCTAATGATAACCAAAAGCACAATCCATTCACCAAGATCTACACAAGATGTTCTACGTATTCAAAATCTTAAACAATTACTTGGAAATGGAGTTGATTTTACAAAAAAAAAATCCTGAGATCTTGCAATATTCAAAACCAATACCATGGGATTGGAGCCTAGCATCTTAACCACCAAGCTACAAACCACTTCTATGGGTTCCTTAATTTTAGATTTGCCTCTGAGCTGATCTGTGTCATTCTGAACAGCTCAATATCATCAAAAAAACAATATAAAAAAACATACCTCACATTTTCCATTTATACAAATATCTAACATATCAGGTCCACATAATGTGCCATCTAAAACTTTAGGTCCTTTTTGTTCAATCAACCCTGTTATTTGCTCCCGACATGTCAACGAACATCTAGCCATGCTGTCTGCGACAGCAAAAGCTGACCATTTCAAAAAGCCAGCATCAAATGCAGCGCATTGCTGGTCTCGGGTTATTTCTTCTTGTTCATTTTCTGTACATGGCTGTAAAGAAATTGAATATCAATATATTATTAATCATTAGATGGATTGGTATAAACAAAGTTTTTGATGTGGTGATGGTCCAGATATCACTATACTGTACGTGCGTCTTCTTTTTAGCTCTCTCTTCTCAAGTCACGACAGGGACTATGTGAAAAAGTACACATTTCTAGTGCACACTACCATATTTATTCAAATAAACGCCCCTTTTTGAATAAACACTCCACCCCACTCGAATAAACACCTCAGGGCCTTTTATTTGTAGTAGAATTCATTGATTGGCATGATCTACAATTTACCAAAAATTTTGATATAATTTTTACTGTATTTTATCACTTCTCGATATTAATTACATTCTATTTTTAGTTGCGTGCAAACACGACTCAGGCTACAGCTCACTCTGTCGGTCGGTCGGTTGGTCTGTCGGTCGGTAAACACTAAATCAGTATTACCATATTACACCCAAAAAAAAACCCCTCCCCCGAATAAACGTCTCCTCCTGAACAATAAACGCTCCAGGGCATTTATTCAAATAAATACAGTAAGTGAATTTGTGTACACTGGTATTGTAGTATAGTTCTTAATATCCAAAAACAGTTGAGCAGAGCATTTAGCAAGGCAGTAGCAAAAAAAGTGATGCCTGCGCCTTTTTCTTAAAATACAACGGGCCCTTATCCACAGGCCTACAATTTAAAGTGGAGAAATCTCTTCAATTAAGCAATTAATTCACATGCTTATTCTAACTAAACTCACTTCAAGTGTAATAACTATATGAAGGCCCTGCACTTGATAATAATCGTATTTTAAATATTTATAATTACCTGTAAATTGCAAGTTTTATATGTAATTAGACCAGCTGACGGGCAGGCACCACGTGCACATCCCCTGGCTCGGAATGATAACCCTCGACCACATTTTTTGGAACATGGCACCCAGTTTTCCCATTCTGTATAGTTATATGTAGATGGATCTGAACTTGAAACCTAAAAAACAAAATGAGTTTCTTTAACTTACAGTACATTTTTCAGTTAAGTTAAAATGTTTAAAAGTTTAACTCAATTATAAAAAAATAATTTATATTCATCTTTATTTGTCTAATCAGATACATAAACATACAATAAGAAAACCATTTATACACTGCAAATAAAATTCAAAATATACATAAGAGCATTATATCTTAATGATTTTTTTATTTATGAATAATAAATTTTAAAGAAATAATGAGAAATATAACTATAGAATTAATAATGAATTAATATTTAATGAATTGAAAATGAAATAATCCAAATTAACTAGTTGATAAATGTTTTATTTCCACAACGAGTAAAAGAAAATTTGACCTTCGCTGGTATTCAAGTCAGCGTGGTTCTATCCTCAAATAGTATCTATATATAATATCAGAAACACAATATCATATAATGAGGTCAAATCAACATTATAACAAAACATAGACAGAGGGGATGTCATGTCAGAGTGGCAGTGAGGTTTTTTTTGTTATGCTAAAGGGGTCGCATTGTCATGACTTCTGCCGGTAAAAATATAAATACACCATGCTCGAGAGTAAAAAAAGTGCACTTATTTTTTATCATGTGACTCACAATTGTCCAATCAAATGACAGGAATCTATTTAGGTGTAGATCATATCAGTCTGTATTTTAGATCTTCATATAAAATCATTTACGATATCATAATTGCTGAAGCTAGAGGCACACCTTTATCTAAATTAGCAACTATTGAGAAACTATTTCTACTAGCTGAGTTTCATCGCAACAAAATTGTTGAAAAACTGTTGGTTTTATTTTCTTTAATCAGCTGCTCACTTAGGACCTCGCAGCCAAGAGCGTGAAATATTCGTTTGATAAACAGGTGCACTATTGAGCATGCTCAGTTTGATACCGTTAAGGTGTAACAAGTCAATTCATCGAGAGAGCGTTATAACAGCTTTGTGAAACAGTTCATGAACTTGGAAAAACATTCCAGATCAAAATAACTATACATCAAATATGATATCATTATCAGATATAGTAAAATAAAAGAAACTAAACAAGGCTTTGGAAACAGTAGTTGGATATAAATTAAGATACTAATAAATCATAAAACGTATAATATAAAACTTAATAACAAGGAAGAAATGCCAAACCTCTTGAATAAATCAATCCGTACACAGGGCTATGAGACTACCGTATTATATAAAAGTTGATATAACAATTAGTAAATGAAAAATAAGTAAGTTTTCATTCTAATATTTTAGATTAAAATTAAAACGGTACTTTTATCTTGTTATTCTATAATTGATACAGTGTTGAGTAGTATTGGAGAGTATGATTTTATGGAAACTTTTACCTATGCTAAATAGTAAATGTAAAATGTAAATTAATTTCATTCTACAATTTTTTTAAAAATATTATTGTGATAGAACTTTAGGATTCTTACAACTCTCATAGCCCTGGGTTAATAGGCTAGGGGGTTCATTTTTAAATTGTATACTAGGTAGATAAATGTTTCATTCCAATTTGAACTAGATATACAAGGGGAACACACAAACATAGCCTGCATTAAATAAGATGATGAAGAATTAGATAGAAGAAACATTAAAATTTGCAAATAATATAATATTCAAGCTTACACACACATGGTTTAAATATGGGACGAGAAAGTGAGGAGACTTGTTTCCGTACACACAGAAGCAACGAGGGAACGCAGACTAGTCCATAGTTGACACACAGGAAGTGGTTTAAATGCGTCGTTTTAAAACACAAATTGATTCACAGCTGATAAGACAACTTTTTTAGGGAATTTTCATGCTCTTCGCTCAATCCAGATGGTGCTATAACAGTGTAAATTAGTCACAGCCAAAAAACCAGTAAAACAAAAGCTATTTTGATGCAGATTTGTAAACTATTAGGAAAAAATTAGTTACAACAGGAAAAAGGTCAACAAACTACACATTTTATCTAAACTTTTACCTGATTCTAAACAAATTAAAATTAGGAAACCGGATTCATTCTCATCCTGTTTTGTCGGTAATGGTAGACTATGCAAAATAAATTGCAACTACTGAGAAAACTATAAAAGGGAAACCATTCACAACCACTCAAAATAAACAAACTCTTGTATTGATCTGCTTGCCTTTGTAATAGTATTACTATTACACTATTGTCTACACTATCAAACTTTATGTGACAAAAAAATGTGATGTGCCCATATATGGACATGATAATTTAACTTTTCTGTTTTTGTTGTATTTTGTGTATTGTATCTGTCCTGAGGGTCCCAAATGATCAGCAACTGCTGGATGGATCACCCTCATTAAATATGGTTTTAAAAAAAAATATCACTACCATATTTGGGCATATTACTACCATATTTCGGCACATCACACTTTTTTTGTAAAAATAGTTTAATAGTATAGACAGAGCTTTAGACCATCAGTCTGTTTTTAAAATGTTTTTTTTCATTCATTCAGGGATCACTTTCATAATCAAAATAAAATATATATACATAAATATACTGTAGGTAAACCTATATTTACGAGTACTGATGTACTGTGTATGTATAATATCCAGGGATTGCTAAAAATGGTATAAAAAAATATATAGTTCATAATTTCATTTTAATTAGGGAGCGTGCCCCTAGACCTATCCTCCAGCGACTTACAAAACTAGCCGTGGCTAAATTAAATAATTCATAGCTTTATGATAGTCAGCAATTTCATTATATAATAATAATATTCTGGATTTATATAGCGCCTAATGTTGTGAAACCTCTAAGCGCTGTACACAAACTAATACGATAAAAGGGATTCCAACCATGCCAAAAAAAAACCCATACAAAGTGTATATTTCATTTTAGAAATATTAAAAACTACTGTGTTTATATCCTAGAGTTGCAAAATAGATTTTGGTAAAGGTACCATGAAATTGGAATAAGCTATACCCTCGTTAAGAATGAACTTGAAATAGCCTTAGGATGGTATTAAACATTGATCTTCGGTGCTCTAGTCCTGTTAATAGGGTTCAGTTATTTTTCACCTAATAATCCTTTGAGAGCAACAACCATACCAAGGTATTTCAACTTAGAAAATTTTCAGTTGAACCTCTGAAATAATATGTTATGTTTTGATCTGTATCATTCATGGACCCAAGGGGTTGTTTTTGAGGTTACTTTAAAATAGCCCATTGGGCAAGTGCAGTAGATCTGTATTTTTACTGGCCTAAAATCAACATAAGCATTGTTCGAAAAACTGTTGTACTAAAAAATTCAATAAAACATGACCAAACGGGACAGTTACTGAGTAACCTCAACGGGGAAATTATAGATTTTACTTGCCATCGGCCAGTTGACTTATGCTAAATCAAACATTGTAAGACTTAAATCAAAATAGCCACATCACAATTATGCATATTATTATAAAAATTAAAATGCTTTCAAATATATTTAGTGAAAAAAGTTCTTTTAAGTTAAAATGTCTCTTTTCTCTATTCTTTGATACTTATCTTTATCGATCAAACATTTCGGCAGACAATTAAGAACTAATAGTTTATTGTGACAAGGAGTGGAAAAGAGGCATATATCTACATTAATATATCCAGAACATGCAAACACACAAACAAAAAAATAAAATAATTTGTTTATGCCCTTAAATATTTCCCGATAGCCCATTCCATGTCCAAATAAGTTTAATTTATTTTTAAAAGACCAAGAAGATTCATATCAAAAAAGCATAAATGACGAGTGATTATTATTTTTTTATTTACAAAAACACAGAACAGTAAATCTCATGGTAATTATTTCAAGAAGTTTTTGTCGTCAGCGGGTCTTGCTTTGAAACATTCTCGTTAAATAATGATTAATAACATGTGGCTGCTTTTGAACTTAGTCACCTTCTAATGCCAAATTCTTTAAAAAATAGGAAGATGAATCAATTATCAATTTAGAAGAGGGCACTCAATAAAATGGGTGTGTAGGCTTGTTGAAATTGAAAAAAAAGTATTAGATTGCACCACATTGCAGTACATTGATATTTCATAGAGTAGAATATTTAGAGGACACCCTATTCAGGATACTTCCCCATTCAGGGGACACCACTATTCAGAAAACACCCTAGGTATTAAAGATACTTTGTTAAACTCCGTCTACACTATCAAACTTTATGTGACAAAAAAATGTGATGTGCCCATATATAGACATGATGTCGTCATATCACTACCATATTTGGGAATATCAATACCATATTTGAACACTAGTTTGATAGTGTAGACCGAACTTAAGATCTTTGTATGATGTTTACAAATTAATTTTTTTAATTTATTTTAATTGTTCTGTTTACCTGGAAAATGAATAAAATAAAAATACAAATGCATGCTAATGAATTAGAAGTATTCAAAATGTGTAGGGGGCCATCTCTCTGAATGATGATATAGTACACGGTACAGTTTCCAGAAAATATTAAATATATTTTAAAAATCCTGGAAAACAAAGATTAAATCAACACATGAAACTGATTATAGATATGGTTCACTCAGTGTTAATTTAATATTTGATATAGACAATTCTGAGACATTTATCAGCACTTCAGAAGGACCGTGCTGCAGCCAAAGGCTATAATATTGTAGTCTATCCATTTATTGTCATGCCTGAGGCAAAATTCAGGGTCAAAATATTAATTTTTTTATAAATTGTCTGCTTCATGATAGATTTGTTACACAATGACTTTCATAATAAAAAAAACAATGTGACACAAATCTTTCATGATCAAACACTAAGAATAGTGACAATATTTAGTAATTGAGTGACACCTTGATGTTCGGACTTCCTGTGTTACTTTATTCTAAAGCTCTCGCCCTAACATTTTAGTTAAACAAAAACATATTTAACCCTCGGAAAGTTCTTTTTTATTTTATGTTTCTTTATTTTGTAACTATTAACTTTTTTTGTAAGAAAATGTTGAAGATATTCCTTTTATTGGATTGGGAACCACAATTCTCTGATCATTAAAGACTGATCAATCTGTATGGATAATTTTTTTTAAATGTAATTGAAATGGTTGATTGTTAGTTTAATTGATTTGTATAAATAAAGGTGGTTGATAATAATTGGTACAATAATCAGAAAAACCTGTATTTCCAATTCAGAAAAAATTAAAAACATTTAAAGATGTATTGTCCCACTGAAAACATTTTGTGTTAAATATTCCATTTTAATGTCACATAATAGTTATCCACTTTGACCAAAAATTAGATTGAAAAAAAAATATTTACCTGCAAAAACTGTAATCAGCCAATGAATTTTTGGTTGAATTTAACCATTTATTTTGTCATTTATAGCGAAAACATTTTTTTATTTGTATTTATTTTCTACAGAAGCGATTAACTTTGTTAAAATCTACAAAATAACCTATTCCAAGTCTAATTTAATTAATCTTCATTTTTCATGTTTTTGGGGAACAATATATCTTTATTAAAGTAAATTTGTATAAAAGCAGGTGAAAGTATCATTTTCAAGATAAGAATTCACCAACAGTATCATGGTGGTAACTGTTTTGAAATTAATGAAACAAATTAGATGCCAAACACGAAAGTAGATTATTCGATACTGGGTTACTTAAACTAAGGAATTCTTACGTACCAAGTGTTACCAAAGGTATGCTGGTCGACGTTAAACTGATGATGTAATATGGGTCAGGAACATGATCAAAACAAAAATTTACCATTTTTATGCACTTCCATTTAACCTTTTACCCTAGCCCAAAATCTGTACTTTCCTTTTCCCCTTCCTAGGAAAGTGCCATTTTCCCTGAGGAATTGTGGAATTAGATTCAATAGCAAATTTAAGATAAGATATAAAACACAAGGCAAACAATACAGCAAACATTATCGATGAAAACAATATGGTCAGGACACCGTATTATCATAGACCAATTTAAAATCCATAATGGATAACGGCCTCTCTCAAATAATTATATTACTATCAATTTTATAAATTTTTTTTATTTCGAATTTGTTTTTTTGCGATAAAATATAACTTAAAGTTTAATACGACTTTGTAGCAAATATTAAAATAAGAAAGTTATCAAATAGATAGATAGTAAATTGCAGGGGAGTCAAGCAGAACGCAGTAACATAATACATCAAGGTCTGAGCCACACAGGAAATTCAATAACTATACAAAAAGTTGCAATTATGTCAACATGCTAACTGTATGGTTAGGTAAACCAAAGTTTACTAAAGTACCGTATGAAGACGGACAAATAAAAATATGTAAAATATCATTTACATTTGTTATTGTTTGCTATTTGTAAACTAGCTTATTACATTGTATTAATATATATTTAAAGACATATTTACTTATTAACATATAATTATAAAAGATGGGTGGAATAAGGCCCACACTTTCAAAGTTGTCCACCTAGCCTAAAGCATTACTGCATTTCACTTCAACCCAGCCTAATAGCAACATAGCACCCACTTAGAAAAAAAAAATTCTTACCAAAAAAAACAATGAAAATCCCATAACAATTAATAACTGCACACCATACAGAAGATCCATATTAAGGCACGGTTAAAATTAATGTCTCACGCAAAAAAAAAATGAAAGTAATATTTAGAATTTCTCCTTCATCCTAAAAGAGTTTCTTGTCTATATCCTTCTATGTAGCTGACATTCTAAAGTTAACTTAATAGGTATACATATCAGTTAGTTATTGTTGCTGATAATGCCCATGCAATATCTGATTGCTGATAGGCTGGTGGAGTTCTGACATTGTTAAGTATTGGCCAATCAGAAAGCCCAATTGAAAATGTAATACTTTCTAAACTTTATATATACAATTTTACATAAATCTTGACAGTTTTGACTGCATTTTTATATATTGTTTAAGTAATTTGGTCTTTCAATTTAAAAATCCTTTAATAATAAAATTATAATATTCTACATTTTTAGTACCATTATTCTCTCCATTTTATTTTAAATATTGACTTTAATTTGCTTATATCCAATGAGATCTGCCACAACTGATATAGCTTAAAACCAATGTTGGCTTCCTTAAAAAACAAAATGACATATTTTTGTTAACATTATTGTTAAATATTTATTTATTGAAAATCAGAAACAGCCCTTTATTCACTGAAACATTTTTTTTGTAAATTTGATGCCAATATATTCTACACGGTTGGTTTGTATCATATTAAGATTAAGTTTCCAAAACTAATAAAAACAATGAATTACCCCCAGGAGATGTTTGTAAATCACAGAGTTGGAAGGCATGTAATAAATCTACATGGATTGAATATCTTTGGCAGTAGAATAGGTATTGTTTCCATTTGAAGACAAACAACTTCTGACATCGATTTAATAACAGCTGAAAAACCCTCCCTCTGCTGTGATGAAAATAATTTAATAATATTTAGTATCATAGTGACCAAATATGGCATAATTATTCTTTTTGGCTTTATTTTTACCAGTTTAGCATTATAGTCGAACCTCTCTTAAGGGGACACCTTAATAGACAATGTCTCCTGATTAACAGTTAGTGGTATTGTTAAAATATTTCCACTCGTTTGTTTCACTGGACAGCGTCCACATTATAAGGAAGTTCTAAAGGAGGTTCCACTGATTATTTTTCAATATAATAGAGCTTGATTTTTCAAAAGCATCCCTTTCAAACATTCTATTGGTATAAAGTTTTCAAAGTGACAGAGTACTTAACTTGCTATAATTAATTTCAGTATTCTTTTTTACAGACCACATCAAACATACATTCTTCCGTTGCTCTGATGTTTCTGAGCCTGACAGTGTTTTAGTTGCTTGTTGCGTCATGAAAACAAAAGACCAACATGTCATGTTTATACACTTCTTTCGGGAAAACTCCAGAAACAGGCCTTTTCATGATGTGGGTCGTTGATTTGTCCATAATTATCTTTTGGCCGGGGATTTCCAATAATTTAATGGCAAGTAATAATTTTGTGTAGTTTGTATGTATTTTCATAGTATTTATCACCATTTTGTACGTTTGTAATTGGCCCAAATTTCATTGTAATTGTGGACGTTCCATAAGAGGACATTATTACGGATTTCAGTAAAGTTCAACTTTAGCAGATAAAAAATGTTCACTTGGATAATAAATAGCCTTATTAATGAACTATAAAGTATATTAAGTTACTGTATCTAAACTTGGAATGAATTCATCAAACTTGCATTGTTTTCTTGGTACTTGAACTTTGATCAAGTTGCGCTATATTGTTTTTACGCGTCAACAAACTTGGAATGACCGAAACGCTTATGCTCTACTTACAAGCAATGGCTTTGGGGAATCATCAAAAAAAGGATCAGGTATACAATGAAGAAAAAATGCCAACAAATTGCAAACGTTACACATCAACAATCAAATATGATAATATAACCTGTTAAACCATCACAAACAAATTCAACTTTTGTACAGAGTGTACTCAAAAAGTTCATTATGCTCATTCCAGGTATAGATGTGATACTGTACGGTATGTAAAGGGTAAAAAAAAATACTGTAAGATTCATGTTACTAGCTTTATTAACATCAATTAACAGCACATTGTTTTTTTAATGATTTAATTGTTTTGAATTTGTCATTATTATTTTAATTAATTTTTAGATATTTCTTTAATAGTTTTTTTTTTTGTTTTTTTTTTGACACAGACTCCTCCTTGTAGTATGCCACATTGTAGTATCATAAAACGTTTATATATAGCATACAGGTATAATATTGCATAGTCATCATTTTTTTTTTTTTATTCTTTGAAAACATAGTTCTTTTAACTGTGCATGATTCTTTGAAATGCTATTTACTTAATACATATCTTGCTCTGCGAGTGGATTTAATAAAACGCAGATGCACAATTGGTAACAGATAGGCTATTGCCTCAAGGTAGCACCCGACACAACTAAACATGCCGGCCAAACTTGGCATAACACTTGGTTAATAACAGTATCATATCTATTGATTCTCTAAAAATGCACCTTGGTGCTAAAAACAACAACTGTTGATCTCCTCTTGTTGCTGTGTTATTGTTTAATTATGAAATTCCTGTGTTAAACACTGCGGCTGTCAGATGCGAATCTGTAACATGGATAATAACGGAATGTACTCATAAACTTTGGGGGTCTAGACAAATCGTAATACTAAAGATCAAAGGAAACGTTCAAAACCAAATATTACCAATCAAACCACAATATAATAGAATTTTCCTGACGGCAATGTATTGCATTACTTTGGTATTTTATTAGCCTTTTTTTAAAACAAAACCATAAAATGGATACAATTTTCGTTTTTGATCAAACTTTAAATTTCATTACCTATACTATACCAGACTGTAAAACCAGAAATTCTATCCAATATAATAATATTCTAACAAGAGGTTGATGTTGGAAATTTCAAATTGGTCTGTGTTGTATTATTGTAGAATTGTATTTTAAAATCAGTTTTATATAATATAAGTTCTAATAAAAAGAAAGTATTGTTCTTAGTGTATCTCCTATGAATCATAGGTATAGAGGATATAGGATTCTAACTCATAACCACATAGTTGACCATTTAATTCTTACACTCCCTCCAAATATCAAGTGTTTCTAATTGAAATTAAATCCATTCATTCAACACTACACATTGAGTTATTTTCAAACTCTAAACTCTTAGTTTAATAGTAGGTCTACTAGCAAAGATAACCCTCCACAGGAGCATTTCCCAGTTTACTCCAGTGTTCAACCAATACCAAAACACCATTTAAACTCCATTATGTGTTCAACCAATATCGAAACACCAATCATACGTGTTCAACCAATACCGAAACACCAACCCTATGTGTTCAACCAATACCAAAACACCATTTAACTCCATTATGTGTTCAACACCGTTCTTGTCAGATCACCGAAGTTAAGCAATGTTGGGCTCGTTTGCATTCTGGATGGAAGACCGTCTGGAATAGTGGCGGGTGCTGTATATACTGGAGAGTGATAATATCGGGCTAGCATATGATAGGCATGAGTTCTGTATCATATTAACTGTATCATTGGCAATATGCTTTACTCCCATTGCCTCGTCCTTCGGATGGAACATAAAGCAGTTGGTCTTGTGTACATATAGTGGATGTTATAGAACTTGGTACACTATTCGCAAAGAGTAGGGGATTGTCTCCCGGTGTGCTGATCTGGTAGGTGCTGCACTGCTGACTGCCGTGAGTCTGTGGAGGGCCTAATCCAAATTTTCTCTTCCAGTTAAGCTTGAGGATAAATATAAATACCTTTATACCAACCAATACCAAAACACCATTTAAACTCCATTATGTGTTCAACCAATACAGAAACATCATTTAATTCCATGTGTACAAAGGTTTCACTCGCTGGGAAACAATTTTTATCAAATAAAACATTTAATCTTTAAACTAATGATATAGTACCACTACATTAAAAAAATGTCATTATTTATGATTTAGTAACAAATATCTTTGATTATGATTTCTTTATGCTGTATAATTATTTTCAAGGTCTCAAATATATTAAAGCTAACTAGTTGAATTGAATTGATATAGTAATTATAATGGATGAATTTAATATTAAAAGGAAATTGGATTACAAAAAAAAAATCCAAACAATTTACTACACTTTTTATATTGACTTCTGAATCAGGAAATAACTTATTACATGCATTTTTTTAAAGTTTGAATAATTTATATTATGGAAAAAGAGTAGAACAAAAATTAACAAATAAACAATATAGTAACAACAGACTAGTAGTTTGACTGTATAGTATAGTGAAAAAGATTCTAAACCTGAGGAAAAAAGTACAAAATGTGTTATAAAAAACATAGAGGGAATTGATTTGGGACACCCATATTCAGGAAGAAAAACACACTAATGTACAGGCAACTTCTAATAATATCTGTGTCCTCGATGTGACCCTCTAATAGTGTTCTAACGCTACAGCGAAAATTGTTATTTGAAAAATTTGATAATTGATCGCATTTAAGTCTGAGCAAGAAACATAGTGTTGCACTGCAATTTTTTCGCCATCATTTTATGAACATGTAACTATAAAAGTTAATTTTTCATACTGTAGTGAAATAAATCTTTGTGAAAATATGAAAATTAAAACAGTAGCGATAAACTCTATTAATTAAAAATCTTCTGTTTTTGATGATGTGTTATGAAGCAATAAATATCTTTATTTCACAATTCTGTTTATATTGTTTCAAAGTTGACACATCATTATCAGCATGACCAAGCACATTGGCACAGATGATCCTAGACGAGGGAATTACAACTAGCAAGCGTGTCAGAAACAAAAACAAATCAAATGCAATTTTCCTGTTTTAATAACAGCGCAAGCTCGAAGGTAACTGCGGCAGGAAGTGTTTGTTGAGGCAGGTGTCATAGCAGGCTGATTCACCTGAGCAACCTAAGGCAAGGGCTAAGATGTAGGCCATGCATGTAACAGTCCTACAGGTAAATATAGGCCACACATGCACTTTATGAATATTTCAAATATTTTAATTGAAACGAATATAATAATTATTTAGATTAACTTTGATAAAATCCTTTTTTTTTTACTTTTTTAATTAATATTATTTTTTTTAATATTAATATAGTGCATTGAGCACTTTTAGTGGATATGTGCGCTATATAAATTGTTATATTATATATTATATTATAATATATTTTAAACATTAAAAATCTTCTAATCAAAATTAACCACTTTTTAAAGAAATATGGAAATGTTAATGCTAACTTTCATAATTTACAAATATTTTGAGACATACATTTTTTAAACTGAAAAATTGTACAGATGGCATTTGCCACCAAAAACATAATAGACAAATAAAACATCACAAAAATTAAGTCAATGTTGTTTAAAATTTTAAAAATAAGTATGTTGTTTATTGAAAATTACAAGCTACCCTATGTTATTTCCCCTTTGTATTGGGACATTATTCATCTGAGAAATAATTAGTTTGCATACTAGGAATGCATAATACAAGCTAATAATAATATAATATTTGCTATATTTGCATGGATGCATGAACAGTTGTAACAGCTCTTTGCACATCATAGAATTTGGAGAAATTTGTTGAAACCAATGTGTACCCTGAATTCAGAATAAACAGGATAATGTCACTCTTCTGACTGCGAATGACTAAACAAAAGTCTGTTAAGAATAGGTGAAATTGCCCACCTATTTAATCTCAATCAACACCTAAAAACAATCTTTTAAAGATGAAAAGTCAATTTTCTACTTGTCTGGATTTGTATCATCTGATGATACATGAACGCGACATAAAACATGCATCTTCATTTGAAAAGTTACTTTCCAGACCCTATGCAGCCCAAATTTAATGAAGCGTGTTTAAAAAATAGGAAACCACTTCCAAAATTAATAAAATTTGATATTATCAAGCTGTTGGAAAATTGTTGATTTGTCCGATGGATTCAAGCATCTTTCACCAATCTTAGTTACCTTAGAATTACATCAAGTGTCATTGGCCTTAATTTAAAAAAAATATATATATATTCATGATTTTTTTTCATGAACATCTGCTTCTGCATGCTGTTTTGTTTCTACTAGCAAGTTATTTGAATTTAGGTACAGTAAGGTAAAGGCGAGTCTCGTATTAATTCTGAATGTTGGGAAATGAGCTGTTAGGAGATCATGTTGTACTAAAAGCCTCAGTACTATAGGTAGGTGGCTGGTGGCTATTCCTTTCCATGTCTCCTTATTTTTTTACCAGGTACTAATTTACTGAGTAAATCAAGAATTGAATTGAAGTCTTTCTGTATGATTGTCAAGTGTCCTAAACCACTCCGCTACCACAAATCCTCTTATTTTTTTCTCTTTTGTGGGGGCAACCCACTTTTATTGCAATGATAAACAATATGGTGAAGGTTACAGTATATATGTCTATCTATCTATTTATCAATGAATATTTAAGTGATATTACACAGACAGGTTAAAAGATTATATAAAATATTTTGATATTGTGTTGAAATCTAGATAAAATAAACATGTATACAGAAAAAATTCTCTTATTATGAAACATGCAAAGCCTAATTCCATTACCCATTATGCACACCTGAATGTATTCAGACTATCTGGTTAATTTCATATCACATGCCATTCAGTATTAATTCTATTACACGTAAAAGGGATATTTAAAAATATTTTAAAATGGTTCTATTACGTTCAGCTTATTGTAAACATGTTGTGCCCTGTGAAGCTGTGACTGTTAGGTGTTCAGAGTTTGTTTGTAGTGTGCGCCATCTCTAAACGGTCTGCTCTGACCACTGCCTTTTTTAACAACATTGATTGAAGACGAAAATAGTTTTTCGAAAGTTTATTTTAGAACAGTAGATTATAAAACAAATAATGAATGTAATGTTATTGACTGTGCTATTTAACTAAGCTCTATCTACTCATGAAATATTCTTCCCATTCAACAAACACAAAACAGTTATGTATAGGCCAACTACTAGCACAATGAATGACATTTTGATGTTTAGCCACCAAGCTATCTCAGTTGGTAGTCAACGCCTCAAAGAAGCCTTTCAGAACCTACTGACCATTAAAACAACAGTTCTTGATACACTGCATTTTAGGCCTAGAACAGTGGGTGAAATACTTCATGTCAAATTAGATTACAGGACCACCCTCTGGGAAAGATTTTACAAAGGTTCAAGAATAGTTACAAGACGACGATACTGTTACGTACATTTTGATGTCTTCCAACATATGCGAGGAAATGATATGATTGAATAATTAAACTAGATGTGTCCTACAGATGAGTACAGTATCTTTTACATTCTCTGCAACTTGAATATGTTTAAAGATTTGTATTTGTTGAATGGAATAAATACAGTAATTTCATTCATTAAAAGATTATTACTATAATATACCATTTAATTCACAAGAAACACTCTCTATGCAACTCCCCAAACATTCATTATGTATTTATCAGCTACAGTATGAACCTCAAAAGAAGCCTGGGCTTCTTTTTTAGGACTCTTGGGTGGACTCCTTTTCGAAATGGCCTTCTTTTTGAAATGAATGCTGTACATTTTGTGAATTGCTATCAGGACAGAGACATTTTATTTTAAATATGAATGGCATTTTGAGATGGGCTTCTTTTCGATGAGGTGAGCTTTTTCAAGGTTTTATTGTATTTTACTTGCATGTAAAAAGATCAAAGAATTTTGAGGAGCGGTTAGTTTTATTGAAACTGACAAATATTTTGTGAATCATTTCACTGTCAATTGCCATATAATTAAAACAATGTGTTTGCACTCACATTTTTGTCTTATTTACTGGCTTACTTTGAACACTTCACCACTAATTTTGGATTTGAATATTGACCCTGGAGAATACTCATAATTGTTAATAACTTCAAGATGAGTTAAATAGACAACATTAATTAACTGGGACGTTATCTATTTACTTCGAAATGAACCTATTTAAAAACTTCCGAAAAACAATTCCTGATGTTGGTATTTTAAATTGACACAAATTATTTACAGATGACAATGGTTACGTTTTTTTAATCGGAAGACATTAAAATGCTTTTATTTGTTTTGTTTATTCTAATATTAGGGCACAGAACCTTTGATGTGAAATGTGGCTATACCCACCTGTTACTGCCATTAGGAACAATACTCCTCCAACTTTTGTACTATTGAGAGATGAGATTAAATCTGTAACATAACTAAATTTTCCCAATTTAAATATTAGTTGTCAGATTTTCAACACTGTATATGGCATGCAATTTATTTAATCAAAACTTTAAAAGATAGTAACTTGTATTCATTTATTTATATATTTATCACTTTGTATTATTTAATGATCTACAATGGTACAAAACATATCTCAAAATTGTAAAATAATAAATAAATAAAGTAGACTTGTATCTTGTATCTTGTAAAAATATCATATGGCATTAGTATGGTAATGTAAATATTCACTGGGGCTGATTGACAATCTTTGTCGGGGAGAAAAATATGATATTTTCTGATTAAAACAATATTATATTATAGTATATATAGTACTTGTCGTTTTCTTTATTTTTTTATGCATTAAAAATACAACAGAAGTGGAAATTCTTATGAGTTAAAAAAACAATTATAAACTAGAATTTAATTCGTCACTTTGACGAATTATAGGTGATCATTTTTATCATTTTACTGAAATTAATTTTTTTTAAACATGCACGTATGTTAACATACGATCGGAAAATGTTGATGTATGCCATCCTATTATATGCTTATAGTGCTGAGTTGTGCCTATATGCCATATACAATATGTACAGTATATACTGTATATCTATATACAGTGTAGCATAGGTAAAATTACGGGACACACATGTTCTAATTTTTTGGCATGATGACGTTATCAAACTAAACTTTAAGATGACAATTTCGAAAGATAATTAATTGAGCAAAAAAATATAAGATTTGGAAAAAAATTTGGCACGTAGAAGCGCTGTGCGCGCTCTTTGAATTGTGTATAACTTTGACGAAAAATATGAAAAAACTACTTTTTCACTTCAACTGGCCATATGTTAACGTCACAACATCCGATAGGCTTAATTTTTATATGAATTAATATCTACATTTCATCAGCTTTCATAATAAATTATAATCATCAAGGTAACCTTCAATTCTGAAGAGCTGTAAGATATTCAAATTTACTGCGAAGGTGAAATTACACGGCCTACGTTATTCAAGTTTTTACGCGTGATGACGTCATTAAAATGAAGATAGTGTCAACTCATGATAAAGATAATTAATTAAGCAAGCACATACTGAAAGTTGTGCGAAATTCGAGCACACATAACCAAGATGCGCTCTGTTGAATGTGATAATCTACACAAAAAGATAACAAATCCTAATTTTTAAATTCAAGTGGCCATTTGATGACGTCAAAACATTTTGTACGTAAAATGTGTACATGAATTCATATCTACAACTCAATGGCTTCCAGAATAAGTTAAAAAAATCGGGGGTCATCTTGCATTCTGAAGAATTATTTTCATTTTAAAAAAGACCTATTTTTCACCATTTTCAGAACTTTTGTAAAATTAATGTGCGCATTTTGTCATTTTTAACGTGCTCGTATAGCGTTATTTTAAGTCGGAACTGACTCAAATTTGGTGAATGTACTAAGGATGGTGAGTAGAATGAGATTTGTAAAAAAAATTCATATTTTTTACGCTTTTTAAGTATTGCGCGCGCAAAAACGCATTTTTGCGCAGTAATTTTTTGAAACACGCAAATGGCCTAATTCATGCTCTAAATTGATCAAAACTTAATTTTGAGCGTTTTAAATTTTTAATGCGCGATATCACGCGCATGAACCTACGTGCGCGTGCGTTTTTATTTGCTAATATTTTTACCCTTGATCTGAAGTTTACGTGTAGTGAATTTCATTAATATGTGATAATGAATTATGGAGATATGATTGATAATGTGATTTCGCAAAATGGCGTATAAATGTCGTCACGGATGAGTGATCGCGCTGGAAAGCTTATTAGGATTAAGTTATATTATTTGAAAGATATTCTGAAATTTTTGTAATCATTGACATTAAACTTTTTGAGATAATTGTTACACAAAATAGTGTACAGAAACAATAAAAAGAAAAAAAAAAAGAAAAAAAATAATAATAAAGATTTTATACAATAACAATAGGTGATCATTTTATTCTAAATGATCACCTAATTACTATAAAAAATACAAAACATCAAGCGTTTAGCCTATATGAAAAACTAAACTAGCTAACTAAACAAGCATGCAAAAATATAATATATCTACTACAAAAAAATGTATATAAACCAAAATATTATTTTAGATGCTCCTATATAATTAAATGTCATTCTTCTTGTCTGAATGTCAAAGGTTAACTAGCTCCACACGCTTCATAGTACCAAGGAGATTTAGATCAAGACAAGCCAATCCCAGGTAATCATAATAGAGATGATAATCCTAAATGATGACAGCTGCATTGAATGACTTAATAAAACAACCAGCTGATGAAACCATCAAATCTTTATTATCATGTTTAAATCTATTTTTCATACGCCTCCAAGATCATAAATGAACAGATGATGAACCCTACTCACATTTTTGTAGAAAGATTGTTAAGTCTATTACAACAGTAAATAATAAAGTGTCATGGTTGGAATAAAAATACTACACCACCATCACATTGCATGCTTAGTGAGAGTTGATTATATTATTTATTAATTTTAATAAAAATGCTATTTACACTTTTACTTGGAACATTAAAGCCTTGATCGCACTGGACTTAATTTGGTCAAATTAACGGAGTCGCCGGTTAAGAAAAAGTCCAATCAGAACGCTGTATATACAGTACAATTCCCTCAGGGTTAAAATTAACAAGTCCAATGGTTACTTTTACCGACCACTGCCTGCCCAGGATAACTGACCATATTCTCGGTTAAAGTAACCACGCCGGCTAGAAAGTCCAATCCGAACGCGAGTCTCAGGTAAACATATGACCTTCAGTCCATCGTAATTTTTAACACAACGGTTAAATTTTGGTCAAACTGGGTGGTCAAACTTACTGCATGAATTTATCCAAGTGCAAATAATGGTCAAATTTAACGATGGCCAATTGGGTAAACTTACCTTGGTTCAATTTACCCTTTTCAAAGTACAGTGTGAACAAGGCTTTAGAAACTAAAAAAAACAGTCATAAGACAATATATCAATTTGAAGTATCAATCCTTTCCATGACAAACTCTAAATTGTATGCATTGTTTTTTCTAAACTCGCCTCTTGTACTATAACCAATATGTTTTTGTTTTGTTCACTATCTCAATCTCAATTTGTTATATTATCTTAATTATTGTGTCAGGATGTGTTAAAATATAAGTACAGTTGATTTATAGTCAATAGGAATGGGATAAAGTATTATTCCATCTTTTCAGCCAGTCTTAAATCATCACCTGATTTAATATACTTCACCTTTGTTTGTCTCTTGTCATCGAATATCACTTCTTTTTTTTTATATCAAAACGTTACTTAATGTTAATAATAAATACTAAAGTGACAGTTATCGATTGAACAAAAAGTATGTATAATAGAATAAATATTATTAGTTAGTACTTCTCTTAAATTATGTCAGGGAGTACAATTAGTCAAATATTTGCCCCAGTTCTGACATCATTTGTACTGTATTTAAATTTTTAAGAAACTGAACAGAAATTGAGCTACTCTAAATCCGAAGAGGGTATTTATAATTAAACTAGAATAAACTGGGTGACAGCAAAGTGATGCAAACAGGACAAGGAATCAAAATGGCAGACATATAATTATCTATTGAAAAATAATATTTAGCATTAAAAATAATTAACCTAAAATATTTTTTATAAAATTAACTCTAAAGTACTTAATATAACAAAAATAAATAATTTCATGCTAAAAGTCTGAAAGTTGTGCATACAATTAAAAGAATTTAAAAGAAACCACCATTTTGATATGCACAGACATACATTAATGGTGTGCGACGTCAAACTGGTGTATTAGATTAGCCTATGTATACAGCCTTAATTTGTGGTCCCTCTCCATTGATTCGTACAATACTGTATGATTACATCAAATTTAAACTTAACATTTTTGCCTAAAATGTACAAACAGAAACCAAATTCATTAAAAATGGCTTGGATACCTTACAAGTTTTATGATCCTTTTGTAAAGTACAAAGGACATTTTAGTGGTATATGTCAGTTTTAAGTAGAACTAAAGAAGCCTATTAAGATGGAATTACCAACAATGTTTGTTTTGATTTTCCACGTTTAGAGACAATTTGTCATATAATCCTGTCAAATTACTACAATCAAAACAATCAATTCGAAGATCAAAAGTAGTAGTGATGCTACAAGAGGGTAGTTAAATCAACGGCTGTGTTTCTGATGAACAACATCCATTTTTAGTTAAGAGGGTTTATTATTATTTTTAAAATGCAACATTTTTAAATACAGATTTGCACATGTCCTGATGTGAGACTTAATGGGAAGTGAACATAATCAAGCTCTGTCTGCACAATCAAACTAGTTTGACAAAAAAAGTGATGTGCCCAAATATGGTAGTGATATGCCCAAATATGGGCACATCACATTTTTTGTCACATAAAGTTTGATAGTGTAGACAGAGCTTTAGTCTCAATGTTAGTGAAATAAGAAATAGTATTCTGAGATCTGAGAGAGCACAGTAGTCCTATATGAAACTCAATTTTAACAAAAATAAATACATGGATTAAATGTTAGCTCCATTGCCTTCATCTGAAGGTTAAAAATTAAGCAACCATTGTTTTTGGAAGATCGTCATTGACAACACAACTGACAAGTTTACATGATATGTCATTCAACACATTAGTAAAATCATTTTCAAAAGGGTAATCATGTTTCAACATACGTTGGCGCCTTTAGAGAAGAGGAAGGCGGGTGTAATAGTGTGTACTGTTCTCTGATAATAGCATCACATTGCAATCGATTCTCAGTACTGTACCTCAATTTATTTTTTAGCATTCAAGGCAAATTCTGTGATACAGCATCACATGTGTCACATGTGATATCTGTATCATAGACTCTAACCTAACCATCCATTACCATATATAGACACAAAATTTGATAAATTACTGTAAAAAAAGATTTTTGCCTATGATATTTGACAAATCAGTGTTTTATCAAAATTACAATACAATTCAAATGGCATCCTTTTCGCGTTGTTGAAGAATCAAGAAGTCACTACATTGTCATTGTTTTCCAGAGACACTTGTCTAAAGATGTGATAGACTTAATTCTCATTCATGTCCTGAAGGTGAATTACGATCAAGAGTAAGTTTTTTTTTATCATACCGAATCAAATCGAATAGCTGATTCTGAATAATTCAGTGGAAAAAATTAACACATGGATTTGTACAATATCTCCGCTTCATTGCTTCAAATGAAACCACATGATAGTTTCGTTATATCTGATGTAGGAAAAATCAGCAGATTGTTAACATTTTTGTTGAATTAGAATTTATTATTATTAATATGGGAATTTTAATTTATGTTAGACAGAAATTTGGTAACACTGAATAGAACAATTATAGACAGCGCAGGTTTATTTTCAGCCTAGCCTTGCGTCGCGAGTACCAAAATGTTCATTGTAACAAGAATGAGTATAACAAAATGGCACTCTCGCAAAACGAAATTGCACTTTCGGATATAACAAATTGTCTCAAATATAACAAAATTGCACTCTTGATGACATAAGTGTTCATTGGAGTAGTTTACTGAATATCATGTGACAATCTTCTAATCAAATCATTGCTTTGTGCACTGTTATCTTTTATAAAGTCAAAAATGTATAAAGGCATTGCATTGGTATGAAGTCTGAAGCCTACATTCTGCAAATGTGTAGTCTTGAAAGCAAAGGAAACCAGCTATAATACAAAAACAAAAATATCATATCACAAATTTGTCAAATTTCATGGAAAGTCAACACAAATTTTGTTAGTCAAATCTTTTCTGAGATATATAATAATGTCGGCTAAATTGAAAGAAAAATTAGTTATGGAACAGAATCTATTTAAGCAGGTGAATAACCTGTCAAGCTGCCACTCTCAATTTTGTAATGGAATGTGAACACTGAATGTAATTTATTGTCGAAATAGAGGAACTACTAAATATAGCCAAGCATCACTTTTTTTCGTACTACTTCGATTCACTTGGTTTAAAAAGGACAGGGATATAATGGTGTAGTATGTGCCAAAAACCCATCAACATCCTTCCTTTATGACCTTTTTATGTCACTCAGTCTTGTTTTTCCCTCTCAAAAAACTGCTGTACCGAATGAGTCTCTGCACATTAAAGGGTAACTCTGGGTTAAAAAGTTATTATTGAAAATAAAGGTGGAAGTGGGAATTAGGTGGAAGCGTTACCAAGCAAAGGTTAAAGATGTATTGTCCCCAAAATCATGAAAAATAAAGATTTATAAAATCGGACTTTGAATAGGCCATTTTACAGTTTTAATGAAGTTGTTCACTTCCATAATAAAAAAAACAGGGGAAAAAAATTATTTCACCTATAAAAAGACAAAATAAACAGTTAAATTACCCAAAAACTCATTGTCTTCCAGACAATTTGACCATTTTTTGCTTTAAATTACATTTTTCTCAGGTAAATAATTTTTTTTCAGACCCAATTTTTTGTGAGAGTGAACAACTATTATGTGACATTAAAATAACATATTCAACAAAAAAATTTAAAAAAATATTTTTTTAGGGGGACAATATATCTTTAAGCGTTACTTGTTTTTAGCGCTGTTTTCTGTGTGCGAATTTACCTCATCTTTTACCCGGGTAAGTTGAGGACAAATTGCTCCATGGAAACCGTTTTGAAAATCGATTTATACTACCATTAAGTGGGTTTTTAAAACATTTTTTTGTATTTGTGTGTCAGTAGAAAAAGAATTTGTTTTTCATCCAAGCAGAAACAAGACCATAGTTTGTAAGTTCCATCTCTACTACGCTCTACTTAACTTTCTATTGTATGGTTCATAATGTGACCTATTATTTCATAGGAAAGTGAGAACCAATTTTAAACTTACATCATACAGGAAACAATTATATAACTTAATATTAAATTTATAATCATTAAAAGCACAATTGAAAATACCCAATATTCATGTACATTATTGGAAAAAAAAAATGATTATTCATTCACTTCAAAGAACCTAAATTATCTTTCTTCAAAGGACCTATAACAAGAATCGAAGGAAGTTAAAAGAATATTGATTGAAATGTAAGAAAATCAATAGTTCTTTTCAGAACATGGTGTATCAAAAACTTGTATCTTGAAACAAGAATATCCTGTTCATCAAATACGTGTAAACATTTCAAAAGGCATTGTGGGATAGAATAGAACCAATGGGTTCTGAAAATATAAATCTTTAAAGATAAATAATGTGATAATCAAGGTTTTCTACTTTTTTTTTTCATAAAAGTGCTGAGTAACTATTTATAAGTTATAAGAACTGACAGTTCATATGAAAGTAGGTCAATGACATGAACAGCCTAATCGTAGGGTTAAATAATTTTAAATAAAATGGACGCCATAAACTGTAAATTTAACACCACATTATAATGTTTCCTGGGAGGTAACTATGAAAGCACACCAATTAGTTCCTGGTTTTGGATCAATGTGTTTTTGGCATGGTTTTTATATTCTACATATTTCAGAGCAATCAACTAATTGTTCCAATATTGGTTTTTTGTTTAAAATCAAACTATAATTTAATGTATGTGCTTTTAAAAGATTTGTTTATCAAATACATTAATTATGTTTTTAAATCAAATTCTAGCTGAATTAAGAATATCAATCAATGAAACTTCTCTGTTAAGATGTAATATATCAATTATTATTTTTTTTTATCAATGCCGTTGATTTTGTGTCAACTTTTTTTAATTCAGTTTTTTAAAACTGAAATGAAATTGTGATTCTTGATGTTTTTTATGAATGCCATTGATTCTTTGTAATCTTTTTTTTTATTATTTCTTTTTAACTGAAATGAAATTGGGATGTTTGGTGTTTTTCTTTAAATAAATATACCTTGATATCAAAGATGTTATACCATACTAAATTTTACAGAACTCTACATAAATAATAACATTCGACAAAAAAAAAAATTTACCTCAACCAAAAAAATATAACTAGTAATAAAAAAAATGTTTTCTGGATAAGGAAATAAAAAATAAAAATGTAATATTACTTTGTATAAGATTACAAATATAAAAGTGCAAAGCTACCATAACAATTGCAATGCCACCAACCATTAGCAATAAGTGTCAAATAATTCAGTGATAAATTAGCAATAAATCACAGTTTTTTACCTCCAAGTTCTTAACTTAAATCGTAAAATTTGTCAACTAAATCTTACTGCCTTTTCATCAATTTCTTTTTTATACATGGTACATTTTGATTTACTATTCAACATTTGACATACCATACTGAAAAAAAAGGCTAATAACATGCTACTTTTTATAAATTAAGACGTTTAAAAGTCCAGATGCCATCACAATAGTTAATAATTGCTTGATCTGAGTGAATCATTTTCCATTTTGTATGGTTACATATTTTTTGATATAGGGAAAAAGGTGGCATTGAAACAGAAGAGAGACTAAACGTTGATATCTTTGAAATTTTATGATTAGATCTCATAAGATATTATAAGAAATAAAAAATAACAGATAAAGGCTAAAATACATGGAGCATATTACAATAACTCTTTTAAGTGAAAAAAGTGTCTTTTAATAGAACCACCAAACAAGATCTAAATGTGCATTTGTGGGCAAGATGAACTGTCCAAAAACAAACACAGGGTACAACATAATCTTTGGAAGATTTTAAAATGTTCTATTCTTTAAGAAATATTCCTAGTAGCTTTATGAAGTTTTTGGTTTGTTTTATATTGAATTGAATTGATCACTTCAGAAAAAATATTCCATATATATACAACAAAAAATAATACAAAACAGAAAATCACACTAAAATAGGATGTTTTCTCACTTAGTGAAGAGATTTGAATCTAGTAACAGATAGTTCGTAGTACACCTAACAAGATCATTTTCACTATTCACAACTCTTAATCTAAAACCATAGACTCACATGCGTACATACTCGTAGAAAGAGGGAATTCTCCTCATGGCAAGCACAACAACAACATAACAAATATATAATCATATTTTACTATATCAAAATTCTAAATACTGTATTAAACATCCATGTTTACTAAATCATTTGTTTTGGCTTTTTAAATAAGCAATTGTGTAGGCTATCATTCAAAAGATTCACCAAATTGCAAGTTTAAGACTCAGTTTTATTAAACTTTAATTAACAAACATGTTGTGTACTTATTTATTTTTTTTAGAATTTTTTCCTCTAACTGGCAATATACTCATGATTGTATATCATGAATGCAAAATGGTAAGTGAAAAAGAGGAAAATTGAACAAGACATTCACATCTTAACTTTAGCTACCAAAACAAATTTGTTATGATGGAAAAATATGTAAGATTGATGTTTCAAAACTCAGACTATTAATTAAATCTGATGGTAATAATCTTTGCAAATCTAATGAATGTACTGTAACATCTAGATAATTTAACTGAAAATTAAAAGCAGACTGTTACTTACTGGTGTTGAATTATTTGAACGAAGTGCAGCTAACCATCGCAATGTGTTATCCTTCCTAGCTTCAACATGGTTAAACGGAACCTGTAACACCAAGCACACAAATACCATAAGTAGAAAACGACGCCATCCAGCCATCCCAATCATGTTCATAATAACACACATTCAATACTGTTTTACACTTGACGGCGGTATCAAAGAACGTGTAGAAATAGCTATGTTAACGACAACTAAAATTTTATCCTCTCATCATTAAAAACGTGGTTATCAGAATACTCAAATATCGTTTTAATCTGTAGGTCTAATTCAAGTTCTGCTACACTGACGTAATTCTTTTGTTATATAACTCCATGGCAAACATCTAGGAAATTTCATGCTAAATTGACCAATACTTCTTATGGCATGTGTTTCATTTCATGAGATAAAAAATCAGTATGTTTATTACAAAATCCTCAAATTGAGTGCATTGCAATATACATCTGGATGGTATGCCTACTAATGAAGGGTGAACGGTATATTATCCTGTTCTTTGAAGGAAGCAAAATGTTGTATAATGTCCAGTTAAGTTAAGTAGAACCAAAATGTACAGACTGTCAATACACCAACTGACTGTCAGTGAAACCAAAGTATTTGTTGAAACACCAGCAATAGTAATTTGCATACATCTCATCACCTAGTTTGACTTATACTGAAGGTTATGTTTTGTCTATAAAGCATCCCATAATGACATCAAGGCAATGTTTTTAACGTTTGAGAATAATATCAAAGTTACAAATTAATTGCAGACAAATTGGATAATGTGTGGGATTGCACTCCCTGTCCTCTTGACAATTAGAGGAAGTGAACTTGTGATGTGTTTTTTTTTAAATAATTTTTACGATTATAACTTTAATTTGTTGTTCTTTCTTTGTACAACAGAATTATTACCATAAATTACCCTTATTTCTGAATTTTTGAAAATAAATTTTATAAGGCCTCTTTATACTGATAATGGTTAAATACACCCGACACTATATAGTAGAGGATCACCACAATTTAAAAATATATAGCACCACCAACCAATTAAAGGATAGTCTTGCATTGATATGTTAGAGCTTAGATCAACGCTCCTCATTTCAACAGCTATGAACTATATTTTAATATCTATTTACTTTTGATTAATAATATTATGTGCTTAGCGGAATGCAATTGATTGGTCAAGAAAAAATCATGCATGCATGCACATTTTCATAAACTTGTGTACAAATTTGAATACCGATTCATTTGAATGGTTCTTTGCTGTAGTGGTGTGGTATTGCGGCTAGGGATCAATTCTGCTGGCAATTCACATCCAGTGTCAGAACCCTAACCACAGCATTATTGTTTCAGAGAGACACAATGTCCAATTTATTGCTTTAGTACCTACCTCTTTTGGGCCAACAACACCAGCCTGGCCCTTGCTGACCAACAAGCCTCCATACTGTGATATTGGCACTTGCTAGGAAGTTGAAGCTAGCTTTAGACCACTAGGCTTAACATATACTGTAGGCGTCTATGTAATAGACCTCATTAGCCTTTACCTAGGCCTAGCTAGGCACTGTGACTAGTTACTGTAGGATAGATGAATGTAAGACATTCTATTCTGCCCTGTGTGACTGTTGTGCTGAATGCATCCCCCGTCCATCACAGAATAAATATGGTAATCATCATAATACTTTTAATTTAATAATCTTCAATACTTTTACCAGGGAGTTATCCTTCCATAACAACTCTGCTTTTACTGTATCTAAAAATACCGCCAAAAAGCACGTGTCACAGAGACACTTCCTAAGATACATAGATAAAATTATCCAATCAGATCCGATGTTTTAGGAATGTGTTGTACACGTGTAAATCTAAATTTGTAATTTCTAAGTGAAATCTATAAATAAATCGGTCGAAATCATAATGATACAAATAATACTAGCACATTATGTGTTTGTAACAAAATTGAAGAGTAACTTGTAGATGTAATTCATTATTAATTTGGCCTAACGTGTCAATGAAAGCCCAAATTACCAACAATACAAATGAGAGCAAACTTTGTAAAAACAAATAATTGAGCAGCTTATTGCAATTGGACAAGATGGATAGGAATAGCTTTTATTTTTAAATTTATAATAATTTACACATTTATTCTCTTTATTTTTGTGACGTGTTGTCTTTTGCATGACGCACAATGATTTACATATTTTCCATGTGTTAATTCGAGATATTTGTAAAAGGGTTTTCAGTTCCGACCAGGCTGCGATTTTTTCCCCCGTAGTTTCTCCATCGGTTCGTTTCGGCCTCAATCGACTCTCTTCGGTAAGCCAGCTCACCGATGCGTGACAACGTATATATACAAACCGCAAGCTAACTTCACACAAGGCAGTCGCAACAAAAGATCGTATAGGGCCACGGCCATACACACCGACTACCATAAACGTTTATTCAAAACATATTACATTTACAATACAATATCTTAAAATTTCGCTACCAATGTACAACATTTAACAGTGTGGCGTGTTTACCACGAATGACTAACAATACCATCTTTCCCACTACACCTGCAAAAACTCATTTGCATAACAATAATCGGCATACCAAACTACGGTGAGACATACATTCTCTTCTAAACATATATAACGAAGATAATTAATTCTTTTTTTACATTAAAATTGAGGGCGCTAAACATAAAATTTACGAGATCGAAAAACAGGTGGCGTATAAGTATAAAAAAAATGTGCTCTCCCTCAGCACTAAGGCCCTGCCACAGCCTTGGGGTCGTTCCCACTACATCATCAACAGATGCATTGCTAGTGCCTTCTTACGATGTGTGGTGGAAAGGGGGACGTATAATTCTGTAAACCCAAAACACAGTGGTCGCATACCTTTAACTCTATTCCACCCACCAGCGTGGGAATCGAACACACGACATACGTGTGTTAACACGACGCTCAGTCGACTGAGCTAACCGGTCATCTTGTGTTTAGATTGGTTAATATTAGCTTCGTTCCTTCAAGATGACGTCATGACTATGTATATTTATGACGTAACGACGAATTACGTAATATGAAGCACGTGAGACAAGACAATAAATTGTCGACTGTTTAAAAATGTGCTTTGTGGCGTAAACGGGTTGCTCCGTTTTGAGTGTAGGGCCTACTCTCATCTATAGACTGGGTTCGAACCTCCACGGATATATATATATTTTTTTTATTATTATGACGAAATCGACAACGCCGAAAAGATGAAATCGACAGCAGAGTTCCAGTTATTTTACAAAACGTTATTTGAAATACAACATTGATTTTGTTTTCATATTTTATTTCATTCATATTTTCTATAGAAAAGTGTGAACTATAATACGACAAAAAGACGCACGTATCGCGTGGTTGTGCCAGTCGTTAGCTGAAGGGTATTGTCGGTATTTGCTGTCAGGAGAATAAATGCAACAGCGCCACCAATATGCAGTTGACGTCTCAATTTCTAATTGTTGTATTTACTTGTTCTTCTTGATATGATTATATACGTTACTTGTTCGAGTATGGTTTTAACCTCAAACCTACGTTTATTCATAAATTATCCTATACTATAAAGTATTATAACATTAGACATTTTTTTAGTAGATCTGAACGTAAATCACTTTATTATTCGAGAACTACTTGTCCAAAAAGCTTGTTGTACAAGATTTATAATTTGTGATTTGTAATTTTAAAACATAAATTGATTTAATTTACAGGTTTTTTGATAGGAATAGTTTAAAAAAACCTATTTCAAAATCACCCGTTTGTTTTTGGCGTTGCTGTTCTATTGTTAGTCAACATAATCTATGGTTAGTTAAAAGGGTTACATAACTATTACACCAAATTCGCATACACATGCTTGTAGTGAAATTAGTCTAAATCACACAGCAATAAGACACACACAAATATTTTCTCGGATAAATCTTATGTAGGAGAATTTTGCAGTAGGCGGAGGTATGCACTCTCGGAGTGGCTTTCTAGTTTAAAAATAAAACAAACAAAAATGACTAAAAGAAATCGCATAATTTATTTTAGTATTCAGTAGATTCAATAATTTTGTACAGAAACCTGATGTTAAACATGTTAAATAAAAATGTTCCCTTCACAATTATCGATTTTATAAACAATAAGGCTTTAATATTCAATACTTCAAACCATAGCAGTTTCCTGTTTGAGATGGAAGCAAAAATGTGCGGAGACCGGGGGTCGAGTAACAACGGTACTTACATGAAAGTTGAGGGCAGCATACTGACATTAATTTGGGACGAGAACTGAATTGAAATGACTCAACCAAAAGTCGAGAGCAGTAATGCTATGTGAAGAAGGAGTAGGCCGTATACCAATGTGACTTATTATCTATAATATTGCACAAACCTAAGTCATTTTGTTTAAACTAGTTAAAAATATATCTATATTTTATGCTAATGTTATTAAGCCAATTATGCTAAAAAATATAACTAACAAGAACTGAAAAAAAAACCATAATTAACATTGTGCAAGAACTGAACAAAAAACAGACATTGTGTGTAAGAAGGCCTATCACCAGAAATTGTGAGAAATGCTTATACATAAAAGTAACTTGATTGTAAATCAAGTAAAATTGAGTTAAAATCAAATAAAATCTAGGTGCGATAACAAAGTATAATAGTTTAAAATTAAATTAAAAAACGTACTGTGAAAAAAAACAAATAAAGTTATTGTATTGTGAGCCGCACACAGCAACGATAAGATTTTAAAGGATATTTTGAAATTCTAAAACTCCTTGGTATGAATAATTTAATTCAATCAATTAAATAAGTAATAATTTTATCATTTAAAAAAATAATGTTTTAATCAATAATTTCTTCAGAATACCTTCTACTATTATAGGTATTAGACTAGTCCAGATAGTCATATTTCCACTCTAATAAGATGCTGTAGGCATTTCGTGTTAAAAGCGAAAAAATATGTGTTTTAGGGTAATTTTGGGGTGCTGAATTCAAATCTGCTGTTTACCCAGCTCAATTTTTAGATTTTCACCCTTAAAATGTGAAAAACAAAATGGCCGCCATTTTAGACTTATTTTGGCTTATAACTTGACTTTTAAGTGACGTAGCAAGTTAAAAATGGTGTCTATACCCATGTTTGTGATACTGAGGATTCCAAATATATTGTTATTAAAGTTGTAAATATTCTATTTCAGCCGCCATGTTGAAATCCAAGATGGCCGCCATTTTAAACGTATTTTGGCTTATAACTTGACTTTTAAGTGACATAGCAAGTTAAAAATGGTGTCTATACCTATGTTTGTGATAGTGAAGATTCCAAATATATTGTTATTAAAGTTGTAAATATTCTATTTCAGCCGCCATGTTGAAATCCAAGATGGCCGCCATTTTAAACGTATTTTGGCTTATAACTTGACTTTTAAGTGACGTAGCAAGTTAAAAATGGTTTCTATACCTATGTTTGTGATACTGAGGATTCCAAATATATTGTTATTAAAGTTGTAAATATTCTTTTTCGGCCGTCATGTTGAAATCCAAGATGGCTGCCATCATTTTAAACGTATTTGGGCTTATAACTTGACTTTTAATTAACATAGCACGTTAAAAATTGTTTCTATACCTATGTTTGTGATACTGAGGATTCCAAATATATTGTTATTAAAGTTGTAAATATTCTATTTCATCCACCATGTTGAAATCCAAAATGGCCGCCGTCATTTTAAACGTATTTTGGCTTATAACTTTTAATTAACATAGCAAGTTAAAAATGGTTTTTATACCATAGTCCAGTAAAAGTATGGTTGCACCTAGAACAATTAATTGCAACAGAATTTCTTTTGTTTTGTCTGATTGATATGGTCCAAATTAACATCATATCCAAAGTTTACCAAAATCGGACATCGGGAAGTGGGTTCATTAGCATAAATTAAAAAGGCCGCCATTTACCATTTTGAAGTCTTGTATATTATCTCCTTAACGGTTTAACTTATAGACCACCTACTGTAAGTGCATTACGAGTAGTTATAAATGTATAGTTTACATTAGGCCTATAGCATTCGATTATTTTTTTCTAGACCACCAGCCGATACGTAGGCCTACTCAACTGTATTAATACCACCTATTTACATTGATATATTTAGTTTCCTCAACAAATTGCTGTAAATAAATATAGATAGAGCTATCAGGGGCGGTCGCAAGACTATTTTAAGAGGGTTGCCCAAAGACTCCAGGGCTGTAGACACTGAGTATTTGAGCAAGCAAATTGTTAAATGACACCCCTAGATGGCCGCAAATGGTACTCTCGCACGTAAAATTCATGATAAATTTTTTTTCGTTCAATGCGAACGTCACGGGGAAGTCCCCGATGAAGGTACTTTTGGTACGGTAATACATTCTAATAACTGTACTCAATTAATGTAAATTAATTATAAATTAATAATTTTAAAAAGTTATACAAAAAATATGAAGCTGTTGCTATAAATATATTGAGCGAAAGGTTAAATTGTATAATTTGGAATTTTAATTCATTTAAAAATGCTAAATAAAGTCAGATGTTAAAACCACAATTTCCAAAAATTCATTTTTATTTATCCACTATAAACTTTACAAAAGTGTTGTTTTAAACCACACTCCAAATAAAACAAAGAAAATAATGATAGGACATTAAAGAAGCAAACTTTGCTCTGCTACCTGTATAACATGGTTCAAATTTCGGAACGTCTATAAATTACTACGGAAATTCGGCCTAATATTTACGAACGTACGGAAATGAAGATAAATAGGGTACTACACGCATCGGAAATACAAAACTATACGCACAATTATGATTTGGCCTAAAAATTGGCCTTAGATTATGGAAAACCCCCGGCAAAACGCTATAATTATGGACAAATCGATTATTAGCCTTGGCAATATGCCTAATATTTAAAAGGAATGAATATAGGCTATATTTCGTTTGTCGATAAATTTTTGAATTCATGTGTGAATGATTGATCCATTAGAGGTAATCTGTGATGGCTCTAGTAACACTGCTATGCGTGGGTACTTTGTGACTAACGTAGTATGCTACATACACGAGCCTAGATAGGGAAGATCTGTACTGTCGTTCATTGCGAGAGGAGGGGGAAGTCCGGTAATGTGTCATGAAAAATGTAACAAGTCAGAGATGAAATAAAATCACTAACATTTAGCTGATTGTCGTTGTTTTAGTCGTCGTCAGAAGTTTATCGACCGACATCTATTTCTCATGTGTAGTAGAGCGTTTCTTTGATTGAATAGTGTTGTTTGTATTATAACAAAAGTTCATTTTGGATTTTCAGTAAATTACCAATGGTTTATTCAAAGTCAAACTGTAACTAATCCCTCACTATTCATTCAAAATGTTATTGTTATACTACTATATTGTTGAAAAATGGATTGCGTGATATGAAAATGGATTGATAGTAAAATGTAATAAAGATACGTTCTTGTCTGGTTATTAGGTATTCATGCTCTGATGAAGCAGAGGATTATTTTTGTAGCGTTCCATTTAAAATAAATTTTATTACAAAGAAATATTTTGGTTGTGAAGGTCGTTTTAACAATTAGGCTAATATCAAAACATTCAACAATGATAAAAAGAAACATAAGTGTGTGAAATGTGAGCACGTACCATTCAGCGGTTTCGGAGGAGATACGTAAAATTACTAGACAAATTTAGTAGCAGCAATATATATATATCCACCAGTATACAGTAGGCACAGCTATGCCACCGTATACAGTAGCCACCGAGAGTCTGTCCAATCGAATTGGAACAATACAATGAAAGCCCCAGTGGCCTAATGGTTAGAACATCTGCATATCAAGCAGAAGGTTCCGGGTTTGAATCTCAGTTAGGGCTTTCTCTCATTCTCACAGGTTTCGTCATTTTTATTGTTTCTAATTAATTAAATTTCATTATATCACCGGGCGGATTAGAATTTATTCTGTGCCTATATATATATATATATATATATATATGTGTGTGTGTGTTTAAAATAGGCGTCATATTGGATTTCAACATGGCGGCTGTTTACAACTTTAATAACAATATATTTGGAATCCTCAGTCTCACAAACATAGACATCGTTTTTAACTTTCTATGTTACTTATAAGTCAAGTTATAAGCCAAAATACGTGTTAAATGGCGGCCATCTTGGATTTCAACATGGCGGCTGAAATAGAATATTTACAACTTTTTAGTAACAATATATTTAGAATCCTCAGTATCACAAACATAGGTAAAGACATCATTTTTAACCTACTATGTTACTTAAAAGTCAAGTTAATAAGGCAAAATATGTTTAAAATGGCGGCCATCTTGGATTTCAAACATGGCGGCTGAAATAGAATATTTACAACTTTAATAACAGTATATTTGGAATCTTCATATCACAAACATAGGTATAGAAACCATTTTTAACTTGCTACGTCACTTAGAAGTCAAGTTATAAGCCAAAATAAGTCTGAAATGGCGGCCATTTTGTTTTTCACATTTTAAGGGTGAAGATCTAAAAATTGAGCCTAGTAAACAGCAGATTTGAATTCAGCACCCCGAAATTACCCTAAAACACATGTTTTTTTGCTTTTAACACGAAATGCCTACAGCATTTCATTTTTCTCAAATCTGGACTAGTCTATATAGCAACATCTAGACACTTTTTATTTAAATAAAATTGTAACATAGTCATAATAATAATAATTTACCAATTTGGCCTTTTATTAGTTTTCCAGATCCAGATAACATTGCATGGGCCTAGTTGAAGAATCTGATTCCCTCAATCAGCGCCATGTTACGCCACCAATGTTTTCATGGATTAGGGCCCTATACTTTTTTCAAACGTTCTTGGCTCCACAAACCTTTCATACACATGCATCGAAATTCATTTTTAGGACTCCTTTACGATGCAAATCAGAAAGTATTTGAAATTCCTCTCCAAAATGATGTGTTTTTTTTGTACTTTTCCATATTTCATAATAATGAAATGGTAGGCTGCGATTATGATAATCATTATAGAATGGCCAAAATCCATACAAATTGACGTTATCACACATTGATAATGCTGCATTAACCACGAAAAAACCTACAAAAATAAACATAAACAATTCATGGTATACATTGTTATAATCGTACGAAATAAGTATAATATTTGAAATTGGCAAACTGAGGTTAATATGTGGCTACTTAAACATAATCAGGATGTTTGGAAAAAATTTAGAAATTCCGTAAGTTGGGACACTTGTTATCGACAATGAAAATGCGTATTCATTTAATCATTCATATAACCATAGACCTGAAACAATAACTCAACAAAACAAAATACAGAAAATAAATTAAGTGCTCAAAAACTGAGGAAAATACTACGACAGAGGACGTGCTAATGACACAATATTGAAGATAACGAGTTTAAAAAAAAGTTTGTGTGCCAGTATATCGAATTCTGATAATCACTATGAGGCATAGTCTGTTGAATAGCTATTTGCAAGAAAGAAAAAGAAGTCTAGATAAACATACTTGGCAAATACTTTTCAAGTAAGGTCTAGACCTATTTTGCCAAATAAATAACAAGAAAACACTAACCTGAACTTAAAACCGACGTCATATTCCAGAACTTAGCAACTGCTAGAAAGTTATCTGGTCGCATAAAGAGTGAACGATCGGCTAACGTGGCATTTTTGGAGAGGAGATTTGCAGCACCGAAACATAGCTTTGTACTACCACCTTCATGAAAGCCAGGAAACAAAAAGTAAGCCCGGTCGTATTGCATTAAATAGTCCATAAATTTATATCCGTTTTCCGTCGTACCATTTACATCTGAAATCTGCCTAAATCTTTAAACCAAAATGAACATTTGTGAGTTGCATTTTCACCCAATTCCCAGTCCTGTATCTCCATATCCTACTATTTATTTAGATACAGCATCTCATTTATATCACATTCAGTGCCTGTATGATGTAAGGTTTAGGGTTAGGTTACTCCTAAACAACACCTGTGATGTTGTATTAACAAATATTCCTATGATGGTTCGGAAATAGATATACAGTACCGAGAACAAACTAAATTGTAAAATATTATAGGTTTACAGTAGTCTAGGGTGATTGTAACATACCGTTTTCTAATGAGTGACCCATTCACTGTGGTAAGATTGGTCTTTCTCCCAGCATCATTCGTGAATGGTTTGATTGGTGGTGCATTAAATCTAATAATTCAAACAATATTTAGTAAATTTTTGTCCTTCTAATCTACTAAGAATAGAAAGAAAGAAAGAAAGAAAGAAAGAGAGAGAGAAAGAAAGAAAGAAAGAAAGAAAGAAAGAAAGAAAGAAAGAAAGAAGAAAGAAAGAAAGAAAGAAAGAAAGAAAGAAAGAAAGAAAGAAAGAAAGAAAGAAAGAAAGAAAGAAAGAAAGAAAGAAAGAAGAAAGAAAGAAAGAAAGAAAGAAGGAAGAAAGAAAGAAAGAAAGAAAGAAAGAAAAAAGAAAGAAAGAAAGAAAAAAAGAAAGAAAGAAAGAAAGAAAGAAAGAAAGAAAGAAAGAAAGAAAGAAAGAAAGAAGAAAGAAAGAAAGAAAGAAAGAAAGAAAGAAAAAAGAAAGAAAGAAAGAAAGAAAGAAAGAAAGAAAGAAAGAAAGAAAGAAAGAAAGAAAGAAAGAAAGAAAGAAAGAAAGAAAGAAAGAAAGAAAGAAAGAAAGAAAGAAAGAAAGAAAGAAAGAAAGAAAGAAAGAAAGAAAGAAAGAAAGAAAGAAAGAAAGAAAGAAAGAAAGAAAGAAAGAAAGAAAGAAAGAAAGAAAGAAAGAAAGAAAGAAAGAAAGAAAGAAAGAAAGAAAGAAAGAAAAAAGAAAGAAAGAAAGAAAGAAAAAAAGAAAGAAAGAAAGAAAGAAAGAAAGAAAGAAAGAAAGAGAAAGAAAGAAAGTAAGAAAGAAAGAAAGAAAGAAAGAAAGAAAGAAAGAAAGAAAGAAAGAAAGAAAGAAAGAAAGAAAGAAAGAAAGAAAGAAAGAAAGAAAGAAAGAAAGAAAGAAAGAAAGAAAGAAAGAAAAAGAAAGAAAGTGATTCATTTCAGTATATAATTCCATGACCTTATTAAGTGTGTAATTAAAAAAAAGTTAAGTCTGTTGTAAGAGTAGGCGACTGCTCCTCTTTTAACGCCATCCTACGCCTATTTATACCTATCTAGAATGTCCAATTCAAAGCCTTTACCTAAAGACAAATTCAGCCTGATCGATGGCTTTTCCACAGCTTGAGTTTATTATGATACCACTATTACCGACAACAGAACAACTTGAGTAGCGCTTTTTAAACGGCAATTTCTATTTTAAAATGAAATATTATTTTGTATTAAAATTATACACTCAAGTACATTATTTGTATCGATTGGTTATTGTAAGCAAACATTAGACCATACAATTATAAAGAAGAGAGTATGGTTGAATGAATAAGAATACTGTAGTATGTTATACCAGGGAAGAGTTAAATTACAAGCTGTTATTTCATTTCCACAAGCTAATTCAATTCTTCCCTGGATATACATTAATACCTCATTTTGTGAATATTATTATTATATTATTATGTAAATATAGTGTGTGTGGAAAATCAATAAGAACAAAACAGTATACATAATTATTATTATTATCATTATCATTATCATTATCATTATCATTATCATTATCATTATCATTATCATTATCATTATCATTATCATTATCATTATCATTATCATTATCATTATCTCATTATCATTATCATTATCATTATCATTATCATTATCATTATCATTATCATTATCATTATCATTATCATTATCATTATCATTATCATTATCATTATCATTATCATTATCATTATCATTATCATTATCATTATCATTATCATTATCATTATCATTATCATTATCATTATCATTATCATTATCATTATCATTATCATTATCATTATCATTATCATTATCATTATCATTATCATTATCATTATCATTATCATTATCATTATCATTATCATTATCATTATCATTATCATTATCATTATCATTATCATTATCATTATCATTATCATTATCATTATCATTATCATTATCATTATCATTATCATTATCATTATCATTATCATTATCATTATCATTATCATTATCATTATCATTATCATTATCATTATCATTATCATTATCATTATCATTATCATTATCATTATCATTATCATTATCATTATCATTATCATTATCATTATCATTATCATTATCATTATCATTATCATTATCATTATCATTATCATTATCATTATCATTATCATTATCATTATCATTATCATTATCATTATCATTATCATTATCATTATCATTATCATTATCATTATCATTATCATTATCATTATCATTATCATTATCATTATCATTATCATTATCATTATCATTATCATTATCATTATCATTATCATTATCATTATCATTATCATTATCATTATCATTATCATTATCATTATCATTATCATTATCATTATCATTATCATTATCATTATCATTATCATTATCATTATCATTATCATTATCATTATCATTATCATTATCATTATCATTATCATTATCATTATCATTATCATTATCATTATCATTATCATTATCATTATCATTATCATTATCATTATCATTATCATTATCATTATCATTATCATTATCATTATCATTATCATTATCATTATCATTATCATTATCATTATCATTATTATTATTATTGTGTGAATTAGGCCTTTTACTTTGTGATATTCTATTTATCTATTTCAAATACATTGTTCCCCTGTTGAATATCCAATAGTGTCACATAATATATGGCCAAATATGCATATCAAGCAGGCGGTCTGAGTTCGAGTCTCGGTTGGGGCGACATTTTCTCATTCTCACAGATTTCCTCATCTTTATCGTTTCAAATTAATTAATTAAATTTCAGTATATCACCGGGCGGTTTAGAATTAATGTTCTTTGCCTAATGTGTTTATATGTATGGTCTTTTTATAAAATGAAAATGGCCTATGGCCCAAAGTATGATATTATTAATTTTCATTTGGGGGGATGTGGGGGGAACAATAGATATTTAATGTTGAGAAAAAAATAAGATACTTGCACATTTTGGAATTATTAAGACGTATGTCCTATACTATTACTGTATTCACTCTAAATCATATTGCGGAATTTTAATACGGAAAAACAACCTAATCTTAGACCCATCAACATTAAATTGGTGATAGGAACTATGGTCAAAATGTGTAGGCCTACCCTGTCCTTTCGTAATGGAATCCAAGTGTCGTAACGGTGTAAATACCGATCAGCAGTGATATTTAATATCTCTTTCTTATCTTTATGGCATTGAAATATTATAATAGATTGAGTTTTTTTTTCTTTGGTTTCTTTATTTGGTTCCACACCAAGATCATTGATCCATCAAGGCGTTTAATGAAACAAATTATGAAGATATTGACTAATTCCAAATGCTGCCATTTACCTTCCTTAATTAACGGATAGATCTATTATCCAAACATAATATATTGCAATTGTAATAATGCTTTGTTTATGTAGAGCATCTTGTATATTATTATGTTTGTCTTGTAAACAGGATTGCCACCTTTAAGAAGGATAGTGAATGAATTCGCTTATGGATATCCTTGGCAATTTCCCTAAATATATAATAAAAAATAAAAAAATTATGTGTATTATTAAAATAAATATAATCACACCTTTATCAACTGACTATGTAGTTTACCGGTCAGTGTATGTAATCTTTGTTTTAAAAACACGTATGGTATTTTTTGTCTTGGTTTCAAATTTTCTTGACTGGCAAACATGGCATCAGTAATATTCGGGTCGTTGTAATTTGTTCCATACATTCGTTTTCTATATCATCAAAAAGAAAAAGAAAACAGTAAATTTATCTAAATTCCTGAAAAGATAATTTGGCAACAATAAACCAATTGTAAATCTGGAATTAAGAACATTGCCTAATCACCATATCAAAGTACCAAATAAATACTCAGGAATGAATACACAGGGGCAAATGAGTTAAGCTTTAAGTCCTAGGATCAAGGTAAATCAAGGTAAAGTTTTTTTTCTTTCTGTTAATTGTATGGCATGTTTTAAATGTCTTTAAACAAAATATTGGAAGTTTATTTCTAGCCGAAATACTAAGCGTACAGTACATTGTTTCTCGCAGGCCTACACTCTCTCTCTCTGGGCTAAACCATTGAGACTTTCTACTCATGCGAAATACTAAGCGTACAGTACATTGTTTCTCGCAGGCCTACACTCTCTCTCTCTGGGCTAAACCATTGAGACTTTCTACTCATGCGAAATACTAAGCGTACAGTACATTGTTTCTCGCAGGCCTACACTCTCTCTCTGGGCTAAACCATTGAGACTTTCTACTCATGCGTATTTTATTATATTGTTATGTTTTAATGTATACTACAGTACCGTATTATGTTTCCATATCATGTATACTAGACAGCTTTAATCAATTAACTTGCAATTATTGTATTGATGTAATGTAATTCTTCTATTTATTTTACACGCCGTAATGTTGGTATATTCTGTACAAATAAGCTTATTTCTTATAGTTCAATACCCCTTTTCTACACTAGTATAATAACATAAATGCACAGCAGTATTTAAAGCAGTTAATTCTTTTACCAATTTTATACACAAAACATTCAACAATGATAAAACGAAATACAGTCTATTTATTCTCTTTCCTTAGGCATATTGCCGAGGCTAAATAATCGATTTGTTCATAATTAATGCATTTTGCCGGGATGTTTTCCATACTTTAAGGCCATAATTGCAAGAATAGATTTGTATTTCCGTGTAGTACCCTATATCTTCATTTCCATTTTTAGGTCAAATTTCTGTTTCCAACCCCTTCCTCAATATAAGATTATATAATTTCAACCTACCTAAGTTCGACGAGATTTGAGTGATTTTTTGTCCATGGTTGTAACAGTAATTCTATAAGGTCTTGTTTATTTGTAAAATTGTGGCCCAGGTCTTCAATAAAAGCATATTTTTCCTTTTTTTTCGGCAAAGAATATGTGTACACTGCGTTGACCACCGCTGCTATCGTATCCGTTTTACGTAGGTCACATGTGCATTGCTTCTCGGCTGGTGTATTTTGGGTAATGGCATTTCTGTATTTAGTAATAAAAAAGATACGACATTGATCTAATTTTCTTATCAATATTCATTTACGTAATTACACTGAAGATAAAGAGTCAACCACCCATCATCACCAAACAACCTTTAACAACATTATGCCTAAAATACCTTCCAAATCCAATACTTTTACTTTCGTCCACGTGCTGTTCTTGGCCCATACTGATCAACATGTCAAATTCCACAAATTATCCAGAAACTGGACACGGTGCTTGGCAAAATATATTGTTTTCCGTAAAACTTCGTATTTCAAACAAACTTATTGAAATATGTCTTATTTCCTAAATTTTATTTTGATATATATTTTTCATAATAAGTATTATATGCCTTATACAACTTACTCGTTCATTGCCACTTTGTAGACGATAATAATGACTCCAATTAATATAACCCCATTCCTTATGTTACGTGATTTCTTTAAACAGCGTGCCATCGTTATTGATACTGGAATTTAACTAAATAGAAAGAAAGAAGAATAATAATGATAAAAAAAATATCAACTCTTTTATTTTTCAGAAATAAAAAAATGGAAATTAAAAATGGAAATATAACTCAATATATCGACTTTTAACATTAAAACAACATTTTTTCTAAAGATCTAGGTCTATCAAAGGACAGTACGGTCCTTTTATTAGGACATAATATTTATTTAATTTTTCTATTTAAAATCTCAAAAAGAGTGATGTTGTTACTGTTCTTATTTATCATGACGTCATTTGATTTCATCAAATTCATTTTGTTTTATGCAACAAAAAAGGTATGTTTATCCAGGAAAGAGTGAAATTTCTCTCTTCCCTGGGTTTATCTATAATTTATTGTTGATTATTATCGGCCTAGTGTAATTAGGCTTTAATAGTAGACTACCATACGGTACGGATCAATAATTATTTCTTAGACAATAGTCATCTTTGAAGATTTTGTTTTGAAAATTAATTATTCATGTGTATTAATGTATTAATCGTATTAAGCAAATAGTAATCACCGCTTATAGAGAAGAGTGAAATTATTAATTTTACTCTTCCCTGATATACCATTGTTTTGTGCTGTGTTGTAGGTCTAGAATTGTAACAAGTCCATATACATAATGGCTACAGTCGCGTGCTCAAGTTAGTGTTTACCGACCAACCGACCGACCGACATAGTAAGCTGTAGAGTCGCGCTTGAAATTAAATGCAAGTAAAGTGTCATGCCAAAACCTTTCAGAATACAACTACTGTACCAACAATTCCACGACAAATTAAAAACAAATCTTAGAAGAAAAACTTTATGACCCTTTTAGATAAGTAACCATTCGAGTGGTGATTTGTGGTAGGATATTATACTCAGTATCACAGTCTTTCCTGATTTACCTGATTTGAACAACTTCGAATCTTCCAGAGAATTTGTGTTAAGGATCATTCTGTGAAATGTGCAAAAGGTCACACTTGAACCATGGAGAAATTTACAGTATACCTCCATGGTTGAACTGATTTAAATTTAAACATGGTGTTCATGAAGAATACTTTATGTAATCATCTAGTGTGACCGATTCTTTTTTAAATTGTAATATTATAACAATAGCATGCCTAACAAAGTTAGTTTCAGTTCCGTTTTAATGAACGGTTAAATACACTGAAAAACTAATTCCTTTGACATTGAATTTTTGTCTGATTATAGTGCCTTAGCGTACACGTCAGATTACTCAACCAATAATTATTGTTAACAAGTCTTCACAATAATGACCTTAAATTAACGCTAGCAAAATTGAATATAAAAATGTTCGCATAAATGTAGATATTTTATATATAAATGTTCGCATTGTAGAATACTGTAGTTATAGGTGTCAAGTCAAGCAAATACACCATTTAAAACTTTCCATTTGATTTCGAATGTTTCCAAAAACCAAAGAAAATAATGTTGTCTCTGAAATTGGAAGTTAGCCTTACACTTGTTGATATGTTTTAATCCTAACCAAAATGTCGAAACTGGCTTACTTATTTACACAAATATGTTCCACCGTTCAATCTGTTTACAATTGGGAAGTTTATTTTCCTCTTTCCCAATTAACTTCAGGAATTTTTTTTGTGATTTTGTGTAATTTAGAAATATTCCTCCCAATTGATATAGGCCTAGCTGTCTTTCTATTTCCTCCCATTAACAAGGCTTGACAAAATGTATACATATATATCGTATAGCTCTGCTAACTTTTCTGGCTGTTTACTTTATCGTTTTGATTTAGCTTTTCGCTTTTTTTTTTTGTATCTCCATTGAGATCCAGCCACTGATACCCACAGCATTGTCATTTTTTTCAGTAATTTGCCTTTGGATTTATATATCGTATTCAATATAGAAATATAGATAATGTTACTTACTGTACTGTTAAATATCCGTTTACACTTCTCGCAGACTTACAGATGATATGCGTATCCTGGGTGAAAACAGAAATGCTTTCGGTAGATCAAGACGCATGCGCACAAATGTATTGTGTATGTGAAAGGAACCGTGCCATCGCCAAGCTATCATGGGGCTATCATAAATTTTATAAAAATCCAAAGGCAAATTACTGAAAAATGACAATGCTGTGGGTATCAGTGGCTGGATCTCAATGGAGATACAAAAAAAAAGCTAAATCAAAACGATAAAGTAAAACAGCCAGTAAATATATATATTATGCTTGATATTTGGAAATTTAAAGACAACTGGCTCATTCTCATGACATAAGGATAGTTTGGGCCTTTATATTAATAATGCTTCAGTCTGTCATGGCCTGCATGATGCCGTCGCCAAGATTGGCAAAACTCTATAAAACAGTGAAACACTTACGGAATACTTAATATTAGGGCCTACTCTCATTGTACTTATTTTATTTGTGTATTTTCATTTGATTCTCTATGCTACAGTTAACCCAAACTGAGATACCATAGTCCATGCATGGTTGTATTATGGTTAGATATACTTTTATATTGGTGACTTAACAAAAGCTTATCTTATTAAAATCTCGAGTTTGTGTATAATCTTCAATGGAAATATTAAATAGCAACCCCTCTAATTCTCTCATTGTACTTATTCAGATCTGACATTAACAATGGTCATAAATGTTTGGCTGGAGGTGGTTTTAACAAAGGTAGTTTATAGAAATCAATGTGCAAAGCAAACCCCACTACTATGTAACGAGAAGCACGTGAGACAAGACAATAAATTGTCGGCTGTTTAAAAATGTGGTTTGTGGCGTAAACGGGTATGCTCCGTTTTGAGTAGGGCCTACTCTCATCTATAGACTGGGTTCGAACCTCCACGGATATATATATATTTTTGTTATTATTATGACGAAATCGACAACGCCTAAAGGTGAAATCGACAGCAGAGTTTCAGTTATTTTACAAAACGTTATTTGAAATACAACATCGATTTTGTTTTCATATTTTATTTCATTCATATTTTCTATAGAAAAGTGTGAACTATAATACGAAAAAAAAGACGCACGTATCGCGCGGGTTGTGCCAAAACATGTGAAGTGGACTGTTACTTGTCGTTAGCTGAAGGGTATTGTCGGTATTTGCTGTCAGGAGAATAAATGCAACAGCGCCACCAATATGCAGTTGACGTCTCAATTTCTAATTGTTGTATTTACTTGTTCTTCTTGATATGATTATATACGTTACTTGTTCGAGTATGGTTTTAACCTCAAACCTACGTTTATTCATAAATTATCCTATACTATAAAGTATTATAATATTAGACATTTTTTTAGTACATCTGAACGTAAATCACTTTATTATTCGAGAACTACTTGTCCAAAAAGCTTCTTGTACAAGATTTAAAATTTGTGATTTGTAATTTTAAATCATAAATTGATTTAATTTACAGGTTTTTTTTATAGGAGTAGTTTTAAAAAAACCTATTTCAAAATCACCCGTTTGTTTTTGGCGTTGCTGTTCTATTGTTAGTCAACATAATCTATGGTTAGTTAAAAGGGTTACATATTACACCAAATTCGCATACACATGCTTGTAGTGAAATTAGTCTAAATCACACACAGCAATAAGACACACACAAATATTTTCTCGGAGAAATCTTATGTAGGAGAATTTTGCAGTAGGCGGAGGTATGCACTCTCGGAGTGGCTTTCTAGTTTAAAAATAAAACAAACAAAAATGACTAAAAGAAATCGCATAATTTATTTTAGTATTCAGTAGATTCAATAATTTTGTACAGAAACCTGATGTAATGTTAAACATGTTAAATAAAAATGTTCCCTTCACAATTATCGATTTTATAAACAATAAGGCTTTAATATTCAATATTTCAAACCATAGCAGTTTCCTGTTTGAGATGGAAGCAAAAAAAAGTAACAACGGTACTTACATGAAAGTTGAGGGCAGCATACTGACATTAATTTGGGACGAGAACTGAATTGAAATGACTCAACCAAAAGTCGAGAGCAGTATAATGCTATGTGAAGAAGGAGTAGGCCGTATACCAATGTGACTTATTATCTATAATATTGCACAAACCTAAGTCATTTTGTTTAAACTAGTTAAAAATATAGCTAATGTTATTAAGCCAATTATGCTAAAAAATATAACTAACAAGAACTGAAAAAAAAACCATAACTAACATTGTGCAAGAACTGAACAAAAAACAGACATTGTGTGTAAAAAGGCCTATCACCAGAAATTGTGAGAAATGCTTATACATAAACGTAACTTGATTGTAAATCAAGTAAAATTGAGTTAAAATCAAATAAAATCTAGGTGCGATATCAAAGTATAATAGTTTAAAATTAAATTAAAAAACGTACTGTGAAAAAAAACCAAATAAAGTTATTGTATTGTGAGCCGCACAATGCAACGATAAGATTTTAAAGGATATTTTGAAATTCTAAAACTCCTTGGTATGAATAATTTAATTCAATCAATTAAATAAGTAATCATTTTATCATTTTTTAAATTAAAAAAATAATGTTTTTAATCAATAATTTCTTCAGAATACCTTCTACTATTATAGGTATAGCAACATCTAGACACTTTTTATTTAAATAAAATTGTAACATAGTCATAATAATAATAATTTACCAATTTGGCCTTTTAGTAGTTTTCCAGATCCAGATAACATTGCATGGGCCTAGTTGAAGAATCTGATTCCACCAATCAGCGCCATTTTACGCCACCAATGTTTTTCATGGATTAGGGCCCTATACTTTTTTTCAAACGTTCTTGGCTCCACAAACCTTTCATACACATGCATCGAAATTCATTTTTAGGACTCCTTTACGATGCAAATCAGAAAGTATTTGAAATTCCTCTCCAAAATGATGTGTTTTTCTTGTCATTTTCATTATTTCAAAATAATGATATGGTAGGCTGCGATTATGATAATCATTATAGAATGGCCAAAATCCATACAAATTGACGTTATCACACATTGATAATGCTGCATTAACTACGAAAAAACCTACAAAAATAAACATAAACAATTCATGGTATACATTGTTATAATCGTACAAAATAAGTATAATATTTGAAATTGGCAAACTGAGGTTAATATGTGGCTACTTAAACATAATCAGGATGTTTGGAAAAAATTTAGAAATTCCGTAAGTTGGGACACTTGTTATCGACCATGAAAATGCGTATTCATTTAATCATTCATATAACCATAGACCTGAAACAATAACTCAACAAAACAAAATACAGAAAATAAATTAAGCGCTCAAAAACTGAGGAAAATACTACGACAGAGGACGTGCTAATGACACAATATTGAAGATAACGAGTTTTAAAAAAAGTTTGTGTGCCAGTATATCGAATTCTGATAATCACTATGAGGCATAGTCTGTTGAATAGCTATTTGCAAGAAAGAAAAAAAAGTCTAGATAAACATACAAAGCAAGTAAACATACTTGGCAAATACTTGGCAAGTAAGGTCTATAGACCTATTTTGCCAAATAAATAACAAGAAAACACTAACCTGAACTTAAAACCGACGTCATATTCCAGAACTTAGCAACTGCAAGATAGTTATCTGGTCGCATAAAGAGTGAACGATCGGCTAACGTGGCATTTTTGGAGAGGAGATTCGCAGCACCGAAACATAGCTTTGTACTACCACCTTCATGAAAGCCAGGAAACAAAAAGTAAGCCCGGTCGTATTGCATTAAATAGTCCATAAATTTATATCCGTTTTCCGTCGTACCATTTACATCTGAAATCTGCCTAAATCTTTAAACCAAAATGAAAATTTGTAATGAGTTGCATTTTCACCCAATTCCCAGTCCTGTATCTCCATATCCTACTATTTATTTAGATACAGCATCTCATTTATATCACATTCAGTGCCTGTATGATGTAAGGTTTAGGGTTAGGTTACTCCTAAACAACACCTGTGATGTTGTATTAACAAATATTCCTATGATGGTTCGGAAATAGATATACAGTACCGAGAACAAACTAAATTGTAAAATATTATAGGTTTACAGTAGTCTAGGGTGATTGTAACATACCGTTTTCTAATGAGTGATCCATTCACTGTGGTAAGATTGGTCTTTCGCCCAGCATCATTCGTGAATGGTTTGATTGGTGGTGCATTAAATCTAATAATTCAAACAATATTTAGTAAATTGTCGTCCTTCTAATCTACTAAGAATAGAAAGAAAGAAAGAAAGAAAGAAAGAAAGAAAGAAAGAAAGAAAGAAAGAAAGAAAGAAAGAAAGAAAGAAAGAAAGAAAGAAAGAAAGAAAGAAAGAAAGAAAGAAAGAAAGAAAGAAAGTGATTCATTTCAGTATATAATTCCATGATCTTTTTAAGTGTGTAATTCAAAAAAAGTTGAGTCTGTTGTAAGAGTAAGTGACTGCTCCTCTTTTAACGCCATCCTACGCCTATTTATACCTATCTAGAATGTCCAATTCAAAGCCTTTACCTAAAGACAAATTCAGCCTGATCGATGGCTTTTCCACAGCTTGAGTTTATTATGATACCACTATTGCCGACAACAGAACAACTTGAGTAGCGCTTTTTAAACGGCAATTTCTATTTTAAAATGAAATATTATTTTGTATTAAAATTATACACTCAATTACATTATTTGTATCGATTTGTTATTGTAAGCAAACGTTTAGACCATACAATTATAAAGAAGAGAGTATGGTTTATTTGTATCGATTGGTTATTGTAAGCAAACGTTTAGACCATACAATTATAAAGAAGAGAGTATGGTTTATTTGTATCGATTGGTTATTGTAAGCAAACATTTAGACCATACAATTATAAAGAAGAGAGTATGGTTGAATGAATAAGAATACTGTAGTATGTTATACCAGGGAAGAGTTAAATTACAAGCTGTTATTTCATTTCCACAAGCTAATTCAATTTAACTCTTCCCTGGATATACATTAATACCTCATTGTGTGAATATTATTATTATATTATTATGTAAATATAGTGTGTGTGGAAAATCACTAAGAACAAAACAGTATACATTCAAGATACCGCATACCTTATTGTGTGAATTAGGCCTTTTACTTTGTGATATTCTATTTATCTATCTCAAATACATTGTTCCCCTGTTGAATATCCAATAGTGTCACATAATATATGGCCAAATATGCATATCAAGCAGGCGGTCCGAGTTCGAGTCTCGGTTGGGGCGACATTTTCTCATTCTCACAGATTTCCTCATCTTTATCGTTTCAAATTAATTAATTAAATTTCAGTATATCACCGGGCGGTTTAGAATTAATGTTCTTTGCCTAATGTGTTTATATATATATATGTTGTATTAAAAATGAAGGCCTAATGAATATGATCAAAACTTGGATGAAATATTAAATTTAGCATATAGTGTTTATTCTATATTACTATATTATATATTTTTATTTAGAGGGGGCGGGGGGGGGAGGGTCTATAAAATGAAAATGGCCTATTGCCCAAAGTATGATATTATTAATTTTCATTTGGGGGGATGTGGGGGAACAATAGATATTTAATGGTGAGAAAAAAATAAGATACTTGCACATTTTGGAATTATTAAGACGTATGTCCTATACTATTACTGTATTCACTCTAAATCATATTGCGGAATTTTAATACGGAAAAACAACCTAATCTTAGACCCATCAACATTAAATTGGTGATAGGAACTATGGTCAAAATGTGTAGGCCTACCCTGTCCTTTCGTAATGGAATCCAAGTGTCGTAACGGTGTAAATACCGATCAGCAGTGATATTTAATATCTCTTTCTTATCTTTATGGCATTGAAATATTATAATAGATTGAGTTTTTTTTTCTTTGGTTTCTTTATTTGATTCCACACCAAGATCATTGATCCATCAAGGCGTTTAATGAAACAAATTATGAAGATATTGACTAATTCCAAATGCTGCCATTTACCTTCCTTAATTAACGGATAGATCTATTATCCAAACATAATATATTGCAATTGTAATAATGCTTTGTTTATGTAGAGCATCTTGTATATTATTATGTTTGTCTTGTAAACAGGATTGCCACCTTTAAGAAGGATAGTGAATGAATTCGCTTATGGATATCCTTGGCAATTTCCCTAAATATATAATAAAAAATAAAAAAATTATGTGTATTATTAAAATAAATATAATCACACCTTTATCAACTGACTATGTAGTTTACCGGTCAGTGTATGCAATCTTTGTTTTAAAAACACGTATGGTATTTTTTGTCTTGGTTTCAAATTTTCTTGACTGGCAAACATGGCATCAGTAATATTCGGGTCGTTGTAATTTGTTCCATACATTCGTTTTCTGTATCATCAAAAAGAAAAAGAAAACAGTAAATTTATTTAAATTCCTGAAAAGATAATTTGGCAACAATAAACCAATTGTAAATCTGGAATTAAGAACATTGCCTAATCACCATATCAAAGTACCAAATAAATACTCAGGAATGAATACACAGGGGCAAATGAGTTAAGCTTTAAGTCCTAGGATCAAGGTAAATCAAGGTAAAGTTTTTTTTCTTTCTGTTAATTGTATGGCATGTTTTAAATGTCTTTAAACAAACTATTGGAAGCTTATTTCTAGCCGAAATACTAAGCGTACAGTACATTGTATAGTTCAATACCCCTTTTCTACACTAGTATAATAAAATAAATGCACAGCAGTATTTAAAGCAGTTAATTCTTTTACCAATTTTACATTACATTACACATTCAACAATGATAAAACGAAATACAGTCTATTTATTCTCTTTCCTTAGGCATATTGCCGAGGCTAAATAATCGATTTGTTCATACTGAATGCATTTTGCCGGGGGGTTTTCCATACTTTAAGGCCATATCATAATTGCAAGAATAGATTTGTATTTCCGTGTAGTACCCTATATCTTCCTTTCCATTTTTAGGTCAAATTTCTGTTTCCAACCCCTTCCTCAATATAAGATTATATAATTTCAACCTACCTAAGTTCGACGAGATTTGAGTGATTTTTTGTCCATGGTTGTAACAGTAATTCTATAAGGTCTTGTTTATTTGTAAAATTGTGGCCCAGGTCTTCAATAAAAGCATATTTTTCCTTTTTTTTCGGCAAAGAATATGTGTACACTGCGTTGACCACCGCTGTTATCGTATCCGTTTTACGTAGGTCACATGTGCATTGCTTCTCGGCTGGTGTATTTTGGGTAATGGCATTTCTGTATTTAGTAATAAAAAAGATACGACATTGATCTAATTTTCTTATCAATATTCATTTACGTAATTACACTGAAGATAAAGAGTCAACCACCCATCATCACCAAACAACCTTTAACAACATTATGCCTAAAATACCTTCCAAATCCAATACTTTTACTTTCGTCCACGTGCTGTTCTTGGCCCATACTGAACAACATGTCAAATTCCACCAATTATCCAGAAACTGGACACGGTGCTTGGCAAAATATATTGTTTTCCGTAAAACTTCGTATTTCAAACAAACTTATTGAAATATGTCTTATTTCCTAAATTTTATTTTGATATATATTTTTAATAATAAGTAGTATATGCCCTATACAGCTTACTCGTTCATTGCCACTTTGTAGACGATAATAATGACTCCAATTAATATAACCCCATTCCTTATGTTACGTGATTTCTTTAAACAGCGTGCCATCGTTATTGATACTGGAATTTAACTAAATAGAAAAAAAGAAGAATAATAATGATGATTCAGAAATAAAAAAATGGAAATTAAAAATGGAAATATAACTCAATATATCGACTTTTAACATTAAAACAACATTTTTTCTAAAGATCTAGGTCTATCAAAGGACAGTACGGTACTTTTATTAAGGACATAATATTTATTTAATTTTTCTATTTAAAATCTCAAAAAGAGTGATGTTGTTACTGTTCTTATTTATCATGACGTCATTTGATTTCATCAAATTCATTTTGTTTTATGCAACAAAAAAGGTATGTTTATCCAGGAAAGAGCGAAATTTCTCTCTTCCCTGGGTTTATCTATAATGTATTGTTGATTATTATCGGCCTAGTGTAATTAGGCTTTAATAGTAGACTACCATACGGTACGGATCAATAATTATTTCTTAGACAATAGTCATCTTTGAACATGTAGATTTTGTTTTGAAAATTAATTATTCATGTGTATTAATGTATTAATCGTATTAAGCAAATAGTAATCACCGCTTATAGAGAAGAGTGAAATTATTAATTTTACTCTTCCCTGATATACCATTGTTTTGTGCTGTGTTGTAGGTCTAGAATTGTAACAAGTCCATATACATAATGGCTACAGTCGCGTGCTCAAGTTAGTGTTTACCGACCAACCGACCGACCGACATAGTAAGCTGTAGAGTCGCGCTTGAAATTAAATGCAAGTAAAGTGTCATGCCAAAACCTTTCAGAATACAACTACTGTACCAACAATTCCACGACAAATTAAAAACAAATCTTAGAAGAAAAACTTTATGACCCTTTTAGATAAGTAACCATTCGAGTGGTGATTTGTGGTAGGATATTATACTCAGTATCACAGTCTTTCCTGATTTACCTGATTTGAACAACTTCGAATCTTCCAGAGAATTTGTGTTAAGGATCATTCTGTGAAATGTGCAAAAGGTCACACTTGAACCATGGAGAAATTTACAGTATACCTCCATGGTTGAACTGATTTAAATTTAAACATGGTGTTCATGAAGAATACTTTATGTAATCATCTAGTGTGACCGATTCTTTTTCAAATTGTAATATTATAACAATAGCATGCCTAACAAAGTTAGTTTCAGTTCCGTTTTAATGAACGGTTAAAAACACTGAAAAACTAATTCCTTTGACATTGAATTTTTGTCTGATTATAGTGCCTTAGCGTACACGTCAGATTACTCAACCAATAATTATTGTTAACAAGTCTTCACAATAATGACCTTAAATTAACGCTAGCAAAATTGAATATAAAAATGTTCGCATAAATGTAGATATTTTATATATAAATGTTCGCATTGTAGAATACTGTAGTTATAGGTGTCAAGTCAAGCAAATACACCATTTAAAACTTTCCATTTGATTTCGAATGTTTCCACCAAAGTTGCATTTTTTTTAATAAATAACTTTCTATATTAGATTTTGATTTAATACAATTAATTAGGTCTTTCGTAGTATTCTTTAACTCTACGTCGATGTATTGCTTAAAGTAAAATGTGATTTAAAGCACTATAAAACGGATCAAAACCAAAGAAAATAATGTTGTCTCTGAAATTGGAAGTTAGCCTTACACTTGTTGATATGTTTTAATCCTAACCAAAATGTCGAAACTGGCTTACTTATTTACACAAATATGTTTTATTTTCCTCTTTCCCAATTAACTTCAGGATTTTTTTTTTGTGATTTTGTGTAATTTAGAAATATTCCTCCCAATTGATATAGGCCTAGCTGTCTTTCTATTTCCTCCCATTAACAAGGCTTGACAAAATGTATACATATATATCGTATAGCTCTGCTAACTTTTCTGGCTGTTTACTTTATCGTTTTGATTTAGCTTTTCGCTTTTTTTTTTTGTATCTCCATTGAGATCCAGCCACTGATACCCACAGCATTGTCATTTTTTTCAGTAATTTGCCTTTGGATTTATATATCGTATTCAATATAGAAATATAGATAATGTTACTTACTGTACTGTTAAATATCCGTTTACACTTCTCGCAGACTTACAGATGATATGCGTATCCTGGGTGAAAACAGAAATGCTTTCGGTAGATCAAGACGCATGCGCACAAATGTATTGTGTATGTGAAAGGAACCGTGCCATCGCCAAGCTATCATGGGGCTATCATAAATTTTATAAAAATCCAAAGGCAAATTACTGAAAAAATGACAATGCTGTGGGTATCAGTGGCTGGATCTCAATGGAGATACAAAAAAAAAGCTAAATCAAAACGATAAAGTAAAACAGCCAGTAAATATATATATTATGCTTGATATTTGGAAATTTAAAGACAACTGGCTCATTCTCATGACATAAGGATAGTTTGGGCCTTTATATTAATAATGCTTCAGTCTGTCATGGCCTGCATGATGCCGTCGCCAAGATTGGCAAAACTCTATAAAACAGTGAAACACTTACGGAATACTTAATATTAGGGCCTACTCTCATTGTACTTATTTTATTTGTGTATTTTCATTTGATTCTCTATGCTACAGTTAACCCAAACTGAGATACCATAGTCCATGCATGGTTGTATTATGGTTAGATATACTTTTATATTGGTGACTTAACAAAAGCTTATCTTATTAAAATCTCGAGTTTGTGTATAATCTTCAATGGAAATATTAAATAGCAACCCCTCTAATTCTCTCATTGTACTTATTCAGATCTGACATTAACAATGGTCATAAATGTTTGGCTGGAGGTGGTTTTAACAAAGGTAGTTTATAGAAATCAATGTGCAAAGCAAACCCCACTACTATGTAACGAGAAGCACGTGAGACAAGACAATAAATTGTCGGCTGTTTAAAAATGTGGTTTGTGGCGTAAACGGGTATGCTCCGTTTTGAGTAGGGCCTACTCTCATCTATAGACTGGGTTCGAACCTCCACGGATATATATATATTTTTGTTATTATTATGACGAAATCGACAACGCCTAAAGGTGAAATCGACAGCAGAGTTTCAGTTATTTTACAAAACGTTATTTGAAATACAACATCGATTTTGTTTTCATATTTTATTTCATTCATATTTTCTATAGAAAAGTGTGAACTATAATACGAAAAAAAAGACGCACGTATCGCGTGGTTGTGCCAAAACATGTGAAGTGGACTGTTACTTGTCGTTAGCTGAAGGGTATTGTCGGTATTTGCTGTCAGGAGAATAAATGCAACAGCGCCACCAATATGCAGTTGACGTCTCAATTTCTAAATGATTATATACGTTACTTGTTCGAGTATGGTTTTAACCTCAAACCTACGTTTATTCATAAATTATCCTATACTATAAAGTATTATAATATTAGACATTTTTTTTGTACATCTGAACGTAAATCACTTTATTATTCGAGAACTACTTGTCCAAAAAGCTTCTTGTACAAGATTTAAAATTTGTGATTTGTAATTTTAAATCATAAATTGATTTAATTTACAGGTTTTTTTATAGGAGTAGTTTTAAAAAAACCTATTTCAAAATCACCCGTTTGTTTTTGGCGTTGCTGTTCTATTGTTAGTCAACATAATCTATGGTTAGTTAAAAGGGTTACATATTACACCAAATTCGCATACACATGCTTGTAGTGAAATTAGTCTAAATCACACACAGCAATAAGACACACACAAATATTTTCTCGGAGAAATCTTATGTAGGAGAATTTTGCAGTAGGCGGAGGTATGCACTCTCGGAGTGGCTTTCTAGTTTAAAAATAAAACAAACAAAAATGACTAAAAGAAATCGCATAATTTATTTTAGTATTCAGTAGATTCAATAATTTTGTACAGAAACCTGATGTAATGTTAAACATGTTAAATAAAAATGTTCCCTTCACAATTATCGATTTTATAAACAATAAGGCTTTAATATTCAATATTTCAAACCATAGCAGTTTCCTGTTTGAGATGGAAGCAAAAAAAAGTAACAACGGTACTTACATGAAAGTTGAGGGCAGCATACTGACATTAATTTGGGACGAGAACTGAATTGAAATGACTCAACCAAAAGTCGAGAGCAGTATAATGCTATGTGAAGAAGGAGTAGGCCGTATACCAATGTGACTTATTATCTATAATATTGCACAAACCTAAGTCATTTTGTTTAAACTAGTTAAAAATATAGCTAATGTTATTAAGCCAATTATGCTAAAAAATATAACTAACAAGAACTGAAAAAAAACCATAACTAACATTGTGCAAGAACTGAACAAAAAACAGACATTGTGTGTAAAAAGGCCTATCACCAGAAATTGTGAGAAATGCTTATACATAAACGTAACTTGATTGTAAATCAAGTAAAATTGAGTTAAAATCAAATAAAATCTAGGTGCGATATCAAAGTATAATAGTTTAAAATTAAATTAAAAAACGTACTGTGAAAAAAAACCAAATAAAGTTATTGTATTGTGAGCCGCACAATGCAACGATAAGATTTTAAAGGATATTTTGAAATTCTAAAACTCCTTGGTATGAATAATTTAATTCAATCAATTAAATAAGTAATCATTTTATCATTTTTTAAATTAAAAAAATAATGTTTTTAATCAATAATTTCTTCAGAATACCTTCTACTATTATAGGTATAGCAACATCTAGACACTTTTTATTTAAATAAAATTGTAACATAGTCATAATAATAATAATTTACCAATTTGGCCTTTTAGTAGTTTTCCAGATCCAGATAACATTGCATGGGCCTAGTTGAAGAATCTGATTCCACCAATCAGCGCCATTTTACGCCACCAATGTTTTTCATGGATTAGGGCCCTATACTTTTTTTCAAACGTTCTTGGCTCCACAAACCTTTCATACACATGCATCGAAATTCATTTTTAGGACTCCTTTACGATGCAAATCAGAAAGTATTTGAAATTCCTCTCCAAAATGATGTGTTTTTCTTGTCATTTTCATTATTTCAAAATAATGATATGGTAGGCTGCGATTATGATAATCATTATAGAATGGCCAAAATCCATACAAATTGACGTTATCACACATTGATAATGCTGCATTAACTACGAAAAAACCTACAAAAATAAACATAAACAATTCATGGTATACATTGTTATAATCGTACAAAATAAGTATAATATTTGAAATTGGCAAACTGAGGTTAATATGTGGCTACTTAAACATAATCAGGATGTTTGGAAAAAATTTAGAAATTCCGTAAGTTGGGACACTTGTTATCGACCATGAAAATGCGTATTCATTTAATCATTCATATAACCATAGACCTGAAACAATAACTCAACAAAACAAAATACAGAAAATAAATTAAGCGCTCAAAAACTGAGGAAAATACTACGACAGAGGACGTGCTAATGACACAATATTGAAGATAACGAGTTTTAAAAAAAGTTTGTGTGCCAGTATATCGAATTCTGATAATCACTATGAGGCATAGTCTGTTGAATAGCTATTTGCAAGAAAGAAAAAAAAGTCTAGATAAACATACAAAGCAAGTAAACATACTTGGCAAATACTTGGCAAGTAAGGTCTATAGACCTATTTTGCCAAATAAATAACAAGAAAACACTAACCTGAACTTAAAACCGACGTCATATTAAACCGACGTCATATTCCAGAACTTAGCAACTGCAAGATAGTTATCTGGTCGCATAAAGAGTGAACGATCGGCTAACGTGGCATTTTTGGAGAGGAGATTCGCAGCACCGAAACATAGCTTTGTACTACCACCTTCATGAAAGCCAGGAAACAAAAAGTAAGCCCGGTCGTATTGCATTAAATAGTCCATAAATTTATATCCGTTTTCCGTCGTACCATTTACATCTGAAATCTGCCTAAATCTTTAAACCAAAATGAAAATTTGTGAGTTGCATTTTCACCCAATTCCCAGTCCTGTATCTCCATATCCTACTATTTATTTAGATACAGCATCTCATTTATATCACATTCAGTGCCTGTATGATGTAAGGTTTAGGGTTAGGTTACTCCTAAACAACACCTGTGATGTTGTATTAACAAATATTCCTATGATGGTTCGGAAATAGATACAGTACCGAGAACAAACTAAATTGTAAAATATTATAGGTTTACAGTAGTCTAGGGTGATTGTAACATACCGTTTTCTAATGAGTGACCCATTCACTGTGGTAAGATTGGTCTTTCTCCCAGCATCATTCGTGAATGGTTTGATTGGTGGTGCATTAAATCTAATAATTCAAACAATATTTAGTAAATTTTTGTCCTTCTAATCTACTAAGAATAGAAAGAAAGAAAGAAAGAAAGAGAGAGAGAAAGAAAGAAAGAAAGAAAGAAAGAAAGAAAGAAAGAAAGAAAGAAAGAAAGAAAGAAAGAAAGAAAGAAAGAAAGAAAGAAAGAAAGAAAGAAAGAAAGAAAGAAAGAAAGAAAGAAAGAAAGAAAGAAAGAAAGAAAGAAAGAAAGAAAGAAAGAAAGAAAGAAAGAAAGAAAGAAAGAAAGAAAGAAAGAAAGAAAGAAAGAAAGTGATTCATTTCAGTATATAATTCCATGATCTTTTTAAGTGTGTAATTCAAAAAAAGTTGAGTCTGTTGTAAGAGTAAGTGACTGCTCCTCTTTTAACGCCATCCTACGCCTATTTATACCTATCTAGAATGTCCAATTCAAAGCCTTTACCTAAAGACAAATTCAGCCTGATCGATGGCTTTTCCACAGCTTGAGTTTATTATGATACCACTATTGCCGACAACAGAACAACTTGAGTAGCGCTTTTTAAACGGCAATTTCTATTTTAAAATGAAATATTATTTTGTATTAAAATTATACACTCAATTACATTATTTGTATCGATTTGTTATTGTAAGCAAACGTTTAGACCATACAATTATAAAGAAGAGAGTATGGTTTATTTGTATCGATTGGTTATTGTAAGCAAACATTTAGACCATACAATTATAAAGAAGAGAGTATGGTTGAATGAATAAGAATACTGTAGTATGTTATACCAGGGAAGAGTTAAATTACAAGCTGTTATTTCATTTCCACAAGCTAATTCAATTTAACTCTTCCCTGGATATACATTAATACCTCATTGTGTGAATATTATTATTATATTATTATGTAAATATAGTGTGTGTGGAAAATCAATAAGAACAAAACAGTATACATTCAAGATACCGCATACCTCATTGTGTGAATTAGGCCTTTTACTTTGTGATATTCTATTTATCTATCTCAAATACATTGTGTTCCCCTGTTGAATATCCAATAGTGTCACATAATATATGGCCAAATATGCATATCAAGCAGGCGGTCCGAGTTCGAGTCTCGGTTGGGGCGACATTTTCTCATTCTCACAGATTTCCTCATCCTTATCGTTTCAAATTAATTAATTAAATTTCAGTATATCACCGGGCGGTTTAGAATTAATGTTCTTTGCCTAATGTGTTTATATATATATAATATATTGTATTAAAAATGAAGGCCTAATGAATATGATCAAAACTTGGATGAAATATTAAATTTAGCATATAGTGTTTATTACTATATTACTATATTATATATTTCTATTTGGGGGGGGGGGCGGGGGTTTGGGAGGGTCTTTTTATAAAATGAAAACTTTTTATAAAATGAAAATGACCTATGGCCCAAAGTATGATATTATTAATTTTCATTTGGGGGGATGTGGGGGAACAATAGATATTTAATGGTGAGAAAAAAATAAGATACTTGCACATTTTGGAATTATTAAGACGTATGTCCTATACTATTACTGTATTCACTCACTAAATCATATTGCGGAATTTTAATACGGAAAAACAACCTAATCCTAGACCCATCAACATTAAATTGGTGACAGGAACTATGTTCAAAATGTGTAGGCCTACCCTGTCCTTTCGTAATGGAATCCAAGTGTCGTAACGGTGTAAGCACGTAATACCGATCAGCACTGATAACTAATATTTCTTTCTTATTTTTATGGCATTGAATATTATAATAGATTGAGTAAGCGCGTAATACTAATCAGCAGTGATATTTAATATCTCTTTCTTATCTTTATGACATTGAAATATTATAATAGATTGAGTTTTTTTTTTCTTTGGTTTCTTTATTTGATTCCACACCAAGATCATTGATCCATCAAGGCGTTTAATGAAACAAATTATGAAGATATTGACTAATTCCAAATGCTGCCATTTACCTTCCTTAATTAACGGATAGATCTATTATCCAAACATAATATATTGCAATTGTAATAATGCTTTGTTTATGTAGAGCATCTTGTATATTATTATGTTTGTCTTGTAAACAGGATTGCCACCTTTAAGAAGGATAGTGAATGAATTCGCTTATGGATATCCTTGGCAATTTCCCTAAATATATAATAAAAAATAAAAATATTATGTGTATTATTAAAATAAATATAATCACACCTTTATCAACTGACTATGTAGTTTACCGGTCAGTGTATGCAATCTTTGTTTTAAAAACACGTATGGTATTTTTTGTCTTGGTTTCAAATTTTCTTGACTGGCAAACATGGCATCAGTAATATTCGGGTCGTTGTAATTTGTTCCATACATTCGTTTTCTGTATCATCAAAAAGAAAAAGAAAACAGTAAATTGATCTAAATTCCTGAAAAGATAATTTGGCAACAATAAACCAATTGTAAATCTGGAATTAAGAACATTGCCTAATCACCATATCAAAGTACCAAATAAATACTCAGGAATGAATACACAGGGGCAAATGAGTTAAGCTTTAAGTCCTAGGATCAAGGTAAATCAAGGTAAAGTTTTTTTTCTTTCTGTTAATTGTATGGCATGTTTTAAATGTCTATAAACAAAATATTGGAAGCCTATTTCTAGCCGAAATACTAAGCGTACAGTACATTGTTTCTCGCATTCACCTTAGGCCTACACTCTCTCTGGGCTAAACCATTGAGACTTTCTACTCATGTGTATTTTATTATATTGTTATGTTTTAATGTATACTACAGTACCGTATATGTTTCCATATTATGTATACTAGACAGCTAGTTTGCAATTATTGTATTGATGTAATGTATTAGTATTTAGAATTCCGTTTTTTTTAATTCTAATTATATTATTTATATGTTCTTTATTTGTAAATAGATGCACTATTAATGTATAATGTGCCACCAATATAAAGGTGATTTCTTTGAAACAATAAAATAGCATTTAATTATTGTGTTTGAGATCGTTAAAGTCAGGATCAAACAATGTAAAAAATTAAAGAAACCGAGGTTGAAAGAGTAACCCAATACAATACTTAGGTACTATAATTGACAACAAATTAAAATGGGAGTCAAACTCTCTCATGATTTCCAAGAAGGCATCTCAAAGGCTTTACTTTCTCAGAAAACTCAAGCAAATTAGAGTTGATAACACTATTTTAATTCTATTTTATCAAAGTATTATTCAAAGTATTTTATCTTTTAGCATTGGATGTTTTTATGGTAACTTTACTGAAAATGTTAAGAAAAATATTGCGAGACCACGTACAATTGCACAACGTATTATTAAAGCTGATCTAACGCCTTGTTGATTTAGACCCCACTCATCCGTTACATTACTGTTATAACTTAAATAGATCAGGTATTAGGCTACGACCTCCAAGAGCAAATCTTTGTAGAACTAGAAAATCCTTCGTTGTAAATAGCATTCATATTTTAATTCTAATGTAAGACGATAATGCAATTTTTAAATAGTTTTACATTTTAAAAAGTTTTTTCTACTTTTAACTTTTTATTTTGTATTTTAATCTGTTATAATACTGCACGTTTTAAATTGTTGCAACATTTTTTATGTTTGTTTTTTATTGTTGTTTTAATCTACCAAGCAAAGTGAATTTCCATTTTTATGGACAAATAAAATTTCTTGAATCTTGAATCTTGAATGTAATTCTTTTACTTATTTTACACGCCGTAATGTTGGTTTATTCTGTACATTAAGCTTATTTCAATACCCCTTTTCTACACTAGTAAAATAAAATAAATACACAGCAGTATTTAAAGCAGTTAATTCTTTTACCAATTTTATACACAAAACATTCAACAATGATAAAACGAAATACAGTCTATTTATTCCATTTCCTTAGGCATATTGCCGAGGCTAAATAATCGATTTGTTCATAATTATTGCATTTTGCCGGGGGGTTTTCCATAAGTTAAGGCCAAATCATAATTGTAAGAATAGATTTGCATTTCAGTGTAGTACCCTATTTATCTTCATTTCCGTATTGATTCATTCATTCATACAAACTTTATTCACATCATCATACATAATTTAGTACAATACAATACAATATGTATGTGTGTGTGAAAAGGAGCCAAAAAATAGCTTTCGCTAATCAAGGTTTGACTCCTGTCACAAAAAATAAATTAGTCGTAATGCATACATTTTTATCTATCAACAATAATTCAATAAGAAAGAAACAGCAACTATATGAAAGAAATATTAGGCCAAATTTCTATAGTAATTTATGGACGTTCCGAATTTTGAAATACTTGAAACTTATTGTGTGTGGGTATATATTACAGGTTGCCTCTTGTGACACACAGTCAGTTATGCTTTGAAGCCTAGAATAGTCTTTATTTGAGCAATACTTGTTCAATTTTCCTTCAAAAACGTTCACAGATGTTGCGTTTACTAAGTCATATGCCAATAATGCGTTCCAATTATTAATTATTCTCTAGCTAAAAAGGTGTTTCCTCAATTCCAAACTTTTTCATTGCAGGCTTATATAATTTCAACCTACCTAAGTTCGACGAGATTTGAGTGATTTTTTGTCCATGGTTGTAACAGTAATTCTATAAGGTCTTGTTTATTTGTAAAATTGTGGCCCAGGTCTTCAATAAAAACATATTTTTCCTTTTTTTTCGGCAAAGAATGTGTGTACACTGCGTTGACCGCATGTGCGGTGCATTGCTTCTCGGCTGGTGTATTTCGGGTAATGGCATTTCTGTATTTAGTAATAAAAAAAGATACGACATTGATCTAATTTTCTTATCAATATTCATTTACGTAATTACACTGAAGATAAAGAGTCAACCACCCATCATCACCAAACAACCTTTAACAGCATTATGCCTAACCGTCCAAACCCAATACTTTTACTTTCGTCCACGTGCTGTTCTTGGCCCATACTGAACAACATGTCAAATTCCACCAATTATCCAGAAACTCAGACACGGTGCTTGGCAAAATATATTGTTTTTCGTAAAACTTCGTATTTCAAACAAATTTATTGAAATAATTATGTCTTATTTCTTAAATTTTATTTTGATATAATATATGTATTATATGCCCTATACAGCTTACTCGTTCATTGCCACTTTGTAGACGATAATAATGACTCCAATTAATATAACACCATTCCTTATATTACTTGATTTCTTTAAACAGCGTGCCATCGTTATTGATACTGAAATTTAACTAAATAGAAAGAAAGAAGAATAATAATGATAAAAAAAATATCAACTTGTTTTTCAGAAATAAAAAAATGGAAATTAAAAATGGAAATATAACTCAATATATCGACTTTTAACATTAAGACAACATTTTTTCTAAAGATCTAGGTCTATCAAAGGACAGTACTTTTTATTAAGGACATACATTTTATATTTATTTAATTTTTCTATTTAAAATCTCAAAAAGAGTGATACAGTGATAACAAAAATATCTACAAATCATCCGTATGAACTAATCGTTACAAAAACGGCTTTCACAAATTCAATACAAAAATATGACTTAATACACAAAATGACAATGATCGAAGTACACAGACTACATAGTCATCAAATTCCTTTTGTTTTATGCAACAAAAAGGTATGTTTATTTCACTCTTCCCTGGTTTATCTATAATGTATTGTTGATTGTTATCGGCCTAGTGTAATTAGGCTTTAATAGTAGACTACCATACGGTACGGATCAATAATTATTTCTTAGACAATAGTCATCTTTGAACATGTAGATTATGTTTTGAAAATGAATTATTCATGTGTATTAATGTATTAATCGTATTATGCAAATATAAATCACCGCTTATAGAGAAGAGTAGAATTATTAATTTTACTCTTCCCTGATATACCATTGTTTGTGCTGTGTTATAGGTCTAGAATTGTAACAAGGCCATATACATGACTGCAGTCGCGTGCTCAAGTTAGTGTTTACCGACCAACCGACCGACCAACCGACCGACCAACCGACCGACATAGTGAGCTGTAGAGTCGCGTTTGAAATTAAATGCAAGTAAAGTGTCATGCCAAAACTTTCAGAATACAACTACCAACAATTCCACGACAAATTAAAAACAAAACTTAGAAGAAAAACTTTATAGGCCTAATCCCCATTTTCTACCAAATTTACCATGTTACTCACACATGACCCTTTTTACTTACTCGGTTTAATACCTTTAGTAGAGCTTCTTTCTTTGATTTACGTATCATTAACACATGGAACTCATTACTCTTTCACATTGTTTCAAGCCCAACACTTAACACTTTCAAGCAGACACACACATAAACACTATGAGAGGAGGCAGCCTCTACGAGTAAATACTCTTTGCCTCCTTATTTCACTAAGGTAAGCATCACTAAGGTAAGCACCAATTCTCTGGAAGATTGTTCGAAGTTGCTCAAATCAGGTAAATCAGGAAAGAACGGTTACAAAAACACTGAAAAACTAATTCCTTTGACATTGAATTTTTGTCTGATTATAGTGCCTTAGCGTACACGTCAGATTACTCAACCAATATTATTGTTAACAAGTCTTCACAATAATGACCTTAAATTAAAGCTAGCAAAATTGAATATAAAAATGTTCGCATAAATGTAGATATTTTTTATATAAATGTTCGCATTGTAGAATACTGTAGTTATAGGTGTCAAGTCAAGCAAATACACCATTTAAAACTTTCCATTTGATTTCGAATGTTTCCACCAAAGTTGCATTTTTTTTATGAATAACTTTCTATATTAGATTTTGATTTAATACAATTAATTAGGTCTTTCATAGTATTCTTTAACTCTACGTCGATGTATTGCTTAAAGTAAAATGTGATTTAAAGCACTATAAAACGGATCAAAACCAAAGAAAATAATGTTGTCTCTGAAATTGGAAGTTAGCCTTACACTTGTTGATATGTTTTAATCCTAACCAAAATGTCGAAACTGGCTTACTTATTTACACAAATATGTTCCACCGTTCAATCTGTTTACAATTGGGAAGTTTATTTTCCTCTTTCCCAATTAACTTCAGGAATTTTTTTTGTGATTTTGTGTAATTTAGAAATATTCCTCCCAATTGATATAGGCCTAGCTGTCTTTCTATTTCCTCCCATTAACAAGGCTTGACAAAATGTATATATATATCGATAGCTCTGCTAACTTTTCTGGCTGTTTACTTTATCGTTTTGATTATACCCACAGAATTGTCATTTTTTTCAGTAATTTGCCTTTGGATTTATATATCGTATTCAATATAGAAATATAGATAATGTTACTTACTGTACTGTTAAATATCCGTTTACACTTCTCGCAGACTTACAGATGATATGCGTATCCTGGTTGAAAACAGAAATGCTTTCGGTAGATCAAGACGCATGCGCACAAATGTATTGTGTATGTGAAAGGAACCGTGCCATCGCCAAGCTATCATGGGGCTATTATAAATTTTATAAAAATCCAAAGGCAAATTACTGAAAAAATGACAATGCTGTGGGTATCAGTGGCTGGATCTCAATGGAGATACAAAAAAAAAAGCTAAATCTAAACGATAAAGTAAAACAGCCAGTAAATATATATATTATGCTTGATATTTGGAAATTTAAAGACAACTGGCTCATTCTCATGACATAAGGATAGTTTGGGCCTTTATATTAATAATGCTTCAGTCTGTCATGGCCTACATGATGCCGTCGCCAAGATTATTATTATTTATTTTAATTGGATGGACCATCAGTGATGGTTCCATTGTTATTAGAAATTGGTTGTCACCACAGGGCAGGTGTCTTCTTATTGCGCTATAATATAAACTGAATTACATACACATGGCTGCATATTGAATTTCAGGAAATTGGATATATTTTTTATTTTATTTGTGTATTTTCATTTGATTCTCTATGCAACAGTTAACCCAAACTGAGATACCATAGTCCATGCATGGTTGTATTATGGTTAGATATACTTTTATATTGGTGACTTAACAAAAGCTTATCTTATTAAAATCTCGAGTTTGTGTATAATCTTCAATGGAAATATTAAATAGCAACCCCTCTAATTCTCTCATTGTACTTATTCAGACCTGACATTAACAATGGTCATAAATGTTTGGCTGGAGGTGGTTTTAACAAAGGTAGTTTATAGAAATCAATGTGCAAAGCAAACCCCAAACTATCAACAACCAACAAATGTACCTGAGCCATCGTAATACATAATAAACAATAGAAATACAAAAATCCATACATTATTTTTGTCAGTTTTATTTTTGTTGTATCATCTCTAAAATGCAGTGAGCATCCTTATTCAATTATTTGTACATTATATCCAACTTAAATATTACAAAAGTGTTGAGTTTTAATGATAGTTGTGTTTATACTAGTAGAACAGCATTGATACAGCCATCATTTTCAGGATTGTTAGTAACTTGAGCATATTTACCTAAAAAATACAAAGAAAATCTGTAATTACTATCTATAGTTTCAGGTTATTTACCATTTCAAATACTGTAAAGATAAACAATAAATGCTGGTATGAATTTCATATTGATATTCAAAACTTCAAGTTTAAACAAATCATGACTAAGTTAAGAAGAGGAATTTTAGATCTTGAAAACGAAAAGGGAAGATGGAAAGGAATTGAAAGGGAAAAACGAATTTGTAAAGTTTGCAAATGTAACGAGGTTAAAAATGAATATGAATTTGTTTTAGTATTTCCATACTACAACGAAATTAGGGTTAAAAATTATTATTATTATTTTAATCAATTAATAAAAATTACTTACCCCATACTACCTTTCCACCTTGGGTTACTAGACCTAATTCACTAACATTAACCTGTGAAAAAGAAGTAAATTTAGTGTTCAAATGCACTTGCAATCCACAATAAACAAGTATATATATATATATAAATGAAAAAGTTAACTAGGTCATTATCTCAATCAAAAAGTAATCAATTAAAAAATTAAAAAATACCTCAACAACAGTTCCTTTGGTAATTACACCGAGTGATGTATACATTGGTGATGTTGGGTTTTTCTTGACGCCAATAATAGGAAGATGAAAGGTTGCTTTAAGTTCTGGGTGGGTCACATGGGCTTTCTTGAAACGTAATGCCTTAACAATAGAAACAATGATAAATATTTTAATGATGCAAAACAGATTTAAATACCAAAAACGTAATGTGTAATAATAAAATACAGGCTTTCTAGTCTCATAGAGTAGAACTACAGGACCCCCCCCCCCCCTCCCCTCTCAAACTCTTGAGGGTACACCGTCGGGGACCAACAAAGTGTCCCCTTAATAGGAGTGTCTTTTGAAAGGGTATGGCCATAGTGTAAAACATATATTGCCCTTTGTTTGTTTTAAAGTGTCACCTTATTAGTGGTATCCAAAAAGAGGGGTTCTACTCTATCTCCATTTAAATCATTTTAAATAGTAACATTGTTTAGATACTGAGAAAACAACATGACCAAACCAAGGATTGTTTAACAAGCCACTAATTATTCTACAGTGCTACAACAAAACCTAATTCACAAGTAGTATACTGTATGTTCCTAAATAAAATCTTACCATTGGTCTGATAAATCTTTCAAATTTTGGAGGTTTCCTTGTAAATCCTTCTCCAACATACGTAACCTTTGTGACCATTCTTTTCCATGCTTTTTCTGGAGATTAGATTTATAGAAGTGTTGAAAAAGGTTTTTTTAATGTACAACAACAACAAATATTACATGCAAGTTGAAATAGAATTATAACTGTGTGCTTTCCCTAAAACAGTTTTAATCAACTGAGGATGTCTGAACACCCGGCCTTAGCTTTTTAAAAACTCAGAAATAAGCGCTTTTGACACCTCTGTAAACCCCTGAAATAAGGCCTCTTTACACCTCTGTAAACCACAGAAATATAGTCGTTTTACACATCTGTAAACGCCAGAAATAAGGCCTCTTTACACCTCTGTAAACCCCAGAAATAAGCCCTTTTTACACCTCTGTAAACCCCAGAAATAAGGCTTTTTCCACCTCTGTAAACCCCTGTACTTACTACTTCTTTTTCCAGTTCTGATAACTTTAAAAACTTCATTTTCTCCAACCCCTCTGACTTTTGGAATTGGTACATCCCATTTACCAGCTTTTTCTTTCCTTTTTTGTTTGATCATATTTGATAAAACCTTAGCCCTTGTTTGTCCTTCTCGGTCCAATAAATAAGCTGGAACAGCGCCCTCTGGTACCTCATCATTTGTTTTCTTCTTTGTTTTGCGTTCTTCATGCATTTTAATTCTGAAAATAAAATGTTATGTCAGAAAATGTAAATTTAATAATCAAGAGCAATTTTTAAACAAGTATCAACAATGTTGTTTAATAATTACAGTAATAATGACCAAGTCTAAAGCAATGCTTGTGTTTTATCCCACCGTGGGCTAAATTATAAAGAATTTGGTACCTTCATTGTTAATTCAAGTAAACACTCAAATTTAGTACCCAGGCCCCTGGAACTATATTCGGTCATATATATTATTGTAATACAATTTTGTATAGTTTTGGGTTTTTTAAGGATACATCATTTCACTAGAAAACTATTTTTATGGAAAATGTAAATATTTCACTCTCATCTTCAACTTACGTTTTCTTCATTTGTATTTTTTCTGAGTGTCTCTTCTTATTGTACATCTTTGCTCTACAAAAAAAATGGATTAATAACATTTCAAATTTAAGATAACTATGAAATTAGTGGAAAAAACATTCTGTAATAATAATTTTATTCCAAAATGTACACTAGTGATCTCTCCCTAAGAATGCAATGGCGGGGGAAAATAAATACAAAGTATGGGCAGCCATAATGATCAAAATATAAATGTGTACAAACTTAAATTTATGCAAAACTAAAATGTTGCATAAACATACATACAACTTAACAACATGAAAAATGATACCAAATGCACAACAAGTCATTATATTAGAAAAGTATCATACAGATTAAAACCAGACTTACTTTATACCAGTTAGCATTTTGGCTTTGTGTGCTCTCTCGTGTGGTTCACGGGCTTCTTTTTTCCTCCTTTTAAAAAAAAAATTCACAAAATATGCAATTGTTATTTAAAGATGTATTGTCCCTTAAAACACAAAAAAATGAAGGTCAAAATATTCTAAATTTAAATTGGCCATATCAAAGTAATATTAAAGTTATTCACTTTAAGTCGAAATTCGAGCCAAAAACAACAAGTTTACGTAATTAACAGGTAAATTAGTTATTTAATTAGTAGATTAAATTTCGTCTGGAAAATCGTCACGAGCGAAAGTAAACAAAGATTTCAAACCACGAGTACGCATTATGCATATGCTAATTAGGATTGTTTACAACTCGTCACAGTTGAGAAGGTATTTTCACACAGATCGTGAGAAAGTTTTATGAAATATGCATACAGAGTAGCCAAACAAGCGCGTTTCATTTTGGGATATGTTTTGATCGAAACAAAAAAACGTCTGTATTTCAGTTAAATGATTTTTTTTCCAACAAATTTTTGGTGAAAGTTAATAACTATTATGATACTTCAAAATGACCCACCTTTTTTTGAAATATTTTATTTTTTATTTTTTTTAAGTTAGTCAAAGGGACAATACATCTTTAAACAATAATTAATTTTTATTATAATATTAATAACATCTTTAAACTCTTTATGAGAACACAGACATCATCATGTAACATAAAAATGCTCAAATTGACCAGAAGATTTATTTTGATGCAAATTAATAAAGTATTTTTGTAAATAAACACTGGGATGTTCAGATCTAAATCGGATGTTATTTATAATTTATTTATTGCTAAATAATAATAAACTCTTTTTTAACTCTTGATCATAATGGAAAAAAATTGGTAAAATTAACTTACTTTTTTTCATGGTAGTCCAGGCGATAACCATGCCTCTTCCGGTGAAGTTCTATGTGTTCGTTTTGAGGCTATTTAGTATTAAACATAAACAAATTTTCAATTTTTAGACGGTGTCATATCATTTGTAGCAATTAATATTTACCAGCATTATGTAATATATTAATTCCGCTATTAATCTAGTACCAGTAGTTAAAAAGCAAAAATCATTGAAAAAATAAGTAAAATGATACTACTTCAACATTTTCTAAGCTAGGCCAATGGTCCTCCTCCTAGCTAGAGACGCTGCCCCATCGTGATTAGTAGGCCTAGTTGGTACGGTACGACCAGGATAGCCTAACTAGGCCTACATATTTTATTGTACAAAATTGTTGGATATCAAAAGGACATCCGATATTTAAGACTTAAAACATAAAGTAAATTAATTCTTAAATTATTTGAATTATTCATACCATTTTGAAATGATTCACAAATTACAAAACTTGACAAAATAATGAGTGTTTACTCAACGCGATGCAATTTTGGCAACGCATGAGATTTTAAAGGCCGACCACTGGTTTGCGATAAAACTGAAATTAAACCCTGAAACCATACGATATATCGTGCCATACCGCAATTTTCCCACATTTTTGGTATACGCAGTTGTCGTCGTGTCCGACGACATCCAGCTAATCCTGTCGCGAGAGAATACAGGCCTTGACGTAGTATAATAATGTAGGGCCTAGCTCTTTCAATTTCGAGTTTCTAAATACAAATAATACATTGTTTAGCGGGATTTTGTGTTTTCATGGCTATAGCCTATTATTACAGTAATAATATAGTTAGGCTAGTCTAGTTTCGTTAGTAAAGTAGGCCTAGACTAGATAGGAGAGGCTCTATAGACTAGAGAGCTGAGGCCTGCCCTATCTATGCTTATAGGCTAGTATTAGTACTACTACAGAGTAGTAGGCCTAGAGTAGAGTAGTAGTAAGTAGGCCTAGCCCTACTAGACTGCATTTGTGTGAACCATTTAAAGACAAATACTATTAATAACAATGAGGCCTATCAATTATTATTTATTGTTATTTTTTAACTGACATTATTGTTTTCTGTAACTTAAATTTAAATGTTTTTCTTTTCAACAGGAATCAAAAAGCTTAACAAGTTACAGGTTGGATTAAATTGTGATAATGTCGCACACTTCCAAAGACCAGCAGATAGCATTACCAGAAAGACCGAAGCCACCATCCACAGAGGAAATGCTGGAGGATCTGCAAACAGCAGATGACAAAGACGTTGCCTTTACAGTACTTCAAAATCTTGTTAATGATATGGATGATGATGATAGAGGAAAGGGTACTGTACAGGTTTCAAAAAGATTGCATCCAGGGGCGGATCCAGGAATTTTTTTTAATGGGGGAGCGCTAACATTTATAATATGCAGTATAGACGGTCAAAAATAGATTGCAAGAAGTAGTTCATAAATTAAATGTAATTTTTCTTTTAAAGGTGGGAAAGCAGGGAGCTAGACACTATAATACCCAAGTGTTCGTATTCACATTCACACTTAGCCTAAGGGAAACTCTTACCATTCAAATTAAAAACAAATATTCTATCTAAGTGCAGAATACAGTTTAAGTGAAATGGAAGGGAAATTTAAGGGAAATATCTCACTTAAGTTTGATTGGTGAATTTGGCTACTGGATCTTACCTTGGCCTCAAAGAAAATTTGTACTTGATTGATTGATTGAAGGATGTATTTGAAAAAATTTTTTGTTGTTTAATATTTATTTTTTTATTGAGTAAATATCTCTTTTTTTTTCTAGTGGCAGCAACTAATAATAAGAAGCTTAACAAGAACTTAGAAGAAACCCATGCATCTATAATAAATGAAAATACAAATGAAAACACTGACATTTCAAAAGAATATAACAAAGTTAAGAAATATTTAGAAGCAAACGAATATTTAGAAACAAATCAAGAAACTCTACAGGTGAACTTAAATAAATTGATCTCGGCTAAAGTTGACATAGAGAATGTCATGAAGCAATTGCAAGAAGAGCTTGGAGGGAGTTAAAAGTGTAAAAGAAGTTGTTTTCATCCATCTGCCGCATCTATTTTTATTTAATTTTATTTGAACCATATTTAATGAGGGTGATCCATCCAGCAATTGCTGATCATTTGGGACTCTCAGAACAGATACAATACACAAAATACAACAAAAAGAGAAAAGTTAAAGAAAAAAAAAGCCTATAAATAAAATAAATTACATGAATTAAAAATCTGAATAAGATTTGAAATATAGAAAATAACTGATATGTTAAATTAAGCAAAAATAAGAAATATAAATATTTAGGTCTAATATTTTACAATTTAAAGTCTGGAAAAGGATTACATAGTTTGAAGAAAAGTCTAGTCTAGTTCATTGTAGAAATGAGGGGCCTTGTAGGTGAAGGCTAGAAAGGCAGCGATACCATTAAGAAACTTCGCCAGGCGACTGAAACTGATCTAGGCTAATTCTCTCCAACTCCACTTCTTGTTGAGTAAATAATAATATTTAAAAAAAGAACTTATGCGCTGATAACAAGATACTTTGAGTCGAATTATCTTTTCAGCGATGCAACTTATTCGTTGCTTGGTACATTATTATTTGTACAGTATGAAGACAATTCTGTAATACAGTAGTCTGGAGATAATTTAAACCGAAAAAAAAAATATATATATACAATATATATTAAAAGAAATGAAAATAAAGTAAACAGCTTAATAAAGACATTCAGTAATAAATTATACAAATTAATATTATTGGAGTATTTTGTACTATTTTTAGGTTATTCCATAATTGGACACCATGATACGTTGAAACCTTTCTCAAATTCCATGTTGAGCTTAGGTAAATAATGTTGTTTGTCGAGCGAGCTAAATGCTATTAATCTATGCATAGATTGATTAAAGCTCTTTCTTCACTATCAAACTAGTTTGTGTGTGATGTGCCCAATTATGGTAGTGATATGCCCAAATATGGTAGTGGTCATCATGTCCGATATATGGGCACATCACATTTTTTTGTCACATAAATCTTGATAGTGTAAACAGAGCTTTAGACAATCATATATCAAATTTGCAGTATCTTGGAATTTCGCTTCAACCTGTGCATTGTCAAAAGAAAGCTCATGTAATCGCTTTAGACCATATGGCTCATCTCCCACCATATGTATGAGTGACGTCAACATGGTGCCTAAAACCAATTGAATAAAATGCTTTGATAATTACCACATCTTACACTCGTTTTAACCCCACTATCAAAGGCGGTGATTATCTTTTCTTAAGTCAGGAACTTGCTTACTTGTAGCTCTTATTTTGGTCATGTTTCACAAATAGCAGCGGAAATAGATAATATCTCTCCCATCTTTAATTCATTTGATTGTGGTAGGCCTACTTCAAATAACAATGCGTCATGATATTCACAAAAATATGAAAAACCACCACAAATTATTTATACGTAGAGGCATCAAAACATCAAAAATGGACTTTAAACTCCATCACCAACTCTCTCCATTTATTCGTTTATTTATTTTCAACAATATTTAACGAGGGCATAGTCCATCCAGCCGATAAATTAGAGAACCTCACAGCAATACCATTTATAAGATAAATAAATATTAACTAAATAAAATAATGGAAGAATAATTAGAATCAAAGAGAAATCAATTAAAACAATGACAAAATTGAATTTAATCAATTTTTTTTTTTATTAAAATTTATTTTCAATTAAATTAAGTAAAATACTACTTTTTAGTTTGTTTTTTTAACACTAATTGCCTAAATGTCTTCTTCCCTAGACTCCTGTTCTAGGGAATTTATTTGTACAATAAATAAATATCAAATTTAGCAATAATTATTCCACAATTCTGACTGTTTTATGACGTTAACAGAGATTGTTAGGTGCTATCTATTTCTATAATATATTAATAATTTCTTTGCGGATGTTACTAATCTTAATATTATATAAGACCCTTTACCTGTAGAAACTATAATGTCTAGGTCCTTCAACTAAGTACCGTACTTGTATCTTTTTATTTATGTAATAATAATCTTTTATTACAAACTCCTTTAATTATGTTAAGCACATATAAAGATGAGACACTCGAAGACGTCTTTGTGTACCTCACTGTTATTCTGGTATAAATTGCTTGGTCACCAGCCAACTCGTATATTATTCTTCAGGACAGATCATCATGAAATTGTTGGTAAGTATAACTAATTTATTCTTATTATCAATATTGTTTTTTTAATGGATTTAAGTTAAAAATGATGTTGCATAATTCACGGTCAATGTAAACGATAAAGATTGTAAAACGCCGGGGAAAATGTAGGAAAATTTAGGCATACGCCGACCCTATATTAAATTGTTTTTGTTCTTCTGAATTTACGTCGGTTATTTTAAAAAGACTTTAGTTCCAGTAATTCACCATTTTTTTTATTTCGAAAGTTGTAGAAAACTTTAGGCTTACTTTTTAAGCTCTGAACTCGATTTAATGAGAAAATCGGGCTAATCGAACTCGAGGATTAAACAATACCTTTTGAAGAAAAGAAAATAACTAAATATTCCATCCTTATTAGAAACAGCATCGATATGTTACAATTATACTCTGCTTCAGTCCATCCTCATCTCATTTTATTTATTATCCAAGTTTTGATTGAACTGTTCCGTTCCTACTATCCTGTCTTTTGATTTGTTTGGTTCTTGCCAAAGTAATCTGGAAAATATTTTCCCCACGCGTCTAAAAAGAAGCTATACACACAAGGTTGAAGAGAGTCCCATGACCTGTCAAGTTTATATATTTTATTTTTAATGTGTTATTTAAGAGGCCCCTTCACTTAAAAAATAGAATCCATCTATATGTTTAAACTCGGAGTTTTTAAGAATCCTATTTCAATTCATTTATTGTAATCTTGTGCGTCGAATTTATTGTTTTTTCTCTCTTTTTAACAAAACGAAAATTATTATTATTATTTATAAGCTGTGTGTAATTGGTCTAGTGATATTTAGCCGTGATGTTTCTGGAGAGGCGGTTTCATTTTCCCTAAATGATGCTGCTCCCTCAGCAGCAGGAGGATCTGCAATTATAGCGCCAAGATGCAGGTGAGTAGGCCTACACTAATATTATGACAACATACAGTTAGGTGACAGAAATTATTCCAATCGAACATAGGCTACTGTATAAACAATTCTATACGACAGTAAAATTCTCATACATAATTATTAATATGTAGGTGAGTGAAATTATGTAAGGTGAGGGAAATATGATTATGATAGGATGATAAGGATGTAGACCTACATCTGTGCTAACTGTCGAATACTTATGGAGGAACCTACATATCCATGGAATAATTAGACCTCTATTAATGGCGTCCGGTACTTTTGCGTTTGGTGACGGTAATGATGATTATAATGAAAATAATAATTTGATTATTAACGTTTGATTTTATTACCCCTTCATAATTCTTTGTATACAATTTGGCTGATAAGTAAAGCCTTTTCTTGCAAAAGCGGAGTTTAATCAAGTTTTGCAAACTAAATTTTGCTAATGTAAACATCATGTTTTCTAAAGTTTTAGTCGAAGTTTGTCAGCCACTGGCAGACTTTGGAAAACATTTCTTGACAAACTCGGATTTGCAAACAAACTCTGCCAGTGTAGGCTACTATCAACTGATTCACTTACATTTTAAATTTTAGACTATCAACTACTGCAACGTTATCACAGAAGAGAATTGTCAACGACTTTGGATCAGTGTTGAAAGCTGGCGGTGAAGCTGTTGAAGATGTTGACGCAGATGATGACGATAGCGTCGTGCTTGCGTCAACATTTAACTCGCACCTTTCAGCTGCTGGTGTTGGATCTGTTAGCTTTGACAGGTATGGAAGTATTAGGATGTCATATAACATGACAGTACTATTATACTACTAAAACGAGTTTGCATTTCTACGCAAAAACGCGTTCTTTCCGTGCCACAAATGTTCCAATTTGAAGGAAGACGTTTCACCGTTTGCCATATCGTTTAAGTTAATTCATCAAACGTGTTTATTCAAAGGCACATGGAAGATTGGCATACCGAAAACAATATGTTAAAGTGTTAAAACTTATTCAGTGGTCTATGCAGGAGTAAAAATTAATTTTATAATTTCTAAGAAACCATCAAAACGTTTAACAGGCCTACATAATTTATATCTGAATATAGTTACTGTTCTAAACGACATCGTATACCAATGGACTGCCTGTATAGGCCTTGTTAGTAGTTATGCATGCGCGGGATTAATTTCTTTTGAATTATGGTTTTCTAGCAAAATGCCAACAACAAATGTACAGTCGTCTTCTGGAGGGGGAGGAGGAGCCGGAGGAGTGGTAGGTGGTTCAGCAACAGACTACATTCCGGATTTCGCCCCTTATCCATATCCCGGTCCTATCTTCTCTGGTTATTGTCGATCCTTCCGAACCACAATCCAACCAACCTGGGCAATTAACAGTCAACATCAATGGGTTCGAGTTTTCCAGGCTTACTATTTCAGACAGACATTCCCAGTTGTATATTGCACGTAAGTATTTGAGCTATTATGTATTTATAACAAACATATTTCAAAGAATAAAACCGTATAAATAGTGATACAGTTCTACCAGTTTATATTATAATGTAACTTATGCTTTGGTTCGGTTAAGAAATATTGTACCTTTTACGATATTGCTATCAATCATAATATTATCATTTTATGTCACTGGAGGGCAGCGCAAAGAGCCGAGAGAAAAAGAAAGCACACAACTGCTCCAAACATTTACCTTTTATCAAAAGCATTATTTATATATACCATGATGGTAGAACTATGTTTTTAGAATACATATATTATATAAAGAATTTCAAATTGCTTGACTCGTGTATATTTCGCTTTCAATCATTGGATTTTATTAATCCAATTCCAGGAATTCAAATATTTAATCTATAATTAGAGTTTATTTTTTAAATTTTATCTTTGTTCTAATGTTTTCATATTCTGTATTCTTAATTACGCAAGTAAACTAATGTTGTTTGTTTATGTTTATTAGATCAGCATATTGCAACAGTTTCTACGCCTATCCATTTGGACTCGACACACCCGGAACAGGCGGAGGAGCAGAGGGAGTAGGAGGACCTGTCGGAACCAGCTATTATCCTCAATATTACTTTCCATTTGGTCGCTGTTATGTTAAATACCGTTACTTTTATGCCCTTGTTGTAGCAGGGTGTGGAGGGGGTTACCCTTACTGGGGTGGCTTGAACCTTCAAGTTCAGTTAATTCGCCTACCAGGTAGTTGCAGCTGTAGAAACGACTTCATTTGGCCACCTATTTATAAAAAATAGTTTTCTTCAAGGTTTAATTGTTGTGATAAATGGATTATGTTTGAAGACACCATCATTAATGAAATTAAGTCTTATTATGTAAAATAAATACAAATAAAAAACTCACTAATGTACAATATTTGATTTTTATTTGTCTGTACAGATATTATAATTTGTTTTTACTGTATAGTTTATTATGAAAAGTTTTTATATCTATTCATACAAAATTTCGATCCCCTGCAAACATATTCCTCAAGCAAATACTAATACTATTGAACAATAAATGATGAATAATTAAAAGAAACTATTTTTGAATAATAGTCATAATATTTATTCGGTCATCAATGGAAAATAACCAGGAGTGAGAATAGGCTAAAGCTTAAACAGATTCTGCACTCACTCCATACATAATGTAGCACAATTTTAAATACTGTATTAATTTACAAAAACGTTTACTGAAACATACTTGTAAGTAAAATAAAATTTATTTGTTGAAAGAAAGTCATAAAACTATTCATTAACACAGTATAATAAATATATAGTAAAAACACAATTAAAAGCTTTCTTTACAAATATATAAAACAAATATTTTTTAAATAATGGAAAAAATTATTTCTAGTTCTGATTCTGCACTATCCACATGTATGCAAATTTATACTATGCGCATTCATTCTTCCTATATGACCTTTGACAAAAACATTTTTTAGATACAAAAATCTACTTAGATGTTATATAAAACACATAATGCCACTGGAACAAATAATTTCATTTGGTGAAAAATTAAATGTTCTATTTTCTTCACCTCATGAAAATATTTGTACCATTGCACTATTTATTATTTGTATGCCAATCAAGTGCTTCTAATGATTCTTGACCAAGTCTTGGAGTTTGTTTCACATCTTTTGATTGGACGAACAAATTAGAATACTTTATTTTCCAATTGTTTTGGAATGCAGGATCTCTAATTAGTCCAAAGTTCTGCTCAAATATTCCTAAACAATTTGACCCCTGATGCAAGGTACCACACACACCAACCATCATCAATCCATGCTTGTTCATTTTACCTTTAGTTCCGAAGTTTTCTAAGTTTGGATTAAATATCAATAATTCATCCTTTGACAGGTTTAGTAAACGTTCCGCTACCTGATTAGCATCTATGAACTCTTCCCTTCTATATTCATCAGACGTTTTGATTGTTAAAACAAGTTTACAGTCGTACCAGAAATGTTGAGGCCCCCACGGTTCTGACTGAACTTGGCTGCTTTTCGGGTTATTTGAGTTTATCTGCTTGTAAAACCATGAAGCAAATTGTAATGCTAAGTTCTGTTCTTCTGGTACTTTTTCAGGTACTTTTTCAAGCTGAAAAAACTAATGCATTTAACTATTTAATTCCTGCTATTCCTTCTTGAAAATATTTTTTTTATAAATTAAAAATTAATTTTCTTTATTTGTTCAGTGAAGTGTAAATTTATGTATTAATATACATATACAATATATATATTTAGGGCTAGTGTTGCCCCGAAAGCTCTGCAATTTATTTATGGCTGTTTTACTTTATTGTTTTGATTTTATAGCTTTTTGCTTATTTTATTTGTAACTTCATTGAGATCCAGCTACTGATACCAACAGAGTTGTCATTTTTTTAGTATTTTGCCTTTTGATTTATATATGAATGCAGTATATATAAATAAATAATAATTTTCAAAAGCACAAGGGGCAGTATTAAAAGCAAAGCATACAGCCCTAGAAAAATAATAATTAAAAAAATAAGGATACAATATAAAATAGAGAGAAAAAATATTAAATTATCTAATAATCATAATTGATGATGATGCATTACAGTTAATGATATCTATAATTTATGGTAAACAATTTTGAAAAGTTCACAAATAACATCATCTTGTGGAAAAACCAAATGTACACAAAACAAAATGAAAATTATACCTTTTCTGGATTGCTCGAGTTTGGAGAATGAAGAATCTTGTCAACCAGATCTGATTTACTAGCACTTCCAGGAAGCGGCACCTTCTTGTTTGCCAAATATTGAAAAAGACATGACCGACTTATTTTCTTGCGGCTAAGTAGCTCAGATGCGCTTTCAGTGTAGGTAAGTATTGCATCAATGGTTTCTGCAAATTTGATTTTAATGAAATTTAAAACATATGTGACGTGGCCAGCTTATTATAGTATAGGCCTAGTATATGTAATTTCAGACAAGTCAGACGTTTAGTGAATTAGCCTAATATGATAAACTAAGAGCAAAGCAGCTAAGTTTGTAAGTCTATAAGCCTAGGCTCTTCTCTAGGCCTATTTGTCCGACCTGACCTGAATTAAACTTCCGATCGAACTGCCTCAGAACCGAGTTGTTTGGGGAATTTCCCGCCCGGTACTGCTGCCTTACCTTCCACTGAGTGAGTTTTAATAAGCTTGCTTGTGATAGTATCCTTTAACGATATCAATTCTTTCTCTGGCAAAAACTTTAACAAATGTCTGAATTCCTCTTTTTCCTCTTCATTAAGCATATTTGACTATGTCCTCCTACAGGGCAATTAAAATAAAAAGCCTAGGCCTAGGCCTAACTTGCAAACTAGCTAGGCCTCTTATTGTTATGAAGCTCTAATGAAACGTACGCCCTCTATATTGGTATGAAATCTTCCTGATGTGATAAGGCAGGCGGCGTGAGGAAGCTAAAATTGCTGAAAGATTCCGTATTTTGATAGCTTTTTCTAAAGTAAATACTTTTTATTTAAAGGTCATCAAACAACTGCAATTTAAAGCAAAAAATATTCAGTTTTTTTGTTAAATTTACCCGTTTACAGTACAGTATTTTACTTTTTTTAACTGCAAAAATTGCCTATTCAAAGTCTAATTTTATTAATCTTCATTTTTCATGATTTTGTGGAGACACATCTTTAAAGCATGTATATAAAATTTAGTCCCCATGGTACCTTAAGTTAAATGTTTAACCTTTGCTATCTTAGGTCAACATCCTTTAATAATCAAAATCATCAATGTGTTCCCCAATAAACTACAAGTAAACCTGTTTTCCTAATATTGTATTTTGTCATTTTTATTTTACAGTATGTAGGCGAAATTCAATGATTTGTGTTGGTAATTTATATGTTTGCAATATAAAATAACTTTATTGTAACTATTGAGCATGCACACAACAACAAAGATAACATCTAACTAACATCTCTTCTCTTTAAAACAGTCTATACTTTAAATGCTTTATCTTAAACAACACTAACTAAAACTAGATTTAATTCGTCACTATGGCGAATTATAGGTTATATGCATTGATTTAAATACAGATAATTGATTTTTAAAAAGATATATTGATTGATTTGATTGATTGATTGACTTTGTCTGAATTATTTATTTATAATATATGAACGATAGGATCTTGCTAATGCAAATACAATAGCCAGTATCACAATCCGATCAAAGATCCCTCCGCGTATAATGTCATAAAATACCATTGTTACATAATATATAATAATAATAAAGACATAAGTTACTTTTCTCTAGATTTCATTATACATCATGCGTATAATCTATACGCTAAGAAGTAAAATTGAACAAATAATACGGATATAAAAAAAAATATTTCGTTTCGTTTCCCAAGACGAGACTCGATCTCGGTACCTTGAATGCTATAGACGCGAGCACAGACCACCGAGAAATATATTATTAAAGTTGTAGAAATATTCCTCCGTGAATTTAGTATGAAGTCACTTTGGTGCAGATAGATTATTACATACCGCAATGAATCATAATTGAATTAAGATGAAATTATTAAAGAAAGGTTGTAAAACAGAAATTGAGCAAATAAAGTTTAACGCGATGGCAATTTTTTAAACTCTTAAAATTGCCTGAAACGTACTCTAATTTTATCGAAAATCAATTTTAAAAATTGTAAGCGCGCGTACGCATGCGTTATATGCACTACGCACGTAATTGTATTGCCATATGATGAAATATGACATGACATTTATGAGTACCAAATTTGGTTTAATTATGATACATGCTTGTAAAGATATGATTACAAACGTGATTTAAATCGCGCGTAGACCGTGTAATTCTTAATTGCGCACCATGAAAAAATAACCAAAACGATTCCTGCCATAAGGAATATACTCTGAAAAATTAAAGATGAAATTGATCTAAAGATAATTGACAGACAAAATAGTGCTAAAGAAAGAATAAATGAATAAAGATTCAATGCAGGGCCGTACGCAGGATTTTATTTGGGTGGGTGCGGATTAATATATTTAGGACCATTTTCATAATATTGAGTACTTATTTATTTTAAGACCCTATAAAATGTGGACCTTTTGCAATTTATGCGTAGACACCCGTCGCAATGAATTGTACCTAATATTTAAAGTCGAGTCAAAAAACGATATTACAAGCAACAGCTTTGTAACATACATAATCTATTTTTACAAAATTTACCGAAACGATAATTATATAGAGGACTAGAGGGTACTCCGAGAGTACAAACCTCCGCCTACTGTAAAATTCCCCTACATAAAATGTCCCCGGAAAATATATACATTTTTTTTAATTAGTTCTAAATGTAAATAGACTAACTGCACACTACAACGTTGTGGATGAGAGTTTGGTGTAATGGTTATGTATCCAGCCTCTCACAGTTGAGATCGCAGGTTCCCGCTGAGATATTTTTTTTTTATTATTTTTTTATTTCTTTTTTTTTGGGGACCTTGATCTTTGACCCTGACCCTTCAAAATTTAACCACAATTATATGATGAGTCATTGATCATTGTGGCTAAGTTTGGTGAGAATCGGATAAAAACTGTGGTCTCTAGGCAGTAAAATAGTGTTTTGTTAGTTGTGACCTTGACCTCTGACCTTTTCCCCTCAAATTCGAACTCGTCCGAGCTTTTGAGGCATAGATCATTGTGTCCAAATTTGGTGAGAATCGGATAAAAACTGTGGCCTCCAGGCTGTTCACAGACAGACACACACACGCACACACACACAAACATACAGGGGTGAAAACATAACCTCCTTGGCGGAGGTAATTATGGTTCAGGGACGATTCGGCCCTGAGACGATTCAATAGTATGTAAATGAGATATAAAGATTCGGCAATACCGTACGTAAATTATTAATTCAATACTGTATAACGATTCGACTATGTAAATGAGATATAAAGATTCGGCAATACCGTACGTAAATTATTAATGCAATACTGTATGAAGATTCGATAGTATGTAAATGAGATATAAAGATTCGGCAATACCGTACGTAAATTATTAATGCAATACTGTATAACGATTCAATAGTATGTAAATGAGATATAAAGATTCGGCATATATTAATATATAATATTAAAAATAGAATATAAGATTCGATAGCATGTAAGTTAATATTAAAATACATATAAAATATACATTGATTTAACGGCCGGCAAACTTATTATACAACTTGTTATAGAAATATAAAGAAGAGCTGTAACTCAACTCGCTATAGGCCATGTCGTTGACAACAACAACCCAAGATTAAAGCGCACACGGAGTTCCATACAAATGACGATATTAAATTGGCGGCCGCTTTGGTTGGCGGCCGCTTCGACCATACTGCGCCGAATCGTCCCGGGCCGAATCGTCCCGGGCCGAATAGTCCCGGGCCGAATCGTCCCAGGGCCGAATCGTCCCGGGCCGAATCGTCTCAGGGCCGAATCGTCCCGTTACCGTAATTATGGGTAACAGTTAGCTGGCGCCACCTATCAGTCTTGCAAGGGCGGGTTGTATAAGACCATCTGTAGCTGTGAGTGCTCTTATGTTTGCTTCTCTATCTACAAAACCTATAGATGCTAACTGTTCTAGTTGAGTCCGAAATTTAACCTCTGGAGCCTGAAAAGAGAGATTAATTGAACTTTAGTGTTTTTGCATCATGACTATATTCTGAAAATATTTGTTTTTTTCTAATTACTTTTCTGTATCATGTACAAGGGGCAGTATTATAAGCAAAAGATTTAAGCGTACAGCCCTAGAAAAAATAATAATTTTCAAAAGCATGTACAAGGGGCAGTATTAAAAGCAAAGCATACAGCCCTAGAAAAAATAATTTAAAAAATAGGGATACAATATAAATATAAATAGAGAAAGATAAAATTATCTAATAATCATAATCTAATTGATGATGATGATGATACTGATAATGATGATGATGCATTAGGCCTACAGTTAATGATATATATAATTATGGTAAACAATTTTGAAAAGTACACAAATATCATCATCTTGTGTGAAAAACAAAATGTACACAAAAGAAAATAAAAATTATACCACTGCTGAAGGTAGAGAATGAACAAACTTGTCAACCAGATCTGATTTACTAGCATTTCCAGGAATCGAAACCTTCTTGTTTGCCAAATATTGGAAAAGGCATGACCGACTTATTTTCTTGCGGCTAAGTAGCTCAGATGCGCTTTCAGTGTGGTTAAGAATGCTTTCAATTGTTTCTGCAAATTAGATTTTAGTGAAATTTAAAACAAATGCTTATTATAGTATAGTATATGTAATTTCAGACAGGTCAGAAGTTGGATAAATTAGTCTATTTGGTAAACTAAGAGCAAGACAGCTAGCTAAGTTTTTAAGTCTATGCCCCTTCTAAGCATAGTTGTTGGACTTGACCTGGATGGAACCATGGAGGTAGGAGAGAGCTTAAATGCATGTAAGTAAGCAGTGGGTACTGCACCAACAGGATTTTAATTGTTTGTAACTGTGTGGAGTAGCTTTGCATCAGGGTGGTGCTGAGTAATTGGTCAGATGTTTTGCCCTACTCTGACGTAATTTGTACTACTAAGTACATTGAGAATATAATACGCAAGTAATTCTCGAAAACAAACCCTGTCAATATGTTTCTAGTCTTGAAACCAGACACTTTTAAGCAAAGTTTCCGGCGGCGCTAAGCCTGTGTGGTGTGAGCCTAACATTAAACATTATGTTTCCTGCCACACCTTTTCTCCAAATAAAAATTAATGCTGATTTGCTTGCGAAAGCTAAGTCAGCTACATACCAGTCATTGGTGACATTGTTCATGTTCTGGTACTTTGAAGAACAGTTTGCTATTATTAGTATTTGGTATGTTGAATTTTGTCTATGACTATCTTCAACATTTCACAGAACACATTTTTTATTTTGAACATTTGGAAACTCAATTTCAAAAGTCAAATGTTGGTAGTTATTCTATATGGAGTTCATAAATTAATTTTATGAGCATCATGGCGGACTACAGTAGGCCTACTACTACAAGATTTATCGAGTTGTTTCGGGAATTTCCCGTCCGGTACTACTGCCTTACCTTCCAATGAGTGAGTTTTAATAAGCTTGCTTGTTATAGTATCTTTTAACAATATCAATTCTTTCTCTGGCAAATACCTTAACAAACGTCTGAATTCCTCTTTTTCCTCTTCATTAAGCATATTTTACAGTCTAAGATAGACACTATATTTGTTTACAGGAAAATTAAAATACAAAGCCTATCTCGGCCGCGACTCTTTGTTATGTCATAGAGTAAAGGTTATGTTTAATGTTATGATGCTCTAACTCTAATGAAAAGTACGCCCTCTATATTGGTATGAAATCTTCCTGATAAGGGGGACTAAGTGGGAGTGTGGGAAGATTGCTGAAAGATTCCATTCCGTATTTTGATTTCTTCTTAGTTTCTTCTAAAGTACATACTTTTTATTTAAAGGTCATCAAACAACTGCAATTTAAAGCAGAAATAGTAAGGTTTTTTGTTAACTGCAAAAATCGCCTATTCAAAGTCTGATTTTATTAGGCCTCATCTTCATTTTTCATGTTTTTGGGGAACATCTTTAAAGTATGTTTATAAAATTTAGTCCCCATGGTAGCTTAAGTTCAGTTTTTAAACTTTGCTATTTTAGGTCAACATCCTTTAATAAATGTCTTGCTTTGATGATTACTTTTCTCATTCCAAAATAAATTATTTAACATTCGATAAACTGTTTATGTTTATAACATTCTTCTAGGCTGGATTCTTAATTGTATTTACGAGACGAAAACATAGTTACCAACCTCAGAGATTTGAAATGCGGGAGAGAATATTAATTGTAGTCACCACAGCCCCTCCCCTCCCCCTCATGGGGCATGTGACGAAGCGAATTTGATTTGACGAATTGATTTAAATACAGATAATTGATTGATTGATTTTGTCAGAATTACTTATAATATATAAACGATTGGATCTTGTTAATTAAAATACAATAGCCGCTATCACAGTCCGATCAAAGATTCCTCCGCGTAGGAATGTCATAAAAGACTCTTGTTATAATAATAAAGACATAAGTTACTTTTTCTCTAGATTTCATTATACATCATGCGTATAATCTATACACTAAGAAGTAAAATTGAACAAATACTACGGATATATAAAAAATTATTTCGTTTTGTTTCCCAAGGTGAGACTCGATACCTTGAATGCTATAGACGCGAGCACATACCACCGAGAAATACATAACTAAAGTTGTAGAAAGATTCCTCCGTGTATTTACTATGCAGTAACCACTTTGGTGCAGATAAATTATTACATACCGCAATGAATCGTAATTTTTTACTATGATGAAATCTTTAACAATTTTAAAAAGTGATGCATGCACTGTCAAAGTATATACTTTTAACTTTTTTTAAAGAAGAAGGTTAATGTTAAGTGTTTTTATTGTCTTTCGCGGGAACAACCAACTTTTATTATTTCCACTGTTTTTCTTCTTTTTTTTTCATTACTACTTACAAATAAGTTGACACCATAAATAAGAATGTGTTAAAATGGTAAAAGGTCTAATTACTTAATTTATAGAAATTGTATTCTAAGTATCACAATTAGTAGCACACACAAATACATATATACAGTACCTATGATTTTAAACAATGCATTAAAATATTGTTTTATACATAAAAAAAAATTGGCTTATTAACGATACAAATGCTAACTATAAAAAATAAAACTTATATTAATTGGAATACAATAGATCAAAACAAATAAAGTAAAGAAAAAATCATTCAAATAAGTTTAAGTAAAAAATTAAGAAGTTTTTCTTTTATACGAGACCATTTGATCTCGACTTTAGTTAAATGACATGAATATTCATTACTAATTTGATTTTAACTTCAAGAAAGAGTAACTTCCAAATTAATTTTACATCATGTTTGCGTTTATCAATTTTATTTTTTTAAATACATTTTATAAATACAGAAAGTAAATAACGACAATAGTTCATTTACGTTCCGACAATAATGTTTAAAAACGTAATCTCTTGGATTTCAGGAAAACATTTTTTGATTAATTAGTTGAATCGTATACATACTGGTTGCACAACAATACATAAATGTACGGGAATGTTAAGTTTATTATTTCGGCCCAAGAAAATGTCATAGTTTTTTTGATTGTCGAAATAATTTAATCAACTTTTTTCTCTTATAAGCCTACATTTTAAGAAAATGAAATGCAAAATAGTTACCGAGCATTCTGACATTCTAGCATATTTTCACCATTGTTAACTTACACGTTATATGCACTACGCACGTAATTGTATTGCCATGTGATGAAATATGACATGAAATTTATGAGTACCAAATCTGGTTTAGTTATGATACATGCTTGTGAGGATATGATTACAAACGTGATTTATATATATATAATATATAGGTATTTATTCATAAAAAAAACACATAAAATGTACAAACAGAAGGCAGCCAACGGCTGAAAAATTCTGTAAACAACGTACAAAGTAAAAATTTAAAAGACTCTAACAACAATAAAATATATACATACAATATAAAAGTACACAGTAAATCAGATCATTAAAAAGCCGTTAAAATTCTTAAAATGCTAAAAGACCCAGATAAACCAAAGCATGCGGTAATCACTAATTCGTTATTATTATTATTAATGTTATAAACCTACAAAGTTTTAGTTTTAGAAGCTTCATTCATTCTATCAATAATGTTAGGGATGGTAGAGCGTTTCCAACGATTAGTTTTACACAAGGGGGCATCCAACAAATTAAAATTTCTCAAATTTCGAATCAATACAATGAATTGCATCTAATATTTAAAGTAAAGTCAAAAAAAAATATTACAAGCAACAACTTTGTAACATAGATAATCTATTTTTACAAAATTTACCGAAACGATAATTATATAGAGGATTAGTAACAGTTATCTGGCACCACCTATCAGTCTTTCAGTGGCGGCATTTACATCACCACCTGTAGCTGTGAGTGCTCTTATGTTTGCTTCCCTATCTACAAAACCCATAGTTCGAAATTGAATCTGAAAAGAGAGAGTAATTTAACTTTAGTTTTTTTGCATCATGACTACATTCTGAAAATATTTGTTTTTCTAAATTAATTAATTACTTTTCTGTCGCATGTACAAGATGCAGTGTCATAAGCATACAGCCCTAGAAAAAATAATTTAAAAAATAAGGATACAATATAAATATAAATAGAGAAAAAAGATAAAATTATCTATAATCACAATCTAATTGATGATGATGATGATGATATCTATAATTATGGTAAACAATTTTAAAAAGTACACAAATATCATATTCTTGTGTGAAACACAAATATACACAAGAAAGTAAAAATTATACCATTGCTTTAAATAGATGAAGAATCTTGTCAACCAGATCTTGTTTACTAGCATGTCCAGAAATCGACACCTTCTCGTTTGCCAAATATTGGAAAAGGCAGTCCCGACTTATTTTCTTGCGGTTAAGTAGCTCAGATTTGTTTTCAGTGTGGTTCAGTATTACATCAATGGTTTCTGCAAATTTTATTTTTGTGAAATTTAAAACATTTGTGATGTGGCCAGTTTATTATAGTATAGTATATGTAATTTCAGACAGGTCAGAAGTTAGATGAATAGTCTATTTGTTGGTAAACTAAGAGCAAGGCTATGTTTGTATGCCCCTTCTAAGCATAGTTGCTGGACTTGGACCTGGATGGAACTATAGACGTAGGAGAGAGCTTGAATGTATGTAAGTAAGCAGCGGGTACTGCACCAACAGGATTTTAATTGTTTGTAACTGTGTGGAGTAGCTTTGCATCAGGGTGCTGAGTAATTGGTCAGATGTTTTGCCCTACTCTGACGTAATTACTACTAAGTACATTGAGAATATAATACGCAAGTAATTCTCGAAAACAAACCCTGTCAATATGTTTCTAGTCTTGAAAGTTTCCGGCGGCGCTAAGCCTGTGTGGTGTGAGCCTAACATTAAACATTATGTTTCCTGCCACACCTTTTCTCCAAATAAAAATTAATGCTGATTTGCTTGCGAAAACTAAGTCAGCTACATACCAGTCATTGGTGACATTGTTCATGTTTGCTATTATTAGTATTTGGTATGTTGAATTTTGTCTATGACTATCTTCAACATTTCACAGAACACATTTTTTATTTTAAACATTTGGAAACTCAATTTCAAAAGTCAAATGTTGGTAGTTATTCTATATGGAGTTCATAAATTAATTTTATGAGCATCATGGCGGACTACAGTAGGCCTACTACTACAAGATTTATCGAGTTGTTTCGGGAATTTCCCGTCCGGTACTACTGCCTTACCTTCCAATGAGTGAGTTTTAATAAGCTTGCTTGTTATAGTATCTTTTAACAATATCAATTCTTTCTCTGGCAAATACCTTAACAAACGTCTGAATTCCTCTTTTTCCTCTTCATTAAGCATATTTTACAGTCTAAGATAGACACTATATTTGTTTACAGGAAAATTAAAATACAAAGCCTATCTCGGCCGCGCCTCTTTGTTGTACACCCTCTATATTGGTATGAAATCTTCCTGATAAGGAAGTGTGGGAAGATTGCTGAAAGATCCCGTATTTTGATAGCTTCTTCTAAAGCACATACTTTTTATTTAAAGGTCATAAAACAACTGCAATTTAAAGCAGAAATAGTAAGGTTTTTTGTTAACTGCAAAAATCGCCTATTCAAAGTCTGATTTTATTAGGCCTAATCTTCATTTTTCATGATTTTGTGGAGACACATCTTTAAAGTATGTATATAAAATTTAGTCCCCATGGTAGCTTAAGTTCAGTTTTTAAACTTTGCTATTTTAGGTCAACATCCTTTAATAAATGTCTTGTTTTTATGATTACTTTTCTCATTATTTAACATTAGATAAACTTGTTGTCACTAAAATAAAAAGTAGGTTTTTGTATGTTGTTTATTATTTTTAAAATACAAGAGCTGTACATGCTTATTATATTCATTTTTTTTTTGCTCCACGATAAAACAAAGTCATCAATGTGTTCTTCAATAAACTACAAGTAAACCTGTTTTTCTAATATTGTATTTTTTTTATTTTATTTTAGAGTATGTAGGCGAAATTCAATGATTTGTGTTGGTAATTTATATGCAATATCAAATATACATTGCAACAATTAACGGTATAACCTTAATATTTAATATTGTAATTAGCATATTGTTTACGCTATCAATATTGTGTGTATTACAATATACAAAGTACTTTTTGTGATAAAACATTTAATCAGGGTAGAATAATTGTACTGTATTTATTTAAATTCAAAGATTATTTTAAAGCCAAGAAAAGCAATAGTCTTATTATACTTTTTGATTAGGTAAAGAGTTGTTCAATAAATACACAACAAAAAAAAGACAAATACACGACCTGTCACCATGAATAAAAAATGTGCACATAGGGGGTTGGGAAATCATCAATATTAAAGCTTTGTTCCCAATATCGACGCAACGCAAGGACAAAACGCAACGATTTTACCAATCACAAGCGATGGATTATTCCGACAGTAGCTTGTCATTGGTCAATTTGCTTGTTGTGCGTACGTCCTTGCATTGCGTCTCTAGTGGGAACCACGCATTGCTGTGAAACAAGGAATTCTTAAAAGATTCACATATGTGTGGCCTTGAGAGTTGTCTACTGTACGAAAACGGGAAAAAAGAATGTCAACAATTTACAGTGAGTGCGGCCTAAGTAGGTAGAACTGTGATGCAAATTTTAGGATAGTACACTATAACTTTTAACATCAAAAATAACTGCACTTCTGTATATTTGAATAGCTATTTTTCATGCTATACAAATAAATATGAATTCATTTACTTTTATAAAAATTACATATATAGTTATATATAATTATTTATTATTTGTGATGAAGTTAATACTAAAAACAGAGGAATCTTTAATACGAATGATAAACATTTTTACCGCTAAATTATTGGTCACATAAACCCACTGTTTCTGATCTGGCGGAAATAGTAATCATTTTTTTTAGAAAAATGATTAATTAATGCTATCTTCTTTTTCAGTAGCGAATATAAAATATTCATAATAAAATATTAAACCTAATTATTTAATCCATGTAATCACTTTATATCCCCCTTTGCTTAAAATCAGTATGTATAGATAAAAACTATACCATTACCAATCTATACAGTGATCAGTGAATTGTACCTAATATTTAAAGTCAAGCCAAAAAACGATATTAAATTGTGTACAAGCAACAACTTTGTAACATACATAATCTATTTTTACACCAAAACGATAATTATATAGAGGATTATTGGTAACAGTTAGCTGGCGCCACCTATCAGTCTTTCAATGGCGGCATTTACATCACCACCTGTAGCTGTGAGTGCTCTTATGTTTGCTTCCCTATCTACAAAACCCATAGTTGCTAACTGTTCTAGTTGCGCCCGAAATTGAACCTCTGGAGCCTGAAAAGAGAGATTAATTGAACTTTAGTGTTTTTGCATCATGACTACATTTGTTAGTAGAAAACACCCCCACCACATATTAAATATTTTCTATATATATATATGTCTGTCCTAAAACTGCTGCACAGTTCCCTAACAATACTTACTGGAAGAAATTGCAAGAGAGTTGGCCTATTTCCTAACTATTACTGCACCTAACCCAAAAACTAAGGACATCGATAGATTTTGAAACTCTGGGCTCCAGATTCATAAGGTGAAGTCTAACCATTCAACCACAGAACTGGCTTGCTAAAAAACTGAGTTATCCCATAACTAAAGTCATGCATTATTCATTCATTAACACATTAGAAAAAAAAAACTATTCCTGCTCTTACCTGAACTGTATTTGCACCTGTAGATAATGACTGCATCATTGTTGACATCATTTGAGACCACTGATCTGCATTGGGAGCTGAACCTGTAACGGTGGGGGCTGTTGATGGTGTGCTACTTGTAGTTGTACTTGTTGTTGATACATTTGCTGTACTAAGTGTTGGCATTGTCCCAGTCAATCTAACCAACCAATTAAACAAAATACTGTACATTATATAAACTTTAAACAAGACTGGGTGATGTTACACTAGATATTAGTGGGTGTGTCTGCTTTATTTAAATATGCTAATTGGTATTTGCTGTACTAAGTGTTGGCATTGTCCCAGTCAATCTAACCAACCAATTAAACAAAATACTGTACATTATATAAACTTTAAACAAGACTGGGTGATGTTACACTAGATATTAGTGGGTGTGTCTGCTTTATTTTAATATGCCAATTGGTATTTGTTTATTTGTTATTATTTATTTATACTAGGCGACCTCTTCAGTCCAGAGGGCCAGCGGTTGTAATGTACTAGTATACCGTGGTAACCCCTACTCGTCTCAAAAGATGTACTAGGTTCTTTAAAAGTGCACATGAGCTAGATCTTGTGGCTAGCATTTAGTATTCTTACTTTAGGGTATAATCACTTTATTAGTTATGATTCATTTTTAAAGGCAAAATGACTGTATATAAATGTACTGTATATAATATTTGTTTAAAATGATAATGAAAGAGACGAGAAGTCTGTTGTTACCATTTTCAAATACCTGTACTTACCCAGGTAAGAGGCCTGGTGCTTCTTGTTGTAGCTGTTGCATTCCCTGTTGTATCTGCATGATTGCCTGCACTGCTCTAGGATTTGTCATAGCTGACTGCATCTCAGGGTTTTGCATCTTTTAAAAAGTAATAAAACATCATATCATACTATAGTGCATGGTTCTTAAAAATGTTCCATAAGGATTTTAAATCATGCAATATTTATTAACATATTAAATTATCATTTAAACATGTAATGTACATAAATTTGGTATTTTTTAAATCCCTGTATTGCCTTTCTCAATTCTGTTCTACATGCATTCAAATACTCAATAATCAACCATGCTGTTATAATCGTTCAGACATAGACATATTTTACTCTTTCTAACTAGTACTGCTTGATGAAAATATAAGTACCTGCTGTAGGAATGTTGGCATCATCTGCTGCATCTGTTCTTGAAGTTGAGAATTTCCAGCAAACATTGGATTAGATGCTAATACCTAGTGTAGTAGAAAGAAATATCTTTTGATTTGAAATTACTGGTAATTTGAACTTTGATCCTTACTTATCTTTAGTAAATCGTCTAGGAATGTATGTACTTCACTATACTGAAGACACTCTAATTAAGAAGACAAGGAGTAATACATGTTCTAACACTATGGCCAACCTCTATTTAGGGGAAAATCTTGTTGGATCCCGAAGCCGTCCCCTTGATAGAGGTGCTATGAATTGGCTAGTGCTAACCTGTGAAGCAAGCTGAGGGTTTTGGCTCATATTTTGCATCATGCTTCTCATGTATGGAGCCTGCATCATGTTCTGCATCAGCTGTGGATTGGCCGACATCTGCTGCATCATACTTTGCATTCCAGGACTGTTAAAGATACCTGTAGACAAGGAAATAAATACAGCTGTTAAAAAGTGAATCAGATTTATTAGCCTATGGATCACAGGTGTTAAATGATGAATCACAGGTGTAAACTGATGAATCACAGTTATTAGCCTATGGATGACAAGTGTTATCTGGTGGATCACATGTGTTAACTGATGGATCACAGGTGTTAACTGATGGATCACAGCTGTTAACTGATGGATCACAGGTGTTAACTGATGAATCACAGGTGTTAGCCTATGGATGACAAGTGCTATCTGGTAGATTACAGGTGTTAACTGATGAATCACAGGTGTTAACTGATGGATCACAGCTGTTAACTGATGGATCACAGGTGTTAACCTATGGATGACAAGTGCTATCTGGTGGATTACAGGTGTTAACTGATGGATCACAGCTGTTAACTGATGGATCACAGGTGTTAACTGATGAATCACAGGTGTTAAATGATGAATCACAGGTGTTAGCCTATGGATGACAAGTGCTATCTGGTAGATTACAGGTGTTAACTGATGAATCACAGGTGTTAACTGATGGATCACAGCTGTTAACTGATGGATCACAGGTGTTAACCTATGGATGACAGGTGTTAACTGGTGGATCACAGTTGTTAACTGGTGGATCACAGTTGTTAACTGGTGGATCACATTTGGTAGCCTATGGATGACAAGTGCGATCTGATGGGATCACAGGTGTTAACTGGTGGATCACAGTTGCTAACTGATGGATCACAGTTGCTAACTGATGGATCACAGTTGCTAACTGATGGATCACAGTTGTTAGCCTATGGATGACAAGGCATACAATCTGATGGATCACAGGTGTTAACTGGTGGATCACAGGTGTTAACTGGTGGATCACAGGTGTTAACTAATGGATCACAGGTGTTAACTAATGGATCACAGGTGTTAACTGATGGATGACAAGACATACTATCTGGTGGATCACAGGTGTTAACATGTGGTTAACAGGTGTTAACACATGAATCAAAGGCATTAACAGGTGAAACTCAAGTGCTACCACATGTGGATATCAAATATGTAATCTCAGATGTTATTACCTGGTCCAGGTTGAACCCCACTTAAATTAGGTGTTGTGGATGGTGTGGATGTTGTCGTTGACGGTGTACTTGATGCAGTAGTAGTAGTTGTAGCAGTAGATGGTGTTGACCTTGCACTGGGTGTACCCCATGGATTAGGTAGAGGTTCTGTGTTTTCCCTACCCTGTTGTGAGGCACTGCCACTAGATGAAGCTTTAAAAAAAACACAAGTTTATTATTATTTACGTAATGATGTTTTATTAACTTATTATCTACTATCATACCACACAAATAAAATATATTACATAAACTTTCAAATTTGTGACAAAATGACATTAATGTTATTAATAGTGTTCATTGTTACAGTGTACATTATGGTGTACATCGGTGACCATTCACCAAACGCGTCTCTGTAGGCACAGGAATAAAATAAAACTTTGCAAAAATAACTGTTACTTACTATTACCACTAAGAGCTGCAAATGGGTTGCCTCCAAGCTGTTCTTGAGCTGCATTCATCATTGGTTCTTGTATATCTGTATACATTCTCCGTAGGGCATTGTAGCCTCCTGGAATACTCTACAATCAAACAAATAAACAGTTGAATATGGGTGATATCCTTTCAAAATATAGCAAAATTTATTTATTGATTTCGCCATGCAAACCTTCAAACAATATAAAATTTATTTAGATGTAAGTTTTAATGAATCATTGGGTTGTCATATAACTGTATTATTATTTCATGAGCAAAATATGTGATTTAATGTTAAGATTAATTTAATAGGATTTCATAAATGATCATGTGACATACTTCTAGATTGCTTAGAGCTCTATCTTGGCTTCTCATCATCTCCTGCATCATAGATGGATTACGTGCTAGCTCCATGGTTTGACGCAGTAACTCTGGGTTATTTAACATGTGGGATAATTCAGGATTTCTCTGAAAAACAAAATCATAGTTATGATTGTTAATTTGCACAACAGATTGTGTCCAAACATGGTAGTGATATACCCAAATATTGTTGTAGTTTACGCATATTATGTAATGATGCATTATTGTGTTTACGCGTATCAGATTAAGAACGTACGCTTATGTTTTAGTCGTGTGCGTTGTATTCAAACAAGTCTAAATAGCATTCTCATAGTTGTTATGAATCAAGCATGGTAGTAAAGTACCAACTAGTCTGTTGCTAACCTGTTGCTAACCTGTTGTTAACCAGTATATGTAATGAGTTGATTGGCCCAAGGATAAGTTAACTAGATTCATATTGTAGATATATATTATATATAACATATTTTAATTAATTATTTTAACGTATCTTTGCATTATTAGTGAATGTATTGTAAGTTATTAGAATGTTATATGTCTGTTTGTTTCAGGTTTTGAATTGTATTTCTTATCGTAGTAATTATATTATCTGTTTCATTTGCTGAGATTTTCATGTGAATAAAGCATTTCTTTACAATACAAAAAGCCAAAAAACTCATTTGTTTTCACATGTCACATTCTCCCACAGTAGTGATATGACATCATCATGTCCATATATGGGCACATCACATTTTTTTGTCACATAAAGTTTGATAGTGTAGACAGAGCTTTACTAACTTCCATCAATTGTTGCATTTGAGGATTACTCATCAACATTTGTCTTAACATCTCTGGATTCTGCATCATATTCTGTACTAATGGATTCTCCATAACTTGTTGCAACATCTCTGGATTATTCAACAACTAAAAAAAAACACAAACAAAAACATTCAAAGATATGGTATGGTAACGTTTTCACATTAAACGCCATGATAGCGCTAGAACCACTCACATCGTCTAGAGAATCCGTAGAGATCTCATTCACCTTAAACCCTGCAACACCAGAGTTTGCAATAAAAAAAGCTTAAATACCCGTATTCTGCTATGGATGATGAATACAATACAACTAGAGTGAGTAAGTGGAACCGTAATTACGTAGCCATAACATAGACAAGGGTTCGAGGCTCACTCGCTCCATGGTTCTGGTGGTAGAACAAGTCTTCTGGGATAGGACTATAAACTGTAGGTCCAGTATACACATCTGGCTCATGTTAACTTTAAAGAACCCAGTACATCTTTTGAGACGAGTAGGGGTTACCCCGGTGTACTAGTTCACACACAGCCACTGTCACAAACTCATCATATATATATATATATTCTTTAAGGCATCTGTAATTGGCGATATCGCTCTTGGATGTATGTGAAATAAAATAAAAAATAAAAGGGGAACACATCTAGCACACTTTAAAGAACAGTAGTACAATCTGTCATTTAGTGTTGATTTAATATTTACCTGGCTTTGCATTTGTTGTTGCATTTCCATAAAATTAGCTGATCCTAGGCCCATTCCTCCAAGGCCACCGAGTCCACCCAGCCCACTTCCAAATGGGTTTTGTTGTGCTTGAATAGGAGGTGGGGCTGCAGTGGTGGTTGATGATGATTGAGAAGATTGTTGTGCATGTTGAGCTGCTTGTTCTTGAGCCTTTTAAAAAGGGTAAAATAAAGTTATTAACATTTATACTATATACTAACAGTTTAATTTCTTTACACCAAGAAAACTTCTGTAAAATATTTACTTTCAGTTGGAGATATAAATAATCATAATTGATTTTATTGGGGGTTTTTTTATTCAGTTTGTCTTTTATTTGTATGAAGCTTTCTTGTTTTTATAACGCACATTTCCAGACAGAATTATTTTTGTAACTGTACACCTCAGTTATATTATTAATCAGGGATTTGAATGCATGGTGTATTTATCAAGAGATTTTAACACAAATTTGAATTTGTAACCCTAGGTTTAAAAAATGTTTTTAAAACATATTATTTATCATTGCCAAAACTGATCTCTATGTTAGTATAAAATTACTGGTAGGGTACCAGTTTTTATTCAGGTTAAATGTAACCAAATGGTACAGTACCAGCATATCATAATAATTTGCGATTACTGATGACCTTCAATGTTGCCTCAAAGCTTGGTTCCCACTAGAACGCAACACAAATACGTAAGCGCAACGCAAGTAATTTTACCAACCATGACGCGATAGATCATCTAAACTGTTGCTTGTGATTGGTCATTACGTAGAGCTACGTCCTTACATTGCGTTCTATTTGGAACCAACCTTAAGAATTTTCATATAAACTATTGTTATTTAAGGGCTATATCCACAACCCAATACATCTAACTCAACATTTTAGTCTTTATATATATAAACAAATCAGGCACAGAACATTAATTCTAAACCGCCCGGTGATATACTGAAATTTAATTAATTAATTTGAAACGATAAAGATGAGGAAATCTGTGAGAATGAGAAAAAGTCGCCCCAACCGAGACTCGAACTCGGACCGCCTGCTTGATATGCAGATGTCCTAACCATTAGACCACTGGGGCTTTCATGGTATTGTTCGAACTCGATTGGATAACGACTCTTTAACATTCTCGGCGTGGTACGGCGGAACAGCACTAGTCCTCAGTTGTACGCACGCGCACCAGAGATCAAATTGATACGCCCTCATCTTACAGTATTTTTATTCACGAGGCGGGATCTCCGAAGAGATACTTTTATATATATAAACAAATCAGGCACAGAACATTAATTCTAAACCGCCCGGTGATATACTGAAATTTAATTAATTAATTTGAAACGATAAAGATGAGGAAATCTGTGAGAATGAGAAAAAGTCGCCCCAACCGAGACTCGAACTCGGACCGCCTGCTTGATATGCAGATGTCCTAACCATTAGACCACTGGGGCTTTCATGGTATTGTTCGAACTCGATTGGATAACGACTCTTTAACATTCTCGGCGTGGTACGGCGGAACAGCACTAGTCCTCAGTTGTACGCACGCGCACCAGAGATCTTTAGTCTTTATATATATATATATTGTATTGATATTTATTACTGTTATGTGTTTTCCTGTATTTTAAGTGTAATGTAAGCATTCAAGGAAAACAAATTTCATGTTCGCCTTGTTGTGGTCATGACAATAAAGTTTTATCTTATCTTATGTAACCATTGGAATTATTCTTATGGTAAATTTAAATACAGTATTAGATGTGACACTGGACGGTGTAACATAATTTCCTTATACAGTATAATCTGGATACAGAAGAATAGGTTGCAACTGACAAATAACCAGGTTATGTTAGTTGATCTGAATATAGTCTGAATGTCTACTAAACATAGATAGAGCTTACTTTGTTGGCAGATCTTATGACTAGATGAACTGTTAATCCATCCTTGATCCCTGTAAAAACAATGACAAATAAATAATAAAAAGAATATAGTACACCAGTTCATGATATACAATGGAAAGTACATAATTATATAAACCAGTTTATGGTTATGACTACATTCCATGTAGAGAACATCTTGAATACACCACAATGATTTGATTTTATTCGGTTTCAACATAAGATTACAAGACAATATGAATACAAACAATTTACAAGCAAATACATTAAATAAGAAACCAAGGATAGCCCATAAAATTGAAAGAAAAATCAATTTAATTCCAATGGAGTCCAATGGTCTTAGACTCCAAACTTCTAACCCGAGTTAAGTATCGTGCTCTCTTGCTTTAAAAATAATTTAGTAAATGCCATATTGAAAAAGATAAAAGAAAATACATATCAAAATGAATGTGAAATTTATTATCTTAATAAAGATCAGTTATAAAAAATGTTTATACCATGCTTTGCTATTGTATCTGTATCCTTCAAAATTTTTCCAGCAAAAATTAAACACAGTTGGTCTACTGAGGTGTTGTTAAATTTCTTGGATACTTCATCTTTGAACTGCAAAAACAAAAAATCAATTAATTAAAATATATATATATTCATAATATATTATACTCTCATTTGCAAATAGAGAACGGTTCTGATTGCTAATACGGATAGACTGCCTAGCCAAACTAATAGTAATACAACTTCTCCAGTATTCATAAAAGAAATACCGATTCATTTGTTGAATGATGATGACCGGGTGGTTGTTAAAAATGTTGGCGGCATCATGACTTTTTTTTGTTGCCCATTACTAACCTTTGGCTAATAAAGCTAGGCCTAAGCAGTTTTTTTTGTAGGGTAAGAGTTTTACAGTCATGTTAGGACCAATCACAATGGCCGTCTGAGTTAGCCATGCAAAGGCTTTGCAGCCCATATCTGCTGGGTCTTGCAGGGGACAGGGCCGCTACGCTACTGCCACACCACAGCCTTCTTGCCTCGTTTTAGTTAGGCCTAGCCTAGCCTAGATAGTCATATTGTACATTATGCACATACTATTGATTCGAAATAAACCTAAATAGTTACCTCTTTAACGGTGGCCGTTTCATCAACCTCTACTGTGTGTTTTTCTTTGGGAGTTTTCACCACAACTTCGATTTTTTTTGTCGCTTCCTCACCTTGATCGGCCATATTTAGTTTTCTAGTGTGTTCTATGGTGCATTCTGGGAAAATTAGAGTGAGCCCTCAACCTGCCACCAATTAACAAACTTAATTGATTCAAGTACTGGGATAGAACTTTGATACGATCTGTACTTAATTTGTATGTCCATACTATTTTCATAATGTTCTTAAAATAAAAAGAAAATTTACTAAATGTAAACCTCCTCTGTGATTGCAGTGTATGTACATCCAATAAAACATTATCATAACATTATATTACATATCCTAACGTACTAAAATCCATTACGTCATTGAAGGTGACTGGAAACAGGCACTTTCCATCAATCAATACAGTGTCCATTTGGAAGATGGAAGAAAAAACCCGAGCTGAGCTTAAGTTGGCCATTAGTGGCTATAGCCATTTCAGTTTTTTGTTTATTTTAGGAACGGACCGCGCGTGTGAAGGTACAGTAGTTAAAAAATAAAAATTATACTGCCAATTAATAAAGATCAAATTAAATATACGCCATAAAGAATCGGAATATATTGTGGGGAATAGTATTATAAAATTACATAGGGAGATTTGATGATAAGACATTTTGTTTAAAATTGAGATAGCCGAGTTTTATTGAGTAAGCTGGCAGGAATAACTGTAGGCTATCTGTGTCCCGTTAGGACCGAGATGTCTGCCCATGTTGCAAGTCTTCTTTCTTGGGCCGAAACGGCCCACTCTGTCACGGAAGTTAGTTTCAAAAGATGTTTAAATTAAATAATGTATTAATTATTAGGATGGTATTTATTTGAATAAACGCCTCTCCAATAAAACATCACTTTGAATAATAATCCCCCAGCCCCAACACAACTATTTAAACATCCATCCACATTTATAATAACACAATTTGTAGTAGAATTCATCGCACTGTTATCTACAATTTACCAAGCATTTGTTATTCTTTTTTACCACTTTTCATATCTATTAGAGGATTTCATTTGATTATAAATATTACCATATTATAAAAAAACTAACAAATTTAACATATTCCTCGAATAAGCACCTCCCTCAAATAAACTCCGCTTCCCCACATCCGCCCTATAAGGGTCCTACCAAACAATAAACACTATACTTTAAAATGTTATTAATCATCTAAGACACTGTGAAACAGAGTAGTTTAGTTTTACGAATGTCAAGCATTTTCAATAATCGTAACCGACAGAAAACGTACAAGGAGAACATCATCATTCCGAGAACCATCGTCTACACTTCCTAGAGGGGGAGCGAGCGAAGCGAGCTCACCCTCTAGTAATTCAGATTGTTACAATTCACTTTTGGCAGATAGAACATTCAAGTGTGTTTCGGTTGAACGCTTTTTGTCCATTCAGAAGCTCAGAGATGCTCCAAAGCATGTTCAATTTTTAAAACATTTAATACTTGTATATTAACATTATAGGCCGGGTGGAAGTCTCCAAAACTAATAATGCAGAACTGAGAATATAATTTTATGTTTTGGATTTGATGATTCCATTGTATAAACTAAATGTTCGCTTCCTTCAAGGAACTGTTAATCAACGTTTAGGCTTGCAGAGCCTGTAGAATTAATGCATTTTTGTAACCACATCTTAGGGAAATGTCTACTTAAAAAACATGTTAATAACTAGGCCTGGTGGATGTCTCCAAAACTAATAATACGGAAATGAGAAGATGACAACAACCTCTTCTTCATAATTTTATGTTTCATTCATTCTTTTCATGATACGGTAATTCATTTTATGAACTATCTCATATAAATGTTTATTTCAAGGAACAATAATTACCTCCGCCAAGGAGGTTATGTTTTCACCCCTGTATGTTTGTGTGTGTGTGTGTTTGTGTGTGTGTCTGTGAACAGCCTGGAGGCCACAGTTTTTATCCGATTCTCACCAAATTTGGCAACAATGATCTATGCCCCAAAAGCTCGGACGATTTCGAATTTGAGGGGAAAAAGTCATAGGTCAAGGTCACAACTAACAAAAAACTATTTTACTACCTAGAGACCACAGTTTTTATCCGATTCTCACCAAACTTAGCCACAATGATCAATGAAACATCATATAATTGTGGTTAAATTTTGAAGGGTCAGGGTCAAAGATCAAGGTCCACAAAAAACAAAAAAAAAGAAATAAAAAAATAATTTAAAAAAAACCTCAGTGGGACTTGAACCAGCAATCTCAATTGTGAGAGGCTGGATACATAACCATTACACCACACTGTCATCCACAACTTTGTAGTGTGCAGTTAACATATTTACACTTAGAACTAATAAAAAAAAATATTCAGGGGGCATTTTATGTAGGGGAATTTTAGAGTAGGCGGAGGTTTGTACTCTTGGAGTACCCTCTAGTTGTTTAAGTCTTCCTGTTATTCATATCTCACACTTTTTAGTGACCAATACTAGGCGGATTGTTTGGCTTGTCTTTATTTTTGGCTTATTGCCTTATTAAGGATGTGGTACGGGATGGTTTCGTGTATATCAAACCGTAATAATGTTCCACTTCAGAGAACACTCATTTTAAAGTAGCTTTTGGGTTTTGTAATAGCCTTATATAAACATAATAGAGGTTTTCCGACCGTAATGAATTTCATTATTTATGTATTTTTCATCTGTTTAACATGTATACTTCTAACTAAATCCTGTTAATAGTACAACCCACGTAAATACATGATTTAAGCAAACGCATCTTTTTTTTACAAAGGTCAATGCCCCTCCTCTAAGCACCCACCCCTCCCTTCTTTCATGTTTTTCGTAACATCAAAAAGGGGCTCAGTGTAGCGACTGTGTCGCCGGTTATATCACCTATGCATTGTCCCTTCACACCAAGTTCACATGAAGAACGTTCTATCATGTCCTATTGCTAAATATTTAATCACTTCGGGTTTTAGAATACAATATTTAAATCCCTTCTATGAATTAAGAGGAAACCCGTTAATATTTCTTTATAATGCCGTGGTTAAATTAGGCCTATGGAAGAGTATAATGTTATTTATACCAATCTTCACACAAGGCCTACAAACAGCACAACATAATACAAGCATGCCAAACAGCTTACATTAATCGCCATGCATCTAATACACTTACCATGTTCACACCTGTAACCAGAGTACCTTGGTAGGCATTCACAGTACCCATCATCCCCATCTGTTAAGCATGTACCCCCGTTCTCACATTGTAACAGATCACATATATTGGCCAACTCTAAAAAGAAAATTCATTGATCTATGTTATTGGTGCACTTAGTAACAGAAAAGGTGAAACAGAAATTGTCCGTTGTCACGCCTGTAACATAATCTCTACATCTCTGCCGTTGTCTTGATACAGTCTGCTTCAGTTTCCATCCATCCCCCATCCTGTTTCTCTTCTTTCTTGTATATATAATTTTACAAATGCCACTCTAGGCTTAGGCCTAAGTACACATGTGTATTTTTTTTAATAGGCTTAGACTAGCAAAAATGTAGCTTTCTTTAAATCTCTTTTGCAGACTGTTTTGTAGGTCTTTATTTTCAAGAGCATATTCAGGCCTAGTTTGGCCTAATTGTAGCCTATAACCACAAAGCCTATAATTAGACGCCTAATAAATAGTAGCGGGCTATACACATAAAAAAACATAACTTGTTTAATACAGTATTGAAATTCCATGGCGCATCGCTTACTTGCATACTTTTTCATAGGCGCTAAGTTTTGACGTCTGCGCCAGATTCAGAAATCGGCGTAGTTATCGTGACTATTTTGACCAATCACAAACTAGATTGTTTTGAGGAAAGGAGATAATTTCACTGCAAACAGTGGAAACAGCCTATATAAATAGAGGAGAAAAATGATTAAACCAAAAATGAAGGCATAGGGACTACTGTTTGTGAAAGCCTACTTTATTATGCATAAAACATGAATGTGTTGTTGTGTGAACCTGTAAGAGGCCATAAAGCTATCATGCTCCTCCACCTTTCATAACCCCAGAGGTTTTAAAGTAACGCTACGTAAGCATAATATGTCTGATTGCAGAGCATAACGTCTTTTTTTCTTTTGATTTAGTACAAATAATGTTTCTAGTGACACAATCAGCTTATTTATTACTCGTGTATTCTGTTTTATTCCTATTAAATATCATGTGTTTGTATTGTTTATTTTCATGTTAACATAAACCTGCATTCGTTAAACAGTATTTAGTACTATAATTTATTTCAAAATTTATTGTGGAGTGACATGACCTTGACCTTACCCTTCTAAATTGAACTACCCCTTGATGATTGATCATGGATCATTGTGGCATTGTTTGGCAGACTGTTGTCTTTACGCGGGCGCCATAAACAGACAAGAAAACATAACCCCTAGGTGGAGGTAACACACAGACAGACAACCAGACAGACGACAGACAAACATATACACACACGGGGGCCGAAAACAAACTCATATGGGTAGAGGTACAAAGAATATTAAATCATGTGTAAAATGGAGTGTTTTCCGGTAGTTTTTATTTATTAAAATGTGTAAGAATTAAAATACTAATAAACTTAAATTTTAAAACTACTAAAAATGCAGCATAACCACCTAAAAAGTGCGGAAACTTTCCTGGATATGTCAGTGAATGAGGACTCCCCGGAAAGATTTGCAACGTTTTTAGATAAAAACAAATTGAATTGTAGAACGAGTTGCATATATGGTATGCAATGACACCGTAGGATTTTCTTTACTTTGGGAGGGGGTGGCTTCTCCATTTTCTAGATTTTGGCGCCACCCCGAAAGCGTTTATTCCTTAAATCGTGAGCCGTTTTAATTGAGTTGATGAATTAAATTGGAATACTGTATAGATTCCATATTTAAGGACACCCATTAATTATTAAGAGGACACTTTCAAGAAATATGTTTTAACACTGCGGCCGACTATAAATCTATTCTATTTACACATTTTATGACTCATGGTTCTACTGTTAATATCAAAGTCTTGATCAACAGATGTAGGCCTTACGTTCATCATATTTAAATTTATAATGCCCTGTTATAGTAACTTGGTACGCGTTTCGTTGGAGCTCGACTTCAATCTATACCGGGTCATTTCTGAATGAAACAAACATTGCAGTGTGCTCATGATGTAGGGCGGTGTCACGTATGATTTTACAAGTAAAGGTAAAAATAAAATTGCACTATATAATATGAATGTACTGTGGAGATGTCAAATGTATAAATCCCTGGAAATTTGTATAACAAATGTTGACATACAGCAGGGCTTGTTTTTATTCATGGACCTACGGTACATTATTAGGCCTATGCCCGGCCTATGTAACCATATAGGCCTAATAGTATGTCTCTTTTTTGTGTATGCTAATGCTTATTGCCGTTTGTTTAACTCTTTTAAAACCTGAACTATATTCATGTAAGGAGATGAACTACCATGAGTGAGTGCAGAGTTCCCTCTATGACAAATATTCATTGGTAGCGACAACTAATACAGTAACACATTCAATACACTGTAAACAAGTAAATGTTTGTAATTGATAAAGTTGTGTCTAAAGTAGGAGAAGGGGTACACCCCTAATCAGAAAGATGTTGTGATAGATATCATTCCCTTTAAGTTAATACCAAAATAGTACTTTTTTTAATTGATTTCGTGTACGAAAAAAAAAATCTTTTCGCGTTTGGAAAATATTTTGTTAATACCATTACTTTAGAAATCCAACAGCGCCGCCTATTTTGTACTTCCGCCGCGATGATTCGAGTGTTTTAATTAGCTTTAGATCGTTTGCATGATTTTGATTATTTAATGGAGCATCTCTATAAGATGCCTTGCCGGTTGCCTGTTGAAGTTTCGTCATGGTATCGTTGCCTTTCTAGCCTAGCTGGCCTAGGCGCTTTAGCCTAGGTAGGCCTAGGGTTGTTTGATCGTTTGTTGACATAATTAACACTACAGTACCAGTAGGCCTACAGTTTATAAAATCCAAATAAATATAATATATAATATTAGTTAAAAACAAATAAATGTTACTGTTTCGATGTGAATCAAATTCGTGGAATGGTACAAATAATGTCATTCGGTGAATAATGAAAGGTTATATTTCATCTATGCCATTATTTGTACCATTCCACTCATAAACATTCATTAATTGTATAATATTGTAATACTAACTGTATAATCAGAATAAATAAGTAAACGTGAAAATAACAAAGTAAAAGTATTCATTATTTTAGGCCTATTAATTTTAACAAATTTGTTTTTGGTAATGCTGAGTTGTTTTATAGTTATTGTTTGGAATTCAAACTTAAAAGTGATTTTAAGCACGATCTATGTGTCATTTAGAGCTACGCGTTATAGCTTCAGGTCTATCATCAAGGTCTACCATGAATTACCGTAAGTGCAGCGTCTACCATACTTTTATAAAAACATTTTTGAAATATAATATAGCTTCTATAAAATGAAGGTTATGATAATTGTTAGTTTAACATTCTTTGGAGCTCGTTTGAAAGTGTCGCTCCGCAAAATACGCATGCGCAACCAGACAAAATTGGTAAGCTAATACGTTATACTGTACTTTGTAACGTGTGCAGTGAAAATCCGTGAGTAAGACTAACCTAAGTTTTTACAGGTTCTACTAGATGATTTGTTTAAATGTTCGCTTGTTGATCGATAATTTCCACAATTGTGTGTAAGTAACAACATACATATGTGATGACGTCACATAAGTTTATCAAATCTCGAGTCTGTATCTTTAGGCTACTGGCCAAAATATTAAATAGCGCACCCCTGTCGCTCTCTATATTTTGTGAAGTATTTTGAATAGTTGTCAACCCCATCCTTCACACATGATTCTTTTCCTGCTTTTACGAAAATAAGAATCTGTTTTTGATTTATTTTCTAGGGTACAATAAATAGTTGATTATGAAAGTATGAATGAAAACAATTGATTCCTAATTTCCAGTGAGTTTTTACTATATTACAAATTACTGTACCATACCTCAGTTTATCGAACAATGGCAGAGATTATTACAAAATAGTACTGATATTAGTACAAATTCGATTTTCATTTTCACTTCTCACGAATAGGTCAATATCACAAAGATATAGTTCTTTGTGATAAAAGATTTATTACAAAATCGTATATGGTTTAATTATGCTGAATTTACAATTCTCACTAATCCATTATCGTTCATAGTGGATAACCATACTTGCTTGCAAAAGGTCTACTTGAAAATAATATAATAATACACAGTATTACATCATCTTCTCTATCATTGAAAGATATGAATAGGCCTACGCCTATCAAAGTTTGATAAAACTTGTTTGCTTTAAAAAGTTGTTTCCTGTTGACACAAATGATACTAAACTATAATTATATTTAACAAGTGGTTGCCAAAACACTATTTATCATTAGAAAAAGAAAATAAGAATTTCATGGTTTATATTGAACGTTCTGGCAACGAATGATTTACAGAAATCCTAAATTGAAAACTCTACGCCTATACAAACCCGAGGTTCGCAACATTACAATTCAATAATAGGTCTACGACTACAAACATGAAAAATAAATGAAGATTAATAAAAACAGACTTTGAATAGGCAGATCAAGAAAAAGCAGCCAGAAACGGAAGATAGTGCCATACTTTTTTTATATTTTTTTTTACCATATTTAATGAGGGTGATCCATCCAGCAATTGCTGATCATTAGGAATGAACCCTCAGAGGTTCACTAGACACACATATACACAAGATGCTCTACATATAGTCTTATTACAAGTCTTTGGGAGTGGAGTTATAATTTTGTCCTTAGAAAAATCCTGACATGTGACGAGACTTGAACCCAGGACCCTTGGAGTGGTAGCCAAGCATCATAACCACCAAGCCACAACTCAACTTTAGATAACATTATCTTTCGTCAGGCATTATTTTCAAGCAGAATGCTTTTTGTCAAACATTTCATTTTTTTAGTTGCAACAGCAAATCAGAAAGCAGAACATTGTGTGGGATTTTTTAGGGTGGGGGTGGGGGGGGGGGTTGTATACTGTGTTTTACATAAAATTATATTTATTCTTTGATGCTACATACGAGGAGGTGCGTGCAAGGTATTGAAACCAAAACCACTGAAACCCTAGTAAAAAAGTCACCTAAGCCTAATTTTTTGTAAAGTGATATCAAATACTAGTTAAAAACAAAGAATTTATTTTTATCTTGTTGAGTTCTGTTCTGTGTGGAGATGGAGGTTTTGACAGATTAGTGACGATATCATCCCAGTAGCCCGCTAAGCAATTACATAGAGTCAATTGAATGTGGAAAGTATGTGGCATGTTTTCCCTAATGGACCAACAACAGAAACTAAACGTCAACTTCGTCCTAGTTGTAAAATATACTTTGTGTTATGTTTCATCAACATTTTAAGGGTGAATAATCTAGAAAAAGTGCTGCTTGAAAATTCCCCTACTGTTTATAATACCACACAGTACCGGTACCGATCGAGTCATATATAATAATAGATATAATAATAAATAGGTTAGCTGTCATTTACATCCGATCATAAAGAGAAATGTATGATCAAACCCAGGGCATCTGAGCCCAAACAGGAAATTTAAAATATAGAATTGAATGTCATTACGCCTATTAATAGGTAGATCCGGTATAATTGAATTGGAAAATCTGAAAAAAAATACTGGAGAAATCTGTGTAAACTTAAAAGTTATAACGATATCATATTATATTTAGCGTCTTTATAAAGATCAGGGCAATTTACAAGTAACCGATCATCTGTCGAACTATATCTAGAAAAAAGGTGCATGTTTAGGATTTTTTCAGCATAACTGAATATTGTTTATTATTTACAAATGAACAAGTAAAATTGGTTTCAACCGACTTGATGGTATAAAAAAGTCATACACATACTTGTGTATTAACAGTCAAAACAAAACAGAAGAATTAAGCCCAGGGCGACTGTCAAAAATGATGTAGACATCACACTGTTCATTCATCATTCACTCAACATGAATAACACATTTGAATAATACGAAATTGCATAACGTTATTGTTCAATACGGTAGCTTATTCCAATATAGGCGTTATACGGTATCCTATGCAATAATATGTTTTCGGTCAATTTCCGTTACTAATTTGATCGCAATTATCCCGCCGCATGAATTGATTTACGGTAAAGATACGGTCTTTGATATTATATACTACTTTAATAATTTAGACATGGCATTTACACACCTGTCAATTACCTTACAGGTGTTCACAGAGATACACGTTGATAAATATATCAAATGGGATCACTCACAGTAATGTTTAATCGGATATCAAAGCGGAAATGTAACCACCTGTAGTAATGCCCAACTAAGACTCGACGCAATTCGCAATCACTGAGATCTGGAGTTTCTGGATCTATGGCGGGCATCTGGAATCGACGCCTAACGTGCTTCAGAAGGATTTTAGATAATTTTAAACATAAATAAACCAATCTCTGTCTCCTTGCACCAGGCTGGAGACAATGCTTGTTAAAATAGCTATTTTGGAACATGTTGTGTCAACACGGCGTCTGTGGTTGGTGACTTGTACCCCCTACATACACAAAACCGTCACGGCGATATGTGCTTCAAATTTGTGAGGATTGTGTTAGGTCTGGGTATGGGCGTCTTATTGACAGCACGTGCCAATTTTAGGTTCCAATCTATTAATTTTAATTTAATCTTTTTTTATTTTGTAAAATTATAGTACATAGAAACTACCCTCAGGATTATTTAGACCTCCCGTTGTGTCCTTCCGATGCGTCCATGTGGAATTCTTCCCTGCATGAAAATTGAAACAATTCAGATATAATGATTAATAAGAGCCCAGAGCATGTTTTGATAATTTGTTTCCGATGCGAAAAAGAAAACAACATACAAATTCTTCACACTGATTTGACCACTAAAATTAAGTTGTGAACTTTCACAAAAGATCACGCACTTTGATATTTCTACTCAAATTGGGCAAAATGTCACTTGAACTTGAATTTCTTTTCTGACCTACTTCGTGTTACACTGTCAAATATAATTAGATTATCAAAATTAAATTGATAAAAAAAATAGAATTAGATTTGTGTATGAAACTATACCAAGTATATCAGCTAATAATACAAATTACCACGAGACTGTCTGGAACTATTTTAGCACACAAAAGAGGAATTTAGAAGCGACTTTTGAATCCGGATAGAGGACACAAAAGTCTGGTGCATTTATCCAAGGCTATTCTCTGTACTATATCTAAATGTGCCCACAGTATCATGAGTCCTTAGCCAGGGTGGTTCGTATATAAGGACCCCCATTTTCATGAAGTGCCCTTTCAAACTAGACTAGCAGCGAAAGTTCTAGTAATAGGCTTCTCACGGCAATCTTTTGACCAATTCTACCTAGCCAAGTAGGCCCTAATTTGTAATTTACTACGAGGACTACTTTTCTTCAGTTGCGCCTAACGCTATTTAAAAAAGAACCACCCTGCTTGGCTACGGGAAGCATTACATGTGTTTCACAAGACCATCACGTTAACCCATGAGTCCCATGGTATTACTACGATACTGGACAATGTTGTCGTAATGTGAAGTTACAGCACTGAGAATCGGGAACGTCATTCCTCCATTTGTTATTGACCTTCACTAGATCATTGGTTATCATCAAAGTCCATCGTAAATATTGATTCACCCAAAAACCATATAGTATTATCAATTAATTGTTTGTTATTTGGCAAATTAACTTTGAAATGCTCTCTCCACTCGCAAAGTTCGCTGAAAATGTATTTACCTAACAACTTTATTGATTAAACGATGGTGTAATGACAATGTTTTGCAAAGAATAAATAATGATAATAAGGAATGTGTTTATAACTTCAGGCTCTTCAGGCAATCTGCTTTTTATGACGTTTCAACTTGTCTTTTTCTAAATACAGGTGGTGATATTTGCATAGTATTCACTGTTCAACCATCTGTATTTACAGTTGATACAATCTTAAGTGATGTCTGGAGAAAACTAATGATTAAATAGACATGTAAGTACGAATATATAGCTTTCATTTGACTCGTCATCAGACACATAACAACTCTTGTCATAAGAAATATAATTAAGGTAGTTAGCAAATAGGCCTTTATAAACTAATTATTGAAAAGTCTAATCTCTGTCTACACTATCAAACTTTATGTGATGTGCCCATTTATGACACGATGATGTTTGGGCATATCACTACCATATTTGGGCACACTATACTTTTTTTGTCAAACTAGTCTATGTCAATATTTGGTTTGTTTTACTTGAGTTTGATTTAGTAGTTCTGCATATAAAACTTCATTATCACCATTATTTAATTTATAATAAAGCAAGAAGCGTAGGCCCTAATGGTATTATTTAGGACACCTCTGTGTATATGGAAATAAGTTGTAAAAGTTATGATCATATAATGAACATGGAACATTATGACTGTGTTTTTGTACGATACATTCCGAGTCCATATTTATGTTAAGACTGTTGAGATAGATTGTGGTATGTCGCTGAATAATTAGAATAATATAGCACTGTACTTCGGCTCCGAAGTTTAGCCAAATTAATGAACAACATTTATCTAAATAATATTGTCTATGCCAATTAAAATTGTAATTTAGGCCAATGATATCGAGTTATTCTATCTCACGCGTGTCGTCAACTAAATTTGAATAGTGAATTAAAAAATGTTTGTTATCACCATGGTGATATGTTACTATGACGATAAAGTTGTTCACAACATGGAATATTATCAACAATAGTATCTGTGGTTTTTGCTAAGAATATCTCACATAAACAGAAAGTTCTTTGTAAAATACTCCACAAAATATTTTATGTAAAGTTAACCAGACGACAAAATAGTTTCACACACTGCTGTAGGCTGCTCGTGACGCCAACAACTGATACCTGTATGAAAACCGGGCTAACTTTAGATTTTCCAGGAAACACAAATATCAAATTCACTAATCGATATTTTTATATTGTTTACTCTGTCTACAATTTAATGTGTCATCCATAATATAGTTTACAGTACGTTCCGGTCAAGGCTTTTTCTGAACTTTTATGTCAACTTATTGGAATTCAAAAAATTGAAAATCAACCTGAAGGAGATATCGAATGTGTGCTATATACCCAACGTGATAAACCCCTTAAGCATTTATGAATTGATTGTAATTCATTGAATTCTTTTGGCTTTTGGGACGGCTTAGAATGACAACAGAAACATTATCTTTACACTAAATGTTTGTTTTACTTATGGATATTGATATGTTGACTCTCTTATGATTGGATGAATTACGTCATTTTTTATAGAGGGCTCTCTCTTTGCATACGCCTTTTTATAGTGTTATATATAAAATCATTTGTAATATTAAAGCTCATTGGCTCTTATGCACGAGAAGACGTTAGCAACGGCACAGATTTGATTTACGGTAGGCGGCACTAATTTCTTCATTTTTTAAATAGTAATAATGATTACAAGAATAATTTAGTTTACGAGTATACTGTCATTATATTGTATTTATTACTTCTCCTGATAAAGTATGTACTTTTTCAAAGTTTCCGAATAAATAATATTATGCTTATTACTATATTATATGTTTTTAATCTGTTAGATTCACTTATCGTTGTAAATTTTAAATTCCATTTTACTGCAAGATTGTAAAACAGTGTGCCAGTAACATCCCTATATAATATTATAATTCTCGTTGGATACAGTACATACATATACTGTAACTTATTTGTTGAAGCCTTATAGAATGTTATTGAATATAATGATATAACATATATAGGCTAATCCTACTACAAAGGAAAAAAACAACGGAATGACAAAGATTGTGCACACTCATGATGCGTGCCGAAACTTTTCGGTATTGTCGGTATGATCGCATAAGATCTGATTCGCGAAGAAAGAGCCTCATTTTATTATCCTATGTAAAGCTTCATGGGGAGATATTAAAACCTACCTTTGGACACGGATATTCAAATATTGATGTAGAGAAAAAAGTTAGAACTTAATTTCTTTCTCCGTTGATTGAGTCTTCTAACCAGTTAAAATTACGCGTGAGCCTGCGGCAGTAACTTGTCATTTTGTTTATATTTCATACGCATTTTCAACAACGAACACAAACTCGCCAATTACAGGATAGATAAACTATTTTATAATTTATTGTGCTTATAAACTATAAGTCTCATTTGAGGCTTAGGGAGTGAAGTTGAAAGAGTTGTGTGAGTTACAACCCTGGCACTAATCAGGATTGAACTCTGGACCTTGGGATTGGAAGGCAAGCACCTTAACCACCAAGCTGCAGCTCCACTATTATTTAAATAATACTACTATTTAAAGCTTCATGGGGAGATATTAAAACCTACCTTTGAACATATGCAATTATTGATGTAGAGGAATAAGTTAGAACTTAATTTCTTTCTCTGTGAATTGAGTAAGTACCAGTTAAAATTACGCTTGAAATGCGCCAGTAAAGTCATTTTGAATTTTGTTTACAACAATTGAGTTTTTTTCATCCACTTTAATGTTATGTTAGACAAACCTTTATTATTTTGTTTTTTCTACAGTTAAGATGGATTCTGCCTTGTTATACGCCGACACATACTTCTTTACACCGTACTTCTACCCTACATTTGTTAGTGAGGATAACATAAAACGACAGATTACCAGCCTGTATCTGATTGCATGTTCGTCCGCTCTCTTCCTTTATGTCGTAGTAGCTGCCATCAACTATTATTTTTTCTTCGATCATCAGGTAATGCAGCACCCGCTGTTCGGCAAGGTTCGTAAAACGTCTTGATTATTAAAAAAGGTTTCGAATGCCGATAATGTTCACGATTTACATCTGTATCGTGTCAACACTGACTTATAATGAGCGAAATTGAATACATCAATTTATTTGAAACAAAATACATGATGTATACTTTATCCATTAAGTGGAGCATACTCAATCTTTTTATTTTTTTAAATACTTCCACGTGTGAGGATCAATTTCATCAATTTAAAAACATTTATTTGACATGGCATTTGACTTAATTACATGAATAAATCACAAATTATATATGTTTATTCATAAAAGATTCAAAACAATCCCCAAAGCATGTGATTTAAAATCCTTATCACAAAAAATTGTTCTCTGAATCGGACACTTTGCCCTAATTGTTTTGTTTACAATGTCGCAATATAATCCACCTTCCACAGAATTGAAATGTTCACGTATATGTAATTAGGCCTACCACTATTCGACAGACTTCCTAGTATTTTTAAGTAAGGACATTATTTGAAATTCTGTTAGTTCCTTTACATAATTAATATCAATTCTTCCTTATACAGAATCAATTGCTAAGAGAGATCAAGCATTCATGCTCCGCCATCGCCGTCCTATCCTTTTTGTCGATCCCGTTTATATTTGTCCTGGCAAATGGACAGACCAACCTTCGAGAAAACTACGATACAGCTTTGTTAGGTAAGAGTATTAAATAGAAAAAATGGAAAATGGTTTGTTTAAAAAGCAAAATTTAAAAAATAGTTTCCTTAAAATAGCCGTGTAATTTTTTTTAATGAGATCGGACTTTGCGTCGAAAACTTGTATTCGATCGATCTTCCTAAAGGGTTTTGATGGGAGGTTGTTTTAGGAGTGTTTTAAGCTAAAAAGATATTACCTCTTCAAGATCGGAGAGCCATGTATAATCATGTTTCATTAAGCAAGTACCTAGTCTAAATTCCACACTCGTGGTAAAAAAAAAAGCTTGCTGGTTATGTGGTTTGTTTTGTGTTTCTGATTTTCTAAACTTAAATTCCATTTCACCTTCTCAATCATTGTTTCTCCCAAAACCCACCTCGCTCTTCCGCAACATAACTTTGGCACTTCAATGCAATGTTTTCACTTTTTCTACAGGATGGTTTAGCAGTATTCCAGAAATTACAGTATGCCTATTATTTGTGGACATATTCAGCTATGGAGCGCACCGACTGGCGCACCATAAGTATTTCTATAAACATATTCACAAACAGCACCATTCTTATAAGGTTACAACGCCATTTGCAAGCCATGCCTTTCACCCGCTTGACGGACTCATGCAGGTTTTACCGTACTACCTTTGTGGTATATTCGTTCCAATTCAAAAACACCTGTTCCTAGGAGTAATGGTTTTCGGCAACGTTTGGGCGGTATTCATACATGATGGAGAGATACAGTTACCATCATGGACAGAGAAGTATATAAACGGAGCGCGGCATCATGCGGATCATCACCTAACGTTTAAGTACAATTACGGCCAGTTTTTCACTTTTTGGGATCGAAAGTTTGGCTCATTTAAGGAACCTTCACCTCATTCAACCGACAACACTGATGAGCAACAAGAAACAAAAGGAATGACAAACGACAGAAACGTCACCATAAGAAGTAGAAGAAAAGTACACTCTCTTGATATGCATGATCAATTATGTGATTGGTCAAACATTGGAAAAGACGGACCAATTGATGATCAACTATGTGATGATGTCTTCATTAAAAATGATAAAACAACCAAGCCAAGTATGACCAATTTTACAAAAGAGCTGTATATTCACTTTTTGCAAAATCAACGTAATTTGTCTTGCTGTAGCCCTCAATACTACTGTCAGACTTTTTCGTTAATACAGCAACGCCAGCGTGCACACAGCACTAGATAATAATAGTTTGGCCAACTTTTTCGTTTATGTGAATCTCCGGCAACGTGCATTATAACCAAATAATAACCGTTATAAGTCCTTGCAGGGAAGAGTTACATTAACTTAACTTGAGTTAATTTAACTCTTCCCTGGTCCTTAATATAACCTGATTATATCCTTGAACTTCCAATAATTAGATACAGTTATTGATTGTTGTCATTCAAATTTAATAAAGCACATCTTTTACTAAAGATTTACAAACATGATACAGGTGTCAACCGACAGGGGTTCCTAAGCTAATAGACAGACGATATGCCTTATACAAATTGTTGTGGCTTGTTGTTAAAGCATGCTAGCTTGTTTCTACTTATATTTCCAACAAAGTAAGTTAACAAGCACGACCACAAAGCTCGATGAAGTTTTGGTGGTGGGAAATGCAATTACGTTACGCCCGGAATGTTTGTCGGTTCACGATATACACTTTTGAGGTGTGCGCGTCCAAGCGCTTCGGCGCCGTCCGTACGCAGCGTCATACGCATATATAAATGGTATAATTTAAAGAGGCGATTGTTAAAATTATGTTTTATATATTATATTTACAGTACTGTATAGGCCTATTATAGTATATTATGTGAAAATGTTATTATAACCATGGCATAGAGGCAACTGTAGCAAGTGTCTGTACGCCGCCATTATAAAGCGGTATTGTGACTAGTATGCTATTATGCACTTAAATTGAATTGATAAGGTTAAACATTTTTATTAATTTATTAAATTTAGATAGATTATATTCTTTATTTTAAATGTACATAAATAATAATATACAGAATATGTGAATATATTAAATTTTAAAATAAACGATTATGTTGGTTGTCTTTCTGTAGAAGTTGTTATACAACATACATAGCAGCAATGCAACGATAGTTTACACAGTATAAAAAAAGTTAAAGGTGAGTCCCGTGTTCATATTCTGAACGTAGGGAAATGCGCTGTTAGGAGCTCATTGTACTAAGCCTCGGCATTATGTGGTAGGGGGGACAAGTTCCTTTCCACTCCACCTTTTCTCCCTAGTATTTTCAAGCTGAGTGGACTGGAAGTTGAACTCCGTTCTCCGGTGTATGAGTCAAGTCAAGTCCTAACTACTCGGCTACCCAACACAGTATTTTACATATATTGGTTGAAACTGAGACTGATCGGTCGGTTTATAAATACTTCATCATGCATCATCATGACATCATCGGATCATACAAAATCCAATGGCAGGATCCATTGTGAAATCAGTGTCAGATTATTCGAAACATAGGCCTACATTATTGTCACTCTAATACAACATTCTGTTTCAAAATGCACTAAGGCGCAGGATTGGTCATAGCAATAAATAGCAAACAAATAGCTGTGTAAATGCTATACTTGATACAGCAAACATAGCAATAGAATAGCAAACAAATAGCTGTATAATTGCTATACCTGATACAGCAATAATAGCAAATAATAGCAAACAAATAGCTGTGTAATTGCTATACCTGATTACAGCAATAATAGCAAATAATAGCAAACAAATAGCTGTGTAATTGCTATACCTGATACAGCAATAATAGCAAATAATAGCAAATAAATAGCTGTATAATTGCTATACCTGATACAGCAATAATAGCAAATAATAGCAAACAAATAGCTGTGTAATTGCTATACCTGATACAGCAATAATAGCAAATAATAGCAAACAAATAGCTGTGTAATTGCTATACCTGATACAGCAATAATAGCAAATAATAGCAAACAAATAGCTGTGTAATTGCTATACCTGATACAGCAATAATAGCAAATAATAGCAAACAATATAGCTGTATAATTGCTATACCTGATACAGCAATAATAGCAAATAATAGCAAACAAATAGCTGTGTAATTGCTATACCTGATACAGCAATAATAGCAAATAATAGCAAACAAATAGCTGTGTAATTGCTATATATGATACAGCAATAATAGCAAATAATAGCAAACAAATAGCTGTATAATTGCTATACCTGATACAGCAATAATAGCAAATAATAGCAAACAAATAGCTGTGTAATTGCTATACCTGTGATACAGCAATAATAGCAAATAATAGCAAACAAATAGCTGTATAATTTCTATACCTGTGATACAGCAATAATAGTAAATAATAGCAAACAAATAGCTGTGTAATTGCTATACCTGATACAGCAATAATAGCAAATAATAGCAAACAAATAGCTGTGTAATTGCTATACCTGATACAGCAATAATAGCAAATAATAGCAAACAAATAGCTGTATAATTGCTATACCTGATACAGCAATAATAGCAAACAAATAGCTGTGTAATTGCTATATATGATACAGCAATAATAGCAAACAAATAGCTGTATACCTGATACAGCAATAATAGCAAATAATAGCAAACAAATAGCTGTGTAATTGCTATACCTGATACAGCAATAATAGCAAATAATAGCAAACAAATAGCTGTATAATTGCTATACCTGATACAGCAATAATAGCAAGTAATAGCAAACAAATAGCTGTGGAATTGCTATACCTGATACAGCAATAATAGCAAACAAATAGCTGTATAATTGCTATACCTGATACAGCAATAATAGCAAGTAATAGCAAACAAATAGCTGTGTATATGCTATACAAAACAGGCTGAAAATAGCCTAGGGATAGCTGTTCTATCACTATCCTACGGTGACACATTGGTCACTTAGCAATAACAGCAAATAATAGCAAACAAATAGCTGTATAATTGCTATACCTGATACAGCAACAATAGCAAATAATAGCAAACAAATAGCTGTGTAATTGCATACCTCATACAGCAATAATAGCTGTATAATTGCTATACCTGATAGCTGTGTAATTGCTATACCTTATACAGCAATAATAGCAAATAATAGCAAACAAATAGCTGTATAATTGCTATACCTCATACAGCAATAATAGCAAATAATAGCAAACAAATAGCTGTATAATTGCTATACCTGATACAGCAATAATAGCAAATAATAGCAAGTTGAAATAGCTTGCAGTTGCTATAATTGATATAGCCAGGCTGAAAATAGCCTTGGGATAGCTTTTGTATTATAAACAGCAAACAAATACCTGTGCAATTGCTTCACACCACCTATACAAAACCACTCTACAAAACAGGCTGCAAATAGCCTTGGGATAGCTGTTATATCACTATCCTACTGTGACACATTGGTCACTTGCCTGAAACCTCAGCTATAGCTGCTATAGTTGCTATATTTTAACTACACCATACCATGTCAGAATGTAGTCATAGTTAAAGCCAAACAATAAAAAAATTACACAATGCTACACTTAAACTGTGTATACTTAAAGGCCAGGTACGGGCAAGAAATTTCTATTGATCATACATTCCAATAATCATCGATCTATAGTTTCCCCTATGTTTCATAATTTTTGGGATTTTCTTTGTGTTACACGAGCTTGTTGAAAATAACCAGTTAGGGTGGTCAGATCTTGGCGGTTTACATCTGGAGTGATGTTTTTTTTATGGGTATACACGTCAGGCATTTCACATGATGGTGGTTAGATCTTGGCGGTTTACATCTGGAGTGATGTTTTTTTTATGGGTATACACGTCAGGCATTTCACATGATGGTGGTTAGATCTTGGCGGTTTATGTCACGATTAATGGTTTTCTTGGTCAGATCTTGGCGGTTTACATCTTGAGTGATGTTTTTTTTTATGGGTATACACGTCAGGCGTTTCACATGAGGGTGGTTCAATCTTGGCGGTTTACACTGGAGTGATGTTTTTTTTTTATGGGTATACACGTCAGGCGTTTCACATGAGGGTGGTTAGATCTTGGCAGTTTACATCTGGAGTGATGTTTTTTTTAAGGTTATACACGTCAGGCGTTTCACATGAAGGTGGTTAGATCTTAAAGGTTTACATCTGGAGTGATGTTTTTTTTTAAGGTTATACACGTCAGGCGTTTCACATGAGGGTGGTTAGATCTTGGCGGTTTACATCTGGAGTGATGTTTTTTTTAAGGTTATACACGTCAGGCGTTTTACATGAGGGTGGTTAGATCTTGGCGGTTTATGTCAGGATTAATGGGGTTTTTTTAAGGTTATACATGTCAGGCGTTTTACATGAGGGTGGTTAGATCTTGGCGGTTTACACTGGAGTGATGTTTTTTTTTAAGGTTATACACGTCAGGCGTTTTACATCTTGGCAGTTTACATCTGGAGTGATGTTTTTTTTTTAGGTTATACACGTCAGGCGTTTTACATGAGCGTGGTCAGATCTTGGCGGTTTACATCTTGAGTGATGTTTTTTTTTATGGGTATACACGTCAGGCGTTTCACATGAGGGTGGTTCAATCTTGGCGGTTTACATCTGGAGTGATGTTTTTTTAAGGTTATACACGTCAGGCATTTTACATCTTGGAAGTTTACATCTGGAGTGATGTTTTTTTTTTAGGTTATACACGTCAGGCGTTTTACATGAGCGTGGTCAGATCTTGGCGGTTTACATCTTGAGTGATGGTTTTTTTTATGGGTATACATGTCAGGCATTTCACATGAGGGTGATTCAATCTTGGCGGTTTACATCTGGAGTGATGTTTTTTTTTAAGGTTATACACGTCAGGCGTTTTACATCTTGTCGGTTTACATCTGGAGTGATGTTTTTAGGTTATACACGTCGGGCGTTTTACATGAGGGTGGTTAGATCTTGGCGGTTTACATCTGGAGTGATGTTTTTTTTTAGGTTATACACGTCAGGCGTTTTACATGAGGGTGGTTAGATCTTGGCGGTTTACATCTGGCGTCAGGCGTTTTACATGAGGGTGATTCAATCTTGGCGGTTTACATCTGGAGTGATGTTTTTTTTTAAGGTTATACACGTCAGGCGTTTTACATCTTGTCGGTTTACATCTGGAGTGATGTTTTTAGGTTATACACGTCGGGCGTTTTACATGAGGGTGGTTAGATCTTGGCGGTTTACATCTGGAGTGATGTTTTTTTTTAGGTTATACACGTCAGGCGTTTTACATGAGGGTGGTTAGATCTTGGCGGTTTACATCTGGAGTGATGTTTTTTTATAGGTTATACATGTCAGGCATTTTACATGAGCGTGGTCAGATCTTGACGGTTTACATCTGGAGTGATGTTTTTTTTATGGGTATACACGTCAGGCGTTTCACATGAGGGTGGTTAGATCTTGGCGGTTGGCATCTAGAGTGATGTTTTTTTTTAGGTTATACACGTACGTCAGGCGTTTTACATGAGGGTGGTTAGATCTTGGCGGTTTACATCTGGAGTGATGTTTTTTTTATGGGTATACACGTCAGGCGTTTCACACGAGGGTGGTTAGATCTTGGCGGTTTATGTCAGGAGCGTTTTACATCTTGGCGGTTTACACTGGAGTGATGTTTTTTTTTTAGATTATACACGTCAGGCGTTTTACAAGAGGGTGTTCAGATCTTGGCGGTTTACATCTGGAGTGATGTTTTTTTATGGGTATACACGTCAGGCGTTTCACATGAGGGTGGTTAGATCTTAGCGGTTTATGTCAGGATTAATAGTTTTTTTTAAGGGTATACACATCAGGCGTTTTGCATGAGGGTGGTTAGATCTTGGCGGTTTACATCTGGAGTGATGTTTTTTTTAAGGTATACACGTCAGGCGTTTTACATGAGGGTGGTTAGATCTTGGCGGTTTATGTCAGGATTAATGGTTTTTTTTAAGGGTATACACGTCAGGCATTTTACATGAGGGTGGTGATATCTTGGCGGTTTACATCTGGAGTGATGTTTTTTTAAGGGTATACACGTCAGGCGTTTCACATGATGGTGGTTATATCTTGGCAGTTTACATATGGAGTGATGTTTTTTTATGGGTATACACGTCAGGCGTTTCACATGAGGGTGGTTAGATCTTAGCGGTTTATGTCAGGATTAATAGTTTTTTTTTAAGGGTATACACATCAGGCGTTTTGCATGAGGGTGGTTAGATCTTGGCGGTTTACATCTGGAGTGATGTTTTTTTTAAGGTTATACACGTCAGGCGTTTTACATGAGGGTGGTTAGATCTTGGCGGTTTACATCTGGAGTGATGTTTTTTTTATGGGTATACACGTCAGGCGTTTCACATGAGGGTGGTTAGATCTTGGCGGTTTATGTCAGGAGCGTTTTACATCTTGGCGGTTTACACTGGAGTGATGTTTTTTTTTTTAGATTATACACGTCAGGCGTTTTACAAGAGGGTGTTAAGATCTTGGCGGTTTACATCTGGAGTGATGTTTTTTTATGGGTATACACGTCAGGCGTTTCACATGAGGGTGGTTAGATCTTAGCGGTTTATGTCAGGATTAATAGTTTTTTTTAAGGGTATACACATCAGGCGTTTTGCATGAGGGTGGTTAGATCTTGGCGGTTTACATCTGGAGTGATGTTTTGTTAAGGGTATACACGTCAGGCGTTTCACATGAGGCGTTTCACATGAGGCGTTTCACATGAGGGTGGTTAAATCTTGGATTTAATTGTGTTTTGAAAGTTTAGTAAATATAAATTTATTCATTTAGTCTCCATACAGCAGTTAAGTGTCGTTTACAATGATGATACAAAAAAAAACCCTACAATGAACAGAAATTAACATTTGCAAAATTAACAAATGACATTATAAAGTTAAACATAAGAAATAAAAGAATGACAAGGCATTTAAAAATCAACTGATAGATACAGTAAAAAAAAAAAAAAATAAATAAATAAAAAAAAAAAATTAAATAAATACAATTAAGTACAAGCAAAAACAAACTACAACTTATCGTGATGGTTCATTCTCACTGATTGAATTATCAAGCTCTGAACGCAATTCAATTATTGCGAATGTCTCGTATTTGTTAGCAATGACGATGTGTTTAATTTGGTTCAGAAAACCTAAATCACAATGTACTACTTTGTCATTACATTATATCAATTACAGCCATACTTATTAACTGAACAATCAAACTGATAACTCCTATATACAGCTTGCAACAGACGGATGCTAGGTTATTGGCAATACTGTAATACAGTACTTAAAGCTGTTTGAGTTATAAAAACAACTACCATCAACATTATAGAAACATCTTCCAACCACATACTTATACACATTGCAATGAAATTAATTTTTTATATTTGTAAATCGGTGTTTTGGGATATATGCAACCCACAATTGCAATTAACATGTTGCATCAAATTTCTTTGGACAGAAACTTAAAGAATCTGAAGTATCAACTGAATCTCCCTTTCAAGAAATTTTGAACTGTCAACTAAACCTAACCGTTGAAATAATCTCAAGCATCAAATGAACCCAACCCTCTAAATAATCTCAACTATCATCTGAACCCCACCCTCTTAATAAACCAAACCCTTTAACCAACTGAACCTAACCATTTAAATAACCTCCACTGTGTCAACTACACCTAACCCTTTATTAGTATACACAGTGTATTCAATGTGTATTGTCCTAACCACCCTCATTTAAAACCCCTGGCATGTATCCTAAAAAAAAAATTACTCCACATGTATATTCAGATATTTTTGTAATGAGAATTATTGGATTTTTTCTCTATTATTGAGAGCAAGGAACAAGTGTATTTGTCCTTAATAATTAGTTATCCGCTTGGTAGAGCGGATAACTCCTTGTTATTGTATGGGATCAATATTTTTGGTTATCCGCAACTTATAAAGTTGCGGATAACCCTTGTGATTGTAAATATCTTTTTTTTTTTTCATCTTTATTCTTCTTTCTTTCCCGGATTTTTGTTGCAGCTATATCTCAAATTTTGGTAGACATAACTTTGTATAACTTTGTCATAAGATTGACCTGTAGCTGTAGATGTGCAGGAAACTTCGTTATATGACGTTAGAGTCGCGCAGCGTAAGTTACGCGCGATTTTACGAATTTCAATGATTGATCATAGATTATAAACCAAAAGTCATTTTTTATTGACACTTGGTGAAAATTTAAGTCATATTACGGGCGAAATTTCTATGGATTAAAAATGGCATGTTTCACAAGAAGTTACGCGCGCACGCGCATTTAAAATTTCCAAATGCGCAAAATTAATTTCTAATCAACTTTCTACGCTGATCATGACATTTTGAGCATGTCAAAAATTCCCACGCGCGCGAAAAAAATTACGCGTAAGGTGCGCACAGAGCATGAAAATCATGTGTTTTTCACTTGAATTATGATTTTACAGTCTTTCCTAGTCATTTAAAAAAAGAAATTTGTATTAATGTAATTATTTAGATAATTAGCTTCTAAAATAGTTATGTTTATATGTCAATTTGATGACGTCATCGTGTTAATTATTTGATTTAAAAGATGGGTCTCGTAATTTCGTCTATGCTACACTGTATATAACATATACAGTGTATTCTGTAAATACTGTAATATGCTGTATGGTACAACATAGGTACAATTCAGCACTGTAAACATATTTATTTCATGTCATATGATGGCATAATAATTGTCGGCGTTCATATAATATAAACGTATGTGCATGTTGCGTTTGCGCGGATAACTCGAACTCGTCAAAGTGACGAGTTCAAATCTAGTTTTTCTGTATTATTAGTTATCCGCATTGAGCGGATAACTCCTTGTAACTGTCCTGTTTCATCATCTTTTTTTTTTTCTGTATTCTTCTTTCTTTCTGTCATTTTTGTGTCTCGCGTAACTCAAAAACATGTAAACATAACATTTCATAACTGTGTCAACATGTGGGCATTTACGTGAAATTGTGCACCTCCTATTTTGAATGACGCAACATGACTTACGCGCGTTTTTACGAATTTCGCGTATTTAACATAGATTGAAAACCATATAACAATTTAATATGAAACTTGACAAAAGTTTAAGTTATATCTTGCGCTAACTGACTATGGGGAAAAAATGGCATGTTTCACACGAAGTTACGCGCGCACGCGCGTTTAAAATTTCACAATGCAAAAAAATCAATTTCTAATCAACTTTCTACGCATTTCATGTAATTTTAAGCATGTAAAAAATTCCCACGCGCGCGCATTTTTTTACGCGCATGGTGCGAACATAGCGTTGAAAACTTTTTTTGCGTGATTTATGTTTTTTCAGTCTTTTCTAGTAATTTTACCAACTTTTAAACAATTTCGACTTAAAATTACGTCATACGGGCACGTTGAATTGGATAATTTACGTGCAGTTTTGATTAAAAAGTTAAAAAATTTGTCAAAATTCGTCAAAATTATGCCCTTTTTTAAACAGTCATAGATTCTAAACAACGAGGTGAACTTTTTTTAAATTACATATTCTGGAAGTTGATGAGTTGTAGATATCGGATCATGAATCAATATGGCTAACCGGACATTGTGACGTCATCGTATGGCCACACGAATGAAAAATATAGGATTTTTGTCTCGTTCGTTATTGCTCATCATATTCAATGGAGCACATCACGCCTATCTGTATTCTTTTTTCTCCGAGATTTTAATATTGTCTAGGTCAATCAACTATCTTACGCATGAGTTAAAAATATTTTAATTTGTATGACGTCATCATGCCTAAAAATTATAATTAACAGGGTTATTAATTTCATCTTTACAGTAAATTTTAATCTGTTATAGCTAGAATAAAAAAGTGATAATTATGATTAAAACGTTTTCTGGAAGCTATTGGACTGTAGATACGAATTAATGTGAACATTTTGCCAATCGGATGTTGTGAAGTCATCATATGGCCAGTTGAATAAAAAAAGTCGTATTTTCATATTTTGCATCATAGTTCATCACATTTAAACGAGCACGCATCCATATTCTACGTATTCAAATTTCTTCTACACGTTAATATGTTGTTGGTGAGATAATGTCCTTCCGAAATTGCTATCTTAGTGTTTAATTTTAATACCGTCGCCATGTTAAAAATTGGAATAAACGGTGGGTCCCGTAATTCTACACTGTATGTAATATGTATACAGATTATACTGTATATACTATATGACACAAAATAGACAGAATTCAGCACTAACAAGATATGATATTCTTCAGTTCAGGTCATAATGACATAATCTTTTTCTGTGTGCAATATTCCAACGTATGACGTGCACGTGGCGTTTGTCGTGCGGATAACTAACTCGTCAAAGTGACGAGTTTCATGTCTAGTTCTTCTTTCCTTCCTTCCTTTTTGTGAGTCGCGTTTCTCTAAAATGTGTAAACATAACATTTCATAACTTTGACAACATATGGGCATTTACGTGAAGTTGTGCACCTCCTATTTTTGAATGACGTCATAGTTGCGCAACGTGACTTACGCGCAATTTTATGAATTTCAATGATTGATCATAGATTAAAAACCAAAAGTCATTTAGTATTGACACAAATTTAAGTCATATCAGGGGCAAACTTTCTACGGATTAAAAATGGCATGTTTCACAAGAAGTTACGCGCACACGCGCATTTAAAATTTTAAAATGCGCAAAATTAATTTCTAATCAACTTTTTATGCGTTTCTTGTCATTTTGAGCATGTCAAAAATTCCCACGGGCGCGCAATTTTTTACGCGCGCGGTGCGCACGTAGCATTAAAAACATATTTTTTTCTCTTGAATTATATTTTTCAAGCCTTTCCTAGTAATTTTGAAAACAATTTAGACCTTTTCTAGTTTAAATGACGCCATACGAACACGTTGAATTAGACAATTCGTGCGCGTTTTTTATGAAAAAGCTTAAAAAATCGTCAAAATTATGTCTTTTTTAAAACAGTCATAGTTTCTAAAGTAAACCGTGAACCGTTTATTTTTATTACAAATTCTAGAAGTTGATGAGTTATAGATATCGGATCATGCATCGATAAGGCTAAAAAAACATTGTGACGTCATCGTATGGCCACACGAATGTAAAATATAGAATTTTTGTCTCTTTCGTTATTGGTCATCACATTCAATGGAGCCCATCACGCTTATCTGTATTCCTTTTTCTCCTACATTTATATATTGTGTAGGTCAATCAACTTTCTTTAGCATGAGATAAAAATATTTTAATTTTTATGACGTCATCATGCCTAAAAATTTTAATATTTCTTCATCATTTATAAGCAACCTTATGCTTATTTGTTTCTTCTCATAATATGCACTGCAATTTTGAGATGTAAAATTGTTCAGTATTGTTTGTGTTAAATGTGTTAAATGCTTTCATATGTTTAATGAATAAATGAAGTTACAACATAGACAATGGGTCTATATAGCTTCATGCCACCATCCTTATACAAATCAATGTCTCCAAGGTTAGGAAAAGGTGATTATTGCACCCATCTGTACCAGGGCCAAAACTGGTCCAGCCTGGATAAAATCGGTCCGGGCAGTAGGACTGTTTTTGGCAGCCAAATATGGTCCGGTCTTACAAATATATGGTGCGCAAAATTAGTCATAATGTATATTTCATTAAAAAATGCCATGATTATTGAAAATTACGAGGTTTTATTTGTTATTTTAATATTATAAATTAAGCCTATTTTTTAATTATCAACTTAGCAACTCATCAATAATTAGTACTAACATACATATCAACAGCAACCACAACTGCTTTTTCAGCTATAGCAAAAATAGCTGCTATAGCAGTAAGACTTAACCCTTAGACTTCAATAGCACAATAGCATATCAGTAGCAACCACATCTGCTTTTCGAGCTGCTGTAGCGGTGAAACACTTAGCCCTTAGACTTCAACAGCATAATAGCATATCAGTAGCAACCACAACTGCTTTTCGAGCTAATAGCAAAAATAGCTGCTATAGCAGTAAGAATTAATTCTTATACTTCAATAGCACAATAGCATATCAGTAGCAACCCCAACTGCTTTTCCAGCTATAGCAGAAATAGCTGCTATAGCAGTAACACTTAACCCTTAGACTTCAATAGCATAATAGCATATCAGTAGCAACCACAACTGCTTTTTCGGCTATAGCAAAAATAGCTGCTATAGCAGTCAGACTTAACCCTTAGACATCAATAGCACAATAGCATATCAGTAGCAACCACATCTGCTATTCGAGCTATAGCAGAAATAGCTGCTATAGCAGTGAAACACTTAACCCTTAGACTTCAATAGCATAATAGCATATCAGTAGCAACCACATCTGCTTTTTGAGCTATAGCAGAAATAGCTGCTATAGCAGTGAAACACTTAACCCTTACACTTCAATAGCATAATAGCATATCAGTAGCAACCACAACTGCTTTTTCAGCTATAGCAAAAATAGCTGCTATAGCAGTAACACTTAACCCTTAGACTTCAATAGCATAATAGCAAATCAATAGCAACCATAACTGCTTTTCCAGCTATAGCAAAAATAGCTGCTATAGCAGTAACACTTAACTCTCAGACTTCAATAGCACAATAGCATATCAGTAGCAACCACAACTGCTTTTCCTGCTATAGCAGAAATAGCTGCTATAGCGGTGAAACACTTAACCCTTACACTTCAATAGCATAATAGCGTATCAGTAGCAACCACAACTGCTTTTCCAGCTATAGCAAAAATAGCTGCTATAGCAGTAACACTTAACCCTTAGACTTCAATAGCATAATAGCAAATCAATAGCAACCATAACTGCTTTTCCAGCTATAGCAAAAATAGCTGCTATAGCAGTTACACTTAACCATTAGACTTCAATAGCACAATAGCATATCAGTAGCAACCACAACTGCTTTTCCTGCTATAGCAGAAATAGCTGCTATAGCAGTCAGAGTTAACCCTTAAACATCAATAGCACAATAGCATATCAGTAGCAACCACAACTGCTTTTCCAGCTATAGGAAAAATAGCTGCTATAGCAGTTACACTTAACCCTTAGACTTTAATAGCACAATAGCATATCAGTAGCAACCACAACTGCTTTTCCAGCTATAGCAAAAATAGCTGCTATAGCAGTAACACTTAACCCTTAGACTTCAATAGCATAATAGCAAATCAATAGCAACCATAACTGCTTTTCCAGCTATAGCAAAAATAGCTGCTATAGCAGTTACACTTAACCCTTAGAGTTCAATAGCATAATAGCATATCAATAGCAACCACAACTGCTTTTCCGGCTACAGCAAAAATAGCTGCTATAGCAGTCAGACTTAACCCTTAGACTTCAATAGCACAATAGCATATCATTAGCAATCACATCTGCTTTTCGAGCTATAGCAGAAATAGCTGCTATAGCAGTGAAACACTTAACCCTTCAAATTCAATAGCAAACTAGCTTATCAGTAGCAACCACAACTGCTTTTCCAGCTATAGCAGAAGTAGCTGCTATAGCAGTGAAACACTAGCCCTTACACTTCAATAGCATAATAGCATATCAGTAGCAGCCACAACTGCTTTACGAGCTATAGCAGTAACACTTAACTCTCAGACTTCAATAGCACAATAGCATATCAGTAGCAACCACAACTGCTTTTCCTGCTATAGCAGAAATAGCTGCTATAGCGGTGAAACACTTAACCCTTACACTTCAATAGCATAATAGCATATCAGTAGCAACCACAACTGCTTTCCCAGCTATAGCAAAAATAGCTGCTATAGCAGTAACACTTAACCCTTAGACTTAAATAGCATAATAGCATATCAGTAGCAACCACAACTGCTTTTTCGGCTATAGCAAAAATAGCTGCTATAGCAGTCAGAGTTAATCCTTAAACATCAATAGCACAATAGCATATCAGTAGCAGCCACATCTGCTTTTCGAGCTATAGCAGAAATAGCTGCTATAGCAGTAACACTTAACCCTTGGACTTCAATAGCATAATAGCAAATCAATAGCAACCATAACTGCTTTTCCAGCTATAGCAAAAATAGCTGCTATAGCAGTTACACTTAACCCTTAGACTTCAATAGCACAATAGCATATCAGTAGCAACCACAACTGCTTTTCCTGCTATAGCAGAAATAGCTGCTATAGCGGTGAAACACTTAACCCTTACACTTCAATAGCATAATAGCAAATCAATAGCAACCATAACTGCTTTTCCAGCTATAGCAAAAATAGCTGCTATAGCAGTAACACTTAACCCTTGGACTTCAATAGCATAATAGCATATCAGTAGCAACCACAACTGCTTTTCAAGCTATAGCAAAAATAGCTGCTATAGCAGTAACACTTAACTCTCAGACTTCAACCACAACTGCTTTTCCAGCTATAGCAGAAATAGCTGCTATAGCAGTGAAACACTTAGCCCTTAGAATTCAATAGCACAATAACATATCAGTAGCAACCACAACTGCTTTTCCAGCTATAAGCAGAAATAGCAATATTAGCATAAATAGCATGGTTAAAGCAACAAATAGCAAAAAAAACATGTATGCTACAACACAAGTATAAGCTCTGAAAACTCCAAAATAACCAATCCTGCGCTTTACTCTCAAAATGGCTGCAACTACTATTTTGGTACTGTAAACTTTGACCTCATATTCTAGTATACCTCGGTATTTAATAAGTCTAGAGCGTTTCGGGAAATATAATACATTATTAAATGATAACCTATTTCAATCATAGCATGATATTTATTTGCTAATCAATAACCGTGAACATGGGCATAAATTGCGGCAAACTATATTTAGCACAATCAAACCCCAGCACGTCGCGCAATCCGGATAATAATAATAATAATCATTGTGGAGATTAACCTGTATTTTTGAAATTCACTAAATTTTGAAAATTGTTGATAACGAAATGAATGCTTTGTCGACCCACGATAATTCTAATGCTTGCATGTAGTGGCGGATCCACGGATCCAGGATAAACATTTGCACAGCGTTCCGCAACCCTTTTTGACGGCGACCCCCCATGATCATATTTTGGGAATTTTCGCTACCCAACATTGCGTATTTGATCTTACCATGGATTAAAGAATAGACATCAAAGATCTTATATACTATTATAGTATATAAATAAGATCTTTGCTGACATGTATTTGTGTTCTTAGAATTGAGGGCGCTAAGCATAAAATTTACGAGATCGAATCCACAGAAAAAAAAACACTGACTGAACCAAAAGTTAAGTGACCCAGTACTACTATATGTCATATTGCCTCTCCCTACATCTGGTAATGTCGTGGAAACGACCTCAATGCTGTGGCAGAGACAATGTGTAGTTTCCACGGCATCACCAGATGCATTGACTTGCCTGTGTGGTGGAACGGGGGACGTATTATTCTGTGAACCCCAAACACAGTAGCATATAGCTTTAACTCTTTTCCACCACGACCTGCATGGGGTTCCAACCCATGACATCCGTGTTGTTAACACGTTGCTCAGCCGACTGAGCTAACCGGTCATCTTGGATATAAACCGGTTAATACCAGCTTTGACGGTCATGAATATATTTATAACGTAACGAATTGCGTAATATGAAGGAAGTATAAATAGACTATTGTCAGCTGATCAGTCATTTACTTTGTAGCGTAACGTGTAATGCTGCTCTGTTCGAATACTCTGCGTATTTTTTTTTTCAAATGAAATAAATATTGTTTTGTTTATTTTGAAAGATATTGAGACAGTTAAGTTAATTTAGGAAATAGGTAAGCTATCTTTGCGATTTCTACCGTCATATTATTACATAGTCATGATGCATACACCTTAATCACTATCGTTATAATAATCTCTATTAATCGGGCCATAGGCATTTTGTTTCAGTATCGGAAACAATTTCGCGACCCATAATTTTTTTTTTTCGCGACCCATAGGTTGCGGAACGGCGCATTAGCACTTGAAGTGTTGACCTAAAGAGTGGTTGGACAAAACAAAATTGAGAGTAGTTCGCTTGCGCTGGGGTAATGAAATGATCAGTATTTTATAATTTAAAAAAAAATCATATTGTGATGGTTTTTTTCAATTTGCTTCATTTCGTATGCTGCAAATATTTCATTTGTACAATGTTAAATATATCCACGATAATATCAACTGAATTTTATAATTCATTTTAGGCCTATAATGCTTTAATATTTATCAATGAAATAATATCAATGGTCACATGCAAATATTCATAAAACAACATTTTAATATCGTGTAACATTACCAACTATGTTTAATACGATTCAGTACACACTATTCTTCGTATAATTAAACTCTATTTACGGTGACAAATAGCCTACAATAAATAACATTTACCAGCACCAGGCCTACTAATTTCTTATTATTAAATGAAAATTATAGATAGGGCCTACAGTTCCTTGTTCCCTGGAAAAAATAATTGTTCGTTGACCATTTTACTATAGCACATAATTAACAAGAAATATTTCTTACCAAAAACGCCGCTCATCTCTCTCTACCGTCTACATGCATCTCAATTATTATCAGCAAATGTTTTCATAGACTCTCTTTTCCCAGACGTGCTTTGGGGTGTACGCATGCCCAGTCCGTTTTCCAAATACCCATTTTTTAGCCGTAGTGAACTAGCTACCACATGATAATTGTGTCCTAATGCTTCCGTTCTCTTGAATATAACTGCCTAAAGGAGCGGCTTGAAAAAAATTAGATGTAACCAATTTGGACTGAAAAGAAATCTGTAATTTAAAGCAAAAAATCGTTTGTGTGTAGTATTTGTTACATGATCACACACCAAAGTCTCTTTGGTTGGAATTTGAGGGCGCAGTTTATGATAATATAGGGAACTAAAAACAAAAAAACAAAACAAAGTCAACGAGGACGCGACGAAGAGGAGGAGCATCGGAGGAGAGGACACACATAACTTCACACAAATAGAGACGCCTAGGCCTAGATGAGCAAAATCTTCACCTGTAGTTGGTAAGCAAATACAATATTAGGATTAAATCATAAAGTGTCACTTAACTACTGAGTAAATCCATGGAAATTACATCCATGCATGGTAAATCTACCACCAGCGCAGCAGCCTCATGTCATGCAGTGATCAGGGCCAGCCAGCAGGGCCTGTCGCAGGCAGGGGGAAGACGGGACTATACGATACCTAGCCTGGCCTATGTTAATCCAAGCCTACTCAAGTGCTACACTCACCCTTGACCTACTACATTATATAGTAGAGGCGTAGTTTGAGAATCTGGCTTACATAAGAAAGGTTTATGGCAAATAGGGTGCGTGGCGCATTATTAAGGAAGGGTTGGGAGCTAACGTCACAACGCGTACATGATTTGTTGTTTGTATCAAAGAACTTATAACACAAGAATCTCCTGTTCTTCCATTTGCATTCAAAACACAGTATCGGAGATACAGGGTTAAAAGGTCAAACTGGGCATTTCGCAGCATGGAGCAGCGCCCCCTCCAAACTAGGAAGTCAATTACTCTATCCCCACCTAGAGTATTAGCAGATCCCCTCTATGATTTTGACTTTCTAATTTGATGCGGGCACCCTACTCCTCAGTCAATTACTCTATCCCCCCTAGAGTATTAGCAGATCCCCTCTATGATCCCCTACTCCATGGCTCACAATGGCGCCACCCATTAGCTCTATTCTATCCCACAATGCCTTTCGAAATTGTTACGCGCTTCGGACGAACAGGAGATTCTTGTGTTATAAGTTCTTTGTTTGTATGTACGCTTCCAAACCCTTCCCATCATGCATCGTGCAATGACTTTCCTTGTGAAATCAAGCTATTTGCGATAAACCTTTGAAGATTAGTATGTTATGCGCATTTAGAACGATTTTAAATTGCAATTTTTCCAAGAATTCCCTACCGCAATTTCAAATTGTGCTGTGCAAAAACACAGTAAGCATAAAAGTGGAAGCCCCATATTTACTCATCCTTGCGCAATTTCAAATTGTGCGAAACATTCAAATTGCATACATTTTGGGAGGCTTCCGGAGAAATCTAGAGGGTTGGAACGTCCTCAGTAAGTCTACTCCCCTTCCTCTTATTTCCCAACATCCTGAATCATCCCCTGGTTCCTTTAGTCCCAAACTTTATCAACCTAAAGCCAATTTTCCACTAGGCAATTTTTTTAGCGCTAATCGGAAGCATCAGCTTATACGATGCATACTTATGTTTCCATCTTCCAAACCCGTCTTTACGCATGCATATAAGCTGACACTTTCGATTCCCACAAACAAATTTGCCTAGTTGAAAATATGTTTAAAGTCCTCACATGTGCATTAAGATGGTTCGTAGTTTATACTACCACTTCGTCGATGATCCAGCTCTGAAGAATAGAAATCTTTTTCTTATCTAGGTCTTTGATAATGAATGACAACAAGCCTTAATTTCCAGGTATGGATCGTGCGCCAACAATTAGTTCAAATTTCACAGCAGTTAAAGTTGCAGGTATTATGTTTTTTAATATCTTAGCATTATCATACATATTTCTATTGTCTCAAGTGTGGCTGAATATTTGTATCTAAAATGGTTCTTTTGATGCTTTTCCTCCTTTCCACTACTGCCTCAGTAGTCTTAACAGCTTACTGGTATGTGTGTCTAAAACTCTCTTTTAGAATTGTATTTTTTTATTATATAAATTGCATGATATTGTGTAGTATTAAAGTAGATTATTTAAGGAAACAGAGTACTAGTAGCAGCCCCGAAGAAAAAGGATTTATGAGTAGGCTACCTCACACTTGTTATCTGTTCATGCAGCAGAATTCTGGGAGTTGCTATGTGAACCATTCACTTTTTTTAACCCTGGCCTTGTGCTAAATTAATCCTCTGTTAATTTTTAGGTAAACCATAAAACATAAAATTATTTTATTTAATCAAATAATAATAGATAGATTTATATAGCGCAAATAAATGTCTCTATGAGCTCGACAATGAAGAGAAATAATGGAAAACAAAAAGACAAAACCACCAAGCTAGCACCCAAACCAGAGTATGGGGATACACCATAACCGCTAACTGAGGATCAGTTATCAAATTATATATCTTAGTTAGTTGTTATTTATTATTTAATTAATAGCCTTGTAAATAATAATCACTGTACTATATTATAATATGATAGATTAATATGATTGATTGAAATTAGTTCCTAAATAAATTAATAATGACATTGACAATGAGCTTTAATTAGAAATCTGGCTTGCCACTTTCACGTTCACTCTATCATCCCCTGATGTTTACTTATGAATATTGTGCTGACCTGGATTTCAATTAAATTGAATTTCCATACTGGTAATTAAACAGCTGTGTTCAAATCTATATAATTATAATAATGACTATTATTATAACAAGCCATCACCTTGTTTTATGTCATCTTTCTGTTATTATCAATGTTTATCTACCAATTCTGCATGGTATGTTTCACGTTTGATTTGAATCTTTTTTAATAGGTTGTTTGCTGGTATACTAGTGACAACACTGATTTGTCCGTTCACGGATTTTGATGTTGGGCACAGTTTTTAAATTGTTGCACTTGTGGCTTTTGTTAATTTAATAATAGTTAATTTCCGCATTGTGGTGTTTTATGTTGTCTGATGTAGTTTGTAGAAATGGCTGAAGTTAAGCAACCAAAATTCACAAAAACAGCTTCAAAAAAGTACCAACAAGGTGAGTGTGTTTCTGTAGTAAACTATTTATGCTTATACAGTATTTGTATCAGTGTATTTATTTCATTTATAAATATTAATAAGTGTTGTCTACAATTTAAGATCTATTATTTTTCAATATAAAACCAATCTGGGTGTATTTATAGAGTTCAAATTCATTTATAAATGTTATTCTAGATATGTTTCAAGCCTGGTTAATTATGAATATTAATAAGAAAAAAAAAATGCATCCTTTACTATGTAAGATCACAAGTCTGATTTTCTATTGTTTTTCATACAGCTTGTAGGAAAACAACATAACGTCTGGGTGTATTTATAGAGTCTGACTTCATTTATAAATGTCATATTAATTATGAATATTTAAGAGTGTCATCTACAAATTCAATTATAATACTGATTTCAATATAAAACCAGTCTGGTATGCATATTTCTAGCATATGAAATAATTTCTAAATGCTATTCAAGAATTAAAATGTTAGATTCATTTTAATTATGAACAATTACTAGGTGTCATCTACAAATTCAAACTAAAAAAAACGTTTTCCTATTACAATTATTTCGAAACTTAAACAGAAACTCAGTTTTAAGGTAGGTTAAGTGCTAGGACCAAAAGTGCAGTACGTGAGTGTAGAGAAGAGAAATAAGAAAGTAATAGCCCTAGAGATAAAATAGAGTTTACGATTTGCAACGATTGACGATCAAAGTATGTATATTGGGAAAAGGAGCTTTCCATTTCAGAGACCTACCTTTATAACAAGTTAGGTCAGGTCAATCAATGTTTTGTCGGTTCGTCAAAAACTGTGTCAAGTTGATGAATGAGAAAGCATGCCCCAACATCCCTGTATGCGCACAATTAAATAACATGACCAAGTCGTCAGTTGTCGTTCGTTGCATATCGAAAGCTTGTTAATATTTCTCTTGTCAGCAACCTATCTAAAAACATAAATTTTGACTAGTGGATTATGCACAGTATTATGGCGTGTAAAGTAATTTGCATTTAAACACAATATGCTGGTATTTAACATTGAGAAATTTTAATGATAATAAAGAAATGTTTATATTAGGTAAATTTAAGTATTCTATTTAATGTCAATGTTAAAACCCCTTTTTGGGACACCCTATTCAAGGACACCTCTATTATGGGTACACGTTGTTGGGTCCCAAATGATTCCCTATAATAGAAGTTTTACTGTACATAAATGAATTTTAAAAATGGAAAATAAAATGCATACTGATATATGTTACAGGGGTGTAAATTGTCATTTTTTATTATTGAAGAATCTCTATTAAAGGGAAACCTTTGGGAACCACCAAAGTGTCCCCTTAATAGAAGTCCCCCTGAATAGGGGTTGGCCAGTAGTGTAAAAACATGTATTTCCAATCATTCATGTTATGGAAAAGTGTCTTAATAGAGGTGTCCCTTGAATAGAGGTGTTCCAAAGTATGGCTTCTTTACTGTAGTTTTAATAGCTAGAATATGACAATTTGGTATCATTACAACATTTTAACAATTTAACTAAATCTTGTGTGTATATTCAAAGGTATGTTGTTTTATTTAAATTTGTAGCCAAGATTTTTGGCAAGAAGTTTGCGAAAACAAGTAAATTTGTTTACGCTAATCGACTATGGATGAATACAATTCCGACACGTGATTGTGACATTCTTATAACATTCCCCGAGAAGACTCAAGATGATACGTTGATGTGGTTACTGTCTCGTTTACGTGCACGTACGCCCGAGATAGTTGTACAAGTTAGGCATCATGGAAACACAGGAGTTCATGGTTTTTATCTTTCAGCCCACTATGAAAAGTAAGTTCTTATAAATATTACATTTACAAAGATTATTCTTCGCTTATGTGATTCTTTTTACATCAGATTCATAGAAATTTCATTAATATTACAAAATCAGAATGGTTAGTAAATAAGCTATACTACTTTAGTCTGTGACAATCAAAATGTAAAAACAAAACTGTATTGACTAGTTGAAGGTTGAATTTGCACAAGCTGTTTCTGTTTACATGACACACCAGTTATGAGAACTTGTACAATATAAATAAACAAATAAGTATAAAAAGAAAGAAAGAACAATAAATAAAACGGTACAATAGTAGGCCTACAGTATAGTAGAGAGTGGTGCAGTGTATTGGGCACTGACATGCTTTAATAATTGAACCAAAAGGATGTACTGTAACAAAAGATTTACAACGTGTTCGCATTTATATTAATTAAAACTGGAGAACATAAACTGATAACATAGCTTTACCTGCATATTTTTACAGTTTATTAAAAGGTGCAGAAAATCTAGCACTTCGTAAACCAATTAAAGAAGAATATGGCGGAGGTTTAAAAGAGTTTACTTGCGAAGAACGAGCAATCTTTGAAGGAATTGATAATCAAACTGAATTTCTCCCGTCACAAGTGAGTGTAATTTTTATGTTATGTGAACACAGTAAAACAACTGTAAAGCTCTTCTATACTATCAAACATTATGTGACAAAAGAAATGTGATGTGCTCATATATGGACATTATGATGTCATATCACTACCATATTTAAGCATATCACCTATCATATTTGGGCACATCACACTTTTTTTTTGTCAAACATGTTTGATAGTGTAGACAGAGCTTTAGTGCAAAGTATTTTAACTGTACCCCCACCCCTTAAGGCTCCTTCATACATTGAAAAACCAGATGAAGAGGTAAACAAAGTAAATGAAAAGAGGTTTATGGTCATAATATTTAGTAATTAAAAAAATAAAATTATATATATTCTCTTTATTTCAAAATTAATTAATTGACCAAATGGCCAAATTGCATGTCAACAAATACAAAAAAAAGTGTAAGAATAAAAACAGCATTAAAAAGGGAAAAAACAATCAGGCAAAAAAACATATCAAAAGATAAAAAAAGGCAAGAGTATTGTCGGAAGTTGGCATGGATGGTAAAATAAAGAATTCAATAATTTGATTAAAAAAAGGTCTAACAAAATTCTTTTTCTTAGGACAGACAAGCAATTGTAATGCACATGCTTCAGAATTTAAGAGCAGTACAGAACGAGAGCCTTGGTAAGATTACCTTCCATGATGGACAACCAATAGGTAAGTTTGTGCGAAGTAAGTACTGCTACAGTACATTCCTATTAAGGCCAACTCAGTGTCGTACGACGAAACGTCTTTACTCATCAGTGCTGTCTGATTTGAATCCCGACAAGACGAGTAGTCTTGAGATAGCACGGGCATAATCTTTAGGTTGCCGAGTTAATTTTCTCCCGACGAGACAACTTGTCCGACATCGTACGAACCTGTCTGAGTTGGCCTTTACAGTAGGCATACTATATAAGGCATGTGACGCAGTGTATTAGACGTTGGACTACTGATCATGAGATCATGAGTCCAAATCCAACGCTTGTCGCATTGCTTGTATCATTAGGTAAGACTCTTTCCTTACATTTGCATCTCTCTACCCAAAATGAATTAATAAATATTAATACGATAAATAAATATTGTATCATGGTTCATTACAATTTTTTAATAGATATGCTATCTGATACGTACAGTAGATAATGTAAGAAACACGATAAACATATTATTTGTAATCAAACTAACTATAATGTAATTAAGTATATTCATGATAGCAAAACCATTCAAGAAATTACAATAGTTTCTTGTTGCTATGGTTGTTCTTTATTAGAAGGTTGCTTCAAATATCAAACTAATTTATTATGGGTTCTCATCAATGGTTTCCATTAGGTGAAAGAGACAGACAATAGCTGTTGTTTCTGAAGGAATATTAAATGTCATAGAAGAAATTAGTACTTTTTTGTAATGAGTTAAAATTCTCAATGATGACACAATGATGGAATATCTGATATTTTAAAGGAGAGTTATTTTTCTTCACCAAAGGTTGCTGCCAAGAACTTGAAGGCTAATACTTAAATTGACTTTTCAACCTAGTAATATATTGGTTGTTTATATGTCAATTGTTTAAAGGGGCATTCATAATTACAGGAAATGAATTGTATCCCTAATAGCCTACCCTAATAGGGATAATCAAAGTTTCTGAATTCCAACCTACTTAACCAACCACACCACACTCATATGAGGTTAAGGCAGAAATCATAAATAGTGCATTACCTAAATTATTTTTTAAGATAAAGAATTGCAAGATAGCTGACCTATTTCCTAAATATAACTTGACCTAACCCTCTAAATAATATCTCTCAACTATTAAAAAAAAGACATTCTATTGATAGCCCACGAACCCAGTGCTCCATTGTCATAGACTAAAGCCTTTACCACTTGAACAAACATTTCAGTTAACAAAACCTGTTGACATGAGGTTATTTAATCTCTCTCTATTCTTATATAGTGTCCCCTATAATGTCCTATATTATGTCATAATTATTCTAGTGAATTATTCATGATTTCTGTTTTAAACTCATAGAAAAAAAAATGATGCATCCCAAACCTGATATTTATTTATCAAATTAACCATATGCTGCAAATGCATTGTATAAATTTGTTTTGAATAAAAATTAAGTTGCACATTGTTTTTGTTTAAAATATTTGTATATTCTGTTCTCTTATTTTCAGTTTCTGTTCTACTGTCAAAGGGCGTAGTATCACAGGTATTCCCGCTTCACAATAATGATGATCTAGCAAAACTGAGACAGACATGGGTACAGGCTGTATTTAAAAAACAACCCTTAGGTAAAATTGTAATCAATAGAAATAATAAATTAATTATTCAACTAGTGGATATGTGTATACAGTATGCACTTTATAAATTGACCTATTACTGGGTACAGGCTGTATTAAAAAAAACAACCCTTAGGTAAAATTTTAATCAATATAAATAATAAATTAATTATTCAACTAGTGGATATGTATACAGTCTTTATAAATTGACCTATTACTAGTATAGCTTGTGATTGGTTATATGTAGTACATACATCCTTGCGTTGCATTGGGAAGCAAACTTTTGACAAAATGTGATAATTATGAATTTAATACTGTAATTTGTCTTTTTCAGATGAAATAAATGATTATTTTGGCGTTAAAATAGCAATGTACTTTGCGTGGCTGGGTCGTTACACTACAGCTTTAATTCTCCCTGCTATTTTTGGTACGATATTATGGATTACAGAAAGTAATGATGATGTATGTATACTACTGTCCTTTAATTGTTGATATTAATAGAACACACTAATATGTTTAGAATATTATAATAATCATATTCTTCAAGCTCATCTCATATTTGTTATTTCTGAAGGATATACAGCGTGCCACTGATTTGAAAATGTAAATCGAAATAACTAAATAGATAAAATATATTTTATTGCAAGTACTGTAATTATCAATGTTTTATTTTTTTATGTCATTTTTTTATTTTATTCAATTCACAACTAACAGAAAAAAAAACCTCCACTAACAGGCTTCAATATCCTTTTCACAGATTCAATATCTGTGTAATTTGTAATTATTACGCTATACCTTAATATTCAATGTAGCCTTTTGTTGTCACGCTCTTTTCAGTGCATCACTTTATAATATTAAAGATGTATTGTCCCCCAAAAAAAAAAGAAAAAATAAGATTAATTAAATCTTTGAATAGGTTATTTTGTAGTTTTAATAAAGTTAATTACTTCCGTAGAAAAAAAAAATGTTTTCACTTATAAAATAACATAATAAAATTCAACCGAAAATTCATTGGCTGGCAGCCAATTTGACCATTTTTTGCTTTAAATTACAGTTTTTTCAGATAAATAATTTTTATTTAGATCCAATTTTTGTTCTGTGGATAGTGGATAACTATTATGTGACATTAAAATGGCATATTCAACAGAAAAAAATTGTAAATTATTTTTCAGGGGGACAATACATCTTTAATGCATATTTTCAATTTAAAGTGACTTTATTTTAAAATTCTATTTTTACAAACCAGATGAACATTTTCAATCATGTTAAAATGAATTCAACATTTCAATTATTATTTTTATAGACAAATCATGATAAGCACATAGTAATCTTCAGTGTTTTCAACATCATCTGGGGTACGCTTTATCTGGAGTCATGGAAACGACGCAGTGCTGAGCTTGCCTACCAGTGGGGTACATTGGACTCTAAACATGAACTTATTACAGATCCTCGACCTCTGTACACGGTAACTTTAAAAAATAATTTGTACCAACCAATCACATTTGTATATATATTTATTTATATATATTCGGACCATAAGTAAAGTTAGTGCAGTTAATTTGTTATCGAATTCAAATTTTATTTTGATTTAACATAGTCAATGAATGCTAGTTAAAACTAAAAACTTTAAACTAGCATCTTTGACTATTTCTATTATTATCTGCATCATCTGTATCAAGCACTTTCACCTACTGTATATGACCTATATGATAATTTGTTACATATTTTAGTTAAAGATCCCTTTGTCAAATTCCAAAAAAAATAAAAAATAAAAGATTTCGAAAAAAAGTGGGTCATTTTGAAGTATCATAATAGTTATTAACTTTCACCAAAAATTAGTCGAAAAAAAAATCATTTAACTGAAATACAAACGTTTTTTGGTTCAAAAAATAACTTTGACTTCCAGTCAAAGTTTTTGATCAAAACATATCTCATAATGCAACGCGCTTATTTGGCTACTCTGTATGCATAATCATAAAACTTCCTCGCGATCTGTGTGAAAACACCTTCGCAACTGTGACGAGTTGTAAACAATCCTAATTAGCATCATGCATAATGTATAATCATGGTTTGAAATCTTTGTTTACTTTTGCTCACGATAATTTTCCAGAAGAAATGTAATCAGGTTAATTTACCTGTTAATTACGTAAAATTGTTGTTTTTGGCTCGAATTTTCGACTTAAAGTGAACAACTTTAATATTACTTTGATATGGCCAATTTAAATTTAGAATATTCTGACCTTCATTTTTTTGTGTTTCAAGGGACAATACATCTTTAAAAAGAAAAAAAAATAAAATAAACTGTAATTTAAGCAAAAAATAGTCAAATTGAATGCCAGCCAATGGGTTTTTGGTTGAAATTAACCATTTATTTTTATTTTTCGGGTTCATTTATTTGTTAATGTTCATTTTTCATGTTTTCATGTTCTTTAAACTCTTATACACTAGAAGGTATGTGCATATCAATGTTCTTTTCTGTACACGTCATTGTATATTAATAGGAACATGTTGGTTGTATCTTTGTAGGGTGATTTGTTTGAGAGCCCTATTTCTGGCAGACCAACTCCGTACTATCCAGCCTGGAAGCGGAACCTCTTTAGATATTTTGTTACTCTGCCTGTTATTTGTCTTTGCATTGTCGTCGTCTTTCTTTCAATGCTTTCAATATTTGAGCTGCAAGAATATGTAAACAAGAAAATTGATGAAGAACAAATACCGAGGTAAGAAATATTAGTGGTCGAATGGTGGGGTACATGCATCAAAAGTAGCTGCAAGTTCAGGTCTCGTTGTGGGGACTCGAAAACATTTTTTAAACATCTTTAAACATTATCTTTTTCATCCATTTGGATTTGAATGAAATTAGCTCATATTCGATCGTCCAAAATTGAAAGAAACCTTTGACACTGTTACAGTCATATGTGACATACCCTCCTGCCTTGCATAAAGGGAGGTGTCGCTCCTCCACCAGAAAAGACCATTGCAATTGATATGAATTGTACTTCTATTTTATACTATTTATAAGGTGACAAACATATATTTGCTAGTTTTTATAGAATTTAACACATACAGTGCACCCTACATCAACATTGCATAAAGGGAGGTGTCGCTCCTCCGCCATACTGTATAAGACCATTGCAATTAATATGATTATTCATTGTACTTTATATTTATAATGTGGTTTTTTTGTGGTGCCTGAATTGTACCTGCTGATACTAATCTTTGTATCTTTTTTCTTGTTCATAGCTGGGTAAGCCTTGTACCAAAAGTATTACTAGGAATTTGTATTAACATAACTGAAGATTTCTATAAGAAGATTGCAAAGTGGTTGAACGATATGGAAAACTACAGACTTCAAGAAACATATGAAAACCATCTAATAATTAAACTAGTTGTTGTAAGTACAAAACATGTATTACAATTAAGAAAACTTTAGTAATCTTTCTCAGAAATTGTAGATTTTAAAATAAAGTAAAAACAAGTAAAATAATAGTATAGTAGTAGTAGTAATAATAATAGTAGTACAATATACTATATAACATTTAATATTAGTAGTGGAGCTGTAGCTTGGTGGTTAATGTGCTTGCCTTTCAATTCCATGCTCCAGGTTCAATCCTGACCTAGTGCCAGGGTTGTAACTCTTTCAACTCACTCCCTAAGCCTCAAATGAGTCTTAGTTTATTAATTATAACATAGTTTATCCATCCTGTAATTGGCGAGTTACTTGCTGTTGGATCTGTATGAATTAAATAAATAAAATAACATTTTGTTTTCATTTCAGGTGCAATTTATAAATAATTTTTTGTCATTATTTTATGTTGCTTTTTATCTACAAGATATGGCACGACTTAGAGCAGTAAGTTTTTAAAATCACAATAGGGTCATCCTTATTTACTATTTTAATCATTCCCGGGAAGGTGTTGGGGGTCTGGGGAGTAATGGAGTACCAAAATGACCGAAGTTGCACTGGGAATGTTTGAAACTACATTTGAAAACCTTCACAGAGGGGTTGTGGGTTGGGAGTAATTTCAACATAACCTTTCTCTAGTCAATAATATAATGTTTTACAGAAAAAAAACATTTCTGCATAGCTTACAGTATGTATTTGTTTTTCAACTTCTGCAGACACTAGCTACACTTTTCATCACAAAGCAAATTATTGGAAATGCCAAGGAAGCCATCTTGCCCTACATAATGGAAAAAGTTAAGATGTATCACATGACCTACAAAATGGCTGAAGAGAACATTGACCTTGATGAAGACAGTGATGATAACGAGAATAGAAACGAAGGACAGGATGAAACTGACCCGAAAAATGAACAACATGAGCAAAAAGGTAGAATATTTCAAATCATGATGTCTTTATATATGTCAGTATACCATGTAATTCATGGTAGACAATAATGTTGACAATATCTTGAAATTTGTGGTGTTGTACTACAATCACCTTCTAGAGTAATGCTAGGCTGGAGTAATGTTAAGCTCTGTCTACACTATCAAACTTTATTTGACAAAAAAATGCTTTGTACCCATATATGGACATGATGATCTCATATCACTACCATATTTGGGCATATCACTACCATATTTGGGAACATCGCACTTTTTTTGTCAAACTAGTTTGATAGTGTAGACAGAGCTTTAGGCAGTGAAGTTAAGGAAAATATAAGTCTAAGTCCATCACTGGGAAATAGTAGCTTCATTTTTTATTATGATAAATCACTAGGCCAGACAATAGAATGGTCTAAAAGTGTGTGAATCAAGCCAAAAATCAGTATGTGTTCACACCAGGGAGTAACAACTCCCTGTTCACACTAGATAAAGAAGGTGTGACGCAATTGTTTTGGTTAAAAATGTAATTTTAATATTGATCGTGAAAAACGATACATTTTAGAATGGGTTAACGAAGAAGAACTTATTAATAATTTCAGATGAACATTCTGAACTATTCAATGCCAGGAAGAAATCAACATTTCACTCATTAAAGAAGAATGAATCTGAAATGTTCACGCTAACTCAAGCCGAAGTTGAGAGTTGTATGAAAACTTATGAGGTATATTTCACTGTTGAATTTGAAGACTAGAAAATCAGTTGAGCATCTAATGTACAATCCTTTGCATCATAGTGGGATAGTTAAAAGTGGAAGTTAAAAGGCTTAAAACACAAGATACAATATTTTATTATTGGTGTGTAGTTTTTTAATAATATGACTTAGCTAAATCTACCGCTAACTAAGGCCTAATTTACACTTGCGAATTGGCTCCGAGGATTCATTACTTAATTTTCCAAGCCATTGGTCACGGTTCACTGCATCATGTACTGTAAATGGGGTCTTACTAGCCCAGTGGGCTATAAATAAAAATCACATCTCTCATTTCTATTGTCTCTTTCAGGATACGTTTGATGACTATCTTGAAATGTTAATTCAGTTTGGTTACGTGATCCTGTTTTCATCTGCGTTTCCATTGGCTGGTATATGCGCTCTTTTGAACAACCTTGTTGAAATACGTACTGATGCCTTTAAGTTATGTACAAGTTTGCAGAGGCCGTTTGGCCAACGAGTTGAAAACATAGGAACGTGGCAGGTATGTCAAGACTTTAATATGTTCCTTTTACTATTAAATCTCTTAAGATGTACATTATATTTTTTAACACAACAAAGTGTATCATTGCCATTTATTTTAATTACTTCCCCATATTTAACGAGGGTGGTCCATCCAGGCAAAGCTGATCATTAGGGGCACTCACATTACAGTTGATTACATTTCACTTACCATGCATTATTTTAATCTGGGGGTACATTGTACAGTACAGTATGTACATTTTTTCGTTAAATATTTTAGGATTTTGTGCAACGCGAGGCTGGGATTTGAAAACCATTTCTAAAGCTCTTTCTATACTATCAAACTTTATGTGACAAAAAAATATGATGTGCCCATACGTGGATACGATGATATATCACTACCATATTTGGGCACAAAGAGCCTAAAGCTTTTTGGGCTATCCAGGAAAAGGTTTTGTTTTTTCAACAATTTAAACAAATCCAAACTCTCGATTCCAATACTCAATTCCTACAATTCATTTGCGTTCTTTTTGTTACATTTCAGGATGCAATGGAACTGATGGGTGTAATAGGTGTTCTTGTCAACTTTGGACTCCTTGGTATATCTGGTCAAATTGAACATGCATTCCCTGGAGTAAGCACTGCCAACGTCATCATGATCATAGTCGTTCTTGAGGTTAGTCTAATTATAATTCTACTTGTGTTAGGTGTAAGATTTTGCAAATGAAACATGTTCAACTTGAAGCAACTAAAGCTCTGTCTACACTATCAAACTATTTTGACAAAAAAAGTGTACCCAAATATAATAGTGATATAGCACCATCATGTCCATATATGGGCACATCACATTTGTCAAATAAAGTTTGATAGTGTAGACAGAGCATTAACTAAAGACAAAGGTCAGTTGAGGTCAGTAACTCAGAGCAATAATTTTACATTTACAATTGTTTTCTTTATATTGTGATGTATTAAGATAACCTTTTGTTTAAAGTTTCATTGCTTTCTTTTCTAGCATATAACTTTAGCCTGTAAGTTTGCAATAGCTTATGCCATTCCAGATATTCCACATTGGGTTTCACTACAGATGGCTAAATTGGAATTCAACAGAAGAGAAGCGTTAAAGGTATATTCCTTTTACTCTATTAATGAAGCTTTTTTTACGAAAATGACTTGTGGAAATCCTACTTAAGTTTACAAACTGTAGTATCTTATAATGAATGTTTATGTGTTGAATGGTGAGAATATTTCATTGGTTTGAAAGACCGACTGTTCCATTTAACGAGACACTAGAGCTGAGTTAGAGCAGTCACTCTTTCAATGAATGAAGTATTCTTTCTGTTTTAAATGAAACCTTTATTCAATCAATTTGCTGATTCCATATAGGTATAGCAACACACAGTGACACACACACAAATATTTTCTGAAGACTAATATTATTTTTTTTTTGTCTTTTTTGAACTGTTAATTATTTTTTTTTTTTCATATTTTTAGAAACTAGATCAAGCTGTTTTGGCAAGTGCCAAGGAAAACAAAGAGAAAATAACAAAAACACAGGAAGAACAGTGTTCTAGCCCGACAACGAAAGAGCTTAAAAAGCCAGAGCCAGGCAAGGTTTGGCCTACTGCTATGACCGAAACTGCTGCTAACTTTAAACTGTATGCAGGGCTACGTCCGGTTGACGAGGTTGACAAGGATTATCTTAATGAAGAATTTCAAAATAGTAAACCATTGGATGAAAAAAAGGATGATTAAGGTTTTACAAATTATATTATAATATAGAATTGTATATGAATAGGTTTATAGTTTTTATTTATAACTTCAATTTATTTTACCTAAATAAAGCAACTTTTTAGCATGGATTTTGCCACTGCGCTTTCAGCAGCCAATATCACAGAATTTTATCCAAAAAAATATTCATTACAGACTGCAGTCTGAAGAATATTCCATTATATTTTAGGTAGTTTCAATGAAAGGATGGCAATTGAATGTTTATCCAAGTATCTATCTAGACTATCAACATGACCAGTTTTTCCTATTCTGGGTACATTGTATGTACAGTAAAAATATCAAAAAATTATAGATGGTTGTATTTTTAAATTGTATTATTGTACAACTTGTTTTATTGAAATATAAATAAACTATTGCAATGGTTAGAATAGTACTATAGTTATTAGGTTTTAAAGCTTAAATGCACTTGTTACACTTGTGTGTAAAACTAAACATACACACAATTAAATTTGTTCTGAGAGATTTTCTTTAATAGTTATAAAATGCAATATATGTTACCTGAAATACGGTAGTAATGTAAAACTACAACATAAAGAATATATAAAAAGACATATTCTCTAACTCATCTAAAGAAATCATAATATAGACGAAATACTGTAATAGGAAACCTTTGACCCTAGTTCATATTCTACTCCATTCTGAAAAACTAATGATTTTTAAGAGATGGGTTTCTTGTATGCAAAGTTATAATAGATTGGTATTCTACCTTTTATGTGGTAATTATGTCTTCACCATAAATTATAGCAAAAATAGACTAGTACTATTGAATGTTAAAATATAGCAATTTTGCCACTTGTATCTGGCATTAAGGTTTATACTATTGATTGAAAAGGATTTTAAGTAGCTAGTATATAACAGATTAGAATAATATTTATATTGTTGATGAAAACTAAATGCTTGCTATACAACATGTAAAAACTCCTCATCCGATACATGTACGGTTTCATGTCTAGCGACAATAAACAGCCAAAAGTGTTGTGTCTGTGGCGTAAACCTTTGTCCCACATGGGCTACTGTGAGATTATTGAGAGGGTTAGGTGTAAGCTGTTATGTAGGTGTTAAAAATGAGCCTGTTTCAGTCAGCAGACATGATACTGCTTAAAGATTATTGTCACCAGGCATGATACGTACAAGAATATCCTGATACGTGTTGTATGACATTTTACTGTAGTATTTATCATATTTACCAGATTACTAAGTTAAGAAAATGTGCTATTTTAAAATTCATTTTATTTATATTTATCAGTGTATTTCTAAAAGTGTGAATTGTGTGAGTCAGAAGATATAAAAATAGATTATTTAGTTATGGAGTGACTCGCACAGGATTCGATCCAGGACTTTGAGATTGTTAGGCTAGCGTCTTGCCTATTAACATTTCAGAATAATTCAACTTCTAATTTATAATCATATTCTATAATAACAATTCTATTATATACAAAATGTGAAATTATATTATATTATTAATTAATAAATCATCTAACCAAAAGAATGAATTATTAAAATGTAAAAGCAATAACATGTAAAAAAAAAAACAAAGCTCTCCACCAAAGCAAAACAAAGAAGTTTAAAATGAATGTTTATTATTTATCAACAGGCCTGCAGTTTATTTTTCGTTTTTTAAAGTAAAAAGTGTGCTTTATACATTTTAGTTAACGATTAAGTGCAATATCTACCATACTCTGTGTGTGTAACAATGATGATTTTATGTTGTATTACGAAAACGTTTATTACGATTTATTGAGATACAGTTCATACTCACAGATCTTTTATCATTAAATCATTTATTTTCATTATATTGCTGAGCAGTTTTAACAATTTATATAAATGTATATGTTTTAATTATTTTAATAATAATTTATTTTTTAAGCGATATATTTTCAGGTGGTATGTGTAATTGGTATTATAATGTTTTAGTGTGCTACATTATGTTGAATTAATTTAATTTTAAAGTATTATTCCTCTTTACATATTATATATGTGTGTAGATTTAAATTTGACTAGACTAGTATTACTGTTTGTGTAAACGCCAAACTTTTACAATACTTACAAAATTAATGTCAAGTTCAAAGTTCGAAGGTCAGAAACCCTTTCTCTACCTTTTACAGTTCAGCCAAAACTGTAATTAGCCTAAACATCAATATAAAGAGTTTGATACATTTTGTTATTTAATCGATGTTTTTAGTTTCCTACTTCTTTTCTCTTAAGCTTGGTTCCCACTAGCGACGCAACGTAACGCAATCTACGCAACGTAAGCAAATGCCCTTCTAATAATTGTGTTTGCCCCGCCTGCGTGAAATCAAACCTGCGATGTTTGCAGCACTATTGCGTCGTCGGTTCCCACTTGTGATTACGCAATACAACACTTTGCGTCGATACGTTGCTGCGTTGCGGTCTAGTGAGAACCACGCTTTACTAATGTATGAATATTCATATAAATTGAGACTCATTTACATAACTCTATTATTATTATTATTATTATTATCATTATTAATAATTAAGGAATTCAGATTACACAATTTACCTGTTAAGTTGTTTTGCTGAAGAAGTTACGAACAAACTGAATTTTACATTAATTTTATATGGAGAAGTGTGCTTTTTATTAAATTATGATATATATTTAGTTTTCTTTAAAATAAGTGTAATAGTTTGCTTATAGTTATAGTTATATTATCATTTAGTCGGAATTATGGTATTATTTTTTTATATTTTTCAATCTTTCATTCAAGAAGTAAATATAATTTAGTTTTATGTGTTCAGTATTACAATTACGTTGATATTTCTTTCATCATTTATCACCAAAGCTAGTTTATTTGGCGGGTTTTCTTGTAATTTCAGGTTGTTCCTTTGGTTTTATTTTACATTCCAACAGTAAGGAACATTCCCGTCCCTAACAATTCAAATGAAATTCTGCCATTTTATAGTAACATAAGGTAAACGTGGCTTATACCAATCTATTAGTGGTTTATTACCGTTATCTTTCAAAACTATATTACCGTTATGAACAAAGACATGTTAGGCTAAGTGCTTTTTTTATTTCTTGGTTGTTTCGTAAATGTAGTGATAGTATCTGTTTTCATTCAGTGTATTATTATCATTATTATATCATTATTTTAGTGATAATTTAAGATTAATTATGGTTATAAATTGTACAGTAATACTGCATGTAATGAGAAAAATGTGCGCAGACGATGAGACGCGTGACAATTCTTTTTTGTGCATATTAAGCTTTGACTGAGGCTACAATATAAAAGTGGCTTGACAAACAAAGTTTATGTGCCCAAAATGGTAAGAGTATTATGTCAACCTGTCCATATATGGGCACATCACATTTTTTTTGTCACATAAAGTTTATAGTGTAGACAGAGCTTAAAGACAACTTCAACTTGTATGGGTATTTTTTGCTGCAATATTAGTAAAACCTTTTAGTTGCATTGAAGAGGTTTCATAGCTCACCGGGGTTACTGTGTAATAGTAATCATTACATTGTAATCAATCATTGGAACTTGTATTTTACAATAAATTAGAACAAATGCTAATAATAAAGTGTGTATTGTGTCAGATGTTTCTATATATGAACTAGAATTTAATTCGTCACTTTGACGAATTATAGGTGATCATTTTTATCATTTTACTGAAATTAATTTTTTTAAACATGCACGTACGTTAACATACGATCGGAAAATGTTGATGTATGCCATCCTATTATATGCTTATAGTGCTGAGTTGTGCCTATATGCCATATACAATATGTACACTATATACAGTGTAGCATAGGTGAAATTACGGGACACACATGTTCTAATTTTTTGGCATGATGACGTTATCAAACTAAACTTTAAGATGACAATTTCGAAAGATAATTAATTGAGCAAAAAAATATAAGATTTGGAAAAAAATTTGGCACGTAGAAGCGCTGTGCGCGCTCTTTGAATTGTGTATAACTTCGACGAAAAATTTGAAAAAACTACTTTTTCAATTCAACTGGCCATATGTTAACGTCACAACATCCGATAGGCTTAATTTTTATATGAATTAATATCTACATTTCATCAGCTTTCATAATAAATTATAATCATCAAGGTAACCTTCAATTCTGAAGAGCTGTAAGATATTCAAATTTACTGCGAAGGTGAAATTACACGGCCTACGTTATTCAAGTTTTTACGCGTGATGACGTCATTAAAATGAAGATAGTGTCAACTCATGATAAAGATAATTAATTAAGCAAGCACATACTGAAAGTTGTGCGAAATTCGAGCACACATAACCAAGATGCGCTCTGTTGAATGTGATAATCTACACAAAAAGATAACAAATCCTAATTTTTAAATTCAAGTGGCCATTTGATGACGTCAAAACATTTTGTACGTAAAGTGTGTACATGAATTCATATCTACAACTCAATGGCTTCCAGAATAAGTTAAAAAAATCGGGGGTCATCTTGCATTCTGAAGAATTATTTTCATTTTAAAAAAGACCTATTTTTCACCATTTTCAGAACTTTTGTAAAATTAATATGCGCATTTTGTCATTTTTAACGTGCTCGTATAGCGTTATTTTAAGTCGGAACTGACTCAAATTTGGTGAATGTACTAAGGATGGTGAGTAGAATGAGATTTGTTAAAAAAATTCATATTTTTTACGTTTTTTAAGTATCGCGCGCGCAAAAACGCATTTTTGCGCAGTAATTTTTTGAAACACGCAAATGGCCTAATTCATGCTCTAAATTGATCAAAACTTAATTTTGAGCGTTTTAAATTTTTAACGCGCGATATCACGCGCATGAACCTACGTGCGCGTGCGTTTTTATTTGCTAATATTTTTACCCTTGATCTGAAGTTTACGTGTAGTGAATTTCATTAATATGTGATAATGAATTATGGAGATATGATTGATAATGTGATTTCGCAAAATGGCGTATAAATGTCGTCACGGATGAGTGATCACGCTGGAAAGCTTATTAGGATTAAGTTATATTATTTGAAAGATATTCTGAAATTTTTGTAATCATTGACATTAAACTTTTTGAGATAATTGTTACACAAAATAGTGTACAGAAACAATAAAAAGAAAAAAAAAAAGAAAAATAATAATAAAGATTTTATACAATAACAATAGGTGATCATTTTATTCTAAATGATCACCTAATAAAGCTTGGTTCCCACTACTAAATACGCAACCTACGTAATAACGCTGCTGAAAGTAGACAATACGCGCATGCGCGAGAGTAGTTGGGGATTTAATCCACGCCCATTTATGTAAATTGCCCACGTTCGTCCCGGAAACAAAAATTACGCAATCTGGACCATGTGGGAAAAACATTGCTAAAACCGTCAACAAAGAAATATGTACGTTACGCCTGTTCCGGGTTTTGTTTCATTAATTTTTCAGCATATAGTCACTTTTATATTAAAAACATTTGTTAGTGTTTCATAAGGTAAGACAATTTAAGAATAACTCTATCTTATCCGCATTTGCGGCCTATTTAGGCCTATGTAAGAAAATGGTTTAATACACCATACATAGATTAACATGAAAATGGCGCTAAACTGCATACTTGTTAACCTGATACACTGTACGTACGTGTATGGTCATGGAGGTCTCCATGGTATTCTAGGCTTAGAGAAGTGTTTTTGTGCGTAATAATTGTTAGGCTCCAATCTAAAGACAAGTATATTATAGTCTAGATTGCATATACTTAATATTATTATTAATATTATTATTAAATACAGCATGGCATGGAGCTATAAGCTCCACAATAGAGTAAATCATGGATGTATATCGATTGAATGGTATGCTTCCTACAGGCATATCCATGTAAATTTATTGTAGTAGTATTGCAGTGGAATAGAAACTTATAGCCCATAATTATCAATATTTTTAAATATGGTTGGTTGATTATTTGTTTTTGCAAATATTCATTGAAATATAATATTAATAAATGTTTTAATTTTTTTACTAGTTATGGATAATCTGTGCCGTCTCTGTGGTTATAGTTAAAGGCAGAAATCCATACGATAAGGCAAAATTCCATTTGCAAATTGAACGAGCATTTGGTATCAATGTAAATAATGATGATGCACACATTCCGAAATTTATTTGCCACAATTGTGTGAAGGCCTTAAGAAGATGGTGGGATAAAGCCAAGAAGAATAAAAAGGTATCAATACACCTTAAGGTGGCTGATTTCTCAATCAATAACACTGACAGTGCTATAAACTGGAAAGCAATAATACAATTTGCTGCATTACTTGGGTTTGTCCATTGGACAGATGGAAATACCAAACTTTTTGCAAAAATGATGATGAATGGCGTTGCAGAGAAATGTTTCCAAGTAAGCGAGACTTCGTGGAAAGTATTTACATGTGGACTTGAAGTTGCAAAGACATCACCTGTTCTCAATTGCTTCAGTGAAACTTTACAGTTTGAGGATATAAAGATGGTACTATCCACTGTTGCTAGTGCGACTGTGTGCGTAACAAATAAAGATATAACTGCAACTGAAAATGAAAAATGCTGGTTGCTAGTTGAAAATGACAGTCGCTGTTTACCCTGCAATGTCGTTGGCATCAAAAAAGAAGAAAGCTGCAGTAGGTAAAGATGTCCTGAAATCACGAACCAGAAATGATCTTTTAAATGCAAAAGATTTGCAGACAAAGGCAGCTAATCTTAAGTTGCAAAACAGAAATCTCAAAATAAAATCTAAAAATCTACAAGATATAATACAAAAATCGATACAATTGGAAGCAATACAGATTTCCAATAAGCAAGCAACATGTATTGCCTCTGTCTTTGACACCAGTGCTGATAAGGCAGACATTTTAAAGGACAAACCTAATTAATTTAATTTTAAAGTATTATTCCGCTTTACATATATGTACATAGATTTAAATTCAACTAGACTAGTATTAATGTTTGTGTAGACGCTAAACATTTATAATACTTTTAATTTAAATTAATGTCAAGTTCAAAGTTCAGAAACCCTCTCTACCTTTTACTGATTTCATTAACAATTGAGCCAAAACTGTATAAACATAAATATAAAGTGTTTGATACATTTTGTTATTTAATCGATGTTTAGCTTTCTACTTCTTTTATCTTCAACTAATGTATGCATATTCAATCAGTTATATTAATTGAGACTCATTTAAATAACTACAAGAATAGCTCGTTCAACAAACGGAGAAAGACGTTTTTTTTCAAATGATTTAATAGTAATTAAACAAGGCACTCATATGATAAAAGAATCAAACAAATTTTGTTGATAAACAACGTTAAGAAATAAGCAAAAACTAAGAATACTATACACAAACTTATTTCAAAGAACAACAAATCACAATAGTAGGTATTCGAAATAGTATCGGTAGATGGCGAGATGACTTGAAATTCTCTCTCATCAAATCCGGTCCTTTGTCTTTTCAGCGCATCTTCGGAATTTGCACCTGCAGAAAATAAAAAAATACAATTTTTAATTGTGTGATTATGAGAGAAGTTTCTCAGTTACTACCAAGTATACCATCAATTCATACGTTATAGGCTACATTGGTTTTGGAAAATCGTGTTTTAAAACAAAGAAAGACTTAAACAAAAACATCTCGTGGAATAATCATAAAACAAGCTTAGGAGCTTTTTTCTATTGTGATCCTTTTAGAAAGAAAGAGGATTCCGATCTATTAAGTGCACTTATGTTTACCACAGTAATATATAACTTCCAATTCAATTAACCAAAATTCTGTGTTACAAACTTGTCTGTGATCTGTGGAAATTGAACAAGTAGCAAAACTCTCACAATTTGAGCAAAACTCCCTCTCTACTTCTCTCAAATCCGTATATTCGCTTTGGGAAAAGGGGAAAGTCTCTTGGAACATATCCATGGATAAGAAATGGTATGTGTTGCATGTATACATTTGATAATATGAAGATCCTAGGCCTAGCATACCTTCTAATAAGGAAATTCGTAAATTCCTTTTCTTTATGGTAGGCCTGTCTACACTCGCAGTAACAGTCTGTGCTCTATGAAATATACTTTTGTCTTCATTGCGTTGCTCACTGAATATAGAATCGGAAAACAAACTGTCCACATCACAACTTCTTCCAAAAGCACAACTAATTAATTCGTTTAATTGTAATTCAAACTTCTTTGAACCAAGATCAGGTTGACTGTTTTTTACAGATGAATTCATGTTTGTTTAATTCCAAATAAAACAATACAAATAAACATTACATTATAATTATAGTTTATGCTAAACAAATTACATTTTTGTTTTCATCGTTGCTATGGACATTTTACCATGGTAACAGTGAACGCATTGCGTTCGCGCAATATGTGTGAACTTCATGTTTCTATATCGGCAGACTCTTAAAATCTTACTTATTGCGCGAGTATTATGTTTTACAATTAAATGTAATAAGTTATTGTTGCTCAATTAATCTGAATCTAATTTTGCCACCCGCAGCCACAAATTACCCATGGTGGAGCCTGTGGCAAAGCGAATTTTGCTAAGTGACACCCCTGGCTGGAAATGGTACTCTCGCACGTAAAAATGGCACCTCTAGTTGGCCGGCGGAATTGATAAAAAGTTTTAGTATCGGAAACAATTTCGCGACCCATCAATTTTCAATTTTTTTCAAACATTGGTTCGTGACCCATAGGTTGCGGAACGGCGGTTTAAGCCACACAAGTCATAAGTTATTTATTAAATAGACGGCCAGCCAGCTCATTCTGTCTGGAAGTGAATGGGTTTTTGGTTAAATTTAATTGTTTATTTTGTCTTTTTTATAAGCAAGAACATATTAAAATAATTTTTTTATTTTTGAGCAAAAGTCAACTTTAATAAAACTACCTGTACAAAGAAATATTTAACAGGAAGCTCAGTATAGGTGAATGGTTTTTGGTTAGATTTAAAGTCCCATTCCCTACTATAAGTTTTTTAGATCTAATTTAAGATCACAAACTATATTTAATGTAAAAATAAATACTATATGGTCCTCTATTGCGATAACTTCTTTCTCGTTACTAATTTCACTTCACTGACTTTTTTACGTCGTATTTTTAGAGTTTAATTTAAATGCTCGTTACCAATTTTACTTTAATTCGAGTCACTTTTTCGTATTTAAGCCTTAACTTTTATAAGCTTGTTTGTAGCATGGAGGTATAATACCTCCATGTTTGAAGTTTTACTGATAAGCCGTTCAACTCAGTTCGTTTCGTAACGCGAGGTTCGTCGATTATTTAACATTTTTGGCGTCTATATCACGCTAATATTGAGGTTTTATTGTTGGAAATGCTATTAGAACTCTATATATATATCATATTTCGTAAAATTAACACTTTAAATTGGCAGAACTTAGCTGGGAATACTAGTTGACGCAATACATACGCTGTTGACGCAATGTATATGTCAGATACACATCAACTCAGTTCATTTCGTATACAAATACTGCATACCACGTGTTGAGGCTTGTTGATTATTTAACATTTTTGGCGTCTAGGCTTAGCCTAGCCCTACATATCTCCGTATAATTGAGGCAGGTTTTATTGTTGAAAATGCTATTAGAACCAACTCTAGATATATCATATTTTGTATAATAATAATTAACACTTTAAATTGGCAGGGCTTGGTTGGTAGGACTTCTTGGCGTAGGCCTCTAGCTAGCTAGCTAGGCTAGGCCTCAGTAGTACCATCACACGACACACACGTTTGTCACGACCGTTTTTCCGCGGTGCCTATTTTATGCTTATACACTTTGGTGTTTTTTTCGGTGGATTTTAAGAGGTGGAAAAAAGTTTGGATCAACCTGAGTTTTCGGCATGTATTGAATATAGGACTATTCCATTATTATTTATAGGGGTGTTAGTCAATATGTTGGGTGTGCCAGGCTTGTTGAGGCTTCTATTGTTCGTGTCATTGTGCCAATTGTTTTGTATTTCACTGTGTTTGAGAAAAACAAACAAAAAACTGCTGCTGTAGTTAGCCTATAGCTTTTATTATGTGTCCGTAAATTATATCGTATTTTACACTATATAGGCCCTAACATGTTGTTTTTCAACAGTTAAATCATATCATGTTTTATTTTACATTTCATGTAATACAGTATTATTATATGTTTTTTTTTCCTCAACAGCCGAATCAAGTTAATTTATGTTTTAATTTATATAAATCCAAAGGCAAATTAATGAAACAATGACAATGATGTGGGTATCAGTGGCTGGATCTCAATAGAGATACAAAAAAAAAACGAAAAGCTAAATCAAAACGATAAAGTAAAAGCTAGAAAAACAATATATATAAATACATCCATGTTTGTTTTTTTCTCAACCGTTTATGAATTTAAAAAATTCAGTACACTAAAGATTAAGCAAAACATACATTGTGTAACATATTTAATTTAAGGTATACCTGTATATGTTTTATTTCATCGACCCAGTTTTAAGTGTTATTTAGTAGTGTCATGTTTGGTTCAACTCAATGAGTTAGCAATATGTTTGTGAGGTTCTCTCTCCAGCTGATCCTGACACAAAAACTAAAATAGTCAGAAATAAAATTGCAGAGCTTTCTCTCATGCAACACACACTAACCCTTCCCCAGTACAAGATATATAGGGCCTACACTGTTAAAAAAATACTTATAAAAAAACGGTAAATTACTGGCAATCTGGACGCCAGTAATTTACCGTAATGTAGAATTACAGGTACTGTTGAAAATAAATTACTGTAAAACTACAGTAAATTACTGTTGGTCATAAAGTCGGTTGTCTACCGTAATGTAGAATCACAGGTACTGTTGAAAATAAATTACTGACGATTTTTTAATCAATATGGTGTCCTGAAAACGCTACGTTATTTTGTTTTTTTTTACCCTTGGCTGGACACGACTGTTGGTATCTAGCCTATGCCAGCTAGCACGAACATCGCCTAGCAAAATACTCAATTCAAATTGTGCTTGTACATCTATAATCTTTCTGTGTAAAATATTGTTTTTTTTTCATTGTTTGCTAGTCGGTATTTTTATTTTTTTTTACGACAAATAAAAAACTATATTATATCAAGTTGTGCAATATTAAAGGTCTTTTGAAATGAGTGTTTTCTACCTGCTTCTAGAATGTTTTTCTAATTTGATTTCAGATATAACGGGTGGCATCAGCATGTCTGGGTTTATGCAGCAAATTCCATCCAAGAGGCCTTGCAACATTCAGTTTCGTACTTACAGTAGCAAAGAAATATTGGAACTGAGCGTCAAAGAAATTGTCAACCCAAAAACATTTGATGACCTTGGACATCCCACTGCGGGTGGTCTTCATGACCTTTCCTTAGGTAGGTCAAGGATTTGCGAAAAGAAGAAACCAAGAAAGTAACAACCGCACTAAAGTAAAGCATGTGATAGCAATTCCACTATCTAAATATATTAAATGCGCAAATCAAACAATTCTAATTTGTTGCGCTTTTTTAAATATAGAAATATTCCCATAAATCAACACTTTCAGAATCCTGAACCCCCTCCCCCTATTTCAAAATCCTGGATCAGCCACTGGATAATTTTTAGATTTGCAATTTTACGATACAAGTTTAAAGTTTGCAAATATCAAAAGTTATTTGTAGTAAAAATTATGAACAGAATGACACACTAAGTTTTCTTTTATGTTTTACTTTGTATTTTCGTTAAAGGGCCGAGCCATGAAAGAGAGTTATGTGCAACATGTTACCTTGGTTATCTGCATTGTCCAGGACACATGGCACATATCCGTCTTCCTCTACCAGTATTCAATCCTATGTATTTTAAAAATATTCTGCAGGTAGGCAACTTTGTAAGCTTGGTTCCCACTAGGATGTAACATAAAGCAAGAACGTAAAGCTCTGTCTACACTATCAAACTAGTTTGTGTGTGCCCAAGTATGGTAGCGATATGCTCAAATATCGTAGTGATATGACATCATATCCATATATGGGCACATCACAATTTGTTGTCGCATAAAGTTTCATAGTGTAGACAGGGCTTAAGCGTAAAAAGTAATTTGACCAATCATAAGTGACGGATTATTCTATCTGTTGCTTGTCATTAGTCAAACTCACTTGCGTTGCGTCTTGGTGTGGAACAAAGCTTTATGAACAATGTCCCAATATTTCTTGTACATTGAATTGACCTTTGACAGTGGTCAATTGAAGTTAAAGTTATTTACTATATAGGTCAACAACCTTACAGAAGACATCCTTCTGCACACTTTTTTTTTTAACTAGTGTAAATTTATTTTTTCAATGTTAATGTTATATGTGTGTGCAACAATAAAAACACTTCGTGCAGTGATCCATTTGCAGATCAAAGCTATAGTATACTGGGATTTGGTGCATGATAAGCGTCAGAGCCAACATATGCAAAAACATGTACAATTGTTTTAACCACCTCCTCGTCCTCCATTCCAAAATCGTTCCTGCATCCTAAAACAAATAAACATTTGTTTATTTCCAGCTTTTGAGAGGTTCATGCTTACAGTGTCACCATCTGTTAGCCCCACGTTGGTCCCTGGTTTTAATATCTTACCAGCTAGAATGCCTTGATAAAGGCTTTTTCCATGCTGTGGATGAAATGCAAAACCGGGTAAACAGTCTGGCAATGGACAATAGTGGCAATGATCCAGCTACAGTACATCTCATCGAATCCACACTGAAGGAATATATGGAAGAACTTGAAAGTGGTGAGCAAGGATTAATAATATTTGAGTTCAAAACTAGTGACGTTAAAATCTAGAATAAATTGAGGATCTAACCAAAATTTAAAAACGGCAAAATAAACTCTATAAAATGACAGTTCACACTTAGCCAAATCTGGACCTGTATATATAGTGTTAAGATGACAGAAGTGAAAACAAATATAAAGATGTTTCGTTAATAGGGGTTCTACTGTATATATTAGAATATGCAATAGATTAATATGAGTAAGACCATGTGAATATGACAAGTCAATACATTTTTTTTTTTCTGTAGAAAAAGAAAACCAATTTGAATCTGTGAACACAAATCTTCGCAACCTAGTAGCCATACGAAAGAATCTTGTAGACACATTTATGAAAGAACACATTAATTCCCACGGTCGAAAGTGCGCCCTCTGTGGCACTACTGTACGTCAAATTCGACCAGAACACAATGTTCGTATCATCACTAAACAGCTTAGGTCTGATAGCAGCAATCTGGAACAAGTTTTTCTTTCGCCGTCTGAAGCACGAGACCATCTAAGGAAAATCTCGGCATATGAAGGTAAAGTTCAATATCTAATTACTGTAGTATCCAATTCACACACAGAAGTTGTTTTGCTATTGCCTCTCGTTGTGTTGCATTATCTGCTTTCAATTTCATTTGTGTACCGTCTTCATTTTCAATCAATAAAGCTCTGTCGAATGTAATTCAGATCATAAATTAAACACAAAGACACTGTCAATAGTATACGCTCAACTGGGAAAAATCCAAGCTAAATTATATACCAGTATGGGTATCAACCTCTAATAGATGTACAAGCTGTAAGAATAGACCGAAGAGAACAGTGCCTACCATTATCAGCACAGAAATAATCATTTGCATTAATAAATTCTTTTTTTTTTGTGCACCATATCTAATTACAGTATTACCCAATTCGCACACATTTTAAATATCAATTCCTGATCAAAACAAATACACCTCAAATTGTATCTTGATACAAATATATAAATGTCTATATTTTATTGAAAAAAAAACCAAATATATTAATAATAAATTATAAATAAGTTTTATATTCTAATTCGCAAAATATCTTCCAAAAAAGAGTTACTGCGCAGTTGTCTTTTATGTCGTTTTGATTTTTGTCTGTAGATTTCACACACCTCAATTATCATACGCATGAAACGCCATGTGTGTCAAAATATTCATCTTTTTACCAATAATAAATGAAGTAAATTATGGGAAATACTGGGTAGATTTACCAGTACTTTAATGCTAACAATATTCACTAGTCCTTTCATAAGTAGTCTTAAATTTTATGTTTGTTCTATACTTTTTTTTTTTTGCAGACAAAGTTTTAAAAAATTTATTTGGTGTTTTGAAAGGAGGTCATTTTGAAAACTCCACAACTGGGGAGAGTGCTATTGACCTGTTTTTTCTTGAGGTAATTCCAGTGATACCAACGAAATTCCGACCGGTAAGCGATATTTTTATTTTCGAGTAGCATTTTGGTTTTTTTAAATTAGTGAAAACATCTACAAATTAATATAATATTTAATGGTTCTGCTTCTTGTTAGGTATCTGCTATGGGTGACAAACGTTTTGAAAACCCACAAACAGGGGGTCTTACAAGAGTGTTGAAAGACAGCCAGACTCTGTCACAACTACTGTTCTTTAGTCAAAATGAGCACAATGAAGAATTTCTGAAGGATTTTGATAAGGTTAGTTTATCCTTTATTTTTAAATTTTAATTGTAGAAGATACGTATATATATGTTAGATATGTTCAATCTTCCGTCTTCCTCAATTAAACGCCTGCAACACGATGCATTGCGTAATCACAAGTAGAAACCGACGACGCAACAATCGCCGGTTTTATTTCACGGAGGCATGGGAAAACACAATTATTCCAAGGGCATTTTTTGTTGCGTTACATTGCATCACTAGTGGGAACCAAGCTTAAGGGAGGTCTGTTCTGTGCTTGATTTATTAAATGATTAGTTAAAATAATAATAATAATAACATTTATTATTTAGAGTATACTGGCAATGGTTCCAGGAAAGAGCAACACAGAGAAACTGCAAAATGCGTGGAGTGTTCTACAAACTCATGTCAACAGTTTGATAGACAGTGACATGGACAAGTTATCTACAGAAAACTTCCCAGGTGTTAAACAGGTAAGTAATTTCTTTCTGATACCCCTTATAGCCCTAGCCATTTTTTTTACTGAATTAAAAAATCAAACTACTCCAGAGTTAAACTACCAGAGTTGAACACCTGAAAGCACTCCACTCTTCACATTTTAAAAAATCTTGATTTAAAAAGAGTTACACTTATTCTTTAACTTTAAACCTAAATTTTTTTTTTATTCAGATTCTTGAAAAGAAAGAGGGGCTATTTCGCAAACACATGATGGGTAAACGTGTCAACTATGCTGCACGCTCCGTCATATCGCCAGATCCTTTCATAAACTCTGACGAAATAGGAATACCTGATATTATCGCTAAGAAGTTAACATATCCGCAACCTGTGACCGAGTGGAATGCCCAGGAATTGCGCCGTGCCATTATGAACGGGCCAAATAAACATCCTGGGTACATATTTAATTTGATTTGTTTTTTCTGTTTTATTATCAGATAATAAGATTCTACAATACCATTGAAACTAACTTTAATGTCGTTGGATTGTAAAACTTTTTTCTACCTTAAAAACTGTTCACCCTGTGTGAATAGAAGGCTCATGTGGTGCACACAAAAAAATAATTATTAATGCAAATGATTATTTCTGTGCTGATAATGGTAAGCCCTGTTCTCTCTGGCCTAATCTTGCAGCTTGTACATCTATTAAGAGGTTGATACCTATAATGGTATATGATAAAGCTGAGATTACTCCCAGTTGAGTGTATACTATTGTCTTTATGTTTAATTTATGATCTTAATTTCATTCGACAGAGCTTTATTGATTGAAAATGAAGATGGTACTCAAATGAAATTGAAAGCAGATAATGCAACACAGCGAGAGGCAATAGCAAAACAACTTCTAACACCACAGAATCCTCGGCATGCCATCACGGGACAGAAACGAGTTCACCGACACATTAAAAATGGAGATGTACTCTTGTTGAATCGGCAACCTACATTACATAAGCCAAGTATCATGGCTCACAAGGTATTCAAAATGTCTTGCTGCTCTCAATACTGAAAATCATGGGGCTGGCCTAATATGTCTGGTTTTTATTAAATGTTAGTATTCCCATTTTTTTTTCAATGGTAATAAATAACTTACGGCCTTCTGGAACTGAAGAGAGGCCACTGGCCGTATTCACCAATCACACTTAAGTGAGATATTTCCCTTAAATATTAAGTATTTCCCATAAATTGCATTCACTTAAAGCTCAGGTACAGGCATGAATTTTAAATATAATATCTGGTTAATTGTACATAAATCAAATATTTGTAACAGAAATCAAGACGAAAAAACATGAATTTCCCTTAATATGGTCAAATACAAAATTTGGCAATATTCTGCCATAAAAACCAGGAATACTTTTTTTCAGTAGTTAGGTAGTTAACCTAATGTAATAACATGTCTGGTGACTCCCTAGAAGGTGAAAAAAGATGGTGGATATACGGTGGATAATTTTTGCTATAACATGAAAATAAAAATCTGAAGTTGAATAAAAATACCAGAAATGTAAAATTCAAGTTATATTACTTATATTTAGTCATCTGATAAAATTTTTTACCACACCGTTTAGTTTTCATAGCTTTTTAAAATGCCGCTCTATTTACAAAATGTGTGTACAAAAGAATAGAGATTTTACTGTGTAATTTGAACTATCCCCCCACTGATAAGAAAGTGCTTTTTTTCAACAAGCTCGTGTAACACAAATAAAATCCCAAAAATTATGAAACATAGGGGAAACTATAGATCGATAATTATTGAAATGTATGATCAATAGAAATTTTTTGCCCGCACCTGGCCTTTAAACTCTGTCTACACTATCAAACTTTATGTGCCAAAAAAATGTGGTGTGCTCATATATGGACATGGTGATGTCATATCACTACCATATTTAAGCATATCACTACCATATTTGGGCACATCATGCTTTTTAGTCAAACTAGTTTGATAGTGTGGACAGAGCTTAAGATAGGAGATTTTTCTTATTTTGTGTTTCCCTTAGCCTAAGTGTAAATGGTGAATACGGCCACTGGTTTTCAGAGACTTACTGTAGTTTTTTTTATCTATCTGTTTAACATTGTCCATTCACAGGTACGTATACTTCCTCGTGAAAAGACATTCCGTCTACATTACTCAGCGTGCAAGACATATAATGCTGATTTTGATGGCGATGAAATGAATGCTCATTTTCCACAAAATGAGATTGGACGTTCTGAAGCATATAATATAGGTAAAATGATTTTATATATATATGTCTTAATACTATCAGTCAATTGTTAAAATGTATAGTATCAGTGCAAAACTAGATAGAAGAAAAACAATATCCTTACAACATCATATTATGCATGTGTGGCCAAATAGCAAATTGTTTGTCACTAAATCAAGATGATACATAGATACATAGTGTATTAACAATGTATGGAAGAGTGGATACAATATTACAGTATGTTTAATATGCACCAGTAACATACAGTTAAATATCATTATTAAACTATTTGGTCCCTTTTACTTTATCAATTTTGTCTTCTTCCAGCTAGTACTAGTCATCAGTACTTGGTCCCAAAGGATGGCACACCACTAGGAGGGCTCATTCAAGATCATATGATTTCAGGTGTAAAAATGACTGTCAGAGGGCGGTTTTATACAAAGTTAGTGATAAACATTGATTTAATATAATTATCAAGGTGAAATGTGAAATCAAGGAAAACACAAGATGTACACAATAGTCATCATAAATATATAATTCATTTTAACACTTAGTAGTATGTTATCAGAAATAAAGCTCTGTCTACATTATCTATATTAAATAAATATCTTACAGGGCTCAATACCAGCAGTTGGTTTTCAATGCAATGACCGATAAAAGTGGTCATGTAAAGCTGCTACGGCCGGCCATCATCAAACCCAAACAACTGTGGTCTGGCAAACAAGTTTTCTCCACGCTCCTTCTCAACATTATTCCAGAAAACAAGCCACTGTTTAATTTCAAAGGACGCTCGAAGATTTCTAGTAGGGTAGGTTTGTAATTGTTTTGCCTTATATATTTGATGTCTGTGCGTTCTATGCAGTTATTGAACTTTATTCAGTTCTAGTCCTAGCAGTGTTTATAAACATTTCATTTCAAAACTTGTTATTAGTGTCTGAAAATTCAAAAAAGTAAATTTCTGACAATTAAAAAAGCTATAATATAATAATTAAAGCTATTAATATTTTTTCTCAAATTTCTTTTAGACATGGCGTAAGAATGATCCACGGGTGCCAATTGGAGGAGGTACACCCCTTAAAGGAGATAACATGACAGAATCGGAGGTGATATTTAGGCAAGGCCAACTGCTTGTTGGTGTTTTAGACAAAGCTAACTATGGCAGTACTCCATATGGCCTAGTCCATGCATGCTATGAGGTAAGAAACGTCGACAGGTAGATGGAGCATGTTTTATATTGCTACAAAAACTGATAAATATCAGGAATTGGAGTCTGATATTTTATTGATTTTTAAAATTTAGTTGTATGGTGGTCAGACAGCCGTTCTCATCCTTAGCTGCCTCGGTCGCTTATTTACAACATTTTTGCAGTTCATCTGTGGATTTAGTCTTGGTGTTGAAGATATTATTGTGAAAACAAAGGTAAGTGAGCTAAAGGTTACCCTGTAAATTTATAGGCGCTGTACACAGTCAGATCAATGTGATGTGAAAGCATTATAAAGCATTATAAGATTGTCTTACACTTCTGTTGTGTCCACTTTCTGCATTGAGTTTTCTAAGATGGCTCATTCTTTCAGCTAAAATATGTCTGAAGCTCTGTCTACACTATCAAACTTTATGTGAAAAAAAATGTGATGTGCCCATATATGGATATGTCATATCACTACCATGTTTAAACATATTGATAGTGTAGACAGCATCTTCCTTCGAAGGGCAACACCATGGTTCTTGTCCACTGTATTTGTTGTTCTTCAGTCTGAGTCGCTACCAATATCTTTCACTCTCTTTATACCTTCCTCTAAACTTATTGGTTATATTTTTTAAGGCTGACAAGAAAAGAAAGAAAATGATGAAGAAAGCTGTCAAGTCTGGTTTAGGAATTATGGCGAAGACTCTGCAAGTGGAAGATCCCAAAAATGTTGATGAGATCATAGACAAATATGAGTCTGCCCACAGGTATAATAATTATTATTACAAAAACCAAAAAAAAGTGTGATGTGCCCAAATATGTTAGTGATATGCCCAAATATGGTAGTGATATGCTATCATTATGTCCATATATGGGCACATTACATTTTTTTTTCACATAAAGTTTGATAGTGTAGACAGAGCTTAACATATTTCTTTTTTCTGATTGATTCATTTTGCTACCCTTTATTTGTTCTAGATCATCTGATGGATTACAAATGGCTGAAATTGATATGCAAATGAAAACAAACACTGAAGCATTCACAACGGAAATATCAAATGTCTGTCTAGGTCAAGGGTTAATCAAGTCTTTCCCAAATAATAGCTTACAACTGATGGTGCAGTCTGGAGCTAAAGGCTCAATGGTAAACATAAACAAAACAATTATGTTTTTGCAAACAAATAAAACATATCCCAAGAGAATGGATATGTATTTGGTGGTTTAGATGCCTTGCTATCGATCCTGAGTAATGGGTTCATATCCTGTCATATGTCATATGACTTTATTTGTATAGATCATATTGTGTGTATGTTTGTCTTGTGATTGGACTATAATATTATAGAAGAAACTACTGACTCATTGAGTCGTAGTGGCCTAGGTCGCTTTTGTTTTTCCTTACCTGTTTTTATTGTTTTGGTTTTTTTTTGGTAAAATAAATTAAGTGAAATGAAAATGAAATATGTGCCTAAATAAAGGTAGTAATACTTAATAATACTTAGTAATACTATTCTTTGCAGGTGAATTGTATGCAGATTTCATGTCTCCTGGGACAAATTGAACTTGAAGGAAGGCGTCCACCCCTCATGTTAAGTGGAAGATCCCTACCATCGTTCCAGCCATATGACTCTAGCCCACGTTCTGGAGGATATGTGGATGGTCGTTTCTTAACAGGCATTCGGCCACAAGAGTACTTTTTCCATTGCATGGCTGGAAGAGAGGTACGGTTTTTAGCTTTATGTCTATTTTATATATAACATTATTACGTCAGTATTTATTCACCTATAGTGGTAACCTTTTCACCATCCAATCCTACGAAAAAAATCAATATGGCCTGTCTTTATTCTGTTATCTTTAGAGTTCTATGCAATGCAATTCAAAGCCAATGCGTAGTACAACAACATACATTTTATATTTATAATTCATTTTAGGGTCTGGTTGATACAGCTGTAAAGACAAGTCGTAGTGGATATCTACAACGTTGCATTATCAAGCACTTGGAAGGTTTAGTCGTGAACTATGACCTTACGGTATGGCATATGACTACATACATGTTTTATTTTACTGTTTGTTGATTATTATATGGAGTGAATGCTAAATTTGGTTGGGCTTTAGCTTGGTCTTTCTCCTGGTTATTATTATTATTACAACATAATGTACTTTCAGTTTATAGAAATAACTGTATTTTATAATTGTATTTTCATTCCAGTGTTCTAAATTGTATATTTTCGACATTATTTATTTGTTAGGTACGAGACAGTGATGGTAGTATAGTTCAGTTTAATTATGGTGAGGATAGCTTGGATATCTCAAAAACACCTTACCTAAACCCCACACAGTACGACTTCCTCATTGAAAACAGTGAAGTGATTCTAGGCAAAAATGATACTCATCTTCAAAACCCAAAGAAAGCTGTTCGTTATCAAAAGAAGGTAAATCAATAAGGTTAATCAATATTAGTTTATTCTTTATTCTTTGTTTGTCTAATTTATAAACTTTCTAATAATGAAAAACTAATTTGTTTATAGATAAAGAAGTGGAAAGAAAACAAAAACACAGTTCGCATTTCACCGTTTTTAGAATTTATTTCCGGTAAAATGCAAAATATGGGTGAAACCGCACCTGAAAATAAAGACATAATCAAGGATGAATTGATTGATTTGTGGAGAACAGTTGAAGACAAAGAACAGTTAGTGAAAATATCTTTTTTTGAGATACATTTTTGTAGATTTAGTGGATTTATTTCATATCCAAATATAAACTACGGTAATACCCATCTTTTGAGACATACCTATTCAGTGAACATTCCTGTTATGAGACACTTTCGCCTAAAATGAACAAGAAGCAATACTGTACTGTGGTGTCGTGAGGTGGTTTCCCGAATGATCGTAAAATCAAAACGGTACTGGGTATGACCAACTAGCGTTATTGTCACCAACTAGTCATCCATTCATAGAAGTACTGATGTAGTAGCCTATCTGTACGGTGACCATAGAATGTGACCCGAGACATGACTAACTACGACTTTTAGTTGATAGAAGATTGAAAAAAATTGTTAAGAAGAGTTGTACTGTATGTGGATGTTTATTGAAATTATGTCAATAATGTTTACACACTAGGCATATAAATAGTAATGTTTGTTAGTAAAAATAATTTTGAGTTAATAAGAATAAGATATAAGGAAGAAAAGCAAAGAGACTATGGAGCGGCTATTCCTGAATATACAATACTAAGTATCGTAGTTTTAAATTATAAATTTTAGGCGATCTTGTCAAAGGTCAAGCGCCTATAGCCTGCCACGTTTCGATACTCATTTATTTAAGAATACTGCTTTTGTAACACTGTAAGTTAATAAGTGGTCATGTCAAATTTATGCTACGGCAATAACTACATTCTTCAATAATAACACATGATTTTAGTTTCATTGTAAAAGTTTATAAAGCAGTCACTGCAATAAACAATGTGTATGATTGCCCATAGCAAGTAACCCATAAAATAATTGTTTAAATATCAGTTACTGCAGTAACTTCAGTATAATAATTTTGATCCCTACAGAAAAATCAAACTACATTTTTTTCATTATATATTTGATCTATTATAATTTCAATAATTCATTTTGAAGGTATTCAAAAAATTGCAAGAAATGTCCAGATCCTGTGCTGACAAAACTTCGTCCAGACACAAACTTTGGTTCAATTTCAGAGAAACTAGATCAGTTGGTGAAAGATTACCTTGATGTGAATATCAGAAAGTTTATGAAATCAGAGACTGGCTGTAAGGAACCAAACATTGATAGTGAGGGATTTAAAAAGTTGATGTATAGTAAATACCAGAGGTCACTCTGTGAACCTGGGGAAGCTGTTGGTTTGCTTGCAGCTCAGGTGATTATTATGTGTGATGTGCCCAAATATGGTAGTGATATGCCCAAATATGGTAGTGATATGACATCATCATGTCCATGGTCGCATTACATTTATTATTGTTTTCAGTTTTATTAAAGCCAGACTTCCCTGGGGGCTACAGTATTTGGTGTACAGTTAAACTCTGTCTTCACTATCAAACAATGTGATGTGCCCAAATAAGATAATGATATGCACATCACATTTTTTGTCACATAAAATTTGATAGTGTAGACAGAGCTTTAGGCACGTGTGGGTCGCCTCTCTAACATACTCCCTGCACTAACGCATAGTTCAATTACTGTACCACAAAAGTAGCATAAGCCTGTTTTGTAGGCACTATCGAAGTTCCTTGAATGTATTTGTGCTTTGATTGGTATATAGCTTTTGCATTAATAGTCTTCATCATCATCTATATTATTTCTGTATTTCTCTTGGCAGTCTATTGGCGAACCATCCACACAGATGACCTTAAACACTTTCCATTTTGCTGGAAAGAGTGAAATGAACGTAACACTTGGAATCCCAAGATTAAGGTAATTAATAAATAAAAAAATGAAATAAGAAAATGCAGGTCACAGATATGTAAAAAGAATGAAAGAAAATTATATTTGATAAGTAACTCCATGTTTCAAGCACATATCTCCATTGAGGTCACTATTATCTAGTAGTGACCTGGCAAAGCTATATCATCTGTACAGATACAGATTTAAATATAATAGAAATTACAATGCTCATATCTTCTTTAATAATAATGAATAACAAGACATGATGTGATATAATCGAAAATTAAATAATATCTGATTTTTTTTTACATTCTTTTAGAGAGATTTTGATTGTTGCCAGTGCTAATATCAAGACACCCTCTATGGACGTTCCATTTCACGCCACTCGCTATGCTCATAAACGGGCAGCACGGTTACGCAAGAAGCTTATGCGTGTACATCTCTCACAGGTATTTACATTATTGTCTTTTCATTGAATTGTTTTTATTGGTATAATTATTATAATTAATGTATAATTAATTGTAATGAATAATTATTGTAATAATAATAACCACATTAACAAGCTTTGTTTTTTCCACTGTTTTTTGCTTTATATTAAATTTCTATTCTATTTATATTATCACATTATGCAAATTTGGAAATAAAATTTAATAAGTTGATTATTTATTTTAAAATTAATACTGTGTAACAATTTAACAATAACTGTCTGAAATGGTACATGTTTTTGCTTCAGCCCTATAAATGGTTTTATGCATTATTATTTGATAAAATAATTGTACATATTTTATCTATTTTCTTTTAGATAATTGAAGATGTTAACATTTATGAAAGTTACGACATTAGAAACAATTGGTAAGTATAACATTCTTATGGCTTTGTAAGTTGGTAATTGGTAAGTAAACAATCTTTTGTTTATGGCTTATATACAATTCCTACACACATGAACAATAAGGAGTGTACAAAAACAAATATAATATAGAAATAATAGTATTTTTCTTTTTTTTTCAGGGATCAATATCATGTTTACAAGATCCGCTTTAATTTTCTGCCTCAGAAGGAATATGAAGTAAGACAATCTGTATTTTTTGTTTTATATTTAGTGGCACTCTTTTTTCTCATAACAAAATTAGTAGCCATAACATCGGCAAGGGTTCAAGGCTCACTCGCCCCCGTGGTTCTGGTGGTAGAACGAGTCTTCTCGGATAAGGACTATAAACCGTAGGTCTAGTGTACACATCTAGCTTATATGCACTTTAAAGAATCTAGTACATCTTTTGAAACATGTAGGGGGTTACCCCGGTGTAATAGTACATCACAGCCACTGATCATAACTGAGCCCTCTGGGAGACCAGTCTTTGAAGAAGTCGCCCAGTATAAATAAAATATTTCATATTTCATACAAGGAATTCTTCCTGGTTTCTTTGAATAGCGTAGTTCTTCAAAATAATGTTTTTGCACACTGGACCAATGAATTTCACATTTGAACTTTTTTGTTCACACACATGTATAATTTAATATTATACATAGTTGACACTAAACTATTTTTCTGATCCTTAAGGCCAACTAATTTTGAACTTGTTTTTGTATTTACAGGAGGATTGCTATGCTTCTCCTGCAACAGTATTAGAATTTTTTGAAAAACATTTTGTGAAACAACTGACAGACACGCTTAAAAAGAGATGTAAAGAGTTAAAACGAACAAGGTAATTGCGAGAATTAGTTTATGCAAGATAATCAATCTTTATTTCGGAAATGAATACAAAAAAAAAAGATATCAATACGAATGAAAAAAAGAAGGAACAAAGTCATCCATTAACATGGTATAGTTCTCAAAACCAACTCAAATTTATATTTTTGTTTTAGAGAGGTTAACTTTAGGTCAGTTGGGTCAAAGTTTGCCATGGAGGACGCTGCAGTTGGTGAAAGAGGGAATTTAAATGGTAGCCATTCAGAGGAGCCTGCTGAAGCAGACGATAATGAACAGAAGGAGGAAACTGACAAATCGGAGAAGAAAGACGATGGTGAGAGTGATGAGGAAGGAGATGGTGACGCAGCCGATAGAAAGTACCAAGGACAGAAAGATGAAGAAAAGGAGTATGATGAAGAGGATGAGAATGTTGATTCAGGTAAAAGTGCCACTGAACATGTTGGAGGTCACAGCCAATCATGACTTTGCAGTCAAATTTTTATAAAGGCTAGCAAGGTTGCTGCCCATTATAGTATAGATAATAGTATACAAATAATGAATGAATTTTTTCGTACACGAATAAAAGTACTATTAAACGATTGTTTAATATTGCGTACTATTGCATGCCATGTGACCCACAATTGTCCAATCAAATGACAGGAATTTATATTATTTATTTATTATTTACGTGTTATATAATATAGATTATGCTGTGCTTCACCTATGCTAAGTATTAGTATTAACATACCTTTTCAACAATTGTGGCTGTAACACCACACCACAATATGGAAAATAAAATGTTATTTTTTACTAACAATATCAATTATACCAGGAAAGGGTGGAATTAAATATGTAATGTATTTCTTCCCTGATGATATTTGTATGTTGGCTTTAGTTACAATCAGGGTATTACATTGGAATGTGAAAAATCAAATTTGTCTTTAATTACCTTCACAGGCAATGAGGATGCCTTTGTAGAATCAGCAGTTAGTGAAGGTGAACATTCGCAGGAGGGGGAAGATGAGTATATGAGTGACGTAGTAATGAGAAAAAATATGCAAAAGACAAAAACAACCACGGAAGAAAAAGATGCCCGTATAAATGTAAGCCAACTTTTACCATAATTTCAGGAACTAAAATAATGACAGTATTCGTGGAAACAAATTTTTTTTTCCACATTTGTATACTAATAACATAAAAAATGCTTACTTACAGATGTTAATGGTACTTGAAAACTGTTAGCACTAATTTTGAATATGTAAAATATCTCGAGTGGAGTTGTGGCTTGGTGGTAAGGGTCCTGGGTTCAAGTTCTGTTTTTTTCTAATGATAAATTACAACTCCACTCCCAAAGACTTGTAATAAGACTTTGTTTATGTGGAGCATCTTTTGTATATGTGTATCGAGATTGCCACCTTTAAGAAGGATAGTGAATGAATTCGCTTATGATTATCCTTGGCAATTTGCCTAAATATATTGGGGGAAAAAAAAGAACCAGTCATTGGAATTGTATTACTACCATTACTACCAGTGTGTCATCTTAAGCTCTGTCTACACTATCAAACTTTATGTGACAAAAAAAATTTGATGTGCCCATATGGACATAATGATGTCATATCACTACCATATTTGGACACATCACACTTTTTTGTCAAACTATTTTGATAGTGTAGACAGAGCTTTAGATTTCATTGCATAATGATACTATATTATATATACATTTCAATGTATCATTTTTGTTGCATGGTATATTAATGGTTTGGATGTTTTTATCAGGCTGTGTTATGCACTTCATCGTTGGTTTCCAGCTATAAGTTTGATAAGGTTGATAATTTATGGTGCGAGTTGGTCTTAAAGGTAAATTGAAAATTATTTTGGCAATGGAAATAAGAGTGATGAAAATGTAGATGAACAAGGACTATAATAATATACCAATTGTGTTTGTTTTAAGAGATACTACCTGTATAAATAAACGTAATTATAATAATAAATTTATTGACAAACACTTTTGGATCAGTGGCAAGACACTCATTAGTGGTGCAGTCAACTTAAACTACATACAAATAAACGTTATAAACAAAATAAATTCAGAAAGAAATATACAGTATGTATGTACACTCATCGATACATACATTGAATACAATAGTAATAACAAAAAACAAAAACAAAACAATGTAATGGCTTTTCTTGACTTGAGTATTAAGACATTAAATAATAATAAACAAAGAAAATAAGAATAAACAAAATTAAATAAGCAACAATGCAAATTAGCTCTTTTTTAACAAATAAACTTGTAATTAAAACATGTAAATGTAACAGTTACAGTATCCATGGTCACACTTGATTACAGTGAGATTTACGTTTACGTAGGATTGACTAGCACCTGGCTTCAAATCTACGGCTTAAGTCTCTAGTGCTCTTGGGGGTGGATCCAAGGGGGACCCAGCCCACTAAATTTCGCAAATTGTAATGCAAAAGATAGGACATCACCATTTTTAGGCCCTGGGCCCCCCCAATCCCCCACCCCCTATTTCGAAATCCTGGATCTGCCACTGGCTCTAATGTTTTAGAAATAACGTGATGTACCACAAACTTTGCTTGACCAAGAGACCAATTTCTCCATACTAAGCGCTCTAAAACCATTAAATTCATGCTCGATGATGTTTTTATTTTATTTGTTAGTTTGAACTGCATGACAGTAAATTAGATCTTGGTACAATCCTCCTTAATGAAGCAAAGAGGGCTGTGGTGTACGAGACAGCTGGTATATCTCGCTGTTTTATCAATGATGAAGACGGCGAAAAGAGAATGAAAACTGAAGGGGTCAATTTCAAAGTAAGGAATTTATATTCTGTCAAATCATATTGTTAACTAACTTAACAATTACAATTACTAGATATTTATTACACCTTATTTATAGAGGGTGACCCTAAACAGCGTATGCTGACAATCAAGGGGCCCTCTTGATGAGTGACAGTGGCTGTATATACATATATTTTTAATATTATCATCATCTTTTTTGTAGGAATTATTTAAATTTGATAGAATACTGAACATGAATAAACTCTACTCCAACGACATTCATGCAGTGGCCAGGACGTATGGTATAGAGGCAGCCTGTAGAGTCATTGTGAAGGTAGTATCTTTCTACTATTATGACTATTACATCATCTAGGTTATGAAACAATAGTGCATAACAAAAAATTGCACGTGCTCACAAACCTTGCCTTCCTTCTCTAAAGCTCTGTCTACACTATCAAACCTTCTGATACCATATTTAAGCATATCACTACCATATTTGGGTACATCACACTTTTTTGTAGTCTAGACAGAGCTTATCATATGCAGCTTTTATTACTTGTTTATTACAATTTTAGGAGATGCGTGATGTTTTCAAAGTGTACGGTATCACTGTTGACCCACGCCATCTTTCATTGATTGCTGATTATATGACCTTTGAAGGAGTCTACATGCCCTTCAACAGGACTGGACTGGAAACTAATGCATCACCTTTGCAAAAGATGACCTTTGAGAGCACTATGCATTTCCTGAAAGAAGCTACAATCCATGGTATGTACTTAAGATGTTAAATTGAAAAATTTACAACTCTGAGAGTGGTGTCTGTGAGTGAGTGGCCGAGTGGTTGTTGTTTATTAGGAGAGTGGAACCATAATTAATAGGCATAATATTGGCAAAGGTTTCAGGTTCGCTCGTTCCCATGGTTCTGGTGAGAGAGCAAGTCTTCTCGGTTGAGGACTACAAAAACTGTAGATCCAATGTAAACAAAATACTTGTGTGCACTTTAAAAGCGAATACAGTACATCTTAAGGCCAACTCAGTATCGTACGACAGAACGTCTTGACTCGTCGGTGCCGTCTGAGTTGAAACCAGACGAGACGAGTCATCTTCAGATAGCATTGGACGTAGTTTTTAGGTCGTTGCGAGAACGTTAAACTACAAGGGAGTAAGGGATTACACCAGTTCATACACAGCACTTCATAAAGTGACCCAATGGGGAAAAGAATGTAGTTGATAAGTCTACCAACACTATGATCGTTAAAATGAACATTATCATTGCTAAAGAGCACTGATGTTTATCAGCTAATAATAAAATATTTTAACCTCAAATATCTGTTCTTTTCAGGAGTGACAGATCAGCTCAAGTCTCCCTCTGCAAGACTCGTTGTTGGCAGAGTAGTCTCCAGTGGTACAGGTTGTTTTGACTTACTCCAACAATTGACTTGATCAAGTACAACTGCCACAAGACTATTAAATCGCCAAATTGTTGTGTTTGAAGAAACAATTTATAATATATATTTTCAAGAAAGTAATATTTTATATAATTTAAAAGTACAGCTACATTGATTTCTCTCTTCTAATAAATACATGCAAAGTTAAACAATATTTACTAGTATTACATTATTAGTATTGTTATTATTTATTGGTTATCTCCAGTGTTCTCCTGGGTTGTTTGTCATGCCTCAACTACTTCCCGCAGCCATAACACCTTCCTCAAGATGTGTGCTGTTCCAACGATTGCCGATATTTAAGCTCTCCCTACAATGTCCGGTACATTTAATTTTTCATGCCATGTTTTTCCATCTTTCCATTTTTTTTTATTGTTCCAAGAGCGCCATTATGCCATTATTATTTTTTGCTCTGTGGATTCTCTCGATTTCAAAAGCCAGTTCTTGGTATTTTTCTACGTTTTCTTTCTCTCTGTTTATGACGTTTTGGTCCGCTGGCACAACTATGTCAACCAATGTCTACTAGTGTGTGGGCCTACATTTCTATATATATAATTTATATATAGTAATATCCGGTCGATTGTGTTTTAATTTCTTATCCGTGTAAACTGTCATGTCCCGAGTAATTTGAATGTTTTTGTTCTCTGTGACTGCTAATGGCTGATGGTCATACCATTTGTCAGTACATTCTATTCCGTTTTTTTTACATTTTTTTAAATATTATAGTTATATATTCAAACAAACCAAACTCTTGAACTATAAATTCATATCATATTTATTTTTTGTTTGAAAGCACCGACTATTCCCTTTTATACAGGCATTTATATACAGAAAAGACAAATTTACCAATAGCCGTAAATAACATTACATTTTTACTTATCAAAGCATTCTGCGATTAAGCTAATTATTGACAGTAAAATATTTTCAATATATTTATTCATTTTATATTGAATCTAAAAACATTTTAAAACCCTCAAATATTGTATGTGTACCTTGTATTACAAAGGGAGTCATCTGTGAATACACACAAGAATTAAAAAGTTAGCTTCACAAGCAAGATATAAAATAGCTTAACATTCCCGATGGGATATATCAAATATTCTCTACACTATAAAATAACTTTAATAAAGTAAAGCTAAATAAAATTGTAGGTGAGAAAAATTTTCAAATAAATTGAATAATATATTTACATAATAAGCACCAATCGAACTTATTCATTCTATATGAAAATAGATTTGTGAGCATGATTCATTTGGACTAAAGGATGCATGTTTTGCAGCATACCAGGTGTGTGGGTGCTAATTTGTAGATCTTGCAGTACAGACTAAAGCTCTGTCTATATAGTGGTGATATGCCCAAATATAGTAGTGATATGACATCAGCATGTCCATATAAGGGCACATCACATTTTGTTTGATAGTGTAGACAGAGCTTTAGATGTGATGTTCTCTTTCAGACTAAAGCTCTGTCTATATGGTGGTGATATGCCCAAATATAGTTGTGATATGACATCAGCATGTCCATATAAGGGCACATCACATTTTGTTTGATAGTGTAGACAGAGCTTTAGATGTGATGTTCTCTTTCACCGGGAGATAACTAGGCCTGTATAGAACCTCTTTGCTCCACTGCTAGACTTGATATCACACTCCCGTTAACTTACTAGTTATTGCCCTGCTTTATATGCTACCTTTTAAAGTCACGATTTTGAAGACGGAAGTTGACAGTCATATCATTAAGGCTTTGTGAGCCAAAGCTGTTGGGGTCGTAAACAACACCAGGTTTAGGGTAGTGTCTCATCTCTGACTGGGCTCGGCCTTCACTGCTTCCTCGATGACCCTTGGAATTATGACTTGATTTCTATATAAGAATAGTTTAACATGGCTGTAAATTAGATACTAACATTTGTTACAGTGTTTCATTTACTTTGGTACTTTGGTTGGTAAATACAGAAAAAAGATATTTAACAAGTAAATTGTAATTCCTCAGGATCTGTCCGTAAGGTGCCATTTTTTTTTTTTTTTTTTTTTTTTTTTTTAACCATATTTAATGAGGGTGATCCATCCAGCTATTGCTGATCATTAGGGACCCTCAGAGGTTCACAAGACAAACATATACACAAGATGCTCTACATAAACAAAGTCTTATTACAAGTCTTTGGGAGTGGAGTAATTTGGTCCTTAGAAAAAATCCTGACATGTGACGGGACTTGAACCCAGGACCCTTAGAGTGGTAGCCAAGCATCATAACCACCAAGCCACAACTCCACTCCAATTGTTGACTCTAATTTCAATTAGTCATGAGTTTTTAAAGCATTTGTGACACAACGTTAAAGCCTGGTTCCCACTATGACACAATGCAAGGTGCTGTATTGCATAATCACAAGTGGGAACCGACGACGCAACAATGCTGCAAATATGCAGGTTTGATTTCATGCAGGTGGGGGAAAACAATTATTGGAAGGGCATTTTCTTAGGTTGCTTTATGTTGCATCGCTAGTGGGAACCAAGCATTACAATCAACAATTGGAACATTATATACTTACTGTTTGAACTGTGCCAACAAGTGTTGGTTTTGCTGTAATAAGAGAGGTAAGCTTGTAGTAGTCTAAAAATGTTCTTGCTAAATTTCTTCCTAATTTCATATCTAGAAAAAGTATGTAGTTAAAGAAGAAATAAAATAAAGTATCAAGTTTAGCTTCTGATTTGCGGCAACCGAAGACTTCAGACCCGCGCTTTGATGTGTCGAGTCGTCACCCGGACCACCAAAACTGTGTCGAGAAATAGAAATGAATTAAATTGACCTAACTTGTTCCAAATGAGGTCATCAGTGCACAGAGATGGTCAACTAGAGTTTATAATCTACAGATACTTGGATAAAGAATAGTGTTTCAAATTAGTATTAGTAAAGTTCAAATACAGTAACAAAAATGACCTGTAATATGCATTTGTTGTAAAGGATACAGCTATCTTCATCATATGGATATATAGAACTGCCTTGATGTAGTGTATAACAAAAGAATGACACCTCTAATGTGTAACACATTGTGTTTTTGTCAAGTATACCACCTAAAAAACGCCGACCTGTACCAGCTTTCATAGCATCACGATTGAAACTAGTATTCATCTATAAAATTGCAGAAATATATAAATAATTATAAACTTTTTAATTTGAACAGAAAAATCAATTCACACTACATTTTCTTGACCTAATATGCCAATTCAATTACAGGAATGAAGCTATATGTAGGGGTGTGTTGTCAAAAAGTTTTAGGTGGGTACCCAGTTTTCTTGGAGAGGTGATATGTTAAAATGAGGCTGGGTGGAAGACCTTAAAATAAACTTTAGCCTGGGACTGTGAAGGCAACCCAGCACAATTGCATTAATATAATCATATTAAACATACCATAGAAAAGTCATCAGCGTTTCCACACATAAGTTTAGGAAAGACTGCTTGTTTGTCATAACGTGTTGCATCGTCGTAAACATTCCCGTACATAAAGCCGTTCATAAGTGTCGAGTGTGCATGAATATCCACAAAGAAATCTACATTTTCATGCTAAAAACAAATATAACATTCCAGGTTTATATTGTAACACTAAAATCTTTTGAAAAACAGGGATATGGGATCAAGGTTACTGTCAGAAGACATTCATTCATTCATAATAACATTTATTTCTTATCATTTCAAAGTAAACAAAATAACAATTTAAATATAAATAATTAAGAGGCAAAACCCAGAAAGTACTGATACTGTACGCTGTTTATAATCGCTATACTTGATACTGTACAGGTGAGATTATTGAATATTCTTATGGCTTTCAATGTAGGCAGACCCAATATTTATTAGGCAGCTTTCATGAAGCATCTAATGCAGTGAGGACCTACTGCAAGACCTAGAGTGAGCTGCAGAAAGTCCTCACAAATCCATACAAACCAGTATGCCTAGACATGAGGCCTACATTTCTGGTAAAGTATACTTAAGCTCTGTCTACACTATCAAACTTGTGATGTGATGTGCCCATATACGAAAACGATGATGTCATTTTATTACTACCTTATTTGGGCACATCACACTTTTTTTGTCAAACTAGTTTGATAGTTGTAGACAGAGCTTTATATACAACACAAGAAGAAAAACAACAATCTAAAGAATTTCACTTTCAACTTTTAATGTAAATACTGCTTAAAATATATTTACCAGAATTCTGAAATGATAAGTTGTCTTTTTGTTACTAATGAACTTACTGTGTCAGCATCCATTTGCATGAGAAGGTTCTTTGTCCCGTGAAGTGTTGGGTGCGCCCATGGTGACGGATCATGCCAGTGGCGGTTTAAGTCAAAACCCATCAGAGAACATCTTGCATGAAAAATAATTAATATCTACATGATCAATATGATGAAAGGCAGCTTGTATACTTATATATATATATGTCAGCTTAAGTATGTCATGATTTTGGGATTAAAAAAAGTTAAAATTGGTGTCTTAATGTTCTTATTAAGTGCTTTCAATTTGCAAAAGTCTATAGGCACATTGTCTAACTGTTCGTCACACTGGACCTAAAACTCACCAAAACTGTCACAGTTGAGGAATCAAATATTGAAGCACATTCAAATGTTTCCAGATTTGCATAATGAATTAACATGACATAACTAGTTTCTTTGTTGTATGTTGTTGCAAATGGGGTCATATATAGTAAACACATATACCCTAGTTCCAATAATGTTATGTACAAGAAAGCAAATCTCTCTTCTAAAGCTCTGTCTACACTATCAAACTAGTTTAACAAAAAAAGTGTCTAAATATGGTAGTGATATGCCCAGCTATGACAGTGATATGACATCATCATGTCCATATATGGGCACATCACATTTTGATAGTGTAGACAGAGCTTTACTTTTGTGAAATCAGTCATGTGTTTGCTGCCCTCTTACTAACTAAATATAAATTTACTTTTATCAAATCACATTGAATATTAGAAAGAAAGTAATCAAGCAACCTGTAATTGCCGAGATAGACTCCATCAGGGTTGAGCATTGGGACAATCTTGAAGACAACATGTTCCCTAAGGACTTTAGCAATCGGATGTTGACTTAACAAGAAATCAATTAGGCCTAGAAGCAAAATTTAAAAGAAATAACATGAACAAAAATGTGCTTTGACAGATTAAAGGTCACAGAATAGACAAAAGAGGAATATGGCATTGTCATTGATGTTAACATTAACTATTATCATCAATATAATTAATTTTCTATTATTATTATTATAAATCATCACCCATTATCTATTTATTGTCATCAATATTTTGTATAGCTATCAGTAACAAAAAAATAACATGCAATTTGAGGTTAAAAATGTGCTTTGACAGAATAAAGGTCACAGGATAGACAAAAGACGAATATGGCATTGTCATTGATGTTAACTATTATCATCAATATAATTAATTTTCTATTATTATTATTATTATAAATCATCACCCATTATCTATTTATTGTCATCAATATTTTATATAGCTATCATGACAAAAAAATAACATGCAATTTAAGGTTAAAAATGTGCTTTGACAGATTAAAGGTCACAGGGTAGACAAAAGGGGAATATGGCATTGTCATTGACGTTAACATTAACTATTATCATCAATATAATTAATTTTCTATTATTATTATTAAAAATCATCACCCATTATCTATTTATTGTCATCAATATTTTATATAGCTATCATAACAAAAATATAACAATAACATGCAGTTTAATGTGCTTTGACAGATTAAAGGTCACAGGATAGACAAAAGAGGAATATGGCATTGATGTTAACATTAACTTTTATCATAATATAATTAATTGTCTATTATTATTGAAAATCATCACCCATCATCTCTTTATTGCCATCAATATTTTATCATCAATAAAACACATCATTTTATCATTAATTCAATCAATATAATCCAGCGTTTTAAATGATCAATACAGTCACCTTTTATCATATCATCGGCATCTTTCTACCAATATATCCGGATTTAAAAATTCACAATAATAATCATCCAGTATCATTCAGTAACACTCAAAAAAATAATCATCGCTCAGCATCATCAATACCACCATCAATTCAATATAAAGAATTTTGCTGATTTTTATCATTATCATTGATATTAATATTTGTCATCATCACACCATGTGTACGATAATGTTTTCACTATGATTGTTTAAAGATTTATTGTCCCCCTGAATAATAATTAAAAACAATTTTTTTTTTAATATGCCATTTTAATGTCACATAATAGTTATCCACTTTGACCAAAAATTGGATCGAAAAAAAAATTATTTACCTGAAAAAACTGTAATTTAAAGCAAAAAATGGTCAAATTGGCTGCCAGCTAATGGATTTTTGGTTGAATTTAACCAATTATTATATTATTGTATAAGTGAAAAGTTTTTTTTTCTACAGAAATGATTACCTTTATTAAATCTATAAAATAACCTATTCAAAGTCTGATTTAATTAATCTTCCTTTTTTTCTGTTTTTGGGGGACAATACATCTTTAATGTTAACAAACCATGCTTTTCAATTTGATCATCATCATCATCAACATTGTTTTTTACCTATGGCAATTAAATGCTGAATCATCAAGAAAAAACAACAATGGTTATTAATCATTTCTATGTTTGATTCATTTAATAACCTCAGCTCTGGGCCGGGGTCAATTGGAAGGTCATCTTAAGTTGACATCAATTGACCTTACGTACTTTACCTTTAATGAGCTACAATGTTAATATGCACAAAAATATATTCTGGATGATTAGGAATATGTCAGGAGAGTAAATTACAATATTGCATCCGTTTATAAATGAGTTTTATTATTTATTATATTTCTTTTATTAAGATGTATAGCCCCGTACCTTAGAAATAAAAGCTTTTTTATAAAGTTTTAGTGAACTTGAAATATGAGAGTGAAACAATGAAATCAATATCAGTGCATCCTGAAATCCATATTAGTAGATCCTTTTAATACAACTACGTTTATTTATTTCTGTAATAAGTACTTTTGGGTAATTCTATCATTACATGTTCTTTTATTTAGAGAGTCATTTTTCATGCCAGGATTGACGTTTCTGCTCATCTCTCACATCTTTTACTTTAATCAATCTATATATAAGTTATGGTTAATTCGAGTTTTATTGAGTAAGCTGGCAGGAATAACTGTAGGCTATCTGTGTCCTGTTAGGACCGGGATGTCTACCCATGTTGCAAGTCGTCTAAAATGTCTTCCTTCTTTGGGCCGAAACGGCCTACTCTGTCGCGGAAGTTAGTTTCAAAAGATGTTTAAATTAAATAATGTATTAATTATTAGGATGGTATTTATTTGAATAAACGCCTCCCCAATAAAACATCACTTTGAATAATAATCGCTGTTTTGAATGGTGTGGAATCAATGGAGTGGGTACCTTTTCTACTAGAAATATAACCTTTTTAGTTGACATTTACAGTAGTTTGGACTTGTACTTAAAATGTTGTGAGGTTTTCAGTACATAATTTCAGGTATTATTTAATACCCACATCCATACTAAAATTAACTTTACTAAAGATTACATTTATAAATGGAAACAAACATTGAAATAAAAGCTATTATTGTTACTATTCATACTTATATAATTAATGTAAAAAAAACATTGAATGTGACTTTAGTAATTTATAAGTGTTAAATGTCAAACAAATCCAGTTATGATCAATAATGTGCCTATTACAAATAACAAACAGATTAAAATATAAAAAAGCCTAAGGAAAAGCATAGCTGTAACTATGAATATCAATTGATGATTTTTTTTTTTTGTGTGCATTAATAATGATTTTCGTCAAATTGCTATGTTCAATTACCTATCTTAGTAAATGGGTTTTTTTTGGAAGATTAGGGGAATGTTTATAATGAATCTAATTGACAGATGGGCCATCAATAGTTACATGTTTTGTCAGATCTTAAAACATTGATATAGTAATGTCCGTAAGCTAAAATGGAAAGCACGTTCCATAACAATCCCATGATGCATTTCAGACAAATTTTTGCTGCCTTTTGTACCATAAAGATCTGTCTACACTATCAAACTAGTTTTACAAAAGTGTGATGTGTCCGAATATGGTAGTGATATGCTTGAATATGGTAGTGATATGCTTAAATATGGTAGTGATATGACATCATCATGTCTATATCTGGGCACATCACATTTTTTTGTCACATAAAGTTTGATAGTGTAGACAGAGCTTTAGAAATAAAATAATATTTATATTTTTCTTTTCTACATCCTTTATCATCAATGTAGATAATAAATTGATTTAAAATTAAGTTGCAATCAATTGTTGCATGTGTATACAACGCCTACTGTTTTATCTTTGCATGTAGAAGCTTTGTATGTTTATCTTTCCACGCAACAAAAACTACATGTGTTTATTTAGTACACATGATCAGTAGGCACATCATTTAATATTAGATATTTTTAATAAATGTTGGTTCATTGATTATCTTGTTCATTCATCAAACTTGATATTTTACATGACAGGTTTATCATAACATTTTTTTTTCTTTTTAATGCACTAAGAATTTCTTCTGTTTAAAGGGATATTCTGGGTTTAAAATGTCTATTGTTAAAACTGTACAAAATACATTTTCATCTTTAGTTTGAGAAATATAGTATCACAAGTCCAGTGATAGGCTATGGTAAAGAATTTATGTTTTTCTATCCAGATTCTCTCATTTTGACCATTACAAATATAGCAATCATATATTTTTAAGACCACTTGTTTCTTGACAGCAGTGAAGCAGAAAGAGAATCATCTAAATTTAATATTCACCTAAGTGAAATATTTCTCTTAGATTAGGTTTTTAATTTTAGTTAATAAGAGGTATTCCCTTTTTTTTGTTTTAAGCTCTTAAGCTCTGTCTACACATGGTCTACGCTATCAAACAATCTACACTGACAAAAAAATGTGATGTGCCCATATATAGACATTATGATGTCATATCACTACCATATTTGGGCACTAGTTTTATAATGTAGACAAGGCTTTAATGTTGAATACATTTACAGGACTACAGGTAGAAAATCAGTGATTTTAAATGAATAGTTAACTGGATAAAAATACTACATACATATTTGGCTGGTTTTTTTCAATTCATATTTTTAGTAAACTTCGTATTCCTTTTACTTTTATCAATGTGGATGAAGAATCCCGCTTTAAATCAAATGTACAATAAGATATTTAGTCACATGATCTTTTGTTTGGAGACAAGGGATCATTAAGGAAAACAACATGTGTATAACATGTATATATTAGTTTTCGTTAGACAATAATATATATTTGGCATTGTGTAAGAATATTATTTGATTTGTTGACCTTGAACTTTTGATGTTTTATGAACTTAATGAACTGTCTTTTTTTCATCATATTTTATCCTTTGTTACAACTATTGAATGCAAACTCTAGTTGGTGTTTCACATTATATGTACGGTAGTCATATCAAATAAAATGTGGTATTTGGTATGGGGAGTCGTGTAAAACACAAGGGTAAAGCTAGGTGTATGTATAATATCTGAGTAAAAACCACTTTGAGGTGGTATAGCTATCTAACTTTCTCTGTTATCGTGCAAATACAAACATATTTTTTTTATGATTTCTCATCCACAGACCATGCATCCTCTCAAGAATTCAGTTAAAATAGTAAATGAATGACGGTGGACAAACATGATGCAGAGGAACCATTTTATCCAACACTGTCAAGCTGCAAGTGAATGTTTCTGTAATGCCAGATTAAAATAATAATAGAAAATTTTTTTTATAGAGCCAAGTTTACAAAAATAAAACCTTTAGCACTTGATAAGGTATTGTTATTTTATTATAAGAGAATTCAATTAGATATTTAATTTATCATATTTAATAATTATTTATGGTATTCACTTTTTTCTACTAATAACATCAAATAGATTTTTTAGAGCCAAGTTGAAATTAAAACTTTTAGCACGGTATTGTTATTTTCAAGTTTGTATTGTAGAGGAGTACTATATTATACCTTGAAAACAATATAACATCAACAATGTTCTGTGATGATCACGCATCACGTTCTGCGATCATCAGACCACGAGGGACTGCATATTTAATATCCTTTCAGTATCTCTGAAGTTCACTGACAGCTTATACTTTCCCCAACAAATTCATTTTTTTTTTATGACAAGTTTGTAATAACAGATCTAGCCTATTTAAGATATTGCTATCAACTATCAAATAACGGAATGAGGTAGGAAATTTGCATTAAAAGGCAATAAATTAAGAAAAGATTGGAATCACTTTGGTAATACAATACTTGTTTATTCTATAGATAAAGTATCGTGAAATGTAATATTGCTGAAATGTAAGGAGATTTAAGATCCTAGGCCGATATGGTATGTTTGATGGACAGTACAAAGGGAAGGATTAAATGAAAAAGTGATATAAAGAAAAATGAATAATCTTAGAGAAAGAGTTTGAACACATGTTGGGTGTCAACAAGCAAGGACTAGTAGAGTGGTCAACTTAAAGTAAGACAACTGAACCAAAACTCACAAATATTTAAATAATTATGAATGGAAAAGGAACATGGATGCCATATTTTTTAACTCACTTACAAATTGGTACTACATACCTCGGACACTCTCTTTCTATCTGTTTGTTTATTTTCTGATTACACTACACTATCACTTGACAAATCATTCTTATCACTTTCTGATGACAAATCATCCTTATCACTTTCTGATGACAAATCATTCTTATCACTTTCTGATAACAAATCATCACTACCCTTTTCTGATGACAAATCATCATCACTTTCTGATGACAAATCATCATTATCACTTTCTGATAACAAATCATCACTATCACTTTCTGATGACAAATCATCACTATAACTTTCTGATGACATCACTGTCATCACTATGACATCATCCTCAACACTTTTACTTACCTTGACAAACGTAAGATGCTGGTGACTCTCCTGGGTGTACACGTGCCGTGATGAAGACCACACGTTGGGACACTCCACTAGCAAGGTTTTCTGGCTTGGTAATTGTAAGTAAGTCTAATCTCCTTTGTTGCTATGACAAAAATAAATACAAATTATATATTCAAGTCAAATTTTAGCAACACCAATATTTCATTAATAATAAAAATGAAAAAAGTATTTTAATGTAAGCATTTGAATATTAATGATAATTTTTGTAAAATTACTGTTCTAAAAATATGAAAATAAAGTTTTTAAAATATGTACACACATTCTCTACTTATTATTAACGAAAATCATTAAAGAATAAGAGGCAATATGTTTTAACACTACAGTCAACCCCTATTCAGGGCACATCCACTTTGATGGGCCCAGAAAGAGTTCCCTCAATACTATACAGTAGTTAATAATTAATAATGGAATATTTTATTCTTTCTTAACATTTGTCCTTTTCGATTGGGACTTTTACCGTTGAGTATAGTTTTTCCGTTAAGTATTTATTTAACGGAGTATTTTGAGCGTTGAGATTGTTCTTAACGAAAAACCTTGCATTTGTTAGTGTTTATATTTGAATTATTTTCTGTTGAGCACAATCCATTTAAAATTCGAATACAACAAGTACTCACATTTTTGAGGAATGTTCCCAATCGAATACAACAATTGCATTGTTATTTAAAAAGAATCTACCTACAACACTAAAACATATAAGTTCTCTCTGAAAATAATCAAGCCGTCTTTTTTCTATTGCTCCTAAGTATGTCTGTAATCTGGTGTACGAGTATGGGAACGAATATGAAAATTGATATGTGTCGTCATCTCGGTCGAAGCAAAATGCAAACGACATTACATAATTTTTCCGGTGTTCAGGACATTTGTAATAGTATACATTCTTTGACGGGATTCTTTGCCTACAAAGCAGAAATAAAATAGCATTTTAATGGTTATATTTTGATGACAGTAATAATAATAATAATAACCACGGTGAAACGAGAGAATATTATGATTAAATGTTACTTAAGTTCTGTCTACACTATCAAACTTTATGTGACAAAAAAAAAGTGATGTGCCCATATATGGACGTGATGATGTCATACCACTACCATATTTGAGCACATCACACTTTTTTGATAGTGTAGACAGAGCATTAGACATTTAAAATTAGTATTACCATCGTGGTCTTGATGTTGACTTTACAACTGGAGTCATACCATCTCTATATAAACTTTTTGTTTTACTAAAATTTACGACGTTAAATATAACTCTCTGTAAAAAAAGATACAGTAATAGTCATTGTGAAGATGATACCAAAACAAAAATACATATTATCTTTCATGTTACAAAAATTATTATTTTAAATTGTATCAATTATATCATATTTAACACAAATTACAAGAAATTATATAATTTCATAAATACATCTTCTTTTGAGAGTGAGAGAAACCTATTGTAGGTAAGCTAGACATAAAATAGACTTTCAAATTGTATAACAATTATAAAACGCATGCTTCCTTAAAGTATCATTTTACTCTTGTTTATAAAATAAAAATTAAATTACTGTCATCTTTTGTCTCAACTCTATAAACTGTACCAATTTATAAGACTCAATTAAGTTTATAAAGAGTTATCTAATTCCATCATAATTGTAATAAATTCTTGTTCTATCAAAAAAATTAAATTAAATTTACTCATTCATACCTGATCTTGTTTGACATTTTCTACGGTAAAATTAAACCAGACACGAAACCTTACATTACACGTGTCCGGTCGAATAAACAAGTCATACTCATATTCAGTTACATAGTCTGCACGGCCAAGGTTTCCTACAAGATATTTGAAGAAAAAAAATAAATTGGTTTAGATAAAATAAAGTACAATTTCTATAGAATTATGATATAAAATATAGTAATTTGTGACAAATAGCAATGTAGTAAGACTGTAAAACATAAACTTTCTTTAACTGGTCAAATATTTTTCTAAGAATAAAAATGCTGTGTTGTTCCCATCTCCATCAAACCCACCACTCCAACTTTTTTAAATACATCACTTGGATGGTTTATAATGTTGTTCATCTAATTTATAATGCCAAAATGTTTGACAACTTCTACAAAAAAAAATTCTAAATTGCAAATGTTTATTATGCTATGTAAAAAATTGAATCAAACATAGTGTACTCAATTAATTTTGAGATACTTAAGTGACAGTGTTACAATAATTAATACCTACCACATTCAAAACATGCATCAAATATAAGATGACCCTTCCTAGGCTTTCCTACATAACCTGGAGGTACAACAGCAAACTTGTTTACGTTGCCAACTACAGAATCCTCACTGCTACTGTCACTACCTGCTGATGAAACAATGTATGATTAATCATTTAAAATAATCAAATAAATTACATATGGGAAGTGGTTTTGATTTTAATAAAAGTTGGCAAACGATCAACACAAAAACTTTATAATAAAGTAGGGCCTGGCCTATTATTAAGGCCAAGGCCCAAGCTAGGCTATCTAGCTTCTAGAAGAGTAGGCTACTTACCTAGCCTGTCCAGAGTAGTACGTTATAATATTATTAATAATTAATAGATTAGGCTAGCTCTAGGCCTAGGCCTAGCTAGCTATATAAGGCCTAGAGGCCTAGTACTAACTAGGCTAGTCTACTGCTGGGCTAGAGAAGGTCAGGCTAGAATTCTGTCTGGTGTCTTGGAGCAAAAGGGATATATCACCGGAGTATGGTCGAAGCGGCCGCCAACCAATCACCTAGGCCTAGCCTAGATACACCGAGCAGGCAGCGGCGGAGCGTGGCCGGCAGAGAGTGAATCCACAAACACTCCACACAGCTCCTAGAGGCTAGCGTCCCGTTGCTAGGGAGCATTAAATGATTTTTTAAACCTTAATCAAGAAGAGACATATATTATTTTTGTTGTTACAATGTCCTTTACATCATACAAAGGGTTAAATGTCATTTTGTGCTTTATAATTGTTATAAAGACAGTAAAATGTCTCTTCATAATAATACTCACCCGATTCTGGCTTCTTATCCGCCATATTTTTCGCTCCTGTTTACACATTGATGATGTTGTTATTTACCCGGTGGCGGTGCAAATAGTATTTCATTACATTTACATTACATTTAGAAAGTATGTACAGGATAATAGTAACTTCAAGAGTCAGCGGTCCGACATATAATTAATGTAATTATAGTATTCAGTAAGAGGAACAATAGACTATTAACATTTTCTTTAATAAATAATAGTTATAATGGTAATAAATCTCTGTTATTGTCTTTTTTATGTTTTTATCCAGTCTTCAGTTTCGATTTTTTGTTTACGTTAGGTTAACTTATATTTTTTTCTTCCGACACCTGATACCAGAGTATAAAGCCTAAAGGGACTGCTATAGAAAGCTACGGCTTTTAAAACAGGTCAATCAATCAATTGGTGTTAAACTGGTAAATATGTGATTAATTAAATTGAACAAAACTTGTTTACAATATTGTAATATTGTTTTAAAATGTATTCGTTTACTCTGTAAAAGGTTAAAGCACGAGCGGACATTGTCATTTCAAAGTACATTCACATTAATTTGTATATTAGTATTAATAAATACAACATCCATTAAGTCTCTTTGTTATATGATTATGATAAGAGTGTGGGATTCTGGTGCCAGTAAGTGTAAACAATAGACGTATGTGTATTAAACCTATAAGGATTAACACAAATTAAACATGATTTACTACATAACTGTCTTCACTATTTATAATTTAAAGTTTAAAAACGGATTATGGAAATGGATGTGATGAAACATTATATTGCGTTGTCTGTTGTTTGGACTTGCTTGCTTGCTTGCCCCTCGTTTCTAAAACGAATGAATAAATTATAAATTATTTGCTTATTCTAATAATTATTATTTTAAAGGTTTTATGTTTATACTTGTTCTATCATGATGCACACGAACACGTTCCATGAAGTTTTTTTTATTCGTTATAAAAAAATAGAAAAATACTTGACAACATTGTTATATCCATAACATGCACACAAACACTGTACCACCGGACCAAAATTTGTTTCCTCTCTCTCTCCCCTAATGACTACCAAACTTCATTTCATAGGATCTTTCAATTTACATGTAAATTCAAAGTTCAAAGTTTAAAAAACATTTATTTGTTCAACAATGGCATATTTTTTAACAGTATAATAGGTGTGTACATTTTTAAAATGAAAACATATTAATAAGCCATCATTTGGGGTCTTCTCTATAAGAAATCAAGTTTCTTGTCTCGAGAAAGACCCCAGAAACAATACACATACATATAAACTAATACAATTTACTACTTAAAATAATAAATAAAAACAAAAACGATGAAATAAAAATAAATACTTTCAGTGTAATACAATCATAATAATATTAAAATTAGTATAAAGAAATAAGATATTTTTTTAAATTTTTACGTATAAAGAGATTTAAAATGCTTTAGTTTGTCATCAATATCATTCCAGATTCGCGGTCCTGAATTGAATAGCATCTCTATAAAATATAATTTAAAATTGATTAAAATTAATATTTTACATAACAATAACAGATGTACTTCAATACATTTTTTACAACTTATTGTTTTGATCAAAAATGTTACCGTAACCTAAACCAATTGAAAATAGGTATAGTATATGCCTAATTAAACAAGGCCATATAAATGGCTGCAGTCGCATGATTTGAGTTAGTGTCTACCGACCGACCGACCAATCAACCGACTGACCGACTAACCGACCGACCGACATAGTGAGCTGTAGAGTCGACCATGGTATTATAGAATGACGAATGAGACTCAGTATAGTGTAAACCTATTTAGTTATTTATTTTATCGTTTTCATAATTAATAGTTATATTTTGTAATTCAAAAATGTTTTAAAATGTGGTCACATAATTATTATTATACAAATGCGATCTGATCGAGAATGAGTGTTCCGTTATCAGATCAAGTATACGACCGTCGTAGAAATAGCATGTGATTGAATACAAATACTGTTATAGCCCCCTCTATAGTTTAAAAAAGTTTTTTGCACATGGTCACTCGGCGGTGTGGTACACAGTATAACAAATAAATAATAACATTAATAACAACATAATAACATTAATAATCAATAATAGGACAACATTAATTTTTTTTTCGGGTGCAAACATTATTCACTTAGCATACTGTATACACATTGCTAACATTTTATGTTGTTTATGTTGATGAATGCATTCTGTGATATCAATGATTTTATGTCGTGCGCCCTCTATATTATTGTAAATCTCGTAAACTTTTTGTATGGTATCGCTGTACAGTTACTAGGCCGCCTATAGAAAAAAAAAATGTTTATTCGGAAACTGTTATATTCTATTATATAGATTATTTGTACAAATATTTCTAACTTACCTTACCTATATTATGTTGCATCATACAAGGAGCAATTTTAATCGAATTTCTTTTGTGAGTGTGGGCGCGGGTGGATCAATCAAAATAGCCCTACTAGACTACACAGTATCTTGCCTATATAAATGTTTTTAAACTAAAAGTAAAAGTGAATCATTTTTTTCCTGTTCAAACATCTTTATTACTAATTTGTATTCATAATCACCATCACATCACTATGTGTGCTTTTTATCAAATATTTTATATCTAAAATCAAATCCCACACACTTGTCATCCATGTCCATTCAAACATCAAAGATAATGTTTATTAAAATAATGGCTTTCACCATTACATACCACCATCTTGTTCCACACTTTTAGTATCGACATACATTTACATCTAAAAGTGTCTGGCATGCTTAAAAGTATGGAATCAAAATACGGCTGTATAAAATGGAAGTTTGAAAAGTGTCCGCGGGCACAACTCAGTCCATCATGACGTCACGATCCAACCGTCTGTCAATCAACTATATATTACGCGCACGCGTTTCACTTCCAGGTGGGTCTTTCAGTTGGCTGGAGGTAGGTTACAGCAGCCTGACTCACACGATGAAATCGGAAATGATTATTTGACTAACAACATAAAAACAGTAAAACTGATTTCGTTTACAAGCTGATGTGATACTTTGAATAAATATTGAATTAATGTATTAGCATTACACTGTAGTAATACTCGATGTAACAACATAATACAATATAGGATCGGAGTAGGTCTAGTACTAGTAGGGGGAAGATCCGGGATCAAAATAAGTTATATAATAATTTAGCTGTCAATCGGTAGGGATGCGCCCCTACCACCCTTCATCAGGCGCCCCTAAAGGATTTGGTGTATGTAGTATCATACCATAGTGGTACAGATCAGATACCTGGTTACTTAGTGACTGAGCTCTGGTGGTGGTGGGGGTGATTGGGGTACCGATTTTTGTCACTAACGTTGGCGGCATACATGATATAATGGAAGTTGTATAGGAAAAGCTGAGTATAGTTTGTGGTGACTGGTGATTGTGTGTTGCTGGTTTTTACCGAATAGGGTGCATGTGGCTATGATAAGAAATAATATGTAAAATGATGAGTGATGAAAATAATATTGAAAATGATAGTTAATATAGGTATGGTGGCGAGGTTTTACGAATATCATGCTAACTAATTATCTGTATCAAAAGTTCTAAAAATATAAGAAAAATTTACCAACTTAATATTCGTGACAATTCGGTGTGCGCGTCAGTGAACAAATTGAGAACGCAATTCAAGTAGGCCGATGTAACAAATATAAAGAAGTAACAAAACATAGTGAAAAACTATAATGAATTGTTCAGCTGCAAATAATGTTACTAATCTTGATTTGTCTGTTGTAACGCCGCTGCTATTTGTTAAATGTTTTCGCCGGGTAAAGCTTGTTAGTCGTAAATGGAAGGTATTTTTGTGAATTTTACAGGTGTATTTTCACGACGTATCGTATGCCTTATACATGACATTTAGCTTTTGTTGTTACGCATAGATTTCAAGTTATTTCCGTAAAATAGGATTTCAACAAATTTATGAATTACATTCACTAGTAGTAGTATTCTATACCAGAGATAGAATGATATCAATAGCAAAAATGAATTCTGTCGGATAGCTAAAAAAAGTGAGATCACCGACTTTAGACGGATTACGCTGTCGATGGTATTAAACCGCAAGAATCCCATTTGGACTTACAATCATAACACTATAATTTCCAAAATAATATATATATATATATATATATAAAATATTAATTAAAGATATTAATAATTATGGGTATAATCATTTTATTTGAATAATATGAGTTTGTAAAAGATGTTTTTTAATGAAAACTGATTGGACTACTTTAGTACGCTAGCAATCGTTGTTGAGTGAGACTATATAAAAGGTAGACAATGTCACTGATTTTACCATTCATTTTATTTAACAGTACGTTGTTTGGTGTGAGGTTCTTGATCATTCTCTCTCTTACAACTTAGTGCATCAGTTTCACTACACATATTTATCAAGAAGATATACCTTAGCACTGTTTGCGTTATTATTTTGGTTTTTACTTTTTTATTTCTTTAAGTACCTGCAATTTATGGTATATTTATTCGATTCTGTTTGAGAGAGAAGTGATTTTATCAAAACCGGCAAATTGAACTTGCAGTTGATTCTTCGTCGACGAGCAGATTGATTTTTGAATTTTCGCAATAAAAAATAAATATCTATATATTATAAAATTCTAAATTCGAATTTCCGTATTTGTTTGGAGATAGCCTAAATCAACTTTACGAATTCTAACAACAAGATGGTAAGTACAAATTCTTTTTGAAATTTGCATTTTACTTTGTACATTTGAACTATTCTTGACTCACCGGGTTCGTGGACGACTACTTTTCTTGCTTGGTTTGTTATTCTTATTATAATCTTATTCTTAGTTACTAATTCAGATGGTTAAACACGAAGACATGCTTTAGGTAGGATAGATTTTTATTTAGAAAATGAATAGGCATAGCCTAGGCCCTAGTTACGAAAATATTAACAGTGTAGGCTACGATGTGATCCACCCCCACATCATACACTTGAGGAGGATAGCTCGAACGACTTGCGACATTTGTAGTTGTGCTGTTATGTAGTAGGCTAGGCCTTTGCCTACGCATTACTCTTGTTTCATTATTCTTAATGTATTGTTTTAATTTAGGATATTTTTCAAAGCGATGTTATAATATGTATGTAAGAGTAAAAGTAAGACAAAGGAAGAATTTAGGTGGAGAACATTCATTCCGATCCCTCCTCACTCTGCTCATGCATGACCGGTGTTTTGTTTGGTCGCGTGCCGTCGGTAATCTCATGCACTAGGCCTACGCCTATAAAATACTTTCGTGTTTACTGTATATATTAAATCTGAATGAATATTCGTACTTATTTGTAGTTCTTTACTAACGTTTTGTCAACTATTAGCAACCTTTTTTTTTATGGCAGACAAAACATGCCGCAGCCTGCCTGGACTAGAAAGTAGAGTTGGTGTAGTTTCTGCTCATGCATGCTAGACATGGCATTCGATTTTGTCTGGGAAAAACGCGCGCGAGATGTGTTAGTGGGTTGTCCCCAGATGGGCGCGTGTTTATTTTTAGCATAATTCAGTGCCGCTCTCCAAAAAGGGGAGGTACAGCTGTAACATTAATAGGCTAGGTGAGCTTTCAATCAAGTAGAAAAGTTCAAATTGAATGTCTGATTTGTCATTTAGGTTGGATAGATCACGTCAAGCATAATTAGTCGTCTGGTAGTACAGTAGGCTGCTTATTTTTTAGTATTGATTGACTAAAAAGTTTTGGATTGACAATCATCATGGATTTTTTTGAGGTGTGCTTTTTTATCATTTTGATTTCAAATTTACCTTGGCCAGGCCCTAATACAGCATGATAAATAGATGGTTAGGCCTAGGCTATAACCTAGGGTACTGCAGTTAGGCCTAAGCCTAGTAACCTTTTTTATAATTATAATATTAATAATGACGTGCATGCATGAATTACAATTTAGGCTTTCTTCAAGTTCTAGCTAGCTAATAATAGGCCTAGGAGGTATACAGACAAAACCTTTTATTTTTATAAAATAATGTCATCAATATAGGTCCAAGTTTCTTTATCTGAATACTTGGCAAAACCAATAAATGAATTACTTTCTTTAAGGAATCTTATTATCCCAGAACATCTGCCCTATCTAGGGTAATTTCCTTTCAGTTGTATTTGTGTATTGTGTCTGCAAACAATGAGCCTGCATGAATTAAGAATTTAATTCAGTAGTGATAAAGCTAGCACTTTAATTGTAAACACTTGTTCTATATTGTTAATGCTGTTTGCATATAAATAACTATTTTAATGTAGGCCTAGACCAATTAGTATTATCAATGTTGGGATTCTAAATTTATTGTGGACTTTCAGAGGGTCTCTGCTTGTTGTTCAGGTGATTTATTTTGGACCCTGGATATAAATTATAACACTTTCACAGTACGCACATGGCTAACTTGTAAACAGCTTAAAAATGTGGGAATTCAAGCTCATGAGCTGACCATTCAAGTCTGGACAAAATATAGTAGTGATAGCCTAAACTTATTAATATTTACAATCCTTAAAATTAAAAAAATATATAAATTTAGAATAAATATTTTCTATGTGAATCATGAATGCAGTAAACAATGTGGTTTGGAAATTTTGTTTTTGTTTTTTTACATTTTAGTCCTCCTAATCTGAAAGAAAAATAAATTGAAAAATAATTTTAAGTTAAAATTTATTTTGTAATGTTGTAATTGTTCAAAGAGTTGGTCTTTAACTTGTATTCTTAATCTCGGAATTTCTACATCTAAATCTGACTTGCGCTGTCTGCATTTTTAATAGTGAATTTGAATTATTTCGATCCAAGAATCACTCTTAAATGAAAGTAGGTCATTATTGAAACATACACTAGCACAGTAGTAGCCACGCAAGCAGCATGCCATGTTCGCCGCCGCTCACTGTCCAATGTTTCATCTCACATCAATCTGCAAGTTGTAGAATGATTACAACGGTAGAAGCAATTTCTTGTAATTTTCTAAAGGAGCTGCTCAGATGTAAAATGGCTAATTGATGGCTGTGCATGCATTCAAACGACCTTCTGTCAACTATTATCCTCGGGCATTCAAAACCTCAATATCTGCGTCACAAATTATAATATTTTAGGAGTTAAATCTTGAAAACTAAACGTGAACCTTGTTTCAGGCATTACTAATGCATTTTCTATATAATTTTATTCATGATGTATTAATATTATCCTAATAACTATGAATATTGTATATCTGTTTAAAATGGTAATTGTATTTTAAATTTAATTTAAATTAAAATATATTTTCCTTTGTGCCACACTGCCAGTTTGAGTCAAAATCTGCCTTAATATTACTACTGTATGGGTTAGTAAAAAACTGGCCTGTTAGGAATAGCTAACTACTACTAGTAGTCAAATCTTAGTCTTACAGAAAGCCTGTATTCAATTTTTTTTTCTTCAAATGGAATTCTGTATGTAGTTTCAAGCATTGTGGAGATATTCTTTATTGTTGGATATAAAATAGAGTTGAGAATTTAATTGTGAAAGAAACGAAACAAGATTAGTCTGAACCATGATTTTAATTGACAGCAGTATATTGTGTGTGTTCATTAAAACAAAGCAAAAATTGCGTCCAGAATATAAATGGGCTTTGTTCAGCTGCTGCAGCCTATAATGCAGTTTCAGACTACAACCTCTTAAAATGATATTACAAACCCATTTGGCATAATGGAACTTCCCTAGAAGAAGAGCAAGCTCTAAGGAATAGAGGTTTTCAGTATTCAGAATGAATTTCTATAATCAAATAAGTCTGTATTATGCTAATATAGCAGTAGGTTTCTTACTACACATTGTACTGTACATTAAGCTTCAATTTTTTTTTATAAATTGATTATGACTGATCTGCATAGTTATATACATCAAGAAAATGTAAAAGGATTTATGGTTTACGTATAGGCTAGATGTTTTGTATATTAATATTAAATTTTCATTTTTATTAGCTACAGAAAAAGGGGGTCTAAACTATAAACACTACCACCATATTATATACCTACATGTTCTTGTTTTTATACTAAAAAACAAAAATGCATAATTTTTTTGCAGACTACTATGGATAGCCAAATTAATGGAATGATTTGCCAACAAAAACCAAATCCCACCATGCAACAGTGCGAAGAGGATGGATCGCGGACTAATATAATCGTGAACTACCTGCCGCAATCATTAACACAAGAGGAGCTACGATCGTTGTTTAGCAGTATTGGCGAGATTGAAAGCTGCAAACTCATCCGAGACAAAGTTTCTGGTATGTTAACCCTCTTTCTAAACTATTCCAAAATGCCCAAATATGGTAGTGATATGACATCATCATGTCCATATATGGGCACATCACATTTTGTTGTCACAACAAATTTGATAGTGTAACCAGAGCTTTAGAATAATATCCGTATCTTCAGGTGTATTAAACTGGTCGCTTACAATCTCCTAATAAATCTTGTAAAAATAAATACATTTGTTTTTATTTCCCCTTTAATTTTCATCTTTGCTCCCCATACAATAGATGTTGACCATAAATAAATAAATTTGGATTTTATTTTCCCCCAATTTTCTTCTTTGCTCCCCATACAATGAGGTTGACCATAAATAAATTTGGATTTTATTTTCCCCCTAATTGTCTTCTTTGCTCCCCATGTATTAGATGTTAACCATAAATAAATTTGGATTTTCTTCTTTGCACCCCATACAATGATGTTGCCCATAAATAAATAAATTTGGATTTTATTCCCCGCAAATTGTCATCTTTGCCCAACCACTCCCCCACCTCCCCCCACCCATAAAATAGATAAATAAATAAATTTGGATTTTATTTACCTCTAATTTTCATCTTTGCTCCCCATACAATAGATGTTTAACATAAATAAATTAGGATTTTATTACCCCCCTCCTCTAATTTTCATCTTTTCTCCCCATACAATAGATGTTTACCACAAATAAATTCGGATTTCATTCTCTTCCCCCCACCCCCTAATTTTCTTCTTTGCTCCCCATACAATAGATAGTTGACCATAAACCCATAGTGTCAATTAATTTCATCTACCAATGTTAAACAGTGTATCTTTTCATAATATGTAACTTAATCTTCTTTGTCACGGTTTTGAATGCAAACCCAACAATATGAATCAATAACAATAAAAGCAGCATTATAAACACACAAATTAACCTCAAAGTAAATTTGCATTTTGCCTGAAATACTATTACTGAATACTGTAATTATGATTACATTTTTAGACATGTTTTCAAAATAATTTTTCAAGTGAATTAAAAGTAAAACTATGATATAAATTCATTTTTCTCAAGTAATGTACTTTTCGCAACAATTAAACCGTGGTTTGATGGTTTCGTAAAAAGGTCATAGTAATAGTCTGGATTTAAAGACTAGAATTGGCATGGTTTATATTCATCTGAACTATCCACGATGAAGAATCTTTTTGTTGAAAGCATTAAAATACAATTTGGTATAAAGTAGATATTAAATCCACCAAATACAGGCAAATAATACAGTAAATTAGTAAATTGTTTTAACATCTTGGCAAACAAAAAACCAGTTAATGGATGGTGATTATTCTGATCCATTGAACGTCATGTAGCATATTTTAAACTGCTTTACATGGTGAAGATGTGGTTGATGTTACAATATATGCTTTTGTCATGTTTGGTTTTTATTGCTTTATTGTTGTCTATAGTACAGACCTCTTCTTATTAAGGTGTGACTGCTAACAATTACTGTACTGTGTGGCTTCCTATCTGTAATACTTTGTCCAATATTTTTTTATTGATGGTAATAATTAGGGTTTTTTTTTTCTTTGTTTACTTGAAGTGAAATATTGATATTTTAAAAGGTGTAATGTGATGTATGTAGATGGAAATAATGAAAAATGTTTATGTACATTAAATTAATTACAATAAAATTAAATGTTTTAATAGTTAATATTAAATTGTTTAAAGATAATTAAGTACAGATTACTATAAATTCAGATATTATTATTAGTATTAATGAATATTGTTTTATTTAATTAATTACAATAAAATAATACATAATCTATTAAATTGTATAAAAATTAATTACAGATTGCTATAAGTTCTGATATTATTATTAGTAGTAATGAATATTTACAATACACCTTTGATTTGTTTAATATTATTAATGATATTTAAAAATGCATCATTACAAGGCATTAAATGAATGCTAGGTAGTATTTGGTATAAAATATTACCACCTAAGACCTTGTTCAGTAACAAAACCCTTTCTGACAACCTCGTTAAAATAAATTAATTGCTTAGTATAATTTACATTTAGAAATGAATAGAATTAATATTTAAAATAAAACACATGAATGAATGTCAGCGACATAGTTAAAATAGAAATTGTTGTTTTAGAAAATGCTTATTATAAATTATACTTAGTAATGAATATAATTAATATTAATATATTTATATAGATAGTTCTTGCCGGTGACATAGTTAAAATAGAAATTGTCTTTAAATTTATCCAAAGCAATCGTCACCTAAACTAATTATAATATTTGACCTTTAGAGTCTTCATTATTTTGTATTGTGTGGATTTGATTCATCGTCTTTGTGCATCTGTGTTACTAGGAATAACAAAAATAGCCAAGCATCATTATGTCACGATCACCAATCATCTATGTCTTGGGTAGCAGAATAATTAACAAACGATGACATGATACAATGCTTTAATTAACCAATTTAAACTGATTGATGATCACTTTTTCCAAGTCCCATCGAATCCATCCACTTACATTGTATGTCTATAACTGTTATGGTAAAATTAACATACATGAATCTATAATTAAGAGGTGATATCTTATAGCGCATATAAAATAAACTTACCCCGATGACAAGATGAATCATGAAGCTAGGAAAACATTTTTTTTAAATTACACAATTTTGACATACCATCATAAAATTCATAGAGAATTTGGTATAAAATATCTACCTAGCCGTATGTTAATAATGCATATGAAATATGTTTGCTGCATAATTTGAGAGAACGGAAATTATGAATTCAGCCCAAGGTCATGTAATTCTTAATAGAAGCTTAAAGTTGTACGACTTGGCTTTTTTATTATAATATACAATTTATACACATTTAAGAATGTGCGTGTTAAAATAAATAAAAGGTAAAATTAGTACAGTAATAGGTTTGTTTACAGGATTCATTTTCTTTTTTATATTACGTAACGCAAAAAAAAAAAATACTCCCATGTAAATATCCATCCTGCTTGGAATGAAATTAGGTTCCATGAAAGCTCGCCTTAAGCTCTGTCTCACACTAGTTTGACAAAAAAAGTGTGATGTGCCTAAATATGGTAGTGATATGGCCCAAATATGGTATTGGTATGACATGTCCATATATGGGCACATCACATTTTTTGTCACATAAAGTTTAATAGTGTAGACAGAGCTTTATAAATGCGGTTTATAGATCCCTAGATCCCATTCTCAGTCAACATTAAAATAGGTGGGATTTTTAATGCCAGGGTTACCAAGTTGCCAACACACATTGAGATACACATAATCTTCCTTCATATCTAAAATTAGGTTGTTTTATTTAGCACATGTTTCTATAGATCAGTTGAACTTTGAACTTGCTAAAGTACATTCGGCAATCAATGATAATTAGTATACATGTGAAAATTCTAAGTACTTTTTTAGATCATTAATTGGTTGGCGGTAAATTAAACTTGTTCACGAGAAAGAAACCCCTAAATAAATAGTGAATGTTTCTATATTGGACATCGTTAAATGGTTCGTTGAAAGAAACCAATATCGTGTTTTGCATCTCCATTCAATATTCTGTAATAAAATATAATTTTATAATATAACCTCGGCCATACAAATACAAATGCTGCACTAACAATAATACAAATCAATAAGTATCATATATGTAATGTACAATATAACTTGCATTTTATATATTAAATTTTGTGCAAAAACATCCACTTGAACGGAAATGTTTTTATTATAATGCATTTATATAAAAAAAAATACATGCCACGACTGAACAGCATAACTAACCATTCGGAGTAGTAATGGATATTGGCTAGATTATTGCCATAGAAACCGTATTCTTGTGTATGCATCGAATAAACATAAGCAAACGTTTTCTTATTAAAATTAGCAATGGCTTTTAGACGTCCATTATTAGAAAGATGAAATGTTTCTCTTATCTAATAATGCTATGTCACATTATATACATTTTTTTTTATCTTTCTAAATACAACGGCAACATTCAAACATAATTAGTTGCTACCATAAATAACATTTTAAAATAGGTAATATTATATTATGTTATTATATCATGTACCTGCCTTGCTTAGCTAGGTAATTGCCAAATTTTTGGGACTACTATATTGATTGTACATTATTATATAATATTTTTTAAATTGCTAGTTCAGTATTCAAATAGCAGATACATATTATTAATAAATCAAATATTATTTATAAACATTGATTGATATTAAAAGCAAAACATCATTACTTATTATTTTGAATTTTAAAATAAAAAGCGGCATGGATTTCTGCTACTTTGTATATAATTTTCAAATGACCTACATGAGACAGCCATGTCATTGGCAGCCAATAACATGGTCCCAATTGTCCAATTACTTGTACATGCCTGATACAATTGGTCGTGTGCCACTGCTTACTTATGAACAGCAGATACCACTCAGTCTGCCTATTTCTAGTGTTGAATTACCTCTGTGTGATTTACTACTCTGCCTTCTGTCAGTTAAAAATGGCTGGATGGAATTTGGAGATGCCCACATTCTAATGAGCTCTGCTTTTATTGACATTTTGAATGCAAAAACAAAGGATAAATTTGACTTTTATTAGAATATTTTTGTAACTATTATGTCGTATAAAAATATTTATAATACATTATTTATTTAAACCACCATGGGTTTATTCATCTGGTTTCTTAAATTATAAAATCTATTGAATTTTTTTAGAAATTGAATAACCCATGAAATTTGTATCTAATTTTGTAACCAGTATTATTGTGGTTACTCTTTTTCTATCCAGGGTTCTCCTACTACTTATTGATACAACTTTGTACACTATGGTAGGCCTACTGTATTCAGTCATGGCTTTTGTTGATAACAAAGAACAATTGAGGAAGTCCTGGTTCCTGATAAGACATGCAATACCATCATGTTTTATAATTGCAGTTTTCCTTCCTAAAAACATCATAAGTGTGTAAATTTCTCATCACATTAATCTTGGGGTTTCTCACTGTTATATTAATAGCATAATCTTGTATTTGCTATAATATTTAATGTTATTAATGTTGTCATAACCATAGTAATGAATAAATTAATAATTTAAAAAAATAATGAAAATAGCTTAATTTTCTCCCCAAAAATATTTAAAAAAATATAAAATAGCATTATCTTAAATTTGCTATAATATTTAATGTTACAGTATAACAGTGCAACCATAGTAATGAATAAATTAATAATTTTAAAAAATAAAGGAAATTGCTTTAAAATATTTCAAAAAATAATAAAAAATATAAAATAGCATTATCTTGAATTTGTTATAATATTTAATGTTACAGTATTAATTTTATCATAACCATGAATAATGTAATGCAGATATATAGCACAATTTGTTTTAAAAAAATAAAGAAATAGCTTAATTTTCTTTATAAAAAATTCTACTCCAAAATAATAGACAGTAATTAACTTGTAAACACCTACTTATAACTTCAAACCCAATATATCACAGTGTCTTTACACAGACAGTGTTAACACTCAGTAGGTGGTGATTAGGCCACACTTGGGCCCATTGACTAGGATGTTAGTTAAACTATACCACAACACAAGCATGGCAGATGTTCAATCAACCAATTACCAATCCATTGTAAATTGGGACGTACATAAACATATTATATTTAAAGCCATTTAAATTCATGACCATTGTGGTCTTTGTTGAAAGTTTTATCTTTTGTTGTCCTGTGTTTGGAGGGAAATTGACTTTTTTTTTGTGTAATTAACTTCTTTTGTATAATTAAATGTGTTGATTATTCTTAATCACATTGTTTTGTTAGATTAAAAACCTAGATATTTGTATGGCTGTATGTCAATACATTATTTTAAATAATAGTTAATTGGGGTATATTTTGTATGGGCATATTATCCGACACAAAATGATTTATCATTGTTTCGCATTAAGAATGTGAACTGAGTATTTGCAACACATGGTATGATTAAGATATGAGTAAGAATATTTTTTTTATATGCACCAATAACGAACGATTGATGAAACAATTGTGGCATAAAAAATGACAGCAAAGTTGCGTAGAGTGGATTATATATGCTGATGTGTGGGGTGTAGAATTACCAATACTGTGTAATACGAGCAACTGGATCAATATCAATAGAACGCCTATTCGTCGTAGGCCTACACAAAATATTACTTTGGTTCTTGGTCAAAATGGGGTTTTCTTGAAGATTAATCCCATGACCCTATCTTGTGTTTTAGCACGTCTCGGAGGATTCGTCACACTTGGCTTGTCATAGGCTCTAGGCTTTTAAACACAGTCGAGAGAATAGCAATTTCACCTAGGTTAATTAACATAATTGTAGCGACTGATGCAGTAAGGAATATTATTAGATATGCATTCGAAATTACCCCAAGGAATTTTGAAGCCGTAAGAACAAACAAGTTTTGGTCATTTGAGAGTAATTCCGAATTATAAAACCATCGCATAAGAAGAGTAAATGTACACACTAGTGGACTAGAAAAGAAAATATGGAATAATCATATTAGTAAACCATCTAGTTATGATACGGACATAAAAAATATAAACATAGAATTATCAGCTGGAAATAGATACTACCGTGAAACTTTTGATAAATTCTTTATTTATCCATTGTCATCCGAAACAAAGGTCGGCAGTTATAATAGGAAAATAATATGTAATATAATAATGCATTTTTTTTTAAATTTAATTTTTACTTCTTTCACTTTACAACAATACTGCTATGCTATGGCTAATACAGTTGATCATTTTCTAAAAATATGATTTGAACTCGATAGTTATGCATAGCATCACTGAATGTAATTAATTTTGCACAATTAAGCTTTAATTAATGATTTATTTTTGCTTTGTGTGTCTACTGACACTTGGTTGTTTTGAGTTATGATTTGTAAGATAAGTTGAAACCTGCTAGACCTGTCAACGACAGACCAATGTATGAAAACAAGTATGCTATTGGTATCTGTAAAAAGTAGGTGACAAGACCTAGAGGTTATTTGCATAATGTAATATCCTCAAAAAGGACAAATGTGAAGTTTCGGTCATGATCAAGTCAATGATACAACTTTTATAGAATATGCTTAACCAGATTACCATGAAATTCTAGGTTCATACCTTGCATCCAGGCTGTACAACCTTTTGTTTGAAAAAAAGCGAGCACAGTTTCAGCAGAAGATTTCTCGGATTAAAGGGGTCATTTAAAAATGACCAGTTGAGTTTTTAACTAACGTGGCCAATTCTTTGTTATTAAACACCTAACAATTCTATTATGATTTTGCATTCTTTTATGATTTTGTATTAGTCGTTCATACTATTTGATTTTTTTCTTTGCTTATTTAACGTTGCATTCTTTCTTTTCCTTTGGTGTCCCCACAGGACAGAGTTTGGGGTACGGCTTTGTAAATTATATGAAGTCGGCCGACGCGGACAAGGCCGTAAAGACCTTAAACGCATTAAAACTTCAAGACAAGATGATAAAGGTAGGCAAAGGTCAAAGCTCGTATAAGGCAAAAATATTGTTCCTCAAAAACGCTCAAATTTTTCTCCAAGCAACCAAACTCCCAAACAAACAAAAAATCATTCCTGAATTGGCTTTTGTATTTACGTAAACAAAGCAATGCTTTCAATATCCAGTTATTCCCTATCCCATCTGCTTTTCATTTGTGCCCACTTTTTATATTCTTTTATATTTGTTGTATATTATTTTATTGATGTTATTATTTCATTACATATGATTTTGCTATGCTTGTGTGTTTGGTTTATCTTTGTGTGTACTAATAATAGTAGAACAAGTAAGTAATTATCATATTAAGGACATTGTATTGTAGGCAAGTCTCTACAACTTCCAAATTAGGGATGGAATTACAACAATTGTGACCGTGTTTAATATGTTGGTCAATATTAACTAACAATATGATATAGTAGATTTGTTGGTACATTTTGACCAGTGTTGAAAACAATTGTTTGAACATTCCATTAAACAAGACGTAATTCACTGTACCTACAAACCATTATTTTCAACGCAAGATTTACTAGCTAACCGTAAAGCATAAGTGCACCTGTTTCAGATATCCCCTGTTAGAGATTCATAATTATATTAATGTGGTAACATTTGTTATTTTGTAAGACATGAATCCATTACTCATTGTTGTGAGGCAGACGTCGTTTCTATTGTTCGTTGATGGACTGGGCTAGCTTTTAGCTGTGTAGTTGAATTAAGTGCTTCTTGTTGAAGAAGGCTGCTGCTCAAATATCCGTTTCTCTCCTAATAAAACAAAAATGAGGGTACATTTTATTATCGTGTTTCTATATTAGAAAAATCAATGTAGTGTTGAATACCCAATAGCGAAAGTTATAAAGAATATTAAATTTACCGTCTAATTTGCTAGAAAAATTATGTCTTTATTTTATTTTCATTTATAGATTAAAATTTATTAACGATAATTATTAATCCTTTGCTTAAGGATTAATATTATTAGTCACAAAGGATTGTTAATAATATAGAAATTAGAAAATGACGGTATAAGCTAAATTACAATAAATAATAGCTTAAATTATTATATTCCTACTATTTATGATTTTGTAAAAAAATTGATACTAGTATAATTTGTGAATATGATGCCTGTAATGAGTGTACAAATGTGGACAAGTTGTGTTTTGACACACACACATAAAGATGATATTTCAAGCACACACTTGGCATTTTGCATTGCGAGTGTGTCGTCGTCATTGTATACTAATGGGATGCAAACTAAATGATTATCATAGAATACATGCATCGCTGATCTCAACTGCCAAGGGCTCTGTATGACTGGTATACCACTAAAACGAAAGGTATAGCGTGAAAATACATTACCTACATACCTTCTGTCCGTCGTATACATCGGTACGCTAGAATCGATTTATAATCATAAGAAATTAAATGAAGAAGGTTTGACCTGGTTGCTATGACAACTGCAATCGTAAAATTGCATTAGTGTTTAAAGTAATGTTAAGAATATAGGACATTTTTATTGTGCATGTAATATTCATCGCTCAACTACCGATTTTGTAAATTCTTGTCTTGATGTTAACGATATGTAATTTGCATTTCTTATTTCTACATTTCACTTGCTGGTGTTTGAGACCATACATGTTGCTTTGCTCGAGTTGATCACATGTCTGAACCAATACCATTCTTTTTACAGGTTAGCTATGCGCGACCAAGCAGTCCTGCCATAAAAGATGCTAATCTATACATCAGTGGACTACCCAAGTCTTACGGACCGGAAGATTTGGAGAAACTGTTTCACCCCTTTGGACGGATCATTACGTTACGCCTGTTGACTGATCAGACAACAGGTAAGGGTGAGAACAACTCCCTTACTTCTTTTGGTAGGAACATCCAACTGCTATTAAACCATCTATTTCATGAGAAAAACATTTTTGCATATTAAACTGCAAATGAAATGTATTGCATTACAATCAAGATTTTAAAAATGATTGGTGACCAACATGGTCTCTTAAATTTTATTTATTTATTTAATCACACTCTTGTTTACAACAAGACCATCCAATTCTGGCTTATGAGTGAACAAATATATAAATTATAGCAATTAAAATAAACACGGATAAAAACAACAATAATGTATCCATTTTTATAATAATTATTTCTATGTAAAGCTTCCGATGTTCATATTTTTATATATATATAAGAGATTAATAAAATTATTCTGATTCCATTCACAAGGCCTATTCATAGAAATACATTTATAAGAAAATTAATATACAAAAATGAATTTGCCATGAATAAGATGGTTTGAAGTTTTTCCTTATTTTTATCACTAATTATAGTTTATAGAAATAGTAGAATGTAGAAACGCTACTAACATTAAACATGTATGTTTTTTATACGAATTAATTATTCATTTGAATAATCGCTTCTTTCTACATTGCTTGTTTCTTAGGTGCTAAAATTTATAATTACACATATTGTACCTTGTGTATTTCTGATTGTCTGATCTTAATTGATTAGTATACTGCTATTTACAATAAATATTTTACAAATAAATTGGTTGACTTTCATTGGAAATAACCTAAAACATGATTAATTTAATATTTAATGGCCAAATTTTGGCTAATTGAACCATGCTATACAAGCCAAAATATGCATGTTTATTACAAGCAAGATAGAAAAATGCTTTTTTACACATGTACTATGGTAAACAATTGCATGCACATATAGTACTTTGGAAATCGATGTAATCTCGGATTTTAAAAACATATATACTATTTAAAAACAAGAAAGACCATTATGTTGCCAGATGAATAAATATGATGAAGAACTATTAAATGTACAATAACTCTGCTCCCTGCCACCTTCATTCTGACTGGATACACTAGTATACATGGCTTTGCATACAATTATTTGCACAGATTTCTATGAGCAAACTTAAATTCAAAGAAAAAAAAAACCTAGAATATATACGAAAAATGAAATTGTACATTTTTGTTTTTGTTGAAGCAGGTTTACCCAGAGGTGTCGGTTTCGTAAGATACGACAGACGCACCGAAGCTGAAAATGCGATCGCAAAGTTACACAACACAATTCCAGTGAAGGGAACGGAACCGATAACGGTGAAATTCGCAAATAATCCATCGCAGAATCAACAGAAAATGCTGCTCCAACAGTGTGCGCTCACGCCGGCGGCCCTCAGTCAACTTAACATTTTATCGCCACCACGAACGAGAGGATACTCGCCAGGACCCATGCGACATTGTACACCTACCATCAGGTATGCGAACCTTGCTATTTTATTTTATGTACAATTATGAAATTAATATAAATATTAACCGATTATTTTTAAAATGGAATTAAAATAAATAAAATAGTAATTATTTTTAAATGGTTAATTTTACAATATGAATTATTTTCTGGCATGCTTGCATGAGGTACTGAATAGACATTTCTTTGTTTAACAATTTTAGAATAAACTTATGATAATGCCTAGACTGCATCAACAATTCATCTGTAATAATGTCCAAAACACAAGTTGAAATCTTTCACATGGGATTTGTCTTTCTAGCACGTTGTAGATGCTAGCATGTTATTTGTATAGATTTCAATTCAAATCTCTGTTTTATATGCATTTCTTAGATATAAAGCATAAATGTTGTATGATTTTTGTATATTGTGTTAATATTTGTATACTGTAGATATTAGTAACAAAATGAGGTATTATCTGTAAAGAACAGGATGAATATATGAATTACTCCATATTTTTTTAAAATCAATATTTTATTATTTACAAAGTTATTTATTGTAGTAATAATGCTTTTGGGTCATTTTTGTTAATAATGCAGTGTTGACATTCAAAATATTAAAAAAATTACTAAGTTTTTTGTGCTCACTCGCGCTCAAATAAGTGAGAAAGAAAATTATTACTAGATGCCTAAAAAGTACAGCTTTTACCAATATGAATCCTAAATCATCCACCAATTTGCATTCTGGCTTATTTGAGTGGGTACCATCATGGGCGTAAATAAATCTATGGTGAAAATGACCTGTTATATCTTTTACTTTTTCCAAGCATGATCTAGATACGTGTATACTTCAGTCGAACGTAACATCTATCTTTCTATTTTTTTTCATATAGCGTAAATTTATTTTTGAATGACTTGTTTGCTTTTTGCTGTGTGCTCAAGTTTGACATATCCTTTCACACCTTGTAACACAGTGGAGTTTTTTTTAATCCACCCATATATTATCAAGTAGTGAAATCTATGACTTTATGTGTATACCCCCTTCTAGGTTGAATCAACTTTCGAGTAAGATGTCGGGTATCATGGCAAAGCTCTTCCCTAAACAGTCGATGTGAGTATGACTGGTCAACGATAGTAGTCCGGTTTTCGTGACAACCATATTCGTCTGTGTTCAATGTTGTCCTACCTAACCACAGTTTTGTGCTGGATTCTCCACTAACTCACTGACTAGCCAAAAAAAGACAATTCTCAATTATAAAAAAAACGTAAGAATAATCTTTCATAGACTAGTCCGTTAGATGGTTGGATGGTTTCAGCTTTTGTATTTTTTCTGTGATTTTTGGAAATTTCTTTTTTCTGTTTTCTCAACTTTTTGGGGTGAAAGGATATTTCAATACTGTTATGTTTTAATTTGACATTCTTCTGTTTTAATGTTGCTTTTATTCTGTTTTCAGTTTTATTGCTATAGTCAGGAGAGGTTACACAGTTAATTTAACTGAACATTTCTATTTTGTTTTTAATAATTTGTTCTTTTTACATCAGTTACCACTAATTTTCTTACTTTTATTTACTCTCTTTGGAATTTCATCAGAACTTGAGCTGGAAATTTACAAAATAACATTTTACCAAAATTATTATTCTAAAGAAATTTAAAAACAAACATATTGTGGATTTCCCCAACAAGCCACACAACCACAAACTATATTATACAAATTTTAGAAAATAATTACAATTAATTATTATTTTATACATGTTTGGCAAATTTCTGTAGTGTCTTGCTCATTCTTGATTTTTCCAAATTGAGTTTTCATCTTATTAACTGTTTCCATCTTTTCTAGATGATTTCGTGTGGTTGCTGGTTTTCTGTTCTTCATTCAGTTTCAGATATTTTATTTTTCTAATTTTTACATACGTTTTTTTTTCTTGCACAATTTACCGAAGTAATTTGGTAACATTTGTTCATATTTGTAACTGCTTTGTTATTTTAACCATTTTGTATTGTATTTCACTTGTAATGCTTGTGTTATTTGACAGTATTCCCTTTTGATGTTCTTAATATTTCCAAGATATTCTTGGAATTAATAAACATCCTAATACTTATGTATCAATTGTTCTTAAAGTCAGATGTGTTGACATTTATGTTCTATTCTTTTGTAAAGGTATTCACCAATGGGCAACGACGTTCTTTCGGCAATGAATTTGCAAGCGATGACAAACAACGGCAACGGTTGGGTTATATTTGTCTATAATCTGATGCAGGATACAGAAGAGCAACTGCTGTACCAGTTGTTTGGCCCCTTCGGAGCAATAACCAGCGTCAAAGTCGTTCGGGACTTTGCGTCGCAGAAGTGCAAAGGCTATGGATTCGTAACAATGACAAATTATGAAGAAGCTTTGAGCGCGATTGCACACCTAAATGGATATTCCTTAGGAGGACGCATTCTACAAGTCTCATTTAAAAACAACAAGACGAAAATGTAAGGTAGACATTGAAATCCGACTCCCACCGGGGCAATACGCATCTTGTACGCGGGATGATCGCCAAACAACAATGTTTACGCCACGTGGCGTGCACGTCTAGTGTGCTGATGAGTTTCGTCATAAACGATGGCACTTTTTTTTGGTTAAGTTTATGTAATTAACTTTTATTAAGATAAATTTTTAAATTGTGCATGTTTTCTTTAATATTGGCCGACGAGTTATTATGATTGATTTAAGAAGATATAATTTAGAAAAAGGTTTTGCATGTGTTGTTATTTTCTTCAGTCTGTAAAAGTGTAATATTGTGTTGTGTTTAGGAAAATTGGACTGTATAATTGATTGATTTGTTTGGAATATTAACTTTGTATGTTTCTTTGGTATAATTTTAGTTTCCTTCTCTTTGTGCTAATTACCTAAAATCATTTATTTCTTTTAAAGAAGAAATGATTTTAAAATATCACCAAATTAGACGTGTCCTTATTTGCAAAATATTGCAGCTGCCAAAACACGAGGAAACTTTGTCGACTGAAAAAAATGATAATGTCAAATTAGATGATCTTCCCGACAACATGGTCAGCATGGGTGTAAGTAATGATGATGTAGTGGTCACAATGTATATAACACGTTTTCAAGTTAAAAATGTTAAAATTATTTCAAAATATTGAATATATTTATTGTTGCATCATACGTATTAGATGTTAATTCTTAAAAAATCTTGAATTCTTAATGGTTCTGTTATATTGTTATGTGAAGCTTGTTATATGTTTTGAGAATCTAAAAAATATAGAATATTAATTAATATAGTTATTTACAACACTCTATATGAAATGTATTTCTTTTTATCATATAGAATACTTCAAACAATTTATTTAAAATTGCACATAAAAATTTCATCTAGATGTTAAATCAATTCCCTTATTTAATTGTTAGTGCCACGTTTTGTGATTTTGTTATAGAAAAAGTTAACTGCTTTCATGTTGCTTTTAAAAAAGTTTTTTGAAAAGAAATTGTACAAAAGAGAAGAGCATTTTGTGCTGAAATATAGAAGAGAGTAAGTTGGGTGCAAAATCATGACAGTCTCCTTAGACTAAAAACCTATTTCTTTAAAATGCTAATTGATTTAAATATAAAAAAAACAAGAAAATGGAATATTTTGATATGCAGTAAGAATTCCATATTTTTTACTCGCCGCAGGCAAATTTATCACGTAAAAATGTAGAAATAGCAAGATGAAGGAATAAAGTTTTCTTTGCTTCTATGTTTAAGGTTAAAAAAACAAGCAGCACTTAAACAAAAGAGATTCTGCCATATAATGGTCAAAAGATTTTTAGTAACATTAGGGTGTGTATTTTACAGGGATATTTCTTAAAGATAATGGTATAACCATTTATTTAAACAAATTTTATCCCAATTTTTATGAGACAGGGATTTTGATGGCAATGCCAACCGATTTTACTCAACAAAGTTAGTGACCGTGCAAAGTTTTACAAATGTTTAACATCAATTAATTTTCCATTTTTGTATGGTGCAAGAGTTGAGTATAAAAAAAAGGAAGCCAAGGTCTTTCATATAATAACACACATTCCTTCAGAAGCAATTAGATATTTTAAAAATTATCAATGTGAGTAAGAGTGGGTAGGCTGAAAATACTAGTAACTTACTCAAATTTCATTGGAAAATAACAGCAAAATGATTGATTTTGGTGAGAAGTTATTATGATGAGCAAATTTTGTTTGAGGAAAATTTTTTTGCTACGTACGTATGTCCATTTGTACTTTTTGAATAAATGTGTCAAAAAGTCTGCAAAAATGAAAACACTTTTATTATTTGTCTTTGTGTTTTGTGTATGAACAATAGGGAACTTTCGATTTATGTTGGTCATCGGGATATAGCATGCGCACAATGAATGAACGTAACTAGTTACGGAAGCGCCTTATGGTCATAGCATGATTCCAGTGCCTGGTCCACTTGCTTCGGTAACATTTTGGATCCATATTGTATATTCGCTAAGAGCGTTCCTAACTTCCCGACTAAACTCAACAATACGCACACAGTTTTACATCGGAATTTATAAATTGATTGGTTGCAAACCATTTCCAAATTATTAACATAATCCTTGAAATGTTGCACATTCGTGCTAAATGTACGGACTTAATGTGAAGATTTAATGTGCGGACGTAATGAGCGGACTTAAATCACTTAGTCGTAATGACAAGGACGAACGTCTTCCTAAAGCAGGGATAAGGAGATCGAAACATCTAATAACACATAGCTCATAACATTAATTCTGGAATCTTCAATGTCTCTTCAATCTTTACTACTGTACTTAGTCTGCCAGAGTGAGTAATATATCGACCAATCGGAAAAGAGCTTGCCAGAAATTGCTGCAATTTCAAACAAAGACCATTTATTCTTTGTATCAAAATTTTTAAGTCTATTTTTTTCTTCAAATTATTGCAACAATTTAGTGGCTATCTTTTGTTATATTGTGGTAAAGAAGTACCTAATTATCACGACTGTCAATTAAGGAACATACAGGTATATTAGTCGTCAAACTTTGTATCTTATTGAAAAAATATCTAGGCCCAATAATAGGGAATTACGGCACAGGAGCACAGTAACTAAACGCCAACATATGAAATGCTATATCCTATATGTTATCCTCTGGATAAATTAGTAAAGTAAAGTCTTTACGCTGTTTTTAGGCCTGCCTTTGATTATTGTATTTCCCTTCTATTAGAAACAAATTCCTGTTACTGTGAAAACATGTTTATTGTGAAACTACCTCACTCAGAAAATTCTATTAAAAACATGAATAAATGATTGAAATCATAATATTTTTAATTTAGTTTATATTTTGTCATCATACCCTTACGGTATATAACCTTTAATTTTGTTTTTTAAAAGTGCAGGGAATAATAATTTTCAATATTAAAAAAAATTTAATTTGAATAATAATCTTCTTATGGTGAATGAACTTAATAATTATGTGTACCAGTAATTAATATGCAAATTGTAGATGGTAGATGTAATGACCTTTCGTTAACGAGAATCTTCATTCTTGCATGTGCTGGTCTCAAACTAAATGAGCTGGAAACAAATTATCTCATTTTCTTACAATACCGGATGTTCAATTTAAATTAATTCAAAACTCATCTAAAATATGGACTTTTCAGCATTTAATGCGCTAATATTGCTATATAAGCCTATACAGGTATATATTTATTTTTTTTATTCATAAGATTCATAAGAAAAACACAGTCTTTCCTTAATATAGGCCATCTGAGTATAACCTCCTATATTATATAGCATTATTCAATGTAGGATCTTGGCAGATGCATTGTTGAGGTGTTAGGGTTGGAACATCAGGAAGTTATTGAGGTCACACCAGTGAGAAAAACTTATAGTACTACTGTAACCCTGCTTCCTGTTGATAACTACATACTAATTTAAGATACTTGTCTATTACCAAATACAATCACTAAATTAATTCAAGATAAAAACTACAAACTGGTTGAAATTTTAATATTTTACGTTTACAACAATCAGCTAAATACAGATTTGTCTCAATATTTAGTTTTAGTTAATGTTCATCATCTTATGGTGTTATGTCGAAAAAATGGGGTTGACATTTGAACATTTCTTTTTTGACAAAAACAATCCCTGTGCTATACTAATGAAATTTTTCCAAAAATCAACTAAATAAAGATGTTATTAAATTTGGACGTGTATTTTTGTGAAAATGCCTGTATTATTAGTACACAGTTTTTTGGCAAAATCACCAAATATATGTGCACGTATAGTGCCATATAATCATCTTATAGTGTCATGGGACCACTGTCGAAAAATAAAAAGGTCGAAATTTGGTCATTTTTCGAGAAAATTCCTGTACTATAGTACAGGGATGCAAAATCACCCAAATTTCGACCTTTTTGAAATCCAATGAATATCCACCAATATTGCTATATGTGCACGTATAGTACCATATCATCATCTTATAGTGTCATGGGACCACTTTATGTCGAAAAATAAAAAGGTCGAAAATTGGTCATTTTTCATTCAAGGATTTTTTGCAAAATCACCAAAATTTGAACCTTTTTGAAATCCAATTAATATGCACTAATATTGCTATATGTGCACGTATAGTACCATATCATCATCTTATAGTGTCATGAGACCACTTTATGTCGAAAAATAAAATGGTTGAAATTTGGTCATTTTTTGAGAAAATCCCTGTACTATAGTACAGAGATATCACCAAAATTTGGACCTTTTTTAAATCCAATTAATATGCACCAATATTGCTATATGTGCACGTATAGTGCCATATCATCATCTTATAGTGTCATGGGACCACTTTATTTCGAAAAATAAAAAGGTCGAAATTTGTTCATTTTTCGAGAAAATCACTGTGCTATAGTACAGGGATTTTCCCAAAAAAACTTTTCAAAGTTCTATTATAATGTGATAGTACTGTTATATGTGGACATATATTGGGTTATCTTATGGAGTTGTTGGACCAATTTATGTCGATAAGATAGGTGTGGTCGATATTTTACCATTTTTTACAAATACCAAAAAAAACAACAAATTATTGAATTTTGAAAAGTTGATAGTTTGGCCATTTTTTGGAAAAACTGGCAAATATCGACCACTTATTTATTTCCAAACCTGGTTTCTATGACTCTATAGATAATGATACAGTATATGTGCACAAATAAGACAATATTATTGCATATTGAATTTTGAAAAGTTTATATTTTGGCTATTTTTTGTCTCCCAACTAGAGAAAAATAGCTTGCAGAGAGAAATCTTCTTCAGACAGACAGGCAAGAGTAGTAGTATGCCTACTGTTTGTAGTATTCATTCAATAGCAGCTGGTTTCTCATGTGACCTTGATTTCCTGACCATTACTTCCTATTCTTTATAGTTCTAAAATGTTAATTTTCATTTCCCGGGTTAGTGATATAATAGTATTTCTATGATTTTTAATTAGATCATGGAGGTATATATTTATTTATTATTTATTCGATATGTCACTTCTGGTTTTTATTAAAATGTTAGATTTTATTGATGCAGAGCAAAACTGTTTTTCTGTTTCTTCATCTGTCATTGTTGGAAATAAGGATTAAAGTATGTACTTTTATTCATGGGAAATTTACATGTTCACCTGCAGTAGGTGTATAGTCAAATGACCCATAAAATACACACAGTTTGAACATGTCCTTTCTTTATCCTAGCCAACTGCAGAGACACTCTTAGTACATGGACACTTTCTCATGAAAATGGTAGGGGTGTCCATTTAATGGACATTGGAGTCCAGAAGGTTTTCCTCAAAGAGTTTTAATAGGGGATCTTCTGACTATTTCAGGCTTGTAATTTCACAATTCAAACTTGGATGTGTGTTCATTTATAGTAGTACTTTTTTTGTAGGTTGTTGTCAGAGGTTAGATCTAGTTCAGCGGTCTTCAAAGGTCAATTTGATATCTTTGGGGTAATAATGAAATAGATTAATCCATTAAATTAATTAAAACCAATGGCCAAAGGATGTTTGGTTCGAATCTAGGTCTATGTATCTCGGCCATCTAGACTCCCTATCCCATAAGAGATAGTTGTTTTTCCCATTGGTGTTAATTGCATAATTATACAGACCATTTCATTAGACTCTATTCACACTTGGAAGTGGGAATAGCAATGCTTTCAGGAACTAAATTCCTATAGAACAAAATATACAAATAAGAGATATCCCTGAGGTTGCTGGCAGCACACAAGTTTAATGGAATCGCACTGAAGGAATATGGTAGGCTTCCTCAAGGACAAGATTTTAATATTCTCTGATAAAGCTATGCATATAAGATAATAATAATTTATTTGGAACCTACACTTTTGAAACAGTGGCACACTTCTTGAATGAAAGTGCATCCAGAGTAAGTAAAATAAAAGAATGTCACAACTTCTAATAGTTACTAAATACACCAATAATATATACTTATTTATTTATTTTGTTTTTTCAAAAAATCCCAAGGGATAAGTAAAATTTGTACATACATTTAAAAATACAAAGAATAAAATGTTAAAAAGGTAATAAATAAATTGTTAGTTTATATAACCAAAAATAAACAAGTAATGAATAACTGATTATATCCTTTTAAAATCCAATGATACAAAAATATTGCACACACTATACATATTATATTTAACATTTAAATAAATAGATATAGGCCGAATAATACTAAACAAAATGGCATATTAAATGTATAACATAATTATATTTCAAGTATTTGTACACAAATTTAATTTGGCTTAAAATACTTACATAAGACAAATCATTAAATAGCTTGATCATATGTAATATTCTGTGTTTCAATATCTAAATCGCAAGAAAATTCATAATTACTGAAGATGTTCTGAAGTGGAATGAATGATTGATTTGACTGGGATGACGTTTATAGACGTAAAGTAGCTTGACAACCTGTATGGGTCAGCGTGATAGGAATTAAGAGTTCTTTTGAACAAAGCATATAAACAATTAAATGAAGAAGGGAAATTGGAGATAATGAGGATACACACTCATTAACTGTAGTCTGTTGCCTTGTTACATGGTGAGTTACTAGACAGATCTAGCCATAGAAATGTTATTATCTGCTTAGCTATTGTTTTCAATCAACCATTATAGATTAAATGTTGATGGTAAGACAAAGCTTATTGTATGAATTCCTAGCACAGTAGACAAAAATAAAGAAAACATATTTTGTTCTACACTGATCATAACTACAACGTTGATATTTACTGTAGTAAACTCAATAAGAGAATTCAATAACAAAAAACTCAACCCTACAGTTATTTGTTTTTCATTTCTAGGGGAAAATGTTTTCCTGTTTTGAAAAAATGTTTAATAAATTAAATGTACCGAGAAAACTTCCTCTTCTGTGGTCCTTTCAATAAGTTAAAGCATTCTATTATATATTACACAAACAGATTTATAATATCATATTTTTGTATACAAAACCTTTTTTCATCATTTGTAGCATATACAGTATTAAAATGAATGGTTTCTTGAAAATTTGTATGGTGAAGACAAGTGCTATACACAATTCAACTACTTATAAAAAAGTTCTTAGAAGTTAGTAATCAACCAATCACCTTTTAGACACCTTTTGTTTCTCTCCTCCTGCCTTGTTATTCGTTCTTTCTCTAGAATTTGACGTTCATCGAAACATTTTCTCAGCTCTTTACTGATCCAATATGTGGTATAATTGTTTAATGATGTTAACGTCATTATGAAAGAAAAAAAAACCAAAAAGAATAGACATTTATTTGACATTGTATTCCACTTATGATTGTTTAGTAAAGGATATCACAAACTTATAGATAACTTGTCGCAATCCATATGTATTAATTTAGTATTACTAGGTAATGAAGTTCGATAGTAATTTAACCATACTTATTGAAATATAAGACTCACACACTAGAGGCGGATCCAGTAGGGTAGCACCCCTCCCCAATTTCGACAGTTAAATTGACAATAGGAACTACTTTTTGATACCTATTTTTGTTTTACAATTAATATTATTATGTTACATTCCTCTATTTGACCAATCCTGGATCCGCTCCGGCAAAGTATAACAAGCCAGTATATACCTGAAAATAGGTCATTCTACATTAACATAAGTGAAATTTTGATGTAGCATCATATCCTTCTTCATCTGGTATATTGCATTTAAGATTACAAAAGTTTGGCCTAACACACCATTTTGTATCAGATATACTCCAAAGGGCTACACGAGGGTGTCTTATACCATTGTCATTATGATTATGTCCCACACAATATTTTATATACATAAATATCAATATGAACTTTTATTTCCAAATGTACATGACTTATATTTGATGGATGGTATAATCTAGGTCACATTTTCATACATTAAAATATTCAGTATTCTAGAAATAAAAATACATGTCCATCGCTCATTCTGGAGTGCCAGTTGTACCACTTTGTACAAACTAGCGCAAAAAAAAAAAATGCGTTATAATTACAAAGTCATTTCTTACTAAGAAATTAAATCGACCTTGAATAAGTAATTTACATACAATGAGAGAATATATCAATTAAAACAATGTCGTCCTTATTTTGTATTTACATAGCTACAAGAAAAAATGGCATACAGCGGGTATTATTTCCTTTGTTTTTTTAATGTGATATCCGTTAATATTCACACAGAATATTTATTTCCTACTACAAAATGCAGAGGTGAGAGGGTAAAAGAATTACAGAGGATATAAAATGTAAAGTCATCAATTCAGATCACAGAAATGTATGACGTTCCTATATTACAATAAAATTGTATAATTACAATACATTAGAACTTCTTCCAAGACCCAACAAAGTGTCTTCTTAATAGGGGGTATTCCTTGCATAAGGGTTGGCCATAGTGTTCGTTCGTTTCACAGGAGAGTGTCCCTTAAAAAGCTATATATGGCCCAATCCCATCATGACAGACGATAATGTCCAAAATATTATTTAACTAAGCTAAGTATTTCTCTGCTACGGATGAGTTCTGTTGGGTTTATTCATTTGTTAAAATATTTGTATACAGAATTTTATAAGGATCTGCAATTAGGTTTTTAACTACTCTGTTGGAGACGAATACTGCGAAGCCTTTCACATTCAGCAACATATGCATTGGTAGATAATTGGTGACCAGTTACCAATTTAGAACGCCAGGAGAGTGTCCCTTAAAAAGGGTGTCCCCTAAATAGAGATGTCCCATAGGAGGGATTCTACTATATATATGGAAAAGAAAGAGCAACTTTATAAATGTCCTGCAAGGGAATCTAGTTTTTGCTGCTATTAATTACTATTTTAAGTGAATTTAATTATAATACAAATAAGATTGCATTAGATCTTGATATCCTTGATAAACCTTGTAACTACCTACCGTACCTCACTTGATTGACAGTTATGTCTGCATATTGTTTTATGTTAATCCTTCTGATCTATTTTCCTTTTACATGAATCAGCAAAACTTGTTTGCTATTTTGTCTACAAAAAAAAACAAATTATAAGCCATGGTGTGGAACAAATAAATTGCCAACCGGTACACAGAGTCAGTTTCAAATGTTTAAGTTGTCAGGAGAATGTTAAACATGTCTAATATTGTACGCAATGAACACCAATGTCACATCAGATTGTGTCGTACAATGTAATGTTAGTTAGGTTTAAGAAAATTTAAAAGAATCCAGTCAAAATCTTGAAACAAAAGTATTCATCTTATAGGTATGGTATTGGAGCATTCTGGATTTACCCATGGGGAACCTTATACTATAAAACCTTTCAAAAATGTATTTAAGATTGTAGTACGGTATTCCGTCATTATTATTTCAAACCTTTTATTTATTAAAAAATCTCTTTGTCATCTTTATAGTTTTTTTATTGTTTCGCTTGTAAATGTGTACGGAAATTGAAAATACCACAGATTCCAAAAAAATATTTGTAATAATCAAATAATTGTTTTGAATGATTCCCATTAAAACATGGAATACAAGGTTTTGCTTCTTTATATATTCTAGGAAATTATTCTGGTTGTGGTTTTGAAACCTCATATTATGTAGGATCAAACAATATATTTTTGTGCATGTCATCAGAAAAAATAGATTTTTATTTGTATTTGATTGGCAACTAAAAACATCAACTTTGTTTGCACGATACCATGACAACATATTCAGTACAAAAACTAAATCTAAATTTCAGCAAAAAGTGGAAATATAGGAAGGAATAGCAAAGATTTTGTAAAAAAATAATATATTTAATATTCAAAATTATTCATAATTAACTATATTTTCCATAAACCATATTTGTTAAAATAATTGTTCAGTAGAAAACTCCTTAATGTATGTTATTTCAGCCCAAATACTGGTACAGCACCTCAATTGTATGGTTTGTGTTATTGGAATTTACTCGACAGAAGACAATGCACTTTTCAATAAATATTAAAAAAAATTGAAGTAAAGGGTGTGCTAAGGAAGAGGTAATTTCCTGGCATGTTAAGACAAAGGAAAGTAAGCTTTTCCTGTACACAAAACTAAACCTTACCAACCAAAATGGCCGCCATCAAATACGATGCATCTGTCAAGATAAAACACATGTGAAACACATTTATAAATCAATGAATTGGTAAGTATAATTTCCAGAAGAATTATTCGCTTAGAATTCAAGATGAGTTTCAAATAGATATTAACCCATTTTTCCTGACACTTGACTGTAAATAGTTTGATTGTGGTTTCATTTACAGAGGCAGAAATCTGGGGCAAGTCTAACTAGCTCGTCTGTAAGAAATTCATTTACTTCTTTCTGAACCTATTAATGATTTGTTAAATCTTCAATTTGTTTTCATTTTGAATTAGAAATGAAGACGACTAGAATGAAAATCAGTTATTTTGTGTTTGTTGAAAATTGTAGATAGTAAAGGAGGATATGATTGTACTAATGCTCGTTAGCATAAAGGACAAACCCACAATAGATTGCTTACGTGAGTGCTGTTCTAATATCATCTGAAATGAATAGTTCATATCTGGTGTTCCTTATTTTTTTCCTTAAAATCACTGGGACTGCTTAGCCATAGAACACGACCCAATAAAAATCATTATTTACAATTAACATATTAGAAATAAAAATAAGATGTATTTATTTCTAAAAGTGCCTGATTTAAAGAAACTGATTTAAAAAAAAACTACTGTTTTTTAATATTTTATTTAATAACAAATTTTATTTTAGATTCAGATTGTTTCAAAGTGTATATTTATAAAAACCCTTTTCTAAGTAAATTTGATATGAGAAAAGCATACAGTTTACCAGCAATTGTACAACAGTTATTATTTATTATTATCATAAAAACTTTAACGTGACACGATATTTTTTTTTCATTATGTAATATGGGGTTTTATTATATACAGCCATCTCTGTATTGAATCTTGGAAAATATATAATATAATATTATACATATAGACCGTTTGACTGGATAAAAATTAATAAAATCAACAGTGGTATAAACTAATGAATTGTGAATAAATAAATTTTTAACTTGTACTAATATTATCTATTCTTTAAAAAAATATGTTTTAATTTGGAAATAATCTTAAAATCTATCATAATCTAATTTAATCTAGTGGAATTTAACATTATCCCATTGTTTCAATTTCCTCTGATTTACCTTCTCTCCCGGGATGGCGATTGGCACCGGTTAAAAAGCTTTTAAAATCTGTTCACTAAATGATACTAAATGACATTTTTATTATTAGTATTATTTGTAATTGTAAAATTGCATGTGTTTTTATATATTAACTAGTGGCCAGAATTCACTCAATTTGACATAAAGTATTTAAAGCAGGAAGATAGGAGACAAGAACAGTAAACAACTTTATTTTGAGCATGACTAGATGTGATGATAAGGTAGATCATTATTATATGTCACTTTTTTAATTTGTCAACTCATGATAGTAAATGTTAAATAGAAAGTCTCCTTTGCCGGGACATTCTGTTCCGGGGGTACCAGTACGGATGACACTTTCCTGACAATACATGTTTTAATGGCCAACTCCTATTTTAGTGTGAATGGATGGGGGCATACCTCCATTAAGGGGACACTTTGGTGCTGATGTTTCCTTTGAGGTTTTACTAAATGTATACAAATAATTTTATGCAAACTTGTATGAAAATGAAAAATAAACTCTATGATATATATATATAGAAACTGAAAACAAATTATAAAGCAAAAAACAATAAACCCTTAAAGATAACAGAAAATAAAGTGATTGCATGCTTGATTGCACAGAATTCTTGACTGCATAGCACGCAATGTCTATAAATAATATTTGGGTACGTTTCCTTACATAACACAATTTAACACAACTACCAATTACTTACTGATCTAATTTCCGGTTTTAAATAAAAATTAAAATTGTTACTTGCACAATCTTTGAACATTTTCTAACCTTTCCTTTCATGTTGTACCTACAGTTTGTGTCTATAATAGCAGAAAGTGAAATAACATAGAGTGGATAGGTTGCTGGCGCTTTCAAACTATTATTATTATTTCGTCAATATTAATTCAGAATTGTTACTGGGTAGTTCAAAAATTGTCTATTTATGTCATAATTTAAACAATCAATAATAAACATTGTTATTTGGTTTGTTACGTGCCATGGAGAACATCCTACTTCCATTGGCGCAAGTCTTATCTAATTTCTTGTTATTGTCTTCTTCCCCGGTATTAATAATCCACAAAGGCTCATTTACATATCTTTGCTAGTACCACTTAATTAATTATTTCATAGTATTATATCGTTCCTTTGTTTGGTATTGTTCTTCAGAATTAACTGTATTCATTAAAGTCATCTCTTAATTTAAACTGCAATCAACTGATTAGTGATTTGTTTTTGATTACAAACAAACCAGAATAAAGCGAATACTTAGATTAAGTAGATTAAAAAAAGAAAGGATCATAGTTCATTTAAACATTGGCTTGACTTATAACAGTAGAATTAGTTATGTAATGACCTATTTTTTAAAAGTATGATCATGATATATGTTGTACTATGGAAGGTTAATTGTGGGATTAAACAGAAAGGAAATACAAAGGGCATCCATGGTTGATTAAACATCAAGATACAAGGGTCAATCAGTGGTAAAAGGGGGAGACTAGAGGTAAGGAGGGGGTGATGGAGGTACAAGGGTCAATCAGGTAAAGGGGGAGACTAGAGGTAAGGAGGGGGTGACGGAGATACAAGGGTCAATCAGGTAAAGTGGGAGGTAAGAGGTAAGGAGGGGTGGCAGAGATACAAGGGTCAATCAGGTAAAGTGGGAGGTGAGAGGTAAAGAGAGGTGGCAGAGATACAAGGGCCAATCAGGTAAAGTGGGATGTGAGAGGTAATGAGGGGTGGTGGAGATACAAGGGTCAATCAGTGGTAAAGGGGGAGGCAAGAGGTAAGGAGGGGGTGACGGAGATACAAGGGTCAATCAGGTAAAGTGGGAGGTGAGAGGTAAGGAGGGGTGGCAAAGATACAAGGGTCAATCAGGTAAAGGGGGAGGCTGGAGGTAAGGAGGGGATGATGGAGATACAAGGGTTAATCAGATAAAGGGGGAGGCTAGAGGTAAGGAGGGGGTGATGGAGATACAAGGGTCAATCAGGTAAAGTGGGAGGAAAGAGGTAAGGAGGGGGTGATGGAGATACAAGGGTCAATCAGGTAAAGTGGGAGGTGAGAGGTAAGGAGGGGGTGATGGAGATACAAGGGTCAATCAGTGGTAAAGGGGGAGGCTAGAGGTAAGGAGGGGTGATGGAGATACAAGGGTCAATCAGTGGTAAAGTGAGAGGCTAGAGGTAAGGAGGGGGTGATGGATATACAAGGGTCAATCAGGTAAAGTGGGAGGCAAGAGGTAAGGAGGGGTGACGGAGATACAAGGGTCAATCAGTGATAAAGTGGGGGCTAGAGGTAAGGAGGGGTGACGGAGATACAAGGGTCAATCAGTGGTAAAGTGGGAGGCAAGAGGTAAGGGTCTTGATCTTAACTCAGTTCTATACAGGCTTATTCCAGAACACAGCTACATAAAAATATTTAATTGGAATCTACATAAAAAAATAAAATATTTAGAAATTTACATAAGTAGTAACATTCCCAAATTAAAACATAATTTTTTTACAACTGAGAGAAAAATTAAATTAAAACAAAATGTTAAAAACTGGACATTTAACCAAATTCAACATTCCCAATTTAAAAAAAAGATAGTGAGTAATTAATATGATTGTAAAGCACAATATTGTCCTTTTCACAATTTCAAAAACAGTAATCTGTGTTCACAAAAACCTTTTTCAAATATCGCTCTCAATCTCGTTTTCCACTAGTGTGCTTGCAAGCAAAGCATTTACCTGCAACCTTTATTTGCACTGCACATTAAAAGAATCCTTAAGTCAATGGCAATGCTCTTTCACTACTAATTATTATTCACTAATTATTTCGTTCAATTTATAATTAATTAGAATGTTGTATATAGATTGCGTAGGAGTGAAACAGCAACATAATAAAATATTCAATATCCAGTAGCATTTGGGCTTGAGTGGTTCAAGCAAATATCTGAAATACCTACCAACTAACAAATTACGCAATATTACTCAACAGCTTCATTATTTGTCCATGTACTTGGATAATTAGACATTTTGTTAGTTAAAGTTGCAACTAATGAGCAATTTCACCAGTAATTAACAAGTTGTTTATGTCCTCTTTGTACGTCTGTGAATTTTATAATGTACATATTGAGTTGTATTTTGCAGACTTTGTTTTCAATGTATGTGGTCTATGAATTTGAAGGAAAAAAGAAAACTGCTTTTGTAGAGAAATTAAATATGTGTGAAATAGGAAGGATGAGACAATCTGCAATTAGTGGAAAGTTATGTTGCTGTGAATCAAACTCAAATCACCAGCGTCATGATATAAAATACAAAAAAAAAATCACTTTTAATAAAGAAATGAGAAAAATCACATTTTATTCAGTCAAACTGTTTTCCATAATTCCATATTTTCTTGATTGATTTATTCATTTTTTTCTTTCTTTAAACTGAAATACACACAAAGTTATATGGTTAGGACATCTGCATATGAAGCAGAAGGTTCTGGGTTCGAATATCGGTTGGGACGACTTTTTCTCATTATCACAGATTTCCTCATCTTTATTGTTTCCAATTAATTAATTAAATTTCAGTATATCACCTATATGTTCTGTGCCTGTTGTGTATATAATATATATATATATCCAATCCGCAGACAGTACTGTTTCGATCTTATTAGATCTCGTCAGTGCAGCTCAGGTATCGAAATAAAAATGTACCGCAGAACTAGCATGTTTCCTAAAGTGAAGATTTGACATTATTATATTATTATTATGAATTTCTGATTTCATGTAGTAGAGAATTCCATAGTTTTGTTGGTCTATAGATGAAAGTTCTTTTACCTTGAGAGTTATTCCATTATGAGAGTACATTTATTATGGTTATCTACATTAAATTGAAATGCTGTTGTTAAATATGTTTTTGAAATATTTCTTTTAAACATTTAAATTATAATTGTAAGTCTAGTCATATTTGTGACCTAATTTTAGGAACAAAGACTGTATAAGACTAAAAGTGAAACATCATAAAACTTCTTATGCAAAACTAAAAACCAGTTTCATACTATAATACGAATAAATTTCAAACAAAGATAAACACGAGATTTAGAAGGTAAATAAGGTTTTATAATTCTTTGTAGACTTTTGTTCCCCAAGAGTATTTTAAATACTGAGTATAATTCCATTCCTTATTAAGGCAGGGGTAAAGGGAAAACGGTGTTTTTGTTCTATCCTATCAAAATGTTGTACATTCAACAGAATGATCTCGGAACTGTACAATGTTTAATGTGGTCTACATATATATAGTCCAGTTTGCCATGGTGTCATATTGGCAATATGCATTGTGTACACAAATATATTAATTAAAAGGGACTCAAAATCTAGAGGTGTGGGTTCAAGCTCCGGTTTGGTCACTTCAGTACTGAGTCCTTGGGCAAGATTCTTCATATCCACCTTGTTCCTCCTCACCCAGGTGACAAAAATGTATATCGATATTGAAAAGTAGTAGGAAGGTAATTTAGAATTATTTGTGAGGGAAGGAGGGATACCACCCACAAACATATATACCATACAGTGGGTCTTGCCCAAATGCTACATGAAATGGAGATGGGCAACAAGGCTGTTATAGCAAATAAGCTACCAAGAGACAACAGACAACACAGGTAGTAGAATGAACTTTAACCTTATACCGATACATTTATTAAGATCTTTTTCAAGAACTAAGACTATTCAAGTAAGTCAATAACTTAAAACAGAAACTATTCCAGTTGTTAGAACTCTGGTTGCTAAGACTAATTGAATCATTTCCCCTCAAAGGAAAGATGCTCTTTAATTGCTTCCCGAAAAAAACGAAGGACGAAGTCAGTCGAAAAGTACTGACAGTGCTAGAGCATTGTTCCAGTAAGTGACAGTTTGATTCGGTATCCTTTTTAGATTATTTATAGCGGTAACGGATTGACTTATCGTGTTGTAATCGTAACAATCACGCCTCTCGTTGTTGAGATGCAAACAGGATGTTATCGCAAAAATGAAACAAGGAACATCTTGTGTTCACAATTTATGGCACTTATTTACTCCATCTTGGTCATTTATTTTGTAATAAAATACTAGGCTAAAATCTCTCATTTTATTTCTGCCTGCATTTCAGAAAAGGCCTTGATATGATATGATACCACCAGCAGAATTAATTTAGACATTAAAAATGTTTAAGGGGCATTTGTATATTTCATGAAAAATTTTACAATTTTGAATAAATTAAGTTTTCTTAGCATTTCTTAGCGATTATTTTTTTTATGTAGATTTTGTAATTTTCAAATATGAAAACAGTTAAACAATCTGAATACGTCTTTTAACTATCATATTTATATTTTTTTCTATATTTATTAAATTCATTTATTATTTACTTAACTAAGATTAAACAAGAAGATTATGGCCAATTTATGTACATAATTTACAATATTAACTCAAAAGTCTTCTTAAAATTTCATAATTTTCTATATTATATTTTAATTTTCAGCAAATTACCCTTTAAGACCATTCATATATCCTTTTACTAAATACTGGTTGTCCTTGCGTAACTGCTAAGACAATACTAATTGCAGTAGATACGGTATATCAATAAAGTTGTAAAAATACTGTTTTTGTTGAACTATAGACAGTTAAAAATTTGTTTATTTCCTTATATAAATATATAGTTTTAATGGCCCTCACATGATGGCTGTTAAAACAATACTGAAACTGTCTTGTCATCATTACACCGAGAGTGATAGTTTTTTTTTTCTCATCAGATTCCCACAATCAAGAAAAGTTTCACAAATTTCTATGAACTTTAAAAGGGATCCACTTGAAAAGTTACATATGCAAAAGAATTTGATAGTATTGTGCCATGTAAATAGGGATCAGCTTTGAAATAAAAACGAGGATATAATCTTGCGCCATTTTATGCAACTGTCTATACTTCGTAATTTTTTAATAACTTCCAACACCCGCCCTTCAATAGGAAACAAGTGACCCATTTCAATTCATTACTTTGATCCTTACACTTTTTAATAGTCCTGAGAAAGTTTTGAAAAGCGGTTTTTGGAAAGGATATAGATTTAGTAATAAGTAAGAAGTCACTTCTCAATTCCTAAAAGGGAAGGCAAAATGTAGGAAATTGTTGCAAGTTTGAGGACAATAATATCATATTTATGTTACTATATGACATAGCTTAGCATTTATTGAAAAGTTGGGTCAACTTATGCCAAATAGTGCGGTGGTTGAATATGCACTACTAAACAATTTTGGAAGAGGTGATAAATATTTTTTTTTAGAATTTAAACAACCAACATTAAACGGATGGGACATTTTAGTACAGTGTGATTAAAATTATTCTTATAAATGGATAATAATATAATAATTCAACATTTTTTAGTTTCTATCAATTGGATTGGCGTATATATGTTATTATATAAGAACATATAGTAGATGAAAGTAAAGGTAACAAAAACAAAATACTAAAGCCTAGGAACATATGATATACTATTCTGTTTTTTTATACACTTACAAAATGATTATAAAGCCTATTTTAAACTATGAATTTGTCTTATAAATGGATGGGTGTATATATGTATGTAAGAACATATAGTAGATAAAAGTAAAAGTAAAGAAAAACCTTATTGGGACCATGTGGCATATTGTTTTTCGTTGCTTCAATGCCATAACAAAGCCTTATTAAAAGTAATGATGCCCTGAAAAAGGTTTTATGGACATGAAAAACTATTAGTACTGAACACATAACAATATAACACTTTCTGCTTTTTTCATTTTTCATAGTTAAATAAATTCATTAGAAATTAAATATACTGTATATTTAATAGGAAGAAAAATAGGTAAAAAGCATTTTACAGATTTAAAACAATTTTTGGAAACTATGACCCAAAGATGCAAATTATATGGTTTACGTATATCATTAAACTTTACTGTTTATTATACTCACACTTTGATGCTATGAAGAAAAGCATTTAAATTTTATTTAGTGCTGCACTACCATCATATCTGTTTAGCATATTGTTTATTGTTTCAATTGTTATTTTTTAATGGTAGCATAAACAGAGATATTTATCTATAAGAAGTTTCAAATATGGTATTTTTAATAAACATTCAGTTATCATGATAATGTAATATGATATAATATGTATATAGAGCATAAATAAGATGCAATTTTTAATAATACTGTTGAATTATTACCTTATTAATTGTAAGTCTCATAAAATAGTATAGTATGGTTTTTGACAGGATTCACCCATTAATTAATTACCAGATCACTTGTATGAATTATTTATGAGATTCTCCAAAATGTTAATGTTAATAATAGCAATTTTGTATGAGCCATTGGTCTGTGTCACAACAGCGTTGTCCACTCACAACCCCACCCTACCCTACCCCAAAATACAGGTGTAACCGCAATAGAATTTGCTGGATCAAGAATGCTAACAATAATAATGTTTCAAACTCCAGTTTAAATTAGTGTCCTATTTGATAAAGCATATCCCACATAACAATTACTCAACCCCCAGTTTGAATTAGTGCCCAGTTTGATCAACCATTCCTACACTTCTTCATCCCTACACAACACCTCTTCATCCCTACACTTCTCCATCCCCCAGTTTGAATTAGTGCCCAGTTTGATCAACCATCCCTACACTTTTTCATCCCTACACTACACCTCTTCATCCCTACACTTCTTCATCCCTACACAACACCTCTCCATCCTCCAGTTTGAATTAGTGCCCAGTTTGATCAACCATTCCTACACTTCTTCATCCCTACACAATACCTCTTCATCCCTACACTTCTTCATCCCTACACAACACCTCTCCATCCTCCAGTTTGAATTAGTGCCCAGTTTGATCAACCATTCCTATACTTCTTCATCCCTACACAACACCTCTTCATCGCTACACTTCTTCATCCCTACACAACACCTCTCCATCCTCCAGTTTGAATTAGTGCCCAGTTTGATCAACCATTCCTACACTTCTTCATCCCTACACAACACCTCTCCATCCTCCAGTTTTAAATTAGTGCCCAGTTTGATCAACCATCCCTACCCTCACTCATTCACACCTTCATTTTACTCATATGCTATCTTAACTGTCATTTTCTCATGTGCGGTAAGTTTAGACTTAGTCATCAATGTCTTTCTGACGGTTACTGTCTTTCATCATTCTACTCATCCTCATTTTCTGTATCATTTCACTTCAATAGTAATGTTGACAAGCATCTACTGATAGTTGCAATCTTTCATTCCTGATTTTAATGGACTTCTAAAAAAAACAGCATTCGCATCATGGAGGCAATAATTGTTTAAATGTAAAAGTGTAAAACTTGCCATTATACTGATTACATTCAAAAACATTTAATTGAAAAGTATTCTATTTTGTTTTTTACAGATTGATAATGATTGACAGAAGGCAGAGACAGTGGACAGGAATTCATTGGAGTTTACTTGAATTCATTGGAGTTTACTTGAATCATAGTACCAAGTTGACAAAAGTCCAATTTGAGTTGAACACAGTGCTAGTGGTCCAATGGTAGAGTGCCCACATTTCAACAGAAAGCCTGAGGTCAAATTTCATAGACATAATGACAGAATCATTCTCATCAGCTCTTTTATAGGCTTTATCTTCATTTACATCATAAAAATACATCATTATTTCATTTATTGTTTTTTGATTGGTTATTTGTTTTATTGATTGATTTGTATTGATTAATTAAACGATTGAATGGTCAGTTGTTTGGCAAATTGACTTGACCAAATATATACATAATTATGAATGTTGATTTTTTATTATTTATGATTAGTGTATGCTCTGTGTATTTTGTGGACGTTAACGAATCTAATTTGAATTTCAAAATGTATTAATTATTTAATTAGAAGGATGAGTTAGTTAAGAAATATGCTTGGTTAAGCATGAATTTCTCATAATACTGTAATTTATCTTCCTTTAAAGCGATGACAAAAACAAAGATGACTTGATGTTTACTTGGTAATTGTGACCTTTGACATAATTACAGATATACATTATGTGAGTTCCTGGCTGAGTAACGTTTTTCTTACTTCATTTGATTTATTATGTAAAATCTGGTAGTGAGAAATTGATATTTTTTTGGAAAGCAATTTTATTAAAATTACTTAAAAGCTTTCACAGTCATACAATTTTGCAAAATGGTAAGAATTTTGGACGTTATTATTATTCAAAAATATTAATATGAAAAGCAAAATTGAACGACTGACTTATAAGTTTTGGTAGTAGCTATGAAAATGAACAATAATAACGGTTGTCTTTAGTGCCTAATACAATTTTTTCTAGAAGCAGACAGCAAAAATGCTGAAAGAAACCCTGGAATATACTAAAAGCAACCAATAAATTATGACATCATGATGAAGTTGACGCAGAGGAGCATTTTTTTCACTGAATTGTTCTCCAAATGAGAGCTTGTCAGAACAAAACTTTAAGTTTAAATGAAAAAGGCATCCAACAAAAGTCAAATTTAAAGTTAAACATAAAACAGATCAAATTAGTTAGCAATAAAAGGACAAAAGTAGTTTGTAAAAGATCTTTGATAAAAATAATCAAATGACGGTGTTCAGAATATAAAAATAGCTCTAAATCATCTATGCCTTTCTCATATTATTAATTTTACTCGTATAGGCTTAAAAATTACAATAATTTTAAGATTTTTTTTATAAAACCAACATTATCATTATTACTATTAAAGTGTATTTCGGTTTTTTTCACAGGAAAGTTTTTTGAATAAAAAAAAATTGTAATTCAAATAAAGCTTTCAACAGAATTTTATGATTTAGCGTTTAGCTTCAATTTTCATGCATTGCACATATCCGAAGAATCAATCAGAAACTAATTTTCCCAACATGCCATAAACTTCATCTTTTTCCAATCGAAATTCAAATAGCAAATACATCGAGTCAAAATCGTTCTTAACGAGTCGCTTTCGGATATAAAAACCAACACCAACTTAATTCAACTGATTGGATATAACACATTAAAATTGCATTGGACACAAAACTATTAATTAACAAAATGATAAATTGAAATTGAATTATCCAAAGGAAAGAAATTCATATACAGTAAACCAATGCCGGCCATTCAAAATACTTTTAGTGACTGAGCGTTATACAGTGTGGCATTTTTATAAAATACCATCAGCACGTTGTACTGACTCAGACGATATACATTTGTTTTTATATATTGAATGCACTGGCACAAAAGGTGTGAATGAACCCTATGTTGCATTAGAAACAAAGTCATAGGTATACTTGCTTGGGATTATCCAGTAGAAAAAGATCACATTTAGTTGGTAGATGCAGGGAGATTTACATCTCCCTGGTAGATACATATAAAGATGGGAAAGGGAGAATAATTTTATCCTCGATTTAAATTTCACCTCCTTTAAATAATCCCTGGTGACACTCAGAGAGAAACGAGGAACCTTCTAAAGTTGAGCTATTGACAATAATCACAATTAAGCATGTAGGGAATTCATAGGGTCATTTATGGAGTTGGATAGGCAAGCGGTTAGGACACTTGGCTCTCATACAGAGAGACCTAGGTTCAATTCCCAACAACTCCCAGTCTACTCAGCTGTAAATGAGTACCTGGTTGAAAATACTAGGGAGGATAACGCGGTGTGGAAAAGAACTGGCCACCCTACCACATAATGCAGAGGCTTAGTAAAATTAGTTCCTAACAGCTAATTACCCTACGTTCAGGAATGATTACAGGACTTACCTGACATAGGGTCGTACAAAAAATAATTGAAGCATAAAACTGTACTTTCTTTGAAAATGTAAAAGCTTAATGTATAAATGTTGATTATATAATGATGGGGATGTTTTACTTTATCATTTTAATTTAGATTTTTGATTATATTATTTGCATCTCCATCATCTCCAGCATTGTAATTTTTTCATTAATTTGCCTTTTGATTTTAAATATATACAATACTTACAAATTGATTTCTTAATACTTGTTTGGCCATATACAGTAAGTTTAAATTGATTCTGGCTATTGAGGGCAGTATTCACTTTGAATTTATAATTAGAAATATAAAAAAAGATTTGGATGGTAAAGTATATTACAAATGCCTGCCATAATACCATGAAGTATTAGTACAATAAAGAATTTATAAATATGGATTTTCCTCTGAGATACGATGTATTTTGACTACAATACGATTATTTTTTTTTGTTTACTAAAAAACATTAGAAATATTCTAAAAAATTAGATCCAAAATTCATTCATGTTTTTGGGGGACAATACATCTTTAAATCAAACTACAATATAAAATACATATACACAATATTCATTAAAAAAAACACCCATTCCATCTTTTATGACCCCTAGTTCACCCTTTGGATTTACTAATGAAAGTATATATACAGTACATTAATATTAATTTGAATTAAGTCACGGAGAGTTACATTAGTGTAAGCCTAATTTATTATTTCTAAGTTGAAGCATAATAATTTTGATATAAATTAATCTTTGCATATCTAATTTAAAATATATGACGGTTGGGTTTTCTTATTATTTATCGATAGATAGATGGAACATCATCATATGAAATTAGCTTTGAGAATTGTAAATACCGATGGGGGTAGCGTAAGGAATTTCCCCTTCCCTTGATTTATATCGTTCTTACTTGTACTAGGTCCCTTACCAATTAGAGTAACCATCCCATTTAGGTACATTGGGACCAAATGAGTGGGAATTTTGTGTATATTGACATTAAGGTTAAATTGGCATTCAAACCTTTGAGGTTTAGGGAAGTAACAATGGTAATTAATGAAAGAAAAAAGTTGAAAGTGAAAATTGCTTGTGAAACATATATATATATATACATATATCATATCATACCATAATAATATACAATAAATATTGAACAAAAACATTTTCAACTTAATATTAGGTTTAGGTTTCATTCATTAAACTGCCTATTTAGCAGCAGCAACGGTAAAACAAAGTTTGCATTAAATCGATACGCTGAGTATTGTTTTAACCATGTGGGCATCTCCAATCATCGCACTCAAATTGGTAAACTTTGCAGATTTGCTTGCGATGGATTGCGGCACCTTAACTTAATTTCATCAAAGACATAGCGATTCATTAGACAATATGCTTTACATTACGTCTCTATACATTTAGTGATGTGAAGATGAGGGTTAAAAAATAATAAAATATGTTAATAACAATCAGGAAATGTCCTAACTAACCGAAAGAAAAAGTTTAAGAAACAGAAAGTGAAACAGATCCTTGCATCATACACCAGTTATAAGACACATCATATATTGAACCTCAAATGGAATACATAGTTTCTACTCTACTAATACTGTATACAAGAACTATTTACTTTCAAGATATCATGAATGTTAAATATATATTTCATAAGACCAGTTAAGATTGGATAAAGTGGTTTAAATAGAAATTGTAGCTTTGTTTTCTTTTATTTATTATTAGTTTATGTTTTTTTTTCTTTTTCATATTTAATGTTATATCAGCATTGAACCTTGAATTGGAAGGCAAACACGTTAACCACCAAGTTACAGATCCAACTTATTTCTAGGTTTTACCATTTTCGTCTGCCAATGCATTAACATATAGACACCAAACATAATTACCTTAGAAAACTTTTGTTCCTGGATAAAAAGGCATGCATGTTACAAATTCCATGATCATTGCTTTCCCTACCCCTATGCAAATTGTCTGTTCCACTCCTGCAATTTTCAAAAATAATATACATATACATTAATAATATTAATGTTGAAATATGCATAATTTATTCACATTTGCTTCATAGATTAGTAAATATTTAAGTTCATTATAAATAATTGAAAACATATCAACAATTTATATCATTAAAGGTGTTGGAGTAAAACTATTTAGGAATAGTATGATAGGAACCGCACACCTATATGGTGCAAAGTGTCATTTCCATCTATATGATGTTCAAAATGTATTATAAAGTATGAAAATATAAGTTATTATATAAAATAGTATTATAGTTTGATTAGTTGATTAAATGAGATCAAACTATTGTTTTTAAATCTGGAGGTTGTAATACAAAAATAAAAGAAATTTTCCAAAAAAAATGACTGGGGTAATAATGTTCAGTGCATTGAGAGCTTGCTTATATGTGCTATATAAGAATGAACTATTATTATTATTATTCTATCATATATATTTCATATAGAGAAGGTTTGAGCCTGATAAATGGTAAGTTTGTAAATTGTATGTAAATTATACCCAACAATATGTGATTATTCATCGCTGATAAGCCATTGCGATCTTGGGTTTAATATGTATGTAAATCAAGCCTTACACGTCCCAGAGTGTTGATGTTGTTTTTGATCAACATTATCGTGAAACGTTCGAAGCTTTGTACACGTTTGAAATTTCAAGCTTCAGTTGTTCCCACTGTTGTATGATAGCCGAACAGTTACATTAAATTTTGATCGATGCCTAGTTACTGCTATTATTACAATTATTAACGAAATGACCATTTTCAATTCTGTTGTTATTGTATCAAGCCTTCGGTATAGTAGCTCTTATCATTAAACTTGTGTTTTTCTTGCATTGTCTGCACAGGAATTTAAGAGGCTCTTCCAATCAACTCTCAATCAAAAGCTTGGACACTATTATGGGATGGAACGTGTTCTGATCAATATATACACCTTCACCAGTGATACGATTGCGTGTCACGGTAAATTTCCCCCGAGGCTGAAGAATTAGCTCCAATTTCGCACAATAGAGTATCCCACCATGAATTCCTGGCAACAAATTAATATTGCAAGATGGTATATAATCGCACGAATATCATCATACGGCACATTAATAATGAAAAAATCAACTGAATAATCGAGAACCCAATTTCAATTCAATGATTTTTAATCTGGCGGCGGGGCGTGCAATGATTTACATGTATTGTTATTTGCAGGATGCGATGTCAAACGAAAGGCTAAACTGAGATTATACTAGAATAAGTATTATTACTGGCTGTAATGCCATATTAATGGAGCATTAGTGCCATGAGGCAGACGCTGATGATTAAGAGGGCGAACTTATTGTATCAACAAAGACAATGATGTTGACATTTCAGATGATGCTTCTTAAAAGGACAAAAATTAAGATATGTTTGATTATCTAAAGCATTTTTTTTTTTCATTTAACAGATTTATCTTTATTAATAAAAGGCTAATAAAACAGATCTTTAATGACAAATTTACAAAATATTATCAGAATTTTGCAACAAATTTTACGATAATAAATATTTGTAAAAATAAAAATTCTTTAAGAATGTTTTGTCTTGATGTAAAATCTTTAAATTAATATTTTTATAGATTAGCAGTAAATTAGATTGTTTAGATTGTATTGAACAATATCAGCGTATTTTAAATTGGAATAGTTAGAAGCTTTGCATACCTATAGTTGTAGTATGGCAAGGTGGTAAGTATGGCAAGGTTTAAGTATGGCAAGGTGGTGGTAAGTATGGCACGGTGGTAAATATGGTAATGGTAAATATTTTAGTATGACAAGGTGGTAAGTATGGCAAGGTGTAAGTATGGCAAGGTGGTGGTAAGTATGGAAAGGTGGTGGTAAGTATGGCAAGGTGGCAAGTATGGTGCATTGGTGGTAAGTATGGCAAGGTGATAAATATGGCAAGGTGGTGGTAGTATGGCAAGGTGGTAAATATTGCAAGGTGGTGGTAGTATGGCAAGGTGGCAAGTATGGTAAGGTGGTGGTAGTATGTCAAGGTGGTAAGTATGGTGCATTGGTGTTAAGATGGCAAGGTGGTGGAAGTATGGCAAGGTGGTAAATATGATAAGGTGGTGGAAGTATGGCAAGGTGGTAAATATAATAAGGTGGTAGTAATTATAAAAATTAAGTGGCCGTATACAATCAGAAATATAGAACTATATAGCAGAACGAAAGAACTAAAATGGTCAAACATAATAAGGAAAAGAAAATACAAATGGACCGGACATATGCTAAGGCTTCCGATGGACACTCCAGCCAAATTAGCGTTGACAGAATCCATTCGAAAAGTTAAAAGACCAGTGGGCAGACCAAAAACTACCTGGATAGGAAACATAAATAAAGAACTCAAAAAAGCAAATACATCGATCGCAAAATTAATGACAGACCATCAGACCACCGAAAGAGAGTCATGGAAACGATTAGCGTACGCAATGTCTACCCAAGACGAATAGCGTAACGGATGATGATGATGATGATGGCAAGGTGACAAGTATGGTGTGTTGGTGTTAAGATGGCAAGGTGGTGGAAGTATGGCAAGGTGGTAAATATGGTAAGGTGGTGGTAGTATGTCTGCATGGCAAGGTGGTAAGTATGGCAAGGTGGTGGAAGTATGACAAGGTGGTAAATATGATAAGGTGGTAGTATGGCAAGGTGGTAAGTATGGTGTTAAGATGGTAAGGTGGTGGTAGTATGGCAAGGTGGTAAATATGGTAAGGTGGTAGTATTGCAAGGTGGTAAGTATGGTGTGTTGGTGTTAAGATGGTAAGGTGGTGGTAGTATGGCAAGGTGGTAAATATGGTAAGGTGGTAGTATTGCAAGGTGGTAAGTATGGTGCGTTGGTGTTAAGATGGCAAGATGGTGGAAGTATGGCAAGGTGGTAAATATGGTAAGGTGGTAGTATTGCAAGGTGGTAAGTATGGTGTGTTGGTGTTAAGATGGTAAGGTGGTGGTAGTATGGCAAGGTGGTAAATATAGTAAGGTGGTAGTATTGCAAGGTGGTAAGTATGGTGCATTGGTGTTAAGATGGCAAGATGGTGTAAGTATGGCAAGGTGGTAAATATGGTAAGGTGGTAGTATTGCAAGGTGGTAAGTATGGCGCGTTGGTGTTAAGATGGCAAGATGGTGGAAGTATGGCAAGGTGGTAAATGTCATTTCTATCCATCATTGGGTTTAAAAGACGTTGATACAATTTCTATTTTCAATTTATTTCAGAATTAAGTCACCTATGACCAATTAAGTTTTGTAAAAGGTTAATTGGTTAATTTGTAAACTAGTGACCAATACACAACCAAATATAGTAACTGGTCTCAATTTAATTTGTGCGTATTTTTTTTAATCTCTACTTGTTATCATATCATGTTGTCATTTAAGGAGAATAATAATATTGAAATTAGGCAAGTACGTTAATCGATTACTCCCCCATATATCCTTTCTACCAACTCCATTATCATCTGTCACCAGCATCCGTGCAACTTACCATCATCTTTATCTCTTAGCTAATTGCCTTACCTTAACATCTAATCTATCATCTTAATCAACGATCACTAATAATTATTTGTTAGAGATCACGATTAGTGAGTTTCCCTATGTATACGAACTGTTTTGATAAACATTATTATTAAATTGAGACTAAACATATTGTTAAGTCTTTGCACTCATCTGTATCGGATGTTTAAGGTCGTCTAAGATTACTTCGTGATTCAATTTGAAATTAAGTAACACAAATTGATGCTGCGTTCCAACATAATTTCATTATCGTCTTCCATATGTCAAATTTTAAAACCTTTAAAAATGTTTTTAAATCATTTATATTTTATTAATATTATTAATTTTGTTTTGAATTAATTAATTAAGTATAAATATAGATATTTTTCCACTGGAATCCTGAATTCTCTCCTATGCATAGGTAAAATAAATTAATTAAAAGGAAACAAAAAAACAAACAAATAAATATGTTATAAAAAATAGAATGCAAACTAGTTTGTCTATCTCTATAAAAATCTAAAACAATATAAATACGTCTGTTTATAATTCATGATTTCAGTTTCTCTAAAAATAATGTTTCAAATAAATAAATACAAATAATTTCTTGCATTTCTAATAAATAATGTGAAAACGACTTTTTTTTCAATCTATTTGTATGCATCTTTCTATGTATTCATACAAAACTGATCAAAATGATTATTTAAAAACATTCAAAATCTGTTATTTGACATTTGAAAGCAAAATACTAAGTTTAAAGTTCAATATTGAAAATGCAGATCACGAACAATTTAAAACATTGCTAATAATTTAAAATTAGGCAAACGACTTAAAATTTTATAATCTGCAACCATTTCTTAAGGTAATTGCTATAACTCATGACAAAGATCCGTTCTGGTTTTAAGAATACACATTTTATATGGCCATTAATTAATGAAAAAAAAATCAAAATGTCCCTCCCGATAGCTAGCAGCGAATAACTCCACATAAGACAAATGGACCGCCAGTGCTAACCTTCTTTTTATGACCTTCTATAACAGCACATAAAAAAAATTGCTTTCGTAACATAACAAATTTTAACCCAATACAACATATAACTATTAGTATAAACTGCTTTCAAAATTCATTTCAACAGACTGAGCATTAAAAATAATTAAACCTTGTACATGATATGTAGTGGAATTGTAGCTTTGTGGTAATTATGTTATGGTTGTTTACCGATCCTAGAGTATTTGGTTAAAATCATGGTACAATCTCAGTATTCTCATGGCCAAAACATTATTTTAAAATTTTGTAGTTTAAACATTTAACATATTCAAATGAATAACTAGCAAATTATAATAATTATTGTTTTTTTTAATCCCTTATAATTGTATTAGATTTAAAATTATTAACTTTTATTTCACTATTATGTTATTTTGAATTGGGATACAACATTTTAGGTATAATTTCTGATATAAATAAAAAATCAATTGACATTTGCCTAAACTTCATTTTCTCAGAATTTTAAGAAGCTGAGCATAATTGTTGTTAGAAATTTATTTATTTGGTCTGTTTTTATTCTGTCAAACTACTAAATGTAAATGTGTTCTCTAGAAAATGATTAAATTGGATCATGCCCTCTACAGGCCCATGGAAGCAGTGCCTACAATGTTTACCATAACAGGAGGTGACCCGTACTCCAATAGTTTTCTTCAATTGTCTTTCAAAACTGTACCAACGGAAGGACAAGACAATGAGAGTAAGCATCTAGCCACAGGACATAGACAAGATGGCACAGGCTAGGCAGGTTGTGCCTTCCCACACATGAGAGCTATTCATTACTTTTATACCATCTATAGAACTTTGATGCTCTCAGCTTTCCTTACAATGTTATACGGCGGCGAGTGAGGTTGTGGCTCATCTGGTCTGCACATGGACCTTTGCCCACAAAATCTAATCACAACATTTTACATATACTTGATTGATGATTCTGTATACTTCTGGTTATTCATGATAAAAGCCGAGGGCATCACTTTAGGCTGTTCTATATTCTACTTTCATTAGCCCTATTTAAGAATGTACACATATTTACGAAAGTAGAACATTCCTTACAGGTTGATTGGATATTACAAACAGTTCATCTTCTCTCGTGTTTTTTGTTGGACACGTTCAAGAGGAAGTAATAAACGTGGAACATTGTCAGATTAAATGACTGTATAATTATATTATTTATTATGTATTATCTATCTATTATAACTGACCTACTTTCCACTTGTCTCGTTATACTTAAACTATACTATTATCAATTTCAAGATACAGATTTGCAATATTGTTTGCTCAAGTTCGTGGGCAGGTTGAGGTGGATTTGAGGCTGGTGATTATCTAGTTGCTGATATCAGAAGAATTGACAGTATTAAGATAGGTGTTTTTTGGCCATGTCGAATACTACTACTAATTTTAAGTTTGCGATAATTTATGTTACAGAATGGCTTCATTGTACAACCCAAAAAAAAGACGTAGTAAACAGGTTTCGAGAAATGTCACACATTATTGTAAATAATATCATAGAAACTCTGAAAGGTTGTTTGTTCATAGAAAAACATTAAGTAGGAGATACTCCCCCATAAATGTCTATTCTCCAAGATAAACCTCTTATTTTAATTATTTAATTCACTTGCTTCCAGAAGTTAATAAAGTAAACTGGATCTTCCAATGAGGATTTACTTTTACATGTCACTGTTTTGAAAACAACTTATTCCTAGAAACCCTTTTAATAAATGAAGATATATGTTACTGAATAAGGATGCACTATACCATGTCTAAGTAATCACTTACAAGGTTGCTTATAATTTTATTTTTTATGTTGTGTCTGGATTGCTAATTTTTCACATTTAAAAACATGTAAAATGTTTTATATTCTATATCATTCTAATATAATGTATAAAATTTACATTTTATTTAGTCATCGTTTATAATTACAATTTCAGTATATAATTGATGGCAAGGGTCTTGCATAAAGAAGTTTACAATTCTGTTTTCGCAGGACCCTTTTACATAAAAACATAAAATAATAAAAAACGACATAAATTAAATAAAAGTTAGTACAAACGACATTTCCTATATGCATTTTAGAGTTGTTCATCAGCATAAAGCGATAAATAGTGTTTGGTAACATGTTTATTTATACGTTTATTTTTTCTTTCAAAAATATTCAGTTTATTACCGCCAGTACATGTGAATTCTTTTCACAACTTTGGTACATATGTGTATAAATTGTTGACTGAAAGTCAATCCTGTGAAGGTAATTTTGAATTCAGTTTCTGTTCTGAGGTTATGAGTAAAACTGGCACAGGAGAATGTGATCATTTTAACAATACTTTAAAATTAGTCGATTGTAATTTATGTTTTTGTTTTATATTTAGCCAATTCCAGGGGAACAATACATCTTGAAGGCTTGGTATCTATTAGTAGATGGCTAAGATACCAGGAGTAATGAACTAATAGTCTAATTAACTGAAGGAACATCATCAATAAAGAGCTGCAAGCTAGCTATTAGGCACACACAGTAACTAAATAGTGCATACATTGAAATGCACAGGAGAAATTACTTAAGTCTTGGTAAGTAGTTATCTCAAAGTGTTTCACGGAATGGACAATTCTAACGAGGCTGCTTGATACATTTATATGCGATGCCTAGAAGCAATGCTCCACGTATGCGTTCATGGCTACAAATTGCTTCAACATCACGTTTGTTTTTGTGTGTTACTACTTCTTCTTGTCCGCTAATCATGGACGATTGCATGAGGTCATGTGGTTAATAGTAGGATGTGTACAATTGGTTCAGACTCCTAGATAAGTTTTACTTTGAACTTTTGACCTTTTGAATTAAATCTTTTCGTTACGCAAAAACAAAAGCCGGCATACATAAAGACATGATTAAAGAATAATATATTTAAATATGTATTTGCATAATTTTGTATTTAAATTTAATGTGTGATAACATTTTGTATCTATCATTAAACTACATTGTCATACTGTATTTGCATTTGTAAGCTATTCGTAAACCACAAATTTGCATAATATGTATTTGCGAATATGTGTGTGTATTTATAACTTCTACTCTTCAACCTCTATAAGTAAAGATATAAAGTAGAACCCCTATTAAGTGGACATAAAAGCACCTTAACCCTGTTTTCCTGTCGATCATTGAGTTGCGGTGAGTTGCGTTAAGTTGCATTAAGTTGCGTTGAGTTTAAAATCGTTTAAAATAAAATAACGATAATGATGATCGAGCCAGACCGCTAATATTCACACATAGTTCATAGTTTCTTGGTTCTCTCGAGCGTTGCTCCTTTTCCTGTAAAATAGTTGAATCCTGTCAATTCAACACAACTCAACGATCGACAGGAAAACATTTTTTAGGGATGCAACAAAGTGTCACCTTAGTAAGAGTTTCTTTGAATAGGGGTGTCCCAAAAAAGTGGTTCTATTGTATTTTTCATTTTACTTAAGTACTTTTTTTTAACTGTTATTAATTTTAATATCTCAAATGAAAACTACTATAATATTACTATATGCTATGTATATTATTTACTACTTTCAATTATTTATCTAGACATATTTAATTTATTTATATTTGTTCATTTTTACGCGTTAATTTTGTCATTTAAATCCAAATAATATATACCCACTTTTAACCAAAAGATTTATATCGTTATTATGGCCTACTTTGTGATATTTAATTAATGGCTTTTAATATATTGTAACTTTTTACTTAATAGACTGCTTCTGCCTCTCACTCTATGATTTACAAATGCTGTACTACTGTATCATTATCTGTTATGGCTCCCCTTTCACCTAGTTCTCGTACAACGAGCTTTGGGCCAATCAAATTAACAATGTCTCTACCCTGTTTTGTTACTAGGCATTTTACCTACAGACCTACTTAATTTCTAGGCCGCCCTAAAACCTCCCTGCTAAGTCTATTCTTCCTCTAATTACAATAAATTATAAAAACCTTATATGATTTATATCATCGTATATATAACAGATTAATAGGTACATAGTTCAAGCCAATGGTGACAGTAGATCGGAGGGAAAGTTCTTCTTCATACTTAAGTCTCTCCTCATAATATTAATGTTGAAAGCGTAGCTGACCTATTCAACTGGTTCTGCCTAGTTGAATATAACAGTCGAATACCATGAAAATATTCTTCCCATTCAACTCATAAATATTCAATATCTTTATCATGAATACGCTAGATCTATTACATTTTTTACCATTAAATTGTTATTATTCACAAAAAAAATAACTATAAAAATTTGAAGAAAAAAATTATACAATTGTAAACTTCAGAAAAATGAGTACTTAAGTAAATTTAAGCATGGGAATGAGCTCTGATATACAAGAAACTGTATTCATCTTCTAAAAAAGAATTTTAGACATGCAGCAATTATGATTTAAATAAATAATGAGAAGAAGTGTCAAAAGTGTGAAAAAGACAAGTTTAAAATTAGTTTCAAAGAAGAAAAGATTAAAAATCCTAAAATGACAAATTTAGATACCCGTATGATATCTTGTTAATAAACAATCTTTTGATTCCAAAAAAAAAAAAAGATTTGTAATCAAACGTGGCAGAACCTGTTTAAGTATCATTCACATGTACTTTGAATTTTCATTACATTAGAAAAAAAAAATGCAGTAAGTATTAAAAAACCTTGAACTTGTACAACTACAGCAGGCTTTACAATTCTTTTCTATCGTTTTACGATGAGAAATCTTTTTTAACGACAAGATTTTATTTCTACTAAATTATTTCTTCTAATACGTAATTCATGTTTTCAAAAATTGTAAAAATAATGCATTTCTAAGAATTGATGAGCACAGAGTGAATTAAAAAGGAAAGAAAGAATGAATTGTATTAATTTATTCTAAAAATAATTAAAAGCACGTAAAAGTAAATTTAACAAAAACATTAGCTTTCTTTCGTTTATTTTTTTCTAACTTGATTCAAAATGAAAAAGTAACAAAATGAAAAATATATATAAAATAAACAAAGGGTCTAATATGGCTGAAATACTTTGATATTTTAAAATTAATAATTAATCATAATATTTTTTTAACTTCCAATACTGTATCTAAAACTGGAAAAAATGAAAGAACAAAAAAATGATGTATGTTTTTTATTCAAAAATTTGTATATATGTTACTTCAGGTATTTTGTCTAAAGCATTCGTAAAATTAAATTGGTGCGTGCGTAACATTCTCCTGTCTACGTTTACCCTGTCTATACGATGGGTTAGGATATAATTAAGTGAAATCAGGTATCGATATAAAACAGTAGCCGGAGGATTGTTTTTAAGAAAAAACTAGGTTGCGATCATGTAGATATGTATAATAAAAAAAAAGATGACAGAATGCACATTACAAATAAAATGTAGATGCTCGATCAGTAACAAAATTTGACATTCTTTCAGTTAAATTATTTAAATTTTGCTATAAATTTTTTTTTATAAATAGTAACTTGTTAATGTTATTATGTAGTAATATAAATAATATTTTTATTATTGACTGGTGTTGTTACTAGTATTCAGTATATTTTACTCAATAACAGTGTTATAAATAATAATAATAAAAGACAGTCTCAAGCTAACAGCGCCACCCAACAGTAACATATTCCTATTTAGAGTGGTGTTACCATAAATATTTATATAAACATTCCAATAACAAAAATTATTTATTTAGTGCTACAGTAAATATCATTATTATTAGTTATTATTTTAATTTCATTTGATGTATTTATTTTACATTTATTTATATTAAAGAAGACAATACTGTACTATTTTTTAATTTGATCATAATAAGTGAATTGATAATAATTTGAATAAAAATGTTATATTTATAAATTATTTTGTAATTTTCTCATATATATTTAGCCTTTTAGATGTATTTTTGGAAACTCCAATTTTTGAAAAATAAATAATAAATATAATAATTGTCTTTAATTGTTATATGTATTTGTATTTATATAATTAAATAAAAAGAGTCGATAAAAATTATATTTTAACATAAAGCATAACAATATAAACTTTGAATCTGTTAAAATTATAAGAATCTATTACACAATTTGTAATTATGGTTAAAAACCTTTGCAAAGTGAAAATCTCATAATTTGTCTTGCACGAATATACTCATCCATTTTTCATTAAAAGAAGCTCTTTCGGGTGTTTATACAGTCACTGTAAGCCTTAAGGAAGATTTAAACCTCCGACCTTACAATTACGCTGGAGTGTAATGCTTAAGAGCCGCGCATTTACGTATAACGTTAAGATTGGAATTATACATCATAACATCCCATTTCAAATATTAAAAAGGATGAAATGTTTATATAATGTTCGTCAAAGGTGGATTTGTAAAAATAATTTGTCTGAATAAAATGCAACTGAATGAACTTTGTGAAAGTTCACCAAGATGCTAGCTAGAACATATTTCAACCATTTTAGAAAATTGAATTTCATTTTATTAAAATAGTTATTTCAAACTATGTGCTCAGAAAGCAAATGTGATTATTTAGTTCAAAGTTATAATAGTTTAAAACATATTAATGTGAATCATTTATTCATACACTTTCTACTGATATATACTGTAGATTCCTTTTGTACCTGCTGTATATGACATATGTCTCCTAATAGTTTAGCTTAAATAAATAAAAACGTTCAGTTTAGTTAAGTGTACAGTTTTATTTGTAGAGGAAAAAAATAAACAAATACAAATTCAGATTTTATGTCTAGTTTTATCTTTTTGTGACATATGTAATAAAAATATGTAATTGTTTAATGTAATACTACCTTTTATGTTGCGTTACAATGCTGGTCTCCAATTAAAAACCACTTTGCAATCACAGTTGTCTTTGGTAGCTTTGATCACTGCTTAGAATCACTTTCTGTACCCATAATCTGCCATAGAGGTAGAGTTAATAGTAAATGGTTACATATTCGCATGTTATGTGGATTTAATGCAAAAGAATACAGGCTTCACTTTTGAGGAAATATACAGACATAGGTTAGGAAGGAACGAAAGTCCGTCAAAAATCTGTATAGATATTTACTGTAGTTACATAAAAAGGAATTAAATATACAAGAATTCAATATTTAAACAATATATTAAAATGAATTGTTGACAACAGCAAGTAAATGAATATAGTGCATTGTTTGTGTGGAGTAATGAAACACAACCATAACCTAGTTTCACTTTAACAAACTAGTTGTTTATGAATATTCAAATACGTGTTTCATTAATTGTAACGATGTTTTGAAGTAAGTAGGCTAGTTTATCATATTATATTTGATGTTAAATGATAATGATACATATTGATTATCTCTGTAGTGTAAATTATCTTAGTAAAACAATGATATTATTTACTTCTATATTGTTTAAAACATATTCAACATATGGGAAGCTACGGTAATGCTCTTTTCACTGATTGGACAGAAGGTTTACACAAGTATATTAGAGATGGTTTGTGAAAATAATAATCATAATTTCAGGTCCTAACTTGGAAAAAATAAATATGAGGAAAATTTATTATAAGAGAGCTATCAAAAAAGAAAAATCAAATACAATCATAGAAGGCGCTATTTTAAATTATTGAGAATCAGCATCTATAGTAAACAATGGGTATGTCAGGTGCATGGTACAGTGCTGATGTGAATTTCACCTATAGTTACCCAAAAGGGATCTATAGAACATAAATTGTAAATTGTTTTAAAATCGTTTATACTATATTTAAAACAATCAAAAGAAATTGCACCAAAGAACTTCTGTGATTATCAGAAGATTTTAGGTCTATAGTTTACTACTCAGTTTGTGATTGACTTAGCAGGTTTATCCAGAAAGTTTGAAGGGATGAAGATGACCATATGATGGTGACAGGTGACATAATATAGTTTTTCTAGAGTTCTCATTCCCCCTCCTCATCCTCTCTATATGCTTTTCATTTCGGTAAGCATAATGTTTGTTTTGTTTCAATTAAGGGAGGTGCATCCTAAGCCTCCTAGAACAATCCTAACAGAATAATTGATTTCTTTATAATCCTATTGTCCATTTGAAGCTGATTACCAGCTGGTCAGCTGTTCAGTCTTAAAGTTTACCTATTATAAATTGTATTATTAAACACATCACTGAAACAACATGGAAAAAATAAAAAAAATACTTTATCAACAAAATTGATTAGGCAAATGGAATTTGTTACATTATTGAATATTCTTCAGATACATAGACATTTTATTTATCTTTCTTTACCCTACATAATAATCTTGTAAGATACCTTTTATTTGAATTGTGTTTTTGTTAACTTTACCTTTTGTACTTTAAGTAATATTAGTGTACATACAGTAATTAGTGAATGTAATTGCTATACCTATAACACTGATTGAGTATTCAAAATATATTTCTAAGAAAGCAGAATCAATTAAAGTATCATAATGTTGAAATGATTGAGGTATTGATTAGTGTATTATTTTTTCATAAATAAAAAAAAAGATTTCTGAGAACGGGAGGAATCAATTATAGCATCCACATGTTTTAATGATAATAAGGTATTATTTGTACGGTTATTTTCTCATAATTGTTCAACATTTAAAAAACTATAAGTTTCAGAATCAATTGTTTGAAATATTGTATTCATGTAAATGTTAAAAATTATGACATGATATAAGAATGCAGAATGAAACAGAGCATTTTAATGTAAAAATTAAATTATAAAGAAATATATTGTATGTTAACAATTGAGAAAGTTAAAAGAAGTTATAAATCCGCTATTATAATGAAAAAAAAACTAATAAATTTCTTAAGGCACCATAAACAAGAGTTAATAATGTGAAAAGTACATTGTACTCATACACTGAAAACATTAAATACATTTTTAAAAAGTAATTGTTTATATATTCTCGGGACTCATTAACGATTAACCTAAAGGCATACTGATTTCTTATATTTGTAATATCACAACAAGTTATTGTATATTAAAATATTATAATTATGAAATAAATTATTTCAATCACATCTTTCAGGATCTTAATTTCAGAATTTGGCATAGTCACAAAATGTATTTATTTGTTAGCATGTGCAGAGGTTTGTCATGCTCTATTGCATTCTGGTTTTTGGTGCTACAATACGGTTATAATTGGAAAATCCCTTGCAAATTATGATGAGATAATGATGATAATATTTGAAGAACAGATAATTAACAAAGCGGCAGGATTGAATAGCCTCTCATTTAACAACCAAAAATGGTCGATAGTCAGACAGATGAAATTGATCGGCCATCAAAAAACCTAGGGCCAGGATTATAGACATATAGAAATTGTAAAAAGGCTTTAAAAAAGCAATAAATATTAAATGTACATCATTCAAGACACAAATAATAATGAAAGATTTGTCATAATTCTTTAGTCATAGAAACTTAATATAGACAACTTATTTACATCCTATAATAATGTATAAATATGCATGTCAATACTGATTGTACAATACAGAGTTTGTGGCTTGGTGGTTGTGATGCTTGGCTGCCAATCCTGGGTTCAAATCTGTCAGTATCAGGATTTTTTCTAATGACAATTTGTAACTTCACTCCCAAAGACTTGTACTAAGACTTTGTTTATGTAGAGCATCTTGTGTATATGTTTGTATTGTGAAACAGGATTGCCACCTTTAAGAAGAATAGTGAATGAATTCGCTTATGGTTATCCTTATGGCTATTTCCCTAAATATAAACAAAAAAAAAACTATAGATATTCTGCATTAAGGTTTATGAATATAACATTTAAATTCTACATGAATATAAATATTTCTCATAACGATAACATTTTAAAAAAAGAATCAAATTCGGATTTCCAAAAAAGAAATAAACTTTACTTTATTTTCTTTTAGGAACACAAGATGTACCACAAACCCGGCTTTACTAGTGTTTATTCAACATGCAAATCTTAAACAATACAAAAAAGTATATGAAAACAAAATAAAATACTTTCTCCATACTGTTACTAAAATTGTTTCTATCGTTACCACTTTTGTAAATTTGTTTCTCTGACATGGAAGGAGGATGCCCTTATAGGACAAAACATCACTTAAGCTAAGGCCACCGGTGAAACACACGGTGAAACTAATATACCCCTCTCCCACTCAACCATAAAACATCTCCCTCCCGCACTCTTCTTATTTTACACATGCCGCTATAAGCCCACAAATCATAAGACAAGAGCAGCAATACTGTCAGACTACAATTTCCCGTAGGAGCCTATATCTAACCCTGCAATATTGCAATAATTAGCTATAAATATTAAAGACATCTTTCGATCTATAATCATAATTTTCAGGTCCAATAATTCATCACCTTACTGATGAGACAGCATAGGTGTTGAGCAGGCGGAATAGTAATAACAAAGATCTCATCGGATTCCATTACCAATTATACCACATTTTTTCTTTGTACTATAATGTATCAATTGTTACTAATGTTTCATACGTACATTTTTAATGTTTATGAATCATTAGTTATAGTTAAAGAAGCTCTGCAAAATTTCTTTCGGCTCGGTTTTACTTTATTTACTTATTATATATTATCTCTATGATTTATCATTTTAATTTAGCTGACTGTTTCCTAGAACAAATTAATAAAGCCATATTTGGAGCATAATTGAATGAAATGCAAAACTGTATAGTATATTGTATAATTAATTAATTAGCCAAAAATAGATTTTTAATATAAGAAAATAAATTTAAAATACATATATTCTAAAAATTCTGTATTCAATGAAAACTGAATGGCCAAGACGTTGCCATTGGCAACGGCCGTCTGTTCAATTTGCGTTATCGCTGGTCGAAAACAAAAGAAATCGCTAGCCACTCTCACAAGTCAGTCTGATATGTCAAGATACAATGAATGGACAAAAGAAATGTAATCTGTGCTAACAATCATTGGTTGAAAGTGTCCAGTGAAGCGGCTAACATACTTTCTTTGCTTTGTTTCTTGTCAAATTGATTGTTTACATCGGTGTTTTTATCTTTAGTAGGTTATGTTTGTTTTGTTCTTGAAATCAATCAGTCTAAAATAATGCCAACACATTACCTGTCAAAGTCTGTTCACAAGGTGTATACTTTTATCTAGACTTAACAATAAAACTACACATATTTAATTTAGAAAATCTGGAGATTATCTTTTTACTAATAAGAACTAATCAAATTCTGGTGATTTTATTTTCATATTTATATTTTTTTTAAACCAGTTTTGTATGGCCGTTTACAACATAAATGTTATAAATGAAAAGAAAGGAGAAAAAAAACAACAAAATATAAATGTATTGCAGATTAAGTGCCTGTTTCTATTCAAAAGAACAGTTTTATTCGGTATTCGCACCCATATTTTTCCATGGTTGCTCTTGGTGAGCCAGATGTACACCTTGAATTCTCCATGGTACAACCAAATACTGAAACCTCTTCCCAACAATTTTTAAGTATAGTAATAATTTATTGGCACTGCACTTTTTTTTTGTCAGTGGTGCATCCATAGAAACAAAGCAACAAAATATAAAATAAAAAAGAATAATACAACAATGGGAATGTACATTCCTACTAAAAAAAAAAACAAGACTACTTAAACCAACATCACAAGTTACAACTAATACCAATAGACTATATAGTACAGAAAAAAAAAAAAAAAAATAATAATAAAAAATAAATATAGTCATATCCAAAATAAATATAGTCGTATCCATTATTGCAAATCTCTACTTTTAAATGTTTTGTTGTTGTCTTTTCTCCAACACCTCATTATAATTAAAATCGTCATGGATGAGTTACTTCTACTGTTAAATACATTTGATGGCAACAACAATAGTCATTATTCAAAAATGGTAATGTTAAAACAAACAAAACAAATGTAATTATCCCAAGAGAAAAGAATGTTGTGTTTTGTCTGGAAATCTATACAGAACTTTCTAATAAAGTTTCTATTTCTAAAAATGTTTATTTTGACAAAAAAACTAATTTTGATCAGTTTAATACTGTTTTAAAAAACTCCCACATAAACATTATGTAAATTGCATATATTAAAAAGCTTTACAATTACATACTTCAAAACGTTTTTATTCATTTAAGTAACTAAACAAGTTTGGAGTGCAGATTTTATTACTAACTCAGAAGCTATAAAAAATACATAAATAATACATAAAATGACATTTAGTACATAGATATAAAAAAACATTGAATATTTTAAATATAAAATCCTATTATGCATATTTAATACTAGGCATATTGAATAGTTCAAATGTATAATAATGAATGCTACAATGTACAACAATAACAATGAATATAACAATGTATAACAATGAATATAACAATGTATAACAATGAATATAACAATGAATATAACAATGAATATAATAATGTATAACAATGAATATAACAATGTATAACAATGAATATAACAATGAATATAACAATGTATAACAATGAATATAACAATGTATAACAATGAATATAACAATGAATATAACAATGTATAACAATGAATATAACAATGTATAACAATGAATATAACAATGAATATAACAATGTATAACAATGAATATAACAATGAATATAACAATGTATAACAATGAATATAACAATGAATATAACAATGAATATAACAATGTATAACAATGAATATAACAATGTATAACAATGAATATAACAATGTATATAACATTGAATAACAATGAATATAACAATGTATAACAATGAATATAACAATGTATAACAATGAATATAACAATGTATAACAATGAATATAACAATGTATAACAATGAATATAACAATGAATATAACAATGTATAACAATGAATATAACAATGTATAACAATAAATATAACAATGTATAACAATTAATTATTTTGATCAAGATAAGGAGTATGTAAAAGTGCATCCTTAGTATTTATGAAATAGCAAATACTATATTTACTTATTATCACAGATGGTTTTTGAAAGACATATTTCCATCGACATCATAATCTGTGTCCCGCCCCTTTCAGTCTACCACCAACAAACAATAAATCATAGCATAACAATTGTAATTTGATTAATATCAAAATAGCATTGTAACATTCACACTTCTAAATATGTTACCATTTTTGTGTGAAGAATTTTTCACTAATACATTCCCACACACAACAAATGATAAATTATGGTACACATAACGATCTAACGTGTACCATAGAATAACTTGATTTAATTTTGAATACATTGTAAAAAACTGTGTCAATTATGATATAACAGTATAGAATTGAATATAAATAATAATTAAACTAACTAAATAAAATGTTTTTCAAGATCAAACCATTTATTTACAGACAAAAATGGCCTACAAGGTATTGATTATTATACAAAAAATGAATGTTTATAAGTAGATATTTTCATGAATTAATGAATTAACTGCTTCTAATAATACATGGATCTTATATGGCGCTTAATGCACAAAGTATCTAAAGCATTGTCTACACTATCAAACTTTATGTGACAAAAAAAAATGTGATGTGCCCACATGGAAATGATGATGTCATTTCACTACCATATTTGGGGCACACTAGTTTGATAGTGTAGACGGAGTTTAAGCCCTCTATTACTCCCATTATTTATTGCATCAAAACACGTCTGGAAACATATGCTCATAATGTTGCAGCCAGTAATCAGCACAGTTGTGTTTTACCTATACCAGGTACAGTACCCATTTGTACATTTTGGTGGAGAGAGGCAAACGTAAGAAAAGTATCTTGCAATGCGGCGAGCTTTAGATTTTGACTGACGATCAGGGCCAATAATAGCTATACTCAACGCAATTAAAATAGTATACCTCTTAGGAAACAAAATGTATACAAACGGTAATATTTTCTAATAATTCAAGCAAATTTTTGATTAGAAAAAGTGTATCCAATTACATGTAATATTTATAGAATTTTTATCAAATTCTTGTACTTATTTGACAGTAACATAAACACAATATTTTCTGAGAATTAACGTCAATTAAGGTCAACAATGGAAATCTGCAGATATAATTACTGAAAATTATATAATACTAAAAAAATCAATGCAGACTGTTTGATTATCAAGAACTTATTCCCAAATGGAATAAATCATTCTATAAATATATTGCATTCTGAAAGTGTTTTAGATTAAAGAATAATATTGCATTATAATTTCCATATTCATATAATAATAAAAATGATAATAATGATAATGATGATGATTATGATGGTGATGATAATTATGATGATGATGATGATGGTAATGAATGATGATGATGATGATGGTGATGATGATGATGACGATGATGATAGTGAATGATGATGGTGGTAATGATGATGATGATGGTGGTGGTGGTTGTGATGATGATGATTAATGATGATGATGATGATGGCGACGATGATGATGATGGTGGTAATGATGATGATGATGACGATGGTGGTTGTGATGACAATTAATGATGATGATGATGATGATGAATGATGATTAATGATGATGATGATGGTGACGATGATAATGAATGATGATGATGATGATGGTGATAATAATGATGATGATGGTGATGGTATTAAATGACGATAATGATGATGATGATGATGGTGATGATGATAATGATGATGATAATGTATATGATGCCATACCAAAACAAAACCAACAATTATTCTATGATAAACCACATAACATGTTATATACCTAAAGCCAAATTATTTTCGTCATATCATAACAGACTTGTAAATTACGGACTCATTCACAGGTCTTGCACAGGTCTTCTTCACATTACAGTTCCTTGGTATATACCAATTTAATTAGTATTGATCACAGACAAATCAACTCATTATTTAAATTGATGCTATTTTTGTGACTTGCTGTTTATTGAGGCAGACTATGGGTTAACCTATTTGTGTTACAGCTTTTGTAAAATTTCACCTGCTTATTTTATTGTTGTTGACGCATTATATCTAATATTTAAAAAAGCTATTTGATATGTTTTAATGTAAAAATCAGTAAATTTTCAATTGTAATGATAAATCATTGTGTTCTCAGAAGAAATATAATTTAATGATTTAATACTACCATATCCGGTATTAATTGAGGATAAAAACGGTAGGTGAACCATCTTTTGATTAAATGATTTTGATGTTGTAGTTTCCTGTAAGATAAAATAATAGGTAACGGTATATTATAAGTGCCACTTTCGCTTAAATAAATATACCATATTAAAACCACAGGATGGTGTGTGCCACAGTATCAAACATGTTTCCAAATAAAAGGTGTTGTTGAACGTTGAGTGTAAGCATAGAGGACCTTCATGGTGTAAAGCTCTGTCTATCAAATTTTATGTGACAAAAAATGCGGTGTGCCCATATATGGACATGATGATGACTACCATATTTGGGCACATCACTACCATCTTTGGGCACATCACACTTTAGTCAAACTAGTTTGATAGTGTAGATAGAGCTTAAGTCTTTCATGGAATACTGGTATTGAGTTGAATTGGTAAATAATAGTTAAATTCTATTCAATTTATCCATCCTAAAAGGATTGATGAATTGCTATTAACTTATCTTTGTAATCATTTAAAAGGTTGAATAGTAAACTACGACACTGATAATATAATTAAATAACTCTAATTGTCTAATTAACTTCAGATGCATTATGTACAATTATCTGCCAGGCGATTAAATATAAGTAAATTTCAAGAATAAGTTTTTTTGAACTAAATACACATAATTATTTTTCTCTTTACCTTAATTACTATTTAGTTCAGGATAGGTTATATAAGTTAATATCATATGCCTATCCAGTGACCAGGTTAAGAGGCCTGGGGCAATTTCTTTGAAATGGATATATTAATATTTATTTTCTAAATTACTGTTATCTTCAAAGTTATAAATATTGGCCTACAGGTAATAAGTTATAAGTGAAGAATGATCATATTACACTGCTAGGGTACCAGTCCAATTTAGTTTTTTCAAATACTATTAATTATTCTTAAAGTCATGATACTGAACCAGTTCTCATTTCAATGTCAATTATGGTTCAAAATAAAGAATGCCTTCCAAATATGGTCTAAATTTGTGGCCTTCATACCCAAGAATAAAGAGCAAAGCTTAAAGCAATTTGGGATTGTGATTATAATTGTGATATTATATGTAATAAGAATTATAGATGGGGAAAAACATTTTTTTTTTTATTGATATGCAGCTATAGTTGGATTAAAAACAGATTGTATACTTTCTCTATTATATTCTTATCATATGCATAGAAAGAACCAATTCAATAAACTGCTATGCCAATAGGTCATCATAAAATTCAATAAAAAACCTCCGGCATCGGTCAGCGAATAAGGAGTCAACTTCATAAGTCTGTCTGTTGACTTAGTTTCGTTTGACTGTCCAATGTGGTCAATTTGGTCTGTCGAGGTGAATTTGATCCCTCAATGAATAATTTATATAGATTTGTATGCAATTAAATTAAACCCAACGTGATTGTTTTTGCTTAGATTTATGTCACCTTTTAGCAGTCCAGCATAGAGAATGACAGCATAAACATTTATGTAAAGTCACAATCATAAAATAAGATAGTATATAATAAAAAAGAAAAAAAAAATCACATGAATCAAACAAATAAATCAAAACAAATATAAATAAATCAACAAAATTAGACAAAGCATAATAGCAGAATGTATATTTTAGTTTTATATCATAAAATATAATAGCCATATAAAAAGAATAACATTTTGGCACACATGGCATGTCATACTTAAATAATTAGGTCGACGGTACTTCCAATTTCATTTTGTTAAAATAAATTTCATCATGTAAGAAATGAATTCTTGAAAATGTGGTAGGACAGCTAATATGTAAGTAGGCTGTAGTAAAAGGAAAAATGAGACTACACAGGCAGGATATGAGGAAAGGAGCACTACTTACTTGTTGACATCTTCCATGATGTAACAATCAAATTGTATTACGCATTGAACTTAATAAGGGCACGTGGAAATTACAGTCATACCCACATTTTGAGGCCACTTTGAGGCCCAGACTACTTTAGGATTAAAACAGCGTAGACCTTCTTTGGTGGAGGTTTGATGGATGGATTATAATTTTGGAAATGAACGAATTAATAAGATGCATAAACACTGTCAGCTGTATATTCTGGTTGTTTAATGAATATAAAAGTGCATTGCCTAGTATCAGACAAAATGGCACTACGTATAATTCAAATAACAATAACCACAATAAGTGATCAAAGAAAAGCATCACATTATTCTTCGACCACTCGCTCTAATGAAACAGTTATTTTAAGTACAACTGCTCTGATTGTATCAGGTATTACACAAAATGGTCTGACAGAAAATCTGTTGGTAAAACTCAAATACATATATCTAACGTTATAATGCTAAATTTCTCCATTTCTGAAAATAAATTTATCTAGATAACTATTAGATTAACCATTTTTTGTTCATTTATGATATCATAACTGTAATGACTTTAATTTTTTTTAGTGCATTTACCTTTTAGAAATGTAATTATTGTGTGTTTTAACAACTGTAAATCCATTTAAGTTTTAAATTAATTTAATGTTTTAATAATATCCTGTTTTAAATCTTACAATGTGCATAGTTAATGTGTGTTAAAGTGTTTTGTGCCAATAAATAAACCAATAATTTTAAAATATATTTAATTTTAATTTATTTGATTATTTTGGGTATAATATATTAAACCAACTCTAAATTCAGTAATAACCATGTAAAAATTTAATGTGATAATATTCTATTAATATGAAATAATAACTAAAGATTAAATAGAAGGTTATGTTTATGATTTGTGTTAAGTAATTAAGTATCCCAACATTTTGAAGGAAGGGTATCGCAAAAAAAATCACAATTGATAGTTATACACGTCATGGTTACCGACATAACAGAAGGTCAATGTGAACGTCATCCTGGAAGTTGTCGCATTAAGGGATGATATTTTATAGGGTGTACAGGTAATTGGAGCGCATTTAATAACTGATAAATTGAAAGAAATCCCTCCAATTCATTTAATTAAAGGTAAACAAGGGATTTAGATAAAAAAAGAAATAAAATCAACAGAGTAATGGTTCAGACAGCATTTACAATATAACACAATATATATAGTAAACTTCTTGCGACGTCTGTTTCTAGTTGTAATAATTGACAGAGAAATTTCATAAGATCAATTTTTGTGTTATTTACTTGTAATTTCAGGGGAAATCTGTAATCATGAATGCATTATAAAATCATATATGGTCTAGCGAGATTCACTTTATTGTTTGTTGCAATCAATTCACATCAGGTAAGATTCTATGTATTACATCAAATTACATTAACTCAAGGACATTACACTTAAACATTATGATTAACAATAATGTTCTCACTTCTTTATTAGAATTTTGATTTTGTATCAAATGCCTCACAATCGTTATTTGAACTCGAAAGTTCGATGGAATCATTCATGGTTTATCTAACAAATAATATATACTTTTTTATTTAATACATTTTATAATCATGGAGGTTTACCTCCATGGTACAATCTGATGACAAAATTAATTGTAAAAAGATGAAGTAGAAATTATATAAATACTTTTTAGTCTTTCAGTGGTCACCATTCCAAAGAATGACAACCAAAACATCAAAACATTCTCAACTATACTTTATTTCCTTTTGGAAAAACATGGTGTACCACAAACCTAACTTTCTAGAATTCAACAATCAACAATAATCTTTACCTACCTACATTATGATTTAGTGTTTGGTTAGCAGTGAAAACTGAGGGCAGTATTGTACCTTGGATAAGTCAGAACAGAATACAGAAACTACTGTGCTAATGTGAATTCATTTTAGCACACAAAGACTGATATCATAAACGCAACATTCTGAAAATATTAACATAGTGCACTTTACGTCAATAAAGCGAGTTAAAGTCGTATAAAAATAATGCTTATTAGGTCTATCACCTTTGCTGAAAGAAAGATCAGAATCAGAAAAGATAAGATTCATTTGCCGAGCCAGTTTAAAGTATGTTTTGCTTTCCATATGATTTCTGGCAATTTTCCTGAAAAGTATTAGTTTAAATGTTCATAAAAATATCATTTAATATTGTTGCCTGTCAGTATACATCAGCAAGATGCTCATGGTATAACAGCACAGAACAGATAGTAGTAGTATTCTCTTCAAATAAGAGTGGGATCGTCTCTCGGTGTACTGTCCAATTTCACTACAAGAAGGATCCCACTGGAAACAATTAGTCTACAGACTTTTATGGGCTATCCTTGTGCATCACCAAATAACAACATTGCTTTTTGCTTTAACTCTAGACTAGGCCAATCTTTGTAACCCACTGACTTAAGAACAAGGAGACATGTGAACAGATAGTATTAATGTTATTTGCTTTAACTCTAGACTAGGCCAATCTTTGTAACCCACTGACTTAAGAACAAGGAGACATGTGAACAGATAGTATTGTTATTTGCTTTAACTCTAGACTAGGCCAATCTTGGTGGTAACCCATCGACTCAAGAGCAAGAAGACATGTGAACAGATAGTATTGTTATTTGCTTTAACTCTAGACTAGGCCAAACTTGGTGGTAACCTATCGACTCAAGAGCAAGAAGACATGTGAACAGATAGTATTGTTATTTGCTTTAACTCTAGACTAGGCCAATCTTTGTAACCCATTGACTCAAGAGCAAGGAGACATGTGAACATGATATAAAAGAACATCATATAAACAATAAATCAAAGCTTTGTGCTCTGTCTGTAAGAAAATCAATAGAATGTGTAACAAACAAACAGATCTTGAGATAATTAACAAATGCAATTAGTCTGTGTATTGTGGGCCTGAAATCCAATTATGACAATTGTATTGTCAAAATTCCCCGTGGAAACTGTAAGGAAAATCGATCGCAGATTGCTGTTGTAACCAAGCTGATCGTTACTATGGTAATGATCTGCTTTGATTTGTTGTATTTAATGAGTTGAATACTGACAGCATTAATTAATGTGTACAATAATTAGTAAGTCAAATTTTGGCTATGTAACTCAGCAATTAATGTTATAATTTATACAAATGTGTATAAATCTTTGGATTGTTTGCTAAATATTTGAACGCTGTGTATGATTAATGTGCTTGAGTATGTACTAAAATGTAACTAACTATATCATAATGCATAGTTATTTTCATTTTGACTTAAGTGAATCATAGATTTGTAAAAAAAAGTATTATTTTTTTGTATACATACGTTAATATTACATGAATTAACCAATTTAAATAAGTACGTGCCAACAGTCCTGTTTTGGTCAGGAGGTTCTCATAATTTAGGCATGTCTCCCGGCCTAACACCAAACTCTCAGTTTCCACATTTTCTCCTTGATTACAAAAATAACAGAATTTTGAGGTATATGTGTTGTTTTCTGCAAAAAAATGTTACAAAAAATCTAAAGCACAAACAATAATATCGTAAATATTTGTAATTAATGTGAATGAAATTAAAAATTAACTAAAAATATTTACGATGTACAAGCATTTGCAGTCCTAATTGTTTCCCTTCGTATAACTACCACGGTACCACTTGTTACACTCTGCTACTTCTGCCTTTTTTTATTTCGATAATAGAGGTTTTAAAGCTAAAAAACAAACAATTCCATTTTTTTTAAACTTCATATGTTAGAATGTATGAAATATATACAAATAATCAATGTTTGTGAGTTTAATAATGAGGTGAAATGAACATTTAATTTTCCACGAGCAAGAATATTTGTTCCATTTCACTGCAAATACAAAACAGTCATTATATGTTTAAAAAGTAGATTTTTTGTGTCAATGATCAATACAATTTCTTTTAAAGGAGAGTAGTTACCAATTGTGTACATCAACCTTGAATCTGCCCCATTTCAGTGTCTTTAATCATTCATAAAGAATAATAAGTTATTGAATAAAAATGAATTGGTAATAAGTGGTATTACATCTACCATTGTATAATAATAAAACATATCTTATAATAACTATAATCTATAATGTTCGCCTATATGTTTCATTTTATAAGTAATAATAATAATATGCTACTTATTGAATGAAAATAAACTCTTTCTACTGTTACAACTTAATATTTGTAATCTACAATAGATACAAATTGTTAATAATAGTGGTAGCTAGTAATTGGCTAACAAAATAACATGAATATTGTGAGCTTTGATGTTATAAAAGCCTACAGATAAAACAAGTAATTCATTAGGCATAATGTTGTTGAAATGTAGGCCTTAATGCACATTGGTTTACACAAACTGGAAAGAAAACATCATTACTAAGAAATTTGTAATAAATTATGCGAGGAATATAGGGATGTGAGAAAATGCAGGAAAATACAGTTTCTTTCTCAATAGACAAGAAAATATTGTAAATGTAGAAAGTTATATATTGTTTACCTATTTATTGTATTCTATTATTCTCTCTATTAGTGCGGTGGCACGAATTGAGCTGGTCAGCACCTTGTCATGGCAACAGTCTCTGCCCAGAGCAAATCCTTGTTCAATGAATCCCATTACTTTTCCCACGATGTTGGACATTGCTATTAAACACTCCATTTTTAACATTTATTTTTATTCATTTTGTACTGTATTTCTAATTTGTGAAATAAAAGTTATTTTTAATGGTAGGGCATCCACAAGAATCAGAAAATAAATGTAATAATTAAAAAACAGTAATATTTTTTAAAAATTCTATTTCATTTCCACATCATCCAACAGCGACCAAATTTCGCCATAATAGGATTGATACATAGAAAAATACACTATATTGTATATTGGTGCATTTATTCCCTTTTTTTTTTCTAAATGTTTAAAGACTATTTTAAAAGCAATAAATGATTTGTCAATCCAGAGAGTAAGATAATGTTATTGTGTTATTATGCACTGCAGTGTTTGATGTACAAGACTTCATCAACGCACTTAGCATCAAGCTTGTATGCTTTTAACTTCAAAGGTGTACAGCATACTTGTTCGTTCATTTGCTGAAGCAGGTGTCCTAACAAGACATCCACTTGAGAAATGTACAAATCGAGAATCAGAAACGCTATGAACGACGTAAAATATCTCACACTTTGACGTGTTATCTCGGAATAGAATAGAATCTATTATAAATCGATGATGATGATGATTTTTCTTTATACCGTGTGATAAATCACGCTAAACCTGACACTTTGTATTATACTTTATCTTGTGAATTTCTTTTTTCCTAATTTGAAATTGCAATCAATTTTATGAATATGAATTATTCTAAATATTTCTCATTGTTTATTTATTGTAAATTAGAATATTTTAATATTTTGGTTTGTGTGTGTGAATTCATCAAGAGATTTTGGTATTCGGATTTAATGTTATTTTCCTTTTTTGTTTGTTAAACCATGGAGTAATAGTAAACATATTTGTTGAATAAGTATTTTAGTATGTTAAATATCTGAGAGAATTGTAGGATACATTTCTTGTTGTATAGAATTCAACTATATAATCAGGTATGACTTCCAACAAAATCCTGTTGCTAATTTTTGTTTCCATGCCTGTTCATAGTAACATACTATATCCTATCCTAACAGGCAACTAAGAAATGTGTCCTGGTTTAGGACTGTTAGAGGAGGACGACGAATATCCTGTGTTCGCTAGAGCGTAAAATCATATACAGTCAACATAGCCGTTTTATTAGTTACGCACCCTTGCGCGAAGACCGGCAGTATATCTCTCTCTCCCCTGTCTCAACATAAAAACATCATGATCATATACACAACAGATTCTTTCAATGCGATTTAGTTTGCATTTAAAGATGGTCAAAGTTCTTTGAAATAACATTTTAAAGTGAATCCTTGTCATTTGATTGCTTGATTACATATCAAGTGATGTGCTAATTGGATACACCATGGGGGTACAGTATATTGCATATTCAGGATTTTTGCAAAAACTTGTTAATATTTTGTGCAACGTGGAGGCTTTGAAAACAACCTGTGGTTTTTGCTCTACACCATGGCTAAATTCTGAGCCTGATAGTTTTTTTTTTATGGGCCATGGAGCCTTTGACATTCATAGGTTTGTTATAAAACAAATAATGAATGTTTATGAGTTGAAAGGATAGAATATTTGGATGAGTTGAAAGACTGATGGGTGAGATTTAAATCGAGCAAGAGTATACAGTAAAACAACTCTGAACACCAAAATAAAAACACCTTGAAAAAGACTTTGAGCAAATTTCATTAAAATATGTTTGAACAACACAAAAACATACAACATTGATGAGTTTAGAAACACGTTCTACCAAATGGAAGCTACAAATTCTACATTCAGCCATTATAGAACTGGCTTATGTTTCGTAATGTTCTGAATTCTTTTCTGTTATCCAAATTTATTTCTGAAATGTAGACTCGCCCGCACTTTCAGCCCAATGGTTCCAAGTTTTAGAGTGTTTAATGTATACACGATCATTACCGACAAATTTTATAACAGTACTGACAAATATTACAATGATGTTTTGGGAAACTTTGAATTTTGCTTCTTTCTGTAACAGATGTTTGTTTTCATTTTACTGTCTACTGTTAGTTATATTTCATTATATATTATTTATATATTGGTACACATATAAAAATCTTATTAACAAGAAAAAACAAACAATATATAGGTACTAAACCAAACATTAACACTAATATTAATAAATTTTTTTTATAATAAGTGTTTACCAGCTAAATGTATATCAGTCTTTTATAACAAAAACAAGCTTTTAATGATACGATAAACTTGTCGAAAATATCACAAGGTATCATACGCCAGAATTGAACACACGTTGATGTGAACGAGATGCGATTTATATCATTCACGAAACATTACTAATCAGACTTTCAAACCAACGTGTGAAATCACTTGGAATTATTACGCTGTTTTGCGTCGTCGTCGTATCACTGCAACATTAACCATTCCCATCACACTATTTATTATTAACTACTGGCGAGTTTCAATAAATCAAATGTATTAGAAGCGGATTGATTGGGAAATACTAGACCTGCGTTTATCTAACTGTCTAAATACAGGCAAGATACATAATCTTACGTGCAAAATGTTCTAATATGTTCTAAGTATAATTATTGTTATCATTAATCTTTAATGTTTAAGATAATTACAGGTATGATACCTAAATAACAAATGATAATGATGTACAATTTATTTGTTTTGAGATGATTATTATGACTAAATCTCTGTCTACACTATCAAACTAGTTTGATAAAAAAAGAGTGATGTGCCCAAATATGGTAGTGATATGACATCATCATGTCCATATATGGGCACATCACATTTTTGTCACAAAGTTTGATAGTGTAGACAAAGCATAAGTTAAATCTTTAAAGCTCTATTTACACATTTACAGTTTGACAAAAAAGAGTGAGTGCCCAAATATGGTAGTGATATAACGTCATCGTGTCTATATATGAGCAGATCAAATTTTTTTTCACATAAAGTTTGATAGTGTAGACAGAGCTTAAAACTTTGATATAATGATGATTGTTATAATGATAACAATGATTTGTGATTTTAAAAACAGTAGCGAGGGGTTACATGGACCTAGAAAACGCCCTCTACATACACATATAGATTACGATGGGACAAATCTTAAAGTACAGCTTATTCAAATAGGGGAAAAATACAGATTTAATTATATTTCCTTTATATATCTTTGAATTCTATGATGTAAAAATAATCCTAATGTAAAAGAAAATTGGAAGAACTTTTAATTTAGGTTGTTTACTATTTTCTAGATATTTGGCTACATTTTTACAAATGTATACAAATTGTATATTAAACTTTTGATTAATTTAGGTGAACAGAATTATTAAACTAAATACATAAATATAGATAATATTAATATTTACAAACGTCTGAAGAAAGTTTAAACATGTGCATGACTAAATTCTACTTGTTTTGAAAGAGTGAAATATGCAATCTCTCTCTTCCCTGGTATTTATGATTTTTTGAAATATATTAATACGAAATAAATAAATATGTATAAAAATTATGTAAATATATAAGGTATATTTTTATTTATTACATGTGATATTAATTTCAAATGCATATTTTCATAAGCCTTAATAATCTTAAATATTGATCTTGAATTTAAAACCCATCATTGTCTAGACATTTTATCAGCACAAATTATGAAATGACATCTTAGATTTATTAATTTTTTTAAATCTAAAATTATATATATAACTGAATAAAATGTATAGCTTATTTTAATCTTTTACGAAGATTAAATTATACAACATTTTAGTAGGTTAAACTTGGTAAATTATTCAACAGAAAGGAAATAATGGTAGAAACGGAATATTTAAAAATAATATTGTACATGATTTACCATACAAATCCAGGTTAAAATGATCATATAACAATAATTATGTTTTTACAATCGTATAATATACTATACAAATAATGAATATTTATGATAAATGAAGAAATATTGACTGTTGCATTCAATGAGTCAAAGCTGATGGGAATGATACACTTACTTTATGAAATAATGATAATAATGACGATGATTAAACAATGATGATCTTTTATTGTAATTATTAGTCATGAATATAATGATCATAATTCAATATTCATAGTAAGAATATGATACAAATGAATATTCATAGTATAATAATTAATACTCAATGTATGAATGATGATTGAAATATATAGACCTATTTGTGTGATTATAATTAATATTCATAGTATGAATGATATAATATAGTATATAAATAATTCTGATACATTTATGAATAATGATCATAATCAATATTCATCTGATAAATGATTATAATAATAATTAATATTCATACTATGAATAATGATCACAATAAATATTCATATAAATAATGATCATAATCAATATTCATCTGATAAATGATCATAATAATTAATATTCATACTATGAATAATGATCACAATAAATATTCATATTATAAATAATGATCATAATAATCAATATCCATCTGATAAATGATCATAATAATTAAGATTCATAGTATGAATACAGCTTAAAACATCGAATGTCTCAGATAATTTTCCATCCATCATTTCACTGTTCACATAAAAAAATGTAATATAAATTACAATTCTATTTTCCTTAATGTATAAGAGCATTCAACAAATTCCACTCAGAATTAATAATCATCAACATCACTACAGTAAATTGTATGCACATTAACCGTTGAATTCCGATCTTTTCCTTCAATTTTCTGTCAAGATTCTATTTTTGTTCATGAAAACACTCGCACACGGTAATCAACATATGTTTAACACGGCATCTATTTTGATTTTTGTACGCTTTGAAATACGTAAATGATCGTAAAGAGGTCAAAATAGACTCCCATTATGGACATTGTAAACAATTTGACTTTAAATTTGGCCATGAACTATAACTACTATATAGATTTATTATTTTCTGTTTTCTCGTATCTTAAAGGGGAAGGGGTTTTGACATTCTTTAGATGACAAAAACGCATTTATCTTTAGGTTTTTAGGAGATGGGGGTTAGTCACAGTGCTTAAATCCCTAGTAATACAAGATGTAGATTTATGGTAAAAGCTGTATAAAAAAAAAAAACAAAGGCACTTAGAGAAAGAGATTGAAAACCAACACTTTTGAATGAAAGTAATTGTTCAAATGCTTTCTTGTATTCCTTCTAGTATTAGACTTGTAAAATCTTAAGACTTGTATACATATGTATGTACATATTTGAGTCATTGTTTGGATCTGAAAAAATTCAACACTTCAATTTTTATCTTGTCATTAGGTCTAAATTTAAAACAAAGCATGCACTGCATATATATTTTAAATTAAGCTTGTACTTATTGTTTGAATAATCAACTAGTTATTAATAACTGTAATATGAAAATATTTACTTATAGTATTAAATAGTATATCTGGAATGTCAGTCTAATAATCATGATAAAATTAGTAACTCAGCTTAAAAACACCTATCTCTGCAATTGGTGACGTTTAGTAAAAAATGCATTACTTAAAAATAAAACATTAAACCATTATTATAAACCATAGATTATTAGTATCAACATAATTTTTCTCATTTTTTAAATGCAGTTTGAGACCGTAAAAATTAGATTGAAAAAATGTAGGGTTATGTCTTTAGGCAAAATACATTGCTAAACTCTCCTACAATTAAAATGATTATTATAAATTATATTTATTTTAATTTAATTTTTATTGTTACATGTTTATGTCTTGTCATGATGTATTTCTGTGAGGGTCCCTATGATCAGCTTCAGCTGGATGGACCACCCTCATAAAATATTGTTGAAATAAATAAAAAATAAATCATCGCGGCCATAATCAGAAATACAGAAAGTAATTTGAGTTAATTTTATGACATTAAACATATACATACCAATATATATGAAGTACCATAGAACTAAATTCAATCTAATAGGTCTCCTGCAACAAGACCTTTAATTCTCTTTGGATAAATAAAGAGTGTAATATCCAACAACCTAACATTTTGCGGAGACAGTTTGTGTACGACAGTAGGATGTACGAAGAAATGATAATTTCCCTCAGGATTCTGAATTAATGAGAAACCTAAGAACACAGCAGCTGAGACGGAATTCAGCTTAGATTTGAACCTACTTACCACGCATGAAAGAAAGGCACTCAACCAATACATCATAAATCAAGGTAAATTCATAATTGTGTTATCTATTCGCATTATTTTCAATATAGAGCAAATATGGAATGGATGTTTTCAACTAGATTACGAAGCAGAAACATAAAAAAATCAACAGTCTTCCTTTTATTCTAACGATAACCTTTAAAATGAGGCAACTAGGAGCTATTAAAATAAACTTAATTACATTTGATGATAAAATTCATCTTAACGAATGCAATAAAATAAAAATACACACGGACTATTTAAAGTACAGCATATTTATTCTAAATGTAAATTTTATTTGCTTTATGTCTGTAACCATGGTTAAAAAATCCAAAGATAATATATTTATTATAATTTAGTAATTATTTATGATATATTCAAATTTGACAAATAAAGTTTCTATTGGCCCATTAAATTAGGTTGACTCCAAATGAAATAGCTTACCCCCTCTATCTAGAAAGGCAAGTTCAATATAAGTTCACTTGTACAGTTTTGGTTTTACATACTGGCCTCCTGTATCATATTTTCCAAAACATTCAGCAATGTATATCTCTCCATAAAAGCATCTTACTTTGCAAACATTAAATTAAGTATTACCGTAGTATGGTCTGAGATAAAGTGAAAGAACCTGTAAAAACTTTATGCTAAATGTGCATTCAGACTTATTTACAGTATGGTACTCCAAGTAAACTACAGTATGAAAGCATTTAACCTTTCAATCTAATTCATATACAAAGTTTTGTTTAGATTTTACTTCAGTGGCAATGAGCACTAGCCTACCTTGCTCGTGTACTAGTGTATAGGCCAAGCAACTAATGTGGTCTTTAGCACTAGCCTACCTTACTTGTATACTAGTGTGTAAGGCAAGCAACTAATGCGGTCTTTAATGAGCACTAGCCTACCTTGCTCGTGTACTAGTGTATAGGCCAAGCAACTAATGCGGTCTAGGCCAAGCAACTAATGTGGTCTTTAATGAGCACTAGCCTACCTTGCTCGTATATTATAGTGTATAGGCCAAGCAATTAATGCGGTCTAGGCCAAGCAACTAATGCGGTCTTTAATGAGCACTAGCCTACCTTGCTCGTGTACTAGTGTATAGGCCAAGCAACTAATGCGGTCTAGGCCAAGCAACTAATGTGGTCTTTAATGAGCACTAGCCTACCTTGCTCGTATACTATAGTGTATAGGCCAAGCAACTAATGCGGTCTAGGCCAAGCAACTAATGCGGTCTTTAATGAGCACTAGCCTACCTTGCTCGTGCACTAGTGTATAGGCCAAGCAACTAATGCGGTCTAGGCCAAGCAACTAATGTGGTCTTTAATGAGCACTAGCCTACCTTGCTCGTGCACTAGTGTATAGGCCCAGCAACTAATGCGGTCTTTAATGAGCACTAGCCTACCTTGCTCGTGCACTAGTGTATAGGCCAAGCAACTAATGCGGTCTAGGCCAAGCAACTAATGTGGTCTTTAATGAGCACTAGCCTACCTTGCTCGTATACTATAGTGTATAGGCCAAGCAACTAATGCGGTGTAGGCCAAGCAACTAATGCGGTCTTTAATGAGCACTAGCCTACCTTGCTCGTGCACTAGTGTATAGGCCCAGCAACTAATGCGGTCTTTAATGAGCACTAGCCTACCTTGCTCATATACTAGTGTATAGGCCAAGCAACTAATGCGGTCTAGGCCAAGCAACTAATGCGGTCTTTAATGAGCACTACCCTACCTTGCTCGTATACCAGTGTGTACAGCAAGCAACTAATGCGGTCTTTAATGAGCACACCCTATTTTTTCTTTTATGTTAGTGTATAGGCCAAGCAACAAATGCGGTCTTAATAGGCACTAGCCTACCTTATCTAATTAAAGAAATGCATGAAGATGATCATTTGAAATCAACAGTGGAATAATTATAGAAAATGCGACTGCTGAAGGACAAACACAAGAGTCTCCCCATGGGATGTCATGATGGCTGATTGTCAGAAATACACATTTTTCTAAATCTGGAATTTCTTTCTTTAATGTTTCTTTTACACTTTACAGATGTGTGTATTCATAGTAAATTTGTCATTATTTCATGCATAGACACAGACATATTAAGTGAAAGTTGTGCAATAACTTTCTGGGATTAACAAATCCATCGTTGGCTTCACAATATTTATGGGAATTGATTAATATTTATATTTGTTTTTGTCATATTGTCAATGATAATTGTTTAGCTATCTTTTGTTCTCATTATAATACCAGGTATACCAAAGACCCTTTAATTAAGCGAAGAATAAGATCAGAAAATAGAATTAATTTGTAATGTAATTTGATTCTTTTACCCTCTGGACAAAATCACAGTAGGCCTACTCTAATCCATTGAGCTAGTAGTTAGCACTTGACAAACTTGGGCTACCACAATTAATATTTATCCATTACTCCTCTACTTTAATTATATATACAACTTTAAATTAATTAGCCTATATATCTTGAAACCAGAAATGAATTAATTTAATGATATATAACAGCCTTGAATTGATTAACCTGATTGGTTTACACACAGAAGTTGACAAAGTAACCATAAATCAATATATTTCTCAGCAGAAAAAAAAATGTGTGTGTACGTATTACAATAAACTGCGTACTAGCGTCAATATGTATCATTTATCATTTGTTTTGCATAATAGCTTATATCTACTTAGTGGTGGAAAAATTTGTAAAATGTAATGAGGGGCATTGTTTGGTTATACCCCTAAGCAGAGTGAGTGGTAATATTAGTGGTCATCATAATGTTCTTAATTTGATTTTTAATGTTTAGTCAATAAATTAGAAAACAAAGGATGCTTTTTCAAAAGGTGCTATAATAGCCACTTTCTTCAAATTTTGTTTCTTCAAATGTTAACTTTTGTCAGTGGTCTAAAATGAACCTGAACATCTAGTCTAATTTGAGCTTAGCTGGAGTGGAGTTGAAAGAGTTGTGAGTTACAACCCTGACACTGTGTCAGGATTGAACCCGGGACATTGGGATTAAAAGGCAAGCACCACTAACCTACAGCTCCACACTACTGTTAAAATACACTATAACTAATATTGTTTCATACAGGATTTGAACCAATAAGCCTGGGAGTTGTTAAACACAACAATGCCACTTCAAATCATAATTTATTTAGAATACAGAACTTCATTAATTTTCATGTGTTTTACTTCTAATTGTTCTCAGCTCGTTCAAAGGCTATACATTCTCACCTTTAGCCTACCAAACATTATTAATGTGACAGTGGTCAGATTGAAAACAAACATCAATGCTAAGACTATTAATTCAACTGCAATCATTAAAGATAAGCAAACATTAATGATGTGAACACATTAGTGATGAATGGGGTTATTTGCAAAGCATGTTCTATTTACGTTTATCAGTGTACATGTCCATCTTCACAAATGTACATTTACCAGGAAAATTTATTACACATATTATCGATGCAAATATTAATTTGATTGAGAAAAAACATTATTGGTGTCTAGTTTCTATGATAGGTTTCTGTGTCGTAGTTTCTATCTGTTATAAGCTGACAATAGACTTATTGCAGCCATGCAATACAATTTCACAATTGATAAAATCTGCGAGTGTAAAAGTGCATATGGTAATAAGTACACTTTCTTTTTTAATAATCAATACTGTAATAATTTTAAAAATAAATTTGATTTTTAGTTAGATACAAAAACACTACATTGATTAAAGTAAAGAAAAAGTACAATGCTTTTTCTAAAAATAACTATGTAATCATGTCAAAATTCAAGGTTTATTAAAATGGTTTTATATCTCTAGGCTTTTATTCAGGTGTTAAAAAACACCTTGATATTTTAAGTTAGTTTTACATTTTTATCTGTTTCATTATAATCTAATAAAGTGTCAGGTTGCTCGCAGCATGATTTTTAATTTTAAATAAATAAATACAAATTAAGTCACCTGAGATGAAATATGAACAATTACATAGCAAACATTTATTTCTTAAAATCAACCATACATTCATTTTAAGGCTATTAAATGTATTTATCATAGCATCGTTGTACAAGCACACACTGTATTCTATAACTGTACAGATTTTTTTTTCCATTTAGAAAAATCAAAATGTTCAAAACAACAATAAGGATAATATGACAATTAAGAAGCGAAGTAAGCACCTGAATGCTGTTTATAACAATGCTCAATTCATCCTTGAGGGTGAATATTTTGGATAACAATATGAATTTCAAGCCTTGAGGAATAATTATTTCTACCAGTGTAATTGAATTACTCTTTGTCGATGCGTCAGTATAAATGTTGGTACTCTGCTACATCCAATGTTCGTTATCAGTCCAAGGTTGTCTTATGGTCTTACGGTAGCAATGCTTCAGTGTTGTTATCGCAAAGATCAAAGAGAGAGTTATTTGTTGATGGGACAATGCTAGTCAAAGTAATTGCCTGTCAGGTTAATATCTTTCCACTTAACATATCAAAGGCAAAGGAAACCAGAAATTTATCTTATGTGATATCTTAACATATTAAACGTAGATGCAATGGAAATTTATTAATGTTACTTTTCATTATCGGAAAATGTATATGAAATTCTAATTCTTGAGATTGAACAAGATGGCGCGATGGTAAGAAATCAGAGAGACAAGATCAAGTTGTGTTGTCTTTATTGTGTAATAGGGAAGATGTGTTATATCTTCGTTGTATCTTTGTTGGTCCTGTGCATAAAAACTTAGTATATTATAAAATAGGAAATTACAAATATTTGGAAAAGATTCCGCAATGGAAATGTTGCTGTTTGTGTCTAGAGGATCGTAGCTATGGCTTACAACAAAGGTGTTGTTGCCAGAAGGAGGGAAAGCAACTCTTTGCTTGGATTGGAGAGGGTGTTTCTCACCACTACCGCCCATCAGGCTACAGTCTTAAACAAGATATTTTACTCTCATTGCTACACAGTTTTGTAACACATAGTTTGGTCTCAAACTGTATTAACCAACTATTAAATGTAAAAGCCTTCATTTCATACAACCTTTCTTTATTTCTATTAAAATAAAGGCATTACATTATCAATAATAACAATAAAGTATTAAAACATTAATGAAAATACCAACTTTGAAAAATCTATGTGGCTTATTAACACTGTCGTTGGTAATTGTCTCCCTAATAACCAAACATTACTCATAAAAAGAATGATATATTTGCAAGAAATTAAATCAATATCACTTGTAATTATTCAAATGTGAATATAGAACACCTTAATGTTGATGGGAAAATGATTTACTAAGGTGAGAAATTTGACATTCTGAAGGATTTTGCCCCCAGGACAAAATGTCTTAAGGAAATGGGAACATGACTATTATGAATTATGCTTTTACTGATTTAAACCAGGTAAGATGAAGTGTGTGAGTCACAAAGTACTATGACAAGGATTAAATAAGCATAATAATAATATTACATTATATGTACTAATGAAAAAATAGTAAACCATTGGGTTAGTTGATGACAAGTACATGACTCACACATTAGTTTGGCTAGAATTAGATAAAGCAATAATCTTAATCTTAAAATTGCTACACCGCAATCCGTTTACTGGTTCTTTGACAATCATCTTTGAAATCGTTTACGGTTTTATGACTCGCATATACTAAGAAGAAAACTATAAAATAATTTTCTCCTAATCATAGAAACAGGTCTTTTCGTGAAGAAAATTGTAAGGGTCATTTAAGGACCTAGTCCAAATGTTCTCGTTTATTTATTTCCTCTTTTAAAATGTTATTAACAAAGAAACAGTAAAGTAATAGTGAATATTTAATGATATTGTTAATCTGTATCAACTAACTTCTACAAATACATAATACTAGTGACTATAAATGAGTAGGACCAAATTAATTACAATCAATAAACAAATATTTACTATTGGTACAAGTAAATGATTTGTTAGATAAGCAATTACAATTATCATTTATTTGCACTAATAATAAGTGCACTAATACTGTATAAAATAGTGTATTATTGGATCATTAGATGATAAATATATAAGATAATTATAAACCCTGATACATTTTAAATTGTCTTAAGCGCTGTCTACACTATCAAACTAACAACAAAAGTTTGATGTGCCCAAATATGGTACTGATATACTTAAATATGGTAGTGATATGACATCATCATGTCCATATACAGGGCCGTACGCAGATTGCAAAAGATCCACATTTTATAGGGTCTTAAAATAAATCTGTAGTGTATTATACATTATATTATGAAAATGGTCCAAAATATATTAATCCGCACCCACCCAAATAAAATCCTGCGTACGGCCCTGATATATGGGCAACTCACATTTTGTTGTCACATAAAGTTTGAAAGTGTAGACAGAGCTTTAGATGTGTTGTCTTCCATGTATACTTTGCAATTAGGATCAAGCAACATTAGACTGTTAGGGAAAAATAAAAGAGCCAGGTTCTTTAGGCATTTAACATTAGTACATTACTGAGTCATTAGTACATTATACCTCTTGATAAATGACTCAGAGATACAAGGGCCATAGATTGATTCTAAGATTCACAACATAATTGAAATAAAAATAATAACAATCTTAGTAAAGTACATCCCCCCTTGCTAAGTGCACTTTTTAATTATGCTGTCTAATAATAATTAGATGTAAAAACAAAAGTATAGATATGAAATGAAAAAGAAAATATTATGAATATAATATGAATAGAGACTTGTGGCGGTGTATACTCGTAATGGTTGTTATTAATTTTGTTGGTGGCCCAAATTACATCCATCCTAGGGGGAGTTGTTCTGAAGTAGCCACAATAATGTGACAATTTAAACTAACATACATGTTTTTTAAAACAGAATTGGTTCTAGACATTTTTTTCCAAACTATTAACCGGTGGTAATCAAAGGATTGTTGCCAATTAAAGAAGAAATACTTATAACAAATATATTAATTACTAAATAAGATATTTTGATAATTTTCTAATAATTGCAAAACTAGTAAAAACTGTTTATTGATAATATGTTTCACAATCTTTATATGGAAAATGCACTTTTTTTCAACACAGACCTCAACCACTGCATGATAATTATCAATAGATACTTGAAGCTAATGAGGATCTTATAATATCTGAAATTTATGTCGAGATTTGGACATTAAAACGAGTTTGAATTGTTTAATCCTGATAATAGTTCATCATGTTTATTGCAATAACTTGCGGTTCAACTACAAGTCATAAAAAATTGTTTATAGGCAATTTCCTCTGTCTTTTAATAACAGGAAATGATTATCATAATTACTATACTTGCTATTTACACTAAGACACATAGGCTTTCTTTTACATTGTCACAATTCCCAATGGGACATTTATTTCTAGCAATAACCAATTCAAAATAATTTGATTCTATAATGAGACAAATTAAGGCAGCAAACTGGAGAATAGTCTTAATATTATTATGGTAAACAGTACCATAACCTTACAATTAATTTTGTAAATTTAAGTTAATTTTTATTATCATTTAAAATCTTAGTAGATTTAGGTTAAAATATTTGTTTGTTGCTAATCCTATGAATTAGGCTAAACTGTGTATCTAATAATCCTTTACCTATATTGAGACAAAAAAATAATTTATTAGAAATCTAAGCCAGGAATACTACCAAGGGGATTTCACCAAGAATTATTTATAGTAAATTTTAAATCATTTTCAAATACTCATTGTAGTTGAAACTGATAAATAAACAAATTATTTTAGACAGTTTGATCCTTAATAGATTAGGAATTAGTAGAACATTTATTATAGTTCACATTGAATAAAAAAATATTCTAATTCTATCGATAATTATAATTCTATCAATTTTGTCTGATTTTGGCAACAAAAACCAAAATCCAATTAAATCTTATTAGCTACCGATATCATCAAGAGCAACAACAAAAACATCAATGTACATGTTACAATCTTGAAGATTAGGTTGTATTCATTATTTATCGGTTGCTAACATCTTATTCATGGCGTTATACACCAATGTCATATAATATTAGTTTAACAATGAAAAAAAAAACTTTTAATAATGTATTTTAACCTAGATGACAGTTTTGTGTATAAAATGTTATTTTGATTGATTATTTTCAACTCAATTTTATATATCCATGGAACTTGACCTGTTTAACAAATAATTATAATAAATTGTATTTTCTAATCTATCCTTCCCCACAGCCATCCATATTGTTCTGGTTATACCACTTTTGTAATAGGAAAATTAAATGATAATTTATCACATTTGTCTAATAGGCCATTTACTATTATTAGTTGTTGATTCTGCTTCAAGAAAGCTTTAATTTATAAGAACACAATTCCATAAAGCTTAAACTAAAATCCAAACAATGAATTTAAGCAATAAACAAGAGAAATAAATTAATGATGTTCTTTGTGACAACAACGTAGCCCACAGTAAGGTGTTTGTGTGGCTTTGGCTACTATACCTCAATGAATGACTGATTTATTGACAATCAGCACTGACATGACATAACGATTTATTAACAGGTATTGCAATTGTGTTCTTTAATGTATCAGCGCAAACCATAATGTGTGAACAAAAAATAATGCCTGACAGGCTATTGTTGAAAACGATATGGTTGATGATATGCCAGATATACAGGAATATACGCTAGGTTGTAATCATCATTGGCATGGCAACCATGTAACAAACTGACGGTAGTAAAATCAGAGTTTACCAGTTGGAAGTGTGATTTAGAGATTGGAATCATAAAAGCGTGACATCATCAACCTAAGCCCTCTTTTGACAAATCTATCCTGATCTTTGTTTGATTCTCGCACATTTGAAGATCTTTTTACCGATGCATTCAAGCATGAGATAATTTATCTTACTAACTCTATATTATCGCAAATATGTAGGTTTGTTTGCATTTATCAAAGGATTATAAAGGCAACTAGGATTGCAGACATCTTCTAAAATAATATATCGCCACATTGTATCGCATTTACTGTAAGTAAAAATAACACCTTAACATCATATCTCTCATAATACATTGCATATTTAGTAATAAAAACACTTTTGTAACTTAATATTGTTATAAGAAAATAATCACAGAACTTGGTATTAAAGATAACAGCAATTATAGGATACAAAGCAATGTTTAACATAATATCCGTGTAAAATCTTGCTTATAATCACAGTAGTACAATAAGTAGTCTTGGCATATGTCATTGAAAGATTATGATAAAACTGAAACATCAATTTGCCAATCCTACCGTAACAAGTGGTTTCCTTTCTCTCTTCCAAAAATAACTTTTTGGTGCAAATATTCTACAAATGTAGCAGTGGTACATATTAAATACCGCCCTCAACATCAACCAACGAATATCATATTGATATTGAACCTATCATTAAAGAAGACACAGTAATAGTACTGATTAATTCAATTCCTTATTTATATCGAATGAAATAAATGGGTTTAATTGCATATGATTCTTTGAAGAAACTGTAAACAAAACAAACGAATGTACTAAAAGAAAAATATTATTGAATTAAGTCTCTGAAAAGGGAGAAATAAAAACAAAATAAAAAAACAAACAAATCACCAAAGCAATATCATGTAGGCCAATATGCCATCCAATCCATACAAAGTTGTTGTAAAATCATTGGCATTAAAGTTGTTGATATAACATTGATATATAAACACAAAATACAACAAAAATATCTCAACAATTTTCTACTTTCAAAGGCCAACTCGGACAGCGTCGTACGACAGTGCCCGACAAACATCTTGACTCGTCAGTGCTGTCTGAGTTGAATCCTGACGAGATGAGTCGTCTTGAGATAGTCACATGTGTAGTTTTTAGGTCGTCGGGATAAACATGCTCCTGACACAATGACTCGTACGACGCTGTCTTAAAATACAGTGGAACCCCTCTAAGGAGACACCTTGTGAACCCAAAAAAAGTGTTCCTAGTGTGTCCTAAATGAGGGGTGTCCTAAATGAGGGGTGTCCTAAATGAGGGGTGTCCTAAATGAGGGGTGTCCTAAATGAGGGATGTCCTAAATGAGGGGTGTCCTAAATGAGGGGTGTCCTAAATGAGGGGTGTCCTAAATGAGGGGTGTCCTAAATGAGGGGTGTCCTAAATGAGGGGTGTCCTAAATGAGGGGTGTCCTAAATGAGGGGTGTCCTAAATGAGGGGTGTCCTAAATGAGGGGTGTCCTAAATGAGGGGTGTCCTAAATGAGGGGTGTCTCAAAGAAAGGAAAATTTCTACTGTATATCACAATAGTATGGTAGCAAAATATCACCCTGATAAAATAGAAAACTTGTACTACTTTATATAAAAATCAGATAACAGATTATACTTTCAGCCAAATTTATTATCTAAATATAGGTCTACTATTTTGAAAATGTTAAGATATATCATTTAAAGTATTGTACATATTACATATAAATGATTTTGGAATGGAGTCACTCTGTAAAGTTAGAAAGATTTAAGAGAATCACATTTTATAGATGCCATATTATTATTTAGTAGACCAGTATAATTATATTACAAATCATAAAGAAAGCGTGTTGAATTTGTAATTAAAAGATCTAAATTGTCAAATTTATCTTTCATTCTGTCATTTACATATAATTCAATTGATACCCATTTTATTCTATATAATATGAAATACTAGGTAGAATTTAAAAAGTGGCATCCCTATATGGAAAGTAGGCCACCAAACAGGAAGCTGACTTTCTACTAATCCCCTCATTTCATTGGTTTAAAGTTATACACAAGTTGGTTCCATTTTTGATTTAGGGATATTCTATTTCAACAATAAAAATAATCTAATCTAGCTAAATGAAATTAAACAGCTGTTTGATAAGTATAGATTTTGAAGTTTGATCATTGTTTTTTTTTCATATAGAATTGTTTGTCATTACTGTTGTTAACATTTTTAGTATCACCCACTTCTGAAATTGAATTTCTTTTTTTGTTAGCTGATTGCCTGACAACATAAAAAGCAATGATAACATATTTTGGGCATTATTATTACTATAAATAAAAGTAATGTTACAGTATATATTATTTGTTTTTAAAATTTACAAATACTATTGGCAATTACAAAATGTGAGTTTTCTTTAGAAATGCATTATATTTTTGGGCTTGAGGTATGAAGCACATACACACATGATGGTGTATGACCCTATAATAATCATAGGAATTACCATAATGTATTACAATAAAAGTATTGCCACATGAATCACCTTAATATGTATAATCATATATATGACTACACATAAGACAATATATTTTTTACCCTATATGTATAACAAAATAAATGACCTTATGTATGACTCCTAAGTAAGACCACACACATTACCATGACCCTAAAAATAACCACACAAATTACCATATATGTGTGACCATAAATGACCTTATGTATAACAACACAAATATGTGTTCCTATATTTATGATTGTATCTGACCTGAAGTATTACCATATATAACCATCTACGTATGATTGTATGTATGACCAGAGTGACTGTTCTATTCATTGATAGCAATAGGCAACATCAACCCTACTCTACATACATAAGATTTGATACAAATTGGTTTTATCTCGATTCAATCATTATTGTACTTGTGATCATCATTAACAACAAAGGCACTGAGGTAATTAAGATATTTCCTTTCGATAGTTAATATTTATACTAAGATCAATATTTCTTTTCTTCTTCATCAACATTTATTTGTTCCACCTGCAGCATACCACTCCAGGGAGTCTTTGTTGAATATGTAACACCGCAAAGATAGCTTTCTTTGGCCGAATTTTGTCATAATACATATTTAGAAAGACGTTTAATTCGAACAAATGTTATTAAGCATAAAACGTAAATAACCACTTGAGCTTTGTTAACTATGTTACTTTATTTGGATAAATGTTTCCATAACACCCACACCATAGTTTTCTTTGTTTGTTTCCATTTCTTCATAACCAATTTTGGGAGATGTTTAATGAAATTGGATCGGATAATGTGTAAGTGTAAAATGCAACACTTAAAGTCTCTTGCCTATTTTGTCAAACTTGCAGATGTGATGGTATTCAGATAATTAGCAATGTTCGTTACTTATGTTGATGAATGACCATTAGAACATGATACATTGTAGCAACTGTCAGTCATATGTAATTTAGAATGTTATGGAAAAAGCAGCTGAGTGCTCCCTACACTAATCATAATGTGATTGGTTCGAATTTCACTAAGTGGTCTAATTTGATAGGGTGTACCTACGTTTTCACTATAATTATATGTATACAGTAGTTAGTTTTTAATATCAATATTCATACCATTTAATATTATTTTCTACTATAATGAGTAACATGTGTTACTAGTAATAGTGATAATATTTTGATTTTCGGTAAAATATTCAGACCAATTAGAATTGAGAACAAATCTCATGATGCCACGTGTACTTGGATTTTTTTATTTGGAATTGTTTGAGTTTGTAAACATAGCCTAAGTTACGTTATGGTTTATAAGAAAAGTGTCAGAATTTAAGCTCATACCCCTTTACTTAGTAAGCAAGGATGTTGACCAACAAGCTCGTTATTATGACTATGATCAACATTAAATTATAATTAAATTCTATATAAAACTTAGATACTAAACATTGGTTGACTGAAAAAAAAATTACTTACCGAACTGTTCTGAAAGTGCCAATTTCATGCTTTTGTAAGCTTGTAATTATAGCATACATGTATATATCTGTGAAAATACAAGTGAACCAGTTTGAGTTCTCACATTGAGTTGTACAGTAGTTGTCTGCAGGTTTAATATCCGGTTAATTGTTTTTGGTTAATCTATTCTTATTAAAATTTGTACAATATATAATGTTATTATTGCTGTTATTATGTTATTTATCTGCAAATGACATGGCACCATAGGCTCAACATCGGTGTGGGTCTACAGAGGAGCTAATCCAAGTTACAGTTGAATGAGGATTATTAAATATAAATTTACTGAATAAATACATTGTGTATAATAATAATAATAACTTTATTTGAAAATGGAAAACTTGATCACTTAATATAGTATCTTTAAAAAGGCTGTTTCAGTATACAAAACTATTTACAAAAAAAACAACAATTAAAAGAAGTAAAAAGAACGTAACTAAACAATGCAAAAGTTTAAAGGTGTTTAAAAATGCAAAGTTAAAACCATAACAAACAAAACTTAAATTAAATTATTGGCTTATTAATATGATTTGTTTTTTAAAATTCATGTATGTATGTTAACATACTTAACTGCCCTAACCAGGGAGAATTTCTTTTATTGATTTTTAATTCTGCTATGCAAACACCTTTCTTTTATGATAAACCTTTGTATGTGATAAAAGTAGGCAAAATAAACATCAAGAAAGTTTTTTTTCTATCAGAGTATATCATTCATTTTCATCAAATATTAATATTTAACAGGTTTATCTAAACAGTTATCATAAATATTATTTGAAACAATATTTTGCTATGTTTCTTTGTCCTCATTCAATTGATATATTTTAAGTATTGATTTCCATTATTGTAAACATTAATATTCTTTTATTTATGCTATAGAAAGTCATAATACAAATAACCTTGTTGCATTCAACTGTCCTATATTATACCTACATCTATTAAAAGTATATGTAGTAGAATAACCTACGTCTCATAGCCTATTGGGATGAGTTACACATACATAGAACAAGAGCAAGATGTCGCTATGATAAGAAAACACACTATGAGAAAGAGCATTTAGAAAACCAGGTTTGCATTACTGCATATTTAAATTAAAAGAAAAAGAAATTTAAATAAGATAAGAACATGAATTGTATTATGTCCAAAAAAATGATCTGTCATATCCTTCAGATGTAACTACGGGATGGTGTACTGTATGGTATGATCCAGATTGCTGCCTGGGGTGGTGATAGGTGGAGTCCAATAGAAAATATTTTCTAGAATCTCCTTTATCAGTTTTCCACATTTTAAAGAGGATGGAAATGACTTGATCCACCTAAACTGTAAATCCAACAATGGGTATTGTTCCTTGTGTGCAGATTGTCTAAAAGCTCTGTCTACACTATCAAACTTTATATGACAAAACAATGTGATATAGATCTTCTAAATATAACACAAAAAGTATTTTTGTAACATTGCAAAAAGTATTATATATTGAATTTGTATTCTTGTTGAACTACAGCAAACAAACATAGTTTGACTATCATGCAAGGCAGATTGCATTGTGGGCTACATCACAAACTGAACTTCTATACATGAATTAATATTAACTTTTCAAAAAGAACTTGTGGCTATGCAAATTTACTTTCTGATTAAGTCATATTAAATCTGTCATGTGTCCTATCTTAATGTACATATGAGTAAAAAAGTTATCCTAAGGCACAAATTTAGCGATGTAAATGGTTATCCCCTAGTAAAAAATTATTAAGATTCTGAGGTGATATTGCCCTACAGCAAAGCAAGGCTGAATTAAGAGGATTATCCTATAGTGTAGTGTATAATGTGACAAGGATGAAAAAGGTGAAAAATACTACTACAAAAATCATAACATAAGAATTGTCACAAATTCACTTTAAAAAACGGAATAGAGGAGAAGGTAAGCTAGGAAGGGGTTCAGAAGAAGTGGTTAAATCTGAGATGTCTTTAAGTACCATATTAGCTTAACAGATTACAGTTACACAGATTTCTTTAAACTAACCAAGGTGGAATGGGGCTGAGGTTGTGAGTATAATGGACTGCTTTAAAAACATAAGTAAGAAATCTTATCAAACCTTTTAAGGGCCTTATATACACAATATTGAGGACTAAAATTCATTAAATACATTTATTTGATAAATAGCAATTATAAAATATAATGATAAAATGTGATTGAGTTACATTTACTTGACAAGCATGATCTCGGGTCACAACTTTCACAAAAAGTAAATAGGTTCACAATTCTAAGGGTTAAAAATCAATAAAGATTGAAATATATGTACCCATAAAAATACCAATATATAATCAATGTTTAGTTAGACAGCCTTCTCATGACAGGTTACAAATTAAACAATAAACATAATAATATGTACACAATATTGAGTGTCAAAAATCCATAGCAATTTGAATAAATATATTTGAATAAATGGCGATTGTAAAATAATTAATAAAAACAAAGTATAGAGAATGTTTTATTTGACAGGGTTTCGATCACAGGTCACAACTTTTGCAATTAGGTGCACGATTCGAGTGTTAAAAATCAATAATAATTTAAATAAATATAATTTAAAAAGCAACAAAACAATCAATTATCCATGTTTTATTTGGCAACCTTTTCATCATACAGTAGGTCGCAATAATCATAATAAATGGGTACACAATTTAAGGGCTAAAAATCAATAAGCATTTAAATAAAAATAATTAAAATAGCCATTGTAAAATAATCAATAAAACTGGGAAATAGAGTTTTATTTGACAAGTACCATGAATTTTAGCAATAATGGTAATGAACGAGTATACAATCACAACTATTTTAATGAATTCATTTAAATAAAAATAACTATTAAAATGAATCAATGAAAATTTGTTTGAGAGCATTTTGATGACAGATCATAACTTTTGGAATAAACATGATGCCTACATGATCCTATGCATCAGGTGTTATTATTAAATATATTTTATTAAGTTTAAACTGTAAATATTTACATAGTGTAAGGCTTATAAGTTAAGGATTTAAAATTTAAATATACTTAACTAAAAGCCATTAAATTGTCAAAACCATTTTGTATTATAACTTTATTTGAAATTGTTGTTTTCAATTTCAACTTTTGTATTATTTTAATTTATCAAATTGTTTAATAATTATATAATTAAATTTGTATCTATTTGCATATAAACTTTATTCATACAATTTGTTAGTTTCATTTAACCTATTAATATGCATACATTGAACCAAATACTTTTAGTTAAATTTGCATGCAAGATAAGTGAAGACTTAAAAAATTATTTATTTGAAACACCTTTTGAGGGAAGTATGTACAGTACAAATATATAAAATACAAAGAATAAAATGTTAAAAGACAAAGGTCTACAATACTATCAACATCATTAACAAACAAAAAAAGATTTCACACTACCACAAATTTCATGACCAACACAATTATAGTCTAAATTATGATTTTTTAATATTTTTTATTATTCAGATTATCAATTATAGCTTATATATTTGTTTATTTGTGCAACGTAGAATAACAAATAGTTTTTAATCTATTTTGTTGAATGCCCTGTAGGATGGTCTACTAGCTTGCTTCAATTTGCACTGTACATATTTCATTTGGGATGCAGATAGCAGGAAATTAAAAAGAATGTTTGCATCCAGTACAGATGAGAAAATTAAGCTTATTATGAAAGCGCAAGTGGGTACTCGACCTAGAAATACTGAACTTATTTGTCGGTAATTATTGTAAATTACAAAATGAATAAATAAGAAAATGGAAATCACTTGTATAAGTTTGACATTGACCAGGTCATAGGTCAAAGTTCATCTTAAAGGTATAGGAACTGATTTACTTTCGTAATATACATAAAAAGAGATTATTAATTTAGAGCAAAGTGATTCAAAAGAATGACGCAGTTCTTCAATGACATTTAAATGTTTATCGGGCAATGTTCTTGACTATTTACTTACTTTTATGAGTTAGTTGATTCCCATCAACATCAATAACAAGAATAAAAACATTGTTTCTATAGAAAAAACTCAGAAACTTAAGTTTCCACATGTTAGTTATCTAGAAACCAATGCACAAACAGTTTCTTGTCACATGTAGCCGAATTGATGAGTAGGGACACGCTTATGTATGTGTGAATAACATACATACCAAGGGGATAGAAGTTGATACACATTAAAATCACTATGGCAATTGTTTGCTTTTTCACATTAATTTTCAGATTTCAAAGTAAAAATTATAACATTTTATTTGATGTATTCGTTTAGCAGGTATTACATATATATTTATACTTCTGCCAGGTTTTATATGTGAGCTTAAACAAAGTATACACTCAATTTTCAAGTCATATGTATAAGATTTCAAATATAATAATAATAATGTTTTATTGTTTTTTTGTGATTTATGGTTTAAGAAAATGCATAAATCAAAAATATATAGAGTATATAAGATTAAAAAATGGAAAAAACTACTTATAACGATAATACTATAAGTAGAATTAAGAAAGTAATTGTCTTTATGTATTTAATATATTATTGAATATTTGACACTTTGTCCCTTTCTCGTTATCACTAAATAATTTTTTTATGAGATTTAAACAAATTATGACACATATCATAATTACAATTATATATGGAATTCTTAGCATTGTGAAGTTGAAGTTTAGTTATTGGATTTTGTTGGTTTTTGTTAAAAAAGTAGTGACATTCTGGCAATTGCAGAGTTATTCGATCAAATCCTGTCAAAGTTCTAAATTGTTCTGACATCCACGCACCATTACCTACTGTTAAACTTATATGAAACTCAGTAAAGCACAAGTTTCTCATCCCATGAATGGCGAGTTGAGTGAATTACTTGTGAAGTGAAGTAAAAATAAACTTCTGATTAAAAGATTATATTTGAAAAAATGAAATATTTTGATATTATACTGGTTTATAGATATAAACATGAACTTCCAATATTCATTCTTCATAAGAACGTCTCTGTTTGTGTGCACAAAAAAACGTTTTATAGACAAAATAAAAAAAACACTATAGAAACAGAATTGTAGATGCTACAGTTCAACGGAATTGCAATTAAAACCTTGTTAAACCTTAATGATCACTAATTAATTATTCATGTTGCAATAACTTTTTCTTGGTCTTCTCTTCTTACATATTAGTGTCTTGTTACAACGCATTGATACCACGACATTATTATCAAAATTACATAAACGTATAAATTGATCTAGACAAAAACTTTCACAGTTAAAATTTCCATTTGAAGAAGTAGGTTAACAAGCGACGGCGCCACCAATTACCACGGACACATGATCGAGTGAATGGTTTCAAATAATTTGTTGATCGTTATGAATGGTCAATTTGCATGTGAATGAGACTAGCCATAACAATTACAGTAGTTCTTTTATCTGGCTTTGACTTGCGCTCTGTAATTTCAGACTCAAATTGCGAAAGGTTTTAAAGCGATTTTAAAGTCACGGCTCCTAATCCTCCACGACACGTAACAATTGCATTTCATTTTCAAATTGATATTCCAAAATGTATCGACTTATATTTTACTCTAATGATGACCTTTGAAAAATTATTTTTTAAATGTCATGTGTTCTATACTATTTTTATAATGATAATAATATCAATAATAATTAAGCACTGCAGTAATTAAGCACATCAGTCAAGAAGAACCACAGTTGATAGAAGCTGCAGTTGATACGAGCTGCAGTTGATACGAGCTGCAGTTGATACGAGCTGCAGTTGACACGAGCTGCAGTTGATACGACCTGCAGTTGATATGACCTGCAGTTGATACGAGCTGCAGTTGATACGAGCTGCAGTTGATATCTAACTATTAGGCTCTATATATATCATGGTGTCAATACTAACAGAAAAAACAGAAGAAAAAAAGGAAAATTGCTTTTGTTAGTATATTACATTAAAAAAAAGTTTTTTAATGCCTTTTCACTTGATAGTAACTAGGAAAAGGTATATATTTGAGCATAAGAATATAAAAACCACTTGCACTATTAATAAATAAATTATATTCTATATAATACTACTCAATACTGCTCTATGATTGGTGAATAGTTTGTAACAAAACAGATAAAGACTGTTTTAATTGGTGGATTGCATGGTTTGATTGACATGTGGGAGAAGTGCAAAGAACACATGTACTTTTATTAAGTTTAATTCTATGAACTTTTAACTTAATTATACTCTATACTGAATACTTTGTAACAAAAACAGATAAATATTACATTATGATTGGTGGATTGCATAATTTGATTAACATGTGGGCGGAGCTTTATACTCAAGGATTTGCAAAGGACACATGCACTTTTATTAAGTTTAATTCTATGAACTTTAAACTTAATTATACTCTATATTTAATACTTTGTAACAAAAACAGATAAATATTACATTATGATTGGTGGATTGCATGATTTGATTGACATGTGGGTGGAGCTTTATACTGAAGGATGTGCCAAGTACAAATGCACTTTATTAAGTTAATTCTATATTCTGTATTAATACTCAATAAATGTATTTCTGTGATTGGTCAACTGAAACCCCTTCGGGACAACAGCATGTACTTTATGCTGCAGCAGGTTGTTTCTACTTTCGTCAACGACAAACTAAGTGTTATAATAAATCAAATTAATAATATTAAACATAATATTCTTATGTCCGTCTACCCCTGGCTATTTCAATTACTTTGAACCTTTTTATATAAAGATTTACAAAGTACATTTTTTTAGTAAATAGTTCATTCAGTTACAACTACTTTTAAAAAGTACTATACTTGGTAATCACTCGGGCATTGTACGTATTGAGGGATGAAGGAATCAAATTGCTATTTTTAAAAAAAAGATAACAACATACACATAACAAACATCACATCACCCTTGATCTTGTAGGACAATAAGTGTACATTTTGACATAAAAATATCACTAAATTTGAAATTGTTCCTAAATAAATTAAGTGTTAAATGTTTTTATTACACCAAAAAAGACACTTTTCTGCAAAAAAATAAATTGTTTATATTACTTTTAAAAGAATCAACACAATACATTCTTCCCCTTCCAATTGAAATAAACTTTCAATGGTGGTAAACCTTTCCTAAAGACACTCCAAGCCTTCCATAGTTTAATCCATAAACTTACTGAATAGTGGAACTAAAATGTTAGCTCTGTTTGGATGTTCTTATATGCCTCATGCTTTTTCCTTTGAAGTCAATCTCAGACATTATTATTTACTTCTAAATCTCATCTCTTTTAGAATGTAATTTCACAATTGTTGCAAATTATTGAAACATTGCAAAGTAGGTCAGTGATTTAATGTATATTGTCACTCTAAACTTACAAAAATACCAAAGTAATTTGATCAAAATTCTCATACATTTATAAATTTGACAAATTATATGTTTCCATAACAACAATAGCTTGCAAATAACTGACAAAAGCGAAATGAGTATTCTTTTCATTGAACTGTGAAAAACATCTAGTAAAAAATTATAAAAATAAACAGTATGTATTACTCTTGATATATTTTCTCATTTCACTCACACAAAAACGTGACAAAATCACAAAAAAAAACTTAATTTAATTTGAATTTGTGAAAATCTTGGTTAATATTCGGGAATTAATTGGCAGTAAATGTGAGTTTATTGAAAATAAAAGCATTAATTGTGTTATAAGCTACTTTGTCTTGTGCCAATAAAAACAAGCAAGCAGGTCACTATTCACATTTCGCCATAAGCGAATAAATCAAAACAGAATTTTGGACTGCGCCATTTTTTATCCAACAGACAATATTTCATATCAAAGATTATGTATGTAATTTATATGTAAAATGATTTCACACAACCCAGTTCATTACATCCCAGCTTAATTTTGAGATGCTAAACCTCTTCAGGATTAATTTTTGTGGCTCTTGTGCAATGCTACAGAGATTAAAGCCTACACTATCAAATTAGACAAAAAAAGAGTGATGTGCCCAAATATGGTAGTGATATGCCCAAATATGGTGGTGATATGACATCATATCCATCCATGGACACATTACATAAAGTGTGATAGTGTAGACAGAGCTAATAGCCATCAACTCTCAGGTATTTACTTTGTAAAGTACCGAATAACAAAATGATGAATAAAAAGATAACAAAATGGTCTAAAATGAAAATGGTCTTATGAAATTTGTAAATTGTATTGACTTTGGAATGTTCTGTCAAAACAAAAGTTTCTGTTGATGAATTCTCATATGTTTTTTTTTCAACTTGACAAAGTTTAAAAATGTTCTGATCAACAAATCTTTTAATTTGTTATTTAATATCCACCATTCAAGCATATAAGCTCACTAATCTTAAAAGAAATCAACTTAAACATTGACAATTAAATGTTTACATTAATGTAAACATTAATGTAGTCTGTAACTTATTTTAAGTCTTTTTATTAGCTTAAGAAAGACAATAAAACATTGAATGTCAGTCGGTACATAAAGAAGATACTTTACGAGTTATGTCAAATGTAATTTAATTGGTCTGGTAAGAGACATATCGATCTTACTGATTAGCGGTATTTTACATCGATCACATGAATCAAGATGTAGCTTGGTGGTTAAAATGTGGCTTGGGTTCAAATCCACATGGCCAGGCACATTATCAGGAGTTTAATCAGCAGCAACAAGCTTCACTACCTAAACGTATACCCTTTTAAAATCTGCATAAATTGTTACAAGTTCTAACCAGGGACCACTGTGAAATCTCAGGAGATTTTCCACAAAATTGTCTTCACACTATGCAAAAGTGGTTACAAGTTGTTACATTTTGCAGATGTGAAAAGGGTATTAGTTTAGAAATAAGTAGTTTCCTTTTAACAATATATGTTTACTGTTCAATTTAACTAATGTAAATTTGGGATCCTACTAATTTTGGAATACTTACACTCTTTAATTTATTTTAAAGTTCTTTGGAATAATTTTCCAAAAATGTATTTATCTAAATGAATACTACTGTAATATGTGTGTGTATATATTATTTTAGTGTATATGTAACTCAATATATTTTGGTTCTTATATAGTCCTGGAACTGAAAGTGAATTAAATTAAGAGTTACGCAAGTACTTTTGTTGACTTTCGAGCAACCACGATTTGAAGTTTTTAGTTGCGCTCAGTTCCGGAAAAAAACATGTTCAAACCAATGCAACTGAACTCAACTCAATTGCGTGTATGTCGACATAATTTGCATTACTTTGATTTGCGGTAAGTTGCGGTCAGTTGCAATGAGTTGCTTGAATTGCTTATGTTTCTTTCCATGTCGACATAAAAGCTTACTTAACAGAATATTATAAGTGAAACAGATACAGAATCACACAAGTTATTTATTAAGAAATATAGGACTGAAGATTTTTTATAAAGACAGATTTGTAATCATTAGTTAAAGTTACATATTGCAGATGAAAGACAAATCATTGGTGTTTAAAATTGAAATAAAAGATATCCTGTTAACTTAGATAGTCATTGAAATAAAAGATATCCTTCTAACTCCGATAGTCTAGACCATAGAAATGTGTAATTCTAAATGGAACATTCTCTTTATTCGGTTCTATTTTCTCGAAAAAGCCTTGACTGTTCATTAACCATACACATTAGGCTAATAACATTTGTCAAAACTCATGTAAAAAGTCACAGAAAATGACAAATGTGTTTTCTATTCATTACAACCTGTTCAAAAGGCCAAGGCTTTGTAGCCATTCTTGTCTAAAAAAAATAATTTGTCCTTTTTTTCTTTCGCGGAGATGATATTCTGTTGACGTATTTGAAGTTCAAAATGCTAATTAAATATCAGTCATAACACTTTAGTGTGTGAATAACATTCAATCAGATTGAGATTCAACACACGATTCCTTTTTTTTACAGCAATATATGCTACAAAAATCAGGGGTCTGCTTATATGTTCGACATACATTTTAAATATAATTAATATTTTTCTTTTAGTCGTAGGGTATACCACAAATGTAAGCAATTTCAATAAAAAAGAAGATTTAAATGAAAATATTATAATAATAAAAAGCTTAACTTTAGGTTGATTTTTACGCCCAAAATATACACAAATCAACAATTTTATGGATCACTTCATACGGTAATTGAATAAATGTTATAAACATAAAAGTAGTTATTAAATTAATATGGAAATCTTAAATTTGTATTGAAATCTTTTGTCATTCTGTAGCATAACAGTAATATATATAGATTAAAACACACTTATGTTTTATTTCCTGGCAGCTTACTTCTTGTGGAAGAAACACGGGTAGATTAGAAATGTATTGTAGTGGTGAAACTGTATAGCCAGATACCCTTACAACATCAAAAAGGCTTCTTTGTTTTAAGGACCTTTATAGTCAACCTCATGACAGACAATAACAGCTAATGGGAATGGCAGCCATTTTTCATTTCACACAAATCTCTTTGATTCTTTTGCTTTCAATTCTTTAAACTTTGATTAAAATCACTGACAATGATCATCATCAAATCATTGAATAAATCTATTACATCATTGTCGGTATTAAAGATATTTACACCTGATTCATATGATCTCCATACACCTTGTATCATGACATAATCAATCTGGTGATCAAGGAACTCCTGCGTTAATACAACAACTGTTTTGGTTTCAAACGAATGATGGACTTTGTTTCATTTTCTGTTTTCTTTCCCTTTTATTTTATCCCATATGAAGTGTTTTTCCTTCAAAATTGTATCCTACTATTAAAAAGATAATGAATATAATATTTTAATCATCATCCTTTTAGAATAAAAATCTGTTTGTCCTTTCATATGACGATTGAACTTGTATTTGCACTTTTCTCTTATTTTCTTATTTCTATCTTTATATACTTCACTATATCATCAAACGCAAATGTAATTAAACTAATAATAGAAAAAAAACTGACTTAAGGAATTATAAAAACACTTATAAAATCAATGAAACATGTATGTGTCTACCACTTTCAAATCTTGAAAAATTAAAACGAGATTTTAAGGAGCGAAAAGGAATAGAAATTAAATGAATAGGTATTTGGAGATTCTATTTATGATCAGTCAAATGCTCTGCAATAACCTAGGTAGAAGGGCAATGACTTAATGTACAATGCAGTTATTAATTCTGGAAACAAAATTTAAGAATTTATCAATCATACTTGCATATCTATATTAAAAGTTATATTGTATGAGTGAGTTGACGGTGTAGCTGTTAAGACAGGACTTATGTATATTGGCTTCTTCATCAGCACTGGTTTTCAGCTGACTTTTTGGTTTTGGTGGTACAACAAGTCTTCTTGAAAAAGAACTACAAACCACTATATACTGTCAGTACATTATTATTATTTAAAGGAATGGAGGATATAACAATACTGTACTAGAAAATACTGTAGAAAACATGTGTCTATAACAACATTATACGGTTTAGCAAAATTATTAACAAATATCTTCCGTTTTTACTTAGAAATTTTATTTATTATCTTATTGCAAATTATATAATTCAAATCTTTAACTGTTCTTATGTAAGACTAAGAGTGTTTATTATGATAATGGTTGTATTAAACAAGTTCTGTAAAAAGTCCTTTCCGTAATGTCACCAAAATATACGTTATTTACTCCCACAATGCAATTGTGCAATAAAGTGGTTTGTGAATATTTAACTACACATGCCTGAGGTCACAACTCAAAATGAATCGTAGTCAAAAGATCCGTTACCAAGGTGAGACTACGTGGGTTGAATGGATAGCCGACGGCTCAGCCGTTACACAGTTAAAAGCCAGCCTTTGATCTTAAAAATGCTCTTGAAAATTACGCAGAAATGTCAACATAAACATATTGCCTACAATAATATGGGATTAACATTTTTTGAAACACAATGATAATAATTTAACTCAATTGATGGCATAAAAAAAGTAAATGAGTCGATTGATCATAAAAAGTGCTATTAATTAATGGTTTTTAAATTAGTATTATCGTATTTATCCTTTAATGTGTTATATAACAAATAAAATTGACAACCTTTTATGTTCTCTTGTGTATAAGACATGACAGCCTAAAGGGTTAACAATATAACTTGTCATGAGTTTCAACATCGAAAAATGTCAATAAAAGAATTTAATCTCTAAAAAATATGTGATAAAAAAATGTTCTTTTCTCACCCTTCATTTTCCCTTGTGGCAATTGATTTGATCTGTAATTAGTTCATGAATAAGAAGCAATGTAAAATGCTATCAATAATATTTATAGTGACTTTAAGGTTTGAAAGTTATGGTACTTGTAAATGTTTGCATTTATGCAAAAGGTTTCAGCCTATAGTGACAGTTTCCGACATTTGAATTTTTAGAAATGCAATCTTTTCCGGCATTTGAAAATTTGGAAATCCAATCTGTTAGATTGCATGTTAAAGTGAGTATTATACTAACATGCAATGCCATCAAACATGAAAACCTTTAAGACAATCTTAATGGGTGTATGAAGTTTGTGATCAATCTTAACATCATGCAGGTGATGGATGATATAGCCTACACTCAAAAAAACCCTGTAGAACTTTGGAGGATTTTTATACAATCGACATAAAGCTGATTGTATAATAATTCATTTTAGAATTTTCGCATTCACATTTTGACTGTGCAAGATGATAGATACAATCACATTAACAAGGAAAGAACAAACGAAGAAGAATTAAACATATCCACTTTTAATTTGTCAGAAAAAAAATCAAAATAGAAAAAGTATTATGGAAAAAACAAAATTCATTATATTTCACATTTTTATTAGGATTTGTAAATGTTTGCAAACAACCAAACCAAATATAGGCCTAAGCCTTTCAAAATTGTTTTACTTTAAACTTGATCATCTTCTTCTTCTTCCTTTAAGGTTTTAAAGCAATTATCCACTAAATCAAATGAAAATTATTGTTATTATTACAACTAAAGGTAATAAAAAACATTATAACATCACTAGGAATCAACCGAATACAAAATATCTGGAAAGATGTCCAAAATAGTACAAATACAAAGTACACAATCACGCAATTTAGTCTATCGGACATTCAATCACATTGAATAAATTTCTTAGATGTTAATCATTAAAATAAGAGCAATTATGGGAGATCAGGCAAAATAGACTGTGGCTGTTCTTTTGTCGGCAACGAGCTGTGACGTTGACCAACTAGGTCGTGTCCATCGGGAGACAATGTTGATTGAAATAATCATGAGCAAGCGCATTGACTTGCAACATAAGGTACGTGATGCGGACAATCCATACGTCTTAGAGGTTTGTTCATGGACATGGTATAATAGTTCATAGTTTGTTACATTGTAAAGTGAATGTACTAATATCGGTAGAGATTTGTAATCTAATGAATTAAGAAAATGGTTAATTTAACATTACGGAATAGTTATAAAAACATAATTCAAACTAAAGGATAAAAATGATACCTTTCAAGTAACTTTTGACAATAGTAAATCTGAAATTATTCGACATCCTCCTATCATCTTTGAAAATCTATGACCTGATATGAATTGGTATAGTCAAACTTGTCATCCTTCATGTTTGTGTCTGACACAGAAAGGGGTAGGCGACAAGGCTGTTCTGTCTACACTATCAAACTAGTTTGAAATAAAAAATGTGATGTGCCCAACAACTTATAACAATTTTGATTAAAAAAAAAAAATTACATTTTTTTCACCAGTCATTATCAATTCATTAATATTCCCGTAAAAAAAATCCATTATACATTGAAACAGTATGTTATCATTTGTTCACGTTTTGTTCAGTCTGAGTATGAAAGATGGGATATAAACACGGACATGCTTGAGTAAATATGATTTGGCGATCATTCACCCGACAATAAGCTTAATGGTTTCCACCATGGTGTTCGGTCAAAAGTTTTGTTTGCAGACAGGTTTAATTAAAATCAATGTCACCAAGCCATCAAATAAAAGTTGTCTTTAACATCATTAATGATGATAGTATTTGAGCATTTTAAATCTAGATAGAACATAGAGGGAGTTTTATGAAAATACAATTACAAAAAAAGAACATGACAATTGTCAACCTGTGGGATAATAAAAATTAATTTCTAATTTATTCTGTTCTGTTTCAAATTGTAAATAAGTAATTATAACCAGCATTTCACTTATAAAAAGTAAAAATAAACGGTTAATTTCAACCAAAAACCCATTATCAACTTGACTATTTTTTGCTTTAAATTACAATAATACAAAGCATTATTATAATAATTATTTCTATTTGAACAATTTTACAAAAACAAATATTTACAATTCTTAACCTTTAACTGTATAAGTTTAAATATTGCAATGAACACTAAAGTAATATATGTTTTCGCTTGTAAAAAGTCAAAATAAACAGTTAAATTCAACCAAAAACCCATTATCAACTTGACTATTTTTTGATTTAAATTACAGTATTACAAGCATTTTTAATTATTTCTATTTGAACCATTTTACAAAAACAAATATTTACAATTCTTAACCTTTAACTGTATAAGTTTAAATATTGCAATGAACACTTAAGTAATATATGTTTTCGCTTGTAAAAAGTCAAAATAAACAGTTAAATTCAACCAAAAACCCATTATCAACTTGACTATTTTTTGATTTAAATTACAGTATTACAAGCATTTTTAATTATTTCTATTTGAACCATTTTACAAAAACAAATATTTACAATTCTTAACCTTTAACTGTATAAGTTTAAATATTGCAATGAACACTTTAAGTAATATGTGAGTAGCATCCAACGCTGCAGTACAGTGCTCTACTTTCCTAGACAATTAACCATACAAACTATGTAATGTATCTATAAATCAGTCTTATTTACTGTATTCTAAATGAGTTTTATTTTATTGATGGTTAGTTTGATTCTAAAAACCATTTATGAGCTATTTAAAAACGGTTTTAAATATAAATTAGAATCTAATAAATCATAGAAAAAGAAAAGAGTCGTACACAGCTCGTAATAATTTAGTGTTTGTATTTTGTATTCATTATGCTTAATATCCAAAACAAAATAATTTATAGAAGCTTTTAAAATGGAAAGATTGGTATTGTTGCCTTTCCATTAAATACCTTCATCTTTTATAATACAATCGTTCCTTGAAGGTTGACTCAATAATACAGAAAAAACTGTGCTACAAATTATTTAATAAGCATGGATATAGACTTTTGATTTTAAAATTAACTAAAGGTTTTTTTTTATGGTTTTGTTGTTTTTATCTTACATAAAATGTATAATACAAAATAATTGATCTGTGGATGTTAATGGTCAAATTAAAGTATTATTTGTTGAATTCTAGTAAATAATTACATTTTTGTTGAATTGAAAGAACACCCGGTTCTTCGTACTGTACTGTATCTTTGGAAAGTTCTGTGTTGACATGACAATCATAGGAACTATTTTATCAAACAATGTGTCAGGTTATTTAAGAATTTTCCTATGATACTATACACAAGTATAAACTGTTTATAGATACTCAAAGAGAATAAGCAAAAGATCAGACAATGGAAACTAAAGACAGAAGAAAACTCACATTTTGAGTACACATCACTAATCAATGTAAATTTCTATCAACTCACAAGTTTATTTTAAACATTAGTTTGTTACACAAAATGAAGGTTTTTTTAAAGAAAATTATGTTATAACACTATAAAAATAGCCTTCCTACTGAGATAATATATTAACTGTTGTATCATCCTCCACACTTTCAAGACATTATATTATCATGGGCTTAAATTTTCACAATATCAATCAAGATATAAAGATAATATTTTCCAACAAATGGCAAAAAAAGGTGGGTGCAAAAAATTAAAATAGCTTACACAAATTTAATATAATGAATAACAAATAAAAAAGGAACTCAAACTCAAATTGGAAAAACCCTCGAAAAAATCTGTAAAAGCAGCAGCTGATATAAACTACTTAAAAAATTGAAAAAAGGAATAGTTTGAATTTTATAGTACTTTTAGGAGTGGAATTGATAATTACCATAAAAAATGAATTAAATGCAAATTACAAATATAAAAAATTCATCAAAAAATAATCATTGGTGTTCCATTTAGGTGTTCATCTAGGTCATATACATAGTTAATTTTCCATAATACTCAATGGTGTTCTATTAGGAACTATAAATTTGGTTTAAAACTTGTGAATAATGAAGATCGATACTGCTTATAATACAGACAGGTGACACTTAGAGACCAGTTCAGTTAATAGAAAGCTCAGCGCCATCTGTGCGACGAAGCATTCAACCGTGACCAGCACGCATATTAACTAGTATAAGTTTTTCCTAAGAGACAGGCTTAAATATCGTTAGATTTTAATATTTTATGATTTTCTTACATTTTCAAGGATAGATGATAGTTCAATAAGGAGCAGAGGCTTTGGTCATTAAACTTGAATTGTATGCAATATTAATATTTAATACCATTTTTGTACATATTCAAAACAAAAATAAAATATTCATGTGTAACTAGAAAAAAAAGCTTCCGCTTAAATTCAAAGTTAAATTAATTTCCTGGAGATGAAAGAATGAATGAATAATTATATTTGTTTGTAACAATACAATAAATAAACACACTTAATTGAACTTTTCAAATGTTTTACAATAATGCAAATAATAATAATATTTATTAAATAAATTACTAAATATTTTTCTCATATTATGTTTAATATATTCAATAACTACTTGATATTCATCAAATACTTAATATATCATCATTTTAACATTATGCACTTCAATAGAAACTAATTTAAACATTAATATTAACATCTTACATTATATTGGCATATAGATTACAATCTGAGTACTGCAGCAGTGAACGTGTGTTATGTTGTAGAAAGTTCGTAAACTTCTGTGCACAAACTAATTTCACCTAAACGTCTATAAATAGCAACTTTCTTAAATTTGTCTGTCTGCACAAAGCATTTTCTTAACATCTAAAAGTATCACTAACTAGTTAGGAGAAATAAAAATAACAAGTATTCACTGCACATTGGGTGTTAACTGGCTTACACTTGAACATATCAAGTCCAAAAAAAAACTTTAAACCATTCCACAAGAGAGAAAATATATTAGCACATTCCCACACATCTTTTATCAAAGGTAAATATGAAATAATCATCTTTTCCATTGTACTTCTTGTATTTTACTTTTGTTTTGTATTATGGCAAACATGCCACTAGATTAAAAGTTTTCTATTGAGTCAAAAAGTCATTCTGCACATGCTCAGAAACATTTAAATTCACAGAATGACTTGGTCTCAATATCTGTGTAGTTACTTGTATGAATGATGAAATAATCATGTTTTAGTAGATTGTGATTTAAGAAAACTAAATCAAAATTACTGGTTGCATCAAATATAACTAAGTCAAATTTTATCTAGGAGTATGCATGGAGAAAAGAAATAAGTTTAGCAACTGTTTTAAGTTTAAAGTTTCACTGCAACTAGTTAATGAAAAGTTTTCATAAATCCGAAGATGAGTAAATGAAAATTGAAATTGATCCTTATAAAATATAGTAAAAAAACCCAGCAATACAGACTAAAAGCTAGGATGAAATCATTTTAATAACATTTCTATAAAAGTCATGGTCAAAATGTTGCAATCAGAGACAAAACATGAAACAGATAGGCCTATGTATCTATAACATTGTATGTTGTATATACGATTTGAAATTATTTTATAAATTGATCTACCTGTAGTAATGTAGTATTTACCACTTATTTCTTGAGAAATATTACAATTCAAAGGATGTTTAATATACCACCAAAGTGAATTCCTCTCATGTAGTTTTCAATTTAATGGTATGAGCATTTTGAAATTCAATATTTCATAAATGGAAATACTGATTTAGAATAATTCATAGGGATGATATTACATATCTGCTGAGGTAGATTAATACTGATCGACTGTAAATATGACGTTAATTTTTTTGAATTTATTCATAAAGTAAAGATCGGAGAATGCATATTGGAACATCAATCGTCGTCGTCCAGATTACAAAGTGAATTCCAGCCGGAGGGTTTCACAATTTCAGTTTCAACATCTTATTTGCAAAAATGTTAAGAATTTCATATAAATATCTTGCGTTTTATGTTTTTTAATTTCTTTTTGCTTCTATAAACCTGTTTTTTCTACATACCATTGTTTATTTTGTGTCATAACTTTATCCACAATAATTCCTAAAACTTGACATTAGACATTAATGTATTCTATACTATTTATTGATCAACAAAATTATTATTTATAATCAACAAAATTATGTATAACCAAAGATTTATTTTTTAAAAAACCAAAACATTAAAAGCGATCTTACTGAACGTTTCGAAACCCGACAGGTTTTATTCTCAACTGGCGTTTTATCGTCAACAACCTGTCCAGTTTCGAAAGTTCTGTAAGTTCGCTTATAATTTTTTGGGTTTTTCTTGTTATATATACCTATTGTAAAACCAAATGAAATTTATCCAGACAAAATTATGGAATTCTCTACCAAATAATATAATTTACTGATTACTAATTACTAATGACTGAAAACTTTCAAATATTTACTATAGGAAACATATGTAGAATCAATGTTATTATCTTTTACCTCATGTATTGTAAAATGTTTGTTTATATTTCGGGTGTTTCAATTTCAATATTTAATACATTTTCATATTATTCTATGTTGTAGTTACCTACTACTTTGCAAATCGGTACATTTGTATTGTCGTTAAAAGAAAAAATAAATTTTGTTAAAACATAAAATTGAACAAATGTTTTTCTATTTGATATATATTTTTTTTATATTTAATAAATAATAATGCACTGTATTTACATAGTTTCTTCAACAAGCAAATGAGTTTATATTGGAACTTCACAAAGGTAAAGGCAATCTATTTTATTCATTTACTCCGGTTGATGTTTCACCACTGAAAATAATTTTGTTTTGTGTTAAAGTTTATCTTTCTTGATGTTCTAAGCATTACATATCTAAGTACCATCAATTACAAAATGGATGACAGAGTTGATAAGCTTGTTTTTCTTACCAACATGATCTGCGGATGATATAGCTTGAACCGTTCCTAATAATGGCTCCCTGTCTTATTGACCGAATGTAATTCAAGCAAACCGAACATATGGATTCCACAACATTTCCGATGAACCGAAGAACGTGCTATTTACTAAAAACAACCTCGACGTAAATAAGACTACAACCTGAAAATTAAAACCGGTGTATCGGAGGCGATTGATGACACAACAACTGACATAGAAGAAGTCTTTGATTATAAACTATATCCAATGATTTTTCCTTCGTCTTTATACACAGTGTTTGTTTCATAAATTCATTTTTTGTTGATAAAAAGACAAAAGATATTGATGTCAATGTATGTATGTGTAGGTTGTTGTTTTAATGGGTTATTTTTTTCTCTGTTATTGTATTATGTGAGTAATTTAGATTATTTATAATGTCTAGAGTGTTATAATTAACATGTTTTTATTTTTTTGGTTTTTAGTTTTTATTTAAAAAATTATTCTTGAAATTAAAATCTTATACTCATATCTTTTAGGTTGAAGCTTGTTGTTGCTGTTTTGAGATTTGGACAATTGAGTTGGTTGGATTGGAAGTAGGAAGTTACCAAGATCTGTACAGGTTTACATTGTTTATGCCTGTTAGGTAAAACTAAACATTAACTTGTTTTTGTCTTACCTTTAAACTGACAGGTTAAACAAACGCATCATTACTTTTATATTGAACTACACTCAGACGAGATACTGTAAAGAAGCAGAAGAACCACATTGTAAAGAAATAAACACATCTTTAAAGTACAATACTGATGGAAGTATAAACGCCCTCTCACAAATTATGAATACGTTTGGTCAGTGGGCTTCTAGCCATTATTTTTTAGCATAAAAAGGACTCATTTCTTGTTATTGTTTTATCAAAGTCATTAAAAAACTAAATATCAATATTAATTTTTATGTTATAACTAGGTTTTTTTTTAATATACTAGTCTGAATTTCGTGCATCCAGCACTTTTACCTACGGCTTGGTGCAAAATTACTTTAATTTTCTTTCTCATGGTATTAATCCCCCAGATATTTAACAGACCATTTCTGTATTTTAAATTAGTTTTAATTTATTAAAGAAGCATCTAAAATTAAAATAATAATGCGTAATACAATTTTATGATTATCTAAGACACAAAGAAGACCAGTAACATATACATCAATCCATGTGTGACAAAATAATAATTTGCAAATAATTATTTATAAATTAAAGGCTTACGAGATAAACTGACCTATCAACCAATTGGAAGCTTTGTTTTGATGTCAGCAGCGGGTGTCCTTCTCTGACCAGAAAATGATGCGTTGTATATCGTTATTCATCTCACCTGGTGAGGATATGATCAGTCGCCTGTCAGCTTTGTGATCAATAAAATGCAATTTCAGACATTATTGATTGCCTGGCTACTTTCACTTGCTCCAGGCAAAGTTTATCAGACTGCAAGAAAATCAACAAAATCCACAGAAATGTACATATTTATCATACTTGTTCATTAATAGTCAAGTAGTTATCGTTATTCTGAATATTATATAATTTCAATCTATAAAAAGTGGGGCTATAGGCACTGAAACGGTTGCTTATGAATCATAAGGCTTTGGTTCTAGTCATTCGTCTTATAGACAAAAAAGTACTGCCACTAACAAGCCTTTTACATGGTCTAAGGCATCATGTATTTAACAATTTAGACTCTTTGGCAAACTCAAAGTCCATGAGCTATTTAAAATGTTGCTGAAATAAATAAAATAAAATAAGAGAAAGTATGTATACCATTTCTGATTAAGTAAAACATTAGAAATCTCAAAATAATTGGGTTAAATAATATAAACAAAGTCATTCTTCTTATAATGTTGCCATAAAATAATCATATAAAAAAAGAAGAAAAAAAATACAATCAGAATAAAACTTAAAGCTGGTCATTAAAAAAGAAAACAAGAAATATCACGTACAAAAATAAAACAGTGAAAGGTTTTTGCTACGACGTCATAAATGTGGGTACTTAGCAGAACTCAAGTATATCTGCCTCTACCAATCGTTAATGCGTTCTGTTTTAATAAATGAAAGCAGTATTATACGCTAGTACATTAATGTGTTATTCCATGTCTTACCTTCTAAGATCACATCGTTGTTTATCTTCCTCATGTTCTTATCTTCTAAAACGGCAACCATCTGAGAAGAGTCTTTGGATTAGTGAAAAGCCGAGCTACGCATTGATGTATAATATTAAATTCTAACATAGCATCCGTATTTTGCAAATATGTTCTTTTGACTTCTCAATTAAAAACAAGTCTAGGTCTTACCTAGTGAAGCACTTCTGTAATAAGGCTTTATGAGATTATACTTAATTTTGTTGATATTATTAAAGAACGTTCTAACTTAGTATAATTGATTTTCTTACCGATGAACAAAGTGTAAAGAGAACTGAATAGATAGTTAAACAATAGAAAACAAATGAGTCAATAAATTTAATATTAATAAATGTATATATTATCCATAATAGTTATCACTAATGTAATTATAAGATAATTTATGCATCTAAATTAAAAAATAAGACGAAAAGTGAAATCCGTATTCTAAAAATACCCTTATACATACACAATCAATTTTACTTGATAAACAAATCTAGGTATGAGATCACATAAAAAAATATACAAATAAATTTAAAATAACAAAATAATTATTTTCTAATTAGCAGGGGAGTGTCATTTCTGGCCAAATAGAGGTGTCATTTATCATGAATTTTATGTGTGAGAATACAATTTCCGACCATCTAGGGGTGTCATTTAATTAAATTCGCTTCGTCACAGCCCCCAACATAGGGCTGATAGAGGGAGAGCTTGGGGCCTGTGGCTCAAATACTAAGTGGATCACTTTTATTCCCTGGGCCTCACTATTTCAAAATCCTGGATCCAAACCGATCCTGATTATTCAGATGTTTTTCCCTTACTCTGATGTAATTGTACTGTATACTGTATTCAGAACCATGTTGTACATTTGGCACCCTGACGCAGTCTCCAGAGCTCCTTAGTAGTAGTTTAACAATCAAAAGTTACAAATCAAAAATTATCATTTTTATTTTAGTTTGAATGGTATACTTGTGTTTGGAAAAAGATATATTAAATTCAATATTTAATATATTCTACTTATTTCAAAATCAATTTCATAACAATCTTTTATATTGAAAAATATCTATATTTAACCTTTGACAAAAAGCACAATATAATTTCTTTACAATCAATATATTCAATGTAAACTCATTCTGTAGTATTATCACATTAAAAAAATGTATCATCCTTACGTTCGTTCCAAGTTTATAATCAAAGCGGAAGGCCCGCTTCTATCTGACAGATTTGTCATCTGAAAAAAAGAAGAAAAAAACGTAACCTATAAGAAAAGTTTAAGAGCGGTTCATTAACATTTTTCTTAAAAGCACCTGCCCATATTTGATTGAAAATAGTAAAGTGAATCTTTATAATGTACAATTGTACATAATGATTGATAGAAACATCATTACCATTTTCAAGGTTCTATCTCTAATTGCTTTTTACACAAAACACAGAATAGAGAAAAAAAGTGATTAGATACAAATTGAATTGTTTGAAATGTAGATTTCAGAGATCTAATGATATTATTATTTTAAATACAAATTGAATTGTTTTAAATTTAAATGTACAAATGTAATATAGCTTTTTCTATTAAAAAAAAAATCAATTACTAAATTGAAGTACAATAATGAATTCAAGATATTTTTGTTAATTTTTCAAGGCTTATATGAGTTATTAATTGATTTAATGTTGTTTTGCAGAATAGCGCTTTTTTTAAAAAGGGCATAATTATAAACACTATTATTTGTAAGAGACATAAAAATGAACTATTTCATTGTTTATTCTTTGGAGAATTTTTGTACAATTATACATTTTTTTTGTCTGAAGGACAGGGGAGATTTTCTTCAACTTTCGCTATCTTGATTTTGCAAAATTAATTATGAAATAAAAAAAAATTATCTATACAAGCAAGAAAAATGTGTAGGACTGTGATTATTTATAAAAAAAACATTTTAGATTTTATAACGCTTATGCAAAAAAACCTACTTTTGAAATGCTATAGCTCCTAGGCTACTATGACATTTTTAGAGATGCTCTTACACAGCTCATAATCTTAGGGCATTGAAATAACCAACATGCAAATACACGAGCATGTAGACTAGAGGGCATACTCACTGAGTGTGCGTGACTTTTATACTATGGGTTAAACACAGCATCCGACACGGATTCAAGACATCCCGACCTTATTTTGAATTCTACAAACCGAGAGGATGCATTTAGCCAGAGGATAGTGTTCGGAATAATTATTCCATGTTTGCTTGGATTGTGTGCTTTCCATGATTAAACATTATCCATGTACTTCTATGCACCATCGCAAATTACTGGCCACGCATCAGCTTGTTGTTTGTATTTCTCTAGTGTTTTATCAATACGTTTAACTTAGATGCAATGATGTTTGGTTTGCGATGTTTAGATAGATGCTGCAAGACGTTTGCAGAAACAGGGCGATAGTCCTTTACAAGTTCAAAACGGTAATTAAAGTCCGTAACGACCTACAAAATATAATTTATCTAAATAGTTAACAAAGTATATGTTGCTAACTTATTTATTCAACTATTTTCATCAAATTTGTTAAGCATGTCACCACACACAATGTACATTTTTATACGTTTTTCAATGAAATAAATATAAAAATTACATACTTTAAATTATGTATTTTAATTCTAATTAATATTACTACAATATAATTATCTTAGATTTCTCTTTGACCTGAATGTGAAACATGTAAAGATTACTGAGAATTGCTAAAAGCATTGACAAATTGGTCTAAAAAACAAACATTTCATAGAAAAATGAAGTTCTAAAATAGCCTAAATACTGTGGAAAGTTAGGTTCCTCAGTCTGAACAGCATGATTATCTGACAAGATTCAAGATTCAAGATTTAAATTTGATTCTCATCTATTTCTGGAAATTCCATTGAAATGGTACGAGGTACAGTATAGACAAATAAATACTTTAGAAAAGAATCAGTGCAAAAATTCATATGTGCCACAGCAGTTGAACATGGTATTCTACATTGATTATTGCTAATATAAAAATGTTTTACAATATTCATCAACTATCTCAAAATATGAAAATTAACCATTAACAACAGACAACTAAATAGTCAGTAATATTGTTACTCGATACGTTTCATCTTTAACTTGGAAACAATCTAGACAACATCTTGAAATGGAAACTTTTGCTTAAAGCAATAGTCTGAAAACCTAGAACAAAATTTTGAAATCATGAATAAAACACCCAGATATTTTAACAAATTCATTTAGGATAAGCAATATAAATGAAATATGGATTCTGTTTGTTGTAGATAGTGAAGGTAGAATATTGTAATGGTATACACCGTATAAATGATAGGTTGATATTCAGTAAAATAATATGATAGTATTGTTCACAAGTTGTCTTCGAACAACTTTTAACAGAATTTATATTGCAATTAATGCCAAAAAGTGAAAAACAATACCTACAAAACTAAATAAATTCAATTTAAAGTGATGGAATTCGAAAAATAAAACGGTTGCTGAGGGATAAAATTAAATATGTATATAATATTATCAGTAAGCAATATTATAAAGATATTATCATTAATATCCAATAGTAACACTTACTAATATTAAATTACAAGTGCAAATCACAAACATTCAAAAGTTTTTAAAAATTCTTAAACTTTGTTTGAAAAATGTTAATAAAACTGTAATAAATTTTTAAAATATAACACAACTTGAAATGTGCTTAAAGGCAACAAAACAAAATATTTTTAATTATATTAAAAACTTTAAACAAAATCTAACATTCCACAATATTGCATTAATCATAATATGAAAAATAAAACAACAAAAGCTGAATTCGTAAATGGAAATTGTAAAGTATAACAGTAATAAGAGTAATGTGATTAAAGCAAGGATATAAAGTGTATCAAGAATACCGATTGCATTAAAAAACATTAAATTACATTTAGAAAAAAATATAATCTTTTTAAGTGGCTGGAAAAATTACATTAAATTGGATTTTAATGCGTTTTTGTAGTTAAAGTTCACTAGCTGTTTGGTAATGTTAAAATTGAACTTGAATCTAAACTGACGCTAACTGACTTGAATGATAATTTCATTTAAAATATAGATGAATTTAATGAATGCATAAAAAACCAACATGCAATATTATCTATAAAAAAACAGCTACATTTTTTTGATAATGTTTAAGTGTGTTTCTTTCTACTTTTGTATTACAACTTTCTGAGTATTTACTGCAAGTAAAACATGATTTTTGGGGAATTAAAAGCCTATAAATGCCTGATCCTTTTCTTCCAAACCACTGGCATAAAAATAATGCATTGCCACACAAAATACATTAAATCCGTGAGCCTTAGCCTAAAGTCCTTACATCCAAGTCACGTACATTAAACAACATGTCCACAATTACAACGAACTAACATAAATTTGGAAATATTTATGTATAGTAGTAATTATCATTCATGTCTCGTTGTAGCTGGTTCATCTTACGAGTTTAAAATGTTAAGATGGTTTTCTTCCCTCTGTTGAAGAATTTCGAGTAATTACGTCAGATACGTGACATAATCAACAAACAATTATTACGCAAATCTTTGCATCTTGCATTACATGTTTAGATAATTATCTTGGTTTGTTAAAATTAGGCTGAATTGGGTTTACATACTATTTTATTTTCACTAAAGAAAATAAAGAGAAAATAAAATGTGTGGTGGTTATCTAATCAAAAGAATACTAGATTATTACAGTGCTAAATACCATTGATAGAGCTAGATATTATCAAATTAAGCAAGTGATTGGCCGAGCGAAGCGAGTGAGTACCGAGCGGTTAAGATAGTTGAACTGTAAATACGTAGCCATAACATCGGCAAGGGTTCGAGGCTCTCTCGGATAAGGACTATAAACCGTAGGTCCAGTGTACACATCTAGCTCATGTGCACTTTAAAGACCTTAGTACATCTTTTGGGACTAGTAGGGGTTAACCCAGTGTACTAGTACATCACAGCCACTGATCACAATTCAATTCATTGTGACTATACTCAAATAAGGTTCTGCACTGTATAGGAAGAAGATTACGATAAACATGGTTGTTTCAGTAATTTATTCACTACAAATCTTGTCAAACATGAACATAAATAACAATTTGAAATCATATCATACAATAAACCACTTATAATTAAAAAAAAGAATACAAAAAATGTCAAAAGCAGTATTATTAGGCCTATATTCTTTTCAAATTTTTGAAATTTTACTATATTCTCAATAAATGTTACATTTTTTTTTATGATGAAAATAAAAAATATATATGAACTGTTCACCTGCTTTTGAAAATCAGTGATAAAAAGCTTTATTTTGTAATGATTATTTATCCCTGTGAGTGTAAGTATTGAATAATTAAAGAAAAACTGCCAGGAAGCATTCAATACAGTAGAATTACAGAAAGCAACTAAATACAAAATCATTTAAATGTATAGCCATTTACTTGTTCAATTAAATATTCAGATATGAAATAAACTGGTATAATTTGAATTGCAAATGTTTTGAAAATTGTCTGCCTAGGAGCATAAATCCATTTACAGAATCTTCATAACCAGACAGATGTCAATGCCGGAACTACTTTTCTTCATGGCCAACCATGAAAATGTCAGTCGTTGTTATCAGTTTGCAAATGGCAAATGAAAAAACAGAGATGCAAAGAAATATCAAATTTGCTTCTATTATTGTCAAATAAGATGTGTTTCATTATAATATATTTCCAAGTGACGAATACATAATAAATGAAGTTTAATTACGTATGAATAAAATAAAAATAAATGTGGCTAGAAATGAAAGAAAGACAGTCTTCTACTTCCTCAAGGAAAGAATTAATTTTCTCGTTTGTTTTCCTGTAAGCTTTTGTTTTAGATAAATCGCTTCTATCAACTTGGTAATAAATGTGTCTACACAACCTTTGCTTTCAATTTGAAATGACCTACTGTAGGCCTACGTGTTGGTGGTCGTCCACCAAAACTGTGTCAATGAATCAAGTGTGTGTGGAAGCTTTACAAATGTCATCTTATGCGCAAAATCAATTAACAACATAACTTATAGTTCTCAGAAACATCTATATGTGAATTTGGAAATAGAAAATGAAACAAAAATTATCCAAAAAAGTATAAAAAAATAAATAATACACATTGAAGCGATGGTTATTAGGTACATAGTTCATTATTAAATATTTTGTTGAATAAACAAACAATTTTCTGAATTTACTTTCACCAAAGTTACCAGAATGAATGAGAATTCACCTATAAAATTAATTCATACTTATGAATGACATTAAAGTTTTGAATTTGAACTAAAGCAATTATATTAATATTTCTGATCTACAGTTTTACATACAAATCAGTTTACATCTGCTGAAGGTGTCGTAATCGATGACATCCAAAGTTGAAAAGGTTACAATTCTTCTGATTCTGAAGGTGGTATCATGTTTTATAGAAGTAAATTGACAACTAAAATCACTTATCATTTTGAAAAGTTAAAGTAATGCAATATTTTAATGGTCAATTTAAAAAAAAATTAATCAGAATTTGACTTCTCTTTTAGTTTATGCAAATATGTATCCCAGTATATATTTTGAAATAGCACAGTTGTTGAAAATAATTCTATTACAGATCAGCACTTGAATTTAAATTGAAAATCCCATTTATACCATATTGTAACTGAGTTGAAAAAAAAATTACATTACAATATTGCATTACAAATTTATGCAAATTGAAAAATGTGCTTTTAAAATTAAAATGAAGATCAGAGAAATTGAATAATAGTTTAATTGCTGGCAATAACTTTTGAATTAAAAATGTGATTTTGGCTTATCTTTCCAAAAACAAATAGTGCAATTTTATCAAAAATAATTAAGCTTATTGGTAACAATTTAAGGTGAATAAATTGAAAACAGTTATTTAATGTCTACCATAAGTGATAAGATAAAGAGTTTATCTGTAAAAACTTGCCGTTTTCTTTGTAATTCAAAATACTATAATTTTGTATTAGCTGGGTGTACTGTAACCATGCTGTATGTATCAACAAATAATCAAGTTTTTACACACTTGTGTTATAAATGCTTATTTAATAAACTTTTGAATGATTAAGTAAGTTTTTCCTGCATAATTAGAGTTTTGAAAATGCTTTATCACCAAATGTTAAAACAGATGTTCCATTTTAAATTGAAAGGACGAAACACAGAGGAAAACACAGAATCATGTTTATAGAAAGATTTGGAACTCCAAATCAGAGTTGCTGCGAATATAACTATTTGGAATGCCATAACTGCCAACATTCTTGTAAGAGGAAAATGAAGACGAAGAAAAAGAATATCAACTAACTTTGTCAAGTACATTTTTGCACATGACCACATCTTGGCATCACATCCGAAGGACAATAAATGAAACATCTTCTTTGCAGGACAAACCAGTACTCTTATAAATCAGATTCCTTAAACTACTTTGTTAAACATTATAATTATACTGGACATAGATAGAAACTACAGATTATTTTGCAATCTCTTCTGATATCATAAATCTGAAAAATACTCAATCTCTTAGCACTTAAGTTTACATCAATAATAATTCCCGTAAGATAGCTGGAAACCTATGTATAAAACATGAAATAATGATTCTTTTGTACACTTATAGTAATATTATTAGAAACTGATGCAATTCAAAATAGTACATAAACACTGCATATATTGATTAAAACAAGCATTAAAACGATTTGTTTCTATTCACAAGATTTCTTATATTCATATCAATAAAATTATATAATATATAAAATGTGTGTAACAGAAGTTACTAAAAAAAAGGACAGTTTCCAGAGAATTTGATCTTTGAGTAGAAGTTTACAAAACCGGATGAAGAAAGAAAAGAAAAAAGTAGACATAATTGGATGGATTGGGATTGGATCATATTTAAAAAGAAACCTTTTAATCACAATTGACAATATTAAAGCCGTTTTAAACATTAGTTATAATAGAAAAAAAGTTTAATTGAATGTAATTTAATTCAATTTACATTATGTTTGAATTTGTTTATCATGACAATAAAAGAGTAAAGGACTCTTACTAAATCAACTATTCTGCCTTACGTAGTATGATTTTAAATTAATATATTTAGTAACTAAAAACGTTTAGAAACATCCATTTTAATTTTGCACATAAAATGAAGATAGCTTACTGTACTTTATAGCCATAAACATCTACTTTAATTTAACCTATTAAAGTGTTGAGCTAAGATTTCCTTGTAATGTTTCTTTGTGTCAGCTGTAGGGTTGAAATCAAAGTTTAATAGTGTACTTTTGCCAAAGAGTTCATATAATTAAACACTAGAGGGCCAACTAGACGACAATAACATAAGGAGACAATGAGATAGAACATGGCTTGTTTACCGTATATGCTTTTCAATAATAATACAGTTAAAAAACACACTGTTTGTGGTACAACACACTGTTGTGGTACAACACGCTGCTGTGGTACAACACAAGGTGTTGGTACAACATGCTGGTGGTGGTACAACATGCTGGTGGTGGTACAACATGCTGGCGGTGGTACAACATGATGTTGAGGTACAACACGCTGTTGTGGTACAACACATGGTGTTGGTGGTACAACATGCTGGTGGTGGTAAAACACGCTGTTGTGGTACAACACGCTGTTGTGGTACAACACGCTGTTGAGGTACAACACGCTGTTGAAGTACAACATGCTGTTGAGGTACAACACGCTGTTGAAGTACAACATGCTGTTGAGGTACAACACGCTGTTGAGGTACAACACGCTGTTGAGGTACAACACGCTGTTGAGGTACAACACGCTGTTGAGATACAACACGCTGTTGAGGTACAACACGCTGTTGAGATACAACACGCTGTTGATGTACAACACGCTGTTGATGTACAACACGCTGTTGAGGTACAACACGCTGTTGAGGTACAACACGCTGTTGAGGTACAACACGCTGTTGATGTACAACACGCTGTTGAGGTACAACACGCTGTTGAGGTACAACACGCTGTTGAGGTACAACACGCTGTTGAGCGCATACAAAGCAGTGAGCGCATACAAAGCAGTGAGCGCATACAAAGCAGTGAGAGCATCTACCATGAATACATTAATAGTACAATAAGTTTGGAACCCTTTTAAACTATTATTTCTTAGGTAATTTATCTTTCTGACTGTTTTTTTTTAAACTGAGCAAACCTAGTTGTGAGATACATGTCACACAGATTGAACCACAGTTTGACTTTAGGCATGAGCAAATAAAAGTCAATGCTACCACTGTATACTAGTTAAGACAAAAAATCTGTACCGTACTTAAGAGGACACAATTTGTGTGAACTGATCTTTGGTTTGTTCAGTTCCTTGAAGTAGAAGTTTAGATTCAACAAACAAAAGTATCAAAGATTCAATATCCTATGATGGAAAATCAAAATTCATGTTATTTATTTTTGTAAATCAGACCTTTTTTAAAAACTAATTTTTTGATAGAACGAAGTGAATGAATGATTTCTGTATTGAACATGTTAACTTCATTAATAATCTTTAAATATTGACTCACGGCTCACAATTTGCAAAGTACGCTGGTAAAAATACAGCCCACAACCACAGCTTCACAGCCCTTAAGGCAACGCTAAACCACTACGAAACAAAGCATGAATACAAATTATAAAGATCATTTATCATTCAAAACCATATCCATCTATTTCACAAGTTTCTCAAAGCTTTTTGATGACAAAGTGATTACAAATTTTCTTTTTTTTTAAATCAAATTTAATTTGGCTTTTGATCCCATAAATAAGCAAGGAAATGAAGAAACAATGAATGAATAAAGATTTTGTTTATAAATGAAGGATGGCATTGTCGGTAACTTTGATGAGATGCTATTGTTATGTTGTTACACATTAAACCTCTCTCTTGAGAATACTAAATGTATGTCTGTTTCAATAAGCAAAGCACAAAGCTTAACATTATGGGTCAACATACTTTACCAATAAAATAGAATAAACATTGGTTCTATATTTTGACCTTATGGTCAGAAGACTTAGTGCATACAATCCATGTAAAAACAACAATTCAATGAAAGGATTCTAATAATAATAATATTTTCACCTGGAAACTGAAGTTGAAAAAATCGATCAATTTTAAAATAAGGTTTTGCCAAAATAGTTCTTCCCAGAAATGTTTTGAAGGAAATATTTGGGGCGTATGTTGCCGAAAGTAAAGAAGACTTCCTGTCTCCACGGCTCAAACTTGAAAGGCCTGCAAAGTCACTGCACAACATCTGGCAATCAAAGACAAGTGAGTGTGCTCATTTTGGAACCATGATGAAAAAAACTTGACATACACCTGAACACTGGCATAGAAATAAAAAGAAGATATTCATTCATTCATTCATTAATTTCCTTTATTTCTGATAGTACATTCATATACAAAACATACAAAACAAAAGAGAAAAAATTTCACCAGAAAATCAACAATAGCAACTTCTACAAAAACAACCTACAATATCCTAAAATAATATAATTTTTCACTAACGCTGATGTAGATTGGATTGTGAAAGTACGTTAACACAATACAATACAAAGAAGACCAGTTCTATTGTGAATAGGACAGTCTATTATGGATGGTGCTTTTTTGGTGATCATGAAAATATTAAAGTCTGTGTGTTGGCAGGTAGAAATAGGGTAATGTGCCGACACGAATACTTAAGGACCAACCCTTCACACCTTTACTTATCCTAGATATTCCACTGACAAAAATCACATCTGTCCATCTATATGAGACCTCCCATGAACCTGTGAAAGAGAATTGACACAGGAGTCACCAACTCCTCACGTGTAAAGGTATTTATTATTATTGTTCTCAAGCTTATCTGGAAACTGAGGAAATTTCGAATTAGGTCTTCTACGGACTCATGGCAGCCAGCAGTGCAGAGTCTACCACATCAGCACACTGGGAGATGATCCTCTACTCTTTTCAAAAAGTGTACCAAGTTCTTTAATATGCACTATATGTATACATAGGACCAATGGCTTTACGTCCCATCCGAAGGAGGAAGCAATGATATCGGTCTATACAGCACCCAACGCAATATTCCCATTCAAGAATGTACCCCGGCCCAAAGTTGCTTAACCGATATGACAAGAACCGATAAATATGATCGCAATCAGCAATGAGACATTCTTATCACTTTCAAAGATATATATTCATAATTATTATACTGCTAAATAATTTTTCTCTGTTACATTTATGCAATTGAAAACATTCATTAATACAAGTCATTATTTTGATTGGCTCTATAGAAACATAAGGTTAATTCTAGAAATATATGAATTTCATGGTACATTACCGTTGAAGGTTAAGCGGGTGATTGATGATGAGTCAAGACAATAAATGTAAACATAAACTACATTATAATCTATATTGATATCTGCTCATAAACACTATAGCTTCCTATTTTTATTTATTTTTGGAAACAATCATAAATCAAAATTATTTTTCACGATGTTTTTTTTTCCAGAAAGACATACTGTAATTACAGAATTGTTTTAGAATAAAAATTGTAGTAATAGAAAGAGTAAAACCACACATCGTGGCCCTCACAACCACAACCCAAAACTTTGTCCAATAAAGAGTGATGTGGATCATTATGTATTTATATGTAAATTTTGTATTATGTTATTACTGTACAACATACACATCTAGGCTAGATTAGATCTATCACATTTTATTATTCCGTGGCCATATTTACTAAACAAGTATTTAGTTTAAGTCAATAAATATTTAAAGATTTCTTTTTCCTTTCTTTGCTAGGAAAAAATTGAAAAAAAGAGAAATTGTGTTTCTCTATGGCCACTGGTCTTAAACATTCTATTGATACTATTTTTCAGCGTGTCGATTCCATCAATACTTGTTCTATAAGTATGCCATTAATATTACAATATAACCGTGACAGCCAGGAAACCACACACATTAATTGACGTATGTGTGCTGTTCTTCCTATAAGGCTATCTCTTGGGTGTATTTACCGCCAGCTTTTCTATTCCATTATTTCGCCATTAATCATATTTTTTATTCAAGCTTTTTTGTTTCATTATATGCTTTGATTATTCTTACATAGTCCCATGAGATGTAGAAAAAGTGCGTAAATGATTGATAAACCTTCTTATGTACTTACACGGATGCATTTCCTCAACGATTATTATTTTTTTTTATGTTTAATATTTTAAAAATATGAGTGGAGTTAGTTGTGGCTTTGAGTGGAGTTGCGGCTTGGTGGTTATGATGCTTGGCTACCAATCCAAGGGTCCTGGGTTCAAGTCCTATCATATGTCATGTTTTTTTCTAATGACAAATTACAACTCCTGACTTGTTAATTAATGTAGAGCATCTTATGTATGTTTGATAAGAAGGATATTGAATGAATGTGCTTAGGGTTATCCTTGGCAATTTCCTATATATATAAACAAAACAATATCTTTTCTGTTCGTTGTTAACCCATGGGCCATGGAAAAAGGCCATGATTACCATGGCAATGATACTGAACACAATACTGATAAAGATGATAGCAATGATTATGATATTTGATGAACTATGACCTCCTGACAAAAACAAATTATTGACACATCAAATGCATATAAAATACGGAAGGAAATATTCATAATAAATGAAACACCTGAGTGAAATGAGAAATTAAGTCGAAACATTCATCATGTATTCCTGAAAGGTAAACCTAGCATTTATAATGATTTTGTTCAAGGCATACTATGTTTCCCAGTGGCTGTTAATATCTTTTATAGAAGGTCGTGCATATGTTGCGAACACCTAGGCATACTCCATCACTTAGTCCCCCCATTCACGCAATGATGGATCTACATAGCCAAGGGTAAGCCACGATTCAGTTATGTTATACAAGAAGTGTCAAATCCAAATATATTTCTTTTCTTCACACATAAACCAAACCGACAAGGTATTCTGAGAAACATTTCCTTTTTTTATTAATCCAACTGATGGATGAGCAATCATTTTCTTTAAGATGATATATTATGTAAAATACAAGGCCATAAGAAATGTTTAAAGAATACTAAAATACATCAATTTTCCTTAAGAACATATTACATTCCTTAAGGAATAATAATAACATAATCCATTAAACTAAATGTTTGAATATTGTAAGTTCAAAGACTATGATAAAACCAATGTAATGCACTGTAAAAATACAGAAAATTATATGATGATGATAAACAACCGCTAACTGATCTGTCCGGTCATTTGCGCTTGGATTATTGTTTTGGTTGTGTTACTAAATGTTGTCAAACTGACCAAAAATGTTGACAAGCTGTTAGATTTTCTGTTAAACTAACTCAGTCGTTGATGATGTAATTTGACCTAGAAAGTTGCAAAAAGCATTCACACTGGACTTTTACTGGTCAAACTGACCTGACACTCGATTACTTTGACCTATAAATGCTCAGTACTAATTAATCCTTTAAACACCAAAAATTACAACTGAATATGAATAATAAAGACAAACTGAGCAATGGAGAAATAATTGATTTTAATTATTATAATTTACGCACTGCTTTCGTCTGACTATATACTTCCACAAAAAAAAAACGTTTTAAAATAAACTACACTAAAATAGAAAAACAATACCTAGGGGACGATGATCAACTACTCAAAAGTAGCTTTGCATCAAGAAACAAATGTTAATTGGTCAGATGTTTTACTCTACTCTGACGTAATTTTACAGTGTAAAAGCAGAAAGAGCACCTTATTCGGATGGTGCTCCTTCCGAATAACCATCTCCTGTTGCTCACCCCAGCAGATTCAAATGATTCTGGACACCTGGATAAAAGATCATGTCCATGTGGAGTTTGGACTTCATTATCCTACAGACTATTGCATGATATTGTAATTGACAAATAAAATATGATAACTCAAGGGAAATAGCAACATCATTTATTTATGAAGTAGTTAAATAACAGGGGACTAACATTCTTCCCTGTGGAGTTTCAGTAATGAAAATATCCATATTGAATCGTTCGACCAGTTTATGAAAATGAATAACAAATGGTCCCTTACCCTTAAATGGTAGTTAAGAAAAGTTACTTCTCAACTACAGGAATCAGACTGGTACCAGGTGTCTTTTTCTTTCAAGAATTATTGAAAAACTATGCAAATAGGCTACTTTGATACAGATTTGGCGAATGTTGAGTTATTACTTCAAATGATTAGATACATATAACATGATTGCAATATCAAATGGTCAATAAATATGAATATAATTCTAACTTTCCATTGCTTCAAATTAGTTTCTGTTTCTCAATTCAAATTAAATTAGGTAAGTAATCAAAAATGATTTATCTGTCTTCATTCTTACAGCCCATTTGAGAATCCTAAATCTGTATAGCGCACCCAACAAATATCATATTATAACAAGATGCGAACCATAGCGAACACAGAGTCTCAGCGTATCATTTAGGTTGTTTAATACTTGTAACACCGGAACAAACAACTTCCAGAATGTCTAGGCTACTTCTCAGGAGAAAAACAGAATAACAATTAAAATCAGTATTTCACAATTACATACTTACTCTAAATCTCCTGAAACTCTTTAATGGCATACATGCCACACATTAAATTTGTAAAAAAAAATCTATATAGGTATTGAGTAAAATGGTTGGATATAACTGAACTAGGTAAAATAGACACTGTGTGTATAAACAAGTCCATTTAAGATAATTTTAGTCTCTTGGAAATTAAAGTCTCTACAGCAATCAGCAAATTTCCATACACTATATTTCATTTTAGATACTTCTGACTGAAAACCGAAAACCAATTTGTCTATAGGAAATGGTTGAATAATTTAATCTACGTTTATTTTGAAATAATTAAGGTACATTTCCATAGACCGAACTAAATGATTTGAAATAAGTATATAAATTTGGCAATTAATTATTCCTTCTAGGCAAACCTTTATGATTATTCCTATTTAAAAAAAAAACATACATTTCTACTTCGATACTAAAAGTAAAAGAGGATTTCTTTCTCCATTAGTTACCAATTTCTTTTATTAATATTGACTCTTTCAAATCATATATCTTTTCAATATAGAATATTAGATTTTTTTTTAAACAAACAAAATTCTTTATAATATAAAAAAGAAAATATTATTTGGATTGCACTAGTTCAATGTGTAAACGTTAGCTATTTGATGTAAAGAAACACATGGAAATTGGTTGTCATGATATCTAGTGGTAATTAATCTACTGTAAAGCTCTGTCTCCACTATCAAACTTTATGACACAAAAATGTGATGTGCCCATATGGACATGATGATGTCATATCACTACCATATGTAGGCATATCACTACCATATTTAGGGACATCAAACTAGTCTGATAGTGTAGACAGAGCTTAAAACCGTTTCATTGGGATGGGTTTATATGATATGTTTTTTATTTTGGACAAGCATTATAAGCCATATAGTTTCACTGTAAATAATTGATCTTTTAGATTGCTAAGCACTGGGAACCAAGTTTTTATAAAGTGTATTGTGTTTTAAGAATTGTCTTTACAAGGATTGTGCATTACCAAAAATGTCCTAAATGTTCTTGTCTTGATGAATAAAACTTAAGTTCCATCTTATATTTGAGTTTCCAACAGAAAAAATGATCTAGGCCTACTACGTACAGTAGATATGGAATGAGTAATCTAGATCTTATATATGTTATGCCCCAACTCCTTATCTACAGAAGTAATTAATAATATATAAAAAAAAAAATCAGAATAATAATGGAAATATTTATTTTTAATCAATTTTGAGGAAATATCTCATTATTACTCAGTAAAATGAGAAATATTGAATATTAAAAAAATATGAGAATATATCTAATATGAGAAATGTAATAAAGACATTATTTATTACTTTTTGTGTATTTGCTGACCTTGACTTTACACATTTACGGTATTTGTGAAAATAAGGGATCGAGTTAAAGATTATAAAATAAATATTTGTGTAAGTTTTTATTGATGAAAAATCATAAAATAGCTTTGTATGTTGTTGAGAATATCAAGGTAACAATGAAAAATGTGGCATTTTTCTGAGAAAATTATGGGCGTGCACAAATAATGGACATTACAATTATTTAAAGATGATTTATTAATTTGAAGTACTCTATCTATTTTCAAAACCTTTTTTTTCCTGTCATCAATAAAGTGTGTAAAGTTGCTGTTAGAGTACATTGAAATGTTTCAAAATACAGTACACGCACATTTTTGAACATTTTTATGCAAAATGTTGGAAAATTTACCCAAATTGTTGACATTGTTTAGCACCTCAGGCTTTTTGCCAGATCAACCTCTTCAGGGGTGTAATCTTTCAATCTACAATGTATCTCGCTTTCTCAAAATCTAAGATACGCAACTCAACGACTTTAAGTTTATGCCAATTCGGTGTTATCACATAGGTCAAAGATACCGGTTTCTTTACGATTCCATAATGAGTCAACTCACACTTCTTAGCGTTCCTACAATGTCTCACCTTACAAGAACTAATGTCATTTGATAACGTAAGCTTTAAATTGCACTTATTTTAACATGGCTAACATTTGTGACAACCGGTAAAACACAGATTTAACGACCCAATCGAGGAAAATGTTCTCTTTATGCTTTGTAATTCGCGACATAGGTTAATAAATCATGCTTCTGATATAATTAGTTATTTACGTTGTTAATGGTCACAAAAGATGGGTACGGGAGGTTAACCAACTTAAATGGGAAGTTGTAACAAATTTTAATGGGGTCAATTACAGGTCATGTAGTAAGAGCAAAAAATACAGTTCCTTCTTCCCAGGTGGGGAATAAATATTTGTAGGGTTAGTAAAAATTAATTACGATATTTTTATTTTTGTTTGCCTATCCTATTATTCATGGGATTCAATTCCTACAAAATAACGAGCAATATATAAATTATTTTGTTCAGAGGTTTAAAATTGTCGCGTTTAAATGTATGTATACATATCAAAAATGTAATTACTTCTTTTTTTTTTAAATTAATTTAATATACATGTTAGCAAGATCTGGTTTAGTGGTTAAGATGCATATTTTCAAATATAAAATTCATGAGTTCAAGTCATCTAAAATCAAATTATTGATTATTTTATTTTTTTGAAAGGAAATAATATAAAAAATTAAAACGAAAAGCGAGACATAAATATGAATAATTGTACCAGATTATATATAAACAAAAATTAGACTGATTGATGGAATAAAAGTGACAAAAATCAAAGATATACAAATATTGTTCATATTTGTACTATTTCTTCATATTAACTTCTGGGTATCAAGCCATTTTCACAACAAAGCTAAGATAAATAGGTCGACGGAAGATGCCAAAAGTGGGTCAGATGTCGCTATGGTGATTGAAGACATGTAGGTAAGTATTAATGATACTAAAAGCTGATATATATGACACCACAATCAAAGCAGGGCAGAAGTTTCAAATACTTGAATACGATATATTCATATCAAATTGATTTTGCTATATATATAAGCATGACCATACCTATAATCACTGGAATTATTGCAGAATTGGAGATAGTAAACTTCATTTAATTTTTGTAAACTATGTGATACTTTGGACATTTGCATAATTAAAGTCATGAACTGGAAAGTTTAGCTGAGTAATGTTCATTTATGGTTATTAACACGTTTACTGAGGATGCATTGAATTAGTCGGTTAATATCTGCAACAAATATGGCAAATTGAACGAAAACCACACTTTCCCTCCTTTGCAGACAATAAATAAAACTTGAAGCGTAGTACAATGTTAACCTGCTCTAATGTCTTCACAATTTAAAATCATTTAATGCAAAATTATATATGTGAGTAACTAATTACAGTTTCTATTTAAACATTCTAACATTTTAAACAAAAATGTATCAACTTCATACTCATATCAGCAGTACTGTCAGATAACATTTAATTAATCATATTAAATTCATATCTTTTTTATTTATCTGTTTAACACTCACAACACACATTTTTTTATATTTGTAATTATAAAGAACTTCTAAGAATTATTATTGACAATTTGAATGGACTAAATGATTGTAATGATTAAATGAAACACAAATTAGCAGTGAAATTTCATATGTTGTAATCCCTATGGACATATTTCTTAATCAAATGATAGCATTTTAAAACAAATTATACTTCAAACATCTTGTAGGTTTAATTAACATTTAATTAATACTTATAATCTCAGCTTGTTATAATTACAGTGTGGGCTAATAGCTTATTAATAGTGGATCACAATGTATTACAACGTTTAGACATTATACGCTTGTACTCGTTTGACCACGGGCCAGTGCCACCGATAGTTGAACTGCGTTTTATTAAAGTAGACATACTTCTATGTGAACTCACGCTTAAACTTTATTTCTCTCATCAAGAGGAATTACACAGTACAAATGATTTAAATTAAATTTGTATTGAAGAGTCAGTTAATATTCGGCCAGTTGTTAATGACTTGGGCAAACGTTGTTAAGATAACATGCATCCTTATTTGGAAAATGCCAATAGTAATCAACACTTTCCATTTATAATAATGAGAACGCATTTAAAAATATCTTATTTGAGCATCATCACATATTTGACATGTTTCAAGCTTTTTATGCCTGAAAAGTACACAATTTTATACAGTACTAAAAATAAACAGAAAAAAAATAACACATCAACAATAAAAAAAATCTCAAATAGTCTTTTATGATTTCAATTAACTAATGTAACTAAATATGGTAAAATGATTACACTTCAGTTTGTAAAAGTAAGTTATCTGATTGGTTCATTGTTTAGCTAAGTTGTATCTATAAACAAGGTATCTGATTGGTGGATTGTTTAGCCAAGTTGAGTTCATAACATGAAATCTGATTAGTGAATTGTTCACCAAAGTTCATCCATCTACAAGTCATCTGATTGGTGGATTGTTCAGGCAAGCAGTGTCTATACATAACATCTGATTGGTGGATTGTTAAACGTATAAACAAGTCATCTGATTAGTGGATTGTTGAGGCAAGCAGTGTCTATACATAACATCTGATTGGTGGATTGTTAAACTTATGAACAAGTCATCTGATTGGTGGATTTTAGCCAAGCAGTTTCTATACATAACATCTGATTGGTAGATTGTTCAGCCAGGCAGTGTTTGTAAACAAGAGATGTGATTAGTGGATTGTTAAGCTAATAATAAGTTGTATCTATAAACAAGTCATCTTATTGGTGGATTGTTCATTTAAGATAGCCGATACCTAATTATTCATCAAGCTGTGTCTATAAACAAGGAACTTAATTTACATGTCTCCCTCCATTTAAAGACCACTCCAATTATAGAGTTCTCCAACAGATATAATTTTTCTTTTGTCCTGGTAAACTAAAATGTTGCCAGCTAGTCAATGTGATTTCTATTAGAGACCAAAACTAATAACATTCTTAGCATGTAGTGCTTTATGTTTGGCTAATAGTTATATCCTAAAAAAATTTAAATTGATTTAATACTTTTTATTTATAGTTATTAATTCTGAAATCCCATTTCTCTTTTAAAGATCATTTCTGTAATTATGAAACTGATGATAATATATTGAAAACCGAGATTGAATATCAAAATAGCTCAAACAGTAGATACTTAAAGACAGAAATCAGACTGAAATCTAGGGGATATTCCGTTACATTAATTAGTATTGCTGATTGGCTAGTCCTTTTGGATGGTACGTGTAATGACCAATTCAATTCTGTGAATAATTACATTAAGTGGCCAGCTGAGTGGTCAGTATTAAACTACAGCCATCAGCAATTGAATACTAAAATGGAATTACAATTAAATTGATGAGAAAGCCATCAATTATCATCTTCAGAAGAGGTATACAATGTCAAAAGCGTCTGAATTAAGTCTTGGAACAGATTTTGTGTGATTGTATTTACTCGTATTGTCTAGCAACAAATCTATGCAGAAACTGTATCCTGTACAGTCTTATACTTAAGTCGATTTTTGCACAAAATTATTCGCATTTGAGACAAACTTGATCGAAATTAGTGTATTTACATGTGTAAGATCACTGAAAACCAGTCATCACATGAGACAATAACAAAATGTTTTTGAAATGTGTAGTTAAAATTAATTTGGCAGTTCATCATCATGATTTTAATATTCATGTAAAATTCTAATATTAATTAATTTGAGATCAATTTCTATGGCCTAAATTTAAAGATTAAAATTTGTCTAAACAACTAATTTGTGGTGCTTTCAGCTATGAGCACTTAATGCCCCAGAGCATGAGCAGCCCAAATGCAACTACCTGGTGTTGGAAGCCCTTAGGAGTGCTAAATCCAGGGGCCTTTGCTCCCTGCCACTGGGTGCTTTATTTGGCCAACAGGTTGACTTCATGAATCACAATTTCACCATCTAAACTCATATTTATAATTTCTTTATAATTAACTTATTTTATTTTTCAACTTGATATAAGATTGCGAATAAAGTTATTATTATTATTATTATTATTAAGTGGCGGATCCAGAGGGAGGCTGAGTTGGTGTGACTCTCTAAATTTTCGCAACCCTCCCCCCCCTCCACCCTTTCACAAAATCCTTGATCCGCCCCTGTTATTTATTTAATGTGTAAACTTTGGTGTTGTCCAACCTTTGACACACTTCTTAAAACACAACAAGCAACATCAGGCAGTTTAGAGTTTCTCTATTTCTGTTAAAATTAATAACGATAATGATAAACATCAATTGACTGATTAACTGTAAGATTTATATGACAAGTCTACAAACATTGTGTTAAACAATGAATAATGGAAGTAGCATAATGGATAACCAGAGAGCTTCTGAAAACAACATGTCTTGTTTCGATCAATTACATAAAAGACTTGATAAGCTAATTGACTGGATAAACAGTGTCAAAGTAAGCCTTTAGTTGAATCAAGTTGTGGCTAAGCCAGTGTCTTAGCTAGCATATTGAATTAACAGGCAGAGGGACAGTGTTCAAATATCTCGCTGTTTATATCTTTAAAAAAAAAAAATAAATAAATAAATTAGGAATGCAATCATTTTTTCACAACAGACCCATTTACCCAAAAGGGCACTTTGACAAATTTTTAATGAATGAAATGATTTTATTTGTTTTTTTAAATTTTTCCTTTATTTCTTTATTGGGTCACCACAATGGCCTCCTAGAGGGCCCAGTTATGATGAGTGGACAGTGGCTGTGTGTGTACTAGTACACTTGTCTAAAACATTACCTCAAAAGATGAGTATGGTACTAAAGTAAAGTGTGCATATTGTCTGAATATGTCACTGCACCTTAATACATGCTTTTTGCTCATGTACAGTATGGTATGACGTCTTTATATTCCATGCTATATTAAAATATGTTTTAAACTCAATGAGCAAGCAGGATAAGCCATGTCACTTCTATTGGCTCTCCTGTCAAGCCATCTTGCCTAGAACTAGCTTATCATAAGAACCCTAAGCTAAGCTCCATCTACAAAAAGCAATAAAATAGAATTGTTACTTATTATATTAAAACGATAACACTACAGTAAACTTACAATAACAGTTGTTAAATGTATAATTTAACAGGTAACTCAAGTGTGTTGAACTCTAGTCATTGACCCATTAATGTAGTTTATTGTAATTTTATATGAAATTAATTTATCTCGACTAGACAAATATGAATTATGAGATGATAAGAGCATTAGTCTGTTTCTATGTCATCTATGAATAATTTAATTATATACTGTAATATCTTACGCTATATAACAGAATATTAATTTCATTTGTTAAAAAAGTTAAATGCTGACAAATTTGTCGGTGACATGTGAAAGCCTGTAGCATATTCGTAACATATTGATACAAAAAGATAAATTCATTTAATTATGAATTTCATAATGATCTAACTCTAATTATTTATTTTCTTTGTGGATTTATTTGTAAGATAGGTTTCATTAAGTTTGGCTAAAAGTAGGACACTGTAGAACAACGTATGTAGCGCAAAGTCTTTTGACCAATCAAAAGCGAAAGGTTAGCTGATTTGTCATTTCTGATTGGTCAAATTACATTGGATGTGTTTACATCCTTGTGTTATCTTAGTGGGAACCAAGTTAGTTAGTTGTAATGAAATAGTATTGCCATAGCATACTCTGTGTCAGGCAGGCAAGAACTAACAACAAATAGGAGGTTATGTCTTTATTATACTGTACTTGTATAATAACAGTACTACTTCTTCTCACTATTTATTAATTGAGAACATTTCTCTCATATCTTATTTGTTTGGCACGAGTGTATTTACGCACATTAATTTTGTTTACAATTACATACGTCATAATTAAGTCACAAGCTAATTTTTTAGCACAACAATTCTGTCCACAATATATAGCGCTTTGTTATTAGTTTAGTATGTGTTTTTTATAGACCATAATATTTTATATACAAATTTCAAATCTTATAAAGTGATAAAAAGATGTTTATCTTAACCAACATTATTCCTGAAGACATTTAGAGACTAACAAACGCCAAGACATTTTCAACTATTTTTATTCCTTATGTAAGACATGAAACTTTATTTTATTAATGTTTATTTATTTACAATGTAAACCTTTGAACATATAATATATATTACTGGTATGACAGGATGAGTGCATATCAGAAAAAAGATTCTGAGCTTGAGCCACCTTTCCCTCATCTTCACCAGTAATTCATTTTCGGTATATCATTTGGCAGTTAGAGTTTGTCTGATCTTAACAGGTTGTGTAAAGCCTTGTCTATACTATCAAACTTTATGTGACAAAAAAATGTGCCCATATATGGACATGGTGATGTCATATCACTACCATATTTGGGCATACCACTACCGTATTTGGGCACACTTTTTTGTCAAACTAGTTTGATAGTGTAGACAGTGCTTAATGTGTGCAAATATAAGACAAATCAATTTATGTTATCAAAAAGACCTTCAATATTTAATATACCTACTTATTTTCATGTTGATTTCAAATTATTTATATGTTATCTCTATAGTCTAAATAAATTTCTTATTCAGTTCAAAGTCCTTTTAGTTTAGAAAAAGCATACATCATAAGAAAAAGTGTTTTAAATAGCTTTTAATTTCTCACCGATTGTTTCATATTTTACTTTCAATACAAATTTATTATTCAGTTCAAAGTCCTTTTGGCATAGAAAAAATGCACATTTTTCACTTTTTTCAATTATGAAAATGAAACTTGTTTGCTTATTTCCATAAAATGCAAGTGGTTTATCAAATTAACAAGTTTTCAGTCAATTTGTTAACCTAAATCAAACAAGACATTTCCTACTGGTTACAATTAATGGTAACGTTTGAATAATTTAATGGTTAGTTGCTTAAAGGGAAATTCCTAGTTTAAAGCTCTGTTTACACTAGTTGACAAAAAAGTGTGCCCAAATATAGTAGTGATATGCCCAAATATGGTAGTTATATGACATCATCATATGGGCCATATTTGAGCATTTCACATTTTGTTGTCACATAAAGTTTGACAGTGTAGAGCTTAATAAAATGTATTTATATCATGGCACATTCATTATAATTAGAAAGTTGGAAATTTCAAATGTTCTAAACTGGAATTTCCCCTACGTAATATTACATTTTAAAAAGGGTCTTCACAATACTAATTTTCGTCGTTGTGACTGCCAGATAAAAAATTATTATAATTGTTCAAAAAAACAATAGCAATTCTAAGCGCGGAGTTACCCTTACCCTTTAGATGATACGTTTGAATGATTGACCGGCTTGCTCGTTGTATTAGCTACAAATGTCCGCTGTTATCATTCTTGGTTTCTATTACTTTATTTCTAATATCCTTAGCTTTTGGCAATATCAAGTTTTAACAATAGAAGCTGTTTGCTTTTAAGGGAAATGGATACATTTGAAGGCATGTAAGGTATATCTAAACATAGTCTATTGAATCAATCTCAAACTGTTGATAATTTTAATATATTTTACTTAATGTCAAACTTTCGGAAGAGGTTTTTGTTTTAGATATGATGTTAAGATACACATTAAAGGGATCGTAGATAACAATTTAAAAATAAAATGATATTAGAGTATTTCAAGTTGGAAGATAGGAGGTGGATGGGTTTTTAGTGCATTTTGTATCTAGATCAGATGAGGACCGCAGTAACAAGCAGAGGTACATGGCTATGTGAGGGGTAGATAGTAAATGTTATATATAATAAATAGTTTTCGGAAAGAAGATTGTTAGTATGAATGTATTCTCATCTTTAACATAAAGGAGAGAAGACTGTTGGTTCTGCCTCCTCAATCAAAACCTCTCCTCCCTTCTACAAACCATCTTTCAAACATGAATGCCTATCCCTCCCTTCTCCAAACTATCTTTTACACATGAATGCCTCCCACTCCCTTCTCCAAACCATCTTTCACACACAAATGCCTCCCCCTCCCTTCTCCAAACCATCTTTTACACATGAATGCCTCCCCCTCCCTTCTCCAAACCATCTTTTACATATGAATGCCTCCCCCTCCCTTCTTCAAACCATCTTTCACACACAAATGCCTCCCCCTCCCTTCTCCAAACCATCTTTTACACATGAATGCCTCCCCCTCCCTTCTTCAAACCATCTTTCGTACATGAATGCCTCCCCCTCCCTTCTCCAAACCACTTTCACAAATGAATGCCTCCCCCTCCCTTCTTCAAACCATCTTCCGCACATGAATGAAAAATGCTGAATAATTCAAGTCTACTTTATATAAACAACTTTCATTTATCATTGTACTATAGATATTGATTGCTATCAGACTCAACAAATACTACTTTGTTTAAATTGGCCAGCCCAATTAAGAATCACAAAATGAAAGATCAACGTACTATATGCTTCAATCAACAACAATGTTTCTTAAAGACCAATGCCGAAAAAAATGTGTCATTACCAGGGAATAATATTCCAAATATGGTAATGTACATAATGAAAGGTTTTGTGTGATTTCCATACCAGCAGTTTGCGACCTACATTCATTCAATAATGTAATGATGATATAAATATTCAAGATAATTTAAAATATTAAATTTGTAATCAGACATATCGATTGCATTGCATTGTTATATTTTTATTGTTCAGAGCTGAATGTACTTTATTTGGAAAAGAAAAAAAAGTATTACAAAACAAATTTGCTGATATAAATTAAACAATACAATTTTAGGTATTGATTTAAAAAAAACTTTTATGTATAGTATAAAGATCATTTATATGTAAACATAGTCATAGTATTCAAATAAACATAACATGACTGAGATTAAAAAAGGTATCAATCTAAAAATGATGTTCGATACTATTTTGGGAGGTTTTTTTATTTTTTATAAACAATAAATTAATGGAATGTAAGAAATAAAACTGTTGAAAAAACCATGATATTATTTACGTCAGAGAAAAAAAGCTAATAAAAAAAAATAATACTAAATATATAATGCTGCCCTTGTCAAGCCAATCCCTAGCATCCAAGACACCAAAATGAAGACACAAGCCTAAATCTGATATTACAATTACAGTGGCCCTTGGCCTAGACTTAGCATAAATCTGTCTGCTGACGTTCAGTAAGTGTGCCACTCGTGTGCCAGACGTAAGCACTGATTGGTGGATTTCTCACAGCCAGAGGCAGCTTTATTGGCTTCCTTTTTAAATAATGCCAGGTCTTTTGTGTTTTCATATCACACATTATGTTTTGCTATATTAGATTAACAACCATGTCACAGGTAGTAAAATAATAAACTACACTCTGTTAATTTTATCGCAGATATCCAAAAGCATGATTTTGTAATGGTCAGTTAACGACTATTCTCAAGATATCTTTTCCCTAGATGGCAATAAAATTTACACGAACAAAGGATACATAATCAATTGTTTACCTTCTTTGTGCTAAATAATAATTTATCTTAATTAAATTATTTAAAATAGGAAAAAATAAATAAATCTAAAATATATAATTTAATATTTTTTTATAATTCTCAATTGAGGGAAGAGCCCAAGGGCCGATTATAGAAATTATTGTTGCATTTATAAAATGTTTTGTAAACTGAAAGCCAAAAAAAAATGTATTTACAATAATACAAAATTAGATTTAAATTTCAACTAATAGATGCCAACATATCTTGACCGGTAATCATGATTAAATATTATTTCATGCTTTAAAGCCTAAACAATTACATTTAAAACACTATTAATTTACAAGGAAACTTAAACTAAATTATGTACAAAATATAAAAAAATAACAAAAGTAATACAGGATTTAAAAAATAACACAAAAGTACACAATAAGAATAGTTCATAAGACAATTATAGAAAGTCTATGATAAAACTAACATCAATTATTTTATAAAAGAATAATAAAGAAACCTTTTAATAAAGTGAAGTGTACTTTCCAAAATGAAAAATAATTTAATTTAAATAGATTCTATATACAGTAGCACACGCCAAGTCAAGTACAACAACAATGCATGTACAGAAAAGACATAAATTATGTAATACTACTTATATATAATATGAATTTATATACTTAAACAATTTATTATTGACTATTTCATAAATATTTGTATAAGACCTATTGTACTTTGTAGAAATAAAGACTGGTAAACCTTACAACTCTATTGTATAATCATGTCCTTAACATTGTATTATGTAGAATTTATACAGAATTAGTACTTTGAACTACTGTATATGTATCTATGGAGAAAAAATTAGGCTATATATAGCAACATAATTAAAATAAATTAGTTTCAAAAGCATCGAACCAAGTATTCATTGAGGCTTATCGGTTTTGTTGTTCAGTTCCACAAGTTTGTTTGTTTCAATCAGTTTTTTACCTGATTAAATGAATATATTCATAATACTGTATGAATTGTTTAATTTCAAGGTGGCATTGATGCAATGCATCAATGGCATAATAATGATCGTGGTGCTTTATTAATTTTACTTTATGAAATGATAGGTCTATCCCTCAATAACAATTTTTAGATTTGAATCAAGGTACAACATTTTTTGTTATGCCTCAGGTGTCTTTATGTTACCATATGGTGACCATAGGATTATGCAGGCCAAGTAATAATATTTAGAAAATGTATGTACCCACCAGATCAGGGTGCACAGAATGTCTACTACACTACTACAGCTGCTCAATACAATTACAGACTTATGGAATGGAGATAAACAATGAAAATATATTTAGGCCTCAAATTAAGAAACCCCCCAGTAAAACACAATACTTTACGGACAAATAAACAACCAACACACCATGAAAACCTCTCCTTCTGGATTTTCCATGACCAACAATTGTCAAACATAGCATGGTAGCTGTTTTTTATAACGTCGACAACACACCTATCAAGTCAGAAAATCGCAAAATAACTACATACACTAAAAAACAAGTGCGCATGTACAGAATGATTGACACGATGCATAAAAAAAATTACTGAAATTAATTATAGCTAGTTGAGAACTGTGCCAGATGCTTTTAACAGTTCATTTTAGATGCAGATTTCGTCAACATTCAGTTTCCATGATAAGCAGCAACCAAAATATTGCCATAGTGACAAACAGTCGAAAAAACTTGATTGCCTCATGTGGACATAGACAAAAGATTGAGAAAAGGGGAGAATTAAAACACTTCTACTTATTTGACTTGCTGGTAACACAACCTTTAATTTCATACTGGTAGTTGTTATTCAATGTTTTTTTAATATTCATAATCTAAAAAAAAAACGAACAATCAACTTGAAGATGCTTACATGGTTTGTTGTTCCTTATCAAGGTCAGGTGGTTCTTTAATTAGTCTCGCTGTATTTTGTTCAAGTATTGATGGAAATGAAGCTCTATTAAGTGCAGTCAAAAACATCAAATTAAGGAGAATGGATTTACTTTACAAGACCTAGTACTATATCTACTTCACACTTCATTTAGTTCACGGATAGCTGGGTTTTGCTATCTCTCTCTCTCTCCTTTCTCTTTATTCCATTGTCTGTATAAAGCAACACTATGGTCAATCGCCAATATTATTGGTCTGTAATGCTATGTGGGCTAGCTAATTTCCCTTCTATTTATCATCTCTCTCTCTCCTCCAGTTCTTTATCTTATGTATCATCTACCTTCCCACCTACAGTATATCTGCCCCACCATATTTTTTTTTTAAATGTCACTGTTTTTGTTCCACTGCCAGGTTGGTCTTTTTGCTGCCGTGTTACATAGTATTGCACAAGTATAAGCACATTTAATGGAATAAATTTGTTTTTGAAATCTATAGATTTGACCAGATTACAGCAAGTTCATAGATTGCACTGGTTACCTGTTGAGTTAACTTCCCATTAATTTATAATTTATTGGGAGCAGTGTGTCTACAAAAATCCAATAGTTATTGTACGATAGCTTATATAAACTAATATTACTGATAAATAATAATAAGAATAAAATCTACAATATTACAAAGTAGAACTCTCCTTTTTGACACTCCCAATTCAGGGACTTTTTTTTTTTTTTTTTTAACCATATTTATTGAGGGTGATCCATCCAGCAATTGCTGATCATTAGGGACCCTCAGAGGTTCTCAAGACAAACATATACACAAGATGCTCTACATAAACAAAGTCTTATAACAAGTCTTTGGGAGTGGAGTTGTAATTTTGTCACTAGAAAAAATCCTGACATGTGATGGGACTTGAACCCAGGACCCTTGGAGTGGTAGCCAAGCATCATAACCACCAAGCCACAACTCCACTCCTTTCTTTTTTACATGAAACAACCAAAGGGAAATATATATTTTACCTCTTTTAATAGGATTCTACTGTATTATCATCAATGCTCTCCTTTCTCCTACTACCACTAGTCATAACTCATTCTCATGTAATTTATTTTATTTATACTAGCTTTTGTTTTTCTTTAACTTTACTGTTATTGTTGTATTTTGTGTTCTGTTCTGAGGGTCCCAAATGATCAGCAATTGATGGATGGATCCTCATTAAATATGGTTCAACTAAAAATAAATAAAATAAACAAATGAATAGTGGTTTCTGAAAGCTTAATAATAATATTATTAATAATAAAAACAACTTTATTTAAAAATGGATGCAACACTTGAATCACCATATTGGTGTTTTTCACAAGGCCGTTACTTACTACAAACAATTTACACAAGTTATCATTTACAGTACATATGATTAAAAAACTATAAATGATTAAAAAACTAAGCTTAGCATATTCTTTTTTTCTTTATCTTTTAAAATTTAGATTTAAAAGATTCATACACTGCTTCTCACAGCATTTTCTATTTTCAATAATTTGCAAATGCCATTTTTATTTATTAATTTGAGAATTATGATATTTTTAGCAACTTCTAACTTCACAAAAAATGTGTAAATTTAATATGTTTGAATTTCTTAAATAGGAAATAAAAAGTGTAAATTATCTCATCATTGTCGGTAGACTGACATAGAATTAGCGGATACATTTAACCAGAAGAAATTGTGTGGTTATAAAATTGTATTTTTTTAAAGTCCAGTGCAACCGCACTTAACTCATTAATAACATAGTGACATAAAATCTTCATGTTCTATCTATAAATTTTCCTTAAATATGCAAAATGGTTTTTTTATATGTTTTACAGAGGTCTCACTTCAAGTTTAAAAGAACATCAGAAAGGGATATTCGCATTTACGATGGTTAATCTATGATACATCATTATGATACATCATTTAATTTTAAAATTCTGTCATTTTTACGTTGTAGATTCAACCTAATATAAAGGTAATCTCATAATGTAAAATCATTTTATATAAGCATTTCCCTGAAGCATTTATATTTATTGGATAGACACGTGTATTTTAAATTATCAAGCTTTATTTGAACTAATGAAAGCTGTGTTAACTGGGTTCAACACGGCTAAGGTAGGCTAGACGTCGTATAGACAACTAAAGTTAAAGATAATATACCTAGCAGTGTTCACAGGTTTCCATGATGAAAATCAGCAAAATAATTGTTAACTTAAGATTGACAAACTATAATAATCTTAAATAACTTAAGCTATTTACTACTAACAAATATGCTAAAATCTAATATGACCCATAATGTCAAGAATTTTGTAAAGCAAGAACTCTAGTTTTCTGTGCGTCCATTTTTGATAGTCAACTGTAATACATACATACATAGTTGTTTCATCATGTTTGTAACAAACAAACTTATGATGGTTATCTATATAGGCAAAAGTTAACTTTGCAGATAACTGAAATAAAACCTATCAATCAATCAATATTAATAAGATTGTATTTTTTTTTAATTGTTTAGAAAACTCATTTGTGAAACCTAAAAGCTACGAAACCAAACAGCTACGAAACCAAACAAAACCCACATAACTGCATTTCGTTTACCAGCAATTTAGACATTATGTAAAAATTAGAATAGAAACAATATAAGTAATGAATTATTATAAATGAGTTGAATGAAATTATTATTATATAAGAGAAAATGATGTTCAGATTGTCAATGAATGAACATATTCTCCTCATTTAATAAATACAAAACATTCATCATTTGTTGTATACTAGAGAAAACTTGTATTCAATCAAATCAAATATTTAAGGCTAAGTAAACATTTGGGGCTCAGATTTTTGGTCTTCTGGCCATGCAATATTCAGGTCTATTTATTACACATAATCTGAGTGTTCATTAGTATCTTTAATATGTTATGTTGTAACTTAATTTAAGTTTTTATTTTAACTTGTACTTAGAAACAAAACAAAATTTAAAAATTGTTGATATAAATATTGATCTATCAATAAATAGTTTTTATTTTAATTTATCAAGTTCAAAATGAAAAAAGAAATAACAACAGAGGGCTCACTACAAATATTCGTAACACTCTTTTATAGAAAAAATGTTAACATGTATAAGTTCCAATGTGATATGAAGTTTTTGCAGTGAATATGATGGTAAAACTGATACATTGAAATTGACTATTAGTTTATCAATCCTGTTCTTGGCGAGATACTGGATGTGTATTAAATAATAATTTGTAAAAGATTGAAACAAAATAGGTATACTGTATTAAATGTGAAACACCCCAAAATTACCCACCATCATTGATGCACAATGAAAGTTTATATTTATCATGCAAAATATATATATATATATTAAAACTTTACTCAAACATAATAATGTGATTAAGTTATTATATTATAAAGTTTTGAATGTATGACAATATAAAAACTTAAAACGGAGAGATTATGCAATATACCATCATTTAAGCAAACTATATATAATTTCAGATTGTAGTTGTAATGTAATGTAATGTGTGGTACACAACAACATTACAAAACAAAGAAGTCCATTTGATGGCACTGTTGCATTCTAGAAGTGTGCGTATGGCCTGCGATAAGGACAATTTATCTCTCTGCTGAAGTTTCTGTTTGTGAACCTTTGATACTTTATTATTGGTTAGGGTGCGAACTTCTACATTCGAAGCTAAAATGAAATTAAATTATGAACTACATTGTATTTATTTATTTATACGTTCTCCTGTTTAAAAAAACCTGGATCAGGAAGAAAAAATATAAAGGAAAAATGTATGGGGGAACAAGTCTGCTACAGTAATTAAGCTACCCCATATCAACATCTCCAAATTACAAACATTTTATTGAACCATATTTTAAATAATTATTTATATACACAAACATTAAATAAATGCTCTACTGGAGTGAATGAGACTTAGCCACAACTATAGGCTTGGTAAACGTAACAGACATTAAACAAGGTTATTGAACCTCAGGCTAAAAACCCTTATAAATTTGATTATAACACATCAACAGATTTCAGACTTGAATTTAACATTCAACATTTCAGATTGCATTCCCTTAGCAACTTATTCCCTTTTGGTCTACTATTTTTATGAGGCAATTAAATCTATACAAAACATTTTCTAGTATAAAATTATTTTAGATTAGGTACTTTTAGATCAGAGCAAATTGCATACAAATCATATACATGTAGGAAAGCCCTTTCATCTATCCCGTTAAATTGACTTCAACATTTACAACCGTGCTAAATTTGTTTTGCTTCGGTTCTGCATAATCCTAGAAAGATTTCATCAACCCCAGCCACGACAGAAACTTGCACCAATAACAATTAAGAGGAAAAGATATTGGAGGTCAATTTTAAAATCAATTTAAACGGATTTATTGTATTTGTTAAAAGAGGATTTTGGGAGTTAAATGACACAAATTTTATACAATTTTGGCCAATGTATTATTGCATATCTGTTTCCTACTTATTATTCATAGAAAGTATGATGTTAATTTAAGTAAATCTTTTTATGGATGATATATTTTATTGTAAGTGAATAATTGTTTTTTTGCATTTTAAATTGAATTTTTGTAATGATAATCTTACTAAGCCTAGTAGGCATTACAAATTAAATACTTCCATTCTCATAATTTTTTTTTTCTCCATCTTCCATTAAAAAAAAAAGAAATTGTCTTAGATTTTTATTTCCTCTAGGAAATTTTGTCCAACTAACATTTGTGATTAAACTTTTTCCTATCTCTAAACTGAAATAATCATTATTTGTAAGAATTAAATAACTAAATATTGCAGATTTCAATTAATTTCCTGAATGGCCGAGAAAATCAAAAGATGGTAAATATTGAGAAGACCCATAGAAGTGATGTCTGTCCACTGAAGTACTGCAACCAATATAAAATTGACTTCAACCTTCCAGAAAAGAAAATATATATTCTATTCTACATTAAAGAATGTTAATGATTATGATATTGGGATTCAATGTTTACTGATCATCAATGATTTAACATAATTAAGAATCTTTCTTTTAAAATTAACTAAGCAAAACAGGCAAGTGAGAAGTTTTACAGGTCCATCATTGGTTTTACTGGCTAGCAGACCTGTTCTAAATCGAACGCTGCATACACACAAAAATATGATGATTCAAGTATACAAATAAGCACTTATACATTTGACCTTCACATATTCATACATACAGTATTACATACAAGATAGATAAATCATAAATCATCGATATGCAGAGATTGATTAATTATTACATTTAATTAATTGCCTCTATCAATATGCTCTTGGGAAGGTAGCCAAGAACTATCTAAAAAATCCATTTTATGCAAAATAGAAAACTATTTTAGAAATCTTTTAATCTATTTTCCCATTAAAAACCTGTAGGTATAAATTTGTTTTGTATTTAACAGTTCTGCGATGTTCACCTTAGAAGTGAACTTCTGACCTTAAGCTTACAGAGAGTTTCACGTCACGACTCTGAAAAAAATCAGACAAGCAAATTGCGTTGTATTGTTTACTTGTACCTAATATGGATAGTTAGAAAATTTAAAACATTTATCAATAAGATCAAACATGATACAAGCAGCGCTTATTCATTCAAATTTGTGTTTCCAATGTCTTAAATATATCCGCCTGATAATATTTATGATGAACCAAACCATTTACGATGTGAAGTGTCAGTTTTGATATTCTTCACGTGAAGATGTAGAATTCTATCTTTTACCAATAATGGTTGTGCTTAATTGAGTCAAAAGCCTCCGCATTTTGTGTCTAGATATTTGCGTACGCTTGTAATAAAATCACTATGACACACGGTTCTTGATGGCTAACTGAAGATCTTTAGGCAAGGTATGTGGCAAAGGAGTGCAAAAATAAAAGGTTAAATTTGAACGAAGCTGGTAAACATAAAAAGGACTACTTATATTATACAATATAGAACTAATCAAAGGATAACAGTTCACTGAAGTAAACTTATTTTCTAAAAAAACAATGAATATTTAAGAGAGCCAGTCACTAAAAATCAAACATTAGGTGGCAAGGGTCAAAATTTCGAATTGTCTCATATTTTGCACATTGGTAGACCTTGATGTAAGTAAACCTGATGTGTAGTTTGTTTGGTAAAATATCGCTTAGTTTTCGAGAAAATCGAAAAATAACGATTTTCGGCCAATTTTGTTAATTTTTGGTGTATAATTTACATTAAGTTTAACAGCCTCTGGAAGCCAAATGTAGCAATCTAGCGTTTTAATATTTTACACTTACGTTAACTAGCATCTTGACAATAATTTAGTAAAGTTTCAAAAAATTTGATGAAATTTTAAGATTTTTACTAATTAATTACTAATTAGCATATATAAAACTCTTAAAAAGTAGGTTAAAAACAAACGCGTTTTTTTTTCATGTGCGACGAATTTTTTTAAAATAAAAAAATCATCAATCTAAAGTTTAGATACTAATATTTATGAATCAAGTAAAAAAAATTTGGGGAAACTATTTTGCGCTCCGCGCCAGAGCCACAAAGTTGTAAGAAATTCAAAGATTTTATCTGTCGGCAAGATCAATCAGATGCACCTATTGTTATCTATTTAGCAATCTAAGTCGCTTTGAGCTAAACTTTTATTACGCGAAACAAAATTGAAAGATAAACTGAAAGTTCCTGGAATAATTTTGAATTAAGTTGCAATTTAAACACAAACTAAAAATACGTTTCTGGTAAAATTTCAATTACTAATCAATATACAAAATTAAGCAATTAACTAAAAATCACTCGCTTATTCTTTGTCAAACCACATTATTATAAATTATTCCATCCTCTCATAGTTTATAGGATAAAACTGAAAAACACATTTGTTTTAACTTGTTATCGTTTTCCTGTTTGTCGAACCTGGTCGAACTTACTCAGCGAGAATGTTTCAAAACATTAACCACAGTAGACAAAACACTTTACTGCATATATTCGATAGACAACGATATCTTCATTGGCGTTGACAACGGAACTGAATTGTTATCCATTTTAGTTTATGTCTTACAATGTAAAGACGTGTTGAAAATAATTTTTATATATACTTATTGTCTGATGGCTTTAAGTTCAAACAAGATGGAGATTTCATGTTCTTTTAAATCGGTTGTTGGCGGAGCTTGTGGATTCGATAGAAAAGACCGCAAACAGAGCACTGAAGTCCTACCTTTACAAGCATGCCAGAAGGAAATCGCTGCACACAGACACATGTTTAGGTTTACGGGCATCGATAGTGAGGTAGACCTAATTCTTAGTCGAGCAGCCATGTTTACCTTGCCCGCTGATATACATAGTTGGACTGTTTGTCCCTTGCATCGATCGGAACTTGGCTTAGGTTGGTCTCGAGGAAATAACAACAGATGTAGAGTGCCGCCTGATCTCTCTAATCACATCCAAAGCAAAGGAAAGGGACCCAAGTGCGATAGGGGTATTAGCAAAGAAGATTCGCAACTAATATTAAAGAAAACAGGAACTTTCCTGCAAGTTGGTTCAGGTAAATATAATTTAATTTTTATATTTTTATATATTTAATGTAATTTAAACTGTTAAATAAAACCCTGTAAGTAAATGTTTTTACGCTTTTTATCAGGTATCTGTTCAACTTGCCGTAAGATGCTGAAGTCATTGTTACCTGTAACCTCGAACACTGAAACAAATAACCCTAGTCTCGTCGATCAGATGAGCGCACTAACAACTGTAAGTTAAAAAATACCGTACAGTATGACATTTATGAATACGCATTTATTGGCGGAAAGATTAAGTAAATAATGTGTTTCATGTTACTTTGTTCATTTTTTTTCGGATGTTGGTGGTAGGAGGTATATTTTCTGCATTCCCTGCCATTGTCATCATCATTTTATATATATCACGAATCAGTGCGTCAATAATTGAATCAAAGTCAGTAGTAATTTTTTACCAATATTATTCTTATTTTCAGGAAAGTAATAAGGATGAGTTTTACATGTCATTAGCCACTCCAACTTGTCAAACACCGGCGTGTGATGTTATGGATACTCAAATGAGCCTATATCAATTTTGCGATCCAACTTTTGCTTCAGCTACCTCAGAAGATGAATCAATTCAATCTACACCAAGAGAAAAATTAAATGCATTTCTCAATTCAAGGGACGTCAGTCCAATTAGATATCCTTTATCTGCACCGCTGGAGCAAGTTTCAGACCGTACTAAACGTTTCCACATGCGCAAGGCTCGTCAAGTTGTCTCTATGTGCCTGGAAGAAATCGCACCTGGTCAGTCGACTACTCTACTTGAAGGCTTATCAAGTGATAAAACCACAGAAGCTGACGAAAGAACCGATTCTTCTCTATTAGATGCTCTATCAGAATGCTATCTTCATACTAACCACTGGAGTACAAGACGTCAGATTTTATCGATCATGGTTGATAAGGTTACCTTCAAGGAACTGCAGAAATGGATACCTAACTTGACTAGATACCGTTTTAACGTGGCCAAACACCATTTATTGTTACATGGTAGAGGTTCTGTAATTCAACCTCTAAAGAACACTAGAGTATGCGTACAGCCAGGGAAAATTGACCACTTTGTTACCTTTATAACAAGTTCTCAAGTTATACAAGACTTGCCATTTGGAGAAAAAACTCTAAAACTTTCTACAGACAGAGTTATAAAAATCCCAAATGTTGTGCGTAATCTTATCCCAGAACAATGTATTCTTCAATACGAGAGTTACTGTCAAGAGAAGAATTTTCAACCTATGAGCCGCAGTACATTGCGTAGAGTTCTCAGTGTTTGTTCTGCTTCTGTACGCAAATCCTTACAGGGCCTTGATTATATCTCTGCCAATGGTGGAAAAGCCTTCGATGACCTGGAGAACATCGTTGATAAGCTGGGAGATTGCTATGAAATGGGTTTGACTTGGGCCAAACAAACAAACCAAAAACTTAAAGATGCCAAGCGCTACCTAAAAGGTGACTATAAGGTAATAACAATCTTGTTTAAATATCTTGATAACTGCTACAGTATAAATAGAAAAACAATATAATAAAAAAGGCAAAGTAGCGCGTTGTATGTTGCTCAGTAAAGCATGTAAGAAACATTCAAGACTAATTACATTTTTTATACAATTCCTTTTATATATTATTGCAGATTCACATTTCTAACCATTCTGAAGTTGCCGATCATTGTAGGGCGTATGCTCTTAGTTCTTGCGAAGACAAATATTACCAGACTGTCTGTGATCATGACCACAATGCAAGATGTGACAGATGTCGTATATTTCCAGAAGCTTTGTCTGAAATTCTTGAAGCTTTAAACGAAGTGCGCTGCTCTTCTGAAGAAAAAGATGACATGGAGTACGTAATTACACGGTCAGTCCAAGACATCGAGACGTGGAAGGCGCATATCTTAAGATCCATTAACCAAGACGCTGCACGACATGATATTTTAGGAGATTTGAATCCTGGTTGTGCCCTAATTGTTTTAGACTGGGCGATGAAGTTTGTACCACGTAAATACCGCGAAAGCCAAAGAGACTGGTTTGGAAAGCGTGGACTTCCGTGGCACATAACGGTCTTGACGAAAAAGAATAAAGATAGAGAGGTACAGATGCTTACGTTTGTGCATATTTTTAAATCTTGCAGTCAGGATAGTACTACTGTTGTGGCAATCATCGACGATGTGTTGAGGCAGCTGCCATCTATTGCACCCGATATACACTCTGTGTATCTGCGTCAAGATAATGCAGGATGCTACCACTCTGCCCTAACATTACTCTCGTTACCAAAGATAGCGAAAGAAACGAAGATCAAAATCCGACGTATTGATTTTTCGGACCCTCAAGGGGGGAAGGGCGCATGTGACCGCAAGGCAGCCCATATCAAAAATCACATGAATAAATATCTTAATTCAGGAAAAGATATTGAAAATCCAGAGCAGATGAAGGCAGCAATTGAGTCCTTTGGAGGCATTCCTGGAGTGAAAGTCATAGTTTGTGCTTTACCTACTGGTACTATTTGTGCAGCAGGGAAATGGAAAGGCGTGAGTCACATCAACAACATAGAGTTCGGAAGCAGGTCCATGAAGGTCTGGATGGCGTATGGTATTGGTGCAGGACAAAATCTACTTTTGAGTAAATTCTGTGTGCCCTCGAAACTACCCAATTTAATTCATAACAAGGATACAACGTCTGATCAAAATCAAGTATCATTTATTACAGTAAAAGCAAGAATACAAGCCAAGACATCTCATGAAGAACAAGCTGATATAAATGACGACGAACAAATAGAAAGTGAAGAAAGTCCTGGCACCCCCAGCAAACTGTTCTTTTGTCGCGAACAAGGTTGCATTAGGTCATATCAGAGATACTCTTCCCTAGAGAAACACTTAGATTATGAAAATCACAAGAACGCACTAGAACATGAAACACTATATGACAGGGCAATGAAATTATACGCAACACAACTAGAAGAGGGTACTTCTAAAAATCCAGAACCAACAAGAACCAACGATTTGCCACGGTTTGACATTGGCCCCGACCTGCAAATGGGCTGGGCGTTAAAGTCCTCTGCAAAAAAAACCCGATTTTCTGTTCCACAGAAAACCTACCTTATTGATGTTTTTGACGTTGGAGAGCAGACAGGACAGAAAGCTGATCCATGTGATGTCTCACGAGAGATGAGATCGGCCAGGCACAGCGATGGTTCACATCTATTTAGCAAGAGTGAATTTTTAACAGCACAGCAGATTGCAAGTTTTTTCTCACGCTTAGCTAAAAAAAGGAGGACAGATGCAGCCGTTCATGATGATGATGACGAAGATGATGATTACGATAGTATTGAAGATGGTGACGAAGTCCAAGAAAATGGAGACGATTCAAAAACGGAAAAAGAAAGAGAAATTCAAATTTTGTCGCAAACCGTACTGGACACAATAGGCTTGCAGCATCCAATAATGTTTGAAAGGCATAATATTTGTGAACTGAAAGCTCAAGAAAAACTCTCCAGATTCTCTTTGCCAATGTTGCAAGAAATGTGTACTTCTCTTGAACTTGATACCACAGATATAACCATAAAGCGCAAGAAGCCATACATTGATTTGCTGGGAAAGCTGGTTTCCACGTGCAGTTGCTCGATTGATTAAGGTAGCAACGAAGGTAAAACTGTGTCTGTGAGAATTCTTTAAAATAACAATTTAATATGTGGGACGATTCTGTTGTCTAAATTCTTAGTATTTTAAGTCGCGTTCTGTAAATTTTTAATAAAGCGAAGGGGTGAAACAATGGTAAAACAATAATTTATTGTTTAGGCCACGAATTATTAGGAAATTTCGCACGAGCACATGAACGTTAACGGTTGTCACCATTCTACTCATTTGCATAACAACAGAGTTCAGCGAACATTTGCGTTAACGTACTTGCTCGTTTTGATTTCGCGCTTCGACGGGAAGTGTAGAACGCAACACATGTGTAGCGCACGCAACATACGCCACAAGTATTGACACAAATCACGGAATACCTTGGGTTTAGAGACTAAGCCTAGCCAGGCATGTTTAATCATGTTTTGGTTAACGTTTTTCATTGACGCTATTTTTCAGAAATAAGGTTCTTGACGCACGTAACTAAAGTTTTTCGTAATGCTTGCGCACGCACAGATCAAGTTGTTTACAAAGTGGGCGGAGCTTGGAAAATAGCGTTAACGTGCTCGTGCGAAAACTCCCTATATGAGAAGATAAGAAAATTATGTTGTAAAGCCTGTTTTCCACTAGGCGAAATTATTCGCGCAAATCAAACATTTTCGCGTATACGCGCACGCCCAATGGAACACGTTGTTGATAAAAATAAACTGCGCATGCAAAAAATGTTCAATTCGCGAGAATAAATTCACCTTGTGGAAAACATAACAGGCTTGATGAAGCTAAGCGAGTTATAATGTTGAGCTCAGATAGTAATTGCTTAATTTCATCATGGGTTAGTCGTTTAAATTTTACTAGAAATTTATTTTTAGTTTGTGTTTATATTAAAACGTAAATCCAAATTATTCAGGACCTTTCAGTTTACCTTTAAAGTTTGTTTCTCATAGTAAAATTTACCTTAAATATGTAAATAGAGAACAATAGGTACATCCGATTGATCTTGCCGACAGATAAAATCTTTGAATTTCTTACAAATTTGTGGCTCTGGCGCGGAGCGCAAATAAGTTTCCCCAAATTTTTTTTACTTGATTCATAAATATTAGTATCTAAACTTTAGATTGATGATTTTTTTATTAAAAAAAAATTCGTCGCACATGAAAAAAAACGCGTTTGTTTTTACCCTACTTTTTAAGAGTTTTATATATGCTAATTAGTAATTAATTAGTAAAAATCTTAGAATTTCATCAAATTTTTTGAAACTTTACTTAATTATTGTCAAGATGCTAGTTAACATAAGTGTAAAATATTTAAACGCTAGGTAGCTACGTTTGGCTTCCAGAGGCTGTTAAACTTAATGTAAATTATACACCAAAAATTAACAAAATTGGCCGAAAATCGTTATTTTTCGATTTTCTCGAAAACTAAGCGATATTTTACCAAACAAACTACACATCAGGTTTACTTACATCAAGGTCTACCAATGTGCAAAATATGAGCCAATTCGAAATTTTGACCCTTGCCACTAAATTACGAATATGTCTGATTTTTGGTGACAAGCACTCTTAAATGTAAAATTTCCATTAATTTCTAAATATATTTTTTATAAAATATAGATTTTAATGCATGCTATATTTCAACCAAATTAATAGTACCAAAATAGTAAATAAGCATTGAAGTCAGTAAATATAAACAAAATAAGTATCTTCACCTTTTTAATAGCATCTATTGTCAAATTTAGTTTTTCGTCCATTTCTATTTTATCATCTATATTAAAATAATTTCTGTAAAATTACTGAATGTCAATCTCATCTCATCACAGATTCATATTGAAATGTAAATAACAACATAAGCAAATTATTTTTGTTGTTGTAGAAATACAGGGCAAACTGATGAATAAAACTAATAAGCCACTATATACTAATTTTCCAAACTGCGACTAGGAGAATTTGACCAGAATAAAAATACACAAAAATCAAACACCCATTAAATTTCTATGACATAAAATATATCAATTGAGTTAAAAATGACTGTGAAATACAGTAGAAAGCATTGATTATTTTTAAACGTTAAATGTGTTTTGTATGACGTATAAAACAAAAATATCTAATTACACTGAAAGTCTAACATCAATTAATACAGTCTTCTGATAGTTACATCATTGCCTATATCGATGATAACAACTTCGTTTTATAGGGAAGTCATTTAACCTTAATTATTCATAATGAATGTACATAAAAAGCAATAAAATATATAGCATTCTTTTATTACAGACATGAAACGGAATGTAAATTATGCATTTACATCTGTCGCAGAGCATTTAATCAAATTTACGCCTGTCCACAAAAAGGGCTGCTTTTTAAAACCACAACAGCGCAATGTCTAAAAGCGCTTAACATTTAGAAATGATCGTGAACAATTATGTACAAGTGAAATACTCATCAAATATAAAACAGGGAATTAGTTTTGCAGTGATTACATTTTACATGAAAGTTTAAACATCATAGAAAATATGGTGTCATGTTACAGAGAGGTAAATACATGTAATTTAAAACTGAAAATATCTGAAAATGCATGCCACAATTAAGTGAGAATAATTGAGTTGAAATGCATGTTATGAAATCACAGTGGGGAAATCTACAATATCTACATTTCAGTAAGATAGATTAAGTTATTTCACTGTGTTTTTTTGTTTGTATTGTAACAAACAAAAAAAACCAATTAAATTAAACTACGAAATATTTTGTTGTCATTCTGATATTATTATTACTATGAACAAACGAAGGGGAAACCTGAATGTTCTTCTATAGATGGTGCTTTACCAACTGCGAGGTTTCATGGTAACATTGCCGATTCACATGAACTCATATGTGTTGATGAACCAGCGAAAGCTTGAGTAAAAACATAAGTTTTAAGATTCTATTGTATGATCAAAAAGAAAATGTTACTAATACTATACAGAGGTCTGGATGAACCTTTTCACTAAGATATGTATACGTGTATAAAGTGTCATTTCAATCGTTTCCATGGTTTCAAAGGCTTTGATAACATTTAAAGAGTTATGTATTTATTTAGTGTAATATAAGAATTGTATAATTATGATGGATATATATATATAAAAGATGCATAAATGTATTAAAGATTTAATAATTGTTTAAACAAATCTTTTTGCTAGACTGCTTTTACAAATGCAAAACCTTTCTCATCTTAACATCACCATTGGCTGTTTTCAAGGCAGCGTGATAAAAACACATTTATGATGGTTCGAAAAACCCCAGTAATAAATTGATGACTGCGGTAAATTGCGGAAATCTTTGAAGTAAATAATAGCAAACCTTGGTAATGAAATTCGGTAGGGTAGCACAGATTCTATGACCTTCAGAAGACGCACATTAAAAAGCCATTGAGAGCAACAAAAGACGCCTATTAGTTAGTGTAGCTCCTATTATTCATAGGCATCTTATAAGTAGTGGATATTAACAGTATCAAAACAAACTAATCTATTTTCATACAATAATACAAATTACAGGTTAAAAGAGGCAGGTAGGATATAAATATTTTGATGGAATTTTTCTTTCTATCAGGAATTAGCATTAATAAAGCAATTCAATTCGAAGGATAACAGTAGTATTTTACAAGAAAATAACATGATTATTATTCCATATATGGAAGAATTACATTGAAATAATGTTAAATACAAGGTCGATAAAGACAATGAAAATGTTTTATTTATAATGTAGAATAGTATTATTTTAGCTGATGATTGAATTGAATGTAATATATATTTTATGAAGAATAAAGATTAAGCCTAAAGAAACAATATATTCCAATTGACATTCAACATCAAGGTCATCAAAAATGAATTATATTTATTTAACTTTCATATGCTATCCTTGAATAGCATTACCCTAAAGAAACATTTCAATTGATATGAATGAAGAAAATAAAAACACTGTTTTTATATTCCATTTAGGTTGATAAATAAATGTATTTTGTAAGGAGAAATTAACAAAATAATAATACTGAATTTTATTAACACAATTAATTTTAAAAACACAATGTTTTATTTATTCATTAGACAGAAAGACATTATTATAAAAACACTTTATTTCATGATATGTATATTTATATTATTTTATTTTATTTTGGTATATCAAATGTTTTATTTACTGTTTTGGGTATGGAATCTGTTTGGGCTTTTGCCTATTCTCACTCCTGGTCAATATTCATTGGCCAATAAATAAAAATGAAACTGTGTATGAATTGAAGTATTGCCTCAACACCCTATTGGAAGATTCTTTACTACAAAACTCTTAGTGTTCAATGCTAATTGCTGAAATTAGCAAGTTAATTTTAACTAATATTTGCAGCGTTTGATGGTTGTTCCCTTGTTGATTCATTTTAACCGTAATTTTTTGTTTAAACTATACTTTATTAAAAATTTATGTTGATTATTAATATTTGAGTAATTTAATAATGGAACTGAAATGCAAAAGGGCAAATTACGACGTTATTTTAATTGTTAAATAGAAGAAATTATTCCCCAAAGGAGGATAAATAAAAGGTTTGGTTAATTAAAATTAAGTTTTTATTATTCTAAGTTTCATTAGTTTTTCCTATCATAATTAAGTCCCAGACATTAAATTTCTTAATGAGTTAACAAAAATAATAACTTTGAATAATCTACATAACTAAAATTAATTACAAATAATAATTCTTATATTGACTTATATACAAAATATATCTAAGTATCAGAAAATTAAAATTTATATTAAGTTTTAACATAATTTAAAGTTTAAAAAAATTAAAATCAATTATGTTTGCATTGAAATACTTTTGGGAACAATTTTATAAAATGGTCAAAAGATGCAGGTGTCTACAGAGTAGTTCTAAAGCAAGAATATACATCCACTTTAAAATAAAAAATATAGATGATAAAATAGAAATGGAAAATAGAGATGTGCTATTAGGTTGTCTCCAGTAAAAAAAACTGTTGTATTTCAATAATGTTGTTAAATGCAGAACAGAAACAAGAACAAAGAAGGACCAGAACTCCGAACCTTCTGCTTGATATGTCCTGCCATTTAGACCACCGATATGTTGAAAAACAATTGATTTTGTTGACCCTCATTATGATATGTTGGAACTTCACTAGAATTACATTTTATATTGCTTTTTATTCATTTTTATTACTAAATTAAAAATGTGTATATTAATTGGGTACTTATTTCTGGAAGTACATCCTTTAAAAAAATTGTAAAACTTCTAGAGCTTCAATTTTTATTTAGTGAATAAATCAAGAAGTAATATTCATATATTGCACAGAATGAGAACATTAAATAGAAATTTAAATTTTAGCGTACAAAAATATAAAATGAATAACAAAAAAGCATTTCTAGTTCTGATGGCCTATTTCTTATGAACTTTCATGATTTACTACCATCAAACCAGCAATGAAAATTTAAAAACTATTTTTACGTCTTCTAATATATGATGTATTACATTTAAAATTAGAAAAAAAAAATTATCAGGGGGTTAAGAAAGGAAGTAAAATAAATACCTTTACTTCTCGGAAGAAATATTCTCAAATGCTTATTGATAAGTTCCGAAAAAGCATCATTACCTGTCAGACGGTGAAGTATAGAGGGCATGCTACGACTGTGGTACGTCAATTTAGTGGCAATTTTCTTGACATTTTTTACATTTTCCATCATTACTCTAGAGAAGAAAATGAGTTTTAAATAGATTTTTATTTTTTAATCAATATTTTAAAGCAAGAATAAATCACATGCAGAAGAGTAAACTACAGTAAAAGACTTTCACAGTCTTTTGATTATTACACTCTTTAGGTCCAAAACTAAAATTATTATTGTTTTTATCATCTTCATTAATTTCTGTTACGATTCCACATTGCACTAAGCACTATGTACCCATGCCCACCTCCCCCAAAACTCCGGTCCGAAGAGTAGTCAAATAAATTATAGGAAAAATAGTGTTTGAATTTAAATATTATTGTTTTTGTTTCATGGGCTTCTCCTGTATGTTTTTGTTTTTGTTAAATTCTCTATCTTGTTTTCAATGATTTTAAAATTTATATTTTGAAATGTCTTAATGTAGTGACAAATGTGAAACAGAATGTAATGTAGGTCATGATGCTCCCTAACAACAAGTGCATCAACTGATTAGTGCATGTAAATACTCTAATCATATTATTTGCTCTCATGTAATTTCATGTTTCCTACATTCAAACGTCCTTCTTTGAAAATCCCCTATCAATTGTAACAGTATCTTTACATATGTCAAGATATCTGAATTCTGTTAATAACTGTTTTTATTAGTCCACTAAGAGTGTTATTCATTGCAATTAAAGAAACCCCTCCTTATCAAGAGGACCATGAACCTGTGAGTCAAGATACACTAATCTTAAATACTAAGTGTTACTTCTTCGTGTATTTTGGAATATCCTATTTATCCTGAATCAGATGTGATGCACTGTGATTCAATAGTACTAACAAGTGTGAATCATTATTATACTATTCACACATTGGTCAAATTCTGTAGTATAATTTCTTGGAATTCTAAGTACTATTCTAAAGTTTAATGACAGAGTTTGTTATGATTCAGATGTTGTCATCCAGTGGTGAATCATATTGCATTAAACATATAAATACTAGTTGCTAGCTGTTTTGCATTTGTAAGGTAATAGTGGAAGTGATGGAGAATGAGGCGGCGAAGGCTAGAGGTAAATACAAGAATACTTGCCATATGACAATGGCAGTGAGATGGAAATAAGTATGGCAAAGTCCAAGACACCATTGTCATAATAGTGGTGAAAACATATAAAATATGGTCACCAACAAACTGTAAGATATGGTCACCCACAAACTATAAGATTTGGTCACTAACAAACTGTAAGATATGGTCACCAACAAACTGTAAGATATGGTCACTAACAAACTGTAAGATATGGTCACCAACAAACTATAAGATATGGTCACCAACAAACTGTAAGATTTAGTCACCAACAAACTGTAAGATTTGGTCACTAACAAACTGTAAGATATGGTCACCAACAAACTGTAAGATATGGTCACCAACAAACTGTAAGATATGGTCACCAACAAACTGTAAGATTTGGTCACCTACAAACTGTAAGATATGGTCACCAACAAACTGTAAGATATGGTCACAAACAAACTATAAGATATGGTCACCAACCAACTATAAGATATGGTCACCAACAAACTGTAAGATATGGTCACCAACAAACTGTAAGATTTGGTCACTAACAAACTGTAAGATATGGTCACCAACAAACTGTAAGATATGGTCACTAACAAACTGTAAGATATGGTCACCAACAAACTATAAGATATGGTCACCAACAAACTGTAAGATATGGTCACCAATAACCTATATGATTGTCATCAACAAACTGTAAGATATGGTCAATATATGAATGTCAATTATGGCATAATAATGAATATAAAGAAAAGGATCATTAATAATTATGAATAGGTACAAATCCTAACAGAACATTAGTAAAAATTGACAATATTTTTAACCTTCCATTACATCAGAGAGAATAAATCATATTTTGTTTCATATTAAAATGTAATCAAAATCACTGAATAACATAAATAAGAATTGCCTTTGACTTTTACTTGTCAAAGTTGTTTTATTTTGTATCTATTCTATCAACATATTTTTAGACAATTTGTAAAAAGTAGTACGCAATACTTTTAACCCCAGTTTTTTTTATATTGAGTTAAGATTATGTATATTCATTAAGATGATAGCAAAGTTGATACCCAAGAGCAGTGTAGTGTCACTTTAATATGAAAGGGTTAACAAGAGTCAAGGTTTGCATGGCACTAAGAATGACAAATTTTGCTCATTATTCTTTTCAAAACATCTTAGATTTACTTTTATATGAATAAATATTGAGGTTCAAGGAAACATGTATAAAAATAAGTTCTCAAATTAACATTTTAATGGAATTTATTTCGTTTTTGTTTATTAGAATAAGGAATGTCAGAAATGATTAAACAAAATTATTGAATAAAAGAGAATATATTAAATTCATTAATATTTAGCATAAATAATAGTTTTCTTATATAGAATCAGGCTCTCGATGTACAAAAATTGAATAAAGCAGAATAGGAAATGGCAAAATTGATAAACGAAAAAGCTTGTTGGAAAATATATTTTAAGATGGGCCTTAAAAGGTTTAAAAGTTTAGATATGGATAAATCAAGGAAAATTAGTTTCTAATCAACAGGAAAATTTGGAAAATACTTTTCTAATACTTTTAGTTCATCCAGTCAGAAGAAATGCTTCTTTTTACAAAAATTCTAGTTCAGTACACGATTACTCGTATCTCATGTGAACACATAATGACTGTACGCTACTGCAATTTCATCAACAATCGTTGAAACTTGCTAATCGTAATGAGGAACAATTATTTTGAAAAAAAAACATTGAAGAAAGCTGTAGGCAATATAATCTGAAGAGGTCAAATTTTGATTTCCACTGTTAAACAGACACATCCGATAACAGTACGGTTCACAATGTTGAAGTAGCCAATAATTAAAATAATGTTTTTTAACATTTTCAATGGCGTTGTACTGAGCACTTTTTGCATCAAGTGACACACAGATTATTCTAATTGTATATATATGCTACTAAGTATTAGTAATATTAATATCTTTTTCTAACCACTAATTTGTTTAATTAGATAATCTTAATTTATTTAGATTTTAAAAAATACATTTTTTATACAAATATTGATGATGCAAATAACTACAAAGGAAATTAAATATAATGAAATATGAATGATGGCAAGAGAAAAAAAAATCAAACAAAAAAATCATGCCAAAGATTGAACACATCTCCTTTCCCAACATCATGGTCAACCACTGAGAAACAATAAGACACCACCATAATAGACAAGGATTTGATTTAATTGGTAGTGCCTGACACAGAAGACCAAGCCAAAAACCTGATAATAATATTGACAGGTGGCTCATGTCATTGTTGAATAACATTATTTCAAGTTTTATAAAACTTATACAAAAATAATAAATGTATAAGATAACATTAAAAAAACAGATTTTAAAAAGTAAAGCAATTTTCAAAGAGCTTGTAATATAAGTTAATAAATAGGTTTTCTAAACTGATGATAATTATTAATAACTAAAAAAAAAACTTGTATCATGCATAATGTATAAGATTTAAATTAGTACGAATAATGATGAGTATCGATACTTCATATCAACATTCCTGTCATGAACTGCATGCTTATAAGAAATCAAGACTAATTGACCTTCTGACTTCTTATACTTTTTTAACAGTAAAATATTCCTTTAATATTGGTCTATTGTTTGGTTTTTTAATATAAGAAATCAGATGGACTGTAGGTAAACTTTAAATTCACGATTTTACATCGACTTGTTTATGATATATCGTATCAAAATGTTACACATTATCTTTATTCTATCCCGAGTTGCTACCAATCTTCAGAATCTTCTACTAGAAAGAGCATCAATAGAAGACACGCTGATTTGTTTTTGTTTGAAAGTTAAAGGATGTTAATTGGCATAGCAACGCAATTAACTATGATGAAATTATTATCAAAAGCACTTTACTTTTTAATATAGCAATGTTTTGACATGACATTGTAGATTGATGGAAGATGTTACCAATATTGGTATACAAACACCTATCAGGATCTCTTACAAAAGGATACATTACCATAAATGATCCAATAAGTACTGCTGTCGAAAAACCACCATGCCAGACTGTATCACAATATTCTTTGTTGTGCTTTAGTCAGGCACATGATTGGAATACACTAATAATTTATAACTACTGTGCTATAGACAATTGGTCAGATGTTTTGCCCTATTTTGATGCAAGTTTTATTTAATAATTGGTACAACAACCTATTAACTCAAACATAATGGTTGAAAATGCCACTAAAATAAAAGCAAACAAGTGATTTTACTCTTGTTGTGTTGTCTGTCATGAACGATTTGTCAACTATTGAGGGCAGTGATTATATTTTCACCATTGGCTAATATTCAGCAATGTACTTTAAAAAAAAGTTAACAAGTTTACATCTAATGTACATACAACAAGTTTCTACAAAATGGCAAACAAGCATCGTATCTTTGTCATGAAAATTGAAATGTGACAAATTACATCAGATTAGATCGTGACTGTTTCTGGCTTAGAAAAAAATGAAAGAATGTAATTACAGAAAAAAATCTAATTTAAAAAGTAGATTTGATATTGAAAAAAAATGATTGCCTAAAACTGATTGTCTAAAATCTCAATTTTAGGTTGCCTTCACTCTGTTCAATTAAATCATTTTTAAGCTTATAGTTAGAAATTTTACTTTACTTTGCAGTATCTGCTGCTTTGGACTTGAATCTAGGGTAGGTCAGGTCATATGCAGGTTGGGTCATGGAGTTCAGGTCATATGAAAATTAGGTTTTATGGAGGTCAGGTCAAATGGAGGTTGGGTCATATACAGTTCATGTCATATGAAGGTCGAGTTATATGGTAAAGGATCATATAGAGGTCAGGTCATATTGAGGTCATGTCTTATGCAGGTCAGTTCTTATGGAGGTCAGGTGATTGAATTCCACTAACAACTTACATAAAGAATAATCAGTAAATTTTTTTAATTCACTAAAGTTTAAAGATTGTTTTTCAAAATTATTTTTACTTTAGATTAATGTATAAGGATTAATAATAAAATAAATATAATGATTATTTACTTTTAGATTCATTAAGGTAAATTTTCTGATTCACTATCCTACAATCAAAAAAGAATTTGTAAAAGGGATTTGAAATAATGTTGAAAAAATCCAGACAAGACATTTGTAATTCAACTTATAATAGACTGCATGAACCAAGTAAAATTGTATTGAAAAATCACAAACGACTTCAGTTTAGTGTTACAATTTTGCATCTAAATACTATAAAATCTAGTGTGATATTGTGGCCGACATTGCAAATGAAAAAAAATCTCAAAGCGCAAACAAATCCTCACGGAGCAAGGCATATTGCGATCTAAACCTAGTGATAAATCTGTAAACGATGACCCCAAACGACCTTAGAAATTAGAAACCGACACTAAAAAAATTCACAATTTGTCAAAACAAATTCTCATTTTGTTTTGCGTACATATAGTGTTTGTGTAATACGCTTGTTTTTTTTCCCCAACAATTTCTTAATCAATCTCTGAATGTAGGTTGTGCCTATTAAAGGTGATATTTTGTGTATCAAATTCCTGCACTTCTTTCAACAAATACCCCAATCTACAGCTTCCTCTCATGTCAAAATGTTCTAATTGACTTTCAATACATCAGACAATGCCGAAGAGAATATATGCAAACATTAACCTATTGCTAATTGAAATGTCTGCCGCTTCACGTGGAGACGTAAAATGAAATCTTATAACTTCAAATTTACGTAATATAGTGCTAATTGAAATGTCTGGCACTTTACATGGAGATGCAAAATGGGGGCGTGCCATCCGCAAAAATTTTTCGAGACACAGTGCTAAACGAAATGTTTTATGAAGTAATGCAAGGCGTAAAAAGAGGTGTACTCAGTAACATAAAATTTACGTAACATGTCACTAATTGAAATGTCCGTCAGAGGTAAAATGAGGCGTACACTGGTACATGTAATGTACGTGCTCACTCATCAGTGAAATTTGTGCGCCCACAGGTAGAACTAGATTAGCCGAAGTCGCTTGATTGGGAATTGTAATGGATATTCTGGGTTGAGTTCATCAAAATAAGACTTGTAATTTATCTGCAATTGGATCTACGATTTGTGCATTGACGCATTCGGACACACTTTTTTCATTTGTTGTATTCTGGCCTATTTTATTATTGATTCTCTATACCATAAAAAATTAAATTCAGATATCATAATTTTTACATATCATTAATTCGCATTCACTCTAGAATTAGAATAATTTAAAATAATCATCATGAATAACAAACACATTATTACCAGACTACAAAATTATCATTAAAAAATGATTTTGTTTTACAAAGAAATTATTAGTAATATAGAATGATTTATAAGAAAATTAATAAAATCTTTTGTTAATACATTTTGCAATTATAACATTTGATTGAAATTTGATTTCCAAAAATGTAAAACTTGACAAAAATTCATATTGTATATTCTGGAATATTTTGGAATAGCCACCCCATAAATCTATTATTTATTTCTTATAATATTATATTTCAAAACCATCATAAACAATATAACAAAAGTTCCTTGGTAGCCAATTGGTGGAATTGGGGAACTCATTAACATAGGTTAAATAGACAGTCACAAGATATGTAAAATATAAAAAGGGGAATACCAGGTGACAGTCACACCCAAGTTTGGCATTCATGTGTGCACCCACCAACATGTAGAATCTGGAAGCAGTACAAGAACCAGGACCACTGTTTCCCCTTACTTCTTTGAGGATAAAATAACACATCATAATCCAAACAAATTGAAATCTTACTATCAGTACCAGACTAATGTTTTTAGACATTCTAAAGCCTGGACTTCATCAGTACTTCTATAAATGTATGAGGTACGTACAGTGTACATTTGTTTGGAAATATTTGTCCTACCTAATGCACTTAAAGACACAAACAAATGGACATATATACAAGAAATCAGAACCAGAATTGACAACTAAATGGACTCTTGGATATTTTTATTACTAACATTTAAGAGCACCCAGGACATTACTCAATGTCTGAAGACTAATTATTATCCAATTAAAACACAGTTATTCTTAAGTAACATAATTTCACTGCTATAAACTTGCTGTTAATAGACCAATGAAAGATTTGATTATTGCTGGCAATTGCACTTGTTTAAGGAGCATTGAGTTTGTCTAAATAAAGTGACACCTGAAGTATAAAACATTGGTAATTCTCAGAGTACAGGCAAATCACAAAATAGACAGTAGCGGATCCAGTCACGGGCAGCACCTTTTCAAACATAAAAGATGCAAAGTTGCCAAGTCAGTGTCTCTACCAATATTCAATGAACATTTGTTGCCTTGATTAACTTTCACTCCAAAATCTAGGTCAGACTTGTATTTGCATTTTATCATTTTTAAAGCCACCTTGTCCTGCATCTCCAGAAATAAAAAATCAATATATCACCCAAAAATAGGGATTAAACATTCTAATTCTCTAAGTGGATCTTATTAACTGCACATGTAGGCCTATAATCAACAAGCAACCCCCACACAACCTCTCTCGCACCACCATAATCCAGTCCAATAGACCAAATAAACAATTGTTATTTGGTCAATTATTTCATTCATAATCGTCTCTAGTGATTGTAAATTTTAAAATTTGATTTACAAACTTGGAGTACCATGATTTATCGTTCTTTTTCTAAAATATGACAATAATTCATCTTCCTGATAATATTAATACATCATTTGAACCTGACCTCAATGTTAAATCCATATTTTTCTTTGCTCAAGGAATCCCATTATTGCCTAATGGCATCCAAAGTATTTAAATCAAATTTGATCATAAAAAATGTACATTGCGAATGATTGTAGTTCATTTGATATAACAATGGACGCATAATGTGCATTAAGTGCATGAAATTCGAGTCAGTGATGCTTCGAATACGTAATAGTTAATTTTTGACGGGTGTTAATTGGTTCTTAGTCTGCACGGAATAAAGTGGTAGTGACAATCACGGTTTTGGTTTGTTTGTATTATACACATGCTTGCGTATACACGAACAAGACTGTCAAGAGGAAGCGTTTCCGTGTTTAAGCTCCTGAATACTGGCTCCCGGATATGAGTAGTTCTGATGTAATTAAAGCAGAGATGAATTAACTGGAGTGGCCATGCCATGCATATATATGGTTATTTTAAAATATCCCAGATAATTTGTGACATGAACATGTATATCTAATGTTTAATAATATAAGTTCTTATTACTAACCTGCTGGACAAAGAAGCAGTGGTCACATGCTATTTATTATTGGAAATTTCCTTTAAATATTCAAATTAAAAAATAGTAATACACTAAGAGTTATAATTTTAAGAAACTATAATATTAAATTATATTTTTTTATGTTTATGATGTAAAAGATAAATTCCTAATATTTCTTCTGTATCGTAGTTACTTAAATTTAATCATGATTTTGGGTGTTTTTTTTCCACCACAAATAAAACTATAAATTAAAAATTCATTTGAGGAATCATGTGATCTTCATTTAAGTTTCAATTTTAAGCACTAACCCTAAACATTAAAATTATAATAATCCTAGTACGTACCATAATTGATTTAGAATACTAAGTACGACAGTCGAATAAGTACCAGTACAAGTATATATGCAAAGTGAGAGAACATTGGCGCATTCTAAAAGAAGAATCTGGTCAAGTTAAGTTTTAAACTGAAATTATCTGCAATTTAATTTTACATACATCAAATAATGAATTGCTAAAATGCGACTCTAAAGTGGCGCAGTTAAATAACAGAATGTCACAAACGCCGTAAGGCTTATTTGATCAATCAAAAGAGGAAGGGGAGTTGAAAGGCGGTAGAAAATCTAAAAATGTAAAAATCATTTGACAAAACAATTTGCAAAATAACGACGACTATAGATTACGATTAACACTGAAAAATGTCATAGTTTTCAAAATGTAAAACAAAAGAATTTAAGGCATTTGATGGCTGTTAGCGGTGCATTTCGAGAGATTTACACAGCACTACGAAACTCCTAACTAATTAATTGCCCGCTAGTAAATTCTTTGGGACACTGTTCCCGTGATTGGCTTCAAATAAAAATTATGGACATTATCAGAATCTCTGTCAACGTTTTCTCGTTTTATTAAGCTTCACAAATGAGCAAGTTATAAACCAGTTTGAATAAATTAAAACCAGGACGTTATTGTAAATGATGAAAAAAAAAATGTGCACATGGAGGATTCTATAAATACCAAGAATGGTTAAAAATCTAAATACCGACATGTCTTCGAAATGTTAATAATAAATCATCACTAATTTGTTTCAAATAATACAGCAATGTTGTAATATAATACGTCATTTTGGGAAATAAAGGGCAGAATTATATATAATAGAATATTATTTAATTAATAAAGACAAAAATTAATATTGAACTTGGTATACAATATTTGTAGCATAAACAAAATTGTCAGATGTTTTGCCCTACTCTGATGTAATTTGTACTTCATACTAAGTACATTTGATAATACTTGAGAAAAAATTTGCAAGTAGGTTCTTTAAAAAAAAATTATTATATGTATTTTACTATTAATTAATCAATTGTTTGATTAAATGTTCAGAATCAATAAATTCCTTCCTACTTGACAATAGTTTGTTATCATTAATATAATAAAAACTATAAATTATGTGCTAATAAAGCCAGTTTAAAAAAAGTGAGTATACCAACCAATAAATGTTTCAGAAATATTTGAGTAAATTCATAATGAACCGTATAGCTAAATAAAAAACACACATTCAAAACATGCAGAAAGAAATGTGTTTTCAACTAAATATATTTATTTATAATTAATATTTAATAGGCAAATAATTATATCTTAAAATTTTTGGTTTAAAATTTAAACAAAAGGATAAAAAGAAAAAACCTTTTTATAAATTAAGTTGTAAATGTGTGAGAAACGAAGTCTTTAATCAACAGATGAAGAATCCGTTTTGATATGACAGCACATTTCAATCAGCGTTGGTTGCAAATTACCGAACAACACTTCCTAAAACAATTTGCTTATCGTACACCTGTAGAAGTAGGTTTATTCTATTACAACGTGTATATCCATATACATACAAATAGATGTTCCGTTTATGTATTAAAAACAACATAAATATGTCACATCTTATCATGTAATATTACAGGACAAAATCAGTCTACTTCTTGTTAGATACTTCTTTTTTTTAGCTAAATATTATCTTCTAAATACACTGAACAATATATATTTGTATCTATTATTTCAATTGTTCTAGGTTTGCCTGAAAAATGTGCATAAAAAACAATTATTACCGATTTTACAAGATAAACGATACTTATATTATTCATCTTCACAAAATATAAATAAATTTCAATTTAAATAAAATTATAATGATAAGAAGTGTAAAATGTACATAAAAAGAAAACTTTTAAATTAGTTTATAAAAGAAAAAGGCAAAAAATAGTATTTTTTGTTGATTCCATTCATAAAAATGTTTTTTAAAAAATGGAATCAACAAAAAAATATAAATCTTTTTTTCTTTTTTAAACAAATTCAAAAGTTTTCTTTTAAGGTTTTCCTTTATGTATTTTAGAAACTTTTTTATAAATCTTACTTTGTCCATTAATTTAACTGTGTATTAAGCTAAAGTTTAGTTTTCCCTAATTTGTTTATTTCACTCAATTATATCTAAATTTATTTAGTATAAGTATCTAAAGTATATAAAGTATTTCAACCTGTTGTTAATTGTGTCAGCTTTTATTGTTTTCAGTCCAAGTGTTGTTATATAAAAAAGTTTTAAAAATAACCAGCAATGCTATTTTATTGTGTGAAGCAATTTATCCCATTGAAATATATTACCCACTCTAGTAATTAGAATCCCAAGGAAACATTTGCAATAAAGATACAAGTCATTAAAACCTAGATTACAAAACTAGTAGTATCAAAACTACTAATGTCCGGACAACTAATAATCATTTTTTTATGACCTTAATGTCTTTGTACATTTACTGGCATTTATGTATTTTATTTCAGATCAATTAACGAATAAGATGAGCTAACAAACTATCTCTTGTAAAGATGTTTTCAACCAAGTGATAAATCTTGACAAATACTTTCACCTGCCTCACTTAATGGCCTTTGCTGGCAAATTGCCAATTAAAAAGTTCTACATCAATAACTCATGAATAATTCATAAGTTGGGTGATTGTGATTGGTTAAAATACTAATGTTTTATGATGATTTTTTTTGGTCACACATTCAACAAATTAATAGTCTCCTCTCTGTCATCAATGTCAATAACAAGTTACTTTAGTATTCAATTTAGCTCAAGCATTTAATTTATACATGGACAAATATTTAAATGATTCAAACAGATAATTAAAAAAGTATTGGTACTGATATTAACAAGATAATTATTACAAAATTGTTATTCATTTATATTTTTCAATATTGCATATTGGCTATTATTTTCAAAACTAGACATTCTAGAAATTTTTTTTTTCTAGATATTTTTGGCTAGCCCATTTATTTATTTATTCTTTCTTTTGACTAAATTGCATTTTCAGTAACGTAGTACTGCTTTTTCAAAATGGTCCAGTTACAAGGTTTAACATAAATACAGAAAAAAATAATTTGAAAGATATATACAGAAAAGTTAAAAACGCATTTTCTTTTGTATAAAAGACATACATACATACAAAGTAAAAAAAAAGGTAGATAAAAAAAATATTGACGTCCAGTTTAGAAAATTTGAATTAGTAGTAGAAAAAGTATTAGTGTATTTAAGACCGTGCCTCACTTAATATACTTTTTCTTTTCTTTTCGTCTAAAATACAAAAAAATAGTAAAGCAATACAGAAGCAACAATTTGTAAGATTTGTCAAATTTTCCATTATATTTCTCAAATTGTGTAGTTAATTTGCACTGGTGAAAGATTGTATGAAGACATGTTCACAGATTTCAACAAGAATTGTTTTGAGAAAGATTGAAATTGACTGACACACGCTAATTAGTGTCATGTAAATCATTGTAAACGTTCTCCTTTCACCGATATTCTAATACATAGCCTAATACAAAATGGCAGTAAATATAACATCAGAAGTGTATCGACCATTGCGGTTATTTAGTGTATATCATGAAATTATGCATTGTCGGGGGAAGATTCTGGGAGGTAGAACAGGGGCATGCTCCCTTTTGACACCTAAAATACAAATTTCCTAAATATATTTTTGACAGACTTTTAATATTATATGTTGATGTTCCTCCATTTGGATTCACTTTCGATTGTCAGTCCCAGATTATATATAAAAATCAGTTGGCAGTGGTTTTTATTATTCAATATGCCTGCCACTTATGGAGCCAACAACAAATTTGGCATTTAAACATTTCAAAGTATGATAACAATCACACCTAAGACACCGACTGACTGTATTTTTAAAACATAAATAGTTTCCTAAAATCTGAAAGGATTTAACAAATTGTAACAAAACTTTAGATATTTCACCAAACCTCTATTCAACTATTTTTTTCTTCAAAATTTACTGTCACATGTAATTAGTATTAGATACGGATAAGCCACACCGTTCTAAGATTCCCAAAATGGAAAATTTCTAATAGATTGTATTAAAACCTTGTTAATGGAAATTTAATCATAAGAATATTTTGCGGCTTTTTAATGACGTGGGTGTAATAGCTACAAGACGTACCTTTCAAAAAACCTGTCAGTTTTTAACAATAAACAAGGATATGTTTTATTTGAATGGACAAATGCAGATTGATTTTGTTTCACGTTTCACTACAAACAAAATTACAGCAATATAATTCATCAAACAGTGGTTACAGAATCCTTGATGAAACCTCAATTTACGTTTAACAGAATGAGTTTTTTTATCTGAATTTCCCACAGACGCATCATTCGATTGTTTAACAGTGACAGAAAAATTAATGTTACTTAACTTGTTCATATTTACAAAGCTACGACGACCTACATTTCACATTGTTACCAAGATTATTTAAATAAAGTTGTTCTACTATATTTTTTGTAACTGTCTATTTAAAGTTGTAAAGCTATTAAATATATTACTGATATTTCACTAAACTCAAAAGACTGTCAAATATATAACTCAGATCTTAATCTATAAAGATTTTCTATTTGAACATTTATATTTTAGTCATTTAATTAATGTGTCCCATATTTTTCAGTATTAAAGCAATTTTAATAAATCATTTAGATATAATAATGTTGTATTAAAATAAATATTGGTGACATTTTGTACTGCAATATAGTTTATTCAAGTAAATTAGGATTTACATAGATAACAGTAACACTTTACGATTTTCCAGGTCAATAATAAAAAAAAGATATATATTTATAAATTACCAGTAAAAAAAATGTATTAAAAAGATTATCTAACAAAATAATTTTTACAAAGTTAGTGCTGTTGATTTTTTTTATCATTTTAAATTTTTTTATGGGCGAGACAATTACCCATTTTTAGTTAGGGTGCATGATAATAATGCTTTTCGCATATCTTTTTTACATATATATTGCATATAATTTTCTCTGACATTATTTTCTATTAAAGATGTATTGTCCCCACAAAACATGAAAAACACATTTTTTGCTTTAAATTACAGTTTTTTGAGTAAACACTTTTTTTTTCCGACCAAATTTTTGGTCAAAGTAGATAACTATTAGGTGCATTAAAATAGTACATTAAAAAAAAAATGTTTAAGAATTATTTTTTCAGGGGGGCAATACATCTTTAAAGACAATCAGAATCCTCCACTATTTAAATATATTATAGAGGCTCTCAGATCCACTACTGCCCCATAAGGTGACACGGAGCACCACTAACATGTTAGACTTCTCTCTTTTTCGTTAAAAAAACCTTGTTATAGCATAATGTATACATAATGGCTGTACAAATGGGTGGAGCTTATAAAATGTGCAGAGATATGTTAACGTTTAAATCCTGTATACAAAATCTCTGTTATTAATAGTTAAAGGTGATTTTAGCTGGGCAAAATTGAGAATTTATTTGAATGATTCTTTTACTAGCACCACTTAAACTGACACAAATGCCATCCCCCAAGATTTATATAATACTTTACACTTTATATAACTTTAAATCGCTTTAGACATAAAAGATAATCATTTAAGGCTTTCAGTAATCAAATAAAAGTACAATTAAGTATCGGAGGTTTTGTATTCATTGCCCGTCGTTAGTATGATCTTACTTAATTCTGAGAATAATGATTACATGCTATATGTCAAGTGAATAAAGAGGGACATGACCTAACCTATTTACTGCTAACCTTATGCAATATCACAACCTACATAAAATAGTTCCTAAGGCCAACAAAATAGCATATCTAATACAATTTTAAAATTCAACATTTTTAAAGTAAAATAAAATGTATGATTGATTGATTGGAAAAATCGTACAATTAATGAAAAACCTTGAAAGAGTATAGTAATACAGTATTATTATAATTCATTTTTATTATTTATTTTGCAAATTTATTAAAATATTTGTACCTGGATTATGTGAAGAGTTTCGTAAATGATTTCACAATTTTACATGCTTCAATGCTTTTCTTAACATTTGCGTGAACTTAAAACCGGATGTCTATGCATCATAGACAATTCATGGACATTGTGTGGTATAATGATGTATATAGCCAGTAAAAACGTATCATGGAAAAAGTACATTTTAAAACAAATTTTTATTTTGAAAATGGAATTTTGTCACATAATAGTTATTCACTTCTTGACCAAAACTAGATCGAAAATAAAACATGATTTACCTGAAAAAGCATAATCTAAAGAAAAACAAACAATCCACCAGGAGGCCCATTTTTTGTCAGACAAAGGGATTTTTGGGGGTTTTTTTTAAAATTATGTCATCTTTTTTTAAGTGATTTAATAATTTTTTCCGCATGGTTAACATTTTACTTTAAGAAAATGGAATTCTTAAATTAACTAGTCATTTTTATTTACTTTGGTTTACACATGAAATAATTTAACTGAGTCCATTATCATCAGTAAATATTTAAAACATCAATAAAGCAAACTCAACATTAAAATCAATAATTAGCTTGCAAACATTATTCCTATATAAATATACATTCATTTAAAATGTATTATTTATAAAGTATAGTATTGACTTGGGTAGAAGGCAAAGCCCAGCATTCAGTCACTCAAATTTAGTGGGAAATTAATGTGGGAAGGCATTTAATGATAGAGGGAGATCCCACTATAAAAATTCTGGAAACTGGAAATTGGTTAGGTAGGAGAGTGAGGAAGTTAAAATGCGTTTGGCAACACCAAAGAGAGTTTACAAAACTGGATGGTATGATGACGATGACTGATGACGCTCATCAATGACTGTACACAAAGTTTTTACTAATTATTTTTATTGTGGATTGAGCAATCACCAATCATTGTCCTCCTTCCATCTTATTTTGTAAACTAATTTTTTAAAATGTTCAACTTTCTGCTGAAAGATGACCATGTCTCTTCCTAACATACTATTTTGAAGACATTACAACATTGATGCTTCACAAACTCAAAATATGTATTGTCTGTTTTTGTTTGGAAAAATTCAATGTTAATATACTTTTTAATCTTTATTAAAAAATATTACTACTGTATATTATACTAGCAATATTTTTTCAAAGAAAAACAATTCTGAAAAAAAAAAAATATTCTGAAAGGCGGAAGGAACGATCTGTTTACCAGGATGTCACACGAAAGATCACTAAAATGATGGATAGCGTAGATCAATCTATATAATTATCTATACACCGAAATAAAGCCACATGCTAATTAATCTCGCTACCATCGCAACATTTGCAAGAACTTGTTGTCATTGCGAGACAGATTAAAAATCCCCTGAAATTCGATAAATTCTGATTGATAAGGTGCTTTCGGCAAGGCTAAAGGTCTGAGTGGGATTTGTTTCGATTGTGCTACCACCTTGAGTCTTCTTCAGAAGCTCTTGAGTAGATGCCATGCCTCGAGGCAAACCAATCACCACCTCAAAGCTTAGGGTTAGATTAGTCCTTTGGGCATTGTTGGCGTATAATAACAACGTAACAACGACGTATGATATAAAATACACTGATAGACAAAAACATTTCTTGCTTCATTTTATTATCTACTTCTATTACACAAATGCCTGTTCATTAATACTCATCAATAGGTTAAAAGGTCAGAAAAAAAGTATACAAATTCCTAGAAGGATGTTTCAGTAATGATTACCCTAGCAACACCACTAGGGTATGTTTGAATCTGCACAAAGTTTGTATTATTTTAGTGGTCCAATTAATTGTGTCATAACCAGGTGTTCATTCTCTGCCGCTCAAGCTGGCTCAACAGTAAAATTATTCGGCTAGCCATTTGTATGAATGTGATTGGTTGTTTAAAGGTCTTTCATATTTTCAGTGTCATACCTTAATCTGGAAACTTCAGCTTAACAAAATTTAGATCTGTTTTGTAGTAGAGGGTGAGCATTAAAACTAATGTACTGTATACTACTGTGCCTGGAAAGTGTAAAAATAAATTGAAAAATGTGTTTCGATTTAGCTTACCTTCCAGGTGTGGTAGAGAAAAAATAAGTCAATAAAATTGTTTTTATAGCTTTTATTAAAAAAAATTGTCAATACATTTATTTTTCCAAGGTTGTATATTCTTATTTTCTTCTTTCTTTTATTTTGTGTTTTTTTTTAAATGTTCAGTTTTACTATACTGTAATAACCATTATGTTAAATAATGATATATCAAAACACCTGTAAACTAAGATCCTTCCGTTTTAAAATATAAAATATGTAATAATTACAAAAAAGATGCTTAATTAAAAACATTAATAAACATCTGCAAATATTGATCAGGTAATTTTCCTTGAAAACTAATGATTATTACTGGAAGAAACATTTTTTTTGTGTTCCAATTTATTTTGCTTTTGCATTAAGATTTTAGAAAAACTTTAAACAAGAGTATGCAGTAGTATTACTTACTATACCGGGATTGTCCATTTTGGTTGTTTTTACACTACATTTTATCCTAGTAAAATATCCAAAGACAAAAATGCATGCTTTAAAAACCTCTACCACAAAATGATATATACTTCGGTATACTACCAAAATTGTGTAATCTTCTCTTATTTTTTTTGAAAAATCAATACATATTTGAATACAGCTTTTAAATTACTTTTGATAGGAAAAGATAAACCTAAATTACCAAAGGATTTAATGGACTTTACCCATTCTTCAGATCTCATAATTGAATACACTTATTATTTTCACTTTTGGAAAAATCCGACAGATGGAAATTTAGATTAAAGTTAAATGTAATTGAATAACAATATTAATAACAATAAAGCTTTATATCAAAGGCACACAATTGTATTGTTGAAATGCTCACAGTAAGCCGAACTGATTGCTAAATAATGTGCGGAAATGTTGTCACTATTTACGTGTGAAAACACAAGATTGTATATTTTAAAATGATTGTGTTTTCTTATAAATGAGTACAATTGCAATAAAATGGATTTCTGCAAACAAATTAAATACTTGTAGTAATGATTTCAGTGTAATTTCCTCTTCATCATAAGACTACTTCAATTCATATTTAGCTTGTTTTAAATCATAAATTGTAAGTGTTCTAACTTAAATCAGTTAAACTAAACACACCTGCCGCACAACGCAACAAAGACATTTTTCAATTACAATTTTTTCGTAACATCCTCAATATTAGTATTTTTCTGCATAAACATCGTCACACAATTACGCAGTCTATCATTGTCAAATAAATAATAATACCGCTTTTTTGCTATGCATCATTAATTCACAGATTTATTTCACACATCACTTGAATGACAGCTGTATATTAAATATAAATATAGTTTTTGCTTTATATTTTTAAGGATCAATTATTGGGTACATATGAATACCAAGAGGCAGAATTAAAACTGAGTGGAGATAAAAATTGTAAATCTAAATAATGAGAGGAAATCCTGATTCAATGTTTTGATATAACACTCTCTCTCTCTCACTCAACTTAATCCACAAAAATTGAGAAAGGAAGTTCCCTGAGGTAGGAGATTTGATACGATTGCAAACTAAAAGTACAACAGGGTTGCTACAATATATTATCCCGCTGGACTGAAAGAAATTTTGTTTGGAAAGAGGGGAATATGCTATAGACTACAGAACCTACTCGCTTAAACTTGATAGTACATCATACATGTCTTTTCCCACTCGCCAACATCCAGAGCGAGTCCACGAAAAAGGAAAATATAAACTCCTGGCTGTCTGTAGTATTTTCTTGCTAAAAACATATTTGATTCTGATTGACTGATAGACATAATCTGGGTTCACACTCATCCTTTCATAATTGATAGGACTACTTAAGTGGACATGTCAATATTTTCTACAAGTGTTCCCTGATGGGTAATGAATACTGAAATATCACCATACTAATTAAACTCTTCGATCTTTCGGTTCATCTTTAACTCCTCTACAAATTGGATATGAAAATAGCTTTGAATTTTTACATGTATCTCTGATGAAAAGTGTGGTATTTTTACTGAAAGTGTGTGCTTACTATTTCACAAATCAATCACGGTCAATAATACCTTCTGTTTAAATCGATACTAGGTTCTGTTTTTCTGCAAAGTTTAAAGATACACTATCTCTTTTAAAATCTTCCAAGATATTGAAAAATAAAAAAAAAAGAATTTGAATTGCAGTTGTACCATGCAGAAGAACTTAGAATACTTCAAACATCAGATAGTATTTAGTAATGTGTGTTATATCACTGATTGCCATACTTTTCAATATTAGTTTTATCATTTTAAACATTCATCTTCACCAAATAACAACCATAAACCAAAAAAACCCTCATCCTTTTCATAGAAACCGTCTGTTGTTAATCTTATGAGTTTTCTTCCCCTCACTCTTCCTATATTAATCATAATGATCATTATCATTATACTAAATGATTACATCCGTATAATCATTTTTGTTTTCAAACTACAACATTAATTATAAAATCCATTAACAATATTACCAGAAGGTCAAAATCAATAACACTAAAATGTCCTGAGGCCTGCTATTCTCTACAATATCAACAAACACATTCAAACAGTATTATTCAATACATGCTATTACCAAGAAAAAACCCCATTTCACAGTTAAAATGATTGTGAACTCCTGAACCTTAAAGCCTGACCATCAGTTTGATAATTATGCCTACAAATCTCAAGATAGTTAAACCCCCAACTACTTATTGACCATCGTTATTAAGAAAATTAGGCAAAGTATTAAAATTTAAATGAATCGCCATTAATCTATACAGAATACTTTCCTATTACGTCTCTAATGATTTGTGCGACAAGATTCAAAGGACACTACAAGAAGTATTTAATCTCATTGCATTAAGCCTCCGTTGAGGAAATGGGCCAAAAGAAAGACCACGCAATGCTGAAGCTTTAGTTAAATGCAGGCTAATAATCTCCACCATTAAAAATGGGCTATTCTCGTATATTACAAACTTGTTAAGAGGGTGTGTACTACAAAACAAGTAATCTATAGGAAATTTGAATGGGTATCTAAAAGGTTTTTATCTCCAACCTGATGAAGATAAAAGACACGTTCGATTATGAAGTGCAAACAACACGAACCGTAAACATCAGTGATTTTAAATTTCTGTTGCGATTTTTTAACAGAGAACAAATTTAATTTACATTGCTGTAATACTTATTTTGTATAAATGCTGACTCTATTGCTATTTATTTATGATTCATGTTTTGATTTATGTTTGATATTATGTATGATGTGTGAACACTACAAACGTAGTGGGATTAAGTATTCACATTCCATGAATTTAAAAACACCATACAATACAACATATTCGTAGAATGCTTTTATTCATTAATAATGTTTTCTATTTTGGAATATTATGTACTTGGCAGTGAAATATCAGGAATGGATTTATGGACAGTGAATATAATATAGAGAGAGTGTTGGGCTGGAAAAGTAATTGATTCTTGAGTTGAGACACTGGACTCAATCTTCCACGAATGACACAGATCATTCACTCCATTTTAAAATTATTGGTGCCATTATTGTCAGTAGAATAAGGAACACATTGGCTGTTAAGCTTTGTCTATACTACCAAACTTTATATGTGACAAAAACATGTGCCCATATATGGACATGATGATGTCATATCACTACCATATTTGGGCATACCACTACCATATTTGGGCACATCATACTTTTTTTTATCAAACTAGTTTGATAGTGTAGACAGAGCTTAATAATTACTCTTTCTGCTCAGTCAAAAGAAGAGATGAAAATTTGAAATATTTAAGTAAGATCTTTTGTTTAATGGACGTTGAGCAATGTTCATAAAAGTGTTTGTATTGCATTTGGATTTAATATGGGTGTTTTCATTAACAGTTCTGTAATAATCAACTCTTTTCCAAAATCAGATATAAATTTCGTGAAGTCTGGTTGACTGAACAGGATTCACTGCTACATGTTGTCCATCACCCTGTGTTAATCCAAGCATATTCGATCAAGATAAGATAGAAGTAGCGAGAAAAGAGAAAAATATCATCATGTTGAGAGACAACAACTGAAATGATGGTAATATGGTTACCAGAAGACAATAGAACATACAAACATCCTGACCTACTATATGTCTTGATAGATGAAGCAATGTCCAATGATGGAAAACATAATGAAGATCATAGGTGTACACTTGCATTCTTGTACAATGCAGATAATAGCCACTAATTGCAAAAATTAGTAAGAATATCCAAAGTATGTTCCAAAAAACCCCACAATTTTACCTCAGCATTTGCCTAATGGGACAATAAGAGGGAGATCCAAACTCATTGATAATGAAAAGTGTGTGGTGGTTAAATCACACTTTCATGTTATTATTATATATCAAGTTCAATGACAACAAACTATGTGAAAGACTAAAACTGCAGATTAGTTAATAACATTTAAACACCTGACTATATTCTATGCTAGCATCCTGTGGGATGGCAGGCAGGTGATATTTCATCTATATATAGGTTTATGACATGCCAATCTTAAGAAATTAAAGTAGATAATGTCATTAGGAAAACAATAAAACATAATTGAAGGCCATGTGAGTTATTGTTGTCTTTTTTTGTTAATAGACAACATTTTTTTATATTGGACTTTTTTGCATGGATCTTAAGAAATGTTAGGGATGTCTGTATGATGTAATAGCTCTTCAAATATGAGTAATGTTTATAATAAATATGTAAAAATGATATGACTCATAGATTTCAAAATATTAACAAGTATAGCAAACTGGTCTTACCAACTTGTTGAAGTTATTGGTCTTTCAACTGATTTGTTTTTTCCAACTGGCTGAAATGATCTTTCCAAATGGTTGAATTGGTCTTTCCAGATGGTTGAATTTGTCTTTCCAAATGGTTGAATTGGTCTTTCCAAATGGTTGAATTGGTCTTTCCAAATGGTTGAATTGGTCTTTTTAACTGGTTGAATTCTTTCCAAATGGTTTAATTGGTCTTTCAACTAGTTGAATTGGTCTTTCCAAATGGTTGAATTGGTCTATCCAAATTGTTAAATTGGTCTTTCCAAATGGTTGAATTGGTCTTTTTAACTGGTTGAATTCTTTCCAAATGGTTTAATTGGTCTTTCAACTAGTTGAATTGGTCTTTCCAAATGATTGAATTGGTCTTTCCAAATGGTTGAATTGGTCTATCCAAATTGTTAAATTGGTCTTTCCAAATGGTTGAATTATTCTTTCAACTGGTTGAATTGGTCTTTCCAAATTGATCTTTCCAAATGGTTGAATTGGTCTTCCAACTGATTGAATTGGTCTTTCCAAATAGTTGAATTGGTCTTTCAAGTGGTTGAATTGGTCTTTCCAAATGGTTGAATTGTTCTTTCGAAATGGTTGAATTGGTCTTTCCAAATGGTTGAATTGGTCTTTCAACTGAGGAAATTCAGTTCTAATCTTGTACAGGATTTATAGTGTACATACGTCCTTGATCAAGTATTCTTCTTATTTTAATATAAATTTCAATTATAGTTTAATGAAGCACCATTAGCACATTTGTTTGCGAATTCAACCAATTTATCATACATTGACAACTTTGCTTTTTGTTGTTGCTACAATGACCATAACCGCAAGACCTTTCTGACCTGTAGGATTAAACAAAAACTTAGAATTAATGATTGATAAATAACATCCATGACTTGTAAATCTTGTGTCATTTGTCAAATAACAACAAATAAGAGTGTTTGTCATTTGAATGATTACTACTTTTAGATCAATTGATAATATAGTAATTGTTTTTATGTCTCTGTATTATCTCTTTAATAAGTACTATCAATCAATCTATACGCTCCATATTGAATAAATAGCATACACCAACACTTTCTAAAGAAAGGGGTTTAGAAGAGGAATAGTAATGATCACCACTACAGTGGCACACGATAAAATAAATGTTTAAATAAAGACAAAAACACATTTCCAGCAAGCAAACCAATACAGAAAAAATACATAAACAACAAATGAAACCAACTTCCTTCCCAGCAAAGAGGGAGAGAAAATGAATAAAACAATGAAAAGCTATAGAAGCTGTTAATGTCAAAATCAACATTATGGAGGGTGGGTGGGAAATTAGTGAATATTTTCAAACCTGAGCACACAAGGGTTGATATGGTTGGTAAGCAAGAGGTGAATGTATGGAACACCAGCTGTGCAAAAAACCAATTGATTGTTTCTTTTAAAGATGGGCTTCTTTTGTTTTGTATTCATATTATTCATAGTGTTTATTCCATTATTATAAGGAAATATAATGTAATTTATATACATTATATATATGTATGTAAATACTTATTAAATTAATGTAAGAGTGCAATAAATGAAGAATCTAAGGTATAAAAAAACAAAACAATGTTGATATTAACAAACCAATACAATTTGTATGTCAGCACTAAAGATTAATATAATTCTGAAATTTGACGTTGGTTCTGCTGATGAAAAATAATTTTCATTAATGGGAATCATAAAAAAAATATGTCAAATATAAATGATTACTTTGGCTAAGACAAAAAGGTTATCATTAGGCTCACAGGCGCCCTCTTGCAGAAGAAAAACAAGCCGCCAACCAGACGACCTACAGTTACATAGCATAGGAATTCAGCACTGGACGCCACTAGACTCGACAGATCTTAAATTAAACACCTTGGAAGATAAATGGTCAACAAGTTATATTTGAGTTGAAAGAGATATGTTGGCAATATAGTATTTGAAATATCGCCCTCTGTAGTTAGTTTACTTTCTTCAGAACAATACATGTAGTTTATTAAAACAGTCATTCTCTTTTTGAAGTCTTTTTTGTTATGAAAAAATATTGGAATCAGAAAGAAATTAAAATTGGTAGAAACAAGAATCTTAACCCAATCACTTGCAATATGAAAAACACTTTTGGATTTATATCTATCAATTGTTTGTATAAAATGAATCTGACTACATTAAACATGTGGCTTCTCTGTTCATACTAAAATTAATTAATTAAAGAAATCAACACCTTTAAAACAACATGTTATTATACAAGTTAAAAGTTTTACTGTAAACAATGTGTATGAAATATGTTTTTTGTTCCCATAATCTTGTACAAGCAGGTTGGAATCCTGAACCTCAATTATTGATTGCATATTTAAGGCATGGTTAGATTATAAAAATGTTTGTCAAGTAAAACAAATTGTATATCTTTTAAGACACAGGTGACTACCTGTATAAACCTATTAATGTAATCAAATATATTAATTTTGAATTACTAGAGTTAAAGGTTGACATCATACTTTATGTAGAGTCATCGTGTATAGCAATTTTATTAAGTGGTTTTGTTTCATGTTGTCGCATCAATTTTTATCCAATTTCCTCTACTGTCATACGATTCAAAGTTTGTTTGTCCCTCAGCAAATGTCGTCTTAATCACCTGCCGAAAGGTATAAGATGATTACGGAAATGATAATCACCCTAACAAAAAATAAAAGAAAATAAGATGACCATCAAAAGAAATTGCAACGATAGTAATGATCGATGTAAAAGATAGATAAAAGAAAATAATCCATTAAAACGAAATGAAAGAAACAAAGAACAATCTCTGTCATTAATTCTTTTATTTTATGACAGTGTTATAAAAATATGAATAAACGGTTTAGAGGGTGTTAAGAGAAGTATACCCAGCAGCAAGTGTCAGCCAAGCTCGCAACCCTGACGTAAGCTTTAAATAATGCTTGTTACTATTCTAACATACTTTCTTGCTTTCTGTGAACTAAATTTTAAAGTAACACACTAATTATTCTCATTACCATTAAAAAAGAAAATTGTATAGAGATTTAAATAAATATTTCTCTTATTTTACTATCTTACTACAATAAAATAACAAATATTGATATTAGTATATCTTTGTATTCTGTATTTTCTAAAGAGAAGTGAGACATGTTTTTCCAATACTTTTTGGACAAAAACATACATACACTTAGCACCATTCCGCCGAATAGTCTTCTGACTTTTCTACGTCGACTACTCTGTTTCTGCTGTGAGGTTTCTCCAAAGTATTCTGTCAGATGTTATGTCCTTTACTTTCTTTAGGTCTGTTGCAGTTTTGAATTTTGTTGGTAGTGTAATAGTTGGATCTGATAAAATTAGTGCTTTCAATGGTATTGGTAAATAAAATTGGTCATGTTAGTGTTCCTGAAGTATAAGTCTACTGCTGTATTTGTAGATGTTTGCTTATTTTGTCTTAATATATGTTCCCCATCTAGCTTATAACACATCTAATGATATCGGTTTCACGTTATATATTTTGTATTAGGGTTTTGGTTTGAGATGGGAGCTTCAAAGTGCTGAAGAACAAAGCGGTGTAAATGGTTCCTCTGCTTTTCTTCTTTCTTGGTTATTTTATACATTAATTCGTGCTAAGGAATACTGTATTTTAAATTGCATCTATATTTGGCTCTTTCTTTTATGTAGATTTCTGCTTGTTACAAAGTCTGTATCTCTGTATACTGATATAAAATGGCTATTGCTCCTACTTGGTACTTTACCTTTGGATTTAATTATATTATAAAATGTGGAATATAGTACTGTATATAATGAAAAGGATTGTGATGTGTGATGAGATAGAGAACGTTATCTGACATAAGGATAGACAACCTCTATTTACAGGCACTGCAATGTTTAAACCTTTACAGCTCTTGTCGGGCTCTTGTATACAACAATTCAATTGATTTGTTTATGTTCAACATTTATTAGGAATGTTTCTAGTAAGGAACATTCACAATATTAGTGAAAGATAAACAACTCAATCAAATATCATTAATTTGCAATGATAACTGACAGAAACAGAAACAATTCTGAACAAAGGTTGTTGTACTTAAAAGACTTGACCTTCTATCATTGATATCATTCGTATATTTTGTTTTCAATTTGGCATTTAATAATAATAATAACTGGTACTTGATATAGCGCATTATGCTGAAAGCCTCAATGCGCTTTACATAGACAGAAAAATTTAGAAAAATAAAAATTCAAAAGGTGGGTTTTGAGAAGAGATTTGAAGACACTGGTGGAAGTTGCCTGATGGATTTCAATAGGCAACGCATTCCATAGAGAAACGGATGCCGAAGAAAATGAACGATTTCCATAAAACTTAGTGGAAGGATGAAATATATGGGCAAGAAGAGACTCAGATCCTGATCTCAGAGACCGCTTATTTATTATGGAGCTTTCAATTTGCGATGAATGAAGCAACGCATTGATGTGGACCTAAAAACCAAGTGTCAAGGAAAAAGCATGGCCCAACTTACATGAATGCGCACAATGAATTAATCCAATCTAACTTGTTACTATGTCATCAGTTGTACCATTCCATAAACAACAACGACACTAAAATATAACATTATTATGTTATAGTATTAAACATTTTTCAGCCAGAGAAAATGTGAAATAGTTAAGTTATTAACAACTCTATGATTTTGAATTAAATCTGGTATATTATATTATATATATATTTTGTGGACCAGAAACTATTATACTGTTAAGAAGTTAAACCTAAAGCCTTGGCTTAATGCGTCCTCCTCACACAATTATATTTATTATTATTTATTATTGTGTGAAACAATAAACTTGAAGTCAATGGCCCTAATCTTTAAGAGCTTGGTTCTTGTTAAGGGACAACTGCTATAAAACTTACATTACTGTTTTAGACAAGGCTGGCTAAGTATTAAAATTTAGTTATATGATAGACCTACTTATATAAACACCCACTCACAAAACAACCTGTTTCATGTGTTTAATGTTGTTGAGAAATGAGAATAATATTAGACGGGTTTTCTAAGTTATAAATCAGGATTTGCAGAGATTACAGACAGTATGTTTTATGAATACCCATCAAACACTTTGACTAGTTTCATATTTCTATGAATTAAGCCACTCCTTCTGGACTGACCGTTCACAAGATTACTTTTTTGTGGCTTTTTCACTTCATCAATTTACCGATTGATGTAAATATAAACTTAAAAGTACAATAGTAATAGTAGTATGTGTTCATAAAAAAGTCTGAAATAAAATTAGATAAAAACTTACTTGCATTCAGGTTTTACTAACAATTTCTTGGGTAATAAATCGTGTAATTGTATCCACTGTCAATCATTTGACAAATCAATGACCAACTGCAAAAATCCAATTTTTACGGCATTCACCTAATCAATAAACAATTAAAAGATACTTTTAATAACTCGACTCGACAATCAATAAGTCTCGTCAAATTTATCTATAATTGGAAACAAATCTAAGAAATTTCCAGTATTAATGAAATGGTTGCAAGCACTGAAGTAATCAAGACAGAAATGGAACAAACACATTAAGATATAGATTAAAAGCATATACATTTAGGTCAATCTGTTTTACATTTTACTTTCATGTTTTTTGACAAATAATTTACTAACTTCTCTCCGATTACAAGATTTTTAATTGATTTTTTCTTATACATTAGTGGCATATCCAGAGATAGTTAGCATGCTAAAGCATTTATGTTTTGTATGGATTTATTATTTTGACTAGGATGACTTTCATTTTCACTTGACTACGCAGCTGTTAGTCCACAAACACATGAGCATGCATGGTCGAGTGGTCGCATCATAAAACTCCCTATTGTTTTTATTTGTATTTATTTTATTTATTTTGAAAGGACAAAATATATATAAAAAAGGATGGAAAGGAAAAATTTTAATTGAGAGTATCATTTCTAGATGTCATAGTTCATAATATACACCTTTATCAAAATCAAATGATGAGTGCAAATTTACCATTGGTGAGCATCCCTTTTAAAGAGTCTTTCACACCTGTTTCGGCACAGTTCCAGTCAGACGCCGGCAAATCCAACGGAATATTATCGTCATATCGATTGCCATATAGCCGCGTGGAGCGTTGTGAAAACTAACCATTGCCGTTCGATTCGGACCGAAACCGTGCCGGAACAGGTGTAAACGACCATTTAAAAGGATATGCCACAGATTGTATATACCGGTAACTGTCTCTTTATATCATCATAGAATTGTACACATATCATTATCTGTCTGAAATCATGCTGAAACATTAGACAAACTTTTAATCTTAATTACAAATCAATCTTGTGATGGGTATATAAATCAATCTATCAATACCTGATCGATTTCAACTGATTTATTTATTCAATCTTTAGATGAACCTATAAATCAATCAAGAATTGATTAGCATCTGCTGGCTTTGTTAATTGATGGACAGATACTCAATAATAGAAAAGTAAAGTAGTAATTAGCAGATCAATTCATCTTTGTCTTTAGAATCAGCGATCTATCATTTACAAACTGCTCTTTCATTATCTTAAGTAAAAAAAATACAGCAGTTTTGTTTATAGTATATATCCAGAATATGTCAAATGGGGTTCTACATGTAAAGTGGAACTCAAATCAAATATCTCTTTATTCAGTCCAAGACACACATTGCCGTCTCCTTTCGTTTAACATCCTGATGAGAAAGCACTAATTTAAATACGAAAAACATACATATATATTATACAAGTATATTAATTACCGAGACATAACATCCCTTACATCTCCTTTTCTGATTGATGAAAGCTACTAAACTAATTAGACAATTTATGAAGTATTAATTACCAAGTGATATGTGATATACATCGATTTATAACTCAACATGTACTGTAACAGTATTCCTAAAGAAGACTTCTGTCACAATAATGAGAAATTATAAAGTCATCTTTATTGTTGCCTCACTAGGAAAGAAAACTATCAAAATGAATAGCGTTTAAGAAATGGTAAGACTGAGACTGAACATTGAGAGGGAGTTGACTTCAATTTAATGGAGCTTAAGAAAAGAAACCATTCGGATCCAATTCAATCCGATCGAGTCCTTTGAATCTGAACATGGTTAGAGGATCCGTTTTGAGATGAAAACTCACACATGGTAAAACATGATGCGAGATATAAATGGGCAACACAACAAAATCAAATAAAGAATGAATGTAGATATTTTGTAAATAATATGTTGTTGAATTTGAACAATTATATTTTCTTAAATTAAGGAAGTTTACAGTAGCTATGTCAATCAAAGCTGAAGACTTTTTGAAGAGCCAATAAGTAAATAACTAACTACAGAAAATAACAACAGAACTTCTACTAGACTAGATATATATTAACAATCTGATTCTGATATAACTTGTGCATATTGTAAATAGACATCTAACTAGAACAGCGGGATAAATATGCATTGTTATCTGATAAACTTTCATTATCTTACTATGCACTATAAATCGAATAAGTTGATTTAAAAATAATTACGGTCTATTTATTGCCTGCAAATATAGAATAATAGGAGAGGAATTCATTCATAAAGTGTGTTTATATGTTGAGCTTCATTAATTGGGAACTAAATAATCTGTTGCATGCAGTAATAAGGCTAAAATAAATGAATTTAATCGATATTATATGGCATATGTATACTTTTATTGGCAATAATAAATACTGCAAGCAAATTAAAAATTAAATACTCAAAAGCAATGTGGATATATTTTATATACTGTACTAATTTGTTTGAAGAAGTGATTTTACATAACAGTTTGTAAAAATGCTGTAACTAGCTAGACCACCATGTTGGTAGTATGGCTATAAATGTATTTTTATAATATATCAGTATAAATAATATTCAGTTGCCTACAATTATTCAAAAACATTGATAGGATAAAAAGGTCATCTATGTTGAAATACATGTGAATCATCAAAGAATACATACAAATCTAAAATTAATACTATATCAAAAGAAATAATTTCTGCATTAAAAAGTATGTAGATACGAACATTCGTATCAAACTAGGCTACAAATGTACTCCAATATTTCAATCAAACGTTCAATTAATATACTGTAATTTATCTTGTGGTATTTAATATCCAATCAAATTGCACCAAATTGAGCAGATCCAGTCTCATGTATTCGGATAGTTTTATTTTATTTCGAAATGATGAGAGTCTTCTTGTTTTATTATGATTCCGTAACATAGAATGTATGTCAAAGTAGCATACTGTAGTGTAGCACCAGAAACTAGCTTGTAAATGTATGTCTGATATGGAAGCAGATTCTATGATCAAACAAAAACATGGAATATTCAACAACAAATTCTAAAAAAAAAATGTAGAAAAAAAAACAACAAACAACACAACATTTTTTTTTTTCAGGGCATTTCATAATGTATTGTTTATCTTGCTTTTTTTGCCATTACTTCTGTTACATTTTTTCTTTTGTATTTGATATTTTGAAGTGTGCACCTTTGCAGTATCCCCCGATTTAAGGTGTAAATTCAAATAAATATAAAATAACACTTCACTCATAGAATTGCACTCAAAACTATAATAAATACAAAATAATAAGCTTATAAACTATATTCACTAATTTAAAGTTAAATCAAAATTTGAAAAAAGACTCCAATTACCACTTATTCATGCTGAGTTAGAGTTAAATTGGTCAGATGTTTTGTCATTGTACCGCGAATAAATTTGCAGGACTGGACCTTTTGCTGAGATGGCTAGAGTTTGTGCAATAAAGTATCAACACAACATGAAGTAGATAATATGCTTAGGGAGCTAAGTTAATTGGTCAGATGTTTTGCTCTAGTATAACTATTCATTTTTTTTTCTTCAGGAAAACCAACTGAATGATAGATGAGAATAATGCTATAGTGCACACATTACATTATTATTTCTTTATGTTTAGTATACTTTTTCTTGAAGGTAAAAATATTTTCTTTTGTTATTATGCCTTATTTTACATTTGTGTGAAGAAATTAATTTGAACAGGTCAAACACATGCTGAACTACATGATAATACAAAACTAATGAATTCTAAAATGTTTGGAAATGTTTCTTACAAATTGGGGAACCTTATATACAACTAGTTTTATTTGTTCTAAATTTTGATTTTTCGTTTCATCATTACTATGTTTAAAAATCTTATTTGACCTTCAAATACTAAAAAAAAAATCAGGTTACTAAATTAAAGAAAAAAATATTATTATAATAATAATAACTGTTTACATGATGCCAATAGCAAATTTAATCATAACAAAGTGGTTTATTGATAATGGTGTTCTAGAAAAATAACATAGAAATACAATTGAAAGTGTATTTATTCTTTGCTAAAAATATGTAAATCTGCCTGGATGGTAATGTTTGTCTGTCCATCTATATCTAAAATTTCTATGTGAATAATTAGCTAAATGAGTATGGATAGAGTATTCTTTATGTTTTGTAGTATATGAATGAGAGATGACATAAGCCAACTGAAAGATAGAGATGAATATAATATGGATATATATTGAATGAGTTTAATTTATTATTATTTTATGGCATTAATAACTTTTTTGGATAAAAATTTATCCTTGGGAGCCCTACACAATTGTTCACTAAAAAAAACCATAACACAGGATTATTTTTCATAAATAAAATATTGAAAATCAAGCGATATTTAACATAACAATAGCTTTCATAAAGTGACTTCTTCAAATAAATATCACCTGAAAGTCTTGACAAGACCAGGGTAATATTCAATCATTTTAATAGTTTAAACTATTTAATAATAATGTATGACATTAAACATTTTATAATAAAAATTCAAGGTCATTTCTATTCCAGTGTGAATTTTGATCAGCGAATATTAGGTAATATTATTAGAAAAATCACATTTTTTACCAACATAAAGAACTACTTCATCTTTATAATCATTACAAAAAAAATGATATTTAAAAAAAACTATGAACTCACTAAAATAAGCTAAACGAATTAAACATTAAAACATTACCCACTTAAATGTAATATATTCTATGAATAGCCTACAGTGTTATCAACACAATTAACCCTTAAACCTATGCGCAATTAACTGTCATGTTGTACATGATTTGTAAAAATTAGTTAGAATACAAACAGTGATACTTTGCGAGACACTGATTCAACCATATGTTGATAAGTATAGGCACTCAAATAAAATGACTAGGATCAACATGCTGGTCAAGAGAGTCTGTAGGTGTAAAACAAAGTTGGCAACGATTTTATCTTCAGCCTCGTCTTTCACCGTGTTGTTAAAAATCTGAACTGAGCATCGGAAAACAGGCCAGGTCATGTACAATTATTAACAAACTAACAGAATAATCACCGGGGGCATAACATTACTAAATAAGACTGCCAAATCAAACCGAGATACATGAAATAATCAAAATAGAAATTGTACACGGAAATTTTACATTTACAATACAAGCATTAATTTGGTAATTATAAGTCAAAGAAAAACAGATATTATATATGGATGAGACAGTTTTATGTGCATATGTTAATGGCAATGAATATAATGTATAACAAATAATATAATTAATATAATAAAGAAAAATATAAAGATATAGAATATGTTTTAAACAAATAGAGAACGTGTAAACAAATAATCAACAAAGCATGGTGATATGCAACACCAATAGTTTTGGTAATTTTCACTGTATTTTACAAAAGCAGTAAAATAGTTTAGGATATTATGAAAATGTTCTGCTTTTACTGGCAAATTAATTTTCAAATTCATAATTCACAATACAAATACCATTATTAAAATATATCTGGCTATCATTTTCATATTACTTATCCATATAAAATAATTTAGAGGTGAATTACTAACCAAACCTGGGCATCCTACTTGTTTTCAAATGAATGAATGTGAAGTTATCAAATAAAGTCAGTCAAAGATGATAAAATGAATGATTAAAATTTTATGAAAAATTGAATATTTGTTTAATACTAATCGCAACTGGTAACAACACAAGGTAACTGTCAGACATGATTGTTAAATTGTTGTGTACTGTATTTAACCACTATTAATTATTAAGTTCCCCTATGATAAATAGGCTTATTATGCTTGGTTATACATAAGCACACCTCAGGTAATTTCCCAAATTCACCAACTTACAATTGGAATTCATTGTAAATTACATAACAGTACACTAAAGCAATGTGTTCAATTGAATTTTACATTCATGATGATACTTGTATTGATCAGACACAAAGTAAAATTGTCATTATCGATTTGATTTGTGTAATAAGAGCGGTGTAATTTAAATTTTACTATTTAGGTTATCATCTGCATAAAGGATTTATCTATTTTGAATTATTCATTTTTTTGGGTTAAATGGTCATTACAAAACATACTAATGGGCCATTTGAATGTTATCATTCACTTATAATATCTATAAATGCATTTGATATATTTAGTAAAATCTGTCACTAACATTATATGCTTTGTATCTAAGTTCATTCAATGCCATATTCATAGAAATTTTCTTTGACTTTATGCGGTCTCATAAATAATGCTTCTTTTAAGTAATCATTCTTCATCATCTATAATTTTTCATTCACAACTGTAATATTATTGAAAGAATTAACTTTGATTTCGGTCATTATGTTTAAGTTTATTGCCCTTTTAAAATAAGAATCAACTCAATTTATTTAAATTGTACACATTTTTCTCATGATCAAAACAGTAGCACTATTACCAAAGCCTCAATTGGTATATTTTCTACTGAGCATTTATATTTTCTTAATTTTTTTTTATTACAGCGCTATTTTAAATAGAAGTGGCTATTGTAATGGTTGATCGTGCATGTATTTTAATCTACAGACACAGTGCATCTAACTACGGGCATAGTCGTGTGTGCACCTACAGTAGTTCTGTGTGCCGATAGACAACAAAATAAAAACGCATAATTTGGATAACTATAGGTGAGTTAAAATTGGTTGCAAAGGAACTTTATGAATCAACTATTGCTGCCAGTAAAAGCAACCTTATCAGTTCATAAAGCTCTTAAAACATAAAAGTTACATACAGTTAAACTGAGCCAATACTTTATACTTTTCTGAGAAGATGAAAAAGAGAATTCTGCCATAAAAACATTAGTAAACACATTTTCTGACAGGCCAGTGGTACTAATAGAAGGAAGCTTTCAATTTGTGACAACCTAGGAACTATTCATTGAGCACATACATGGACATTGGGGTTTTATTGGTCAATAATCAACCACACAATCTATGTAGATCATGCAAGGTTCTACTATGTCCTAAGCCATATCAGGTTGTCTCAAGTCAAAAATCCTAACCAACAATGAGAAAAACTCTGAGTAAAGACAAGATTTGAAGCCAAAATTTGAACCAAAGATAGTAAAAGTGTCAAGCAAACATTTTAACAACAGACCTACTATATGCCACTACTACTTTACTAAAATGAGACTGTACCACCCCGAGGCCATGTGTTCATTGAGGATTTCAATAACGGACATCCATTACTGGTGCAAATAATAAGCACTAAGCCAACAATTCAGATATATAAGATAACTGTATAGCCGTTAGCATTCTGTCAATCATTAGCTAGAAATCTGTCTTATTTAGTATTCCGCTAAAATAATTTTAAAGGATTTACTTTCTTGATATAATGGTATATACTGCTAATATGGACTTTAAAATACTAGTTAAGTAAAACTAATTTCCATGTCAAAACTATGACTACAATTTTTACCAGGATTAGATATAACATATATTCTGGCGTTTGCACAAAATGAGTGTGTGTGGTCTCTGGTAGTCTATTTTTTTTTTTGAGAAATTCCATTAAACTTACTAATGTTTCTCAAAATATTTAATGGAAACCAGATGAAATTATTTCAACATAATTAGTCTTTTCTTGAATTTCTGAGGTTAGTACAGTACTGAGTGGGTCAACTAATTTAGCAGCAAATTTACGACAGAATGCATTTAGCCTAACTACACCGTCATCCAGTTTGTTCTTAGAAAAGTCACCAGACAAATGTAAAATGTGGAACCACATCAACAGAATATCTCACCGAAACTTCACAAAGCCATCGTTGTAGAGGGCCCAATAAAATCAGCTCATGCTGGCAGGGTTACCTTCTTGAAATATGGTAAAATAAATAATTGAACATAGTTCATTAGAATTCAAAACAAAACTTATCAAACTGATCAACTCTATCAAAATGGCAGCATTTGAAAATAATTCAGGAAAGAAGTCATTAAGCTACCAGTTTCATTTGTCAGTAGCCTATGGAAGTTTGAAATGACTTTTAAGATTAAAAGACATTCTATTTAGTATTTCATTAGAATTGATTTATGATGGAATATTTTTCATTACCTACAATATTAGAGACTACGGTACATCAACCATAGACATTTTGAACATATCGAAAATTAAAAAGTAATAATTGAAGATATTGCTACATAAATGAAGGAGATTGCCATTCCAGTTTAAATAAGGAGAAATTTATATTCAAAATAATTAACTGGAATTCCTAAATGTTAAATTACAAGTGACTAGGTATTACAGATTTGTTTGCTATCTTAGTGCTAAACATACGCATATATCCATAAACTAAAATGTAGGGGGAAAACAGACATATTTTGGAATGAATCCTCCTGTTAAACACAAATGAAAGCAATATTTTATTGTCATAGATACAAAAGTGAATATAAAAATTGTTTTTAGATACACAGAAAATGGCTAAAAAGAAACAATAATATGAAATGTAAAATGTCACAATTCCCTAAATCAAATAAAGCAATCTGTACTATCACAATTTGAAAGAATAAAAACAACCATTGACTCATGCAGGAGTTGAACCCTGGATTTGTGTGTCAAAATAAATCTCTACTATAAATCACAATTTTATAAAACACTGCAGGAATTGATACACAAACTTTTGCCAGATTGTAATTCAAATACTGTGGATGAAAAATAATGAAAAAGAAGTTTAAAACAAAATAAAAATGGCAAATTTTATGGGAAGATTATGTTGAGGATGTTTTCATTTTAGAAAGGATTGCTTATGACATTATGATGTCATTTTTGATACAACGGAATCATTTTGTTGAAAGTATTTATTGCAAACTAATTGACAAGACATCATCTTCATAAACACCGTTTAAAACTAAGATCTATATTTCAATGAATCTTAATGATACACCATTTACATTGCATACTGATATAGATAGATAACCCGGAAACTCTATACAGTTTTATTATACTGTGAAATGTTATTGATAAAAGTGTAGAAAAAGGTGAAACACTCTTGACTTAACTTAACAGGTACAGCCTTTCCATTTAAATTGTGAATGTACCCCAGATTAGTGAGAAATCAATTTCATATTGAAATATATTGATATTAATTCACCATAGAACAGACTTTATTTCTCATTTGATAAGAGAGCAGTTCTTTTTATGTCTTGTACATGTGAAGAATGAGCTATTCTCTTAATCACTCTATTCTATATTAAAATTATATTGATAAATTGTACCTGTAAATGAAAGAAAAGGAACTGTTCTTTCAGCTTGAGAGTCTAAAAATAAAGATTCGAAAATTCCCAACAGTTTCTCTGTCTTTGCTGGCCGGAACAGCAAGAGCATAAGGGTTTCAGACAGTTTTACAGCGTATAATTTGGTATGGTGCTCGCAATATACCTGTTTACAAGTCCTATGTTAGGCAAGTTAATTGTCAACCTCTGTCCTTGTAATACAGTAATTGTAAATCTAATTAGTAATAATATGAGTAAACTGTACACTTATTAACAAAACATAAACTATGGACTTATAAAATTCAGTGCACATTTCTAAGTTGTTAAATGTATGACGCAATTAGTATAACTTTAAGAGGGTCATCAGAAAAACTGTGTTCATGAAAAAGCTATGTGTGAAATTTCAGAGAGCACGTTTGGGCTTGAGGAAAATTTAAAAGTACTAATGGCTCCTAAAGGGTACTATTTTTACTATAGTGCCTAAGCAAATTATACGCCTATAATTATGGACATGTACTGTCCCAAGGCTTACATTTTCTGTATTCAGTACTACTTTAAAATATTAGAAACACTTGAGGTTATCAAAAAAGTTTTTATCAAGTGAGGGCGGCATATAACTCTTGATACAGTAGATAAGAATTTGTGTAAAGTTAGATTTGAATTTGAAAAGACTAGAAAAAGCAATGCTAAACAAGTTGTTTAGTTGGAAGAAAGAAGAAACACAAATGAGGTCATGTAAAGTATGGGTCTGAGTAAAACAATCGTGAAAATAGTTATGAAGGAGTATAGCTTGAGAGGTATGGGTCATGTTCTAAGAAAAGATGAAGAGGAAAAAGAAAAGAGTGTTTGGCAAATAGAAGCTGGTGGTGGAAGAGTAAGAATATGGTCAATTCAACTAGAATTACCTAGAAGCCTAGATCAACATATGGTAGATATGATAAAGGATGATTATTCAACCTCAAATAATTGCTGTTGAATATTGCACCCTATGGCAGTATAATTTCTCTTCCCGCATGATCTTCACCTTCTTTCATGGTCTCTGGAAAAAGTTATGAAAATCAGTTTAGAAGAACTTGATGCAACAGGAGAGATGCTGCAACAGTATATAATGAGTGACCACCAGTTAAACTGATTTTATTAAAAGTTGATTTTTAAAATACTATCGTATACTAATGCAATAATCTTCCCCAGAACATTTTCTGATTGTTTTAGGTAACAAAATAAACAAACCAAACATTTAAAGAGGAAGATATATACAAAAATTTGATTTCAACTTTGAATAAATCAGGCCATGATTGACTAAAGGATTAAATGTGACAGATTACTACTGCCATCATATTGACCATTACAATTGTGTCATCATAACTGGTCATCTGATTGATTGAAAGTGACCATTGTCAATATACATAATGACAAAAAAAGAAATTGATCCATATAAAGTTACTTGCTTCAGCCAATAAGCTTAAGCTTAGTTCAAATAGCATGAGAAATGCATATTTATTAAAATTGCTCTGTCCAAAACATTTTGATGGACATTATATTCCACCACATGGAATGGAAATGCTCAACCCGAAACTGAAATTTAATTAGTAAATAAAATTAGTAAAACCTATGAATTGAATTTGAATGAAACTTTTGCAAACTGAATTGTTATACAGTAGCACTGTCAGAACATAAATACTATGCCACTTACAAATATCAAACCAACAAAATTTAGCTAAGAATCGCAAATAAAAATAGTGTTTGTTTTCAAAACTTGAGTGAAAACCCCTGGTGAAAACAATTTTATTTAGAAACATCAAATGCACATATGAATTGCCTAAATACCTTATTATCAATTTCTGTTTTGTGTTCTTTTATGATCTCAAACCTGAGGAACATCACTTAAATATTAGGGCTGCAACTGCATAACTACAGTACCATGGTCAAAAGAAGTATCACACTATATAATAGATTATGGATTGTTTAGATTAGTTAGATTCTGGTAGGTGTTTAGTCCATAAAGTAATAGGTCTCCTATGAAAATTTATCTTAGTTTATATATAATCTGATACTGTTTCAACAAAATCCAAGTATTATTTAATTTGACGTTTTACCACCTCAACAGGTCACAATCCCCTTAAGCCAACCTATTAATTACATTTAGTGGACTTCACAAATCTGACATTACTTCACGAAACCTGAACACTATTACATCCGACAGTTTGTGTGCGAAGGACCTAAATTATATAAGATCGTTTGACACTGTTTTGACCACATCTACACTTAATTCATTTGACCACAGCAACTTGTAGTTTTTAGGTGACACATGAACGAGGGTACGTGACCGTCTTTCTGATGAGGTCAGTTGATATGAGAAATAATTTGACACTTGCAAAACGTAGTTTGACACTTTCAAAACAGGTTTGACAATTACGAGGTAGTAATAAATAGAAATAATCTAAATATAAATAAATGTAAAGGTTTTCAACTCGTTAGGAGTTTTCATTAGGTATGGTATATTTCCCTTAGGAACGTTCCATTTATTGTATAGGGGAAGTTAATTATAATAATAAGTTACCATTCTGCTATACTGTAAATATACTGTTTTGCAAAGTGGATAACTCTGATATCTATCAGGAATTATATTCTACCATTATTTTTAATTCAACCATTTTCAACTGTAAATAAAATGATTTTTTGTTTTCAATTGATATAATAAAAAAATTTCCTTCATCGCACAAACAATTGGAAACATCTTTCTCATAAACTGCCACAACAAATAAGTTGAGTACTCACTTTAAATTACAATTTCTCATTGAACGAGTACTTTGTAATGGTACGCATTTATTGCCCCCATTCTACCCCTCCAGACAATGACGACATCCATATTACTGATACAGTCAGATACTGACTGATTTATGTAATTTTTTACTGATGGGTACTGGTGACTGAATACAAAAATAAAACAAATGAAAGGATCATTAAAAATGGTAATTAAAATATATACAAAATAATGTTGTCATCAACATTTTTAATCTGTAATACACGGATATGATCGCATACAAATTGTATATATTATGTTTGTAAAAAAAAACTTAGAATACAACTCAACTAATAAAACGCTTCAAGTTCGTTGAACTATGAATGAACTACTGGTAATTAAAAGAAGACATAAAGAATCTTTTTAATATATCCATTAAGGATAACTGCAGAAAAATCACTTCATTAAAGTCAAAAACCAACATGACAGTATAAATAAAAGTCAAAATGTCAGGGTCTATTGTTTGATTACTTCTTGTTTTACCAATCATGTTACAAACGACAAAAGTTAGTGATTATAATAGTAATACATTACAATGCGCGACATTCTACAATCAAAACCAACAGAACCGCATTTCAGCTCAACAATTCATTATAAGAGGCAGTTTCAAATTACGTATCATGATTTAAAGATAAAACAAATTTGCAAGAGCCTCGGATTATTCTTCGGGGGAGATTGAAGTTAATGCACGTTTATCTTTTCGTATCATTTCTAATCCCACAGTTTTTTTTTCATAGAGTTTAATCGTGTTGTTAACCTTCTGAGTAAAACTAAACAAACTCTTTAATCCTTTGTCATGTTAATTCAGCATATTGTAAAGATACCGGTGAATAGCTTAATAAGCGAACAACTTAATTTTTTTAAGTATAGAGAACATTGTTATACAGTGTTATGCACAAAACGAGCTGTTGAAAAGTTATGATTTAAAGTAATGGAAACAATTGTAACTGTGTAGTAAAGATATTTGTTCTGGGATAAAATGTTATTAAAATATGTATAAATATTGTCTAATTGATATAGGTAAAATATATAACTAGATGCAATGTGGCGCAGTGTGTTGGATGTGCTGGATTACCGATATTGAGACCGAGGTTCAAATCCAACTCTCGCCGCATTGCTAGTATCCGTAGGCAAGATACTTTACTTACGTTTGCCTCTCTCCACTCAGGTGTATAAATGGGTACCCGGTTAGATCAAAACACAACTTTGCGCTGATTACTACTGTAGCTGCATTATGGGAGTATGTTTCTATTACGTGTTTGATCCAAAAGAACGGGTAATAATGCTATGTAAGCGCCTTTGAGCATGATTACTCATGAAAAGGGCAATATATAAATGTGGTATTATTATTATATGAAATCCGTATGACTGGTACCGTATCTTTGACCTCTTTGTAATATTACAGAAAAAATCACTTTTACTTTGCTTTGTGTGGTTATTTATATCGGTCCAACTTTTACAGCATTAGACAAAATTACTTGATAATCATATTTTAAATCAATTTGTCAGAAAAGTTTTATTTAAAAATGCATACTTCAAAAAATGCAAATTGTATTCTTATCTTTATTAAAATATAAGTAACAATATATTCGTACTTCACTAGTTGAACTATTTATTCCTGGGGAGAGTTCGCAATTTAATTATTTATAGTTAATTTAGTAACCTTTTCACCTTTGAAGTACATTTGTATTTGTTACTGTCACTAGACATATTTTGAAGCATGCTTAAGGCTTTTGAATCATAGTAAATGACTTATTGAACAGAGCCCAAAATGGCCTAAGACTCCTCATACTCACTTTAAATTCAAAACACTCAATTTCATCATCTTATAATCAGTATTTAAAACTTCCTACTGAGTGACGAAAGGAGTTTGTTTCTGTATCACAAGCGATAGGTTTACGCAGAAACGTATTAGATACCGTCGGCTCCCGACTTGAATTTTCCCCGGCGATTAAAACTAAAGACATTAAAACCATTTCTGATGAAAATAAATCTATAGGTAAAGACACTAATGGATCAGATACGGCAAGGCTTATTGTAACATCCGCTTCACGATAAAACAGACAAAACAAGAACACCTTATATTAATTCAAGAAATGGTACATAGTTTTGAATTTCACCCAGAAATCTTGTTCGTTTAAGAGTTTTGCATCTTGTATGACGTAAATTTAAGAATTCTTTACAAGATACTTTACACTGTGCCACGATTTAAGCCTTGATTTCTTGAATACATAATCTAAAGATACAACATATTCAAGTTTCACACAATAAAATCAAATTTGTACAAATCAAACAGTAATAAAATTCATGGTTTGTTGAACGAGGCGGAGTCGCTTTACGACATAAAATTTAATATATGAAGATGTATATAAAAGAATTGATAGAAAAATCATTTGATCTTGCTCTCTCCATTTGACTTTCTCTCCTTTATCATTTACATTTTTGACAGTTTTAATTTACACAGAGATGAATATTATACCAAACATTTCTTAGCAAGTTGTCTTTTTCTTGTTGTCAATTAGAACATATGCAAACAATATTCATCCTTTGGGGAAATATATCACAGTATAATAAGTAATGATTCCTAAAATTGTATTAGACAGTTCTAAATGTGTAGGTATGAAAAGACCTACAATGACCCCTTTCCTAAATATCCAGCTGACAACAATAATATTGCAAAGCCCATATTTGATATACTGTTAAAAATAATCAGTATATAGCAAGTTGTATGAATCACATAAAACCATCATATATTTACCTATCTTTGTAGTCACCTTAATTTAAAAATGATACATGCATCATAGGCCTTGTTAGGATTTAAAGGAGTTACATTAGGCTGAAGGAGGTGGTGTTACTGTCAGAAAATGTGTAGCATACACTCTGCACAGGCAACAGTAACATTTACGAGAATTACAATGTAACTACCAGAAAATGTGAAGTCTGCACAAGAATCAATAACATTCAAGAAAGTTACAATAGGATGAATTAGGAAGGGGAATACACCACTCACATGTTACTCCGAGAAAATGTGTAGCATACACTCTGCACAGGCATCAGTAACATTTAAGAGAGTTTACAATAGGATGAATGAAGGGGTGTACACCACTTACCTGTAACTACCAGAAAATGTGTAGCATACACCCTGCAAAGGCATCAGTAACATTTAAGAGAGTTTACAAAAGGATGAAGGAAGGGGCGTACACCACTCACATGTTACTACCAGAAAATGTGTAGCATACACTCTGCACAGGCATCAATAACATTTAAGAGAGTTCACAATAGGATGAAGGAAGGGGTGTACACCACTTACCAGTTACTACTAAAAAATGTGTAGCATACAATCTGCAAATGCATCAGTAACATTTAAGAGAGTTTACAATAGGATGAATGAAGGGGTGTACACCACTTACCTGTTACTACCAGAAAATGTGTAGCATACACCCTGCACAGGCATCAGTAACATTCAAGAGAGTCTACAATAGGATAAAGGAAGGGGCGAACACCACTTACCTTTTACTACCAGAAAATGTGTAGCATACACTCTGCACAGGCATCAGTAACATTCAAGAGAGTCTACAATAGGATAAAGGAAGGGGTGTACACCACTTACCTGTTACTACCAGAAAATGTGTAGCATACAATCTGCAAATGCATCAGTAACATTTAAGAGAGTTTACAATAGGATGAATGAAGGGGTGTACACCACTTACCTGTTACTACCAGAAAATGTGTAGCATACACCCTGCACAGGCATCAGTAACATTCAAGAGAGTCTACAATAGGATAAAGGAAGGGGTGTACACCACTTACCTGTTACTACCAGAAAATGTGTAGCATACAATCTGCAAATGCATCAGTAACATTTAAGAGAATTATAATAATAGGATGAATGAAGGGATGTACACAACTCAGGTTTACTTTAAAATCTTTCATACAATTTAAAATTTGAAAGATAATGATAAAAGTCTTTGCAAAAAAGTGATCATATAAGCATCGGCATATACATTTAGTTAATGTACTTACCATTCAGTAAATGTACACTTTTATCAGTGATTGTTGATTGCTTATGATAATGTACAAGTTTATTCAAGTAGAGGCTTTGCAGCTTAAAGAACTAAAAGTTAAGTTTACAGTCTTTATCCATAGATCCAAATCCAATTCTTGGTAGAAAAAAGGTAAGAATGATAGTTAAATTAGTAAATGGCTCAAGAAAGTTAGTGATTTTCTCAGTTTGGATGTGGTAAATTCTTGGCTGTGGTTAGTTAGTAAGTGGCTCAAGAAAGTTGGTAACTTTCTGGCTCAAGAAAGTTAGTATCTTTCTCAGTTTGGATGTGGTTAGTTAACTTAGTAAGTGGCTCAAGAAAGTTGGTAACTTTCTAGCTCAAGAAAGTTAGTAACTTTCTCAGTTTGGATGTGGTTAGTTAACTTAGTAAGTGGCTCAAGAAAGTTGGTAACTTTCTGGCTCAAGAAAGTTAGTAACTTTCTCAGTTTGGATGTTGTTAGTTAACTTAGTAAGTGGCTCAAGAAAGTTGGTAACTTTCTGGCTCAAGAAAGTTAGTAACTTTCTCAGTTTGGATGTGGTTAGTTAACTTAGTAAGTGGCTCAAGAAAGTTGGTAACTTTCTCAGTTTGGATGTGGTTAGTTAACTTAGTAAGTGGCTCAAGAAAGTTGGTAACTTTCTCAGTTTGGATGTGGTTAGTTAACTTAGTAAGTGGCTCAATAAAGTTGGTAACTTTCTGAATGTGGTTAGTTAACTTAAAGTGGCTTATTTTTCCACGGTTAGTTAACCTAACTTTGGTAAGTGGCTCATACAGTTGGTAACTATAATTTGACCGTTTAGTAAGCTTAGTGTATTGCTCAGCCAAACATGGCTGCTGTTGGAGATTAATGCAAATAGTTAACTTGCAACATTTACAATTGGTGGGTAGCATAGTTTTCTATAATTACTGTAATATAAAACAGTTAAATATAAACAGCTTAATTTTCAAACAATGTATCATCTTCAATGGAACTTGAAGTGAATGCATATAGAGTTTCTGCAGTGCATTATACAACATATTCCTTTTACAGTAATCCGTAACAATACACATTATTCAAGGATGCTCATATAAAAACTTTCGGATAGTTTTCCAAAACCAAGTTCAAATTTTAAAAGAAATAATCTTAATTTCATAATCTATTTTATTTTGTATCATTTAAATAGGAATAATCTCTGGAAGGGATCAATTTTTGTAACTCAATTTTTTTTTTAAATGTATAATTTACAAAAGCTGTTTGTATTATTGTATCATATTGTAGCTCATTCTATAACACATAAAAAAAAGTTTATCGTATTTGGTTATAAAGTAAAATCAAGTTCTGATTGCGCTCTGTGTAATATACAGTACACTAACCACAAAAACATTTTGATCTGGTGTGGACACAAAAGCAATCACAACTATGAGTTGTTAAAAAAATGTTCATATGGTCACATATTAAACTATAGACAAAGGGTTAGATTCGGTAAAAGAAGTCTTACTCTTAAGAGAAATTGCTTTGCTTAGGGAGAAAAAAACAATTGATGTAGAGAAATATATATTTCTATATTAAATTGTATGGATATGAAGTGAATTCTATAGTATATGCAGATAGCTGTATAAGAAAATAAATGTATGTATTGATTATGGAGGTATTAATTATTGTGACATGAAGTGATAACTCAATAATTTCATTAAATTTTAAGTAAAACATTTTATTTACAATATAGCACAATATAGACAGATGTATAAAACAATGAATGTCTCCATAAGCTAGATTGATTACAGACGACATTAGGAATTATAACCCTATAAAGACAGGCCTACTTTTAGTGTATGTTAATAAATGTCAAACTGATGTCACTTCCTTTCAATAATATTACATACAGAATATTTACATCATTTTATGCATTATAGTCTAAAAAACAAAGTTTAAAAAAACTACAATAATTGATATATTAAATGATAAAATAAATGTTCATTTTGTTTTAAATACATTTTAAATAATGTTAATATATGATGTTTATTTTTATGCTGATCAAGTCATTTAGAATTATTTATTAATTATTTAAACTATGGTGGTGGTCTATCCAGCCAAAGCTGAAAAAGGACTCAACGAATACCCAAAACTCTGCAAGATTTTTCTTGCGGTCCTAAATTCTTTACTCTAAAAATATGATGGAAAACCAGGGATGTTAGGCTAGCCCAAGAGTGTCCGGTTGAAAGTTGACTGTAATACAAGTAATTAGAGCTTGAACAAACCCTTCCATATGCTGCAATGTCAACGACTTATAGCACATCAGCGTCATAAATCTTGACCAGTCCGCAAACAGACAGTGTCAACGTCTGCAAGAAACTTGATGACATCTCTGATCGTGTTGTACGCCATATCACGTTACTTTGCCAAGATGCCAATAATCGTATCCACTTTATTTTAACCAAAGTCAATAAAAATGATGATTTAAGCGTATGCTATTTTTTGACAACCAAATACACAGCCACTAAATGTCTTATTTGTTAATAAAATGTTAACTTCAGATTCAAAGTGATTATATACTGAAGACTATTAAAAACATCTTTAACAGACTGCTATAATAAAACTTTAAATGTATAGTAATAAAAGTTGACAAGACAGCATCCAATATTTGGAATATAAGTCTTAAAAGTAAACAAACTGCTTGTTGGCTAGTGCGAGGCGGTTTATTTAACAGTGTATTGCAATTTGATGTTAAATACAAGAATGAATTGGTTGAGAGAAAAATGTGGTAGATGTCAGCAATCAGTCATATCCGGCAAAAATCAAACAAATTCACAAATATCAATCGTACGGCAAGTATGAATGACATCTACTGATTCATGGCGATCAATCGATTGAATGATTGTACGTTTAAATGACAACATATTGATGGTGCGTTAGCAGAAGTCAAAGCTAACTCACTGACATTCGATTGATACTGAAGTTCTAACGACATCGTTTGTGAGGCATGTGTCCAGATATCAAATCAAATGTCTAAATTAAAAATTGTGCTATAAAAACATCCTTCACTTTGGAGTAAACAGTAAATAAATGATATTTACATGCAATGCTTTTGACATCCACGTTGTTAACACAGTTTAAACATTGAAATGTATGTTGGCAAACACTTTTTAAATTTAACACAAAAGTTTAAAGAGAATGCCAACTATTAGAATTACTTGATTCGTTTTATGAAAGCTAGCCATGCAAGTTAAAGACTTGCAAACTGCTTTCCGATGCGTTAAATATTTCGTGAAGCATTTTAAAAATGACTATTTATTTCATTCAATAAATAGATTTGTTTCCAAAGGTGAAAAGTATCTTTAAAATGTTCAATTCTTTTGGTATAAATATCTAATACTTCCATAGTAAATAATTTTTCCATTAAAAAAAATCAAGGCTATGCGAAGAAGATAAACAGGCAGACGGTTATTGTTGATATCAAAACAATAAAGCACCATCATATTGTAAACGTTCTGTTGTCAACACGGAAATCTACATTAATCAAATCACTTTCTTGTCGCTTGACAATTCTTATTCTTCGAAAGAAATTCAATTCCTTGATAGGTTGCAACATCATCATTGTTCATACTTACTATTGTTGTGTAGTGGATAAACAATAATAAGTTTAGTTTGAAGTAGCAACAGAGGTACAATACAAACAACTATTAAATAAAGAGTTATTTAGATTCCTTATTCTGAGCAACTTTCTGCATCAAAGAACGAATCGCTCGTGCTCGCAGTTCCAACTCTAAAATTTCAAGCTCAGATGAAGGTTTTGAGCCTTCTGATTGCTCATTAGGCTTCACAACACAACTAAGATTATCTTGTTTTGGATAAGATAACACTTGCCCTATCCTGACTTCATTTTCAACCCTTTCTCTGTCTTCATTTTCAACCCTTTCTCTGTCTTCATTTCCAACCCTTTCTTTGACTTCATTTTCACCCCCTTCTTTGACCTCATTTCCAACCCTTTCTTTGACTTCATTTTCACCCCCTTCTTTGACTTCATTGCCACCCTGTTCCTCTTCCCAATCAATAATATTACCTGATACATTTGGATCCTCTTCTATTCTGCTCTTATCTGGTAAAGTTTCTAAATGTGGAAAAACAAATGTTATTGTCTTATTATTATACAAAGTATCAACTCCGCTAAAATTCCTCCTAAAATCTAAATATAAAGAATTTTCTTAATTTAATAAGTTGAGCATACTTCAATAACATCATTGCATTATTCATCTTAAAAAAACATTGACATTGTAAATCAATGTTTACAAATCTATGTGTTTGACTAGTGTGCTTATTAATGTGCACAAGAGTAATGTTGAATGTTTTTATGCGTCACATAAATCAATATTAAATCAAATTTGTCACATTAATGACAAAAGTTTCTCCTTTGTCATTTCAGTAAAGCATCACATTTTAGTACATTTTTTTTAGTACATAATTTTTTTTTACATTTTAAATATTCTAAAACTAAACATTTAGAGTGTTTGATCTACATGTGCTCAGTGTAGTTCAAATAAACAAGCACATATCAAATATATATATTTGTGTGTCTTCTAAGCCTACAGTTCTTGATCAAGCAAAGTTATGTAACCAATGAAATTGAATTGCATTGTAATGTATAAATATACTTTTGCGTCTGCTCAGATTCATTAGAACTTGTAAGAAAACTTAAACAACCATCCAACCAACAATCGGATTGGAGAAACAGATACACAAAATATCAAAAACTTTTGACAGAGTGTATTAGTACTAGGTAGGCACTGTATTTTGTGTAAATTCTTCTTCTCAAAGATAGATAGTAAACAAACTATCAAGCAAACTATAGATAAACTAAAAAGTGTGGGTGGGATTAATCTTCAGTTTTGTTGATTCCGCTCATTATTTATCAACAACATGTTTAATATTGTAACATTATTGCTCACATAGACTCGGTTTGACATCGTGTCATGTCAAGTTGGCCGTTAGTGTTCAAAATAGATTATATATATATTTACCCATATGCTCCTGGGTTGATGACCCAGCTTGACCTTCAACATTCTGCTGGACACTTCTTAATTCACCATCTTCACTCCCTTCTTCCATATCCTCACTAGTTACAGATTCATTTTCTTCGTCTGTTTCTTCCATCTTCTCTTCTTCATTTTCATCTTCCTCTTCTTCTGACCTTATTGGTGAGCTATCCTCAAGCTCAATAACTACGCAAAACAAAGACATTTTTTTCAATAAATTTAAAATAACAACAATTAATTAACAATCTATTTTTGCTGAGTAATAATAATATTAATATCTTGAAAAAATTTATTTAGATCCAAATAATTAATTTTTGAGTAAATTTCTTTTTTGTTGATACAATATGAAAAGTACTACTACTTTTCGCAAACGAGTTTGTAAGTACTATATTTGTACTTATTCATTCTCTCATATATATGAGATATATATCTTAATATTGTTGTATTTTTTATGTAATCTAAAAATATAGTACCTCAATTCAGTTCTTAATACCATGGCAACTTTTGTAAAACAGTTTATTTTTATATGCATTTTTGTGAATATAAGCCAGTATATTGGATTAAAAATGTAGAAGTGTTAATGCATTTACAACAGAAGTATAAATATACTACCATCAGCAGCATGCCTAGCATCAGATGTTGACGCCATAGAATCAGCCATCAAATCCTGTGTGCTGCCAACACTCATCTCTCCATCTCCTTGCTGACTGTCACACGTTGAATGCACCACTGTACTGGTGTCAGGACTTGTATCCCGCATTTGAGGCTCCTGTTGAATTTCTTTCTCTGCCATTCTACCATCATCTGATAACGATTCTTCTGTACCAGACGACGAGTTCATTTCTTCCCCTGTAATGATATCAAAATATATTGCTATTTATACACACCAAAGACTAGTGCTGTTTCATCACCTTAATGGTGATATAAGCATGTATGTATATAGTTATTTATACACACCAAAGACTAGTGCTGTTTCATCACCTTAATGGTGATATAAGCAATGTATATATATAGTTATTTATACACACCAAAGACTAGTGCTGTTTCATCACATTAATAGTGATATAAGCGATGTTCTAATAAGCAGAAACTTTTATTGTGAAATAAAAAATATAGTAAAAACAACCAGGGTTCAATCCTGACCTAGTGTCAGTGCTGTAACTCACGACTCTTTCAACTCCACTACCTAAGACTCATACGAGACTTAGTTTATAAGAACAATAAATTATAAAATATTTTATCCATCCTGTAATTGCCGAATTGGATGCATTGTTAGATGCGTTTGAAATAAAAATATAAAAAAAATTAAAAGTAGTGTTTTTTATTATACAGGCATAAAGGCATGGAATGACCTCTCTCAACCTATATTAAATTGAGCCTATTCAGTGCACTAACTCTACTAATCTAAAAAAACGACTTGATAAACATTGGCATGATAAGGGGTTAAAAAGGCTCAGCCTGGAAACTGCCCTTTAAACTGTAAGTCTAAAATAAGCTCTTAAGGATATCCTGGAAAATATTTTTTTCTGTAATGTAGTCAACTGCCATTAAGAGGCTTACTGTACCTGCAAGAATATGTCGGATCCTCTTTTTAGACATCCCCTCCAGCTGGTGGCAACATAGTTCTTTTAGCTCATTAACTGGAATATTCTACAAAATAAAATTGGCATTATAAAATTAAACAATTTAATGATACAGTATATAACTATCATATAGAATAAAGCTATTGCCCACCTCTAAATCTCTTTCTACACTATCAAACTTTATATGAAAAAAAAAAATGTGATGTGCCCATATATATGACGTCAGTACCATATTTGGGTACATCACATTTTTTTGTCACATAAAGTTTGATAGTGTAGACAGAGTTTAACAATTGTAAATTGGTTGGAAAAGTTAAACAAATATTAATTAATCTGACAATTGTAAATGGGTTGGGTTATGTAAAAAAATATTAATTGGTCTTCGTGTAGCTAAGGATATTATGACTTATAATAATATCTACTATATTTCACCTTTGACTATCAGCATGGTCATGGTTTTAAACTGTATTTGAATCGCCAACAGAGAGGGGTTTAGGTTAATAGTCAACATGACCGAACTTCCCCAAGTTATCAGGGAGTAATGGAGTATCGCCATTAAGGATGGGTTATGGGTTCGGAATGGGGTATCAACATGACCTGGATTTGTACTGGGAAGGTTACTAGAGAGAGGTACCTGATTTGGGGCTGCTATTTCAAAATACAAAAAAAAATTAAAATTAAAATTCATGTGACACAACCTTAAGAATATCCGGTAAGAGTGTTTTAAGTTTGTGTTCCTTGACAGATTTGAAGACATGTTCCAACATCTCGTCTCTATTACTGATATAAGCACCAATCGCCTTCAGCTCTTTATTAAGGTCCACATCAGAATCTTCATCTGCTTCCTGGTCATCGTTAGATTTCTTCTCAACCTTCTGAAAAAATAATACATGTCAAGTTTTTTTATTAACTGTATATGGCGCATGAGGCCAGAGTGGTGGATCTTTAAATAGCATTGTTATGTTATTTAATTTGTTATTTATTTATACTGGGTAACCTCTTCAGTCAAAGACTGTTCTACCACCAGAACCATGGAAGCATATATAATATACCATATAAGAAGCTTCTGGCTGAGTAAAAGTCAGGCAGTGGAAGACTGTAAGCTTAGGACACAAAATAAGGTAGAGATATTTTTATCTGTACTTTACTTTACTAGCATTCTTCTTCTTTTTTCCACCAGCTTTGACCTTGCCATTCTTTTTTCGTTTCTTTGAATTCTTTTTTACAGATGAATCAGCTTTACTTTGACTTGAAAAGATTGGTCTTGAGGGAATAATTTCGGACATTCTGAAACAAAAGTCAGGATTAAAAAGAAAAATAAAGTAAATATTATAAAATGAAAAGATCATGTGTATGGCCTAGGCCTAAAAGGCATTGATTTCCAAAGTGGTTCAGTAGAGAATATTAACGCTTTTTTATTTTGTTATCAGTGTACTGTAATACTGTATAGTGTTGTTGAGGTTTCTGACTTGTAATGAGGACTCTACTCGCTTGACTGCAGTAACACATATATTGTTTATTCAGTAATACTTGATAATACAATATAATAATTCAGTATAATATACAACTATAAGTATAAGGAACAGAGTGAGGAAACCAGAATACATAAGTATTCATAAAAATCAATACTTAATATTATAAACTATAAACCCATGAAAAATTGATTTTTTCATGTTATGTATTATAATTCCATACTCAGTAGTGGACAATTTGTTTAGCTAGGCCTTGTAAAATTCAGTAGCAGGCTTGCACTGACACTGACAGGGCCGGCTACGGCCTGGCTGGTTTGACGGCCTAGCCTAGTCTCTAGGCCTAGGCCACATATAATTTGCTGAAAATTAATAATTACTAGCCTACTAGGCCTAAAAACTTGAAAGATTTACATACAGATGTTAAGTGTTTCCCAATATATGGGGTATAGCCTAGTTATACTACTTCACAGTCAACGGTGATTTTTACGAAAACAACAAAATAATTTCCAACACACGACGCAAGAGGAGAGAAGATACGGGATATGGCGAGGACGAGGTATATTCAGAGCGTCATTCTGACGACCGAAGCATTCTCTACTTCTCCACGGAGCGCCATTTATGCCTTTATTAACTTCAATAATAGAAATAGTACTACGGTAACTGCTCAAGTGGACCTAATTTAGCACCAGGAGGGTAGAACAATGATATAAAATAGAAATAAGTCACTACTTTTAATATCGTTTCGTATGTTAATACACTGTGCTCAAGTGGACCGAATTTGGCGCCAGTGGAGCACAGTGATATAAAATAGAAATAAAGTCACTAAATTTTAATATCTTTTCGTATGTTAAAACACTGTGCTCAAGTGGACACAATTTGGCACCAGGGGAGCACAGTGATATAAAATAGAAATAAAGATACTTCAGTTTCAATATTTTCGTATGTTAATACTACTGTGCTCAGATGGACCTAATTTGGCGCCAGTGGAGCACAGTGATATAAAATAGAAATAAAGTCACTTAAGTTTCAATATCTTTTCGTATGTTAATACACTGTGCTTAAGGGGATACAATTTGGCACCAGTGGAGCACAGTGATATAAAATAGAAAAAAGTCACGTCAAAGTTTTAGGTAGGGTTTTCTACTTTAAAACTCGACTTCGTATTTGGCTAAGGCAAATTAGGAATTAGTCTAAGATTCGAAATTGGTCTAGAAATCGGCATCTTTGCAAATGTTCAATATTTTATCTTATTTCACTCTCCATTAACCCCATAAAAAAAACCATCGGAGACAAAGTATCTGTTTATTCTGGGACGGTGCGGCCATACACACCAACTACCATAGTGTATTCATAACATATTACAATACAATAGCTTGCATGAATCGGACATTTCGCTACCAATGTAGCAACATTGATTAACAAAATCAACAGTGAGGCGTGTTGCCGCGAATGACTAACACTACCGTCTTTCCAACTACACCTGCACAATCATTACATAACAACGCACGGCATACCAAACCGTTTTGTACACACCTGCGATGAAAATAATAAATTCAATTTCTTATGAAATTGAGGGCGGCAAACATAAAATTTACGAGATCGAATACAGGTTGGAAAAAAAATTAAATAAAAAAAAAGATGTTAAATGTGCTCTCCCTGCCTCAGCACTAAGGCCCTGCCACAGCCTTTTGGGGTCGTTTCCAGCACATCACCAGATGCATTGATGTTGTCGCCTCATGATGTGTGGTGGAAAGGGGGACGTATAATTCTGTGAACCCCAAACACAGTGGTCGCATACCTTTAACTCTATTCCACCGACCAGCGTGGGAATCGAACCCACGACATACGTGTTGTCAACACGGCGCTCAGGCGACTGAGCTAACTGGTCATTTTGTTTTTAACAAGGTTAATATGTATATTTATGAATAGAATATAAATATAAAGATGAATAGAAATTGAGTAAAAGCATATCGTCCATGGGTGGGCTTGAACCACCAACCTTTCGGTTAACAGCCGAACGCGCTAACCGATTGCGCCACAGAGACATATTCATGGTTAGAATGTTTTATTGTTTGGAATTTATATAAAAAATAAAAAGAAATTGAGTAAAAGCATATCGTCCCTGGGTGGGCTTGAACCACCAACCTTTCGGTTAACAGCCGAACGCGCTAACCGATTGCGCCACAGAGACATATTGGTTAAAATGTTTTATTGTTTGGAAGTTGTGAACTTTATATAAAAAATAAAATAAAAATTGAGTATATATTTATGACGTAATGATGAATTACGTAATACACGTATAAATAGACTATTATCAGCTGTTCAGTCATGTACTACTTTGTGGCGTAAACGGGCAATTCTCAGGTTTACGTTTGAGTGCTTTCAGCTCTAGATTGGGTTCGAACCTCTAAGGATTTTTTTTTAATGAAAAATAATGAATATTGCTTTTCTTTTATTTTTGAAAGAGAGATATTTTGAGGGTTGTAAATGTCAGGCAAAATTAACATCATTACGTATGAAGTAACCGATATTGAACATAATTATATACCAGGTTTGAAATATTTTTTAATTCCAGAAGTAATTTTTATCGATGTGATTAGATACGAAGGAGATACTGCATTAACATTTAGTGACTTTATTTCTATTTTATATCACTGTGCTCCCCTTGTGCCAAATTGGGTCCACTTGAGCACAGTGTATTAACATACGAAAATATATTTAAATTAGTGACTTATTTCGATTCTATCACTGTGCTCCACCGGTTCCAAATTTGATTCACTGGACCAGTTACCGTAGTACTATTTCTATTTCTGAAGTAAATAAAGGCATAAATGGCGCCCCGTAGAGAAGTAGAGAATGCTCCATCGTCAGAATGACGCTCTAAATATACCTCGTATGGCGGAACGAGTGAAAAATGTCAAAGGTTAATAAAAGCATGCTTTTGTGGTGGTGCGCGTTGTGGATGAACAACGTGTACGGTGACCGTGTAATATTTTCTTTAATCTTACTATAAAATAGGTATAAGTAACACATTGTATTAGGCTTAGTTTTTATATTATATTATAAGGAACATTAATATTGTAAATGATATTAAGTTTAGTAGATTTTAACCTTTAAAAATGTTAAGCCTAGTCAGGCTTCTCATATTTGTTGTGTGTGTGGCGGCTCTTACACTGCTTTCTGGGTGACCACCCAATACGAGAGTGGGAGCCTAGCCTCTGTCTGGACTAACCATAACCTAAGAGAAAAGCAACCTCAAAACACATTATCTGTATATATAAATGTATCTTTTCAATGAATATAATATCTAGACTGCATATTTAAACAGGGCAGGGGACGAAGAATAATAATAACAATAAAAAATACAATTTTTAGAAATGTTCATGATAAACAGTAGTAGATTGATGCACTAGCTAGTATAAAGCATAAATTATACTTTTGTTTACACTCTCTGTGACTTGCTAAATTTTTTTTCTGATTCTAAAATGTTGCAGGTTATAGATATAGGCTATAGCAAATACTCTGGATCTAAATAATGATAGTATATGAGCAAGATGTAAATTGCAATGCCAATGTCTGTAGTGTAATCAATCCCTTCCACTCAACAAAAACGGCATTCATGAGAACCAAACTACATGTAAAGCACGTACAGCGTTAACCACTATGGATTGCTACAAACAGAAACCGTCATTAGCCAATTTATAGTTTAATTTTGCAGCCACCAGAAGCTTTGATGCGATACCATATTAGTATTACCCTAGCCACATCATTAAAAAAAGGCAAGATTTAAAGGTTAAAAGTAGGGTAAAGCAATCATTAAAAACTTTTTCTTCTATTATAGATCTATACAATGTCTTATCGTGGTGGTGGTGGACGAGGGTTTGGCGGTGGCCGGGGTGGAGGTAGAGGTGGTGGCTTTAGAGGAGGAAGAGGAGGAGGCCGAGGAGGCGGTCGTGGGGGTTATAATAATTACAACCAAGGGCCTCCTGATTATGTTGTTGGTAAAGTATTTCAAGTTTGAGTAATAATATAAGGTTGATTTTATATCATTTAAAATTATTTCTCTACATTCTGAATGATCTCTTCCACAATTGAGTATACAACAACATTACTCTATAAATTTAGTATTACTCTTTGTTATTTATTTTCTTATTTATTTTTTATTTTATTTCAAAACACAAAGCATCAGCAAAATTAATTCATCAATAACAGAAGGGTTAACATACAATGAATACAAACACAAACAAACATAGTCGGTGGCCTATGTTTCTGTACAAACATTATACTTTTTTTTTGTAGAGCCTTGAAATACAGTATAGTAAATCTATATGTGTATTTTACATTCTTTAAACTGTTATTCCTACATGTACATACTGACAGCAAAACATAGTATTCACGATTACAATTCTTTTAATTGTAGAAATTGGAAATTTTGCACATCCATGTCAAGATGAATTGGTCTGCAAAGGAACTAATGAGAAAATTCCGTACTTCAACGCACCGATATATTTAGAAAACAAGTCACAGATTGGCAAAGTTGACGAAATATTTGGCCACTTGATGGACTATGTATCCTTTTTATGCATTAAAAAATTAAATTAAATTGTGAATCATTTACAAAACTGTATTTTGTTTTTTATCATTTTTATCACTTACATTTTAAAGATGTTTAATGTTAATGTTTACTTTTACACTTTTTTAGTCAGTTTATGTGTATGTACCTTTTTAATCAGATTTGCTGACAACCGACATTTCTTTGTTTTTTACGAAGACAAATAAAGTTTCTTGTATCTTGAATCATAGTTGCCTATCAAAAAAGCTGCTGTATACTGATGTAGGCGACTAACAATACATACACCATGTACTGTATGGTCACTAACTCCCTCATTTCCAAATGCTCTTGGTTTAGGTATATGAATTCCTAATTAAGTGTCGAATCAAAAACATTAAGTAATTAGTACCACTCAAAATTACCAGTTTCTTCTTTAACTGTAGTGCAGTATTTTTCTGTAAAGCTGTCTGGAGATATGAAGGCAAACTCGTTCAACAAAGGTGAAAAGGTCTGAAAATATTTTATTTTTTAGAAACTTATATTTTGTTATTAGACATCCTAAGCTCTGTCTACACTATCAATCTAGTTTGACAAAAAAAAAAGTGTGATGTGCCCAAATATGGTAATGATATGCTTAAATATAGTACTGATATGACATCATCATGTCCATATATGGGCACATCACATTTGTTTGTCACATAAAATTTAGACAGAGCTTTAAATTTACATTTCTGCAACAATAAAAATAAAGATTCCAACTTATGTGCATAGCGCCCTCTTACAATGTACCATTCTATTGTATATTTAGTGTATTCATTCAACTGTACATATATAATTCTATACATATTTTGAAAAGTAACTTGCTGTTAAAGACAAAGATTAGACACTACATAAACCTTATATTTACTGTAATGAACAAACCAAATATAACCTTTACATACAGTAAGACACTGGAATAAAACAAGAAGTAACATAGTTTAATTATTATAACTTTATTCTGCTCTTATTCTCAGTTCTTCATTGATCCAATGAAGTTATTACCGCTGCAGCGGTTTCTACCTGGGCCAAAGGGAGCAGGAGGCAGAGGCCGTGGAGGTAGAGGTGGAAGAGGAGGAGGCCGTGGGGGTAGAGGTGGAGGAGGTCGTGGCGGTTTCCGTGGAGGCGGAAGGGGAGGAGGATTCCGAGGAGGAAGAGGTGGTGGTGGAGGTTTCCGTGGTGGTAGAGGCGGTGGATTCAGGGGCGGAAGAGGGGGCAGAGGTGGAGGTAAATACCGAAATTTAAGAAAAAATTTCGATTTATATCACTTATATATTATATCGCTTATTTCAACACTATCTTACACAACAAAAAAATTAAACCAAAATTTCATTTTCAAGTTGATAGTTTGTTACACATTAAGTAATAATATGAACTATTACAGCAGTTTGACATTAATTGCTGATTGACCTAGTTACTGGAGATACAAAACAAAGTTTCCATAAACACTACTGAAAGAAAATAAACAAATTGTACTGTAGATAAAAGTCTCATCATGCTTGCAATTCTACAATATGTAGATAATTTTGTTGGTATCATACATACACACAGTACATACATTTATTCCATGATAAGATATCTACAAAGTTGCCATAGACACTATTGAAAGCAAATAAACAAATTGTACTGTATTACTGTAGATAAAAAAAATCTAAAACCATGTTTGGTAACTGTATGTAGATATATATTATGCGGGTAACAAATGCTAGGCTGAAATTAAGCTGGACGTTTTTCGTTTATACAGAGTAAACAAACCAGTCCCTTCAAACACAACTACATCTTTCTAGAATTGAGATATACAAATGTAAAGTTCATGATATATTTTAATGAATTAAGTTACATGTTCTAATAATAGCTATATCTTCATTCTAATATTTTAGGTGTATTTAAAAAGTACTGAGCAAGACATCTTGAGACCAAAAAGTGAGCAGCGTTTAATGAAAACTTGTGAGAACTTTACAGACATCTTGAAAAGACTCGCTTACAGAACATGCTTTCGTTCTGAAAGGAGACTGCATTTTTAATGTGCATAGTGTGGTGCTTTATTTTGTACTTAACAAAGACTACACAGTCATCTGTCTGATAGCTGGATATGATATTCTTGGCCTGCCTCAAAATGTATAGTTCGATTGAAAAACTGGTTAACATTTGAGTGTCTGCAGTCCAGAGAGTTGACAGGTGCTTGCTTAATAGTAGAGCAGTTAATGACATGAGCTGTGCATTTTATTACCACCACTTGATTTCAAAATGGCCGCCATACCGGACGTTGGACACTTGGCACCCCCCGATATTTTGAATCTATATACATCAAAGAAACTTTGTGGCAAGTTTCATGCTTTGGTTATAAAGTGCACAACTTGGCTATTTTTATGGCGTTAACTGCTCTACTATAACAATGTGAAAGGAAAGCATGTCAAGTAATCCAGTCAATTTAATGTGCACTAATCATAACACATTCAAATGTACATAAGTTACGATAATAAACATCATTGCATCTAATGGCATGTTGAGTGTAACAAGTAGTAGAAGTAGAAATTGGTAAGATGCTTGCCTACCAATATTCTGGTTCAAATCCTGATGCCAGAATGTCTTTTTGTCAAAACATTTTTCTCACTTTGTTTATGTAGAGTATTTTGTCCTGTATTGACAAAGTGATTAAAGATGTATTGTCCCCCTGAAAAAATAATTCTTAAAAAATTTTTTTTTGAATATGCCATTTTAATGTAACATAATAGTTATCTACTTTGACCAAAAATTGGATCGAAAAAAATGTATTTACATGAAAAAACTGTAATTTAAAGCAAAAAGTGGCCAGCCAGTGGGTTTTTGGTTGAATTTAACCATTTATTTTGTCAATTTTTTGTCTATGGAAGTGATTAACTTTATTAAAAAGTTCTACAAAATAACATATTCAAAGTTTGATTTAATTAATCTTCATTTTTCATGTTTTTGGGGGACAATACATCTTTAAGTTTACTTTTTATGCCTTAGTTTTATAAATTGATAAGTATAATGTAGAATAGAATCAATAATATAATATAATTTTCTTAATACAATGGAAGAGAGGATATGGTGCTTCTGTTTTTGTCCTTAACATTTTAGGATGACCTCTTTAACACCATCGTCTATTGGTTTCTACAGTAGTTCCTGGATTAAGGAAAAACACCATTCCAAAATTAAATCCTTTCACATGACTCGATGTTTGTAAAAAATATATAAATATTTTGGCACACTTGGCGTTTCATATGTATATACTTGAGCTCGGAAAATCAAAATGCTGATTGGAAAATGACCAATAACTAAATATTTCAACAAGTGTACCTTTCACATAGCATTCGAGTATCCCTTGGATGGGTACAGTACTAGTGTACAGCAGCTGCACTTTCAACTTTTTATCTAATTTGTTAAAGCATTTCAAGATAACAATATAGATTATAAATCGATAATGTATGCATTGCTATGTAACCATGTCGATGAATTTATTTGATCAGGAAGTAAGATTTTGTTCAAACATCTTCAATAACTTATTGAATAGTTAATATAGATAATCTCCCCACTGATAAGAGAAAAGGGGTATGGTATACTTTTGATGACCTTTCAATTAAATAAGCTCACTCTTCCTTAAAAACACATTTTATGATTTTAAGAAATATTGTTTTTATTGAAATGTAAATAAAATAAAGGTGGATTGGTACATTTTGTGCGAGTCAGTATTAGAGATGTGCTAATTTGCTAAAGGTTGATTCCTACTAGCATAGGTTTCGATGACATTCCTCCATCGTATCTAAGGCCTTGTCTACACTATCAAACTTTATGTGAGAAAAAAATTTGATGTGCCCATATATGGACATGATGATGTCATATCACTACCATATTTGGGCACATCACACTTTTTTTTGTTAAACTATAGTGTAGACAGAGCTTTAGGAATCACAATATTACTTTACGAATCATAACGCTTTTTTTATCAAACTAGTTTGATAGTGTAGACAGAGCTTTAGTAACACCAAACATGTTGGGTGTTACTAGGATACGAGACATGGCCTATACTGCAGTATATCATAATTGAAAAGCGAACTTTTAGATACGATAAATAAATAAGTTTACGTAAACATCCTAATATTAATATTAGGGCACAAAACTATGACGCTTCTGGTTCAAGGTTCGCTGAAAATAAGTTAAAATATATTTAAGTGGGCTAAATGCATTCATTTGGAACGAAAGATCGTTGTGCGAGGTTGCGTTCATAACTTGTCGATTTGATTCAGATATTTTTTCCAGCCTTCAGGTAACAGGTCAGATGCACTAATTGTGCTAAACAAAATTGTCTCTCTAAAAAATAATTGTTGTTTAATATGCAATTTTAATGCATGTTATATAATAGTTGTTCACTATAATTTGACCGATTATTTACCATGAAAAAAACTGTAATTTAAAGCAAATAAATGTTCAAATTGGCTGCCATCAAATGAGATTTTTATTAAATTGATTTTGTCTTTTTATAAGAGAAACATTCGTTTTCGCTTTTTTTCTGCAAAAGTTATTAACTTAAAAACCCATTGACTGTCAGCCAATTTGACCATTTTTTGCTTTAAATTACAGTTTTTCAGGTAAGTACATTTTTTTTTTCGATCAAATTTTTAGTCAAAATGGATAACTATTATGTTGCATTAAAATAGCATATTCAACAAAAATTTTGTTAAGAATTATTTTTTCAGGGGAACAATCTTTAAAAGTAATATCGTGATTTCTAAAGAGTGATATTGTGATTCCTAAAGAGTGATTTCGTGATTTTTTTTTAAATAGGACAATCATGAACACGAACGTGAATGGAGCATTACCTCAACCACTGTCACACGTTAACCTAAAGAATATCAAAATCACAGCCATTCTTCAGATTGTCTGGGCTTCTCTTAGTATACTTTATGGTATTGTAGTAATGGTATTTACTTTAGTTGCGGATCAACTTACTATCGGCGCTGCGGTAAGACATTCATTTTTAAAGCAAAACAAAATGTATAAAATTGATTGCAACCGGGACATTATTAATTGACGAACTATCAATAACATTGATCGATAATCATCAGTCAATAATCACTGATCTGTTGAATTGTCGATGAACCATCGATAGTCAATCCCAGAATCGATCTATTAGTCCATCAATAAATCAATCATTTTTCTAGGAAATGTTTAAACAATTAGGCCTATACAATGAAGCTAAATCATAACCCAAATATGCATTTAGTTTGAACGACTGTCATACCCATCCTGACCGTATTAACATCAAATGCATAAAAATTATGGTAATTTTGAAAAGTGGAAAGAAGGATGAATTTGTATCTGATGAATAAAACTCCTACCACTAAAAACATCCTGGCTCCGGCTCTGAACGGTATAAAGTGTTTGATTGAACCAGGGAAAAGTGAAATTACAAAGAGTGAAATTCCTCCCTGATTAAACACTTTTATTCTTTTGGTACGGATCAAAAACATCTCCGTGTATTATGATATGGCATCGTGTTGTATTTGCAGCTATACCTACCAGCAGGGGTGTTCGGTTTAATGGCAGCCAATGACATTGGAATAAAGTCAGTAAGTAATGTTTTAGTTCTAGATTTTATTTGCCCTGGGCCTGGCGACGATCGCATGTAGGTCTAAGACATGTAGAGACACTGGTTTAAAGCGTGGATTAAAAACAAGCACGAACCCCAACCCCAAAAAACATGTCACAAAGGGAATACATTTTACGCCTGCAGAAGTTGTTCTTAATCTCTATAACGGATTGAATGCCTTTAAGGAACATTTTCTTTTCGAAACAAAATATATAATACAAATGCGATGACATTAATGGCAGTGCATAATTCTTTGCTAAAAAATAGTCAATTTTCAGTTCATTATAAATTTGTGGTGTTGTTATCAATAGCAAGTATGTTATTGTTAATGGTTGAAATTATTACACAAGTACCAAATATGTTAACAAAGAAAGAACTGGTAGAGAACAAGCAGTCGCTGGACCTCATAAAATCTCAGTTAGAGAACTCAAGGAAGGTAAAAAGAAACAGGACATTAGTGAATCCTCATTTAAAAGACAACCAACATAAACCCTACTTATGGAAGAACTTTTAATTGACCTTAATTTAGGCTCCCTTTCATCATCTGTGTTTAATCTCAGCAATCTTGACGGAGATAGAGATCCTGATAATAATATTCTAAATAATATGAATTGGGAGTGCAATTACACAGATGAACAATTTAGTAGAGAATGTGATATTAAAAATAAGTTTACTATTATTTATTTTAATAGTCGTAGTATGGGTGCAAATTTTGACAAAATCAAAAATTATTTATCAGAGTTGAGATCATCGCCTGATGTAATTGCAGAATTACAGAAACATGGATAAGACCTGATAATCCGGTTACTTTTCACTTTAATGGCTATGTATTTTATAGTATTTTAAGACAAGAAAAGTATGGAGGGGGTGTTGCTCTGTTTATAAGAGAAAGTCTTAAACATAATATTATTGATAATATGTCATCCGTGATACCCGACTGCTGTGAATATATTTCGGCTATTGTCTATATTAATAATTCTAATCCAATTTACATATCATGTATATATCGTGCACCTGGTACAGACATAAAAATATTCACCGACATATTTTCAGATCTGGTCAAGTCAATGAATGATACGCGGTTATTTATATGTGGTGACTGGAATATAGATTTACTTAAACATGAGACTTTTTCCTCTAATTACTAAACCAACAAGAATAACAGAAACAACAGCAACCCTGATAGATAATTGATAGTGGTATCTTGATTAACGATATCACAGATCATTTACCAATTTTTACAACAATTAATCATAATGTTACGCCAAGTACTACACATGAATATATTACTAAAAGATATTTTACTGAGGTTAAAGTGAATGCTTTAAAAAATGACTTTCGTCGCACTGATTGCAACAGTGTATTTATTGAAGAAGATCCAAATAATGCTTACGATGTTTTTCATGGTAATTTTATACACCTATTCAATAAACATTTCCCTCCCTAAGAGATTAAATTGACACAGAAGAGTAATTCAAAACCCTGGTTCACATCTGGCCTAATTAATGCACGTAAAAAGAAGAATAATCTATATCAACAAATATTCTGAGAAATGCTGAGAAACTATATTATAATAATTTATTATTGTTAAAACAAAATTATATTAGAGGTACTTGGAGTATCATCAATGGTCTGATTAAAACAAGAAATTATGGAAATCTGCCAAAAGATTTTATTTAAGATATGAATAAGTTAAAATATGAATGTGAAATGAATGTTAAGATATGAATAAGTTAAAATATGAATGTGAAATGAATGTTAAGATATGAATACGTTAAAATATGAATGTGAAATGAATGTTAAGATATGAATACGTTAAAATATGAATGTGAAATGAATGTTAAGATATGAATAAGTTAAAATATGAATGTGAAAAGAATATGTTAAGCTATGAATACGTTAAAATGTGAATGTGAAATGAATGTGTTAAAATGTTAATGCCCGTGTGCCTTTTCTTCATATTTCTATTTATATATTATACTGTTTTGTAACAGGGGGTTTCTACTTATAAGCTGTGCTTCAGGATTCCCCCTTTCCATTCTTTCATTTTTGCAATGATTATTTATGTATGTTTATGTTTTTTTTGTTGTGAATGGAAATAAAGAAACAAAACAAAACCCAAAAATGTTATTTCTATTTTATAGGTTACAGCATACCAGATATTTTCGGCGATTAGTTGTACTTTTGCTGCTATACAATCATTGCAATATTTCGTACTAATGATTTTAGTTTTTCCTTTCTTCATTGGGGTAAGTACTAAAATAACTAGGCCTATACTACAGTATTTATTACTATTCATGTTGGTTTGGTACATTATTATAAATTCAAAATGAGTATAAATATATATAAATATATAAATAATTGATCTATCCTTTCAGGGTTTTCTATTGAATCTAGCTCAATGTATCACTAGTGGCATAGCGGCAGGTTCGATACAATCATCACTAGGATGCTGTTGGCAAAACATAGGTTCTACGGTATGTCTTTTATTTTAGACATCTTCTTATCTGAATTTTTACAGGTTTAGCTATGAGTATTGCGTTTGTTTGTTTGTTTTTATTGTTTTAATAAAATAACTGCATGGCGTAGGCTGAATTGACTCCACGACGTTTGCGTGTGAACTTCTTTGGCAGTTGCGTTGTTTGCCGTTTTGTACCACAGTACATGCTCCATCTTAACGAGTACAGTTTAGATATTAGACCTTTCTATAATTGCCGATCTTTTCATTCGTCTTTCAACATCCCATTTCCTCTCAGGGCATAGCTTTCTGCATCCCTCATTTTTCTCTTGGGAGCCAACTTTTTCCTTTTCAGTGAGGGTCAATCAATCTTTCTCTTCAACAACCCATTTCATTATATGCCTATCTTTCGTTCATGGCAAAGTTATCCATTGTTGTAGGGCCTATCTTTAGTTTTCTGTATGTTCTCTTATGATTTCTTCTTTTTGTATTCTACAAATCCAGATATTAACTGAATAGATCACAATGACTAATAGCTAACGTATTATTTTGATAAAGTTACGTATCATTACTTTTATTGCAGATAAGTGAAAGTCATGCACTTAATACTGTAGTTCCAATGCCACCCTTAGAGAACAAACCGAACACAGGTAAACAATTACAATACAGAGTGAAGTTGATACAGTTTGCCTATATATTTAATATCATTAATGTAAAGGCACATTTTAGCCGGTTTGGTAATACAGCGGCATTTATATTTTTAGAACTGAACTGTCACTTTGGACTAATTAAACGTAGCATCACGTACATGCACGTACGTTGAAATATGAGTATGGAAAGTTGAAATGAAATTTGCCATCCTATGATGAATAAATTAACGAAAATGAAAGTATTGTATTGATATTTTACATTATAAGGTTTCTATTGATTTCTTTTTGGCAGAGTTGACGAACAACTTCTACCAATCAGACGGTTACCAACCTCAAGGAGTGCAGACCATCATAGACTAGGTGTTTCAATACAAACACCACCAAAAAACGTCGATGCATTTAACATTCACGCTTGATATAAAATCAACTGTAGTAGTTCTGATATATACATATTTTAGGCCTACTGATTATACGCACTATTGCTTATTATTTTGTTATTCTTGAATTAATCCGTAGTAAAATTATAGTGATGTGTAAGTCTATGGATGACGTTTTCTATATTCATTTAAATTTCTAGAAACATTTTGCTGTGATCACATATAGTAATTGGTTAATTTCTATTTCTAAATAAACCTTACTATTTTTTAAGATTACCGTTGTTTGATTTTTGTTTTATATGTATCAACAAATGTAGACCTGAATACAATTACTTAAATTAAATAACTTATTTCATGTTTCATATTTCTACTGCCGGGTAATCTTTGCCAATGAAAACTACAATACAGTGTGTAATTTAATGTGTGCTTTACCTAGAAATTCAATTTATTTAGGCCTACCTCCAAACGTGATAACAGTGAATGTAGGTATATATAGTATAATAAATCTTTGTTAAAGGATGAGAATTTCAAAAGACATATAAAATGCTCTGTATGGACAATCCTTATCCAGGGGACACCCCAATTAAGAAGACACTTTTGGGTCAGGGGTTCCACTGTAATTTCAATCATTGTGTCTTAAGAAAAAAAACTTACCATCATCAGACATATATAAGATCTTTGCTACCCATCAATAATGTACCCACACATTGGAATAGAGAGGGCGCTGTTATATTTGATACCATGGTATCTGGTAAATATTTATGTCGATGCGATCTCGACGTCGGTTTAAAAACAGATTTATAAAATGTTTGATTTAGCATTAATTAATGCAGGTGCGCAGGTTGTTTTAGCAACATCTAGTGATGAAAAGCATCCACCAGAAAATATGCTTGATGGGTAAGCCTAGCACTAGCCTAGCTACTAGCCTACTACTCACTAGCCTACCTGAGGAGGCCTACTATATAAGCTAGGAGTAGGCGGCCTAGCACCAGAATAAGCTAGGCTAGTTATACTTATATTACCTAGTAAGCCTAGCCTAGGCCCCTACTAACTAACTAAACTAGGAATAGGATAGCACTACCATCGAGGAATGATTCCTCCATGCATGGAGTAACTCCATGCTCCATGGTACTACTACCGTCCTGTGATAATATTTTTGAAAAATGACCATCCATCATGGTCCATTCATGACATGTGTGCATGTTAATAAATAAATACTGTAATATTTTTTCGTTGTTTTTGCAGGAGTTTACAGACATTTTATGCAACAACCGGGATGTTTCCTCAGGAATTTGTTATTTCATTTCAATCATTGATGAACATAAACAAAATCAAAATACATTCATTGAATAGTAGGTAGCTCACATTTAGGTTTATTTAAAGGACATTAACATCAATCAAACCATTGATCACAATTTTGTCCTTTGTGGTTAGATTAATATTTCTAAATTAATATGGAATGAAATTTAATCCATTCTACCTAACAACTATCGTTACATTTTAATTACATTAATTGAAGACTATCAATTAAGTAATTAGTAAATTTCCTTAGCAAAAATCTTCCTTAGCACTACATACAGTGTGTTAACTTGTTAATCTGAAGTTACTCCTTACTCTTATTCTGTATCAGCAATTTATTTATACACAAAGGGCGAAACATACTGTTGATAAAGCATAAAACACAACTTCCAAAAGTAGATTCCATTGGTCCAGATGCTTCAAATGTGTTGAAATATCATGGCACAGTATCACAGTCGCCAAACAAACTAAACTAACACTAAATTGTTGTCTTTGTTTTTCAATAGTAAAAGATGTTATTGTTTCAAGAAGTGTGCAAAATGATAAGACAGACTTTGAGTTGTTAACAGAAAAGGCTTTTACAAAGTCCGAAGGAACTCTACAAAATGAAGAATTTAGTGTAAGTATAAACAAACAAAATGATTATTGATATAAATAATGAAATATTACAGTAAAATCTCTTAACCCTTGACATTGCTTTTAAGCGTATTTTCCACTGCGCAAATTTATTTGATTTTTCCTAATTAAAAGCGAAGACTAATGCACACGCATATTAATATTATCATCTAGTTTTTGTGACTTGAACAATCAGAACTCTAGGATGTTTGAATATAGTATATTTGTTGATAAAAAAATAGTTCATTTTTGCCTCTAGTGCTACCCCTGAATCTGCCCCTGTTATTATTTCAGTCAAATTAAATTTCCACTGTTTTTATAATGTAAATTTCTATGTAAATTCTGATTTCAATACATTGACAATATTTGAAACAACAGTGCTTACACATATGAAAAAGGTTTCAGAAAAAAAAATTAATTTTGAGTGTAATTCTTACTTGTTATTTGTCTTGCTAAGCTTGGTTCGCACTATGTTAGCATACTGCAAGTAATTTGACCAATCACGACATGATCATCCAAACTGTCGCTTGTGATTGGTCAACTCAGTTGCGTTGTATATACTCCCTTCTATTGGGTCCATCCAAGTGAGAACCAAGCTTTATGCTCTGTCTACACTATCAAACTAGTTTGACAAAAAAAGTGTAATGTGCCAAATATGGTAGTGATATGCCCAAACATGGTAGTGATATGGCATCATCATGTCCATATATGAGCACATAACATTTTGTTGTCGCATACAGTTTAATAGTGTAGAAAGAGCTTTAGAATTTACCTCAAATCTTTTATATAGTGCCTACATATTCTTGCAGTATAGAGTATTTAATAAAGAGATTTCAGAAATTGTTGTTTTTTTTTAATAGTTTGAAGCAACCACAGCGCACCATCTAAAGTTTGTTATAAAGTCAGGGTATGATTTGTTTACATCAATCTACCGTGTGCATGTTGATGGAAATGCCATTCATCAGTAAAGCAATCTGGCCTGCACAACTCGCAAAACAGTAATTGAAAACAAAAATATTGATATTTGTTACACATTTAGGAGTACTAAAGCTTGTAAGAAGAAGGCTTAGATTTGAACCCAGGATCCTGTGATTAGTAGACAAGCATTTATCACCACTTTTTTTTTTTTTTTTTTTTAAATGTTCATATTTATAATAATAATAATATCCTGGATTTATATAGCGCCTAATCTTGTGAAACCTCTAAGCGCTGAACATTATTAACCGCAGTCATTTTTTTGGATCAAACACATACTCCCATATAATAATGCAGCTAGTAATCAGCGCAAAGTTGTGTGTTGATCTAACCATGGAGGGAATATACAGGTATAAGATATTTCCTCCATGATCTAACCGGGTTCCCATTTATACACCTGGGTGGAGAGAGGCAAACGTAAGTAAACTATCTTGCCTAAGGATACAAGCAATGCGGCGAGAGTTGGATTCGAACCTTGATTTCACTATCAGTAGTCGAATGTCAAACACACTACGCCACATGCTCTATATCCTCCAGTGAATTACAGGATGGATACGCTTATAAACTAAACTTGGTTCCTACAATAATGGAACGCAAATGGAAATGCAAGTGAGTTGACCAACCACAAGTGACTTTTCTGATAATCCGTCATGTCCTGATTGGTCACCAATGAAAAATAACTAGGAGTGAGAATAGGCTAAAGCCCAAATAGATTCTGCACTCACTCCATACAATACAAACTGTTCAAGCAAAACCTTATACAGTACAAGAAAATTAAACAATTGTGTCCAAATGGGAACCAAGATTTAGTTTCATTCAGGATTGAACCCTGGCACTAGGTCAGGATTGAATCCTGGCACTAGGTCAGGATTGAATCCTGGCACTAGGTCAGGATTGAACCCTGGCACTAGGTCAGGATTGAACCCTGGCACTAGGTCAGGATTGAACCCTGGCACTAGGTCAGGATTGAACCCTGGCAGTAGGTCAGGATTGAACCCTGGCACTAGGTCAGGATTGAACCCTGGCACTAGGTCAGGATTGAACCCTGGCACTAGGTCAGGATTGAACCCTGGCACTAGGTCAGGATTTAACCATAGAGCCTAAGATTGGATAACAACCAGTAAGCTACTATAACTATTTATATGAGATTTATATTTAAAACCATACCTTAAAAAAGTTGGGAATATGCAAGATGATCTTGGTTTGTTATTGTTTTTAATTGGTTGTTATATATTCTGTTTCCATGATTTAAGTATTTAATTTATATCATATATAGAACTACTGAATTTGTATAGTACAACCATTCAATTATGTAGGCCTAGACACATGGAGAACTGTACATTATTTATTTAAGAGAAATTGACAATGTTTTGTATTTGTTCGCTAAGTTTAAATGCTAGTCATTGTGATGTGTTAATATTATTGATTAGTAGTGTTATGGCATATTGTCTGATTTGTATTACGAACGTTTGTTTTACAACACACCAATTCAATATTGTAATAAATCACCAGTGAACATATGTTGGCATATGCTCCTAATTTCATGTATTGTCCGGTATTATGGGAGAGAATTACTATTAAAGAGAGCAATAAAATTGAACCATTCCATGAGACTTGGAAAGATTAGCAAATTAAAAGTTATACATTCAAACACCGGATTGCATTATTTGTTTTCCTATTAGGTTAAGGCAGAAACTATAGAGGACGTGCATATATCATGAAATAATGCTACCGGCTTTACTTCAATAGCTATTAAAATATAGATACCAACATCCTCAAAATAATGTATTAAAGCATTGTATAAATACTAAAATTCTATCTAATAAAATTTGGTTTTTCGTCAGCAAAATCCAATAAAATTTCAATAAAATAAATGTGTTGCTGGTTTAGACTGGGCGCATCATAAAGAGTCGAAAGAAGTGTCAAAGATCTGTCTACACTATCAAACTTTATGTGACAAAAAAATGTGTTATGCCCATAATTATATGGAAATGATGATGTCATATCACTACCATATTTAAGCATATCACTGCCATATTTGGGCACATCACACGTTTGATAGTGTAGACAGAGCTTTACTCTCCGATAGGTGTTAATATTTAGCACGAAATACGTTGATTATCGAAACGGTGACACTTGTAATAATTGATAATTTCTAAACAAATATGTTGGTGTTTGATTTATCATTATCCATAATCATAAGACCGTGAATGAGAGGTGTAAATTTTGCAAACAAAATATAACGAGTCAATATCGACGGTGCAGATTTTGAACATTTTGTGACAAGTTTTTCCAGACTGCAACCATGGAGTCAAGGTTTGTTAATGCTCTCCTTCTCCTGACAGTATTTACCTTCGTTCACTTAATCAATTCGGAAGACTTTCATTTACCTAGACTAAATCCAGTATCTGTAAGTAACTTTAAATTTAATTTATTTGTAATGATTATTTATTACGTTTATGTAATGGAATACATTCCTCATGTTTATGGAATGTAGAATTTCTTATTTTAATGATTTTTTAAGAAAATCGGTGTAGACGATTATAGACAACGTCTTATATAATTCAAAGATGCTCTCCAGGTGGAATGCCATCCTGAGAAGAGTAGTTAGTAATTAGTACAGTTTTTTTAATTAAAAAAAATTAATTTATAGGTAATTTTACTTTCTATGGAGCAGAGATTCCGAAATTTAAGATTGAATGAATGAATTACCTGATTTTGTTTATTATACTTTTCAAGGTGTATTTACAGTATTTATTTATCAAAGCCCTGAAAAAATACCGAGTACTTTTATGTAAACAATACATTTTAGATCATTAATTATATTTTAATTACAATTTTAGATTGGGCATGAGCAAACAATGCACTTGGAATCCGGAAGAACATTGACAATAAAGACATTGGCCGTAAATCCTCCAATATTTGGTTAGAACGTAACTCCATACTTGATTCAATAGGCGTATTTAAGTACCATACTGGCAACATGCGTCAACTTAGGCCTATAACGATAGGCTTACAAAAAATAATAAACCTCTGTCTGCAAAATTGCATATTTCTAGATAGAAATATATTAAATGACCAAAGTCAAGGCGAAATAAGCGTGTGAACATTTTTTTTTAAATTCACGAATGAACAGTATGCATATTAGTTATTAATATACCAACAGCACATTTTTCGTAATTATTTATCATTTGTTTACACAATGTTATCTATTTTAGAGATTGAAGACTATCTTACCAACATTGAATGTGATCATATCATATACTTAGCGATGGCGAGTTCAAAATGGACGGAAAGTACAATTAAAGGCAAAGTGGACAAAGACAAGGAAATTCGCAAGTTCAATTTTACAAAAGGTGACAAAAATAATGATAACTTTTTAGATCCTTTGGAACTGTGGAATGTTATGCCTCGTTTGCAGAATTCATTGATAACTATCGAGGATATTCCAGAATTTGTTCAATTATATAATTATGACGTAGATGGAGATGAGAAGTTGACAAATGAAGAGTTTGATCGAATTGACATTAACCTAGCGTTTCAATGGATTGAAAACAAAATGAAAAAGGACAAAAAAAATGTGGTCAGACTAAGCAAACAAGTGTGGCTAAAGCACGATTCAGACGAGGTTTTACGGTCATTGAAAACCAGGTAAGGTAAACCTAAATAAATGGAAAAAACATGAGAAATTTAACAAATGGAAAATTGGTCTCAATGGTTACTTGTGTTGCAGCCACCTTGTTATGAGTGTGTACCATTAGACTAAATACTCACTCAACTGGTCGCTTTACTAGTTTTGTAGCCACCTTTTTATGAGTGTGTGTCCTTAGACTAAATACTCACTCAACTGGTCGCTTTACTAGTTTTGTAGCCACCTTTTTATGAGTGTGTGTCCTTAGACTAAACACTTACTCAAATGGTCGCTTTACTAGTTTTGTAGCCACCTTTTTATGAGTATGTCCTTAAACTAAATTTCTTACTCAAATAGTCGCTTTACTAGTTTTGTGGCCACCTTGTTATGAGTGTGTGTCCTTAGACTAAATACTCAAATGGTCGCTTTACTAGTTTTGTAGCCACCTTGTTATGAGTGTGTGTCCTTAGACTAAATACTCACTCAAATGGTCTTTTTACTTGTTTCAACAGAGTTGTATCATTAACTAGACTGCCTAAAGGTGTGGTTGACTCAAGTGAACAATTACAAGTAAGTTATATTTCGTATTAATATTTTGGATTCTTTTCACGTGTATTGAAAAGGTTGCCTTATTTACAATTTTAATTTTGAAATAGGTTGCACAGTACGATATCGGTGGACACTATCATGGTCATTTTGATACTCTAAAATTGGACAAACGACAGTGCCTACATTCAAGGGAACTAGACGGTATAAAATTAACTGAGCCGTATGATGCTGTTAAGTATCGACTTTGTAGGCAAGTACAGTTGTGGCAATTCAGTAGAATTACGTCAGAGTAGAGAGACAAATTACAAATTCAAAATATTTGACCAAATTAAAGTAGATGAGCATGTATTTACATATTACAGTATCTAGTTTGAGGGATTATTTTGGTTAATGCTTCTTCTGTATGAGATAGGCCTATAATGAGAAGTTGAAAAAAGTTCACTTCAAAAAGTGGTATGCGTGAGTCGAAAGTGTAACTATGATGTCTTTAAACATAAACTTTATTTTATCGATGTGAGAATATATTTATGAATATAAGTTATTATTTTTATTAAAGATATGCTACACTAATGTATTACCTGAATGACGTTGATGAAGGCGGCGAGACAGCATTTCCAGTTGCTGACAATGCAACCGTTTCTGAAAAGGTAATTTTTGTTACTGTCTGGTATGAAAGATTTTGAATAAGATTTATTCTCACTCCATTTTATGCGTTTTTTGGCCATTTTTTGAAAAATCCCTGTACTATATGTTGTGCGACGTAGGATTCTCACTCATTCTTCTTGGTGTTCTTGGAGCTTGGGTTCCATTTGAAATCAGACTCTGACTCTTATGGAATCCCCTGCGTATAGTATCTGCCCATGCCTTTCCTCTGGCCACTGGACGAGAGAAGCCCTTGATCAATGATAAGACCGATCACGGTGCTTTAAATAGTCCTAACTTAGTTTCATCCATCATTCAGATATTAGGTTTCATTCAACACATATGTGTTATTTTATTGATTATTATCGTACGTGTTTACATTATTATTTTATGTATTTGTAATATGTGTGGAGAATATTTATTGAATATTTTATTGAATATTGAATAAACAAATTGAATTGAAAAAAAATGTCAGCAAAAAAAATGTAAAACTAATTGACATTGTTGTTCGCGACAGACGTCGGCCATAAACATAAAAAAATAACCAATTTTCTATATGTCTTGTATTTTTGTATTTTTATAAATAATTTTACAACAGGTTATACGTGCTGGAGGGAATATTGGTGATTTAAGTAACCATTGTAAGGACGCCAACTTGGTAGTAAAACCCAAAAAAGGCAAGGCTGTTTTGTGGTATAATCATCTACACAATAAGGATGGTAAGAAAATATGATGTAAAATACCGTAGAACAATTTACAATAGTAATAGTAGGCCTACGAAGAATAAGATTTTTTTAGGTGCTGGAATTAATGACACGATGAAAAACACTTAAGCGTGGTTCCCACTAGAATGCAACGCAGCGACGTATTGGCGCAAAGTGCTGTATTGCGTAATCACAAGTGGGAATCGACGACGCAACAGTGCTGCAAAACTCGCAGATTTGATTTCACGCAGGCGGGGGAAAACACAATTATTGGAAGGGCATTTTCTTACGTTGCGTAGGTTGAGTTACGTTGCGTCGCTAGTGAGAACCAACCTTTCGGCTTGGTTTTCACTAGCGACGCAACGTAACGCAACCTACGAAACGTAAGTCCAGTGGATTAGAATGATATCTTTTTAAAATTAATACTACCTGGATGAATGAGAATATTCATATCCGCACTACTGATTTATTAACAAACCTAACCTAATTTTTAAATTCATATGGTAAGGTTGGGTTGGTGACAAAGATCCTTATTCTTACCACGGTGGATGTGACATTGTCAAAGGCGTGAAATGGATAGCCAATCACTGGATCACTGTGGATACAGACCAACAACGACACATTCGTTTTATGAACCTTCGGGAGAAACGCAGAGGTGTTGAAAGAGCAAAACAAGAGTACAATCAAAAACAAGAAGAGCAGGCGATGAAACAACAAGTATCTTCACAAGACACGCAACCACAGCAACAAAAGCTACAGAAGAAACAACATCAACATCTGCGCAAAAATCACAAAAATCAACATCTTCCTCAATCTGAATTAATAGGCCTAGAAGATAAATCATACATCAGAAATGAACTATGAAAATAAAATATTATTATAATAACCATATGAATAATATAGGCCTAACCATGACCATATTTTGTACCACAAACTAGTTTCAAAATATGTTATTAATTTGTGTAAAGAAACGAATTTCTACGAGGATATTATTATATTGAATAATAATTAAAAACCATCAGGACACAATTAATTACTAGACCTAATAGACTGAAATATGGACAATACAAAATATGTAAACATCACGTTTCAAAATTAGTTTTTTTAGATACAGCATAAATCTGATTTAGGACAGTGACACATTTGGTCTACTGTAACAAACATGGCTCTTTATACCACTGGCACGCCAAAGAGCCTCAAGGCTAAATATACATTTGGTATCTCACTAATAACTTTAAAATAGAATCGACTCTCCAAAACCAGACTTTTATTACCGGATAGGTGGATTTGCCGGCCAATCCCAAATTCTTTTTACCATTAAAAACACATTCAGGCCACAGACTTTTCATAAAACCAAACTTACTGCATTAGCCAAGCAAGGGTGTCCGGTATTGACCGAGAGTTGACATGTACAACAATTATGATTAGATAATAAAAGTACTATTATATTACAACTTGGTTGACGAATGGTGAACGCGTACATGTTCGGAGTTATAAACATTTGTAAATAAAATGAGTACATATATATATATAAAATAACCCACATCTTAAATACCTTAATTGGCAATCAATTTAACTTACACACATGCTCATCGATATGTATATATTATGTACATATAAATCCAAAGCCAAAATATGAAAAAATGACAATGCTGTCAATGGAGATACAAAAAAAGCGAAAAGCTAAATCAAAACGATAATATAAAACAGCCAGAACAGTTAGCAGAGCTTTCGGGCAACACTAGCCTTTCATCAGTGCAAGTGAAGTTACTTGGACAAGATAGATAGATATTTATACATAGATTATGTATATATAGCCTATGTATATATTTACATCACCGTTAACATATTTGTTTGTTTGTTGTCTAAATCGAGTGACGAACGAAAAGACGAACAAACGAATGAATAAACATTCATATTGTATTGAATCAACTATAGTGCAAACTACTTGTTTGATTATGATGCTTTATTATTATCATGTCGTAATACCCGCTACTACACGCCGTAAAAATGCGTTATTGTTGTGATTATTGAAAAAACGCCATATGGTTTTATCTCACGTCGCATATTGATATTGACAAAATAAATTAACTAAAGGTGCTGCAACGAACATAATTTGTAGGCATCTACAGTGGCAACCACTTTCGAAAGGTTTAACACACCCGTTATGGAACTCTTGCTATTTCTGATCATTTTATCGTCTGGTGTAAGTCAAACTATTCCTGATATTACGACGAATGATATTAATACCGATGATTTAAAGTTAGCAAGATTAGATCCAGTAGCTGTAAGTATTATTTAGTGTTTTCTGATACTTTTATTTTTTCCTACTCTGGTTGACAGTAATGGTTCGTCGCTTTCCGACGAGGAACATTTCAGTACCGTACAGTTTTAAAATCTGTTTTACCATTGTATTTGTGCTTGGATGTATAATTATTACCGTTTTTAAATGCTTTTATTTATTTATTTATTCTTTATACTGGGTTGCCTCTTCAGTCTAAGACTGTTCTCCCAGTAATTCAGTTTCGGCTGCGACAGTGAATAAAAAACTTGAAACTTGAACTTGAAGGAACAACATTTTTATAAATATAATGGACAAACCAAGTAACCATAACCATTCTGGTTATGTTGAATGAAAATGAAATCTGCATAATATAGGCTTTAAAGTTAGTAGGATAATGTAGATTTGTAATAACCTCCAACTTTCAATGTTGCAGTGAGTCTATGTTATTTTGTAAGACTATGATTAGGAGCTGATATGTTTTAAAACGTCTTTGTTTAAAAAAAAAATATTATTCATTATTGTATATTGACATGCTAGTTGAGTAGTACCAGGGCCACAGTCAGTTGCAGAGGTGCTGCAATTTAATTCAACTTATCAGGGTCTAGAAAGAACGGTGCTTGCCTGAACATATAGTATTACTTTAGGCCTACTTTTTCATCATCGTTTTTGTATTTCACATCTGTTAATGGGTTTCATACAATATTTAAACATTTGTGAAATCTTATGAAAAATCCCTACATCGTCTGTATCCACACCATGGCCCCCATCAGCGGGGTCCCCTGAAACCGAAGTTTGCAATGACTATTATTAATGGCAATCCCTTCGGTTTGTTGACCATCTCAAACCGATCTAGCATAACCTGCCCCAAAGGTAGGTAAAATGTATCCAAAATACTGCAGTAACACCTCTCTGTTATTGTTAATAAACAATATCATTCAAATTAATCAATTACGTGTACGTGTCCACTTTCATCATATGAGACAATGTAAACAGTCAACAGATTTAACTGTTCTCAATCAATCGTTCAACAATATATGCCAACGAGACATAATTATAACTTGGTAACTATGACTTGTTTTATACAATGGTGTAATGGAATAAAATGTGTAGTATCAATTATCTTACAAATAACATCATGGGTGGCTATATTTAGTGTGTAATTTTCCAGCCATTTTAAAATCCAAAATGGCCGCTTTCCCTTGGCCAAATTGTTATTCTATGTTTTTGATACCCTAATGGATGATGAATGTGCCAAATTTCAGAATGTTCTCACAATTTGAAGGGTTGGTTCACTTAGCAGGCCTACTATTAATAAAACACCACACAGTCATTACAGATAAATGAATATGTAAATGGTCTCAAATCCATATCCTAAACTAAATAAAGATGTATTTTACATAAATGCTGTATGTATTATATTCCGAACCTTTTAGTGGAAAGTATTTGGCCATCTTCGTGATTAAAGTATCAAAGGTTATTTTGCATTTGGGTAAAGTAAAGTTTGGCTGAAAATTCGCCATATTGGTAACTGTTTTATTCCTGTAACACCGGTGGTCTAAAAAGTTATTTTGCAAATTTGTTTTACTATTTCTGCAAAATCAAATATTTTTTTATAGGTTGGCCATGAGCAGACACTACAACTGAAAACTGGTAAAACGGTAACTATAAAGACGGCGGCCGTACATCCTCCACTTTTTGGTATGTAACGCTGTCACTGGCCAAACTTTATTGCTACATGTCTTATCTATAATCCCTTTCCTGCCATTGATATTATTAGCCTATAATTGGGGTTTCTTCATGTCTGCGTGTTTCTATAGCTTTACTTGAGATGGGAGCCGACTGGGAAGATGAAACTCAATGCTAACTTTAGTTCTAACCCTGGTTAGCGACGAGGGCATATTTCCCATGCATCGGTTTTGGTGCTGTCATAAACCTCCATCTTCTCTCTGCTTTTCATTGATCTTCTTTTTCACTTGTCTTCACAGCGCTTTGCAATGATTCATAACCATAACTATAGATTGTACATAATCTCACCCGCGCATGATCATAATAAAGTTGACTTGATTATGATAAGGCTTACAATAATATAGTCTACGTTTACTTTTATTAGAGATAGAAAACTTTCTTGATGATAGTGAATGTGAACATATAAAAAGCATTGCCGAGAAGAAGAAGAAATGGAAAGAAAGCGTCACTCTACCAAAAGACAGTTTTCGAACTGGTAAACAAGAGGGAACTCATAAATTGATTGATTTCCAAACAGCCGACAAGAACAAAGATAATTTTGTCGATTTCTTAGAGTTTTGGTATGCAAGACCTCCTGTTCAGAACGCCATGATAACTATCGAGGATATTCCAGAATTTGTTCAATTATATAATTATGACGTAGATGGCGATGAGAAGTTGACAAAGGAAGAGTTTGATAAAATTGACGTTAAGTTAATGTATGAATGGACGTATAAAAAGATGGAGCTGGATATGAAAAAACAAGGAAGGATTAGCAATCAAGTCTGGGTTACACATGAATCTGATCAGTTCTTAATTGAATTAAAAGAAAGGTAGGCCTAATTCATTAAAACATATCATGGAACTTTGAGGCCTATGATGGAACACTGAAAGAAAACAAGATACAACACCAGATATAAGACACTTCCTTAAAGGACAACTTTACCGAGAACCATATTTATAACAGTGAAAACTTAAGAGGTAGCACACTTGATAGCAATTTACGGCGAGCGCGCACGGCGATATCGTAAATCTCGCAATTGTTATGAAATCATATGTACATCCCTAACGTTGTCAAAATATGGTTATCAGTAAAGTTGTCCTTTAAGACATCCACCACCCAAATAAGGAAATAATTTCCATATAACAATATCTCCATATAATGTTGTTTTATCTAGAGTGGCTTTATTAACAGGCTTGCCACTGCGGCTAATCAACGCAGCTGAACCGATGCAGGTATTTATTGACACTTTGATATAGAACTTTCGATATGCGACGAGAGGAATAATTAGGACTTAAGCTTGGTTCCCACTAGGATGCAACGCAAGGACGTAGACGCAACGCAAGCGAGTTGACCATCACACGCGACTGTTCGAATAATCCATCGCTTGAGATTGGTCAAACCACTTTACGTTGCGTTACGTCCTTGCGTTGCGTACCAGTGAGAACCAAGCTTTAATAATTAAGCGTTACGTCATTTATCTATTAGTCGTCGTCCGCTCTGAAAACTTGATTTCGAAAAAGTTTAAGATGTGAAAGACTGTAAACAATAACAAGTTCGTCACATGGACCTAAGAAGCAATCAAATTTCCACACAAGTATGCGAATGGCTCCATTATAAAGTCCTGGTCATCTAAAATCAAAGGTTTCCTATACAAAATCAGTAGTTCTCTATTTTGTACATATTAATTCAAACATCCCTTTTTTTGGGATCTCTGTATACAAGTCAATAAATATAGGCCTTATAAATATCTATAACCTGTTTATTTATATATGAATATACACACATACCTATATTCTACAATCATTTTTTATACTGAAGAATTAATTAATGAAACTTATGACAGATTCAATATATTCTCCAATGAAATGAATTATTGTTGACTCATAATATTTATGAAAAATTATCGTATAAATTATCGAATTCATACAGGTTGTACATTATGGCGTTGGTGGGCATTATCATGCTCATTTTGATTCCGAGACTATCAATAAAGATCGGAGTTGCATACATACACGGCAGATTGATGGTGTAGAAGGGCATGTTGCACTCGACTACAAAAAATATCGACTATGCAGGTATGACAAAAGGAGTTGATAGTAAATAGGCGCGGCCTCCATCCTTTTCGCTTTCGCCGATCTTTGCGTTGAAATACTATACATACATCCCAATTAAATACATACTCAATATTATTTGATATGAATAAAATGTAATTTTTAAACTTGGCTTCCTCCAAGTCTGTAGTTATTGTCTTTCAACATTTTTATTTTTTTCTGAAAATGAGTATTATATTATACGTATGTCACGCCATATGTGCCAAAATATTTGTCTTTACTAATTACCGGTTTCAACCTAGTCTATTTTTAAACGTACAGATGGAAGCAGTTCTACCAAGAATGAAACGAATTACAACTTTTGCAGCTTTTGTTTCTTATTCACCGTTTTACTAATTAACAATTATACTAATTATTAATTTGATGTACAATATTGCTTGTGTATTATACTAACAATAATGTAATCTATTTTGTCAGGTATGCAACGCTAATGTATTACCTAGCTGACGTCGATGAAGGAGGCGAGACTGCATTTCCAATTGCCGATAATGCAACCACTTCTGAAGAAGTAAGATAGTATTACACACATTATGAGTACATTGTAAATTAAACATTGTATAATTATACCGTACAGTACACGTCGACTATTAAACGCATGCAATATCTGTATTTTAGTCTTTCGACAATAAAAACTTTAGGCCTATAAATTACGAATAATATAATCGGAATATTATCATTAATTAACACAATTACAGCCGGTATAACTTTTGATGATTTTAAAGTTGTATTGTTTCTTTTAAAAGACATGATGTTCTTAAAACCCCCCACTTGACAAGAATCTCACTGTCCTAAACAACCCGTTTGCTTTACGTCCCAATATTTTGCCCTGTTATTAAAATGAGGAATTATACTCTATATATACACTTTTGATGATGTTTAAGTTGTATTGTTGTGTCTTTTGAAAGACTGGTGTTCTTAAAACACTCTCCACCCCACTTGACATAAATCTCACTTTCCTAACAACCCGTTTGTTTTACGTCCCAATATTTTGCCATGTTAAAGAGAAATTATACTCTATATATACACTATAGGTTCTATTTGCCGGAGGATATCTCGGGGATTTGAGCAACCACTGTAAAGACGCCAACTTGGTAGTAAAACCCAAGAAGGGCAAGGCTGTATTGTGGTATAACCACATACTTAATGAAGACGGTAGGTAGTAGCAACAACATTCATTATTTTGATAACACAATTTTATATTCCCTTTTTCATATTTTAATATTTAATATAGTTAACGTCCTTCCACAATCCAACCTATCAGTGTTAGGTTAGTGCAAATTGGTATTTTAGGATATTGTAGATTGGTTTTGTGGAAGTTGCTTATATTGTTAATGTCTTGGTGAAATTGTTTCTCTTTTTGTTTTTTATTGTTGATTTGTATATGGATATACTATCTGAAATAAAGAAAATGTATGAATTAATTAATTAATATAATATATGAATTGATATGTGCTGTACATTTATTTTGTTGTAGGATGGATTGGTGACAAAGATGTCTATTCATTTCATGGAGGTTGTGACATAATAAAGGGCGTTAAATGGATAGCCAATCACTGGCTCACAGTTGATACAGAAAAAGAACGACAAATTCGTTATATGGAGTTCTGGGAGAAATCCTACGGAGGGGCACAGCCGCCAGTAGAGCAGCAACAGGCAGGGCAACAACAGCAAGAGCGAGATGAACAGCAGCAAGAACAAGAACAACAGCCAGAACTACCAGGAACTGACACTCTGTTGCCCCACGAGGAGCTTTAAGACAAAAAGGCGATATTAAAACTACACTCGCCTCATTCAAAGATGAACTCTAGGCTGTCAGTACAACGTTACGACAACGAGTTAAATGCATTCATACTTTACCCCCAACAATGTAAACAAGTATGCATACTGATCCATCTATACCAGCAGCGAACAATATGAATACTTCCCGTATTTTGTACTGTTTAGCATTACGTAACCATTAATTAATATACATACGAATAAACACACAGCGCCATCACAGTAGCACCAATATCACTATAACATTTAAATTATACTTTTATAATTGTTTGTTGATTCTCACTATAAATTGTCTAACTAACTAATATTAATGAATGGGATGTTGTTTTTATTGTTGTTGTTTTTTTGTTTATTATATTTCATGATGAGATTGGTGTTGTATTGTGTTTATCTTTATCAATGTTAACAGAAATAATACATTTAACATGATAAACAATATCTGCTGGCTAAGAAAACTATTGTGAAATTAGTAGACCTAAAAAACCCGTAATAAACTTCCATTTTAACCATATGTGTCTCAGTATATTTAAGCCTTAAGCAAGAAAATTCTTTGCAGACGGCGAGAAAAATCGTATATCAGGGAAGAGTGAAATTCATTTCACTTTTTCCTGATAATGTTAATAGAAACTGTGTTTTATAATGTATTCATGACGTAATAATTCTTATAAATTAATCATGCATAACGAAGAGTAACTAACGCCATCATACTACAAACGCCGTAGAAGGCAGTATAAAGATTACATTCCAGGTCACGTCGACACTTGCAGCTGATAAATACAATATAATAAAAGTGACTATTCCTTTGTGCAGTTTTATTCAAGAGAACGGAAGCATTAGGAAACAGTTTACATGCGGAATTCACTTGTAATGGTGGTAATAAACCGGTTATTTTAAAGAAACAAAATAAATGTATAAAAAACAGGTCAAAAAATACTTTTTATCACTATGCTGATTAACAACACCTTTGTTTATGGGAAATGACTGTTTTATCAAAGTACTATTTACTTATATTGTTCTTATGTAAAAGGGGCCTACAAAACAACGAAGCTACAGCTTTTTTATGCAGGATCCTTGTTATCAGTTGTATTGCAATTATGATGTAAGTGATGACTAAATAAATGTGGAATAAAGTAAAGTCAAAGTAAAGGTAGCTTTTAGTTTACTACGGCTAAAAAATGGGTATTTGGAAACTCGGACTGGGTATGCGCACAACCCAACGCACGTCTGGGAAAAGAGAGTCTATGAAAACTTGCTGATAAATATTGAGATGTAAACGGTAGTTATCGTGAGATGACCGGCGTTTTTTATAATTTTGTTTTAAATTACTACTAGTAGTATGTAAACACGTTGAAACAAGTTCCGTGATCTGCACAGACGTGTAGTCTATAAACAAACGTTTGTGTTAATAAAATAAATTTTCAACCCGATTATTTTGCGTTATCATGTCTAACGACAATAAACAGCACCTTTACTACAACCTTTCTCTTATAAATTACGGTTTATGGCTCCTCCTGATACCGAGAATCACCAAAAAATAAATAAATAAAGTTCTCTATCAAATTCAAGCAACGGCTTATTTATTTAGTACGCGAATAAGCCTCTTTTTACATCATAACAAACAGGTGGTTCTTCCACGTAGTTGACTCAATAAAACATTTACGAATATTGAACACATCGACATATGTTCAGCAAGTATTCAGTTGTAAAATCCCGTACAAACGTCAATAACAGTCTTTACAATATTAGTTTTTCTAAAATGTTAGCCATGCATTTGCTACTTTTGTCCCTACTGCTACCTTTTGTCTCAAGTCAAATTGACACGGAATATTTTAGTAACGAAAAGACAGGAGAAGATCTGAAATTAACAATTATAGATCCTATAGCGGTAAGTAGAAGGGTTTTTTTTATTTATAGGCCTAGTTCGTTGGCTCTTTCATTTACGCGAATGTTCGTTCGCACAAAACCATAACGTTTCTACACCTGTGATATGAACAATACGAGCTAAATATTTATTAAACTATGGCCCTGTGTTTGATATTTGTGGTTCTGGTCATGAACAAACGAACAAAGAAACAAACTTGCATGCATAGAGTGCTTTTCATGGTATAGGCCTACATTATAGAAATACCGCTATTTTACTTTCTAGGTGGGTCATGAACGAACATTCTACCTTGATACTGGTGGTAGATCATTGAATTTAAAAACGTTTACCCGCCAAACAAACAAACAAACAAACTTGCTTGCATAGAGTGCTTTTCATGAAATAGGCCTACGTTATAGAAATACCGCTATTTTACTTTCTAGGTGGGTCATGAACGAACATTCTACCTTGATACCGGTAGATCATTACATTTAAAAACGTTAGCTGTGCACCCACCTATATTTGGTAAGAGTGATTATTATTATTATATTGTTGTAGAACATTAAATTGGTAGATTGAATAATAAATATAAAGTTTGTTTTTACTATATTTGTTGGTATTCTAATATTTCATTTAATATCTGTTTATGTTTACTATTATGATTTGCATAAAAAGAAATACAGAAAAATAGAGGACTACAGCTGTATAAAAAACCCTTTATGGACGTCACATTTTAGGCTAGCCCAAACCAAACCAGCTGGCGTCATAACCATTGCAAGATAATATAGGCCTAACTAATTTGATAGGCTTCTATTGCCAAGTGATATACTGGAAATTAATTCAGTAAACATTTTACAATTAAGAGCCCGGAACATTTAACTTGATAATCAAACATCATACCATTATACTACTGGGGTGTTCATGGTATGGTTAAAATGGATAACTAATTCATGTTGTTTTATTGACAGCGATAGACGATTTCCTTACCGAAGCCGAATGTGACTATATCATAAATCTAGCAGTTAATACCCCAAACTGGAAAGAAAGTGCAACAATACCTAATGATGAGTTTACACTGGGTGCAAAGGAAGGTGAACATCAATTCGATTTTAAAACAGCTGACACAAATCATGATGATTTAGTTGATTTCATGGAACTTTGGGTCGAAATGCCCCCTATACAAAACTGCATGATAACAATAGAAGATATTCCTGAATTTGTTCAATTACATAATTATGACGTCGATGGAGATGAGACATTGACAAAAGACGAGTTTGATCAAATTGACGTAAAGTTAGCATATGAATGGATGATAAAGAAAGGAGAAAATAATCACCGAAATGTAGTTAGAAAAAGCAAACAAGTTTGGCTTCATCCCGAGACGGACACAGTGTTAAGCTTGCTGACAGAAAGGTACCTAATTTATATAGAAATACCATAGCTAGGTCCATAGTTTGGCTTCAACAACCCGAGACGGACACAGTGTTAAGCTTACTGAGAGAAAGGTACCTAATTTATATAGACGTACCATAGCTAGGTCCATAGTTTGGGCATCCTGAATTTCCAAAAAGTACAATGCAAAAGATATATCTTAAGGTCAGCACTTCATTTTACGAATTTTAGGCCCTCGCCGAATACCCGCCCTCCACCCTGGGCCCTAAACCAGAATCAATAATCCTCCTGAGTACACACAACATTATTATAATACTACACAAACTAATTATAAAATAACCCACTCCATTTTTTGGACCAGGTTATACGACTTTGGAAAATTAATGATAACAACTTTAACAGTTTAAGATTAATAATGAAAAGAATGATGATGAAACACATTTCTAATTATTTTGTTCTTATTCTCTTTGAAATAATGGATGAAACATGATTTCTTGTTTTGTTTGTTTGCCAGGATTACTTCTGTGACTGGTATCGCAAAGAGGATAATTGATTCAAGTGAAGAGTTTCAAGTAAGAATACTGTATTTTCATCATCAAATCCCTTTTTTGAGGACTAGATGCATGCTTGTTGAGATAAATCCTATATAAGCACCCGATTCTGAGCTGTCACTAGACTCTATGTGGAAGACTATTGCCAGTCTTGAGTATCAATATAATATATTGTTAAAAAAAATTACACAAAAGAGTAATAGAATCAAATTAAGACATTCAGATTTGCATAGTGTTTGCACAGGGTAAATTTCAACAAATTCAGTCCTTCTGTAATATAGACCAAGATAGAAACTTGTTCATTAACATGATACCATGAAATAGCCCTCTTCTCGACCATACTAAAATTATTATTTACTTTATAGATTGTTCATTACGAAATCGGAGGGCACTATCATGCGCACTATGATTCTACTCTTGTTGATAAGCGTTCGTGTATACACACGCGTGAAGTTGATGGAATAGATCACGATCAACCAGACGACTTTACAAAGTATCGCATTTGCAGGTATATTCTTAAGCTCTGTCTACACTATCAAACTTTATGTGCCATACACACTACCGTATTTGGGTATATCTCTACGATATCTGGGCACATTGTTATGTCAAACTAGTTTGATAGTGTGAGAGAGCTTTACACTGATTCTCCTGGCTTACTTGGGTTTTAAGCTACAGCAGGAAAGTATCATATCCTATACCAATCATATGACTATGCCCTAGAGTACATCACTCAATACTCAGTAGTATTTAACATTAGACCCGGGGTTTCTGTTTGATTAAAAATACATTGCCTCCTGAAAACATTTGTAAAAATGTGTTTGTTGAATATGCCATTTTACAAGATTACAAGAGACGTATGTGCTGTTTAATAAAACAAAGTAATGAACTACATACAAACTGATATCCAGTAAATATTGCTGTAATGAACAACATGTTTTTCTACCATCTGTTGATTATTACTTAGCATTGAATGAAGTAAAAGGTTGTAAAAGAACGATATAATTGTAAATAACGATAAAATACTGCTGTCGGAATATTTTGCAATCTGCCAACGTGGCAGGAGCCAATATTTTTGTGAAAGCAAAGTAAATAAAAGAAGCTAAAATAAATTAATTTTTTGGGGTACAGTAGAACACGTACTAAGTGGATGTATTCGGGAAGGGGTGTTTATTTATGAAATACTATACTTATATTATATTATGAATGTGAAATTTAAAATTAAGCAAACTGTCTCATATTCTTCATTCATTTCAGATATGCAACGATAATGTATTACTTAAATGATGTTGATGAAGGAGGCGATACAGCGTTCCCAGTTGCTGATAATGAAACGTTTTCTTGTGAAGTAAGTACCGTATTTTACTACAGTACAGAATGATCCATTTCTGTTCAATATAACGCATTATCGAATTATTATTTTTACAGGCTTTAAATTCAGGAGGTCGTATTGCAGATTTGAGCCATCATTGCAAAGATGCTAATTTGCTGGTAAAGCCATCAAAGGGGAAGGTTGTATTCTGGTATAATCACGAAACTAGTGAGGATGGTGAGTGTATAGTATAGTCTGATTATGGAAAACAAATTTAAATTGACACTATTGATGAAACTAACAAAAGTAAAAGTAACTTAATTGACATCTCTTTAGTTATCAAAATACCAGAGTTTAAATTATTTTCTAGCAAAGTAAAGTACACCACTAAACAACTTGGTTAAGCAAATGAAATTATAGCTTTTAATGAAAGAAAAGCCTAAAAACTGCCGTACTGTTGTTTTATGTAAAAAGGATACGGCATATAGCAATAACCACTATATTTGATTTTAGGTTGGGTTGGTCGTCAAGATCCTTATTCCTTGCATGGTGGCTGTGATATTGTAAAAGGGACTAAATGGATTGCTAATCATTGGGTGACAGTGGACAACGACAAGGAACGACAAATTCGTTATATGGACATCTCGGAGGAAAAAAAGAAAAGCAAAAACACAGCAGGAGTGACAGAAGAAAGCACAACAAACGAAGAAATAAATGAACACCAACACCAAATAATGACAACTAATAAACAACTGGAAGAAAAAGATATAAACGAGGAAATCAATCAAGAGAAACTTGTATTACAGTACCCAGAGCAAGAAAAACATAAAAACATAATCGAGACCGGGAAAAATACACAACACAATGGAAACAAGCAATGGTTGGAAGTGGATGAAGACGATATTAGTAAGAACCAACAACAACACATAGAGAAACACATAATTGAGGAAACTTCACAAGATAAACTCGTGCAATACCAACAACGATCGTTTCAACAGCAGGAAATACATAATTCTAATCAACAACAAATAATACGAATACCAAACCAGGACAATCAAGACATGTTCCGACAACAACCATACAATGATAATTATAATGCAGATATTGAAACGAAAGAGGAACTATAGATCCTGTTGCATTTATTTACCTGTTGGTGTCCTCTGCTCGAATCAGATCGACTTCCATGAATTTCTATTCTCTCCTCTGTTGCGCCAGCCTCACACATTCCTCATAACTGTCAATTCGTTTATATGTTGTTGGTCCATGTTAGTCGCGGCCTTACTCTGCCTCGTTTTCCATCATGTTTTCAATTCTTCCTTCCAAATTCTCCCTCTGTAATGCTTCTTTCCTCACAAGATACAGTAAAAATTACTACTTATAACAACACCAACAAACATGATAAACTATCATAAAATGGGTAAAACTCGTTATTATTGGGGAAATATGTTGGCATAATCTTAAAGAATGGCGTAGCAGCTGAGGCATTAAAATAATGTTTTGAGATATTATTAAGAAATGGATTTTTGGTTGAATTTAACCATTTATTATGTTATTTTATAAGTGAAAACATTATTTATCTTTATGAAAACTACAAAATAACCTATTCAAATTCTAATTTAATTAATCTTCATTTTTCATGTTTTTTGGGGACAATACATTATTCATTATTTTTCTATTGTGTAAACAACCACTCTTAATAATTTCTAGCAATAAATAAATTAATGTAGGGTTTTAGTCAGTAAATTAGTAAGTATTAATGTAAATTCCATGGGTTAGGTGATAGTTACGTTTTAATTTTCTTATGTTTCGAATCCTGGTAGAATACGGTATTGGTGGAAACAGATAACTAACACTTTTTCTAATGTTTGGTGTCGCCTGGACCTAGTATTTTGTAAACGAACACAATGCCTTATTGTCTTATTATGAAATTATCTAATATCATGATTTATCGTATTTAGGCTTACTTTACTGACCTTTGACACAAATACTTATTTTCAAAACAAGTGATGTTATATGACATAATATACTGTGTAAGCAACTGTGTAGCCAGATATTGCAAACGTAAAATGGTATAATATATGTAAGCCTAGCACAGGCCTACAAATTTATCATATAATATAACATATGATAAATTTATCATATAATAATAATATATACAGTATAAGAACATTCGAATAATCTAACATCTGTTGAAACAATTTAGTACCGGTATTTTATATATAATGGATACAAATTAATTAATTTCATTATATCCTTTCAAGATCATATACATATTGTAGACATTCACAATGTAATCAGTGTGATACTGTATGGTTTTGAAATAGACATTAGTCATGGAGTTGTTCCTTCTGTTTTTCCCGGTTTCATTTATTTCATGTGCAATTGGTTTGTTTGTTTGTTTTATTGATTTTCCACACACAAATAAATACAATATATTCGATAACTGAAATAACAAAATTAGGATAAGGTGGTGTGTGGATGGAGACCAAAGTTTGTAAAACAAACTTTAAGTCATGGCCACCGGTTAAAATTAAAATAAGTTTAAATAGTGGTGGTTGAAAAATTTAGCAGATTACATACGTCACAGGCAGTCTGAGAAATGGTATCAAGAGTTATCTAAGAATGGTTGATAGCTTAAAAGAAGAGGAAGACCATTATCATGGATAACATTATAACCTGTGATGATGATGAAAATGATAATGATTTCTTTCTTTTCTTCCTTACTTAAATTTTGAAAATAAAATCACCTGATCTTGAAATTTCATAAAATTGTCATATTATTTTCAAAAATTGCCTAAAATGTTTTTTTTTTCTTTTTTGTGGCGCAAACACCTAAAATACCAAAAATAAAGGGTGCATAATTAAAATTAAAAGCTTTTTCAGTAAAGATAATTTTGTCAGAAAGAAATGTGCATTAGCATAATACAAAATGAAAACCAAAAGACCATGTCAAATATATACAAATTTAATATACGAAACAAGCATCTTATATATTATATATGCCTACTTGTAGATAGCCCCAGTCTAGGCTAGGTAGAGATGCTAGGCCCCCTATTGGTGTGCCCAGTAACCAGCCTAGGATTCATGTTTGGTTTGAGTAGCATCTAGACCTTTTTTGCTGATCCTCACCATACAAATTAGTCTAGGCCTATATATTCATTTATTTGTTTTTATTTTGACTGCCATTATTTTCGTGGAAGATGGCTTCTCATTTCGTTGTAATAGAATTAATTTATAGCCCCAGTCTAGCCTAGGCCTAGTAGTAGGCTAGGTAGAGATGCTAGGCCCCCTGTTGGTCTACCCAGTAACCAGCCTAGGATGCATATGCCTCAATACAGACAGGTTTAGGCCTGCACAGAATGTTGGTTTGTTAGTAGCATCTAGGCTAGACCTATTTTTCTTGATCCTCATACAAATTTAATTCATTTTACTTAATACTTGTTTTTGTTTTGACTGCCATTTTCTTTTTATTGATCATCGTCGTCACGTCCACTCACTACTTACTCTTTTTTAAAATATGCAAATTAGTTTTAGAGAGGAAAGTGATTGGACCATAGGGGAATTAAATCCTCTGTGATTGGACAATGGGACTCATGAATATTTATGATTATTTTTACCCTTAAGTTTTACCCTTAAATTAAGTGTTTCCCTTTGTTAAGGGAATTCTTAAATTTTAAGGGTAAGTATTTCCCTTAGCCTAAGTGAGATTGGTGAATACGGCAACTGTACCACTAGAATAGTAGGTATTGTTCAAACTCGATTGGACTCCAATCGAGTTTGAACAATACCATGAAAGCCCCAGTGGTCTAATGGTTAGGACCGTCTGCATATCAAGCAGGCGGTCCGAGTTCGAGTCTCGGTTGGGGCGACTTTTTCTCATTCTCACAGATTTCCTCATCTTTATCGTTTCAAATTAATTAATTAAATTTCAGTATATCACCGGGCGGTTTAGAATTAATGTTCTTTGCCTCTTGTGTTTATATATATATATATATATCTTTTTGGATATATAAATCCAAAGGCAAATTACTGAAAAAAATGACAATGCTGTGGGTATCAGTGGCTGGATCTCAATGGAGATACAAAAAAAAAAGCGAAAAGCTAAATCAAAACGATAAAGTAAACAGCCAGAAAAGTTAGCAGAGCTTTCGGGCAACACTAGCCCTTCATCAGTGCAAGTGATATATATATATATATATATATATATATATACAGTAGTAGTAGTTGTACAGTTGCATCTCTCTCAAGCATAGTAAAGTCAGCATTTTTATTTATTCTTTTAGCCAGTTTTATCGCATATTTTAACTAATTATTGGAACCTGTATAATGTAATGTTTATAGTATTTTTGATGTTCTTGTTGCTTTTAAAATGTTGTATCCTTGTAGTATTCAAGTCTGTTTTTATTATATTGATTGTTTTAAATAATATAAATATTGTTTATAGTAATACTTTTATTAATATACATTTTAAAATTTTGAAAATGTACTCATATTATTTCCATTTTAATTGACAAAATAAAATTGAATCTTGAATCGATCAGAGAGGAGAGGAGGCGTGGCTAGAATGTCCTGTCCGTCACTTCTTCTCTTGCTTATCATCAGAGAGAGAAATCAGAGTAGAAATGGCGTTTAATGAATGCACTGAAGGAATCATAGATCTATTGGGTAAATTTATTAGATTAAATGATTCATTTATTAATAATTATGCCCAGGCCCAGCCAGCCTAGAAGGCCTAGGCCTGGTGTAAAAATCAGGATAAGCCTAGGCCTGACCCAGTGCCTAGCTAGGGAGGCAGGCTGGGGGGCCTAATAACAAAGATTATATAGCGCCGCTATACAATCTTTGCTAATAATAGCAAAGAACTTATAACACAAGAATCTCCTGTTCTTCAATTTGCATTCAAAACACAGTATCGGAAGTACAGGGTTAAAAGGTCAAACTGGGCGACGCCATTTCACAGCATGGAGCAGCGCCCCCTCCAAACTAGGAAGTCAATTACTCGACCCCCCTAGAGTATTAGCAGAACCCCTCTATGATTTTGACTTTCTAATTTGATGCGGGCGCCCTACTCCTCAGTCAATTACTCTACCCCACCCTAGAGTATTAGCAGAACCCCTCTATGATTTTGACTTTCTAATTTGATGCGGGCGCCCTACTCCATGGCTCACAATGGCGCCACCCATAGCTCTATTCTATCCCACAATGCCTTTCGAAATTGTTACGCGCTTCGGACGAACAGGAGATTCTTGTGTTATAAGTTCTTTGATAATAGCAAAGAACTTGCCATGGCCATGGAGTAGGGCGCCCGCATCAAATTAGAAAGTCAAAATCATAGAGGGGTTCTAATACTCTAGGGGGGTAGAGTAATTGACTGAGGAGTAGGGCGCCCGCATCAAATTAGAAAGTCAAAATCATAGAGGGGTTCTGCTAATACTCTAGGGGGGTCGAGTAATTGACTTCCTAGTTTGGAGGGGGCGCTGCTCCATGCTGTGAAATGGCGTCGCCCAGTTTGACCTTTTAACCCTGTACTTCTGACTGTGTTTTGAATGCAAATTGAAGAACAGGAGATTCTTGTGTTATAAGTTCTTTGCTATTATTAGGCCCTCCCAGCCTGCCTCCCTAGCTAGGCATAAGAGACTGGGTCAGGCCTAGGCTTATCCTGATTTTTACACCAGGCCTAGGCCTTCTAGGCTGGCTGGGCCTGGGCATAATTAATAATAAATGAATCATTTAATCTAATAAATTCACCCAATAGATCTATGATTCCTTCAGTGCATTCATTAAACGCCATTTCTACTCTGATTTCTCTCTCTGATGACAAGCAAGAGGACGGGACATTCTAGCCACGCCTCCTCTCCTCCTCTCTGATTCAAGATTCAATTTTATTTTGTCAATTAAAATGGAAATAATATGAGTACATTTTCAAAATTTTAAAATGTATATTAATAAAAGTATTACTATAAACAATATTTATATTATTTAAAACAATCAATATATTAAAAACAGACTTAAATACTACAAGGAAGGATACAACATTTTAAAAGCAACAAGAACATCAAAAATACTATAAACATTACATTATACAGGTTCCAATAATTAGTTAAAATATGCGATAAAACTGGCTAAAAGAATAAATAAAAATGCTGACTGCTGACTATGCTTGAGAGAGATGCAACTGTACAACTACTACTGTATATTTATATATATATATATATATATATATAAACACAAGAGGCAAAGAACATTAATTCTAAACCGCCCGGTGATATACTGAAATTTAATTAATTAATTTGAAACGATAAAGATGAGGAAATCTGTGAGAATGAGAAAAAGTCGCCCCAACCGAGACTCGAACTCGGACCGCCTGCTTGATATGCAGATGTCCTAACCATTAGACCACTGGGGCTTTCATGGTATTGTTCGAACTCGATTGGATAACGACTCTTTAACATTCTCGGCGTGGTACGGCGGAACAGCACTAGTCCCCAGTTGTACGCACGCGCAACAGAGATCAAATTGATACGCCCTCATCTTTCAGTATTTTTATTCACGAGGCGGGATCTCCGAAGAGATACTTTTATATATATAAACACAAGAGGCAAAGAACATTAATTCTAAACCGCCCGGTGATATACTGAAATTTAATTAATTAATTTGAAACGATAAAGATGAGGAAATCTGTGAGAATGAGAAAAAGTCGCCCCAACCGAGACTCGAACTCGGACCGCCTGCTTGATATGCAGATGTCCTAACCATTAGACCACTGGGGCTTTCATGGTATTGTTCGAACTCGATTGGATAACGACTCTTTAACATTCTCGGCGTGGTACGGCGGAACAGCACTAGTCCCCAGTTGTACGCACGCGCAACAGAGATCAAATTGATACGCCCTCATCTTTCAGTATTTTTATTCACGAGGCGGGATCTCCGAAGAGATACTTTTATATATATAAACACAAGAGGCAAAGAACATTAATTCTAAACCGCCCGGTGATATACTGAAATTTAATTAATTAATTTGAAACGATAAAGATGAGGAAATCTGTGAGAATGAGAAAAAGTCGCCCCAACCGAGACTCGAACTCGGACCGCCTGCTTGATATGCAGATGTCCTAACCATTAGACCACTGGGGCTTTCATGGTATTGTTCGAACTCGATTGGATAACGACTCTTTAACATTCTCGGCGTGGTACGGCGGAACAGCACTAGTCCCCAGTTGTACGCACGCGCAACAGAGATCAAATTGATACGCCCTCATCTTTCAGTATTTTTGATGAGTTTATATATATATATATATATATATATAAACTCATCAGGCAATGAACATTAATTCTAAACCGGCCGGTGATATACTGAAATTTAATTAGTTAATTTGAAACGATAAAGATGATGAAATCTGTGAGAATGAGAAAAAGTCGCCCAACCGAGACTCGAACTCGGACCGTCTGCTTGATATGCAGATGTCCTAACCATTAGACCACTGGGGCTTTCATGGTATTGTTCAAACTCGATTGGATAGCGACTCTTTAACATTCTCGGCGTGGTACGGCGGAACAGCACTAGTCCTCAGTTGTACGCACGCGCACCAGAGATCAAATTGAAACGCCCTCATCTTTCAGTATTTTTATTCACGAGGCGGGATCTAATAATTATCCAATTTATGAAGAATTTCTTTTTCAGTTAGTTGAAAAAGTATTATATGTTTTAATATTGATATTGAAATTTAATGTTGTTTTAGGAGACCAAGTGCATTTTATGCATCGTGATAAAGCTGACCAAGATCATCGACCAATTAACCAACTGCTTGCTGTTGCAGGTGTTCAACAAGTATCATATCCAAAAGATCCTCGCATATTTGACGTGTAATATGCATGTCTTAATCAGACGTCTTACTCTTACATAAGGTTAATGTTAAAAATGTATTTATGTTGACTCTTTTGGGCATTTTACAATAAGGCACCCTATTGGGAAGGTCTGGTTTTCAGAATGTATTATATTGTAAGAAAATAAAAAGGTTTTGGGATGATTTCAGATGTTTCTTGTACTTCAGAGAGTTTACTGTATATTAATTCTTCCAAGATTGATTTAAAAAAAAAGTTGTGTAAACTTGTTGACTATGTATACAACAAGTGATTTGGCAAAATAAATATACTGTATGAATATTGTGGGATATGATATAAGATATTCTAGTGGTACAGGTATCTTGTTATGCTATATACTAATTAAATAAATGAATACAGTATAAAGGTCTGATTCATAAAATATTATGCCCAAAAGGCTTTCAAATAAGAAAAAGATAAAATGTATGCGTATTTTACATAATGCGTAACTATATGCATTTGTTATTAGAAATTAATATTATGCATCTTATTTATTTAATGTTATAGTTATACAGTATTTGTAAGATTTACATAATATATAAGATGCTTGTTTCGTATATTAAATTTGTATATATTTGACATGGTATTTTGGTTTTCATTTTATATTATGCTAATGCACATTTCTTTATGACAAAATTATCTTTACTGAAAAAGCTTTTAATTTTAATTATGCACCCTTTATTTTGGTAACATTTTAGGTGTTTGCGCCACAAAAGAGAAAAAAACCATTTTAGGCAATTTTGGAAAATAATATGACAATTTTATGAAATTTCAAGATCAGGAAGTGATTTTATTTTCAAAATTTAAGTAAGGAAGAAAAGAAAGAAATCATTTTCATCATCATCACAGGTTATAATGTTATTAAGATACATAATGGTCTTCCTCTTCTTTTAAGCTATCAACCAGTCCAACATTCTTAGATAACTCTTGATACCATTTCTCAGACTGCCTGTGACGTATGTAATCTGCTATATTTTTCAACCACCACTATTTAAACTTATTTTAATTTTAATCGGTGGCCATGACTTAAAGTTTGTTTTACAAACTTATTTTGGCCTCCATCCACACACCACCTTATCCTAATTTTGTTATTTCATTTATCGAATATATTGTATTTATTTGTGTGTGGAAAATCAATAAAACAAACAAACAAACCAATTGCACATGAAATAAATGAAACCGGGAAAAACAGAAGGAACAACTCCGTGATATGTCTATTTCAAAACCATACAGTATCACACTGATTACATTGTGAATGTCTACAATATGTATATGATCTTGACAGGATATAATGAAATTAATTAATTTGTTTCCATTATACATAAAATACCGGTACTATTTAATTATGTCAACAGATGTTGAATTATTCGAATGTTCTTATACTGTATATATCATTATTATATGATAAATTTATCATATATTATATTATATGATAAATGTGTAGGCCTGTGCTAGGCTTACATATATTATACCATTTTACGTTTTTTGCAATATCTGGCTACACAGTTGCTTACATAGTATATTATGTCATATAACATCATTTGTTTTGAAAATAAGTATTTGTGTCAAAGGTCAGTAAAGTAAGCCTAAATACGATAAATCATGATATTGGATAATTTCATAATAAGACAATAAGGCATTGTGTTCGTTTACAAAATACTAGGTTCAGGCGACACCAAACATTAGAAAAAGTGTTAGTTATCTGTTTCCACCAATACCGTATTCTACCAGGATTCGAAACGTAAGAAAATTCAAACGTAACTATCACCTAACCCATGGAATTTACATTAATACTTACTAATTTACTGACTAAAACCCTGCATTCATTTATTTATTGCTAGAAATTATTAAGAGTGGTTGTTTACAACACAATAGAAAAAAAACTTTATGTTAACACAATCCATTATATTAAAGATATATTGTCCCTCAAAAACATGAAAAATGAAGATTAATTAAATTAGACTTTGAATAGGTTATTTTGTAGTTTTAATAAAGATAAAAAATGTTTTTACTTATGAAATAACATAATAAATGGTTACATTCAACCAAAAATCCATTTCTTAATAAAAACTCAAAACATTATTTTAATGCCTGCTGCGCCATTCTTTAAGATTATGCCTACATATTTCCCCAATAATAACGAGTTTTACCCATTTTATTATAGTTTATCATGTTTGTTGGTGTTGTTATAAGTAGGCCTATCATTTTTACTGTATCTTGTGAGGAAAGAAGCTTTACAGAGGGATATTTTGGAAGGGAGAATTGAAAACATGATGGAAAAAGAGCCAGAGCTAGGCCGCGACTAACATGGACCAACAACATATAAACGAATTGACAGTTATGAGGAATGTGTGAGGCTGGCGCAACAGAGGAGAGAATAGAAATTCATGGAAGTCGATCTGATTCGAGCAGAGGACACCAACAGGTAAATAAATGCAACAGGATCTATAGTTCCTCTTTTGTTTCAATATCTGCATTATAATTATCATTGTATGGTTGTTGTCGGAACATGTCTTGATTGCCCTTGTTTGGTATTCGTATTATTTGTTGTTGATTAGAAATGTCTTTCTTATGTTTTTCCTGCTGTTGAAACGATCGTTGTTGGTATTGCACGATTTTATCTTTTGAAGTTTCCTCAATTATGTGTTTCTCTGTGTGTTGTTGTTGGTTCTTCCTAATATCGTCTTCATCCACTTCTAACCATTGCTTGTTTCCATTGTGTTGTGTATTTTTCCCGGTCTCGATTATGTTTTGATGTTTTTCTTGCTCTGGGTACTGTAATACAAGTTTCTCTTGATTGATTTCCTCGTTTATATCTTTTTCTTCCAGTTGTTTATTAGTTGTCATTATTTGGTGTTGGTGTTCATTTATTTCTTCGTGTTTTGTGCTTTCTTCTGTTACTGCTGCTGTGTTTTTGCTTTTCTTTTTTTCCTCCGAGATGTCCATATAACGAATTTGTCGTTCCTTGTCGTTGTCCACTGTCACCCAATGATTAGCAATCCATTTAGTCCCTTTTACAATATCACAGCCACCATGCAAGGAATAAGGATCTTGACGACCAACCCAACCTAATCAAATATAGTGGTTATTGCTATATGCCGTATCCCTTTTAAATAAAACAACAGTACGGCAATTTCTAGGCTTTTCTTCATTAAAAGCTATAATTTCATTTGCTTAACCAAGTTGTTTAGTTGTGTACTTTACTTTGCTAAAAAATAATTTAAACTCTGGTATTTTGATAACTAAAGAGATGTCAATTAAGTTACTTTTACTTTTGTTAGTTTCATAAATAGTGTCAATTTAAATTAGTTTTCCATAATCAGACTATACTATACACTCACCATCCTCACTAGTTTCGTGATTATACCAGAATACAACCTTCCCCTTTGATGGCTTTACCAGCAAATTAGCATCTTTGCAATGATGGCTCAAATCTGCAATACGACCTCCTGAATGTAAAGTCTGTAAAAATAATAATTCGATAATGCGGTATATTGAACAGAAATTGATCATTCTGTACTGTAGTAAAATACGGTACTTACTTCACAAGAAAACGTTTCATTATCAGCAACTGGAAATGCTGTATCGCCTCCTTCATCAACATCATTTAAGTAATACATTAGCGTTGCATATCTGAAATGAATGAAGTATGGGCCTATGAGAAAGTTTGTTAAAATTCAAATTTCATATTCATAATGTAATATAGTATTTCATAAATAAACACCCCTTTCCCGAATACATCCACTTAGTACGTGTTCTACTGTACCTAAAAATTAATTTATTTTAGCTTCTTTTATTTACTTTGCTTTCACAAAAATATGGGCTCCTGCCACGTTGGCCGATTGCAGAATATTTCGACAGCAGTATTTTTATCGTTATTTACAATGATATCGTTCTTTTACAACCTTTTACTTCATTCAATGCTAAATAATAATCAACAGATGGTAGAAAAACATTTTGTTCATTACAGCAATACTGAGTATCAGTTTGCAGTTCATTCATTTGTTTAATTCAACAGCACATACGGTACGGTAATTTTGTTAAGATTGCCTGGACACTGCTGTGCTAGTGACATTATGGGTTATGAGTTATTAATGGCGTTCCGTCTTTTGGGGAATATCTAAGAAAATCTGTCTTTTCATTGTTACAGAGATTGTCAGCTACCAACAATGAAATGATAGAATGTATTGTGGTATCATCATTTGAAATATCCAGGCTCCATAACAGAATGATGGAGATCCTGAGATGATCTTTTGTGTATGTGTGTGTGTGCCTTTTTTATTTAAACTTATTTATGCAATTGATTTTGAAACTATGGACGTCCCTTTCCGAAATAAAAGTAAAATGAATAAATGGATTAATATGAAAATTGTGCGTTTTTATCTTGAATAATATTTATACGAATCAGGCTTTAAAGATGTATTAATGAATTGGAAAAAAAACATGAAAAATGAATATTAATATGAATAGGCCATTTTGTAGTTTTAATAAAATTATTATTCGTAGGAAAAGCAAAATAATAATGATGAAAAAACTGACCATGGGAGAAATAACTCCATGGTATGAAAGACAATGTAACTACTATTTTTTGCTTTTTCATGTAAATAATTTTTTTCCCGATCCGATTTTGGTCAAAGTGAATAACTATCACGTGACATTAAAATGACCTATTCAACAAACACATTAAAAAAAATTAATGTTTTCAGGGGGACAATATATTTTAAATCAAACTGACGCCCGAGTCCGGTGTTAAATGTTAACCCTACTCTAGGCATAGTCAATAGAAACGTTCTATTTACTATGACTAGGGTATAGGATATGATACTTTCCTGCTGTAGCTTAAAACCCAAGTAAGCCAGGAGAATCAGTGTAAAGCTCTCTCACACTATCAAACTAGTTTGACATAAAAATGTGCCCAGATATCGTAGAGATATACCCAAATATGGTAGTGCGTATGGGCACATAACATTTTTTGTCGCATAAAGTTTGATAGTGTAGACAGAGCTTAAGAATATACCTGCAAATGCGATACTTTATAAAGTCGTCTGGTTGATCGTGATCTATTCCATCAACTTCACGCGTGTGCATACACGAACGCTCATCAACAAAAGCAGAATCATAGTGCGCATGATAGTGCCCTCCGATTTCGTAACGAACAATCTATAAAGTAAATAATAATTTAGTATGATCGAGAAGAAGGCTATTTCATAGTATCATGTTAATGAACAAGTTCCTATTTTGGTCTATATTACAGAAGGACTGAATTTGTTGAAATTGACCCTGTGCAAACACTATGCAAATCTGAATGTCTTCATTTGATTCTATTACTCTTTTGTGTAAGTTGACAAATTTTATTTATCACTTTTAATTTTCAACTTTAATCAATATATTATATTGATACTCAAAACTGGCAATAGTCTTCCACATAGAGTCTAGTGACAGCTCAGAATCGGGTGCTTATATTGGATTTATTTTAACAAGCATCCAGTCCTCAAAAAGGGAGTTGATGATTAAAATACAGTATTCTTATTAAATAAGTTCATTTGGATCTGATAATATAATGTGATAAAAGGTTACTTCTATATGATCCAATATAATGTCAAGTTTGTAAGATGATATCGGTACTTACATTTCCAGAGAACTTGACGTTTCGCCTACTAACAGCAAGGCATAATCATAAGTGAATACGTTCTGGTGACGTAGCGGTGACGTTACGGTGACACGGTTGAAAGGAGCCATTGTGAAGTTTACCGCTTGGTGTGAACTACACATTTGTCTCGTACGATGTTGTATCCCTATTCACCAAGCCACCCACAGAATTAGCATTAAAAATCATACGAATAAAACTAGAAAATGATGATGACTTAAAAGAACGTACAAATCTCTCCGTCGATGACATTTTAGAATTGCTGTCCCTATTTCAGCTTCAACGGATACTTCTATAAACAAATAGAAGGTGTTGCGATGGGAAGCCCAGTGAGCCCTATTGTGGTGAACCTGTTTCTAGAATGGCTAGAAGAGGAAGCACTTAAAACACCTGGCTGCGTTCCCAGCTGCTGACAACCTTAATTATCATCTTAACTCAATCGATCCCACACACAACATCACTTTCACAACAGAACATATGACTAATAACACTATACCTTTCCTAGACGTCTCCATTTCACTCATTGATAACAAAATCACTACATCAGTTTACAGAAAACCTACTCATACCAACCAATATTTACACTTTCATTCATGTCACCCATTACAACATAAATTGAGTGTTGTGAGCACACTTGTTGACAGATGTCAGAATGTTGTTTCTACGCAGAAAGAACAACAGAATGAAGTTAAAATCATAAGAACTGCTCTATCTGCATGCGAATATCCCAAGTGGTGTGTTAACAAAATTTTAAAAAACAAAAAACAGAACGACAAAGCAGAAAAGAATGAAAACATAGAAAGACAAAAAGGAAGTATTGGAATTCCATATATCCCAAATATGTCGGAAAGAATACGAAGATGCCTAAAAGAACATAACATTAACACATACTTTATTCCTGAAAACAAGTTAAGAAACCAGTTAGTACACCCAAAAGACAAAATTAAAAAAGAAGACACTTGTGGTGTTGTATATCAAGTGAACTGTCATAACTGCGATAGTATGTATGTTGGAGAAACAGGACGAGCGCTGAAGACCAGGATCAAAGAACATAAAACCGAAGTTGTAGAACAATGCAAAGGTGTTTCAACCAGATCAAGCAGAAAGTCGGCGTCAGAAAAGTTTCACAGCTCGGCTATCACGGATCATATGGCGACTCTTGGTCACACACCCAATTGGAACAACATCAAAGTCTTAGCAAAAGAAACTGAATGGAACACAAGAAAAATAAAAGAAGCGATACATATAAGATTAGACCCTAATAATATGAATAGAGATGAAGGAGCATATGAACTACCGCACATTTACGATAACATTCTAAAACGTAACGAGACCGACCCCCGCACATCCCGCTTGGATAACACAAAGCGGTAAACTTCACAATGGCTCCTTTCAACCGTGTCACCGTAACGTCACCAGAACGTATTCACTTATGATTATGCCTTGCTGTTAGTAGGCGAAACGTCAAGTTCTCTGGAAATGTAAGTACCGATATCATCTTACAAACTTGACATTATATTGGATCATATAGAAGTAACCTTTTATCACATTACAGTATTCTTACTTGCAAATCTTCACTTGAATCAATTATCCTCTTTGGGATACCAGTCACAGAAGTAATCCTGGCAAACAAACAAAACAAGAAATCATGTTTCATCCATTATTTCAAAGAGAATAAGAACAAAGTAATTAGAAATGTGTTTCATCATCATTCTTTTCATTATTAAACTTAAATTGTTAATTTCCCAAATGGAGTGGGTTATTTTATAATTAGTTTGTATAGTATTATAATAATGTTGTGTGTACTCAGGAGGATCATTGATTCTGATTTAGGGCCCGGTGTGGAGAGCGGGTCTTCGGCGAGGGCCTAAAATTCGAACTTAATTAAGATATATCTTTTGCAGTGTACTTTTTTGAAATTCAGGATGCTTAAACTTTGGACCTATCTATGGTATTTCTATATAAATTAGGTACCTTTCTGTCAGCAAGCTTAACACTGTGTCCGTCTCGGGATGAAGCCAAACTTGTTTGCTTTTTCTAACTACATTTCGGTGATTATTTTCTCCTTTCTTTATCATCCATTCATATGCTAACTTTACGTCAATTTGATCAAACTCGTCTTTTGTCAATGTCTCATCTCCATCGACGTCATAATTATGTAATTGAACAAATTCAGGAATATCTTCTATTGTTATCATGCAGTTTTGTATAGGGGGCATTTCGCCCCAAAGTTCCATGAAATCAACTAAATCATCATGATTTGTGTCAGCTGTTTTAAAATCGAATTGATGTTCACCTTCCTTTGCACCCAGTGTAAACTCATCATTAGGTATTGTTGCACTTTCTTTCCAGTTTGGGGTATTAACTGCTAGATTTATGATATAGTCACATTCGGCTTCGGTAAGGAAATCGTCTATCGCTGTCAATAGAACAACACGAATTAGTTATCCATTTTAACCATACCATGAACACCCCAGTAGTATATAATGGTATGATGTTTGATTATCAAGTTAAATGTTCCGGGCTCTTAATCGTAAAATGTTTACTGAATCAATTTCCAGTATATCACTTGGTAATAGAAGCCTATCAAATTAATGTGTATAGTTAGGCCTATATTATCTTGCAATGGTTATGACGCCAGCTGGTTTGGTTTGGGCTAGCCTAAAATGTGACGTCTATAAAGGGTTTTTTATACAGCTGTAGTCCTCTATTTTTCTGTATTTCTTTTTATGCAAATCATAATAGTAAACATAAACAGATATTAAATGAAATATTAGAATACCAACAAATATAGTAAAAACAAACTATAGTCACGTTTTCATTGACTAGTACATTTATATTTATTATTCAATCTACCAATTTAATGTTCTACAACAATATAATAATAATAATCACTCTTACCAAATATAGGTGGGTGCACAGCTAACGTTTTTAAATGTAATGATCTACCGGTATCAAGGTAGAATGTTCGTTCATGACCCACCTAGAAAGTAAAATAGCGGTATTAACTATTATTTCTATAACGTAGGCCTATATCATGAAAAGCACTCTATGCAAGCAAGTTTGTTTGTTTGTTCGTTTGGCGGGTAAACAGCTAACGTTTTTAAATTCAATGATCTACCAGTATAAAGGTAGAATGTTCGTTAATGACCCACCTAGAAAGTAAAATATCCACAAATATCAAACACATGGCCATATAGTTCAATACATATTTAGCTCTTACTTAGTCTTATTGTTCATATCACAGGTGTTGAAACGTTATGGTTTTGTGCGAACGAACATTCGCGTAATTAAATGAAAGAGCCAACGAACTAGGCCTATAAATAAAAACACTTCTACTTACCGCTATAGGATCTATCATTGTTAATTTCAAATCTTCTCCTGTCTTTTCGTTACTAAAATATTCCGTGTCAATTTGACTGGAGACAAATGGTAGCAGTAGGGACAAAAGTAGAAAATGCATAGTGTTATGTACGTTGACATCGCTCGTGTTGAGTTTTCTTTGATAATAGTAAACTCGATATGCGCGATGTGTAAAAACTCAACACGCGCGATGTGTAAAAAAACTCAACACGCGCGATGTGTAAAAACTCAACACGCGCGATGTGTAAAAACTCAACGCGCGCGATGTGTAAAAACTCAACACGAGCGATGTCAACATAACACTATGCATTTTCTACTTTTGTCCCTACTGCTACCTTTTGTCTCAAGTCAAATTGACACGGAATATTTTAGTAACGAAAAGACAGGAGAAGATCTGAAATTAACAATTATAGATCCTATAGCGGTAAGTAGAAGTGTTTTTATTTATAGGCCTAGGCCTAGTTCGTTGGCTCTTTCATTTACACGAATGTTCGTTCGCACAAATCCATAACGTTTCAACACCTGTGATATGAACAATACGAGCTAAATATTTATTAAACTATGGCCCTGTGTTTGATATTTGTGGTTCTGGTCATGAACAAACGAACAAAGAAACAAACTTGCTTGCATAGAGTGCTTTTCATGGTATAGGCCTACATTATAGAAATACCGATATTTTACTTTCTAGGCGGGTCATGAACGAACTTTCTACCTTGATACTGGTAGATCATTGAATTTAAAAACGTTAGCTGTTTACCCGCCAAACGAACAAACAAACAAACTTGCTTGCATAGAGTGCTTTTCATGGTATAGGCCTACATTATAGAAATACCGCTATTTTACTTTGTAGGTGGGTCATGAACGAACATTCTACCTTGATACCGGTAGATCATTGAATTTAAAAACGATAGCTGTGCACCCGCCTATATTTGGTAAGAGTGATATATTATTTTGTAGAACATTAAATTGGTAGATTGAATAGTAAACAAGGCTAGGCAATGAAAACGTACTTTAATATTTCATTATATCTGTTTATGTTTACTATTATGATTTGCATAAAAAGAAATACAGAAAAATAGAGGACTACAGCTGTATAAAAAAAAAACTTTTATAGACGTCACATTTTAGGCTAGCCCAAACCCAGCCAGTGACGTCACTAACCATTGCCAGATAAGATACACATTAATTTCCAGATAATATAACTATACACATTAATTTGATAGGCTTCTATCAACAAGTGATATACTGGAAATTAATTATAGAAAACGTTTACGACGAAGAGCCCGGAACATTTAACTTGATAATCAAACATCATACCATTATACTACTGGGGTGTTCATGGTATGGTTAAAATAGATAACTAATTCTTGTTGTTTTATTGACAGCGATAGATGATTTCCTCACCGAAGCCGAATGTGACTATATCATAAATCTAGCAGTTAATACCCAAAACTGGAAAGAAAGTGAAACAATACCTATTGATGCGTTTACACTGGGTGCAAAGGAAGGTGAAAAATTCGATTTCAAAAGAACTGATACAAATGACGATGATTTAGTTGATTTCATGGAACTTTGGGTCGAAATGCCCCCTATACAAAACTGCATGATAACAATAGAAGATATTCCTGAATTTGTTCAATTACATAATTATGACGTCGATGGAGATGAGACATTGACAAGAGACGAGTTTGATCAAATTGACGTAAATTTAGCATATGAATGGATGATAAAGAAAGGGGAAAATAATCACCGAAATGTAGTTAGAAAAAGTAAGCAAGTTTGGCTTCATCCCGAGACGGACACAGTGTTAAGCTTACTGAGAGAAAGGTAACTAATTTATATAGAAGTACCATAGCTAGGTCCATAGTTTGGGCATCCTGAATTTCCAAAAAGTACAATGCAAAAGATATATCTTAAGGTCAGCACATCATTTTACGAATGTTAGGCCCTCGCCGAATACCCGCCCTTCACCCCGGGCCCTAAACCAGAATCAATGATCCCTCTGAATACACACGTCACAACATTATTATAATACTACACAAACTAATTATAAAATAACCCACTCCATTTTTGGACCAGGTTATACGACTTTGAAAAATTAATGATAACAACTTTAACAGTTTAAGATTAATAATGAAAAGAATGATGATGAAACACATTTCTAATTATTTTGTTCTTATTCTCTTTGAAATAATGGATGAAACATGATTTCTTGTTTTGTTTGTTTGCCAGGATTACTTCTGTGACTGGTATCCCAAAGAGGATAATTGATTCAAGTAAAGAGTTTCAAGTAAGAATACTGTATTTTCATCATCAAATCCCTTTTTTGAGGACTAGATGCATGCTTGTTGAGATAAATCCTATATAAGCACCCGATTCTGAGCTGTCACTAGACTCTATGTGGAAGACTACTATTGCCAGTCTTGAGTATCAATATAACATATTGATCAAATTACACAAAAGAGTAATAGAATCAAATGAAGACATTCAGATTTAGTCCTTCTGTAATATAGACCAAAATAGGAACTTGTTCATTAACATGATACCATGAAATAGCCATCTTCTCGAAGATACTAAATATTGGTATTATTATTTACTTTATAGATTGTTCATTATGAAATCGGAGGGCACTATCATGCGCACTATGATTCTACTCTTGTTGATGAGCGTTCGTGTATACACACGCGTGAAGTTGATGGAATAGATCACGATCAACCAAACGACTTTACAAAGTATCGCATTTGCAGGTATATTCTTAAGCTCTGTCTACACTATCAAACTTTATGCGACAAAAAATGTTATGTGCCCATACGCACTACCATATTTGGGTATATCTCTACGATATCTGGGCACATTTTTATGTCAAACTAGTTTGATAGTGTGAGAGAGCTTTACACTGATTCTCCTGGCTTACTTGGGTTTTAAGCTACAGCAGGAAAGTATCATATCCTATACCCTAGTCATAGTAAATAGAACGTTTCTATTGACTATGCCTAGAGTAGGGTTAACATTTAACACCGGACTCGGGCGTCAGTTTGATTAAAAATATATTGTCCCCCTGAAAACATTAATTTTTTAAAATGTGTTTGTTGAATAGGTCATTTTATTGTCACGTGATAGTTATTCACTTTGACCAAAATCGGATCGGGAAAAAAATTATTTACCTGAAAAAGCAAAAAATAGTAGTTACATTGTCTTTCATACCATGGAGTTATTTCTCCCATGGTCAGTTTTTTCATCATTATTATTTTGCTTTTCCTACGAATAATAATTTTATTAAAACTACAAAATGGCCTATTCATATTAATATTCATTTTTCATGTTTTTTTTCCAATTCATTAATACATCTTTAAAGCCTGATTCGTATAAATATTATTCAAGATAAAAACGCACAATTTTCATATTAATCCATTCATTCATTTTACTTTTATTTCGGAAAGGGACGTCCATATTTTCAAAATCAATTGCATAAATAAGTTTAAATAAAAAAGGCACACACACAGACACACACAAAAGATCATCTCAGGATCTCCATCATTCTGTTATGGAGCCTGGATATTTCAAATGATGATACAATACATTCTATCATTTCATTGTTGGTAGCTGACAATCTCTGTAACAATGAAAAGACAGATTTTCTTAGATATTCCCCAAAAGAAGGAACGCCATTAATAACTCATAACCCATAATGTCACTAGCACAGCAGTGTCCAGGCAATCTTAACAAAATTACCGTACCGTATGTGCTGTTGAATTAAACAAATGAATGAACTGCAAACTGATACTCAGTATTGCTGTAATGAACAAAATGTTTTTCTACCATCTGTTGATTATTACTTAGCATTGAATGAAGTAAAAGGTTGTAAAAGAACGATATCATTGTAAATAATGATAAAAATACTGCTGTCGAAATATTTTGCAATCGGCCAACGTGGCAGGAGCCCATATTTTTGTGAAAGCAAAGTAAATAAAAGAAGCTAAAATAAATTAATTTTTAGGTACAGTAGAACACGTACTAAGTGGATGTATTCGGGAAAGGGATGTTTATTTATGAAATACTATATTACATTATGAATATGAAATTTGAATTTAAACAAACTTTCTCATAGGCCCATACTTCATTCATTTCAGATATGCAACGCTAATGTATTACTTAAATGATGTTGATGAAGGAGGCGATACAGCATTTCCAGTTGCTGATAATGAAACGTTTTCTTGTGAAGTAAGTACCGTATTTTACTACAGTACAGAATGATCAATTTCTGTTCAATATACCGCATTATCGAATTATTATTTTTACAGACTTTACATTCAGGAGGTCGTATTGCAGATTTGAGCCATCATTGCAAAGATGCTAATTTGCTGGTAAAGCCATCAAAGGGGAAGGTTGTATTCTGGTATAATCACGAAACTAGTGAGGATGGTGAGTGTATAGTATAGTCTGATTATGGAAAACTAATTTAAATTGACACTATTGATGAAACTAACAAAAGTAAAAGTAACTTAATTGACATCTCTTTAGTTATCAAAATACCAGAGTTTAAATTATTTTCTAGCAAAGTAAAGTACACCACTAAACAACTAGGTTAAGCAAATGAAATTATAGCTTTTAATGAAAGAAAAGCCTAGAAACTGCCGTACTGTTGTTTTATGTAAAAAGGATACGGCATATAGCAATAACCACTATATTTGATTTTAGGTTGGGTTGGTGGTCAAGATCCTTATTCCTTGCACGGTGGCTGTGATATTGTAAAAGGGACTAAATGGATTGCTAATCATTGGGTGACAGTGGACAACGACAAGGAAAGACAAATTCGTTATATGGACATCTCGGAGGAAAAAAAGAAAAGCAAAAACACAGCAGCAGTGACAGAAGAAAGCACAAAACACGAAGAAATAAATGAACACCAACACCAAATAATGACAACTAATAAACAACTGGAAGAAAAAGATATAAACGAGGCAATCAATCAAGAGAAACTTGTATTACAGTACCCACAGCAAGAAAAACATCAAAACATAATAGAGACCGGGAAAAATACACAACACAGGGAAACAAATGGAAACAACCAATGGTTGGAAGTGGATGAAGACGATATCAGTAAGAAACAACAACACATAGAGAAACCCATAATTGAGGAAACTCCAAAAGACAAAATCGTGCAATACCAACAACGATCGTTTCAACAGCAGGAAATACATAAGAAAGACATTTCTAATCAACAACAAATAATACGAATACCAAACCAGGGCAATCAAGACATATTCCGACAACAACCATACAATGATAATTATAATGCAGATATTGAAACGAAAGAGGAACTATAGATCCTGTTACATTTATTTACCGGTTTAAGTTGTGTCCTCTGCTCGAATGCACTGTCATGAATTTTTATTCTCTCCTCTGTTGCGCCAATCTCATGCATTTCTCATAACTGTCCATTCGTTTATATGTTGTTGGTCCATGTTAGTCGCGGCCTAACTCTGGCTCTTTTTCCATCATGTTTTCAATTCTACCTTCCAAAATCTCCCTCTGTAATGCTTCTTTCCTTACAAGAAAATGGGTAAAACCCCTTATTACTGGGGAAATATGTAGACATGGTCTTAAAGAATGGGGCAACAGACATTAAATTTTGTTTTGAAATATTATTAAGAAACTAAATCTAACCTAAAAGACCGAAATTGTAATTCCTTGGGTTAGTTGATAGTTACGTTTTTAATTTTCTTACGTTTCGAATCCTGGTAGAATACGGTATTGGTGGAAACAGATAACTGACACTTTTTAAATATTGTAGAGGTTCACAATGTAATCAGGTTTTGAAATAGACACAAGTGATGGAGTTGTTGCTTCTGTTTTTCCTGGTTTCATTTATTTCATGTGCAATTGGTACATATCCAAACTACAAGAACACCTTTCATTAACAAGAATAGATCTTATATCGGCAAGTAGTTGGTAGATAAAAGAAGACGAGGAAGAAGTTGAGAAATGGTATCAAGAGTTATCTAAGAACTTTGGACTGGTTAATAGCTTAAAAGAAGGGGAAGACCGTGATGGAGGACATGGATACCATATAACATGTGATGATAATGATTTCTTTCCTTTTTTCATTACTTAAATTTTGAAAATAAAATTACTTCCTGATCTTGAAATTTCATAAAGTTTTTTTCTGTTTGGGCTCATGGCTATCACTTGCTCCTGGCAAGATAAATTGTGAAATGTACTTTTATGAACTTTTGCCGAATAAATATTATTATTATTATATTATTTTCCAAAATTGCCTAAAATTTAACCAAAATAAAGGGTGCATAATTATTATTGAAAGCTTTTTCAGTAAAGACAATTTTGTGGAAGAAATGTACATTAGGACTTAGCATAATATAAAATGAAAACGAACCAAAATATCATGTCAAATATATACAAATTTAATATACGAAACAAGCATCTTATATTATGTAAATCTTACAAATACTGTATAACATTAAATAAGGTGCATAATATTAATTTTTAATAATAAATGTATATAGTTACGCATTATGTAATATACGCATACATTTTATCCTTTCTTATTTGAAAGCCTTTTGGGCATAATAATTTATGAATCAGACCTTTATACTGTATTCATTTATTTCATTAGTATTATGCATAACAAGATACCTGTACCACTAGGATATCTTATTATCATATCTCACAATATTCATACAGTATATTTATTTGGCCAAATCACTTGTTGTATACATAATCAACAAGTGTACACAACTTTTTTTTTAAATCAATCTTGGAAGAATTAATATTATCTGAAGTACAAGAAACATCTGAAATCATCCAAAAACCTTTTTATTTTCTTACAATACATTCTGAAAACCAGACCTTCCCAATAGGGTGCCTTATTGTTAAAATGGCCAAAGAGTCAACACAAATACATTTTAAACATTAACCTTATGTAAGACGTCTAATTAAGATATGCATATTACACGTCAAATATACGAGGATCTTTTGGATATGATACTTGTTGAACACCTGCAACAGCAAGCAGTTGGTTGATTGGTCGATGATCTTGGTCAGCTTTATCACGATGCATAAAATGCACTTGGTCTCCTAAAACAACATTAAAATTTCAATATCAATATTTTAAAAAATAATACTTTTTCAACTAACCAAAAAACAAATGATTTATAAATTTGGTAATTGTTATGTTTTATGAAAGCATGTCCAAAATATAGAGGGAGCTATAACATTTGAAATACACATTAAGCCATAGAGGGTGCTATTAAAAAAAACTAAAGAAAATGCAGTGCCAACTTATTATTTTACTTATTAAACAATGCATGAATTTATTATACACATATTATCTAGAGCCTAGTTGGTAGTAGAAAGTATACATTTTTTATCCAATACAATCAAGAGAAATTGCATTTGCGGGTTCCATGATTATCAAGAAAGAGAGTAGTCATGTATATGTGTAACATTCAACTTTCAGAGGAGGCATGTGTTAAGCTCTGTCTACACTATCAAACTAGTTTCACAAAAAAAGGGTGATGTGCCCAAATATGGGAGTGATATGCTTAAATATGGTAGTGATATGACATCATCATGTCCATAAATGGGCACATCACATTTTTTTGTCACAGAACATTTGATAGTGTAGACAGAGCTTTAACATCATTGCATACTGTTATTCCACAGTTCATTCATTCAACTTACCTGGACCTAAAATGAAGGAACCACCTTGTTGCTTTACATCACCCTGGAAATCACCTGTTTTGATTGCTTTCCATGTGCTTTTAAGGAGCCCACCAATGAGAGAGTGCTTTAAATGTTTGCTACCTGTACAAAATAAACAAAGATTTCTTTATGGTTACACAATGAATCTGGTTTAAATTACAATAATTAAAAACTAATTTTAGATACATACACATACTGATGAAAATATAATGTTAATGTCACATTTAAAACAAAATGTTTATATTTGTTATTATTTGCTTTGAATACGAATGTGACACATAGAAGCTTACAATAGGCTTACAGTAACTGTTGATGAAACCTAAGCTTTTCTAAAAGAAGGCTAAACATACAATTTAGTCCAAACACATGACATAGAGCAGTTTTGTAGGTATGAAAGTGTCTTAAGCTCTGTCTACACTATCAAACTAGTTTGACAAAAGCAGTGTGGTGCCTCAAATATGCTAGTGATATGCCCAAATATGGTACAGTAGTGATATGCCCAAATATGGTAGTGATATGACATCTTCATGTCCATATATGGGCACATCACATTTTGTTGTCACATAAAGTTTGATAGTGTAGACAGAGCTTTATGAATATCAGTATTTAAAAACTGTTTTCTAGCACTAGAACCTTTCACTTATATGTAAACATATAACATTGAATCCTAAACACTCTGTATTGGTTTATACATCAAACATTGAAAAACAAATATATTGTATAATCATAATTACCATTTCCGCAGCTTTGTATTTCTTTCATACCAAGTGTGTTGTAAACATCTCGCTCAATGTCACAGTACATCTCAAATGGATATTTAGTTTCTTCTTTATATTGCTGCAACGAAAAAGTAAACATTTATTTTGTTTAATAACCCTTATTGCTGTGCACCAAAATATTTTCTTTTCAAGAATTGTAAAAAGAAGTTCGCCCACGGCAATTTAACAACAAGATGGTGAGCTCCAGAGATCAAAGGGTTTATCTGTGGCTGCTACATGATGAGTTCCACTCCCCTTATCAGACACCGCACCGAATATGTACATAGGTATTTGTCACAGTCAGGCATAAGATCAAAGGACTGGTACAAGTTCCTATCTTGGCAAGGCGAGCTTAGTGTCCACCCAAGGAATTGAGAGTAATTTGCATGCAAAATAATCTATGTTTTTATGGACAAAACCACTGCAATGTGAGCCTCAGGTACAAGTACACTCTATTTTAAACAAGCATTTTTGTATTCATTGGCATGATTTGTGCAGGTGTTTTTTTCTTTATTTTGAATTAAATTGAAATAACTCTACTGTACTGTATCTCTAACAACTGAGTCATGAATTGTCATGTGATGAAATCATGTAAAATCTAGAACCAATCAAAACAAATCTTACCTTTATATATTTATGTGGTGCACAGCCAATCACGACAAGCCTAACATTTGCATCCTTTAAAACAAAACACAAGCATTACTACTACCAGGCCTGACCATACCAGATTCAGTACGAGAGTGAAATAGGCCCTTTCCTGTTTAATGACTATAAGGAAATGAAATGTAACAAGACGTATGACAATCATCACAAATAATTATTGCATGAACCACGACCTCAGTGAGTCTGTTCGTACAATTGTGCTGCTGAGTAGGGGAGGGAGTACACACAATCTTCTTTCATCCATCCTAAAACTCTGTCTACACTGTCAAACTAGTTAGACAAAAGAAGTGTGATGTACCCAAATATGGTAGTGATATGCACAAATATGGTAGTGATATGACATCATCATGTCCATATATTGGCACATCACATTTTTGTAGACAGAGCGTTAGGGCTTTTTAAGGCCTTCACCAATCCTAATTTTAACTCCAAAGAATCCTCTGGATAGCCAAAATTACTTAGATAATATTTTGTTTAATACCTTTAAGTATGATTCTGGAATTTTTGCTAAATCTGTGAAAGATAAAAATAATATAGAAACAGTTAGTTGGTGAGTGACATATACCATACCGTACCGTAAACGTAACTTGTTTTAAGTCCAATTTAAAGCGTTTGACATTGGGAAGATTCAATAAACAACATAACAAAATGGAGATATAATACAAACCTTCAACATAATCCCTTGAGATGAAACATAGAAAATGCTGAAATTAAAACATGATGCAAATATATTAGTCACAGTAAATGTAATTCTATCATATATGATTCCAATGTATTTGAAAATATAGTAATAAAAGGGAAATGATTTTATTTTTCACCAGTAAGGCCTATTTCTTAAAAAAAAAAAAAACTTTTGATGTGCCGCTAACTCAGTGTCACATACATGGGGCGGCTGAAACTATTTTTGAACCAGCTAATAATTACAGGATTTATAATATGATGGTTAAAAAACAGTTACATCATATCCTACTTTCAATCCCTAGGCCCACTGAATTGAATCTCTTTCCCACGGTCAAAACGTTTCTGTGCCGACATACCTGACTTAGTACTTACTTACCCGAATGAAAATAACGATCACTTTATGCTTTTTATAAAGGTGATCAAATGGTATCATATTGCCTTCTTCGTCCCACAGTGGTAATTTAGCAACATTCTCAAAGTCAAAAGAATTCTCAACTGTCTCTAAAATAGGAACGTATGCTGTATCTTGTTGCACTTTTTGTGGCTTAACACCTCGATCCATGGAAGCCATGTTTAAAATTAGAAATTGATGCTAAGTTCGGTGCTTTGTGAATGGTTGCTGGGAGATAAGGACGCTCTGTTGTTTACTACACAATTGAGAATAATCCATTGTAGAATAGGGGTGTTTTAGTTTGTTCAGAATAAAATATTCTTACTGTATTATGTTTATAACAAGACATACAGTCTAACAATAGATATACAGTTATTATGTAACAGAATATGTAGGCCTGCCTAGATGTACTGTATATTTAGGTATTGCTAAATTATGCCAACATTGCGTATCCCCCCTTCCCCAAAACTTGGCACATACCTCCTCCAAACAACAATTGAAATTGCTGTAAATTTGAAAAAAAACACCTCTGCACATGACATATTTAAAAAAGTGTATTTGCTATTATTTCATGAATTAAAACAAATTATGGTTATATGAATGTATCTTACCATATTTTAGCTAGAGAAAAACAGTAAAACTTAGAAAAAACGAAAGTGCAATTTTACTCATATTTACGAATCACACCAGACGCGAGACAGACACTATCAATCCTGTAATTAATTCTAAGTCTAAAGAAATGACGGGTTAAATTAATACAAAACAGTTCACTGGGTCGGAACGAACACTGATACCAGGGAAGAGTGAAATTAATGAATGTTTCATTCAAAGTGCTCGGCGGACACCCTTGGCTAAACACCGAACATAATTCCAACTATCCCACGCAATATCGTTAAACAAAGTTGGTATTTCATAGTTTGCAAACTAGAAATAAGATCTGAGATACATTTTGTAAACGTGACAGTGTTTAGCATTTACCACAATTAAATACATAATTTAGCGAAATATATAATATACCATATGTTATAATATTCATACATTCATTCATTTCATTTGGTCAATAGCATTGTCAACACATGTATACAAGACAATAAATATAAACGAGAAAATGTTGAGAGAGTTTAAAGAAAGGCTTAATTATATTATATATGAAAATTAAACCCCCAAGCTCTAGTGGTAATTTCAGATAGTGGTAGGATAGAACTATATACACTCCACTTTCAGACGATAAACACAATTCTACAAATAAATCATGTCCTATTTTATGAATTCGAACTTCTGCCACGGTTACGGTGGTATATCGGAGTCCATATAACCAAAACGATATCAAATTGTTTTGTTGCAACTAGTTATACTGGTAAATAAAAGGTTAAAATAAAATGACAATAACTTTACAATAGACCTTATAGGAATTACAGTATGTTGTTTTTAAAGATGATATATGTTTAGTGTGATGTGATTTTTTCCATGACAACTGGTGCTTTTCATGATCTCAGTTCGATTGATAGAAAAAAAACCAGCAGCACTCGATTGTCAGATATAAAACATAGAAATTGAATATAAAGAGCTGAATGATACCAGGGAAGATCGCGATACTGTACAGTGGTTTATAGGCTGGTTAATTAAGCCACCACCTCCAGATATTCCGGACTTGGGTTTTCGGGAATTTCCTTTGGATCAATATATGCATATTCGTCTTGCTGCTGTGCCAGTGTGGTTGAACCGGGTCTAGGGTTCGGTAATGGAGGCCTGTAACTCATGCTCATCTTTTCCGAGTTTTTGTTGTTATTTTTTGCTTTTGACTTCTGTGGAGTAGGAGCGTATTCGTTCTCTAATTGTTTTTTCTTTTTATCGGCAGATCCACTGCAACAATAGAAATAAAATATAGTTTAATAGCCATATAATAACAAATTATAAAAATATTATGCAAATTAATCTAGGCCGAATACAAATTTATTTTTGAATTGTTTTGTCAGATTTGGCTTAGTACATCCATGGATTAAAATTCCTTAATCCATGGTACAACATAGCTGTATATTTTCACCCAATTCTCGTACGACATATAGCGATAATAAACAGCCCAGAGTTTCTTCTCTTTCTCTCACATGGTCACTGTTTGATATGCCCCCTGATAGTATGCATTGCCTCCTTTTCAAATGTGTTATGTGAGTGTTACATTAATGTATGATATATAGGCTATTGTATCACGTTTGAATATGTTGTGTCACTTAACTGAGTTCCTCTAAAAATCTGGAGAGACGTAGGAAAAGCAATTTTTCTTTTTCGTTCAAATTATATGAGAACATGTTTTTGCTTGCAATGAGAGGTGCAGAATCGGGTGTGTGTTGAATGGTGGGGCGTCAACAGATAAAAACGGTTGACAGAAAACAAACGTGTTAAGGCCTTTTTTATTAATACTATTACATTTACTATTACTCTATAGGTTCATGTATTTTCTTACCTTTTTGTATTTCTTAAACAAATGAATGATATAAATGCAGCCCAGCTGAGTACAAGAACAAGAGCCAACACGACAATTACCACTATCAATACTGTAAAACACAGAGAAAAATATCCAATAATAGTGCAATATACCGCCTTTGTCGCTTTTTCGTGACATTCTCGTGTCACCGAAATGCCAACCCCTATTCATTCATTTATTTATTATTTATCCAGGATTACACAACAGGTAAAAGAACCTGTTCTGCATTGTGGTCCTTAAATACAAGTTTTAGTTTTGTGAAAAAATGAGATCGCCTTTTCACCCATTCTAGTTACTATTTACGTAATGTATGACCGTGATGCGACAGATACTGACAGTGTCCCAAAAGTCAAGATTCTGATTTGTTCACAATTCAAAGCTATATCAATATCCAAGTTAAGTTCGACAAGTATAAGCCATGCGAACAAACCAAGAAGAAGCTTGTATAAGGTAAGAATTGGATTGGATACTGAGCCGAATAATCAATTTACCGAATGACTAATTGTATAAATCGTTCCACCTATTAGCCTAGGCATACGATTAATAGCTAATTTCAAATAGAGAACAGTGTAAATGAATCAATAAACTGAGCACATCTTACCTGTGTCCGACGAAGGAGCTATAAGAAGAAAACAAATATTATAAGTATTAAATATGGTTTAATATTATATTTTACGGTAGTTATTTATTATTGGGCAGTCACTCATCACTCTACTAATATTGACCTAAACCAAATTTAAATGATAAATAAGACTGGACTGGAATAAGACTCTGAACTGGACTAATATACAGTTATATAGTATGAGAGGATTCTGAAAATAACATCTCTGTATATCAGCAGAGTGGAGCCCTATATGAGTAATACTAATATATGCTTATATACATGTAAATACATTTTGATAAGGACTAATTCTGAGCACAGAGAGTTTCTTATTTTTCAACTCCCCGTTCTGAAGAATTCTTAACTTTAGTATATCCTTTCATCATTCTCTACTACGCTATACACATCTCGAACACAATATTTGGCCCAAAAATACTTACGTGGGTCTGGGCATGGTGTCGATGGTTGTGGGCAGTTATTTTGAGGATCCGGGCATGGTGTCGGTGGTGGGCAATCATTCGGTAATGAACCGTCCGATTGCGCACAATATAAGTCACCGTTTAGAGAGGTAGTAAATGGTGGACAGAGCAACTCCAAGTGTTGGCCTACCGGGCAAGTAATAACTAAATAAGTAGTATTCTCATTGTAGCACGTCCCTTCCTCTGGTAGTGGTGGTTCTACGTTCACGTTAAATAATTTAGGACAGGTATCTAGAAAAGAAGATAATATAATAAGTCAACTTTGTATTCAAATAATTCAGTACTTGATACCGATAGTTAATTTGATAATATTTACTACGAGAAATATTCGTACAAAATATAACAAATTAATCGTTGTTCAATAATAATAATATCCTGGATGTATATAGCGTCTAATGTTGTGAAACTTCTAAGCGCTGAACATTATTACCCCGAGTCATTTGTTTGTGGATCAAACACGTATGGAAACATACTCCCATAATGCAGCTAGTAATCAGTGCAAAGCTGTTTCTTGAATGCACAGTATTCTCAGCCAGGTACCTAAAATACTGTATACAAAATAGCGTAGACCTATTTGTATTATGTTTGTATATTAAAAGTGGTTGAAACGAACCAACGAATGTAATATCACTAGTGGTACACCGTCTTTACTAATAAAATATTTCACCCTTGAGCTTACATAACTTTTCTTGTACGTCATTTAATTTAACTATAATAATGATACATAGAAAGTATGGGCGGCCATTTAAATTGTAACTATTATGGCCCCGATGACCGTCCATACGAATTACAATTTTTGTTCATGGTGTTACTGGATTAGTATAACGTCACGCATTTTTTACGCATGTACCACATAATGCTACATTTACTAAATACAATACCACACGAATACAGTGCACACAGGTTGTAGTGTACAATCGACCTGTACAGTCACAATAATTTAATAAAGTATATTCCATAACACCGTATATCTATATGACTTGACCTTTTTGTGTAGATTTACTAGTTTAAAGGTTTTAAATGTCCTAGAGTACTATTCGGTTTGTCAAATATTTACAGACTAATTATTATTATAGTAACAGGCCTAACAACACACCGATTGGTTATCATGGATGGAAGAATTCTCAGCAATTTCTCCACCACGGTATATAATTTTCAATAAAAGCCAAAGTATTTAAAATCACGAGATAATTTCATTTCAACTGGGCTGTGAATATTAATAGAGAGGGAGAATCATAATAATGTATAGCCACATAGGCCAAAGATAAAATGATATAATTTGAATTTATCTGTCTAAAGAATGTGAGATAGATAGATAAAAGTGGGAAACTCCCACGAAAGAGGAAGATGAGTAGCAATTTCAATTTATTCTTTATGGTAAGATTTAAAACCCATTTTCAATTCAGATACCCAGAATAACAGGTGGGCCTCTATGAAAGTACCATGAAGTTAATTATTAATATTTTGTGTAATATGAACAATATGCATTTATGTACTGTATGTTTCATATGCGGATAATACCAGCATTGAAGTTATATTATTATAGACATTTTAAAAGTATGTAGAGCTCATTAAGATCAACAATAGGCCTGTAAAATAGTATATTGTATTTACACATAATATTAATCACTTTAACACCAATAGACGTTGACGATCATGCTTCATATTTGTCGCGGTAAAAAAAAACAATGAACTGAAATAGGCTATACACCCACATTTGACAACAACACACCCGAAGATATCGTCAAAGGGAAACATCTTACCTTGACATGCTGGTGTTGGGGCACGAATTCCCACGAAACAAGTTACCCATATGAATATTATCTTAAATTGTCGGTTGTTTATCGCCATTTCATTTTTATGGTGTGGAACCGCTCGCTTAATCGACCGAGCCGCTTCAGAAATAGATTGTGTAACCTATAACCATGCTTAATCATGCATACCTTTCTTTTACAATAGCGTGCATATTCATTACAATGGGAACCATATATAAATATTTGGCCCTTTTTTGTTGTCAAAATCGACGGTCCAATTATACCCGTTTATAAATACGGTAACTTATAAACGTAGGGTAGGCTAAGAAATCAACGCACTTTCGGTGGATTCTTAATAATTGTTAAGATTTCATACATCATAATACCTATAATTTTTATTACCATTTTGTAAGGTTAGTGAAATTAAGCAAGTATAGGTATATTTATAATTTCTTGATTTTGGGCCTGTTTCGTCTGATGACTGTACATAATGAACTGTGTACATTGGAAACGCCCGAATTATGACGTATGTATTTAAACTTGAGAATAAGAGTTAGAGCGGAACACAATGATGTTGATGATTCTCAGAGACCGAATCATGCCTAACCTATGTCTTTAAGCATGAACAATGTATTTTATTCCTATGAATGCTTATAAGATTATTAGGCCTATAATTACTATTATGGTTAGCCCATCCCATGATATTTTATCTATGAATCCCATATTGATATATAAAATATATATGATCTATTAAAGTAACAAAGAAAGAATAGCATTTACAGTATTATTAGGCCCACTATGCTATTGATGCTTTTTTAAGGGTTGATGGCCCCATAATTTATATAGCAGATTTTGTAATACTAACAACAAACCTCATAGATCGTTTATCAGTTGAAAACTTACCTTCACATGTATTATTAACCGCGAGAGTCACTACCAAAAATGACATCGTCAAAAAAACGATATAAGTAACATGGTTGTGTTCCTCCATGTTTAGATCTTGTGTGTATGACTGGTTGGCGACTGTACTTAGATATCGTGGTGTTCAGCAAAGAATTTTAAGCTCATTCTTAACAATGACACTCAGTTACATAAAAGAACCCCAATGACTCTGAAGTTTCTTCTTTGTGTTTCAAATGGTACTAAATCATTGTCCACTCACATTTTGTGTAACGAAGAATAGTCGATAGGTCACTAATAATAGAACTATAACAATATACTGCGTCTACAATTTTGCTGTATTTTTCAATGTTAACAAGAGAATTGTCAAACTCTCTTACTCATTGTGTTTATTCAACACGGTACAACAATACGCAAAAAACCTGATGATGTCATATTCTGTTTGATAAACGTCAATGTGTTGTCGTAATCATGATATAAGGTTACTGCACTTGACAATGACATAAGTTTAATAAGTAAATAACAATCAATAAAAACGTACAGGAAATTTCTGTCGATGTGGTAGGGGTGTACCTCAGTCCTACTTGTTAAGCTTAAATGGTGGGCCGGGGTTAAAGTTTTTATTTGTTATTATAAAATAAACCTTTGCGCCAACATTAGTGATAATGATAACCCCAGTTAAATTTTAAACCGGTGAAGCAGAAGGAGCATCGTGAAATAACCCTCCCCCCTTTTTTTTAAAGTGATGCTACAGCATACATTATTCGTAATGTTAAGATAGTAACTTATTTTACTGATTTTTAATTTTTCTTTGTGAAAATAGATATGTTTAACACAGGCTACCATTTGGATCTATAAAAAACAACAAAAATGTTTTGACAAGGTGATATTCGTACGAATCCGAAAACTTAATTGGTTGCGCATTTTTGTGTAACAAAAGATGAAATAATGTACAAATACAATGCTTTCGACTATACCGAATACATTTTCCTTGTACAAAATAGGCTTATTAGTGCTAAATTGTAAACGTGCCACCAGAGCAAATTAAACACAAAACAATCACTAGACTAATTCTAGTAAGAAAATACACACCTTTTAACATGAAACGTTTTGTTTACCGATGTGTATCGTATCTTACAAAATTGTCCATTTTGTAGCCTAGTTATTTGTGTAGTTACAATGAATTCGTTAACTTGTTATTCGGCCAGGCATATATTAATTTAAAAAATCCTTAATAAAATCATAGAGCATTCTGTTTTATTTCTATATTTATAGTATAAATAATAGGAAACGGTTTAAGCAACAATAACAACAATTAGTCTACAAAATTAGAATTGAATATAAAATATGATTTTCTGGCGAAGATTTTTGGACGCAAGAAGCAAGACGTCATTTTTAAATCCAAAGATAGGATTATTTACAATGAGTTATTAAAGCATCACATTGATGTTGAATATCCTTTATTTCATGGGAATGTATGGAACGCTCTACTCATTGAGTTCACTGTTCACTCTATTAGTTCTAAGTACACAGGTTTGTTTTCCTCATTCTTAAATTTTTCTCTATCAACATACTCGTATTCTGGAGCCGGTTCTCCCATAGTATCGTCTCTTGGTTTTGGCATAGGTGGTCTTGCACTCAGCGGAAAACTGTCATTTGAACCCTTCACCAGCGTTGGCTGCTGTTCTGAGATGTAGACGGTTTCTTGTACTTTTACAACCGAAGTCCTGAAATGGTAAGAAATGTTTACAAAACACGCCATTTCGTCAATGCTAGAGACGTCTCTAGCATTGACGAAATGGCATTCCATTGTTAAAATAATGCTGATTAGCAGTAACTGTATAATGATGATGAAAATATTAGAAGAAGAAGAATTAAAAGTAATAGAATAATAATAATAATAATATTTATTCGGTCATCAATGTAAAAATAACCAGGAATGAGAATAGGCTAAAGCCCAAACAAATTCTGCACTCACTCCATACAATACAAACAGTTAAGATAAAACCATATACAAGAAAAATACAAATAAACTATACATAACATGAAATATAGTGTTTTGTTAGAGCAGCCTTAAATATTAAGTGTACATACTCTCTTCTGCAGATGAAAAACAAAAGGAAAAAGAGCCAACTTAGAACCAACAACACTGCCAGCACTATGATGACTATAACTAACGCTGAATCTAAAAGACAAACATAAAGAAATAATTCATAATATGATGATAATACATATAATTAACTACAATGAGTGATCAATATATAAATGTTCAATCTTCAAGTTATAGATCATTTAGTAGACATTTGTTTGTTATGTTTTATGAAGTCGATTCATAACTGGATATAAGTAGTACATATTGACAAACTCAAATTATTACGATAAAATTCATTAAGATTAATTATCATCAAGTATAAGACCCATCGACAGGTACAGAATTCTTTAAAATATTCAACAAATGTAACTAGAATCATCCACAGTTAGAACGCCACCTCTCAAAATATCCAACAAAGGTAATAAATGTCTAATTGGTGGTATTTTCATGGACAAAACTACGTAGAACTATGGTAGAGTTAAGCATGTTCTCTACCTGTATCAGATATGAATTCCTCCTCTTCTTCATAATAATCTGTTGTTTAAATGAACATATAAAATGATTAATAAACATTTCTTATAGGTTTTCATTTATTGGATTTACTCCATTAGTAATGTGCCAATTACAAAAGTTATATTATTATTATTATTGATATATGTCGCAAGTTAAAATCCGTCAAGTGTTTTGCACACTGTTTTATGAAAACCTCTCTTTAATCTCCAGGTTGCTGGCTCTGAGTAAAGATTACTTTACGAACAAAATTTATAATTTAAATTTTACATTTCAATATCAATGAGGCCTAAGCATCAACTCCCCGTGAATTCTTATCTTCACGAGTGCATTACTTTCGAAAAAAAGCATAGCAACATAACAAGAAAATTCACTCCAACCAGTTCATCATTTTCTTTCGGTCACCCCAGCGACACTTTGCTCTGATATTGGATTTATGTATTTTCGATACTTATGGCGAAAATAGTTATCTAAACACTCGTGTTAACATTAAATATTTTTGTTTGATGTTAAATAGTTTAGGCCTACCTTCACAGACTGAATTAGTGCAATCTGATGAGTCCGGGGGAGGCGGTGGAGGCGGCGGGACATCTTGAACACATGTTGGTGCTTCGAGATTCCAATTAAACAAGTCATCACACGATAAATGTATTTCTTTTGCTTTTAATCGAAATCCTTCATTGCAAGTAAACTTCATATAGTCCTTTCCTGGCGGAAGGCACGGCTCTTCCGTATTAGTGTCCCTGGCCGGTGGCCATGGAATTACATTGCCGTTTTCAAATCCGGTAGCTGAAACTCCATTCGGTAGTGGACATAAATCTAATTAATTAAAGACATATACCACTTAATTAACCATTATTTTATCTCGTAATAAATTATTAGAACCCCTCTGTTTAGTATAACATCCCTATCCAGGAGATACACCTCCATTAAGTGGACAATCTATCAAAGGGACATTTTTCATTATCATGTACGAAATATGTAATATAGTACAGTAATATTCTCTTCGAAGCGTCCCTGAATTAACTCTGGTGTAACTAAATATCGAAAAATAACTGAATTAATATTATAAATTGTTTACCACGCTCAACAATGAAATAAATACATAAATAATTGCTCCAAAACTTTCCCAGATATTTACAAAACTTCAAAGAAGCACTGCAGGAACAAATCTCAATACTAATACTATTCACGTGTAATCTTTACATTCTTTTAGAAATGACTGTGATTTTTCTTCTTATGTTTTCAATTTTACTTTACATTCTTTACGTTATTTAATTCCATTGCTTGTAGATCTATGTATTTTATGTTAATTTGAAGAAAAAGAACTAAGCCTTCACAATTTGATTCTTAGTGTATTAATATTATTAACATCATTTATAAATGTTCAATTAAATTTCAAATACTGTGCTGAAATAAACACAACACAATTACAACCATGATTTGGTTGTACTGTGATGTGATACCTAGAATGGAGACACGAAAGTATTATTTATCTTTAGGGCCGGATACACTCGATCCTTTAACGGATAGAAAAACTCTAAATCACCCATTAACCATGCTATAGGCATTGGCAATGCCCTCACGAATAAAATGCCCATACTTACATTTAGATGCACAGGTGGCTGCTGGGGCAACAACAACATCAAGTAAAATACAGATATAAAATATTAGAAAACAAAACAAGTTCACTCTCCGTGTTAACATTTTTTTTCTTGTTGAACGACTCCAATACATTGGCTTGTATCTATCCTTGTGACGTGAATGAAACCGCACAATCTTTTAATCCTAATATTGTAGAAAGTGAGTAGGTCGAATGTGTGACGTACTTGTTTTTTGGTAATATAATCACGCTATAAAACTTTAATCGTTTTTTTGAAGACAACTACAATTTAACAATAGGAACAAAGAAGTAAAAACATGTAACAAAGATAATTATAATAATTTATCTTGAAATTAAAAAATAATAATTTTCTTTTCATATTATTCACTTTAACTGTACTTGGTAAAAACGAGAATATTAATGTAAAAAAGCCCATGTTTGTACAAAAGTGAATAACTAAAACTACCTATTCAAGTTTGATTTTATTCATATGTTTATGTTTAGGGGGCAATACACCGTAAATAAAATCAATCTATCGCCTTCCTACGACTGGGTTTTCTACAGCATAGCATCATAATTGTTTTGTAGGTCCAAGATTTGTTACGGTTTAATTTGGTAATTCTAGTGAAGAGTAAAATTTCTCTTCTCTGGAAATTCTAAACTGAAACGTTTTTCTTATAATTGAACACTTTAAATTGTGAAAACAAAATTATTTATTAAAATGCACATAAATCTGTAGAAAGAAGTACTCGTAACCTTCAATGTAGTACAGTAATAACAGTATACGTTAGAACGCCCTCTGTTGTTTTACAACTTCCAAATCATGGATGAGGAAACAACTACCAACACGTTCCATTTTTCTATAATTGTATTATGCATATCTTTTGTATATTAACATAATGTTATAGTTAGTTTACAATAAAATATGTTCGTATTGGATGGGTTGAGCGTTTTAAACGGCTAAGATCTTTGAAAAGCAAAGTTCTGTAAGATCAAATACGCAATGTTGAGTCGCGAAAATTCCCAAAATAGGATCATGGGGTCGCGGTCAAAAAGGTTGCGGAACACTGATCTAGAATATAAAATAAATTATATTATGATTACAAACGTATCATAGTGTATTATCTGTGTATACTAAACGTTCTTGAATTTATGCTACAACAAATGTTGATTTGTGATCGTGATCGACGACGTGGTATTTATCCGACACGTCGTACATTGGCCGCAGAAGCCTGGTTGGTTTAGGTTAAAGAGTAACTCCGAGTTTGAAATGTCCATTGTTTATTATAAAATATGGCCTTTATATAACAACATTGATAATAACTTCACTTATCTTTAGACAGCGGTGAATGGGTGACGTGAAATAAGTTTCTAAAAAGCACTATCGTAACGAATCATCACGAAAAATTCATTTGATTACATCGGTTGAAGATAGTCATTAGTGTCATCTACAGTGCCACGAGGCATTATTGTACTTCTCTGTACATAGTCGTATTCCAGAATGGTCTGTTGTTGTCTAGGCATTGGAATTGGAGGTCTTGTACTTAGTTGGACGTCGTTTGATCCTTTGACAACTTGTTGACGAGGTTCACCGTGTACGTAGACGGTTTCGTGTACTGTACGGCCAATTGGTTTTCTAATACATAGGGATGCAATAATAATATTAATTTGAAAAAAAAAGGAATCGTTAATAGCAGCACGAAAATATGCCCGGAGAGACAGAGGGGTATTCTGTTTAGGCAGTGACAAATACATGGCCACCTTAATAGTATAGATAAATGTAGAATGACGAAAACGGTTATAAAGAGAATGATTATTTATTAGTCAGTTACTTTAAAATAATTTAAAAAAATGTTATACTTACTTTCTTTTGCAAATTAAAGCGAAAAGAAAAATCACCCAGCTCATCAATAGAAGAACAGCTAAGACAATGATCACCATTACTAACGCCTCATCTACATCCATAAAACAAAATTAATACAGATTTATATAATAAATATAAATTTGTTTAGTATTACTGTACTATAATTTGGGTTCGAGTCCGTTTTCACTCTTTTCACAGTATTTGCAGAATCCGGTTTCTTATTTGAATGCCTCTACTTATGTGAACGTCTTATTGAGTAGTTCGATAAGACCTGTGATTTCACAGTAAAAGATATGAATTATCATTAATACAAACACAAATATACTATCCTCAAATAATTACCTGCATTCGATCCCAGAGTAGCATCGTCTTCATTAAGTTAGCGATATAAAAAGAAAACGATAGTTAACAACGTATAAACATTTGACAATAACATTCATTCATTTATTCAATAGTGTGTAGGCCACTACAATTCAATTTAAGTAGTAGTAACAGCAAAAGAATTAGTTCTCTTTTTATATGCGAAAAATAATATAGTAACACCTCCTATTCAAGACACCAAGTGTTCAGTGTTGGTCTAATTGGGCGACACCATACTGAAGCATTGTAATTCATCCTAAAAAACAACAAGTAGAATTGACATTGAATTATATTACTTTATAAATCACGTTAGGCTTACCTGTTAGATACGATTCTATGGTTAGTGTACGACAACATCCCGCGTTTTTATTGTTTTAGGAAAAAGAAAATAATATAAAGTTATCAATACTGTATTATTCTGAAAATGCAATATGTAGGCCTACATAACACAATATAAATCGACTACTATATTATCATTAGCATTATAGTATATTCACTCACCCGAAGCACTGCTTATATCTACAGTCACAGTCACGTTTTAAGAAAAAAAGAAGAAGAAAGTCATAATTGCAGTTTTGAATTTTAAAAAATGTATTCGGGCTTAATGAATATATAATGAATGAAATATGAATCAAAATGAATCAAATTCTATTAATATTATGCATAAAACACCAAATAATTTATTGATTGTTAGCATTCATTTCTAAATAAATAAGTCTCTCTGTTGGATTTGAACCATGACTTAAATAATTATTCAGTGTAGGCCTATACATACCTGTACAGGAAGGATCGTTACAAGGAGGGGGTGGGAGATCATCAATACAAGTTGGTGCATCTAAATTCCAGTTATACATCTGATCACAAGACAGTTCTATTTTCGCTGCTTGCAAACGAAATCCTTCGTTACACGTAAACTTCATATAGTTTTTTCCCGATGGTAAGCATGGTTCTTTTGTTGCGCCATTGTCTGGTGGCCATGGCGTCACGACGCCGTTAGCGAACCCAGAGTTTGTCAGTCCATTTGGCAAGGGACACTTAGCTGCAACGAAAGTGGATGACATATTTCACTACTTATAATCACGTGGGAGGGGGGGGGGGAGTTTACATTGTACCATGGTATAATCATGGAACTATAGATTAGGTACATGGTATAATGAATGTGGTGATATGGATGATGAAGAGATGGTAGAAAAAATGAATGTCAAGAAAAAGGGGAAGATATAGAATGAAGAGGAATAGTATTTATACGGCTTAAAAAGTTGTTTTTTTTTAAACTCTTCCCCGCCACTCCATTTAAAACACAAATATTAGGACATATACCCGAAAACAAATAACATAAAATAAAAACGATATTGGGCCATGACAATGTCCGATGATTAAGATACAAAGTTCTTGAAAACTTTAGTTCCGGTACTAACAAATCTCTTAAACTATGACTTCATAACTCAATGTCACTTTTACCATTGGATATGATTTAGATCGATACAGTATTATCATTTACACTATACAATATTCAGATTTCGTAACTACTATATTAGACCCTAACATACATTAGTAAAACAAAATGTTACGGTATTTAGTAACATATATGAAAACTAATTGAATATGTTGCTATAGGCCTATGCTTAAGACAGTATCCATAATGTATTAGTGTTGACATAATTTCAATATGGCAGTTCATGCCTTTAAAAAAAGATTAACTGAATTTTCTCCATTAACAAGTTGTAAGAATAAAAATTCGACAAAAGACAAGAGAAATACATGAATTACAGTCAAAGAAAACAACAAGGAAGAGCAACTAATTACTAGTACTATTAACCTTTTTGATTGTATCAGTAGGTATTACCATTCTAGGTTTACCATAGTTTTTAAACTATGGTAAACTTATCTTAGTAATTTTATTGGCGGGATAGTACACCAGTAAACTACTATATTGACGTATTAGGCTGTATACTGTATACTTACATACTTCTTTGCAAGAACTGATAGAGCTCACGATTGAAATACCAGCAATAGTATAAACAGCTAAAGCCACCGATATATTCCTAATGTACATTTTTCTGCGAATGCGTGGTGCAACTAAATACACAGTAGTTGGGTTTATTGTCATTTTACCACTCTTAACCGCAGAATCCTTATTCGGTATTAACTATAGACCTACTAAAGAAATCTATGGTTTAAAAAATACAAACACTCTTCCTTTATTAATCCAACGCTGTAGCGCATGAACAACGTTGTGCTCGTCCTTAAACTTGGTTCCCACTAGGACGCAACGTAACGCAAGCGTGTTGACGATATTCAATAGTCTAAAGCTCTGTCTACACTATCAAACTTTATGTGACAAAAGAATGTGATGTGCCCATATATGGACATGATGATGTCGTATCACTATCATGTTTGGGCATATCACCACCATATATGAGTACATCACACATTTTTTGTCAAACTAGTTTGATAGTGTAGACATAGCTTACAGGAACAAATGATCAATAAAAGATGATGATAATCACATATTAAAGATCGATACCATTCTTTATTAACAGCATCGGAACATCCAAAATTTAACAATATGAAACCGAACAAGAAAATGTATAAATTTTATATTTATATTATGTTTGTACTTATTAGGCCTATAATTATTAAACAAATAATATAAATAGATGATTTTATCATGGAGGAATTATATTCCTCTATGATTTTATACAGTGTAAGTAGTATCCATGGGATTGAAGGAGAACAAAGGAAATCTATTGTGTTAAAGGGTAACAATAGAGGGGTGATTGTTAACAAAGAAGGGACGCTAAGAGAACAATAGAATGTGTGAAAGGGTAACAATAGAGGGGTGATTGTTAAAAAAACAAAGGGTTTGCTATTTAAAGTCCTAGGCTAACAAAGGGTTTGCTAATTAAGTGGGGGGAACAAAGGAAATCTATTGTATGAGAATTATAGGAAAACAAAGGGTTTGCTAATTAAAGTCCTAGGCTAACAAAGGGTTTGCTAATTAAAGTCCTAGGCTAACAAAGGGGTATCTATAGGAGGAGGATAAGTACAGGGAAACAATATGAAATCTACTTGATTAAAGTTAGGAAAACAATTGGGTATTAATTGGATTATACAGGTGTGTTTGTAAAATGATGGGGGTCATGACAATAGAAATCTAACCAAGAGCTTTGAGGCTAACAAAGGAAATCTATTGTATAAGAATTATAGGAAAACAAAGTGTTTGCTACTTAAAGTCCTAGGCTAACAAAAGGGTATCTATAAGAGGAGGATAAGTACAGGGAAACAATAAGAAATCTACTTGATTAAAGTTAGGAAAACAAATGGGTATTAATTCGATTATACAGGTGTTTTCGTAGAATGATGGTGGTCATGACAATAGAAATCTAATTTTAATTAATTAACAATAGAATGTATAGTTTTAACAAGGTGGAGGCTTTGTATAGAGTGTATCACATGTGCTTTACAATTACTGACAATACTCACAACGAGTGCTTTGTTTTTTGACAATAGGATTTAATCATAATATAAAAGAGGGGGTTATAATTAGGGAGCGATTTTTCGCTTGTAACAAGCCTAGGCTAACAAAGGAAATCTATTGTATAAGAATTATAGGAAAACAAAGGGTTTGCTACTTAAAGTCCTAGGCTCACAAAGGAGTATCTATAGGAGGAGGATAAGTACAGGGAAATAATAAGAAATATATTTGATTAAAGTTAGGAAAACAAATGGGTATTAATTGGATGATACAGGTGTTTTCGTAGAATGATGGTGGTCATGACAATAGAAATCTAATTTTAATTAATTAACAATAGAATGTATAGTTTTAACAAAGTGGAGGCTTTGTATAGAGTGTATCACAGGTGTTTTACAATTACTGATAATACTCACAACGGGTGCTTTGTTTTTTTTGTTGACAATATAGGATAATATAAAAGAGGGAGTTATAATTAAGGAGCGATTGTTTGCTAGCATTTGCGTGATTTGATTGGTCAGAGGTATACAGTCTAGAGCCCCCCTTGTTGAAACAAAAAGTGGATTATAATTCAGGCGAGAATGTATGTAATGGATCTGGTTTTTTTCCGAAGAATGTGATGTTTGTGGGGAAAAGACTAAAACATTTTACGGGGATGACGCATGCTTCCAGTTCTGTGAATATGTATTCAAAAAATATCCCTACGGTCATAATATTACATGCCTTGCTCATAATAATCAAGCTTATGATAGTTACTTTTTAATGCATTATTTGTATTCATGTGGTTTTGTTCCAGATGTCATAACTAATGGTGGTAAGATTCTTTCTAGTAAAATTAAGGGTACTACTATTCGTTTCATTGACTCTGTCATTTTTACCGATGGCTTTAGCCAAACTACCTAAAACAAACAAATCCTTTGGCATTAAAGAGTTAAATAAATAAATTTAACACGGTTGGTAATGCAAACTATGTAGGTCCATATCCCGGTGCTTCGATGTATGACCCCGAAAAGATGTCTATATCGGTCCGGAATGATTTTCTTGTTTGGTACGAGCAGAGGCGAGGCGTTGTTGCTTATCATTTAGACACATATTCAAACGAGTAACTGTTCTTGATAATGGTATAGATCAGGAAGGGGTCGTCCATTTTCTAACGGTTTAATAACCAAAGCCTCAGCCTGTAATTTTGTATTTTCCAAGAACTTTTTGAAGCCGAATACAATTGCTCCTTTTCCACCAGCAGATTACTTAACTACGTAGACTCATTCTTTTGCTAGTATGGAGTGGTTAAGTTATGAATAAAAACGACGTAGAATCCATATTCATCACGCCCGTAATGGTAATGAGAAATGCTTTGGTAGATATAAAGTTAATGGGGCTTCGTTTGAACCAAACTTCATATTTGAATTTATTGGATGTAGCAAGGCAGATTCATATCTACAAACACAGAGAAAATCTTCTTATCTGAAACAGACGTTTCCTCAGTACTAGTATATTGAAATTTAGGAGCATAAGTGGAACAACATTAAGAAGTCCTTAACCCCTACGGAATTAGCCGTCATATTTGATGTACCTGCTATTCATCCTACACTTAACCCTCGAGAAGCTTTTTTTTGGAGGGAGAACCAATGCCGCTAGATTGTTTTACCAAGTTAGATGATGAGCAGTTTAGCTATGTTGACTTCACTGGCCTTTATCCGTACTGCAACAAATACGGAACATATCCGATCGGACATCATGAAAAGTTAGCTTTCAAAGATATGTCTACAGATATTCGTGAGTATTTTGGTCTGGTTCAATGCACAGTTAGTCCTCCAAAAAAGCTGCTTCACCCTGTTCTTCCTTATAGGAGTAATGGAAAACTTATGTTTCCTTTATGTTGAACATGTGTTGATAATATGTGTCAGGAATCATGCAACCAAGATGAAAATGAAAGATGCCTTACGGGGAGATGGGTATCAACGGAGTTAGAGAAAGTTGAAGTTGGCTATGTAATTAGGAATGTTACTGTTGCATGGAATTTTAAGCATAAAAGTGAGTATAAGTCAGATGATCCTTCTTCCGGACTTTTCTCTGGATATATTAATACTTTTCTTAAATTAAAGCAAGAAGCTTCTGGATGGCCTGATTGGTGTTTAACGGATAAGCAGAAAGATAAGTACATTAAAGATTAAGAAACAAATGAAAATATTAAACTCGATAAGGACTCTATTGCCTACAATGCTGGTCTACCGATCATTGGCAAAACTTATGCTAAATTCCTTCTGGGGAAAATTTGGACAGAGGGAAAATTTGACAAGAACTTTATTTACCTCTGAAACAAATGACAATGTTTCGGACCAAAAAGTTATTGTAAATGATGTGAACAATGACGATTTAGCAGAAATGAAATTTATATAATATAAGACGAACAACAATTTGTAAAGGTAAGCAAGAAAGTGAATGTTGTTATGGCGGCATTTACTACTGCTACAGCAAGGCTAAAGCTCTACGACTTATTGGAAAAGTTGCAAGACCGTGTGCTGTACTACGACACCGATTCTTGTGTATTTACATCTAAAGCTGGAGGATGGCGACCACCACTTTGTGATAATTTAGCCCTAACGATAGAAATTATATCTCCACTTTTGTTTCTGGGGGACCAAAACATTATGCTTACATGTTAGACCCGGTAAAACGGTCTGTAAGGTAAAGGGTTTTACCGTAAACTATCAAAATTCAAAATTAATCAATTTTAAAACAGTGAGTGAAATGGTACGTGGGTTGGTCCCCAAAAGTTAATCAAATTTGATCCCAACGGAATAACGTGGAAAGCAAAAGTAAAGATTATCGTATCGTGTATAACATTCGAATAATAATCGATGATTTTAAAACAGTTCCATATGGTTATGTAATGTAAGTACCTGTACATTTCTTAACAAATTTTTTGTGTAAACATTTTTGAACATAAAAAAAATGTGTAAAGATTTTTGAACATTAAAAAAATTGTGTAAATATTTTTTGAACATAAAAAAAAATGTGTAAACTTTTTTTAACATAAAAAAATGTGTAAATAATTTGTAAAAAAAAAATGTGTAAACAATTTAAAAAAAAAAAAAAATTTGTAAAATTGTTCATCAAAATAAAAAAAAAATGTGTAAAAATTTGTGTTAGCAATTGGGCATTTTGTATGTAATACTATACGTTTTAAATGAGTTTACTGTATTAAATAAATAAAATAAAATGTATAAATGTTTATCAAAAAAAAAAAAAAAAAAAATGTCAAACTATTTTTTAAAAAAGAAAAAAAATGTATATATTTATATAGCTTTCAATATTTTTGTAATAGTGTTTTTTTTTCTTTTCTTTTTTTTTACAAAAGGTATCATTCTACTGAATAGTCACTTACTAATCATTTATTTTAATTTTTTTTTTTTTTTTACTACATGTATAACAATTTATTTTTTTAGATAAAAAGAGAAATAAATGTTTATATATATATATAAAGGATTATTACAAATCTAATAATAAAATGGTTCAGCAATACGGTGCAGGGATGGTAAGTAAATCAAGTATTAAATTACTTAATAATCACTAATAATAAAATAAAAAATATATGATGTTTAAATGTGTTACAAATAATTATATAGTTTGTATTTTGATTTATTTATTTATTTATTTATGTTTTATCTTTTCAGAAAAGAGTTCGAGATGAGGATGATAACGATGTTGAAGTTGATACAGAAGAAAATGTCGTTGATCTGAATACTGTTAATATTGAGAATTTGAAGTTATGTTTTCAGCTATTTCTAAAGTTTTACAATCTTACATGAATATCTTAGTAGGTGATGATTTAGTGTTTAACATTATACATATGCCTATGCCTATTGGTGGTGGTCCGTCTTTTAATCATGGAATAGATTTAGTTCACCTAAACGTCAGATCATTAATAAGAAGCAAAGAGGATGATGAAAACATATGTTGTGCAAGGGCTTTGGTTGTCGGAATTTCGAGAATTGAAGATAAAGGTGTTAATACCCAAAGACGGGAACAACTTAGGAAGCCGTCTTATTTCCAAGAGCATGAAGCCAATCAACTAATGTTGTAGGTATTGAGGAACTTAAACGTTTTCAGAGGGTATTGTTTGATTACCAAATAGTTGTGATTTCCAAGGACAATCTCCACACAGTGATATTTAGCGATGAGTACCGAGCAAAGCAAATTTATTTATATCATCATGACAAACATTATGATGTCATTGTTTCAGTAGCATTTTTTTTGAAGGTTCGCCATTTTTGTAATCTTTGCTTTCAATGTTATACGGTCAAGTTCAATCACAAATGTAAGTGTACTTTTGAACTCTGTTGTTCCCATGACTGTGTTCCTACTGTCGATACTGCTACTTCGGTTTATTGTGAAAACGGTAGACGTTCTTTTAAGAATTACAAGTGCTTTGCTAATCATAAAATTGCTAGTCCAAAAGTATCTATTTGTGATAAGAAGAAACTTTGTATTGTGTATGATTGCACAAAACATTTTTGTAGGACATGTTCTATGTTAGTTGATAGTAGTCATGTGTATTACATGATGAAGATTAAGTTTCAGGATAAAAAGGAGAAGAATTATAAAAATGATATTGAAAGAAAAAATGCGGCGGAGAAGTTCTTTTTCTTCGATTTCGAGTGTACACAAGAGACCGATGAACACATTCCAAATCTCTGTGTTCTACAGAAATGCTGTGTAGACTGTATCACCGGTGATGTGGATTCCGAAGAATATGATGTTTGTGGGGAAAAGACTAAAATATTTTACGGTGATGACGCATGCTTCCAGGTCTGTGAGTATGTATTCAAAAAATATCCTTACGGTCATAATAATATTACATGCCTTGCTCATAACTATCAAGCTTATGATAGTTACTTTGTAATGCGTTATTTGTATTCATGTGATTTTGATCCAGATGTCATAACTAATGGTGGTAAGATTCTTTCTACTAAAATTAAGGGTACTACTATTCGTTTCACATTGACTCTCTGTCATTTTTACCGATGGCTTTAGCCAAACTACCTAAAACCTTTGGCATTAAAGAGTTAAAGAAGGGTTACTTTCCTCATAAATTTAACACCGTTGGTAATGCAAACTATTTTAGGTCCATATCCCGGTGCTTCGATGTATGATCCCGACAAGATGTCTGAATCGGCCCGGAATGATTTTCTTATTTGGTACGAACAGAGGCGAGGTGAAATTTTCGATTTAAAGAGTCAGCTAATTGATTATTGCGTTAGTGACGTGTACATTCTTAGACGTTGTTGCTTATCATTTAGACACATATTAAAACGAGTAACTGTTCTTGATAATGGTATAGATCAGGAAGGTGTCGATCCGTTTTCTAATGGTTTAATAACCAAAGCCTCAGCTTGTAATATTGTATTTTCTAGGAACTTTTTGAAGCCGAATACAATTGCTCCTTTTCCACCAGAAGATTACTTAACTACATAGACTCATTCTTTTGCTAGTATGGAGTGGTTAAGTTATGAATCAAAGCGACGTGGAATCCATATTCATCATGCCCATAATGGTAATGAGAAATGCTTTGGTAGATATAAAGTTGATGGGGCTTCGTTTGAACCAAACTTAATATTTGAATTTATGGGATGTTTATATCATGGCTGTACTAAGTGCTATCGTCCACAAGACAAAAATCCTTTCACTGGTCTAAGCATGGCAGATTCATATCTACAAACACAAAGAAAATCTTCTTATCTGAAACAGACGTTTCCTCAGTACCAGTATATTGAAATTTGGGAGCATGAGTGGAACAACATTAAGAAGTCCTTAACCCCTACGGAATTAGCCGTCATATTTGATGTACCTGCTATCCATCCTACACTTAACCCTCGAGAACTTTTTTTGAAGGAGAACCAATGCCGCTAGATTGTTTTACCAAGTTCAAGATGATGAGCAGATTAGCTATGTTGACTTCACTATAGCCTCTATCCGTACTGCAACAAATACGAAACATATCCGACCGGACATCCTGAAAAGGTTCATACGACCGAGACAGTTGATTTAGAATAGGTGGGATTTGTTTGTGCCTACCGTCGCCCAAACTTATTATTATACAAACGATTTATTTATCGATATTACGACAAGACTGTTTGGGCGACGGAAGGCACAAACAAATCCCACCTATTCTAAATCAACTGTCTCGGTCGTATGAACCTTTTCAGGATGTCCGGTCGGATATGTTTCGTATTTGTTGCAGTACGGATAGAGGCTATAGTGAAGTCAACATAGCTAATCTGCTCATCATCTTGAACTTGGTAAAACAATCTAGCGGCATTGGTTCTCCTTCAAAAAAAGTTCTCGAGGGTTAAGTGTAGGATGGATAGCAGGTACATCAAATATGACGGCTAATTCCGTAGGGGTTAAGGACTTCTTAATGTTGTTCCACTCATGCTCCCAAATTTCAATATACTGGTACTGAGAAAACGTCTGTTTCAGATAAGAAGATTTTCTTTGTGTTTGTAGATATGAATCTGCCATGCTTAGACCAGTGAAAGGATTTTTGTCTTGTGGACGATAGCACTTAGTACAGCCATGATATAAACATCCCATAAATTCAAATATTAAGTTTGGTTCAAACGAAGCCCCATCAACTTTATATCTACCAAAGCATTTCTCATTACCATTATGGGCATGATGAATATGGATTCCACGTCGCTTTGATTCATAACTTAACCACTCCATACTAGCAAAAGAATGAGTCTATGTAGTTAAGTAATCTTCTGGTGGAAAAGGAGCAATTGTATTCGGCTTCAAAAAGTTCCTAGAAAATACAATATTACAAGCTGAGGCTTTGGTTATTAAACCATTAGAAAACGGATCGACACCTTCCTGATCTATACCATTATCAAGAACAGTTACTCGTTTTAATATGTGTCTAAATGATAAGCAACAACGTCTAAGAATGTACACGTCACTAACGCAATAATCAATTAGCTGACTCTTTAAATCGAAAATTTCACCTCGCCTCTGTTCGTACCAAATAAGAAAATCATTCCGGGCCGATTCAGACATCTTGTCGGGATCATACATCGAAGCACCGGGATATGGACCTAAAATAGTTTGCATTACCAACGGTGTTAAATTTATGAGGAAAGTAACCCTTCTTTAACTCTTTAATGCCAAAGGTTTTAGGTAGTTTGGCTAAAGCCATCGGTAAAAATGACAGAGAGTCAATGTGAAACGAATAGTAGTACCCTTAATTTTAGTAGAAAGAATCTTACCACCATTAGTTATGACATCTGGATCAAAATCACATGAATACAAATAACGCATTACAAAGTAACTATCATAAGCTTGATAGTTATGAGCAAGGCATGTAATATTATTATGACCGTAAGGATATTTTTTGAATACATACTCACAGACCTGGAAGCATGCGTCATCACCGTAAAATATTTTAGTCTTTTCCCCACAAACATCATATTCTTCGGAATCCACATCACCGGTGATACAGTCTACACAGCATTTCTGTAGAACACAGAGATTTGGAATGTGTTCATCGGTCTCTTGTGTACACTCGAAATCGAAGAAAAAGAACTTCTCCGCCGCATTTTTTCTTTCAATATCATTTTTATAATTCTTCTCCTTTTTATCCTGAAACTTAATCTTCATCATGTAATACACATGACTACTATCAACTAACATAGAACATGTCCTACAAAAATGTTTTGTGCAATCATACACAATACAAAGTTTCTTCTTATCACAAATAGATACTTTTGGACTAGCAATTTTATGATTAGCAAAGCACTTGTAATTCTTAAAAGAACGTCTACCGTTTTCACAATAAACCGAAGTAGCAGTATCGACAGTAGGAACACAGTCATGGGAACAACAGAGTTCAAAAGTACACTTACATTTGTGATTGAACTTGACCGTATAACATTGAAAGCAAAGATTACAAAAATGGCGAACCTTCAAAAAAGATGCTACTGAAACAATGACATCATAATGTTTGTCATGATGATATAAATAAATTTGCTTTGCTCGGTACTCATCGCTAAATATCACTGTGTGGAGATTGTCCTTGGAAATCACAACTATTTGGTAATCAAACAATACCCTCTGAAAACGTTTAAGTTCCTCAATACCTACAACATTAGTTGATTGGCTTCATGCTCTTGGAAATAAGACGGCTTCCTAAGTTGTTCCCATCTTTGGGTATTAACACCTTTATCTTCAATTCTCGAAATTCCGACAACCAAAGCCCTTGCACAACATATGTTTTCATCATCCTCTTTGCTTCTTATTAATGATCTGACGTTTAGGTGAACTAAATCTATTCCATGATTAAAAGACGGACCACCACCAATAGGCATAGGCATATGTATAATGTTAAACACTAAATCATCACCTACTAAGATATTCATGTAAGATTGTAAAACTTTAGAAATAGCTGAAAACATAACTTCAAATTCTCAATATTAACAGTATTCAGATCAACGACATTTTCTTCTGTATCAACTTCAACATCGTTATCATCCTCATCTCGAACTCTTTTCTGAAAAGATAAAACATAAATAAATAAATAAATAAATCAAAATACAAACTATATAATTATTTGTAACACATTTAAACATCATATATTTTTTATTTTATTATTAGTGATTATTAAGTAATTTAATACTTGATTTACTTACCATCCCTGCACCGTATTGCTGAACCATTTTATTATTAGATTTGTAATAATCCTTTATATATATATATAAACATTTATTTCTCTTTTTATCTAAAAAAATAAATTGTTATACATGTAGTAAAAAAAAAAAAAAATTAAAATAAATGATTAGTAAGTGACTATTCAGTAGAATGATACCTTTTGTAAAAAAAAAGAAAAGAAAAAAAAACACTATTACAAAAATATTGAAAGCTATATAAATATATACATTTTTTTTCTTTTTTAAAAAATAGTTTGACATTTTTTTTTTTTTTTTTTTTGATAAACATTTATACATTTTATTTTATTTATTTAATACAGTAAACTCATTTAAAACGTATAGTATTACATACAAAATGCCCAATTGCTAACACAAATTTTTACACATTTTTTTTTTATTTTGATGAACAATTTTACAAATTTTTTTTTTTTTTTTAAATTGTTTACACATTTTTTTTTTACAAATTATTTACACATTTTTTTATGTTAAAAAAAGTTTACACATTTTTTTTTATGTTCAAAAAATATTTACACAATTTTTTTAATGTTCAAAAATCTTTACACATTTTTTTTATGTTCAAAAATGTTTACACAAAAAATTTGTTAAGAAATGTACAGGTACTTACATTACATAACCATATGGAACTGTTTTAAAATCATCGATTATTATTCGAATGTTATACACGATACGATAATCTTTACTTTTGCTTTCCACGTTATTCCGTTGGGATCAAATTTGATTAACTTTTGGGGACCAACCCACGTACCATTTCACTCACTGTTTTAAAATTGATTAATTTTGAATTTTGATAGTTTACGGTAAAACCCTTTACCTTACAGACCGTTTTACCGGGTCTAACATGTAAGCATAATGTTTTGGTCCCCCAGAAACAAAAGTGGAGATATAATTTCTATCGTTAGGGCTAAATTATCACAAAGTGGTGGTCGCCATCCTCCAGCTTTAGATGTAAATACACAAGAATCGGTGTCGTAGTACAGCACACGGTCTTGCAACTTTTCCAATAAGTCGTAGAGCTTTAGCCTTGCTGTAGCAGTAGTAAATGCCGCCATAACAACATTCACTTTCTTGCTTACCTTTACAAATTGTTGTTCGTCTTATATTATATAAATTTCATTTCTGCTAAATCGTCATTGTTCACATCATTTACAATAACTTTTTGGTCCGAAACATTGTCATTTGTTTCAGAGGTAAATAAAGTTCTTGTCAAATTTTCCCTCTGTCCAAATTTTCCCCAGAAGGAATTTAGCATAAGTTTTGCCAATGATCGGTAGACCAGCATTGTAGGCAATAGAGTCCTTATCGAGTTTAATATTTTCATTTGTTTCTTAATCTTTAATGTACTTATCTTTCTGCTTATCCGTTAAACACCAATCAGGCCATCCAGAAGCTTCTTGCTTTAATTTAAGAAAAGTATTAATATATCCAGAGAAAAGTCCGGAAGAAGGATCATCTGACTTATACTCACTTTTATGCTTAAAATTCCATGCAACAGTAACATTCCTAATTACATAGCCAACTTCAACTTTCTCTAACTCCGTTGATACCCATCTCCCCGTAAGGCATCTTTCATTTTCATCTTGGTTGCATGATTCCTGACACATATTATCAACACATGTTCAACATAAAGGAAACATAAGTTTTCCATTACTCCTATAAGGAAGAACAGGGTGAAGCAGCTTTTTTGGAGGACTAACTGTGCATTGAACCAGACCAAAATACTCACGAATATCTGTAGACATATCTTTGAAAGCTAACTTTTCATGATGTCCGATCGGATATGTTCCGTATTTGTTGCAGTACGGATAAAGGCCAGTGAAGTCAACATAGCTAAACTGCTCATCATCTAACTTGGTAAAACAATCTAGCGGCATTGGTTCTCCCTCCAAAAAAAAGCTTCTCGAGGGTTAAGTGTAGGATGAATAGCAGGTACATCAAATATGACGGCTAATTCCGTAGGGGTTAAGGACTTCTTAATGTTGTTCCACTTATGCTCCTAAATTTCAATATACTAGTACTGAGGAAACGTCTGTTTCAGATAAGAAGATTTTCTCTGTGTTTGTAGATATGAATCTGCCTTGCTACATCCAATAAATTCAAATATGAAGTTTGGTTCAAACGAAGCCCCATTAACTTTATATCTACCAAAGCATTTCTCATTACCATTACGGGCGTGATGAATATGGATTCTACGTCGTTTTTATTCATAACTTAACCACTCCATACTAGCAAAAGAATGAGTCTACGTAGTTAAGTAATCTGCTGGTGGAAAAGGAGCAATTGTATTCGGCTTCAAAAAGTTCTTGGAAAATACAAAATTACAGGCTGAGGCTTTGGTTATTAAACCGTTAGAAAATGGACGACCCCTTCCTGATCTATACCATTATCAAGAACAGTTACTCGTTTGAATATGTGTCTAAATGATAAGCAACAACGCCTCGCCTCTGCTCGTACCAAACAAGAAAATCATTCCGGACCGATATAGACATCTTTTCGGGGTCATACATCGAAGCACCGGGATATGGACCTACATAGTTTGCATTACCAACCGTGTTAAATTTATTTATTTAACTCTTTAATGCCAAAGGATTTGTTTGTTTTAGGTAGTTTGGCTAAAGCCATCGGTAAAAATGACAGAGTCAATGAAACGAATAGTAGTACCCTTAATTTTACTAGAAAGAATCTTACCACCATTAGTTATGACATCTGGAACAAAACCACATGAATACAAATAATGCATTAAAAAGTAACTATCATAAGCTTGATTATTATGAGCAAGGCATGTAATATTATGACCGTAGGGATATTTTTTGAATACATATTCACAGAACTGGAAGCATGCGTCATCCCCGTAAAATGTTTTAGTCTTTTCCCCACAAACATCACATTCTTCGGAAAAAAACCAGATCCATTACATACATTCTCGCCTGAATTATAATCCACTTTTTGTTTCAACAAGGGGGGCTCTAGACTGTATACCTCTGACCAATCAAATCACGCAAATGCTAGCAAACAATCGCTCCTTAATTATAACTCCCTCTTTTATATTATCCTATATTGTCAACAAAAAAAACAAAGCACCCGTTGTGAGTATTATCAGTAATTGTAAAACACCTGTGATACACTCTATACAAAGCCTCCACTTTGTTAAAACTATACATTCTATTGTTAATTAATTAAAATTAGATTTCTATTGTCATGACCACCATCATTCTACGAAAACACCTGTATCATCCAATTAATACCCATTTGTTTTCCTAACTTTAATCAAATATATTTCTTATTATTTCCCTGTACTTATCCTCCTCCTATAGATACTCCTTTGTGAGCCTAGGACTTTAAGTAGCAAACCCTTTGTTTTCCTATAATTCTTATACAATAGATTTCCTTTGTTAGCCTAGGCTTGTTACAAGCGAAAAATCGCTCCCTAATTATAACCCCCTCTTTTATATTATGATTAAATCCTATTGTCAAAAAACAAAGCACTCGTTGTGAGTATTGTCAGTAATTGTAAAGCACATGTGATACACTCTATACAAAGCCTCCACCTTGTTAAAACTATACATTCTATTGTTAATTAATTAAAATTAGATTTCTATTGTCATGACCACCATCATTCTACGAAAACACCTGTATAATCGAATTAATACCCATTTGTTTTCCTAACTTTAATCAAGTAGATTTCTTATTGTTTCCCTGTACTTATCCTCCTCTTATAGATACCCTTTTGTTAGCCTAGGACTTTAAGTAGCAAACACTTTGTTTTCCTATAATTCTTATACAATAGATTTCCTTTGTTAGCCTCAAAGCTCTTGGTTAGATTTCTATTGTCATGACCCCCATCATTTTACAAACACACCTGTATAATCCAATTAATACCCAATTGTTTTCCTAACTTTAATCAAGTAGATTTCATATTGTTTCCCTGTACTTATCCTCCTCCTATAGATACCCCTTTGTTAGCCTAGGACTTTAATTAGCAAACCCTTTGTTAGCCTAGGACTTTAATTAGCAAACCCTTTGTTTTCCTATAATTCTCATACAATAGATTTCCTTTGTTCCCCCCACTTAATTAGCAAACCCTTTGTTAGCCTAGGACTTTAAATAGCAAACCCTTTGTTTTTTTAACAATCACCCCTCTATTGTTACCCTTTCACACATTCTATTGTTCTCTTAGCGTCCCTTCTTTGTTAACAATCACCCCTCTATTGTTACCCTTTAACACAATAGATTTCCTTTGTTCTCCTTCAATCCCATGGATACTACTAGTGTACAGTACAAATTCAGCTCACTATTGATTGTATTACATTTAAAATGATAATCAAAAAGGAAGTAAATCTATGTACCAAAAATAATATAGAAAATGTACAGAATACTGCATTTATAAGGTATCACACTCCTCCTTACGCATACCATTTATTATATGAGATGAGTACATAACAGAACTTACATAAAATATACAGTTTACATTGCACATATAATGAGTTAATTTACTAATACTTTTCTTAATTTAAAAGAGTACAAAGAGAAAGATAGGCCTACATTGTAACATTAAAAGATAAATACAGAAATAATATAAATTAATACCATGTTTTTTTTAAAAAATAAAAATAGGTCTACACTAAAAATAATATTGCTATATAAAATTCATGCACATATTAAGAATAATACAAGAATATTAAAAGTAAGCTATTTTACAGAATATGTATTCTTAGTTTGAAATAAAAATACCATAGTCAGCACACCTCCTACAGTGAGCACATACTAGCCAATGACAGGGTACCTTTTTAAGGTTTTTTTGGACTAAAACACAATGTAAAAGGCCTATAAACTATACTTCTATAAACAATGTTATATGTACCTTTTGAGGTTGGTTATGCAGGCTCAGGCAGTGGATATGATGTTGTAAAATAACCTCGTACTGGACTTGAACCCAGGACTCCAAGGTTGGTAAGCAAAAATGTCACTGACCACAAAAACCTAAAATATCACTGAATGGTGACATTAAATTTGAGTTACTGCGTAATTGAAAAAAGAAACAATTGTAAAAGAAAAGATTGTCATCATCACTAGGTTGCTGCCTTACACTAAGAGTTTTAACATTTGTATGAGCAATCTTTGGTGCCAACTAGCTTTTTAAAAATCATTGTTAACACAAACAACATATGTATTAATTTTAAAAAGATCAAATAAAACTGTTTTACTTTAAACATTTTTTTAGCAGTTGATTTTTTTATACCATTCTATTTTGTTAAAAGGAAACATTTTACACCTCTACAGGTTGCATTAAATGGCAATTAAAAATTGAAATGGCTTAAAAATTCAATAATAAACAATTGAATAATTTGTGTACAGTATCTTTAATTTAATATATTTACAGAATTTATTTTCAAAACCTATGAGGTAACTTTATTTTTATATAATTGTTTGACCCATAAATCACAATTATTTTCGCCAATATGAAGAGGTCTCAAGTAGATGCATGTAGTCAAATTATTCATAATAAAGTCCGTAAACAGTCGCCGATGCAAAGAGGACGGAACTCTCATACGAAGCTGATGCAAATGTATCTCTTTGTGAATCCCATAAACATCGGCTTCCGAGTTGGACGTCTTGATCTCGTTTCTCGCCTATGTATACCATGCAGATCAGCTAAAATACAAAAATGATCTCTTTTGAGAATAGAGGGACAGAAATGACAGAGTCGTTAAGGGGCACAATATCCTGTTTTTTTTGTCTAAATAGGTCCTTGCTATAAACTTTAATTTAACTAAATGATAAACTATGAGAATGTATGCAAGATTGCAGTGTGTCTATTTCAGCAAACATCATTTTTAAATGTTATGACACATTACTAGTACTGTAATTAAACAAATAAAATTACTGTATTTTAACTATTTATTAATTTATGTTTTTTTTTGTCGTAAAGGCTTCAAAATGTAAAGCTTGACTTGATTAATGCTTATTCAATCAATTTATGAAATAATAATTGTAACAAATACAATAACTGATTGTTGAATCAAGGTTATGAATAAAATAATTCATTCATATTAAACAGAAAAAAAAAAAATTATAAATTGCAATTTTTTTTCATTATTAAGAAGCTTTATAAAGAAGAATAATATTTCTTTAATAAGCTCTGTCTACACTATCAAACTAGTTTGACAAAAAAGTGTGATGTGTCCAAATATGGTAGTGATATGACATCATCATATCCATATATGGGCACATCACATTTTGTTGTCACATAAAGTTTGATAGTGTAGACAAGGCTTAAAAAACAATATCCCAATTGATGATAATAGGAAATTTCCTCAGGCCTTAGAGTATTTAATAATAACAGAATGATAGATTAAATCTAATTAATGTGAGGACGAAAGTTAATAGACATGTTCTGCAGCAACAATAAAAACACCTGCGAACTGTGCAGTGAATCTATCTATAGCTATTAGGATCAACAAACAAGTGTTTGTATCTCCAGAACATCTGTCTCTGTTGAATGCAATGAGAACAAAAATATATATGCTGCTGGGTTAATAATTCTACAGAGACTCAACTAGATTTGCTTCATTCACTATTTGTCCCATTCAATGGAATAGATACATGTTTATAGTCAGTGAAAGCATTTAATTTGAATTTAATAGTAAATATATTTTATAATTGCTACAGTAGCCCAGATAGTAACACTATAGGACTGTTTCCTAATATTGCTAGCCCGGATAGCAACAACAATATGGGATTCTGTTTGTTAATTGCTAGCCTGGATAGCAAAACTATAGGACTGTTTCCTAATATTACTAGCCCATATAGCAACACTATGGGATTCTGTTTCCTAACATTGCTAGCCCATATAGCAACACTATGGATTCTGTTTCCTAATATTACTAGCCCATATAGCAACACTATGGGATTCTGTTTCCTAATATTGCTAGCCCATATAGCAACACTATGGATTCTGTTTCCTAATATTGCTAGCCCATATAGCAACACTATGGATTCTGTTTCCTAATATTGCTAGCCCATATAGCAACACTATGGGATACTGTTTGTTAATTGCTAGCCCGGATAGCAACACTGTGGAATTCTGTTTATTAATATTGCTAGCTCGGATAGCAACAATATGAGATTCTGTTTCCTAATATTGCTAGCCCAGATAGCAACACTATGGGAATCTGTTTCCTAATATTACTAGCCCATATAGCAACACTATGGGATTATGTTTGTTATTTGCTAGCCCGGATAGCAACAATATGGGATTTTGTTTATTAATTGCTAGCCCATATAGCAACACTATGAGATTATGTTTCCTAATATTGCTAGCCCAGATAGCAACACTATGGGATTCTGTTTCCTAATATTGCTAGCCCGGATAGCAACAACAATAATATGGGATTCTGTTTGTTAATTGCTAGCCTGGATACCAACACTATGGGACTGTTTCCTAATATTACTAGCCCAGATAGCAACACTATGGATTCTGTTTCCTAATATTGCTAGCCCAGATAGCAACACTGTGGGATTCTGTTTCCTAATATTACTAGCCCATATAGCAACACTATGGGATTCTGTTTTTTAATTGCTAGCCCGGATAGCAACACTATGAGATTCTGTTTATTACTAACCCGGATCATCATTAGCAATAATTGAATTTGCTAGCATTATCACATAAACATTTATGTTAATTACAAATGACCACTGAATCCAGTGAAGGGTGTTGTTAGTTGCCATGCCGTCATTCACTTCAAACATTTGTAAGTACATTTAATTAAATGCAAGTTGACTTAGCTTTGATAAAACATTACATGATGAATTAAATACATTTTCTACACTATCGAATTTTTCATTGAAATTCACATCATATTATTATTATTACAAACAATTAAATGGATCCATGTTGATTATGATATGTATATTCTCATATTTATAAAATAATGTAGGAAAGAGAAAAAAAAGAACAATAATATGGTATATTGATTTGTAATTTTGACAGGGAATTACATGCAAATTTTTTCTTAAAGTTGTCTACTAAGTATACAGTATTATAATATAATACGTTGGAATGTTGATTTTTTTCCTACCCACATCTGTATTGACGAGAGTAATATTGAATGGCGACAAACTGACCTTAAACCTTGGGAAGTCTAATAACTTGACCTGCTCATTGACTTCACCAGCGATGCATTTACTTAGATTTCCGATGACACTTGCATCATAGATGACCAAATCTGCTAAGTGTTTCTCAAGTGTAGAGTGGATTATTGGTTGTACATGCTCTACAACAAACCTACAAACAATTAAACATGCATAATATGGATAGTGATTTGACAAACTATAGACTGAATTATACTCTATATGACAACATTATCTAGATTTTCTTGGGTCCGATTTAAATCCATAACCTACAGATCATTAGCCTAGAACTATGCAATGCTTGTGCTTGATATTTGCGATTATTATTAAACATGAAAAATGAAAAAAAAAAAAAAATATATACAAAAAAAAATATTTTCTTGGAATGGGAGAGTCGTTTTGTAATCCTAATTATTTTATTGTCTATAAAAAGAATTAATTTTTAAGTAAATCATTACATGATGTTTTTCTTGTAACTGTCAAAGAGACTCATCAGAAATGACACCACTCACTGGGGTTGTTTGTTTGATGTCAGGTTTGTTGTTGGTGGTGTCATTCAAAATAAGTCTCCCTAACAGCCTGAAAATTAATGCTTTTTACATTTCAAATCCAATTAAATATTTCCTCAAATTTCATTATCTTTTACTCTTATACCTTTTTGGGGGTTCCATTCTGTACGTATTCTCTACCTCTACTTCACCCTTATGTTCATAGTCTTCAAGGTCTTCTAAGCTTGGTGCGCAAGCCATCGACACGTAACTGCTACCAGCCTTGACGTTGCGTCGTGTCAACTCAAAGAAACTGGATTTCTTCTTGCCCAATATACCTGACCTGGCCTCCAGACGAGGCTCAACTTTGGTTGCCATTTTCACCAAAATATATGTTTCAAAGAGTGGTACTGTATTGAACAATTATTTGTCTACTGGAAGAAAAAAAAAACCAAAAATTATTAGCATATTATGAAATCAAGGTGGTTGGGGATATTTTGAGGGTAAATGATATATTATATATTATAGTTCAGCATTTCTCATTCTTTAGGCACTGGGTCTTTCAGCGACCTATTTAAACAAAGTATATACTGTATTCAGTATGATTCTATAGAATTGTATTTAAATGATCCTACTCTTCTTATACTTAATTCAAAATAATATTAATTAAAAAAAATTACATTACCAAAATCAAAGAAATTAGTAATTAAGTTATTAATACCAGTAAAGTTTAATCATAGCCTACCATTATTTTATTTCTCTTTTAGTTATTTTAATGGATTGTATATTTTGTACTAACTCTGATTAAGATCAAGTGGATAGTACAAATTATCTGTTATAAGTAGAATTAAACATCCGCTAGTAAGAACATTATCACCATAAACAAACTAAAGATATTTGCAATAAACAATAACGATTTAATGAAGGATATGGTCGAGTAATCGCACCCAATATCTCCATTACTGTATTCTATCATATTACACCATCCAGGAAATATGAAAAATATGTACAATGCCTTGTAGGATATTAGCGTATTAATAGTGGCTTTAATATTGATTTTAGATGATAGTTCACAATGGATTATATTCAAAGACTAGGCCATGATAAATATCATTATTTACCAATGTTTATGAGTTACAATTACTGGATTAGAGTAAGCAAGTGGTTTATCAAAATGCAATTAAAAAAACATTGTTAAAATAATTATTTCAGTTGACAGTGTAGCCGCTAGGATTTGTGTTTAAAATAGTAAACAATTAATTTATGGTAAACAGTGATCATGATTTTCATAACAAATTTGATTCCTATCTATTATAGTTTACTTGTACAGGAGAATTCCTCCTTTTGGGACACAACATTTAAGGGGACAGTTTGTTCTAGTGTATTTGGACATTTTTCAAAATAGAAATGCGGAAGATTTAATTGATGTATTTACCTTTAAAAGCTTCTTTTCTAATAGGATTTAAAAAAAATACTGAATGGAATGTTCAACAAGCAAAAAAAAATAAAAAAACTCCTGGACTGACAAACCAAAATACCAATGTTATCATATTTCACCATATAAGGCAGGATAACTTACATGGTAAATAGAAATATACTAAACCAGATTTGAGTTTATGAAAACTGACAGAACTTACCTACAACAGTATGGAAAAGTACATATAGCATAAAAAGGTATAAATACCAACAAAAAACATCAAATTATAGCAGAATACGGATATGCATCCCAGGTCCTTGTTTACAATGCAAGATCCTACATACAAATGACTACACATGTGGTTTATCAATTACTATGGCAACTGTCATGGAGCTCTGTATGATATTAAAATAGCATGCACTGTGATTTAATTGAAAGGCTTCTCAATGAATGCTCGGTCATTGGTCTAATGCGTAATGAGGAAGTATTACTTCACATCAGTAGTTTACTTTGTAGATAGTTGCCATAGGAGCCAGATAAATTAATTTAAAATTGGAACGCTGGACTGTAGGAGGTCGGAGAATTTAGTTATCTTTGTTTTTATTTAAGTTAACTGAAGGATTTTTATAGGAATTTTGAAAATAATGTGATTGAATCACAAAAATAATATTTAATTATACTATGTGTATTTCAATGGTGTAATCAAATCCTATAAATAGGTCAAAATAAATACCAAGTAAAGAAAATTATTACTGTATTTTCTTTACTATGATGAATTAAAAAAAAAAACAAACAATACAGTAAATAAAAAATGAATACTGAACTTTGAAACCTGGCCTAAATTAACAGCATACAAAAAATGATAACTAGGCCTTTAAAATATTATTAGGCCTATGATATTATTACGCCAGCTATGATGATATACAATTAGGCCTATCTACAAAGTACAACTCGGCCTAGGCCTACCTAGCCTAGCTAGGCCTGGGGTAGGGCTCTAGGTGCCAGGGGGCCTAGGCCTAGCCTAGATAGAGTCCAGTTACTAGGCCTAAACTAGGTAGGCCTAGTTAGATAGAGGCATGTGCACTGCTGGCCTACTTTTCTTACTGGCTGGCCTCTACTACACTACTAGCCTCTAGGCATGCTTTTAATGTTTAGAACCCCTGCCCCTCCTGGGCTGGGATAGCTAGGCCTGTTCGGATAGGCTAGACCTAGGCCTAGGCCTAGTCTACTTTAGCTTTATGCCTAATAGTGTTTGCCTAGGTAGATAGGCTATGCCTAGCCTCTGCCTAGCTAGTAGGCTACCTCTTATTCACATTTATGCCGTACCCTAGAGAGGCCTAATTAATGTGGTAGATTTTCTAATCAAAACAAACACAACACACCAAAATAATAGCGTCGCTCGACTTTGCGCGTGGTTGCCAACAATTAATTTTGTCCAAAACTTTTAACCAATCAAAATTTAAAGAATCTTTACAGGATCGGAAAAAGTACTTTTAGTATAACGCCCTCTATAGATTTAGAAATCACGACAGGTAATACTGTAAAAGTTATCAAGAAAAAAGTTTATTAATTCATTCATTCCCTTTATTTCGGGTAGCAGTATATACAACATAAAAGATTGTACACTACTCTACTGTACTACTACTGCGTCAAGACGGCGTGGCCTATATTGAAAAAGTTTTTCAACACCTTTCTTGATGATTTTATATTTATATGTATAGATGCGCTTTTATACGTTTTTATTGATCATTTGATTGTTATAGTTTTAAAACTTCGTGAATACCATTAATTCATATATTAAATACCCATACTAGGCCTAGTTTGATTTAAGATTCTTATATACGAAATGCTCAATAAACTAAACAATTATATGGTCATTTCATGACTCTTGAAATCCACCTATGCAGTAGGTCTATTTTATTTCGGTGGTGCAATGCGATATATTGCACCACCAAATAAAATAAAAGAAACTTCGGAAGCTTTCCGATCCATCACAATAAAAACATATTTTGTCTGAGGTTTCATATTTAAATTTAAATTATTGTTTTATTATATATTTATTTGTTTTTTTACTGTTTGTTATTCTTATAAAGTTATGTATAAACAAATGTTATAACAAATATAAGTGGCAATTTTTGTTGCTGTTGGTTTTGAAATAAAATAGCTAAATAAATTACTGTTGTTCATGTTTGCAGCCATTATTTGGCCTCGGAAGTACAGTTTCCCTAATCCTTTCTCTTTTTTATCTGTTTTTGGACCAAATAAATAGTTATTGATTCTTAATTCTATACTAGACCTTAATAGTATGAGTATTTAGTATAATTACGAAATTAATGAATGGGGCTCACGATGTTATAGAAACTCTTTCTCTCAAACTCTTCTATTTTTAAAACAAATATAGAGAGCGCCCTCTAGGAGGGCGTGCAAAGTTGCTTTGCGCTTGAATGGTTCAGTTCATTCATCAGAAAAAAACACACAGAAGGTTAAGAAGGTGCTCAGCAGACGTGCATAACATAAGGAAAAGTTATTGTTGTTTTTGTGTGATAAGTACAGGTGGTGGATTTTTTTGGTCCCTCTTTACCTTCGCGAATTCCTCGACCGTTACTATTTAATTATTGACCAGAAACGAACGAATTTAAGAGAATTTAAGTACCTGGAAATTTAGGCTGGTTGCAAATTTACACGCAGAGATTGCCCCAGCAGAAACTGATTGCTTGGGTTTTTGAGATTGAAGATTTGGCACTGGAAACTATCACTCGTCGCCTTACTCAATTACTGGAATCCGCCAAAAAATGGCTTGTTATAACATTCTTATTGGACTAATTACTGCTAGCTTATTATTTAGTTCGTGTTATTCTCAGAGATGGCAAGGAATCCTACCAAATGTGGCAAAAAAGTCGTTTGATGTCATCGGAAAGGATAACCAGTTTGAAGGTATGGTATAAAATGTTGGTGTCTGTCCGTCTGCTGCTGATCATATTTCGGCGGCCGCCAGTCATTTCGTCTTTACTTTCTTGGCTGTCTAGTTTGTTCATTTTATATTTTGTTTATCTAGTGAATGTGAGTATCCCCCTCCTACAAAACAGATTATAATAATTTAATATATAACATCAATATTTTAGAAGAAAAAAAATGTTAATGCAAGATTTCTTGTTTGTTTATCCTGGTAATAATTGATAGAAAAAAAACACATGCTGTTAATTGTAATTGAATTTAGCTGTGGAAATATTGGGGATTTTTTATGATGTACATTGACATCATTATGTATTCAGATATGAAATCTATTTTGTTATTCATTACATTACACAATTATCTGGATCAATTTGTCTGCTTTTGAAATTTCTCTAGTTTCATTCTAAAATTAGACAGAACATGAACAAGTAAAAGTAGTATTTCACCCTGAATTTATTTTTAGACTTTTCAAAAGAATGATTTCATGATGTGGGAAAATCCCATGTGTCTAACTGTCCGCCTGCCTGTGTTCATACTCTATCTCCTGTTTAGTTTCATTGTTTACATTTGTTTACGAAATTGTTTGTAAAGGATCCAGTAAGTTATGAATACAATTGACTTTCAATGATGACATAGTTTACTAATTTGGTAATTTTACACATAAAATATCAGTAATATGAATATTCTATTTGCAGGTATGAGTTAATTATGTTCTCAATAAAGGAACTGTGATTTTTTTAATTCTTTGAATGGTGAATAATTTCAATGACATCATTTTATTTACTTTTTGGTAATTTCAATGGTAAAATACCAGTATTAATGCTGTAGGACTATGAATCAATTCTTAAAAATGAATTACCAAAATCATAATGTACAAATAATGTATGTTAATAATGTATTATTAATGCTATTGTATGACTATGAATAAAAAAATTACCAAAATGTACAAAAGTAGTCAACAGCATAAAAATAATTCCAAATTTTATTTGGTACATTATGTCATAAATGTATCTTTAACTCTTATCTCAGCAATACTATGAAATGTCCAACTTTATATGAAAAATGTATTCGAACCTGTAATCTCTCTCACTTAGGTCAAGTATCATAACATTATACCACAAAACAATGTAGTTACTATCATCAAATGATGCATAATAATAGTTTTTACAGTAAATTTACTGTTAAATATTTTTTGGAGGAGATTGCGTTGCGTTTTACTACAAACATATTATGAAACTTCAACCTTCATGCTAAATGTGAAGCAAATGTATAATTCAGTACATATGCAAGTGGGTTTATGGTTTATTGTACGATTGTGAATAATAAATCCTTGAAGAAAATTCATGATGAAAGCCAAATGTAGATGTTGAGAATTCACAAGGACTCCAGATTGTTTACATGCCTTTCACAATAAACATTCCTACAATTTATTGCTTTTATAGAAAATAAAAATTATCCTTTAAGCTGATCAGCATTGTAACTAATTTTTTGATTATATTTCATGAAATAAATTAATAATGTATTAATTAAACAATAATAGAAGCAAATAGTACCATATTGCTATAAAGTGAAGGTATACTAAAGTGTACATACATCTTGATCAATTTTATACTTTTCTATTGTTTTGAATACTGTCTGAGCATGATCTGAGTATTAGGCCTAAGCCTCGATTGCAATGGACTTAATTTGGTCATATTAACCTGGTCGCCGGCTGAAGTGACCAATCCAAACACTGGCTACAATTCCAACAGGGTTAAATTAACCAAGTCCAATAGTTACTTTTACTGGGCAGTCAATGGTCTCGGTAAAACTAACCATGTGAGTACACTCGCACTCGCAATCGTTTTTAAAATCACAGTTAAATTTCGGTAAAACTAACTGTGTGAAAATAAAAGTGCAAACGATGGTCAAATCTTCCGATGACATCGGGTAAAGTTACTCTGGTTAAAATTTACTATTTTTCAAGTTCAGTGTGAACAAGGCTTTAGTTCCAGAGTATTTCTCAATTTAAACAATACAGTAGGGAAGTGTACCAATGTAATTACATACCAATTGTTTTCCTGTACTTTGGGTATTTAAGTACAATTGTAGGTACTTTAAATAAGGTATTGAGCTGATTCAAATTGACTATAATTATGGTCATCAAATAGATAATAGATTTATTGTTGTCAATTAACACTATTGGTGTCATTGCATGGGTGTTTCACGGTTTTTATAGGTTATTATAGCAAATAAACCTATTGTCCCTTCAATTGTTTTGTTGTATGTTCTCATTGTTTCCCAGATAGAGTTAATAGACTTGCAGATTTAAGCCATCCAGATAGTAAAGGAATTATCCTCCATGTTTAGATCAAACAATAGAGATTATGTTACTCATCTAACCTTTGAACTTTTTAATGGACTTGTTTCCAGAGAAATTTTAAATTGTAGGTTATTGTCAATTGTTAAAAATAGCCATAGTAAGTATTGTACCTCTCTCTCGATTTGGTATATAGTACACTTAGGCCTAGTACTGAATGTGCAAGCATGGAGACTTAAAATAAACTCTATATACACTTACACTATACTGTAATTAAATCAAACTCCAAATAAAGAGTCAGTTTTACACATAATAATCAGTGCATCTATTGATGTTTTTGAATAATGATCGGTTTTACTCTTTTTTTTTTCAATTAAAACCCCAAATATACATGATAGTAAAAAACTCTGCATTTATAGTTAGTAACATGATAATTGTTTCTAAATTATTTTGTAAGTTTCAATTAATTACTGTGTAACTATAATGTGTAATCATTATTTTGTCTATAAATAACATAATTCATAATCCACTGTACCTAGGTATCTTTATTTTGGTTTCCCTTTCCATTATTTAAAAAACAAAGAGGAACAAAATGTTTTCTTGGAATTGAATATGCTAGGTTTAACACATGTTGTGTAGAAATCTTATCTGCTTTATGTTTATCTAATTGTCCATAATGATCTGATAAGGCCAGATTATTGACATAGGTACATCCTTCTTATTATTTCTGTTTTGCCAATACTGTACTAGGTGGTAACAAAATAGAAAGATGAAACTATTATTTTGGTATTACTTTAAGATAATATTTGATTTGGTTAAGGATAAAAAGACAATATTATTTTAGCCTTTAAAATGTCTGAAATTTATAGTTTCATGACTCCTGTTTCAATGTTTTGTTTTTAGAGTGAAAAGTGTCAACATGTCCTTGTTTGTTTTGTCAATATAATGTGGTATAAAACATGTTTTGAATATAATTCAAAGTGCAGTTTAATGATATCTGTATAAACAAGATGGACGAATGAATATAAAGATCCGGGCAAAGACCAAAAGATCCACTGATGAATCGCAAATTCATATAGAAAAATAGTACATTGTAACACCTAAAACTCTGTCTACACTATCAAACTATATGTGGCAAAAAATGTGATGTGCCCATATATGGACATGATGATGTTTATTACTACTATAACTACCATATTTGGGCACATCACACTTTTTTGTCAAACTAGTTTCATGGTGTGGACAGAGCTTGAAATGACAACCATGACGCTTTGAAACAGTTTGCCTATAAAGATGATAATACGATGTAAAGAAACTATTCTTCCAAACCTCTACAAATTAGATAATTTTGCATAAAATCACTTCAAAGTTTGCTATCTGTAGTAGTTATTACCTTATCCACAAGATACTGTAGGGTCATCAATGCAAACTGTTTTTCCTTTTTATTTCTACTAACCATTTGGCAAAATTATTCAGAATTTATTCAATTGAAATCATTAATCAATGTAATTTAATACACAATTGTTGCTTTACATATTACTAGAATTATGCATACCTGCAAAAATTCATCACAATGAAATTAAGATTTTAATGATATTCAATAGATTAACAAAGGTCAATAATGATCCACCTTTGAATAATAAAGCGAGACTAGGGACTATCAGGCCATGATCAGGCTGTGTTACGGTTTAAACAATTTTTAAGCACATGGAACATGCTGCTGGCAGTGGCACCACAGGACCGGAAAATCCTCAAATCTAGTCGGCCATTCATAAAATTTGAATGCGAAAGTAACATGATTTGAATAGAGTTCTCATAAAATCTTTTATTCAAGAAATGTTACAACACAAACCAAAAGAACCAGTGTGTATCACTCCAATTTTGTTGAATCTACTCAACTAACTTAAAGTTATCTGGGATTGGCCCCCGAACTTTAAGTTTGTATAAATGCACCCTTATTGAACAGTTGGTAAATGTTTATTTAATGCATGATTTAAACATGTTTGTGATATTTTTGTACTTACTTGTCGATAAAAAGAAACAAATGTAGACATTTAGACATTGTATTGCAGACTGCCTCCAGCCTTTTTCAACAATTTATAGAGAAATGTGTGCGAGAACGAGGAATTAAACCATTTACATGTCTCCTACATGTCGTGTCCAGCATTAACATTAGCGATTCTAAGCAATCATGAAATTGTCTAGGAGCAAAGACCTGGAGACTGACTAGTCGGCTCTTTTTGTCGTTGGCTGTTTAATCTTTTGGGAGTGATGTTATTCATCGCGATTGTGCAGTTACCTGACAGCAGAGGGCGATGAAGACTGAACCAGGTGTACATTTTTACGGGTGTTAATCGTCTCTTGTCCTGTTTCTATCGTAAACTTTATTTTTAGTTTTACTAGTGCCATGTGGGTAATATTGATGGTTTTGACGGTAAACTAAACCAAATTCAATTAAAGTTAAATATCCCCTTTTGTAAATGATACAAGCCACTAACCCTACTACATCCAAGTGGTAGCAAGCAATAAGTAATCATTAAATTATGTTTTCCATATAAATTATAAAACATACTAATGTAACTTCTCTTCACACTTTTGACATTCTTGACAATACAATATGTTATAACTTATCTTTTCTATGTAGTATAATGTCAGTTTTAAAAGACAAATGCTATGTGTTATTCATGTCTGGACACATATAGATGTTCTATTCTTTGTAGTAGAATTATTTATAAGATGACATTTGGATTTTTTTTTGGTTACACTGTATACAAATTTGACATTGAATTGTCAGTTATTATATGCCAAAACAAAACTTTTTAAATATTAAATGGCCAATATTCTATTAAAAGAAGTTAATAATACTCAATATAGAATTTCATTAAGCAACCAAATATGGTACAGTCGATCTACACTGTATCACATATGAGCAGGAACATCCTTGCACCTCTACCATTAAAACAAACAATATTTGGTGTCATTTAAAATTTATTTCAGACTCCATAAACGCATTATGAAATGTAATCAGATTTATAATACTTCTACTAATTACTACAAAGAGGAAATTTTGAAACTTTTAAAGTAGCCTTTTAGTTTTTGTTTAATGGAGTAGAAAATGGAAGTGGAAATGCTCTGATGTTTCTCACTATTGCTTCTATAGCATGTTTAAGGTAGATCTACTATTGGTTTTGTATTGTGCTGTGTCCTCCCTATTGGTAGCTACAGTACACCACCCTTAGGCGCATTCTTATCAATTGACTTGTTGATACAGTTTAGGACATACCATTGTCCTGGCTGAGACCATGGAGGTAAATTTTGCGGGTTAAAAAAAATTGATGTATGTCAAAATTGTTTTCTTTATAAATTGGTATCAAAAGAAATTCTATTTTAAGGACATTATATTTAGATAAAAGTGCAAGAATGTTTGTTTTAATGAATACATGGCGTTTTTTTATCCTAATTGGTATTCAGAAAAATCAAATTATAGTTGAATTCGCCTTTTCATTTTTGTATAACATAAAAGTTTTCTGCTCATTTAGAAAGTAAAGAAAGCCAGTTAATATACACATTTATAGAAATATTTGTATGAAAATTCATTTTGATTACTGTACCTTAATTTATTGAATTATCTTATCAGTCTAAAGTTAGAAGTGGATATCAGTGCTACCCAGACCACTTAAATATGTGAGTGGAATAGTACGTAGTAAGTAAAACATACTGTACATTATGCCTACAATATGTACTTTGTACAGACTTACACTTGTACTTTACTATACAAGTATGTACTTTCCTCTTTATGGGTGAATGGAAACCTATTCCAAGCATAAAGGTGATAATTTACAAGTTTTACAATCTTTAAAGAATTACAATTCTCTGGTTGATTATTAAAAAGCTCTGGGAAATTAAAGGTAAAATAGTTTTACTCTATTGCAAAATAAATAAAAACAAACAAAGAGGTTAGGTGATCTTTTCTCTAGCTTGAGGCCATTGAAAACAAATCCTTTAGTTATTAAGAGGATGGTCTCTTGAGTCTGATCGCTTAATTTACTGGAGCGGCGGCCATCATAGTGTTAACACTGCACCCACGGCAGTTCTTGCATAACTAGATAAGGACATTGTGCAATTCCCAATGCATAAGAATGCCTTTTTATATGTCTTCTGTTAATGATACTTGTTAAACAAGACTAAATAGCCTGAAGAAATACCCTGTTGTATTCACAATGTTTTGTAGGGGTTCTATACCAAATGCTATGTTGAACATGTACCCTATTTACACAATACTGCATCCATTCAATTGAACAAATTTGTTCAGTTCAACTTTGTTAGATTACCAGACAACAAAGAATGATACTGTAAGATTAACTACGTACAAATTGGTATCGTTGAATTTGCTTTTTGAAAAAATAGAACAAATTCCAAATTTGGTTAAAATGGTTACTGTTTGTACTATTAATGAATATTAGTTAATGAAATATTAATGAAGTACTATATCTCAGTGTACAGTATTTGCTTGCACCTAACATTTTTTTCTAAACTAAGTTCTGTGAATAAACTAAGCTAGTTATAGCTGAAGCTACTGTACAGTATATAACAAATAGTTTTGTATATTCTCTGACCTTGTGTAGGCCTACTGTATGAAAAATGTGAAATTTTATTTCACATTGATTCCATTGTGTTATTCTATCATAAATATCAATATCCAAACTTGTAGACAGGAGGAATTTGAGGGTTCAAACCTTTTCCTGTGCCCTCTTCAAGTAGAGACAAGTGGTGATGGAATAGGCCTACTTTACACTACCCAGTTCATGACGATTTTTTGCTTCTTTTGTGGAAAAACGTATCCTGTAAAAACCAGGCTAGAGGCTTGCTTATTATTTTGTCACCCACATTGTCCACCCACATTCTGTCACCCACATTGTTCTGTCTTCATTCAATACCTTCACACTTGTAGGCCTGATACTTGGACTTTTGGGAGCTGTAAGTGTAGGTTCCAGGTCAACACAAAGGTCAATTGCTTTTTTATCCAGGTGAATTACTTTCTGTCATGTTTCCTGCTGTATGGGATTATCCTCCTGATGATAATTAGCAAATAAACTGTAGAACAGATAGTGTATGAGGATGGTAATGGAAAAGGCTCTCCATGACATTTCCATTTATTAAGATTGATGACTTAATAAGATTTACTTGAAATTTGAATGATCTAGGAAGGTGATTTTTGTCTAATTTGAATATCTTGATAATCTCATCCATCTATTGGTATACTCTCATTTCTTTATTTAAATTGAATAAAAAAATATTAATATAGCATATTGTATTTATAGTACATAAAATATGTTTCATTGTAAGGTTTAAATTAATAATGTTGTTACCAAATTTGATTTAAAAAATGTTATCCGCTGCACTGTATGACATGCAACTAAACACCATGTGTTGTAACACAGGACTTTCCACAGTCCTTGATTCTAGACCACTGACTAGGGCCCAAGTCAGTAGTATCAGGTACTGTGAAGTTTAAAGCTCTGTCTACACTATTAAACTAGTTTGTGTGATGTGCCCAAATATTGTAGTGATATGCCCAAATATGGTAGTGATATGACATCAAAATATCCATATATGGACACTTCACATTTTTTTGTCACTTAAGGTTGATAGTGTAGACAGAGCTTAATTTAGTTCACATTTTTTATATTATTTTAACAATAGGTGTCGCATCTAAATATTATTCAAAATCATATGGTCTATTTATTGTTTGTTCTGTACTTTACTGCACAGAGTGCTAATAGTTGCAGATTGTCAATATATTTTATTATTTGTAAACTTTTGAAGCATATAGATAAAATTGTATTGAATGTTGACAATTGTGATCCAGCATTTTGTTGTATTTGGGTTTAGGGTTTAAAGTGCATTCTTATAGTTAGATTTATCTAGGAAATAGCTTGAGTAAAATGAAACTGGTAAAGACTGGTCATGTGTGTCAAATCATTTTATATAATTGTTAGTGTTTTTGGAGTATAGAACCCCAGCGATGTACCTATTGACATATTTACATTAACCTGGTTAAATGGCATTCCCAAAATAATGATTAAAACACCTAACCAATTGGGTTTTAGACTGCTATTACTGGTTATCACAAAATTTAGCAAGCAATGCAAACTAATGATGTCCAATGCTTTAAATGGTTTTATCAAAACAAAAAAAAAACAAACAAATTTGATGAAAAAACTTTAAGCTGCAGAGATAGTTTTCTACTGAAACAAAATTGATAGATTATTGTAACAATTGTAAAGAATGAAATAAAAGTGAGTGAATCTCACAAAAGACAAAAAAAAAAAATTTGATGTTATAAAATTATTTTTTATCTATTATCAAATCAAACAGTTGGAATTATGCAGTAGAAACAGACCCTTACATTACCGATTCACAACAGCTTTATGAAATTTAGATTTATATTTAAAAAATAAAATATATGATGTATTGAAAAACCGTACACTGTAGGTTAATCTGCATTTTAATGATGACCTTTCAAATGCATCACAAATATTTTGAATTTCCATCATGAGTAATTTGTATCAGTCTTACTCTTGTATTCTGTAGGTACTGTATGATCATTAATACTCTATTCATTATATATAACAACTTTTCATCGCCAGCCAAAATATGATGAATGAATTGAACAGTATACCAAAGAAAATGAAGGTGTCTAGCTTACCTGGATAAACTGGCAAATGCCATATTCTCCTCAAAGAGCGAGATATACTTGAAAAGTAGAAAATTCATTGAATACCCCTCTCCATAAATGGTACAGTCCATAAACCATGTCCTCAAGTGGGAGCATCCCCACAAAAACCACCATCATCATTTGTCTGTTTATCCAGGTAAGCTAGCACTTATAAGACTACCAACACCATTTCTGGTTTGTGTAATTTAATTACATCAAAGACATTTACTCATAAATTATTTGGATCCAATGAAATTATTTCAATAAATACTGTAAGTTGCACTGAATGTTCATGGAAATCAAACACCTTGGTCTAACAATCGTGCAAAGTTTAAAGAGAGAATTCATTTAGATTTCCTCTTGGAAATGGCACTTATTTTCCTATTTTCAAAGCACAGCCAGATCAAATCACCCCATTTCAGAATATCTGTATCCCATGAGATAAATTACCATCTTTCTCGCTCATTGTATGTGGTAATTTTCTTACTTCAGATTCAAAGATTGTATTCACTCAAATAAGCCTTCTTTATACTGTACAACAATATTCTACTTTACATGCACAGAGCTAAACTACAAAACATGTACTTTCTTCATCTTCAAGTATGGATGGTTCATGTATAATTCTGTTGTCTTTATTTTGTTTATTTATGTTCCATTCATAATTACTGTATTTGTGCAATTAGGAATAATGTATTTGACAAATTTAACAAATATAATGAGTTTGTTTCTTTAGGTAAAAAAACAGTTTTGCATCCTCTCCTTCATACATTTATGGACCTGTATGATGGTGACCATTCTTTAAAAACTATTATTCTCATTTTTGTTATGTCATAATTAGCTTAAATACTAATATTAAATCCCTACATAACTTAATAGTTTGCATACAGTACTGATAAAAACTATTGGTAGGATTCTACCAGTCTGGATAAATTTCATAAGGGAATGGCTTATAAGGTTAATTTATTGATAACATAATTATAAATTTTGAGAATATTATTGTGTTGTTGAGGCATACGGTATCTTGGGAATTTTCCTATTAAGATAACATTAATATTTAGGACGTAGAGTAGATTGGAGGCAGTTTCCATCTAGTAGAACATTAACTGTTATTGTCTCAAATCTTTGAAAATAGAAGATCTACTGTGATTGAATTTACAAGTTAACAGGTGGCAACAAACTTAAATTTATGAATAGTAAAGAGATCATTAATTGAATAAATGGTACACTGAAGCCAAACTGTAATTTAACATTTATAATTTGCTTTGACATGATTTTATTCATGCGTCAGCCCATTGTGACTACTATCAAGGGTTTCTGTATATTTAAAGCCATATCATTAAAATATATTTGACATAATGTTGCATAAAGCGTGGTTGCCATTAGAACGCACCGCAGCAACGTATTGACGTGATGTATTAAATAATCACAAGTGGGAACCGACGACGCAACAGTGCTGCAAAAATAGCAGGTTTGATTTCACGCAACCTACGTTGCTTACAGTAGGTTGCGTTACGTTGCATCACTAGTGGGAACTAAGCTTAATAAACTCATCTGGTTTTAGTTCTGTCTCTAGAGATGTTTGTTTGGAAAGGCTGTTCTCTCCCCCATGAAAATTACCCATTATGTAAAAGTTTAATTTCTAAGAAAAAGACATTTATTAGTATTAAAGATGATTGTACAGTATTGACATTCATATAAGCTGACCCTAAGGGTAAAAGTGTGCAGAATAATTAATGAATGAACCATGCCTACATTTTGGTCGAATCTCTCAAATCTGATCCACAATTAGGAGGTGAAAAGATCCAAGGAATTTTAAAACTTGATTTTATTGGGGAACATTATCTGAGATGGTATATTGCGGCTCTAACAACTTGAGTCCAATATATTGGCTCTCTGTGTTAAAATATGGACAATTTATTTTATTTACTGCCTAGTCTTTTCAAATGCTTTAGGATGTGTCAGTTCAGTCGTGGATTGCCATAATTCAGTGATAGTACTTAATCTTGTTTCAAATTCTAATTCAAGAAGGGTAGGCTTACTGCATACCGAGTCAATTTGATACTTAAGTTTTAAGTTGCGTTCTTGTGTATTCCGAGTTAAAAGGCTGAATGATTATTTTATTTTTCACATTAAATTGCGGAATGTGAACGTTTATCAATGTATAACATTTAGTATTAATTTTGTGAGCATCGTAAAATTCACAATCATCTTTCTCGTCTGCATAAATAGCCAGTCAAGGCGTTGAAGCGTGCAAGTATTAAGCCTCATTATAAGTTTACTATCCTCATTATGTACAGTGTAATCAATTATATTTTTAGTAGTTAACCTGTTTACTACAAAATAGGTTAATAGTACAACATGATTAAATGTTGTACAAGCAACTAAATGAAATATCGACTTCCATAAACATTTAATTCCAAATGATTCTGTGCAAATCAACCAACATGGTGAGTGCAGTTTTTAGACCTGCTAGTCTATTTTGTGCCTAACTTACCTGGATAAACAGACAGTAGCCCTTTCTCCTCGAAGAGCAAGATATAACTCGAAATGTAGAAATTCTCATTGAACACCCCTCTCCACAAATGGTATAATTCATGAACTATGAAATAATTATTAAAATACTCTATACTATAGAATTTTTAAAAAATGAAAAAGAAAGTTGGATAGATTTAGAATATTCATATTCAAAATTTGCTATGTAATTGTTTTCATTTTTCTGAAAAAGAGAATGTTTTTGTATTTCAATTTTATTAGTAAAATTTGACAGCATAAACTGACAAGTGCATCTTTAACGGCCCCTGTGCTTTGAATGAGAAACATAAAATGTTATGATGTATAGTGCATGCAATAAAAAGTTAGGTACGCTACAATACTGTTAGACCAGGAGCATGTAACATCCGTACAAGCAGTATTATAAAGAGGATGCAATATCTTGCAGAAGTATCAGCTATACTAGCCTTTTTATCCTTTTTGTAAAATAATTAATTTTCAATTAGTGCTTAACCATGCATACTCTATCTCCTAAAACCTGTATACTCTATCTCCTAAACCAATAAGGTCGATACTTGCTTATACTGTACTTATATTTTATATACTGTATATTTTTATGTCACATATTCAGGTCACAGATCGGTCACAAATACAGTCCTGTCCATATGAAAGGTAGTGGCTATAGTAACTTGACAAACTTCTATAAAGAAGGAATGCATAGCCTGGTGGGCTTTAAACAACCAACCACCAGCATCTTGCACAATATTCTGTATTCAACTTTTATTATTTCTACAGGGTATTTCTCTCAAGGCCTACTACATATTTCATGCCAAAATGTTTAGACTTAAATTTATGAAAGTCACAGATGTTTATAAAAGAGTCATGAATTTAGGTATTGAATTTTGTCCATCAATGTATCTGAAGAAAATGAATTTTATATGAGGTTGTCGTCTTTAATCAGTTTAAATGACTTCGATATCTTGCCAACTTGTGCCTCTTAGCATATTTTCTTCAATCTACATTGGATCCCTCTCTTTTATTGGGGACAATCCTATTCAGGGGACATCCCTATTCAAGGGGCTCTTTCCTATGAAAAGAAACAATATGTTTTAACCCTGCAACCAACCCCAATTCAGTTGTTAACAGTATAATGGGTCCTGAAAGTGTCCACTTAGTAGGGCTTCTATTGTTACAAGTTGAATTAATATTATAATTAATGGTACTGTATTTTACTTTCCTTTCAAATGTAGTACTGCTTTATTTTCCAAATTTATGATGCCTTTTATGACAATGTGTTGAAATTCCCATAGCAGTTTACTACCTACTGTACATGTGGGTAGACACTGTACCGGGTGATAATAAATTTAGCCATGTGTTAAAAAGATGCAGTCTATTACGTGACTAGCTTACCTGGATGAACCGACATAGGCCTTTTCCCCTTCAAGGGGAGAACATAACCGAAAAGTAACATTTTATTCATGAACTCCCCTCCAAGACAGTGGTATCGCCCATGCGCCACGCCCTCAGGTGGGCGGCAACGCCCATGCATACCTCACCATTTCTTTTCGAGACGTCGAAACGTTAACACGTTCCGACAACAGAGGAGAACAATAGAACCTATTGTGTTTGGACATACTTATAGTATTGTGCGAGACTGAGCCTAGCTCTGCCGTTGGAGTGGATTATACACGAAAGATCTGTTTTGTTGTGTGAGCAGCTACTGCTAGAAGCTAAAGCAACGCTACTCACGTTAAACATATCTGCCAACGAAGCTAAGTATCATAGTTTCGGCCGTTATCCGTGGGATTTCGGTCTGGTTTTTGTGTGCTAACTGAACATCGCTAGCCAAGACCCGGTGCCGGGTTTCCTTGTCCGATTGTTGTGGGCTATACGTGTGCTAGTCACCATGCCCAAGATGGCTTGTGTTGCGTGCGGGGGGCCTCGTGCCACGATAAAGTGGGATAAACATACGAAATGTTTATCCTGTAGGGATTGCAGCCAAGCCGATCCGTGTGAAGTGTGTGTCAGGTGGCCTCCGGCGCGATTCGCCGCTCTTCCAGCACGCGCTGAGAAGACCTCGCCTATACCTGAGTCTTCCGCGGAGGCTCCGCCGTTGCCCCCGATCCCGGTAATTCCGCCGCCGATCCCGGTAATTCCACCGCCAATCCCGGTAATTCCGCCGCCGATTCCAACTGTTACACCGCCGTATGTTGGTCAAAATACGTCAGGTCAAGCTCCTGCGGAGCAACAATTCGACTTGTCTCCCGCCTTTCTACAGGCGGTCGCGGCGGCCGTACGGGCGCTGCCTAAGGATGGCCCTCCGCCGGTGCCATACATGCAGCCACCTCCGACTGTCCTTCTTCCCACGCCGGAACCTGAGGACGTTGACATGGAGGACGATGAGACACTTGTGTCTTTCTCTGATTGCGACGACAGTGCGGGGGCACCCGGGCTCCAAACGTTGGTAAACCGTGTAGTACCGGCGGTGCTATCTTACCTCGGGGTAGACTACGCGTACAAGGAGGCTACGCCGCTTCCGGAGTACAAGCGCTTCACGACGTTCGGGGTACGCACTCCAGTGCGTCACGCGCGAACGAGCCCAATCGTTCCACTCGAGCCTGAACTGCTAGAACGATTGGAGAGCGTGGCCCGGGAACCGCCGCGACGGCCCGCGCCGGCCGAGTTTGCTACGGTATTCCCGGTCCCGCCGGCGCACTTTGAAGAAGTGCTTCGCTCCCCACCTATCCCGGATGCCGCGAAGGGGAGAGCGCGGGAGGACCAGGGTCTGGAATCGACTAGAACTGTTTTCCTTGACCCCACGGCTGCTAAAACCGAGGAGGCCCTCACTGCTTGTGATAAGGCAGCGCGTGAAACACTCCGCGTGCTCTCGATGGCGGGATACCTGCTCTCATTCTTGGCAGACCCGGAGCGGCCAAAAGAACTTGATCCGGGCGTGATCACGCTACTGCAGCAGATCACGGGACTTGCAGCCGACCAGCAAGCGTCAGTCGCATTAACAGCCAATGCCGCACGCCGAGTTAATTTGCTGCAAGCGACGGATATCGCGCCCGGCCATCATAAACGCTTTACTACCGTTGAGTCGTTTCGGTCTACGGACCTATTCTTTGGCACGTTCTCCCAGCGGGAGGATAAATGGGCGCGCGAACGAGAGGTTCGTAGGGAAACGCGCGCGCGCTTCCCTCAGAAGCGTGTTGCTTCTCAATCACGATCTCAAAGGGGCCCCCCGCGGGGGCCACCTCCGCCACCTCTCCAGCCGGCTCCGGTGCGTCCCACGCATCAACATGTACCACCTCAACCTGCTGCGCAGGCCACAGGTGCGTCTTCTTCACAGCCCTTTCGCGCTAACCCCACCCGCGGTGGGGCATCGAGGGGCCGTCGTCGCGATCGACGACGATACGCGCGGCGTCGATGATGCAAGGGGACGGTCCACTCCCAGCGGGGGGAGTGGACGGTCCACTCCCAGCGGGGGGAGTGGACGAGTGGGGGGTCGCCTCCGCGAGTTCGGAGGGGCGTGGGACTCACTCCTACAAGCGGACAGTTGGGTCTGCGCGACCGGAGGAGGAGGGCTACCGTATCGAATTTACAGCAACCCCGGTGCCGGGGACGATAAGCCACACTCGGATCCCGAGCGATCCACAGATGCGCGGCGCCCTCCTGGACGGCGTTTCCGACCTTTTACGCAAGGGCGCGGTCGTTCCGGTCGACGCTCGACACGCCCCACCAGGACACGAGTCTACGATGTTCCTGGCTCGCAAATCCTCCGGCGGATGGCGACCGATACTAAATCTCAAGAGTCTCAACAAGCGCTACATCCGACCAGCCAGATTCAGAATGGAGACGCTCTCCACGATTCTGCTTGGCCTGCGACGAGGAGACTGGGCAGCCTCAATAGATCTCAAGGATGCGTACTTCCATGTACCCATCTTCGAGGCCGATCAGCGGTGGCTGCGCTTCCGCATAAGCAACCAAATTTACCAATTCGTAGCACTCCCGTTCGGGCTGTCGACAGCCCCACGGGTCTTTACGCGTGTCGTTCGGGCGCTGGCAGCGTTCCTGCATCGACACGGTATCCGTATACACATGTACTTAGACGATTGGTTGGTTGTGGCCCAGTCACGAGATCAGTTGCTGCGCAACATAGATTTCGTCCTCGACGCCACGGAACGAGTAGGTTTCTTAATCAATCGGGACAAGTCGTGCCTGCTCCCGACTCAGTACCCGCAATACCTTGGAGCCCGGATCAATCTGAACACATGCGTGGCTCACCCGACCGCAGCGCGAGTGGTCTCGGCGCAGGCAGCTCTGGCCGGTCTGCTCGCGAGTTCGGCTCCAACGGTATTCGACTGGCTCAGGACTCTGGGCTTCCTCGCCAGCTTCGTCGACCTACTCCCATTCTGCCGTCTCAGAATGAGACCGTTGCAGATCCATCTGCTAGCGTTTTATCGACCCGCGTCAGACTCTATCGACAAAGTGGTGCCGGTGTCCCCATTCGTGGCGACACACATTCGTTGGTGGCTAAACACAAAAACTCTCACTGCCGGCCGGTCGTTCGTCAGGTCCACGCCAGACATACGAATTACTACCGATGCCTCCGAAACCGGATGGGGAGGACACTCGGAGACGCAGCACGCTTCCGGCCTCTGGTCTCACAGCGAGGCCCGTCACCACATCAACATTCTGGAGCTATGGGCGGTGCAGCGCACGCTAAAAGCTCTCAAAGCGTCAGTGCAGGGCCGTCATGTGCTCATTCGGTCCGACAGTACCACCGTCGTGGCCTACATAAACAGAGAGGGCGGCACGCGCTCGCCAACACTCTGCTGCCATACGTGGACATTAATTCATTGGTGCATCGCGCACAAAATAACATTAACAGCAGCCCATATAGCGGGCCGGCTAAACACAGTAGCGGACGCGCTATCAAGGCCTCTGCTTTGCCCGACGGAATGGCAACTCTCGCCGCGTATAGCCACCCTCATCTTCCACCACTTCGGGCGGCCGCTCGTAGACCTTTTTGCGACAGCGCGGAACACTCAGCTTCCGACCTACTGCAGCCGGTTCCAGGAAGCCCAAGCGTGGCAGATGGACGCCCTGTCCATCTCGTGGGACGGTCTCTGGGCGTATGCGTTCCCACCGATCTCTCTCCTCCCGCTCGTGTTGTCGCATGTTCATCGCCATCACTGCCGGGTGCTCCTAGTGGCTCCATACTGGACGCGCCAGTCATGGTTCCCACTCCTCTACAGCTTACTGTACGACCACCCCCTGCAACTACCGGTCCGTGCGGACCTTCTATCGCAGGGCAGAGCACATCTCTCACTAACAAACATCCGATCCCTGCGCCTGACTGCCTGGCCATTGTCAGGGATCGCCTCCGAGAGTCTGGCATACCAGATGGCCCGGCCGCCCTGGCGGCCAAGTCCCGACGAGAATCGACGCTAACAGTGTACAATAGCCGTCTGAAGCACTTCTTCCGGTGGTGCGCCGAGAAGAACACGGACCCCAGGACTGCGTCTCTGGGTCTTATCTGTGACTTTCTTTTTTACCTGTTCAATTCAGGGTTGCAACCCCGCACGATTGCAGGTTACCGGTCGGCCATCGCGGCCATATTGCCGGCGCTTCCCGACGGTTCGACGATCTCTAACTCTTCTGTCATCACGCACCTCTTGCGAGGCATGCATCATGAGCGTCCTCCTTCGTCGGTTCTCCTCCCGCGCTGGGACATCAACGTCGTACTCTCTGCACTCACCCGCGCCCCCTTCGAACCATTACATAATGCCTCTCTTTATAATCTCACCCTCAAAACGGCGTTCCTGGTTGCAGCGTCATCCTGTCGACGCCGGGGTGAGTTGCATGCTCTATCGCTAGAGCCCGGCCATATTAGGTTCGAACGCGGTGGCGTGCGGCTAACTTTTCGCAGGGGGTTTCTAGCAAAATCGCAGACGTTGCATCACTCGCCGCCCGCGATCTTCATCCCCACCATAGCTGCCTCTTCTTCTGTCCGCGAGGACAAACTCTGGTGCCCGGTGCGGGCCTTAAAGTTTTACGTCCATCGGACCAAGGACGTACGAGAAAAGCTCTCTCACCTCTTCTGCGTCACAGTCCCGCCATTCGGTCCGGCATCAAAGGCCACCATAGCTAGGTGGATCATCGCCGCGATCCAGGCAGGCTACTCGGCGTCTCAAACACCTCCACCTGCACACATGCATCAGGTACGGGGTATGGCTGCGTCATGGGCCCTGTTCTCGGGTGTTCCGCTAGCAGACGTACTACAAGCAGCATGGTGGCGATCGCACACAACGTTCACAGCTTTCTACCTCCAAGACCTCGCTCAAAACATGGCACCAGTAGCACACGCTGTGCTGAAGCCACAGTAAACAGGTATGTTGATCAAATTACCTCTTCTTGTCAGCCCACCACCGACTAGATGCCTAGTCCGGTGCTATTCTGGCCTATGTCGGTTCATCCAGGTAAGCTAGTCACGTAATAGACTACACAAACCAAGAGTGGTGTTGGTAGTCTATGAGTGATAGCTTACCTGGATGAACAACCCTCCCTCCTCCCCACTTGACAAGCGTCTCGTGGAATGGTGAGGTATGCATGGGCGTTGCCGCCCACCTGAGGGCGTGGCGCATGGGCGATACCACTGTCTTGGAGGGGAGTTCATGAATAAAATGTTACTTTTCGGTTATGTTCTCCCCTTGAAGGGGAAAAGGCCTATGTCGGTTCATCCAGGTAAGCTATCACTCATAGACTACCAACACCACTCTTGGTTTGTGTAATTGTATGCTAACATTAATGATATTACCATTTTCATGCAAGTGAATATAAACTTGTTTAGCATAGTAACTCCTGTAATGTGATTTAAGCATTAGGTCTACCGTATTCATTTAAACCATATACAGTCAACTCTCCCAATACCAGACTCTCTGAAAAACCGGAAACTCTGCCAAACCAGACTTTTCTTGAGGTCTAAAAGGTCTTAAATTCATTTTTATCATTAGAAATACATTCCAAATACTGTACCAGACTTTCCAGAAAACCAGACATATTACGTCAGCCCAATGGTGTCCGGTATTGAGAGAATTGACCATATTTTTTTTTATCATGTACTTAATTTTGACCAATCCTCAAAAAGTCACTTCTCTGTTGACAATATTGACGCCTTTAAACACAAAGAATCGGTATTATTTCATATATTAGTACCAAAATTGGTTTGAAGAAAAATCTTTGGAGTTTTTAAAAATATTTTTATATAAAAAAAGTACCTAAAGTTGATTAAAACCTATGAATAATAATTCAATGCACTTTTCTATTTATTATTACTGTATGTTAAAGTATCTTCTATTTCGATACTTGATGTTCGCCCCATTGTAAACTAATAAAATTGTTAGCAAGAGCTCTAATTGCTTCTAGATATTATTGTTAAATCTCGCCTAATTGGTCTTTTGAGGACTGATATCAACGATGGATATTGGCAACTGCTGTATAAAGGGAATAAAAGCTGATCTATAAAGGAGGGAGCCTATTAATAGTGCTTAATTTTACGATATAAAACCCAGAATATTAAACGCTAAATGTTAATTGTTCTACTTGTAATTTTAGTATTTTATTTAGTAACAAACTGTGCACAGTGGTGCTCATATATTTTCCCATTCTTTCTCCCTGATCAACTTGATTATATTTTTTAAAAAAACCTTTTTTATTTATACAATTTTTCTATTAAAGACCTGTTTCTATAGAGCAATAGAATAGAACAGATTAATGGGTCCCTTCAGAAAACCACAAAAAGAAATGATCTTAATACAGTTTACAGTTTTAAAAACCCCAATTGATTCCTGGTCTCGATCGATTGTCAAACCCATTTTTAGCTACAATGCCATCTAAAACGGTGAATTCCAATAAACGTTTGGAACTTATTTCAACTTTATTTATAGAGGGTAACCCTTCCAGCTGAACCCGCAGGCCAGCTGATATTCAGGGGCCCTCTTAAAAATGACAAAATATATAAAACTATACTTAACTAATACGAATCTACTATATACATTTAAATTTAAAACTATTGTATAAAAAAATAATTATCCAAAAAAACTGTCCTTTTATATTATTCAGACACAAAGCCTATTCATCTTCCATGACTCACACTGCGAGTATATCAATGAATACAGTAACTTTTAGATTGTAGTGATAGTATTATTATTATATTTAATGGCTTGGAAAATTAAATGCATTATTGTTCAAGTTCAATTTATAAGTTTAGTAATTTATTTCACAGCTGGCCCTGTGGAATATTGAGAGATTATATCATATCTATTGTTCCTCTGGTTTGGAGGATGTTCCATCACCAGGTTGAATCAAAATCCAAGGCCAGGCTAGTATATATGGCTGGAAAACTGAATAAAAACTGGGATAACTAAGCAAAAAAGTTATAAATAGGTGGATTGACTTAGCTATTTAATCAATATTGTGGATTTAGGCGGGGGCTAAACAGGCTGTAGCCCCCACCTAAACTCTAACAGCCATATCTTTTTAAAAATAAAATAATGACTATTTTTATTTTTGTGCAACCTGACAGATCGTTTTTATCATTTATGAAATATTTAACACCCCCCCCCCCCCCACCCTAATCTATAATGCTGGATCTGCCCCTGATTCCTCCTTGAGCAAATTGTGTACGAAATAATTAATTCTGGCTCAAAATTGTTCAATACTAATCTCTAGTCTAGTCTCTCTGCCTTTTAATATTTGTTTTTCTTTTTTAATGTTGTATTTTAAATGAAATTGAAAAGTTTGCATGTGATTTACAGCTATCCATCACCACTAAGTTTATGTCATGTTCAAATAAAATATTCATCTTCTGGAAAAACCTAATTCCTTTGGCATTTTATGCCACATTTAATGTAGCATTCAGTAAATAGATGATTTTATATTATCCTTCGTATCAAGGTTATCGTCTTTAAATTCAATACTATTTTTATGGAGAATATTTCTTCTAGATTGTTTACTTTTGGCCTTTCTCACAACATCAATCACAATTCTTTCCATTTTTAGAATTGCCGAAGTACTGTACATCATTAGACAAAAACAAAAAAATATGCCAAATTGTATTTGATAAAAGTTTAACATACTGTAATTATAGGAGTACGATAAAATAAATAGTACTTAGCAAAAACTCTTACGGTTCTTCTTACAGATTATTCTATTGCAATTATTATTCAGTAACTATGCTTTTTTTTTCTGAAATAAAAACATTAACTTGTTTTCAGTTTGTATAAGCTATTAATTATTATGTGTATAATTACCACAAAAAAAAATGGTTTAGTAAATAATTGTATAAACATAAGAATAAACAAAATATAGTTACTGTAGTAACTGCAGTAGAATGAATTATTTTGCTATGGTCTCTTAAAACAATGAGACCTTGACAATAATATAGTTTATTGTGTCTTGAAATATCACAAGCTCCTTTTAACGCCAATCTTGTACAGAAAAAAAACACGACAATAAAAGCGAACTAGTTTTAAAACACCAATGTACTCATTTAGTTTGTATGATGAACATTGTGTTGTAAATTCTTGCATGTGTAACTAACAACATCTCGTCGGCATTTTCTATGCCCCTGTGTAATTCTCTTGAGAGGATGATTCACCTAAGTATGTCAGTGTATACACGTTCTTCTCGTTGACTCGCTTGTCAACAATTAATAGCGTCCATCAGCGGAGTGGAATTATGGGAAAATGGATTAAGGTGAGCAAAGTAACAACTACAAATATTGACCGTTTTCCGTGAATCTATGAAAAGCCCAACTTTAGAGCTTTTATTTAAAATATTATAGCTATAAGATCATTGTGAAAAAAATAGATCGGATAATAAATCTAAATCGTAATAACTGGTAATATATCTTATTTATCATATCTGTCTCTGAAATCCACAACAATTGAAATAAAATAGAATCGAATTGAAGAACAACATTAGTTTTCAATAAAAAAAGTTATTAATTTTAGAACTTAAAATCTAATTCTTTAAATTTGAATTAGTTAAATTAAAGAGACTTTGAGAGGAGAAAGAGAATTTGTTTTCTATTTTTAAAACTAATTTTGTCAAGATAGTTATAAAAAAAAAATAAAGAACTCCTGTATGATTAATTAGAATAAACAAAATGTACAAGCTATGTTAAAATATCTTGTTCTTTTTAAAATATAGCACACATTTTACTTAATATGAAATGTTATTTATGAATCATATAACCTAGTTACTTTTACTACTTAATGAATGTAAAAGCAAGTGATTTGTTTTTTCTTGTCTTATTTATTTATTTCAAATGTCTATCCAAAATAAATGTGGTTGTCTTCATTTTCTATGTTTTAATGAATTTCCTCTGTAATTAACAATAGTATCACAAAATAAATATTTATCGTTTATATTTTAGATGTGCTGGCTGGTAATCAAATGAAAGTTCATAAGAACTCTAAGCATTGACCCAGAAAAATTATAGAACATTTTGGATCATCTGGTATTATTTATAATATTGAATGATCTGGCATTTATCAATCTTCAAGTCAAAAACAGTAACTTTTATTTATTAATCAAAGAAAAATATCCAAAACTATTTGCTCACAGTAGGTTATTTTACAAACTGACTGACAAAATCATTAAATTAAAACAAAGTTTAAGATAATTTGATTGCTAAGCAAGTTCAATAAACCTGGCCCTAGTCTACAGTATCAGTCTTACTGATCCAGATATAAGCCCATCCTTAGATATTAAGCCCATCCTTAGATATTAAGCCCATCCTTAGACATTAAGTCCATGCAAAGTTATTGTTTATACATTCAATTTAGATAATCATATTAAAAATATGTGTGCACCTCTTATAGAAATTTTAAGGTGTGTCTTTATAAATAAATATGTTGTGGAACAAAGATTGTCTGTATTAAGAATGTCTATGAATAAAAACATTGATTTTAATGTCCCTTGTAGAATAAACGAGAAAAATGTATATATATTCAGACTATCTTAGCCTTTTCTTAATGGTCTTATACTGCTATACCATAATCAGCTGAGTATTCATGCTAAGCTGTTACTTTGTGATAGCTGTGGATTGATTTTGCATTGATTAGTAACAGAATATCATGATTTAATGTAGTAAATTGAATGTTCTGTCAATAGGTGCATCTTAGTGGAATGATTGCCATGGAGATGGCATGTCTAGAGATTGCTATACAAAATTGAACTGGGTTTGACTCCTCTATTGAATTTAATAATAGTTAACCTGTGATTTTTTGTTATCATTCTAAGTAGAGTTCAGTTAGAGGGCCCTACGAGATTTAGATGAGAATTTAAAATAGAAGGAATATACTAAAAGTATGGTAACTGTAGAGAGAAGAAGTTAAGAGAGTAGAATAGTGATAAAAATGATATAAAGAAAGAAGAAAAAGAAAAACTTAAAAAGTAGATTGAAATTATTTGCCCTTCATAAATTATGAGCTTATCATAGAAATGTGCTCTAGAAGTGTTAGTGAGATAAAAATCCTTGATTGGTCAATATTTGTAGTTAGACATTTCAAAGCACAGTTAATTAAAAGGCATTATATTTTCACTACTACTCTTGTTGCAAAGCTGCTAAAATTGATCTAATTATCTTTTAGTTTTACATCATTTCTTAGAAATTATATTGGTTTTGTTATTAATAATACAATTTTGAAAACAAATTGTCAATCGTATAGCTATAATTTCGGATGCATCATCAATCAAATTTGTTATAAGTAGAGAATTAATAAAAATCTTTTAATTTAGAATTACATATTTATGTCTACTAAGTTTATATGAGTTGTCACTGTCACACTCGTATATTACTTACAGACTTTGGCATAGTATTTAGTTCATGTTATGAGTCTATAAAATGAGTCTATAAAATGTAAATTAAACATCATCAATAAAGCACAATGATATATTTGATGTCTATTGAGTGCAAGTATGTTGGTGCCAGTTGAATGATAGATAGCATGGTATTCACTCCTTCTTTCCTATAGAGTTCTGCGGTGTGACGTCACAACGATAGATGGTGCTGTGTGGTTGCTAGCGCAACCAAAAATGCGTTCAACGCTACTATGTTGATAAACTATAGATCTATATTTCTATCAAAAATGATGTATCTTAGCTTGATCTTTTTTAAACTTAAACTGTAGTTGAAGAATAAATAGATTATTAAAAACAAATATTTAGTGATCTTTTGAAATTTTAGTTTGTTTCTATAGAAAATTATTAAGTTTTAAAATGACTACTTCAATAAGCCTATTCCAAACCATTGGTGACCTTTGTTGGAGTCACTCAGGCAGGTTGAACGTTTTCTAGCTACGAAACGGCGCCACCTACCATCGTGACGTCAGCACCGCAGAACTCCATAACATTCTCTTTCTTCGTTCCTCAGACAAGATACAGTATTAATCGATCTCAGGCCATCCATTTTTTGCATCTCACCAAAAAGGTTAATCTTAATCTCAAGCATGTCCTTCTTCCTCCCCCCTTTAAATATGCCTTAGATCAGCTACTGAATGTGTATTCTATGATATTTCTTAAAATGATTAAAAACCCTAGAAGTTTTTATTCATCCAATCATTTCAAAATGCTTGTCCCTTCAAAACTCTGAAGCTGTCTCTTAAAACTTTAATCAATCTTCTCTTCCTACAAAGATTAAAATTTCAATTTTATAGTCAATAATGCAAAATATAGTATACCTTCGTTTCATGGGTATTTATGATTTATGCAGTTATTTTTTTTTATAGTGTCCATATTGCGGAAGTATAATGCAAATGATTTAAGAGGATGTAGTAGAAACTGAAGAAATAAACAGGTGTTTTAAATAATTTTGCTACTTTTGTCTTCCTAATGTTCCATTCTGTTATCGATAGACTCACTGCAGCATTGTAATACATTGTCTTGATTAACTGATGAATTTCATAGTGTTACAAATCGCATAGCTTAGCTTTATAGCAAAATTATTAAGATATAACTTAATGTCAGCTTATGTCTCTTTGTAGTCTTATATGCACTATTAGAAAATAATAAATGGACAACATAACAATTACTCGTAATCAAGAAGACTTAGTTTCATGTTATATTCTCCAGTGCTAATAATGTAAATAAAAGCCTAACCATATACAATTACTCGATGTAGACTACATTGACTTTAAGATGGAGTGACTAATTTTAAAAGTCGTATAATTTTCAATTTCGAGATCTAGTTTCTGCGGCATATCAGCAATCCAAGGATTCTTGCTTGCTCTCGATAATCCGCAAAATGAGAATGATTACTTTGACATTTAGAAAGTAGCTGCCCACATTATGTGGTCTGTGGTGACGTCTTGCCGCAGGAGTCCGCAGTTAATATCGCCAGTCTGATTTGTATCGGATATAAATGAAATTATTTAAATGAGTTTTTAACAACAAATTTCCAGCCAATTTGGTTGATCTAGATCTGAAATCTTTACATTCATTAGGGCATAATGTTGCCTTGGTGATCCTTTTGTAGTTAAGTGACGATATTTGAAGTATTATTGTAAATTAACGCAACATTGTTATGTGAAGATGTTCAGGTTACTGCAAACTGTGTTAATTGTATCATAATTTATTAGAACTGGATTTTAAATTTAAGAATTGCTGTTAAACTCTTTATATTTCAAGTTTTATTTTTTTTGTTTGTGTAGATCATCTATAGGCTCATGGTAGCAACAGAGAATCGATCTGCAATGTGTTTTAGGTTTATATATAAAATGTATAATGTATAGCCTACATAAAATGTTAGGGTGTAAACCTAGGGATCAACATGGAACCAATATGTAATCTACACTATGATATTAGATTAAGATTAAGTAATTTTTAATGCTATTTTATTAGGAAATATAATCCTTAAGATATATACTGTAAACCAAGGTAACAACAAGCATTCCAAGGGAGCATACCTCCACCCACACATAACAAAAGCGGAATATTAACACAAAAGAAACACTTTTCTTTTGTGAAGTACCACCTATAGTTTTCTTAAATAAGTATCTGTGGATTTTTCCACAGACAAACCAAAAACAAAAAAAGATTTGGAAAGACATTAAACAAGCAAAATAGGAGTGGAAGTATAACCTTTGGTGGACGTACATAACAATGTATTTTTCGTGTCGATTTTCTTTCAATATATTTCTTTAGACTGTAATAGTCTTCTCCAGTTTAAGCAGTCTTGTACCATACTAATGCATACTTTTACTAGAATGCAAAAACATAATATAATTCTGCAGTGCAAATGAGAAATCTACTTTAGAGAAAAATAAGACGGATTGAAAATCAAGGCTCAAGTGCGCAATCCAACAAATAAAGATAAATAATGCAAGGGATACAAATGTCATATCAAATCAATTGATGTTATTTGCCTGCTAACTGATGTTGACTAGATCAATCATATTTCATGCATTTGCTATGCTGATCTGATGCAAGGTGTAAATTATACGAGTCCAAAGGCATTTATATTACAGGCATTTAAAAAAAGCAGTACCGGCACTAGTGAATGCTTGATAAAGTAGTTCGGTATAAATGATGACTAGAACGATTAGAAGACATAGTTTGAATTAACATTTTTTTATTTTCTTAATATAATCTATGCATCTCTATTAATATCCATGCCCTCACTATTATCCACATTCTTCCTATTATCCGTGCCATCCCATTCCCGGCCCTCTATATCTACCCGTGCCAAATATATTCCATCTCTTTAACTTCGCAAGTTATACTTTTTAAATATGCTCATATACTTTCGAATGGGCATCCCATTCAAATGGGCGTACCATTCAAATGAGCGTACCATTCAAATGGGCGTCCCATTCAAATGGGCATCCCATTCAAATGGGCATCCCATTCAAATGGCCATCCCATTCAAATGAGCATCCATTCGAATGAGCATACCATTCGAATGACCGTCCCATTCGCATGACCATCCCATTGCAATGAGGTTCCCATTCCACTGATCATACATTTTGTCAGTACTTTTATAAAAATTAAAATCTTAAAACACAATGACCTAGTTTTTATCAACAACTTCAGTTAGATAGATTTTTACTTAGATTAAAAATAAAACTAAATTAAATTGGAAATAGAGAAATTTCATTAAAATTTATTTTCAATATTCTTATTTCAAATCATGTCATGATTGCTGATAACTTCACTAATTACAAAATATTGATTAACTAAAATTGTGAATAAAACCTTTGAACCTAGTCGGTCTAGCTTTCCACATTTTTAGCCGATTGGAATCGAGGTCCACGTTTTCAATTATCAAATGTCTTGAAAGTATTGATTTGTGGAGAATTTAAGCTAAATTATTGCTTATTGAGTTTGATATTGTATGAACCAATGAGATGTTACTATTGTTGTAATTAATACTTTAAAGGAACTGGGTCAATGTATTACTTCTTCTAGTTAGTTAACAGTAGTTAGTTATTATATACCGTTTCTCCCCTGAATAATATTAATTGTGTATGTGTATGACAGATTTCAAACTGACTAGCTAAGATACTAGCTCCAGGATATGTTTCAAAAGTCCCCTCTAAATTTCGAAAATTGAAAGGACAGCAAGTTAAGTCAGCACTTATTTTACCATTTTTAGGCCAGGGCTCTTCCCCTTCCTCTCCCTATTTCAAAATCTTAGATCCTTCACTGTACTGTTTTTCTGCAGCAGTTTAGCAATATATATGTCTACAGGAGGGTCTAATTGTGGTAGCCAGAAATGGACTAAAAACCAACATTTTGGGTGGGCTTATAACTGAGGGCCTGTAGCTTACATCTGACAGTATCTCTTGATATTGATAGAGAATGATAATGCTTATTATATAGAATTCATATTCATTTAGAATGATCGCTTTAAGATTAAAATAGTATTAGTTTATCAATGACAAGCGAGGTGTGGAATTACACGCACCACAAGGTGTTAGATTTCGGTCGCTATCACGTCTGTGAAGAAGATTTATCTGATCCAAAATTGTACGATGTACGTACATGCAGACAAGGCTGAGAATCTGTCTGTTTAATCGTGGTCACAAAAAAAAAAGAACAAGACAAATTAGAGTGCATCAAATAAGGACATATAAACTGTATTTTTAGTCAAATATAAAATTATTAAGAAAACAAGCTAAACAATGGAATTAGTTATGAAGTTTAATACAGACTCCTGTGTTGAATTATGCTAATTTAAATGATATTCTACCACATATCCACAATCTTTATTAACATTCGTAATTTGTAATTATTGAAATTGCTAAGGGAATTGGGAAACAAATATCCCATTAATCTGAGCATAATGTAGGCTATATTTATTTGTGTATTAATGATTTCCAAATGTACACAGTTTAATAATTTAATTCTTTAACAGCTGTTTATGGATTTATCTTTTACAATGGACATTCAAGAAAAGATTATTACTAGAATTTATAAAGAAAACGATTTGAATAGTGTTAGAAAATGGATACACTGTTATAATAACTCAATTTGGTATAAAAAAACCATGTAATTGATGTTAAGTTACATATAAAAAAAAACATAGTTGGAAATTAAAATTGCTTTATTTTACATTATGGTTAGGAAACAATTTTATTTTAATGAATACTGTTTTTTTCACAATTTCTTTTAAAAACATTTTTTTTGGTATTAAATTTTACTTAATTATTTAGAAAAAAAGAATAATATTTTCCCTTTACTGTCTTATAAAAACGAGGCCTCTTTTTTTCTTTTTCTTTAAGCAATATATAAATCATCATTTTAAATCCAACATTAGTTAAAAGCTTTAAATATTTTATTAGTTGCAAAAATATTTCCACGAGTATTATAGACATGCAGTGAGCTAAATTCTTGCCAAGAATAATGTAGAATTATTCATTAATCTGTGGCTGTAGTCATGCCAAACCATTTTGATTAGATTCCGAAATATAGAGAGAATACGGAAAATAAATCTAAAGAAATAAATACAGAAGGAGAATGGAATTTGTTTAGGTTGCAAAGGAATGGATGTTTTAGGAGTAGAAAGAGAGGAGTAGAGATATAATGTAGAATTATTCATTAATCTGTGGCTGTAGTCATGCCAAACCATTTTGATTAGATTCCGAAATATAGAGAGAATACGGAAAATAAATCTAAAGAAATAAATACAGAAGGAGAATGGAATTTGTTTAGGTTGCAAAGGAATGGATGTTTTTAGAGTAGAAAGAGAGGGGTAGGGATAGCAATATTATTAGGAAAAGGGGATAAAGGCCCATTTACACTAGGACGATAACGATCGACGATAAATATTATAAGCATTTTTTTACACAAAACAAAAGAAATTAGAAAGGTTTTCGTTCTAGAACTATAGGATAATCATTTATGCTGTCTCTGATAAAAATAATAAAATCGTTGTATTGTCATGATATTATTGCTCTTACTAATCATGACGTCATTTGATTGGACATGTGAAAATATCATTTTCATCAAAGGAAGTATAGATGGTTATTCTATAGTTCTAGAATGAAAAGTTTTTATATTATTTTGTTTTATGTATGAAAAATGCATATTTGTCTATTTATCGTCGATCATTATCGTCCTAGTGTAAATGGGCCTTAAATGGTAGGAGAGGGAAAGCAGGTTTGGGGTATAAAGAAGGAAACAAAGGTAGAATTCAAAGTGCAGATACAGTAGAAGGAGATAGAAAGAAATTGTAAAAGGAGAGAAGTAATAATAGACGATAGAGGATCATTATACATAAAGACAAGCGTTGCACTATATAGATTGTAATATTTATTAATAATCTAAATGGTAAAGAATAGCCAGCCATACCCAATTGCCATAAGAAAAAGTCTGCACTTTGACATTTGAATCACGTACAGGGTAATATAGCCTCTATTTTTCACACAACAAAATGTGCAAATTAATTTAAAAGAAGAATAAGTCGTATTTGTGCACAGCATGTTTCGAATTTCGTTTCATGATGCTGATTTTGAAATGTCGTCTCATTTTTACATTGTCAAGTATCTTTTTATTTATGATTTGTGTCAATCCAACTCAAATAATGTTTTCATAAAACTGTTTTCTTAATATTTCTAATGAGAAATTCTTTGAAAATTGAATTGCTACTTCACAGAAAAGTTAAAATATATTCATTTCATTATTTAGTAGCGGTGAATGGAATCGTTCACAGAAAAGACTTTAATTTAAGTAGCTTGCTGAAACAAATGTGCTTTTTTAAAAACATTACTGAATGCTTTATGTTTTGTTTTTCTACACTACGTCCATTAATAGTGTTATTTTAAAACGCTGTGAGTTAAATGAGAAGAATATTTTTTAGTTCAAAAGGAAAGATGAATGAAAATATATTATTTATCATATGTAATTAGTAAATCAACAATAGATTATGCAATAGACAGTGGGAAGAAATTGATATATGGTACATTGTTGTTACTGTTCAGTATAACAAATTGATAATGTGTATCAATTATATAGAGTTTCAGGCGTGTTATAAAAAGATATTGAAATTATCCCTGTAGAATAGGATACAAATGTCATCAATAAATCATATATTTAGAGGAAATGTCAGCGGTACCAGGTCACCACTTGTTATTCATGTCATCATCACCATCATTATTTTTACTGTTGTCAATAGTTATCATTTATCACATAACCATCTATATCTTTTATAATATAGTTTTAGTTTTTGTCATTGCTGTCAATCAATGTCATTTTTGTCATTGTCAATCAATGGCCATGTTTGTCAATGTCATTATTGTCACTGATGATTAAAGATGATCAACCTTAAAATATTATAGTAATCAAATTTCAAGGTTGTCTTTAGTCATCAGAACCCTGCTTGCTTTCTAGAATTTTGATTTATTCTGACAGGTTACAAAAAAAGATATTTCCATGTACCAAGGCATAGCTGAATATGTTGAATGTTCTGGTTTTTAGGCTCAGTATAAATTATTCACGATGAATGCTATAATTCATTCAAGTTTATTTTAAGTAACCCAACCTTAACATCTTTAGATACAGTACTAGGACAGGTATCAATCTTGTAATACCTTGATATCTAAGTACTATTATTATTAACAATTTATAGGTTTTGGTTAGTGTTTTATGAGCAAACCTACCTTTTAAAAACAAATGCTCTATACATGGAAACCGAACATTTGATGATAAAAAATATCAATTAAAAAAAGTAAATGTTTGCCAATTTCCATAGAACCATCTTTTTCCATAGTTTTACAAATGGCAATTTTTTAAATAACGTGGACTACATTGCAAATGGCAATGTAGATCTTGGTTCCCACTTCAACACGACGCAAGGGCGTAAATCCTGTAACCGTAAGTAAACAATGTGATGGATTATCTGTTGTATATGATTGGTCAACTAGTTGGGTCGCGCCTACGTCGTTGCGTTGCAACCAAGTAGAACCAAGCTTTAAGCTTCATTTCTCCGTGCCAGTCCATAGCTAATATGGTGTTCAACTATAAATGTCTTTCCTTAGCTCATATTCATGCAATTGAAATCATTTGATTACCTAAATGGTAATATAATTGGTTTTAGGAATTTTGATAACTCTTAAATGCAAGTCTTTGCATTAAATATATATAATTTTTTAATTATATCTTCTGCATTTATTTTTGATCTATGTAGCCAAACTATTTAAATTGCACTTCTCACAAAAATAGTTTTATCAGATAAGTGGTCTAAAAACATGAAGAAGTTAATATCATTTTATACATGAAACATATACTGTTTCTGCTGCCAAGAAAAAAAGAAGGAATTCAATCACACATAATTCATGTGTTTTATTTCTTTAGTTGAAGCAGGGAGATGTAAAATAAATTTATTTTACATCTCCCTGGTTGAAGAACATATTACCACCTTGCCAACATCATTGTTTGATGCACATGTTATAATAGTTTTGAGGAAAATGTTTAGCTACCAGCCATGTCAAGGTTGCAAATATATGAAACTTCCTTCCGCTATACAGCGATTAAAGTACAATCTTAAATCCAATAGACTTATTACAGGCACCTAGTAGCTACCCATTACTCCCTTACGGACACATTAAATTCTAAGAAGGTATAGAGATAAGTTGGCCTTGCCTAACAGTGAACTATATGGAAAAAATGTAACACATTTGAAAGTAAAGAGAACAAAGGCTTTGTGGTTAGGATTTTAGGGTGTAGGGCGTGTCTAATTATTCAATATTTCCTAGGTTTAATCTGTGGCTATTTGCTAGATTTATAAATGAATACTAAGGTGCAATTTAAATATACCTGCATATTTGAGGATCAAATGCATTGTGTTGACTTCCTTTACATCCACTTTAAATTTTGCATGAAAATGATTGAAAATGTTATGGAAGGCTTACACCCCGCTGTGGACGTGACTTATCACCCGTATAGTGAATGGCTTTGAAATGTTCTTCCCTCCACATAGCAATGTCTTGTAATTGTAGTTTGTGGAATTTGTAGCAATTAAAACATATAGTGATGATATCCTCTTTTGAGAATCATGCAAGTTTCAACTAAGTAGAATATTACGGGATAGTAATTAGGGACTTAAAGATTATCAGATTTCGTCATGATGAAAGGCCAGCCTGGTGGTCCCTAGTTAGTGGTATATCTACGATAGGAAGTTCAAAAGGTTCAAAACATTTTGGTTGGTGTTAAAATGAAAAAGTTCTTTAAAAGCTACATTAAAAGTAAAGTTGTAAATAGAATTGCATTTGTGCAATATTTATTGTCAAGATTGTGTCTCAACTAGGAGAAGATCATAAACTAATAATTGTTGATGGGTGATGTACCCGACGTAAATACATACATATAAACATTTTTTATGTATGTATGTATGTAACTGACGTACACACACCTACATCAAATGTGCATAACATATTTAGGAAACATTAGGCTTGCGGGAAGCTTGAAGATATTAAATAAATTAAATTAGTTGGCAGTGACATTATTAGAAAGTTTGTAGAAACAACCATCCAATCAGCTTTGTCAAGCATAACAAGGTAAACTAATCTATTGATTCTTCTTGTCTGTTATCACAATATCATGCCTGTGATTACAATTATCTGTGTGTATTTAATTAGCTAGTTAATTACCATGGTCAATATTATCAATGGGAGATTGACTATCCTTGTACAATCAATTTAGCTGACAAATTTAAAGATAAACAAAGGTGAATAAAAATGAAGTTTTAATAAAGTTTTTAAAAAAATGGACATTTAATTTTAAAAAATGACTAGAAACCTGTTTTCTTCCCGACAATGTTTAATTATTTTTTCATACATCTTTAATGAATTCTTAGTTTCATGAAGAAAACAAGGTTTAATGTACAAAAAAAAATATCCATCTTTACAAATTAATATATTCAAAGTTTACAGTTCTTTAGTGACTGTTTGACAACACTCGACTTTTAAAATTATTTACATTTGGTAGAAGCTAAAATGCATTTTCAAGATTAAATTTACACATTTGATGTTAGTACAAATGCAATGCACTTTTGAAAAACATACAGTTTGAGTTGAGTAGTAGCAAATATCTTGCCAATTTAAAAAAGAATATCGTGCAGATTCATTCCAGTTTTACAGGCCTTTTGATTTGTAATTCTAATTGTTAAATGTATTATTCTTGGTCCTCAAGTTTAACAGGAAACTGAGGAAATTTCTGTCTAGAAACAGTTATCTTACAAGAGAAACACTAAATTCAACTTGACTTTGAAAATTAGGTTTGTTACTTATTTCGTTTCACTGAAATGGATATTCTATCTAGGTTTAAAATTCTTGGTGAAACTTCTTCCAGTTCATTGAAGATGTACTATTAAGTTAGGGTGAACATTCTAACGATCATAAGTCAATTAAGACAAGTGCTCCATAAAATATAACAATTTTCCCATTTCTAAAACATGTAAACTCTTCAGTGGAACAAATTATAAAAACTGTTAAATTCCAGAAGAATATGCACAATTATTTGATACTGTATCAACAAATATTTAGTAGTTTAAATGAAATCTGAGCCAGATATCTTTTATTTCGTTATCGTGTCAGAATTGGCTAATTTTGAAAACATGTAAACTCTTTAGAATCGAGTATAAAAATGTGTTACACCATTTGATATTTAATCAATGATCATGTTGCAGTTCTAACAATATCCAAAGGAAATATGAGCTGGTTTTTATAAATAATTCATTCTTTTGTATATTTGAATATATTATCCAGGAAGGAAAATCAAGTCACAAAGTGTATTCATCAATCTTGTAGTTAAAAGAAATGAAAACAGGATTAAAAATTGAGAATATTTATGTTGTTTGATCATATCATATTTTATGGTTCTATTTCCAATCTTCAATTTAGTTTAATATCACTTTTATATTCATTGATTTCACCAATTCTCCCAAAGCTATACAGTTAGATATAAACCAGGTCTAAAATGTATTGTTCCATAATGAAATTTATTGTGATTAAAGAACCTTAATGTTGTTGGCCTCTATTCTGTCTTCCTCATCAATTCCCCTAGGTCTTAAATATGTATTCTACTGTACAATATAGCTGTTTCCTCCTGAGACCCCCTCACACACCCAACCAAAAAAGTGAAAAAAATATACAAATATAGTCATTGATCAGTACTTGTCCCATTTTTCTAATGTATATTTTTAGATCATGGTGACATCTTTTACAGATGTATTTGAAGTGGATTTATATTTACTACTAGTACAAAAAAAAAGCAACCTATACTCAGATGAATTTTTGCTTACCACCCACCATATAAAAGATTGCTCTTTATAACTTCCTACTACTGTTTATCAAACTTGCAATGTTCTCTATGATGCCTTTTAATTATACTTCAGGGTACACTTTGTTTGCATGTTTCTAATTTTGTTTTTCAACATCATAGAAATGGTCCATTTACACAGTATGACGAATAAGATGGTGATTGTACTAAATTCTGTCATCATCTCCCCATGAATTTTGCCTTTGAATCTGATTATAATTCAATTTAAGGAAATTTAATTTGCTATTGGTGTTTACAAAGCCCTATTCATTATGTCATTTCCTGAAAGAGATTTTAAATGCCCTAGATGAGGCAAGTGACTTACATCATTCAATTGTAATATTGCCCTAGGGTGAACTTGATAAACTTTTTTTTACCCACGATTTATGCGATATTATATTATCACTTATTGATCTAAAAATAATATACACTTAGTAATAAATATGATGACCTACATTTAAAAGTCAATGAAAATGCCAACTTGATGGAGGTTAATTGTCCTCACATTGTAGTTTTGTCTATTGTCAGTTTGTGGGATTTTACAATGCAAGCCGTGCATGAATTTCACATGCATAGCTTCAGGTCTTTACCTACTTGGTCACTTTCCTGTATTACACTGAAATCAAAATCAATCAAGTCCTCAATTCTATACCAAATGCAATATAGATTATTTCAACTGTACTTGAATATATATGCAGTCTTCGTAGATCGAAAACATTTTTCTAAGAATTTATCAACATGAAATATAGTTATATATTGTATATTCATTCAATCAATCTGGTCCATCGAAATAAATTATGTAAGCAACAAAATAAACTGTATTGACTAATTACTACAACAACACGCTCTCACCTCAGAATGGCATTCCAACTGGAGAGCATCTTTGAGACGTTGTCTATAATGTTGTCTATAATGGTTGAGAATAAAACATTTATATATCATTTTATTGTATGTTTAGACACCTTAGACTTAAGTAGAGCCAGTTATAGGACTGATGCTATTTCTCCTAGCTATTAATTATCAACAGTTTTATGTGTGTTATCAGTAAATTTAAAGGCAGTCTTAGAAATTGTTATTACATATATATAATGCATTTAAATACCTAAGAAATAAATGAATTATTCAATCTGTACTATAATATTAATACTCATGACAATGAACTTACCACAAGATCATCAATTACAATTCGTAAGATAATAAATACCAGCGATGAAAAACTGTGCCATGTGGCAGTGTTATGATAAGCAAAAAGTGTTTATGTAATAAAAAAAACTTTCTAGCTTGAATTCATGTACAGATTCCTAATTCGGGTCTTAAATTAGAATGTCTCAAGTACATTCATTACATTCACCCACGCACATGCTTTCATACGTGTGGCGACTAATGATGTTTTTAAATCATGAATATTACATAACTTTACAGATATAATGATGTATAGAAATTAGCTAATAGTGTTGCTGAATTATTGTTATATGTATATGAAGTAAGTGTTGTTCAAGTTTCATGCTTGATTGGTGTTTCTAAAGTCCTCATAACATTAATGTGTAATGTGATTGATTGATTGATTGATTGAGAGTGATATAAGATTGTGTTAAAAACGTATTACAATAATATTGAAAATTAGGATCCTCACAAAGACCATACAGGTACTATTTGCGTGGTAATAACCATCAGACCTTTTCGATGTGAACTACTAAATGTAGGTCTTTTCAGTTCAAAAGTTATAACCACGTTTTGTCTTTTTTCTATTGTTGTCATGGCCTCTTCTGTCATGCAAATAAGGTTTATTTTATATAGGTTAACATGATTTAATAAATTTTTGAATATTATAACAACAATTGATTGTCCATCAAACTAATATGTCAATTATAGTTTCCCTGGATAAAGTTACACTTGTATTGTATAAAAGCAATTCTAGATGATATTTTCTGTAATTCAAAACTAGATAATTTCAAATTTCCTGTAGTCACTTAATTAGTTATTTGAAGTTTAAGTGGTATAGTATTAGTAGTGAAATCTGAAGTACAATTTTTCCAGTTCGCAATTCAAGCATTATAAACATAATTGTACAGGTTCATGCCACTCCTCGACCATATAGTTCTAGTATTACTGGAGGTCTGGTGTACATTTATGTTTTGTGTGCCTTAAAAAACCAGTGCATCTTTCGGTAAGGGAGTTGCCCTGTAAATTTTCAGACTCTGTCGTACCAGGGAAAAGTTAATTTAACTCTTCCCTGGTTGTACAGAACCTATCTACAAGCTTTGCTTTCAGTACTTGTGTCTAACTTGTAATTCACTTTAAAGTCAAAGTTAGAATTCTGAAAGCTACAATAAAATTGACTAAATTGTTGGCAATATGTATTAATTGTAATAGGCCTACATTATGAAAAAGTTCTCCCACGTGGACACTCCCTAACATACAACCTTCATCATTTCTTTTCATAACGCCATTGCTTTACCAGCTAAAGAATTATTTGGAATCTTGTTCAACAAGTTTCTTAAAGCTTACTGTGTTTTACGTCTTGTATTTGCTGAGTAAATAGTGTCCGAGCATAACAACATGATGTATAAATAAAAACCATTGTTGTTTTAAAATTAGAATCGAGTTCGTTGAATGAACTACTGTATTGAAAATAAGGACAAATCCAAGAATGTCTTTTGCTAGGAAGTAGTACTACCAACACCATTATTGGTTTGTGTTATAATTATTTGCATACTCAAATATTTATGACTATTCTCTCATAGTTAACATTAGTGATGAGCAAGTTATGATTCAGATATGTTTTGCTTTAATTAGGCAAAATTCAGTAGCATGATTGAAATCCTTTAAACAAATCTGCATGGAAATGAGAATGCATCGACCTGATTACTTATGTTAATACTTTCCTAATCTATTTATATTACAACGCTTGATAGCTAGTTATTAGAATAATTTGTTGGTTTATAATGGAGGCAAACAAATACATTCCTCAATTAAAAATATTAACATTTATAAACCATCATTTTGCTTTTTATAGAATCAATTAAAATAAGTTTTACGGTCAAATAAATATGGTAAACTAATTCCTTGCTCTCTAAAAAAATGAATAAATTATAAATAGAAAATATACATTACAGACACAATAGTGGATGATCACCTAATTATTTAAATTACTATCAGTTTTCTTTACAGCATAAATGTCAAAATAAATAATAAATATATCAATGTTTATAATTTATATTAGTACTATTGAACTATTTGTGTATTATATTTCTTATCAAGATAAAAAAATATATAATATATATTTCAATGTTTGCAGCAATTAGGGTATAACATAAAAGATTAGTGATACTAAAAAGTTCCCAGCGGTCTGTAAGAGACTTTACAACCTCCAACTGAGCGACCCATGCTATGGTGATGAAAAATGTTTTAAAAAATTAGTACATGCCTATAGTTGATAGAAAGAAAACTTAAATTATGATTTATGGCATTGTCTGGGTAGAGGTCAAAGGGTATCTGACAAGGGTCGACCCCTATTTATTAAATATAATGAGAAGAATTTCTTTTCATGGCCTCTAAAATTATTTTATTTGAAAAGTATGTACAGAATTTAAAATGTCTTTGTTAAATTGAACCTAATTTTTGAACATGCACTGGTTTGTCATTCCACCCTTGTCTAAAAAAAAGTTGAACATGGAACAATGTGATTCAATAATGTATGTGGAGTAATTTGATTTGTATAAAATACCTCCATGATTGAATTAAATATGGTCTGAAAAGGCTGCCTAAATGGGCAGTATTCACAATTGCGTCAGGATATAGACCAGTTTAGGTTTTTTATTTGTTTATTTATTTTTATTTCAACCATCTTTAAAGAGGGTAACCCTTCCAGTTTAGCCCAGTGGGTTAACTAATATTCAGTGGCCTTTTTAAATACATTGCAACAATAAACAAAAGGTTTGAGATGTTGATAGTGTTATTTGTGACATGGACTTGATAATAACAGCCTCACTTTTTTGCTTATTTCTCAGATGGTATAGACATAGACAGTACAGAAGAAAGTGCATTCATAGTAGATTTGGACACATTTCCGCCAGAGTTTGGAAGCGGAGGAGAATTCAGTGGAGATGATGAGTTTGGCAGTGGAAGTGGTACAGATGAAGAAACAACAACAGCATCCGCCGTCATCGAGACGAAGGATCCGTGTGATGAAATCACGTGCCAAAATGAAGGTGTCTGTCTACGAGAATCGCAGAATTTTAGATGTCGATGTCCACTGGGCACGTTCGGAGATCTTTGTGAAGAATGTAAGTATATTCACAATATTTTCCAGAAAATGCAATTCTATTTTTGTTTCTTGTGTTGCTCTGAACTAGATTTTAATTTTCTGCAAATTATATTATTATATTATGCTAGCCAGAGATCAGTCAGACTAGTCTTCATTTGAATATCCATTCAAATAGCATAAAAATATATTTATTTATTCATCCATCCATATATCCGTTGATGTATCCATCCATCTGTCCATCTAACCATTTGTTATCAATTCATTTCATCTATCCATTTGTTCATCTATCTGTCCATCCATTCAACTAATAATCCACACATTCATCTATCTTTCCATCCATTTATCAATTCATTTCATCTGTCCATTTGTTCATTTATTGATCCCTCCTTTCATCTACCTGTCCATCCATCCATTTTCCTATTATGCATCACGACAAGCAGTTTTTAAAATGAATATTTATTTTTTTGCAGTTATTGATATTTCATATCCTCAATTCTATGGTCATTCTTACATGTACTTTGAGAAGCCTGTAAGTATCAACATGTATGATGCCTTTGAGATGACTATAAAATTCAAAGCGATGGACCGTGATGGCATTCTCGTTTTTGGAAGTCAAATGGAATCACCACGAGGAGATTTCTTCTCCCTCGAGTTACGTGATGGAATGATTGAATTTAGGTAGAGAAATTTTAACCATTTGTTCAAACGGATCAACCTAAGTGGTTGATGGTCTTTATTTATAAATCTCTCTACTAAATAGGAAATATTTTTAGTAAAAATGTAACAAAAGTTTTGATTTCTGTTAAATAAAGGCTTTTACTAGTACTAGTATAAAAGTGGTTGTCGTTGTATGTCAAACTACATATAATTTGTGTTTTCTAAAATATTGTAAAAGCTAATCAACAGGCATATTACAGTTTATTACAGGCTATAAAACTGTTGAAAATTCCAGCAACTTTATTAATTTAACAGTGTGCTTTGATAATTTTTTGGCTTTATTATTAATATATAAAACAATGTTAGGCTATAGTGTATGTGCTCATTAAAATGCGCAGTTTTTTGATTGACTGATTGAACCTAGGATAGTAGGGTTACAAGTAGTGCACTCAACTAGTTCCCCATTTCCAATTAAAAGCTTAACGTTTGGTCATTATCCAAGTCACTGCCTATATCCCTTTATTGCTTAGTGATAATAAATCAGTTGCTGCAGACATCGTATGCGCCATGTCACATAATAAAAACATCTATAATTACTAATGTTTGATACATTTTAATTGAAAACTTATATTTTGTCTTACAGGTTTAGCCTCGGTCTACCGGAAGTCAAGATCACAAGCAAATCTGAGATAGATTTGATGGACTGGCATACTGTAACAATTAAAAGGGACAACAACATCGCAAATATGGTCATTGATGGAGGAGAACGGTTAACCATTGTTGCCGAGGTTTGTATATCCCATGATTCATAGCTATCAGCGACTTTCATGCACAGGTTACGAATACATAATCACCTTGATGCATTTAAATTTTTGTATCATCTATTTTGTTAATGATGTGGATGTCTCATTATGATGTTAATAGTTTATAATGTACTAGGTAATATGCGTGAATGTTGCTAGAATACTTTGAACTTTTGAACCCTTCCTATTTAGCCCTTAAGCTTTTATAAATAAAAAAATAATCACAATGCAATCTGGTACGTTCAACAATTTTTATTGTACAAATCCTGTGGTTTTCCTGTTTTTATAGGTACATTTAGTAACACTCTGCATTAATTGAAATTAACATTTTATGTATTTTTTTCACTACAAAACCCGCAGGAAATAAATTAATTTTAACATATGCATCTGTAAATGTATATGTACGAGTATGTATTAAGTTTAAAATGCATAATGTAAGAAGCATTAAACACAGCAGAATTAATAGAATGAATATAACATAATAGAATATATAGAGATGATGAAAAGATGATGTTAAATAATTGTTTTTTTTATGTTAAACTAATACAAAATAGATTTCTTCGTACAATAGAACACCTCCCTTTCAACACCTGCATTCATATTAACATTAATATAAAGATGCATTGAATTCTCATTAGTGGGCTGAATTCTCTGTTGACACAGAGGCGTACGTACATTGTCAGTGACACCACTTAGTGTATAAAGCTATCAGCAAGCGTAAAAATGCGTGTTTATTCCTGCCTCATAATCATTGTACATGCAACATTTTGCACCCGTTTGCGAAATCAATGATGAAGTGAGAGATATTGTTACATAATAAGCAATTCTATTGAGTTTTTTTCGTTAAATGCAATGAAAATAGCATTAATAACAATTAATTTTTTAATGTTCAAAATGTATAAAAGGTTTAAGCCCTATCAACATTTTTATTTGGTATAATCTACCATTCTATTATGTACTGTACATAGTCATATCAAAATAAAAACTTATTGTTACAAATTGTAAAACTCGTCAAGTTAAGGGAAAATTGTTATACTGCTCTACCAAGTTATGGAATGACCTAATAATATAACCACCAATTTAAAAGATGTGAATGTTATTGTTTTAAATATCTTCTTTTATTTAGAAAATTGCCCTATTATTTTGTTTTCAGGACACGTACCGAAAAATGTCATTAAACCAGAAGATCTACATCGGAGGTCACACCGTTGATGCGTATCATAAAAATGAGGGCAAAGGTCTTACCGGCTGTATCGAGGAATTGAAGATCAATGACTATATCTTTGATATGAGACAAACCCCATTGGGTGATGCAATTAATGGAATAGATGTTGGTATGTGTTTTTTTAATATTTTTTTTAATTACAAATTCGACACAATAGCAATACATATACATCAATATTCAAAGAGAAAAAAAGAGGTACATAGACAATGGTTCATTATAATGATAATAACTAGGTTAATGGTGTGTCCAGAGAGAATAATGGGCTGATAGCCTGACACAAAAGTGAATTCTCTCTAAACCACTAACCTGCGAAAAGAGAACATTGAGTACATTCAATTAAAATTTGTTTTTTTTTTCAAATATGTATATTTAAGATTTTTAAAATTATTTATTTACTTTATTACGGTATTTATTTGTTACAATGTGTTGTGCATTCATGATGTATTTAAACTGTCATTTTAGATAATATTGTTCTATTAATAGAAGTACTTGCCAAAAAGAACATAAAAAAAAAAGATTTGGCCTACTGTATGCGTATACTCTTTCTTTCATCATTTTTTAAAATGTATTAAAACAAAATAACCAATGGATAATTGTCTCAAATAATTGTTCCAATTTAAATTTTTTAAATATTAGTAAGCAGTGGAGTATTATACTACCTGATTTTCCATATTTATATGATATACTTAACTAAAGTATTCCACTATAAAACATAATAATTCTAAATGATTTAAATATATCATTTTTGATGTAGTAATCGTAAATGTGGAATATTGGTTTGTTTGTTCATAAATCATATTATGCTTCTCCTCAAATTGAGTTCCTGTTACTAACTACTTAGTCTTTGTAAGGGTTCTATGGAAATGATCGTGTTAATTTTTAATTGTCACTAAAATAATATTAATTATTTAATTTTGAATACTGTAATATACAATACATATACATTTGACTGTATATTTTACAGCTTTTTGCAAAAGAAATGGCAATTACTGATAGAATTTAAAGACAAAATCTTATTACCATAACAACACTTGTTATTTTCCTAAGACGACAATTCCAGAAATTGCTCGTTTAATTTAAGAAAATACAAAATTAGATTGTTCATTGAGGATAATCAAGAAAGCCTTAATTGCAGCGGTGTCCTCGTTAATTTCCCTTCTAATTTATTTACTCAATTTAAACAGGCGAATGCAGTAGTGGATTGTGTATGGCTGATGCTTGCGTGAATGGTGGATCCTGCGTGGTGACGTCAGCAATGAACTATCAGTGTCTCTGTCAACTTGGATTTGGTGGTGTTTCATGCGAGCTTGGTATGTATACAAGTTGATTCAATAACTGTTTCAAGGTTTTTGTGAATGATTGATAATTGTTTGATGTATATTAATATTGATGATATTAAACCGATTAAGGGCTAGAGTTGCCCGAAAGATTTTTCTGGCTCTTTTACAATATTGTTTGATTTAGCTTTTTGCTTATTTTATTTTTTATCTCCATTGAGATTCAGCCACTGATACTCTCAGCATTGTAATTTTTTCAGTAATTTGCCTTTGGATTTAATAATATTCATAGCTAATGTATTAATGTATAAATTGATGATGATGATAATGATGATGTTAATCGATGATTATATTATAGATCCATGATTATAGTATGTATAGATAACACGGTTACAGTTTAGCGTAACAAAAAACTCCAGAAAGCTAATTTACTGTAGTAAAAAATACTTACTCTTACTCATGTATGAATATATGACAACTTTCATATTATTAGTTTATGAATACAAATTGAACATTATCTTGCCTTATCCACAGAACTCGATTTAATAGTGCCCTCATTTGGTGGCTATTCATACCTGGCGTTTGAAGGTCTTAATAAGAAACATCTGACATTCTTTGAATTGTCCATGATCGTCAAACCGCACAAACCAAACGGCGTCCTCGCTTACTGCGCTCAGACCTCAGACGGCAACGGCGACTTTGTTTCGCTAAACCTTGTCAATGGTTATGTTGAGTTTAGGTTTGACTGTGGTTCCGGTCCAGCAATTGTCAGGTAAGTAAATTGTACTGTAAGGTTATCATACTAAAATATATGGTTTTTTAGAACAAATTTCTAGTTCATGTATACCATTAGTTATCCACTATAAATCTAGAATTTTTAACTTTGTGACTTTTATACCCAGGGTGTCTGCCATTAATGTTTAAATGTAAAGTATGATGACATGTGGCAATAGCAAAAAGACATCCAGTTATGAATATACTTCAAAGGGTACATGAATGAATATGAAACATGTGGAACACAAAATTGATAGAAAATTAGGAAGCCCAGCTGCATAAATGTGACCAACCCATGTGTGACTATACTCAAATGAGGTTCTGCACAGTATAGGAAGAGGATGAAAGGGTTAATGAAATTTAGACCAAAATACATATCCCACCATATTAGAAGTACTTTAAGTGTAGATACATTCCTAAAAGCTAATTAGATGTTTAAAATAATGTCAAAATATTTCTTAATTTTACACCTTTAAAGTTGTCTTTGAAATACATATATATGGCCCAATCCCGTCATGACAGACGATAACCTAAAGTCCAAAATATTATTCAATTAAGCTAGGTGCGTCTCTGCTACTGATGAGTTCTGTTGGGTTCATTTATTTGTTAAAATGTTTGTATACAGTAATTTATAAACATATACAATTTGGTTTTACTACTCTGCTGGTGAGAATACTATGAAGCCTTTCTTTGAAAAGAATCTCTAAATATTAATAAACAACTGGGCTCCACGAAACTATAAACAAAAGATAATGGATGGTCATACTGTATATTATATTTTGGATCAAACGTGGTAATCTATATTCATGGCGTTAGTGCTTTCAAAACTACAGGAAACATAACCGCCTTAATGTCATTTTATACACGCATAGCAAAGTGATTGTTTTATGTGTTAATGTCTAACATGGACATTCATCACATTCCTGCAGGTGCTATTTACAGTCGCGCAATAAGTATGTGCACTTTTGTTGAGTGGACAATCGTAAAATGGATTACTTTGGATGTTAATTTCTATAAGAGTCCCAAATGACATGTAATTATTGATTGGAACATGATGAGAAATTAAATTTGTTTATATCCATTTTAGTGTTTAGATATTAACATTAAAATATGATAATGTAAAGATGAAAACAGATTAGTGCTGTCTATCCTGTATAATATTTTCCAAGATAAAATTAATTATTTTATATAAAAGCTACCACATTAATTCACATTGGAGCACATTGTCAATTATTATTATATTAGACTTTTAAAAAGATTTCCGACATTCTCCAGTTTTCTGAATATCTGGTTTATTAAATTTGTTTATATCCATTTTAGTGTTTAGATATTAACATTAAAATATGATATTGTAAAGATGAAAACAGATTAGGGCTGTCTATCCTGAATAATATTTTCCAAGATAAAATTAATTATTTTATAAAAAGCTACCACACAAATTCACAGTGGAGCACATTGTCAATAATTATTATTATATTATTATAGACTTTTAAAAGGGTTTCAGACATTCTCCAGTTTTCTGAATATCTGGTTTAGGAAAGTTGACAAGAGTTTTTTAATATTTTAAGTATTTAATTAATGGTTGCATGTTTTTTTTATGCAGGTCATCTGAGAAACTAGACCTCAACAAGTGGAATTCTGTCGCTATTTCACGTACAGGGCGTGATGCCGTCTTAATGGTTAACGATGTAGGTGAGGTGAAAGGAATGTCTCCAGGTGGCTTCTCGCAAACCACATTTAAAACTGATCTATTCATCGGTGGAGTTCCTAATTACGATAATGTCGCTAGTAAGGCAGAACTAAGTGTTGGAATGGTTGGAGATATTCAAAGGGTATGTCTAATTATATTCAGTACCTAAAGAAAGAAATCTCATTTCACTACAGTTTTACAAAAATTTAATCATCATATTTTGGATTGCATGGTAGTAAAGAAACGCAAGATACGTATAATACCTTAAGTTACGTTCACACTGAACCTAGATTCTTAGAGTTGCCAGATAATCCTGAAAATGATAGTAGTGATTAAGAGTAGAAACGAACCTTTATTAAGTTATGTTCACACTGATTCCAGTTGTCAGATAATCCTTGAAATGATAGTAGTGATTAAGAATAGAACCAAACCTTTATTAAGTTATGTTCACACTGATTCCAGTTGCCAGATAATCCTGAAAATGAGAGTAGTGATTAAGAATAGAACCAAACCTTTATTAAGTTATGTTCACACTGATTCCAGTTGTCAGATAATCCTTGAAATGATAGTAGTGATTAAGAATAGAACCAAACCTTTATTAAGTTATGTTCACACTGATTCCAGTTGCCAGATAATCCTGAAAATGAGAGTAGTGATTAAGAATAGAAACAAACCTTTATTAAGTTATGTTCACACTGATTCCAGTTGCCAGATAATCCTGAAAATGAGAGTAGTGATTAAGAATAGAACCAAACCTTTATTAAGTTATGTTCACACTGATTCCAGTTGCCGGATAATCCTGAAAATGAGAGTAGTGATTAAGAATAGAAACGAACCTTTATTAAGTTATGTTCACACTGATTCCAGTTGCCGGATAATCCTGAAAATGAGAGTAGTGATTAAGAATAGAAATGAACCTTTATTAAGTTATGTTCACACTGATTCCAGTTGCCGGATAATCCTGAAAATGAGAGTAGTGATTAAGAATAGAAACGAACCTTTATTAAGTAATGTTCACACTGATTCCTGTTGCCAGATAATCCTGGAAACGTACACAAAGTAACTCATTTAAGATTCTGTATAAAAACATGAATGCAGTGTCTGAAAAATGTAACATACAGTAGCCTGGAGATTTACAGCAACTTGACCGAATATAGAATAAGTGTGAATAGCTTTAATAACATTCAATAGTAGTATAATTAATAGTAATTACAATTATCACAATTTCCATTAATATTCATTCCCTCTATTTTACTTTTAGTTGAAAATTGATGGCTTCCCAGTTGATTTAGTAAATGACGCCCTGTATGGTATTGGAATTGTGAATGCTAATCATCATTGCACAAACCAACCCTGTCAAAATGATGCTGTTTGCCAAGCAGATTATGATAAACATAAGTGCCACTGTCATTTAAGCTATTACGGTGAAAACTGCGAAAATGGTAAGTTTTTTTTCCTCGCATAAATAAGTTACATATTTGTTGTTATTGATTAATTACTGGAGCTGTAGCTTGGTTATTAACTGGTTTTTAATATTATGTTTTAATTTTCTTAGAACATGACATCAAGATCGAAGTACCAATGTTTAGTGGAATGAGCTACTTGAAATTTACAGACACAAACATTTTAAAAAGGTAAATACATTATTTTTTTAATGTCTTTTTTCATATGTAAAAATAAAGAAAAACACATATAACAATACCAATACTCCACTTAAAACTTGAAAACTTTGTTATAATTGGGAAATCCCCTTCATAATTTTTGGTGATAACATACTTATTGCCTACCATACACAATCTAGGGTTTATATATATGTGGGTTTTTTATTGTCAAATTTCTATGGAAAATGAAATCAATATGAAATCTGATGAGACAGTATTGGTAAAATTCTCTTAGTACTTCCGTATCAAAAGCTATTAGCCCTAATAGATAATAAAAACTATGTCTTAATGATATTGTCTTTGTATTCTGTCTGTATTAGCCTTAATAGATAATAAAAACTATGTCTTAATGGTATTGTCTTTGCTCTTTCTTTAGATTGACTGGTTTGACAACAGACATAACAATGGATTTCAAAACAGTTAGCAATGAAGGTCTAATGTTATGGACAGGTCAGGATGCCATGACCTCATCTAGTGATTTCATGAGTTTAGGTATACAAAATGGTGTCCTCAGGCTAAGGTAAGAACATTATACATAAAGTGAGCACATTGTTTTATACTACTTTTAAGCTCTGTCTACACTATCAAACATAAAATTTGATAATAATGTAGACAGAGCTTAAGGATTGTGCATCAATATAATAATTTCTCTGTAAGCATCACAAGTGCCCCTTTAAAGCTCTGTCTACATTATCAAACATTATGAGACAAAAAAGTGTGATGTGCCCATATATGGACACGATGACATCATATCACTACTATATTTGGCCACATCACACTTCTTTTGTCAAACTAGTTTGATAGTGTAGACACAGCTTTACAGTTCTTGTGTGCTGAACCAGGTTCCAGAGGCTGTGTTCATATTTATTATTTTTATAGAGTTTTGTGAAGTGTGAATTCGTATACTGTACACTACAACCTTTCAGTTAAGATTTAAACTCGGACATTATATTCTAATAACAATATTTTAATTTGCTTTATTTAAAATTATAATATATATATATATATATTTATTTTGAAGCTATAACCTTGGAAGTGGTGAGACATCCGTGACTGCAAATACATCTATAAATGATGGAGAATGGCATACAGTAAGCGTTAGTCGTATAGGTAGAGAGGCCAAGATGACAGTGGACAAGAAAGAAATTGTAAGCGCTGTCACCAAGGGCTCATTATCCTATCTTAACACAAATAACGGAATGTTTATAGGTGAGTTTATAAACATTTTATACTCTATTCATACTGTATAAGCAACTCGGCCCGTTCGCACTTTAGAATTTACAGATGTATGGTTGCGTGTTGCTTCCTCTGTGGAACCAGTTGCTGGATTTTTAAAATTATTTATTTATTTATTCAATGTTCTGCCATATACAATACAAGAAGACAAAACATATACAAAAGGCAAGGAAAGACCAAACAGGTGCTAGTTGGTCAACCCAGAACAGAGCACAGAAAGAAATAAATAAACAATTACATTCTACAATCAAAGCATCTACAAGACAAGAAAACTACACACATTTTCAACAAATTACACCTTTAAACCACAAGCAAAGTTGGTAAAATGATGCATGAAATAAGACCTTGCTGTGTAAAATGTTGTCAGCTGACGACGTGCATCTGACTAGTCCCGAGAGTAATTTAGGTTACACATGTCATTGAGTTTACAGTCCGAACACAACCTCATTGTGATCAGTCATAATGTAATATATGGTGATTTGGAGTGAATCATGCTCAGTATGTGCTTTTTTCTCATGGTCACAGACAGTGGTACTACCCAACACACTTAAGGCCCATTCAGACTTAGTTATTTACCCGAGTAAGTTCGCTTTATGGACCAATTATTGCGAACTTGGGTGTTTAGATCACCAACTTACCTCGTCCTTAGTTTCTCATGTAAATGGTTGCTGTAAGGGTACAATTTAAATCAGTTTAAGTCAGTCAGAAACAATTAAGAAAGACATTTGTTATTATACAGTATTAAGAGTTTAATCTTTTCTTTTCAGGTGGAATGAATGACATTGAAGCTTTGACGTTAAACCGTTACTATGCTGGATTCCAAGGGTGTATTCGCAACGTTGAGCTTGCCAGCAAAGTCGGCACTGTCGTCGTTGAACTAGTTGGTGGTGCCCAGGAAGGCCGAAATATCCACCATTGTACCTAATCAATTCTAGGCCTAGTGAAAATTTAAAAAATTATTAAATTGTCCACAGTGAACTGAATGTTTTGGGTCTGTAACATAGATACAATTCACCATAGATATCAGGGTATGGAAGCAATGCGGAATAATTGTATAATATTGTAGAGTAAAGGATTTTGATTAAGAATCTTTAATTGGATATGAAGTGAAGGATCATTGGAAATACCAAGTTGTTGAATCATACTCTAAATTCCTATAATTTTAGGAATTTGCTAATGCCAAAGTATAATAATGATATTAGCAATTTAAAAAACCTAATAAATGAAAGAATTCAATTATCATCCATATGTATATTCATAATGGAATTTGTAAAATCATTTTCTACGGAGTACGTTTAGTCTGATACAGCTATTTATAGTCAGTACAGTGGCAAACTAATAAACTACACATTGTTAATAATAATTTTGTAAAAGCAAATTGGCATATATATACATACATATGAATATACATTCACTGATGCTATATAAATTTCATTATTCACACACTTACCTACATACTGTATGTAGGCCAGAATATTTATTATACTGTGTCTGTGTACATGGGTTAATTTATACCATTCCTTGTGACCAAATTGTAAGATATCTCAATGTTCGATAGTAATATTTAAGTTTATATAAATCATGATCAAAATGGTATTCTTCAAAAGGTGACATATCAAATTTTAGCTGTAACTTATTTTCATCATCATCATCATAATCATAATCATCATTATCATCATTGTGATAGCTATATAAAATCATGTATTAATGTATGTTTTCAAGCCTTAACTCAGAGTTCAGAAGAAAAGATAATTTGATAGCTACACCTTCCAATATGTAAACTGATGTACTCACAATTTTATTGACTTCCCTTGCGGACAATGTAAATCTGTATATAATGCTAAAACAAGGGGTTAAAAGACAATTCTAGGGTTGAATAGCACATGAAAGACTGAATAAAGAGAGAAATAATTTCTTTGTGTTTCTATATAAATCATATATATATAACTGCCTTGGCCAGCTTCGTAAAAAAGGACAAAAAAAGAGTTATTTTTTTTACACCATAGAGGACAATACAGTTACATTGAGCTTATACTTGATGGTGCTTTAAATTTGGGTGTAAAATGTAAATTTGCTGTTAAAATGTACCAAATATAGCAAATCCTTCCATTAGTAGCATGTGTACACTGTTTATTTGAGTATTACAGAAAATGTTTATTAATTTTTAGAATGTTCAAAAAGTATTTTTCCAGAACTGAATAGTAAATGTCCGAAAACAAATAGGGAATGAAAATTATGGAAGTTTGTTAGGAACTGTACATGTATATAGATAATGATAGATAATGGACATACAGTGTTTGATATTTGAGTATGAGAGGTTTAGTAAGAGAACTGTGGTATTTTCATTTGATGGAGATATATTCAATTTGGCATGGTGCTGACTTGGAAAGCAATACTGGATTTTATCCTATTTTTTTTATATATAGTTTTCATTGATTAAAAAGTGATTTTTATGTTATTAAACAAATGTTTTATGAATAGTAATTTGAATATACTACTACTAATAATTGTTGGTAGGTAGAGTACTTTTATAAAATAGCACTGTTATTAAGAGTATCTTGAAATCAGTATTAGGAATAGACGAGTGACAAGTTGAGAACAAATTATAATTTCCATATGAAACCCATTGCTCAGCTAGTTTTAAAAATCCATCAGAAAACCTTACTTCAATATTCATTTTCACTATGTTATGGATATTTACAGTGTACAGAACACAATGTTAATTAGTTATTGCCAATTATGTTACATGAAAGTTTATTTTTTAAAAATGACTTTTACTGTTTGAAATATTTTTTGAAAACATCTTTTAAATGATGTACAATTTTTAAAGAATTTATGTATTTTGTTTACTTTGAAAAAGAGTTTTGTTAAGGACATTTTGGTGCTTTATTGTACCTAAATACATTATTTTAATGTTCATTTTTACATTGTTGTATTGTTTTTTTCTCAATAATTTTTGAACAATGTTTTCTTGATATGATATATATTGCATATAGTAGTGCCACTGTAGAATTTTGTACTAAAGCTTACATATGTATTAAAAGTGTAATGCTGTAAATATTTCTGTTTTGGTTTTGAAGTTTTCATTGTCAAGTTTGTAGAAAATGTGCATAGATTTGATATACACATACAGACATAAACATTTAACGTATTGTATTGTTTGAAGGTTTGCATGGCGAAATCAAATGTTGATATAAAGTTTGCGGTACACCACATATATTAGTTCTGAAAAGAACTGTTGAGTTTCTTCTCAGAACTCAATAGTTCTTTTCAGAACTAATATACGTGGTGTACCGCAAACTTTATATCAACATTTAACATATTGTAACAATTCGATATAACAAATTGGTATGTGTAAAAGCGTTTCCATTTTACATTGATGTCAAATTTCAGAAAACAATGAGACATTGATGTAAAGCTCTGTTTACACTATCAAACTTGTTTGACAAAAAGTTTGATGTGCCCAAATATGGGCACATCATGTTATTTTGTCACATAAAGTTTGATAGTGTAGACAGAGCTTAACACAGCAGTGTTTGCATATAGAGAATGTGCATCTCCTTCTATGACTTTTTTACATGACAAACATGTGTGAAACCGTTCTAAAGTGGATAGGATTATCTCAAAAGATATCTATCCATTGCATTGCCTTCTGGCATACCCACAAAGTATGTCAGTCTGGAAATTATGGATTTTCTGTGGTCCATTTCCTTGTGTCATCGTGTTCTGTATATTTTGGTAACTACAACCAGAGAGAATGTCAGCATCACAATCACATACAATAGGTTACAAAACAGAATGGTAGAAGGTGACGATTGCGTAATGATGCGTACAATTATGTAGTTTAATTCTGCTCATCCCTGTGAGCTGTACCTGTGAATTTAAATCTGCGTTTTTATAACAACCGCTGATGGTTAGAACTTCTAATTTATTCATTTCTCAAGAAAAAAAAGCTTGTCTTTTACGTCATCAGTGCTATATTGGTGATTACTGTACATAAATAGTGTTGAAGGCAAGTATAAGTGCTATTTAGGTTACAACAACATATTTATTGAATAAAACCTCAAGCAGTTTTTAACCTGCTTCTTTCACTTATCAACCCAAGCACTCAGCCTATCAGAAGAGTTGATGAACATGTGACATTAGCCTAGGTTTGTAACATTATTGCACCCGCTCAGATAAGCGCCTGGGATTTATTTGGGAAAATATTACAATGTAATGATTAAATGTTATTTTTACTGACATGGGCTGCTATTTTTATTTTATTTCAACCATATTTAATGAGGGTGATCCACCCAGCAATTGCTGATCATTTGGGACCCTCAGAACGCATACAATACACTAAATACAACAAAAACAGAAAAGTTAAAGAAAAACAAAAGCCTATAAATAAAATAAATTACATGAGAATTAAAAATCTGAATAAGAAAATTTAGAATATAGAAAATAACTGATATGTTAAATTAAGCAAAAATAAAAAAATATATATACTTCTATTTGTATAAACTATTTTTAGAGAATTTTCCCTAAAATTGGTATAACATTTGCAAAAATTTTTATTTCTAAGTAAATTACAGCAAGCATAGTTTCATCAGAGAGGTCAACTTGAGATAATCAACAAAATAGACCTGAAGTTATTATCAAGATTATTTTTGTTAAAACCTAAACTTAACAGCACACATAGATCTCATCTTACCAACATCTCTAGCAGGATTGTTTTTATCAATCTAATTATAAGCAAATATACTTAGCTGATGAATTATTAACAGTATATCTAATAAATTAGGATAGCATTATTTTGTATTACAGTATATCTATATTTAGAGACAAATTCATAATTAAGTTACAATAGGGATATGTGAATGCTTCAACCCAGCACAGCATATTATACATAGTCTACATACAGCACCTACTGTTACTAATATATATTTTTGCTATTGGATTTTCTATATTTAGATTTTCTATATTTAGATTTTCTATATTTAGATTTTCTATATTTAGATTTTCTATATTTTGATTTTCTATATTTAGATGTGGATTCTCTATATTTAGATTTTCTATATTAAGATATGGATTTTCTATATTTAGATATGGATTTTCTATATTTAGATTTTCTATATTTAGATTTTCTATATTTAGATATGGATTTTCTATATTTAGATATGGATTTTCTATATTTAGATTTTCTATATTTAGATATGGAATTTCTATGTTTAGATTTTCTACATTTAAAACAGTTATCTGTTATATAACAACTTGGGCCTGTCATCACCTCTTCTTTCCTTTTCCCTTTTCTACACCACTTATATATTTTCTTGCTAAACCATATTTATCTGGAAATAGAATAGAAAATATTTGTAAATAAGCATTTGTTTACATTTCCTATAATCACATTAAACCAAATCAATAGAAAACAATTATGAGATTCTACACCAGAAATGAAGGCAGTATTACTGTTAATATAGATGCTTAACAGCATTATGGCAATTATAGGATGGTTTGTCTTCGTTTGAGTACACTACCATACACCCGTTTTTAAAAATGAGAAACATCCTAGATTTCAATCAATCAATCAATCAATCAAAATCAATTTTATTCCATAAAACTAAGGACTTGTGTAAAGATGTCATCAACTCAAAATAGGATTTGAACCCAGGACTGGTAACTAAATGAAATGAACATGGTGCCACCACACCATCCAACAAAGGTACCATGTTGATAACAATCCATCAACAGCATGAAAATCAATTTTATTTTGTGGTTGCAAGTATAATTATATGAGCATCTTCTCCTGATTAGTGTGAACTGTATGGTTGTTAGTTGAACCTCCTGTAAGCGGACACTCTCGGGACAGAGAAAAGTGGCCGCTTACGGGAGGTGACCGCTTACGGGAGGTTCTGCCAATGGCACTAATTAGATTGGAAGAACAAACAGGCTTTTAAAAGGTGGCCACTCACGGAGGTTCAACTGTATTAAAAGAAATACTAGATTAATGTACTAACCAATTAACATTGTTGCTATATATTCAATCTGATTGCCTTGTACTAGTACTTGCACTCCTGCATTTTTGCCAGGTAGCGATGACACTGAGGTACTTGTGGCGACGCCTACTTGTACATCATGAGCAAATTGTTTAGGATCAATTTTGAATACTTCAAGATTGGTTACCAGTGTGACCTGTCAAGTGTAGAATAAATACTGTAAATGATTTTTTGTGAAAAATTAAGGCTCAGTCTACACTATCAAACTAGTTTGACAAAAAAAGTGTGAATATGGTACTGATATGCCCAAAAATGGTAGTGATATCATCACGTCTATATATGGGTACATCACATTTTTTTGTCACATAAAGTTTGATAGTGTACACAGAGCTTAAGACTTAATTAAACTAATTCCTCAATGTTCAGATAGGTAAGGTAAGGTAGCCTTGAGCAAAAACTGAATGCTTATATATTGAAGTAGGGAACCAGCTATTAGTAGCTGTATTCACTAATCAGACTTACTAAGGAAAATGTTTCAACTTACGATTTAAAATGATCCTATCTAAATGAATACTACTTCTTAAACATTTATTGATTTAAGTGAAATACTTAGTATTTAAGGGAAATATCTCACTTTTAAGTGTGATAGGTGAATATGGCCAATGGGAACTGGACTAATTTCATATTCATCAAATCATTTTCATTATTCAACATCAACAAATAAAATGTTCTTACAAAACTTGTTATGCATATGAGTTTACCCAATACACTCACATGCAACTTGGTAATAAGGCTGTTAACATTAATGTAATTTGTAACAATACAATTTTAACATTTTAAAGATTTTTTATGTTACTTTTTAAGTAACAAAAGCAAAAGCGGATATCAATTTCTTAAAGAATTGTAAAACGTTCGGCGTGTTTCCCAGATTTATTACTTTTTATACTTTTACACTTTGTCATTTTTTAGTCCGTTTATATAGATGTATCTTTTTAATCGGATTTGCTAACAACCGACATAAAGCTTCTTGTATCTTGTATCTTAAGGTTATAAAGTTTGAATATTGTCTATTGAATTAATATATCAACCTTTTTGTTTCCAGCTTTCTGTACTACTGATATATTAATTGGTTGAATTTTTCCTTTCTTGACTGATTTACTACCTGCAACCTCTCCTGGAAAAGCAACCTGGTAACCGCCTTGCATCTTGTCATAGAATCTAAAAACAAACAAAAAAGTAATTAAATCGAAAGATACTAATTGACACAAATTTAAAGCATGATGAAAACATAACTGATATTTACTAACTGGCACTGTACCAACAAGGCAGTTTATTGTGTACATGCTTAAACGGATACAATGAACAGAGATGATGGAGAACACAACATCATACACATCTATGATGACATCTACCAGGCTCAGAAAAAAAAAGAGAGGTGGGTGACACAATCGACAATTACACAACTATACACAGCAGCATCAATAAGACTGAAATGATGTTACCAACGTACTTGTAAGTACTATATTGCTTTACTTGGATCAACAAAAAATAATTATTTGGATCCAGATGAAATTATTTCAAGATCTACAAACATAAAAAACAACAGAAACAGTACTTTTGACAATGAGCTTTTGAATGAATCAACGATTACCTTGTGAATAACTGATCCCATTTTAAATGTGTGATGTATTCACCTTTGTTTACTACAGCATCTGAAAGGTGGGGATCCAACACAATCATACTATAACAGAAATTAAATTCATTTTTTATTAATCAATGATTGTTCTACTGTGGAGCATGGAGGAAATATAATATATATATATACTGTATATTTCCTCCATGTGTGGAGTAAACAAAAAATACAAATATGGTGAATCCAGTATTGGTTATGAACTTGAAAGGATGGAACAAAAACACTAAAGCTCTGTCTACACTATCAAACTAGTTTGACAAAAAAAGTGTGATGTGCCCAAATATGGTAGTGATATGACATCATTATGCCCATATATGGGCACATCCTATTTTTTTCTCACATAAGTTTGTTATAAATAAATTATTGCATTATTTTTTTTTTACCTGGGATCATTAGCATCTACAAGTTGGTTCTCTTTTACATAGTCAGTTACAACGTCCTTAACCATATTGCGTAATAACCAAGATCCTTTCCTTTAAAAACAAAAGTAATACTTAAAAAAAAACAATACTGATGACTAAATTATATGGGATAAAGAAACAATATGCAGTATTCACTTGTCTCAATTCGCCAGAGCTTTTATTTCAACAACCGAACACAATTGCTGACAAGTAGAAATGCTTCAATTCACTAACTTGTATTTTGGTTGGAATATAGGAACCATTGCTGATGTTACTCCAAGCATCTCTACCACTTCAGGTGCTTGGTATGAATTCATTGCCTCCTCTTTTTTTGAGACTTCATCCAAAGCCACAGTTGTTGCTCTTGATTGCTCAAGTTCCTCTGGTACCACAAAATTTCGTATACTAATAGAATTCAAAATATATTAAATATTAAGTATAGTGAACTATCATAATGTGGTTATATAATAATAATAATAATAGTTCATTCTTATATAGCATATATAAGCAAGTTCTCAATGCGCTGCACATTTTTTTTGGATCAAACACGTATGGAAACATACTCCCATAATGCAGCTAGTAATCAGCGCAAAGTTGTGCCTTGATCTAACCGGGTACCCAGTTTATACACCTGAGCGGAGAGAGGCAAATGTAAGTAAATGTTATTAAGGTTACAAGCAATGAGGCGAGAGTTGAATTCGAACCACAACCTCACGATCAGTAATCCAACGTCACACAACACACTGCACCACACGCCCTCACTATTTTGTATAGTCAAGGAATACGGTTCTGATAATCATTTTAGGATGCAATTGATTCACTTACTCATCATGTGACTTGTCAACGCCCACAATACTAATCACGCCCTTGGAGGGTTCTTTTAACTCCAACAACCCTCGTTCCTTCATATGCTGTAAGAACTTGGACAATTTCTTAAAACTTGTTTTCTTGATATCAATTGATTTATTACCTGGACTGAAAGCAAACAAAAATACATATTTTTTATTTTTTCAATAAATATTTTAGATATCATTAATTCAAAATTGAGGAGGAAAATTGAGTACTATTTCACGCAACTTGTTTAAAATAGTTGCTGCAGGCCACAGTGCCTCTGTCTGTCTTCAGTCCATGGACTGGTTATTAATGTTTTCGTAGTTCAGTTGGTGATGTTCTAGGTCAATTTCTTTTTACTATTTCAATAATTATCTGGTCAGACCCGTGTCAATGCTGTTAACAATTTTTTACTATTTTTAAGAAACTATGTATTATATATGTATGTTGTAATGTTTTATGCTGGACCTTTTGAAAAACAACAATGTCCCCTTTGTGGGACAACGTTGATATTGTTATCCAGTGGAAATATGTTTATAAATAAATAAATATAAAAAATGCTAGACCACCAGCTAAATGCATCAAATCAAGTTGATCTGATCAGCAGATTTAATCAACATATCTTACCAGCATTTCTGAACATGTTGTGCATAAAATGTACTAGCTAGTAAAGGCAGGTCACTCTTCTTAACATATTTCAAACTGAATAAAAAACACTCCATTAACAAAACATCCATTTTTGCTGTGGGCGTAAAAAAAAACACAAACATTAATATAAATTGTTATCAAAAAATACATGTGTGGGGCCACAGTGTTTGTATTAAAGCATATAGGATTTGAGATTTGTGAGATTTGAGTCATATATACACAAGATGTACATTTTAAAGAATTTTGATTGGCCAATTCCCTCACCTATTCTTTCTTCCACTGATTCCTCTTCTACCTCTTCATCATCCATTTCATTGGTATGTTCAAGGGTTAATTGATTCATTTCATTGCTACAACCCTGTATAGCCCCCGAGTCTTCTTGAGTGTGGTCTGTTGCTGATTGGGAACCATCTGCTTCTGTTTCGTCTGCTCCTCTGTGTTCTGCTACTGCGTCGTCTGCTAACTGTTGTGAATCATCCATATTTAGACATTCCATTGGTATTTGTGGTGGTGTGGATTTGTCTCCATAATCCCTATTAGTTAAATAACCAATAGACATATATACAACATAATATATATCAAACATAATATTAAATCCTATTCATATGTCTATTAATCTTTATTATTCTATTTATTTATTCTTTCTTTAAATTAAAGTACACTTTTAATACAAATGTACTGATTTCCAAAGTGGTTCAGTGAATAATATAAATAAAAACACAAATCATACATTAAAATTAAACAAGAAAATGACATATAAAACTATTTACAAGAGTAAAGGTAAAGAGGTGATACAATTTGTTTAAAATGTCATGTTTGTAAAAAAGAAAGTCGATATTTATAATCTATATATAATATATCGTTTCAAACTAATTATTCAAATTTCAGTATATCACCGGGTGGTTTAGAATTAATGTTCTGTGCCTGATGTGTTTATATATAATATAATATATACATTTCTTTTCAGAACAATCATGTTATAATAATTCATTATTATTGAATAATTATAGTTTCAAATGAAAGGTTTTAACCGCTTAAAAGCGCTGACAACATCATGTCCAAATATGGGCACATCACACTTTCTTGTCACATAAATTTTTACAGTGTAGACAGAGTTTTAGAGAGTTTCAGCTATTGCAAATAAACCAAATGAAAAGATATGAATTTAAAAGTTGGTTTACCATAACTGATCACCGTATGTATGAAGGGTCAGCACTCCTTTACCTCTCATACCACTAGCCAACATGTCTTCAGTTGACCAATGTGCAACACCAACACCAACGGCTGCCTGGTTACCAACAAGATTGACACCACACACGTCACCTTTACCGACGGTTGGAAGGTCACCGATTTTCACAACGCCAGGTAACATAAGATCTACAATATATAGATTAAGATGTGTCACTGCTGACTCTAATAGTAATAGCTCACTGGTTTTCTTTCTAAACCAAAACACATATCAAACTATAATGTACAGTTACAATTGTATTTGTAGCCAAAAGGCTTTGTACAAATATAGCTTAGTGGAATCTGGGATGATTAGGTCGTGAGACGTTTCGGCCCAGGACGAAGATTTGTACCAGAGATTATTTGGAAACATCCCACCCAACCTCAATCAGCACAAATACCTGATTCATACATCACTTACCTGCTCCTCCCTGCAACTTCTCCAAGACTAGTGGCCATGTTGTGAAATATGGTAAAATATTTGGAAATTTCCACAAAGTATATACTGTATAAATAGAAAGTAACCGAGTAAAAATACTGTATAAAACATAAATAGTAAATGGTGTTTTCAATTTAACTATGGGCTTTTAGTGGTATGATATTAGTGCAGTGGTGTATTCAGTGGAATTAACTATTCTGGTTTGTAGGCTCAAATCATGGAGTAAAGTCCATGCCCAAATACAACTAAAAGTTTACGATTTGTTGCCAATTTTCAATTGTAATATATTAAAATACAAAGAGTTATTATAATTATTAACTAATGAGATAGCGATATCCTGATTCAATCTTTTAAATAACAAAATTTATTAGTTTTTTACCTGTTGGAAATAATTGCTTATCCTGTTCAAAGAACAATGGATTTTTTCCTAAGCAATATACAATGACACTTGTACCATTATGTGTGTATAACTTCAATACAGACATCTCCTCTTTATTTGGTATTAAATGTGCTACATCCTCATCCGCCAGAGAAGTAAATTGTTGTGAAACATGTGATTTTAGTTTTCGTCTGAAAAAAAAGTGTGAATGAATTGTTTCATGTAAGATGTTTCAGTTTACTGATTTTTATCAATAATATATGAAAATCGCAGATATTCACTCTCTTTGAAGTGGAAAGGCCAGTGCGATTTTTTCAACAAATTCGCTTAGTGGAAAATCGACTTTAGCTAGCTAACGCTGCATAAAGAATTGTAGGTAATAAAACGTGACGGATTAAAATGCAACAGATATCGTAAAGTCTTTTGTTCAGTTGTGCCAGGAATTTATGATTATAATTCGTTATTCATTAAGAATGAGGCCCTGTAAGTAGCACTTATCTACATCTAAGTGTGTACCATCCAACCCAGTGGATACATCGTTTTGGTTGCATCATTTATACCTCCATGGTTGCATGAAAAGAGCCTTCTCCTACTACTGCTAGGCCTACTACTAGCTACTACGACTCTAGACCTTTTGTACACCTATAATAAAAATAGTCTACTCTAGGCTTAGGCCTAGCCTTTTAATTTTGTTGTTGTCAACCAATAGTTATAGCAACGTTTAAATTACCGATCAGAACCTTTGATTGCCGAATTGGACTTTATTCTGAACTTCTTAGTGAACATATTAAATTAGTAGAAATACTAGAACATCAAACTAATAATTTGTTAAATGCAAAGGGTGCTGTTCACAATATTGCCAATGTGTGTATACATGTGTGTAAATTAATATGCAAGAGCCTGGATGAATGATTCATCTATAGTTAGCCAATCAAATCACGGCTAGGATCCACAATGAACCAACTTCCGAAATAGAAAAATTTATGGAGGCAGCCATGTTAGATATGAGATCGCGTAATGATGAAGTTCTTTTAACATTTTTGCGAATACAAAAAGTTTTTACAAAACAAAATTTATTTTAAATAGGCCATTTTTTGAATTAAATTTTTGTTTCGCGTTGTAAATTTTTGCAAATCCCAATATATTTAGAAATAAAGAATTGTTATTGGAAATTCTGGCGCAGTAAACCAATTATTTACCAAAATCATTTCATCGAAGTAATAAGGCTTGGATATTTGGCGCGATTGTCCTCAAACTTGTCGTCAAAATAATGTATTTGACTACTTAACTTGTACGGTTTTTTCACTAAATTTTCTCGATTGTGAAAGTTTAGTAATGGTTTAACAATTGTGAGAGTTTCTTTGTGAAGAGGATAGATCCAGACCATTTTAAAGGTAAGAAATATAACGTCTCAAATCGTAGGCCGTCATCTCATATGAATAGGAGAGGGCGCTAAAGTAGTTAGCAAGCAAGGGAGAAGTCCTTGCATGTTCGCGTCTGCTAGTTTTGTTCTTGCTATGGTTTTGCAGACGATCAAATGGTAGGCCTAGAGGTTTTTCCAAGTAAAGTGTAACACTAAACTCTGTATTTAAGAAATTTGGTTTATATAAACGTATATTTACAGTAATATGTTAATACTTATAGTTATGCATTTATATAACATTGTACAATTTATGCAAAATGTAGCATAATAATGTGAAATATTGTGTGTTTATCACTGGCCTGGCTGGGCCTTGCTTGCCTTCAGGCTAGCCTAACGAAGTAAAGTCCTACACTAAGCTCAGGTCTTAAAATAGTGTTGGTCCATTTTGGACTAAGCCATGCCTGTTACGGTTTTATGATATAAAATGTAAACAATTTGTGTTTAATGTTATTTAGGCCTAGTTATTTAATTGTTTGTTTTTCTGCAATTCTGTAATAAAAAACTATTATGAAATAGTTGACTGCTCCACCACTGTTTTACTAATAAATGAAGTCTAACAATTTTAACATGTTTCTTCTAGAAACAAATAGTTTGTTAATAAAATTTATGTCTGGATGCTACAATGCGTACATAAGTAAGGTATGACCCATCCAATTTGGTTTGAATTTTTAAATTAAAAAAATGTGATTTAGATGATGCTTTAGGCACTCCAATATATATTGTTCCTTGCAAAACATAGCTTTAACTATTGATTCCACAATAGGCCTAACTAGGCTAGTAATGGTATTCAGTGCAACATGTTCTCTTTGAGGAAATAATCACAGGAATTGTAGTACATCATGATTCACATTTTGTATTTCTTGATTAAAAATAAGTGGTAAATAATATGCTAATTATCTTCCCTAATTTGGTGAACTACTGGAAAAAAAGAGTAACTTGAATATGAGACTAAATATTAATTAACAATCACTTCTTCTTTTAATTGTTTACTCCTTTCCTAAATGGTATTTTTAATTTATAAACAGTTTTTGTATTTATACAAAATTGTTATTTTGTCTAAATTTAGCTGCAATAATGATTATGTAATAGTTGTGTTGACTATTGTTATAATTTAATGGTTCAATGAATTTTGAATTGTCTAAAGACAGTGCTGCTGTCACTGAATGGTCAATTGTCATGTTTCAAGCATGTTATAAAATTATCTAATCATATTAATCTACGCCCGGTATCGCTACAGTAGGTAGGTTAGGGTTTTATGATATTAAGAGCCATTGTCTGTAAGAATCAAAGAAATATCAAAAAGAGTGGCAGACTCAAAAAAATGGATTTCTTTCAAATTTTGCACATGGCTATATATGTGTTGAGAGAAATCAAATATGAAGTATTTTTTATTTCACACGTATATTTCCATGGCAACGGCCAAATTTGTGTTTTTGACAAATTTTGTCCTTTTTTAAGGTTTTTAAAAATGGATATTGGTACTACTTTGATGAACGATATTTTTGTTTTGTTCATTTAATTATAAAAAATAATTAGTGTATGCATAATAAAAATGCATTGTGTACCTGTTTCAAATTTTTTTATTTTTTTTTTATTTCATACTTTGGGAGATACCATTTATTTAAAAAGGGGTGTTTTTCACTTTTTTAAAATTGTTCAATGCAACTAAACTTTACTTCACCATAACGCCCAAAGTGGTGTATTTTTTTAGCTGATTTATTACAAATAGGTAGTTCTAATGTTTAATAATTGATTTCTAAAATAAAATACTGGGGTAAATTTAAAATCTACAAGCAGTGTTGCGAGAAACATAGGCATTTTTATAAAAAAAACATGGTACATTAGTAAAAACATTTTATTTTCTTTGATTATTTGATTTGAAACTCATTGGTCGGAAAAATTCTTAATGTTTTATATAGTTCTAGTTGTGTTGTGAGAAAAAAAAATAAATTTTTAATTATAGATTCTGTAATTCCCAGTTTTAATGTCATTTTATAGGTTATATCCTCTGGAAATTTGAATAAATTATCAGATCATAAATCGTCAGATTACTCCTCTCTTATTTTGAAGCTCCTCTTTCATTTGTTTACTTCTTTTATTTGCTAACCTAAGCAGATCCCACATGCCCATCCACCACCACTTTCGACTACCACCCCCCCCCCCCCCCCCCCCGACTATAACCACAAAAAGATAAACTGCAACACTTTGGTCGATCATCCACTATAGAGTGTCAAATGCATGCATCCAAGCACCACCCACACTGCCGCTACTATCGCCCCCCAATGAATAGACGGATTCAAACTCCTCCTCCTTATTTGCATTTTCAAATTACCGTTTCACAAGGTCATATTCGTAAGCACTTTCTTCTGTGATTATTTTTATTCATGAAAACCCCATATTTTATTTACAGCGGCCACCTCCCTTAACGGACGCACTTTGAAAAGCCTGTTTGTTCTTCCTATCTAATTAGTGCATTTGGTGCTTACCGTTACAAGCAGCTGCGGGCACCTTTTTATACTAAAAATGAGATTTTTTGTAAGCGGCCAATCGAAAAATGTGATACTTATTGCATGGACCTATGAATTAGAGGTGCATGTTTATTGTATTTCTTTATATATTAGCTTTATTTTGAAGAGGTTTTAAAAACATTACTGTGAAGAGATGAGAAAACTACACAGATTTTTACCGACCATTTTTCATATGATAAAAGTTTTTAAAATTTGTCTGAAAATGCTAAAAAATACTAAACCACCTGATTATAAATAATAATAGGCCTACAATTATAAGCGGCCACTTTTCCAGGTCCCGAGGGTGGCCACTTACGGGGTTACAATTATCCTTAGTTATGCATAGAAACAGGTTTTAAGATAACATAAATAATACATTTTGACATAACTGACCCGACAAATGACCCTTTCACAAGGTCAGACATTTTCTGGGATTCAGTAGATAAGTAAATTTGGGAAAAAGTAGTAAAGCTATGTAATCAATTGTTTGTAGTCATGAAACCCCATATTAAAAATATTGTACTTAGTTACGTATAGAAACAGTTGCTACAATACACTATAGGTATATGTTGATGTCATTTGACCTCAATATGTAAAATTTTTTTTTTTTCATGAAAACTCCATATTTAATTTTTTTTTTATATATCATTAGTTACGTAAACAAGTTTAAGATAACACTAAAGGTCATTTTTTTACCTTTATTCAGATTCGTCAAGACTTTCTTTCTGAGATTATTAGGATTCAGTATTTAAAGTAAATTTGGCAAAAAGTAGAAATGTAAAACTATGTAGAAAAAATGTTTTGTATTTATGAAAACCCCTTATTTTTTTGAAATTTTCGCATAGAAACAGTTACTATGGTAAAATGTTGACCTCAAAATGAATGAATTTACAAGGTCAAGTTTGTCATTAATGGAATGCAGTAGAAGTAAAATTGAGAAAAATTACAAATGCAATCAATTCTTTGTATTTATAAAAACGCCATTTTTTTTTTTTTTAAATTACTTTCCTTAGTTACACATAGAAATGGTTGCTAAGGTAACACTCTAGGTAAAATATGAAAATTGTTGAGAATTGTTATGAACTATCTTGTAAATTTTGATCAAACATTAATAGTTGTAGTTAAGTGGGGACCTGTCCTGTTTTGCATTCTGACCCCTTTTGACCTCAAATGACCTATTTACAAGGTCAGATTTTTTGGGAGGTCTTTCTGTATCTCTTTACACAAAATAGATTTAAAATTTTATAAAAACCATTGACGCAATTATTTCCAAGTTTAACATTATTTTCCATCAACTAAATATTTCAATGCAAAATACTGTTTTTCTGGCAATTAATTGAAATATACCTGGCAACACATTCTCCTATTTTATCTAAACTATTCGTATGACTCTAGTAGCATTATGACAAGCCACATATACATTTTATTATTGGATTAGCCATATTTAAATTGTGTTTCATGTGTTTTGTTTGTTGATATTTTGTTATATTTTTTGTATTTTTCGTATTTTCCTGGCAACACAAAACCTATGTACGAAATTTACCCCAGTGTTTTTTTCGTGATTATTGTTGACAAACCTATTGACTATCAAATTAAAAAACCTCATTGATTTAAAAACACCACTTTGGAAGTTATAGGTACGTTTATGAGGTATACTTTTATAAAAAAAATATTTTTTAAAAACACCCCTTTTTAAAATAATGGTATCAACCAAACTCCATTTTGTAATTTATTTTTTTTCTACCTTAAATGGAACTTAATACATGTTGATTACACTGCTATAAACAAAAACTGTATACTGTAAGTATTTTTGGTTAAAATAAGTATACAAGTTTGTACTTTTTCACTATAGAAAATCTGTAAAAAATGGCAAAAACATCAAAATTTGGATAATTGATTGTTGTCATGGCAACGGAGGCTAAAAATTAAAATGAATGTTGTAGATATGCTTTTTATTGAAATGTCTATTCATGGTAAAAATTTGAGAGAAATCCATTTTTTTACATCTGCCACCAAATCTTTGATTTTTACAGACAATGGCTCTTAACATGCTTTAGTGGTAAATTTAACTTATATATATTTTTTTCCAGAAACAAATAATATAATGTTAGCATGTACTTGATATCATTTTATATCATAAAACCCTACCGTGTGATACCGACCGGGAAAAGATTAGTATGACCCTTGACCTTAAGGCAGATTGTAGTCCATTAATATAATTGAAATTATTTATACAGTACTGCCAAAAAAAATCAATAGTTTCTAGACAAATTTATTCTTTTGTCTTCAGTTTGTTGCCTCCTAGAAGGAAATGTCAATTATATCATTTACCCTTGCTTATAATACGCCCATGTTGTTATTGAACAGATTAAGTCGTAGTTATGGTCAGTTTTTATTGGTAATAGCCTATTATATCAAATAGAGTGAATGTCTTTTTTAAACTTAATGAATAAATATTAACTAATTAATCAAATTAGAAATTTGGCCTATATAGATATTTTTCTGATATACCTAAAATAATGTTTGTTTCTTTTTCAGCCTCCAAGATGAATGGTGAGGTACCCTCAGTTCCTATTACAACATTGGCCGGTATTTCAAGTCTTACAGACTGTAAGTATAGCATACATATTTCTTATATTATTGTTGTGTGGGAGTTTGTTCCAGTCATCCTAAGCTTTTGTATCGTGGGATCCTGATCTTAATGTTCTTTATCTTTAGTGTTATCAGAGCTGCCGTTGCCCTCACCAATGCCCAATACTATTGGCATATGTATTTCTTATATTATTGTTGTGTGGGAGTTTGTTCCAGTCATTCTAAGCTTTTGTATTATAGGATCCTGATCTTAATGTTCTTTATCTTTAGTGTTATCAGAGCTGCCGTTGCCCTCACCAATGCCCAATACTAAGTGATATTCAGTCATCCTAAGCTTTTGTATTATAGGATCCTGATCTTAATGTTCTTTATCTTTAGTGTTATCAGAGCTGCCGTTGCCCTCACCAATGCCCAATACTATTGGCAACAAAAGTTTGCTCTACAGTCCGCATGTAGCAGAAGAAGCCAGACGTTTGTTGAATGGTAAAGATGACAACAGTCTACTTCAAGTGGTCCAGGCTCTCAGTCAAACCAACACAGAATATATGTAAGTGATGATTCTTTAAAGATATTTTTGCTATTTAGAAAATTATTGTTCTTGTCTAGATTAATATATTATATTATATAATAACACAGTAAGCACAGAACATTAATTCTAAACCACCCGGTGATATACTGAAATTTGATTATTTTGAAACGAAAATGAGGATGAAATCAGTGAGAATGAGAAAATGTCGCCCCAACCAAGATTTCAAATTAAACTGTTAGAACATAATAAAATAAGATCTACTTACTGTTAAAGTAGAAATTTACACTCCCACTATTAAGGAGACATTTTGTTTGGTCCTGAATGGCGTCCTATTAATGGGGGTTCTACTGTACGGAAATAAAATAAACATCACACTTTGGTGTTAAGATTTCAACCTCATGAGTATGTCAAACTGTTTCCATCCATCATGTTCAGCCATACCTTTTGTAGCTAACTATTAATTGTCACGTTTTGGCTGCTTGCCAAATTTGTCTATTTAATTGAAGTCGATATGACATCAATTCATAGTTATTCATAATTAATATGATTAATAATTATTACATCAACAGAAACATTCTGTATTCCTGGTATTGGGAAATACATAAGTTAAAATTAAGTTAAATTGATCCAAATTGAACTTTTGTTGGTTGATGCTGTTAAATGTGATATATATTTTCTTTCTTACTCATTTCAATGATTATTTTTATTTTAGTGAGCTAAAAGATCGAACTATGAATGATGATATTGAGGGTGATGTTCCACCCTTGCTGCAGACTATTCTGTCTCATAATCCTGGCATATTTAGCAAACAGAGTAGCCCCATGACCCAGATGGAAGGTAAGAAAATTTTATGTTGATTATCATGATTTCTTTGTTGGTAATACAGCACTGATCAGTATTACGCCTACAAATTATAAAATTATCTATAGAAATGCTTGCAATAGAAAATCTTTTAATTAGTTTAAAATGAAATCTGCAGTGCAACGCTGAAATTTATTACATGAAATTAACATGTAAATGAATAAATACATTTCTATTTCATCAATTTTAACCAATTTAATTTGAATAGTTGTATCAGACAAAACCTCAACAGTCTGAATTATATGTCTCATTAAGTCAAAATATGTTTTTATTTCGTCCTAATTTCGAGGGTTTCAGATATTGAGGGTTGCGATATTTTATCATGTAATGAGTTGCTGTATATAAGTCTTAGCAGGCTTACCAAGGCCAATAATTTTTTTTTATTTGTGATTGGGTTATGTGAGATGGTCTGTATAAAATAATAAAACTTTTTCTTGTGTGGGTAGTTTCTAAAAAAAATAACTTTCAGTATTTGTGTCAGTTTATCACTGCATTTCATTAGTTTTTTCATTTTCATTGCTGTACATCTTCCAGGAGTATCACCTCGTACCCCCATGGCACCATCTCCATATTATCAGCAAGCTGACCCTTCACAGCAGCAACAACCACAGCAGCAGCAGCAGCAAACTCAACAGCAGCAGCACAGTCCTTATCCAACCTTTGGACAAGTCCAGGGTAGTCCCTCAGCTCCTTTTACCCAGAATAGCCCATCAAATTTCCCACGCCCGATAGGTGGGTTTCACCAACCATCCTCTTGCCAAGGTGGGTTTTTATTCTGTTATATTTCTTTGTTGTTTATGTTATATTTATGCTTAGCTATAGTAAACAAAATGAGCATAGCATAACTTAATCTACCCAAAAAAAAGCTAAGTAAAAGTAATTAATTTAGAAATGTGCCTGAAGCTGATTTGTCCTATTATTGTAAATCATCTTTGACAAATAATATTAATTTATCTTAATTATATTTTGCGATAAAATTGCTTATAAAATCTTATGCTAAAGTGAAATTCTAATTTATATGTAGCATTTCATATGTATTTGTAATATTTGGACTTACTTATTTTTGTACAAATTTGCTCAACTAACATCAATTCATGGATATGACTTTTAACTGTGTGGACGGAAGACTGAATGAACTTTCAAATTTGGTGCAACTATCCATTATCAACTTAAGCCATACTTGCCTATGTTCTGCATGTCTCAATTTTATTTAATTAGCTTTTAAATGTTATTATATTCTAAAGTTCTGTCTACACTATCAAACTAGTTTGAAGTGCGATCACCCAAATATGGTAGTGATATTCCCAAATATGGTAGTGATATGACATCATCATGTCCATATAATATCACATAAAGTTTGATAGTGTAGATTAATTATCTTTATTCCTATTTAGGATCACCAGCTACAGCCAATGTCAATGGCTACAATCCCAACCAATACTCACCAGCAGCTGGAAGTCCAGCAGTTCCTAATATTAATAATACAACTCTTGATAAAACCAGGCCTGCTAACAGAAGTACCAAACCTGTCGCTAGTGGTAAGACATTAACCTATCTCTATAAGTAAATTTAAATTGTTCTATACAATTAAATTAGACAGTGTTGGTTTCTGTGTTGTTTAATAACCATTCAATACAAATAATGTTGACAATTTATCAGTCATATTCAATTATTTTTTTTTCTTAGCATCAATAGGTAATTACACGAATGGAGGAAAAACTGATTTAAGTGCGCGGATACCTAGTGCAACATCAAATGAAGATGCTCCTGAAGTTTCAAAGCCACAGCTTATTAATACAGCAAGGACAGCAGCACCTGGAGCACATCTACCAGGCCCATCGCATAAGGTGAGTGAACATTTTTATATTCATTTTTTAAAACCAAAAACAACAGCAGAATCGAATTCACCACTTAAAACCTGGTTAACAGAAGACATATTACACAAAAACACTTAAACTACGATGAAAGAAAAGAAGACTGGAATTAAAAATGTTGGGATTAATTATTATAAGATAAACTTAATCTAAATCTACTGATATACTCATTTTTTTTAAACATTGAATCTACTAAAGGGAATCACAGATTATGTTTTTGAAATCACAAGTACGACGTCTGGTTTTTGTAATCTTTTCATGTTAATTTTCAACAAAACTTTAGCTTGTTCTGTTATAGTAATAAACAGGCCTTGTCTTTTGAAAATTATAGGTGTGCTACAAATTGCACTCCTCAATACATTCAGGGGTGTTGTAGGTGTGCTGTTTGTATTTTGGTGTGTAGAAGTTTGCCAAATTTAAGCGTGTTGTAAATCGCACTCCTCGAGGGCAGTTTAGGAGTGTGTTAGGTGAGTGATCGCACTCGCTCGCCTTAAAAGACAAGGCCTGAATAAAGTAACAAGTTAAGATTTTCATTAAATGGTTTATTCTCTCCCGACAGGAAAAAAGCAATGAAACTCGCAGTAGCAACTCATCAAATTTACCACCTGTTAAAATGGTACCAACCCAACAAGAAGACAGTCAGACAGAAATTAGTACCTCAGCTACTGACACTGAACCAGAAAAGTCACATAGGAAAAAACGTAGAAAAGATAAAGATCGACAGAAAGAAAAACATTATGATATTGTTAGTCCACCGCCAGGGGAAAAATCACTGAAGCTAAAGATTAAAATTACAAAACTTCAAACCCCTAAGGATAATACAAAGGACACGAAAGAAAGCGAACCTGTTGTTGAGAGAAATAAATCCGCTGTGGAAATGCTTGAGGAAAAACATTCCACCGCTACGGCTGAAAGAACGGTGCCACTAACTAGGACATTATCGGCAGATCGTCCACCCTCGTCTGTGCTTGATAAAACACCTCCTAGAGCAAGTAGTAGTACTCACTGGAGTGAGAGTACCTCTCCGTCTTCCAAGCATGGTACTTCACCTAGGGCTAATGTTTCCCCGCGCGGAGCTGCTACGCCAAAGACTCCAAAAGAACCACCTAAGGAGCAACCAAAAATAGAACGTAAACATGATCAAAAGTCTCTGAAAACAATAAGGAATATTGACCAAATGAGAAAGGAATTAGAAAGGGAAAAGGAATTATTAGAAAAAGCTAAGGCTGAAAAGAAGAGGCAAGATGAACTGAAAGCTATGGAAAAGAAAGATGAAGAGATAACGGGAGGTAATGACATTGTGTGATTGTTGTGCGTTCACATTGAATGTGTGTCGTAACCTGGCTTTGCACACAACATTTGTTATGTCTTGTCTGGTGAAAAATTCCCTTTAAACAGTAATACAAAAATAAAATAGCTTTCTTTTTCAATCAAATGCAATTAAATTAATGTGTTTAAACACAATTTCTTTAAAAATCAGAATAGTGATACTTGTTCGAATTTTTATTTATGATTAATAAGTATTATTTATTTACAAGTAGACGACGTTCAAGAGGAGTGTGAAGACATCGGTCCTAGAGGGCGAGGTATAAAGCGAGGAAGAGCAGTAAAAGGTTACCAAGAGCTTGATAGTGACGAAGAAATGGAAGTGTCAGGGGATGAAAGTAAGTAGTACTTTTCATTTTAAGTCAGTCTCATTCTATTGTACAGTGATTGATAAAAAAAGCCAACACCTAATATTGACATACACCCTCCACTCTAAACAATGGTACAGTCCATAATGGGTGGTTATTGTCCGAGTGGTTATTGTCCGAGTGGTTATTGTCCGAGTGGTTATTGTCCTACCTTCTTTAATTGTATAATAAATTTCTGTTAACAAAAATTGAAATGGAACCAGAAATGAAAGAAATATTTTTTAAAATGTTTTACTTAGTTTTGTTTATTTATTTATTTATTTTTCATTTTTTTATTTATTCAACTTCTCTCTAACACTGTTAGTGAAGGATCGGGACCAAAACGGTCCAGTTCTAATTGCACAGTGGCTGTGTGTGGCTATGTTTGTGTGGACTAGTACACCGGGGTAACCCCCTACTCGTCTCGAAAGATGTACTAGGTTCTTTAAAGTGCACATGAGCTATGTGTACACTGGACCTACGGACTATAGTCCTTATCCGAGAAGACTCGTTCTACCACCAGAACCATGGAGCGAGTGAGCCTCGAACCCTTGCTGATGTTATGGCTACGTAATTACGGTTCCACTGTCTTAACCGCTCGGCCACTCACTCATAAAGTGCTTGTTTTTAAATGACAACATAACAACATTTGTGCTAATACATTTATTATTTATTTTAGATGAACCAAAGCAAGAGCCCAAGAAGCCTAAAATTATTCCCATTAAGGAAGAAATTGACCCAGTTAATCAAGGTAGAATTTTATTTTAAAAATAAAAAAAAACATTAATTATAACAGTACAAATAAGGATTGATTACTTTTGAGTTTTGTAGTTTCGTAGCAGAGCATTTTATCATATTTGTTAAAACTATTATAAAGTAGCTTTGTGTCAGAGAGCTAAGGTAATTGGTCAGATGTCACTAAACAATTCTATTGTATTTTTCTATAACTGGGTGTTTCTGTTTTTTAGCTTGCTTTTCACTTTAGCTTTTTCTATATAATGTTTTGTATTGTTATGTGTAATTCTATTGATGTGTAGTTTATGTCCTTTGTAGCTACACCCAAATATTTTTTGGACATTCACAAAACAACTAGAAGTCACTAGATTAGCATGGTTTTTAGATTGATCTATCATATCATGTAATTAGTCCCATGCTATATATAAATCAGGATTAGTTTTCACATAAGTATACTTTTTGATTGTAGAATTGATGGAGTCTGCAACTTTTAAGCGTTTCAATGCAGCAATTGACACCGTGTTTGATAGCCTTGAAGATGTTGATGTCACTGAAGTTGGTAAGTTCAATCATTTTTATATAATAGACTCGGTGTACTTAAGGCCTTTTGAAAAACTGTGCTACAAATGGCACTCCTCAACACATTCATGTGTACTGTAGGTGTGCTTTTTGTGTAAGTAATTTAATGTGTAGAAGTATACTGCCAATGGCATAACCTAAAGGCACATTTACACTAGGACGATCAACGATAAATAGATAAACATATTTTTCTTACATAACACAAAAAAAAGTTTTCGTTCTAGAATCATAGGAAAATCATTTATGCTGTCTTTGATAAAAATAATATTTTTAAAAATCCAATAAAATGACGTCATGATCATAAAAACAATAACATTGTATTGTCATGATATAATTGCTCTTATTAATCATGACGTCATTTAAATTGGATGTGTGCATATTATTAATATAATAAATAAAATATCATTTTCATTAAAGGAAGCATAGATGATTATCCTATACTGTAGTTCTAAGATAAAAACTTTTTACATTTCTTTTATGTTTGAAAAATGCATATTTATTTATCGTCGATCGTTATCATCCTAGTGTAAATGGGCCTTAAGAGATATTTTATGTGCGTGTTAGGTACACTCGCATGCTTCTAAACACAAGGCCTGCAACCTAGAGTGCATGACTAGTCTGAATTTTGTTGTCAATATATATTAATAAGATTAACCAGGGCAGTTTGTAGATTAGTAATTTCTGAAACTAATACAAATATTCTAAATGTTTTTAATAGATGATGAGGAAGATGGCGAATGGCCAGTTGATATGTTAATAAACAAAGCACAACTATCAGAACTTCTTTCAGAATCGGCAAAACTCAAGTCAATGGGAGTGACGAATAAAGTAGGTTAATTTATGTTGTATTTCAAAATGTGAATTGTATTTATTATCACCTAAACGGTGTTTGATATGTTTTTTTGTAATTGATGTAATTGATAGTATTGTATTATAATGAATATACAACCAATTTTCAAGCCAATGCCAAATAACCCATAAACTAGGCCAATTTCATCATCAAAGTTGGTGAGTTTCCATAAATATGGTAATCTTTTTATTTTAAAAACTGTTTCTGTTTTATAGATGCCAGTGGATCGTTTGGTAAGGCTATTGAATATCTTGGAGCGAAACATCAGAGATGGAGCACGACTACAACCAAATCTAATTCAGGTATTTTAGACCACCCTTTTCTCTGTTGAGTGAGACAGTATTTTAAAAACTTAAGATTATATATAAAAGTTACATTAAACACCACAGGACATCATTTATATATTATTAATTATCCATCATCACTTCTTTGACATATTCCTGCCTTTCCCAATACCAAAGTCTGATAACCAGAAACCCTCTGATATCCAAAAGGTCCCAAATTATTTTTTACCACTAAAACACATTCGTAAAATCAGAAGCATTAGGCCAGCCTAAAGCTCTGTCTACACTGTCAAAGTTTATGAGAAAAAAAATGTGATGTGCCCATATATGGACATGCTGATGTCATATCACTACAATATTTGGGAATATTGCACTTTTTTGTCAAACTAGTTTGATATTGTAGACAGGGCTTAAGGGTGTCCGATATTGGGAGCATTGACTGTATGTGTATACACGAGTTTTTAAGAAATCTTTTTTTAATTTATATAAATCTATTTTCAGGATCATAAGAGCAGTCATGAACGTAACATGTGGAGAGAAGTGACAATGGAGCGAGTGGCTCGTGCCATTGATGCAACGTTAACAGCACTCTACATCATGACGTCAGATGCCATGCCTAAAGAGGTCTTTATAGAGGATGTCATAGACAGGATAGCACAGCTCACAAAGTTCCATCTCATGAACACAGTTTATCCTGAATTTGATCCTGTGTATAAAGTGAAACCTGATGAAAAGGGTAAGTATGGATTTTAAAAAGATAATACTGTATTTATCTATCTAATCATTAAATTGGATTCCAGTAAAAAGGGTAGGGGAAATTGGATTCCAGTAAAAGGGGTAGAGGAAATTGGATTCCAGTAAAAAGGGTAGGGGGAATTGGATTCCAGTAAAAAGGGTAGGGGAAATTGGATTCCAGTAAAAAGGGTAAGGGAAATTGGATTCCATTAAAAAGGGTAGGGGAAATTGGATTCCAGTAAAAGGGGTTAGGGGAAAATTGGATTCCAGTAAAAGGGGTAGGGGAAAATTAGATTCCAGGGGAAAGGGGAGCGTGATTAAACTTATCTGGATCACGTTTTGATTTCTAAACCAAATTTTATATTTTAAAGGTAAAACTAATGTGTAATTTTATAGAAATGTTATTCATTATTTCACAATATTGTGCCATATACGTTAACAGTATTAACCAAAATAAAATGAACGCTAATTATAATAAATTTGTATTTGTATATATTAGCCTACATGCAAAACGTGAAAATGAAGAGAGCCAGGGCGCATGGACCTAAGGAGAAGAGTATGCTAACGTTATATACCAAACTATGTGAGGTGGTATCCAATATCGCAGAATTATTAGATGTACAGATACTAACTGATTCAACTGTGTTAGTGGTAAGTACATGATCTAATATTTGTATATATTTGTAGTTTTATGTTCCTAAATATTTTTATACCTTTAACCTAATGTTTTATATATTTTTATATTCTATGAAATACACTCAATATATTTTCTTTTTTGAGGACGAAATAAAGTGAATTGAATTTATGGAAAATGTTTTATTGACCAACATTTATATGATTATTTTAATGGAAATTTTACTGTTCGGTAAATAATAACAATACATTTAACGATTTGTTTTAAATGAAGAAGTGTTTTGAAACGAAAAGGGTATATGTAAATAAACACAGATTAAATAGATTGCTTATATATTGAAGATTTTGTCTTTTTTATTATAGGTATCATCTCTTGGTACATCACCCTTCTTTGTAGAAAATATCAGTGAAATGCAACTCAGTGCTTTAAAGCTCATCTCTGCTGTAAGTTATTACTCAGCAAAATGCTTGTATATTACCTGTTTGTTTATATTCATTTATTCATACACATTTATTCGGTTATAACAATAATAACTGGTGCCCGTACTAGAAGCAAGAGCTTGTCTCATGAGGGCCCCTACAATAAAAAAAGAAATATAAAACAATAAACGATAAAATAAGTAAAAAACAAAGAGATAAAATATATACCAACAGACATGCCTATTGATTTTCAGGAAAAGTTTTTGGTTACAACAAAAAAGCTTTTTATGAGTGTTCTTTATCTTCAATATGAGCTGAAAAAATTGAGTAGCACATCCTGTCTGTATTTCATTTCTGAGCAGTATTTTATTACATTTTATAAATTTGTTAATTAAACATTATAACAAAATATTATGTATTTTTTATAGATTTGTGTATTTTGTTTAACAGGTATTTTCCAAATATGATAAACATAGACAGTTGATTTTAGAAGATATATTTGCTTCACTTGCCAAACTTCCAACAAGTAAGAAGAACCTAAGAAGTTATAGGTAAGTTTGCAGTGATCTTATCAATATTAGCTCAATTAGCTCAAAGTTATACATCCCCCTAAAAACACCAACAAGTGAGAAGTAAAGCGTGGTTCCCACTAGCGACGTAACGTACTGCAACCTACGTAAGAAAATGCCCTTCCGATAATTGTGTTTGCCCCGCCTGCGTGAAATCAAACCTGCGACTTTGCAGCACTGTTGCGTCGTCGGTTCCCACTTGTGATTACGTAATACAGCATCTTGCGTCGATACGTCGCTGCGTTGCGTTCTAGTGGGAACCAAGCTTTATAGGTAAGTTTGCAACGTCATACATTTCTCCCTTTGCATACAAATTTCAATAAAAACAGAATAAAGTCTTTAGTATTTTACCATTAGAATTAACACACAAAATATAAATTTACGCAGATTGAATTCAGAGCAAAGTATTCAAATGGTAACTGCATTAGTACTGCAGTTGATACAGTGTGTGGTCAACCTTCGTAAGGACAGAAGTGAAGACAAGAGTAAAGATGATTCTTCTTCTGATGATGATGATTCAGATGTAGAAGATACCAAAAAAGAAACTCACAAGGTATTCATTATGATCCTATTCCTTATTTCTGTATTCTTGTTACTTATGCTCTCAGAGCTTTACATTTTCTTTATATATACAATCTAAAGCTCTGTCTACACTATCAAACTAGTTTGACAAAAAATCTATGATGTGCCCAAATATGGTAGTGGTATGACATCATCATGTCCATATATGGGCACATCACATTTTTTTGTCTCATAGTTTGATAGTGTAGACAGATCTATCCAAACAGCAAATTTGTTTGTGTTACCTACAGATATGAAACTTATCTATGTTTTCTAAACTAAGATTTAAGTTGTGAAAATGAGCCAGGATTTGAACCCAGGAGCCTGTGGTTGATAAACAAAAACACATTATTGTGTGGTTTCTTATTATGTATCATTTTTGTTCAGGTTTCTGATGTTGAAATTATTAGTCAATATGAAACAGCAAGGAGGACAGGTCAAAGCTTTCTGGCTGCGTTTCTGAAAAAGTAAGTTCTTACCTATACAACATAATCATACCACCAATACCTACTGAATTTATCAATTGAAATGTACAATTTAATGTTAATGTCTACCACTATTTCATTGTGTTTACTGTTCACATCCATTTCCAGTTATACATAAGGATCCCAACGGAAATAAGCTTTTTGGGCTATCCTCGGAAAATCTTTTCATCAATTTATTTATTTTTGTAATGTCAGTAATTTATGTTATCAAGTTGTGTGTATGTTTTATAGTGATTTTCCTAATAGATCCAAATCAAAATCAATACCGTTTTTAAACATTTTTTAGTTAGATAATTCTAAACAATCTGCTTTTTTCTGTGAAAGGTGTGTGAGCAAAGGTGAAGAGGATTACCGTCCACTGTTTGAGAATTTCGTTCAAGATCTTTTATCAACTGTCAATAAGCCGGAATGGCCAAGTGCAGAACTACTACTAAGTCTTCTGGGAAGGCTCTTGGTAAGATTACACAATTTACATTGTAACAGGTGTAATGTATTCTCTTTCATTATAAAAATTATAAAATTCGACCATTTCGAATAAAAAAAACTTGTATATGATATATTTAAAAAAATGAATATTTAGTAGCATGCGTATTATGTTCCAAAGGCAATTTACTGTATTTTATATAGAAGTCATAGATATTCTTACCTCGTTCACCTGAAATTGATATGCCTAATTAAATTCTCCTTAGATGCGACAATTTAGTAACAAGTCAAACGACATGACAATGCGTGTGTCATCGCTAGAATACCTTGGTCAGATTGCTAGTCGATTAAGAGGGGACGCAGTATCAAGTCAAACCGACCAATCAGCAATAGACGCTATCGTTGCAGAGGTTTGTTTACCGATTGTTATATTTTGTGTAGGCTCTTAGTGATTACTGATATAAGAGTAGATGATTTGCACTGTTAGTATGTATCATATGTTAACAGAAAACCAGAATAGGATAGACAGATGACTTTTTCACTCAAGCTCCTGTCAATACTATTCTGGCGAGCTCTCATGTGGGAGCTTCAAATTACTGGAAAACGGAGCGGTCTAAATGGTTCCTCTGCTTTTCTTTTTTTGGTTATCTATATATTATATTTTATGGATCATTTTTGTGTGTAAAGCGCTTAGAAACATTGTATTAGGTGCTATATAAGACTACCATTATTATTTAATTTTTTGATAAACATTGTTTTTTAGGTCAAATTATCTACCAAAGAATCAAGTATAAGGAATAGAAAAGGAAATAGAATTGTAGACAGTGAAGATGAAGATGAGGAGGAAGAGAATGAGAAAAATGAGCAGGAGATAAAAGCCCATCGGACACAAGCCTTACAGAAATCAATGCTGGATTATTTAGCTTATAACGGACAATCGGATCCCTCCGTATTAGTAAGTCATTGTTAGATTGTTTAGCTTATATATTTAGAGATTCATGCATTATTAGTATACAAATAAATGAGTTGATGAGGAAAATATTGTTTGATTGGTAATTGTTTCTTCCAACTATTTTCTGTGACTAAGTCAAATTCTAAAATTGGATCAACTTATTTCCCATTTGGTCTTTCTGTATCTTATTCGTGTTTCCAACATATACTTTGCTGTACCATGATAGTTTGTATTTTGTTGTTTTGAAACGATCAACAAACAATTTTATATTTTCTGTTTAAATTTTACAGTTTGCAAGGCAGTATTACATTGCAGAGTGGATGACGGATATTAATGCTGAAGTAGAGAAAATAATAAAAAGAAAACAAGAAAGTAATGGAGAAAATGAAGAGGATGAAGATGAAACGGAATCTGAGAAAATAGCAAAGTTACTTGAGGCAGCAGAACAACATAAAGACTATTTACAGTGCTCGGTAGAAGTTGATGTCAGGCCTATAAGCATTAGGTAAGTTTCTACTAGTAAGCACCTATACGAATTAAAATGTTCTTTAAATTTCTATAGTGGCATCCAGGGAACAGCAGGGAGTTTGGTTTGGACACTCCTCATTCACTCATTGTTAAGATCTTTCAATATAGTGTTTAAAGCTCTGTCTACACCATCAAACTTTATGTGACAAAAAATGTGCCCATATATGGACATGATGATGTCATATCACTAGTGTAGACAGAGCTTAACAAATTGCCTCTACATTGTATCGTACCAGATCATTCTCAAAAATGTTCAGCTAGCAACAGCAAGTGTGGAATATTACTAAAGCTCTATTTACACTATCAAATTTTATTCGACAACAAAATGCGATGTGCCCATATATGGACATTATGATGCCATGTTTGGGCATATCACTACCATATTTGGGCACATTACACTTTTTTTGTCAAACTAGTTTGATAGTGTAGACAGAGCATAACGCTTGGTTCTCACTTGGATGGACCAATGGTAGGGAGTATATACAACACAACTGAGTTGACCAATCACAAGCGACAGTTTGGATGATCCATCATGTCGTGATTGGTCAAATTACACTCGCAGTAAGAATTACACTCAAAATGTTATGTGCCCATATATGGACATATCACTGCCATATTTGGGCATATCACTACTATATTTAGGCACATCACACTTTTTGTCAAATTAGTTTGATACTAGTGTGGAATATTACTAAGATGTGTTTACTTGCACAAGAAATATGGTGTTTAATTTATGAATTTACTTTGTTAAATTATTGTATTACAGACGAACAAAATGCAAATTGACATACAGTACTGCAGGTCTAGTTGTTCGATATCTAGCTTCAGGTAGACCGTTTTCACAGAGTTTTGACATCTATCTATCACAGGTAACTATTTATCTGATTCTGTGGTTCAACGTTGGTCTTATTTACGAAAAATTAGATATCAACATATTCTTTTAAAGATGTATTGTCTCTTGAAACACAAAAAATGAAGGTAAAAATATTCTAAATTTAAATTGGCCATATCAAAGTAATATTAAAGTTATTCACTTTAAGTCGAAAATTCGAGCCAAAAAAAAGTTTACATAATTTGATTACATTTCGTCTGGAAAATCGTTGTGAGCGAAAGTAAACAAACATTTCAAACCACGAGTATGCATTATGTATGATGCTAATTAGGATTGTTTACAACTCGTCACGGTTGAGAAGGTGTTTTCACACAGATCGCGAGGAAGTTTTATGATTATGCATACAGAGTAGCCAAACAAGCGCGTTGCATTATGAGATATGTTTTGATCGAAAACTTTGACTGGAAGTTAATAACCAATATGATACTTCAAAATGACCTACTTTTTTTTCGAAATATTTTTTTTACATTTTTTTGGAATTAGTCAAAGGGACAATACATCTTTAAAATTGTGTGACAATGTTGTAATCCTTGTACAACAAAAACAGTTATTCCTCCAAGAATATACAATGCTCTGATGGTTATTATTACCTTTATAATTTATGTATTACATTAGAAAATTGATATCCGTATGTATATTCTTATAGTGTGAAAATGTTTATATCCTCTGATGGTTTTTTTATTACCTTATTTTTTATTTATTGTTATTATTAGAAAATTTATATCAACATATCTTATAGTGTGAACAATTTTATATGTGCAATGTTTGTTTTTCATTATAGGATTTTTTACATACATAAACAAGCACATGCATTGTAACAACACCTCATAATTTACTCGTTATCTCAAGCATTTCTTATTGTAACAAATAATGTTACAGAGTAAATCGTAAACCAGGTTACTAAAGCGTCATTTTCATCTTTTGAAATTAATGGATTATTTTGTGTGATAGATCTTGCGAGTTCTAAATGAGACTGCTGTAGCCATTAGGACAAAGGCAATGAAGTGTTTAGCAGCTGTTGTGGAGGCAGATCCAGACATTCTTAAGCGGGTAAGATTGTGAATTTCATCAAATTTAAATTTAGCTTGATAACTTAATTTTAGAAAGCATGTTTTTATTTCTAATCATATAATTTACATTAGTTGGATGTGTATAACAATTAGAAGAATCAGTAATTTAGAAAAAGTTGACAGAAATAGAGTCTACCTGCTACTTTGTCATTTGCCAGGTCCATGACAGTCTTCGTTCTCAATACTTCTCTATTTAGTGCTTCTTCTTTTAGTTACAAATATGTATTTTTATTGGTTATTTTGATTTGTTGATTTATCCACAAAATATGTGAAATAAAATTTAATTTAAAAAATAGCTAAGTTGTTTCAATGAAATTGGTCTATAAGATTTAAAAATCTATATATCAGTATGACCCCATGTAAATAGAGTATTACTGCTATTATCTCCCCAAAAGCGGTACATCATGTCTTTGGAAATCATATACAGGGGCCTAATATACAATGAACTTTTTACTTGCAGAGTGATGTTCAAAAGAGTGTACATTGTCGTTTTATGGACCAATCAACAAGTGTACGAGAAGCAGCTGTGGACCTTGTAGGACGGTTCATCCACATTAAACCTGATTTAGCTGACCAGTATTACTGTATGCTCATAGAGAGGATATTAGTAAGTGTCTTTAAATCTCATCTAACTTTGTTCTAGGCTAAAATTCAAATATGAAATAATAAATGTTTGTTTATACTGGGCGACCTCTTCAGTCAAAGACTGGTGTCCCAGAGGGCCCAGTTATGATAAGTGGCTGTGATGTACTAGTACACCAGGTTAACCCACTACCTGTCTCGAAAGATGTACTAGGTTCTTGAAAGTGCACATAAGGTAGATATGCACACTGGACCTACGGATTATAGTCCTTATCTGAGAAGACTCATTCTATCACCAGAACCATGGAGCGAGTGAGCCTTGAACCCTTACTGATGTTATGGCCAAGAAATTATGGTTCCACTGTCTTAACCGCTCAGCCACTCACTTACTAGTCATATTTGATGAAAGAAATGTTTTCTCCCCACAAAATAAGTCATAGATAGTTGATTAAACAAATTATTTTTAAAAACATATTGGTTCAAACATTCAGATATATTTACTTTTCCTGTTCCACTTTTAAACGTATTCAATTACATTGTCTTTATTCTCTGATCTACTAAATCTTTTCTGATCTACTAAATCTTTTCTTGTGTCTTGAAATATTCTTTAACAACAAATTTTTACTCAACAGGACACGGGTATAAGTGTAAGGAAAAGAGTGATCAAGATTCTACGAGACATCTGTGTAGGGATGCCAGATTTCCGAAGAGTAGTTGAAATCTGTGTCAAGATCATTAGGAGAGTGAATGATGAAGAAGGTATCAAGGTAAGTGAAACATCAGAATTTATGAAATCTCTTTAAGGCAGGTTAAAACATCAGACTTAAATGGCTTAGAAAAAATTAAAATATATATATATATTAGTCATTTTCATCATCACAAAAGCCATGCTATTAAGAATATATCTATATATACTTTATCACCAGGCGGTTTAGAATTAATGTTCTATTCCTGATGTGTTTATACTTTATATAATATATACAAATACAAAATACTGAAAAAATGACAATGCTGTGGGTATCAGTGGCTGGATCTCAATGGAGATACAAAAAAAAAGCTAAATCAAAACGATAAAGTAAAACAGCCAGAAAAGTTAGCAGAGCTTTCGGGCAACACTAGCCCTTCATCAGTGCATATTTATATAATATATATATATTTTTGTATATAATACTTTTTCGGAGGTAAACTAGTAAGTAAGTAGTAATTCTTCCTCAAGCAGTGCTAGACTGGTAGAATTAAAAAAGGTCTGAAAATGCATTTGTTTATTTAATATCTGCAACCATTTATTGAGTGGCGTCTAATCTTACGATATTTTCTTTCCAGAAATTAGTAAATGAAACATTCCAAACAATGTGGTTTACACCACTTCCCGTATCAGAAGCCGACAAGCTCTTAAAGAGGGCGCACAATATTATAGAAGTTGTCGCTGCTTGTAAAGATACAGGCTACGATTGGTTAGAACAACTGCTTTATAATGTAAGAACAATATTTTGAGTTTATGAGTGGAGACATTTTGTGTATTGAATATTATAAATCTAAATTTTAGAAAACATTTGTTTATGACATATCTACTGTTCTTAAATCAAATGTCTAAGGCTCATTAAAATTATTCAGCGTTCTGTATTTGACCGAAGAAGAAATCGAAATGCTCAATCATAGAGAATTCAAAACTTGCTACTAATAATTTTGCCTGAAATCTATACTCTAACATATTACCATAATAATCTGTTTTTATTAAATGTGTCTTTTTTAGTTATTAAATCTATACACTCATCTATTACCTTAAATAATCTGTTTTTTGTTAAATGTGTTTTTTATTGAATCAATACACCCAATCTATTACCATAATAATCTGGTTTTATTAAATGTGTTTTTATTTTTTTAATCTATACATTAATCTAATAATCTGTTTTTATTAAATTGTTTTTTAATTATTGAATCTATACACTAATCTATTACCATAATAATCTGGTTTTTTTTTAAATGTGTTTTTATTTTTTTAATCTATACATTAATCTAATAATCTGTTTTTATTAAACATTTATTTGGTTATTGAATCTATACACTAATCTATTACTTTAATCTGTTTTAATTTAATGTTTTTTTTTAGTTATTGAAAGATGAGGAAGAACATAAACTTAAACCAGTACAGAAAGCATGTGTCCAAATTGTTGATTGTTTAGTTGAACATGTATTAAGACTAGAAGAAAAGGCAATAGGTAACAACATTTATATTATATTCAAATGAAGAATTTCATTTCATTTATTTCGTCTCACATAATTATAACAAAAAATAACAAACAATAGAGAGAGACAGGATTCCCAAAAGCGAAATAAATCAAACTATCAAGTGGGTCTCCAAATTCTTCATATGGATGGTTGTATGTGATTTAAAAATGCACTTTTAAAAGTGCAGTTTTCTTGTGTTAATGTATGTAAAAACTGTATTTTTTGTCGGGTTGCTCATTCATATAATAGTTTAGTTCAAATGTTTCCTAACATCGATATTTTTAGTTGTAATACTTCTGCTTTTAATGTCATTTTTAATAATATATAAATCTGTTTGTTTTCCTTGTTCCTTTTTTTGTAAATCAAATGTATATTTTATGGCGATCCTGTTTTGGTGTTTTTCTTTACACTGTTGGATCTTGAATAAATAAATAAATATAACAATAATCAATATCATTCATTCACTAATTAGCCAATACAAACAATTTTAGTTGTTATTTTATACATTTTTAAACTAAATTTTACTGTGTTTGACCATTTGTTTGTTTTTTTTTTAATATGTTATCTTTTATTTTATATTTCGTTCACAGAAATCTCAGCTGAGGGTAAAGTAAGCAGTCTTCAACTAGTCTCGTGTTTACAGACCCTCTACCTCTTCAGTAAAGTTAAGCCAGAGTTAATGGTAGCCCACTCCACAACATTGCAGCCCTACCTCAGCACCAAATGCAGTGTAAGTAATATATTGTCCCCTTGAAAATATGATAAAATAAGTTTAATATCGCATAATAGTTTGATAATAATAAAAATAGCTACTGAAAAAAGTCGCACCGAAAGCCAAATGTGTCAATGCCCTCGTAGTCAGTGTGTTCATGGTTAAAATCAACTGTTTGATTTTGAAGTGAAATCATTATTGTTAGTTTCTTATTTATTGAAACTAAAGAATGTGCATGTTCAATGTTTGATTTTATTCATCTATATATTTTATTGTCATCTTAAACTCCAGTGACCGTATTCACCAATCATACTTAGATAAGATGTTTCCCTTAAATATTATTATTTCACTTAACTCAACAAATATTTAAGTATTGTATTCATTCATTCATACAAATGGTTTATTCAATTTTCAATAAATGTTCTCCATGCATAAAATAATAATTATATAAACATGTACGATAATAACCAATAAAAAACATAGTATGTGTGGAAGGAAACCTATATAAGTTTAAAACTTTACACCTAGGCTCCCAGAAAAAAATAATATTCACTTAGATAGGAGATACTTTCCCTTAGCCTAAGAGTGAATGGTGAATACGGCAACTGGATCTCAATTTTGATTACTATTAATTCTTTTCATCATTAAAACTTAATCTAACAATACAAATTTTGTGTTATAGACTCAAGGTGACTTTCTTGTTGTGCATAACGTTGCACGCATACTGGAGTTAGTGGTTCCCCTTATGGACCATCCAAGTGAGATGTTCTTATCTAGCCTAGAAGAAGACATGATGAAGTTGATCATAAGGCATGGACAGATGGTGCTACAGAGCTGTGTCAGCTGCCTTGCTGCAGTTGTCAATGATGTTACACATAACTACAAACTTGTCCGAGATTGCTTCCAAAATATATACTGTAAGTCTATTATATTTGCTGTCATTATAAATTAAAATGTCCTATTTAATTCAATGCTTTAGGAATATGAGGAAAAAATTGTTCTGCCCTTTTGCTTAATCATCTAAATGCTGATCTTGCTAACCTATCGGGGCCCAAATTCAAATGTCCTATTGAGCAAAATGGGTTTTTTTTGTGGCAGATTTAAGGCTAGTTTTTCACTAACCTACCCAGGCACAAATTGAAATTGGATGGTTAACCTGGAGTAGTTTTTACTATATATTCAATATATACAATACAAATGTGTCATAAGATTCACCAAGTCGCAAAGCACATTTTTAAATATAATTGTATGATATGATTCACAATAAGCACATGTACAGTGTCATCGAGACATTTAAAAGTACTATAGATGAATTATTATTATTATATATTATTACTTTTCAATAGGTATCTTAACAAAATATAAAAAGGAGTATGAGGAATTCCCAGACAACCCTGCCTTAGTAAGGGGAAGGCCTCGCTTACTCCGAGCTCTATTCACTGTTGGCCTATTCTGTAAACACTTCAATTTTGATGAAACAAAAACAGTAGGAAAGGTAAGATGCTTCAAATTATTCAATGCTTTGTATAAATATTTATTTTCTATATAAAGCTCTGTCTACACTAGCAAACTTTATGTGACAAAAAAATGTGATGTTCCCATATATGGACATAATGATGTCATATCACTACCATTTTTGTGCATAATGCTACCATATTTGGGCACATCACTTTTTTTGTCGAACTAGTTTGATAGTGTAGACAGAGCTTTAAGGTTATGCCACATTACACTTATACACATCAAATTGATTACAAAAAGCACACCTACAGTACACTTGAATGTGTTGAGAAGTACCATTTGTAGCACAGTTTTTCACACTAATTTGATAGTGGAGACAGAGCTTTATAAAGCAGCTTTTTTTAAAAATACCATCCTGAAAAATGTGTTTTTATTTGTTTCAGGTGCCAGTTAGTAAACGTGTCTTTGACACACTATATTTTTTCTGTAACCGAGAAGATGAAGAAATTAGACTGAATGCTTTAACAGGCCTTGGGTTTCTGTGCAATAGACATGCTGAATTCATGTTAGATACCCCTGTCAAAACACTCTACTGGAAATTTTTAGAAAGTGCGGACAATGGCTCGCGGCGTTTACTTTGTCAGGTGCTTAAAAACTTACAAAATTATTTATCGGAAGAGGATGATAAGATGAGGAAGGCTGATGCTGAATGTAAGCACGAAGCACATTTTATATTTGTATCACATTTATGAATGATTCTAAGAAAGCTCTGAAACTAAACGATGCATTAAATTGATACTTTACCTATAGATATGTATAGTTTAAAATCTTAATTAAATATTACTAGACCCCACACACTAGGGATTGCCCACAATTTGCAGTTTTATTGTATAGCATAGCATCATGTTTTTTTTTACTTTTTGACAACATTTCTCACTTGACAGGTATAAATTACATTTGATCATAGAGTTTATTATTAACTCTAAATACAATCATATGTCAAAAAGCGTTCCATTATAGAGTGGTAACATGAATGATGCATCACATCCGTCAATTTTAAACTGCGACCTCTGTGCAGTCATCCCCGGGTTGCAGCTTAAAACGTTGAGCGTAAAACATGTGACCTTATTCATCTGCTTTCATAGTATTTAATTATTGATTAGTTCCGGCCCTGTTTGCATCACTTTGCTGTTGACTTGTTGACCCTCTAATTATATAATACCTCTATGGTGTTGATTCAATTTGTTAAATTGACTCAATAATTAAAGTATGGTAATTTAATGAATGGAAAGAATTAGCATAATAAATAATTGTGTTTTAATGTTTACAGGGAAGAAGTCTGGACAGAAAGAAGATCTGAAGGAAATGGGTGATGTACAATCCGGGTAAGAAATGCATTCGATATCATTTTCATCAGTGGCGTTTTATTTCATATCAAGTTACACAATTGCTTCAGAGTATGAATATATTAACCTAATTGTATTGGTGTTTTGTGCATAGCGTAATTAAGAATGTGAATTAAGCATTCAGGGTAAGAAAAGGAAATGTAATTATCAGATGATTGTTAAATAGTTGGAAATGTATTGATTAAAATGATTATTTGTTTATTTCATTGTATGTAATTATATGACGTACATAATTTTTAAAAATCTTTTACATTGAGAACAACGAATGCACTTAGGAAGATGGGCTTTAAAATAAATAAAATATATACAAATAACACCACCATAATATTAATAGTATGCACTATTCAGAACATTCAGAATTCAATATATTGTGTGCATGGTTGAAGCTCTTCCGAAACCATTTTTTAAAGTCCAAAATGTCGCGAATTCTTACCATTTAAAAACACATTTGACACGCCAGAAATTCTGGAAAACCAGAGACATTAGCCTAGCCTAAGGGTGTACAGTGTCCAGAGAGGTGACCCTATTATGGTAAGGCGACACAAATTAAGTTCTTACACCCACGACTTAAATTATATATTTGTATTTCACAGAATGAGTAGTTCAGTAATGCAAATGTTCCTGAAACATGTAATGGAAATGATGCTCCACACGCAGTCAGTAATACGTATGTCTGCATTACAAGTAGTGGTACTCACATTAAAACAAGGCCTTGTACATCCAGTCCAGGTATGTGTGACCCTTTACAAATATCTCACACCGTTTATATGGTTGATTTGTGCAAATATTTAGCTGTAAGGATTTGGGCTTGCACTTTGCTGGTAGATTGGAATGTCAGACACATTGCTTAAACCCACTCTAGATTTTTGCCATCGAAAATGACATGCCTCATTATTTTATGGAATGGAATGTTACGGTTGTTGATTTAAAATGTTTCAACATATGCTTCTGGAATTAGATTAAAATGTAGTTTCTTTTTAATAACATTAACTTATAAAGGTTCTGTGATCTTTAACATTTAATACAGAAGTCAGAGGATAGCCTATAAAGAGGACAGTAACACTCATTATCAAGGCACACAGATATATTACATTTTTAAAAAGGACACTTATTTCAAATCTAATTTCTACTATCTTAATTTAATAGCTTATTGACTTTTCTGATTATTAGTTTCTAGCTTATAGCTTGAACTTGAATTTTCTGAATATTTTTCTTATATATGATAAAACAACAACTGTACACTCTTATTTTTTTGTTTAAATTTTTTATTTATATTTTATTTCATCATCACCTTACACTGACCATACATCACCATTAACAGGACTGAAAGACATAAAAAATTAATCCTATAGTGCTTGTAACAATATTTTAACATGGGCATTAACAATGGTTATTTTCTATATACTTGCATAGTGTGTGCCATATTTGGTATGTGCTGGTAGTGATTCTGAGGCTTCCATACGTATCAAGGCAGACCAACAGTTATCAGATATTGACAGTCGCTATCCAGGCTTCATCCATGTAAGTATGCTTTTAGATTAATTGTAACTAAAGGTAAATGTATTTATTCTGGTCCTCAACCTTAACTAGAAACTGAGGAAATTTGGATTAGGCCCTCCACGGACCCACAGCAGCCAGCAAGACAGTACCTACCAGATCAGAACACGGGAGACTATCCCCTACTCTTTTCGAATAGTGTACCATGTACTATAACATGCCCTATATGTACACAAGACCAAATCAAATGTATGTAACAGTACATGTAAGTCTATTCTCAAAATAGAGTTTTACCAATTATACTTGGTAAAAATGATTTTAGACAGACATTTATGTTTGGTTACCTTTTTAAAAAAAATTACATCCATGATTATTGATATTCCATTGATTTCATTATTAGATGAAAGCTATAGCTGGTATTAGGACTGCACTTAGGCTACAAAAGTTATTAAATGGTCATCAGAAAGAGCCACTGAGGGGTATGCGGGTACAAGAGAATATGGTTAGCCTTTGTACACATCTTTACTCCATGATTAGGAGCCATCGGCAACATAGAAGAGCCTTGTTACTATCATTATTACATCTCTATGATGACAGTTCAGTAAGTTTTTTGCCATTATTTTGAATTTTTATTGAATACTACGGTTTAAAAAACATTTAAAAGCACTATATTTCAAACAATGTTATGATACTAATTGATGTGAAGCGCCGCTGATTATAATTAAATGTTGTATAAATGTGCGCTATACAAGTAATAATAATAATAATAATAACAAAAGTATCTGTATATAATTCTTTATGTCAAACCATTCATGAATACGTACGTGTGTGACGTTTCGAATTGTTATCAACAAATTGTCATCAAAAAGATATACAATGGAGAATGCAATTTACATTAAAATCTAGCCATAGTTCACAACTGTGATGATACCACACCAAAACTACCAAAAGAAAATAATTCAATCCTTCTTTCAATCCAATCTTTATTATCAATCTTTCATTGTAAAACCCCTCTTTAATCAATTCAGTTGTGTAGTATTATTTTGTGCAAAGGCCCATTGAAAACTAAGAATTGAACAGTTTTAAAGTTTCATTCTATTTGTTTATTTCCTATCGATTATATATTTGCTATATATAATTGAAAATTTTAATTTTGAATATATAAAATATAGTAAAAACATAACAATTTAGTGTTTCTCAAATCTCAAACATTATTTTTTAAAGAAAAATCAAGGAATTTGAGTAACTTAAACATTTTCCAAAAACATATGTCCAATTACTTCATTTTACATGTTTGATATTTATTGTTCTTCAGAAAACGGATTTGGAAACGTTAGTGTTTGTTGCTGACAACCTATCATACTTTCCATATCAAACACAAGATGAACCACTATTTATCATGCACCATATAGAACTCATAGTCTCCGTGTCGGGCGGAAATCTACTACAGTCTTTCAAAGAGGTAATCATATTGTTTTTAATACCCATGATAAATTTGATTATCCCCTTGATTAAAATATTAATTATATTATAACAATGTTTAGGTTTAAAAGGTTAGTGTACTGACTATATATTAGGGAGAGTCTATATACGAATACCTTTTATTGCAATTAAAATCATAAATTGAAGTTTAAAATATTTATGTATATCGTTCTTCTACAATAAAAAGAATATTATTTTACTATGGATAAAAGCTCTTCCATTATTAATTTCCTGGTATTCATATTTATATTAGATATCTTCAAATGATTAAAAGTAAAGGAAAATGTTGTATGTTGTTTAGATTAACAAAGCAATTACATTGCTGGATTCCAATCATAAACTGTGGGCCTAAGGGGACCAATAAAGTAGGTGTTAACCCCACATTCTCTCCCTTCTCCACTGAATTCCAAGATACCATACAAATTCCTCACAGGGGCTAAAATATAATCTCTATTCTCAATTGTATCATACATCTATTGGCTAGTTCCAGTTTGTATTGGGTATAGCATCTCATGTGACAATATACCTAATGAAATAGATACAGATACATTATTTACAGGAGGAGATAAGTAGTTAAATCTAAATTGTATCAACAAGATTGATGGCTAGAGCCACTTTAAAAACATACGGCATTCTATGTATTGTAACAAATTAATTACTTATAGTCCTACATATCAAATATCACTGGCGACTGAACTTTATTTTACACATGTACATTTCAGCTATGTTCATAATTTCACCTTTAGTTTAAAAATGTCTACACTGTCAAATTATTTTGACAAAAAAAAGTGTGATTTGCCCAAATATGGTAGTGATATGCCCAAATACGGTAGTGATATGACATCATCTTGTCCATATATAGGCACATCACTTTTTTTTGTCAAACTAGTTTGATAGTGTAGACAGAGCTTTAAATGTCAATCTCTTATCATTCCACACATGTTGCACTTTAATGATCTTTCTAGCACATTTATTGTTTTTAACATTTGCATGTAAGTGCCCTCTTTTGTAAGAGTATTAAGTTTATAATGTTTGGACATTGTGAATTGATTGGTAATAAAACATTTTTAATGTATTTTCAGTCAATAAATCAGTGTCAAAAGATGATGTGTTAATTGTTTAGCACAACACTTGTATGATGCATTTGATTTATAGGTGGTTTTTTAAATTAAAACTAAAAGAAATTTCCTTTAACGTATACTAAAGTATGGAATAATTTATTATTACAGAATAATTTATTAAGTAATTTGCTTTTTACTACCATGTTCTATTTACCTGATAAGCATTTTGAAATGAATAAACCATACACCATGTTTTGATTAGCTTTGACATGCTTTGATAATTCAATAATAATAATATTTGAATGTGTAACTTAAATTATTAATTTAAAATTGTATTATTTGTATTTGTCAGGTTTTTTACCCACCCCCAGTCAAAGCTTCCTCCCCGCCACCACCAGCATCTCCATCTTTAAATACAGAACCCAAGTCACCAAAGTCGCCCCCATCACCAAAGGTACAACCTTCACGTGACTATTATGAAGAAGATTGCGAGGAAGATGTAGACGTACTAATAGGTAATCATTACTGCCTTGTTTATAATTAAAGCTCTGTCTACATAATCAAACTATTGACAAAAAAGTGTGATGTGCCCAAATATGGTAGTGATATGCTCAAATATGGTAGTGATATGCTCAAATATGGAAGTGATATGCTCAAATATGGTAGTGATATGCTCAAATATGGTAGTGATATTCTCAAATATGGTAGTGATATTCTCAAATATGGTAGTGATATGACATCATCATATCCATATGTGGGCCCATCAAATTTGTTGTCACATTAAGTTTGATAGTGGAGACAGAGTTTTAGAATTGTAGATTATAAATATAATGTATTGCTGTGGGAATAAGAGGGAACCTCCAGAGTAAATTTTATGCAATATGATTTGTGTGGATACAGTGGTGGATATATTGAAAAGCATGCCATGAATTTCTTATTATCCACCATTGATCTTAATTTATAATACTGTAAATTGTAACTAATGTTTAAAGATATTAAGTTGTATTACTATACACAGCTTCAATTTAATTTCATTTACTAAACTTTAAAAAAAAAAACTTGTCCACCATTGATCTTAAATTATAATACAGTAAATAAAGTAACAAATGTTAAAAGATATTAAGTTGTACTGTATTACTATACTCGGCTTCAATTTAATTTCTTTTAAACATTTACTAAACTTAAAAAGATGAAATTGTTTGATATAAACAACTAAATTGAAATCTGTTTCATTTTTTAGAACACATTCCTGAAGATCCAATGCCATTAATAGAATGCTGCCAAACAGCGCAAGGTATCATCTTGCTATTGGTACTAAAACAACATCTTAAAGATCTGTTTGGTTTCAGGGATAAGTAAGTATTGTTAACATTAATAATCTCTATTATATGCCCAACTTCTGTCACGACAATGACAATTAGTCTTACATTCATCTGAATGATGACTAAGCCAAGAATGTTTAAAGCACATTTGGCGGGTCCGAACATTGTCCAAGGGCTTCTCTCGTCCAGTGCCCACCTTAACCAGAGGAGAGGCATAAGCCAATACGTCTGAGGCAGATACTGATTTCAAATGCCTTATGGGACCCCATCTCCATACACAGCACCCGGTATTCCCAGATGGTCTCCCATCCCAACGTTGCTTATCTTCGGTGATCTGACGAGAACCGGTGTTTCAACGTGGTAAGGCTGTATTTTCTAGTTAACCTGTTATATGAGTGTGTTATATGGGTAACTATAAATAATTCATTTCATAGTATTATCCTCTGCTGTTATGTAAATTATTCAAACTCTATGAATCAGCTTTGTAGTTCATTTGATTTTATTCATGAGTTGAGGTTATTATTTTAAATGCGTAGGCCTCCATTTATAAGTGCTAACAATAATTTACTTTTATATGAATCATGTCAACTGTGTAATATACCCTAAATAAGATGAATTCTATTTGATTTTAACACAAATTGTTAATATCGTTTAAAGTTAAAGGTTAAATGAAATACTATTTCACAATGTTATTCTATCATGAGTCGATGTTATAATTGTGAATGCGTAGGCCTCCATTTATAAGTGCTAAAAATAATTTACTTTTATATGAATCATGTCAACTGTGTAATATACCCTAAATAAGATGAAACCTTATTTGATTTTATAACACAAATTGTTAATATCGTTTAAAGGTAAAGGTTAAATTAAATATTATTTCACAATGTTTATTCAATACTGAACAGAAAAAAACCAGGATATCCAATATGGAAATAACAGTTGGCTTAGCTTGCATAATTTATTCATGTTTTCCCAATGTATATATTAATAGTAACTTACACCTTAGCATGGCTATGTGTTGAAGGATTCCATAAACTAATTTATTGCAGATGATAGTGTAAGTTATGTCTGATATTGATGACTGCCATAGATAGTGTTCATGATGAATGCACATGTCATCTGATTAATGCCTTTTCAATTAACCTTCTGAACCCAAATCATATATTTTGAGGTATAAAAAAGTTTAGTAATGGGTGAAATACACTTTCATCACCATATATACCGCTAGACTGTATTAAAATTACTTTAATCCCACTTTTGCGAAATAGATTTGCTTTTATAACTCACCATAGATTAAAAGGTTTAAATTGTTAGTAAGTTTGTATATTTTTCCCACATTCACGATGCAGTTGTTATAAGCCGATGATAACAGAGCCATTAAAAGCCTCCATCAAAATGTTTCTATTAAATGATGTATATAATAATATATTTGAAAATATTTCTACCTCACCATTTTTAGCATTTTACATGTTTATTTTGTGGCTGAATACTAAAAAATAATTGATATTTCCAATATATGTCACTGAGCAGTTTGGAGTTCCTCTGTTGCCTAAATTAATACACATATCTTTTTTCATAACTTTCTTTCCAGCACAATACACCGGTATTCACCCACAGAATCGGCCAAAGTTTATGATAAATCATTAACACGAAAGAGTGGTATTGTTTTTAATCCAATTCGAGCCCTTGAAATCCTCAAGTTGGGTATTCCAAAATTGCCATTGAGTGACCAGGCTAAGAAAGACTTCGTAGAAGAGTACCTTGATGTAAGTATGAGATTGTTATGTTTTGTTGATGGTTGGCAGTTGAATTTCACTTTTAGTCTATGATACTCTAATTGTTTTCAATTTTAGTGAATTGACACAATCAATCAATTGTGTAGTTTGTAAATATTTAATGGTCTAAATTTAATGTTTACCATTGAAACACATTCAGCATACCAGAAAGTCTGTAAAAACAGACATATTAGACCAGCCTAAGGGTGTTTATTGTTGAGAGAGTTGAGTATAGCACCATTTCATCCTGCCCATGGCACTGTCAAAAAACATCAGAACAAGTGATTTTTAAGTAGTGACTTGAATCTGTCCAATGATGACAACTGTTTAGTTCCTAATCTAAATTGTCACATTGTTTTTATTGGTTTCTAATAACCAAGTATTTTGTTGTTGTCACAGTTTAAGCAGCTAATGGAGTTGGTTGATCCGGATGAGGATGAAGAAGAAGAAGAGGAACGACCAGCATCAAAACAAGACAAGACACCACCCGCCGCTGTAGCAAACCAAACAGCTGAAACTAAGGTTGAAGGTGCTAGTGATGCTGAGGTTGTAGAAGTGGCTGTAGTAGGGGCAACAGACACAGCATCAAGGGATGATGTAACAAGCACACATGGGCCTAGGACACCAGTCTCTGCAAATGAACAGGTATGCTTTGCTTGCCTAGTTGTTTATGCAGCTATTTTGGTTTTGGCCAATGCTAGAGGCTTCCTTAAATTGTGCATATTAAAATGGTCTCCCCTATCATACTTTAAGCCGATTTTCGACTAACTCTTTCGATTCGCGCAAACAAATTCGCCTAGTGGTAAATAGTTTAGTTGTTCTTTATCTTAATTTGATCACCTTTTCCTTATATAAGTGACTAAATATTTAAATATTTGGGTAGTATTTTAACTTTACTTTAACATAACCATATGCCTGTCATTGTATACGGTAATCTAATTTTTTCATTTGTCTTGCATGTATAAAAAAACATAATCAACAACAACTAATCAATCAAAAATGTCAAATCTCTCCCATAAATCTTTGCATTGAAATTACAAGTTATAATTTATTTCTCACTATAACTTCACATTAGTTCTTAGTTTGCACATGAATGACTTAACAAATTCACTTTATGTTCCTGAACAAAATGTCCAAAACACAATGTTGACATACATAAGTGGAGTCATGGCTTAGTGGTTAAGATGCTCTGCTTCAGATCATAGGGTCCTGGGTTCAAAGCAAAGATAATTTTCATGACAAAAGTCTTGTAATAAGACTTTTTATTTGTCTTGTGAACATGCTTGTCACCTCTGGACATCTTCAATTTACCCATCTTCAATTTGTCTATAATTAGTATAATAACAATCAAATATATCATGTATTCATATTTAAATATCATAGATTATTTCTAAGAATCTATATTGCTCAAGTCAAGTTCAATAAATCAAAGTTCTGATCTAGTTAAACCAATTTAAATTGCCAATCATTTTTGTAATTGTTAGTTTTTAGGGAAAAAACAGAAAGTTTACAATTACCTAGAAAAATCAAATTCAATAATTATTTTCTTTTAGATATAAAATAATTTATTCGTTAGCAAATGTCGTAAATGTTAATTACTTTTAGATTGGTATTATGCTAATTAAAATTGAGATAGCACATATCACAACTAGAGTAGATTCTTTACACTATTCTATCACGTTGATAAAATTACATTATAGAAAAATCAATAATTACTTTATAGTATCAATTTACTGTCTGTGTTTATCCTGTTCAATTTAAAGTACCACAGAACAGTTGAAGATAGGTAGTCATCTGGTATTATAATTATAACATTCCATGTCATGTACATACAAAAGGGGAAGAGGTATGATTGCCACCAGAAAGTGCCTTCTTCGATGCATATCAATACACACACTGAAGCAAACCCAATAATATGCATTATACAGTATTATTCACAAATTACTGTTATCAATTTGTACAGGCTTTTATTTATTTTTATTTAATATTTTCAGACTTACTGGGGCATACCTATTAAACACTAATTATATTATTTACAAATACAGTTGTCATTATCAATTTGTACAGGCTTTTTATTTATTTTTATTTAATATTTTCAGACTTACTGGGGCATACCTATTAAACACTAATTATATTATTTACAAATACAGTTGTCATTATCAATTTGTACAGGCTTTTTATTTATTTTTATTTAATATTTTCAGACTTACTTGTTCACACCGATTAACGCTATTATATTATTCACAAATACAGTTGTCTTTATGAATTTGTACAGGCTTTTTATTTATTTTTATTTAATATTTTCAGACTTACTGGGGCACACTTATTAACGCTATTATATTATTCACAAATACAGTTGTCTTTATCAATTTGTACAGGCTTTTTATTTATTTTTATTTAATATTTTCAGACTTACTGGGAAACACCTACACTATTATATTATTCACAATTACAGTTGTCTTTATCAATTTGTACAGGCTTTTTATTTATTTTTATTTAATATTTTCAGACTTACTGGGAAACACCAACACTATTATATTATTCACAAATTACAGTTGTCTTTATGAATTTGTACAGGATTTTTATTTAATATTTTCAGACTTACTGGGAAACACCTACACTATTATATTATTCACAAATTACAGTTGTCATTATCAATTTGTACAGGCTTTTATTTATTTTTTCTATGGTATTTTCAGTCTAATCCATCAAGATCAAGGAGTGGCAAACGAGTGAGGAGTACGTCAAAGACACCAAAACCAGTTAAAAAACCTGCCAACAAACCCAAGAAAAGAAGAAAGAGAATATCCTTTATTTACTTACTAAACACTAATGCCTCTCGTTGGGACACACCTTTTCAATAGACACTCTCCTGTGAAAGTGGTAATATATGTTTTAGTGCTATGGGCAACTACTATATTTACTATACCCCTATTTAAAGGGACACTCTCCTATGAAAGGGACAATATATATTTTAGTGCTATATGCAACTACTATACTCACTATACCCCTATTTAAAGGGACACTCTCCTATGAAAGGGACAATATATATTTTAGTGCTATATGCAACTACTATACTCACTATACCCCTATTAAAGGGACGCTTTCATGTGAAGTGGTAATATATGTTTTAGTGCTATTTTCAACTACAGTAGAACATTCGTTTTACGTGCCCTTGATTTTACGTACGCTTAAATGACCGATGACGTCATCATTTTCTTACATTGAGGGCGCAATTTAACAACAACAAAGCACAAAGCCATGGCTGTGTGAGGAACTCATGTGCATTCCCCTACAGCAGCGACTGTTTTTATTGATAGAAAATACAAGAACATTGATATTTTATTTATAACACTTTATTTAAACTAAGTCGCACAGCCTGTATATACTGTACTTTTCTAGGCCTGCTAGCCTGGCCTAGATTAGTCTAGCCCTAGGAAGGGCCTAGCTAAGCTAGTGACCACCTGCATGCTGTGTAGGCAAACACGGCAGCCTTTTTAGCTATGATCTACGTATTTGGGGGTTAATTTAAGGTCAACCTTGATTTTACGAATCCCTTGTTTTACATACGCCTTTCGGTCCCGTACCGTACGTAAAATGGAGGTTCTACTGTACTATACCCACTATACCCCTATTAAGGAGACATTTTGTACAGTGTCGTCTTAAGGATTAACCAGAGAAACACTGACAATATTTTCTAAATTTATGTTAGCGTCCAGCTCAGATATAACTAGCTGAATTCTTTTTTTGTTGTTAAATAATAGGAATAGGAAATTGCCATGTGTATTTACACCACTAACACAAGGCACAAGTGATAGAGTTACAAGTTGATAGTACATAATAAGTACAATTACATTTGACCATGATTACGTAAAATATTTCTCTATAACAAGTTACCTGATATTGAACATACAGTTTCCTGAATGTATAATTTATATTTAATGATAATTGCTGTTTATCATTCCCAAGAGTACATCATTAACACAAAGCAAATGGAATAATGGTTGTAACTAAGTAATACATTGCATTGACCATTTAATTACATGAAGTTATTAACATATTTTCGTACAACAAATAACCTGATATTGAACATACACTTTCCTAAATCTATAATTTATATGATAATTACATTGTCTTATTAATGGACAATTTTTAAAGATTTTGCAACGCTGGTAGTACTGCTTACAGATATGATTAACACGTAAAACAGATTTGTCAAAATCATACATGATTAGAAAGAATTTGTATCCAATCATTTTGTCACTGATGTAATCGACAAACTTATGTCTTCATTAAATCAGTATTATGAACTTGAAACATTTCGTACTTCTTCATGAAGTTAATGGCAATATATGCTAGAGACTTTCTAAGTGTTGTTATTTTATGATTAGGCTAATTACAAGCATAATTCCTTAACTTTTCATACTATTCCTATGAGGAAAGTGAAGAAGAAGAGGATGATGAAGATGATGAATCAGATGATCCAGATTTCATGGCATAAACAAGTGAGATCATGAAAGGATAAAGGTCAGAGGTTATGACATCCCAACCAAGTGAATATCATCCCATGCTCTATGTAACAGGCCATTGCAAGTCACCAAGAAATTGCTATCTTGATGCCTAGATATGTAGCCTGGCTATCTTGATGCCTAGATATGTAGCTTGGCTATCTTGATGCCTAGATATGTAGCTTGGCTATCTTGATGCCTAGATATGTAGCTTGGCTATCTTGATGCCTAGATATGTAGCTTGGCTATCGTGATGCCTAGATATGTAGCTTGGCTATCTTGATGCCTAGATATGTATCTTGGCTATCTTGATGCCTAGATATGTAGCTTGGCTATCTTGATGCCTAGATATGTAGCTTGGCTATCTTGATGCCTAGATACTTGACTTCAGTGGCTTCAGATGTCATGTGGATGTCTTGAGGCAACGATGTAGATGCCCAATTGATACCAGCATGGAAATGTAGGTGCCAAATGATAACACAAATTCCTTAAAACTGTATAATCAACAATGCTATGCTTTGTATCTATTTAATGAGCAATAATGTTAACTGAGTAACATGAATGTTAACTGGTACAGCCACTAATACTCTTCATGTATAAGAAAGTTAAATGGATGGAGTGTCCAAAGAATGTTTTCTCTCCTGAATTATATTATTATTTATTAACTGCCTTAAAGTTAAGTTCTATACAAGTAATGACATTTTTGTATGTTTTAATAACACATTTGTCAGAAATTTTAAAAACTGTGATTTATTTCATTTTACTTCTTTAGCTGGGATTATTATTTTATTGTTTATATTAAATTTATGATACCTCTGTTGCTCATTAATAATAATAACAGAATTCATATTCATTACTATACACATAATGAATATTTTTCAGGTCTTTCAATTAATGAAAATATCAAATGCAAAACATTTCTAGAATAAAATTTTTCTAGAGTAAACCTTTATTAAATTTATCAGCCGCATTCCTAAATAAATGGCCAAAATTCAGGCCTACCATGTTGAACAAAACATTTTGACTGTGCAATAGTGCCTTCATCATTAAATCTGGAAAAATAATACATGACATATGTTATCAAATCAACCAATCAAATGGCGACGATACACTTTTGTATCTTTATCAACATGCCATGTTGATAATATTACAAAACACACATCTAATTTAAGCATCCTCACCTACCACTGGTAAGAATATAAAATAATCTTTCATTTTAATTCAAGTTAATCAACAACTGTCTTAATAATTTCCATCATTTTTCATTTTCTATCAACAATTTCATTTATAAATTCACTGTTTGGTTTGGTTGTATATAAACATTCTCACTTTATTGTTTACAATTTTCTAAATAAACATTATTAAATTTAGTTTAATAACTTTTAACATACTCATAATTTTCATTATCTTTTGGTAGCATTTCTCCTCATGTTTAGTTACATATTGTACTATTTTGGTAACTTTGTCCATAATATCTTTAGGTAGCATTTTTCCTGATGTTTGCCATGAAATCTTCTTCATATAGTAATAACTCTATAATCAATTTAGCATACAACAAACAACTGTGCTTTCTCTATTAGTTTTCATAGTATCTTTTATCCATATCATCTCCCTTGAAGGCTTTTCTAAAAGAAAGGAAAAAATCTGTTACTTAATCAATTTTTATGCGTAGATGGCGGTTAGATAAGCAGTGGATTTTCAAGGTTATATTGTAAGATGATTAGGATGTGATCTGAATTTGCTAACTTATTATTACTTACTACTTATTATTTTAACCATTCAGGAAGATTTGAATTTAAGTGTGAACTTATACCCTGACGCCAGTAGCAATCTTACTTAATATGGTTATTCTCTATCACTATTTCCATTTATTCTATAAAAAAAAAATATTTCCAAACTACATCCTTTTTATGTTTCCCGATTTTCCATCAGTGAGATTGAAAATACATTCTGCAATAGATAATTTGGTTTTTTTTAATTAAAAACAAAATATAGAAAATGTGTTTTTTTTATATTAAATTATTAAAGTATCTATATTACACAGGAATTAACCGAATTACCACTACAAACATTATTTAATTAATTAATTTATATAATAATTATATTTATATAAATAAATGATTGTGATATACACATAAGGGTGTTCATATCACAGTTTAGTCATTTCTCACTTGCGCCACAGCTAGGGAATCGCACACTTATCATCTAAATTTCCAATATCGTATCTAGTTACACGACAGATAGACAAAATCTATTACGTGACTCTATGTTAATATTCTGCTTGCATCAGCAATCTGTATGTATACATAACATAGCTGTTGTAATGTGTAAAATACTAATAGCTCTAGCTGATTGTATTCGGTATTTCTATGTTATCAATTTATTTTGAAATATAAAATCATCAAAATTCTTCATTTCATCAAAAAATTGCTTTTAGATGTACAGGATGATTAAATTTAAATTGTATTTACATTAAAACATTTTTGAAATATTGTTTCGTTTTCATAAGTATGGAATTCTAATTTTCACAAGAATGATCTGGAATACATACCGTGTAATTTACATAGAATTGCAATCTGTCAGAATGCATAGAAATGATCACATCATCACTAGAATCATATAAATAAATAATAGTGATATAATAATGCTGTTGAAACAATGATATCAAATTTGTATATTTTTTGGCGAAAACCGAAAAAAAAAAATTGATTTACTTCACTTTGCAAAAACATTGCATTAGGACATTGTTACATGATAATTAAATAATATTGACAGAGAAGAAATTTACGCTAATTGTATCGGTTTTAGTGTGTGTTCACATTTCATTTGATCGTTTACAATTAGAATATAAAGCATGAAATAGAAATACTATGTGTTTACTTTGTACTCACATTAAATTTTCCTAATCCTGGTTGATTTACACAAGATAGTTGATATAAATCTTTTGAATTTGTTTCGAGATCCCAATGCTATTCAATTCCATTTTCATGTACGTACTTTAATGCCGTTGAAGCAATTGAAAGCCATGTCACATCACATGGATTTACTTGCAATAGCACATCAAAATAAACCTAATCAGCATTTACCTTTAAAATGGTACTGAAATATTCCAAACATAACTGATTGCATTTTCATTTCATGTAGTAATATTATGGATTTCAATATTTTTAAAAAGATGAACTTATAGATATTAATTTGAGTATAAAGTTCTGTATAATCTACATAATGGTTACTAAATTGGATAGTATAATAGTATAAATTCCGAAGCTTAGAATACAATGAAGCAATTAAATCCTACCATGCTTAATATTCATAACATATCCCTTGTTAATTACATATTATATTAGTAATAATATAGGGCTAATTATTCTCCATATCTATAAAATAGCATCTATGAGTGCACTATTTAACAAATTTAATCTAATCCAAATTAATTAATTAATTATCATTGTTTGGCCTTTTTTATAAAAATGTATATTGTTTTTTGCTTTTCACTTCAAAGGAATAAATTTGTTAACATTTGTAACAATTGGAAATCAAGCACTTTGGTTCCACTGTGTTTTTATGATAATCATTAGCTTGTTTTTATGTCTTGAAAATTAAATTTTTCTTCTGTGTTACCCTTACTGCTAACTGTTTTTGGCAATCCCGTTCCACCTCATCAAAGTTAATCATCATGATGGCATTTCATAGAATCTACAGATACTGATTACAATAATGTAATTAGCTAGGGTTGAAATGATACTAAATGTCGGTCTGACGTTGGTAAATCGCATAGGATGTTGCAGTGCATCAGATGTACCATGAAGAATCAGTACTATATGTCACATCAACTTACGTTAAGCTTGGTTCTCACTCGGATGTAACTGACGTACAACAAATGTAATTTGACCAATCACAAGCAATAGATCATTCTAACTATCACTTGTGATTGGTCAAATTATTTGCATTGCGTGGACATCCTTTACTTCCTAGTGGAAACCAAGCTTAAAGTCTATGACTTTAATTAAAGTAATTTTCATTGCAAATTGATTGTCTCACTGTGTATGCCAAACAGGTACATTTTGGTTCTTAAGGTCTGTCTACACTATCAAACTTTATGTAAAAAAACATGTGATTTGCCCATATATGGACATGATGGTTACTGTGTATGCCAAACCAGTACATTTTGGTCTACACTATCAAACTGTATATGACAAAAAAATGTGATGTGCCATGACATGATGATGTGACATGATGATGTCATACCACTACCATGTATGGGTATATCACTACCATATTTGGGCACATCACATTAGTTTGATAGTGTAGACAGAGCTTTACGTGTAAGCAATTTTAGCAATTTGACCACCAAAATTTTAAATCCAGATTAAATTATATCAAGTTAGCGATATCAGTTTATACGATGTGTCTCAGCTGTACAAAGATAGATTTGTATTCCCTGTAATAGGAATCACAGTTTGTTTATTTAAGGAAATTGATATCGTCTTTCTGATTGACCGCATCAATTATGATTTCAAATTGATATGGTCACTCTGAATTGACCACATCAATTATTCTCAATTTGTTAGTTAGCAAGATTGATCTTTTACTTAGTCACCCAGAATTCAAAACACAGACTGATGGATCAATAAGTACTACTACTTACAACTTATTTTGAAATGTATGTTGATTGTATCAATCCATGTAATTTAGTGTACCTATTACACACCCTGTGATCCAATCACACCCAACCCTTAAATTTTATTTTGTAGGGGTTTATTACGCCCATATCACTTTCTAAACATGAACCCACCCATAGTCTTAACTAATTAGCTAATTCTTAAACCAGTACCTTAAAATACTTTACATTCTTGATAAAGTAAGGCGCCACAAAAATAAATGTTTGATATCTGAGACATGTTATATTTTAATATTATAATATTACATTGTATAGCAATATATATTAAGAGCCCATAATGTTGGTAGCTAATTAATTATTTTCAATCTTTTATACACATTTCAATACATTACAATCAGTCAAAATTTAATTAAAAATCTTCTGATTAATAGTACTCTTGTAATCTTAATGGAACAAATATCCAGCTAGCCTACTGAGAAATTTCAATACTGGTGTTTTGTTTGTTTTTTATTAATGAGACCCTTACTATTAATATGTCTTCGTAAACAATAACATTTCCAATACACGTTTCCCATCAATACAAAAATGTAATTAATTTACCAGCTACTATAGTACTTGATAATCTTGGCCGAGCCACTATCAAAGGCAACTCCATGATGTAGTGTTTGTTTTTAATAGAGCAATGTATAGAGAAACCTTTATTTAGAACTTATGTGTCCCTTTAAATAGAACATTGTCAATGTATCTATGATATTAGAAAGTACTGAAATCAAATTTCTTCAGCTACAGTTCTGTTTGTTTTATCCAATTATTATCTCTTGTGTTTATCTTATGGAATCCTTATTGATCATCTTCTGATAACTCGTTGAAATTATCTTTATAAAATGCGGGGATGCAATTTCGGCGGAACTGACGCATTGGATCACACCTTATACCTCTGGATATCAATTATTGATGTCTTGTAAAAAAATTAAATGAGATGAACTTTTTATGTTTTAGATGAAACATGTTTAACTTGATCTGCACAATAATCCTTGATTCTGATTTTTAAAGCAATTGTCTTTAACCTGAATCGGTCTTTGCAGAGGTCTAAATTTTTTTAGGAGAACTCTTTTTAGTTGTTGAATAATTTCAATTACAAGCTTGTTCCTAATATCAACCTAGATAACTTTTTTCTGTTTGTCTTTCTCACTTGTTTAGTTGTATGATGATTGGATATAGTAACTGTTATCAAAACCATCGTAGCTACATTAGATAATTTTTGTTTATGGCATTAGGTTTTGATTAAAAACATACATTTTCTTTCTCATTTCTTAATCTTATGTTTCTTAATCACCCAGCCCTAGCGTTGCCACTCATTTATTTCCTCTCTCATTATCACCTGCTCTTTTTTTTCATTTGAAACCTATAACAATATACACACATCCAAATTATAAGTATTCTTATCTAGCGTTATTTTCTCCAATTACTAACAAAGATAAAATCAAGATTATATTTTACTTTAAAGACTGAATTTTACTTATTTTCCATTCAAGTAATATATACTACATCGTTTTTATTGACTTTATTAATTTTGGATTAATTTACATTATATAAGTTATCATCTAACATATTACAAATGAAACATTTTCCAACGTGAATCATTTTCTTTCACACCCGTTAATTCAAATTAAACGTGTCACTGTAATTCAATATTTGCTTTATTTACTAATACAAATTGTATAATGTAAATTGGATTTTGCACATATTTTTTTTTTCAGGAAAGATAACTGTTATTTTATAAATTTCAGCAACAGAGGTGTCAAAATAATATTTTACAGGCATAAAAATCTATAATAGAAAATAAATTTAATTATTTTAAGCCATTCTTGTTTCAATTGTTTTAAGATAATAACTACATTGGAGAAAAACTATAAAACTCTTATACACATTCTATAGAATTCTATCCAAACACATTTTTTTAAAGAATGTTTGCCAGTCTTATCCAGCATATAAATAGAAAGGATATCCATTGGCATATTATTTAGAATGATTGGATGGTATAGAAGAATTTGGTATAGAATGATAAGTTTAAATACTGCATTTTTATAAGCAAGACATACTAATTTATTCATATATAATTCAACTGGACAGTCAATAATGCTACCTGTTGTGAAAGGAATAGTTAGATAGATTAAACAAATTTGAAATGATGTACATGTCTTTGTCCAATTAAAGGTAATATTTGAAAATGGACTTGCATTACTGTACATCTGTGAGAACACTTATCTAAGGGCACTATATTTTGTGTAAATTATTTGAAATACAGTAAATCATTGAGGGCAGTGAATAATACAAATATATATTTGTAATTAATTTAAATAATAGTTAATTATATTGTCATTTGGATATTATTATCATAGTGGTGCAGGTTTAAACCCAGCTTGGGATAAAAACCCACCGCAAACATACAAAATGGTCAATGTCTACTATCACTACATTTTTGTTTATCGATAATAAGCCTACCCCAATTGGGCTTTTATCCGAGTCGGTCTGGTACTATTTCAAACAAATATATTTATTGAAACTTTCAATGCCTTTACTGAGGCTGAGAGTGGGTTTTAAATGGTTTAATACCAATGTTATATAAAGTCACATTTTATATATAAAAAATATAAATGTTTATTTCTTTTAATACCATTAAAATGCATATCAGAATGTTGTAATATGTTAATTTTTTGTTATTATTCAAAACCCAAATTTTTGTTTTAGTAGTACATCTTTTAAACAAGATATTTCTTCTTTTAAAAAAAAATAGTATTTCAGCTTCAACATGTTATTTTCAGTGATTTCGTCCTGAGTACCATATTCTTATTATAAAATGTATTGGGTCATAAACTCTTATTCGTCTCTGCATAATTATTTTAAGGTTTTAGTATGTATTTTATTCATTTATTCATTTGCTATTAATTATAAATACTTGTGTATGTATGAATTTTCACTTCTTTTAAACAAATTGTAATTGCTGTACTGTGGCATATCATTTGATAGAGTATGAATGAGTGAGTACGAAAGAGTGAGTGTAAACAATTTAATACCACCCAGGATAATAAAATGTATATAATGTATAAATAACTGTTGATAAAATTAGTTGACTAGAAAGTATAGACATAGTAAAATTCTTTGTATTTAGATGATATAAATTCACTATAAAAGTGAATATTCTTTTTTGTATAATTCTCTGTTTGTATAAATATGTACAATTTACGTTGTACACGTAAGTTAATGTGGTTTTTGGAATTGCAAACAATATAGGTCGTTTCCACTGTAAATACGTTTGTATAAAAGACAAAAATACAAACAAAATATGAGCCGTGAGGCAGTTTAAAAGGTTATTAAAATTGTTTGTTTACCTTTAATATTGGATTTGTTGTTTGTATATTTTTTTTACATTTTTATATGCCAATATACGGTATTTAGGCCATAATTATTGAATTGTGAAAAGTCAGTATTTTGGTCCTATGACTATATTTTTGATTTTCTCGAAAAATGACCAAATTTCTACCTGTTTATATTTCCACATAAAGTGGTCCCATGACACTATAAGATGATGATATGATATACGTGCACATATAGCAATATTAGTGCATATTAATTGGATTTCAAAAAGGTCGAAATTTGGGTGATTTTGCAAAAAATCCCTGTACTATAGTACAGGAATTTTCTCGAAAAATTACCAAATTTCGACCTTTATATTTTTCGACATAAAGTGGTCCCATGACACTATATGATGATGATATGGTATTATACGTGCACAATATAGCAATATTAGTGCATATTAATTGGATTTCAAAAAGGTCGAAATTTAGGTGATTTTGTAAAAAATCCCTGTAGTATATTATAGTACAGGAATTTTCTCGAAAAATTACCAAATTTCGACCTTTATATTTTTCGACATAAAGTGGTCCCATGACACTATAAGATGATGATATGGTACTATACGTGCACATATAGCAATATTAGTGCATATTAATAGGATTTCAAAGAGGTCGAAATTTAGGTGATTTTGCGAAAAATCCCTGTACTATAGCACAGGGATTTTCTCGAAAAATTACCAAATTTCGACCTTTTTATTTTTCGACATAAAGTGGTCCCATGACACTATAAGATGATGATATGGTAATATAGGTGCACATATAGCAATATTAGTGTATATTAATAGGATTTCAAAGAGGTCGAAATTTAGGTGATTTTCCGAAAAATCCCTGTACTATAGCACAGGGATTTTCTCGAAAAATTACCAAATTTCGACCTTTTTATTTTTCGACATAAAGTGGTCCCATGACACTATAAGATGATGATATGGTAATATAGGTGCACATATAGCAATATTAGTGTATATTAATAGGATTTCAAAGAGGTCGAAATTTAGGTGATTTTCCGAAAAATCCCTGTACTATAACACAGGGATTTTCTCGAAAAATTACCAAATTTCGACCTTTTTATTTTTCGACATAAAGTGGTCCCATGACACTATAAGATGATGATATGGTACTATAGGTGCACATATAGCAATATTAGTGCATATTAATAGGATTTCAAAGAGGTCGAAATTTAGGTGATTTTGCGAAAAATCCCTGTACTATAGCACAGGGATTTTCTCGAAAAATTACCAAATTTCGACCGTTTTATTTTTCGACATAAAGTGGTCCCATGACACTATAAGATGATGATATGGTACTATACGTGCACATATAGCAATATTAGTGCATATTAATAGTATTTCAAAGAGGTCGAAATTTAGGTGATTTTCCGAAAAATCCCTGTACTATAGCACAGGGATTTTCTCGAAAAATTACCAAATTTCGACCTTTTTATTTTTCGACATAAAGTGGTCCCATGACACTATAAGATGATGATATGGTAATATAGGTGCACATATAGCAATATTAGTGTATATTAATAGGATTTCAAAGAGGTCGAAATTTAGGTGATTTTCCGAAAAATCCCTGTACTTATAGCACAGGGAATTTCGACCTTTTTATTTTTCGACATAAAGTGGTCCCATGACACTATAAGATGATGTTATGGTACTATACGTGCACATATATCAATATTAGTGCATATTAATTGGATTTCAAAATCATATAGCAATACTGGCATATATAATAGTAAATAGGAGTATATTTACTTGTGAAATTTGATGAAACCTATTACCTATGGCTCAAGTTTTTTTACAATTTGCAAATTTCAGAAATGTAGTTTATGAATCATACCCAAAAATGCATTATTTAGGAATGGGGTGGCCAGACAAGTTTTTACGAAATTACTAAAAATGTTGACTTTAAGAAAAACAATAAATAAACCCACTCGAAACCATAAATGATAGAGGATGTCATCGGTTATAATAAATTAAAAGTAAATGAAGTAAAATCGATGACGGTAACATTTAAATCTTTGTAAAAATTTAGATTATTCTAGCTATTAACCCTGAAAATACCAGCTGGCGCTCCATAAATGTCGCTACCTGCTTGTTGCCCACCACTTGTAGGCGATATTTATGGCAATAATGTTAACAGTTATTCTAGTAAGCATTGTATTTAACAGAAATTGGGGCTCGTTGATATACAACTTCCACGATTCGGTAGTACAAAATAACACAGCCGTTTCCCACACGTTACTATATCTAGAGACAATATTGTAGAGATAATTTGGTTAATTAATGGCTTTTACCGATAGGTTCACCGCATACAGTCGTTTACATGCCGTGATGTTAACGGAGTTCGACGTCTTGCACGATCAATTAAATGGTTAATTTTAGGTATTAGGAGGGCTTATATCTGAATACGAAATATATATATATATAAAGTTTTTATTTTCACTTGTGACCCGCTGCCATTCGGAATTCCTCAGTATCGCCCAATCACAGGCATATACATATTGTGCACGTCAGCTTCTGTAATTGCGTGTACCTTTTTGTTGATTTTCTTACAATTATGAATTATAGTTATTGGTAAGTCACGACCAAGTAATATATCTTAATACGCTCTCAACTTTACAGTGCGAGTTATCAGTATTTTAAGTAGAATCGTTTTGAATTCGTGTCATTCATTGAAATTGATTCCGTAATTAATGCTCGGCTTTTCAAGAGGCGCAGGCTTTTAATCGATTATAAGCCAATCAAGATACGCCTCTCTTTTCATTAAAATGACGCGCATGATTTTTGTCCAATCGCATTCTCTGTTACCTCGGTATTGTTTGTTAATGGTATGAGCCAATTTCAGCAACCAACTTATTATTAATATTACAATTGCAGTCTATTCGCACCTCCTCAAAAACTGACAACGTTTAGACGGTTGAAATGAAAACGCTATGGAAACTTAGGAATTAATTCCACAGATGGAAGTTTACATGGATACAAATTAAATGTCACGATTCGGATGTATTCGATTTTAATTTTCTAAGCTTCGTGTATGCACTTTCTTCTTAATGAAATTACTTGATTGTGGAATAAAATGAACTTTGTAATTACATAGGCTGTTATTTGAACTTGGGTATGTCATTTTGTGAATCATACGAGAAGTTATCATTATTTATATTGGATCGACGACAACGTTAATTTGTATAATGTGGCTATTAAGGACATTTTGCCTGATAGTAATCGGGAATAAAGGTAAGATACTGAAATTGTAATTTAACTTACTTTTATGAGTAAATGTTTCCCAACCTGGCGGGAATACTGAACCTAATCTGGGCACTACACCATGCATATTTTCGTACGTTTCTAACATTAATTCCTATTTCATTTGCCGTCTTAGACTTTCTCATACTAAAGCGCTATAATATTTTATTTTTCTTTTATTACTAAAAATGTATTCATTCATTTCATAATATTCATAACTTAACATTTACAGTACATCTCCTTAAATGTTAAGTTCTTAACACTAAAGCGCTATAATATAGTACATGGTATTTTGTACTTCTGAAATCTTTTACACATCATTTATTCAATCAATCAATCCTGCTTCAAGAAAACAAGGGGTCTCTTCTCCTCACACCCTGTGTAACATAATCAACTGTAAGGTTTAAGGAGTGAATCAAAATGTGTTCACACAGTTCACTCTCGACTATACATGATTGTATAATAAAGATTTCTTTTTGTAACAACCAAACAAATTATAAGCGAACTTACAGAACGTTTCGAAAGAAAGACATCTTTCTTATACCTAATGTAAAACCAGATGATAATCTTTCCAACAATATACCTGATTGATTTTGATTTTCTTTAAATGTATTATTCATTGTTCTTACGTTTACATTCAAAAGTGTATCAAAATCACATTTATTTATATATATTTCCTAGGACGTCATTTTGTAGTTAGTAATGTTAATATTAATATTGATAAATCAGATGTTTTTCTTTAATTTTACCGAACTTATATAACTCAAAACATTAGTTCTAGGCCGGTAGTAGAAACAATTTTTTAATGTTGGCGCAGAGCCCATTGTTTCTCTGGTCTCAATCTAACCCTTAGCTCGTTGGACACGTTAGCCTAGTGACGTAGAAGGTGTGGGTTCGATTCCAAGTTAGGAACACCTTAGAAGTGGAATCAGTCTTTTTAGTATTATTACATCAAAATTGGGAAAAACGTACTGTTCAATTCATCAATTAACTTCCTGATGAACCACATTAGTTTTTAATTATTTTGTTATTATCACATTCTTTCCAAAATATAATTATCTGTATAAAAACAATTCAAGACAGATCGACCGTATCAGATGTAAAATAACTCCATCCAGGTCATCAAAATAAAATTTATTTGCGTTCTCACATCGTATTATTTATACGTAAAGTACCTCCGTCAGCTTACGTAACTCTTACCCAACCCTACGTTATCTTAACGTAATAATACTAATAATATAATATAACCCCACCTAACGTTCTATAATAATTGTTTTGTTTAGGTTTCACCTCGATATGTCCTTGATCGTTTATTAAAACAAGCTATGGGGCTTTTAACCAATCACAGTATAAATTTATATCCGCTCTTTATCCTTATAGCAGTGCTAAGTCATTTATTCGATTATTTACGGTAATTGTTTTATTCTTTTGATTTTATATCGAAAGATTAAAACATAGTGGATAACACTAGTATCGATACAAAGCTGTGTCCTATATAACTAATAATACAATTGTTTATGGATCCGATAAAATAAACTTTCGCAATGATGTTGAAAGCTTCATCTCTTTAGATTAAGCGTCCTTGTTCAGGAGATTTCACAATGTCAATATTGGTAAATAAATTGTCATTTACACAATATGTTGTCACAAGTAGCAATCTAACGAGCACCCACGCGTCAGTGATATACACGATGGTAAGCATAAGACAACATAGCACATACAACAATATTGTTTTCGTCATAGGGTGGTGGAAAATTGAATAATGTAACCATGACAGTCTATCTATATTAAAATAATCTACTTTGACAGCATTGTCTGAAAATAATACCAAAACTCAGTATCGTGGCTATGATACAAACACAGTAGGGCTAACAACCATATAAAGCTTGATTCTCACTAGGACGCAACACAAGGACGTAGGCGCAACGTAAGTGAGTTGACCAATCATAAGCGATGGATTATTCGAACTGTCGCGTGTCATTGGTCAACACGCTTGCGTGGCGTTTACGTCCTTGCGTTGCGTCTCTAGTGAACCAAGCTTTAGTGAGTTGACCAATCATAAGCGATGGATTATTCGAACTGTCGCTTGTCATTGGTCAACACGCTTGCGTTGCGTTTACGTCCTTGCGTTGCGTCGTCCTAGTGGGAACCAAGATTAAGGAGTGTTATAGGCACCGCACTCTAAAGTAACTCTGGTATCCATTCTATATTCGATATATTAATTCATTATCGAATGCTCTGTAGTCTGCCTATCACACATAATCTGTTGGAATTGATTGAGAATAGAGAGACAATAGATTGCTAGATTGACTGTAATTTTCCAATTACAGCGACGCGTCCTTAGTTTAGTCTTAATTTTTGGAGGCTAAATAATTACAATGTAAGTTAAGTGCCATTATGGCCACTTCAATTAACACTAAACGTCATTCTACTTACTGCAAACGTTAAAGATCTACTCGCTCAATAAATTAAAACATACAGATAAAATCTATTGAAGTGTTCAAGTTAATAATTTAAGAACAAAACCACAAACAAATTATAAGTTTAGGTTTTTCAGCCTGGATCAGGTAGGCATATATCTATTCAATCTCGACCAGAAGATTTTTAAAGAGTGCGATTTCCGCACCTAGATGTCCATATTTCCTAAACTTTTCTCACCTCAGCCCCAGCCACGGTGGAGCTGAGGCTTATATTTATCAATTTTATCCCAACTCGAATACTTTTAAAAAGGTAGAATTTTGTATTAAATCTTACCACATTCTTCTTCCTCTTCTTTCCCTTTTCTTTCTTTTTTCTTTGCCTCTTTCCCTCTCCCCCCCCCCCCTCTTTCTTCCCCTCTTTTTCACCTTTTCCCTCCCTTTTCCCCTCTTTTTTTCCTCCTTTTTCTCCATCTCCTCTTTTTCTCCCTCTTTTTTCTCCTTCTTTTCTCCTTTTTCCTCCTTTTTAATCCTTCTTTTCTCCTTTCTTTCCATCTTTCTTTCCTCCTCTCATTTTCCCCTCTTTCTCTCTTTTCCCTCTTTTATCCCTCTTCCCTTTCCTCTCCTTTTCCCTCTATTTCCGCTCCCGCCACCTTTTCCTCTTCTTTCCCCTTCTTTCCCTTTTTCCTCTTTTTTTCTTCTTTATTTCTCTTCTTTCCTCTTTTTTTTTCTCTTTCCCCTTTTCCTTTCTTTTTTCACTCTTTTTTCCTCTTCTGTCCTCTTCTTTTCTCTTTATTCCTATTCATTCTTCTACATTCTTCTTTTTCCTATGTTTTTCTTCTTTCTCCTTCTTTATTCTTTTAGATTCTTTTTTTTATAGTCTTTTTTTTAATTCTTTTTTCTATGGTTTTCTGTTTTTTTCTATTCCATTTTGCTTCTTTTCCCCTCTTTTTCCCTCTGTTTCCCTTCAATTTCCCCCTTTTTCCTCTTCTTTTCTCTTTTTTATTCTTTTTTCTATGGTTTTCTGTTTTTTTTCTATTCCATTTTGCTTATTTTCTCCTCTTTTTCCATCTATTTCCCTTCTATTTTCCCCTTTTTCCTCTTCTTTCCTCTTTTTTCCTCTTTTTTCTTCTTCATTCCTTTTCTTTCCTCTTATCTTCTCTCCTCTTTCCCCTCTTTTTTTCCTCTTCTGTCCTTTCTTTTAGATGTTTTAATATTTAAAAAAAATTCTTTTTCCCTTCTTTTTTTCTTCTTATTCTTATATTGTTCTGCTTGCTCACATTTTGTTTCATGTTCTACAATATATAGTACGGTAGCTCAACTGTATCATCAGGATTAGTTACTCATGCAAGCCCAGTGGCTTAAGCGAGATTCATTGTATAAACTTCAAAATGAATGATTACTTTTTGAGGTTGCATGTCTTTTAACGAATTTCACGTACGATAAACTGTCCACGGGTTGATCATCCAGCATGACGTCAGACGTCATGGAAAATACAATACAGATTGATGGGGTGCTTAACGCAAGTGTAGAGACAGACCGATGGCATGCTACTGTGTTTATATCGATATTATTTTGTGTTTAAAAAAAGATCATAAAACAAATGCAGGATTTATTCATTCTTGATTGCTATAGATTGTTGCAAATCAAATTTCGGAATCATGAATGAGTGGCATCCTGTCGGTAGTCCTCGTACGAGTGTTTCCAGAATATTAACAGGCGGTTGGCCACTTGAGTCCACCAGTAGACAAATTCAGCCTTAATTAAAAGTAATTTCTGATTTACTCTACAAAAAAAATCACAAACAAAAAGCACCGTACGAGAAGACATTCATGTTAAAGTTGATGTCACCTTTTACACCTTTTACAATGCACAACCAATCACATAAATGAATCGCGTTGCATGTCGAGAGAACTACTTTGAGAAATCTAGTGTATGTAAATAGCAAAACGCCATTAACACGATTCGATATTGATTTATGTATTATGTGGTACGATACTTTATACCGTCTCATGCGATGCCCGCTCGCCATACCTATTGTATGCCAATATAACGAATTACGTTTCAACATCGGCTGATCACCTAGACGTTGTGATCGGGTGGTAACTGTTATTTTAGTTTAATGCTGTTTGTAGAGAGTCTATGTTTCATTATTATTTCATTTTGGCTATTAAATGAATCAGCAAATTAAATAGATAAAATTCTATGATAATATTTTGTCGGAACGACCTCGTGGTTTTCGGAAAAAATTGAAATTGCCGTTTAGGCCTATCACTGTAAAATAATCTGAAGTGTATGTGTTTGTCTTTTATGCTGAACGATGCCCTTTAATGGAACGACAAACTAAACATTATTAAATGTCTCGCCGATACTATACAAAATATCAAACAATCTAATAGGAATGCAACGTTATGTGCCATTCTAAGACGTTTTACTCGCATTAATATATGTCTGTATTTTGTTTATAGATCCTGTCCTGCAAAGAGTAAATATTGTAAAAATGTACAAATCAAAAGGTTTTATTCTTGGTGTTCCTTAAACACGGATAACCCATAGTTATAGAATCATTTATATTTTTCGTTATACAGTATCTTATATTTTCCAAATTTGTAATAAATTAGTATTGCTAAATTTTCAACTAGCTCAATTCCATCAAATGATTTCCCACTAAGCTCAATTTCAAATCAATGTAATAGGACTATATAATATAATTGACTATTTGAAATTGGCTGCGTAAAACGTTCTAAAACATTTTTTCAAGATAACTGCCGATTTAAGATGTTTTATGTCGTAATATCTCTAAGGTTCGTGACATTGGACGTACAAATACCAATATAAACTTCCAACAGTCGCTTCATCTGTTTCACATAGACTTCTGCAATTACCTATCATTGAATGAATCTGTAATCAAATTCGCTTCTCGAAAACTTTTGTATATGCATTTTCATTTACATATGTTCTATCACGTGACAAGTTAATGTTACGCGCCAAATTGACAACTGGGAGTTAGCAATGTTTTTTATTTTCTTAATGTACGATGAAGCTGTGGTACATTACTTGTACTCACGTGGGACCACAAAGGAAATAGTTTCGCCAAGAAAACTCTGTTTCGAAATGCCTGGTATAGGCCTAGACCTATATTATACATTGTATTTGTTTGTCACAACTAGACATTATGCCTACGCGTTGCTCAAAACATGCATGTGTCTTAGGAGGTATAAAGTAAGTGAACTTTAGATCTGAAGACGAATGCAGAACTACAGGCCAAAAAAGAATTTAATTTTTCATTTAAATCAATCTACATTATTTCATATCATGGCTAGTATAGAACAAATTGCAAAACTGTCTCCATAACAGCAGTTTTCATAAATTGGTAAATGTAATAATCGACCTATTCTGCTGTCAAAGTTTGAGCAAAAAATAACTTTGTTTCTGGAAATGTGTAGACTTTTTTTGTACAGTATCAAAGCCACCTGCTAACAATCTGTTGAAATAAGCTCGTTTGTCAGGCACTTTAGTCGATAGAGTCTCTGGCATCTAATTGTCGATTACAGTCGTAGTGTTAAGTGTTTTCTTAGAGAAAAAAAAACAAACGAAAAAAAAAAATCATGGATGTATTTTGTATGAAGTAATTTTGTTTGTAGTTTTGTTTGAATGCAAGCTACTACATTACTTTTACAATATTATAGAATAACTTATTTGTAGCAAATGGCAGTGTATATCTAAGTAGGTCTACTGCCTATTCTCTATCCACGTGATATCATAGATCTGTGCACAATTCAACACTCGAATTTATATGTCAATAAGAGATTACGTATTCGCAATTGGATTACTATTTATACGACCGCCGGCTCTTAACGTGTCGTTAACACAAAAGCCTTGGGGGAAATTAAACAACTTGTATGACGGAAAATATTACGGTATAGATTCTTATCACTTCTACATTAAATTCCCATATTATTGTGCATGTATTGTGGAGATAAACGCGCCGGCGGCTCAATGTGGACAGACACGATGTGACGATTTGCCATAAGAACATGTCCACACCTGTACAATTCAACCAACAGTTGTCTTCAGATATTGCAAGATCCATAATTTGTAAAGTTACAGGGACAAAGACGGATTTCATTTGCTGCAGGATATTTCTTAACGTCCTACCTTCAACACAAACACTGAAATCACAGGGGTCATGGAAAGTAGTATTTATATTTCCTATAGCAGTATTTTTATATTTGTATACCTTTTTGTGTTTGTATTGACTGCGTTTGTCCGTTTATATAATGATAGCTTTATACTTCTATATGTATTGTTCAACTTTAATTTGTTAATTCAGGTTAGGGTTTGCAATAAAACATTAAAAAAAGGAGAATCTTTCTGTTTTCCCAAGAAAGAATATAATAATTTTTAAAGAAATTTGCTGAAATTAATATTATGTTAGTTTATAGTTCAATGGACTTTGATGAACTTATTAAACTTATTTTATCACTAATCTATAATATTCATCTGTATTCTATAAAATATGTAAGTGATAGTATAGTCCCTTAGTTAAACACCCAATGTACCAATGAGGGTATCTTAGCCAAAGATTTTTCTTTAACGCATAATTTTAAAATTTTAAGTGAAATTTTTATTTTTGGATCCGATCTTCTTTCGAATTGTGAAAATGCTTTTTGTTGTATTGTTTTATTATGTACAACAATTTAAAATATTTGATTGATGAAGCTTGTGAGGCGCCTCTGTGTAATATATTGAATAAAAAAAAATTACCATTATAACTTTTAAAATAATCACATTTTTGTTGTAATATAGGCCCTACCAGTCTAAACTAGTCTATACCAGTCTATGAATCGTATTACCATTAACGTGTGCTTATCAACGTCTAGACTACCAAATTACATTTATTTTAATGTACGTTTATGAATTATATTACTATTGTTTCAAGCAAGGTTTTATCTTCGGATTACAATTAAATTAACAAAGACAATCCCATACATATTCATAAAGTACATGACGGATGTATATTTCTTATATCTTTCATAATTCTCCTTCTCCTTCTCCTTCTCCTTCTCCTTCTCCTTCTCATTCTCCTTCTCCTTCTCCTTCTCCTTCTCCTTCTCCTTCTCCTTCTCCTTCTCCTTCTCCTTCCTCCATAGATTCCTGGTCTAGGGCATTATACTGTCATGACCGTTATCCCTCAGTGATAGTTCATTAACAACGAACTTCTCAATTAATATATACATTACTTTACTGTTAAATTGCAGTTCGTTAAAAAGTAATCTATATACCATTATTGTATAGCATATTCACACGCATTTATGATCCAATATCACTAAAATGGCAATTATGCAATCTTATCGGTAGAAGTTTAACGTAGCTTCTGTTGCCGCTGCACCACGCCGCCTTTACATTAGGGAAAGGGATCGCATTTTAAAGCCCATTTTCCTGCATGATAATTCACTAGAGTGAGCACGAAATGATTCTGTACGTGTGCTTCGTGTTGTCAAGACCTTTGGTATACACAAATGTGGACTAGCTCAACAAATGGGATTTATGTGGAATAGATTATGTATGAAAAGATTAAATAAATAAATTACGTAAGATGCATTATTCATTCATTGAGAAATTAAGTGTTGGTTTTTGTTTTTTTTAAATCTTTTAAATTTGTTATGGAAATGGAAGCGGATTCAATGGAATCAACGCACATACTGGCGCACCACTTTTCTTCGGTCTAACACCTAAAACAGAATATATATAACTAACTAATACATTAAATTGTCAAATAAATCGTAGACAATTAGTATTTTTTTATATTTGCCTAGCCTATGTAGGACCATCAATGTTGGAATCAATTTCTTTTTTCTATATATCTGATACCAACACTACATGGTCTATATAAGGTAGATGTATAGTAGTTGACGCGTACATTCAAACTGGATTTGTTTTACTGATCTTGCTAAATGATAAGTGAAATTGATATTGTACATTTATATTGTACTGTAGACATATTATATTGGAAATTATTAATTGTAATTTACAAATTCACATAAAAGGACATACATAGCAGCACAAGGTTGAATTGTATGTTGCACCATTGGTTAAATATTTCTCCATGGTTGAACCATGGACCTATAAATTAGAAAACATGATGGATCAAAGAGCCATACTATGTTGTGAGTCCAGTCTAATTTATAGGTCCATGGTTGAACTGTAGTGGAATGGACTAACAAGATATACTGTAGTTACAAACATAATCAAATTTTAAAAAACGGTATTATAAAAAAGAGCAGTAAAACAAGAATGGACAGAAAAAATGTACCCTTGTAATATCTATTGATAATAATAATAATATCAAAACACCTGTACGCACATGTCCAATATGAAAAAGAAGTGATTAGATACAATAAGAACCTAATAAATGACAGAAAAAAATATTTTAATGGTAAAATCGATTGTATTCTAGACCTGGACACGGAAATTAACTAACTATTAGAGGAAACAAAAATATACTGTCAGTTTTGTTTCACTATATTATATACGCAATGTTATTTTAACGTAAAGTTAAACAGAGAGAAATGCTTACCATACAGTACGTACATTAACTACTCATACGTTGGTAATTGATCATGACAATACTTCAATCTTAAAAACTATGTCACTCCGAATTAAAGAGTGTAAAGTGCTGTCTACACTATCAAACTTTGTGTGACAAAAAAATGTGATGTACCCATATATGGACACAATGATGTCACATCACTACCATATTTGGTCATATCACTACCATATTTGGTCTCATGACACTTGTCAAGCTTGTTTGATAGTGTAGACAGAGCTTAATAGCAGTTGTGATGAATGTCACATTATTGAGACTTTGATTAAAGAAAGAAAAGCTTAATGTAAATACAGAATATTTGAAGTAACATGAAAAATAGCGCACCTAATACTAATAGAGCATCGAAGAGAACATCGAATAAAGAACCGAGTGATGCACTAATAAAGCACCGGAAATCTCAGAGCGTATCTATAGTAATTGAGCGTGTGGAACAGCGAGTACTAGAACCAAAATAGCACCGAGAAGATCAAAGATTCGAGCACCGAAAACATCACCGAGAACAAGTAGACCTCCAAAAAGTTCACGCACAAACAATTTAAATTTTTTACATAGAACATAGTTATAAACGTTCAACAAATCGAAAAAGAATATTTTGGTATTCAGATACTTGGATTTGCTGCTGCCTTTAGTATAGACTATATTTTATCATGATAATTATTAGAAAATGTGTGCTACTACGTCGGAATTTTGTTTAAATTAAATTCCAATTTTCTCTTTATTGAGTCACGATTTGCGGCAAAAGAGTGACAGTGCATATTTAACGTTGGAACATAATTTCAGACAATTTAACATAAGATATATACTTGGGTGCATTCCCGCCAATATCACGGAGTGTTTTATTCACTACTGTAGTAGCGTCGTGAAACTAAGCACCCTTACTATACGTAAAAGAAAGCAAAGGTAATCACATAAACAACATTTGATACCGTGGTTCAATAACAGACGTTGTGTAGATTATCTAACCATAAAACATTAATTAGGTTGCCAATAAAAATGGAAGATATCAAATTGTGAATTACGTTTGCATGTACACGATAGTTACATTTTGGCAAAGTATGCGCTTAATGCGAACGCGTATTAGCAACACAGTTAAGGCCCATTTACACTAGGACGATAACGATCGACGATAAATAGACAAAGGTGCATTTTTCATACATAAAACAAAAGAAATATAAAAACCAACCAAAAAGAATAACCATCTATGCTTCCTTTGATGAAAATGATATTTTCACACGTCCATTCAAATGACGTCATGATTAGTAAGAGCAATAATACCGTGACAATACAACGATTTTATTGTTTTTATTTATCATTACGTCATTTGGAATTTTAAAAATATTATTTTTATAAAAGACAGCATAAATGATTATCCTATAGTTCTAGAACGAAAACCTTTCTAATTTCTTTTATTTTATGTAAAAAAATGCATGCTTAAATAATTATCGTCGATCGTTATCGTTCTAGTGTAAATGGGCCTTTAAGCTCTATCTACACTATCAAACTAGTTTGACAAAAACAAGTGTGATGTGCCCAAATATGGTAGTGTTATGCTTAAATATGGTAGTGATATGACACCATCATGTCCATATATGGGCACATCACATTTTTGTCACATAAAGTTTGATAGTGTAGACATAGCTTAAAAGGCGAGCGTCAAACAAAACTCTTCATCAAGTATACGTACTGTTTGTACAGCTCCTTAGAAATGGGAAGTTTTGAATTGTTGTCTATTATTAACACAATCCATGTGGTAAAGATCAGAAAACGAAGTTATAATGAAATGTATATGTATTTGCCTTTGCATTTATAATATGAATATTCATACACGTCATAGTATGTTATGTAGAGCTCTGTAATGTGTGGTAAATAATTATTATTAATTAAATAACATTTCTTTATCTACTAAATATAAACAGGTTCGCAAGAATTAATTAGAATCAAAGATCTAATTTAACCGTAATGTTATTAGAAGTTATTTATTAATCACTTACATACCTGTGACTATTCTGGTAATTACGTCATAATTGCTGATATTGCTTGCAAATTTGTAACTACTGAAACTGAATTATTCATAGAAGTTTTAGATTAATAGAAAAAAAACCCAAAAAAACTTTTAAACCACGTGACGGATTAAATAATGACCTACTTTCAATCTCCATTAATACCTTTTGTTATCAATATGTCGTTAGCCTCTCATAAAGTCCCGCTTTACTATGAGCTTACACATTACAAACTTGTATTGTTTAATCTACGTCTAACATAATTGTATCATGTTGACAAAATTAACGAGTGTCCCAAACGGCGCCCCGTACGCTGGCCACATTCTGAATTATCAGTTCTCCTGAGTATTCCACAAGTTATCAAAGCATTTATGTACACAAGTGACATATGGCGTGAACGGTAATTGCGTTGGAAACGCTAATATCGTTGGAAACGGTAATTGCTTTGGAAACGGTAATTGTGTTGGAAACGCTAATTGCGTTGGAAACGCTAATTGCGTTGCGTTAAAAACTCGTAATTTAATATTGATCAATCCAAAGATATACAGCTGAATTATAGGTAATTCCGTTTATTATAAAATTCTTTGAATGCTCACATGAATATCTACCGGATACTAATGTCATTAAAACAAAAATTACCGTCCGAAGAGGCAATTATAATCTTAATTCAGAAGTGTGTTTTTTATCGTTTAATTTCAAATATGGTAGGAATCATTTTAATAAATATTGAGAATTATGAAACAAGTATCTACTTACCGTAAGTACGAAAGTTACCAAGTAATTCAAAAGTTCAATTTAAGAATAATTATCAAGACATTTCTACAGATCATGTCGGAGGGTGAAACTAATCCTGTATTGCGTCACAAGATTAACGTAATCCAGCATATTCACGGTTTGTAAAACTTTGAAGTCGTGATGAATTAAAATTACACTTTTTTACATGTAGGCCTATAGATCTGTTCGAAGAGTGACAATGTGTTTTTGTTATATATTTAATGTCAATCATTTTTCCCCATATTTATTTATAAAGGGTATATGCTTATTAGAATATTACAATAATTTATGTGTGTTTCTATATGCGTGTATAATGTTTCGTAAATTATAGATATTGGACATAATCTAGGTCTAGGCCCTACTCATGTAATGTTTATCGGTACGGACGCTAGAAGGTGAATACATCATGTGACACCCAGCTTCCTAATTATGTAAGGATGTCGAGTTTAAACAATTCATTTTGTAGGCTTATTTAATACTCATTGATTACAAATCAGACTATCTGCATTATGTATCTTATGTTAGCGTAACAGCAACAACAGCATGTATACAATTAGCTTTGAATTGACCAGAACACGCATTTAAACCACGCGCGCGCCACGACACTGATATTTCAGAATGTGTTTATGATACGGTACGTGCACTGTTTAAATAATGTTTACGATTGACCAGCACCTGTTTATGCGTCAACACGAAGTTAGCCTTTAAGAGCCATGGATGTTTTCGAATGAGCACGTTCATACCCATGAGCAATTTAGCAATCTGCAAATCACAAGTTATTCTTGCATTTTTTTTACTTTTATGGTTAAAATTTATTTTAGAATTTAGCACTTCAAAAGAAGTGGACTGTCCGGCCTATTATTGAAAAAATGTTTTAGTAGGTGTACGTGTTTATGAGTTGAGTACAGTATTACTGCTTGGCTGTGTCATATTATAAGATGACGAGGCGTTACAGCTTATACTTTACGATTGGTTGGGGGTCGTCTCATAAGCACTACACTGATTATTAGTTATCCGCTTGGTATACCAAGCGGATAACTCCTTGTAATTGTATGAGATCAATATTTTTTTTCTGTATTATTCTTCTTTCCTTCCTTCCTTTTTGTGAGTCGTGTTCCTCTAAAATGTGTAAACATAACATTTCATAACTTTGACAACATATGGGCATTTACGTGAAGTTGTGCACCTCCTATTTTTGAATGACGTCATAGTTGCGCAACGTGACTTATGCGCAATTTTATGAATTTCAATGATTGATCATAGATTAAAAACCAAAAGTCATTTAGTATTGACACTTTGACAAAATTTAAGTCATATCAGGGGCAAACTTTCTACGGATTAAAAATGGCATGTTTGACAAGAAGTTACGCGCGCACGCGCATTTAAAATTTCAAAATGCGCAAAATTAATTTCTAATCAACTTTTTACGCGTTTCTTGTCATTTTGAGCATGTCAAAAATTCCCACGGGCGCGCAATTTTTTAAGCGCGCGGTGCGCACATAGCGTTAAAAACATATTTTTTTCTCTTGAATTATATTTTTCAAGCCTTTCCCAGTGATTTTGAAAACAATTTAGACCTTTTCCAGTTTAAATAACGCCATACGAACACGTTGAATTAGACAATTCGTGCGCGTTTTTTATGAAAAAGCTTAAAAAATCGTCAAAATTATGTCTTTTTTTAAACAGTCATAGTTTCTAAAGTAAACCGTTAACCGTTTATTTTTATTACAAAATCTAGAAGTTGATGAGTTGTAGATATCGGATCATGCATCAATAAGGCTAAAAAAACATTGTGACGTCATCGTATGGCCACACGAATGTAAAATATAGGATTTTTGTCTCTTTCGTTATTGCTCATCACATTCAATGGAGCGCATCGCGCTTATCTGTATTCCTTTTTCTCCTACATTTATATATTGTGTAGGTCAATCAACTTTCTTTAGCATGAGATAAAAATATTTTAATTTTTATGACGTCATCATGCCTAAAAATTTTAATTACGTGGGTCATTAATTTCATCTTTACAGTAAATTTTAATCTGTAATAGCTCGTAAGAATAAAATGTGATAATCACGATTAAAACGTTTTCTGGAAGCTATTGGATTGTAGATACGAATTCATGTAAACATTTTGTCAATCGGATGTTGTGACGTCATCATATGGCCAGTTGAATAAAAAAAGTCGTATTTTCATATTTTGCGTAATAGTTCATCACATTTAAAAAGGTGCGCATCTATATTTTACGTATTCAAATTTCTTCTACACGTTAATATGTTGTTCCTGAGATAATTTCCTTCTGAAATTGCTATCTAAGTGTTTCATTTTGATACCGTCGCCATGTTAAAAATTGGAATAAATGGCGGGTCCCGTAATTTCACCTATTCTACACTGTATGTAATATGTATACAGCTTATACTGTTTGCATGTATATACTATATGACACAAAATTCAGCACTAACAGCATGTCATATTCTTCAGTTCTTGTCATAATGCCATAATCTTTATCTGTGTGCAATATTCCAACGTATGACGTGCACGTGGCGTTTGTCGTGGTGCGGATAACTAACTCGTCAAAGTGACGAGTTTCATGTCTAGTATAAATTGGGTCAATCAATCACCTCAATTGATTAGGCCAATGATAACGCAATATTATCATTGTCGGTGACTTTATAAAGAGACACGCGCGCGTACAAAAACTGATAAAATATTACTGGTACTTTATCTTGTATATTGATAGTGAAATTGATTTTGACCAAATAAATGAATAAATGAATGAGCTAATCCTTTTTTCGATTGCTACACTAATGTATATGGTTTATGAAATTATGATACTAAAATATACCCGGATGTTTTATAAGCTGCCGTTTATTACTGCAAATCACAACGTTTAATTAATATATTCCATTCGTTTATGGTTGGCCTACATTTCACAATACAATTAAAATCCTTTGTAATCTTAAATTACTAAATACATATCAGTAAGTTTAATAAATAAATAATACAATTCTCTAAATATATGAATATTCCTAATATTAATGAACCTAACTCCAACGGTACATATTGCACATAGATGTTTAGTTCGATGGTCAGTTTTTTTCCTACTATTCACAGACTTTTTTTAGTACCTACCCCAATGGAAACTGTTGAAGTTAATAGATTCATCTTGATTGAAGGTACTATTGTAATATAATTGTATTTTATATATATTTAAAAAAAGAACAAAACAAAGTAGTCGATTGCTGGAACTATATACAGGAGACATTATCTACTGCAGCCAACTACGGGGCGCCGTAAATTAGCAATGTCCCATACGGCGCCCCGTAGCCAACCAGTGTTTGTTGGAACAACCTAAAATGCATTTTTGTTTCTAGGTTGTCGTAGTAAATTATCATGATGTTGACAACATAATCTCTCAAGTCATAGTTTTCAAACGTCATTTGAATCGCACTCGGTGTTCAAATTATATCACACGTCATTCATACACAACCCAACTAACCTTAACCACTCTATTCCGAGCCCTTATAAACATCCCTAATGGAGGTTATCCAATTAAGTTGATATTACGTCCCACATATCACAATTCTAACACGACCTAAAACTATGAAGAAACCCAAAATATACTTATAGGTCCATACATACAACTTAAAAAACATATCCTTAAAGATGTATTGTCCCCCTGAAAAAATAATTGTTTTCAATTTTATTTGTCGAATATGCCATTTTAATGTCACATAATAGTTATCCACTTTGAACAAAAATTGAACCTGAAAAAACTGTAATTTAAAACAAAATATAGCCAAATTGGCTGCCAGCCAATAAGTTTTTGGTTGAATTTGACCATTTTATTTTCTCATTTTATAAGTGAAAACATTATTTTTCCGGGGTCTTTTTCTATGGAAGTAATTAACTTTATTAAAACTACAAAATGACCTATTCAAAGTCAGATAGTATTAATCTTCATTTTTCATGTTTTTTTGGGGACAATACATCTTTAATGTTTACCGGTTTTGTTATGTATACACATTATTGATGAATTCCGAAATTTGGCTTACTAATCATAGTTTATTTTGTTCTAGCTGTAAACTGTTCATGGAACAACAAACTGTTAATGAAGAAGCTATTTGAGGATGATAAGTATAATAACCAAGTTAGACCCGTGCTGGACACCTCTACAGTTATCAACATGACAATGCTTCTGTATGTAGCGCAAGTTCTAGATATGGTAACTATTAATATTAATAATAAACAATACAGATAATAAGATAAGCCTAAAATTACAACTATATAGGTATTTCTTGTATGGGGATTCATATTTTTGTTCTATATGTCAAAATATAAACCGTAATTCTACTAAAACCATGGAATAATAATTCTATTCTCCCCTGAGAAAAAAAGTCCATTCTCAGCATAGTTTCTAAAAATTGTATATTGTTCATTCATTACTTACAAAAAAAGCATGAAGGCAATAAAACCAGAACCTTGCGATGCCGTGGTTCATAGGCATTAAAGGTGTTGCGGAAGCAGCGTCAGTGAATATATACAAATGTGTTTATTCATCAAACCATAATATGAAAATAGTGATATATGTACAATGATTTAGAAATAAAAATGATGAAATGGAGTTTCAGACAACCTTTTTTAACTGTGTGATATATACGACCGAATCGTTGAACTGTTCATGTTTACGATTAAAGGGTTTCCATATTGGTATTAGTTCCTCTAATAATAATCAGACCCCTATTCAATTATTGTGTGCTATATTATTTGCTTTCGACTCTGGTCTGTGGCGTTATAGGTGGGAAAACATGCAATACAATGACGGTATACTTGCACATTCACAAAGTACGGTCTTACCACGTTGAAACACCGGTTCCCGTCAGATCACCCAAGTTAAGCAACGTTGGGCCCGCTTAGAGCTTGGGGGAGACCATCTGAGAATACCGGGTGCTGTATATGGAGATGCGGTCTCATTAGGTATTTGAAATCAGCACTGCTGACTCTTCTTATGGCAGCCCCTGCATCTAGTATCTGCTTTAGTTGGCTTATGCCTTTCCTCTGGTTAAGGTGGGCACTGGACGAGAGAAGCCATTGGTCAATGTTGAGACCAGCCAAAGGTGCTTTAAATAGTCATTCAGATGAATGTAGGAGTAATTGTCATTGTCGTTTACGACAGAAAGGCGCCCATAAAAAAATACCAGCACATTCAAAGTAGTTCATTCTTTGTTTCAGGATGAAAGAAGACAAACTTTAAAAACAAATTTATGGATGACCCTGGTAAGTGGATAATAACCAATACATTTGATTATTTAATTTAATAATACACCGGATAAAACTCTGTGCGAAAATATGGAATGTATAATTTGTTTTAGTACATGGAGCTGCATAATTTAAAAAAATAGATTACATCAAAATTCATTAAAAAAAAAATCAAAAAGGCCAGAAAGCTGATGTCAATTAATTATCAATGCATGATGTGTTGAATCAAACATGCATATATTGTACTTTTACAATAATTATTTACCATAATGTTTTAACAATAGCACACAGTTTGCATAATACCTTAGATAGTGTCCCGTATCACTAGAGATGATTAAAATTATCAGTTGTCTAATGTTATTACAACACTGCTCATTCATTCCAATGTAACTCCGCAGAGTATGCTTTACATGTTGTAAGTTATAATTTGATTATTTTTAATATTCTAACAATAACACGACAAAGGCTAGTTAAAAGACGTTTATTATTTAGCGATACATCAAAATACAGCAAAACTCATATTAATAATTGAACGTTACTGAAAAAGGGGAAAACATTGAATTTTCTAAAACTATAACAAATACTGAAATTAGTCATTATTATTGTTAATTATTATAATTATTTATTTATAAAATAATATAGCAAAAACAAACTTTTAACCAGGGAAGTTCCCTGTTTAGACTATCAATTTGTAGTGTGAATTTTTTTAATTTACAAATTACAATACGGAAATCAATGCTTTTCAACATAATTATTTAAATTTGAAAGAAAGGAACAGTGTTTTAATTGTTGTTTGAAATAAATACCAATATAAATAAATATCACATATCCACTTTATTTGCAGACCTACCATAATTAGGCCTTATAATTATACATTATTGTCATAACAAATAATTACATATTACATTACAATACAGGTTATGCAATAAATCAAACAGATCAAAATGGTTCTTTGAATATTTCATAGTGAATGTTTAAAACACGTAAACGAGCTGTTTATAGTTATCAGGTCGTTCTTGTACCTTGGCGTATAGCTTTGTGAATAGGACCCAAAAAAAAGGACAATATGGGCGCATATATATTATTTTTACCAACGTGAAGGCACAAAACATGAATGCATAAACACAATTATTCATAATAAATCAATAAATTACAGAGAGTCACTAGACGTGTGACGTAATGGTCAACTTTTCTTGCTTTTTTTTGTGAGATATTATAATAAGGTAGGTTTTATATTTATCTGGGTGTGTGTAAGCTATCTTATCTTACATAAATGCATTATTAATGGTTTCTGCCTTAACACGTTGGAAAAAATAATGGCAGCGAACTTTCTTTTCGTTGTGAATATCAGGTATGGCGTGACCACTATGTCAACGCACCTAAACCAACTTTCCTTTTGTTGTGTGTATCAGAATTGGCGTGACGAATATTTACAATGGGATCCGGAAGATTTTGGTAACTTGAAGATGATTAAAATACCCTCAAACCTTGTATGGATGCCAGACATAGTTCTATACGATAAGTATGTTTAATATAAATATTTTATTTTTATTTTTTTTTATCTTTTGTGGTTAACGACCATCTTTTTTCTGCATATTTTTTGTTATGTTATCTATAAATATTTTATATTAATTTTCAAATATACTACTATAGTCTGGGGTTCGTTGCCTACGGTTTATACGTGTCCTTATCCGAAAAGACTTGTTCCACCACAAGAACTAGGAGCGAGTCGGTAGAACCCATGCCGATATTGTTGGCTCTTTGGGTACTAATAATGTGTTGTAAATAATAACTATACCTTCTACGCAGCTGTTGAGTCTAATAGTTATTCTGCGCAATAGTTATACTGAGCAGTGTAGTCGCGAATTCCTGAAACTGAAAGAACGCTTATTATATGTAGATTGTAGAACATAATGAAACCGATCGAAATAAGTTAATGCCCTGTGTTTTCACATTAATGTACATGATATAAAACAAATAAACAATAATTTAAAAAATCCATCATAATCTTCATATTTCCTAATAATGTTGTAAAGATACTATCACTTGATACGGTCAATCAATTACATACGTCATCAACATTGTGTTGCTGCATCGATTTATTTGCAAACGTATCATTATCACGTCTTCTTCAAGGAATTACAAATAAGTAAGACACCTGATCGCAAAAAAAATGTTTGGAAAATTATTACCACTTAGTAATTATCTGCATAATTTATATCATTAATATATTTGTATCAATAACTTAGAACATATATCAATACTAGTTTTTTTTTTGGTCACGAAGAACATTTTTATTGATTTGATTTGGGCAGAAATCTTCACAGGACGATTATGAGTTAATTTTATACCGCATGCAACAACCATGTACATGGTATTATCTTAAAATTATATAGGAAGAAATTATGCACAAGTTATTTGAGATGAATAGTTTTGTTTCAATTGTTTTTTAAAATACACATCGAATAGCGAAACACTCGCCAATTACAGGATGGATAAACTATAATTTTATCATGCGTTAAGAAAAGTCTCATTTGAGGCTTAGGAGGAGTGGAGTGGAATAGAGAGAGTCGTGAATTACAACCCGGGTCAGGATTGAACCCCAGACATTGGGAATGGAAACCTAGGCACGTTAACCATCAAACAACAGCTATAATTTGCTGTCAGCTTTTGCAAAACAAATGATACATTTTGTGCTTATTAAAATTGAACTAATTAGGCAGCGTAGAGTATACGACATGGAAGTGTTGATTAAGACGACACACAGACAGCTGATCTGCTAAAACATCATGGACTAGGCCTACTCGTCAATTAGCTCAGAATCCAGCATAGGTCACAAACCTTGTAACGAGTACTGAATTATTAAGCAAGGGACAGTGAACACCGTTTTGAAATTAAGTAGCAGATTCAACTTAAATATAGGGCAGGTTAATTGTGGACAAGCCGACCTGTCTATATTCAAAACAATGAAATTACATTTCGTTTTAAAGCACTTCTCATCGTTATGTTATTGTAACGAATTTAATGTAATAAGCCTACTTCTGTGATAAAAACAAATGTGTATTGATGAGAATGAGACGCTTAGTTCAGAATATCTAATTTATTTCAATGCAAATGCCATGACATTCATATGTTGAAACTGACGGAAATGGGTCGATTAATTTCACCGGGTTAAAAATGTTCACATGGTTATTACCCTTAACGAAAATCGATTATCTACGGTAACGATTATGACTCACGTGTGTATTTACATACAAATCATTTCGTACCGGTATAATAAATGGCTAGTGACAATTATATCTCGGAACGAGCTGCTTGAGACCAGAAATTGTAGCACCGGTGGTGGTTGGTGTTATTGGTCTGAATTACCATACCTACAAAGTGTTAAGGAAACCAAATCAAATTTAGGATGAACACATTCAAGGAATTTATTACGTAATAAACTTCTTTGAACATTACAGTTTACAATTAATATTAAAACTCCTTTCTTTTGTGGGTAACCATCATATTCATTCATCTTTGAAGTCTTTCTTATCGGTCTTTAATAATTTGCAGATACAGATGTTACAGTCTAGTTACGTGATGTTTTGACAATTTTAATATAATACAGTTTAAGAGCCGAGTTTTACGGTTTTTTTTAAACAATTGACAAAAGTAAACGCGATTTGGCAGGCCTAGGCCTATACAGCACACAATCATTAAATAAACGTGTGTTTTAAAGTAATTGCTATGTTCTTTGTATATATTATCATATATATTATACCTTGTAATAAACGCAAACTCATTCTACTTATTACCAATATACTTTCTTCGTACAAACCAGACACATTACCGGTACTTTATGGTTTACAAGTTACTTTATGCCTTTTTAACGATTCTCATTTCCATTAAGTAATTGTAAATAATCAGATATTAATTTATATTATAATGAAATCTAATTCATCCAATCTTAATAAACAATTTCATTAATTTAGTTCAGTTTTTTTTCTAATTCATTTTAACACCTTATCGATTACTCTATGAACCAACTATACTTAGCTGAACTTTGACCTATTAGTAGTTAATAGACCCACTGCAACCGTACTGGTTACTAAAGGTTGATGTATGAGACCTACACAAAACCTACTGACACAAACATAGGGCCTACAGATACAATTAACAATAGTGTAAGTTTTTAAAGCAACTTTTCAAATGAAATTAAGTACTTTGACTCTGATACATATAAATAATGAAGTAGCATTTCAGCTGTTATGTTATTAATATTTTGACAGACAATACAGTATGTTAATAATTGCATCGTCACGGAGCTAAGTGTTATTCACGTGTGGTTTAGATAGGTGACATGTCAATTTTGTTCCTTTTTCAAAGAAAGTCTGACAGATACACTGTATAGAATATATTTAATGAATTAGACATACAATGAAATAACTACGTTGATAAAAATGAGAGGGAGAGAGCTCAGCTTTTCATTTGAATCTTGGGATAGTTATTATTATTGCTGTTTAAATAATTCACGTTTAAACAATTTATTTGCAGTGCGGACACAGCCTACTTGCCGTTTTTACGGGACAAGATAATAGTTCTTTACCACAATGGAACATGTAATTGGGCGTCGCCTATAATCGTTAAATCTCATTGTCGACTTAACGTAATGAACTTTCCTTTTGACGAGCAAAGCTGTAAAATGAAATTTGGACCATGGCAACACGATGGGACGGAGATTGTGATGTTGGGACAAGGTAATGTATAATACAAGTTGAAGCACTGGGCTCTTTTGTCATAATAGGTGATGGAATATGTACTTATATAACACGCTCTCGACAACCGACGACGATACGAACTTATAAAACTGTCTCAGAAAATTAGTAACACAATGTGTTTAATAAGGAGTGTGTTAGTAGTGGATTTAAGGCGGGGAGGGAGCCTACCACTCCCGTACTATACCGCTACATTAATAAATGCCTCAGTTACTTCTCGCCTTGACTGTTGCACCTCTATTTCCTTTGCCCTACCGACATCTTTGATGAATCGACTTCAACGTCTCCAGAACACTTCTGCGCGCATTCTAACACTCACTAGAAGAGCCTCAAACATATCTCCTATTAATAACCTCCATTGGCTACCTATTGACTCCCGTATAAAAAAAAGATCATTTTTTTTTCATTCTAACATTTAAAGCGCTACTTCTTAAACAACCTACTTATCTCCTTGATCTTCTTCCCTCCTACACCCCTCTTGCTGGTCTTCGTTAGCTGATTAAAATCTACTGGTTGTTCCTAGAATAAACACCAAATCCTATGGACAAAGGTCTTTTATGTTCTCTGCTGCTTCTCTTTGGAATTCTCTCCCTCGACATACTAAATCAACATATATTGCTATTTTTAAAAAAGAACTTAAAACGCATCTTTTTAACATCTAATACAAGCGCCTTTGATTTTTACTTCGGTTTAGTTGATACTGGCGCTATACAAATACTTACATTATTATTTATTATTAATTGTAAAATGAAGACCCTGTGTAATCTATAATGTTCTATCTTGTTGGATTCACCTATGTGTAATTCATTGCCATTGTGATTCATCCTACTATCATAAAAAAACTTAATACACGAGAAAAACTTATTCGTGCTGTGACCTATTGTGGATCGCCATGCACCGTATCCAAATTTACATATAACGTGCTCATTAGTCTTCAACATGTACCCAGTACATTACCCCAGGCTTACTTTTATATTAAAGACAATAAAGAATGTGGCACGTAGGCGGCAAAAGTCTCACTATAAATCAAGTCATATCGATATTGTGGGTAAATTCTTAATCCTTTTCCTTGATGAAATGCAAATATTTTTATATTCAATTTTAATCAATCAATATTGTAATGCTTGTGTATATTATTGTATGCAATGCACATAGGCTTACGTGTAGAAACGTATTCATTTTCATCGTTTTCACTATAAGCTAATTGTCATGTCACCAAAATATCCTCATCGTAACCTGCCATCGTCACCATGCGTAGGAAAGAAAGATCCAAAAGGGGTTGGAGGCAGCCTTTGAACATTGCAAAGCAAAATAGGACGTTAGGTCATAGTTCAGAAGTTTTTAACAATGTTTCCCTCGCGCAATGTGGTAAAAAATTACTTAAAGATGTACCATAATCATAACGACATAATTAAAAATAATTTCACTTTAATTATAACGCTTAGGTGATGACTCATTATTCAATAGTGATGGTGAATGGGACATTAGGTCATAGTTCAGTAGTTCAATTTGTCCCTCGGCCATCTATTTTAAAAAAAGAAGATTACTTAAAGATGTAGGCCTACCACAATCATAACGATATATTTCATATTTTCACTTTGCTTTTAACGCTTAGGTGATGACTCGGTATTCAATAGTGATGGTGAATGGGACATGATAGGAATGAACGCATCTTCAAATATCCAATCGTACCCGGATGCTCCTGGAATACCATACACCGATGTCGTCTACACGCTATTCTTCCGACGAAGGTCCATGTATTATGTTTTCAATTTAGTGTTGCCGTGTATTCTCATCTCATCTACTACGGTTCTGTGTTTCCTTCTTCCTGTCGACTCTGGAGAGAAGATTAGCCTCACCATCACCGTTCTCCTATCTTTAACCGTTTTCCTGTTGCTGATTGCAGAATCAATGCCGCCCTCTAGCGAGGTACCAATTATAGGCAAGTTTGCAATACCGTTTATATAGGCCTATATAAATTATGCTCATTTCTGGAATAGGTAGACACAATGTAAAACGCATGTCACCAACTCCGTGTCGGTTATTTCTGTCTTAGAAAGATATTATTAAGAGTTTTAAAACAAAATTACTGATTTCATCGGTAGATTTTTAACCGTCGGCGGTAATAAATTTAGTTCCGGTTCGTCATCACTTTGCGACTACTTCCGGGTTTTTTTGCTGCCCTCTCTGATCTCTAGCTGGCAATGTTGGCCGTTGGCGGCGACATTCATTTTTTTTTCATGAATCACACGTGAAGTTAAAATAGAAAGTATACTGCAAATCAAACATATTCATAAATCATCGGAGTATATTGCGGGGAAATTGTAAAATCATATTATAAAATCGGATAAAAATTACATTAGGTCTACATCGGGAGAACTGATAATTGATATCCATAGATTTGTTTGGCTTGAGTGAGTTGTATTAATGTGCTGTACACCCTCAATTATAATTTTTCAAACGATTACTTCTTTTTAGGAAAGTATTATGCTGCAACGATGCTTCTGGTTTCGATTTCAATGGCAATGACCATTATTGTCCTGAATCTACACTACAGAGGTCCGATGTACTCCCGAGTTCCAAAGTGGGCTAAGATATTTTTCTTAAAATACCTCGCCAAAGTTGTCTGCATTCGTATACCCAAAGCAACGTCCGTCTCAAGAGACTCTTTCCTGCGTAACAGTGATATAAGTGATGAATCAGGCTCCTTGATGGAGATGGTTCTACTAGATGGTCAACTTGAAGGATCACCAATAAATGGCTTAAGAAAACTTAAGAAGAACATATCCAAATTGTCACCATGCTGTTCTGAGCATGTGGCGCTTCTACGAATGCTTCTTCAGGAGGTGAAGAAAGTTACAAGAAGATTTGAGCAAGAGGATACCGATGAACATATGAGAAACGAATGGAAGCAAATTGCAATGGTTATGGACAGAGTTTTTATGATTATTTACCTGTGTTGCACTTTTATGACAATGTGGCTGATAATGAATAAGATTCCACAATCATGAGAACGTTTTTTTTTTATATAAATATAAAGAAATAATAATTAATTGATTGCTGGTAATTGATTAATATTATTAACATTTTAGCTTTGTTATACTGACATATTGTATAGAGATAAACATTAATTTTACATACATGATAATTAATTAAAAATTACTGTATATCAATTAGGTAAAGTTAAATAGGTTATACCGTAAATTATCGAATAAAGCGCGTAAAGAAAATGTATCGGCCGTATCGTACTTTCAATAAATACCATAAATTTGGATTGAAACATAACTTTCCCAGAATTTCAGATCAGACTTTGGCCAAGACTTCATAAAGAAATAAGCACTGTCCGGTATAATTCGTAACCCATCGTAATCCTAAAAGTTCGCGATTTACGATATAGGCCTACTATAAATTAAGTTCACATACAAGTTTGAGACGCGCAATGCCGACGGATGACGTGTGTGCCTAGATAGGCCTACTATACTATAAGCATACAGGAATTTAGGTACAACTTTATATACAGATACTACTGCGTGGTACAGTAACTATGAAGCAAGTGGGAAAAAGAAATGAGTGCATTTCTTACGTCATATAACTAAAATCGGTGTTCTGATAGCATTCGCAACTACCCATTTTCTGAATTGCTATATTCAAGGACAGGACGGATATTTGCCAACCATTATCACAAACAACCTTCTTAATATTTAAGAAATTCAATGACATTATATTGCCTCTGGTACATTCCTATCATATAAAGTACATCATCAGTCAGTTCAGGTATAAGTTATCTATGATTACCACATCTTACCTTACATAATTAATTCTCTCATTATCGGTAAGGCTGATTAAGAATACTCGAATTTCATTCATACTTTTCAGTCATAAAACTGTGAAAAGAAACAAAAACAAATTACGTACTTTTAGCACATAAACTAACCGAGATATGATTTATAATCTGAAAAAGTGGAATTTCAGTATAAAAAAACCACACCACACTTTTTCTGCTTTATAGAGAGGGATACGGACGTATTGCAAAGATAAACAAATAATATGTAAATCCCAAAAAAAAACAATTTTCCAGTGTCACAGGTATGTCAACACAGAGTTCACTCTCAGCAGTTACAGTCAAACCCTATTGGTTGGTTAATTATCATATCATTTGGGTAAATGGGGCCGCACCAACACATCACAATGTTTTCATCTAGAAGACAATTTCACAAGTTATGTAATCCTATTTAAATCTGTTTTGATCAACAGAATCGATATACAACTCGTTGCCAAATAAGTAATTCTGGGCACTACCTGTGAGCATGCGCGTATACTATGGATCATGCGTATGAACGACGGTACCACGACTCGGCAACGAGCGAAATGTGCATGCGCATATTCGTAACTGAGCATGCACGTATTTTTAAATGGATCATACGTATAATAATAATAATAATAATTGGTCTACCACGTATTGAAAAACTTCGTTTTTTCTGCGTTAAAAAATTATAGTAAAGAGTAAGTACCAATGATATGTACAATGTTAATTTATTTTATATAGTAGCCCTATGTATAGTACAAAGTATTTGTCACATTTAATGTAGATATTATTTTATTTCAACAAAGGTATTCCCATTAATGTAACAGGTCAACATTTTGACTGAATCAAATTAATGTACATTGTGATTATACATAACTTGTTTGGGAAAGGACCGGAGCATGTGCCATGGTCATCTCCTGGACATAGAATTCACAAAGACGGTGTTGGGGGAAAACCATGGACAAATTGGTCACTTTTATGGGGGAACGAGTGAGGAAGAAATTCCCTCATGCCAACTATGTATTTACATGACGTAGCTAGTTCATATAAGTAGGTCGTCGACAATAGCTTCCTCTAAACTTTCAAAAAGAATCTAAAAACCCGTAACATTATTATTATTATTTTTATATCAAAATTTATAAAGCGTCAATTCAAAGACCGAGGTACAAAATCAATGGCGCTATGCATGTTAGTGGTCGAAAAAATAAGTTTTGAGCAATTTTTTAAATAAGGCAACAGTGTTTAATTTGTGCGGGGAGTGAATTCCAGAGTGTGGGTGCTGCAAAAGAAAATGATCTAGGCCTATGACCAAAGGCTTTAGTAGCTATGCGTGGAACAGAGAGTAAGAAATCATCAGATGATCTAAGAGTCCGTCCAGGAACATAAATGGTGATTAATTGACGGATGTGTAAGCAGGTTAGTTAAAAAGAAGTGCTTTAAATGTAAGGAGCAAGATTTTAAATTTGATCCGATTGTCAATGGAGAGCCAGTGAAGTTCTCGAAGAACAGGTGTAATGTGAGAGCGACGGTTAATGAATAGTGATTCGAACAGCCGAGTTCTGTAGTCGTTGAAGACGATTAATTTGAAAATTCAGAACGGCATAGAACAGAGAATTGCAACAATCAAGACAAGAAGAGATAAAACCATGAATGATAGAGGATGTGGAGCGTATAGAAAGAAAGCGTCGAATTTGTGCAATACATGAATGTATACTGCATAGATGAATGCTGACTTTGTTCATGTTTTAATGGCTTTCACCACATTTGATTCTAAAGATCAATGATGTATTATGTACAATCAAAAGTGTATATAGCAAATCAATAGTATAAATAACAATTAATTTAATTGAGGAAAACTATATGTATGAGAAGTTTGCGTTCTTTAAATTATCTTTATAATAAAGACAAATTCAATTCAAAAATCTGGTTTACTGGTATTAGTCTAGGACCTGGCGTAATTGTTGTGTTTATTTATATAATATTAAATAATTTCAGTGTTTGGAAGAGCTATATAGTATCAAATAAAAGCCCATACAATTCTATCTATTGCTATCCAACTTGTAATAAAAATCTGTAATTGGGCTATGATGCTAATTTTGTAAAAAATGTGCATATTTTATTGATTTTTTTACAAAAATGAGTATACTAGATAATGTAAATTTCGTTTGGTTTATTTATGATATTAAATAATTCAAATGTTTGGAATACATATTTGGTATTAAAGGAAAGCACATGAAATATGCTATCCATAACTACCCAACTTGTATTGAAAATTATGTGATGCTATTTTTGGAAAATGTGCATATTCTATTCATTTTAGACAAAAATGAGTTAAATTAGTATAAATTTATTTTGGTTTAAATAATTCTAGCGTTGTAATGAAATATTTGGTATAAAAAATAAAATCCCATACAATATGCTATCCATTGCTACCCACCTTGTATTGAAAATCTTTAATTATGATGCTTTTTGAAAATATTCATTATTTGACAAAAATGAGTATACAGTAAGTAGTGTAAATTTATTTTGGTTTATTTATATTATATAATTCTAGAATTTTGATGAAAGTTTTTAAAATATGTATATTTTCCAAAAATATTATTTTCAATACATATTTGATAATCTGTATGTACTAGGTATCATGTTTTATGAGGTTTCATTTGATACCAAATAGTTAGTTAAAACACTATAATCAAATTTATAAAAATATATTTACACTAACTGTATAACACATTTTCTAAATTAGCTTTATAATTTTAACTTTATAATTCAATTGGATAGCATATTTGATTGGCTTTCATTTGATATGTCACATAGTTCATTAAAGCTAAAAAAATATTGATTTATTATACAAAATAAACCAAAATAAACTTACACTAATCAAAATACTCGAAACATATATATTTATTTAACACAACTTTTAGCGAACAAATGAACGGAAATGCTTTTACAATTCAACATTCTTCGTCTGCTGCAACCATGGTCAGATTTTCTTTCAGCCATGCTTCATACAGTCTTGATTGTCATCGTAGGCCTATAACAATATTGTGAATTATTCTATTGCCTTTTGTGCATAATTTTCATTCATTTCTGCTTTATAATACGGGTATATTTTGTTTTTATTATAGACGTTCTAATATTATTAGTGCTTGACTTGTATTATTTGTTACAGTTGTAATAGCATACTATCTGATGTAATATAATGATTGAAATGGCTAGTATTGGAGTCTCTAACCCTGGTGGGTCATTCACCACAATGTAGTATTTTTGGTAGAAATTATGTCAGAGTTCGGCAAAACATCTGACTGTCTCGACGTAGATATGTATCAGAATATCATGTTATTTGAATATCTGCTTACGTAATGAATGACGCATATATTGTCAGGGACTCAGCAAAAATATTTTGATGAACGCGTTTAAACATTGATTTTTAAAAAATGGTACGACTTTTACGCGCGCGTCAAAATAATGTGTCTCTAAAATATTGACCCTTCCAACGAGTACCTATTGTATGAAATGGAGATTTTATATGCATAGCTAATGACGAATGTAATATAAAACACTAACACAATAAACAAAACAATTGGGTATAGTTTCTAATGCACTTTATTTGAGTATTTTGGATATTTAGGCCTAAGTATAATGTTTTAGGTTGAGCAAAACATAACATTGATAGTCGTTGAAAGCTATTTTAGCATTTACTCTGTGGCCAGTCCTTCAACGCCTTGTTGTAGTTAGCCCTAGCAAAGCATTCAGCACCAGCTTTATCACATTGGCACATGGCAGCGGCACACTCGGGGTATGGGCAGTCGTTCTGGCCATACTCATTAACACCGGCTAGAAAAGGGGAGGGAGAAGAAAAAAAAGAAAATTATTCAAAGTGTATAATCAGGTACATGTCTTCCTTGATTTTGTTTGTAAACTTGAACCAACGATGAGAGTATCAAGAACAGTTTTTTATGCGTAAGTTTCAGATTTAAACAGTCATCAGTAACAACTTAGTAAATTTGTTTACACAGCTAATATTTGAGAAACAAAAAATTGAGTTAATTTTCTGAGATAATCTTGAGTGTTGCATCCGTTTTGAAATAGTTGTTATAATATTATAGGCTTATACTGAATTTACATATTTTCAAATTAGAATTAATCAACATTATACAAAAGGAGAATTGTACACACACAAAATGCATAGACGCAAAAAGGGAACGTTGTAATTGGAAGTGGTATATACATTTAGAAAATAAGAAAATGGATTTGAACACTTACCACATAGGATTTGAGAGGATGGGGTCTTGCAGTTGAATATCCTGTACTTATACAGCACAATATACACGTAATCTTCGTATGGACACATCCCGCTTTTCATAACATCGCCGTAACAATTATCGTGTTCAAGACAGCACCTACAAAGTCAATATAAACACAAATTTACAATCATACAATAAGAATTTGAATAATTTTTTCAATCTAATTCAAAGTTGACCATGTAAACTTATATAATGTGTAGTACATAGTCATTCTATCAATTTAAAGCAACAATTACAGGTGACATCACATAATGCGCGCGCGCGTACAACCATGTACCGTTTGAACGCCGCGTAAGATTATCGGCAGTTAAATAAAACGACTTTAACCGGTACTCACTGGTCTGTGTCATCGATGGGCTTGCCAGTACCTCCATAACCACAGTAACAACCATAACCGTCGTAATCCAGCCAGGATGAAATGAAATTTCGATCCGTCTGACAGTGGATCATGTCACCCAATTGGCCAACATTTGCTAAAATAATAATGTATGTAATGGTGGTCAATAACGAAATGGTGTGTTGAATCAGATTAGGATTTGCATATGAGTAGACTTTTTAAAGTGAATTTCTTTTTTAACACATAGAGAAAGGGGGAACAATAGAAACACTTTTTAAGGTAGCCTAATTCTAATAATAAAAAATGATTTTTTTAAAAAAAGATATGCGACAACTATCTCAGATCCCTAATAAAACTGGGTTTAAGATTTTCCAGGATAACGTAAGATTGAGAAACACACTTGTGACCACATTAATTGATTTACCCTGGATCTGTAACGGCTACCACTGTTGCTGATACAAGGACAAAATGTTGCCGACGTATCATTGAAGATGTTTCTTCATGAAATGTCGTATACACAATTATAGTTAGGCCTAAATAGTGACTCAAAATTGCACATCATACTCGTCAATCGTCAATGGCACGATGAAGAGACACACAATGTAACGCGCACATTCAGGTCATGATGAAGTGCATGCGTGACAGTCTCTCTCCATGGTTTAATGTGCCACGGCGGTCGATAATAATCAAGTATTACAGTAATTACCTGTTGCTACTGCAATCAACGTCAAGAATACCAGATACTTCATTGTGGTTGAATTCAGAATTCGACTGTTGCACTAAACCGGTCCATTGTTCGCTTATAAAGACAAACCAAACATGCTGACAAACGTTATGTTATGAATTACATTGATAATTACACAGCCATCACTAGTTAATTAGTTAGTTAAACATTATTTCAATTATTAACATCGCTACTATCTTTCATGAGTTGGTGGTCGGTACGCCATTATATATTTTTAGATTTAGACGTCAAATGTGAAATAATACTAACATTTTCTGTAGATCATGTAGTTAGTATTTACAAAAGTGATAAGCAGATTGATTATAACAAAATACTTGTGAGAAAACCTACAGGTGATACCATTCAACGAGTGGGAAGACGCCCTGTTACATATCAAAATGTTCTATATTTACAGTTTTATCTACTTCTTTATTCAATGTGAAAAAAGTTTGGACAATTAGTTCTTTTATTTCATACACATCCAACAGCGAGCACAAACTCGCCAATTACAGGATGGATAAACCATTTTATAATTTGTCGTGCTTATAAACTAAGTCTCAATTGAGGCTTAAGGAGTGGAGTTGAAAGAGTCCTGGCACTAGGTCAAGATTGAACCGCGGACCTTGGGATTGGAAGGCAAGCACGTTAACCACACAGCTTCACACATAAGAACAGACATTTCCAATTCTTGAGTCCAATTCGGTTTTCGGAGTCTGAATGATAATTCACAATTCAAACTCCTAAAAGTTTTGAATAGTTTTAAGCTTCCTACAGTTAAAGCACAGTAAATATACTTGACACCAGCAAATAAAGCAATCGTTACTATATACTTGACACCAGCAAATAAAGCAATCGTTACTATATACTTGACACCAGCAAATAAAGCAATCGTTACTATATACTTGACACCAGCAAATATAGCAATCGTTACTTCTTCGGGTCCGTGGAGACGATGATTCCACGATCTAAGTCGCACCACATTTTCAAAAAACACTTTCAAATGATCTTTTGCTGTTTGCATTTACTTGGTTTGTCATCCTTGGACGGATCATAATCAATGTCTTCATCTCCCTCCTCCTCTTTCACCTCTGTAATTGGGCTATGATGCGAATTTTGTAAAACATTTGCATATTTTATTGTTTTTTTTTACAAAAATGAGTATACTAGATAGTGTAAATTTAATTTGGTTTATTTATGATATTAAATAATTCAAATGTTTGGAATACATATTTGGTATTAAAGGAAAGCAATGAAATATGCTATCCATAACTACCCAACTTGTATTGAAAATTATGTGATGCTATTTTTGGAAAATGTACATATTCTATTAATTTTTGACAAAAATGAGTATAAATTTATTTTGGTTTAAATAATTCTAGCGTTATAATGAAATATTTGGTATAAAAAATAAAATCCCATACAATATGCTATCCATAACTACCCAACTTGTATTGAAAATTATGTGATGCTATTTTTGGAAAATGTGCATATTCTATTAATTTTAGACAAAAATGAGTATAAATTAGTATAAATTTATTTTGGTTTAAATAATTCTAGCGTTGTAATGAAATATTTGGTATAAAAAATAAAATCCCATACAATATGCTATTCATTGCTACCCACCTTGTATTTAAAATCTTTAATTATGATGATTTTGAAAATATTCATTTTTTGACAAAAATGAGTATACATAAGTAGTGTAAATTTATTTTGGTTTATTTATATTATATAATTCTAGAATTTTGATGAAAGTTTTTAAAATATGCATATTTTCCAAAAATATTATTTTCAATACATATTTGATAATCTGTATGTACTAGGTATCATGTTTTATGGGGTTTCATTTGATACCAAATAGTTAAATAAACACATTTTCTAAATTAGCTTTATAATTTTAACTTTATAATTCAATTGGATAGCATATTTGATTGGCTTTCATTTGATGTCACATAGTTCATTAAAGCTAAAAAAATATTGATTTATTATACAAAATAAACCAAAATAAATTTACACTAATCAAAACACTCGAAACATATATATTTATATTAATAGGCCACTATGTATGTGTCATTTTTTCGTTAAAAGCAAAATTCCAGCTGATTTAGTTTCTCTAAGATGTAAAGTAATAAAAACAAGGCCATATACATGGCTGCAGTCACGTGCTCAAGTTAGTGTTTACCGACCGACCGACCGACCGACATAGTGAGCTGTAGAGTCGCGTTGCATGCGACTAAAAATATGTTGGCATTTTTCTAAAAAAAGCTTAAGGGTGTCAAATCCAAGATGACCACCAATACATAAAATAACCAATAAATGTAACATATTGGACAAAGTAACACCCATTTTGAATACAATTTTTTTCATATAGTCTAGGACCCGGGTCAGATTTGTATGCATTTAATTCAGAAGAGAATGCTTTTGGTGTCAAATTGTTCAGAATATTATACATATTTATATTCAGTCAAACACAACTTTTAGCGAACAAATGACCGGAAATGCTTTTACAATTCAGCATTCTTCGTCTGCTGCAACCATGATCAGATTTTCTTTCAGCCATGCTTCATACAGTCTTGAATGTCATCGTAGGTCTATAACAATATTGTGAATTATTCTATTGCCTTTTGTGCATAATTTTCATTCATTTCTGCTTTATAATACGGGTATATTTTATTTTTATTATAGACGTTCTAATATTATTAGTGCTTGACTTGTACAGTTGTAATAGCATACTATTATATCTGATGTAATCTAATAATTGAAATGGCTAGTATTGAAAAGTCTAGCCCAGGTGGGTAATGCACCACAATTTAGTATTTTTTGGTAGAAATTATGTCAGAGTTCGGCAAAACATCTGACTGTGAAACTTGATTTCTTGACGTAAATATGTATCAGAATATAATGTTATTTGAATATCTGCTTACATAATGAATGACACATTGTCAGGGACTCAGCAAAATATTTTGATGAACGCGTTTAAACATTGGTATGACTTTTACGCGCGCGTCGAAATAATGTGAGTCTATATTGTGACGTTAACCAACGAGTACCTATTGTGTTAACTGGAGATTTTATATGCATAGCTTAATGTAATATAAAACACTAACACAATAAAGAAACAATTGAGTATAGTTTCTAATGCACTTTATTTGAGTAGGCTTATTTTGGATATTTAGGCCTAAGTATAATGTTTTAGGTTGAGCAAAACATAACATTGATAGTCGTTGAAAGCTATTTTAGCATTTACTCTGTGGCCAGTCCTTCAACGCCTTGTTGTAGTTAGCCCTAGCAAAGCATTCAGCACCAGCTTTATCACATTGGCACATGGCAGCGGCACACTCGGGGTATGGGCAGTCGTTCTGGCCATACTCATTAACACCGGCTAGAAAAGGGGAGAGAGAAGGGAACAAAGACAATTATTCAAAATGTATAGTCAGGTACATGTCTTCCTTTATTTTGTTTGTAAACTTGAACCAACGATGAGAGTATCAAGAACAGTTTTTGTATGCGTAAGTTTCAGCTATAAACAGTCATCAGTAACAACTTAGTAAATTCGTTTACACAGCTAATATTTGATAAACAAAACATTTTAAGAATGTTCTGAGAGATGATCTTGACCATGTGAAAAACACCAATCTGGTGATTCAAGTGTTGCATCCGTTTTGAAATAGTTATTGTTATATTATAGGCCTATATACAGAATTTTAGAAAATAAGAAAATGGATTTTAACACTTACCACATAGGATTTGAGAGGATGGGGTCTTGCAGTTGAATATCCTGTACTTATACAGTACAATATACACGTAATCTTCGTATGGACACATCCCGCTTTTCATAACATCGCCGTAACAATTATCGTGTTCAAGACAGCACCTACAAAGTCAATATAAACACAAATTTACAATCATACAATAATAATTTGAATAATTATTTCAATCTAATTCAAAGTTAACCATATAAAACTATATAATGTGTAGTACATAGTCATTCTATTAATTTAAACAAATGAGCGAACAGTAAGCAACAATCACAGGTGACATCACATAATGCGCGCGCGCGTACGCGTACAACCATGTACTGTTTGAACGCCGCGTAAGATTATCGGCAGTTAAATAAAACGACTTTAACCGGTACTCACTGGTCTGTGTCATCGATGGGCTTGCCAGTACCTCCATAACCACAATAACAACCATAACCGTCGTAATCCAGCCAGGATGAAATGAAATTTCGATCCGTCTGACAGTGGATCATGTCACCAAATTGGCCAACATTTGCTAAAATAATAATGTATGTAATGGTGGTCAATAACGAAATTTGATTTGCATACGAGTAGACTTTTTAAAGTGAATTTCTTTTTTAACACATAGAGAAAGGGGGGAACAATAGAAACACTTTTTAAGGTAGCCTAATTCTGATAATAAAAATGATTTTGTTAAAAAGATATGCGACAACTATCTCAGATCCCTAAAAAAACTGGGTTTAGGATTATCCAGGATGACGTAAGATTGAGAAACACACTTGTGACCACATTAATTGATTTACCCTGGATCTTTAACAGCTACCACTGTTGCTGATACAAGGACAATATGTTGCCGACGTATCCATTGAAGATGTTTCTTCAGGAAATGTCGTATATAGTTAGGCCTAAATCGTTACTCAAAATCGCACAACATACTCTACCAAATCGTCCATGGCACGATGAAGAGACACAATGTAACGCGCACATTCAAATCATGATGAAGTGCACGCGTGACAGTCTCTCTCCATGGTTGTGCGACGGCGGTCGATAATAATTATGAAGTATTACGGTAATTACCTGTTGCTACTGCAATCAACGTCAGGAATACCAGATACTTCATTGTGGTTGAGTTCAGATTTCGACTGTTGCACCAAACCGGTCCGTTGCTCGCTTATAAAGACAAACCAAACATGCCGACAAACGTAACTATATCTTATCTTAACTTCGCTATTGTTATGAATTACATTGCTAATTACCCAGCCATCCATTTGGTGGACATTATTTAAACATTATTTCAATTATTAACATCGCTACTATCTTTCATTTGGTTTATTTATGATATTAAATAATTCAAATGTTTGGAATACATATTTGGTATTAAAGGAAAGCACATGAAATATGCTATCCATAACTACCCAACTTGTATTGAAAATTATGTGATGCTATTTTTGGAAAATGTGCATATTCTATTCATTTTAGACAAAAATGAGTTAAATTAGTATAAATTTATTTTGGTTTAAATAATTCTAGCGTTGTAATGAAATATTTGGTATAAAAAATAAAATCCCATACAATATGCTATCCATTGCTACCCACCTTGTATTGAAAATCTTTAATTATGATGCTTTTTGAAAATATTCATTATTTGACAAAAATGAGTATACAGTAAGTAGTGTAAATTTATTTTGGTTTATTTATATTATATAATTCTAGAATTTTGATGAAAGTTTTTAAAATATGTATATTTTCCAAAAATATTATTTTCAATACATATTTGATAATCTGTATGTACTAGGTATCATGTTTTATGAGGTTTCATTTGATACCAAATAGTTAGTTAAAACACTATAATCAAATTTATAAAAATATATTTACACTAACTGTATAACACATTTTCTAAATTAGCTTTATAATTTTAACTTTATAATTCAATTGGATAGCATATTTGATTGGCTTTCATTTGATATGTCACATAGTTCATTAAAGCTAAAAAAATATTGATTTATTATACAAAATAAACCAAAATAAACTTACACTAATCAAAATACTCGAAACATATATATTTATTTAACACAACTTTTAGCGAACAAATGAACGGAAATGCTTTTACAATTCAACATTCTTCGTCTGCTGCAACCATGGTCAGATTTTCTTTCAGCCATGCTTCATACAGTCTTGATTGTCATCGTAGGCCTATAACAATATTGTGAATTATTCTATTGCCTTTTGTGCATAATTTTCATTCATTTCTGCTTTATAATACGGGTATATTTTGTTTTTATTATAGACGTTCTAATATTATTAGTGCTTGACTTGTATTATTTGTTACAGTTGTAATAGCATACTATCTGATGTAATATAATGATTGAAATGGCTAGTATTGGAGTCTCTAACCCTGGTGGGTCATTCACCACAATGTAGTATTTTTGGTAGAAATTATGTCAGAGTTCGGCAAAACATCTGACTGTCTCGACGTAGATATGTATCAGAATATCATGTTATTTGAATATCTGCTTACGTAATGAATGACGCATATATTGTCAGGGACTCAGCAAAAATATTTTGATGAACGCGTTTAAACATTGATTTTTAAAAAATGGTACGACTTTTACGCGCGCGTCAAAATAATGTGTCTCTAAAATATTGACCCTTCCAACGAGTACCTATTGTATGAAATGGAGATTTTATATGCATAGCTAATGACGAATGTAATATAAAACACTAACACAATAAACAAAACAATTGGGTATAGTTTCTAATGCACTTTATTTGAGTATTTTGGATATTTAGGCCTAAGTATAATGTTTTAGGTTGAGCAAAACATAACATTGATAGTCGTTGAAAGCTATTTTAGCATTTACTCTGTGGCCAGTCCTTCAACGCCTTGTTGTAGTTAGCCCTAGCAAAGCATTCAGCACCAGCTTTATCACATTGGCACATGGCAGCGGCACACTCGGGGTATGGGCAGTCGTTCTGGCCATACTCATTAACACCGGCTAGAAAAGGGGAGGGAGAAGAAAAAAAAGAAAATTATTCAAAGTGTATAATCAGGTACATGTCTTCCTTGATTTTGTTTGTAAACTTGAACCAACGATGAGAGTATCAAGAACAGTTTTTTATGCGTAAGTTTCAGATTTAAACAGTCATCAGTAACAACTTAGTAAATTTGTTTACACAGCTAATATTTGAGAAACAAAAAATTGAGTTAATTTTCTGAGATAATCTTGAGTGTTGCATCCGTTTTGAAATAGTTGTTATAATATTATAGGCTTATACTGAATTTACATATTTTCAAATTAGAATTAATCAACATTATACAAAAGGAGAATTGTACACACACAAAATGCATAGACGCAAAAAGGGAACGTTGTAATTGGAAGTGGTATATACATTTAGAAAATAAGAAAATGGATTTGAACACTTACCACATAGGATTTGAGAGGATGGGGTCTTGCAGTTGAATATCCTGTACTTATACAGCACAATATACACGTAATCTTCGTATGGACACATCCCGCTTTTCATAACATCGCCGTAACAATTATCGTGTTCAAGACAGCACCTACAAAGTCAATATAAACACAAATTTACAATCATACAATAAGAATTTGAATAATTTTTTCAATCTAATTCAAAGTTGACCATGTAAACTTATATAATGTGTAGTACATAGTCATTCTATCAATTTAAAGCAACAATTACAGGTGACATCACATAATGCGCGCGCGCGTACAACCATGTACCGTTTGAACGCCGCGTAAGATTATCGGCAGTTAAATAAAACGACTTTAACCGGTACTCACTGGTCTGTGTCATCGATGGGCTTGCCAGTACCTCCATAACCACAGTAACAACCATAACCGTCGTAATCCAGCCAGGATGAAATGAAATTTCGATCCGTCTGACAGTGGATCATGTCACCCAATTGGCCAACATTTGCTAAAATAATAATGTATGTAATGGTGGTCAATAACGAAATGGTGTGTTGAATCAGATTAGGATTTGCATATGAGTAGACTTTTTAAAGTGAATTTCTTTTTTAACACATAGAGAAAGGGGGAACAATAGAAACACTTTTTAAGGTAGCCTAATTCTAATAATAAAAAATGATTTTTTTAAAAAAAGATATGCGACAACTATCTCAGATCCCTAATAAAACTGGGTTTAAGATTTTCCAGGATAACGTAAGATTGAGAAACACACTTGTGACCACATTAATTGATTTACCCTGGATCTGTAACGGCTACCACTGTTGCTGATACAAGGACAAAATGTTGCCGACGTATCATTGAAGATGTTTCTTCATGAAATGTCGTATACACAATTATAGTTAGGCCTAAATAGTGACTCAAAATTGCACATCATACTCGTCAATCGTCAATGGCACGATGAAGAGACACACAATGTAACGCGCACATTCAGGTCATGATGAAGTGCATGCGTGACAGTCTCTCTCCATGGTTTAATGTGCCACGGCGGTCGATAATAATCAAGTATTACAGTAATTACCTGTTGCTACTGCAATCAACGTCAAGAATACCAGATACTTCATTGTGGTTGAATTCAGAATTCGACTGTTGCACTAAACCGGTCCATTGTTCGCTTATAAAGACAAACCAAACATGCTGACAAACGTTATGTTATGAATTACATTGATAATTACACAGCCATCACTAGTTAATTAGTTAGTTAAACATTATTTCAATTATTAACATCGCTACTATCTTTCATGAGTTGGTGGTCGGTACGCCATTATATATTTTTAGATTTAGACGTCAAATGTGAAATAATACTAACATTTTCTGTATATTATCGAAGATAATGTGCAATTAGTATTTATAAAAGTGATAAGTAGATTGATAACAAAATACGTGTGAGAAAACCTACAGGTGATACCATTCATCATAACGAGTGGGACTACGCCCTGTCGTCATATATCAAAATGTTCTATATTTACAGTTTTATCTACTTATTCAATGTGAAAAATGTTTGGACAATTAGTTCTTTTATTTCATACACATCCAACAGCGAGCACAAACTCGCCAATTACAGGATGGATAAACTATTTTATAATTTGTCGTGCTTATAAGTCTCATATGAGGCGTAAGGAGTTGAGTTGAAAGAGTCCTGGCACTAGGTCAGGATTGAACCGCGGACCTTGAGATTGGAAGGCAAGCACGTTAACCACACAGCTTCACACATAAAAACAGAAATTTCCAATTCTTGAGTCCAATTCGGTTTTCGGGGTCTGAATGATAATTCACAATTCAAACTCCTAAAAGTTTTGAATAGTTTTAAGCTTCCTACAGTTAAAGCACAGTAAATATACTTGACACCAGCAAATAAAGCAATCGTTACTATATACTTGACACCAGCAAATATAGCAATCGTTACTATATACTTGACACCAGCAAATAAAGCAATCGTTACTTCTTCGGGTCCGTGGAGACGATGATTCCACGATCTAAGTCGCACCACATGTGTAATTTTAGGTTCTTTCAAATGATCTTTTGCTGTTTGCATTTACTTGGTTTGTCATCCTTGGACGGAGCATAATCAATGTCTTCATCTCTTTCCTCCTCTTTCACCTCTGTAATTGGGCTAATGATGCGAATTTTGTAAAAAATGTGCATATTTTATTGATTTTTTTTTACAAAAATGAGTAGGCCTATACTAGATAGTGTAAATTTAATTTGGTTTATTTATGATATTAAATAATTCAAATGTTTGGAATACATATTTGGTATTAAAGGAAAGCAATGAAATATGCTATCCATAACTACCCAACTTGTATTGAAAATTATGTGATGCTATTTTTGGAAAATGTACATATTCTATTAATTTTAGACAAAAATGAGTATAAATTAGTATAAATTTATTTTGGTTTAAATAATTCTAGCGTTATAATGAAATATTTGGTATAAAAAATAAAATCCCATACAATATGCTATCCATAACTACCCAACTTGTATTGACAATTATGTGATGCTATTTTTGGAAAATGTACATATTCTATTAATTTTAGACAAAAATGAGTATAAATTAGTATAAATTTATTTTGGTTTAAATAATTCTAGCGTTATAATGAAATATTTGGTATAAAAAATAAAATCCCATACAATATGCTATCCATAACTACCCAACTTGTATTGACAATTATGTGATGCTATTTTTGGAAAATGTACATATTCTATTAATTTTAGACAAAAATGAGTATAAATTAGTATAAATTTATTTTGGTTTAAATAATTCTAGCGTTATAATGAAATATTTGGTATAAAAAATAAAATCCCATACAATATGCTATCCATAACTACCCAACTTGTATTGAAAATTATGTGATGCTATTTTTGGAAAATGTGCATATTCTATTAATTTTAGACAAAAATGAGTATAAATTAGTATAAATTTATTTTGGTTTAAATAATTCTAGCGTTGTAATGAAATATTTGGTATAAAAAATAAAATCCCATACAATATGCTATTCATTGCTACCCACCTTGTATTTAAAATCTTTAATTATGATGATTTTGAAAATATTCATTTTTTGACAAAAATGAGTATACATAAGTAGTGTAAATTTATTTTGGTTTATTTATATTATATAATTCTAGAATTTTGATGAAAGTTTTTAAAATATGCATATTTTCCAAAAATATTATTTTCAATACATATTTGATAATCTGTATGTACTAGGTATCATGTTTTATGGGGTTTCATTTGATACCAAATAGTTAAATAAACACATTTTCTAAATTAGCTTTATAATTTTAACTTTATAATTCAATTGGATAGCATATTTGATTGGCTTTCATTTGATGTCACATAGTTCATTAAAGCTAAAAAAATATTGATTTATTATACAAAATAAACCAAAATAAATTTACACTAATCAAAACACTCGAAACATATATATTTATATTAATAGGCCACTATGTATGTGTCATTTTTTCGTTAAAAGCAAAATTCCAGCTGATTTAGTTTCTCTAAGATGTAAAGTAATAAAAACAAGGCCATATACATGGCTGCAGTCACGTGCTCAAGTTAGTGTTTACCGACCGACCGACCGACCGACATAGTGAGCTGTAGAGTCGCGTTGCATGCGACTAAAAATATGTTGGCATTTTTCTAAAAAAAGCTTAAGGGTGTCAAATCCAAGATGACCACCAATACATAAAATAACCAATAAATGTAACATATTGGACAAAGTAACACCCATTTTAACTTGTATGCATTTAATTCAGAAGAGAATGCTATTGGTGTCAAATTGTTCAGAATATTATACATATTTATATTCAGTTTTACACACAACACAAATAAGTAATGCTTTCCCAGTTTATTAAGAGTATACATTTAACAATACATAATATTTATTTCTACTGATACTGTACAAGCAATGCTAAATACTACTAAAGCTTAATAATAAACTACATTTGGCCTCTTGGGGGCTACCACTCATATGACATCGCTGTATTAAAGGTCCAGTGTGTTGTCACAGGAGCCAGTAAATCAAATTGTTGTTATTAAGTATATCGGTAAGGATGTAAGTGACATCCGTTAGGTAAATTGTGGAATTTGGGGGCAAAATAATTCCCCAGAATTATACCAGCCAAATGAGCGAATAGCATGAGTAACATATGAGTAGCGCCTGTGTTGAAGTTAGGTGTTGGATGATGCCGGGGGATGGCCGGGTGGGAAGATTGAAAAGTTTGTACAACTATTGAACGGCTAATTTAACAATGAGGTGTGCTAGTATGCATCTTAGTAACCAACTAAAACACTCTGAATTCCCATTGGTTGCCAATTAGAAATTAGCCTATCCTACATTTTTGTGGTTCCACTATTAGATATACCCGTTGGTCTATAGAAATACATTGTCAATTACTGTGGTTGGAACTTTGATAAAGTGTCTCCCTTGACTAACATTCACTTTTTAATTACCTGTAGAAACAATATACCATTCATCCTAACACTTCTGTTACTCAGAAATCTACCCACATTTATATACCACATCCTTAGTTAAAAGTACTTGTGCTGTGTATAAACTATAATTTATTACTTTAAATTTCCTTTTACACACAACACAAATAAGTAATGCTTTCCCAGTTTATTAAGAGTATACATTTAACAATACATAATATTTATTTCTACTGATACTGTACAAGCAATGCTAAATACTACTAAAGCTTAATAATAAACTACATTTGGCCTCTTGGGGGCTACCACTCATATGACATCGCTGTATTAAAGGTCCAGTGTGTTGTCACAGGAGCCAGTAAATCAAATTGTTGTTATTAAGTATATCGGTAAGGATGTAAGTGACATCCGTTAGGTAAATTGTGGAATTTGGGGGCAAAATAATTCCCCAGAATTATACCAGCCAAATGAGCGAATAAAATGAGTAGAAGCCCCCAAAGACAGTATTTTAGTTATATGTATATTATTTTATTGTCGCTATTATGGATGAGAACGGAGACATGGAGGGTATTGGGGGAAGATGCGCTCCCCTAGCCGAACATGTGTATTTGGATGAAGATCCTTTTTTTTTTTTTTTTTTTTTTTTTTTTTTTTATACATCATGAAGCAGTGGCAGGGAGGCCTGGATAATTGGATGAAGATCCAATGGGAAGATAAGCGCTACCCTAGCCGAACATGTGTATTTGGATGAAGATCCATTTTTTTTTTTTTTTTTTTTTTTTTTTGTTTTGTTTCTACAACATGAAGCAGTGGCTGGGAGGCCTGGATAATTGGATGAAGATCCAATGGGAAGATAAGCGCTACCCTAGCCGAACATGTGTATTTGGATGAAGATCCATTTTTTTTTTTTTTTTTTTTTTTTATTTTTTTTTTCTACAACATGAAGCAGTGGCTGGGAGGCCTGGAGAATTGGATGAAGATCCAATGGGAAGATAAGCGCTCCCCTAGTTGAACATGTGTATTTGGATGAAGATCCATATTTTTTTTTTTTTTTTTTTTTTTTTTTTTTTTTCCACATGAAGCAACAGCAGGGAGGCCAGGATAATTGGATGAAGATCCAATGAGAAAAGTGCTCCAAGCAGAAGCAGGAAGGCCTAAATGAAGCAGTTAAAAATGGGCAAGTGTGATGGGGCCCGAGAGGGAGGAGGAAGGGACGGCACGTTCTCACATGTCATTTTGTGCTTGTTTAACTACTTCTAGATTTGTTCTGATGTACCTAATATAGCAGTTGGATGTCCAACGACCCATTGTTTTAATAACATGATCCTCCACTCCTGCAGCAGCAGCTGATGTTGCCGCCCCTATTCTAAACGAATGTCCGTGGAAATGTTGGTAATGACCACATATTTGTAGTATATCATGAAGCCAGGATAAGAAAGTTACTCGTGATAAGGGCTCCGTACTAGATTCGTTCTCTAGAAAAAGCGGCGCTAGTGGAGATGCCCCTTGACTTAACCTAATAGCGATGTAGTTAGACATCGTTTGGACGGGACTTAAATTATCGTTTTCGAAAATAGGTATTTCTACCCCTGTTCTAAATGGGTCGGTTTTAGATGCCTTTAAACGAAGTAAAAAACATTGTGATTCGGGCTTTAATGTAACATCATTAATTTGTAGGTATGTACCTGACCCTCTTATACTTGTAAATTCGCCGCATCTTAAAAACCCATAGAAAGCTAATTTAAAAATACATTGTAACATAACATCTATGAAAGGTGTAATTATTGTCCTACCAGCAGAAAGTATGGCGCACATATCGCTCAGGATTGCTGACGTTATCGGGGCGCGTTTTGCCTTACAGATGTTTTGCGACTTCTTAATCCCTCGTAACACATAGTGGAGTCTGTTTGCCCCCACTGTAACATCTTGTAAACCTGCTTTAATATAATGGAAACGTATTCCCGCCAGATACAAGTTGATTGTTTCAAATTTCAGATCTAGCGCTTTTTGGCAATGGGTAACGAAGTATATAAGTTGGTCCTCGTCAATTAGCGGAAGTGTTGCTTTCTTTACTGGTACGCCTGACATGGTCAAGAATGTTAGGAAACACCGCAATGCAGATTTATATACTCTCTTCGTAGAATCAGAAATAGAGTTTTCCCATAACTGTTCGACTTGTAGTTTCAATTCATTAGAAGCTCTGAATGGTGTACCAATGGTGTCGGAAGAGCATTGGCTGTTGGTACAAGCCGTCGAAATTTCTGCATCTGGTGGCGAGAAAGAGCATCAGCTATAACGTTATGTTTCCCTGCAATATGAGTAGCGCATATATGATAATTATGGATAGCAGAATGAAATGTTAGTTTCCTCATCAGTTTCATAATATCAGGTATTCTGGACCTACCCTTGGAGACGATTTCAACCGTGGCCATATTATCGCAAAAGAACATTATTCGTTTTCTAGCCCAATTATTACCCCATAATACACATGCCATGACGATGGGATAAAGTTCAAAGAACGCCATGGACGTCTTGTCCGTAAGGTATATTTGTGGGAAATTTCCCTGAAACCATTCGTTCCGATATATACCACCAAAAGATGTGCGTGTTGCATCGGTGTACAGCGAAATGTCATTAGCAATTGTGATATTATCATTTAAAAAGAAAGATACACCATTCCAGTGTTTTAAAAACAGGGACCACATCGCTAAATCTGCCCTACAATCTTTGTTGATACGTACATGATGGTGTAGTTTCTTAACTGTAGTTGACAGGCTGATTAAATGCGATACAAATGAACGGCCAGGGTGTATGACCCTACAAGCAAAATTTAGATGCCCCAAGAGACTCAGTAATTCTCTTTTTGTACAGGAGGCACGCTTACTGAATTCCGTTGTAATATTTCTAATTCTAGCTATTTTTTCTGTTGGTAGTCTCGCTTCCATGTTAATCGAATCGAGGTATATACCGAGGTATTCTAACGACGTAGAAGGTCCTTCTGTTTTCTTTTCTGATAGCGGAATACCAAGGGTTTTAAACATATCCAGAAAACGCATCTTGGTTGAATGTGCGTTTGCCGTCGGCGATTCTATTACAAGAAAATCGTCCAGAAGATGAAGAATATTATGAATGTTATAAACGTTGGAAGCTATCCAACAAACTGCTTGGGATAGTGTGTCAAATATTTTTGGACTTGAACGACAACCAAAAACAAGTTGTTTAAAGAAGTAATATTTTTCGTTCCATTTAATTCCATGGTAGCCTCTGAGTCCTGGGTGGATGGGTATTATTTTGAATGCGTCAGTTATATCTGTTTTTATCAATAATGCTCCACGACCCTGATTTTTAATCATTCTAATAGCGTCGTCTATTTTGACGTATTGTAGTGAATACTGATCTTTATCTATAAGTTCGTTCAAGCTCGGGTTGTTAATATCATCGTGCGGAGCGGACAAGTCCACGATTAGTCTCTTTTTGTTGGAATATTTACCTTCTGCGATACCGATAGGGTTTATGCGATATTGTTTGTATGGAATAACACTGTATGGGCCTAATAAATATCCCTTGGTAACTTCTGTTTTTACCAATTCAGCAACCGTATCGGGTTGTTTTGTAGCTGATTTTAAGTTCTTACATTCAATTGATTGCTCTGGAAGTGATTTGATACCTGTAGAAAAACCATATACCAACCCGTCTAACAAATAGTTCTTTAGATACGTGTTTGGACACAGTGACATATGTTTATGTAGCTGTTCAATATTTATAGGGGTGGTTATTGTTGTATCATAGTTAGCGGTTTCGTTTAACGTTGTGCAGTGGCCCCTATCACTTGAGGCCCCTGTCCGTTTTTTGACCACCTGCATGCTGACTGTGAGTGGCCGCCTTTACATAACAAGCAAATGTGAGCTAAATTGCAGTTTGTCTTTACACACCCTCTATCACCGTTATAATTGTTGCAGATTTCTCTGCCTTGATGAAAAACGCGTCGTCGCCCATACCAGTCGTTGTCTGCGTTAGGGATGGCCGTATTCCTAGTAGCTTTCTTAGGTAAATTTTCAGATATATCGCAGAAGGCTGTACTGTGTAGTGTGCTACTGCAATAGTTGCATGTGTTAGGGCGACTATTGGCAAAAATGTTACAGAAAAGCGTGTTATTTCGTATGGACCAGTCGACAAGGACATTGTTGTATCTCAAATGTGATGCCGCAATTAAGCTAAATTGTTTGTGATATTCATAAAAACCATTTCCAGGGTATCGAGAAGCCATGTCTACAATGTCTCTTTCGTATTTGTCGAGCTCCTCTCTCCGCTGGGGATGAGCAGTGCACATGATGTTTTTATAAATCCCGAAGGCTTGGATAAATTCTCCAATATTGAGGGATTTTGCCAATCGTGGATCGTGTTTGAACGAATTAATTTCATCTTTATTGTCTCGGGGCGAAGCATTGAATAAAGGAATTAATAGAGAAGCAAGATTAGTGTTCCTACCTGATACTATTTGTTGGCGGATTGCAGGTGATATAGTTTCCACCATGGGCAGTGATTCCGCAGCGTATCCAAACCTGGTACGTATGTGTGTTCCTCTTTGTGAGGATTCTTCAACAACAGTTGCCGACGTACTAGGCCGTTCGAGTGCCTCGACTGCTGAACGAATGGAGAATGGCTCCAGTGTGATGTCCTCACTTGTCATTGCCCTAGAGCTAGTGGCATTATTATTGATTGGTGAAGGACTACCAACTGCCGGCTGTTGTTGAGAACTCAACGAACTCACTGTTTGTGTCCAGCATTCTTCGTCTGCTGCAACCATGGTCAGATTTTCTTTCAGCCATGCTTCATGCAGTCTTGAATGTCATCGTAGGTCTATAACAATATTGTGAATTATTCTATTGCCTTTTGTGCATAATTTTCATTCATTTCTGCTTTATAATACGGGTATATTTTATTTTTATTATAGACGTTCTAATATTATTAGTGCTTGACTTGTACAGTTGTAATAGCATACTATTATATCTGATGTAATCTAATAATTGAAATGGCTAGTATTGAAAAGTCTAGCCCAGGTGGGTAATGCACCACAATTTAGTATTTTTGGTAGAAATTATGTCAGAGTTCGGCAAAACATCTGACTGTGAAACTTGATTTCTTGACGTAAATATGTATCAGAATATCATGTTATTTGAATATCTGCTTACATAATGAATGACGCATTGTCAGGGACTCAGCAAAATATTTTGATGAACGCGTTTAAACATTGGTATGACTTTTACGCGCGCGTCGAAATAATGTGAGTCTATATTGTGACGTTAACCAACGAGTACCTATTGTGTTAACTGGAGATTTTATATGCATAGCTTAATGTAATATAAAACACTAACACAATAAAGAAACAATTGAGTATAGTTTCTAATGCACTTTATTTGAGTAGGCTTATTTTGGATATTTAGGCCTAAGTATAATGTTTTAGGTTGAGCAAAACATAACATTGATAGTCGTTGAAAGCTATTTTAGCATTTACTCTGTGGCCAGTCCTTCAACGCCTTGTTGTAGTTAGCCCTAGCAAAGCATTCAGCACCAGCTTTATCACATTGGCACATGGCAGCGGCACACTCGGGGTATGGGCAGTCGTTCTGGCCATACTCATTAACACCGGCTAGAAAAGGGAAGAGAGAAGGGAACAAAGAAAATTATTCAAAATGTATAGTCAGGTACATGTCTTCCTTTATTTTGTTTGTAAACTTGAACCAACGATGAGAGTATCAAGAACAGTTTTTGTATGCGTAAGTTTCAGCTATAAACAGTCATCATTGGCAACTTAGTAAATTCATTTACACAGCTAATATTTGATAAACAAAACATTTTAAGAATTTTCTGAGAAAAAAAACACCAATCTGGTGATTCAAGTGTTGCATCCGTTTTGAAATTTAAGTTATTATTATATTATAGGCCTATAGGCTAGGCCTACAGAATTTCCAATTCTTTTACAAATTAGAATTAATCAATATTATAAAAAAGGAGAATTGTACACACACAAAATGCATAGACGCAAAAATGGAACGTTGTAAGTAGAAGTGGTATATACATTTAGAAAATGGATTTGAACACTTACCACATAGGATTTGAGAGGATGGTGTCTTGCAGTTGAATATCCTGTACTTATACAGTACAATATACACGTAATCTTCGTATGGACACATCCCACTTTTCATAACATCGCCGTAACAATTATCGTGTTCAAGACAGCACCTACAAAGTCAATATAAACACAAATTTACAATCATACAATAATAATTTGAATAATTATTTCAATCTAATTCAAAGTTAACCATATAAAACTATATAATGTGTAGTACATAGTCATTCTATTAATTTAAACAAATGAGCGAACAGTAAGCAACAATCACAGGTGACATCACATAATGCGCGCGCGCGTACGCGTACAACCATGTACCGTTTGAACGCCGCGTAAGATTATCGGCAGTTAAATAAAACGACTTTAACCGGTACTCACTGGTCTGTGTCATCGATGGGCTTGCCAGTACCTCCATAACCACAATAACAACCATAACCGTCGTAATCCAGCCAGGATGAAATGAAATTTCGATCCGTCTGACAGTGGATCATGTCACCAAATTGGCCAACATTTGCTAAAATAATAATGTATGTAATGGTGGTCAATAACGAAATGGTGTGTTGAATCAGATTAGGATTTGCATACGAGTAGACTTTTTAAAGTGAATTTCTTTTTTAACACATAGAGAAAGGGGGGAACAATAGAAACACTTTTTAAGGTAGCCTAATTCTGATAATAAAAATGATTTTGTTAAAAAGATATGCGACAACTATCTCAGATCCCTAAAAAAACTGGGCTTAGGATTATCCAGGATGACGTAAGATTGAGAAACACACTTGTGACCACATTAATTGATTTACCCTGGATCTTTAACAGCTACCACTGTTGCTGATACAAGGACAATATGTTGCCGACGTATCCATTGAAGATGTTTCTTCAGGAAATGTCGTATATAGTTAGGCCTAAATCGTTACTCAAAATCGCACAACATACTCTAACAAATCGTCAATGGCAGAGACACAATGTAACGCGCACATTCAAGTCATGATGAAGTGCACGCGTGACAGTCTCTCTCCATGGTTTAATGTGCCACGGCGGTCGATAATAATATCAAGTATTACAGTAATTACCTGTTGCTACTGCAATCAACGTCAGGAATACCAGATACTTCATTGTGGTTGAGTTCAGATTTCGACTGTTGCACCAAACCGGTCCGTTGCTCGCTTATAAAGACAAACTAAACATGCCGACAAACGTAACTATATCTTATCTTAACTTCGCTATTGTTATGAATTACATTGCTAATTACCCAGCCATCCATTTGGTGGACATTATTTAAACATTATTTCAATTATTAACATCGCTACTATCTTTCATGAGTTGGTGGTCGGTACGCCATTATATGTATTTTTAGATTTAGACGTCAAATGTGAAATAATACTAACATTTTCTGTATATTATCGAAGATAATGTGCAATTAGTATTTATAAAAGTGATAAGTAGATTGATAACAAAATACGTGTGAGAAAACCTACAGGTGATACCATTCATCATAACGAGTGGGACTACGCCCTGTCGACATATATCAAAATGTTCTATATTTACAGTTTCATCTACTTCTTTATTCAATGTGAAAAAATGTTGGACAATTAGTTCTTTTATTTCATACACATCCAACAGCGAGCACAAACTCGCCAATTACAGGATGGATAAACTATTTTATAATTTGTCGTGCTTATAAACTAAGTCTCAATTGAGGCTTAAGGAGTGGAGTTGAAAGAGTCCTGGCACTAGGTCAGGATTGAACCGCGGACCTTGAGATTGGAAGACAAGCACGTTAACCACTAAGCTACAGCTTCACACAAAAGAACAGACATTTCCAATTCTTGAGTCCAATTCGGTTTTCGGAGTCTGAATGATAAGTCACAATTCAAACTCCTAAAAGTTTTGAATAGTTTTAAGCTTCCTACTTCATCTCCCTCCTCCTCATTCACCTCTTCCTCCTCTTGTTCAAATTCATCCTCTATGGAAAATCGAGTATTACAATTTTACAAGAAGAATTTTACACATAAGTATGGTCATTTATTAATTTGCGACACTGACTTTATACGATTAACAATTAGAATCTGTGAATGAATACCTATAAAATACATAGCGAACGGGCGAATCGTGAAATGTTCTTATCAAGGCTTAACCATGGTAGAACTGACGCCTTCTCTAGACCTAGTATTCACCAGGTCCCTTCCTCTATTAAATTTACTGCAGCATTTACGAATCCGTTTAGTGACATTTTTTGTGTTATCCACTGAGTTCCCCTTGTTTGATGTTCTCTTTTGTTGATCCATTAAACAATAATGATATTTTTAAAAAAGAACATTACTCTATATGAGACATACTTTAGTTTACCAGAGTTAGGCCTCTTTCTTGTTACGTCGGCGACATTATTTTAGAGACACTGCGAAAATACGTGCGTCTCATCATTTATTGCGCTTTCGAAAATATGATTTTTGATTATTCTCTATTTTTAATATAAAATGAATTGAAATAAACATTTAAAACATTGCGATGATTGTTCGTCAGATGTTACACACTCATGGGACTGGAGCATGTGTCTCATCTGCTTGTTTAATTAAACGAGAGTAAAGCGCTTCTTATCGTGTCAATATTTGGATACAATTAGTAATTAGATTCAACGCGGTGATAACGTGTTCAGATTTTAATGCAGATGATAAGTAATGGTATTTACATTTCTGATCAGAATAGGTTCTAGAGTTTAAGAAGTCACTAAATCGATTTTACTAAAATGATTGTGAAAATGTGCTATGGGCGTTCTTAAAAAATTGTCATAATTGTTGATGTTGTACATAAACAGTATCTCTTTTGATTTGGTTTTTCCGATGTTTTCAATGGATCATTATTATGAAATTCGATTCCTAATCATTATTATAGGCCTATACATTTTTATTTTGTTTTTCTAAAATGTTATAAGTTGAATTGAATAGTAAATAATGCTATAACGATGTTGCTGAGTTGTTGATTTTAGTGATGAAGTGTGATGTTGAAAATTACTGGTTACAAATTTGATAATTTTGATGGAAGAAAATACGTCATAAAAGATGACAACAAAACATATTTAACATTACAACATAGGCCTAGTCACAAATAAGACGCACAATTATGTTTCTGGATGTTTTTATTTTTCGGAGGTAGGCGCGGATTATTTATTATTCCTCTAACTTATTGAAGATGATTACATGGACGCAAGAACGCATACAAAAAAGACATTGGGCTACATACTTGCAGTAAGTCTACAGGAGGGGAAACTATTTATCATAGAAGCTATTGTAAAGAAACTGTTGATAAAAACACAAACATAACTGTAGATTTTGTGGGAGGATAGGATAACGTAATGAATCGGTATAGTTAAAGATAACAATAAATAAAACGACGATTTAAAAGCAGTGACGTACCATCCAGCCGATCGGAAGTATACATATCTCTAACATTCGAACTTAAAACATATCGCGTACGCTTAAAAGCATCTGTTGCCAAACCAACCACTAATTTCCTTGATAAGGAAAACAAACTTAGCATATTTATTAATGGTTTCTTTACTGATAATATAACGTATATAAGATTTTGTGAATTAAGGTTCAGTCACTTCAACTTTTTCTTTCAAGAAACTACCTCAAATTTCGTCTTTTTTTTTGTCCGTAAAGTCACCGATCACAATGTTGAAGGTTCTGTTACTTGTTGTCTTAGCTACAATTACTAGTAAGTATGGTTATTTTACTTTTCCAGTGCAATTCGCGCATTCCAGCTAAATATTACGGCATAAAAGAGCAAAATCGTATAACAGCACGTGACACAACGAAATACAATTGAACGCGTGTTCAATTTCGAATATTTACGATTTTAAAGGGGGATTCTGGGTTTAAAATTGCTTTTAAATATCGTTTATTTATTAAATAAAAAATATTATAACAATATAGACATGTCAGAATGAAGAAGTAATAACGAGAAATTAAAAAAATTAAATTTCATATACATTTTAGGGTAAATTCATGGAAAGTCTGTCTTTCAGCAGCTTAGGGAAGCTCATTAATATTCATGAGATATTCACAAAATCACGTCATCAGTGGATTCCAAACTCGCGACGTCATGTACGTTGTGTTTGTCAACTAATTTACATCTCTCTCCCCTGTCAAACGACGACCACCCGATCATTGTGAAATACATTTTTTGTAGATTTTCTAAGCTAGGCCTAAAGTGTAATAATAACAGTAGTAGCATATATTTATTTGACATTTAATGAAATACAAAATTTAGTACAGATTATATATAGATTGTATACAGTTATAGTATTTTTATACCTCGAATAGTTCAGATCGTATTATCGGCTTCAAGTACTAGGCTAGGCCTAGCCTAAATCATTTTTTGTCATGGGTGAGAGCCATTCTGACTAGGGATTCCATGCCACGATGGCTACCCTACGTTTTAAAACATTGGGGCCCATCATGGTTGGGCCTATAGCTAGCCTACTACTAAACGATTGGCCCATAAATAACAATCCAAACCCATCCTATCAACCAAACTCCTAAACAATCTAAACCTAAAACGTTCTACAAAATCGGCTGTAAATATTGAGGCAAAACAAGGTCCGATCGCCGTCCGCACGTATGGTGTCCCGGTCGTCTAAGTAGGCCTAAAATAGGCCTAGGCTAGTTTACTCTCCAAAAAAGCGGATACTGCATCAAGCAAGTAGACCAGGTAGTAGGAAGGAGACCTGGCCGATCCGGCCCAGTTAAAAATTGAGCTAGCTAGTGTAGTAGACCCTATGCGAATTGATACTACCAGGCCTTTTACTATAGGATACACTTGTTAAAATTAGCAATACTTATGTTTACAAATATTCCAACTCTCTCATTCGAGCTATGTTATCTATACCATTCCGGTAGGTCGAGTCGACCTTCAATAAAATACTGTACATCGTTCATGTTGTGATTATAGACGGGTATACTCTCGACCCGACCAGTTTGGTATTGTATACTGTATCTGCTTATCACGTGACGATGCCAAGCATGGGCAGAGAGAGCACGTGTATCGTCGTCTCGCTCTCCTCGCTCAGCAGGAATGTATACGTTACGCTTCATTGATTTTGAAGGCTTTCCCTAAGTCAGTGCGAAAATCGGCAAACGTAAAGTGCAAACATATCTAAGTTTTCACTGTTTTGATAAATTTTCATAGAAAATTGACTTCATAAATGGGAAGACCGACTAAAATTACATCAGATAAGTATAATTTTACAAAAGTAATTGATATGGTTAATGATAACGAGTCGTCGGAAGATTGACCATTTCACGAATTTCCTATTCTGTAACACAGTGTCATATCGCCGTAGCTGCACTTGTAATCTGGCCTCATTTCACAGCCTTCGTTCTGCTTCACTGGGCGCTTATATAAATTGAAACTTTTACCGTTCAAGAGACAAACAAATATATTTTACATTTTTTACTATTCATTTTAAACCCGGAACCCCCCTTTAAGGTTTTCTTCGAGGACTGCGAAGAATCTATATTCATAGTAAATTTCCACCAACAATTGGTGCTTCGCGTACACTTATTGGTAAACTATTTAATAAAAAACAAGTATGCAATGTTTTTTTATGCTTAAAATAGCACGTGGCACAACGCGTGTTCAAACTCGAATTGTCAGGTTTTATTCGAGGCTGCGAAGAATCTATATATTCTATATAGTAACAGTAAATTTCCACCAACATTGGTGCTTCGCGTACACTTATTGGTAAATTATTTAATAAAAAGTATGTAATGTTTTAGCGCCGCGCCTGTAGGCAGTTATATTCAACAATGCACATGATATTTTGTTGGGTACTGATGCATTACACCTGAGTGAATTGACACTTGGAAGCGAGATTAATGTTCCATTCATCGCCAAGCAATACGTTTGTATAAACATATTATATTAAATCTATTAAAATAGTACTTTTTTAATCAAGTTGGTTTGTCATCAACATTATGATGCTGTACTCGATTTCTTAAACCGTTTATGCTTACTTTTCAATAAAAAATATATATTTGTATACAGTATCGTCAGCATCATAATCTGTTTTCTTTATTTCTAGGTGCTTCGCCAACCCGTTCTAAACGGAATGTAGGCCAGTTTGGGAACATGATCAGTTGCATGACTGATCTAGGCTTGATTCGATCATGGACAGACTACGATGGATATGGTTGCTATTGTGGCTTAGGAGGAACAGGGTCACCACTTGACGAAACTGACAAGTTAGTCTAATATAACTTAGGTGTGAACTCGTCACCATGACGAGTTAGCTGGTCCTCGCATAACACTTTTTAACTCGTACTTTTTTATTTTTCAATTTATCTTTATGTAGTTAAGCATGAAGTCATACCGTAATAAGCCTGAATTCTTATTTAAAAACCTTGTATTATTAGCATCAAAAGACTTTTAAATCGTACTTTTAAACTGAACATATCGTACCATATCTTAACTTTCCCATTGGTGAATAAAAAATAATAGACATAGAATATCTCTACAATGCTTTTGGTTGATAAACTGAGCATTATCGTACGATCTTCTTCATCTTTTACATTGATGAATAAAGAATAATATACATATAGAATATCTCTACAATGACAATAATAGGTGTCGCTATAACAATGTAATATACCATCATAATTTGGAAACGACACATATCATATTAAACATTCATATCTCCTGCAAAGACAATGCTAATTATTTTCGCAAGAATAATATGTTGTAAATTATATAAATAGATTTAATGACAATCATAAACTGGATCAGAATTATTCACAATCACAGCGAGTTTTCCCTGATTAAGGCCCGTTGAAATGAAATTCAAGCATTTAAACATTCTTTCAAGTGTAAGAAATAAAATAAATTTAAAGGAAAACTTTACCGAGAACCATATTTTGACAATGTATTAGGGATGTACATATGATTTCAGAACAATTGCGAGATTTACGATATAGTTGCGCGCGCTCGCCCGCCGTACAGCCTTCGTCGTAAATTGTTGTGACGTCAAGTGTGCTTAGCAAAATCTACCTCATGAGTTTTCACTACAGTTGTTAACATAGCCTATAAGAGATACCTGTCATTTCAATTGCTAATTTGACCTGCATTATTAGGCTTAAATTTGCCAAAATCTTTAGTCTGTTATTTTGAAGAAACACTTCAATATCCAGAAAAAGAAACAATACAAAAATTCAACATTTATATTTTTTACGATTTATTTAAAAAGTGTGCTTACTAGAATTGTTCGCGCTTTTCTAGACTTGATATTTGTGACTTTTTCTTAGATGCTGTGTAACCCACGATCAATGTTATGATACAGTCATGAAAAGCGGAATGTGTCCGTTTGAAAGTCACGTGTATCTCATACTTTATGAATACGAAACATCAAAATGCAACTCACGTGATGCCAAGATCACATGTGGTAGGTGCTATAATATCATTTTCAATGTCTATATACCAGAAGAGTCACCGAAGTACAGTAGTACAATGTAGATTTTGTTTGAAAGTGTTTCTCAACTCAAACTGGCATTGTTTAAAAACTGATATAGGCCTACCTCAAGTTGTACTTTTTCCAGATACTTAATCTCATGAAATAATGATTTCTGCCTCGGATGTCCAGAAAAGGATTCGGATCCGGGATACTTCTTATTCACCGACTCGTACCGTATACAGTACAGATTGTAAATGTATATACGGTACCACTTATCCACGAATTGGTAAAAAAAAACTTGATACATTGAGATAAATAATATGTATATATTTTTTTAATCCATAGCTGCAGTGGAAGACTACAGATTCTTAGACACTCCATGGCCTGATTGTGCAGCTGCAATGTGTGAATGCGACGCCAACGGCGCCAAATGCTTTGCAGACGCTTCACACACGTACGATAAGAAATACAAGAACTGGCCTCAAGAAAACTGCTAAAAACTATAGGACGCAATTTAGATTTTGGCGATTCAAAATATTGTTTTATCTTTTAAATTCACATTAAGTATGTCTATCCATCTTTGATTATTGAAGGTATTGGGAAATAAGTTATTAATTGAATAAAATGTACGGGTATATTGACTTATTGTTGTTTTTTATTCTGTCTCTATGTTGGTGCTTTATTTCCACTAACACGCAACGCAATGCAAGTAATTTGACCAATCACAAGCGATGCATTATTCCAACTGTCGCTTGTCATTGGTCAACTCCTTCTCTTTGGGAACCAGGCTTAAAGCAGATCACCGAGGTGGCGCGTTGATTAAAAGGCAATGTGTCCATCCATACACACTCCTCAAATTGTTTAGGGGCTACCAGAAAAAAAGAGCGGCATGCGATGACTTAAAGTAAGTTTGGCCAATTCAGGTTACCTTACCAACACCTTCAACATTTGATAAGCTGGACATACTCCATTCTTACTGACGGGGCCACAGAGTATGTTCAAATAAACTTATTAATATCAAAATATAAATAGACGAAATAATTATAATAGTTACGCAAAACAATTTAATTTATTTTCTTAGAAAACACTACTACAGGATTGACCGAAGACAAAAGTGAAAACGTCAATGGAAAACCAAGAAAACACACATTGCGTTTGTCTTAACTAATAGCGAGACACAGTATAGACCTTTTAAAACTTAAACTATAGACGAGAACGATTCATTGAACCATTTTAAGATAAGATATTGAAGTTATCACGAAACATCTTTAGTCCACAACCACCTCCCACACATTGGCCAACACTCGCACCCTTCTCATCAAGCCAATTTTGTTTTTAACTGACCGACCAAACCGTTCAACTCGCCCCCATCCCAGCTTTTATACCAACTGACCAAGGTCCTAAATCAGTCACTATAGTCACGCGCCAACCACGGCGATCCACCTATCGTCAATATGGTCTCACCATGGAGGTAAAAATAAATTGTTTACCTCCATGGTCTCACCTAACCCCCCTGGACTTAATTTAAAGCTTACGGCACCCTGAACTCAATCAGTTGAACGAATTGCAAACAAATGAATACGATATGCTAAGAAATAAATAATTATTAGATTGTTATCACTAAATACTTGCTATGATAATTGACCTAAAATATCACACCTTCCTGGTATACAAAATACTTGATCAATAAATGACTTACTTACTATAATAAAGACAACATGTAGGCCTAGACACCTCTATATTGATGAGTGTCAAACGTTTTCTCTACGTTTCAGCAATAACATGAACAATCGCCTTCAAACAATACAACCGAATTTTCAGTGTTATGCAAATGTATTACTGAATACCGGTGTTCGCAAATACCTTCAACACATTTTTGTGTTTAATGTATTTTTATATGCTTAAAACTTACTTACAATTTTGCCAGGACTTGTACTGACTTAGCGCGTATTAACACAAATATGTTTTCATGTGTAATTAGCATTTAAAAAAATAATATACGATTCAACCTCATATTAATAAATGGAATAAACAATAAATAAATATCATTTAATTAATTATTTACAGTTACCTACAATGGTATACTTTTCAAATTGTAGGTATAAACATTATTTTGTACAGCAATCAGCAATTTACGTCACCGGGTGTAATAAGTCAATAACTTAAGTCTACAATACTTTAAATATCAATTATTTTACCGTATTTTTTCAATGGAATGTTCATATGCTCTTTGATATTTCATTTAAACAATTAATTTATCAATATTATCAATAGACCTTAATATTATGTTACAAATGTGTCCTAGAATAATATTTACACTATTTCATAAATTCTAAGCTATATTGTAAATTCGATCTTGTGGATTTTGTAAAAAGGCTTTTAAAATAGTTAGTTTAGGGTTGTCCTGACTTTCTATTAATTTTCTATATTGTACTGTCATTGTTATACATTTATTTTATTTTATAAATTCAAATAAAGTCCGTTATGTACAGTCAGTTCGCAACAATTTCGATATTCTTCTTCGATTTTCTATATAAATTGTTTTACTTCATGGTGCTCGCCATACCTCATCATCCGTGGAATGCCATCAGCGTCATAATTGTTCAAAACGTATAAACCGACATATTTATACTGTATTGGTCATTTTCACACGAGATGGCATAATGTTATTCACAAAACAAAATGAAACATTCATTATTGATATAATCCGACTGGTTAATTGTTAGTTGAATATAAATCTGCAATGTTTAGTATAAATATCCAATTACAATCACGGTAAGTAATAACGTCACTTCACAGCTTCAAGATACACTCAACAAGAAAAACGGCAAAAAATTGATTACAAAACAATTGATTTCAAATGACTTCTACGTAACAGTAAAAGCAGCAAAAAATCTCCAATTATACAATTTTTCAAGTCACATACAAAAGTCTTCCTTGACATTAGTATAGGCCTAATTTTAGCATTGTGAATAATCTTTTTCGGGCATCGCACCTGCACCAGGTGGAACTATTTCCTCGTCTGATGTAATATCTGCATATGAAAAACCCGGATGCATTTCTACATTCACATAAGGCTAAAAATAAAAAAATAATTTTCGTCAGCCACAAACTATTAAAAATATCATATCCAATAATTTATGAGAATAGGTATATTTTAAATGAATTTGAAGGAGTTTGGGATGATAAAAGTTTTGAATTGAATATTCTCTCTTTAAACATATATCATATAGATAAGTGGAAATAGACATTTTACTATTTAAAAAATGAAGAAAAGAACGTTACCTTGTGTGCTTGTACTAGACGATTGAGGGCGATGTATAGCTGAGCAAAGGTTGGTCGTTCATGGGGTCTGTCCCGCCAACAATGTTTCATTATGTCGTAACTGCAAACAATATAACAATACCACATTATTTTTTCAATTGATAATTCAATTCAATTTCACAATATACCTCATAATTTATTTATTTACTATATTAATTTATCATTATATTTATATTCATTAATTAATATTTTTGTATGAATAATAATACTAAAAAGGTAAAAAAAAAAATACACAAATCAATTTTCAAGTCAGTGGTAAAATATGGAATATGTAATATAATAATTTTAAACTGCGTGCATACATCATACGCACATGGTCCACAGACATACACATGCCGTATTAACAGAATACACTTAGCCATATACTGCGTAATGAAGATCGAAAATTGATATTATGGTAAGCTTTCTTTTTTTTAAACAAAATGTATTTATAGAATAGGCGATAAAGATATGAGAACATTATTATTTTAAAAGTTTTCATTGATAGGTCCTATTTTTATTATTTTTAATTGATCAGTATTTTGAAATTATAACAAAAATAGACCAGTCACAAACTATATCAGTCAATAACAATAACTAATTAAATTTTTAATCATGTTTTCTTAATTTTGTGTCATTGAACTAACTAAAAATAAGTGTGTAAACTCCTTGAACTCGGACCTACTACTACCACAAAGGAAATTTAACAAAAGAAATTTAATTCTACTTTACATTTCATCATCACAATTTAGCGGTTTCTGCATCCTGTATCCGGTAGGCAACTTATCGTACAGTTCTGCGCAGGTCATTCCAGGATAAGGCGTTCCACCTGTTTAAAGGAGATTTAATGTCCATTATCTTCCGTTTGTAAGTAAATTCATTTAATTAGGCCTACTTTATTCTATTTACCTTACAAATGGTTCTGCAAATTCGGTTGTAAATGTGTTCAATGATTTTAAAATTATCAGATGAAATTATCAGTAGTATTGCCTAACAAATAAACACACATTCATGTTATTTAATAATGTCAATATTATTATTTTATTTCACTTTACCATGTAGGATAAACATATATAAGTGGAGGAGCCTATAAATGGAAGCATAGCTTGTAGTGAATAGTCTCCTCAAACAAATTCTAAAAATAAACTCTAATATTTGTGATAAAAGGTGATGTTAAGTAAGCCATACTATAGAAATTATACAATATTGTAACTTATTATCGTAATTATTCATTTGTATACAACCGTATATTGCCAAAATAAGTCTTTCCTAATTTAGAAAAATCCTACACTAGATCGTAGATTTGATTTGAACCCAGCACTTGGCATCACCAACTCTGTTTTTATAGCGTATTTGCCATTATTTTGCTTCTGTACACCTTCACAATCTCTAGGCAACTCCACTTCCTGGAGAGGAATTATAAATTCAAATTGTGTAGAAATTTAAAATAATTTAGTTAAAACTTACCAAGTGTTACAATTTCCCATAAAAGAATTCCAAATGACCATCTGTAACAAAATAAAGAGAAAATCGATAATCAATAATAATCAATAATGCAGAACTTTGATTTATTAGTCTTCAAGGTTACTTAACTCAAAGTTCTGCATTATTTGTTACAGACTGATGGATAACTGTAAAATTAATCATTTGGGAAAAGAAGTTTTCAAAGATACTTATCATCAATTCTATAAATTAGATCATTCAAAAACATCACAATCTAACATAGCAACATCTACAGTTTTAAAATGTCAAATCTTCGTAAGATGGAAAAGAGCCTATATAGTATAGAATGATTGTCAACACATGTGTTGTGTGTTTTTAGTATTGTCTTTTTGATGAACATTGTTCTGTCGTGCATGCGGCCCCGAACCGCTGTGTCAAAATCATGAGGTTTTTGCACATAACCAACAAGTTTGATTCACTATAATATACAATGCGTTTATAATTCTGTTTGTGTGTGTCTGATGCCACGATGACAAACACAAGTACGTATTAAACATCATCAAAGTTCTGAATGAAAACTTACACGTCACTTTTGGTTGTATATACACTGTAGTTGATAGATTCTATTGCCATCCACCGGACAGGAAGTCGACCCTGTATAATTATAAATCAAAAATATCTTTTAAACAATTTTACAAACATTCATTTCGATACCTTTATTATACAAAAGGAAACAATTAGTCTACTTTTTATTTCATAAAATTGTCTTTTCTTTGTTAATTTGGTAAAAAAAACATAACTCACAGCGGTCGTTTTAACATAGACTTCTTCACTCCTAGATAACCCAAAGTCTGTAACTTTGGCTACCATTTTGAGACCTGGTCCTTCACAAAGCAATACATTTCTCGCAGCAAGATCTCGATGAACACACTACAAAAAGATCATATAATGAGTTATGTAGAGCATCGTGTGTATACGTTTGTCGATCCTGTGAACAATTGTTGTTTAACATTTAAAGCTCTGTCTGCACTAGTTTAGAAAAAAAAAAGTGTTGTGTGCCCAAATATGGTAGTGATTCTTACCTTTAAGTGGTGGTGATGGTAGTGATATACCAAAATAGTGATATGACATCATCATGTCCATATATGGGCACATCACATTTGTTCATAAAGTTTGATAGTGTAGACAGAGCTTTAGAGGGTTAGTTAATGAATTCTCTTTATCCTTGCCTAAATATATACAACAAGGCCATATACATGGCTGCAGTCGCGTGCTCAAGTTAGTGTTTACCGACCAACCGACCGACATAGTGAGCTGTAGAGTCACGTTGCACGCGACTAAAAACAAACAAATTGTAGATATGTACATACTCCTTTTTCTGATAAGTGCTTCATGCCAAGTGTCACGTCTGCCGCGAACTGAAGAAGATCCTCTGACGATAACGTCGACGACATGTTGGTTTTGGTTGCATAATTCGGATCAGTTTCAATGCAACGGCTGTGGCGAAGGAAGTTCAACAGATTACCATGTTCGGCGTATTCAGTCGCAACGTACAATACACCTGAAGCAATATGATCAAACGGTCAATGTATTACAATAACATCAAGAATAAAAAAGAAAAAATGAAAATATGAAAACATTACCAAAAAAATAATAATACGACTAAGTTCATAATTTGCCTATACGCATGGAGTGTTTAAGATGGGTTCGTGTAAGCACTTTGTAAAGGGGCTATAGAAATGTTGTGTTATGGTATTTTAAAAATATCAGTTAATTTAATTCCTTTTGAAACAATATTTGGGTTAAATAGTATTCTTAATACCTTCGTATTCACATGCACCAATAAGATTCACAATATTTGGATGATATCCAACTTTACACATTATGTCGAGCTCTCCAATGAAATCTCGTCGATCGTTGTCAGTTACGCCTTCTGCACAAACAAAAAACAGAAACATTATGTGTCACACATTATACAATAATAACCTTTTTAAAGCAATGGGTCTACCTTATTTAAAGGGCGATGAAACATGTCTTAACACATATGTATAGTAACCTTTCGTAAGTGCGACATAAGCATGCCTTAAGCGTGGTTCTCACTAGCGACAAAACGTAACGCAATCTACGCAACGTAAGCAAATGCCCTTCTAATAATTTTGTTTGCCCCCGCCTGCTTGAAATCAAAGCTGCGATGTTTGCAGCACTATTGCGTTGTCGGTTCCCACTTGTGATTACGCAATACAGCACTTTGCGTCGATACGTCGATACGTTGCGTTCTAGTGGGAACCACGTTTACATACTTATTCTTAACTAACCTTTCAGCATTTTGACGGCAGCCTGAACTGCTGTGTCGTCTTTCTTTATCACTGCTTTCATCACTTGGCCAAAGTTGCCTTCAGCGATGATTATATTTTCCAGGACCATGTCTTTCCATGGTATCTGATAGTATGTCGGTGGAGGTGAAAGCTGTGCTTTCATGGAGTAACTAGGTGATAAGGGTGACATAGGACCGAAAGCTCCTGGTGATAAAGGAGGTGACGGTGTGGGGAAAACGAACACGTTTCCCTGTTGTGACGAAAGAGACATTGGGATTCGGCTTGGAGATCTTGGTTGGGCTACGCCAGTGTCATAATCGTTGGCCACGGTTCGTTGCCGAAGAAGCTGAAATAAGAGAAAGTGGTAGAAATACGAACACGTTATTCAAACAAGATAATGTTGGAATGGCCAGACAAGCCTTCATTAACAACTCGAAGGCTCGCTTATTTTGAATCGGCATTTATTTATCATATGCCATCTAGAACACTCTGTCAGAGTTAAAGATTAAATTTTTATATTATATATTTTAAAGAACAAAAAGTATTGTGAAATAAAAACTAAATAAATACTATTTTTGTTGCTGAATATTTATACAATAAAATCCCAAATTGTGCCGCAAGTCCCAAACTCTTTTATATTTAAAAAAAAAAAGCATTCTGACTAATAGACAAGAAAGATTTCTTACATGAAATACGCCTACTTATTATAGGTATCTAATTTGCGAGTTATAAAATAAGCAAGTTCACTAAAATGTGCATCCTTACTCCTTGGTAACTCATCGGGGTTTCAGCTTGTTCCCGATTATTCTTTGACTTTTGTTTGACGACACAAGCCGCAACTATGCCCACTAAAACAAACACTAGTATAATAATCAACACAGCGATAGCCACAGTTATCATACTGTTTTTACTGCTGTTGTCGTTGGGCTGGTCACCGGTACTACCATCCGATGTTGATTCCTCCCGCACAGTCTTTTGCTTCGGTACTATTGGTGCTGTGGTTTTGCTAGTTGCTGGAAGTTTAAATAGAAAATAAATATCAATATATTAACTTAAATACATATTTTATGTATATTAGATTGTCTAAACCTTCTATAGTTTTTGTTTATTCCGGTATTATCGGTAGTTCAGGCAGTATTTTCTTAATAATAATATGTATGCCACTTCCGAACCCATTCCGAACATTTTTGACTTAAACAAATGTCTCAATTTATGATAAACATTTGGATAATCAATTGCCAACTTCAATTAGTAATATTTTAAAACGTTGTAATCCGCCAAAGATATATACTCTAAATTTGATTATTCCATATTCTAGACTGACAAAAAAAACACTTGTTTGTTTCTGAACCCCAAAGGCCCACTCAAAAGCCCCACACAATGGAAAAAGCTTCCTATTACTATAAAAGAAATCAATAATTTTGTTCAATTTATGAAAGAATTAAAGAAATATCTTTTACTTAAATATTAATACTTTATTTTATCAAATTAGAAACTGATACTTCATATCTCCCTTGTACTTGTTATTTTTTAACCATGTTAAAGGCCCAAAACTGAGACAAATATACCTCTAGGTTGTATGGCATTAGATGGAATAAGTACCAAAGACAAAAACAGCAAAGCGGTGGGTCATAAATAAATAATTAAGCAAAATCTTAAGCTTGATATGCAGACATCTCAACATTAGACCTCTTTCTAGACATAATGGTTCAGCTAAGCTAGGTAATTCTAATACAGCTACTGTACAACACCTTAGTTTCAACTATGTGACCCGATCTGGCAAAACCCTACTTTTGTCGGAAATTTTCCTTTTGCTTCATCTATCAAAGCATCGATTAGAAGGTTCATTTATGGCGGCGAAGTTTACGTAATGTTCATCTTTCCCTAATCCTCAATTTACCATAGCAATCTTGCATTTAATATGCATGAAAAAAATATGACGTCATACTTGTTATAGGCGTTGTTCTCATTTCTATGACAGAACTCCACGGTCCATATCCTTCTGTGGTAGAAGCACGAACTTTCATAAAGTAAATGGTGTCTGGTTGTAACGAAGTGTACGTAATACCACTGGTAGGCTTGACTGTACAGTTGGCGTCATCAGAAATATCAGAAGTGTATGATAAGCAAGTCTCATATTGTGTGATGACACCATTCGCTTCTAGTGGTTTGTCCCATGACACTGATATAGTGTTCGTTGTTGATTGATGTTGGATGTTGACTGGTGCGTCAGACGGACCTGTAGATAAATGATATGTTTATAATAATCCACAAAGTTTGAATGGGGATGGTGGATGGTAGAGGGTGTCGTTGAGGTGATGGTTGTGGCAGGTATAACAAAAAAATATTTCTATAAAAAACAACTCGTGATATGTCCCCATTTTCAGCATTCCAAAACCAATCTTCGTGTTAATCTAAAAAATTTTAATAATATAACGGTGGGACATCATATCTATGACGGAAACAAACCCTCCATGGTTGCACCAATAATATAAACGAATTAATGAGAAATATATGGGAATAAATTACTGTTACAGTATTACATATCAAGTAACATATATAGCTTATACTTTCAAATCAAGCCCAGTAAATGCTTTCTGTTTTTTTTTGTATCTCCACTGCTATGAAAGTACTTACTGCTCTGTGGCGTTGATTTTACAAGCGTATTCTGCACTCCAAGTTTCGGTGATGCTGTACGTGCACTGACATAAATCAAATATTCAGTATGCCATCTTAACTTTTCAATCTTCTTATAAAGAGGGTGAACCATATACGTCGTTTTCTCTGGGTCTTCTGTGCGTCTAACCACAGTCACGTTATAGGATTGAATAACGCCGTTAGTTTGCAAAGGTTTACTCCACGATACGATTATATACGGCTGTTTGTTATTTCTGTCTATATTAACTTTGCCTATAAGATTTTCAACTTGCCCCGGAGCTGTCGGAAAATAAACACAGACAAATAACTTATTATTTTTCATTATATTATTTAAATCCCGGTTAGAGTTTGTCTGAATTGAAAAGTACTAACTATAGTAAGTAATTAGTAATCTAGGCCTATATTGTAATTAAATTGCATTCAACCTTATGCGTGTGATCTGTTTAATTCTTAGTCAAAATGTCAATTCAATTGTATGTTTTTGAGATAAAATGTGAAACATAACTGGTTCATCAGTGAAGACTCGAAGATACAACTTACAAACTAACGTTTAACACTAATTGGCTCAAACGAACAAAAATCATACGTATTAGCCCTATATACTGAAATAAAACCTGTAGTCAAACTGTCTTGAGAATAGATCTATTGCTTGTGGTCTTTAAAAAAATAATTTTTGATAAATAATATATTCAAATTAAATATAACTTACGGCCCTGAGAAACTCGGTAGTTATATTGTCTAGATGCCCTGCCATCCATCCCACAGTTTGTTGCCACCATGTAGACGATATAAGATTCATAAGGCCTAAGACCAGTTATATTATACTCTTGAGTGGTCGGGTCCGCTATAAACAATGTCTTGTCTTCATCTCCTGACTCTCGATACGTTATTTTAAAACTATCGTAATCAGGCGGATTCGTCGGTGACGTCATCTGTAAAAGAGTTCGTTCGGGTTTGAACACGAAAAAAAAACATTTTTGCAGACAATTCTTATTTTCATTATTCGACTGTCACTCATAGCATGACTTTTTAACAAAGTTGTATATTCTTACCGTCCAGGCAACAGTTATTGTGTTTTCGTCAGGGCTATGTTTATCAGGACGAGGAGGAACAATCGACGGCGCATGTGCGGGAGCTATGAATGAAAATAGGTGATTTAGTACTGTTATAGAAACTTGTATCTAGATGACTTGCGATAGTCGGTTAGTATCTGTCGAGTGACAGCTGCAGAATCGGATGAATGGATATCGGCTTAATGGAAAAATATCAGTTGAACAGTATTATAGTATATTATAATAAATAATAAAATTGCGTTGCATCATACGTTTGCGTGTGCATACATTTAACGTATGATCATAGTACTTTACGTTCACTTCATGTAGGCTTATATAACAGAATGTTATAGCAATAGCAGATTTTACACGGTGTTTTGTTATTGTTTATTATTAGTGTTATTATTTATGCATATTTCTGGGATTTTTTTCATATATATCTAAGTCCCGAGATGGGTTTTCAAGGTACGTTGTGTGTTGGCCACTTACCACTACATTTTATTGTAATTGTGGAAATTGGACTAAATTCGCCGATAGCATTATCCACACGGTTTCCCTCAGGACGACGGAATCTGGTCTTGAACTCATACGTTGCATGAGGCGTTAGATTTTCGAGCGTGTAGGACCCGTTGACCGCGTCATTTTTACTGATATACTCCTCTTTCCATGAGTCTTCATTGCTTTCAAGACGATAGTAAAGATAGATAGATTGAACTGGCCCATCTCCTGTGTAGTTTTGAATATGCAGGTCAAGTCGAAAAATACGGTTGTTGTTTTCGATTACGCTTGGCCCCATTGTGGGTGTAGGGGGCTCTGTTGATATAATTGTACAGTTGATTAAGTCAAGCAAAATCCAATTAAAGAGCTAACCTTTAACTATCTAGTTACCTTTCTGGCTGATACAATCATCAAAGTCCTTCTCCAGATACACAATTTTGAAGGCCCTTTCGTCTTTACCTTTAAAGCTTGTTTTCCTGTCGACGTAAGTCGACGCTATCGTTAATAATCGGCGATCTTCTACGTAAACATTGAAATGTTAACGATTTATAGGAAAAGGTACTCGCTATTGTCATCATTTCAACTTGATCGTTTTCAAACGATCGTTGTTGAACTGATAACGATCAACGACGATAGCGTCGAATAACGTCGACAGGAAAACAGGCTTTAATCCGATCGAATAGTAGGCCTACAACGTTGGTGTATTTTCCAATTTACCAGTAGAAATTCGACAATGAATAAAACATAGGTTTCGGTTTATTGGGTTAGTGGTAGTGAGAATCAACATTTATGTACATCAGGCGATCCACAAATCACTTGTATTTATCAAGAGGCGAATTTTCTGATTCACAAAGCAATATCAATAATGATTAAAGCCACTAACCTTTCATCCTAAAGTACCATGTTGTATCGGCGTATCCAGTGTCGCTGATCACCCGACAAGTGTAGTCTCCAGGTTCAGCATTTTCAACGTAGAATCTATATTCATTACTAAGAGTCTGGTGTGGAGATATCTCTTGGTTGGAAGGAGTTAATAAAAACACTACCGTGCTTTCGTCGTAGGTCACATCAAGAGAACATGCCAACTCAGCATCAATACCAACATTGTCTTGGAGGACTCTTTCCTTAGCAGGAATCGGATCAGCACCTGTCCAAAGCACAACAATAACATTTTTTTTATAAATGTAGATAGAATTAGGTTTAAGCAACAAGGGTGCCTCACAGGAGGTACCAATTTTTTGGGTCAACCGGCTCAGCTACAATGATTATGTTCCCTTAGGTTGACCCTGGTCTCCCCAATTTTAGTTTTTTTGTTATGTATATACTGAAATAGACCGAATAAATAATGAAATGAAAAACTGACTTTTGCAGCTCGTATGTTTAATTGTTGTTTATACTCTACAGTTGTGCGAACAGGATGGTATGATGTGAAAATACTTTATTGGACATTCCTCTTATTAGTTTAGTATGAAATTATTGTCTGTTTATCCCGGTAAGTCCTACAGTATTTTTAGGCCAAAAGATTCTTCTCACCTGTTGCCACAATAACGGTTGAAACATTGTATTCGCCAATATTACAAGTAAACTCCAGTTGCCCATTATTTTTCTTGGGAATAAACGTAAACTGCGCTGAATGGTCTGTTAGTTCGTCTTGTTGTGTACCTTCATACCATGGCTTTGGGCCGATTCCAACAAACTACAATAAATAAATTGATTGATGTTGCTAATCACGCATAATTATATGTTATGGTTTACGTGCCCTTTCACTCGAAAATTACACGTAATTTGGTGCGGCGTTTTGTTCCATTCCCAACATACGAGGAAGGCCGGTGGAAAGTTCATATGTATTCGTTTATTTTCATCATCATCACTATCATCGTCGTCATAATTGTTGTTATTATCGTCATCATCGTCATCATCATCGTCACCACCACCATTATTGTTATTATCGTCATCATCGTCATCATCATCATCAGCGTCAGTATCATCATTGTTATGATCGTCATCATCGTCATCATCATCATCGTCATTATCATCATCACCATCATCGTCACCACCATCATTGTTATGATCGTCATCATCGTCATCATCATCATCGTCATTATCATCATCACCATCATCGTCACCACCACCATCATCATTGTGCTTACCGTAATGTATGGCGGGTTTGGACAATCATCATCTGAGCATGTGCAGTTCAGAGTAATAGAGTCGTCATCAAACAAGTTTACCTCTGTTTTGGAGGCTGTAAACGTGAATCCTTGCATAACAAAAAAAGTGAAAATTTATTATAGTATTTGAGAAAAGGTTCGGTTAATGAATTTTAACTACTTGTCAATGCTTACATTTTCACTGCATTTACAACAAGCATTCATTTACCAAATTCTTCAAGGTGTCCAGTACAGTAGTATGGTACATTGAAATATGTATTGTCACAATACGCCCAAACTCGTTTTATTTTTAGTGAAATTGTAATGTTCTACACATACTACAGTGATTCAAAGAATAAAAATATTATTTTTTGGTTGTATGCTCTAATTATTATTATTCTAAAATAATCTAAGTATACATACTCTCCGACGAACATATAGGCCCTTTAAAACCATCCGTACAAATACAGCCACGTTGTCTATCGCAACTTGCTCCATTCATACATGTACATGTTTCACGGCAGTCGGGTCCATAGAAACCATCAGAACATGCTAATTAGAAAACAATGTTTTTAATTTATACTTTCATTGACATTGATTGATGTTTTAATCTAATTTGTAATTTTGTGCTAATTAAAATTAACAAAGATTTTCACACTCTTTACTAATCGCAATCAACAATTAGCTGTTACTGAAAAATATATAAATATATTGTTTACTGTTTTAAAACACATTTTATATTGTATGTTATTATATGTTATAAGTACACATCTACATATATTGTTTATATAATTATACATTTATTTTAGTTAAGATCATTGGATTGCTGACTCTTGTTACTTTAGCAATTCCTAACCGATTCTCTCTTGTGTCTTAAGTTTTAGCCTAGTATTTGGTCAAATTAATGACATGAAATATAATTCATCGTCAGACTAAATCAATAGAAAGATGACGTACGTTCATCACATCCAGGACCTGTGAATCCACTTCCGCACTTGCATCCAAACGGGTTGTCCTTACAGAACTGCCATCTGCATCCTTCTTCAGGGCAGTCATTTAGACATTCATCTCCATATGTGTTTGCTGGACAAGCTATTATAGAAGCCAAATACGTAATAACATAGATGTCGAGATGCTTACGTATTACCAAGACATGAATATTGCCTTGGTATTACTGGTTTATATGCTGTAAAGCTCTGTCTACAAGTGTATGTGGCAAAAAAATGTAATATGCCCATATACGAACATGATATATGGCATACCACTACCATATTTGGGTATACCACTACAATATTTGAGCACATCACACTTTTTTTGTCAAACTAGTTTGATAGTTTAGACAGAGTTTTAGTATACTTACCCGTTTCGCAATGTTCACCAATAAAGTTCGGATGACAAATGCAGACGCCACTTTCGTCACAGACTCCACCATTGTAACACTTTGGGCAATCCTGGTCACAATTTGGAGGCTTGAATTTACCGTTAGGACACACTAAAATATTGTTAAAAACCCAATTATAATAATGTACCATTATAAAAATTGAGCTGTTAAAATAGGAAACGCCTTATCGTTTATTATTAACTATATTATAAATTATTATTGCCTACACCTAATATTATTTTTAATAATTATGTATCTATTAACTAATTCATAATAGTATTATTGTGATGACCTCCTAAAAATCCTTACCCTTGACTTGTACTTGGAAAGATACACCTAACGCTCGTTCTGATTGGTAAACCTCATACACTCCCGCGTGGTGTAACTGGGCTGCGGTGATACTGTAAATAACATCTGTTGTAGTAATTTCATAATTTAGATTTTCATCAATCTGGCCGTTGTACCGCCAAACAAGAGTCTCGTTTGCTTGGAATTCAGACGTTTTTCTCAAGATAATTGAAATCGATTCACCAACACTTGTTGTGTAAAATAACTGATCGACTTGTAAAATTGCTGTTAAATTCAACCAAAATTAAATGTAATTACGTGGGATTGTTTACAGTAAAAATATTTAACAAAAGTCATTGCGTAGAAATAATATTATTAAGTTCTCCATGTTATAGTTTGAAGATTTTGGTTAAAATCTAGAGATTGTATATACCAAAATATCGAAAAAATATGGGACAACACTCTATCAGGTATTCTGGTGCAACATGTGGAATGGTATCCTAGATGATGATGTTGTTTAAGATTATATTTGAAAGATTATTGAAAAGTGATTTATGTGTATTAAGTTTAGAAAGGCTGCCCTTATTCATCTATTATCTATTCATTCTTCAACGTTTAGGGATGAACTTACAATGTTACTTATGTTTACAATGTTTATATAACTTATTTTGGGGTAAATAAAGGAAGAAAGAAGAAGAAAAGAAAAAAACTTTGAATTAATACGTGTCTGATTGCAATTAGTAAATGGCAATGAACCACATGTATGACTTTGCTTTGACCCGGACAGACATTTATTCTGTTTAAGATAATCAAGAAAAACGGAAAAGGTGCAGTAAAATTAGCTATTAGATATGTAGGCCTTTTAAAAGTAAATTCAACATACATTTGAGTATACATTCTTATGACGTATATTAGTTCAATATACATTATTTATGGGAATAAATTTATAATTGTAATTACAGCATATATCTTCCTTTTTATTGAAGGTTTGAATGGCGAAATCAAATGTTGATATAAATTTTGCGGTAAACCACGTATATTAGTTTAGTTAGCAAGTGGGGTGGGGGGTGGGGAGATTGAAACTAGCTATAGAAGAGCATTGTTTCTCATGAACAATAGTGAATGGAAACTAGCTGTAGAAGAGCATTGTTTCTGATAGGTGTGAAAAGAAAAGTGAGACAAGTTAAAAACAATAGCATTGTATCGATACAGCTTCAATACAATGCTATTGTTTTTAGCTTGTCTCACTTTGCTTTTCATATATCAACAATATCTTCCTTTAAGCCTAAATCTCTATTAATACACCTCAACCTGATCACCAGTTATTAAGCGAAATGGAAAGAGAACCATTTCCAAAGATATCGAGAAAACAACAACAATAAGACAACGGTGGTGATTGACAGTTGAGAATAAGTTATAAACGGAATGGTGATATACTGGATATGAATTAATCAATTTTGAAACTATAAAGATGAGGACAATCTGTGAGAATGAGAAAAAGAAAATAATAATAAATAAATAAAAGAAAAGTTGAAACTAAAAAATAATTTCTGTGAAAATTCCATAAAATGTCGTTCGTAATAGTTTGTAAGTACAAATTTAAACTTAATATGAAATACATTATAATTGTAGGATCAGAAACGAGAGGTGATGACCAACAATAGAAAACATATATGCTTCTTTGTATTGTATGTACGAAGGGAATCTGTGTTATCTATTAGAATAATCACTTTGAACACAATAGATTTGATATTGTACTTTCTATGGGAGTGGTGAGGCGCGACCGGTGTCCAGGTGCGGGTTCCAACTAGGCCTACATGTGTCCTTCATATAAATACCGGTTCCTTAAACCTTATTCATTGCAATCAGTTCATATTTAATTAAGATAAATTAATTGCAAAGTAGGCCTACACATTTGATTGAAACACCATATTATTAGAAAACAGTAACAGGGCAGCTGTGAAGATTGTTGTAATTCAGTATATTTATTATTAATTTTAAGTGTTTGTATGAGTACCAAGATATCAAACCATCGACTTTACCAACTTATTAATAGACCTACTTATCGATGATAAAAAAAAAAGTATTCTGAAAGTAAAAGTAAGTAAAGGAACATGGGACTACTTTTTTTTTTATATCAAGAACCATCAATACGAAGAACATTTTCTGAAGTGGTGGCCGTTTTCTGAAAAGGTTACTGAAGTGGTAGGCGTTTGCTGAAAAAGTTACTGAAATTGTGGGCGTTTGCTGAAAAAGTTATTAAAATAGTAGGGGTTTTCCTGAAAAAAAGTAACTGAAATGGTAGGGAGTTTCCTCACAAGGTTACTATAATTATGATGAGCGCAAAATGGTGGAAGGGCGTTCTCTGAAAAAGTTAATTTAATGGTAGAAAGGCGTTTTTCTGAAAAGTTACTGAAATGGTAGAAGGGTGTTTTCTGAAAAAGTTACTTTAATTGTGAGAAGTGCGTTTTGCTGAAAAGGTTACTTTAATGGAAGAAGGGTGTTTGTTGAAAATGTTACTGAAATGGCAGTTGTTTGCTAAAATGTTACCGAACTGCTATGGACTTAGCTGAAAACAGCAACACAATAGTAGGGACTGTTTGCGGAAAGTAACTGAGGACTAGATTTTTCTAAAAAGAAGTTAATAAAAGAAGTTATAAAAAATGGTTGACCTAGATGGGTCAATAGGTGTGTGGTGTAGGTATAATGTTAAATACGGAAACATGTGTTCAACAAGATGTTTCTGAAAACATGTTTATGGTTCAATTGATTGACAGTAGGCCTAGATCTTCTTTAAACAATGAAGGTTCGAACGGATCAAATATGGCATCCTCAGTAAGGTACGTTTAAATAAATTATGTATTTCAGCTTACATGCGTACCCCAAATACGATGCCCCTGGATACTACTGTATTGTTGTAAAGTAATTGTGTAAATGGTGTATGACGAGGTCAACAAGCACGACAAAGGAATCAATTTTTTGGCCTTTGCAAAATGAATAAAAAATGCAGACTTTGTCTACAAAATTTGGCCAAAAAAAATTATTTAGTTATCCTAAACCTACCATTTTCGGATATTGTTACTGTAGAAAAGGGTCCATTTTCTTTATCTTTATAAGAACAGAAAAATGCTCCAAATCTTGCATTAGCTTGCGATTCTTCTAACATTAATTCCACTTCGTCTTGATCACGAATCGGTAGCCCACTGAATGTTGATGTTAGCTGAAAGTCATAACTCGTATTGTACAGACGATCCAATGTCAACGATACATTCTCAAGCGTACTGCGTGTGTCCAAACACAGTAATTCTGTGTTACCTGATCCGACAATTGGAAACTTGTTGATGAAAACTATATTATTTCCTGAAATAGTAAAATTAAATTCTCATTATAGTAAACAATCTGTAAGACTAAGAGATTAAACGTAACATGGACATTATGAACAGAATATATACTCTTGAACATTAATTTTAATTACCGTACACTGTAAAAAGGTTTTTACAGTGTAAATACATTAATTACTTTAAATAAACTAACTTTATTATCAAAATGAAAAGGATGGATTTCAATAGAAGGTAAAGGCAAGATAATTTTATAAATATGAATACCGCAGACGAAGACGGTACCTGAGATAACATGAATATGGTTGACCTAACAATCTAACAAACCCAATTAAAAAAGGGGAAGGTTTGCCACTTCCGTTACTCCATCCCACAGGTCTAGACCTCGACAGCTGTATCGTCAACAACCAGTATATTAAGTTGGTTTACTGTTTAAAAAAAATTAGAAACAAATATCATCTACCTATGTTGTTTGGGATGCTCCAATTATTTGGGAGAGCAATTAAGAAACAATACTCAGAGGTCATTCTAACTGAATCTTTTAAGCAGGAAATCTTAAATATGAATTTACTAGTCAATTGTTTTTAAAGTACCTTGCGTTTTGTAGCAACAAGATTTTACTATAAATACATTAATGGACTTTTTATGTTTGTATTTTTAAAGATTACTCGGTAATAAAGTACAGATTAGTAAGTTCATTAATAAGGAAATACATTTTAAAAAAAACATGAATAATTATCTTAATAGTTTGTTATATCTTATCTCTTATCTTATCGATATAGTTATCATATTGATAAGAAAAAATGATTGTTAGTGGAATAACAAGATGGTTGATACATGGAGGTATACACCTCCATGGTTAATAGTCATCACTTATGGTCCACCGACAGTATACATTCCCCCTAGCTTTAACAAAAAAAAAAAGATGTTTTTACCATTATCAATTAAGTAGGTGCCTGGGAATGGTAGGACATATTGTAGGTGCAAAGTCGTAACAATAATGGGGATAGTCGTTTGACTTTAAAATGATAAAGCATAGGCCTATATTTGGCTTTGGATAATTTGTAAGATGTATTATCACGTCGTCATCTACTCATTTTCGTGTGCATAATATTCTCATTTTGCAGCATCAAACCTTGTTCGTAGTAGGCCTAAACTCTCCTTTTTTCTAGTCAATCTCTTTATGCAATTATTTTCTAAATTGCATTGTAAGACCTATATAATTACAATACGATATAACAGGTAATCCTGTTCCATCGCACCATGGAGCTATAAAATGTTACAGCCCTATGATGATCGCACGATCATTACGTCACCAGCTTTATCTTCATTATCATTCACATAATTAATTATTATATAAATATTTTGCTATAATTTAACTATTCTTTGTCTCAGTGACTTTTTTTCTTTTAGACTACTTTTAAAGCTGTAAATTATTATCCGTTAAAACAATGGCAATGGTGGTAAATTCCAAAAAGTAAACACAAAAAAATGTAATCATAACATAATTCCTATCTCCTCGAATCTAAAATTACATCTATTGGAATAAGGAAATATACAATAATAATGCGTTGTCTAATTTAATTGTACCATATTTGTGAGTACAGTAATTTTAGATTTAAGTTAAGAAGTATCTCTCAGTATATCTCCATGTTAAACATAGGGCCTAACTCCGGTTCTTTATTACTATTTTTTCGTTTCAATTGAAAACAAAACAATGGATAAAACAGACTCCAGATGTTTACGTCTTAGCATTGTTCGCACATTGTTCTTTAGTTTGCTACTCACCCGAAATTTCTGTTTGTACCAATCCAACAATACGGCTAAAAATCAAAATAGCAAATATGAATAAATCCATTTCTAAAACGTCATTATATGTTAATTAACGCACTCTTGGTAGTTCGTTAAGTAGTAACGTGTTTGGTTGTTGCGCACGATTAACAAGTGTGTGTACACACAGATTTTGGAGTTCTTAAAAGATAAATAGCCAACTTCCGTTAGCGGAAGTGTGGAGAGCGATAACGGCAAGGCAGAAAGTGGATTGGCATATATACCAAGCCCGTTCCGCCCTCGTTAAACCAGCTTTTAATTTACAGCAAATAAATCGATTATGGTTTCATTTAATACTTTTAATATCTCATCCATCTCTGTCGGTTTTTGCATTAACAACTTTTCACAAGTCTTGAAGAGTTTAAGTGATATTTCAAGATGTTGATGATACCTAATGATAATAGGCCTACTCGTGGAGATTTTTAGTAATCTTATTCGATACTAGTTCAGAAGATGACTAAATATAATATTAAATAAATTTAGTATTAAATTTAGTCGTCTACTTACAAATACTTCAGTGAAATACGAGGGGAAATATTGTGCTTTTCTGTTTTCTCAATAATTGATATAGTTTACAAAAAGCAATGTTGTTTAATTTCTGCCTTAATAATTTTACTACTAGACTTCGAGATAATTATTACCAGGCATAAAATGTTATCAGATATATTGGATATGTATTGTTATTGTTTGCTCGATTGGAAAATCTATATATATCCGAACAAAAGAAAACTTTATAGAAAATCTCATTATGCTTTTGTTATTAAAGTATATAATTATTTTGATTAAATTCATACTGAATATTATTTTCCCCAATCTTTATAACGATTATCTTGCAGATTATATATTTTAAAAATGTTTTATTTCAACAATAGTTTAGAGGGTTGTCCATCCAGCAGAAGCTGATCAAAATATATTATATTTTACTATTTCCTATTGGTATGCTTTGTATGCATATCAAGCCTTTCAAGCAGAAGTCCCGAGTAATTATTGACAATATTGACAATTATAATAATTGAAAGGAGTCTTAAGGAAACTCTTCTCCTTTTAAGCTGACCACATCGTATTTATTGAGTTGCTAAACTTTGTAGGCCCTGTACATGTTTAGAAGTCTGTCATCATTTGAATGTTTTGCTAATTTTTATATTTTTATATGTACTGTAGGCCTATATGGAAAAATCTGAAATAAATTTAGTAATAATAATTAGTGAATAATACCATAGTACCATGTACGAACAAGGTTTGATGCTGCAAAATGAGAATATTATGCACACAAAAATGAGTAGATGACGACGTGATAATACATCTTACGAATTATCCAAATAATAATTAATTAATAAAAAAAAAATAATAATTTTTGGAATTATTAACATTGGCACGCTTCTTTGAAAGAAAGGTGCGTCCAGAGTATAAACAAATCAGTTTATTCACTAATTATTATTAAACTTTATTTCAGATTTTTCCATATACAGTACATATAAAAATATAAAAGTTAGCAAAACATTCAAATGATGACGGACTACTAAACATGTACAGGGCCTACAAAGTTTAACAACTCAATACAATGTGGTCAGCTTAAAAGGAGAAGCGTGCCACTGTTAATAATTCCAAAAATTATTATTACTATTATACCATGGAGAAGTAATTTTTTCTCTATGATTATACCAAACTACACATGTAATAATGGCACTTCCTTTCAGCGTGCCACTGCTTTAAATTCCAAAAATTATTATTATTATTATACCATGGAGAAGCAATTTCTCTATGATTATACAAAATTACACATGAAATAATGGCACTTGTTGGCTGCATACTATGCATTGGTTAGTGGGTGCTTGGTATCAAATATTAATAAAAGTACCGTATGTAAAAAAAATTAAATTAAAAGCAAGTGTACTACGTGTCCTTCAGTGCTATAAATAAAACTTCAAGTCCCGAGGGTAGCTGCTTCCGTTGTCTGTCACTACATCTAATCCGGCGAAACTTTTGAATAGTACACCCTATTATCTTATAACTGTGTTTACAATAAGGAGGAATCGATTGCTGACACGGATGACCTGTGTGATGATGTGGGTATTTGAACTAGCACCATGGCGGTTAAAGAGCGTCTTTAGATTGTAATTACTGTACTAGTAATATCATGTCTGGATGTAGTGAATTATATTCTTCATGGGTTGTTACATTGGCGAAGAATTAAACACTTTTTTTTCGTGAGTCGTTGTAAGTCGAACACCAAATGAACTGATCCATGATTGTACCATTTTTGTTGTGGTGTCGCTGACTGAGCTATATTGCAATCAATTTTATTTCTGGGCTTCTATTTATTTTGTTTAATTTAATCGTTTACGTTTTACTTAACGCATTGGGTTTTTATTGGTGTTCCATAATTATTAGAAAAGATTAAAACTAAATGTTTTACCAAGCCGAAGTCGTCAGTTCTAGAACTGGCCCGAAAAAAACAAATCACGATTTTAACAATCTCGTTTACGATTCTCGTGTACAGCCATGAAATAATCAACACACCTATTACAAAAAAAAACAACCCACTTATTGTGATATTAGGCAGTCAAATAAGAACGAATCTATTACATAGTGCGGTCAGCAGCGACGGTTGGTTGTAAGTTTCTACACGTCTCAACCTATAGATGGCGCAATTGTGACATTTTTTGAGTAACAATGAAAACTGCGATGTTTACAAATCTGTACCTTTTAACTTTGGACCGATGTTACATTTACAGACTAGGCCTACGTTATTTTCTCACTACTATAATATAAATATCCATAATAAAAAAAAACTCGCGCATGCTCAATCCGAAAACGCCAATAAACTTCTGTTAAAATTAAACGCAAGTACAAAATAAGATTAATAACATATTTATTTCTGAAACTCAATATAAAACACATTACTTAAAGATGTATTGTCCACCAAAATGAAAAATAAAGATGTTGAAGAGGCCATTTTTATAGTTTTTCACACTCCACAGAAAATGGAATATAATTCACTCATAAAAAGGCTCAATTTAATTAAAACGAAACCCTATTGTCTTGACAACTGACCTTCTGAATGACTATTTTATTCTTTAAGATATTTTTGGTTAATATTTTTTCGATGCAATTCGGGCAAAGTGAATAATTATTATGTGATTTTAAATTACATTCAACAAAAAATGTTTAAAAAATATGTTTATTCAGGGGGAAAATACATCTTTAATACTAAAATAAGCATGATGTGCTAAATGTAATGTAGAAAAATGCGTGTAAATTATTGCACATTCATCAAACTAACTCAGGTGCTGGCTCTATTCTGATTGTCTAGTACACCAAATTCACAATCAAATATGGAAATTTACAAACAAAAATACCACATTTATGAAAAAGATCCTAAAATATTTGAGGCAGAAAATATGAGCTAGTGGTAAAGTATACATACTACATACATTTTTATCCCAGAAACAGGTATTGCAATGATTTGTACAGTTTCTATTTTCCTATTTCTTGTCCTTTTTTTAATCGTATAATTATTATTTCTTCACAAATACTTTATATTACAATATACAGTAATAAATATTTGTTAGCTTCATCAAACGAATTATTATTAATAAACTCCAGTTTGAAAAAAAGGTTGAGTGGGGGCTTATTTGAAGAGAACATTAGTATTACTTTCATACTTAAGTGACCACTTTGAACAAACATTCCTTAGCTCACTAAATGTCTATTCTATTACAATTAGCGGTGGATCATTTTTAGGTGTAAGGCCAAGAATGTATGAAGAACAGAGCAGGGGTTTATCCCCTTCGACATTTTACCACAGGAAAATCTTTACATGCTTCCGAATCCGAGATAAAAATATGTCAAAAATAGTAGAAATTGGCTTGAAAATTGAGTTTCTTAGCTGACCAAATCTGTGCTTTTTCAAACTTCATCAATGCCTTTCTTCACCTACCTGACAGGAGAATTTCACCAAACAAAAATTCCAACCACAGTCACATATAAGGTCATAAATTTACCTTATAATAGATATGATAATGAAAGGATACAATGTAAACTTTCCGAGATACATCACAAGCAAAAGTAACAAGCAAACTTAATCTAAATCTGGAATGGGAGAGATATACTTGGCGCCTTTCATCTTGGTCAGAGCTTTGGATAAATCAGTCATGCATAGAGGTCTTAACAAATCTGCACTGTCAGGGGCATCACTCCTATGAAAAAATGTAGGAAAGTAAGGGTTCAATGCATTTATAAAATTATTTTATTCTATTTTTAGGGTCTCTGTTTAAAAGGTTTGCTTATTTTGAGTTCCATTTTCCATTACTTTTAATATTTTTATTTTTTATATTTTTATATTGAAATGACTCTAATGATTTTAATTGTCTATTATATGTCACCCGTGATGGCAGAGAACATTTCTACAGCAACTAAGTTTGCTTTTGTTTAATCCTGTCACAGTCATGGGTTTCTTTATGTTTATTTGTATTGGATTATGTTTTTAATTGAGGAAATAAATGAAATGAAATGTGATGCACATATTTTTAAATGTTTATAGAATAACATTTATTTGATTGATATTGAATATAAATGAGCCTGGAGGTCTGTTGTCTTTGTAATATAGTGCTCTTGAAAGGAGTCCAACAATTATCATGATCTGTCCTTGTTTTTATTAAAGTTTGATAATAAACCTAACATACTTATTTCCTGTTGCATAATCTTGTACTCTAAATACAGATGCTGCTCTACATAGCTCCTTCAAATCACTGCCAGAGAACTTTTCCGTCTCTTGAGCTAGTTTATCTGTGTCTATATCTTCATTTTTCTGTAAAGTAACCATACTAAAAGGAATACTACTAAAATTGGACACATTTGACCTGGCATTTTATATATAGACAATTAAATACATTAAGGCCAATTTACACAGACGAGCGGTAACAGTAATAATATAAAATGCTATGTTATTCCTTATGACCATTTATACAGAACGCGGATATATACAGATTCGATGTGGGACAAGCTACGCTTACCGTTACCGCTCGTCTGCGTAAATTGGCCTTTACTTTATTTTTAATTGAGAAATATCAAGAACAATAGATTTATCAAATTTTTTCAATTTTAGGCAAATTGCCAAGGATAATCACAAGTGAACTCAATCACTGTCCTTCTCTCAAAGGTGGATCTCCTGTTCACACGACAAACATAAACACAAAATGCTCTACATAAACCAAGACTTATTACAAGTCTTTGGGAGTGGAGTTGCAAATTGTCATGAGAAAAAACCTGACATATGACAGGACTTGAACCCAGGACCCTTAGATTGTTTTCAGTACTGTATATGATTTGTAGTAACCACTGGAACATAGAATCTACAAATACATAGCCAAGATTAACCTACTGTAGTTACAAAATAATAATAATACTCACATCTTCACCTTCTAATACAATATCTAAAATGTTCTTTCTTGCTCGTTTGTTCTGAAGTGAAAAAAGCGCTTAGTTTTTGTAGCGTGTGCGACATTGGTCGTTGATTACTCTCGGAAAAAGATTTTAGTAATAAATAAAAATAAACACTATTTCATCAACAATTTATTTAATAACTAAAACCGATGTGGGTGTGGGTGACTGGCTGACCCTTGAACCACCATTGATACACCTTTTTTTTTATTTTTTATTTATTTCAACCACATCCAACAACGAAAAATTACCAATTGCCTTAAAAATATTTAAATATAGACACAAAAACACAGTAAAAATTTGAAAAGTACAAACAAATTGCAAAATTAAATAGATTTAAGAACTTTAGATTTAAAAATCGACAAACTGTCAAAAAAAATAGTGTAAACTAAAATAGATTTAACTATACAAGAAAGCGAAAAGTGCCTTAATGAACAATTAGACATTTTATAAGAAGATTTAAACTCAGCTTACCGGTAACTGTACACAGAAAACGCTAGGCATTCGTCTAAGAATAGCTGCGTCAACATCTTGAGGTCGATTGGTGGCACCCATCACCATAACCTACCAGATATAAATAAAATCTTGTATTATACTACAATGCACAGCACTTAAACTTTGTAAACTATAAAGCAATTTTAAACTTGTTATTTATAACATGAACAAACATCTTCTGTTACCTGGCAATTTGGATCTGTTGCAATGCCATCCCATAATGTCATGAACTGTGCTTTCATCATGGCGGTTGCTTCATGATCTTGTGAGGCACGACTTCGAAGAAACGAGTCAATCTCGTCAATGAAAATAATAGATGGCTGAATTTTCATGGCCTGTAATGATAAAGGTAAAACATTACTTATAGTGCAAAGTGTACAAACTGGTAATAATAATATTTAATTTTAATAAAAATTATGTCCAGTTTTGCTATGTTTCATTTGCAAACATTTGTAATTATAAATATTTAATGAATATTAAGATGACTTGAAGAGAAAAACATTGATGTTTGCTTTTCAAGAACAGTCATAGTTCTAGATGATTCAACGTTTACATTAAAATTAGCATTCCTAAAATATTCCTAGTTAAAAATTGGCCTTAAAAAGTAGTTTTAAAACAGTAGTAATGTTTCTTAAGCCCTGTCTACACTATAAAACTAGTTTGACAAAAAAAGTGTGATGTGCCCAAATATAGTAGTGATATGCTTAAATATGTAATATGACATCATGTCCATATATGGGCACATCACATTTTTGTTGTCACATAAAGTTTGATAGTGTGGACAGAGCTTTATAAATACACTACAATTTTCTTATCAACGTTACAAAATGTGAAATATAAATGTTAAAACACTCACTAATGAAAATACCGCACCAGACAGCTTCTGGGATTCTCCATACCATTTATCTGTAAGACTGGATGCCTGTAAATTGATGAATCGGCAACCTGATTCACGGGCAATGGCCCTAGCAATCATTGTCTTGCCACATCCAGGTGGTCCATGGAGAAGAACACCTGTGAAAATGTGTAAATGATTTGCTTATTGCAAAAACGTTCCTTTTCAGAATTTGATATAAATATTTGTTTGATATGAAATCACATTGTTATCCAATTTATTATCTTCTAAATGAAAATCCTGGAATAAATCATTTGCTTTAAAAGCCTGATTGTCCTAGTTAACTCTGCTCCACCTCGTTAGTTAGATAAGTGAATCTTTCACCGATAGACTACGTAGTTAGACATAGATGCCAAACACCACTATGACACTTGTGAATACTGTCTAGGTGGGCCTTGCGCCTTAAATTTCAGGGAACAGTACGGTGGTGTTTGAATCATTGTTTTTTTGTTCAAGTCATTAATGGGTTGTCTTTGGTTAGTCTATTTCCTGTTCAGAGTCTAGATAATTTTAATAATCAACAAACAGGCAAAGGGCTCTGATCTTTATGAAATAGCGCTATATAAATGTCACATTATTATTATTAATATTATTATCTCAACTCATAGATATATTCAACTCCTAAACATTCATTACTTGTATGATAATGTTTCTACTTACCCTTTGGGGGACTAAGTAAGGTGGAGTTCAAAAATAAATGTCTCTTTTGCAATGGTAGAATAATCATATGTTTGATCTCTTCAATGACATCATCAAGACCTCCAATGTCATCCCATGAGGTCCGTAGAGTGCTTGGATCAAGTAACTGAGCTGCGATTGACATCTCATATTCTGATAAAGTCACATTCTGCACACCGATTCTCATCATGAGTTTTTTAGCCTAAAAAAACAGGCAGATACACATTTGTTATTATATTTCTATACAAAAACTGAATGATATGATATACAGAGATATTATACGATACAATACAATATCATTTATTGTCATTTTACAACAAGGTACAAATGAAATTTGGTTGGTTGGTTTACATTTTGATTGCATAAAATTCAATGAATGCAAAAAAGCATTTTTAAATTAGTTTAAAAACCAATGAATCTAAAGAGATAGATGTTACAAACTTGCTATTAAAAACATAAATAGGATTTCCTTGAAATTTAAAGCATGTTGTAGTCCAGGTTAAGAAAATAACAAAGTTTAACTTAGAGCTTTGCATTGTAAATTATCTTCATTTCTACCTAAATCTAACAAATTTACCTCTTTTTGTGCTTCATCTTTTTGTTTCTTGGTAGGATCCATCGCATTCACAATCCATTTGACGCCAAAGTACGTACAAGCACCAAGAAGTGTAAGACGAAATAACATTCCTATAACCTCGTCTCTGCTAAGACGCATCTTACTTGCGTATGTCTCCTCATGCATGTTGCTTGACTATAATCCAAAGAATTAAGTCAAAATAAAAGAAATTTTCAAGAAATTCATATAATTAATACGCAACTGCAGACACAAAATCTGTAGGAAGAACATTCTTCAAAGTTCTAGGCAAGGAAATGGTGAGAAAACATGATGAGTTAAAGAAGACCTTTAAAAAATGCTTTATATTAATGATAATTAATAATAATAAGTTAATATACAGTGGTAGGTCCTAAGCCTACGCTAGCTATTAGGCTAGAGTAGTAGCCTAGTAGGAAGTACTGTAGTAGGCCTACCTACCTACCGAATTCCGACCGACCGAGCCGAGGCCTAAAAAATGAATTCAATTTCATGGTCCATTTATATGTTTAGGATTGTTAACTTGATTACAGACAAATTAAATACTTACTGTGGATTAATTCAATAATAATAATTAATATGATATTTAAAACTAAATATTATTTTAGATGATTTTTTATAGTGCAACTCTTCACAATAAAAAGCATGAGTAAGTAAACTACTGTGTTACTCGAATCTATTGCGACGACTATTTTGCATTATGCAATATCACAGTTCGTCGTGCGAATAGGCAGAAAGAATCTTTAATAAGGGGATTCCCTAGAATCAACCACTATAACCAATAGGTATATAATAATGTTTTTATGTAAATCAATTTTATACAGTTTATGTATAAACAAATTATTGTATCTATAAACATATTAAAATAGGAATTATAATTGATTCAAACTGGTCACTGGATTGTTTGATATCATACAAATTCACATACTGTATTCTTTTAGAAAATCCATCCCCTTTTTTGGTTTCGTCTAACATGACCTCTACTACCCACAATTCTCTGTAAATTGTGCAAACACTAAGCGTGTTTCCGGTTTGCTCCACATGGTGGTTTAGTTGTACTTAATACCTCAACAAAATGGAAAGGGACGAGAAAAACACATTAAATGGAATAATCCATGGTTTTTTAATTCAACACAAATTTCCACGGGTGGCAAAATTATTTCAAAAAGAAGCAAAAGTGGTAAGTAGTAGGTTTAGGCATTTAATTTACAGTTGTTATCATCGAGAGGATCGGAGCTGCTGGCTGGCTGGCTGGGAGGGACTGTCGGCTGGACAGCAAGACTTCACGATCGAGTGCATGAGGCGACGACCACAGCGAAGCCTAGGCCTAGCCCACTTATTGTACTATGACCGGCATGTGGCAATTAATAATGCATTCCTTAACTTTTAACAATTAATAATACCAATATAAATTATAGGCCTAGTCCTGAGTCAAACTATATTGACTACATATCACTTTAAAATAATTTTAATAATTAAATAACAAAAATATATTATTTTATGTGCACTGATTCAAAATATTAAATTAAATGCTAAATTGAATTTTATCCACAGGAAACCAACAAACAAGATGGAAATCCCACAATGACGGAAATGTACCAATGCTGGGTGACATCACCAAAAAATAAACGAAAAGCTGGTGGAGGGGATACCAACAAAACCCCATCCAAAAAGCAGAAAAGAGAAGAAAGCAGCAGTAGTGACTCCTCGGAAGAAGATGAACCACAAGTAAAAAAACCTGCTAAAGCTAAAACTCCTGTAAAATCAGCCACTAAAGCCAATGCAAAACAAGAATCCTCAGATAGCAGTTCTGACTCAGATGATAGCGAAAATGAAACTAATAAATCTAAAGTTCAGGTTAAGGCTCCTGCAGCTGCAAATGCAACTGCAGCTAAGAAAGTGACACCTAAAAAGAAAGACAGCTCATCAGAAAGCAGTTCTTCTGAGAGTGATGATGAAAGTGCAAAAAAGACAAAGCGTACACAAAATGGCAAAGGACAATTTAGTGCTGTACCTCCACCGTCATATGCTAATACTAGTAGTGAAGGCAAATCCCAAGTAAAGAAAGTCATTCCTACAAAATCAACTTCAACCAAGAAGGCTGTTAATAACAAAGAGAGTTCCAGCAGTTCAGAATCAAGTAGTGATGAAGAACCCCCAGCAAAAAAAGTCACAACAGCAAAAAAAATCACCCAAGCAACAAAAGTAGCCCAAGAAAAAACACCTCCAGCCAAGAAGACAACCAATAAAAAAGATAGTTCAAGTAGTTCAGAATCTAGCAGTGATGATGAAGCAGCAACCAAAAAGGGTGTTAAAAAGATGCCAGTCCCTACAAAAACAACTAAAAAAGACTCATCCTCTTCTAGTTCAGATTCAAGTAGCGACGATGAAAAGAAAACACCAACATCCGCAAAGAAGGCACCAACTGTAACAAAGAAAGGTACACCAGCAAAAGTGACCCCTGCTGCTAAAAAGACACTAACAAAGAAAGAGAGCTCATCCAGTAGTTCAGATTCAAGTAGTGAAGATGAAAAGAAAACACCAGCATCAGCAAAGAAGGCACCAACTGTAACCAAGAAAGGTACACCAGCAAAAGTGACCCCTGCTGCTAAAAAGACGCCATCAAAGAAAGAGAGCTCATCCAGTAGTTCAGATTCAAGTAGCGAAGATGAAAAGAAAACACCAGTATCCGCAAAGAAGGCACCAACTGTAACAAAAAAAGAAACACCAGCAAAAGTGACCCCTGCTGCTAAAAAGACACCAACAAAGAAAGAGAGCTCATCCAGTAGTTCAGATTCAAGTAGCGAAGATGAAAAGAAAACACCAGCATCAGCAAAGAAGGCACCAACTGTAACAAAGAAAGATACACCAGCAAAAGTGACCCCTTCTGCTAAAAAGACGCCATCAAAGAAAGAGAGCTCATCCAGTAGTTCAGATTCAAGTAGCGAAGATGAAAAGAAAACACCAACATCTGCAAAGAAGACACCAACTGTAACCAAGAAAGGTACACCAGCAAAAGTGACCCCTGCTGCTAAAAAGACACCATCAAAGAAAGAGAGCTCATCCAGTAGTTCAGATTCAAGTAGCGAAGATGAAAAGAAAACACCAGCATCAGCAAAGAAGGCACCAACTGTAACAAAGAAAGGTACACCAGCAAAAGTGACCCCTGCTGCTAAAAAGACACCGTCAAAGAAAGAGAGCTCATCCAGTAGTTCAGATTCAAGTAGCGAAGATGAAAAGAAAACACCAGCATCAGCAAAGAAGGCACCAACTGTAACAAAGAAAGGTACACCAGCAAAAGTGACCCCTGCTGCTAAAAAGACACCGTCAAAGAAAGAGAGCTCATCCAGTAGTTCAGATTCAAGTAGCGAAGATGAAAAGAAAACACCAGCATCCGCAAAGAAGGCACCAACTGTAACAAAAAACGATACACCAGCAAAAGTGACCCCTGCTGCTAAAAAGACACCGTCAAAGAAAGAGAGCTCGTCCAGTAGTTCAGATTCAAGTAGCGAAGATGAAAAGAAAACACCAGCATCTGCAAAGAAGGCACCAACTGTAACAAAGAAAGAAACACCAGCAAAAGTGACCCCTGTTGCTAAAAAGACACCGTCAAAGAAAGAGAGCTCATCCAGTAGTTCAGATTCAAGTAGCGAAGATGAAAAGAAAACACCAGCATCAGCAAAGAAGGCACCAACTGTAACAAAGAATGATACACCAGCAAAAGTGACCCCTGCTGCTAAAAAGACACCATCAAAGAAAGAGAGCTCATCCAGTAGTTCAGATTCAAGTAGCGAAGATGAAAAGAAAACACCAGCATCTGCAAAGAAGGCACCAACTGTAACAAAGAAAGATACACCAGCAAAAGTGACCCCTGCTGCTAAAAAGACACCATCAAAGAAAGAGAGCTCATCCAGTAGTTCAGATTCAAGTAGCGAAGATGAAAAGAAAACACCAGCATCCGCAAAAAAGTCACCAACTGTAACAAAGAAAACATCAATTCCTGTAACAAATGGTAATGGAAGCTCTGATAGTGACAGTGAAAGTTCTGATTCCGAAGATGAAAAGAAGCAAAATTCTAAGAAGAAAGTATTGACAAAGGTACTTTTGGTCAATTTTATATACTTTTATTGTTCTTGAATGAATATATTGAGTGCTTCAAAAAAAAAAACGTAATGTTATATATAATTTGTGTTTCACTAAACCTAGAAGGAACTCTGACCTTACTGTTTTTATTTATTATTTAGAAAAGACCACGATCAGATTCGTCGGAGAATGAAGACAATGAAGAAACAAAAACACCGATGAAAAGTAAACAAGTAGAACAGAAAACACCAAACACTGTTCCGAAAGTAAATCAAAAGAAGGTAATGCAGTCTAACTCCTAAAGAGGACACCTTTGGCACCCAGCACAGTGTCCTCTTTATAGGAGTATCCCCTGAATAAAGGTTGACCATTTTCCCTCATTCGTTTTCCAACATTTGGATGTAGTCATTTGTGTGAGTATGGTATCTAAAACATAAATGTAATTTTGTTTTATCTTTTATCTATTTTCATATCTAGACTAAAATTACACCAGCACCATTCAGGAGAGTTAAAGAAGAAGAAGTAGTTGTAGATTCAAAACTGAAATCAAATGCTTTTGAGAGTAAGGTATGTACAAAAATATGTGATTAAATTGTATTAAGACTTCTGTTTTGTACAGTATAAAAATCAGTTTCCTTCTTTTAACCAAAAACCATTGTTTTGTCTTGACTTTACCTAACTCTCCAAGAACCAAAACACATTCCTTTTCCACACAAGGCATCTGTCATCAAACGCAATTACCTGCTTGTTAAAGTTTTGTTAAAAAGAACATTATTTAAACTTGGTTTCAATATATTATTAATATTTTATAAACTGTTATTATTTTATGTCAATATCAGATAATTTTATATTGGATTTGAATGCAGGAAATAACCCAACCTTTATGAAATTGTAGTGGAGCTGTAGCTTGGTGGTTAACATGCTTGCCTTTAAATCCCAGGTTTCAATCCTGACCTAGTGCCAGAGTGCTCTTTCAACTCCACTCCCCAAGCCTCAAATGAGACTTAGTTTATAAGCACAATAATTATTATAAAATAAAATAGTTAATCCATCCTGTAATTGGCGAGTTTTTTGCTGTTGGATGTGTATGAAATAAAATAAAAAAATGTTTAAATTTATTCTTCTATGATCAGCGAGGTGCTTTTGGATCGTGGGGAGAACGTGCCAACAATGACCTCAAGTTTACAAAGGGCAAATCATTCCGTCACGAGAAGACAAAGAAAAAGCGTGGCAGTTACAGAGGTGGCAACATTGATACTACAGTAAACTCTATCAAATTTGACAGTGATTGAGCATATTTGATGGAACCAGATGGAACTAGGGTCAGGAAGCACGCACATGGTATACTGACATGCAGCTTGAGACTGATGCAGGGTGTGATGCCCTGATGACCATCCTCCATTGAACGGCCTAGATTGAGGTTCAGTCATAAAATTAAGGGTAAAGATAAACTCAAGTTCCCCCATATATTATTTAGTTTTAAAAACTATGATCTCAAATTGAAAATTTAATTTATTACCATAAAGTTTGGGAGTGTGAAAAGATAGAAATTAGTATTATAGAGTTATTATTAAATCTATCTATCGTTTAGAGCTGTATTATCCTAGGCTTAACTTCTTTATATTAAGCCTATATTAGGGGCTGTTATTATATTCAAGCATGGGATTGTACTAGTGAGTTTATAAAACAGGACGACAATGACTCCATAATGATACTTACTGATGTGACATCATCCTGTTCAAAATATAAGTGTCATAAATACCAAGTTGTACCGTCCTGTTTCATAAACTCACTGATATTTCTTCCTTTTATTGAAAAATTCTATAAAAGACATCAGAGTAAAAGTTTTATAGCTTTTATAAAAATGTGTCATTTAAATAAAGAAGCTATGTAAATGAAATTCTTCAGATATAATTATTTTCTAGTACAGTATATGATTTAAGAAAAATCATAGATATGAAAACTTTAAAACACATTTTTTTCAAATTTTGGTATGCGAACTAGTATTAGAAAACTAGTGCCATAAAATGATTGTAGTTCTGTCGTGTATGTGCTGTTGCAAATGTCAGTGTGATTATCAAGTCTGTTTAAAATGTATTCAATGAAGATTGTTTTAAATTTATCCATCCATGTATCATGCGACTTAAATCAGATATTACTGTTTTAATGAAAGAAACTTGCTGTTTCATTTCTCATTTTGTTCCCAATTGAACCACCAATTTTTAATAAAATAGGGAAGGCTATAAAAACATGTCACAATTAATAGAATTTTGGCCTTTGAAAATATAAATGGTGCTTTTTAAAGAGTTCAATTTTATAAGAGTAATCAACTAAAATAACCAAGAAGTTAAACCTTGTCGTATATGTTAGATTTATGGTGTAACATTTTGTTGCGAATGGCAGTCGACGATATGGTCAGCATAATTTCTATTTACGGTTTCCCGGAAAAACTTTAATTTGAAAGAAATTGTTAATTACATGAATATTGTGATCATTTTATTGTGTAGATACAGTATATTCTGTTTTGTGTATGTTGATATTCTGAAAATGTTTATTTATATACATATACAATACTGTACATATTAGCGTGATTGTGCACACTAACTGTGGAACAATGAACTGATTTTGGTATCTTCTATGAATATAAGGGCGTGTGGCGCAGTGTGTTGGACGTTCGACTACTGATCGTAAGATTGAGGTTCGAATCCAACTCCCGCCGCATTGCTTGTATCCTTAGGCAAGATACTTTACTTACGTTTGCCTCTCTCCACCCAGGTGTATAAATGGGAACCCGGTTAGATCAAGACACAACTTTGCGCTGATTACTAGCTGCATTATGGGAGTATGTTTCCATACGTGTTTGATCAGGAAAAAATGACTGGGGTAATAATGTTCAGCGGTTAGAGGTTTCACAACATTAGGCGCTATATAAATCCAGGATATTATTATTATTATGAATAGACATTATTGTTCACTGACAGGAATAGCACCTCTTCTAAGCGGCAAGAATTTGGTAAAGAAATAAAAACAACTACTCTATGTATCGTGATGAAAATAAAGTTTATTCTGTTGTCCTTTAACCTCATTTGTTGACATTTGACCTCATTGTATAGTTTTTACTATTCCTATGCAATAGTTCTCTTTATCTCATACAACTCTTTTCAACATTTTTTTTTCAATATTTTTATATTTTATTTTTGTATAACAAAACCATAATATTTCAATACACAAAACATTGAATACTACATTATGAAAAAATGGTTGCCAAATATGATATTCACAATTCATACAATAAAACATCTTTACTGTGATTAATAGCAAATCTTTTACTTAAAATGGTAAATATACACAGAAAATACTCAGTCCATTCTTGTGAACCCTGTATAAACAGTACAATAACAAAAAACATCATTTTAATACAGTATACAATATAGCAAAAATATTCATCACAAATTCATGTCAAATGAATCCTACCAGAAGATAAAGCCTTCCCTGTTTATGTATGGGTGATAAGCTCCACATACGTGTATAAGTGATGATCTCCCCTTCCCTGTTTATGTATGGGTGATAAGCTCCACATACGTGTATAAGTGATGATCTCCCCTTCCCTGTTTATGTATGGGTGATAAGCTCCACATACGTGTATAAGTGATGATCTCCCCTTCCCTATAAGTATGTGTTGAAGCTTCCCCCTTCCCTATAGTATGAGTGTTGAAGCTCCCCTTACCCATAGTATGGGTGTTGAAGCTACCTCTTCCCTATAGTATGGGTGTTGAAGCTCCCCTTACCCATAGTATGGGTGTTGAAGCTACCTCTTCCCTATAGTATGGGTGTTGAAGCTCCCCTTACCCATAGTATGGGTGTTGAAGCTTCCCCCTTCCCTATAGTATGGGTGTTGAAGCTCCCCCTTCCTTATAATATGGGTGTTGAAGCTTCCCCTTCCCTATAGTATGGGTGTTGAAGCTTCCTTTTCCTATAGTATGGGTGTTGAAGCTTCCCCTTCCCTATAGTATGGGTGTTGAAGCTTCCCCTTCCCTATAGTATGGGTGTTGAAGCTTCCCCTTCCCTATAGTATGGGTGTTGAAGCTCCCCCTTCCCTATAGTATGGGTATTAAAGCACATCTTATCTAAAACCCTGAAAATAATTATTTGCTTCAGTCTTCTCACTGTCAGGAATATTCATGGTCTTAAAAGTTTGTGAAACTACATAATCGATTCCTATGAACTAACTGAAAAACACCAACCCTTCACACATACAGCATTAAACAATGCAAACACTTATATCATTAACATTTTCAATGTAAAAAGATGTCTGTATTTCTGACGACTATAATTATATAGGCATGGTTTATATCCACATGAAATTTAAAAGTTTAAAATGAATCACACAAGTGCACAACATCACCAGCAACAAAAACTTTCTCCAAATTACTCTTTGTCCAGTTTATTATGATATTGAAATTTAAAATAGAAACGGTTCAAATTTATTTCTGCATTATTAAAAAAAACCAATGAAATATTACTATGTAGGGTTTGTTTTTGTAATCTATATATTATATTATTTACACATTCAATATAGATATATATAGATATATAAGTTTCATATTTGTAATAGTGGGGTACAAAAAATAAACTAAACATTCAATTAGCAATTTAAATTACAGTAATATCACAAAGTTTGATAGAGCTTTAAAAAAAAGTGTGATGTGCTCAAATATGGTAGTGATATGCCCAAATACAGTAGTGATATGACATCATATCCATATATGGGCACACCACACTTTTTTTTATCAAACTAGTTTGGTAATGTAGTTTTAGAACAAGATCTTATGATTTTAGATATACTGTATTTTGAAATCACTGGCACACAACATTTAAACAGGGAAAACAAGATCTGAAGAGTAAAGCCTAACACTAATTTGTATTCAAAATGATCAATGTTGGTACAGTATTATGATAGGCCTACTGTACTGAGTTGTTATATTTTGGTCCGTGGCTTATCCCAGCGTCAGTAGGTTATTGATTCACAATTAAGTTTAGTAAAAACCATAGTGCAAAGCCGTTGAACTTTCATGTTTCTTTTCGGTCAAAATAATAAACAATAGAAAGTAGAAGTAATATAGTATCATAGAAAGTTTAAACATGTATTTGGTCTTGCCGTTAACAGACTTGAGGCGTTATAAAATTGCTAAATTTGGAAACTCCACAAGCGGGTAAAAACTAAACGTAAAGTCTACTCTCAAACAATACATTGGGTGCAAACGTTAATTAGTTAATCTCAAAGAACCAATTATATATAGTTCCACTCAATTGATTTTTTTTATATATAGGGAAAGGTCCTATCTGAATCAAAACACTAAACGTTGCCGACAATCATTTGTTAAAATTCTATTCATGAATTCAATAGCAAGTTTGTTAGATCTCTGTAATTTATTCTTTTTTTGTTTTCTTTATTTATTTGTATATTGTATGTACTGTATATCAAATGTAAATCAACCAACCAAATTTCACTTGTACCTTGTTGTAAAAATGACAATAAATACTATCGTATCGTATCATAGGACGAAAAAAAGTTGGAAAGCGATTGCAGGTTGTTTTAACTAAAAACCACTGTGACTCAACTTCATAGTATGCTCAAAATCAAATGGATACAAAATCTTTCACTCTCCTATATTTCTCTCTTATAATTAATCTATAATTTCTTAATGGATTATAATATAGGGAATTTTGTTAATAATACAATAGTTTCAGAAATACATCCCATATATATGCTAAAATTTGATCTTATTTTATAGCCCCTTGCACATATTTATCCACATTTTCATTATATTTGTTATTTTCAAGTAATTTTCTAATCTTTCTAATTACATTCAGCTGTTGAAATCAACATTTTTTATTCAAAGCTAGTAATGTACATAACGTCAATTATAATATTTGCTGTGCTTTCTATAGCCAGACATGTACTTCAGATGAAAGGTATTTTAAAACATAGAAATACAGTAAAACCTCTATTAAGTGTCCCGTTAATAGAGGTTGACCATAGTGTTCAATGTGTTTACACTGCTTGAGATGTTTGCACCTGTTGTACCTTATTAAGGGTTCAACGTGTCCCCTCAATAGAGGTGTTCCAAATGAAGTCAAGCTTTGAAATTCTGGACAACTAAGAAAAGTGTCTCAATTTGAATAAATTTTAAATGGGGCTTGCTTTTACTACTTGCCATAATTTGATAAAAATTCCCTTAAGACATGTTACTTAAAAGTCTGTATAATATTCATCATGTTTCACACAAATATATTTGAATACCGTTAATATTAGTAAATTTACATTCAATATAAAACTTCTTATTATACAGACAAAGAAAGAGAAAAAAAAAATTAATTTGAGTTGAAATTACTGTACTGAGATTCTCTCATGACGTGGGTATTCACATATTAATCTTGATGGAAATCTCCTCCTGAGCTACTCAACTTGGCTGCTTTCTTTTCACGACATTGATTGAGTTGCTCTTGTGATTGTCTTTAAATTCTTACAAACTAGTCAACCTCACTTTTTTTAACAAGCTTTAATTATTTTAGCATAATTTGTGAAACTGGGGAAGAATTTTATATTCTTTGAAAATGTGCACAGCCAACTTTAGGTATAAATATGCAAATTAGAGTATCATATTTTGCTCTACATATTAATTAGGTCTAAAGTGGAAAATAAAAAATAGCATACACTGTAAGGCAACTGGCAAGATTTACTTTGAAAAAATTAAGTTTAGATTCATCATCTACATTTTTTTTTTGAATAATATACAGAACAGAATATGTATGCTTTGTATGTTAAGAAGTCAATGAAAATTCTTACATACAGGATACATGTGTTTTGTATGGGAAGAAGTCAATGAAATCCACATAAACAGAATGTGTATGCTTTGTATGTTAAGAAGTCAATGAAATTCTTACATACATAATACATGTGTTTTGTATGGGAAGAAGTCAATGATATCCACATAAACAGAATAATGTGTATGCTTTGTATGTTAAGAAGTCAATGAAATCCTTACATACAGAATACATGTGTTTTGTATGGGAAGAAGTCAATGACATTTCACATACAGAAAATATTCCAAAAACAATTCAATAGGAAGACGATTTTACACACTTTTTTGCTACTGTTTAACATGCCAACCAAATCAAATTAGAGTGTATAGAATGATGATAGTACAATATCATGCAGTACCTTTTAACTGCATTTAACTGATGGTATATAAGTTAAGGATTGTTTGATTCAGTCAGCTACAATGCTCATTTTAGATTTCTGTTCTAATTGCATCTTTCCAACAGATTCTGTTGTGAAGGGTTTCTCAATGTTTCTCCAAAAAAAATGTGCATTATATCGTATGTATACTATAAGCCTCTCTTGTTTTCTAAATTTTGGATTTGCCCCCTGAAGAAAGAATACAATGATTATTATTTTAGTACCATATACATAGTTACAGTAGCTATTTCCAATTTTTAAATATACTAGATTCTTTTCTGTCGACAAAACGAAAAAAATTGATTTATAATACATTCAAGCACATTTTATACATTGTTATAAAGAATAAGTGATAATTTTTACAAGATTAATTTATACAAGAAGATTCATATAATCAGTAAAATTCCTAATCAGCAACTTGCTTACATACAGTAAGCTGTCATATACAAAAAAAATTAATAGATCTGATAGCTGCATAAGCTAAACAGTCATTAGACTCTGAAACAGACACTCAGTTACATACTACAGTAGTATGTTGCAGCTAGCCTGGATTTGACAGTCTAACAGCTCACCTGGATTCGATAGGCTAACAGTATTGAGCTGAATAATATTCCAATTTACAAGTGCTGGACTTCAGGCCATTTAACGCACACTGGTAAAACAGACGTAAGTCAAGAATATAAAGTAGCCTACGCAGAACACTGCTGTTGCTATGGAAATCAGATGTAATGAAACTTCAATAGACTAAATCCAGGGTTGTCGAGCACCAGGCGACGTAGAAAAATATGTATTACGACAATAGCTCTCTCTTGATGGGAAAATAGCGAGAGAAAAAAAAATGTTACATCAGCATTTGAAACAAAATGTCTGTAGTCATGATTACTAGATTAAAAATAGATGGACATTTTAATTCCTCGTTCTGAAATCCAGTGGAAGATCTATGTGACTCATTTAAAATCAGTTTGTCATTAGAACATGAGACACATTCATTTGATTTAAAATTGTGTTGATTACAAATCTTATATTATCTGTCACCTTACTACTGTATGGATACAACATGCAAAAGTTCCTACATACTTTAATGTAAAAAAAAAATGTTTTCTGGACCAATGTTTAGTCCATGCGCCTTTTCCAAGTGTTATCATGGATATATTACGCAAATCCAGACAAACGGTCGTTGCTCATGGCAACATAATCAACGTACTTGTTCTTTGTAGTTAACAAATAAATATAGAAAAATAACAGACTTTTGTCTAGGCAAGTATTTCACAGTTGAGAATATATTAAAATTCTTGTCACACACTCCATTGTCGATTCCATCGAGGAGAAAAAAAACATAAAAAATGTGGTAGTTTGTAAATATATATGCTTTATATTCAATCCTGTTTCTTCACCACCAACATATCGCCATCGTCTTTAGTAATCATCTTTTTTTTCGGTTCTTCACTTTCCGTTATTCGGTGTACAGTTCAATCGAAATAAAGAACTGAAGAACGATGTGTAGCGAAAAATCCAAACCATTTTCGTGATAAAACATTTTCTATCATTTTAACACTGGCAATGAAATTTATCTTTCATGAAATTATTAACCTGAAATTGTTTGTTCTACAAATTTTGTTCTTATCATACAAATGTGACGGGTCCGTCGTCCCACTCTATCTCAGATTCGGACCCGCTTGAGTCCTCGTCATCGTCGTCATCTAAAATGTCATTATCACTTCCGCTTGGTGTTGAATTCCGTTCTTGTGGGATTTCGTGCATTGCCGTTTCAGCTTTTGAGAAATAACAGGTTATCTGGGGAAAACAAACAAAATAAATACAATCAAAGAAAATTTGTCAAAAAAATGGATAATAAAAAAGTTATTTTTTATATATTCAACATTGGAGATTGCAATACTACTGAATATTTTTGTTCTAAATGACAATCCTCAAAACAAATAGGCATGTCATGGATGAAATACTATAATTCTAATTTATTATAAGAGAGAGAGTTTGCAAGTTTGTTATACAAATTGGTGCTACTGTACTAATCCACAGATGAAGTAACAAAAAGACCGCAATTGTAAAATGTTTAAACTACACATGAAAACCACCTTGGTATGTGTGTGTGTACCGTGCTAGTATACAACAAATTCACATCAACAAACAGGATTTTTAAATCATTGTGAAGATATCTAAATTTAGCTGACTTTAAAATAATGTTTGACAAGATCAATCCTTATAAATAATTTACTAAGAAACAAAAATCATTCATAGTCTCAAGGTAAACTTCAATAATTCTTTGAAAGGTGATTTTAAATCCGGAAAATGAAAATAGACATTAATGTCCTGATCATAAAACAATACATCCTTCAAACTGTCATTTAGAGCATATTAAATATTTGACATTATACAACAATAAACAGCATATGTGATCTAGTGAAGCGAGCTTGAATTTAAGAGACGGGGAAGAGGCCAGAGGAAATGGAGAAGAGGTCAGAGGATGGGGAAGAGGTCAGGGAAGATGGGGAAGTGGCCAGGGAAGATGGGGAAGTGGCCAGGGGATGGAGAAGAAGTCAGGTGATGACAGATCAAATCAAATCAAATAAATTAAAACTTACCTTAAGGTTAGGGGAGAAAAATTTATTTGTTTTATCTTTATTAGCTTTGTCTATTTCGTCTTTATTGATTACTAATACATAATTGTCACCACTATTAGAATCTGTGGAGCTCTCTGTCCGTGGTAGACTGTCAGTACTATCACTCGTACTTAATCCTGTTGTGCAATGTACGATAAAAAATGTGTTAAACCAGAAATGGAACAAGCTACGTTTGTCCTGAAAAAAAACACACACACAAGATTATTTACATTACATCAATTATATCTATCAAATATCTTTTAAAATATGAATATTAATATTACTATATGCTATCCAAATTTGGTACTGGCAATAAGGTACTTAACATGGGTTAAATTACAAGACTTTTTCTCATGAAGATAGCATTACTAATTAACACTCAACACTGTATCTTGTTTGTCTTCTCGATATGGTTAAAATAGGAACAACTTCACTGAGAGTTAGAAGTGGTAACTAGTGAGAAGTGGTTACAACAGATTGGACTAAAGATGTCGTAAAGTACAAAGATGTTGGAAGAATTTCATCTGGTTGTGGAATAGGTATTAAATAAAATTTCCTTTTGAACAACCAAAAATAGTATAAGCGAACTTACAGTACGTTTCGAAACCTATCAGGTTTCATTCTCAACTGGCATTTCATCGTACTGTAAGTTCGCTTATACTATTTTTGGTTGTTCAAAAGGAAATTTTATTTAATAAGTACAAAGATGTCATAAAAGTACAAAGATGTGCCAATAGGTTATTTGCTTTTGGGTAATATTCAGAGTACCAAGTATATTTTATAAATATATTTCACCTTTTTTAATTTGCTAGCCTTGTGAAAAAATTCTATTTTTACGTCTCCGCATACGGGAAAGGGCTGCGACATGTTGTATGTGATAGTATGATCTCCTCTTTTAAGACCCTGAAAGAAAATAAAGCAAGGAAATGTTATAAAATTTAATTGTGTATCAAATTAAGTATTTATTTATGTCGGTCAGTGACACAGTCTAACTTGCTGAAAAGATTGTTTGTTTTACTTTCTATCTTATATTATTACATGATAAAATGATTTATACTAAGTGACCTCTTCATTACAGACTATGATCAGAACACTGCAAGATGATTTCCTACTCATTTTTAATAGTGTACCAAATTCATCGTGTACATAAATGTTCGCACCATTTAGTGATCATCTTAGGTGAGGTCAAACTGAGACCGCTATTACGTTGCAGCTAAACATTGCTACAAGTAAACAGTTTTTATAACAGGTTTTGAAAACCAGTTTTTCTTGCCATCAGAAACAAGCCTAAATACAATTTATTAAAAGTAAAAGAAACATCAGCAACATCTATCACTTATCAGGATACTGTATCCATTTGACAGACCTCAATATAAATCAAGCAGCCAGGTGCTCCGGAAGTAGACACTGATAACAACCACCAACTTCATTCCTTCACGCATCAATACACAGGGCGTTGAACTCTGATAGGTTATTAAATATTTCACATTTTGATTTTATGTATGTTTAATAGTTGACGTGTTTATGTTTTATGCCACATGATAATTAGGACACATAAAATAATTATATTTAGAACATATTACATACTGATATTTAATATTTAATATTTTTACAATGAATGTAAATTTTTTGTTTAGAGCCTATGCTTTAAGTTCAGCGAACGCGGAGAAATATATGTTTTACAACTACAGAACACTTGTTGGGTCTCAGGTGTACTCTTTTTTTTTAAGATGGGAAAAAAAGATTTCGGATTTTGGTAGAAAACAAATGATTTCTATTCCGACAGAGTATATTTTTAAGTGTCATGGTATGGTTAAAAGCCTTTACCAAAAGTTGCTGAGTGATACTAAGGAAGTTGCAGCTAACCATAGCTAAGAAGAGACAATAAGTGATATTCTTGATCTCAACTACTGTGTTAATATTTCCTGTCAAGTGTCAAGGGTAGAGATTCTAGTCCATGGAATCTTTGCCAAGATAATCGTTTATTCAATTATTAAATCTATTAAGTAATATTTCTATCTCAACGTATATGACGATGATATATGTTGTAAACTTTACTCTTTCAATGAACTATGCTATCTCGTCCTTAGCTAGGTAATTGCTAACAACTTCACTTGTTATACGTGGATTGCATGACCCTGGATGGACTTAGTAGTTGCACTAGAAATTCTACAATACTGAACATTAACAGTTAGTATACATAAAACACAAAAAATAGTTTGATAAACCATGTTTAAAACATAACATACATTTTACAATATTAATATTAACCTATATATATGCATATTATTATGTTTAAATTTAGATGTCTAAATAACAGGTGCAATCTCCAGGAGATTAGACAGTGTAACTACTACAGAAGAGCCACGATTAAGGGGACACCTTTTGGACTAAACTAAGTGTAAGGGTTTCTTCTGAACAAAGGTTGGCTACAGCACATCCCTAGATAAAAAACATACCAGTTTTGTAACTTATTTGTTTCAAAGTGTTCCTCTCTAGTAATAAAGGGTATCCCATTTATTAATATTAACAGAAACTTACTACCCTTAATAAGTTGTTCCAATGTATTTACAAAACAAATATTAAAACTAAAAATCTTTTCCCCTTATTTCAAAGCTTCTAAGTTATTTTTTAATTTATTCTGTAGAAACTTCAGAAAAAAAATAATCGATTGATTGAAGACGGATTTTGAAAGCAGATTCATAAATTGCTTATGAATTATTAAAATGTTCGAAAGAGCGGAAATATATTTCATAAATTGTCAAGAATTTAAGTTTCTTCTCTGTTATGACATTTAATTATTGAAACATTTAAATTGATTTTAAATCCGTCTTCTAAAATGGATCAAATTTAATCTTATCAGATGTGGCCATTTAGCAAAATGATGAAACTGATATCATTTTCATTGATTTTAATACACTAGTGAGTAGAAAGGTAGCTGATCATATCTACCGAGTGTCATAATGTTCGCCAAGAATGACTGAGGAAAAAGGAATGAATTATATTCTCAGAAAAAGAAATAAGGAAAAGGAGATGAAACATATAGAAAATTTCAAACAGATCAATTATTTCATTTAAAAGGTTACTGACCATTACTATGTCAGGTGAAAGACATACATAGGAAGGAGCAAGGAAAAGGATTTAGGAATTCTCAGAAAAAGGAAAGTTCATTCCCAACTCTTAAGCTCTGTCAGTTCAGTTTCAGTTCAGTTAAGTTTATTACCTGTCTACAATCAAACTAGTCAATAGCCAATCAAAAAGTGTGATGTGCCCAAATATGGTAGTGATTTGCCCAAATATGGTAGTGATATAACATCATCATGTCCATATATTCATAATCACATTTTTTGTCACATCAAGTTTACAAAGTACTAGTGTTCCATATTTTCACTAGGCGTGTAGTATGGTTTTTAAAATTTTCAAAACAGTAATTACAGAGCTCAGTGACTACGATGGCTATTGAAAAATGCACACATGTAGAAAAGGTAGAGAATAGATATTCTGAGAGACTGGAAATAATAATAAAGTTCACAAACAAAACCATGGAATGAAATAAAGGAGAACTGTAATAATTAACTATTAATTGTTGTTAAATGGTTTTTAACTCATGCAATGATAGTATATTTCCAGCAGTGTTGGATGTAACAAGTGTTTGACTTAAGGGCGTGGAGTACTCAGAAAAAACGGTAAGCTCTAATCAGTGGACACACTCTATTAGGGGACACTTTCCGCTGAAACAAACAAGGAGAAATAGGTTTTAACACTATGACCAACCATATTCATGAGACAACATACATATAAAGGAACAACATGGGGAAAATCTAGGGCTGTACTGTATTTACAAAAAAAAAAAGTGGGGGGGGGGGGCAAGGATTCCCTTCAGAATATAGCATATAAATCATTGCGCATTCTGATATTTTAATTTCTCAGAGCAGCTAAAACCATTTAAGCTTTCTATATATAACCATAATATTCAAATGTAATCTGTATCCTTGCACAGCAAAGTATAATGTAGAGGTTATTAACCTCATTCAATTTAAATTTATGCTCAAAATTTAAGTACCGACTCTTTTAAACTTGCTATTAATTGATAGAATTATAATACAGACAAACCTGATGCATTTTAATCTGAAATTATCATAGTTTGAACTTAATTTCTCCATATTGTAAAAATTATAACATACTGTAGAATATCATATTACAAATTGAATTAGCATAATAATAAGTGAATGTTGAAATATTTGTTAAATGGGTTTGCGCCATAAGCAAAATTGGTAGCAGAAAGTACATACACTATATATTCAACTTAATTATAATTCATTAGAAAGTTAATTTAAAATGTAATAATTATGATTAGATACCAGTAGCCATCTACGGTATACTGATTACTGATAAATGACATAATATTGAAATTTATTTTTTAATTATTCATTTTAGCAAAAGACTTTACTCTACATAAAGCTCTGTCTACAATATCAAATAATTAACATAATGAAAGTGGAATACTGGAGGAGGGTTAAGAGTAGGAAACCTCTATAACCGGGTTTGGGGTGATGCTATATCTCTAAATTCCGTGACATCCACAAAAACGATAAAAATGGAAATAAAAACGAGTTAATATTGCACAAAATTAATCAATGAAATGTGACAATTATAAAATTAACATCATCATATTTATTTACAATTAAATTACATTGATTATTATATTTAATGAAGTTCATTGAAAATTAAATCAATCTGAGGCTATTTTTAAACTCAGTTGAGCTTTTGAGTTTGAGGCATGCCTAGCAAGCGTAACATAGCACGTTATCTGTTTTACATACTGTACCTTTCAAACGACTGTTCATATTGATAAATGAGAAGAAGTCACAATATACTAATTACAGTTGAACATCTGATCGAATAAATTCCCATTAAATGTGCATAAGAGACAGTGAAAGTCTTGAGGTAATTCAAAAAGCCCATTTATAGGACAGCGCACTCATTAATATGATTAAAAGTTTATGAGCAGGGACAAATGCATGAAAGAATGCTCCCAGCCCGGTAAGATGAGAAAGAAAGAAACATTGTTCAAGGGTCAACGTACTTTAGAGTGCCGTTCTTGGAAAATGATAAAAACAGAAAATATAATTTACAGAGACCACCTGCTACAGTAAATGATTAAGAAATTAAAATGTTTACACATAGCCATATGGTGTTTGGTACTGGCAAAACAAACTTCTTGCATTTTACATACAAACCATTGTTAATATATTATCTTTTTTTTTTTTAGATAGACCTAGATAGAAGGAACCTCAGTGATCTATGGTTTCCACATGGTCTATGGTAGAGGCAACCCAGTGGTATGATCATATATCGAGCAGAAGAGTTCGTCTCTTGGTTGGGGCAACATGGGCTGTACTCCGATCACCAATTTTCTCTTTATCAAACTGTAGTATAGAAAGGAATATACAGGTCTTTGTGTATTAGAAGCAACTCACTCAATCGCAAATTTATGAAATGCTCTACTAATGTTAAATGTTGCCACTTTAGATCTTATTGTATTAATATTGTGCTGCCCTTTGGTGTGACTATCGTATGAAGACTATTAGATCTCTTAATGTATGCTACAATAATGCTCTGCACAGTATACTGAATGTCTCTAGAAGCAGTAGTATGATGTTTATTGAACATGGTGTCCTTTCCTTTAATGAGTATGCGAAAATCTATATATGGTTTCATGCAACGTATGTTGAATAGTTGTAATATTCTTGTTGCTTGTGTTTGCAAACATATGCTCCATAACTCAAAAATGTACTGTAGATGGAGAAGTATCCTATATATTTAAGCTTAGAGTGTGCAAATTTTCTTTTCTCTGTTTGTACATTTGTTGATATTGATGAAATTTCCGAAATAAAGGAAATTGAATAAAATGCTAAAGCATTGTCTAAGACTAACAGTTTATGTTGCTGGAATTAGGTTAATTGATAATATGGAATTAGTGAAAACTGGTACAATAACATTAAAATTCAACTTTATGTTTAAATAATAATTACTTCTCTTTAAAGCCAATACCAGAAAGCATTATGTAGAGCAAATTCCAAACTTAGTTCATCAACAAAAAGTTCAAAGTTCAGGTGATACAATCATGAAAAAAATTCTGATTCATCTACCAGATCCTTGATCAACTAGATCTACTGCCAAAATCTCTGCGTCATTCTAGTGGGTGGGAAATGAACAGAAACAGCTAGGCCCACGTGAGACACGGTCTGCGTCATGACTTTGATGTCTGTAGCTGGATGTCTGCAAGATCTGTCCACAGAGGTTGCTGACTCAATTTCTCATGAACACAGCCAATCACCTTTAAATACTGTTTACTATCACTTATGAATAAAACATTTTGAATGCTGTTTTTTTTTTTAAATTGTAATTATGCAATGAACACTTGAAGCAGTGGCGGAGTGGCAATTGCTTAAACTTAAACTACACCTACCTTTACTACATCTGAAGTATGTATTTTCACTTTGTGTTGATAAACGACGAAAAAGGGTGTACACGTCCCTCCAGTAATCATAGGTACCGTTTCCACGGTCACTTTTTTTAGTAACAATGTTTCTTGTGTGTACTCTAAACTCCTCATTACAAGTTCGCCATAGTAGCCAACATACCGACGTTGACTAGGAATTGTTACACCCTACAAAAACAAAAAGGAATCCATTATGTATTTAATGTCCCTGATTCTTGCAGTACTATAACCAAATAAATGAGTACAAAATTTAGAGACACAACCTCGATTTTCTGAAATATTTAATCTTACACGCCTTCTTGTGTCTATGTCATGTAAATGTGAAGGGGTTACCACTTGATTAAGAAAATGATTAAATTTGCTTCTGGCAATCCTTGGCAACATGCCAAAATAAGTAGTTAATAAATTTAAACAAAAATTAGAAAATCAAGTCATTTAAGATTAAAATACAACCATATGCGAATTCTAAGAATAGCTTTTCATATATTATAATTTAGCTGAGAGTCCTTTGTACTCTATCTCCTCCTACACACAGGGCTAATAATAGACCTAATGTTCATACTGTTGTACTGTAGCTCTAAGTTCCCTCATATGTTTTTTGTGCTATGTCAGAATACAGATTTTCTATTAAACAAGTATTTTTAGACAAATTTCTTTGAAATGACCGAACGGCTATCTTCACATGTGACATATTTAAGCAGCAGAGGTCAAAGACTACGGACGAATATGAGCTACTTGGATCATAAAACTCTTACTATGCTTGGTAGTATAACTTAGTTAATAATAATGGTGTCTAATGATGTAATAGATATGTAGTGAGATAAGCTGGTAGTTGATAACCAACCATGGATGAATTTTGTCAATTTTGTACAAATTTAATTTCATAAAATGTTAATTTATTCTTTATTGATACACCAATAGCAAATTGGAGCAAACATAAATAGCTTTCGCTAATCAAGGGTTAACAAATAATTTTATACAGTATGAACAATAGCAATGAAATTAACATAATATAGGACATTTAATAAAAAAAATTATCATCATTACTTTTATAATACTTAATAAATCAATTTAAAGATGTACAGTATTATCCCCTGAAAAAATAACTTTTTCAATTTTTTTGTTGAATATGCCATTTTAATGTCACATAATAGTTGTCCACTTTGAACAAAAATTGGATTGAAAAAAAAATGTATTTACCTGAAAAACCTGTAATTTAAAGCAAAATATAGCCAGTCAATGGGTTTTTGGTTGAATTTGACCATTTATTTTGTCATTTTATATGAGAAAAATTTTTGAGGGATTAACTTTATTAAAACTACAAAATAACCTATTTAATTTCTGATTTAATTAATGTTTTTGGGGACAATACATCTTTAATTGCAAACATTTAGGAAAGTAATGTTTCTTGATTGTACACATTTTAAAAACTGTGTTTTGAATTTGGAGTGTTACAAAATTGATTCTATTATTAAATAGACTAGGGTAATTAATATATTTAATATTCTGATATTTATTATTATAGTATATATGTCAATTTTCATTTTTATAATCATTTATATTTTTAATAAACTGCTATGATAATCTTGTGTCTTGTCAAGGAGTTCAGTACCACGGAATAGAAGGTAGATTATCATCAGCAGATAAACGCCAACATTGCAGGAAACGTCTTTGTAAATTCTAATGTCTACCTTTCAAATTAATCCCGGTTACATAATCTTATTTCATTTCAGTTAACCAGGAAGTCCTACCACTGTCTGACGATAGTTGTGTCATACAGTACATGCTTAATTAAAGCAATATTTAGAAGCAACAACTTGAGAAAGTTAAGTGCACACTTATAAACTGTACAAAGCTCTTCATTTTTAAGGTTATGCCGAACTTTCAAATAAATTTCAATCTTGTAAAAGTATTTTAGATTAAAATTAGGTTATTATTTGATGGAGTCAATAACAAAAAGTAATTTCAATTTTTAGTGTTTAAAGGTTTGCATGCACAAAATAAAGTTTGGAAAGAAAAAGAAAATTTGTAAAATTAAGTAACAAATTATGTTTGAGAATCTCATTACGTTTTGGTTGTTGTTCAATTATCATTTCATAAATAAATTAGGTATGCAGACTCAAGTATGATTTGAATCCAGACCATTGTGTTTGGAAGAGAAGCATGTTCTCAACAATAAACTTCACTGGCAGAATTAGGTAGGCACAGGGCAGAGGACGAATCTAACAATCTATAACAAAATGTTACGTATAGGAATTTGTTCATACAACAAGTCACTTCTTTGGCCATATATACAAAGCCACGAATATAGTTACATTGTATTTGGTATGTTGCATAAACTAACAATTTCGGATCAATATACAACTACCCCATAATAATTTTGTTGATTCAAATTAACCTGACGTTATGTTTGAACTTACCTTGCCGTCTCTCGTTCTAACAGCACCATAAAACTCCATAGCATCTTGCGCCGTACGGCACCGTCCTTGATGTAATAATAGTGCACACACCATTACTCCTGTCCTTCCCTAAATAAACATTTACAGAGTTGAATACTATTAGGTGTTCACAATTTGTTTTTTTTTTTATTTCAGCAAACATAATAATATGACTTTTGGAAATGGTTTTAATAATTTTGCATAATTCTTTATAACCTGTAGGATCGGCCTATTTATTAACAGAAATTCAATTACTTCAGAGAGACTTAAGTTCTATCTACACATATCAAACTAGTTTGAAAAAAAAGGTTGATTAGCCCAAATATGATAATGATATCATGTCCAAATATGGGCACATCACCTTTTTTTTTGTCACATAAAGTTTGATAGTGTAGACAGAGCTTAAGTTGATTGCTCAAATCCTCCTCCAACCTCTAGGTTTAAAAACAATTAATTGAAACTGTTGGGTCTTTTTGCCAAATGCTACATATTTGCTACTTACACCATTTCTATTTTTAATGAAAGCTATGTGTGTGACACAAAACTACACTTTTTTTCTAATATAATTCGGAAAGACAAAGTTGGACTTTCAGAGAAATGTTCAAAAGAAAGTCAATAAAAACGCAACAATTTCTGTCACTCATTAATATTTCAAAGATATAGTGATGAGAATTCTTGAAACAAATGCCTGGAAATGACTCCCTAAGGACATGAAATGACTCCCTAAGGACATGAAAAAACTGATGGCCTACTTTTCCTGCTTTGCAATGTATAGCTGCAATGTTCTTGACACTTGCTTCTAGCCAACATGTAACATCTTCACAGAATGGTTTGATTAACTCCATCTTTGGAGGATTGTGGTCGTCAAATGGGTAGCATGCTACTCTGTTGTAGAACTTTGAGGTATCATAATTTCTTTCTGAACACCTACAAAAAGAAATAAAAAAAAAAATTATAGTATCATGTTAAATCTTGAAAATATCATTTGCAGTTTCATATGAAAGTTGTCACCGATTTGCAGTCGTGTATCTTTGTACATACAGTATTGTGATACAAAATAACATGTCTTTAATAATACCTGAGAAAACAATATTAAATGCCATAGGCCTAATTTAACCTTGACCATAACATAATACAACTACCATGTAAATACCACAAAAATCGATGGTAATAATGGTGATACAGCCGGTAATAATGGTCACACAATCGGTAAAAAAAAACCAGAAAAGTCATCAAAATAAAGATAACAAGACCAAATTTACCAGTACTGAAGGTACTATACATTATAAAGATTATTAAAAACTATAAACCACAAATTCAGAAGCCATAATCATTCAGGCTAGAAATATAGACCATCGTTTTAGAACAAGACAATTGTTAACAAACATACAATACAAATATTACATAACAATACGAGACCATCATGATTTTATTTTTATATAAATCATAATCACAATTGTTGAGCAACTGTTTCAAATATATTACACTTATAGTGAGTAAGTGCATTATGCAAGGAACTGTTATCTACAACAGACAACAAATTATGGTCCTACTGATATAAAGCCATGATGCTACCATTTCAAGCATGTTGTCCTTGGCATATATCTACGCGTTTTATCATCTCATAATTTTTTTGTGTCTTGCGTCGCATCCTAATACTAAAGAAATAAATCATCAATTGTATTTTTGAACATGTTTACATAATTATTATTAATCAGATGTGAATTTGTTTTTAATGTTAAGTGCATCATAAATCATTGCCTTTAAGACTTATATATTTTATAATCAATATGTATATTATTTTATAATCAAGAGGTATATTATTTTAATCAATAGGTACAGTATACAATTTTTTAATGGCCACGATATATTCAGTTATACAAGCAAATAACTGGACAACAATTTTAATTCATAAAATATCATTATATGTGATCAATTTTTCTTCCTGGCACAAACAAAATGACCTTTTTGGCACAGGTTAGATTTTGAAAATTTGACCATCACGATTTAACTGTTCTTCCAAGAAATTTCCAAAACTAAAATAAACCGCTGTATATTTACAGGGTCAACATGACGTGTCCGAAGTAATCTTGTTAGAGGCACGCTTTTCAGCGGTTTTTGTAAACGTACGCGGTAGTCACTGACAAGATGTCGGTTACATAATGATGAATCATTGAGTGAAAGGTGTACATTGGCTTTTAGTTGAGTCAAGAGGAAAGGACGAGGGGTGGGTTAAGTGATTCATGCCTTACTGTCATAGCAGGATATGTTAATACTCTACCGTTATCATTATCTATGTAACGAGTGATATTATACTCCATGTAAAGTCTCATTATAATTCTAACCAAATGCCACAACTTGTATGTAAAGACAAAATACTAAACATGGCCAAACAATAGAAATTGCACCTTTAGTGGTAAACAAGAGATTATTCAATGGAGAATTGTGTACACTCTGTATTATTTTTTTCGAAATAAAAGATGAAATGAAAATAGTGGGAGGGAACTGATTATTCAGAAAGTTGATACTGTATGTCTTCAAAAATTTTAAAGAAAATTTGAGTAAATAAATAATGTTAAAAAAATTAAACTGTGAATAATGTTACGTGTGAATATACTGGAATGTTAATGGAACAAAACTCTATATACGGTAAAATATTTTTTTTTTTTTTTAATCTACTGTATCTATTATTTTTACTATAAAATCGCACGGTTATTGCAGCATACTGTCAGCTTGCAGATGAAATAAAAGTCTAAAAAGAAATTGACCTTTTGGTTGATCAGTTGAAGATTCCATTCTAAAGATCTTAATCTTGAAGATTTAGAAAACTACAGTTTTTAATAAATTATTCATAATTATCATTAGGTACTGCTATACTAAGATATTAGACATTTAAGAGCTTTTAAATACCACTGAATACATTTTTATGACAAGTTCAACCTAACAATCAATATTTATAGTTAACGTACAGTACAGAAGGTAATTCTTTTTTTTAAACTGAAGTAAACTTCAAACAAATTGTAGCATATTATAGCATATTGAGTTCGACCATTAATGGTACAAACATGTTTAATGCAATAGTACATACTATTTAATGATTGTGTAATGGTTGTGATATGATATGTGATATGATGTTAAGCGAGTTAAAAACCCAAATTTATAATATGTTACGGTGCATTTAAAAACAGAACTTCAAATGCAACCTTTTCAACTATAAATAGATGCATTCAAAACCCAAACTGGTGTCTGGAAGATGTGAGCCTACTAAGTACATCAAAAACCACAGCTGGTGTATGGTCAATTAGCATGTTGGCTGCCTTGCACTTGTGATAATAATTACTAGACTAACTGTGCCAAGGTAACAAATACTATAGATTGATGAAAATAGATATACGTGATAGACCAAATGAGCGCCTGACTCTATGATAGACCTTGAACAGCGTTGATCAACTCTTTTCTAGCAAATGTTGATCTAAAACAAAGCCAAGCAGGAGTCAACTATCAAAGTTGTTGTTTTATTCGAAAATATTCCTAATAACTACCAATTAGTATTCAATGAATGTTGGTAAAGTATAGAAATTGGGTAATTACAGATAGCAAATATTATTGTACACTACTGAAGTTAGTATACATAGTATAAGCACTATGGAAATAAGTTTGCCGTCTCGGTACTTTATTGTGTTTTTATCCTATGATTTTATGTCAGAATAAAGAAATAAAAAATAAATAAGCACATTAGACTAGACAACTACCTCTGTAACTTCTGTAGAATGTTCATGTAAACTGGAAAATACTCTCAAACCAAACTTAAAATAACTTGACTGTAGTTATCTGTAGTATACAAATACAAATCAATACAGCAGCAGTAGATTGCAGGTGTATAGCACTTAAAATACTAAAAGAAACAAAAATATCTTTTAAGCTGTACTAAATTCGTTTTGTATTATTTACATAAATGGTAGATTTCATTTTCACAATGTGCCACTTGATTACGCAACTATCGAATCAAAAAGTAATTCTGTGCAAACTCAGGCCATATACTGTATGAACAATATCAAAATGACTGTTTTACTCAAAAGCTAAGTTGTATAGTGTGTAGTGTAAAGCTTTCTATCATCAAAATTGTAAAATGTTTATGTATTTTAATTATGTGTGTGATAGGATTGCTAGGTAAGTTCATGTGTTGTGAAATCAAACATTTATAAATATGATCCAAATATAACATCAATCAGTTACATATGAGTATTTGTAACAGCGTAATTAGGGTGATTGGCAAAATTAGTGAGTGATTTGAAGAGCGGTTAACACAGTGGAACCGTAATTACGTAGCCATAACATTGGCAAGGGTTCAAAGCTCACTCACTCCATGGTTTCTGGTGGTAGAACAAGTCTTCTCGGAATAGGAATACCATAGCTCCAGTGTACACATCTAACTCATGTGCACTTTAAAGAACCTAGTACATCTTTCAAGACAAGTAGGCGGTACCCTGGTGTACTAGTACACACACAGCCACTGATCAAAACTGGGCCATCTGGGAGACCAGTATTTGACTTAAGAGGTTACCAATTAAAAAATAAAAAACAAACTAGAATTTAATTCGTCACTTTGACGAATTATAGGTGATCATTTTTATCATTTTACTGAAATTAATTTTTTTAAACATGCACGTACGTTAACATACGATCGGAAAATGTTGATGTATGCCATCCTATTATATGCTTATAGTGCTGAGTTGTGCCTATATGCCATATACAATATGTACACTATATACAGTGTAGCATAGGTGAAATTACGGGACACACATGTTCTAATTTTTTGGCATGATGACGTTATCAAACTAAACTTTAAGATGACAATTTCGAAAGATAATTAATTGAGCAAAAAAATATAAGATTTTGAAAAAAATTTGGCACGTAGAAGCGCTGTGCGCGCTCTTTGAATTGTGTATAACTTTGACGAAAAATTTGAAAAAACTACTTTTTCAATTCAACTGGCCATATGTTAACGTCACAACATCCGATAGGCTTAATTTTTATATGAATTAATATCTACATTTCATCAGCTTTCATAATAAATTATAATCATCAAGGTAACCTTCAATTCTGAAGAGCTGTAAGATATTCAAATTTACTGCGAAGGTGAAATTACACGGCCTACGTTATTCAAGTTTTTACGCGTGATGACGTCATTAAAATGAAGATAGTGTCAACTCATGATAAAGATAATTAATTAAGCAAGCACATACTGAAAGTTGTGCGAAATTCGAGCACACATAACCAAGATGCGCTCTGTTGAATGTGATAATCTACACAAAAAGATAACAAATCCTAATTTTTAAATTCAAGTGGCCATTTGATGACGTCAAAACATTTTGTACGTAAAATGTGTACATGAATTCATATCTACAACTCAATGGCTTCCAGAATAAGTTAAAAAAATCGGGGGTCATCTTGCATTCTGAAGAATTATTTTCATTTTAAAAAAGACCTATTTTTCACCATTTTCAGAACTTTTGTAAAATTAATGTGCGCATTTTGTCATTTTTAACGTGCTCGTATAGCGTTATTTTAAGTCGGAACTGACTCAAATTTGGTGAATGTACTAAGGATGGTGAGTAGAATGAGATTTGTAAAAAAATTCATATTTTTTACGCTTTTTAAGTATCGCGCGCGCAAAAACGCATTTTTGCGCAGTAATTTTTTGAAACACGCAAATGCCCTAATTCATGCTCTAAATTGATCAAAACTTAATTTTGAGCGTTTTAAATTTTTAACGCGCGATATCACGCGCATGAACCTACGTGCGCGCGCGTTTTTATTTGCTAATATTTTTACCCTTGATCTGAAGTTTACGTGTAGTGAATTTCATTAATATGTGATAATGAATTATGGAGATATGATTGATAATGTGATTTCGCAAAATGGCGTATAAATGTCGTCACGGATGAGTGATCACGCTGGAAAGCTTATTAGGATTAAGTTATATTATTTGAAAGATATTCTGAAATTTTTGTAATCATTGACATTAAACTTTTTGAGATAATTGTTACACAAAATAGTGTACAGAAACAATAAAAAGACTAGACATGTAACTCGTCACTTTGACGAGTTAGTTATCCGCACGACAAACGCCACGTGCACGTCATACGTTGGAATATTGCACACAGAAAAAGATTATGGCATTTTGACCTGAACTGATGAATATGATATGTTGTTAGTGCTGAATTCTGTCAATTTTGTGTCATATAGTATATATAGTATAATATGTATACATATTACATAAGTGTAGAATAAGTGAAATTATGGGACCTGCCATTTATTGCAATTTTTAACATATTGACGGTTTTAAAATGAAACGCAAAGGTAGCAATTTCAGAAGGAAATTATCTCAGCAACAACATATTAACGTGTAGAAGAAATTTGAATACGTGAAATATTGATGCGCGCTCATTTAAATGTAATGAATTATGACGCAAAAGATGAAAATACGACATTTTTTATTTAACTGGCCATATGATGACGTCACAACATCCGATTGGCAAAATTTTCACATGATTTCGTATCTACAATCCAATAGCTTGCAGAAAACGTTTTAATCGTGATTATCACATTTTATTCTTACGAGCTATAACAGATTAAAATTTACTGTAAAGATGAAATTAATGCCAGACGTAATTTAAATTTTTAGGCATGATGACGTCATAAAAATTAAAATATTTTTAACTCATGCGAAAGATAGTTGATTGACCTAGACAATATCAAAATCGGGGTGAAAATGGAAAACAGATAAGTGGAGATGCGCTCTATTAAATGTGATGAGCTATGACGAAAGATACAAAAATCATAAATTTTATATTCGCGTGGCCATACGATGACGTCACAATGTCCGGTTAGCCATATTAATACATGATCTGATATCTACAACTCATCAACTTCCAGAATATGTCATCCACAAAAAGTTGACCGTGCAGTTTAGAAATTACGACTGTTTAAAAAAAGGCATAATTTTGACGAATTTTTGAACTTTTTCATCAAAAACGCGCGCAAATTGTCCAATTCGACGTGCTCGTATGACGTAACTTTAAGTAGAAAGTGTTTAAAAGTTGGTAAAATTACTAGAAAAGGCTGGAAAAACATAAATCACGCGAAAAAAATATGTTTTCAATGCTACGTGCGCACCGCACACGTAAATATTTGCGCATGCGTGGGAATTTTTGACATGCTTAAAATGACATGAAACGCGTAGAAATTTGATTAGAAATTAATTTTGCGCATTTAAAAATTTTAAATGCGCGTGCGCGCGTAACTTTTTGTAAAACATGCAATTTTTTTTCAACAGAAAGTTAGCGCATGATATAAATTAAACTTTTGCAAAGTTTCAATTTAAAATGTTATTTGGTTTTTGACCTATGTTAAATACGAGAAAATCGTTAAATCGCGCGTAAGTCACGTTGCGCAATTGTAAACATCCTGAAAAGGTTCGCTGCACAACTTCATATGAATGAAGATATGTTGAGAAAGTTACGAAATGTTATGTTTGCAAGTTTTACAGATACGTGTGACACAAAAATTACAGAAAGAAAGAAGATAAAGACTAGACATGAAACTCGTCACTTTGACGAGTTAGTTATCCGCACGACAAACGCCACATGAAAGTCATACGTTGGAATATTGTACACGGAAAAAGATTATGGCATTATGACCTGAACTGAAGACTTTGTTATTGCTGAATTCTATTTTGATTCATATATAGTATACAGTGTAATCTGTATACATATCACATACAGTGTAGAATAGGGGAAATTACGGGACCCGCTATTTATTGCAATTTTTAACATGTTGATGGTTTTAAAATGAAACGCGAAGGTAGCAATTTTGGAAGGAAATTATCTCAGCAACAACATATTAACGTGTAGAAGAAATTTGAATACATGAAATATTAATGCGCGCTCTTTTAAATGTAATGAACTATGACGCAAAAGATGAAAATACGACTTTTTTTATTTAACTGGCCATATGATGACATCACCACATCCGATTGGCAAAATTTTCACATGATTTTGTATCTACAATCCAATAGCTTCAAGAAAACGTTTTAATCGTGATTATCACATTTTATTCTTACGAGCTATAACAGATTGAAATTTACTGTAAAGATGAAATTAATGCCACACGTAATTTAAATTTTTAGGCATGATGACGTCATAAAAATTAAAATATTTTCAACTCATGCTAAAGATAGTTGATTGACCTAGACAATATCAAAATCGGGGTGAAAATGGAAAACGGATAAGTGGAGATGCCCTCTATTAAATGTGAGGAGTTATGACGAAAGATACAAAAATCCTAAATTTCATATTCGCGTGGCCATACGATGACGTCACAATGTCCGGTTAGCCATATTAATGCATGATCTGATATCTACAACTCATCAACTTCCAGAATTTGTAATAAAAATAATTTTTACCGTTTAGTTTAGAAACTACGATTGTTTAAAAAAAGGCTTAATTTTGACGAATTTTTGAAGTTTTTCATCAAAAAAGCGCGCAAATTATCATATTCTACGTGCTCGTATGACGTAATTTGAAGTCGAAATTATTTAAAAGTTGGTAATATTACTAGAAAAGGCTGGAAAAACATAAATCACTCGAAAAAATGACGTTTTTAACGCTACGTGTGCACCACGCGCGTAAAAATTTGCGCACGTGCGGGAATTTTTGACATGCTCAAAATGACATGAAACGCGTATAAAGTTGATTAGAAATTGATTTTTCGCATTGCAAAATTTTAAACGCGCGTGCGCGCGTAACTTCGTGTAAAACATGCCATTTTTAGGGCACAAAAAGTTAGCGCACGATATAAATTAGACTTTTGCTAAGTTTCAATTTAAATTGTTATATGGTTTTCGATCTATGTTAAATACGCAAAATTCATAAAAACGCGCGTAAGTCATGTTGCGCAACTCTGACGTCATTCAATTATAGGAAAGCACAACTTCATGTGATTGCCCATATGTTGACAAAGTTCTAAAATGTTAACTTTACACGTTTTAGAGATACGCTCTGCACAAAAATGACAGAAAGAAAGAAGAACTAGACATGAAACTCGTCACTTTGACGAGTTAGTTATCCGCACCACGACAAACGCCATGTGCACGTAATACGTTGGAATATTGCACACAGATAAAGATTATGGCATTATGACAAGAACTGAAAAATATGATATGCTGTTAGTGCTGAATTCTGTCAATTTTGTGTCATATAGTATATACATGCAAACAGTATAATCTGTATACATATTACATACAGTGTAGAATAGGTGAAATTACGGGACCCGCCATTTATTCCAATTTTTAACATGGCGACGGTATCAAAATGAAACACTTAGATAGCAATTTCAGAAGAAAATTATCTCAGGAACAACATATTAACGTGTAGAAGAAATTTGAATACGTAAAATATAGATGCGCACCCTTTTAAATGTGATGAACTATTACGCAAAATATGAAAATACGTCTTTTTTTATTCAACTGGCCATATGATGACGTCACAACGTCCGATTGGCAAAATGTTTACATGAATTCGTATCTACAATCCAATAGCTTCCAGAAAACGTTTTGATCATGATTATCACGTTTTATTCTGACGAGCTATAACAGATTGAAATTTCCTGTAAAGATAAAATTAATGACCCACGTAATTAAAATTTTTAGGCATGATGACGTCATAAAAATGAAAATATTTTTAACTCATGCGGAAGATAGTTGATTGACCTAGATAATATAAAAATCGGGGTAAAAATGGAAAACAGATAATTGGAGATGCGCTCTATTAAATGTCATGCGCTATGATGAAAGATACAAAAATCCTATATTTTATATTCGCGTGGCAATACGGTGACGTCACAATGTCCGGTTAGCCATATTAATGCATGATCCAAAATCTACAACTCATCAACTTCCAGAATGTGTAATAAAAATAACTTTCACCGTTTAGTTTAGGAACTACGAATGTTTAAAAAAGGGCATAATTTTGACAAATTTTGACGATTTTTTGAACTTTTTCATCAAAAATGCACGTAAATTATCCAATTCGAAGTGCCCGTATGACGTAATTTTAAGTCGAAATTGTTCAAAAGTTGGTAAAATTACTAGAAAAGGATGGAAAAACATAAATCACGTGAAAAAAATTGTTTTCAACGCTACGTGCGCACCACACGCGTAAAAAAATGCGCGCACCTGGGAATTTTTTACATGCTCAAAATGACATGAAACGCGTAGAAAGTTGATTAGAAATTAATTTTTCGCATTATAAAATTTTAAACCCGCGTGCGCGCGTAACTTCGTGTGAAACATGCCATTTTTTTTTCACAGTCAGTTAGCGCAAGATATAACTTAAACTTTTGTTAAGTTTCAATTTAAATTGTTATATGGTTTTTGATCTACGTTAAATACGCGAAATTCGTAAAAACGCGCGTAAGTCATGTTACGCAACTCTGACGTCATTTACAATAGCAGGTGCACAACTTCACGTGAACGCTCATATGTTGACAAAGTTATGAAATGTTATGTTAACACGTTTTAGAGATACGCTCTGCACAAAAATGACAGAAAGAAAGAAGAATACAGAAAAAAAAAAAAAAAGATGATGAAACAGGACAGTTACAAGGAGTTATCCGCTGAATGCGGATAACTAATAATACAGAAAAAAAAAAAAAAAAAAAAAAAGATGATGAAACAGGACAGTTACAAGGAGTTATCCGCCATAGTGCGGATAACTAAAAAAAAAGATGATGATGATTTCGTACAATCACAAGGAGTTATCCTGCAACTTCGTTGCGGATAACTAAAAAAACTAGAATTTAATTCGTCACTTTGACGAATTATAGGTGATCATTTTTATCATTTTACTGAAATTAATTTTTTTAAACATGCACGTACGTTAACATACGATCGGAAAATGTTGATGTATGCCATCCTATTATATGCTTATAGTGCTGAGTTGTGCCTATATGCCATATACAATATGTACACTATATACAGTGTAGCATAGGTGAAATTACGGGACACACATGTTCTAATTTTTTGGCATGATGACGTTATCAAACTAAACTTTAAGATGACAATTTCGAAAGATAATTAATTGAGCAAAAAAATATAAGATTTTGAAAAAAATTTGGCACGTAGAAGCGCTGTGCGCGCTCTTTGAATTGTGTATAACTTTGACGAAAAATTTGAAAAAACTACTTTTTCAATTCAACTGGCCATATGTTAACGTCACAACATCCGATAGGCTTAATTTTTATATGAATTAATATCTACATTTCATCAGCTTTCATAATAAATTATAATCATCAAGGTAACCTTCAATTCTGAAGAGCTGTAAGATATTCAAATTTACTGCGAAGGTGAAATTACACGGCCTACGTTATTCAAGTTTTTACGCGTGATGACGTCATTAAAATGAAGATAGTGTCAACTCATGATAAAGATAATTAATTAAGCAAGCACATACTGAAAGTTGTGCGAAATTCGAGCACACATAACCAAGATGCGCTCTGTTGAATGTGATAATCTACACAAAAAGATAACAAATCCTAATTTTTAAATTCAAGTGGCCATTTGATGACGTCAAAACATTTTGTACGTAAAGTGTGTACATGAATTCATATCTACAACTCAATGGCTTCCAGAATAAGTTAAAAAAATCGGGGGTCATCTTGCATTCTGAAGAATTATTTTCATTTTAAAAAAGACCTATTTTTCACCATTTTCAGAACTTTTGTAAAATTAATATGCGCATTTTGTCATTTTTAACGTGCTCGTATAGCGTTATTTTAAGTCGGAACTGACTCAAATTTGGTGAATGTACTAAGGATGGTGAGTAGAATGAGATTTGTAAAAAAAATTCATATTTTTTACGCTTTTTAAGTATCGCGCGCGCAAAAACGCATTTTTGCGCAGTAATTTTTTGAAACACGCAAATGGCCTAATTCATGCTCTAAATTGATCAAAACTTAATTTTGAGCGTTTTAAATTTTTAACGCGCGATATCACGCGCATGAACCTACGTGCGCGTGCGTTTTTATTTGCTAATATTTTTACCCTTGACCTGAAGTTTACGTGTAGTGAATTTCATTAATATGTGATAATGAATTATGGAGATATGATTGATAATGTGAATTCGCAAAATGGCGTATAAATGTCGTCACGGATGAGTGATCATGCTGGAAAGCTTATTAGGATTAAGTTATATTATTTGAAAGATATTCTGAAATTTTGGTAATCATTGACATTAAACTTTTTGAGATAATTGTTACACAAAATAGTGTACAGAAACAATAAAAAGAAAAAAACTAGAATTTAATTCGTCACTTTGACGAATTATAGGTGATCATTTTACTGAAATTATTTTTTTTTAAACATGAACGTACGTTAACATACGATCGGAAAATGTTGATGTATGCCATCCTATTATATACGCTTATAGTGCTGAGTTGTGCCTATATGCCATATGTACAGTATATACTGTATATCTATATACAGTGTAGCATAGGTGAAATTACGGGACACACATTTTTTGGCATGATGACGTTATCAAACTAAACTTTAAGATGACAATTTCGAAAGATAATTAATTGAGCAAAAAAATATAAGATTTGGAAAAAAATTTGGCACGTAGAAGCGCTGTGCGCGCTCTTTGAAATGTGTATAACTTTGACGAAAAATATGAAAAAACTACTTTTTCACTTCAACTGGCCATATGTTAACGTCACAACATCCGATAGGCTTAATTTTTATATGAATTAATATCTACATTTCATCAGCTTTCATAATAAATTATAATCATCAAGGTAACCTTCAATTCTGAAGAGCTGTAAGATATTCAAATTTACTGCGAAGGTGAAATTACACGGCCTACGTTATTCAAGTTTTTACGCATGATGACGTCAATAAAATGAAAATAGTGTCAACTCATGATAAAGATAATTAATTAAGCAAGCACATACTGAAATTTGTGCGAAATTCGAGCACACATAACCAAGATGCGCTCTGTTGAATGTGATAATCTACACAAAAAGATAACAAATCCTAATATTTAAATTCAAGTGGCCATTTGATGACGTCAAAACATTTTGTACGTCAAATGTGTACATGAATTCATATCTACAACTCAATGGCTTCCAGAATAAGTTAAAAAAATCGGGGGTCATCTTGCATTCTGAAGAATTATTTTCATTTTAAAAAAGACCTATTTTTCACCATTTTCAGAACTTTTGTAAAATTAATGTGCGCATTTTGTCATTTTTAACGTGCTCGTATAGCGTTATTTTAAGTCGGAACTGACTCAAATTTGGTGAACGTACTAAGGATGGTGAGTAGAATGAGATTTGTAAAAAAAATTCATATTTTTTACGCTTTTTAAGTATCGCGCGCGCAAAATTTTTTTTTGCGCAGTAATTTTTGAAAACACGCAAATGGCCTAATTCATGCTCTAAATTGATCAAAACCTAATTTTGCGCGTTTTAAATTTTTAGCGCGCGATTTCACATGCATGACCTTGAAACGCGCAACTTTTTATTTGCTAATATTTTTACCCTTGATCTGAAGTTTACGTGTAGTGAATTTCATTAATATGTGATAATGAATTTTGGAGATATGATTGATAATGTGATTTCGCAAAATGGCGTATAAATGTCGTCACGGATGAGTGATCACGCTGGAAAGCTTATTAGGATTAAGTTATATTATTTGAAAGATATTCTGAAATTTTTGTAATCATTGACATTAAACTTTTTGAGATAATTGTTACACAAAATAGTGTACAGAAACAATAAAAAGAAAAAAAATAAAAAAAAGAAAAATAATAATAAAGATTTTATACAATAACAATAGGTGATCATTTTATTCTAAATGATCACCTAAATAAAGATTTCATACAATAACAATAGGTGATCATTTAGCATTCTAAATGATCACCTAATAACAAATAAGGTTAGTTAAAACCTACACAGTGAAATACATAAACCAGTAAATGGTGCACCAGTGAAGGAGCCTAGCTATAACCTAAGAAAGTAATGGTCAGTTTCTAAAAAAAGTACACCATAGCTTTTGACTGACATATGAATTCAATTAATGACAATCAGTACTTTCTAAGAAAGTTGTGGCTTTACATAACCACAAAGATGGAAATTTTGATGAATATTTAAACTGGGGGGTTTTTTTTTCCTAAAGTTTCAGATTTCCGTTAACCACAAATTAGAATCATCAATGGGTACAGACAAAAAGCAGTTTGATTATGGTGAAACAGACCACCCAAATGTCATCATCACTTCTGAAAAATGTCTATTTTAAAATACAATAATATAAAATGATATTTTCCCTGCTTTACTACTCTACTCGTCTTTATTTTAGTTATCTTTAAAGATTTTTCAATTATACATGGAAACTTTTTTCAACAAATAATTTTAAGTAATAAAATTATTTCAAAATAGTAATTTTACTCTGTACACAAAGCAATTTGAATTCTTCACTTATACTAAAAATACCTGTTCTACTAAACATTTTATATGTTCTAAAATGAAATCATGGAGAACAGAAACAATACTGATTAATAAATACCTTCATCATTAAGGCATACAGTATGTTAGACTTGTTAGTGCACCAGTAGACGTTTTGATTTTTGTCTGAAGCTGAAGTACTGTAGTATACGTATGAAACAGCATATGTGCCAAAATATTTATCTTTTTACTAATATTAATTCAAAACTCCGTCTGGACCCCAGACTAACAGTATGTATTTGGTAATTTGGAAATTATAATAAATGATATTTTGTAATTTTAATTACTGTATGTTTTATTTTTTCTATTGGAAGACGCTCATTTCAACATTTTGTTTAAAATAATACGTTAATAGATGTATTGACTTTCTTACTATTATTTCAAATTATAAAAGAAATATTATATTTTATTATATTATATTAAAAAAGCTATCATCCTCACTACATTATTCACACTCATAACGACGACAGACAGTGAACATAAATCATAACCATCAATTGAACAACTTCAGAATAGATATGCAATATAATTATTACAAATCACCATACTCACACAAGTAAGTGCCCCAGTTTGAGTAAGCGCCCCAGTTGTACATAACGTAAGAGCTATAGTTTAGATATTGCCCCATTTAAGGAGTGTTGCATCAATATAATAATTTCTCTTTAAGCATCACATTTGAATTTAAGTGCCCCTTTAAAGCTCTGTCTACATTATCAAACTTTATGCAACAAAAAAATGTGATGTGCCGATATATGGACATGGTGTCATATCAATACCATATTTGGGCATATCACTACTATATTTGGGCAGATCACACTTTTTTTTTGTTAAACTAGTTTGATAGTGTAGACATAGCTTAAGGAGTGGCATCAATATAATAATTTCTCTTTAAGCATTACATTTGAATTGAAGTGCCCCTTTAAAGTTCTGTCTACATTATCAAACTTTATGTACAGTAACAAAAAAATGTGATGTGCCCATATGTGGACATGATGATATCATATCACTACCATATTTGGGCAGATCACACTTTTTTTGTTAAACTACTTTGATAATGTAGACAGAGCTTTAGGAGTGTGCATCAATATAATAATTTCTCATTTTCGCATTTGAATTTAAGTGCCCCTTTAAGATATGATTGTGATTATTAGCCTTACTGCAAGCCTCATTCCCTCATTTCTTTAAGCATGATGCATTGTGGGATTAATGTACAACAGTAAGTACACAATCTTTTTCGGAACTTTACTTAATAATCAGTATATCATACTTGAAAATATTTAAAAAAATGGTAGATTAAGAGAAATTTATGGTGTAAAAACATGAGCCGATCTATTGAGATTAGTAACAGCAATGTCTAAGCTTGCACTAAGTCTACAAAGTATTGTTCTTTTTTTAGATTTGAATTTATACCTACTGTAAAGCTAATTTATTGAAATTATTATGGAACCATATATATTCTAGTAAAATATTTTATGCATTTATATTTCATTTTATATTACAAATTTAATTGAATACACAGCCTAGTGTAATAAAATAAAAGTGTACTGCATTTGGCTAATTTGATTTAGTAAATAGAGAGAGGTATTGCTTTATCTTATGACTGCTAAAGTAATTCACTTTTTTCCACTCCACAACCAATGCCCTATATCATCTGAACCAACCAATGATACAATATTTATACATTAAACTAATATAATATCTAACATTTAACAAAAGCAAGTATTTGCCAACTGGTAGCACATGATGTCCAAATATTTGGAGATAGATATGGTACACTAATAAGGTTCAACATGACAATACAGGAGTAAAGTATTAAATGAAATAACCAAACAGCAAAGGACATTCAGTACAAACCATAATTCAATAAAAGTATTCAATAGGGAAGATTAGAAAGAAGATTATTATACAGTAACCTCCTTTTCATATAATTATTGAACATTCTAGATACAAGATACAAGTCAACTTTATTTTCAAAATCTTAAAATTTTAAGATATGTGTTGTACCTTAGTAGAATCATTAAATAATACAAAGTGATAAATATTTTTAAATGATAATACAAGTTATTATCTTTTAAAGTTTTGATTAAATAAATTGCAGCATGCCAGGTACAGTGATGAAAATCTGAAACGGTTTGTGGAAATCTTACAATTTTGAGATATGTTTTGTACCTAATAGTAGAATTATTAAATAATACAAAGTGATAAATATTTAAATAAATGATAATACAAGTTACTATATTTTTAAGTTTTGATTAAATAAATTGCATGCCATGTACAGTGTTGAAAATCTGAAATGGTTTCAAAATCTTACAATTTTGAGATATGTTTTGTACCTTAGTAGAATTATTAAATAATACAAAGTGATAAATATTTAAATAAATTATAATACAAGTTACTATATTTTTAAGTTTTGATTAAATAAATTGCATGCCATGTACAGTGTTGAAAATCTGAAACGGTTTGTGGAAATAATACGATAATATAATATACAAAGAATTTTATTACTGTAGCCCAACTAAATTTTTAATTTTGGAGCCGCAAGTCTGTATCACTTAAATATCAATAAATATTATAAATAATAAAAAAAATTGATAAAATACTTACAGATTGTAAACTTTATAATGATCTTTATGGTTTCCATCTAAAAATCTGAAATTAAAATTAACAAAATCTCAAAAAATTGTTGTAATTAATCAAATTTGACATGTGTAACTACAGTATCATGTTTATAGGCCTACATTATTTTAAAGGTTTTTTGAAGGCTTTTTTAATTGGTAGGTAATTATATTGTTTGGTGGGTTTCAATCGGTAGTTTGAATGCTAGGCATCGTACAAATGAAACCATTCTTTTTTGGTATTTAAGTGGTCCAATAACGAAATTTGAAATTTCAATAAAACTAGTGGTGCATTTTTTGACCAACATGAATAAATTTGTAAAGTGAAATGGCTGACTTACTTGACTACAGCATCCATATCATTCCTGTACACCCTTTCTAATCGTTCAGCGGGGAATCCCATTGCAATAATATTTGGACAAATATCTAGATATTTAATTAAGGTTAAACAATGTTCATTTAATTATTCTTTAATCTTTTTTTTAAATATAAACACATAAAATTGGGGAGAGAAATGCCAAAAAGCATATTTGACTGGTCGAGCTCCTCAAATTATTTGAAAAAGATCACATTTCTCGGATAGGAAACAGTCTAAATCTAAGGATCTACTATAGATCTCCTCAAAACAGACCAGTTACTTATGCCTAAAAAAAATTGTTTCTCTCGTTATCTTAGTTTCTACTAAAATGCAATAACTGATTTTACTATCAAGTGAATACACCATTTTCTTTGCAGCAGAAATAGGTCAACTAAAAAAAATGATTGACATTCTAGAAATGATGGATAAAAGATACCCAATTGGTTAAAATGCTGCTTTTAGTTGCAACACGCAACACTTTTGTTTGACCTTGGAGGTGAAACCAATAAATGACATTTTTAGACCACAAAACATACACACACATTAGAGTACTTTAGTCTTTGGAAAGTAAAAAAATAAATAAAAATATAACTCAATACAACAACAAAATGTTTGTAGCCAGACATACAGTATCCTTGGAATAATCAATAAAATACTGTAATAACACATTAATAATACCTATTGTAATAAATTTATACTTTCTAGACAAAATATATTTTTATTGGCTTTTATGAACTTAAACATAGTCCAGATAACTTTAAAAAGAATGCGATTGTATTTTTTTTAAACAAATAAATTAATTAAAATACATGTCACAAAAATTTAATAAAGCTCTGTCTACACGCGACTATCAAACTTTATGTGACAAAAAAAATGTGATGTGCTCATATATGGACATGATGATGTCATATCACTACCATATTTGGGTATACAGTATCACTACGATTATACGGGCAAATCACACTTTTTTGTCATAGTTTGATAGAGTAGACAGAGCTTTAGATGATAAAATTATTTTCATTCACTTTTCAAGATATAGATACCTATGTCAGTATAACAACCTGAGTACACTAGATTCTTGTCATTTGATGGAGGATTGTGGGTCACATAAAATTCAATAACTACTCCATTGAACTCTTACATCATCAAGAGTGCAATTATTTAGTTATGTGCAATTCGCATTCATTCTTGTTACACAATGAGCAACCAAACAAGGCTACTTTCACACAAAAAATTAAACGTTTATCCGGTACAGTTTAGTTTTCGTGAACAACTGACTAGATTAAAGGATGATCCAGTTTCCTTGTGCCAGTAGCATGTTCAGGGTGCTTTTACCAATTTGCAAACACAACATAAGGTACTAAAAGGCATTTATCATAAATCCAGTGTGTGTGCCAAACACAAGAATATAGGGTGCCATTAGTACAACTTTACACAAATGCATAATTTTTTCATATTAACCCAAATTTGAAAGTGGATCTGATTTTTAGTAGTTTTTTCTTGTCAGATATAAAAATATAGATCTTCAATACAAAATTGAGGACATATTGCAAATTGTATACCACTACACTCGGAAAGGAATGCATTTACAAGATGAACAATGATTTTATATAAAATATAATATATTTTTGACACTTTTCTGCCTTTTCAAACTACAATAAATATTACTACTAAAAACAACACATGTTTCACAAATTATACAATTCCTATTTCACCATAGTTAGTATCTATATAAACTTTGGCATGGATTAAATCTCTCATCTTTCCATTCCATATTTAGTCATTAACATTCCATATATGGAAGTTTAGATTATTAGGAAGAGATTGTAAAGAAGATCAGCAAATGGATCAGTTTCTCCCAAAGGTCTACTACGAAAGAATTAACATAAATACCACTATATTGATGACTGATGACCCAGGTTACGGTCATGGGTCACCATATTCAGCTTGTGAGTACAGTATTCAACGTTTTACAATTATAATATTCAATATACAATTTAATAATTTGTATTACAAGCTGGTAACTAACTGTATTTGGTATCATTTTGTATAATTTTTTTTTAATCCACACTTATTTATGTTGTTAAAATTAATATTATGATAAAATACATTTAAAAATTGAAAAAAATTCATATGTTTAAAGATGGCATTGTACAAACTTTTGGTTTTCTACACTAGATTACAATGGTGCCAACATGAATATACAATTCAAGCGAAAAAATTGTTTATACATGTACAGTACACGTACCAGTCGACTACAAGCATGCATGCCAGTCAACTACAACCACATTCATTCAAATCGCAAAGTCCCTATTTACTTCAATAATTGACAGTGTCCCCTCACATGTAAATAGCGTCCCCTCACGCCTGGCCTTTATGAAAAATACAGTCCGAAACCAACCCCCAAATTTCAGATGTTGATATGTAATGTATGTACTATTAGTACGCCATACAGAAATCAACTTCTAACCTATTTATGGATGTACTGTACTTTGGTGAAGATCTATTTTATAATCAAAATGCTAATTAGAAATATGTTCCTAATTTGTGAACTGTTGATTTATGAATATAATAGACATAGCTTCCTTGTAGTGAAGTGTAAGTAAAGGAAGTATTTAACATTGTTACAGAATTAAGTGTTTTCTTTTCATGACAATGGCTATTGTCAAAAGCATAGAATTGTCTGTGCATAAACAGGGAAACCTACAGAGTTCCTTAAAAAAATAGGAAATACCAACAAAAAAAGACAAAGACAACTTTATGACAAGTAAATGGAAATACCAGTATCTCTAGTCTAAATTTATATGAATATGAAATTGCCAAATAAATGCTAGTATTACAGTAGCCCTCTTGATGCCACTATGAATTACTGTAAAACTGGAGGTCATGTGTACACCCAGTTCATCTTTTGGACGAGTACAGTAGGGAGTTATCCCGGTATACTGGTCTATCTTAGCCCCTGTTATGGACAGACAAATGAGCACCGTTGGTGGCAGCTGTACGACACGAAGAGACCGACCTTTCGGGGACCCTTCCGGGAGAAGAAGGTTATATGTGTCATTCACAATTCAGCCCAGTAGGTTATTCCCCCACATTTACATTTTAATAGGAGTGTTTCAAAGGTGTTCTACAGTATACATATAGTGTAAATGCAAGGACATGTATTGTAATGCAGTGTTATAAGCATAGTGCATAATAATGTGATTGAACAATAATATTATAAAAACAAAGTAAATGTGTTCCTGATAAAAAAAATTATTTTTACATTATACAGTAGTTATGGAAAATATTGGACATACTATACAATGATAACATGATCAGTAATACAGTAGTTCAAGCTGTTGTTTTATTTTGAATCTATTCAGCTCTAAAGCTAAATTTATTCCATCAGGAATGCTTGATGGCACCACTACTGATCCTGTGAAATACTATCGCTAATATAATGGATCAGAACTAGTAATAAACACTATTTGTGCTAATGTAATGTATGTTATGTTATTGTACACACAGAATGAATCAAATAATAATATACAAACTACACAATATTCACATTAGTTTTTAATGCTGCATACTTATTTCTAATTTTTAAGAAAAACAATTTTATGTTTTTTATTTTATAATTGTTATGCATTTATTTAAACATGCAACTCTACTGTACGTCAAGAATCAAAACTGAATCATCTACAAAATGTTCAGTATATCTATCTAAAGTGTATATATCTATTTAAATCCACTATATTTTATGATAGCAAAACATCTAATGGTAGAGTAGATAGAGTGGATAGGCGTGCCTATTTATTTGCCCATTACATTTTAGGATAGTAAAACGCATCTAAATTTGTCAGTATGGTAGGGTAGACATTAAGGTGTGCCTAGTATACTTTCGTTGTCAACCACAATTTAGATCTCAGTAATATAACGCCTATCGTGCTAAACACATCTGTTTCCTGTTGCTCGTCCAATCAAAACGGTTTCTTCGCCTCATTGGTAAAACTCATTGTACTAAGTGTTCTTCTTACACCTAACAAAAAAGGACATGATACAATATATGATATTGTACCATGGCCTTAGGAATTATAAGATGAAATTTATTTAAAATATTTGCATTTAGAAAGATTACAGCAATTAACTGTCATCAAAATTGTGTAATTATGAAAATGGCCTTATGAATCGTTGATTACGATGTAATTGTAATGAACACAACACAACATGAATTTACTGCAGTTAGTAGTCACCAATAATTGCCTACACAAAAGTGCATTATGAAGGCCCAACAACAATGAGATTAATTTGTTGAAATTGTTTCTTATGGGAATTTAACAGGACAGTTTTAATGGAGTGTGCTTATTTATACAGTAGTCATTTATCTGATGCTCTCTATCTTGTTTAAAAGTCTATTTATGTATTATACTGTAATAATACACCTGTACTATCTTATTGGTTAATTTCATATCACATGTAGTTCATTATTAGTTCTACTGCACGGTAAAGCTCTATTTAATGGTTCTATTTGCATGTTCAGTTTTTTTGTAACATTTTGAGAATTTTTTTCAAGGTTGGCAACTGTTGCACGTTCGAAAAACTATGAACTTTATAACTGTCAAAATTCAAAATATTCTCCATATTCAACTCATAAACATTCATTATATTGTATACTAAAAAATGTCTAGACAAATAAAGTAAAATATACAGTTTACATAAATGTATACTATTTGCTATTAGCACAAAAGGATTCAATGATTTGCACATTTACCAGGCCTTGTCTTTTAAGACGAGTGCGTGCGATCACTGACCTAACACACTCCTAAAATGTCCTTGAGGAGTGCGATTTACAACACGCTTAAATTTGGTAAACTTCTACACACCAAAATACAAACAGCACACCTACAGAACCCCTGAATGTGAGGAGTGCAATTTGAAGCACACCTATAATTTTCAAAAGACAAGGCCTGATTTACCATACAAGCTCACAGAGGATTACTTTTGTCCGCAGTCTTTGGTGATTATTTAACAAAACCATTAATATATATCTTTAAAAAAATGCTTAGACAAATAAACAGTAAATAACTGTATAGGCGGCGCCTACACTAGAACAAAAATGTATACTGTTTGGAATTAGTGAAATGTTCCACAATTAATATACAAGCTCATGGGGAAATTACATTTGTCCGCCTTTGGTGATTATTTAAACAAAACCATGATTACTCTATATATGGCCTTTAGTTATTTTTTTAACGAAACAATGATTCCTATCTTTGAAAAAATGTTCAGACAAATAAACAAACAGTACATAACTGTATACACTAGAACAAAAATGTATACTGTGTGTAGTTATTGCAACGTTATGCAATATCAAGCTGACAGGGGATATTACATTGTTCGCAGCCTTTGGTGATTATTCAACAAAACCATGATTCTATTTTTCAAAAAATGTTCAGAAAAATAAATAGTAAATAACTGTATACACTATAGAACAAAAAGTTATACTTTGTGGAATTAGTGGAACATTCCGCAATTAGTATACAAACATATATAGGATATTACACTGGTTTATAGCCTTTGGTAATTTTTTTCTTTCAAAAAAAGTTCAGACAAATATTAAACAGTAAATAACTTTTGAACATAAATTTATACTGTTTGTACAAAGTGCAAAATGATGCAGCGTTGCACGTTTAACATACACAAGCTCACAGATGATATTACATTTGTTCTCAGCCTTTGGTTATTCTTTTAACGAAACATGATTCCATCTTTCAATGGTCATTGGTATACGGATGTGAAAGAAATGCAACTCATTGAAGGACGATTTGAAATGTTTGAACATCACGACCTAGTTTCAGTCTTGGTGGTTCCAAGGTCAATGTTACAGACACACATGAATGCTTTGTTCTTATATATTGATAACTCAACAATGCTATAACAATCAAGTTTGAGTATGCTACTAAACCAACTCTTTGTGTACTTTGTTTATAAAAGAAAATTAAGAAAGTCAAGATTTAACCCTACAGTATGTAATCATACTCTTATGATATTTGTTAGATTAAACATGCCACTTTCATTAATTTTTAATTTTGTACTTTACTATATTACTGTACAACGTTAAATAATGTTTTGATTTAGCTTTTTGCATATCCATTGAGATACAATCACCGATGTAATTTTTTTAGTAATTTACCTTTTTTTAAATTTAATAAACACATGTGCATTTTCAAACACAATCCATCATCATTAATATAATGGAAAATTCATAGAATAAACAGATACATACCATTCTTAATAAGAATATTGAATTATTTATGAAAATGTACTAATTTTATAATAAGTGCCTTTTACCTAGAGCTGTGAGAGATGGCAATATTGTGGTAATTGTCAAACTACGATTTACTGTGTTAAACCAGTGTCCAAGGTTTTCATTACTGGTCTGCTAAAAAAAAAAGGACAATTTTTTTATATTTTTCTGTTTCATTTGTTGGGATCTATTTAACACAGGAAATGGTAAAAAAATTACTGGCTGCAATTTGTGTGTATAGCTCTATCAAACTTTATGTGACAAAAAATGTGATGTGCTCATATACTGTATGAACATGATAATGTCATATCACTACCATATTTAAGCTTATCACTACCATATTTAAGCTTATCACTACCATATTTGGGCACATCACACTTTTTTTGTCAAAATAGTTTGATAGTGTAGACAGAGCTTTAGGAGACTGGCAATGTAACATTGAATTGCTTAACGCAATGTTTCTACAATTTCAGGTTTTTAAAACTCAACCAAATCTTAAAATGTTTCTATGTACAAAGGAAGAAATTTTAGTCATGTGCCCATTTCCACGATTGATGGTACTACTGTACAGTACATGGTTCGCTTTTTGTAAACAATTTGAAGTTGTTGTGAAACGCAATACTGTAGGCCTGCAAATTAGGAGTGTGTTTACTGTTACATGAGTGATCGCACTCCCACACCTGAGCAATGCCTAGTGCAATGTCATGCTTTGCTCTCAGCGAACAAAATCAGAGCGTCATATTTTTGCCTTTGACAGTTGTTTTCAAGATGGAATTATTAAAAAAAGGGATGGGATTTAAAAATTGAACACATACAAGTTTACTCTAGAACACTGCGTTAAAAACAAATAATATTTTTAACCGTTGAATGCCTGACTGTTCTATAGAATCAACCAGTCAATCTTTTAGCTGATGAAAATATTCTACCATTCAGCTCATAAACATTCATTATTTGTATACCGTGAACTAATCTATGACTGTAGTTTAGTGCTTTCTGTATACAGTACTACTAAATGTAATTAAAACTATTGAATGAAAATCTAAAATTGTACCTCTTACTTATGCTTCAAATATTATACGCACAAAAGGCAGAAACCAATTTGCAGGTAACTAAACAATAGATTAGAATTATGAGAAAAAAGTAATTGCCTGCATTTTTGCTCATTGTGTTTTTACTTAATGAGAAGAGGTTGGTAAGTTGTTTCTTGAATGGATTATTGAGGTAGTAGAGTAGAATGTGAAAATAAATTATGGATGACCGGATGAACGTGTATTGTGAGGTAGACTATTTAGTGATGTCATACATGTACGTTTGTTTCCTCCTTATATGGATGAATAAACATCAGCAAAAAGAAGTTCAGTTGCTCTCTTACGTTCATGACGTACCGAATAAGAAAGAACAAAAAATGATTACAAACCAACTGTATTCGTTTTTTTGCATAGGAAGTAAAAAGTATGCATTAAAATGTATGAATTCCTTTCTACGAAAGGTATCTACAGTTTCTTTTTATGCTACACAGTAAAGTATACATTACTATTACTTCAGACTTAATGTAGAAACGATATTTTTATTATCAAAAATTGAAACATTAAAAAAGTAACTCGTCAAATAATAATTTTGCACTACATTCTAGATACAGTAGAATAGGCATTAACCTAATTGAGTGAATACATAAATTCAATATACAGTATGAATACTACCAGTACTTTTTACCACAATTTAAGCTAAGGAACTTAAAGTAAGCACAGTATTTTCATTAAACAATTTGAATTAGCAATGAAATATTTTATTTATTTATTTTGAATTGAAATATTTTATAGTACTGGGCGACCTCTTGATTCAAAGACTTGTCTCCCAGAAGGGCCAGTTATGATCAGTGGCTGTGACGTACTAGTACACTGCGATAACCCCTACTACTCGTCTCAAAAGATGTACTAGGTTCTTTAAAGTGCACATGAGCTAGATGTCTACACTGGACCTACATTTTATAGTTCTTATCCGAGAAGACTGGTTCTACCATCAAAACCATGGAGCAAGTGAGCCTCGAACCCTTGCCGATGTTATGGCTACGTAATTACAATTCCACTGTTTTAACTGCTCGGCCACTCACTGCTTTGGAGTAGAAACACAAAGTGTGTATTGTGTGTTTGGCTATACCATTATATAAATGCGTAGAGGATACCCAGAGAACATTTTCATCATTACAAGTTGGTATTATATGTAGTAGTTCTGCAAAAAAACTGTGAATCACCTAAAACCCATAGTGTTAATAAGGTTAACTATAAATAATGTCTGTATCATATTCCCTTCAGTTTTCTTTTCAGTAAATACACCCTTGGAAAGTTGACTCATGGAAAACCTTCTTGGCTCAAAAAAAGTTTGGAACTTTGCCGGTGTCAAAAAAAGTCATCATTTCAAAGATACTGTATGATTCAGAGGTACTGAAAAATACGTCATTCAAAATGATATTACAGCAGCAACTAGAATGTTAGAAATTCCTTTAAATAATAAATTGAATTTAATTTTAGATTTGGTAGCAATTTTTAAAAATCGGAAAACTTGGCATGACCAAAGAAAGTCTGCATTTTATAATGGAATTGAGAATTGACAGTTTTGAGCTTTGGAATATTCTGGTATTGTGAGACCCTGCTTAAATTAAAATAATATATGGATTGTTTTTATTTAAGCTTTTATTTAGTAGAACAACCTTCAAACTACAGATCGCTTATCAATCATCATCAAAAATTTTTAGTTATTAACTAAGATCCTTTAAAAGATTACAGTATAATGTTATTCCAGTGGGCAGCAATGAGGGAAACCCCCTTATGGTCCATCAGCATCATTAGCAGAGTTCCTTTTATTAAGTAGTACACTATTATTTCCTGACATTGAATATTGTATTATATAGTTCATTAACCAAGTCATGAGTATATTACAGTAAATGCCAGACACAAATTTTAATTAACACTAGTTTACAACCTTTAGAAATGTTCAAATTCAACAGTCTAAAGGTCATACCTTCACATCTCATTTTTTCAGCTGACAAAATAAAATTGACTTGTTCAATATTTGTTTCCTATATTATCATCAATACCAGTAACTATTTATTTGTGAATTAATGTAATAAAATTATAAAATGCATTTTGTCTCGTTTTAAGACAATTTATTAAAAATGAGCTGAACTTTCAAATATTATCATTACATACATACAGGCTTAATTACATAAAAACAACTTGATATTTTAAAGCATATTTATATATTTCAGGTAATCGTTATATTCTTTACTTCTATTAAGGTACTCTCACATGTGCTGAAGAAGGGCTACAGTAGTGTTGTTAAAATCTTTGCAATTCATTTCTGCCAGTTTTACTTTATCGTTTTGTTTAGCTTTTGCTTATTTTATTTGGATTCAACCACTGATACCTACAGCATTGTCATTTTTTCAGTAATTTGCCTTTGGATTTAATTAAATATTATTCATTTTGGCCATGCACCATATACACATCGTATGTCTTATCTGACTAATTTATGTAACTCTGCATATTTGTGATACATAATTAACAGTATAATTCGTCCAAATATTAAAACCATCATTTAAACTCTGCAAACCTCCAAAAAAACACAACAAACCCCATCGAACCAACATAAAAGTTAGTGAACCTACAGTAACAATTTTTAAATGAAAAAGCACTGATTTATATTTGCAATTTTACGATATTTAATGGAATATTTACCAAATTAATGGCAAATTAAACGTAATTATGATGGTACTAAAATCCTCATAAACTAATTACTAATAGATACTGATAGCAATACACACTACAGTACATATTCGGTACTAAAAATGTCTTTTCAATACAAATGTTAATAAATTGTAATGTTGCTGGTAAAATCCCTTTCTTTATTGAATTTGATAATGTACATAATTTACCTTATCTGAGGTATACTTTCATACCAGGATTTATTTATAAATGAAAAAATATTGAATAAAAAGTGACAAAAGCAGATGACATGTAAATGTTTTCTTTAAATTATTATTAAATAAAAACATTAATAAAATAATAAAACCATTAACAAATTTTTACAAATTTGTTTGACAAGCAATGTTACACGTTTGAACTTTATGACTTTCTCAAAAGGATGGGTACACTTCCTCATTGTTTTTTACTTTCTTTGTAAAACAATTGAAGAACTACCGAATTCAGGAAATAATGGTAAATAGGTCATCATATTATACAGCATGCAGCGCAGCAGAAGGTTGACTATGTAAATACTGATAACTACACTGAAGGCTGGGATGCAAATTGGATAGGCCTGGTTTAGTAGATCTGCATTTTACTAGTAGCCTACTGACTACACTAAAAAACATACAATCTAGGCCTACCCTTTAATTACCAGTTATTCTCTAGACTATCCTAGTAGCCCAGTCTTATTGTAGATCCAGCCTAGCTAATCATAGGCTAGACCTAGTAAACTAGGGCCGGCCTAGTGTCAGGTGGAATCATAACATATTCATGATTAATGGCCTAAAAGTTTTACTAAAATATTTCAAAAAAGGATACAAGTTAAATCCAAATCGAATTGTCCTTCCTTAAATCGTTGCTTGTTTTTGCTAACCATTCCCCGTATCACTCCCGCCATCGCCAGCATTGAGTTTCTACCGACAAAAATACACAATACACATTAAAACACGGAAGTAGGTTCTAGGCCACACACGGCCGGACGAAATACCGTATCAGAATCCCGTCCACACGGCTCCTCAGTTCACGAATGTACCACTGTAAAAACGATGCGGGCAACGAAAGAGGCCTAACATAACACACGATTTACTCAATACATGGCTGAGAAAATAAAACATTAAACGTTCCTTATGTTGGAAGATGACAGCATATATCCATTATTTATGATTGGCAACCAACATAATTTCTGAAATTCATATTTCTAATGATCTTTCCCGGGCAAATAATAATGGGAACTCCTTCCGCGACTCGCATACAACACTTTTTCTGAGACTTCCAAATTTCAGAATAGAATAATTGAAAGAGAGTCGCAACTCGCGAGCGCGAGTACGTAGCTAGCGACCTCCCTCGTTGGCCGTGAGATCCTTTGGTACTTTTTACATAGAATATTATATTAAAGGAGACACCTTCAACCCAACACAATTATTGTCCCCTATTGGGTTATCACTACCAAAAAAAACCGAAATTGTTAACAAATATACCAAATGAACACAACATTGAATTGAATAGAGAATAATTTAAACTTTGCTGCCAAGTTTTCCCAATAAAACTCTAAGTGTTCCGGTCCCCTTAATAGGGGTGTCTGAGTATGGGTTGGCCGTAGTGTTAATTGACCCTTGTTTCCTAGGAAAGTGAAGTGTTCTCATGTCCGCTGAAAGGAGGGGTTCTATTTTGGTCACTGTGTGATACAACATTACTAATCAGAAACTATGATTGTCACTTAGTCAGTGTTAAAAGTAATAATTACCTGTACTATACTTATATTTTCGGTTCATAGTAGGCTAATAGGCATTTTTTAACTTAGGACATATAGGCCTAAACTTTTTTGCTATCAATTACCCGGCGTATTTATTCGGATAAAAGCGCCCGAGGCGTTTCTTGTTCGCAGAGTTTTTAAGGGGCAGTTATTCGAGGGAGAAATTCATCCTGATTAAAACATACAACACAATTAATATCAAGAAGTGATAAAATACAGCAAAAAGTGTATCAAAATGATTCAGGTAGGTCATTGAAATGATTGTGTGTATTATGCATTTATTAAGCGTTTATTCCAAATGATGTTCTGTGTGGGGTGCGGGGAGGGGGTGGGAGCGTTTATGCGAGGAAAGGAGTTTATTCTTCAAAGCGGGGATTCGAATAAATACGGTATATGCCACGTATCTTTCGAAAGTTACATTCTGAAAGTTGTGACTCATTTAACATTTAGGATGCGGTATCTTATGTTCAATATATTTCTTTGTAAAAAGATAAATGTTGAATTTTCTTTTTTGTGAACCAAAATAACATTCAGAGGCGTAGGCTGTTTGATGACGAATTGTAAAAACGGACTACTATTAAAATAGAGCTGCTAGGTTCCCGGAAATTACCCATTCATAAATATGAATATGAGTCTTCAGTACCCCATCATGCTTAGGGCTAACCTAAGACAATTGTGAAAAATGGAGCTGCTATGTTCTCGGGAAAATGGCACCTATATTGAAATTCAATTCAATTCAAGGTTTTATTCAATAAAACGAAAATTTACATTGTAGCCAAAGGCTAAATTGTGTAAAATTTTACAAAATATTGCACATATAAAAAAATTATCACATAAAAAGAACATCTTATTTAAATATTATTAAGTCACTCCAACTCTAGCCCATGGTTGGGGCAGAGCAAAGACAATTTTGAAAATAAAGTCTCCAGGACCAGCCCTGGTGAGTGTTGCCAAAGTGCGAGCCAGTGAGGCATGCAATGCATGCGTCCGTGAAATTTAACAGTGTGGCATGTTGACCGCGAATGACAAGCTAACAATATACCATCTACACAGTCATGCACAACTCATTTGCATAACAACGCACGGCATGCCAAAATACGATGAGATATAAATTATCGTTTAAACACATAAGAGAATGATTAATTCCTTGTTTTTCTCCATACAGTACACACCAACTACCATAAACGCTTATTTATAACACATTACAATACAATATATCTTGCATGAATCGGACATTTCGCTACCAATGAAGCAACATTGATTAACAAAATCAAAATTTAACAGTGTGGCGTGTTAACCGCGAATGACTAACAATACCATCTTTCCCAGTACACCTGCACAACCATTGCATAAAAACGCACGGCATACCAAACCGTTTCGTACACCTGCGATGAATTCAAATTTCTTTTAAAATTGAGGGCGCCAAACATAACATTTACGAGATCGAATACAGGTTGAAAAAAAAAAATTAAATAACAAAAAGGATGTTAATGTGCTCTCCCTGCCTCAGCACTAAGGCCCTGCCACAGCCTTTTGGGGTCGTTTCCAGCACATCACCAGATGCATTGATGTTGTCGCCTCATGATGTGTGGTGGAAAGGGGGACGTATAATTCTGTGAACCCCAAACACAGTTGGTCGCATACCTTTAACTCTATTCCACCGATCAGCATGGGAATCGAACCCACGACATACGTGTTGTCAACACGACGCTCAGGCGAGTGAGCTAACTGGTCATTTTGATGTTAACAAGGTTAATAATAATATGTCTATTTATGAATAGAATATAAATATGAATAGAAACTGATTAAAACCATATCGTCCCTGGGTGGGCTTGAACCACCAACCTTTCGGTTAACAGCCGAACGCGCTAACCGATTGCGCCACAGAGACATATTGGTTAGAATGTTTTATGGTTTGGAATTTGTGAAATTTATATAAAAAATAAAATAGAAATTGAGTAAAACCATATCGTCCCTGGGTGGGCTTGAACCACCAAACTTTCGGTTAACAGCCGAACGCGCTAACCGATTGCGCCACAGAGACATATTGGTTAGAATCTTTTATGGTTTGGAATTTGTGAAATTTATATAAAAAATAAAATAGAAATTGAGTAAAACCATATCGTCCCTGGGTGGGCTTGAACCACCAACCTTTCGGTTAACAGCCGAACGCGCTAACCGATTGCGCCACAGAGACATATTGGTTAGAATGTTTTATGGTTTGGAATTTGTGAAATTGATATAAAAAAATAAAATAGAAATTGAGTAAAACCATATCGTCCCTGAGTGGGCTTGAACCACCAACCTTTCGGTTAACAGCCGAACGCGCTAACCGATTGCGCCACAGAGAAATATTGGTTAGAATGTTTTATGGTTTGGAATTTGTGAAATTTATATAAAAAATAAAATAGAAATTGAGTAAAACCATATCGTCCCTGGGTGGGCTTGAACCACCAACCTTTCGGTTAACAGCCGAACGCGCTAACCGATTGCGCCACAGACACATATTGGTTAGAATGTTTTATGGTTTGGAATTTGTGAAATTTATATAAAAAATAAAATAGAAATTGAGTAAAACCATATCGTCCCTGGGTGGGCTTGAACCACCAACCTTTCGGTTAACAGCCGAACGCGCTAACCGATTGCTCAACAGAGAAATATTGATTAAAATGTCTTATTGTTTGGAAGTTGTGAAATTTATATAAAAAATAAAATAAAAATTGAGTATATCAGGGACTCCCTGAGTATATATTTATGACATAATGATGAATTACGTAATACACGTATAAATAGACTATTATCAGCTGTTCAGCGTACCACTTTGTGGAGTAACGGGTAATGCTCAGCTTTGAGTGCTCTCAGCTCTAGATTGATTGGGTTCGAACCTCTACGGATTTTTATTTTTTTTAAATGGAAAATAATGAATATTGTTTTTCTTTTATTTTGAGGGTTGTAAATGTCAGGCCTAAATAAGTGGACCTTTTTTTTAAAAATCAGAAACAAAGTTGTATGGCATTCATTTTCCGATTAAATAGACTGCCATAAAAACCTCGAAAAGAAGCCCATGAGCTCCTTCATTTTTAGTAATCTTGAGTGGGCTTCTTTTCCACATGGAGTTCTTTTCGAGATTACTTTTGTAAACTAAAGAGGGGAGCTGCTAGGTTCCCGCCCGAAAAAATGTTTGATTTACATGATTTGAACAATCTTCTAATGTAAAGATTAACAATTCATCAACATTTAACAGTGTGGCGTGTTGACCGTGATTGACTAACATACCATCTTCCCCATAAAACACCTGCACAAACTCATTTGCATAACAACGCACGGTATACCAAACTGTTTAAAATAGAGCTGCAAGGTCCCCGGAAATACATCTATTATTTTACATTATTTGAAATTATATGAAACAAATTATATGATTCTGAATCTACACTAATATACGAACTTTGAGTGCCATATTAATTATGTGTATGTATGTCATGTATTACTTTTGAATTTAAAATGATTATGTACAATCGAAAATCCTGTGCACAGTGTACGTCTTTGTTTTTATACTTTTAAAAATAATATTATTAAATTCATATTTATATTGTATGCTGAAATGCTGTATGGAAATGTTACGTTAAAGATAGGCCTATATTATCCCCCAAAAATCATGAAAAATAAAGATTTCAGACTTTTAATAGGCCATTTTGGAGTTTTAATGAAGTTACTCAATTCCATAGAAAAAAGATGATTTCACTTATAAAAAACAAAATAAACAGTTAAATTTAACCAAAAACTCATTGCTTGACAGACAATTTGACTATTTGTTGCTTTAAATTACCTATAGTTTTTTCAGGTAAATAATTTTTATGCCGATCCAATTTGTTGTCAAAGTGAATAACTATTATGTGACATTAAAATAACATATTCAACAATAAAATGTGATTAGAAACTCCGAATCTGGACTACCTAGGCCTACTATTCACATAGTGAATACGTGGATAAGTTCTGGCGGCAGGGCAGTTGACACCAACAGCACTCCCATCCCCGATGGCCTCCTGAAAAACTAAAAACGAATTGTGTACGTTTTTAAACACCTTATTGGCCGCAATAATCACGACATTAGAAGCTTTCTGGTGGATCGGCATTTAAATGTTTAGCTATAAAAGATGGTAGGGCATACAAACGTATATTTTGAGGAAATAGAATATACGTTTGTGGTTTGTAACGGAACTGCGTTTTGTAAAGTACACTCAAGGTTCTTTCGGATTCTAGAGAAACACTATGACGAAGACAGCTTAAAGAACGAAATACTATTATTGATATCCTTTTTAGAGTAACTCTCTTCTCCGAATGTTCATCAATGACAACAAATAATTAACTCAGACAAAAATAACGATGTTTTAAACATTTTTATACAAAGAACATCATTTACAATTTTAGATATAAACATTTTGGTGTCCATAAATACATAGCAGACAATTTGTCTGGGTTAATAAGGGGTTTTCCATGTCCAACCGAAGCCTAACGCCTTGATGGTGGTACATTATGAAAATCGCCCTTGGAATTGAAATAAGACTCCGTTCACATTATTGAAAAAAATAATATTAGAATAATTCATGCAAAGTGCAATGAACAGCAGTTCGCGTAAATTAAAATTCCTCGTTAAACATAAAAATAATAAAATAATATTATAACTTCGTATACATGTACCATCGCTTTAACTACCATATCCAAACTAAAGACCAAAAGTAAAAATCCAAAGACTCCACCTCGGATTTTGTCGACGTTCCGATTTTAAATTTGGTCATGGAGTTAGGCCTACAGTATTAATTAATAGTGGGCACCACGCTTTACTGAAAATCGTCTGCGCAAAGATCTTAATCTGTAAATCTACTGTAGGCCTATTAAAATACATACAATATTGTGTTGAGGTATCAAAACACAAACAGTTACAACAAAATTTGAACATAAAATAATATTTGTCATCATAAAACGTGCAACGGTTTTCGTTGTAATTTTCTTACTATAATCAAAATGCAATGTATTCATTTGAATGTTTTGATTTGAAAATAATTTAGGTCTATTATCAACGTTGGTTAAAATCACACTGTCTTTTTGTTACTTCAAAATTTAAAACAAATAATACGAAGGTTAGGCATTGTCTACACTATCAAACTTTATGTGACAAACCATATATGGGCATGATGATGTCAATCACTATCATATTTAGGCATATCACTACCATAATATGGTAGGCACATCACACTTTTTTGTCAAACTAGTTTGATAGTGTAGACAGAGCTTTACACAATAACATGTTACCATTACTTAATGATATACCTATATCTGAAAACAATGTACGCATTATGCTAAGATCAACACAGTCATCAATAAATCAAAACAATCATTTTCCAATTATTGACGAACGCGTACGTACGTGCAAAGGATTCCTTATCAGGATTTAAACGCACGTAGCACGAGCGACCTTTCGTTTCCACGATGCGTTCTCTAGTAGACTACGTAGCTAGTGCCTTTAACATTCATGCATGCTAAACAGCTATTGAGTCTAACAGTCACACATGATCTTATATTATTATTTCTAAGCTTGTGTAGAATGACTTTTCGACTCGACGGTGGCGCGTCGTAAAAACGAAAGCGCTATTGATATGAAACAATAATTCACAAATAAATTGATTTCTTATTTCTAATCAATGATTTATCAATCAATACTACACATACAAAATGTTTGTATTTCATTCAACCGTTTCATTTCCAACATATACAGAAGAACCCCTCCTTCAATGGACTATAAAACGAACATGGCAATACATGTCTTAACACTAAAGCCAACCCCAATAAAGACACCCCTACTGTACTACACATTGTTGGATTCCTGATGTGTACGCCCCTATGTTACAATATTCCTTTACAACTTATTTAAAAACTGTACTCAGTTTCTGTATTTGTCCAACATGATTATGACAACAAGAGGCAATGATAACTTTAGTTCGGTATCAAGTGTTAAGCTCTGTCTACACTATCAAACTTTATGTGACAAAAACATGTGATGTGCCTATATATGGACATGATCATATCACTACCATATTTAAGCATATCACTACCATATTTGGGCACATCACACTTTGTTGTCAAACTAGTTTGATAGTTAGCTTAAGAATCTACGAATGTTATATTCATTTGATGTTTCTTCACTCGGGTGTATACTAATATAATAACAGCATAGAAATCCATCTACTTATTCAAGTTTCGTACTGTATGTATATTATACTATAGCTTGTATAACAAATTCAATTTAAAACAAATTAAATCAGTCGTAATTTAAAAAAAAAATTAATACAAGTACATTTAAGAATCAAAAACATAATTGAATTTAAATTTATAAATTATGATTATAGGGACTAGAAAATTGCACAACGCCAAAACAAGGAAGCGCATGTCAAATAAATCAGCGTTGAGATGGCTTCAGTCATTCCTGGTTCCAACTTAACTAGGACGCAACGCAAGGACGTAAACGCAACGCAAGCGTTTTGACCAATGACAAGCGACAGTTCGAATAATCCATCGCTTGTGATTGGTCAACTCACTTATGTTGCGTCTACGTATTTGCGTTGCGTCCTAGTGGGAACCAAGCTAAAATAAACATAATCTGGTAGTTGATTGGGTGCTCCTGTACTGGTATACACACCTGCACAAAAACATTTTTTTGTGCACAATTTCTACAATCAAATGTTACTACTGAGCCTCTAAAATATCATTGATTGAATAGCAATAACGTTTTGTCCAATCTTTAATTTTAAAAGATAATTTTGTTATTGATAAATTATTTACAGTTGGCCCAGTAGTGTATTTGAAACAAACATATATAGAAAATAAATAACTTAAAATGATCAAAAACAAACACGTAGACAACTCATTATAATTCATACCAACTAACGGCATACAGTATTGTAACAGTTTCTTTTACATTCATAGCATAGTCAATATATTGGTCCACATTAATACACCTTAAATGATGGTGTGAATTAAACAAATAAATGGAATTGGGTGTGATAGAGAATAAGTGAGGAGAGAGGGGAGACGTAACAAAGACAGCGGGAACAAAGACAGCGGGAACACAGGAAGGGAGGGGTTTGTTATTTTGTACTTTTAACTTAATTCCATTTTTAATCTTTGATGGACACCACTATTCAGGGGACACCCCTATTAAAGGGACACCACTATTCAGGGGACACCCCTATTAAAGGGACACCACTATTCAAGGGACACCCCTATTAAAGGGACCCACTATTCAGGCGACACTCCTATTAAAGGGACACCACTATTAAAGGGACACCACTATTCAGGTGACACCGCTATTAAATGGACACCGCTATTAAATGGAAACCACCATTAAATGGACACCACTATTCGGAGGAAACTCCTATTAAAGGGACACCACTATTCAGGTGACACCCCTATTCAGGTGACACCTCTATTAAAGCGACACCCCTATTAAAGAGACACCACTGTTCTGGGAACACCGCTATTAAAGGGACACCACTATCCAGGGGACACCTGTATTAAAGGGACACCACTATTCAGGGGACACCACTATTAAAGGGACACCACTATCCAGGGGACACCTGTATTAAAGGGACACCACTATTCAGGGGCCACCTGTTTTAAAGGGACACTCAAATGTAACAAACAAGAGGTACGGTATGTATTTTTAACACCCTGTTGTTGGGTCCAGAAGGTGTCGCCTTAATATAGATTCTACTGTAAATCACTGAATATGATTTTGCTACAAAATACAAACCATCTCCATAAACTAAACACTTCCTTCCCAACATATACACTTTTTTCTGGATCATCAAAAATTGATATTATATATCTCAGTAGCCTAAACTTGTACTGTATACAGTATATATTATTGTATATATATATTATATTTGTCAATAATTTTAAAACTTGAATTATAGAAATCTTTGAACAAATTTTCTACTGAAGTATCACAAAACCAGACATTGAATACTGTTGTATTGAGGCTATTCATAAACATGATACAGTGTGGACCTAACGTAGAGCTCTTTGAAGCTTGGATTAGTCTAGACCTGTTCTGTGAATTACCCTCTACGATTTTATAGCTCCATGCCTGCATACAAACAATGGAAATCTATGCATCAAACATACTTATACCAAGCAAGTTCAACAATTAATATCAAGTTGATTGGTAATGGGAATATATCAAGACACATTAGGATTAAAATACATATATATATATTGTTTACTTTTTAGAGTTGTTTTCTCACACATTGATACTTATACTTTAATGGTCTTCTTGTATGTACATCACCATGGGCTACACAACAATATAATAACCTACCTTTGATTTAGGGAATAATAATAATGTAATATTAAACACTGATTTTGAATTGAGTTTTTGGATACTTGAGCACAACTTTTTGTGCAATGAAATAAACATAAATATTGAAATTAAAATTTTAATTGATAAAATATGGGGTTGAGATAAGTGGAGAAGAATTGTTTACGTCACCCTGAAAATAAATCCTCAATAAACATATAATTGATCTTTTTTATGAATCAGTTTAATATAGGCCGTTTACACAGCCTTATACGCTACCCTCGGAGGCCTAACGTGCCTCTGGGCATAAAATTATATTTTATTAACACAGAATTAGAGAAATAAAAAATACTACAATAAAACAAACTCTGTAAAGTGTTTGCAAACAATATATAACAAATACATTGGTTTACTTTACATTGGTTTTAGTAAAGAGATTAATGGATGAATAATACAGTACAACAAAATCTACACTACCAATATTATAAAATAGGGCAGTGGCGCTGGTTGGTAATCAGTTGATGCCTGCAAAACAGACGGCTAAAACAGAGTACGTACTTTGGTCACATGACATTGTGCCTACACTTCATCCTGGGAAAGATGTTGCTACTGACTCTAATATTCCCACATCTACCAATACTACACGATAATTGTTGAATAACAAAAACAATGCAACTGGAAATACCCTTAACCATAAGGATGATAAAGCACAATGATGCAAAGATGGTGTGTTTGAATCAACGTGAATCCTCAACTTCGATGCTCAAAATGTTATTCATCATAGATTTTATAGACAATTTCTCTGACCTCTCATTCACAAACCTCACTAACAATTCCAACCGGATGACACCAATAGACATTTTTCTTCACATGTCTTTCGAGAAACTTGACATTTTCTGAATAACCAGTCAGAAGATTGAACACAAATACACTCAGATTGTCAATTGCTTGTTTACACAGCGCATATATTCATTCAAATTTATCATTGAGTTGAGTTACTGTTGATTCATAAATAGCTTTTCTGGATTATTCAAAAACTTATTATGGAAACTCTACACAGATTCAGCACCATAAATCCAAGGAAAAACCACAAGCATGACTTAAGTTTTCAAAAGCTAGGCCTGCTAGCCTTAACTTGAACCAAGTCTATTCAACCTTTAAGCCCTGCACATTGGCTGGAAGAAGTGTTGCTTGCGTACAGTGCAGTGAGACACTGTAGGCTTGGAGTAATTATCATCCAAGACTTGCATATAAAATCCTACGTAAGGTACATGGACTCATCATACTTGAGTACAGTCTAAGGAATCCCATTCTGATTCTGAGTCTGTGTCTGAGATATTCTCTTCTGGTTCTTCTATATGAACACTGCTAACACTGCTTATGTCAACTGATGGTCTCTTACTTTCATCAACAGAGGAAAAATAGCAAATTACCTGAAAGAATCAATTTTTAGAATTATACTTATAGAACTTGATACAGTAGAATCGCTATTAAGGGAACACATTGAATCACTTGTGTTATTGTTATAAATGAACAAAGGGCCGTTATTACATTGGTCCATAGTTACATATTACGAAAGTATAGGTTCTAGAACAAAGTCTCCCTTTCTAATAGGGGTGTCCCCTGAATAGTGGTTAGCTTTAGTTTCAAAATATACCAATCATTTCAGAAGAAAGTGTGTCCCCTTAATAGAGGTGTCCCCTGAATAGTGGTTAGCTGTAGTTTCAAAATATACCAATCATTTCACAAGAAAGTGTCCCTTAATAGGAGTGTCCCTTAATAGGAGTGTCCCTTAATAGGAGTGTCCCTTAATAGGAGTGTCCCTAAATAGGAGTGTCCCTAATAGGAGTGTCCCCTTAATAGGAGTGTCCCCTTAAAAGGATTGTCCGTTAATAGGAGTGTCCCCTTAATAGGAGTGTCCCTTAATAGGAGTGTCCCCTTAATAGGAGTGTCCCTTAATAGGAGTGTCCCTAAATAGGAGTGTCCCCCTTAATAGGAGTGTCCTAAAGTTCTACCGTATACTCTATACAAACACAATAATAAATATCAAGATTACTTTGAAGTTTGGTGAGTAGAGACGATTTGTTTTATCCTTGTTGGCTTTATCCAATTCCTCTTTATTCAGTGTCATTACAAGCATTTGTTTATTCTTTGTGCATGCCTTCATTTGTGGAAGATCTTCTGTACTACACTGGTGAATGTTTTCACCCCGAGAGTTTAACACAAAAAATGTGTTCACCCAAAAATGAAACATTTTGTCCTAATAAAACACAAATAAAATTAATACATTTATATAATCTAAGTAAATGCAATCAGTCCAGCAGCGTTTTGTAATAGACATTTTAGATTTTCATTCAATAGTTTTAATTACATTAAATACAGTACTGTATACAGAAAGCACTAAACTATAGTCATAGATTAGTTCACAGTATACAAATAATGAATACTGATTGGTAGAATGAATATTTTTATGAGCTGAAAGATTGACTGATTCTATAGAACAGTTGATTTAGTAATAGCCTATCCTTCCTCTTTTGAGAGAAATGAATAATGCTAATTTGATCTGATATTGGGCAAAAGGAAGGAACTAAATGTACTTTGGTTAATATTAATTTAATAGATCTAATCTATATATAGAATTCATATTTGTAATTGTATTATCACTGATATTTCCTTAATAATCCAGTCTATTAAGCTACACTATCAAACTTTATATGATAGATACACCCATACAGTATATGGACCTTATGATGTCATATCACTACCATATTTAAACATATCACTACCATATTTGGGAACATCAAGGGGGGAAGGGAGGGTGATAATATGAATTGATGGAATATCGAGATGCTAAAGCAAAGTTACCAGAAATCTAAATTTAACTCAAATGGGTCAACTTTAAGCGTTGACTTAAAATGGGACCCATTTGCATGCAATGCAAGAATGCTGAGTGAGTTGACCAACGTGACAACAGACAGAAATTGCGATTTTATTTTTTTTGCTTTTCACCAAGCACAGTCCTTTTTTTCATTTTAAGACCCCTCTCCAACAAAACTCTAGATCCACCCCAGTCTCATACTTTAATAACATTTTTTAAATATATATTAAATATTATATTAATTACTCACCTTCTTAAGTTTATTAGGCTTATGGAAGAATTCAATTTTAATATCGCCACATATAGGAAGCCCTCCTTTTGGTACTTCAAACGCTAATGTTTTATCTGCTCGTTTCACACCCTGAAGATAAGAAATCCATTACAAAGATATCAAAAATACTGTTCAAATAATGTTCAAAATTACTTGTTTTATTCGCATACATATGGTGAGAGACTGGAAAGTCAATAAAGCATAGGCAACAAACGTTTACAAACACTGAGATCGAGAATAGAAATAGTACATATTTGAAACAAATAAAATACAATTTCTAGGTTATTCTCAGTTACAAAATTAGAATTAAAATGTTTTTTTAATATAGTGTACTATGTCAAATAAGTTTTATTTTGTTTGGTAACTTTCATCAATAATTTAGTATTTAGGAAAATGTTTGAGCATTTTCTGCTTGTCATTTTATGTCTCTCTTTTCCCCGGCGAGTGGAGTAAATAAAGTATTTCTTAGGTTATTGGACAGTTTGATTTTATATCAATTTCTGTGAGAGATATAAACAATACTGAAACTAAAATATTTGACTAGCATACGAGAGGCATGGGTTCGAGACCTGCCTGTGCCATATTTGTAGCATTAGGCAAGATCTTTTAACCTCATTGCCTAATCCTTTGGACTAGACATAAAGCTGTTGGTTCTGTACATATGTACACAATAAAGAACTTAGTACAGTATACTCCACAAAATAAGTCGGGAATCATCCTCTATACTGAGCATGGTCTTGTATTGGGCTTCTGGGAGAACAGTTTTACATTTAAGAGGTCAGTCACCTAGTATAAAGTTCTGTCTACACTATTAAACCTTAGGCATACCTGTATGTGAAAAAAAAATGTGATGTGCCCATATTTGAACATGATATGCCATATCACTACCATATTTGAGCACATCACACTTTCTTTGTCAAACTAGTTTGATAGTGTAGTCATAGCTTAAAAAAAAATAATAAAAAACAAAAACAAACTTACCTCTAATGGTGGAGATGTGTATATCTTTACTTTCTGTTGATTAACAATAACAAAAGGAGTACAGGTTCCACTATTGGTTAACATTGGAATGGTATCAAAATGCACAGCTTGTAGTAGCAGTGTCGTCGGCCTATATTCTAATTTATTTAGTACCAATTGTCCATAATAATCCACAAATCGTCGCTGACTTGGAATTGTTACACCCTGCAAGTAAAGCCATGAAATGTCAAGTAAATTTATTGTCATTTGTAAACATATAAAAAACATTTAGATTGAAATGAATTTGAATGGTTTCGGCTAACAACAAATAAATAGAACTTAAACTATGTGGTGAAACTATCCCCCGACAGACACCATCTTGTTATTTCTAGAACTGTAGAACTATGGATGTATCATCAGCGAATTTGAAAATGTGATAATCGCTAGTTGCTTTACAATATTCAATTTGACCCACGACTTAGGAACAAGCTAGGTCAGGTCAATTGATATGTCATTGATCACTGCCTGGACCTAGAAAACTACTGTATTAAGGTGTGGAGAAAGAAGCACGTCCCCAACTTCCCCATATGTCCAATAAATTAACACGACATAATTTGGTCACCGGTCGTCAGAAATCAACCCCCCTCTAATTTGAATTTTATACTGCTGCTTCATTGAGCTTGAATGTTAGCTATGTGACATAAGCATAAGTTTGGTGGTCTAGAGGTATGAACACCAGGCAAGTGATCTAGAGGTCATGGGTCAGAGTCATAACTGAGAAAGTGTTAAATCAAATGTACTTTAGTATTATTTACGTCGTAGTAAAACAAAACATCTGACCAAGATAAACAACAATGTTGCCTTTGTACTTGCTATTACCATATATGTACTTCCTACTTTTAATAAATAATACTCTGACGCAAATACTCATTAAATTTGAGAAAAAGAATCTAAATAAAAACCGCAAAACTGCTTCCTACTGCATTCCTTGACGTAAAAAAACATGTATAACTTCCTATATCGTCAGTTAATTTACAAAAAAAAGTTTACAGGAAATGTTTAAATATATAGTATTTCTATAGATTTTGATTACTTATGCGGATTTGCAAAGAAGTCTATGATTATTTTAAAAGATAAAATATTGTTGAAGTTGAACTTTACATTTACTTCTCGGTCTAAAAGTTAATTTCTAACCTCCCATAAAAATTCTTTTTTCTTTCAATGCCAAAAGACTACATACTATTAATATATAGCTACAACACTAAATGGGAAGGGGTGTTGGTAGAATCTTTGCGGCAATATCGGTCATTGAGAACTGAGAAATGGTCATATTGTAGATGAGGTTCACCCTCCGAGTCCTATACATGTACAGTAATGTGGTATGTTGTACGCTGTCATTGTCTATACTGAGTATTCATATTAGATCTTCTAGCCAGTTAGACATTATGCTTTGAGATAACATGGTTTTGTAGCTGATCACTGAGAAAGCTATGCTTATTAGGTTGTGAAAACCACAGGCCTAGTTGATCACTGAGAATTCTATGCTTAATGTAGAATCTACTTTACTGGTGCTTAGCTAGTATCGAATGATGCGCTAAGCTCGCTAATCCAGCATAACCTTTCGGCTGTAACCTCAGCCATCATCACATTACTAGATAGAATAGAATGCTTTGGTGGCTGAATTGGCAAAATTATAATGGCTATTGTATCCATATGCTATGGCGTCTGATACCAAGACATGTTGCCACAGCATAATGTTAGTAAATTAGCTGGCAATATGAATCAATAATATAACGGTAAATAAACTATTTCATATATACACTGTAAAAATATAAATTTGGATTTATACTTTCTTTATGTCATTTACATACAGTACTGTATTATATCATTTATTGTTTATGTTAGTCATGGCGGCTGGACAATTTTTTTACCCCGATAGTCCCGACATAAGAATAGATTTTTCAATAAGTAATTGGCTTAATATCTCTGAGCTTTTTGCTTATGTATTTTGTAGTCTAAATCTAGTCACTGTTTTTAGTAATATGCCTTGGATATTTATAGCATCAATAAATTAAAAACGGTGAAGAAATATATAATATTAATATATTAGTGAAAAAACATTGCTTCAACGACATAGCATTTTATATAATTAATGATTACATTTTTTTAGAAATCTTTTTGAAAATTATATTATTTTATATGCTATACTTAATCAATTTAAAGAGCCTAATAAGAATTGCTGATAAATTGATTACATTTAATGATATTTAAAAGTACACTGTTGTACAACAAAAACTCTATTCATACTTTAGGAATACTACACTATACCAAAAATACTATTATTCTTTATTACTCATTTATTAAATTTAAATATGATGCTCATTATAAATTTATTGTATTGGTCACAAGGACGAATTTTAAGCAAAAATAATTTATGTAAATGACCTTCATTTAAATCTGTAAGCAGGTGGATTGTAGCATTTACAATCATAAACAAATTTAATTTTGGTTGCAGAATATTAAAAACATCAATTCTCATTGCAATTGAAGCCAGGATCGTGGATGTACTTGTGCTGAGTGGAGGTGGGTGGGGAGACACATCTGCTATGGTTTTTAACCAGCCCTAAAGCTTATTTGAAGGTCGTTTACCCAACTCAACATAGCACTCAGCTAATAAACCTTTCAGTGTATTAATAATAATAATAATATCCTGGATTTATATAGCGCCTAATGTTGTGAAACCTCTAAGCACTGAACATTATTACCCCAATAATTTTTAGTATCAAACACCATATTCCTATAATGCTAGTTATCAGCGCAAAGTTGTGTCTTGATCTAACTGAAAGTACTGTTTTACATTTTATTTGCCTACCTACTCTAAAGCTCTTTCTACACTATCAAACTAGTTTGACAAAAAAGTGTGATGTGCCCAAATATGGTAGTGATAATATGCCCAAATGTGGTAGTGATATGACATCATCATGTCCATATATGGGCACATCACATTTTTTTGTCCCATAAAGTTTGATAGTGTAGACAGAGCTTTACATCCACCTATTTCTATCAGTAAATACATTGTTGTAGTTTCAATATAATATATTGTATAGAAATGTGTTGGTGTATTCATTTGTCTCCTAATGCAAGTTTATAAAAAAAATGTTTTAAATCATTAGAACACTATGATAATATTTCTATTACATAGATTCACCATATTCAGGGATTCCATCAAAAATCAGTAAAAACCTGCTTTCCACTGTCGGAAGATAAGTGGAATTTCGACAAATGTGGTTGTGGTGGTTTTGACCAACAAACAATACAAATAAAATTGATTTGGTAAAAGTTTACATACTTTAGAAACAAATAATAATATAGGCATGAGTCTAAACAGAAAATGTTTTTTTACAGCCATAAAAACATAGTCCGTCAGGTAAAGTTAAGGGAAAAGCAGCGACTTTAAGAGTCTGAAATCTGGTTTAAAGCATTGGTTTAATTTTCAACCCACTCTATAAAAAATTACTTTCGGATGTGTGACAAAAAACAAACATACCTTTCCATTTACAGTTCTTGCAAAAGCATAATGATCCAAAGCTTTCTGAGCATCACTATACATTTGTCTATGAAGCATATAGGCACATATCATCACTCCTGTACGTCCCTGTCAAAAACAAATCAACCAAATTATCATAAATAATAATCATACTGTATACCAGGTAAAAATCAGAATTTGTCCAGCTACTATAAGGAGATATGGTTTTTTTCCTATGAACATTGGGCTGTTTAATCGGGAAAATGGTAATTAAAACAAGTCCTTAACACTTTTTTATATAATTTTTATACTTTTTGTATGTGTGTATACGCAGAATGTTATATTTTTTTATATATTGATCACAATAAAGATGATTATGATAATGTTATCAGTGTTCAGATAAAAAGATACAAATACAAAAGAATCACTATAAAGTGGACACCTTTAAGTGTCACTTAATAGTGGTGTCCTCTGAAAAGGGGTGTCTACTGTATTCAATTAAAATGTTTAGTGCCAGATGGCAAAAAAGAGCAGGAGAAAGAAGAATGTAAAGCTCTGTCTACACTATCAAACTTTATGTGACCAAAAAAAGCGATGTGCCCAAATATGGACATGATGAGGTCATATCGCTACCATATTTGAGTATATCACTACCATATTTGGGCATATCACTAACATATTTGGGCATATCACTACCATATTTGGGCATATCACTACCATACTTGGGCATATCACTACCATATTTGGGCATATCACTACCATATTTGGGCATATCACTACCATATTTGGGTATTTGAAAACCTACCTTTCCTGCTTTACAGTGTATAACTGCTGTATTTTTTTCATCTTCACCTAGCCATCCATCCAGATCATCACAAAATGGTTTAAAAAGGTTAAAATTCGGTGGATTGTGATCATCAAATGGAAAGTGTTCAACTCGATTGCCAAATTTTGAAATGTCATAATTGCGTTCGGAACATCTATAAAAGAAAAAATAAACTTGCATAAATCAAGTTTTCTAATCTCTACAATGTCAGTGTAGCACTTTGGTTTCATAATCAAAGTGGGTATTGAATTTTCTTGACACAATATTTCATAAAAAGAAAAGTTTAATTATTCATATTTTGATACAATTGTTACCAAATAATTATCTAAACAAATTCCAAATACAAAATTGAAATAAACTTACAGATTATAAACTTTAAAATGGTCTTTATGACGTTCATTTAAAAACCTGAAGAAAAAAGTAAGTATAATGTCAACTTGGCAACAGAAAAGTAAATAAACTCCCCGGTTTAGGCACATATAAATGGAGAATTTAAGCATGAATGAGATGGTGTTAAATATGTAATTCTGATAAACAGAGGTTGATCTGGTTTTTTTTGTCAAAAAAGTGTGATGTGCTCAAATGGTAGTGATATGCCCAAATATGGGCACATCACATTTTTTGTCACACAAAGTTTGATAGTGTAGACAGAGCTTTAGTTTAGATTAGTTTAGAACTACTGTACGTACCTTACAACACTTTCAATATTGTTTCTGTAGACACCTTCCAATTTATCAGCAGGAAAGCCCATTGCTATAATATTGGGATAGATATCTGTGTCATTTTGTTAAGGCATATACAGAACCAGGCAGTATAAACAAAGCTGAGTAGCTTCAAATGCCAACTTACGAAATGGTGAGAATAATAAATTGTGACTTTGGATTTGGATGGATGTACATGTAGGTGTGGCTATGACATTTAAAGGATGGAGGTTAAAACACACAAAATCCCACACACATAATCCCATGGAGGTATTAATATAATACCTCCATACATAATCCTTTAACCTGGAAATTTCTGTAAATCCTGTCCTGACATATTTCCACCTTTTGTATTAACAATAAAAAAAGGATACAACTAAGATCTAGATCATAGCTTCCATCTGTAAACCTTCGTTTCTTCTTGCTAACCATCACCCGCAATTTCCACGCCATGGCCTCTACATGGACCTAATCAGAATAAACATTCATTGTATATTTAACTGGAGCTGATGGTTATTTGCTTTATTAAAAAATGAGAGATTTTTTGGGTGGAACTGACACTTATTTTGGTTAAGCTGTCTACACTATCAAACTTTATGTGACAAAAAAATGTGAAGTGACCCTATATGGACATGATAATGTCATATCACTACCATGTTTGGGCATATCACTACCATATTTGAGCACATCACACTTTTTTTGTCAAACTAGTTTGATAGTGTAGACAGAGCTTTAGACAAGATTGTTAGTCCAGAAGACTTTCACAAATGAAGAGCTAACTTTGTTTGCCCAAAGTGGGTTTTATAAGACATCATAACCGGACTAATTCAATAATGTTAACATACTCATTGAAAGGACAGTGACCCTTCAACACCTTAAATCATAGTGAAAGCTTAACTTTAAAAAACATTTAAGTAAAAAATATCGAGCATTTCATTCTATAGAATAAAAACATACATTAATCTTTTGATTTTCTTTCATTTCATAGATCTTCATTCATCATTACATATTATAGCACTACAGTAGATAGAATCAATGATAAATCAGTGACATCTCCAAGCAAAAATTATTGCCCAATAAAAAGACAACCTAATACTAAATGTCAAATATAATCCTTAAATCATCTAAAAATAATGCAATTGCAACTGATTAATTGACCAATGAGACTCGTGAATACACTACTGTACAATTTATGCTACAATTATTATAAAACCTATTTTTCAAACAATACCACCATACAATTCAAGTTACAGTTTTATTAAATTAATTAATCATTCATAATAATTGATATACTGTACAAATAATGAATGTTTATGAGTGCGATGGTACAAATAATTTCATGGGGTAAAAGATGGGAAATTCTAATTCACAACGAGAAGCCCGGGTGAAAATAGAATGTCATATTTCACCAAATAAAATTATTTGTACCATCGCACAAATATAAAACATTTTTGCCATTGATCTGATCTTGTTGATCAGGAGAGATCGCATCGTACACGCCGGCGACTCCGTTGACAGAACAGAGGGTGCTGCTATTGGATTTCATGCAGATTTTTTTTTCTTTACATGAAAAAAGGTAACATTTCATGATCGTCAAATATACATACTATTTCACGCCATGTGACCCACAAATAGTCCAATTTATAGGTAGGCTAGGTAGGTGTGATCAGCCTAAGCCTTATCATCATAGTCATATGACATGATGAGAATTTAGAAATACCTGTAGTGTAATTGGAAAGTCTTTGTTGCTGTTGATTGGATGGTTTGAAAATAAAAAACAAAACAACAATTAATGAATGGAAGCTCAAAACAAAAGGCAAGCTAGGCCTTAGCTAGCTAGAGTTCTAGCCTAGGCGTAGTCTACTACTAATTTAGCTCTATCAACTAGGCCTTTACGATCAAGGCAATCGATCTGAACCACCACCGGCTGAAGAACTCGAATACTAGGCCTACTCTCAGTCTGGGTCTCACTCTGTGTGCTGAGCAGCCTACCTCTCCCGTGCAGCAAGCCTAATCATTTCTGCTGTCAGATTAAGAACACACGCCGCTCACTCGGGCTGCAACTGTTCAACACTTTCAATAGTATTTAAAGATTAAGGCCAAACCTACCTTCGAAATAAACACGTTCGGATGTTTCAAATCAAAATAGTTATGTGGTAAAACAATTTTTACAAGGTGACAATAATAAACTATAGTAAAAATCGGGTGTTTTCATGTCCACCCCGGAAACTTTATTTATTCGCACTTGAACTTCCGCTCTAAAATGGCGACGAAAATCATTCTAAAAATTGAATCAAAAAGTCCATAGCAAAGCTTCAAAAGCAATGATGAGAATGGTTTCAAATAGTAAATTAAATAGTTGTTTTGATATTAAAGTAACTAAAGTTCCATAGTCAGTTAACTTACTACAGACACATAAAGTAAAAAAATTATTATCTTTTACGGAGCAAAAACCCCCACGTGAAAAATAGACTAAACCAAAGATTGACTTTTCATGTTTTGACGTCACACGTTATATCGATATTCAATTCTTTTATAAAATTATACTAATTTATTCATTTTTTAATAATTATTATATCATACTTAGTACCTAATATGATAGTATTTACTGTATAATGTAACATGTTATTGATATGAGGAAATACAACAAAATAAATATCAATCAAATCATGAATCTTCTGCACTCTCGGTTGGAGCGGCTTTCCCTCATTCCCATAAATAAATAAAACTTCACCATTTATATAGGCTAAATAATAAATTAAAGTTTCTCTATTCCTATAAATATATTTTAGTTGACTGGCTTGTTGCGGAAAAGGTAGTTTAATTTCCCTTTTTTGTATGTGGAGATAGTATTTAAAAAATAAACTAAAGATAAACGAAAGATAAACTTTATTGAACAAACGCTTTTGCGACACGTCCATAATTTACAAGGCAAGTATAAAAACCAAAAGAAAAGTATCAACATTTAAATCTTAAATAAATAAGAAGCGAACATACATGATAACCATACATTAGGACTATTTGTTTTGAGGACGGCAGAAACGAACCTTCATGTATATGGCTGTACTCCATTATTTTCAATTAATTTATTATTAGGCCACAATGATACTTTTGTAAAAAAAAATACTCATGAAGTTGGTATACAATTCCAATTTTTCCCGATAAAGCAAAAAGAAACTACAAATTTTGTAGGTTTTAATAATAAAAATGAAACTGTTGTTGGTTTCGAAAGGAAAAAGAAACTGTTGTTGGTGTCGATAGGAAAAATAAACTTTGTTGGTGTCGATAGGAAAAATAAACTTTGTTGGTGTCGATAGGAAAAATAAACTTTGTTGGTGTCGATAGAAAAAAAACTTTTGTTTGTGTCGATATAAAAAAGATTCATGCTTTGTTGGTGTTGTGTTTATATTAGAAAAATGGAAACTCCACTTTGTTTTGATATCGATAAGAAAAAGAAAACTTCATACAATTTGTAAATGTAATTTTTCGTTATTTTGTTTCTGAAAGTTCTCATTCATCTTTCTTTTCATATTTATTTTTGGTGTCAAGGATTTAGCTGTTGTGAATTATGTATAGAGGGCGCATGTCAATAATCCTGCTCAGAGCCAAAATTATTTATGAGTCGTAACTCGTTCATATCATGGAACTATAATATAATGTTCATATGACTCTGTGTGATGATTGGCGGAATCAACTGTAAGTTCCTGGGTATTCTGTGTATAATAGTAAATTAATAATCTATAAAAACATACAATAAAAAAGTAAAAAATATATTCAATATATACAAATATACTAAATAGTTTAAAAATTGCATTATTGCTCATGAATGATATTTATTCAAAGTAGCCCAATCTTTCAGCCATAACTTCAGTAAAAGTGGTGTCATCATCTTAAACGCTAATCGTCGTTAGTATTGCGCGTTTCATTTGTGTTCACCACTCTGTACGTTTTTGAGCAAGCATGTGTATAGGTCTGCATGTGAAAAGTTCTGTTTCCTTTTTTATATTTGCCATCCATGTTGTTCTTGGTCTTCCTTTTGGTCTTTTGGTTTTTCTCTGAGCAACTCCGAGTGCGACTACTTAGCTGGTGTGTTTTCATTTAAACGGAGCAGGTGACCATACCATGTCAGCCTTCTTTTCTTTATGGTCGAGGTCTTACTCCACTCAGATCAATTTATCCTGTTCTTTTATACAAATCTTCATATTTTATTTTTTGTACTGTACAAAACCCAGAATAATTCTTGACTTCTACCTTACGCTCAAAAGGGAATGGAATAAACTTCCATCAATATTATTAAAAACACTGAATACATTTCAGAAATTATTAAACACCGAACAAAACCTTGAAAGTCTAAAAACCAAAGTCTCTTGCACCTTCAGTCATTTTATTTCAAACAGAAATTCAGAAATGAGGTTTGGAGGCTATTATTCTGTTAATAATATTAATAATTAATAATAATCCATACGCCAAATTTTACAGGTAATGACTTTTTAAACATATTATATTAAGATGTTACTATATATTTTGTAATCAAGTTAATCTCACTTTACTTTTCCTGGTGTTTATGTAAAATGGAAGCATAACTCGACTCCCATAGAGTAGGCTATGCTTCCATTTTTGTATCTTCTTGGAATGTATTTTTCTTTTTGTTTGATTTGATTTATTTTGATACTAAAGTTAAAATATAGATTTCTTCATTAAATATGTTGGTTTTTTTTTTATTGATATTCTATTTAATATAAGAAATAAATATTTATTATAAATTATTTTTTGTTTAACAATCACGTAGTAAATATTTAACGTAACGTAAATATAGTTTGAAATTAACGATTAAAGTCCTAAACTAAACTGGTACTGTACATATTCCGGGCCGTAGTGACCACATACCCCAACATTCCAGTAAACAAAACTTCTAATTAGCCGCTCAGACAAACGTACTCACAATTAAGCAAAATTCTTCATCATACACACCGATCGCAAAAAAATATTTACTGTAGAGGAAGGATTGTTTTGGAAATTATAAATTGACAGCCAAAACGAAAACATATGTTTATTGAACAGGTCTTACAGACTACTGTGTCTGCATAGTCTCATTACTGTCTTCTCCCAGACGTGCTTTGGGGTTTGCGCATTCCCAGTCCGAGTTTCCAAATACCCATTTTGTTTCAGTTAGTACTATATGCTTCCGCGTGATACAGTTTCCTAATCTTTCCGTCCTCTTGAATATAATTAGTTTCAGTTTAGATGGGTAAGTTTGTGCGGTGTGTGCCTTTTTAACCCCATGTCTACAACGAATCCAATCGGTGTTTAATTTAAATGTGTTGGTGGTTTCTGAGGCTTCGTTTATTGGGGCGCATGTGAATAATTACTAATAAAATAATTACTAACAAATTAAAGAAGTGGAGAGTTATTTTCATTTTGTCCTGTTTGTATGTCGGTTAATCGCTTAATTACAATAGGCTATAATCAAGCTGCAAAGTATAGATCCGTTTCTTTTATTAATGTGCTTCTGGTGGTGGACAGGAGGAGGTTTTTCTAGAACTTGGGTTTTGTAAACGAAAATAGAGGGCGACCTATAGGATTGAATAATTTGTGTCGGATTTCTGTTCTGGTTTGCAAAAATGCGCTGTAACCTCTTGGTTTTCAATAGCTAGTGCGCATTGAATGCATGTGCGACGCATTTTTTCCACAGAACGAAGAGAGATATCTTCCAAGGTTTTAACACCTTTACCCCTATAGATATTGCTTATTTTCTGATGAAAATTTGAATCTGTGTAGCTTATAGAGGTAGAATTTTCTGTGGAAAGGTAGGACATTGTTGAGAGTTGTGTGTACGTGACGTAAGGTGTTTTAATATCCGATATAGGGAATGTAATCAATGCTTTTTCTCCCGCGGTTGCCCCATTTCACTTCCTATTTCATTTGAACGACGGTGAACGATCGTCATGCAGTGAGAAAGACATGCTTTTTCCGGCGATGACGAATCTTTATTGAGCTTAGAGCATTTTTTTTCTTTGTCCTAATAACAAATATATATAAAACGTACTTCATATAATCTGCACTTATAAAACATTTTACGGGTAGGTATTTTCATATTTTGTAACCAAATATTAATAATTATTAGTTTTTGTTCACGGGTCACTTGAAAAGTGTTAATTTTTTTTTACTGGCTCAGCCATCATCATTCCATTGGAGTGGCTAGAAATTGTCGCCGAACACAACAAGAGACCATCCAAATTAATTAATATGAAAAGTAGAATGTGAAAATATAAATGCGTTTATTTTCTACATATTTGTATAATTTCCTTTTTTAATGTTATTTGATGTTTTCATTTCAAGAACAAGGAAATACATTGTTATTTATTCAAATCAAACACTCTTGTTCAGTGTTGGGAAATCCATGATGAGTGAATGTGGAATAATGCAATTAAAAATAATAATGACATCCAGATACTAAGCTTAATTTCATCCTATTATTTTTAGTAGTTAGGCCAAGAGAAATACATTTTGATTCTCATCAGCACCAAAGATTTAGATTAGAATAGGTATTTTATTGCCGGGTTTGTAATCGCATGCGAAAACATGTCGCATCAACTCAAAGGTCAACAAGTCGTCCAGATTCAGTTTTGGTCTACAGTACAGCAAGTTTTGTGACATATATGAATATAATATAGAATGAAAGTATCCCGATTGATTTTTATTGTCAGTCGCTGTCAAAACATAGACAAAAGATGACCTTTTTGATGGGGGTAGGGGAGGGGCCAAATTCACATACTGGTGGATGACTGGACCCATGTAATCTATTTAAAAAATAATTACGTCTACGTAATAATTACTGTATAACATGCATTCATAATCAACTGTACAATGTAAATATTGCCCAAAAAAGTAAGTAATTAAAATATATGGACACTCTTCAGTATAAATTTGTCAGCATTTACATACTGGTATTGGTACTGTAATTCAAATTGCATATATTATCAACTTTGATCATTTTCAATCAATCAGTTTTGTGTAATTTTTTCTTCCAGTCTCCTCCAACAGGCGGTCATGGTTATGGCTGATAATCCCTCTCCTCCACCTCAGTTACACAGTGCGGAGGTCGTGGGTCGTGAATTTGTTCGACAGTATTACACACTACTCAACGAAGCTCCGTTCTATTTGCATAGGTTAGTATAATAGTGTTTTTTCCATTTCATTTCATAATGGCAAAAAAAAAAATGAGGGGGATTTCTACAATTTCAGTGTCATGACATAGTGGAGGCAGAAGTAAAGCTTGTCATAGCTATGCGTGATAGTGTCGGATGTGTTACGATGTCCAGCATGTAAACTCTTGGCACTGAAGCAGTGATCCTGTGTATGTTAATGTTTGAGTCATCACGATACGGGGAGAAGTCATCAGCACTCCAAACAATTGTCAATAATGTGATCTGGTCATGGTTTACAACAAAACACACATTATACAAAGTAATAACTTTAAAACAAGTCCCTTTCCTTTTTTTTCTTTTAAACACAATACAAAAAGTTGGTTTCAATATAAATTTTAGGAACAAAATATTATGTTGGCTCTATACCACAGATCACATTGTATGAAAATGACTCATTTGGGGAATACCATGGCCAAAAAAATGTTATTACTAACACATTGTGATAGTGATACACATGACTAACAGTAGGCCTGTCCAAATCTGTATCCAGATCATCTGTCCAAGAACAAACATGCTTGAATAATTGTATCATATACAAAGAAATGGATTGTTTTGTGAATCTGCTATTGTCTTTCACAACAAGCCATAAATAATGTAACTAATTAATTACCTCCTTACTGAAAATCCACAATTAAGTGTTTCTTCCTATACATTTTCAATTGTTAGTAATTTACAATGTAACATCTAGTTCAACTTTGTTATCATTTTCAAGCGGCTAGCTTTTTTTTTTAAATTTAAGAACTCTGTAGTGTAATAGACCATTTTGATTTATTTATACCATTACATGATATGAAATCTGATATGAACTGAAATTGTTATGCATGGTTTATGCAAATTGATTATACAAAAGGTCATGCCTTCATAATTGACTAGACATAACATGTGTTTCATTTATTATTATTTTTTTATATTACAAATTCAAGTTTCGTAATGTATGGTATTTGTGTACTTTGGTTAAGTTTGTGTAATTTTACGGCGGGAAATATTACTTTAAATAACTAGTCATTCAAAATTGTATTGGTCTAGCATCCAATTGTCATCACTACCTGTACTTGTCTATTCAGTAGGCGTATAACCAAGGTATTGTATGTGTCTTCTATCCTGTAAATTGCATTGTTCCAATGTAGAACAAAGCATTTGTAGACAAAGTTTAGATTATTAAAATGTTGTCAATAGCCTGTCAGAGGATATCTGAAATATTGAGTAGCTTGGTAAGGAATGGGTTTTTTTAAATTCATTCAGTCCAGAATATAACAAGCAATTTCAATACCTAACAATACACTAATAGAAACAGTTTCAGCGATCAACATTAAAGTATAAAGAACTTGTCTTATAACAACCCCTAAAGAAGACATTGTATTCTGCATTCCATTTTGATTAATATTCGTAGAAACAATATGGATGTTTAATGATATACTGTACTGCAAAGTACCATATTTTGCAAATTTTGGAAATATCAATTTGTTTAAGAATATGCTGAGAAAGACATTACACAGTAGCACAAAAATTAAATTTAACCCGAACAACATGGTCAACAAATACAATTACTGCAAGATGCATACAGTACTACAATAATTTAATTCCTCATCATTACTTACATTGTCACTGGGTGGAATATGACATGCACGCAATTCAAGGGGAAAAAACTCATCCAAGCCGATGCATTTGTCATGGTAAAATTATTGTGTGGCCATTTTGCATTTACGTAACAGGCGATTATTGGAGATATTGAACCGTATTACATGTAGTTTACCTTGTTTTGCTTTGCTGTCATCAGCAGAAATGACTTTTTTGTTACTATACACAGGCCTTGTCTTTTAAGGCGAGCGAGTGCGATCACTCACCTAACACTAACTGCCCTTGAGGAGTGTGATTTACAACACGCCTAAATTTGGTAAACTTCTACACACCAACATACAAACAGCACACCTACAGCACCCCTGAATGTATTGAGGAGTGCAATTTGTAGCACACCTATAATTTTCAAAAGACAAGGCCTGTATACATAGCCTCACCAAATAATATTTCGTCTCTTTCGAACAAATCTTTCTTTTTTCTTGAGATCCACTCTTTAATATGTTCACTTTTTTGATGAATAATTGTATTCGTAGTTTTTATGATTGCATAGTTTGTTTTCTTCTAATGTGTATGTTAGTGAATGTGGTTTCATTTGGTTCTTTCAGATTTTACAATAAAGATTCTTCATTTGTGCACGGTGGAGTTGATGCTCATGGCAACCCTGAGGAAGCAGTCATTGGGCAGGTCTGTATCTGTAGACTAATAAACAAACCAGTCTTAGGAATAGGCTGTTGTAAGCATAGAAATATAAGCTCATCAATGCTTATTAGAACTTAAAGGACAACTTTACCGAGACAACATTTAGGATGTACATATGATTTCAGAACAATTTCAAGAATTATGTAATAATCATAAATCTTGCAATTGTTCTGAAATCATATGTACATCCCTCAATATGTTTTAAAAATATAGTTCTCTGTAAAGTTGTCCTTTGAAAAAAGGTAGTCTAGACGGTGATTCAAAACATTGAGCTTGAATTACCATATCTAGGCTAACATGAATATGTTGCATGATCAAATTTTTTTTTCACATTTTTAACTGATGTAAATATTTTTGTTTCGTAGGCCATTCGTGAGAAAATAGAGCAGCTGGATTTTAGGGATTGCCACACCAAAATAAAACAGGTGGACAGCCATGCTACTGTCGGTGATGGGGTTGTGGTTCAAGTAAGTATATTGACACTTTTAGTATACAAATAACGCACAAGTCAGAGGCAAGCACCACCCTGCTCGCGACCAAATCACCGCCTAGCTTAGGCCTAGCAAAACAGTTGTGTACCAGAAACAACAAGATATACAAGTGGTATATGTTTGATTTTTAATGGTGCTGCGACACAGAAGACTGGTTTCGTACTCGTAAATTGTGCAGTGCCTAGCGTACAAATTTACATGTTAAAATGGAGTATAATAAACCAGTCATTTTCCTGATAACTATTTTTCCCAAACTCGGTTAGGTAGTCCTCTACTTGAATTTGACACGTTTTAATCCACAGGTTAGTGGAGAACTCTCTAACAATGCTAAGCCGATGCGTCGCTTCATGCAGACATTTGTGCTAGCACCTCAGACCAAGAAAAACTACTTTGTCCGCAACGACATTTTCCGTTACCAAGATGAGGTATTCAACGATTCTGAAGACTCGGAGACAGAGAATGTTGAAGAAGTTCCTGCAAGTAAGTATTGGGCAAAAAATAGTAGTTTTACTATTATTAGGGGCATTCCACAGTATTTTTTTGTTACGGACGGGACATTTTTGAGAATATAACTAGACATATCTTAGAAATAAAAAAGAATACAAGATTCAAAGTAGAATAAATGTATACATATATGGCCAATGTTTATTATGAAAGTCAAAAAAAGAAAAAAGACTGTACAAAAAAAATTTTATTATGAAAATTGTATGCGTCGCGGATGGGACGGCAAATGGACATGACTTTTGAGAAGGTTTACGTATTGTAATATTGCTCCTCATTTAAAAGAGATTTTAAAATTTGTTTTGTATTATTATGTTGCCAGATAGTTGTTTTAGATAACTGAATGTTAATTATAAAAATTGAACTGAAAATTTATTAATAAATATGATTTATATGTCGTTACGGACGGGACATTTCTAACGTCGCGGACAGGACAACTTTGTCCACGTTAAAAAATTGTATCATTTTGCTTTTAAAAAAATTTAAAAATAAGTTTTTTACATCAATGTAATCTTTTATTTACAAATCAAAATATAATTCAACCTTTGAAACACTGTTTAAAAGTTTATGTCAAGTGAAAATATTAAAATTCATAAATATTAAATATTATTTATAAAATTAATTATTCGAAGAGTTATAACGAGAAGCAATATTGTAAAATGTTATCAAAATATTTATTTACACTAATATAAAAGTTATGCTTGGCATATTAAACAAGACTTCAAGATATTAACACATTTAAGGCGAATCTTTAAAAATTGGCGTTTGACGTCTGAATTTGTTAGTGGATCCAAGTTGCATCTGAAATTTCCTTCTATCCTTGCTTGGATTTAATAACTGTAGGCCTACTTCTATTAAAATTCAATCTTAATTATTTAGTATCTGATTTATAAAAGGTTCTTGGTTGCAAATTCACCAAAGAATGAAATCTACAAAGCGATGACCGCACCCAATACTCCCATTCATACTGGTCATGTTGTTTTGGATTTAGGTATTGTTCTTTTGTGGATTGTTATTTTAAATACAGACCACAATGTTTTGTGATTAATAAACAACAGTTAACACCTTTGTACAGTACTTCTCAGCCTACAGTACAAAAACACTTTTTAATTCTTACAATATTGTCATCACATCCATAAAAAAAATGTCCCATCCGTAACATTCAATAAATTTTGATAGTAATGTTTTTTTAATAAAAAAATACAAGTTTTAAAAAACTTGTTTAAATCTATTGCAATTTAATATCCTTAGGAGTTAAAAATTAAGTTTTAAAATTAGGAATTAAATAACAATTTTAAAGCCATTACTTCAATAAACACAAGTGAGGAAAAACCCCCAATCGAAATGTCTCAGAAGTAACAATTATGAATTTTGAAATGCAAGTATGAAATTAATAAACAATTTTAATATAAATACTTTATTATGAATAATTGGAGCTTTATACTTTGAAAAAAAAGTAACTGCAGTATATTTATGGGCAAAAATGTTAACAAGATGCATGGTTTTATTATGAAATAAAAAAGATTAAATGATGTGTCCCGTCCTTAACAAAAATGTCTGTCCCGTGCCTACGAAAAATGTCATCAATATATTTTTGAATATGATATTTTCACCAAGTTTCAAAATATTTGTTTATAATGTATTGCATATAGTTTTAAAAGGAGAAAACAAAATATTAAATTGTGGTATCAATACTTTTAACTGAAATGTAAAAAACACCATAAAACTACTATTAAAATGTCGCGGATGGGACAATTATGAATTTTGAAATGTATATATGAAATTTAATAAACAAAATATGTGTTATAAAATGCTTGAATATGTACAATAGGGACATAGAGTAACTATATCTGGCAAAAAAATGTTTAAAAGATGCATGGTTTGTGAAATAATTAGGATTTAAATGATACGTCCCGTCCGTAACAAAAATGTCCCGTCCGTAACAATATATTTTTGAAATATGATATTTTTATCAAAATCTAAAATTTTCAAAAAATTTGTTCATAATATAATGAGATATAGTCCTCAGGAGGAGAAAATGAAATATCAAGATTTTTGCATCATTACTTTTAAAATAAATGTAAAAAAACCGCCTAAAACGTCGCGGACGGGACATTTATGAATTTGAAATGGATGTATGAAATTAATAAACACCAAAATTTTAATTAAATACTTGATTATGTATTATTGAGATATAAAGTAACTATATCTGTTGAAAAAACAGTAATAAGATGCATAGTTTATGAAATAAATAGGATTAAAAATGTCCCTTCCGTAACGCCAAATATGACTTTTTCATATTTAATATTCAATAACTTAAAAAATCAATATCAGAAAAATAAAAAAAATGTTATTTAATAAACTTCAACATGTCTACTTTGAGAAATGGCCAAGAGTTACATCAAAATCAGTAAATGAAATTTTTAAACCCACGGACCAAATACTGTGGAATGCCCCATATATAGAATTAAGAATGCTTTTCCTATAGCCTGGCAGTAAGAGGCATAAACCATCATATGTAAACTTAAGCCATCATGTAAGCTCTAGAAAATGTAAATTTCATTGACTAGTAGTAGTAAACTATAGGCACTATTTATCTTTTTATTGAACCATGTTTCATGAGGGTAGCCCAGCTAGCAAAGTTGATCATTGGGCCTTCTACAATACAAAACATGTACAGTACAAAAATACACTAGAAAAAATGGCACTAGTAAATACAACCTATACTACACCTTAGTAGCCAATTCTTTGGCTAGTAAATTAATTGAAATCAAGGAAAATTGAAAAGTGCTTTTTGAAACTTCTTATTCTTTTTATTTACCCAGCATCGGAAGAAGAGACCGAGGATGCTGGTGTGGCCCAGACTGCCGTCACTGTCCCTGAACCCATTCAGGATCCAGTGGTTACATCTTATTATGAACCGCAACCAACTGTCAGGTATGTTTAATCCAGTGTTCATTGAATTTTATTTTATTCAATCGAAACCAACAGCGATAATTACCGTCACTAACAGGTTTGATACAAACAAAGCCAGGACTGTTTAAAGCACCTTGATTGGTCCTAACATTGATTAAGGGCTTCTCTCGTCCCACCTGGGCCAATATGTCTGAGGCAGATACTAGATGCAGGGGTTGCTATAAGAGTCAGCAATGTTGATTTCAAATGCCTAACGGACAGTAAACGAAAGGGTCTGTAATTAACAGAGTATGATGATTTGAAAAATAAGTGACGACATTCAGTCTCCTCATAAATGGACACAGACTTGGTGGGTGGGTGTGTGTGGGTGTGTAAGTTTCTTAGGTTAGCAAACTTCAAATGAAGAACTACACCAAATCAAAACCTTAAGGGATGCATACAAGGATTGTTGAAGTGTTAAATGAATGGCCACTGGTGGTTGCCTATTCAATAACTTATTAAATCCTATTATGTGCATGTTGCATATATAGTACAGATTAAAATTATTATTTTGGTTAGTACAAAATATTTACCAGTACTAATTTATTTTGTTTAGCAATGGGATTCCCCATATTGATAATTCCGATGTTGGCGTAACAAAAGCAGAGGAAGAGGAAGTAGCCAGTGAACCATCCAGTTCTGGTGACCAGCCTCAAATCCAAGAACCAGTGGCTGAGAACCATGTCCCCGAACCTGAAGAAGAGCAGCCACTCGAGGAGAAGGTTGTAGAGACTGGAACAAGAGCCCCGGTCTCGTGGGCTGAACGTGCCCGTGGTGGTGCCCCACCTGTGCACAGCATTTCAGTCGTCAATCCAGTGCCTGCTAAATACCCTTCGGTAAATTCTGATTTATTTTTCTTGCGCACATTTATAAGCTAGTTAATTTAAGTTACTGGATGAAAACTAGTAGCATAGGTGCAAACAACTTGTTCTAGCTAAAACAAGTCTACAGTTACTTGTGCACTTGTTTTAGAAAAACAAGACTGCACTTACCTGTGCACTTGTTCTAAAAAAACAAGTCTACAGTTACCTGTGCACTTGTTCTATAAAAACAAGTCTATAGCTACAGTTACCTGTGCACTTGTTCTAGAAAAACAAGTCTACAGCTACAGTTAACCTGTGCACTTTTCTAGAAAAACAAGTCTACAGCTACAGTTAACCTGTGCACTTGTTCTAGAAAAAAAAGTCTACAGCTACAGTTAACCTGTGCACTTGTTCTAGAAAAAAAAGTCTACAGCTACAGTTAACCTGTGCACTTGTTCTAGAAAAACAAGTCTACAGCTACAGTTACCTGTGCAATTGGTTCCTGCACGTATGTTTTGTTTGTTGGATTTCTCACTCCAATCATCAATCTATTTTCTACCCTTCAAAGTTTGTGACCACGCCCGTGCCATATACTGTTAATTCTGATGATTTTACCATCTTTTGTGTGTATTTTATAAGTTAGTATGTATTTTATTTGTTAATAGCATAACCAACAGGCCTCGGCTCCAGCAAAACCAGAAGGTGGCCAGTCCTCAAGAAATGATCCGCTACCCCAGAGAGAGGTTCGTTCTAAAGATCGTGGCAGCCGTGGAAATGCCAGACGTTTCCCAGACAATCTACAACTATTTGTGGGAAATCTGCCTCTTGATGTCGAGGAAGAGGAATTGAAGAGTTTCTTCAGCTGTAAGTGAAAATATAACGCACTTAACTACAAAAGCACTTAACTACAAAAACACTAAAATGATTTCATTACAACATCTAGCTACATGTACCAATTTCATTAAAAAACATGAAATACATTTTGAAAATATGAAACATTCAAACAACAAAATGAAATCATTACAATTCTTATTGTATGCATAATCACAATCTAATTCTAAAATCAATGCTTATTATAAACATTTTAATTTGCATTAGTATAAGGAATTTATGTTTAATTTTGTGGCGAAATGTGAACGATTGTCTATATTTAAACAATACATTATTTTGCAACAGCTTATGGTGTGGTGCTGGAGACAAGAATAAGTAAGAACACAATGGGAAGGATACCTTACTTTGGATTTGTAGTCTTTGAGAACACACAGCCTGTACAAGATTTGTTGAAAATGGCCAAGCAGCAGGTACCTATTTTGATTTTAAATTTTTCTCAATAATGGTTTCTTTTATCTCCTTACTTTTGACTTTACTGCAAAAACAATTTTTCAACATTATGTTCTTCTGGAGCCTAAAATTCCTTTCTTTTTTTTGTTGCTTATTTGAGTTTTCACATAATGATAAATTATGGTAATTTAAGTATGTGAAATAATAATAAACAAATTATATATTTCTCTATCGTATCACCTACACATTTTATATATGGAACAAATAAAGATTTGATTTGATCATTCATTGCATAATTAGCTTTTCTTGTAGGTTGCAATTTGTTGAGTTTAATTTTGAATCTATTTGTTTTAGGAGCAAATCCTGTTCCGAGGAACTCATCGACTTAATGTTGAAGAAAAGAAGCCGAGAGGATCAGATTCACGCCCTCGTGGACGTGGTGGTAACGAACCTCGCTTTGGTGGACCTCCAAGAGGAGGCGCATCCGGTCGTGGTGGAGGCCGAGGAAGTGGCTCTGGAAAAAGTGGCCGCGGTTTCAATCCACAACGTTAGTCTAATATGAATAAGGTGCTTGGTAGCCTATGTCACAAAGCATGGAAAACTAAAAAAAAAATCAAATAAATTAAATGACATTAATCAAACTCTTTTAAAAAAAAACCCGCACTCACGTTTTTTTACAATGAAGAAAAGAGAAAACTAATAAAATCATCAGGGCAGTGTGTGCACTTGCATAGAGGGAGTTTCGCAGTCGTTGGTAACAGCTATTTTTCAGAAATTACTTGTTGATGTCACATAATGTTGTCGTTGGTTGCCAAGATGTGAATTCTTGCAACAAATCTGGTATTAGAGCAATTCCTGAGAATGTTGTTGTTTACTTTCTTTATTTGTTAGCCTTATTATTATTGACCTGTATTGGTTAATGTGTCGCTGTGGTTTGTGTCAATTTGCTACAAATATAAAATTAGAGATAAGTTAAGTTTATGGGTGGTAGAAATGCTATCAGTAATAAGTAGGTCTGCAACTATTGTACATAGTACAACTTTGTGTTTGCTTTACAGATCAAAAGGGAAAACACCTAATAAATCCCTATTTATAGTACTTGAGCCTAATATTCTATGTACCGGTAATACCAGTAATGATTTACAATTGCTTACCCTATTAACAAGCTCATTAACAAATGGTAATAATATGAAATAACAGTGATGGAGAATGCATTAAAAATGTAGTTTATATATTAATGCAAGTTTGAAACTGACTCTTAATATATGGAACTTTTTGTGAATAATATGGAGATATCTATGGCTAGTTATTATTAGCATATGATTAACGCTGGTTATTAACCATAGAAAACCATGTAAAAAAAATATGGCTATGACTATGTAATTTTTATACCCTTAATATGGCAATGTATCTTAATTCTAGTCCTTTGCCACTGCGAGGTCACGGGCTATATGTTATACCAGTAAATGAATTAAAACCGATACAATGGCCATATGATTTCGTTTAATAGAAAATTCTTATTCATGTTTTTCGTTATACCTTTACCACTGGTGAAATAATGTTTGGGAAAAATCAAATATTTATTTCTACTGAAATACTTTAGTTACTTTTTTTTTATTATGTCAATTATACCAGTTTGTAAAGATAAACAATCATCATGTCAAAGGTCAGGAAGTTGTCCCACAACCAATAAAATAAAAAATAGAACATTTTTTTGGACTAGTTGTCGACTGTTCAGTACATAGATTACGCTTTATATATTATTGGGGCAATAATTTGTATACTTCTGAATTAAATAATGTTTTTTTGTGTGTGTGTATTACTTAAATATCTACATGTTCCACTTAAAAGTTGGACCAACTGGGATAAAAATCAATTTCTTTTCAACTCTTAATTTCTCAAGTAAAAATTAATTTTAATTTCAACATAAGCGTTCGCGCAAAAGGTTTAGCAGTTGAATAAATAGAACAATTTTTGTTTATGATTTTTATAATAATATAGAAATACTGGCTACTTTTAACTGCCTTATTCACTGTGTTTTATTGTGAAATTCTGTAATCTAGCCAAGCTAGGCTGCTTTGAAATGCTATCACTGTTAATCCTATGTCATTCACACAATGAGGGAATAACGGTACGGTTGCGAGATATTTATTTTGTGAAATTGCTATCATATTTAGTATATCGTTAATTGTTTATTGATCACACATGTATTCTGTAACAGTAATAACATCGCTACAAACTCATCTAAAAATAGCAGAAAACACACTTATGTATGTAATATATTATGTTTCCCAAGATGTGGCTGTTGTAGGCGAGTGTTGCCATAAATACCCTTGTTGTAGCGGGTGACTGCCTCTGTATTATTTTGGTTTTTTTGTCACAATGTGGAAAGTAAAATGTTTTAATAGTAACTTCTAATTCTGTCCTCCATTTTGTTTTTTTCATTGTTATAATTTAGTTGATATTAGTGATGGACTCGCTAGTCGAATGTCGTCACAACTGAAACGATAATTTAAAGACATGAAATTAATATAAAATAAATGAATTTGGTATTTCTACTGAAAGATTCTCGGCTTTATGAATATTTATGAAGTTTTTCTACTTTTGTTTATTGTGCTTAGTATTTCCTTTTTTTTTTTACTGTTTTTTTCCAGCAGTAGTAGTACAAGACACTTTGGTCGCAATTGGAACGTATTCTATTCTAAGGATTTCAAATTTGACAATAACTGAATAAATTTTATGTACATCCTCAATATTTTGATTGTTCCTTCATTTAAATTGATGAGCCCCCTCTATTGGGTTGTTTTGATGGTTGTTAAAAAGTTAACACATGGTGGAATGGAAAACGTGATGGTGATGGAGGACGAAGATTTAGAATTCAGAATTAATACTGATTTTGCAGAAAAATATGACAATTGGAGGAGGAAAGAAGAGCTTCAGAAACGTAAGAATATTCTAACAACTCCATGTTTTGGGTTATCTGTAATACGTTTGATGAAATGAAAATTTAGGCTAGGCTCGTCGTAGTCCGGCTTCGTGCGTGGATGAAATATATTATACGCCAAGGAAAGAGGTTCCTGTGCGGCCGAATTTTAGATGGAATAAAGCATGTGTATAGGCCTGGGCCTAGAAGTGACATACATTTTAATCGATGTCGATAATATTTTATATAGCATAGGTTGAGAAATTTTAATTATTGCAATGCAAAAGACACACACTGAAAACTCTGTACATTTTTTCTTCTTTATTAACCCTAGCCTAGGCCTATAATATAATTAAACTTCAATTTCATTATAAAAAATTATTATATTATAGGCCTAGCTAGGCTAGCTTGTCTGCATTCAGTGAATGATTTATGCTTTTAATTTTGGTTTAATGTTTGACTTTGATATAGTAAAAGATCGTTACGGAGAGGATGCTGTTGATCAGTCTTCCAGCTCGTCAGAATCTGAGGATGAAGATGCGGAGGTAAATCATTGGTGAACTTTTTCTAGGCTCAAATCATGATATGACTATGAGGCCTCATAACAAGTTGATTTTGTAAAATGATTGAACAAGAAAAGAACTTTATAGATGAAGGGCTGGGAAAAGAATTGGTCCAGTTTGGTGTGTTCAGTCACTGGATTTGCTCTACCACCACAAATGACTGTCTAAAGATTTTAGTTCCGCTACTACAATTGTGGCCACAAAACATTTTTTAACGGGCCACAGGTGACACAAAAAAATAACAATAATGTTTTAACGTCAAAATTATGTTATTTATTGTTAGGAGTTGTAGAATGAGGTAAACCATTACAAGTAATATTTCTACCCAGTCTAGATGGATGAGAGACTAACATTAAATATAATTTATGATTTTTTTCTGTGGCAGACATGAGCAATATAACTTGGAAAATAAAGGAGTGTTGTATTGTATTATATCTTTCTAATGTTGTTTTTATTTTAAATCATAGGCATTAACTCCTCAATTAGAAAGAGATTTTCTGAAAACTCTGTCTTATGTAAAAAGCCATGATCCAAGAATTTACAAGAAAGATGAAATCTTTTATGATTACAAAGGTAAAGTAGGTGATGACATTAAAAATCTTTCCTGCTACTCTTTCTATACTTAATCAGTGGACTCACCAAGTCACCTGACGCTCGTTAACCAGGTCTATGATTTTAACTAACCTGTTTAGCTACTATTGGCCCAGACAGTTTTCAAATTTTTATATTAAATCTACGGTAGAGCCCCTATTAAAGGGATTTCTTGGGACCCAACAAACTGTCCCCTTAGAGCTCAGGTACAGGCATGAATTTTAAATATAATATCTGGTTAATTGTACATAAATCAAATATTTGTAACAGAAATCAAGACGAAAAAACATGAATTTCCCTTAATATGGTCAAATACAAAATATGCCAAAATTCTGCCATAAAAACCAGGAAGACTTTTTTCAGTAGTTAGGTAGTTTAACCTAATGTAATAACATGTCTGGTGACTCCCTAGAAGGTGAAAAAAGATGGTGGATATACGGTGGATAATTGTTGCTATAGCATGAGAATAAAAATCTGAAGTTGAATAAAAATACCAGAAATGTAAAATTCAAGTTATATTACCTATATTTAGTCATCTGATAACATTTTTTACCACACCGTTTATTTTTCATAGCTTTTTAAAATGCCTCTCTATTTACAAAATTTGTGTACAAAAGAATAGATATTTTACTGTATAATTTGAACTATCCCCCCACTGATAAGAATATGCTTATTTTCAACAAGCTCGTGTAACACAAATAAAATCCCAAAAATTATGAAACATAGGGGAAACTATAGATCGATAATTATTGGAATGTATGATCAATAGAAATTTTTTGCCCGCACCTGGCCTTTAAAAGGGGTGTCCCTTGTAATATAGTTACCCTCGTTCGTTTATAGGGGTGTCCCTTAGGAGAATTTCTGTATTTCCAATAATTTATTTTGAGGACAAATTATACAGATGATCGCCTGTGCTTCCGCCATCAAGCATCAAGGACACAGGCTTTTTTCATGGATAGCCCTCATATTACCATGTGTCTGGTACCAGCTTCCCAGATCATTGACAGATGCTGCTATCCTAGAAAGCACATCAGCCTTCATTAGAAAAGTTCACATTCTTTTTGATTTGCTTTAACTGTATTTTGTGTCTTTTATGTGTAAACTGACTTTGGGGTTGGGTCAACTGGCTCAGCTACAGTGATTAAGTTCACTTAGGTTAATCTCCCCAATTTCAATTTTTTTTTTCAATTTATATACTGAAATAGACCGAATAAATAATGAAATGATGATGATAATTTATGGTTTTCAAATATACACAGAAAGTGATGCTGTACAGCCGAGAAAAACCAAGACAAAGAAAGACAAGCCAATGTATCTCAAGGATTTGGAGCGCAAGTTGATTTTGGAAAAGAATGGTGAAATAAGTGATAGTGATGAGGATGGAGAAAATGAAGAAGAAAGACCATGGTCACCGAGTTATGTAGAGGAACAGCAGATGCTTAAAGATAGGTGAGGTCATTATCTAGCCATAGGTTTGACCATCATAGAAACCAAAGTTTCATGGTCAGGGCTAATATCTACTGGTTATACCGGTGTGGTTTATTAAAGCCACAAGATAAAGTAATAATAAATATAAATAATATGTTAAATTTTATTATTATGTTTAACCAATTTTTTTCTATTTTTATAAATTGTCACGATTGTTGTAATTCAGTTTTTTTAACTGCAAGAACAATTGAAATAAATAAACCTTGATTATTATTATAAAGACCAACTTTGTTGATCATTGGATCTGATTGCCGTAATGACTTGGCCAAGTACTAAATAATGGATGTTTTTTTATATGTAAAGTCCTGTCTACACTATCAAACTTTATGTTACAAAAAAATGTGATGTGCCCATATATGGACATGATGATGTCATCATTACCATATTTGGGCATATCACTACCATATTTAGGCACATCACACTTTTTTTTTTCAAACTAGTTTGATTGTGTAGACAGAGCTTAAGGGTTAGCATGATAAGAACTAGTTGAAATTTAAATTTAAATCGTTTCCGATTTTATTGTTTTATAGTTTTAAAAATGCACTAGAAGATAGTGGTAATGAAGAGGAGGAAACAATACTTCAAAAGAAGCCAAAATCTGATAAACAAAAGGTAAGTTACTAAATATTAAAATCAAACTTGGAAATTGAATATAAATAGTTACTTGGTTGTTGATTATAACTGTTACTGAACAAAATGTTTTACAGGAAGAAGAAGAAGCAGATTATGTAAGTTGGTTAAAGGACCAAGGAGAGAAAACTGATGCCCCTGTTCAAGAAATGGTATGATCTTAACTTCAATACATAGTGTGTTCATAATAAAATTACAGACATTTGCTATGCTAATTAGCTTATTGACTTGGTTATACACATATACAAATTTTGAGTTTCATTTTCACAATTTCAAATGCTTTTTCTTTTCAGAAAGCACTCAAGCAGTATTGGAATGATCCCCAATTGGATGATGGAGAGAAGTTCCTACGAGATTATATTCTTAATAAAGGCTATATAGATAAAGGTAGTGAAGAAAAGTAAGTATGCTAGAGTGTTGACAATGAGTGCTGCTCAAAAATATTCTTCAACTCTTTGGAGTGGAGTTGGCTTGGTGGTTATGATGCTCATCTACCAATACAAGGGTCATGGGTTCAAGTCCTCCAGGATTGTTTCCAATGACAATTTACAACTCCACTCCTAAAGACTTGTAATAAGGCTTTGTTTATGTAGAGCATCTTGTGTATATGTTTGTATTGTCAACAGGATTTCCACCTTTAAGAAGGATAGTGAATGAATTCGCTTATGGTAAGCAATTTGCCTAAATATAAGAAGAAGCTCTCAGAGGGTACTTATACTTGTTCTTTTTCTTAAAGATGTATTGTCCCCCTGAAAAAATAATTCTTACAATATTTGTTGTTGAATATGCCATTTTAATGTCACAAAATAATTATCTAATAATTGGATCCAAAAAAAAAATTATTTACCTGAAAAAACTGTAATTTAAAGCAAAAAATGGATTTTTGGTTGAATTTAACCATTTATTTTGTCATTTTATGAATGAAAACATTTTTTCTCTTTTTTCTATGGAAGAGATTTACTCTATTAAAACTATACAAAATAACCTATTCAAAGTCTTGTTCAATTAATCTTCATTTTTCATGTTTTTTGGTAGACAATACATCTTTAAAGAATAATTTCTGATAATAAATGTTATCACATTGAGAAGGAAGTGGGGTTCTAGACAGCCAGTTGTACTGTAAATAAATATATGAACGTGATCAAATATTATAGTATACAACGATGGTTTATTATGTCTATTTTTTAACTACTAGTGTACCAAACTTCCATGAACTGGCAGAAGACGAAGTGGAATTCTCAGAAGAAGAACGTTTACTTGACGAACAAGAAGATTTTGAAAGAAAGTACAATTTCAGATTTGAGGAACCAGATTCAGATTTCGTAAGTTTTAAATTTCTTTAATTTCCTGTGGATGATTAGTTGACAAAAATGACTCCTTGGAACTTACTCAACTATCTTATGTTAACTGAACTTATACTTGCTTATAATTGGGTCTGGTATATAACCATATTATTATAGCGTGGATGTAAATAGACAGGAATGAAGAGTGGGTAAAAACAATACTTTGAGCTATCAAGAGATTTCTTTGGTTGATGCTGTGTCTAAGACTTTGGTCGAAAGTCTTAGTATATTTCCTTTAGGCTCTGTCTACACTATCAAACTAGTTTGACAAAAAAAGTTTGATGTGCCCAAATATGTAGTGATATGCTTAAATATGGTACAGTAGTGATATGACATCATCGTGTCCATATATGGGCATGTCACATTTTTTTGTCACATAAAGTTTTATAGTGTAGACAGGGCTTTAGGCTGGGTGGTGCAGACTTTGAAGGTGGGTATCTGTGCTCATCAACTTGCATCCTTGCTATAGTAGAAGATGAATGTACTGTATAAATTAGTTTTTTGTACTAATAAGCTAAATGTCATTGACACAATACAGATTAAACGATACCCAAGAACGGTAGCTGATTCAGTAAGAAGAAAGGATAAAAAGAGAGCAGATAAAAGACAAGAAATCAAGACCAGAAAAGAAGAGGTATTTCTATTAATAAACAGTGTAGATTTGTCTTGCGTGTTTTTTCCTACTTAGCCTACTTAATTAATCCCTATAGTAAATTGCTATAGATACAAACATTATTTTATTATGTCACAACAGGAGTGAATGTGTATTGTCGAAAGTTGTCAAATCTGTGACTGCAACACGATCAGTTCCATGCCCCTTAACAGACACAACGCGCCGCGGAGAATATGTACATAGTACAGAACTGTTGGTGTTGGCCGCAGCCAGACATAAGATCAAAGGACTGTTACGATACAGTGTATATTTATTTATATATTTTATTATTAATGAATGGTGTTAATGCGGTATACTTTTAAATAAATAGGAAAAACAAAGAATGAAGGAAGACTTGAAACAGTTAAAGAACATGAAGAAGAAAGAGATCATGGAAAAACTAGATAAGCTAAGGCATGTGACAGGGTCAGTTCCTGTTCACTTTCAAAATGAGGATTTAGAAGGTGATTTTGATCCTGAAGAACATGACAAACTGATGAAGGTATTGTTTTAAAACTTCAGACGTTTGGGAAAATTGAAAGTACTTTACTGTCTTTTGTTTGGTGTCTGGGATCTCTCTTGTTTATTATACTTATATCTTGTTTCATGGTATTTAAATGTATTTTTTTTCTAGAAAATCTTTAATGAGGGATATGAAGAAAAATGTGACGATCAAACAAAGCCAGAATTTAATGATAAAGAATTAGAAATAGGTTGGTTTAAATTCTTGTCTACACTATCAAACTAGTTTGACAAAAAAAGTGTGATGTACCCAAATATGGTAGTGATATGACATCATCATGTCCATGTATGGCCACATCACATATTTTTGTCACAAAGAGGTTGATAGTGTAGACACAGCTTAAGAAGTGTTTATTGTTCTTTTTTACTGCAACACATTTTTAAACCTAAGAGCCTAAACCTTGGGCAGTTCTCAAGAGAAAGATTATTTAGAAATATCTATTTCTATTTACAGAAAATTGGGATGAATGGAATGGAGAAGAATATGAAAATGAAGATTATGTAGAAGAGGATGTACACTGCGAAGACAGTAATTTTAATGTTAGTAGCAATCTAAAGCTCTGTCTACACTATCAAAGTTTATGTAACAAAAAAATGTTATGTGCCAAATATATGGACATGATGATGTCATATCACTACCATATTTGGGCATATCACTACTATATTTGGGCACATCACACTTTTTTGTCAAAATAGTTTGATAGAGTAGACAAAGCTTTAATCTATCTGGATTTAATAATTGATCAAAAAGAGTGATTGATTTGACAACAAACATACTTATATGTTTATAAGTAGGCTTATATTGTTGTTACTGATGCTTTAGTGAATTTATCAGATTACACCTAAAATTTGTTGATACATTATATAAAATAGTTTTTAACTTGGGAAGTTTAAAACTTTTAAGCTCTGTCTACACTATCAAACTTTTGTATGTGAAAAAATGTGATGTGCCCATATATGAACATGATGATGTCATATCACTACCATATTTGGGCATATCACTACAATATTTAGACTTGTAAGACACAACACAAGGACATATATGTAATATGTTAAATAATATTTTCTGGTTTCTCTAAAGATGGATGCTGATTATATTCCCCCGCCATCACGGACAGACTTTGGTGAAGAGATGACTAGAATGACTGGTAAAAAGAAGAGAAGGCGTGCTTCAAAGTTTGCACAAGCTGTTGGTCACAAGAAACCAGTTTTTAATCCAGGTGAATAAACTATGCTTACAAACCAAAATTGGGATATTTTTTTTTATTCAGGAACTTTTTATATATTTATATATAATCACTGTGTCAATTATTTATAAATTATACTGTCAAATTATTGTATATATATATATATATTTAGGCAAATTGACATGGATAACCATAAGTGAATTCATTCACTATTGGCTGTTCACAATACAAACATGTACACAAAATGCTCTACATAAACAAAGTCTTATTACAAGTCTTTTGGGAGCAGAGTTTTCATTTGTCATGAGAAAAAATCCTGACACTGACAGGACTTGAACCAAGGACCCTTGGATTGGTAGCCAAGCATCATAACCACCAAGCCACAACTCCACTCCATATGTCATGTTAATTAATTGTACGCATTTGGGATGTCCTGTTTTGCTCGATTCCTTGACACAGTTCGGTGAATTCTAGGCCGGTGACGACCTTTGATACAATATGCATAGGCTAGGTAGCAGCAGGTTTTAGTTCATGAAAAATCGAAAAGCTCCCTCATAATGAAATCAACATGTTGAGTACTCTGTGTCAAATTTATCGTAATTATAACTTGTTAGTGAACTGTTTATAGTGATATTTTCGTTTTTAAAATTTTAGATGACGGGGCGTTTGATGATTATGTAGATGAGTATTACAGACTTGATTACGAAGACATGATAGCAGGCATACCGTGCCGGTTTAAGTATCGAAATGTCATTGCCAACGATTTTGGCTTGACAACAGACAATATCTTGAATGCACGTGAGAAAGAGTTGAACCAGTGGGCGTCGCTAAAGAAAACATGCCAGTACAGGTAGAGTACCTAACTTGCCAGAAAAAGCATCTCATTTGCATCATATGCAAAGTGACTATAAAGTGATGTGTACTTATTCCTATGCCTACAAGATCTTATTTTGACTGGTTTTCAACCTGTCATTTTTTATATAATTTTCACAAGGAAAAAAAGAAACATAATCTATCATCTAAAATGTTTAGATCTTTATATTATTTTTTTGTAGGTCAGAATCTGAAGAAACGAAAGACTTAAAAGCATATTCTGCCAAAGTTAAGTACTCAGACAAATTCAAGAAAGTATTCACCAGTTTATATTCTGATAAGTAAGTAGAAATGGATTTACTTTTCTAAAATGCATTCTGTAAACCTGACTTAAAAAAACTGTCTGATTTCCAGATGGTTCACTATATTTATTGATGGCTTTAGTGATCTATTTTATGCAGTAGTCAGATACTGGGGCATTACAGAAAATTACTAACAAGTTTCTCAATTCTTTTCAGTTGGATTTTTTTTGGTGGGGGCGAGAGGGGGAGGATTGATTTTAGGCGAATATTATTTTACACTTATTTAAATCATTTGTACTTGACATTATATATTTTTTCCAGATCTGACGACCTTGAGGAAGAAAACCATGAACAAAGAAAGAAGTCTGTTAAACAAAAGGAAGCATTTACTAAGCATCAACCTTCAGATGGCGATAAGATTGACGCACAAAAAATACCAAGAACAAATCAAAAACACTCAAAAACTAAGAAAATCCAAAAAGTTACAAATGTTGAAAAAAACAAAGATACAAGTAAAGTTAATGAAAAAGAATCTAAACTTTGTAGAAAAGAATTAGCAAAAAAACAAATTAGGAAACAAAACATTTCCAAAAAGAGTAAAAGGAATGATGAAATATCAAATGTACAAAGAAAGAACAAATCTTACAATTCTATGGCAAATCAAACTGGAAAGAACTTTAGGAATAAACTTTACAAAAGCAACGAGAGAGCAATATCACGGAGTAGTCGACGTCCAGAATTATCAGGTAGAAGAAAAATCGGGAATACTGGTATAGACGTGTCCGATGCAAGACTTAAGGCGTATGGAATCAATCCAAGAAAGTACACATACCGAATGAAGTTCTTGGCTAAGTTGAAATCACGAAAAGAAAGGTTGCAAAAGAAACACAACAAATGATTCGCAAGATTAGCGAGCAAACTAAACCGGCCTAATTTTATTATACATGAAAATATTTGTACCAACATTTATTGATTCCTTATAGAGAACCATATTAGACTAATGTCATTTTTGCATACCAATCTGGTACATGAAATTAAAATCTGAGAATGATAACTTCTGTATAGTATTATTAAACATAAGGTTTAATATTTTATATTAATAAAATGATTAAATGTATTATTTTAAATGTGTCTACATCCTTTCAGGTGCACAGAGTAATTTAAAAATTAAATTTAATATTTAATCATAAAGGTGTATACAGTATTATTATTTATTTTTACAACAAAGTGATCAAGAATCTTAATGAATCAGAAACAGTGCTGATCAGAAACGGTCTCCTATTGTAATTATTTAATGGTAAATGATTTACTTAACGATACTTTGTGTATCTACGGTACTAAGAATGTAGTTAAGTACCTGCGTGTGAATCTATTTTGGTCACCTGATCTTGGTTGCTCTGGGAGATGATCTCAATCCGGGTTCTAAACATGGCTACCAAATACCTGTGTGCGAATCGTCGTCGGGGCAGTGAAGAATAACATTACAAGAGAAACGCCTGTTCTAAGTTCATTTTTATTGTAAAACTTGAACATTTGTGAACAACTAAATTAATATCTTATCTACCATTGAACAAGCTTTATCATGGTCTTAAAACAATTTGTTACGATTTTAACGCCATGGAAGGAACGCTAGTTAGGCCAGTCAGCTAGTCATTCACTAGCCGACCGTGCGCAGAGAGTAAGCCGGCTGCTCCCTGGATTGCTAATTTGCTTGGATAACCTGCGGTTTGTTTTGGTTAACGATGGTAGGGAGTGACATACAATGTGTCTCCTCCCATCTTATGATCAGTGCCTGATAGGCTTTACATTTTAAGTAGGCCTACACCGAACTTATATTAATTAAACAGTATGGATTATATAGACTATTCCGAGTATGCTGACTTGATGGAGTTATTTGTTGAAACTTTGACCGGAACTGTGTTTGAGTTGAGAGTTTCACCCTTCGAGACTGTTATTTCAGTGAAAGCCAAAATACAACGTCTTGAAGGTTTGTTTATTATATTTATTAAAATGTGTATTTCTGTTTTTATAGAGACTTGATTGCAATGCCATGTAACTAGGTCTACTGGCAATATAAAATCATTTTGTGTAGGGCCTAATAATATATAAGAAAGGCTGGTCTACATATTTATTAATACATTTTTTATCATACGTTTTTAAAGCGTCAACTGTAAAATTATAAATACCTGGTAGGTTTTTTTCATGGCTTCCCTAAAGTACCCATACAGTTACTATTATATACCATGTTTTTACGTCTATCTATTCACATTAACTTTGCAAATATGAATAAACTGAATTTGATTGTGTTTATTAATTATTGATGATTTCCATTGACTTTTTGATGTTTTTTATTTTTTACTGAAATAATAATATTTTTTTTTATGAACCGGTTATTGTGCAGTTGGTATTCATTGACGATTGTTGGTATTTTATTTTAGTGAATAACACTTTTTTCAATAAAATTGAGTTAAAATTATTTATGAATTTTGTTCTAGCCAACTTTTTCCTGCTTTTGAACAAGACGCTTAGAATGTTTGAACTTTTAAGATAAAAAAATTGTTTTAGTGTTTGCACAAGAACTGCTGAGATTTTCTTTATTTCTTATTTCATTTACTACATGTGTAGGTATACCTCTTAATCAGCAACACCTTATATGGAAATCAGTGGAACTTGAAGATGATTATTGTCTACATGATTATGGGTAAGCTTATTTTTAATCAGATGTGTGTGAATTTTGGTGACATAATTATTGTCAAACTTCCAATTTTTATCTAGCAAATCTGATTTTCTTATTTTTTGTTGTAAAAGGAGGGCAAATAATAATACTAAATACTTAATATACAAAAGCTTAAGCTATTGTATGAAGTACAGTACTACAGTAGGCCTACTGTTATAATATACTGTATAGAAATTCTCCTGAATACATTTTTATCTTTTGATTCTTTGAATGGATTTTATTTTGTGGTACGTTTCTATTCTTTGTCAATGAATATAGTTTGTATATGGCATGCATTAATGTGTATTTGTATACAAGAAGTACTTGGACTATGCCCTGTTAAAACAACCTCCCGGAGCTTTTCCATAACAGTGCACCCCACAAAGAGACCTCCTTACACTGGTCAAATGTCACAGATATGCCTGTTTACATGCCCAGGGGCAGCCTACTAATAGTGCAGTATATTAGTTTTTAAACTGTACAACAAACAACCAATTGTTTTTGTAGTTCTAGCATTGATTTAGTCCGGTTATTAATCTTAATTACTGAAAAGTACTTACTTAATTAGTTATCATATCTAGATAGCTTTGTTCCATATACTGTACTGTATACTACTATGGTAAAGATTACTTTTATTCCAAAACTATAATAAGAGCAGCCATTAAATGCAACTAATAAACCCATGTAGATACTATATGGATAAAATATGTTTAATATTTACTTATACATTACTGGTTACTTTGTGGTTTAGAAGTATTTTTACAGTGTAATAAAATCATAACACAATTATACTAACAGTCGATCAAGAAATGCTGTGCTGTGAATAGAAACATTTTCTGAAAAGCTCAGTTTGTTAGCCTTGACGTCAACAAACCTTAGCATTTAACAACACAATTAACGTCTTGTTCCTCACTAACACACTTTAACCCCTTGCTGGTGTTTGTATGTTGATAAACATACTTTCACTCTGTAGGTGGTATACAGTAACTTGCAATATTGATTGAATATAACTACTGTACTGTACTGCATATTTTTGCCATTCTATAAGACGAACAAAAATTTTATCAGAGAACCTACTAACTGTTCAAGACCAGCCACGATTTAAATATTATTGTTAATATTATTATTATAATTTATCAACTGTTTTGTTTTGGTTTTTTTTACTACAGTATTAGTAAACTGGTAAATAAAACTTTCAAACTGTTCCTTTTATATAGTATACTATAGCCATTACTATTAGTAATTTGTAACAATTAGTGATTGTTGTAATGTATTTTACAGGATAAGTGGAGGATGTACTTTAAAACTGGTTCTAGCAATGAGAGGCGGCCCCATCAATACAAGGAGAAGTAAGTTTGATGACATTATTTGGCCAACATTTTTAAGAGTTGGAAATACTGTATTGGTTTTTGTGGTCATGTTTAATGAAGGAGTTCGGTACTGAAATCGAGAGACTTGTCTGTAATGTAATTTAGTGCTTACCTTATCTATTCCCAGGGTGGATTACAATTACAGTAGTACAGTAGTTATAATTAATTACACTGTTTTGTTTATCAAATAAATTGACCCATAAAACACTGTGTTAATGTTACCACTAATGTTACAAAATACTTCTCTTTAAGTACCAATGGAAGATCCGGCCGTACGAGAAATGGCCGAGTACATGGAAGCCAACAAGGAAGAAATATGGGAACGAGTTCCTGGTAATAGACAAGTTACACTTTTAGTCTTCCGTGAGGGTGATCAACTCAATTTTTTCCGAGTCGTTGATCGTGGAGATGGCACATTGACTCCATTATCTGAGTCTTTAAGGTAACATTTTTCTTGATTCAATATAATTCAATTTTAAAAGTTTGCCATAGAAGGTAGTTCCATTTCTGTTTAATTATTAACTCTAATGAGATTGAGATGATTTTTATTTTATTGATTTTTTTATACTGAGGGACATCTTCAGTCAAATTCTTCTCCCAGAGGGCCCAGTATCCAGACAAACAAAGTTAAAAAAAACAAAGACAAAACACAAGGAAATGAAAACAACCCACCACACCTTAGAACTATTGGCAGCATTCATTACTCTTTTTGATAGTTATTTATAGTTAAAATCGGTAATATTATAATTTGCAAAGACATAGGTGAGGACCTCACATCAGGCTTAAGACCATACCTAATTCGTCCCCAGATTTCTCAGTATAAAACACTGTATACTCTAATCTAGACCAATATGGGATAGTCTTCCACATGATATTTCAAATATTGACACATGATGTTTTGTTTTTATTTTAAAAGCGGAGCATCAATGTACAACATGGTTGATGACGAGGAACAGGAGCCAGTGATTTCACAAGAAGCACTGAAGGAGAATGATGTGACAATGAATAAAATGAAACTGTTAAGAGCTAAGATGGAAAACATGAGTATTTCTAGAAAAGTAAGATCATTTTTGTTTTTATTCATCATAATTATAGGATTCTAAAAAAAAAAACCATTGTCCTGGTGTAAAGTTGGTGTTAGAACCATTTATCTGTCATGATCCATCTATTAATAGGCTTTTTCGACTAGATCTAGCCCCTCCTCTATCCAAGCAATTTGAAATAAAATCTTGATGACCTTGTGAACAAAGTGTTCTTTTATTCTATATTCATCCATTCATACATTTCACTTTTGATATCAAAGCATTCGACCATCCATTGCGGTGGAGCTGTAAAGCATAGATTTGTTGTTGATCTGTGGCAGGATCCTTTTATTTAATTTAAGCTTGGTTGGAAGCCTAAATCTCTGTCTACACTATCACTACTTTGACAAGAAAAGTGTGACATGCCCAAATATGGTAGTGATATACCCAAATATGGTAGTGATGACACTAATATCATCATCTCCATATATAGCAAATCGCATTTTTTTGTCACATAACGTTTGATAGTGTAGACAGAGCTTTGAAATAAACTGCACAAAATAAAAAGTGATAGCAATATTGTACATCCATTTACCTTAGTAATCATTCATTCTTTGATTTTTTATCCACATTTCAGAAACCTAAGGCACAACCAAGACCACCATCAGCAGGTCGGCCCAAAAGCAGTTTTCGTTGTCGGCATTCAGCCAGTAAAAAGAAGAAACCACATCCTGGTGTAAAACCTGCACCTATGTTTCCTCCGTTAATTTTATCACAACCCATAAACGAACAGGTCGTTACTAGCAGCCATACTCATGGTAGTTCGGACTCTATTGATGGCGCTAGTCATTCTCGAGCAGAGAAACAAACTAAACTAAATAGTCCTGGAACCTCTGCAAAAACATTAGACAATTTAAAGGACGTTTGTCTTAAAAGGTCTTACACGAATCTTGGCACCTTGCCATCAAGTTCAAAACATGTTTTAGAGGACATTCGTCCAAACACTTCAATGACGTCAAACGTAATAACTGCATCAAATGTGGATCATAAAAGCATGAGTGCAAAACGTGATTTTAGTACGTTAAAATCTTCTGATGCACGGATGGTAACAAATCTAGTGAACCAAGCAAGCAAGGAGGGTAAGATAAATAATATATTGTGCACAAAAACAAGAGACACTCATACAAGTAAAGGTACTGGTCATGGACGAGTGACTTCAGGTACTATTGCGTTATCTCGGACCATGAATAGTGCAGGAATCGGAAATACACGGAGGACTGAAAGAATTGCCACACCCGAAGCACGCAAATCATTGATTGTAAGTATTATTATTATCTTAATGTTCTCGGAGAAAATCGACATTTTAAATCAACTTGGTTGTTAGTGACATGTTATGTTTACAGAAATTCTGGATGGAGATATTTCAATAAAAATGTTGAAGGAATTATTTGTTTTTTTCACTTTCTTTTTCTTCAGTCTGCCCACAGTATACGGCATCGATTAAACAGTCGTGATGGTCGAATAGGTACTGGTAAGTTTTTTAAAAACACAGTCAATTAGAAAACAATAATTTAAAAAATTGTAATTTATATCATTAAAAAGATTAAAGGAATTGTCAAAGTGTCATTTAAATTAATTGTAGGCAAAGTAACAGAAGTTTATGGAAATTTTAAAAAAATGTCATGAACCGTCAGAAATCATAAATCCAAAAATAAAAAAGATTCCCACACATAATTGATTGAATTACAAACTTAATGTCATTAAGACAGATCTTATGAAACAGTATGCAAGAGATAAAATGAAATTGTTCTATTTTGATTATGCTTAGTTTCTCCAATTCATCGATTACCACCGGTATCTAAGCCAGCCCTGACATCCAACAAGAAAAAGTCAAGTAAAAGGTGCTTTCTATGTAACAAAAAAACAGGTCTTGCTTCTAGTTATAAATGCAGGTAAGAACAAGCTTATTGTCTACATATATCTATCTGTATATATTATATTCATTGTATTTTATCTGTAATTGTTTAAATAATCAATCTGTCTCCAGTGACTAAGGTGGACATCCATTTTAAGTATCATTAAGTTAAGTTAGTACCTCAAGTTGCTTATAATTTGCTTGCTTGTTATTTATTTTGATTTAGAAAGCATGTTTCTCAACCAGTAATTGGCAATGACATTTGAATAAGAAAATGTAGGCTCTACCCACTTTTTCCTTTTCTTTAATCTCCTTTTTTCTTCTTTTATCAATTCTAGATGTGGCCGAAACTTCTGTGCCACGCATCGATATGCTGAGGTTCATAGTTGTGGCTACGATTACAAAAGTGAAGGACGTAAACTATTAGAACAAAGCAATCCTATGGTTAGCGCCCCCAAGTTACCCAAGATATAACAACCAAGCGAGGGCAGTATAAAATGTTTGAAGCTGTTCAGACTTATTCATCATTCTGCAAAATTAAAGAATTTAATTATTATTAATATTTTTTAAGAATTACTGGTTTAGCATTCAACTAATGCAAATTGATATTTAAAAACCTGCTTGTTAATATTGCTGCAAATGCTAATGTTGTCTAATTGTGTAAAATTAAATCTTATACAAATACTGATTTTTTATCATTATGTACTTTTTACAAACTTTTTTCTTTAAATTTTAAATACTCTTCAAAGATCACATTATATATCAAATAATTTATTTATATGAATAATTTAATTTTTACCTATTTAATTGATTATATAATTCACTTTCTGATATCTTGTTTCAAATCATTGTTTTCATTTTTAGAAAATAATTATATATTGATACTAGTGATAAGATCATTATGTTTAGAAGATAAATTATCAACAGTACAATATATTAGTACAATATATTCTTTTTTTTTGCTCTGCCCTTAAAATTATGCATGCATTCTTACAAATATATCATGAAATGATATTTTTTAATTGATAATTCCATTTTAATCAAAATATTTATTGTATTTCTTATATAATAATTACTTTTTAAAAATTAATTTTTATTGAGGTTACTATTTACAATTGAATTGTATTTTAACTTTTTTAATGTACTTTTAAATTCAGGTATATATTGGGGATAAGTAAAAACCTTTTTCTGACAAGCCTCAACCACTTCTTAAGTAAATCGAAGGCCACTAATATAGTTAATTGCACTCTGTTCATATTAAGAATGTGAATGCTATTCTTTAACACTATAATTGTTTGTCATGCTTTTCTCTGGCCACTGGACTGAATCCATGCTTGGCCTTAATAACTATAATAATCATGGAGAAATTGGGTGATATAATCATGTGTGTGTAATATTACATCATCTTTGTACTTTCTAATTATGTATCCAATAAGAAAACATGTGGTGCTTATTTGTTAAATCTTCCAATGTTTACATTGTTCTGCCATTGTACTAAAGCGTAAATCTCTATCTACACTATCAAACTTTATGTGACAAAAAAAGTGTGATGTACCAAAATATTGTAGTGATATGAAATCATCATGTCCATATATGGGCACATTACATTTTTTTGTCACAAAGTTTGATAGTGTAGACAGAGCGTAAGATGGTTTCCCGGTTTACATTCTGGTTCTGTAAACAAATTCCATAAAGATACATATTCATTGATTTGTGAAAAGGAATAAGAAACAATTGTCATAATTAATATAATTATATATATATATATTCTCACAGATTTCCTCATCCTTTATCGTTTCAAATTTAAGTAATTGATATTCAGTAGTAAATACCCGGGCAGTTTAGAGTTTCTTCTATGCCTGTGAATTTATATATAATAAGGCAGCACTTGCCAGCTCTTATACATGACGTTATCCAAATTCCTTCACTTGCACTGATGAAGGGCTAGTGTTGTCTGGTAACTTTTCTGGCTGTTTTACTTATCGTTTTGATTTAGCTTTTCGCTTTTTTTTTGTATCTCCATTGAGATCGAGCCACTGATAGCCACAGCATTGTCATTTTTTTCAGTAATTTGCCTTTGGAGATATATATATATATATAAATATATAATGTCATAGCTATTTAATCTTTGGCCATACGTCGCCTGCCACAGAATTGGAGGGCAACATAATTTTTACCTGTCATAGCAATTGTACAATATAAATATACTTTATTCTGTCCAATATACATGAAATGCATATATATGGAAAATTGATTGGTTCCAGTGTTATTAAATAATAAAATATACAATAAGTTACATATACAAAATTGACCATTCATTCATACTTTAGACCATATTGTGTCGTTAGGTCCTATAATTACAATTTAAGAAAGACTAATTTAGGACCCATGTATTATAATAAATAGAGCCTACAACAGTATCAATTCAATGAAAAATCTTTTACGCAACACCGTCATGCAGTGTATAGTCAAAATTATTTTACGAGATAAACTCGAGCGCACTTTTGCTGGTACAACTACTATATGTGATGCAATGGTTAATAATGTTTGATCACTGGTGGTCTTGCTAAACATGACTCATTCATACTAAGTTGAGTCCTTATTGATTGATACTGATCAAACATAGACATTTAATTTACTGGACACCTGTATCTTTGGCGTAACTATAGCCTATATCTTGTTTTTCATTTACACAAAATGATAATTTTAGAATTAAAAACAAAATATTATTATTGATTTTATTAAGGCTCAATGTCTATTTTATTTAGTTAATCTATTAGTTTCAAATGTGCAATATGTATGCTTTATTATTTAGGGGGTTAGGGGTACAATTGTGTTGTGAACTTTGACTTTAGTAAAGATGACGTAAGTCACTTTTTATAAAATATCGTCAATAATACAAAGTCAAACTCGATGCGTGCATACAACAAAAGGTATGCTGTCATCGGCGTTCAAATAACCCGTCTCTTTTCTTTTTCTTTTTATTTTTATCTTTATAATATTCTTTAATACAGATTGGTTAAAGTAGAACCCCTTCGGGTCACTTTTATGATATGAATTGGGGCAATTATGGTCAAAACTAATATTCCAGGGGACATCCTTATCAAGAAGAGAACATTTGAAGATAATTCTTTGGTTTTCTCTTGTGTTTTGAATATTATAATAAGTACTTTCACTATTTAGAAGCTTTATGCTTGTAATGACTTTCTCAATCTGTACAGTTTGCATTGTCTCTAGGCCTAGTGTACGTTGTATCGTATTAAAAGCATTCCTCTATCACTTGCTGCGCGCGGCCCGACGCAAACTAGGCCTTTTAAGTGAACTTCTCATCCTTGTAGACTCTATTAAACATGTTTCTCGCTTATTTGCTGCTATATTTTGGTTAAAATAAGAATTCTAAATTCTGGATTTTTAATATAGTTTACAATAATAGTCAGCTTGCCGAAACAAATATGAATATCAGGCTAATAAAATGTTAGTGTTTATTGATTTTTGGCAGATGCATTTTTTTATAAGCGTGCCGATTTAGTTTAACATAAATTTGAATAATAAGAACACACATTATTAAGTCTTATGCATTGTTTTGTTTTTGTACTGTGAATCGTATTCCATTTATACACGCAAGCTGGCACAATTACGATCACGTATCGTTGGCGTAATACCATCCCGGTGGTACGGGCGTTATGAACCTCGGCACCCGCATAGGTCTTGTTCTTGAACTGCAGGAGACGGCCTACCCTCTAGTCCGCCGTTCCGCAACCTATGGGTCGCGACCCAATTTTTGGGTCGCAAAAAAAAATTGATGGTCGTGAAATTGTTTCCGATACTGACACTTTTTATCAATTATACACTGATCTATATGTGAAATGTTCTCAGTTCTGTAGAATCTACAACACTGATTACATTTTTCATCTACAGTTTTTCCCTATGTTGACGTGCGGTGAGTCCGTAGCGTACAAACAATTCGGGAATCGACGACGGGGCAATGGACGCTTTTGACGCATAGTTCGTTGTTAATATACAAGTGGGGAATCCCCTTTTAGGACGTGGATTTAATAACCTTATACCAACTGGTTCTACGACGCTATTTTTCTGTAGTTTGCAAAGTGTGTAACTTGACTGAAAAACTGCGAACTTTGATATACCGGCGGTGCAGGGAAACTTTACAATGAATATTAGAATAATAGAAAGAACAATATAAACAGGTCCATCCCAAATTACACTCCTGGCGATGTTATTCAGGCTCTAGCCAGGGGAAATCTTTATGATTCGGGAGAACCCCTTTAAAGATGTATTGTCCCCCAAAAACATAAAAAAATGAAGATTAATTAAATCAGACTTTGAATACATTATTTTGTAATAACAAAGTTAAACACTTCCGTAGAAAAGAAAACGAAAAAAAAACATTGTTTTCACTACTTATAAAACAGAAAGCCACTCCGAGAGTGCAACCTCCGTCTACTGTAAAATTCTCCTACATAAGATTTTTCCGGGTAAAAAAAAATATATATATATATATATAAACACAAGAGGCAAAGAACATTAATTCTAAACCGCCCGGTGATATACTGAAATTTAATTAATTAATTTGAAACGATAAAGATGAGGAAATCTGTGAGAATGAGAAAAAGTCGCCCCAACCGAGACTCGAACTCGGACCGCCTGCTTGATATGCAGATGTCCTAACCATTAGACCACTGGGGCTTTCATGGTATTGTTCGAACTCGATTGGATAACGACTCTTTAACATTCTCGGCGTGGTACGGCGGAACAGCACTAGTCCTCAGTTGTACGCACGCATATATATATATATATATATATATATATATATATATATATATATATATTAATAGAACTCAACGGCTTTTGCTACGATGGATATATATGTGCTATTTCTCAAATGGCCTTTGCTACTTTGCATTTGACCTGTGACGTATATGTTTTCCTATTCAATTACATTGCTCATCGATAGGAGCAAACGGCCAAAAACGTCTTGAGAATTTAAATTTTCAAATTACGATAACTTTTCTAAAAATGATCGAAATTTGATCGGATAACCACATTTATAAAGACATTTTAATAGAGTTTACCCTATCATCAGCTTATATTTTCTTATCACGCACTTTTTGAAATATTGGTTTCTGAATCATGCCTACTTATCGGGTAGTAGTTTTGATAGGCCTGATTTGACAACAACCAACCTTAACCGTCTTGAACTTCTAATTTTTTTTTTACTTATCCGATTTGAAATTTCTTTTTTGTATACGATAGAAGATCATATAAAGAACGTGTATACGAAATTTCATCGATTTATCTTAATTTTAAGTTACTTAAAAAAAATAATTCTATATTGAATTTTTTCGCGAAAAATTGGGATGTCATTTTGCTACGTACCAAAACTCAAATAGTCATTGCGTTTAACGTATTTACTCAATAAATATAATTTTTGTACAATGTGTTCATATATATTGTTGGATTATGTGTGCCAAATTTGGATTTATAAAACTAAAAAAATTCGGAGATATTTAAAAAATATTGCTCATTTTGGCCGTTTGCTACGTATTTTCTTAATTTTTAAAATGTATTTACAACGTGGTTACTTTACGAACACAAACTATTTTTAGGTATGTTAGTCTATGTTTAACATACTATCGATCTGCTATTTTGATTTTTTGAATTTAAGCGTGCTTATATTTTTAATAAAAACCGACTTTTTTAGATTTTGTGGTCGCTAGAACTCAAATATAATTGTCTCGTTCACTCAAAGTTTATTATAAATGTAAAATGACTTATTAAAATATCTTAACTATTATTAAATAGCAATTTACATAATGAACAGCTTTATTTTCATTATTAGTCATCATTTAGTTAGCAAATGATAATTTTAAAAGTAAATATTACAATTTTTCGGAATTTTGTTTTCATTCTAAAATTGTAAAACGTTTCAAATTTAAGGACTTGTGGCAGGTCTTGTATTAAATTACGATTTATTTTGTTTAACATACTAGAAACAAAAATTCCTTTAATATGTGTAATTATTAAAACATTCTGCATCTACTAGACGTTGATTTTATTGATTTATATAGTTTTAAAACTGTTAAATTGGCGATTAAATGTCACGAAATTTTAAAATCCTAAGCATTTTCACTGGAACCCAGCATCCTAGGCCTAACAGCATCAACAGCCTACAGTAAACTATAGAATAAACCAGGTATACCGTAAGTTGTTATTTATTTTTGTTGTAATATAGATTTTTTAAATAGTTATAGTTTAATGTTATATATTTAATGTTATTATCTGACTCTCTGGCGGTAATCTATGAGAGGTAAATAGGGGCCTAGGCCTTAGGTCTATGATGCACACAAAGTGCCAAACCTTGTGTACGGCCCGGGGGTCTCACACGCCCTGCCCAGGCGGCCTAATTAGGCTTACCGCTTAGGCCTCGTTCTACATTAGGCCTAGGCCCTAGTGTCTGTTTACAGGTTTGTAAGTGCATAAACAGAGTAGGCCTAGACCTAACTTTTCTGGAATCTAGGCATAGGATAGGCACTGACTAGGCCTTTGTCTAGAAATAAGCACTTATTATTTACAACTTTTTAGCCTGGCTTGGGGCCTACTGTAGGAGGCCTAGGCCTACTCCTCTAGCCTAGTCTAGCTAGGAGGCATAGCCTATCTTAGGCTAGGCTAGGCCTAGGTAGTACTCAGTGCTAGAAGCCTGCCTAGGCCTAGATGTAGCCTACATCCTAAAACTAGACTAGGCCTAGGCTAGAACCTCTAGTAACGGCTTTGACAGGTATCTAGGCCCTACCTACATTATGTATGTTAGGGCCTATCTGACTTCTAGCATAGGCCTAGCCTAGACATTTACAGAAGGTGTACTGTAGTAGGTTTCCCTTCTACATCATTAACAGCTAGCTTAGAACAAGCCCCGCATTAAATCAAGCATCCATCCTAAGTATTTTTAACATAATTTTGTAATACTATTATTCACGAATTAAACATACTATTATGACTTACAAAGCAAATTAATTTTTAGTTTTAGTGTCCGGTTTGGAGTATTCAATCAACTACTCAATTTCTGATGACTCAATAATCAATTTAACTTCAGGTATTTTAAGTCTCAAGCTTATTCAACTTATGTTTAATGTGACTAACAACATATAAAAATACAATTACTTTTAGGTCATAAAAATAACAATTACTCCTTAAAAGTATAAATAAACATTAATTCAATCCAAATAATGGTAGCAAAAGAGATGTTTTAAAATAGTAACTATTAAATACTGTTGTGTTGACTGTATTCAGTTTTTTTTTTCAGTGAAACACATTATGGTACAAATGGAGAAAAATATATCTAGAAGAGAGGAAAATAACAAGATGAAGGAGCAGGAAAAATATGGTATACTTGTCATTAGTTCATGTTAAAACAAAATGACTATTGAACTATTTTAAGCCCAATTAAATACAACAAAGCACCCAAGTCAATGACATGAAATGTAATTTAACAGGTGTCTTAAATTAATTCTAAAGCCAATACAAAGCAAATACATTTACAATTAAAATGAAGTGAGAAAAGTGTAATGTAACAGTCAGAATTGTTAAAAATGTAATATAAATAAAATACAAAATTAAAACTTTTATTTTAGACAACTTCTAATGTTTATTAAAATGTGCTTTTTCATTTTTTCAGTTACTGCTGTGGTTTCAAACATCCTCCACTTCACATACAAGTTAATGGCTTATTAATAATTAAGGTAATCAGTAAACTCATTATAAATGTTTTGCTTTAATTTACTAACAATGTTTCATTTATCTACTAACCATACATAAACACACTCACACACCAACATACACAAAACACCTTTTAGAATAGCTTGTATTTAATGTAGGACAAAATTAAACATAACAATGTAGTTGTAGACCAAAGTTAAACACAGCAATGCAGTTCAATTAGTTGTTGTAGGACAAAATTAAACACAACAAAAGTTTGATCTAGGCTTATTAGTTGTAGGACAAAATTCAACACCAATAAAGCTTAGTTAGTTGCTTAAAATTAAACGGAGGAATACAGTTCAGTTTAGTTTATATTATTTACTGTATATAAAATTTAAACGGAGCAATGTAGTTTAGTAGTTGGTTGTAGAACAAATTTACACAGAAGAATGCAGTTCAGTTGAGTTTAGTTATTTACTGTATAGGGAAAAAAAATAACAGAGGAATGAAGTTTAGTTTTAGTTGGTTGTTGGACAAAAATGAACAGTTTGGTTAATTGTTGTATGACAAATGCAGACACAGCAATACAGTTCAGTTTAGTTATTTACTGTAGGAAAAAATAAACACATAAATATTGCAGTTTGTAGGACAAAATTGGTTTAGAAATCATTTATTGACACAACATTAAACTAGTTAGACATGTGTAGCGGTACATTTATTATAGAACACAATTAAGAGTACATATTTAGACAATCTGAAAGTATAATTGGTTGAGAAATCATCTATTAAACAAACCAATAATACAGGACATTCAAGTAGTTAGACATGTGTAGTGGTACAGTTATTATAGAACACAATTAAGAGTACATATTTTAGACAATCTGAAAGTGTAATTGGTTGAGAAATCATCTATAAAACAACCCAACAATACAGGACATTCAAGTAGTTAGACATGTGTAGTGGTACAGTTATTATAGAACACAATTAAGAGTACATATTTTAGACAATCTGAAAGTGTAATTGGTTGAGAAATCATCTATAAAACAACCCAACAATACAGGACATTCAAGTAGTTAGACATGTGTAGGGGTACAGTTATTATAGGACACAATTAGGAGTTTGTTGTAGGACACAATTAAACACAGCAGTTTAGTTAAGTTAGAACAAGCCTCGCATTAAATCAGTAATCAAACACCCATCGTAAATATTTTAAACATAATTTTGTAATACTATTTTCACGAATTAAAAATACTATATATGACTTATAATGTAAATTAATTTTTAGTTTTAGTGTCCGGTTTGGAGTATTCAATCAACTAGCCTATTCAATTTCTGATGACTCAATAATCAACTTAACTTCAGGTATTTTAAGTCCCACGCTTAATCAACGTTTTAATGTTACTAACAACATATGAAAATACAATTATTTTTAGGTCATAAAAATAACAATTACTCCTTAAAATTATAAATAAAGTAATAAATAATAATAATTCAATCCAAATAATGGTAGTAGGCCTAGTGGTAACAAAAGAGATTTCTTAAAATAGTAACTATTGAATGCTGTTGGTGTTGACTGTATTCAGTTTTTTTTCAGTGAAAAACATGATGGTACAAATGGAAAAAAGATCTAGAAGAGAGGAAAATTACAAGATGAAGGAGCAGAAAATATATGGTTGAATATATGACTAAAATCATACCTTACATTAAAACAATCAATTAAATTAATATTTTATATTACAATAAAGCATGAAATCAATGGTAGGACATGTAATGAGGCCAGTCAAACTAATAACATATAGCATTGAAATAGAGTAAATGTAAAATAAAGAGGTAATTTAGGTGGAAAAATGCTAATAAAAAAAACAAAAACTGCTAGTACTACAAGTAAAAATGTTTATTCACATATTTTTTTTATTAATTATATTTTCAGCCTCTGCAATGATTAGTACCAAGTATTGTTAATCAGTCACCACTTCTCATGCTTTCAACAAGTCTTACTTCACAATTTGATGTCTTTTAAAGGTAATTGGTCATCGCTTTATGTTTTAAACCATCAGATAATAGTAATAATTGTAGCAGTACAATTAGAAATTAAATTTACATTACATTTATCAAACAAAATGTCTAATGTGATTAGTTGACAACACAATTACAAAAGACAGTAAAAAAGTAGTTAATTTGAAATGCCCAAATTCAATTTAGCTTTCCCTTCTCCATCAGCTGTTCTTGTTTGGGTACATTGTTAAAAATCACAATATATGGTACACAGAAATACAGTCTGTTTAGGTCATAAAAATGAATAATGCACTAAAAATGTTATTAGTTTTATTAGTATACTAATGACTATGAATATAATGGGTTTTTTTTAAACAGTGATAATGGATAAGAAAGAGGATAATCTAGAAGTGGAAGTGGAAACAAGATGAATAATACATTTAGGAAGAAAAAAAAGGAGATGGTTGAATATAACTAATAGTCTATATTTTCATACACATTAATTCATGTTAAAACAAAATGACCATTAAACAATTTTAAGCCCAATTAAATACAACAAAGCACCCAAGTCAATGACTAGAAATGTAATTTAACAGGTGAAATTAATTCTAAAGCCAATACAAAGCAAATACATTTACAATTAAAAATGAAGTGAGAAAAGTGTAATGTAACACATCTGAGAATTGTTAGTAAAGTATTATATTTCAAATCCAAAATTAAAACTTTTTTTTAGACAACTTCTAATGTTTATTAAAATGGGCTTTTTCATTTTTTCAGTTACTGCTGTGGTTTCAAACATCCTCCACTTCACATACAAGTTAATGGCTTATTAATAATTAAGGTAATCAGTAATCTCATTATAAATGTTTTGCTTTAATTTACTAACAATGTTTCATTTATCTACTAACCATACATAAACACACTCACACACCAACATACACAAAAGACCTTTTAGAATAGCTTGTATTTAATGTAGAACAAATTAAATCTTCTTGTAGACCAAAGTTAAACATAGAAATGCAGTCAGTTTAGTTAATTACTGTAGGGAAAAATTAAAAACAGCAATACAGTTCAGTTAGTTGTTGTAGGACAAAATTAAACTAAGGAATACAGTTTAGTTTAGTTATTTACTGTAGAGAAAAATTAAAAGCAGCAATGTAGTTTAGTTGGTTGTAGAACATATTTAAACTGGGGAATACAGTTCAGTTTAGTTATTTTCTGTATAGGAAAACAATTAAAAACATCAATTCAGTTTAGTATAGTTTAGTTAATTGTACTGTAGGAAAATTTAAACACAGCAATGGAATTTAGTTGGTTGTGAAACAAAAGTGAACATAGTTTAGTTTGGTTAATTGTTGTAGGACAAATGTAGACACAACAATGTAGTTTAGTTTATTTGGTTGTAGGACAAATGCAGACACAGCAGTTCAGTTTAGTTATTTACTGTAGGAACAAATAAACACGAGGATGCAGTTTAGTTTAGTTAGTTGTAGGACTTAATTTATTCATAAATAATATATTGACACAATTAAACACAGCAGTTTAGTTTATTTGGTTGTAAGACAAAATTAAACAGAGCAATTCAGTTTAATTTAGTTGTTTGTAGAACAAAACTAAACAGAACTGTTTAGTTTAATTGGTTATAGGAAACAGGTAAACACAGCAGTTCAGTTTAGTTTAGTTTAGTTGGTTGTAGAACAAAATAAACAGAGCAGTTCAGTTCAGTTTAGCTTAGTTGGTTTTAGAACAAAATTAAACAGAGCAATTCTAATTTAGCTTAGTTAGTTGTAGAACAAAATTAAACATAGCAGCTCAGTTTAGTTTAGTTGGGTGTAGAACAAAATTAAACAGAGCAATTCTAATTTAGCTTAGTTAGTTGTAGAACAAAATTAAACATAGCAGCTCAGTTTAGTTTAGTTGGTTGTAGAACAAAATTAAATAGAGAAGTTTAGTTTAGTTTAGTTGGGTGTAGAACACAATTAAACACAGCAATTCAGTTCAGTTTAGTTGGTCGTAGGAGAAATTTAAACACAGCAATGCACTTCAGTTTAGTTAGTTGTTTAGGACAAAATAAAACAGCAAATCTAACACTGTTGAGAAATCATCTATTGGACAACACAATAATACAGGACATTCAAGTAGTTAGACATGTGTAGGGGTACAGTTATTATAGAACACAATTAAGAGTACATTGTAGTTTGATCTATTGGTTGTAGGATAAATTTAAACACAGCAATGCAGTTCAGTTTAGTTAGTTGTTTAGGGCAAAATTAAACACAGGAATGCAGTTCAGTTTAGTTAGTTGTTTAGGACAAAATTAAACACAGCAATGCAGTTCAGTTTAGTTAGTTGTATGAGAAATTTAAACACAGTAATGCAGTTTAATCAGTAATTATTTGGGTAATTTAAACACAACATGTGTTTAATATTCTAGGAATGTTTAGTTGATTTGATGATAGTAGATGTAGTTGATAATAATTAGTTATTGTTCACCTGATTCAAACACAATAAATGTAGTTGATTATTCAGTAATTGGTTTGGTAATTTAAACACAACATGTGTAGTTTAATATTCAGGAATGTTCAGTTGATTTGATGATAGTAGATGTAGTTGATAGATAATTAGTTATTGTTCACCTGATTCAAACACAATAAATGTAGTTGATTATTCAGTAATTGTTTGGGTAATTTAAACACAACATGTGTTTAAATATTTAGGAATGTTTAGTTGATTTGATGATAGTAGGGGTAGTTGATAATTAGTTATTGTTCACCTGATTCAAACACAATAAATGTAGTTGATTATTCAGTAATTGTTTGGGTAATTTAAACACAACATGTGTAGTTTAATATTCAGGAATGTTTAGTTGATTTGATGATAGTAGATGTAGTTGATAATTAGTTATTGTTCACCTGATTCAAACACAATAAATGTAGTTGATTATTCAGTAATTGTTTGGGTAATTTAAACACAACATGTGTAGTTTAATATCTAGGAATGTTTAGTTGATTTGATGATAGTAGATGTAGTTGATAATTAGTTATTGTTCACCTGATTCAAACACCATAAATGTAGTTGATTATTCAGTAATTGTTTGGGTAATTTAAACACAACATGTGTAGTTTAATATTTAGGAATGATTAGTTGATTTGATGATAGTAGATGTAGTTGATAATTAGTTATTGTTCACCTGATTCAAACACAATAAATGTAGTTGATTATTCAGTAATTGTTTGGGTAATTTAAACACAACATGTGTAGTTTATTATCTAGGAATGTTTAGTTGATTTGATGATAGTAGATGTAGTTGATAATTAGTTATTGTTCACCTGATTCAAACACCATAAATGTAGTTGATTATTCAGTAATTGTTTGGGTAATTTAAACACAACATGTGTAGTTTAATATTCAGGAATGTTTAGCTGATTTGATGATAGTAGATGTAGTTGATAATTAGTTATTGTTCACCTGATTCAAACACCATAAATGTAGTTGATTATTCAGTAATTGTTTGGGTAATTTAAACACAACATGTGTAGTTTAATATTTAGGAATGATTAGTTGATTTGATGATAGTAGATGTAGTTGATAATTAGTTATTGTTCACCTGATTCAAACACAATAAATGTAGTTGATTATTCAGTAATTGTTTGGGTAATTTAAACACAACATGTGTAGTTTAATATCTAGGAATGTTTAGTTGATTTGATGATAGTAGATGTAGTTGATAATTAGTTATTGTTCACCTGATTCAAACACCATAAATGTAGTTGATTATTCAGTAATTGTTTGGGTAATTTAAACACAACATGTGTAGTTTAATATTCAGGAATGTTTAGCTGATTTGATGATAGTAGATGTAGTTGATAATTAGTTATTGTTCACCTGATTCAAACACAATAAATGTAGTTGATTATTCAGTAATTGTTTGGGTAATTTAAACACAACATGTGTTTAAATATTTAGGAATGTTTAGTTGATTTGATGATAGTAGGGGTAGTTGATAATTAGTTATTGTTCACCTGATTCAAACACAATAAATGTAGTTGATTATTCAGTAATTGTTTGGGTAATTTAAACACAACATGTGTAGTTTAATATTCAGGAATGTTTAGTTGATTTGATGATAGTAGATATAGTTGATAATTAGTTATTGTTCACCTGATTCAAACACCATAAATGTAGTTGATTATTCAGTAATTGTTTGGGTAATTTAAACACAACATGTGTTCAATATTTAGGAATGTTTATTTGATTTGATGATAGTAGGGGTAGTTGATAATTAGTTATTGTTCACCTGATTCAAACACAATAAATGTAGTTGATTATTCAGTAATTGTTTGGGTAATTTAAACACAACATGTGTAGTTTAATATTCAGGAATGTTTAGTTGATTTGATGATAGTAGATGTAGTTGATAATTAGTTATTGTTCACCTGATTCAAACACAATAAATGTAGTTGATTATTCAGTAATTGTTTGGGTAATTTAAACACAACATGTGTAGTTTATTATCTAGGAATGTTTAGTTGATTTGATGATAGTAGATGTAGTTGATAATTAGTTATTGTTCACCTGATTCAAACACCATAAATGTAGTTGATTATTCAGTAATTGTTTGGGTAATTTAAACACAACATGTGTAGTTTAATATTCAGGAATGTTTAGCTGATTTGATGATAGTAGATGTAGTTGATAATTAGTTATTGTTCACCTGATTCAAACACAATAAATGTAGTTGATTATTCAGTAATTGTTTGGGTAATTTAAACACAACATGTGTTTAAATATTTAGGAATGTTTAGTTGATTTGATGATAGTAGGGGTAGTTGATAATTAGTTATTGTTCACCTGATTCAAACACAATAAATGTAGTTGATTATTCAGTAATTGTTTGGGTAATTTAAACACAACATGTGTAGTTTAATATTCAGGAATGTTTAGTTGATTTGATGATAGTAGATATAGTTGATAATTAGTTATTGTTCACCTGATTCAAACACCATAAATGTAGTTGATTATTCAGTAATTGTTTGGGTAATTTAAACACAACATGTGTTCAATATTTAGGAATGTTTATTTGATTTGATGATAGTAGGGGTAGTTGATAATTAGTTATTGTTCACCTGATTCAAACACAATAAATGTAGTTGATTATTCAGTAATTGTTTGGGTAATTTAAACACAACATGTGTAGTTTAATATTCAGGAATGTTTAGTTGATTTGATGATAGTAGATGTAGTTGATAATTAGTTATTGTTCACCTGATTCAAACACAATAAATGTAGTTGATTATTCAGTAATTGTTTGGGTAATTTAAACACAACATGTGTAGTTTATTATCTAGGAATGTTTAGTTGATTTGATGATAGTAGATGTAGTTGATAATTAGTTATTGTTCACCTGATTCAAACACCATAAATGTAGTTGATTATTCAGTAATTGTTTGGGTAATTTAAACACAACATGTGTAGTTTAATATTCAGGAATGTTTAGCTGATTTGATGATAGTAGATGTAGTTGATAATTAGTTATTGTTCACCTGATTCAAACACCATAAATGTAGTTGATTATTCAGTAATTGTTTGGGTAATTTAAACACAACATGTGTAGTTTAATATTTAGGAATGATTAGTTGATTTGATGATAGTAGATGTAGTTGATAATTAGTTATTGTTCACCTGATTCAAACACAATAAATGTAGTTGATTATTCAGTAATTGTTTGGGTAATTTAAACACAACATGTGTAGTTTAATATCTAGGAATGTTTAGTTGATTTGATGATAGTAGATGTAGTTGATAATTAGTTATTGTTCACCTGATTCAAACACCATAAATGTAGTTGATTATTCAGTAATTGTTTGGGTAATTTAAACACAACATGTGTAGTTTAATATTCAGGAATGTTTAGCTGATTTGATGATAGTAGATGTAGTTGATAATTAGTTATTGTTCACCTGATTCAAACACAATAAATGTAGTTGATTATTCAGTAATTGTTTGGGTAATTTAAACACAACATGTGTTTAAATATTTAGGAATGTTTAGTTGATTTGATGATAGTAGGGGTAGTTGATAATTAGTTATTGTTCACCTGATTCAAACACAATAAATGTAGTTGATTATTCAGTAATTGTTTGGGTAATTTAAACACAACATGTGTAGTTTAATATTCAGGAATGTTTAGTTGATTTGATGATAGTAGATATAGTTGATAATTAGTTATTGTTCACCTGATTCAAACACCATAAATGTAGTTGATTATTCAGTAATTGTTTGGGTAATTTAAACACAACATGTGTTCAATATTTAGGAATGTTTATTTGATTTGATGATAGTAGGGGTAGTTGATAATTAGTTATTGTTCACCTGATTCAAACACAATAAATGTAGTTGATTATTCAGTAATTGTTTGGGTAATTTAAACACAACATGTGTAGTTTAATATTCAGGAATGTTTAGTTGATTTGATGATAGTAGATGTAGTTGATAATTAGTTATTGTTCACCTGATTCAAACACAATAAATGTAGTTGATTATTCAGTAATTGTTTGGGTAATTTAAACACAACATGTGTAGTTTATTATCTAGGAATGTTTAGTTGATTTGATGATAGTAGATGTAGTTGATAATTAGTTATTGTTCACCTGATTCAAACACCATAAATGTAGTTGATTATTCAGTAATTGTTTGGGTAATTTAAACACAACATGTGTAGTTTAATATTCAGGAATGTTTAGCTGATTTGATGATAGTAGATGTAGTTGATAATTAGTTATTGTTCACCTGATTCAAACACCATAAATGTAGTTGATTATTCAGTAATTGTTTGGGTAATTTAAACACAACATGTGTAGTTTAATATTTAGGAATGATTAGTTGATTTGATGATAGTAGATGTAGTTGATAATTAGTTATTGTTCACCTGATTCAAACACAATAAATGTAGTTGATTATTCAGTAATTGGTTTGGTAATTTAAACACAACATGTGTAGTTTAATATTCAGGAATGTTCAGTTGATTTGATGATAGTAGATGTAGTTGATAGATAATTAGTTATTGTTCACCTGATTCAAACACAATAAATGTAGTTGATTATTCAGTAATTGTTTGGGTAATTTAAACACAACATGTGTTTAAATATTTAGGAATGTTTAGTTGATTTGATGATAGTAGGGGTAGTTGATAATTAGTTATTGTTCACCTGATTCAAACACAATAAATGTAGTTGATTATTCAGTAATTGTTTGGGTAATTTAAACACAACATGTGTAGTTTAATATTCAGGAATGTTTAGTTGATTTGATGATAGTAGATATAGTTGATAATTAGTTATTGTTCACCTGATTCAAACACCATAAATGTAGTTGATTATTCAGTAATTGTTTGGGTAATTTAAACACAACATGTGTTCAATATTTAGGAATGTTTATTTGATTTGATGATAGTAGGGGTAGTTGATAATTAGTTATTGTTCACCTGATTCAAACACAATAAATGTAGTTGATTATTCAGTAATTGTTTGGGTAATTTAAACACAACATGTGTAGTTTAATATTCAGGAATGTTTAGTTGATTTGATGATAGTAGATGTAGTTGATAATTAGTTATTGTTCACCTGATTCAAACACAATAAATGTAGTTGATTATTCAGTAATTGTTTGGGTAATTTAAACACAACATGTGTAGTTTATTATCTAGGAATGTTTAGTTGATTTGATGATAGTAGATGTAGTTGATAATTAGTTATTGTTCACCTGATTCAAACACCATAAATGTAGTTGATTATTCAGTAATTGTTTGGGTAATTTAAACACAACATGTGTAGTTTAATATTCAGGAATGTTTAGCTGATTTGATGATAGTAGATGTAGTTGATAATTAGTTATTGTTCACCTGATTCAAACACAATAAATGTAGTTGATTATTCAGTAATTGTTTGGGTAATTTAAACACAACATGTGTTTAAATATTTAGGAATGTTTAGTTGATTTGATGATAGTAGGGGTAGTTGATAATTAGTTATTGTTCACCTGATTCAAACACAATAAATGTAGTTGATTATTCAGTAATTGTTTGGGTAATTTAAACACAACATGTGTAGTTTAATATTCAGGAATGTTTAGTTGATTTGATGATAGTAGATATAGTTGATAATTAGTTATTGTTCACCTGATTCAAACACCATAAATGTAGTTGATTATTCAGTAATTGTTTGGGTAATTTAAACACAACATGTGTTCAATATTTAGGAATGTTTATTTGATTTGATGATAGTAGGGGTAGTTGATAATTAGTTATTGTTCACCTGATTCAAACACAATAAATGTAGTTGATTATTCAGTAATTGTTTGGGTAATTTAAACACAACATGTGTAGTTTAATATTCAGGAATGTTTAGTTGATTTGATGATAGTAGATGTAGTTGATAATTAGTTATTGTTCACCTGATTCAAACACAATAAATGTAGTTGATTATTCAGTAATTGTTTGGGTAATTTAAACACAACATGTGTAGTTTATTATCTAGGAATGTTTAGTTGATTTGATGATAGTAGATGTAGTTGATAATTAGTTATTGTTCACCTGATTCAAACACCATAAATGTAGTTGATTATTCAGTAATTGTTTGGGTAATTTAAACACAACATGTGTAGTTTAATATTCAGGAATGTTTAGCTGATTTGATGATAGTAGATGTAGTTGATAATTAGTTATTGTTCACCTGATTCAAACACCATAAATGTAGTTGATTATTCAGTAATTGTTTGGGTAATTTAAACACAACATGTGTAGTTTAATATTTAGGAATGATTAGTTGATTTGATGATAGTAGATGTAGTTGATAATTAGTTATTGTTCACCTGATTCAAACACAATAAATGTAGTTGATTATTCAGTAATTGTTTGGGTAATTTAAACACAACATGTGTAGTTTAATATCTAGGAATGTTTAGTTGATTTGATGATAGTAGATGTAGTTGATAATTAGTTATTGTTCACCTGATTCAAACACCATAAATGTAGTTGATTATTCAGTAATTGTTTGGGTAATTTAAACACAACATGTGTAGTTTAATATTTAGGAATGATTAGTTGATTTGATGATAGTAGATGTAGTTGATAATTAGTTATTGTTCACCTGATTCAAACACAATAAATGTAGTTGATTATTCAGTAATTGTTTGGGTAATTTAAACACAACATGTGTTGTTTAATATTTAGGAATGTTTAGTTGATTTGATGATAGTAGATGTAGTTGATAATTAGTTATTGTTCACCTGATTCAAACACAATAAATGTAGTTGATTATTCAGTAATTGTTTGGGTAATTTAAACACAACATGTGTAGTTTAATATTCAGGAATGTTTAGCTGATTTGATGATAGTAGATGTAGTTGATAATTAGTTATTGTTCACCTGATTCAAACACAATAAATGTAGTTGATTATTCAGTAATTGTTTGGGTAATTTAAACACAACATGTGTTTAAATATTTAGGAATGTTTAGTTGATTTGATGATAGTAGGGGTAGTTGATAATTAGTTATTGTTCACCTGATTCAAACACAATAAATGTAGTTGATTATTCAGTAATTGTTTGGGTAATTTAAACACAACATGTGTAGTTTAATATTCAGGAATGTTTAGTTGATTTGATGATAGTAGATATAGTTGATAATTAGTTATTGTTCACCTGATTCAAACACCATAAATGTAGTTGATTATTCAGTAATTGTTTGGGTAATTTAAACACAACATGTGTTCAATATTTAGGAATGTTTATTTGATTTGATGATAGTAGGGGTAGTTGATAATTAGTTATTGTTCACCTGATTCAAACACAATAAATGTAGTTGATTATTCAGTAATTGTTTGGGTAATTTAAACACAACATGTGTAGTTTAATATTCAGGAATGTTTAGTTGATTTGATGATAGTAGATGTAGTTGATAATTAGTTATTGTTCACCTGATTCAAACACAATAAATGTAGTTGATTATTCAGTAATTGTTTGGGTAATTTAAACACAACATGTGTAGTTTATTATCTAGGAATGTTTAGTTGATTTGATGATAGTAGATGTAGTTGATAATTAGTTATTGTTCACCTGATTCAAACACCATAAATGTAGTTGATTATTCAGTAATTGTTTGGGTAATTTAAACACAACATGTGTAGTTTAATATTTAGGAATGATTAGTTGATTTGATGATAGTAGATGTAGTTGATAATTAGTTATTGTTCACCTGATTCAAACACAATAAATGTAGTTGATTATTCAGTAATTGTTTGGGTAATTTAAACACAACATGTGTAGTTTAATATCTAGGAATGTTTAGTTGATTTGATGATAGTAGATGTAGTTGATAATTAGTTATTGTTCACCTGATTCAAACACCATAAATGTAGTTGATTATTCAGTAATTGTTTGGGTAATTTAAACACAACATGTGTAGTTTAATATTTAGGAATGTTTAGCTGATTTGATGATAGTAGATGTAGTTGATAATTAGTTATTGTTCACCTGATTCAAACACAATAAATGTAGTTGATTATTCAGTAATTGTTTGGGTAATTTAAACACAACATGTGTTGTTTAATATTTAGGAATGATTAGTTGATTTGATGATAGTAGATGTAGTTGATAATTAGTTATTGTTCACCTGATTCAAACACAATAAATGTAGTTGATTATTCAGTAATTGTTTGGGTAATTTAAACACAACATGTGTAGTTTAATATCTAGGAATGTTTAGTTGATTTGATGATAGTAGATGTAGTTGATAATTAGTTATTGTTCACCTGATTCAAACACCATAAATGTAGTTGATTATTCAGTAATTGTTTGGGTAATTTAAACACAACATGTGTAGTTTAATATTCAGGAATGTTTAGTTGATTTGATGATAGTAGATGTAGTTGATTTGATGATAGTAGATGTAGTTGATAATTAGTTATTGTTCACCTGATTCAAACACCATAAATGTAGTTGATTATTCAGTAATTGTTTGGGTAATTTAAACACAACATGTGTAGTTTAATATTTAGGAATGATTAGTTGATTTGATGATAGTAGATGTAGTTGATAATTAGTTATTGTTCACCTGATTCAAACACCATAAATGTAGTTGATTATTCAGTAATTGTTTGGGTAATTTAAACACAACATGTGTAGTTTAATATTCAGAAATGTTTAGTTGATTTGATGATAGTAGGGGTAGTTGATAATTAGTTATTATTCACCTGATTCAAATAAATTCAATAAATGTAGTTGATTAATGAGTTGGACACAATTAAACATAGCAATTCAGTTTAGTTTAGTTGGTTTTAGGACACAATTAAACAGAGTAATTCAGTTCAGTTTAGTTGGTTGTAAGACACAATTAAACATAGCAATTCAGTTTAGTTTAGTTGGTTGTAGGACACAATTAAACACAGCAGTTCAGTTCAGTTAAGTTTAGTTGTTTGTAGAACAAAATTAAACACAGGAATGCAGTTCAGTTTAGTTGGTTTTAGGAGAAATTTAAACACAGCAATGCAGTTTACTTTAGTTAGTTGTTTAGGGCAAAATTAAACACAGGAATGCAGTTCAGTTTAGTTGGTTGTAGGAGAAATTTAAACACAGCAATGCAGTACAGTTTAGTTAGTTGTTTAGGGCAAATTTAAACACAGGAATGCAGTTTAGTTGGTTGTAGGAGAAATTTAAACACAGCAATGCAGTTCAGTTTGGTTAGTTGCTTTAGGACAAAGTTAAACAAAGGAATTCAGCTTAGTTTAGTTAGTTACTTTACGACAGAATTAAACAGAGGAATGCAGTTTAATGTTAGTTGTTTAGGGCAAAATAAAACAGCAAATCTAACAGTTTAATTGGTTGAGAAATCATCTATTAGACAAAACAATAATACAGAGCATTCAAGTAGTTAGACATGTGTAGGGGTACAGTTATTATAAAACACACTTTGGAGTACATATTTTAGACAAATATAAAAGTATAATTGGTTGAGAAATCATCTATTAGACAACTAAAAAATACAGGACATTCAAGTAGTTAGACATGTGTAGGGGTACAGTTATTATAGAACACAATTAAGAGTACATATCTTAGACAAATCTAAAAGTATAATTGGTTAAGAAATTATCTAGTAGACAACAAAACAATACAGAACATTCAAATATAGACATGTGTAGGGGTACAGTTATTGTAGAGCACAATTTTTCGTTTTATCTATTGGTTGTAGGAGAAACTTAAACACAGCAATGCAGTTCAGTTTAGTTAGTTGTAGGAGAAATTTAAACACAGCAATGCAGTTCAGTTTAGTTAGTTGTTTAGGACAAAATTAAACACAGGAATGCAGTTCAGTTTAGTTAGTTGTTTAGGACAAAATTAAACACAGCAATGCAGTTCAGTTTAGTTAGTTGTTTAGGACAAAATTAAACACAGGAATGCAGTTCAGTTTAGTTGGTTGTAGGAGAAATTTAAACACAGCAATACAGTTCAGTTTAGTTAGTTGTTTAGGGCAAAATAAAACAGCAAATCTAACAGTGTAATTGGTTGAGAAATCATCTATTGGACAACACAATAATACAGGACATTCAAGTAGTTAGACATGTGTAGGGGGACAGTTATTATAGAACACAATTAGGAGTACATATTTTAGACAATGCTAAAAGTATAATTGATTGAGAAATTATCTATTGAACAACTCAACAATACAGGACATTAAAGTAGTCAGACATGTGCAGGGGTACAGTTATTATAGAACACAATTATGAGTAAATATTTTAAACAAATCTGAAAGTATACTAGGTTGAGAAATCATCTATTGAACAATTTCACAATACAGGACATTAAACTAGTAAGGCAAATGTAGGGGTGCAGTTATTATATAACACAATTAGCAATTAGGACACAATTAAACAGAGCAATTCAGTTGAGTTTAGTTTGTTGTAGAACACAATTAAACACAGCAGCTCAGTTTAGTTTTGTTGGTTCTAGAACAAAATTAAACAGAGCAATTTAGTTTAGTTTGTTGGAGGACACAATTAAACAGAGAAATTTAGTTTAGTTTAGTTGGTTGTAAGACACAATTAAACATAGCAATTCAATTTAGTTTAGTTGGTTGTAGGACAAAATTAAACACAGCAGTTCAGTTCAGTTTAGTTGGTTGTAAGACACAATTAAACATAGCAATTCAGTTTAGTTTAGTTGGTTGTAGGACACAATTAAACACAGCAGTTCAGTTTAGTTTAGTTTAGTTTGTTGTAGAACAAAATTAAACACAGCAGTTTACTTTAGTCTAGTTTGTTGTAAAACAAAATAAACAGAGAAATTCAATTTAGTTTAGTTTGTTGGAGGACACAATTAAACACAGCAGTTCAGTTTAGTCTAGTTGGTTGTAGAACAAAATTAAACCGAGCAATTCAGTTTAGATTAGTTGGTTGTAGGACATAATTAAACACAGTTGTTCAGTTTAGTTAAGTTGGTTGTAGAACACAATTAAACACAGCAATTCATATTTAGACAAATCTAAAAGTATAATTGGTAGTTAAACATGTGTAGGGGTAGAGTTCTTATAGATCCCATTTAGGAGTACATATTTTAAACAAATTTAACAGAATAATTGGTTAAGAAATTATCTATTAGACAACACAATAATACAGAGCATTCAAGTAGTTAGACATGTGTAGGGGTACAGTTATTATAGAACACAATTAAGAGTACATTGTAGTTTGATCTATTGGTTGTAGGATAAATTTAAACACAGCAATGCAGTTCAGTTTAGTTAGTTGCTTAAGGACAAAGTTAAACAAAGGAATTCAGTTTAGTTTTGTTAGTTACTTACAACAAAATTAAAGAGAGGAATGCAGTTTAATTTAGTTAGTTGTTTAGAGCAAAATAAAAAACAGCAAATCTAACACTATAATTGGTTAAGAACTTTTAGACAAAACAATTATACATGGTACAGTTTTTATAGAACACAATTAGGAGTAAATATTTTAGACAAATCTGAAGTAAAATTAGTTGAGAAATTCTATATGAAACAACCCAATAATACAGGACATTCAAGTTGTTAGACATATGTAGGGGTACAGTTATTATAGAGCACAATCAAGAGTACATATTTTAGACAAGTCTAACAGTATAATTTGGTTGAGAAGTCATCTAATAGACAGGAAATTCTAGTAGTTCAAATTTGTAGGGAGGGGTACAGATATTATAGAACACAATTAGGAGTACATATTTTAGACAAATCTAACATTACAACTGGTTGAGAAATCATCTATAGAACAACTCAATAATACAGGACATTCAAGTAGTTAGACAAAACAATTATACATGGTACAGTTATTATAGCACACAATTAAGAGTACATATTTTAGACAAATCTGAAGTATAATTAGTTGATAAATCATCTATTGAACAACTCAACAATACAAGACATTCAAGTAGTCAGGTTACAGTTATTATAGAGCACAATTTAGAGTAAATATTTTAGACAAATTTAACAGTACAATTGGTTGAGAAATAATCTATTGAACAACCCAATAATGCACATTTCACATTCAACTAGTTACACATGTGGTTCTAGAACAAAATTAAACTGAGCAATTTAGTTTAGTTTGTTAGAGGTCACAATTGAACACAGCAGCATAGTTTAGTTGGTTGTAGGACAAAATTAAACACAGCAGCTTAGTTTAGTTGGTTGTAGGACCAATTTAACACAGCAGCACAGTTTAGTTTAGTTAGTTGTTTAGGACAAAATTAAACACAGGAATGCAGTTCAGTTTAGTTGGTTGTAGGAGAAATTTAAACACAGCAATACAGTTCAGTTTAGTTAGTTGTTTAGGGCAAAATAAAACAGCAAATCTAACAGTGTAATTGGTTGAGAAATCATCTATTGGACAACACAATAATACAGGACATTCAAGTAGTTAGACATGTGTAGGGGGACAGTTATTATAGAACACAATTAGGAGTACATATTTTAGACAATTCTAAAAGTATAATTGATTGAGAAATTATCTATTGAACAACTCAACAATACAGGACATTAAAGTAGTCAGACATGTGCAGGGGTGCAGTTATTATAGAACACAATTATGAGTAAATATTTTAAACAAATCTAAAAGTATACTAGGTTGAGAAATCATCTATTGAACAATTTCACAATACAGGACATTAAACTAGTAAGGCAAATGTAGGGGTGCAGTTATTATATAACACAATTAGCAATTAGGACACAATTAAACAGAGCAATTCAGTTTAGTTTAGTTTGTTGTAAGACAAAATTAAACACAGGAATGCAGTTCAGTTTAGTTGGTTTTAGGACACAATTAAACAGAGCAATTCAGTGTAGTTTAGTTGGTTTTAGGACACAATTAAACATAGCAATTCAGTTTAGTTTAGTTGGTTTTAGGACACAATTAAACAGAGTAATTCAGTTTAGTTTAGTTGGTTGTAAGACACAATTAAACATAGCAATTCAGTTTAGTTTAGTTGGTTGTAGGACAAAATTAAACACAGCAGTTCAGTTCAGTTCAGTTTAGTTGGTTGTAAGACACAATTAAACATAGCAATTCAGTTTAGTTTAGTTGGTTGTAGGACAAAATTAAACTCAGCAGTTCAGTTCAGTTCAGTTTAGTTGTTTGTAGAACAAAATGAAACAGAGAAATTCAGTTTAGTTTAGTTGGTTTTAGGATACAATTAAACAGAGCAATTCAGTGTAGTTTAGTTGGTTTTAGGACACAATTAAACATAGCAATTCAGTTTAGTTTAGTTGGTTTTAGGACACAATTAAACAGAGTAATTCAGTTTAGTTTAGTTGGTTGTAAGACACAATTAAACATAGCAATTCAGTTTAGTTTAGTTGGTTGTAGGACACAATTAAACACAACAGTTCAGTTTAGTTTAGTTTGTTGTAGAACAAAATTAAACACAGCAGTTTACTTTAGTCTAGTTTGTTGTAGAACAAAATAAACAGAGAAATTCAATTTAGTTTAGTTTGTTGGAGGAAACAATTAAACACAGCAGTTCAGTTTAGTCTAGTTGGTTGTAGAACAAAATTAAACAGAGCAATTCAGTTTAGATTAGTTGGTTGTAGGACATAATTAAACACAGTTGTTCAGTTTAGTTAAGTTGGTTGTAGAACACAATTAAACACAGCAATTCATATTTAGACAAATCTAAAAGTATAATTGGTAGTTAAACATGTGTAGAGTTCTTATAGATCCCATTTAGGAGTACATATTTTAAACAAATTTAACAGAATAATTGGTTAAGAAATTATCTATTAGACAACACAATAATACAGAGCATTCAAGTAGTTAGACATGTGTAGGGGTACAGTTATTATAGAACACAATTAAGAGTACATTGTAGTTTGATCTATTGGTTGTAGGATAAATTTAAACACAGCAATGCAGTTCAGTTTAGTTAGTTGCTTAAGGACAAAGTTAAACAAAGGAATTCAGTTTAGTTTTGTTAGTTACTTACAACAAAATTAAAGATAGGAATGCAGTTTAATTTAGTTAGTTGTTTAGAGCAAAATAAAAAACAGCAAATCTAACACTATAATTGGTTAAGAACTTTTAGACAAAACAATTATATATGGTACAGTTATTATAGAACACAATTAGGAGTAAATATTTTAGAAAAATCTGAAGTAAAATTAGTTGAGAAATTCTATATGAAACAACCCAATAATACAGGACATTCAAGTTGTTAGACATATGTAGGGGTACAGTTATTATAGAGCACAATCAAGAGTACATATTTTAGACAAGTCTAACAGTATAATTTGGTTGAGAAGTCATCTAATAGACAGGAAATTCTAGTAGTTCAAATTTGTAGGGAGGGGTACAGATATTATAGAACACAATTAGGAGTACATATTTTAGACAAATCTAACATTACAACTGGTTGAGAAATCATCTATAGAACAACTCAATAATACAGGACATTCAAGTAGTTAGACATGTGTAGGGGTACAGTTATTATAGCACACAATTAAGAGTACATATTTTAGACAAGTCTAACAGTATAATTTGGTTGAGAAGTCATCTAATAGACAGGAAATTCTAGTAGTTCAAATTTGTAGGGAGGGGTACAGATATTATAGAACACAATTAGGAGTACATATTTTAGACAAATCTAACATTACAACTGGTTGAGAAATCATCTATAGAACAACTCAATAATACAGGACATTCAAGTAGTTAGACAAAACAATTATACATGGTACAGTTATTATAGCACACAATTAAGAGTACATATTTTAGACAAATCTGAAGTATAATTAGTTGATAAATCATCTATTGAACAACTCAACAATACAAGACATTCAAGTAGTCAGGTTACAGTTATTATAGAGCACAATTTAGAGTAAATATTTTAGACAAATTTAACAGTACAATTGGTTGAGAAATAATCTATTGAACAACCCAATAATGCACATTTCACATTCAACTAGTTACACATGTGGTTCTAGAACAAAATTAAACTGAGCAATTTAGTTTAGTTGGTTGTAGGACCAATTTAACACAGCAGCACAGTTTAGTTTAGTAATTAAACAGAGAAATTTAGTTTAGTTGGTTTTAGGACACAATTAAACAGAGCAATTCAGTTTAATTTAGTTGGTTGTAGGACAAAATTAAACACAGCAGCTTAGTTTAGTTGGTTGTAGGACCAATTTAACACAGCAGCACAGTTTAGTTTAGTAATTAAACAGAGACATTTAGTTTAGTTGGTTTTAGGACACAATTAAACATAGCAATTCAGTTTAGTTTAGTTGGTTGTAGGACAAAATTAAACACAGCAGTTCAGTTCAGTTCAGTTTAGTTGGTTGTAAGACACAATTAAACATAGCAATTCAGTTTAGTTTAGTTGGTTGTAGGACAAAATTAAACACAGCAGTTCAGTTCAGTTCAGTTTAGTTGTTTGTAGAACAAAATGAAACAGAGAAATTCAGTTTAGTTTAGTTGGTTTTAGGACACAATTAAACATAGCAATTCAGTTTAGTTTAGTTGGTTTTAGGACACAATTAAACAGAGTAATTCAGTTTAGTTTAGTTGGTTGTAAGACACAATTAAACATAGCAATTCAGTTTAGTTTAGTTTGTTGTAGGACAAAATTAAACACAGCAGTTCAGTTCAGTTCAGTTTAGTTGGTTGTAAGACACAATTAAACATAGCAATTCAGTTTAGTTTAGTTGGTTGTAGGACAAAATTAAACACAGCAGTTCAGTTCAGTTCAGTTTAGTTGTTTGTAGAACAAAATGAAACAGAGAAATTCAGTTTAGTTTAGTTGGTTTTAGGACACAATTAAACATAGCAATTCAGTTTAGTTTAGTTGGTTTTAGGACACAATTAAACAGAGTAATTCAGTTTAGTTTAGTTGGTTGTAAGACACAATTAAACATAGCAATTCAGTTTAGTTTAGTTGGTTGTAGGACAAAATTAAACACAGCAGTTCAGTTCAGTTCAGTTTAGTTGTTTGTAGAACAAAGTGAAACAGAGAAATTAAGTTTATTTTAGTTGGTTGTAGGACACAATTAAACACAGCAGTTCAGTTTAGTTTAGTTTGTTGTAGAACAAAATTAAACACAGCAGTTTACTTTAGTCTAGTTTGTTGTAGAACAAAATAAACAGAGAAATTCAATTTAGTTTAGTTTGTTGGAGGACACAATTAAACACAGCAGTTCAGTTTAGTCTATTTGGTTGTAGAACAAAATTAAACCGAGCAATTCAGTTTAGATTAGTTGGTTGTAGGACATAATTAAACACAGCAGTTCAGTTTAGTTAAGTTGGTTTTAGAACACAATTAAACACAGCAGTTCAGTTCAGTTATTTGTAGAACAAAATGAAACAGAGAAATTCAGTTTAGTTTAGTTGGTTGTAGGACACAATTAAACAGTGCAATTCAGGTTAGTTTAGTTGGTTGTAGGACAAAATTGGACACAGCAGTTTACTTTAGTCTAGTTTGTTGTAGAACAAAATAAACAGAGAAATTCAATTTAGTTTAGTTTGTTGGAGGACACAATTTAACACAGCAGTTCAGTTTAGTTTAGTTTGTTGTAGAACAAAATTAAACACAGCAGTTTACTTTAGTCTAGTTTGTTGTAGAACAAAATAAACAGAGAAATTCAATTTCGTTTAGTTTGTTGGAGGACACAATTAAACACAGCAGTTCAGTTTAGTCTAGTTGGTTGTAGAACAAAATTAAACCGAGCAATTCAGTTTAGATTATTTGGTTGTAGGACATAATTAAACACAGCAGTTCAGTTTAGTTAAGTTGGTTGTAGAACACAATTAAACACAGCAATTCATATTTAGACAAATCTAAAAGTATAATTAGTTGAGAATTCATCTATTAGCCAAAACAATAATACAGAGCATTCAAATATTTAGACATATGTAGGGGTAAAGTTATTGTAGACAACAATTAAGATAATATATTTTAGACAAATTTAAAAGTATAATTGGTTGGGAATTTATCTAGTAGACAACAAAACAATACAGAACATTCAACTATTTAGACATGTGTAGGGGTACAGTTATTATAGAACACCATTAAGTGTACATATTTTAGACAAATCTAAAAGTATAATTGGTTAAGAAATTATCTAGTAGACAACACAATAATACAGAACATTCAAATATTTAGACAAGTGCAATTCAGTTTAGTTTAGTTGGTTGTAAGACACAATTAAACATAGCAATTCAGTTTAGTTTAGTTGGTTGTAAGACAAAATTAAATAGAGAAGTTTAGTTAAGTTGGTTGTAAAACAAAATTAAACAGAGCAATTCAGTTTAGTTTAGTTGGTTGTAGGACAAAATTAAACACAGCAGTTCAGGTAATAGGACACAATTAAGAGTAAATATTTGAGACAAATCTAACAGAATAATTGGTTGAGAAACTATCTATCTAATCTATTAGACAACACAATATTACAGCACATTCAAGTAGTTAAACATGTGTAGTGGTAGAGTTATTATAGAACCCATTTAGGAGTACATATTTTAAACAAATTTAACAGAATAATTGGTTAAGAAATCATCTATTAGACAACATAATAATACAGAGCATTCAAGTAGTTAGACATGTGTAGGGGTACAGTTATTATAGAACACAATTAAGAGTACATTGTAGTTTGATCTATTGGTTGTAGGATAAATTTAAACACAGCAATGCAGTTCAGTTTAGTTAGTTTAGGGCAAAATTAAACACAGCAATGCAGTTCAGTTTAGTTAGTTGCTTAAGGACAAAGTTAAACAAAGGAATTCAGTTTAGTTTTGTTAGTTACTTACAACAAAATTAAAGAGAGGAATACAGTTTAATTTAGTTAGTTGTTTAGAGCAAAATAAAAAACAGCAAATCTAACACTATAATTGGTTAAGAACTTTTAGACAAAACAATTATACATGGTACAGTTATTATAGAACACAATTAGGAGTAAATATTTTAGACAAATCTGAAGTATAATTAGTTGAGAAATTCTATATGAAACAACCCAATAATACAGGACATTCAAGTTGTTAGACATGTGTAGGGGTACAGTTATTATAGAGCACAATTAAGAGTACATATTTTAGACAAATCTAACAGTATAATTTGGTTGAGAAATCATCTAATAGACAGCACAATAATACAGGCAATTCTAGTAGTTCACATTTGTAGGGAGGGGTACAGATATTATAGAACACAATTAGGAGTACATATTTTAGACAAATCTAACATTACAACTGGTTGAGTAATCATCTATAGAACAACCCAACAATACAGGACATTCAATTAGTTAGACATGTGTAGGGGTACAGTTATTATAGCACACAATTAAGAGTACATATTTTAGACAAATCTGAAGTATAATTAGTTGATAAATCATCTATTGAACAACTCAACAATACAAGACATTCAAGTAGTTAGGTTACAGTTATTATAGAGCACAATTTAGAGTAAATATTTTAGACAAATTTAACAGTACAATTGGTTGAGAAATAATCTATTGAACAACCCAATAATACACATTTCACATTTAACTAGTTACACGTGTGTAGGGGTACAGTTATTATAGCACACAATTTTAGACAAATAATTTGTTTAGAAATCATCCATTAGACAACACAACGACACAGGACATTCAAGAAGTTAGACATCTGTGGGGATACAGTTATTATAGAGCACGATTAAGAGTACAGCTGTATTTTAGACAATTCTAACAGAATAATTTGTTTAGAAATCATCTGGTAAACAACACATCAGTACAGAACATTTAAGTAGTTAGACATCTGTAGGGGTACAGTTATTATAAAACATATATACTAGACAAATCTACCAATACAACTGTTTTAAAAATCATTTATTAGACAATAAAACAATACAGGACACTTAACTAATTTCTTAGAAAAAAACAATTACAAATTTAATTATACACCCAAATGCAAAAACCAAAAGTAACTATTGTTAAACAACTGTACTTTTAGTAGTATTACTGATACAATTTTAATGTTTGCAGTCAATTAAATGAACACTTTACATGCTTATTGTGAAATCTGGTTAAATCCTGCAATATTCTTCTACCCACAGTGTGTTGCTGTTTGGACTGTCATTGAAGGAGCATTTTCATAGAATGAGCATACTGAAGTAGAAGTCTAAATGTATTCACCTATTCATTTGAAACTCATCAGCATTATACAGCAGCAGCTCCATAGTGTTTGGTTGCATGAATGATTGGCCAGGACTTGTATTCAATGACATTTTTTAACAAACGTTAAAAGCATAGATGCTTACATAGGCCTTAATTCTTTAGCCTTTCCAGGTTAAACTATTGAATTTGTTACCTTTTATAAGAAATAATTATTTTGAATTAATTTAAGCTCTTCCCTTACAGTTTGTTTTTTAGTATTTTGTAAGTTTTATTTTAATTTGTTATTAAATTAAATCAAAGATGAAATAAAGTTATAAAAGTTGTCTTCAATTCTGTGTGCACCTGCTTTTATCTAATACATACAGCTACATATGAAGATTTAACTATTTAAAAAGCTCATCATCCTAAAGTTAAATGACTTAATTAATTTTATTAATCTTCAGTGTTCATGTTTTTGGAAGACAGTACATCTTTAAGTCAATGCGATTGGTTTTTTTAAACTGGTTATATATACTTGTTAAACCTTATTTCTGATTTACTTTAAACTGAAACCTTTGTTTTGCTGAAAAGGGTCAAGTCATGACAAGTGCTTTTGCACTTCTGGACTTGATCCTGACTGCCATAATTATGAGGTTTACTACAATAAACATGAATTAAAAATGAATTATGAGAACCCTAGCACATGATGATGTTTATGGATGGAGTTGTTGATTTTCTTGTCCATAATTCTTGTAACATCCAAAGTTGTATAACACCGCATCAGTGTTGTCCACAGCGTAGGTCTATTAGTGTCTGTCAACATATGGTTTTTATTATATAAAATGTTATCAACTACATGTTATTAACATGCTCCAATGTTATTTTCTACCAAAAACAAGTTAAAAAAACAATCTTGTATAGTCAATGTATTATTATCTCTATTCATCCGTTTAAAAAGAAATATAACATCATGTTTGCATGTACTTGATAACATTTTGTCATACAAACTTACTTGGTGTAGATTACTGTAGAAGCTTACTAAACTTAATCTAGGTACTTGGAAATAGTAACCCACCCCACACTCAGCTTTGTACGTCACTAATTTATTGAGAAAAATACAAAACTACAGTAAAGTAAACACATTTGCTGATTTACCTTTATTAATTAGTTTTTATTAATGATTTTGACACCTTTTTTCAAGTTAAACACAGGCCTACTACTATCATATGCTATTTATTACTGTATTTTGTATTCTCATCATCATCTTTTATTATTAGTATTTCTGCACAGCGTCAGCTACATAATCTTCATTGATTCCAGACAAGACAAATGTTCTTCCACCAACATTATATTGGTTATTATTATCAACTAACTTTTAGGATGGGCTTTAAAACTTTCACATCTTTTTATATTAATATATTATAATATCACAACCTGAAAGAAATAAAATAATTATTTAACAATTTGCATAACACATTTAGAAATAAAATTAAACACAGGTATTATAGTTATTACTAAAAGGTACTGTAACACATAATACAGCATAAAAAAGCCTTGCATAAGGCCTAGGCTAGTCCTATATAGCCTACAGACAGGCCCTGTCTAGCTAGGGCCTACCTACCTATGTAGGCTACAGGCCTAGTAGGTTAGGCCTAAGCCTAGGTCCTCTATTAAGCTAGGCCTACTTAGGCCTAGTAGCCTACTACTACTAGGCCTATAGGCCTAGGCTAGGCTTGCCTATGATGAGCCCTAGCTAGGCCTAGGCCGGGCCTAGGCTATATTCAAATGATTTATTTGATTTGAACAGACTTCGAGTCTGACAACAAAGCCCCGATATGGGTAAAAACCCTACCTGCCTAGGCTCCTAGCCTATGTTTGGTACAAAATACACAAAATTACGTACATTAATTATTTTTTATAAATAAATAAAGTTGTTGGAAAGCCTGAAATCCGTCGCAAATGGCAAATCATAATTTCATCGCACATCACATTTCCTTTCAATTTTCGAAGAAGAAATAACGGAAGTGACGTCAAATGGGCAATGAAAACTCCAACGTAGCAAACGTCCATAGCCAACGTAGCAAAATGACAGTAGCAAACGGCCAATGAGTCTTGAATTCGTAGCAATCGGCCATTTGAGTTCTTCAGAACGTAGCAATCGGCCATTTGAGTTCTTCAGAACGTAGCAATCGGCCAACAAGATCTGGATATTAATATATATATATATATATATATATATATATATATATATATATATATATATATATATATATATATATATATATATATATAATTGAAAGTGGATAACTATTATGTGACATTAAAATGCCATATTCGACAAAAAAAATGTAAAAATTATTTTTCAGGGCCGGTGGACAATTCAATACATCTTTAAGTATTGATTTTGGAAATGATATCAAATCCGTCGAGAAATTCATTATTTTATTTATTTTAATTTTATTTTATTCAGTTCACAACCAACAGCGATGAAACCGCCACTAACAGGTTGAATAACATGAATAACATTAACATGAGTGTAACATGCGGCGTAATCTCGGACTCGACCGTCATGGGAACTTTCTATAGTTTAATTCCTATGTGAGCATGGTGTGTGGTATGACGAAACGGAAAATCCATGCTTCCGAGAATTATAATATTGAACAGGAAAAAGTACATAATGTTTACGGAAGCATGCATGTAAAAATGTACTTTCAATCAATTCCGTGGTTTTAACAACCTTAAAATGTTGTGCCTGGCCTACATACCGTTTTTCAAACATTACCGTAAATTCATGCTTATAGTCCAGTTCCCTATGTCAAAAAAAGTGCCTTCGTGTGCAGATCATGGGGAAAGTGTAAACATTGTGTTTTATGAATATTTGAATCATGCTGGTTATAAAAACCCATGTTGTCAAATTTCTAAAATTCAACTTTGACCTCTGACCTCAATTTGAATATTTTGACCCATTGAAAACAAAATGGTCATATCTTTGCAACGCTTAGATTAAATAAAATAATTTTAGTTTCAAATTATTTAGAAGATGCATATTAATATTTGTTCTAATGGAAAAGTTTGTCCAAAAATGGCTGGAAGTATGATTTTTGGCATTTTTGACCTTTGACCTACATATGATATAACTTCGTAACTAACAGTTGGACAAACTTTAAATAGGGCTCAAATTATTCTGAAGGTATAAGTTTCTATTCAGTCTAATAAGAACTTTTTCATAAAAATTACTTAAAATCTTTGTATTGACCTTTGACCTGTACTGGTAGTACACTTTCCTATAATCTCAAAAACTATTGGCCGTAAAAGGGTTTTTTTTTGTGAAATTTTTAGAAAAATTTACATTTATATGTTGTATAATAACAACATTTTATAAAAATGTAAAAAAATTCTATTTATGAAAACTAACTTTGTAATTTATTAACATCACTAGCGTTTGTTATAGTATTAGTAATGTGTTATTTGCTGATTTTGAGCACTTCAAATGAATTTATCAGAATTATGTGTATTTAATATTAATTTTTTTTTTTTTGATATAAAGAAAATTTAATTATCTATCAAATAAGACCATTTTCAAATTATTATGGCTAAAACTTAATTAGATACAGGGAAAAAAGTGTATTTTTACTTGTGTGAACAGCGCCCTCAATCTTCATTTTTTCCCTTAAAATACCACATTTTTGTGTGGTTTCATAAACTTAGCTGGTTATAACTTTGTTTCAAAAATTTTTTACAGTAACCTGTAATTTACATACCCCTTCTATAACATACTAGGTCAGTTTCTGAAAAAATTTAGAAAAATATCCTGATAGCTTGATATTTTTGTTGAGGTTATTACATGATACATGCCAACAAAATATTTTAAATGTTGTGCTAAAAGTCCATCTTTTTGGTTTAATAAAATCTATCTAGCAGTATTACTACACAAAATTCATATTTTATTGGATAGATTTTATGATTATCTTTCCAGTAAAATGTGCTGTTTGTGTAAGAATGTCTGTACAAGATTGTTTGAACTGACCAAAAAGATGGATTTTTAGCACAAAATCAAAATCCTTTTTAGCGTGTACCATGTAATAACCTCAAGAAAAATATCAAGCTATCAAAATATTTTTTTCATTTTATCTCAGAAACTTACTTATTATATGGTAGAAGGGGTATGTAAGTTACACGTCACTGACAACAAATCCTTTAAAAAGTTACAACCAGCTAAGTTTATAAAACCACATAAAAATGTGGTATTTTGAGGGAAAAAATGAAGATTGAGGGCGCTGTTCACACAAGTAAAAATACACTTTTTTGCCTGTATCTAATTAAGTTTTAGCCATAAAATTTTGAAAATGGTCTTATTTGATAGATAATTAAATTTTTTTCATATAAAAAAAATAAAACTTCATATTAAATACACATAATTCTGATAAATTCATGTGAAGTGCTTAAAATCAGCAAATGTAACACATTATAATACTATAACAAACGCTAGTGATGTTAATAAATTACAAAGTTAGTTTTCATAAATAGAATTTTTTTACATTTTTATAAAATGTTGTTATTATACAACATATAAATGCAAATTTTTCTAAAAATTTCACAAAAAAAAAACCTTTTACGGCCAATAGTTTTTGAGATTATAGGAATGTGTACTACCAGTACAGGTCAAAGGTCAATAAAAAGATTTTAAGTAATTTTCTTGAAAAAGTTCTCATTAGACTGAATAGAAACTTATACCTTCAGATTAATTTGAGCCCTATTTAAAGTTTGTCCAACTGTTAGTTACGGAGTTATATCATATGTAGGTCAAAGGTCAAAAATGCCAAAAATCATACTTCCGGCCATTTTTGGACAAACTTTTCCATTAGAACGAATATTAATATGCATCTTCTAAATAATTTGACACTAAAATTATTTCATTTAATCTAAGCGTTGCAAAGATATGACCATTTTGTTTTCAATGGGTCAAAGTATTCAAATTGAGGTCAGAGGTCAAAGTCAAATTTTAGAAATTTGACAACATGAGTTTTTATAACCAGCATGCTTCAAATATTCATAAAACGCAATGTTTACACTTTCCCCATGATTTGCACACGAAAATACATAGGGAACTGGACTATTAGCAATCTCTCGTGAATTACGAGAGATTGTTAAGCATGAAGAAACCCACGATGGTATAAGAACTATATAACATTAGTAATCTTTAGCTCTATGGTATAATCATCAGTAAGTTTTTAATTTTAAAAGAGAGCGGAGTAGAGGTCACGAACCTACTTATGACGGTCTTTTTTTTATTTGCTAATAATCCATGCATTTATTTTTCTCATTCATTGAATGTGCTTAACCAAACAGTCGAATCTTTTATTATAGTGTACAGAGAGCTAGGTCACGAACAAAGCCGATATGATTAAGTTGTATATACACATACACTATAATACCAGTCGAAATACAATACAGTTTTATTTAACTGCTTCTCTAAACCTTCGGATTTCTTTTGAAACTCGTTCGTTACGTCACGGTTCGGTCTCGTGGTTTTGTCGTGGTGAGTCTTCTTTCGGTTTCTAGTACTCCATTGGCTCTCAGTGACGATTGTGAGATAGCAGCTCCAGTTTTTACTATTAAACTAAGGATTTACATTATTGTATGGTAAGTTTCCTGATTATATAGTGCTACACAGCTTAATATTTCAGTTAACAAAACGTGGAATTATAATAATGGAGTCTCTGTTATGTAGGCCTAGGTATAGGCCTACTGAGATATTTAGTGAATCTCACATAAACATTGAATTTTGAAAACCACGGTTCTCATTCATTATACAATCTTAGGCCTACCTAGCTGCATTTCCCAAATATATAAAAACAAATCATGGGTCTTTCTTTCATTTTAATTGATTGTTTGGATTATAATTGTTATTATTGCTTAAAAAAAAGTATTTCAGCATTAGGCCTATATGCCTATATGGATTTGAGTTTCGGAGGCCTATTTTGTATTCTTTTCTTCAATTGACTAGTTTCTTGAAATTTGATTATTTAAGTAGTAGGCCTAATTGATATCATATATCAAAAGCCTGAAATGTTTATTTAAAACATTAATTATAGTGGATGGACATATTGATTATCAATGGTTAACACAAACCAATTTGGTTTGTATATGTTAGTATATTACCATGATTGTGTGTGTATTCATTTTTAGATAAAAATTGTGTAATATATAAACACACCTTTATGACCATAATTGTACTCAAATTGAAAAAATGTCGTGTCAACAATGACACCACCAAATACAGATCAAATACAAACTCTTTTGTATGATTACTGGCACAGACAGGCCTACCAATCAATAGGCAAGGCGGATGCCGGTCCACCACACTGATGTACCACAAACCAATTATTAACTTTTCCTTGGTAAAAAAAGTAGAGAATCAAGACTAATGTTTGATGAAAAACTACATTACCTTTTAAAATGTGTAGTAATTAGTGTTTATACATGGTAAGCCCATACGGTATATGTTATCGTATGAACGCCACACCCTGACGTCACAAACAATCATGGTTCTTTGATTTTTATTATTTATAACAAAATGTATTTTCAAGCCGTATGTTTCTTCAAATTAAAGATTTATGGCTAAATAAGAGATTGTTTAACATTATTATAATCATTGAGTCTATTCCATTTGGGCTATACAGCTCTGTCTACATCAAAGTTGTGACAAAAAAATGTGATGTGTCCATATATGGACATGATATCACTACCATATTCGGGCATATCACTGCCATATTTGAGCACATCACACTTTTATATTTTCCACGAATAAATTTGTATAATATTTGTGATAAAAATCTTAATTCGCGCTAAATTACACTATCATTCATAGTCGTATTTGAACACGATCTGTATCTCAACAATTCCTTTGCAAATATAATAAAATTCATGCATTGTGTGTGACTCAGAATTCTTAACACAAAATTAAACAAACTTGAAGTAGGCCTAAAATAACAATAGATCAGTAAATAACATAATATTAGATTGGATTTATCAGGCGACCATGCACGAGTATAATGCTTTGAATATATCGCGCCATTTTTACAAACATTAGGCCATTCGTCGCTTTCTGATGATATTACTATTATACCAAAGATACAATCTTTGCGTATACGAATTGCGCGCTGATGCGTGCGTATCGAGTGGTTGATCGAGACGCAACGAATCATGCGATTCGATTGTCTTCGATATTCGGAACACATCCTCCACCCTCCGATCCTCCGCGCGCGCCGATGGATATACTTTATTTTTATTTTATAATAATTATTATTTTGTAATAATCTAAAATTATATATTCCGAAATCAACCGGATTGTTGTGAGTAGACCTACTTTAGTATTGTAGAGGTAGAGTATCAAAACCGTCAGTTCGCCGGAATACAGTGTTTTTATTTAGCTCAGTTTACCGCTAGGCTAAGCCTATAGAAGGCATAAGCGCCCAGCCATTAATTTAAGTTATTGACCAACATTCCAGAAAAGAGTTTTTATTTTTTACATTTTTTAGCGGTCTACAAAATTGCAATTACACTTGGTTAGGCCTTAGGCCTGCTGTTTTGTAGTTGCGTAATGGTTCGCGATGAGTTTGAATTCACTCAACCGCATCAATCAATAATTAGATTTCCGTATTATCGTAATAGATTATGAAACGCCATTGCTGCAAAAAAATGTCGACATTTTCAAATACGTTTACGTCATATTAGGCATGTGTTGTTTAATAATGGAAGATACTGTCGGTAGATAAAGTAAGATAACTGATAACTGAACATAAAAGGTCACACTGGTCGATCCAATGTCGTGTCGTCTGGCGTCTTGGATTGCACAATGTTTTTGACTATTTTTATAATTCAACCGTTGGCACTTTTTGCCTCTCATACATTGGCAGATATCTTTTTGTCTGAGTACGATATCTCTCGTTACATAGAAACATCGCGGTGTATTATTTCATGTTTCCGATGGATTTTATGTTATGTTTATTATAAATAGTAGTTCGTCACAAAAACAACAGGGGTAAGTATGCTCATATTTGGTTTTATTTAGATTTTAAAATGTTTATTACAGTATTTGGAAGAATTAAAATGTGTAGGCCACTCAATTTGTATCGTCAAGTCTAAATAATTCGAGTGTTCTTGCATAATAATGACCAATGTTATGTAGTATATTTCTATATTTGTTCGTCAATGTTTACTTGGAATGACCAGTATCTGAAGAAAATATGAAAGAGAAACGCTTTTAATTGTTAATTTATAATTCGTTTTAAATTTGGAAAGATATTGGCTGATAATAAAGACTAGGTTCACTATAAAAAGGTTGCTGCTTCGGTTGACTAGTCTGAGAGAATTCTGAGCGCGTCATCATAGTAGACTTGACAAACACTATTTCATTAGCCTACGCTTATTGTGATGTCGTTTGCTAACAAAAAACTACTATTTCAAGAATGCCATTAATACAACAGTATAGATTAAAGACATTTTTTCTTATATATTGGAACACAAAGGAAATTTAAAATCATTATGGCCTACACAGCCCGATTTTGTCGTTAACTGCGTGTACTGTTTATTGACAATAATATCAATTCAACGCTGTCGGAAATCTTGAAATGTTTGTTGTATTTCCGTATTTGAAATTACCTATAGGCTAGACGGTTGTGAACGCGGATTAGCAGGTGTGAGAACATTAAAGAGGCGATGAGTTGAGATTGACGGTTGATGTATGGGTCGGGAGGGTGACACGGGCCTACATTACAGTGATAGGCCTACATGATCCATACACTATTTATTTGATAGGCCTAATGTATTTTGAACTGTATATTGATTTTAATTGTATGTATTTATAAGTTCTTCTGGGGCACCAGAAATGTTATGAGTGAATCTGTTGCTTTTTGGGTCCTAGGAAATGAAATAAAATACTTTTTATTTGGTAGTAAAATGTGAGATTGCATATCGAACGAATACCTTAGACCATGGATAGACTAAAATCAGCATATTCAAGATCTAATATGTACAATCATGAACATCCTTGTTCAGTGATCGTTCGTTCCTGTGACGTGACAAAGCAACATACCTTATGTCACATTATTGACATTAAATATTATACATCTCAACCCAATGTAGTGAGGAGGGGGGGGGGGGGGGGGGTCGTTGTCACAAATAGGCCTACAGTTTACTTTACAATTCACCTGAAAAATAAGTCTAAAATGAAGTCTGTGTGTGCCTCTCCAGACAACCCCTCCCGCATTGATCACATTCCCACATTTCTGTAATTACCGTAGGCCTCCAGTCTACATCATTTCTATTTTATTTTTATTATTATTATTATTATTATTTTATTTTCTATTCCATTTTCTACAGGCTATAGGCCTATCATTTCTATTTTGAATCCTGATCAATGGGGTAATATTGACCCGGTCGTCGTTGAATATTCAACAATATTTATCGATTGTATATCGATCCACTCTGCTCCGTTAAACACTTTAACATCTGGTAAATAGTGTGCCCCATTTTATAAACATTTTATCAAACAGTAACTAATAATATAATAATTATTGACATTAGTTACTTGTTTACATTAACTACGGTAAAATATTTAAACAGCTTTCTTGGATTTCATATGGCAGTATGTGAAAATGAATTTTCAGAAAATGGATGGCACAGCCTGTTTTTTTAAATTTAAAATAAATAAAAATCATGATATTATAATTTATATTATTGATATTCAGGAGAAAATGTCGGCAGTGTAGCATAGCATAGCAAAAAGCCATAGGCCTACAAAACATTTCTAAAATTATTTAGCAAAATATATAATACAAAACTATGTTTCTCGATTCAAAAATCAGTTTGATTAGCAATAAGCTATATTGCTCAACAACATTTTAAAATGAAAATTCTCCCTGATATTAGATATAATGATTGATTGTCAGCATATGGTGTTTAGGTTACCCTCACTAAATAAGGTTTAATAAATAAATAAAATAAATAATGTGTTTAGTTTATAACGGTATCATTTAAAAAAATTTTTTTTGTATTATAGAAAGATTAGAAGAAGAATATAAAGACGTTGTTTCTGCTTTCACACAAAATTAGATTTGTATGTGACGAATTGCGGAACTGCATCCGAAGGCAGAGCCTGGTCTATCTATCTATAATAACGTTACAATCATTTGATTACATTTACATCAGTGATGGTCGTCATTGAATTGACTACTATTGATTTAACTTTACAAGATACACGGTCTGCCTTGGCTGAAATAAGAAAACATGTATTTCAAACAAAAGAATTTGAATTACTTAGGCCTATCTCTTAATCAGCATTCATGAATATGATAATGTCAGTAGTTCTTGAGTCAATAGAGGGGAGGTTTAAGAATATTTATGAAGTTAATTGCATTACTGATTTAGATAACAATAATATGGTATAACCATGAGTATAACCGATTCTTGTACGGTATCATGTCTAGCGACAATAAACAACATAGAGTATCGTGTCTGCTGACGGAAACATGGCCATATAGGCGTTTTTAAACTCCTCTAAATAATCTCTCATACTACGGGATTTTCCCAAACGGTTATATTATAAATAATTTTAAAAAGTGGTCGTAATATTGGCGGTTTAAAGATGCGGCCCTCACACTGACTCGGTCCGGTGACAGAGAAAAAATCACTTACGTTTTATTTTCGATCACGCACGTTACGTTTCGTAATACGGAATCCGGAATCAGAAAAAGTAATGGAAAACAGGCTTTTAATTAGTTGAACTATGGACCTTTAAATTTAGGTCCATGGTTGAACCAAGCATTTAGTTGAAAAATTGCTAGGCCTAATAGCTTAATTATGATTCTTTGTGTAGAAACAAGTCAAATTAAGCTTAATGACAATATCCGTACTGTTAAGTACAGTATTAATTAAAAAACCCTGGAAGTGACGTATTTCTTGTGATTACTGAAGTGTTTCATCCTTGCTTTAATTATAATAGGTTGATACTTCTGAAATTAAGTGATACAGATATTTTCATATTAGACATACAGTAGCTGATATAGGCCTACGCAGTGTTCCTATATGGACGTTAATAATATTACGACACAACAGAGGTCATGAGCAGAGAATGACGTTTATAGGTCTGTTAACAATTATTTACCGGTTGGTGTTGTACTAATTCGTATTCAATCTCTATTTATATTCTCTATACCTGCAGCTAAACGACACAGTACATACAAGTCCATCTACATTGGGAGCTTCAACGTTCATGGTTGTGAATTCGCCAGTTTAGCGGCATCAAATAACGTACTCACATAGGCTATAGCCTAATCGTAGGAATCAACCGATCATCAAATATATATCTGTATATTTATTTTTGTATCGAAAATAAGAAAGGACACAACAGTGACAAATAAATCAACATGGTTTCTACGAGGCAGTCACGGGATTGTATCTCTAACAGACTACCAGTACTTGTAATCGTATTATTGTTCACGTATGGTGAGTTGGAAAATGTTTTATTTCTACATATCTTGGTATTTGGTGCGATGATCCCTTTTGCAGCTTGGACGCAGCGCAATAACGACGTAACACAACGCATAGTGATTTGTCAATAATAATTATTTGCGTTTTGCTTACGTCATTGCGTTGCGTATCACAATAATACAACGTATAATTCTGTCGTGCATATGTGAACGGTGATAACGTTTCTGTGGGCTACGTTACCGGAACGTTCTGTATAAGTTCCTCATGCGTTATTTATACGTTCAACTCTTTAAAAAGCGGGAAAGTGATTCCCATTTGAAAACTGTTTTCCGCCTAGTAAAGTGTTATCGGTAATATTGTCATTCTGGCCCTTTATATAGTTGACCTACTCTGATTTTTCCCTCATAATTGTTTTTCTCTGTAGGTGTTTCATCGATTTCTGCCCAGACAACGAAGGAAACCACACCAACTGAATTGATAACAACTGATTCACCATCGACAATGATAGCAACCACTGCTGCAGTTACCCCTGACGAAAAAACAACAAATGAAGAAACGACAGTGGCCGCTACCTCAGGGGTTGCTACCACCAAAACAAAGGTAACACCTGCACCTGTATCTGGCAGTCCAAAAAACAATGTATCAGTTACACCTACCATCGGTGATGGTTCGACAAACAAACCTTCGGACGCAACTGGCGCACCTAACACACCATCTGGCGCACCTAACACACCATCTGGCGCACCTCCTAACGCAGACGTGTCTAAAACAGCATCCACTGACGCAACAACTGTTCCTGCTACACAACAAGACGTACAAACCTCTGATACGCCTCCTACGGAAGATGCCGCTCAAGCAACTACTTCTAGTTCCAATGATACATCCACCAATGTAACTAATGATGCCTCCATAGATGTAACTACTAATGCAACCATAGATGCAACTACTAATGCAACCATAGATGCAACTACTAATGCAACCATAGATGTAACTACTGATGCAACCACTGATTCACCTACGACGCTTCTCATAACAGAAGTTGACCAAGCAGGTAATGGTACAATTATTGCCTCAACAAGTCCGTTATCAAATGATAGTGACTCCTCTAACAAAACAGGTACCGACGTGACACCCAACTCAACTACCATTCAATCTACCACAAATGCTCCAACCAAAGCACCATCTGCACCAGCGAAATTACCATCTGTATCACCGGGCAAAACAACAGCATCACCAAGTGGATCAACAAAGAACAAAAATACAGATGTAAACTCTAATGAGGTCTCGTCGGGAGGAAGCGGATCGGCAGGACTTATAGTTGGTATCTGTTTTGCGCTTATTTTTGTAGCATTTGCCGTTGGAACGTTCCTGTATATCAGGCGGTAAGAGCAGTATATACTGTATAAAGCTCTATCTACTTCACTATCAAACTTTATTCGACAAAACAATGTGATGTGCCCGTATATGCACATGACGATGTCATATCACTACCATATTTGGGCACATCACTACCATGTTTGGGCACATCACACTTTTTTGTCAAACTGGTTTGATAGTGTAGACAGAGCTTTAAAGACCTTTCTTCATTATTAGGTTTAATCAAGGCAATCTACTAACTAACAAATGCCGAGCTCCAAAGATCAAAGGGTTTGTGGCTGTGACACAGTCAGTTTCACGCCCCCCTACTGATGTAGGCCTACATCGTACAGTATTGCTATACTATAGCTAGTATTGCTATTTTTAAAAAAGAACTTAAAACGCATCTTTTTAAAATCCAATATAAGCGCCTTTGATTTTTACTTCGGTTTAGTTGATTCTGGCGCTATACAAAATAATACCTAAATTATTATTATTTATTATATTATTAGTACTGGTTTTTGTCGCAGCCAGAGATAGGAAGAACTTGCGAGTACCTATCTTGGCAAGGCGAGCTCAGTGCCCTGTTGTTGATTTACTTAGTTTAATCAACATATGATATAACGGTTATATTCTTAAACACTACTCATTTTTTCACGATTTTTATTCCGTCACCGGACCGTGTTCTAAGTTCAATATGAACGAAACTTAATGATCAATATTATAAATCAGGACAATGACATCTTAATCTTCAGCAACTTCATTAATGGTAGTCTGAACGTATATGCCTATGTTTTTTCCCTTAGCAGACGACGATATGCAAATAACTATGGACGGCTAGATGAAGATAGAGACGCCAGCTGGTCAGCCTTCTCACGGAATCCTATCTACAAAACGGACGTAAGTTTCGTAAGTTACAAAATTTAGGTTTGAACTTTAAATGTAGGCTCATCGTGACTCCTGTGTTTCGTTAGCTACCCTCGTGAAAAGAACCTATTTAAGTTGTGTTTACACCATTCTGTAAGTATTTGCGTGAGTTTCTTTGCACCCCCCCCCCCCTCCCCAGCATGAACAGTGTTATACGGTCACATTATGATCCATGTACTCCAATACATCTTATTTTTTTTTTACTTATGCGTGGTTCCCACTAGAGACGCAACACAACGACGTAACGCAACGTAAGGGATTTGACCAATCACAACCGATGGATTATTCGAACTGTCGCTTGTCATTGGTCAACTCGCTTGCGTTGCGTCTATGTCCTTACGTTGCGTCCTAGTGGGAACCAAGCTTTAGCATGATGTAAAATTAGTTATTATTGTTTCTCTTTACAATGGCATTTCATTTTAAAGCAAAGCACTGACGATGACGAAAGCCATCATGACGGCAACCGTCACACAGGTTTATGACGACTTCCGTAATGGTTCGGATATTGTGTGATTGTATTGATATTAATGATTGATCGACAGTGATTTGATTGAGAAATGTGTTATTAGACAATTAACTGTTTTAAGATAATTTGCGACGATGATGTTTTACCAGGATCGACATCTTAGTATTACACCACTTCTCCCATGCTTTTCACATGCATTGTACTTGTACGTCATGATATAATAACATTTATTTTTGTATACATATTTAGGATTATCAACAGCTGTGAAAAGTGACATGTAGAAGGATCCGATCTTCGTTGACTTTTTGTACATCATGATTAAATAATACTCAGTGTGCTGTTCGAAAGAATTGGTATATCGTACCCGTCGAGGGTAAGCCTACAATAATGCTATCACCTGACATCGTTAGCATGATTGAACTAACTGCGTGGGAATATGGATGGCGACAAATTACAAGAATGATACATTTTGTTGTTTGCTGTTCTTTCCATTTTCCATTATTTGAAAACAGCTCCGTGAAACGGAACTAGTGCAGGTGCTGAAAGCTACCTTGAATACATTTGAACACGATTTTAGCGTTTTAATGCTAGTCCTTAACTTTGTCACAAAAATGTTCAAATAAATAGTTTCGCTATCTCAAATGGCAAAGCTATTTCTTCACTTGGCAACACTTAAACTGTCTTCTTTGGTGTATAACAAAGTATGGTGTAACGTAGGTCTAATTAGTAAGCAAAATAGTCAAAAGAATTAAACTTTTCTTGTTTTTATAATTAACACAAAAAAAAACATTTTCTGCAATTCTTGTTTAACTTTGGTCATGTAAAAAACAGATGTCCTGATACTAAGTCTGCCGTTTTATAGATAGATACATACTGTATAGTTTAAGAAATAAATGTCATCGCCGAGTTATAAACATATGATAGTCTGAATTTAGTTGGGACTGTTGTTAACATTTATGAATAGATAAGGTTTAATGACTAACCTACTTAAAACTGAGGGTGAACATTTTCAGTTGTTCGCAGGGCTTTCATAATTGGCGTATGGTACGCTCAGTAATTCTGAAACATGACTTCTACTAAAGTGTATGTGAAATAAAATTAGATATACTTGTGGCAAGTCTAATCTTATGCCTCTTAAGCTCTGTCTACATTATCAAACTAGTTAGATAAAAACGTGTGATGTGCCCAAATAAGGTAGTTTTATGCCCAAATATGGTAGTGACATGACATCATCATGTCCATATATGGGCACATCACATTTTTGTCACATAAAGTTTGATAGTGTAGACAAAGCTTTATGCTTTGCTTCATATTTAATGTCAGACACAGGCACATAGTTATTATTTATTTATAGAAAATATATTGCTTTTAGGTTAAGTTATTATCTTTCAAAACGTTGAAAAAGAGAGCTATTGTAAGCAATGTTGCAATTTGATTTAAACTGCTGCGTTTATATAAATATATTAGGTGTTCATGATTTTGTTTAGGTCGATATTTTTCTATATAATTATATATATATATAGAGAGAGAGTACGTTTTCTGCATGTATTTTTACGAGAGTTTTAGGAGAAAGAAACAAATTATTTTTGTAGCGAATAGTGATGAGTAAAGTCACGTGACAGTAGGGGCCTAAATAGCCTAATATGTTTTTATCCCTGAACAATATTGCACAAATTTTTTATTGTTGAAACTTTGTGTTATAGATCCGTACCACTGTAACCAGTCAGTTCATTGTAAACTTTGTATTTTATTTAGCGACAATTTAAAATAAATTTGTATTGTAAATTTGTACCCGGTATGGGTTGTGTGTTGAAAATTAAAATCGGGCTTAGCTCTCACAGTAGAAAAGGTTGACATCATTACCAACATTAATGACATAGGCCTATGCCAAATAGATGGTTACAACATTGGCTGATTTATTGGTTACCGGTCTCTATTTCTAAAATTAAAATTGCTCATTTGCTACAGATTGTGGATTTAGCAGGCCTCTCCTTTTCAAAAATCTGAATCGTAATCGATATATGCTAACAAATTCACGATGCACAATTTGAATCACTACTGTATCTTAATTTAGAAGTAAGCCTGGTTGTTCACTACTGTATCTTAATTTAGAAGTAGGCCTAGCCTGGTTGTTCACTACTGTATCTTAATTTAGAAGTAGGCCTAGCCTGGTTGTTCACTACTGTATCTTAATTTAGATGTAGGCCTAGCCTGGTTGTTTGTGGGAGGCAAATGTACATTGTTAGAAATAGTTATATAAGTATTTTTGTACGATGTTATTCCTCGTGTAAAACCGCAGTAAACCTAGTACTAAAATAGTAATTCGTCCAACTTGTATAATAGCAGTAAATAAACACTTGATTTCATCTACACAACTCATAATGGATACTTTTTTACTTGTATATTGCAGTTGAACGTAACTCAAGTCAAGTCAAGTTATTTATTTTCATTAGTTTTAAGAAAAAAAACATAGAAATTCTGTTTGCTCTGTTGGTAGAACTCAATCATATAGGCCTATTTGAATCATTGTATAATTTAGGCCTACCCGATCTCAGAGCTGTATCTCTATAATGCGACAGTATCACGGGAATATTCGGTAATACAGCATCCTGTAGTATCACATGTGGTGCCGTATCATGTAAGGTTAGGTAAGGGTTAGGTCTACTATGTAAAACACATGTGACGCTGTATTGGGGGATTTCCCTATGATACTGAAGAAATCAAGATATAGTAGGCCTACCGAGAATCGGGTGGTATATTTAGTAGATAAGTAATAAGCAATAAGATATAAAAACGTAATCTTTAGTAATACAAATTAGCATTGGTTGATAACATTACTGCCTGCCAGTAAAGTAGACAAATAAAATTGTCTTATCGATCGTCGAGGTTGTGTGTTGTTGAAAATAAAATCCCCTATGTCGGATTTAAGACTAAGATACAACTGTATGTAGCCTTACGGACGTATCTGTATACCGTCTTATTGGAGCCTTGTAAATCATCACATTTAGCACGCGCCATTTTGATGCTAAAATGCTGAATAAATAGTAGATTAAGTTATTTCAAACTCTCATTATTGTGTTTACACAGTTGAACAAACTTGAATAAATTCGCTTAAAAATATAATAAAACAAATTCTTTGTATTTTATTTTCTGCACACAGACACATTGAAGACATAAATAGTTGTTACTAAATGGTATTACAGTATTTATAATATTGAGGGAAACCACTAGAAATCGATGGATATGACCGGGAGCGATATTTCGTTTCGTACATAAGTTGGGGACCCTCATGAAACGTCACAAAATAAACATGAATATTTATTAGTCATATCCATAAGGTGTGACGTAAGAATTGAGCTAACTACAATTCGCGATTTTAAAATGAATATTCATGTTTATTTTGTGACGTTTCATGAGGGGTCCCCAACTTATGTACGAAAAGAAATATCGTGGCCGGCGGGAGGGAGGAGGACATGAAATGAGAGAGGTGGGGAAGTTTTATGATATTTTTACCTTGTAATACAAAATATGTTTGCTGCCACCTCTCGCCACGGCAAGAGTATTTAGCACAATGTAATACTATTAAATAAATGTTTAATAATATATTTAATAGTAATGATGATGATTATGACATGCGGCTAGATAAATGAATAGTGTTGATAGGGATAACAAAGATAATAATTATGATCCAGAACATGATGATTACGCGTGACGTCACTTTTTTTTTATTATGTAAAGCTTAAAGACCCAGTCTCGAGTTTTGGCGGCCAGATGGTGATGATGATGACGCAAATTGCCTATTGAGTAGACAATAACAAAAATGATGATAACAATGTTATGTATAGTGTTGATTGTGATTCTGACAATTTCAAATAATGAATGAAAAAGTATATGGTGATGATATGGCGTTGATAGATGATCAGAATCAGAACATGGAGGATGTGCAATAAATGACTATGACAGGCTGCTGATGATGGATGGATACCATGACGACGACAAAAAGATGAATACTGTAGTATGTTTATATGACGAGTAACAGTGATTATGATAGTGATAACGATGTTGATGACGGTGATAATGATGATACTAAGGAGTCTGAGATGATGTCAATTTGTCACTTGTCATGATAGACGGTGACAAAAATCTTGTAACATTGTGTTATTCCGCCCTCTATGTTACGAAATGCAAATTTGTTGTGGTTTTGAGTTTTGATTGTCAAGTGCAAAAAATGGTATTAAATAGTCAAACTTCTCTTACCGTTTTCGAGGTTTTCATGTTGAATCGAGTGTGAAAATAAATACCAACTATTGGAATAATGGCTTTTTAAATGTATGGAAGTACTGAATTAATGAGGTGAGTATACCATCAGATTCATCACTGTTTTTTACATTTAAAACTAAATATTTAACAGATTTTTTGAAGTTCAGGTGGAGTTCTAACTTGGCCTTCTCGTCTGCTAAGTTTGTACACCACCACCTGACAGTTCTGAAAGATGAAACCAGCCTTGTTAGGAAACGGGAGTTCATTGTAGGCCTAGGCCCATGCTATGGTTCATCAATGTACAAGTGTTTCGTTGAAAGCGAACTATCAAAGAAGATTGTGTTTAAACAATATGTCAGACTGGTACTAAGTAAGGCTAAGCCCTAGCTAACTGTTTTTGAAGTACAATTCTCTCAAGCTTTTAGTTTTAAATTAAAAAAAAGGAATTAAATACAGTTATGACATTTTAGTCATTTATATTGTAATATTCCCCCTCGGAACCTTCCCAGAATGTTTTAACTTTGTCATTAATATATCAGCACCAGTGAAATTAAATGTTTTTTCTTTTTTCTGTACTTCTGTGCACTATATTTTATGCGCTATATTTATATAATTAAGTCAAGTCACAGAGTAACTAATGTAGTGACTTAATAAGCTTGTTTTGTGTAATGGTTATGTAACACATTATAACACACCTAACTATCCTTGTCATTTTTAAACATTAATACAGAATCATGTAATACAGAATCAATCAATCAATTAAAATTGGTTGTTTTTGTATTACATGACATGCATTGTTTTCTCACATTTCAACAATTGAAGAGAATATTGAACGCTAAGCTTTTTGTAGAAAATTGTACAATGTCGTAGGCCTGAATAGTGTACGACTAGAAACCCACCTGTAGAGTACAGCATCCGAAACTACTTTGTTCCCCCAGACAAAATATGAGCACCCCCTCCCCTCCCCTTTTACAACCCAGTACACAGGCCTGATGATACCAGAATGAAAGTCAAATACATATACTGTAATAGGTTAATAATCTAGGTCATTTTACTGGACATCTGACCAAACTCAACATCTGACCAAACTCAACATAAGGAATATCTCTCAAGACAAAAATGGGCTTACAATGAGATGTCTAGAGAAGAGATACAAATAAGAAAATATTAATTAAGCCATCATTAATCAATATTCAGTATATTTCTAATGGTTAATTTATTATAAGTATTTATTAAATTAAATGAATTATTCATACCTTGACAATCAAATGATTGTCAAGTTAAAGTGGCTGTGTGATTGACAAGTATTCAATGGTTTATTGGATTAGACTAGACAATGACTTATGTACACATACGCAGAGGATTAAGAGATTATAGTGCAATTACTGTTAATTAAATTAATTCAATTGATATGTTTGTCCATTCCATGGGATATTTCTCAGAAAAAATGGTGCCACTGTCATTATAAAAAAAGAGACAAAGTGTGGCAGATGACCATGGCATTGAATATTTCATTATCTAAGTTTTTATTTTAAAAGCTTTTAAAACGATTCGTTTTGTGGATGCAAACTAAGTCCATGTCAAGTTTTCACAGCAAGTTATAATAATAATAATAATAGATAGATTTATATAGCGCTCGACAATAAAGAGAAAGAGTGGAAACCAAAAGGAAGAGAACAAAAGACAAAAACACCAAGCTAGCACTCAAACCGAAGTATGGGGATACACCATCAACTGGGGATCAGATTATACACTTTCATCTTCACTTTACTTTTTCCTTTTTTTAAAGTTGTAAAATTATAACTTAATAACACAAGTTATTCTTTATTGATTGTTTATACTAAAACAATGGGGTGGGGGGAATGTAACAAAAGAGATACGACATGTGTGTGTTGACATACAAACCGACATTGTGACCAATTATTAATTAGAAATTATTAAACTTATGCTCACATTTGATAATAATTTTGTAGATTATTTTTGTCATGCTCATGGGAGACCAACAAAACTAAAACTTTATAATCAGTTTCTAGTGAGTAAAAGCAAGCAAATCAATGAACTTCTTTGTTTTCAATTCAGAGGTTTGCTAGGAATTATAGTTTACTCATATGACAAGGTCAAGCAATCTACACCCCACTGGTAACACTGCATCCTTTCCTATACTCAATACCTGTGCAGTTGTCCGTTAGACCACCACATTACACGTCATTCTTACGTCAAACTGTTCTTCGGTTACCAATTCTTAGAAAAAGACGTCGTCAGATTTTTAATCAATTGTTTTCATTTAGAATTAAGTGCAGATTTTGATTTCTTTTTAATTTAAGAATATCACGATGAAGGAATTATTAAAACATCAAATTATAGAGTTCCTCCAGTTATTTACCCTTATAGTATTTGTTTTAAGTTTTCTACACTATCAAATTTTATGTGACAAAAAAATGTGATGTGCCTATTATATGGACATGATGATGTCATATCACTACCATATTTGGGCACATCGCACTTTTTTTGTAAAGCTAGTTTGATAGTGTAGACAGAGCTTAACAAAGTATAATTTTTATGATATTTGCTCTGTTTGTGAGAAGTCACATATTTGAACTTTACCAGAGAGGTGTTTATACACTACAATTAAAACGGAAACTTTGTAACATAACTCATTTTTGGAGAATATAGATATATAATTTCATTTCAACCTAATATTAATAGGAAAATTCACTCCTATTATTAGATACAGTACAATAAGTGGTCAAAAGGTCCAAGTTCACATTCTGATGAATCATTGTAATGGATAATTGTCTGAACAGTTTACAGTTTGTGACAACATAAAACCTCTAGTGGCTCTGCTGCCCCAGACAAAACACCCATATCAGAGTGTAGGCCTACTGTCCTCATAAGATATGCCACTTTGTTATTGTCTGTTGATGTCATGAATCTATGATCCATCCCGTCTTGATAAACCTGTCAAAAAGAAAGTGAAATCAATTGAAATAGTTTGAAAAGAAAAAAAAAACCCAGAATATTAGCACACCTGAAGAGATCAGTAACACATGGTATAAATATTAAAGTCATCTATCTTGTAATCTGAAATATATTTAATATTGATATAGTTATGACAGCACTTCAGTTCATTGACATGCCAATCCTCTGTAGTTTATTTTTTTCTCATCATATTTGCCAGTTTAGTTTAAAGGTGAGATCCAAGAATTTAATTTCTAACATTGTATCACTTTGTCAACTCATTTTGATGAAAAGACAAGCACACAATTACCACTTGCCTTACTGTAATCGTGTTTCAGACTTGTATAAAGGTTAGTTTTGTGAAAACTCACTCAATCAATATCACAATTTTTGCGATTGGGGGTATAATCTTTGTTATTCGGATCACAAGGTATTCCACAGGCACTGATTGGCTGAGATGTGTACTGTACCTATTAAAAATGCTGATTCAGTGTGACTAAACGAACTTGGATCACTCAACCGCACCACCAATTTCAACCAATCAAAAATGTGAGCTAGTATAACGAATATAGCATACGTATGTCAATTAAATAGTTTAATCTTTGGAATTTGGTCCGTTTTGGCACCAACAAAATTTAGGTAATTTATTCACGCATTTAAAGCTGTTATTTCCTTGTAGCACCAAGGCCCTCTGATTGTGGATACTTTTAATTTGCGTTCTCATCATGCGATTGCATGTCTGACTACAATTACAGGCGCATTATAATATGATTATATTGGACAAGCAAAACTAACAAACACAAACAGTATATTGCTTGATTTATATCGCTTTGCTATTAAACAGACTAACTTGTAAATCTTTTAAAATCTTGTCTCTATACTCCTGAGAAGACATATAGCACCTGACTGGCTAAGTTCAGGAAGGGGACTTACTCTGGGGACGAGTCTAGTTTGTTTATGGCATGCAATCTACTGTAAAAAAAATATTGTTCATAGTACAATTAACTTAACATTTGATTTAAATCAAGTTTTTTAAGAAGGCACATAGCACGCGACTGACGAAGTTCAGGAAGGGAATTTGCTCTGGGGACATAAGCCTAGTTTATGGTGTTGGTGACTTTTCACACCTGACTGAGTTTAGAAGGGGACTCATTCTAGGGACAAGTGTAAAAAGTAGTACGGTTGTTAACATATCATGCATATTCCAGTCAAATATTTCCATATATTTCAGTTGTCTGTTTCATGCTTAAACCGACAATACCACAAACTACCATCATCATGTATTCATATGTTTAGTTACTGTGTACAGTATATTAAAATCTAATAGAACAGTTACCAGGCCGGTAAAATAAGTAACGCTTACAAGAATACGGTACACAGCCTAAATAGTCACATATACAGATAAACAAGAGTTGTAGCTTGGTGGTTAGGGTGCTTGGCTACCGATTCATGAGTCCTTGGTTTAAATTCTGTCAGATGTCAGGACTCCATTTTATGTAGAGCATTAGGACAGTGAAGAAATATGCAATTGTCAGTCCTTGGCAATGTTCCTAAATATAAATGATATATAGTAGTAGTAGAAGCTGCCAAGCAATGCTTTCATTTTGTATCAAAAGTGGTAAAACATTTAGTATGAAAATGCTGTTATAGGGCGAGGCAATGATAACCATGACAATGGATTAAAATCATGTAATCTATATTCTTTCTAGGTTTGCTCTCCATCATGAGTGGGTCACAGTCTGAAGAAGGAGGGCCAAGTAATCGCAGCATCCCACCAATACGAGTCCAAAGTGACACGCCATGTCCACCATCCAATGCTAACACACCAGTACCTAATACACTTCTCAAACATGAGAATGCGGAAACGCAGAAGACGGCCGTAACAGCTGGCAATGTACAATTGCCAACCATTATGACGTATGGACATGTGTCCAACAATGGCCAACCGGCAGAGGTAAGCGATCAACATAGGCTGAAGAAAGAGCATGTTGCAAACTCAAATTGTGCCGTCGTCGGAATTAAAGGTATAGTTTACACTTTTATCTCAAGTATAAATATAATATAAAGTACAATTTTAACACAAAACTGTTTCTGTATACTGTATTGTACATATTCAAATCCTTTGAATTATGAAGAAACAATTTCTTTTTGATATTATTTCATATTAGAGTAAAAGCCAGATGTATATTCTAGATATTATATGGACTTTTCAAACAAACTTCTATAAAATACCAATTTAGTGATGTAGATATAGAGCTTCAGATTGGTTTAGGTACCAAATCATAAGTAAAGTGTAAATGGGTCTTTAGTTTGAAGATCATTTAGATCATACTAGAAATTAGAAGGCTTGTTGGATGGGTCTTCAATGTCTTTTATTTTTATTTATTTATTTGAACCATATTTAATGTCTTCTAATAATGGTTTTACAGTGAGTGTAAATGACTCTCTACACCGGTGCTTTCTGCTTTTCACCATATAGATTTTGTCATTATTTTCAAAAGTGCATGTTGCTATTAATAGATGAAATAAACTCTTTCAACAACCTCTCATAAGCCTCTATTAATCAATGGTCTTAAGAAAACCATCAATCAACCATTAAATCAATTAATCAAAATGTATATAATACAATTGTAAATCTCCCAATATATAGATTGTTTTTCTTTTGTATTGTTGCTTTTATATATGATTTGTAAATATTATACACCTGTGATAACAACTATAGGTCTTCAGTACCTGATGTTGAAACACAATGGTTTGTAATGTAAACTCTTTACTATATATTTTATGTTTATTTTTATATACCTTTTTAAATTATCAACTCAAACCTATGATACTGTAGGACAATTTAATACAGTACCTGTATTACCATGTTGATAATGATTTTTCTTTTATATTTTTGCAAATAGTTTAAGAACCTGTATCCGTCATATTATGTATTGTTTTGATGTATTATGTTAATTTGGATGCACCACTTCTGTGTGTGCCACCGATGCAAAGGTGTCATTTCCTAATAAATTATTATTATTATTATTATTAATTGTCTTTATGTTCTAACAAAGTTCTGTACATGGGATATGTCCAAAGCAATTATTGGATATTACAATACTAGGCAAACCGTCTCTATGGTTGTTCTTGAATGGGCACATTTTTAATACTGCAATTAATAACAATTTATTATTTTGGAAATAAAAAAGGTTGATTTTCAACAAACATATGCTACTACATTAAACTATACAAAGAAATGTTTTGTTGCTTTTCTGGCCCATGTCCAATTAAATGACTTTATTGCTTGCTTTTACGTAAGTCTAAAAGTTTTTAAGAGAATACTTTTTGCACCACGCCTTCAGGCAGTTATATTCTTCTTCACTTTCTTCTTCAATTTTAAGGAGCAAACTTCATAGTTGAAGGCTACTGCTCCACTAAGGGTCCCATTGTGACATCGGCAGCCAACTACGGCGCCAATTCGTCTGTCCACGACAGTGTGTGTGTATGAATGAACTAGTACACCGGGGTAACCCCCTACTCGTCTCGAAAGATGTACTAGGTTCTTTAAAGTGCACATGAGCCAGATGTACACTGGACCTACGGTTTATAGTCTTTATCCGAGAAGACTTGTTCTACCACCAGAACCATGGAGCGAGTGAGCCTCGAACCCTTGCCAATATTATGGCTATGGATTTCGGTTCCACTGTCTTAACCGCTCGGCCACACTCACTCGCTCGAGTTCAAGAGAACAGAATCATTAGGAAACTATAGGCCTATCACAGCTATATTACTACAGTTGACAGTTTTGAGAATTTGTAAACTCGACTACTTTATAGGTCCATGCTGCTCGACCCAAAGCAAGTCTGGGAAAAGAGAGTCTATGAGGGCTTTTGGAAAAATTTTCTCACATAATTATTACGTCAAAAAATCGAGCGGCATTTTTTGTAAGAAATCTTTCTTACATATTATTTTCTTTTGGATAAACTGCAACATTGGCCTTTTAGCTTTTCAAGAGGAGAGAACATTCAATATAAATGTCCTTAAATGCCTCTTCAAGACAGTTTACTATCCATGAACCCTGTAGGCCTACTGTGAGTAACCATAAATAGGAATATTGTACAGTATTTTTATGCAAAATCAGAAAAATCAAAGAAGGGACAGACAGACAGACAGAAAATAAAGGCATGTTATCCAGTCTTGTACAGACAGAATCTAAGGAGTGTTCGTAGTATAAAATAGGTCAAGTGAATAAAATATTATATTGACAGTTCAGTACTCAATTATTGAAAACAAGTGACCATGCGCTTAATAAACGACCACATGGCTAGTTAAAACAATGATTTCTAATATTGATGATATTGATATTATATAATATAGGATATTGGTAAAAATTGAAGTTCAGTTGTTTTAAATACAATTATCTTTATGCTCTGACAAGTTCTTGTAATTGAGATTATAGATTAGTTTGTAGCAATTATAATATACAGAACCTTTGATCTAAGCATATTGATAATAGCAACAACGTACAAATCAAACTAATAATATATCAATGAAGGACTGTCCATTATATCATTCCTTAAAATGAATTTGACACTAGTTTTATTATATTTACTAGAAGGTACAATCGTTTTGCTTGCTCACCCTCTAGTTAACTTGAGCCGCACAGTTGTGACGAGCGTTCTGGCCAAAAATTTAGTAGACCATGCAATGGAGAAGCAATATCTCCCTTAATTAAAAAAATACCCATAAAATAGTTTTAAAATTTGTAGATTAATTAAGCACTTCATTTACTATTTTAGACAACCACCCCCTTTTTTTTTTATTCCTTCCCCCCCCCCCCCCACTTTTTTTTTAATTTCTAAAATACTGAATCTTATGACATTATTTAATTACCCAACACATCTACAGAAGTATTGAATCTAATAATAATAAATTAAAGGTTACTTCCTTGTCTTATTCTTTATCTGGTAAGATTCTGATTTTGTTTCTCAAACATTTAATTATCAGTCTCTTCTCGTCACATTAAGAATAAACTTGATGATCTTCCGTATCCAACAGCGATGAGGAAGTTGATTAACATTCAATAAAGTAGAAAATAATCATATATTAGAACCACCTGCCATATTAGATATTTATTCTTCAGTTTATAATAGCTCTGTCTACACTATCAAAATTTATGTGACAAGAAAATGTGATGTGCCCATCTATGGACACGATGATGTCATATCACTACCATACTACCATATCACACTTTTTGTCAAACTAGTTTGGTAGTGTAAACAGAGCTTTACTAACACTTGAACCTTAAACTTTGAAACAATATTAAATTTTTTTTATTAACTTTTTACATGAAGCTCAGTCTAGACTATCAAACTTTATTTGACAAGAAATTGTGATGTGCCCATATATGGACACAATGATGTCATATCACTGCCGTATTTGGGCACATCAACCTTTTTGTCAAACTATTTTGGTAGTGTAAACAGAGCTTTACTAACACTTGAACCTAGAACTTTGAAACCATATTAAATGTAAATTTAACCCAGATCCCAAGGATTACCAATAGTAAATTAATAACTGTCCTATCAGATAGGTGGTAATCCCCCTGATACAGAGGCTATTTTGTGAACCAGTTCACCGGGGTAACCCCCTACTTTTCTCTAATAATGAACTGGGTTCTTTAAAGTGCACACAGGTTATAACTGTGTACACTGGACCTACGGTTTATAGTCCTTATCCAAGAAGACTTGTTCCACCACTAGAACTAGGAGCGAGTCGGCCTCAAACCCTTGCCGATGTTGTTGGCTTGGTAAACGGCGCCCCTGCCTTAACCGCTCGGCCATTTGACTCGCATGTTTAGAAAGATCTTTGTATAGTACTTGATCAGATCCCTGAAACAAAGGCAATATGTTATTCACCACACAACCACATTATTTCTCATAAATAGCCCAGAAATTCCCACCTTGAGTAGAAGTCTTTCTCAACCCTGTTCACACTGCATTTGTTGGCAGCAATGTAGTCGGAGACATTCTTGCTCATTATTAAAAATCAGGTTAATACTGGTCTATTCAAGATACAAAATAGTGTACAGGTACAACAGTATCTTGTCTTGGCCTTCGTCTTGCTGAACAAATACAAGATAGCAAGTGTCAATAGTTTTGGGTAAATTTGATAGATATTAATCATGCAAGTATTTAATACTAATGTCTTTATGCCACAAGTTATGATAACACTATCATCAGGGGGAGGGGAGAGAGAGAGAGAGAGCTTGGATTTAGTTATTAAAGGGCAAGGTTCTTTGACCCTTAGACCCTTGTCCATGATTTTTTGACACTGCATTTTGCACACAACACACATATTATTCTATACAAATAAAGAAATAAATTATTTTCTAATAATTGCTTATATATTTCTTACATAATCATGAATTATTTTGTTATTATCTTTTTTTTAATCAAAACTTTTCACACATCCAAACCTAAGATAAGAGCCTTCTTACAACCCTTTTTCTCTAAGTTTTCTCCATAGTTTTCTTTGCACCGCCCACATTAAATAATCAGGGTATGTTCGCCTGGTGTAGCATATTTCATTGTGTGTGAACATACCAGCATTAGGCCATACATAAAAACATATCTGTCCTTCATCGTTTCACATTCTCATAAGAAACAAGGCCAACAGCCATTAGGTCGCGTGCTACAATGCATAGTGATACCGGACCGACAGACAGACCGACAGACCGTCAGACAGACCGACAGACAGACCGACAGACAGACCGACCGACATAGTGAACTATAGAGTCGCTTCCACGCGACTAAAAATGATGTTTTAAATAGAAATATTTGACATTGTTTGAATTAATTAATTTTATGTTATTCTATATCTATATTTTACTACTTAAAACCCCAAAAGAATAAATGGTAAAGAAACACAGTATTAGTATGTTATAGTATAGTATGGTTATAGGAATTTATATCTTTCTCATTATACCATCCATATAATATTACATAATGAAAATAAAAAATGATATAAAAATCAATATTGTATGTCTACTAAAAATTGAAAAACTGACAATTTAAATTGATGAATTTAGTTTTGATTTAGCCTCAAGGGCATGTTCTATTTTATGTTACCCTGAATAGGATAGCAATAGATTGCTAATATGCAAAAATTACTATAACAATATATCATACATTCTCTAATTAGAAATGCTTTTTGAAGTACGCATTATTGTGAATACGTGTTTTTAGTAATATCTATATTTTTTTATGTTTTGATTGTAAATTATCTTGACTCAGATTTATTACCAATATTGTCATTTAACAAAATAATTGAAAACATGAAAGTTGATGTTGTCAATTATGAGAATAAATTGGTTGATTGATAGATGGACAGTAACAATATGGTAAGTCTGTGTACTTTATACCAGATGTATATGTTTCCATGATAGAAAAGATATTATTGAAGTTGTTATATAACCTAAAGGCAAAAAATAAGATAGACCCACTCAGAATAAAATCAGGATGCATATTCACAGCTGAAACCCTGGTGTTGTTTGGAATTGGGAGGAGGGGGTGGTTGGTAGAGTAGGGGTGGAAACTGCCTATGGACTAGTAAATTATATAGCTAAACTAGCACATGTATGTATGTGTGTATGTGAATGTTTTTTTCTCAGCGGCTTTGGGACAATCTTTTGATTGTATAAACGCTTTATAAATCGAACAACATTACATTACATTGTATTGTAGATTTATTATTTATTTTAGGCTACTAATGTTCATGTATGTATATAAGACTCACTGGTGAGTAAAATCTTACTAACCCAACTAGTCAATTATTAAGAAAAATAAATTAAATAGAACACATGTATAAGATAGAAGGAAGTGTGTATATTGTATAATTGGGGATTTCTTTTATTTTTGGTTACCTTTAACATTAACGATTATTCTGGTATTCTTTCATATTCTCAATTTCTTTGTCCACTGTATTGATCCCATTTTCCTTCTGGAGGAAGCGAACCAAACTGTCGTCATAGCAACATCAATGCAATACGGTGGTGTAACACAGCTTGTACACTATAGCATGCACTCGGGCATTTCCTAAAATTCTTAGCATATAATAATAATTAATAGATTTTTATATTAGTATAGTAATGTATAAGATAAAGTGCAATATTTAATTAGTTAGGTATCATCATTTATTGGGGAAAAATAATTATAAATAATTTAAACCAAGTCACATTTAATTGTGTCGTGTGTAAGAAGGTTGTACTGTATCTTTATTTTTGTTATGTTGTAGTCTATTTTGTGCCTAGCTTACCTGGATAAACTGACAATAGCCCATGCTCTTCAGAAAGAGGGCTTAGATACGAAAAGTTCCTAGGATGCTCTTGGACCATAATGGACTAGTCCGCAACCATGCCCTCATGTGGGAACGTTCCAACGTACCACCGCCATCATTTCTTTTCGTAACATGTTTCGACGTACAAAGATGATACGTTGTATTCAGTGAATAGAAGTTCCTAGTACACGCAGAAAGCGAAAGCTCTACTTAAGTTTAAGTGAGTGTAGCCCACGTCGTGTCACCTCTAGTGAGAAACATTTTTATTATGTTATAATTATTATGAACAATATTTCCTACCTCATTTAGGAAATGCAAAATTAGCATTCCATGCTGAAATGTATTTGTTCATTTATCTTTAAAAAATTGTCCATTTCCTAATTTACTTCAATTTATGTATAGGCCTATGCACTACACACTCTATAGGAATAAACTATTAAATTGTCTATTTTCAATATCATTTTATCAGATACTGCATTATCACATCACATGCTAAAAATTCCCAAAAATTTACAAAACTCTTCAGGTAATATATTTTATTAAGGCAATCTGATCCATTTAAATTGTAATGCTTCTGCCTCTCCAATCCCAAATCTTTTTACAACATAGCCACCTTTTTTTTGCACCTATTATTCATTCAAGGTATCCTTGAACATTACACTATCTTTAATAAGGTTTGAAACAACTCATGTTGAAAATGTAGGCCACTATTATAAATAATTAGAACCAAATGTTACTTTCAGAATAATTATAATGATTTTTATCTTCCATATCCAATGTTGTGTTTCATTAGCTTTCACATTGTGGTCCTAATACTTCCCCGATGTTTACCCAAAGTTAGCTCCAAAAATTCAATTACAAAGTCCACGTTTTCTGACAATCATTCTAGATCCACTGACGTCATAAAATGTTTATCGAGGCCAAGGATTGTTGTAAGAATGTTGAGCTGTTTTCGTCTTTTTTTTGCCTGTTGCTGTTACCTTTCCACAACAGGTGATTTTGTAAAAGTCATATCAACCTTAAATGACCTAACTTAGACTTATGTCTGCCATTTTTACGCTAAATAACAGCCAGATGTTTTTCAGTAGTCTCGTCTCTTGGGACCTTGTTGAGATTCCTTGGGATCAGGCACGAGACACAAAATTGCTCAGAAATTTTACTACTCATGCAGTCCTGATTGACATTTATTTTTATTACTATAGTATGTAGTAAATAATTGTATTATTAATTATGTTGGAAGTTCACAATAGTGGTTCTGTAGGAAGGTGGTTTTATTCTTGTTTAGGTTCAAATCTTGTCACCATCTCAATACTCAATACTTGACCAAAAACAGTTCCAGCACACAGTATAATGATATATACTGTACTTATTAAGCCAGATATATTTCTCCTTCTCTAGATTAACAATGACCTTTTTGCTGCTACAAGCTAGCATTGAAATATATAAGGTGATTTTATTTTGTAATGATGAGATGGTATATTACAGTTTGTACTTCCGAATTCGCTATAATAAGGGTTAAAACAGACAAAATTGAATTGCTTGCTTTTGTCCTATCTTCTTTTTTGTCTCGCAAACCAGTAGTTTTTGCTTCCTTAGAAATGGTATTGATTATTGTCAACAACGTTATGAAATAATAACTTGTTTCATATTAACTTTGATTCATTTGACATACAATCATTTTAGTTGTTACCAAATAGACGTGTATGATATTGAGAACCGCAACATTTACTGTATGCTTACCAGTATAGTTTCTTATAAGTGTAGTAAAATTATGATGATTTGAGTTTAAAAAATATTAATTTATTGACAAAACTATGCTAAATTCAGTTCTTTTTAATGCAAATTTACTGAGAAAAATACAATATGTAGACACTACAGTAGATCTTCGATACAAAAGATATAAGCAAAAAATTTAAATCTTAATTCTCTTTCTACAATTTTAATTAATAACGTACTTAATCTCAATGTTATATAATTCAAAGATTAAAATGTATAGCATGGTATAAATGTAGATCTCTAGTACACCACCAGCGAACAGTAATTAATATACAGTATAGTATATGTGACTGTGCTTATGCCTTCGTATCATATGTGGTATACAACTCCGTAGGACTTAACCGGGAAAAAGATTAGAGGAAGCCTCCTACGGCACTAACCTTTCGTTCGTTACGATAGCTCAAGGTGGAAGATTATTGTAAGGCACTTACGATACGAAAGTCATGCATCAATGATATTGACCTGCAACCAATCGAATTTACTCTTGCATACCAGCATTAGTTAATCGTATCTGAACACTAATGCTGTTACGATGCTAATTACGACCGTGCTTGCAATACGAAAGCATAACTCCATGCATCTGAACATACCCACTGTCTGCTGTCTTTAAAGCAAACAGCTGAAATTTCTGTATTAATTTATCTACAATTGTTTGGGCAAATCCCCTATTGAGTGCAAAGTACAATATTCTACTATTTACCAGTGACATATGCAAGAACATATTTTTACTTTTAACAACTTTTAAATCAATATAATTATTAACTAGGGAAACATTGTTTTTACGAGAAAATTTAACTGATTTGAAATTCAAACTTATAAAATGGAAAATGTGATTATGTACTGTAACATATAGGTACCGAAGTGTCTGGAAAGAATTTTATCAATAACTAATTAAATTTAAATTGCAACAGAAACTGTATTCTATTTATTATTTCATTTCCTATGGGAGATGTATGGTGAACCTTTTGTTGTATATTTAATATTAATTATTCCTTTTATTTGTCATCATAATCCTTATTTCCTCAGCAATGTTAAAGCAGGTGATAGTATGCATTGCCTTGCTCGTTTTAAAGTTCAATTCTATCAACCTGCAAACATCTTATTATATAGTCATTATTTTGGAATTAAACACACTATCCTTTGAAAAACAAATATCTATCATAGTTTATTAATTTAAAAAAGTAATTCCAATTAATACCTCTATATATTGTATTTTTCATTTGAAACTATTCTCATTATTGTTTGTATCATTACTGTATAATAAGGGTCGTAGGCAGAATTTGAAAGGGATGAATGGTTCTCTTGATTAAGGAGTTTCGATTAAGGAGGTTCGCTGTAAAAATCCAGACAACCACTTTTTCCACAGGCCTGAAAATAGCTTACCTCCTCTACAAGTTCTTTTGTGTGTCACATGTGATACCTATATAATGGAAGTTTAGGTTTAAGTTTATGAGTTTATGCATCAGCATTCTTTGAAAACACATGAGATACCTCTATCAAGGAATTATGTTATGATATTGTACAAATTGAGGTACAGCTTGACCATGATGTGCTTACAAGGAGTTTTTTTTGGTTGCACAAAACAGTCCACTAATACTAAGATTATTATAAATAGTATTATTTTTCTTCTTTAATCATATTAAAAATCTATACCTGTAGTTCACCTCTACTTAAAACTGTTCTTTTATAATCACCAATGTGTCTAATTGCTGTTGATATGAAATATTTTCTATAAAATAGCAATGAGTTTTAAACTTGGTGTTTTTTGCACACCAGTCACGTTTTATCATCATCAAAGTAAACCCTGAGGCTTAGAATTCTAAACTTAACCATTATTCAAACACCCTTTGTAGGTTGCTATTCCTGACCTGTATTGTACAATATTTAAATTAATGGGCTATATAATTATTATTAAATGACGTTTTTACGGTTTTAACATTAAATTTATTTATATACATATCAATTCACATTTTCTGAATTTTATTTTTCAATTAAAAAGCAATAATTTTATAATTGTTGAAGTAAATTATATTTAATTGGTGTTATTAAATTTGTTTTATTAAGTTTTTTTATAATTTTATTTCATGTATTTTTTATATTGACTTGCCATGTTCTGTGTCACATCTCATCTGTATAAGTTAGCCTCTGTATGTGGCACAATATACTTGCCATTTAGGCCTAACAACAGTTTCAGATGTTCTGATGAAACAACAACAGTAGTTTTTGCTTTTCATTTTTGTAGTTGTCAGTATCGGTCAATAAACTTCAATATTTCATTTACTATTTTTTTTTCTTTTTTTTCGGTAAAAAGAATACAGAGTACAAAATTCTCCATAGCTCAAGAACAAATTACAATTGTCTACATTATTGTAAATATAAAGAAGAAGAAAAATATATATATATATAAATCCAAATTACTGAAAAAATGACAATGCTGTGGGTATCAGTGAAAAAAACGAAAAGCTTAATCAAAACGATAAAGTAAAACAGCCAGAAAAGTTAGCAGAGCTTTCGGGCAACACTAGCCCTTCATATATATATATATATATAAACCGACGCCACATAGTCACATAATACAATAACTTCATCCATCTACCATAGATTGGATGATGGAAGAGCAAAATCATAATTGCACTTCGTGACCATTGCCTGTCTACAATAATAGTAATTTTTGCTACATTTCGTGTGCATTGGTTGGAAGCACATTGCTTCAAATGGTTCAACCAGGGTAATGTTGTTTTGTAATGTACGCTATTGCATTACATCTGCCAGTTTGCTATTCTATACCTCCATACTCGGCCTAGAGAAGTTTCGCATTCAGAAGCAATATGTAGCTGCAAATAATCCTATTTTTACTTCCCCGATCTGTAAAGTATCATCTCAATCTATCACAGGGTTTGAGAGTCTTTCGTTATTGATATCTTGAGCATTGTGGTTTCTTGAATCAAATCCATTAATCAAATTCTTCAGTTATTCTTGTGTAGTTTATAAAGATTTATTACTTTAGTGTCATTCTGGTTTCTATTTTGAAAATCAATAAATGTCTGAACAAATTTAAAAATCTATAACAAATACATTTTCCTAAATTTCCAACTAAATATGAATGAATTTCATAAAAGAGATACTGATTTATTTATTGATGCCAATAACACACATTTATAGACTTTTTATGCAAATTTACATTTGAAAAAAAATTATTGAACCTTATTAATATTCATAGCTCTTTTATATTTTTTTTGGAGTGATGCTTGACTTAGTTTTATATCATTTTGGATTACTAAAGCCAATGATTGTGTTGATTTTTCACATTTCAATCAAGAGATTAAGCTGGTCTGTTACAAAGTTTTATCTCCACTTATATTCTTGCAATCGGTTCTTTTTGATTAGAAGTTCAATTCATCACAAGAATAAAGTAAGTACGTTTGTGTATGTTTTGTAGAGAAAGAAATTGAACTATTTCTAAACTACTATTAATTTAACCTTTAACATTAATTTAAAGGGTAAAGAAATTAAATAGTATTTCTATTTATTTTACTTAAATTGTGTAATATAGTGATGGAATCATTTTGAAATACTGTAACTCATTATTCAAAAAACATAATGTTAATGTTAAACACGGTATTGAAGGTGCAAAATAGCTTAAAATAGGTTATGGATAAGAAAAACCAGAAAACGTTAAATTGCTTTAGGGCCTGAGTTAAGCCCTGTTCAGACATAATGTTAATGTATTTTACATGGCACACAACTCTGCTGAACTAGGAAAAGATGAATGGAAGCCATCTTGTATGATATTTTGTTATTACAAAAGTTCCAGATATAAGATTAGGGTATGAGTACCCTTATGATACAAAAATAATGCATCAATGACTTTGACTTAAGTCAACCAATCAAATTGATTCTCGCGTTTTTAGATTTTTGCCTCAACCGGTGACCCTTCAGTCTGTAACGAAAGCTATAAATCTGTAGTTGGTGTAAAAATCCAGGGCAGTGTAACACCAATAGTAGTAGTAAATTCTACTATCAGGTGCATGCCCCTCTTCTTCCTTCCTCTTTTCCAACATGAGCTAGATGTGTACACTGGACCTACGGTTTATAGTTCCTTATCCGAGGAGACTACCACCAAATGGAGCGAGTGAGCCTCGAACATTTGCCGTGATTATCAATAACCAGTTAACTAGAATATTAAAAACATTTATAGGGTGACACCCTGGTATCTGTTTCATTCAAAACATTTTTAATCATTATACCTCCATGCCCCAACCACACTCTTGCACCAGTTAAACGTGGTTCCCACTAGAACGCAACGCAGCGACGTATTGAAGCAAAGTGTATTGCATAATCACAAGTGTGAACCGACGACGCAACAGTACTGAAAAAATCGCAGGTTTGATTTCACGCAGGCGGGGCAAACACAATTATTTGAAGGGAATTTTTTTACGTTGCGTAGGTTGCATTACATTGCGTCGCTAGTGGGAACCAATCTTTAGGGGAAAATCGAAAAGTGCAGCATTCAACAATTTTTGGTTTAAATTCAGCAGAAAAGTGCTCATCGCTGAAATATTTGTAATAATTATAATATTCATTGAGGAAATATTTTAGCAATAATTGTACTTTATATAAATAAACTTGTTAACTTATTACAGCAATTAGAGTGTTGATGTACAATTAATCTCCAGTTAATACATTCCTATAAAGCCAAATATTGCCTTTTGTTCAAACTACAAAAGATTTGTCTAAATACTATCGATATGATCATTAAAAAAATGCAAATTAATAATTTACAAATAAATTTTCCAATTATATCTTTTATTTCCAACGAGTAGGTAAACATCCATTCGTATGTGGCCCTATTTAAAATCATCAAATTTCCATGACAATAATACACAATTTTGAACACTTGAAATTCGGTATTAAACTTACACTAAAGACCCCCTATCTTGCTTTCATCTTAAAGTATTCAACAACCAGTTGGTCCTAATTACAAATGATAAATATTTATAACATGTAAAAGAAAGATTATCTTTTTATATTAATTTTAACATGTGCAAATATTACAAGAAAACATATCTATTGAATTTAAATTTTAAGAAAATTGTTTTTGTGAGATGTGCTTTATCTTTTACAGATGGTCTCTTAATTATTTTCCCAAAGAAATGTTGTTAATTATACTCTTAATTATTATTGTATTAATAATAATACAATGTAAAGACACATGTTTTTTTTTTACAATTATTAAAGTCATAAAATTATTACATTATTCAACTTATTTTTAAACTATTTAAAATTCTTCAACATTATAGGATATTAATGGACAATGGGAGTAGGCCTACACACACTTCTAAACTCTCATTTAAGTTTGGATAATTATAATTTATCAACTTCAAGAAAGTTCACCAATGAAAACCAATTTTATTTTTAGTAATATATAGGCTGCAACATGGTCTTAATTGTTTTAACATATTAATTACTAAAATAGGTTTCAGCAGAAACGGCAGAAGGATAATTTATTGTGTGTTTTAAAACATTTCAGACCTAATTTCTACAAAACATACCAGTAAATTGAGATTTACCCCTTTCTGTAAAATTCCAATTATTTCTCAGAGCTCTGGTGTTGTTTTTTGCTAGCTCAGTTTCTGCTGCAAAATCTTTCTTTTCTTTGCTGTTTCGATGCATTACAGTATGTACATAGGTGGTAGATATACCAAGATTTAGGAATTATTCTGTGTTTATAAAGATCTGATGCAGGGCCTGTTGAAAGATAAGTTATAAAGTAATAACTTATGCTAAAAATAATGACTACTAAATAATAATCACGTCATTGAGTTGACTACATGATATATTTCATGATTCATTTTATTTCACTTAAGTATGAGGTAAGCATGTAAAAAAGAAAACAAGTGTCCCATATTTAAAAAGAAAAAGGGGTAGAATTGAGAAAACTTGACAGATGTCCAAACTTTACTGGGAACAAGTTGATGAGAACTTGTGGCATATGATGTAAGCAAATCCTCAGAGTATAGTTGGGGTTAAATGTACTTCTACAAACAGGTCAAGAACAAGAGCTTCTAAAGTCATTTAAAAATACCTAGTTTAATATTCTAGTACAGGTGACTATACAACAAGGGTCCACTGTTCTCAAATCTATGTATATGGGTCTAATGTTTTTATGATGATTGTAAAATGGTAATAAATGATAAATTTTAAAATGCAAACATTAAGGTGCAGTTTGTGACCTTAAAACGCATTGTAATCTTGTATGTGTATTTATTTGTTATATCGAGGGTCCTTTAATACAGGAATGGATAGGCCGCATTAAAGATGATATTAATTAAATAAATATATCTGTCATGAACCAAAATCATATGACATATAATTTTTAAATATTTATTTATTTATTTCAACAATATTTTATGAGGGTGATATAGCATCAGCTGATCATTAGGGACCCTCAAACAATACAAACAGAATAAAGAAATACATAGTGCTACAGAATCTTTGTCTGGGTTTACTTTTAATAGAATATAAAATTTAATTTACAAAGTTTCTTCCCAGGTGGATATTAAAAGGCCAAAAGTCCACCCAGACCATTAAAGCAAATTATTTATTGCAAAGATGTATAAAAACTGAATGGTCAAGAAAAGATGTGTTTAGAATATTTGGTTTGAGTTATGGTTTAGTGGACACCTGTTATTAAGAGTCTCAATTTAATATTTACTTTCTCCAATAAAATAAGTGCATTTGGACTACAGTAAAATCCTTAGTTTGGGACACCTATTCAGGGCAAAAAATTCTGTGTAAAATGAATGAGGAGTCAATAATAATGTTTTAATCTATCTTTAAATTTTTTTTTATTATTTTTTAATGTAATTTAATGTAATGTCTAATGTTTTAAGGCAGGCATACACAATTAGATTTCGTCTGATCATAATGGTGTATAACAGATAAAAAATGTATGACCATGTATGCCTTCCTTTAGCCTACTTCTGATAAATACTTATACTGACAATTCTTATATGCTTTTCAGACATTTTATAATCTGGTCCCTATAGTGGAAGCATATACTTAGTTATTGAAATGAAATGTCTTTGATACCTTGTTTCTTGCGCATGATTTTCATAATCTGTGATGTTCCGAGGGGAAAGCTGACATAAATATGTTAAGTACTTGCAGATGATGTTTAGTTAGATCTGATGGTGGTACTATGTTGTATTCTCTACGACCACCCTAAACAATTGAATCCTAGAGATTAACAAGAAGTTGAATAAACTTGAATAACTATTTATTGTTTATTCAGTAAGTAGTAAAGGGGGTTCCCCTAAAAACTTTGTTTTATAGAAAAAGTAATGTAGTAAAAAAAAAATAAAGTAGCAGCTAAGTTTGTAGATCCTATGACCAATTAAACTAGTGGAAACAATTTGAAAGTTGTTTCAGAGAAAAAAATCTTGGTATGATGGTCAGTGGTCAATTTATGGGAGAGCGACAGTGACTGTGACAACTTTTCAAAATTAATAAGCCATCCAAAATGTATAGTTTAAATATGCATGATGATTATATATAAGAGAAGACAAAACAGCAACAAACTTTTAACCTACTATTTGTATAGTAAAGTGGGAGGTTTTTTTGGTTGGGTGGGGGCAATCAGTGTCATTTTCTATACAAATTTCTGGAATTTGGAACTAACTTATATTTGATTATGACTCATCGGTTTATTTTGTGAATAAATATTTTATGACTGAAAGTAAAATTGTTTCATTATGATTGCTTGGATTATTTTAGTCTGCCAAAGACCCAGCATGACTTGTAAGAGGAGCATCAGTTTTGTATCATGCTGTGTGCTTGTAGATCAGATAGACACAACAGTTTAGGCAAAAAGAAACAATTTTTCTTTTACAGTAGAATCGCACCTTCAACACCCACCAAAGTGTGGGTGTTTGCTGTAGTTTAATCATATGCAGTATTGTAAGAAAGTGTTACCTTCTATTGAAGAGGGTACCTTTATCACCTAACAAAGTGTCCTCTTGGCTTGGTGTTGACTCTATATACAGTATTTTAAAGAAAGTGTTGCATTGTCTTGAAATAAACATAAACAATACATACTTTCATCACAAACAACAGTTCAGTTGTGGCAATAATTATAGGAATATTCGTATGACACATTATTGACTGGAAGCAGAAAGGTTTAACTTTGGCTGTTTACAAAATGTTTAAGTATCCAGAACATGCTGCTAGTGCCAGAACATCCTCAAACTATTATTATTATAAATTATTGTTATTCCTCCAATTAACATTTTAAATTTGTGTGTGAAAGTTGCATTTGCATAGCATTCTAACCAAATACTTGATTTATATTGAAAGGTCACGACATGGTCCAAAAGGACCGGTGTGTACCCTGCAAATCTGCTGGGTCAACTCCAGCCTCTGAAGCCTTGCTAAATCCAGGGACAGTAAAAACTCTCAAAAATCTTGAGCATGCCCTCATGCACTGAATAGAGATTTTATAATTAACAGACATAGATATACAGCTATTTCAATTTTCTAATAAATTAATTTTTTTTTCAATTTCAGAGAGGACTGGGGAAGGCAACACATGTAATGGTTTCAACCAGCATATACAACAAGTATCAACATTGTCTGATCGCACTGTTATGCCCCCACCACAAGGACGTTACCCACTGAACAATCACCATTCTAACAGGTCAATATCAGGGCAATCTCCAACCCCAAGTGAGATAACGAACATCCGCTACACACCTCGCAACGGCACAATGAATGTGTTAGGTTCCATTGGTGGTACAAGTACCAACTTTTCTGGTGGACTGAATGGTGTAATTAAACAAGAAGTACACTCAAATGGCTACAGACATTTACCAAGTTTGACCCCACAAACAAGTGTTGGTCCAAGCTCTCACGCTGGCAGTGAGATTGGTGACAATTTACAGCCTAGTTCAGCATTGTCACACTATGCTTCTAGCAACATCTCACTTTCGCCATTTCCACCAGAATTTTCACCAAGTAGCTCCAGTTTTGCCAGTCCACGTCATTCAGCAAGGTCGGCAAGGTCACGCAAACGTACATTATCCGTTTCGCCTCTGTCTGCCGATGGCATTGACATTTGTCAACTTATCCGTACAAGCCCAACATCATTGGTTGCGTTTATTAATGGATCGCGTGGTTCATCTGCATCACTTTCTCCATCCCCTGGAATGCATGGAGAATATGGACATTTATCTGCCCGGAACAATATCAGTCCCATGTCAGTTGCTTCATCTTGCACACAGAATTACCAGCAACCTGCTCATGCAGATCTGACAACATGTCCTCCACCTCCTCCTTACCATCCTCCAAAACAACAACAGCAGCAGCAACAGCAACAACCACAAGAAGATTATAATGTGTACCAGCACATGCAACAGATTGAGCAAGGCCCTTTGAGTGCTGCAAATCAACCCATGCAGAGTCAATTGATTGTGCAGTCAAGAGATCAAGCCATGCAAGAACTCTGCACAGACTTCTCCACATACAAACAGGAACCTATGGATATATATCCACAAACATCTTCCTACCAACCAAATCAGTCTTTTCCAAACACAAGCACATTTGCTGCGAATACTGCAAGTTTTCCCGTTAGTACATACGAGCCGTCGTCGGCACCATACCAACAAGAGCCTCACTTCTCACAACCTAATAACAACTACAACCAACAGGGTAACTCATTTGCTATTGAACCATCCATTATGCCATCAACCAATATGGGAGCTTCAATGACACCTAACTACCATCCACCTCATCCATCTGTTGGCTTTGAACCAAACCTGCCACCAATTGGTATGGCTAATCATCCAGAACCTCTTCCACCCCCTCCTCCATATAACCAACACATAGATACAACCAAGCCAGTGGTTAACAACAGACAGACACAAGATTCTCCAGCATCTGTCAATACAGACCAGACAGAGGTGGACAGCAAGCTGCATTTGTGTAAGTGGATTGATTGTAATGCAGCATTCGAGGAGCAAGACGACCATGTCAGACACATCGAGAAAGTTCATATAGACCAACGTAAGGGAGAAGATTTCACATGTTTCTGGCAGGGTTGCACCCGACGATATAAACCCTTTAATGCACGTTATAAATTACTTATCCACATGAGGGTTCACTCTGGAGAGAAACCAAACAAATGCACGGTATGTTTAATTTTTATTAAATCACTTTTTTACAAGCTAATTAAAAGATTGCACCCCAATACTCTGATGTTTGTTTCTTCCGATTTTCCCTTGTGCTTTGCTTGAACGCTTTCCAACTGAACTATCTTCTAAAGTCATAAAACAGTGGTTTCATGTAGATATAAAACAGGGCTGTACATATCATAACTTGTTTATACCATGGGGCTTGCTTAGTCATGCTATTTTATTCACAGATCACTTATACATTATCAATTTTTTCCCAAACTTCAATGTGTCATTGCTGAAACAGTCATCTTAAATTAAATCATTTCCATTTTGAATAAAGCATTATGGGCAAATAATTGAATATACAGAAGTGAAATGTAATAACTGAATTAATATGCTAATTTATTTCATTTTGCACAACATGCACTTATTAAGATATACAATTATGCAAGTAGTGGCATGTCATTAATAACCTTACAATTTGTGATGGAGAAACTTATTGTTGTGGGTTCCTAACTTAATTTAACAATGAGGAAATTCCAGTGAGATGCTTTAAAACTCAAGAACTATAGCATCATCATAGATTGGATCATCATTGATAACATAGACTTTTACAATACAGTACTTAAACTTTAAAAATTATGTAAGCTTAGAGCATCTCCCTGCTAACATATAGAATTTCTGTCTGATTGTGGTATGTAGATTGAAAATTTACTACCCCATAGAGAATTTAAAAGCATGATTTTAACACAAAAAGGCACCTGTTTCTGTCTCTCTACATATAATATCCCCTAAATTGTAAGGAAACAATTTCTTAATATAATATTTAATATTTAGCATAACCAAGACAGATTTTACTATATTTACTAATTCTACTTAAAAAATTGCAAAACGTATGGTGTGTTTCCAAAATTAATATTTACTATTCTGCTCAAAGATGGTAGCAGCTGAATTAGAAGAGATTTTAATAGTTGTTGCAATGGATTTCTGCTGGCTAGGCTTTTTCGAAGAAAGGAATAAGCTAAACAGTGTCAGGTGTACATTAAGAATCCATGTACAGTTAACTTAACTCTCAAGCTAACCTACATCAGTGAACCCATTGAGTTCAGTGTCCAAATACTTGTTTCCAAATAGCTATGTTGTTGAATTCTAATGTAATAGTTGCTATTATATAACACCTAAATAGATTCCTGTCATTTGATTGGATGATTATTGGTCAAAAGATGTTTGAATAAACTTACTGTTAAAAAATTGTGTAATATCCAATCGGCTGTAAGCAACAACGTGATGAGGCGTGACCTCCGCTTCAACACAACAATAAGAAAATTGTGAAATGTTGCAATTTTGCTCTTTTGAATGATGATGAAATTGCTAAATAACATACTTGATCCAGACTCGTTTGGGTATAACTTTAGCGGACGTAGAAAGCATAAAGAACTAATTTGTGAATGTAAATAGAGTAATGATCCTGTTTGATTGTAATACTCAAAAACTTGACATTTCAAACTTGGTTTCTGGTCCAATAAAGTAGCATGTAACATTAAACAGTTAGTGTAGTAAAAACTGCATAACAAAATGTTTTTGAGGACCAAAAGTTTGTAATGGTAAAACCGAAAGGATTTTAGGAAAAGGACAAAAAAAAGCAGCTACAAATTACGTAATGTATAATTCAATAATGTATAATTCAATAACCTGAACAGAGTTTTAAAAACAAACAATTTCATCTTTCATGAATGGCTCAACCTCGCCCATTAGGAAAAGAAATATACAACAACAAACATGAGTTTCCAGGATTATAGTTTTAGATTTACGTCACATGTTTTTAAAATGCGTGTTCGGTCATTGTGCTTTTCTGTTTTTAAAACACAGAATTCTGTAAACATCGTTGAAGGAGTGTACGATGGTTGTTTTTGTCATAAATGGAAAACTGAACATTTGTTATCAGGACATTGACCACAAACATACCTCAAAATGCCATCAAGTTCCACATAAGTAACTCACTCACTCACTCACTCATAACATTTACTACATAACAAACTATGTTCCACTGCATGTTTTTATTTATCAAAAATTATTATATAAACATGTTTTTTTGTATGTACTTCCTTTGTTTACTACTTCTGATCCTTTTATAAATCAAATTGTCAATTTTAGTACAGATGAACCTTGTTTTCCGACCACCTGTCGAACTTGGTTGGTGCATTGAAGTAAAAACTACCAGATATATAAAAAACTGAAGCATTGTATGTGTCAATTTGAACTCGATTTTGAGACCTTTATGAACATAAACACAATCTTCATTGTGAATGTGAATTATAAGTTATAATTACATATGAGCTAATTTAGATTTCATATTTTTATTAGACTATGCTTACAAATTCCAAGATTTGTCTCTGCATATTTTCATGTTCTCTGATAACAACAAAATACTGGTATTTTTGTAGTTTTTTATGATGAAAAAACATTTTAAATATGTAGCACTGACATAGCCATAAAATACCTCCCTGGTTTAGATGACCGCAAACTGAGCTTAAGCAAGTAAAAATACAACATTCTTGATAAAATTAGTTTGCCAAACTGGTATGTTGTCAACAACTTATTTTACCATGTAAACAAAATTGAAAGAGCTGGCAATTTAAACGTAAAAGTTAAAGATTAAAATGAGAATCATCACGCCATACTTTGTTGAATGGTTGTCATGTCTGAGTTTGACAGGCATGTACAAAAAACAGACACATAATATCTTTTGTTTACCAACCGTAAAGTAACATTAGGAATCAAGTGTTTGCTGTAAATTAGGTTTATAAATGGTGCCATGTTGAATGTAAAACAGGTTACAAAAAACAGGTTTTAAGAAAAAATAAGGAAATATGCTTAGTACACCTTTGTAAAGTAATAATCTAGTCTATTTCGTGCCTAGCTTACCTGGATAAACCGATAATAGCCTTTCTCCTCAAAGATAAAACTTGAAAAGTAGAAATTTTTAACTGGAAATATTTGTTTTGTTATTTTAAATTGAATATATTTTCCATAATTTGCAGTTTTTTCCATTGTTTGTATTTCAACAATTGCAGTTGTTTGTTGGAATATAGAATAATTGACAATAATATCAATATACAGTTATGATGAAAGTCCTATTAATTACAATGTGTAGTAACTTGTCAATCAATCAATCAATCAATCAATCAACCTTGAGCCATAATCACTAACATATCATTCATCATCAAATGATTGATTGATCAGTTAAATATAGCCAATTTAAATCAATCAAAGAAACGTTAAAATTTGTTCAAGTTATGTAAAATCTTAAAGCAACAACATTTAAAAAAAAAAAAAAAAAATTTGCAGTAGGGTAATGTTGTTTTATTTCATCAATCATCTTGAATATCATTTTTATATCTTGTTACAGTATCAAATTGTTTCTCTGAAATGAGTTTGTTGAACTAAAAGTACCATACTATAATCTATTTTTGTATTTTATTAAAGATGCATGATCAGTGTATAACACCCACAGCTTTCTTTTTCACACACACACTACTTAGCATCATCAGTAGCATTTTTCTTGTTCTTATTCTGCCCACAAACTCCTGTTTAAAGAGTTGTTTATGAATATTAAACTTAAAGAGGTTAGATTTCCTTCTGGACATCAGTTATCACTTATTAAATGATATTGAATATATGGTTATTATTTTTCCATGTGTACATCTTTTCTCTCTCCTTGTATAGCCAAAGCAAATTTACAGATGTGTATAAGTAAAAGGTAACTGTGTACCTGTCTCTACTGTAAAGTTGTTTTTATTTCCTAACTGATGTTTATTTGTCAAACCAGGCTCCAACAGGTCTTGTTAAATATCATGGTCATTCATTTCATAATCCGTCTTCCATAATCTAGTCTGTAGCTTATTCAATCCTTTGCTGTATTTCATTACTTCTTTTACTTTGTTCTACTTTCCTTGGTTTATCTTTCTACATGATTCCTTCTTTACCGCCCATCATTCTTTCCTTTTTTTCTTTCCCTTCTTTTTCTCATACTCTTTTCTTTTTATTTTTTCCTTCTTTTCCACCCATCATTCTTTTCTTCCATTTCTTTTCCCTTTTTCTCATATTCTTTTCTTCTTTTTCTTTTCCCTTTTTTTATATTATTCTCTTTTTTTTTACTTTTTCCTTCAATCAGGCCTTTATTATTGTTACTTCCTTTCCTCATCCTTTTGTTTCTTTTTACTTTATTTCTTTCCATAATTTTTTTCTTCTATTTATCTCTTCTTTTTCTTGCATCTTTTTCTTATTTTTACTTTCTTCCTTCCATCATCCTTATCTTCATTTATGTCTATTCTTCTTCAATTCAACTTCTTTATCCTAACAGTTTTTTCTTGTACAGTTATACAGTAGTTCTTTTAGTTCACAATAGCCTGATGCCCCAGGCTTTCTTGACCTTGACCATTGTAAGGTTTGTTAATAAATAATATATTCTTACCTAATATCCCTACTTTCCCCCATCCACTTTGGATCCACCCCAGAGCCATCACCCTAAATTCATGACATATTATGTAGTACAGACAAACATTCATGAGCCTTCAGACAAAATCTAGAGTAACTTGATTTAAGTAAAACAATTTCCTTTAATGCATCATGCTATTTTGGTGTTAATACTGTAATAGAAAGGTTACTGTTTAACCCATAATGTTACCAGACCGGACTATTTTCCCCATGGCTATCACAACATTCATGAGAACAAAATTTCTACATATTTTTATACCACCGGAGTCTGAAATAAGAAATCGTAGATCCCCGTTTGTTGATCTTTGTGTCATTGCCTGTAAAAAATAAATAAAAAGTAAATCATTAAAAACATAATCATCTATTATTAATTTTGTTGCCTCTTGATATGTCTGACTACTAAATTCTAAAGATGTATCATATAAACAGAAATAATAAATTGTACCTTTTGTGGTACCATTTTGTACTCGCTTCTATCAAGATTTGTTTCAGTATGTTTACAAGATGACAATCCAACCATTCACTTTTTATAGGACCTTATTTTCTACATGAAATGATTCATGTTTTGTCTTAATACGATGTCACGTTGGGGTCAATAACCTCTCTGATTGACACCTTATATATCCTATAGCATCAGCCTCAAAACATAAACAGTGATGATTTCAGTAGGCTCCAACCACAGCCTACAGAAGGTCACATACTCCACAAAGCTAGCCTGTCAAACTTATTACTTCCCTGGAGTTGAATTTCATGCCCGTGAGGCTTGCCTCCCAACTGAAGAATGGTTTTAATTATAATCCTGTTAACTTGATCTTCAATTGGCCATAGACATTTATGTATGTTCAAATTGAATTGTTATTATTATTATTTGACAAATTTGGAAATTGAAAACCATTTTTTTTTTTCAGACTTTGAACCGGAGTATTTGTAATTTACTTTATGATTTATCTCATAGTTGCTTTAGTTTTTTCATATGATTTTAGAATATTATATTTACTAACTAAAGTACAAAGTTAACTACAAATTAGTTGTATTTCTTCCTGTATGACCTGAATACTAAAGAAATAGGATGCAATGATAATTGAAAAATCTAATAGAGGAAGCAATATTTATTTATTTTTTATATACATTTTTTCTCAACACAATAAATATATCTTAGGTGATTGATTTTGTAATTGGGTACAATTTATATACATTGAATATGATCTTGTGCTATTAAAACATAAACATTCAAAATTGTACTGCTTGTAACTAGGCAATAACCTTGTATCTATGCAGCCATTGGTTGCTAAGCAACCATTTGGTTTCCTTGTAGTGACCCTCTAGTTTATACAAATTGCCAGCAAAGCAAAACCATTTAAAAAATATATATTATATAACAGTATACTTGTTATTACATATTTTCAATTAAATATGAGTAATTTGATTTTTATTACATATCGTTTAGGTTCTGAGTGAATATAAATAAATATTGAGATAATAACTTGGTCAAAAAGTTGATAGGAAAGGTATTATAGACATTATAAAGGAATATCTACAGTAGCTAGGTCTACATTATTTATTTTAATTTCAAACAGTAATTTAAAAAAAAAACAGGTTGATATTGCATTGATGGCACCTTGCACTTTTAACATGTTTATTACCACTAAATCCCCTTTGCCCTTTACTCAATTCTGCAACCTAGACACACTTGTTACAACAACAACCCAGATATAATAGTAGTAAATTTAATAATGATATTGCAAGAAACAACAATACCAGATTAATTCCACGCTTATTATAAAGAACTAAAGTTTTACGAGTCCATTTAGCCACGCTTATACAAAATGAGTACCGTACTTAAACTAGGATTATCTTTTCTACCTATACATTTTATTTACAATATACCATAATCCTATTTTTCTATTTACTTTATTGTTCAATAAAGTTTATTGAAAAATCACAATGAGATTATTTAAAATCTTATAATTGTTGTTTGCGCTATCAGATTATTAGGCTTGCTCAATAAAAGTGTTTTTAACTTTTCAATCCAAAACATCTTTTGTTGAAATTATTTTATTTCTCATGTAACCTAGATAAAAACATCATAAAAATTTGTACATATCTTTAGTAGTTCAAATAATTTAAAGAAAGGTTTAATCTCAGGTAAAGTATATGATAAGAATTTAAGTATATACTGTATTATCGGATGTAATAAAAGATTACAAAAGAATCAAACGAAATGCTCACAAACCTGCTAGCTAAATTATGTTTTTGTAACTGTGGTTTTTTTAAAAGGGTAAAGTATACTATTTATTTAATTACTGTAATTATTAAAGGACTTCACAGTCTGTCTGTCTGAACAACAATTTCATTTTATCTGATTTTCAAATCTTTTTAAATAATTTTTTTTTATATATTTAATTTAATTGGCAAAAGAAAGTAACATTTACATACTGTATTAGACCAATAAATATATTGAATTTTACATTTTTTGTGGATTTAGAGAAATAATTGATAGTATTACTGAGCTCTATCTAGTATTGTCTATGCAACAAAATTCATTTTTATTAAAATATTACTTATTACCTTATTTAATACGGTAACATTTCATTAAGACATTTTTTAATGCTGTAATGTTCAAGGCAACATAATTGTATAGTAATAATTAGCAAGAAGGAAAAACCTAGTCTGGGTTCCAGACAGTTTTGACTTAATATTAGTAAAAAGATAAATGTTTTGGCACATATGGCGTTTCATATGTATACTACTTGAGCTTGTTTTCAGACAAAAATCTAAATTTCGACTGGTGGACTAAACATAAAAAAGACAATAAATACAGACTTGGGGCAAGTCTAGTATAAACCCTACAATAAGTAAAACTTATCAACAGTTACACTAGTACATGTGATATGATGAGCCACACTAGTGTCAATTAAAATTGAATTGAGTCTGATGTCATACCATGTTAGTGATGAAGAGGATTTTATATTTTTGGATGGTTTAAATATGGGTTAAAATAAACTACTTGTGATTTACAGTTTTTGCTAATATGTTAAAGCATGGTTAAAGTAAACTAGAATTTACCATTCACCACAAGAACAGTACAGTACAATATAAGTCACTGAACAAAGTATTGTGCGGCTTGATTCATTATTTTTTTTAAAACATTAATCATTTGAACAATGTAAGCCCAATTGCAAATCCTGTTTAAAGATTGGAACACTGCCAAACCCTGATAATAAAATAATAAACATAAGATAACATTGTGGATTTACGTTTGAACTTTTTATACTCCCAGCTGTCGCTGTTGGTGCAAACGAAAATGAAAATCTATAGTTTATAGTAGACATGAAATAATGTTCAAGTGTTAGCTATTCATAAATAGTATTGTATTGAACGGTGTACACCACTTGCATATAAATTTCGCAGAAACTTTTACACTCGTTGTGATTTCCTATTGTGTACACTATTCCATGACGCATTTAGTTATTTGGATTTGTAAACAAAATATAAGTCCGTAATCAAAAGATGGATGTTAATGTAAACAAATATATTTAAAATAAATAAAAGTTCTCTAAACTAATCAAATCAAAGCGACTATTACTACTTATTCTCCCACCCTTTCAATTCCCTCCCTCTCTCCCTCTCTCTCTCCCCTATTTATTGAATACAGCAATGCACGTACAATTATAATTAATTTATAAAGTCATACATATTAATAAAATAGCAAAATATTTTCAAGTAAATTTGTTTAGTCATGGAATTGTATGTTTTTTTTTTTCGGGACAAAATCAACCAGAAGTTGTTGAAATATACTATCGCCACATCATTTGTCATTTTCATGAGACAGATATATCACACAACTCTTGGCATATGAAGATATTAAGGACCATCCCAATCGCTCAAAATAGAGAGCACATTTATCATCATATTAACCCTTTCATCCCAACATGTCAACGAAGTTCTGGCATACCAGCAGTGAACTGGAAGTTTGACTGCATGTATTGTTGTAGTCCATTTTGTAAATATGCAAAAGAAAATTACACCATTAATATACTGTAGTTTCTAAATAATTATTACTTGACAAAAATATATTGTGTCTTAAATTGTTTTTATTTTTTGTATGATTTTGTAGTTTGAAGGTTGTAACAAAGCATTTTCAAGACTTGAGAATCTAAAAATACACCTGCGATCACATACAGGTGAGAAACCGTACCTATGTCAACATCCTGGCTGTACGAAAGCCTTCAGTAACTCATCCGACAGGGCTAAGCACCAACGAACGCATCTTGATACAGTAAGTACAGTTAAATGGTCTTCAATTACTCATTGGATAAGCTGAGCACCAACAAAATTGATATGATAAAAAGGCTATTGGTAACCTGCTATGATTTTGGATTTATAAATTATTATTAACAAATTTCCCTCTACAACCCTCTATTTCTTTATTCGTTGACCATTCGCCAAGGTCCAAACAAAACTAAAACAGAACATAATGAGAAGAAAAGAAAACTAAATTAAAAAGTAAAAATGTAATAAATCATTAGTACTTTAAAGAAGATTGTTTCTCCCATGCAGAACTTAAATATATATCCCAGATCACGTAAAAATCTGTCTACACCACTATCAAACTAGTTTGACAAAAAAAGTGTGATGTGCCCAAATATGGTAGTGATATGCTTAAATATGGTGGTGATATGACATCATCATGTCCATATATGGGCGCATCAAATTTTGTTATCACATAAGTTTGATAGTGTAGATAGAGCTTAATGTTGTGTTACTTTCAAGAATATCAGGTGAACTAAGGTTCTTGTTTTACTTCATCACCTAGTTGACCAGTGATGTAAATCATTTCCGCATTGTAACTTACCTTATTCTGGTTCAATGCTATCAGTCTGACAGGTTTTGTGATTGAAATATGGTTTTAAAGATTATATAATGCATCATTTTTTTGTTCAAATATATCATTTGTAATGAAAACTAAAATATCACCTGCTCTTGCAAATATTAATATTTAGATTCCTCCACAATTTTTTTTATTTTTTTATTTATCGATGCTTTCATTATGATGTTATCCTACTCCTTTCTTTTAATCATACATTTTCCCAGATAGATAGACCAAAAATTCACATAATAACTATTTACACATACCAGGGAATGGTTTTTGTATGGTGTGCACCCTGCAGTGTGTGTAAACTCAAGAGTTTGTGTTATCAGTTTCAGCATAATAATAGAACCTGGTTGAATATAAAAATGTTATATTTATTGTAGCTACAATTCCGATAGTGTTTGACACTTTTTAGCCATTATCTCACACTGCAGGCCGTTGGCTTCCCCAAGCTGAACCCATCCTTTTCTGTCCAGCACAGCTCTAAATCCAGAATATACCAGTAAATGCTGCAATCTTATCTCTCCATCTCTCTATTTTTTTGGTATTCATTTACTCTTGTGTGCCTGTGTTTGGAATCTATTCTGCAACTAATTCATAATTTTTAGTTATAATCATTCTTATTGTTTATTTGTAGAAACCGTATGCATGTCAGATTGCAGGTTGTACTAAACGCTACACAGATCCTAGCTCACTACGCAAGCATGTAAAGGCACATACAGCCAAAGATCAGCAAGCAAGGAAAAAGGTTTGACCAACAGTGTAGTTTAATATAAATATATTATATATAGTATTAATCCTAAAGCTCTATATACACTATCAAACTTTATGTGACAAACAAATGTGATGTGCCCATATATGGACATGATGATGTCATATCACTAATATATTTAAGCATATCACACTATCATATTTGGGCACATCACACTGCCATATTTGGGCACATCACATCACAAACCAGTTTGATAATGTAGACAGAGCTTTACTTACTTAAATATGTTCAGATCAGTGCTGTTCAATCATTTACAGTCATTTACATATAGTGATAAAAGAACAATAATCTGCCCCAATTTGTATTTGAATTTTTCTGATAAATAAAACCACAAAAAAAAAAGTCATGATATCACATATCTAATGTCACATGTCATCTCCCATGGCATCACATGACCTGTGACAGCTTTATGTTGTATCACATTATGACATTATAATATATGACTTGATGTTGTGATATGTTAATGTACTCAAACATTAAAACTAAACTAAAAACACGTATGTGGTTTCAATGTTCTGTAATTAAAGAAATAATAAAATATTATATAGAGTATCACGGTGCTGACGTCACGATGGTAGGTGGCGCTGCATGGTTGCTAGCCAACCAAAAAATGCGTTCAACCTGAGAGTGATTCTCAGGTCACCAATGGTTTGGAATAAGCTTATTGAACATTTTTTGTCAAACCAGTTTGATAGTGTAGACAGAGCTTTACTTTGAAATATGTTCAGATCAGTGCTGTTCAATCATTTTATTGAAGTAGTCATTTTAAAACTTAATAATTTTCAATAAAAACTAAAATTTCAAAAGATCACTAAATATTTGTTTTTAATAATCAATTTATTCTTCAACTACAGTTTAAGTTTAAAAAAAATCAAGTTAAGATACATAATTTGATAGAAATACAGATCTATACAGTTTATCAACAATTGTAATTCATACAGTTATGAATTATGAAAGCCTACTATTGTACACTACTTTCTTCTGTCTTTGTAGCAGAAATTTTCTAAAAGAAAGAAAGTTTTAAAGATTTTTTCTGTCTCATATATTTGATTATTTATTTTATTTTACAGCTTCGAACAAGAGAAGATTTCGGTAGGCCAGATATTCTTAATGACTGTTTAACAATTTCTGGATTACAAACATTTGGACATGCAGACAGTCCGATGGAGATGAGTGACAGCGCCCTCGGAAGATCACTTAATTCCTCGATGACTGGTACCGGTTCCGATATGTTTCCAGGTAAGCATTTTTGGGTTATCTGAATAAAGTAGAATCAAAGTGAGCTACCTGCGTGTCCATACTATCCACACAAAAAAAAGAATGCTCTAGGTAGCAGTGACTGGATTTCAATGGAGATAAAAAAAAAATACAGCAAAAAGCTAAATCAAAACAATAGAGTTAAACAGGCAGAAAAAAAGTTTTCGGAAAATTCTATTCTTTCATCAGGGATAATACTTGGAAAGAGTATGTACACATTAACAGACTTTTCATCTTTTGTAATCTTTGCATAAAAATTTTAAAAAAAAACTTAAAATGTTATGTTTTGTAAACTATTTGCCATGATAATAAATAAAATATGATTAAGCTAACAAAATGAACATCAATAAACATTAAACTATCATAAAACATCAAATGATTAAATAACAATAATAATAAACATCCAATGCCCATTATATTAGTCTTTCAAAGCAGTTTTAAAAAATCCCTATTTTATTAAATAAATGGATAAAAATAAAAGTAAATTCCTTCATATATATATATATATATAGATTTTCATTTTGTTACTACAACAAAGCAGTTGTATGTATCATAATGATGACAATAATAATAGTGAATACACAATATGATTGTTTACTGTTGCTATAGTGATATAAATCTATAGCATTGTTATTAAACATCTATTATACACTTTCCAATAAACGGAATTACTTCCTTTTCAAATGTGTTCAACATGTTCTCTCTTGCATCCTGTTTCTAAAGAAATACCCCAAAGACTGGTATTATTCAAAATTAGTTGTGGTACTTGTTTATAATTGAAGACTGTGGTGCAGCTTAATTTCTACACAAAATAAAACCAGTTTCTCATTTATTGGTCATTTGCGGTTGATGTCATGCAGACTAGTTAAACATTCGCGCCATTCTGTGAGATTGGTTCGTTTTTGTGAAAATCTTCTAAATTCAAGGACATAAACTTCTTTAGAAATATGATAATACATCATTTATGTACTTCTGTAGGATTAGTATTTGAAAGAAATCCCACAATTCTCAAATCATTTATTATATACCCACCAGGTCCTTCCTTGGCCCAACAGGTGTATTAGGCTTATCTGTGGATATAGAACTTGTAAAGCCACTCTCTTCTCATCTCTAATAACAAACACCTGTATTCAAAACACCTGCACATATGACTATGTGTTATAAAAAGTTTAATTAACTGTAAGATCAAGGAAGAGTGAATAATTTCTGAACACTAAACAAAAGAACAATGAATATGGGGAATTTCCCAACTATATACAATTTAGGACTGCAGAGTTATTTTAAATTTTTTAATAGTAAATACCTACATTTACCATATTTATTTACTGAATAGTATGTAAATTATATAGAAATTAGATAATAGATTGAATAATATATGGTTTCAAGAGAAACCATGTGGAACACTATATATGTGAACCAACCTTAATTGTGAATGGGATTTAATTAAACATGGATTCTCTCTGCTAATGAGCTCTATTTAATAATAATAATAATCAAAACGGAAATGTTTTCATCAGCGGTATTAATTATAAATTACTTGATGAGTTTCAACAAGTTTTAATTACTATGTTTTTGCTTTGCCATCACATTATTTATAGAGTATCAAACAAGGGACTTAACCCAAATATATTTAATACTTGTCTAATGAAATAATGCAACTTTGGAGCTATAATTCACAAGTGAAACGTTATTATTGTTTTTCTCCAAATTATGTATTTGTGTAAATTTTGTAAAGCAAGCAATCAAATTGAGAACTTTTGAACCTCGTAAATTCATGTTGTATAATGCTTTATACTGTTTGCTTATGATTTATAGAGGGTGTAGAATTAACATACACCAAAAACAGTCTGAAAAGTAGGTCTTTTCACAAATTTACAAGTAAATGTTGTGTATGTTCGCGATTGCCTGAGGGTGCCGGGAAATTGCAAGGATACATAGACATCCCGGAGATGCTAGAACCACTCTAAGCAACTCTTCCCGCTTGCTGTCAGCTGGATACCAGAGCACATCTCACAAAGGTCGATCTTCAGAACCCTTGAATCCTATTCGTAATGTGATCTCATTGCTTTTCTTCGCAAGATATCCCAGGTCAAAGACCGATATTCTGGTGCAAAATTGATTCTTAATCTTCACGCTATTTTGATTTTGGTAGCTAATCAACACTTTGCACTATTTCAAGTGAAAATTACTCGCTCGCTCATTCTGTTCTCGAAATTAAAGCACTATGTCCTCATCAGGCTACATGTGTACACGTACCACTACTACTACTTTCCCAAGCTCTGTTGTTTTTATTTTATTCTGTTTGTTCATATAATAAAAAGTGTACATAAATTTATAATGTTATATTACAAAATCATTATTTATGGAAGTTGAAGTAATTTTTCAAAATCAACATATTTATTTCTACTTTGCGGTTAATTTTATTTCTATTTATAATAACAGTCGTAACCATAACATCATTTTTTTATGTACCGTTTGTAAATGTTTTTCAGAATCAAATTTTAAAAAATAAATGAAATTGATATATTTGAACTGTTTCCTTCTTAGAAATAGAAATGTTAAAGTCGTAATTAATCTTCAAAATTTATGTTTTATTTTCCCTCCAGAACTTTTCCTCATGAAAATTTCTCATGGTGCCAAAACGTCTCCCAAATATTGGTTCTCCTAAGTAACTCAGCAGCCAAATTAATCTAATTATATTTTGCATTACTTTTGAAAACTTGACCTTTTCTTGTTGCCTATCATATTTGCACTAGGTCAGCAGGTATAAATAACGCACAGGTAGTATGAGAATAACTAATTTACCTGTTTTATGCATGATCACTTTAATACAGGTGTAACATTATCCTAACCGGCAAGATACATTATTTATGATGTACATGACTTTGTGTTAAACTCTGTTTAGTCAAACTTTAATATTTCAACATGTTCTCTTATGAGGAAATTGTTATATAATTCAGTTCTATTCAATTACTGTATTTTATAAACAAATGTACAGTATATAAATCTAAAGGCAAATTACTGAAAAACTGACAATGCTGTGAGCGCTAGTGGCTGGATGTCAATAAGCAGAAAGCTAAATCAAAACTGTAAAATAAAAAAAGTCACAAAAGAAATGCAAGCTTTTGGAAACACCATTCGTTCGTTAGGATATAAAAATGAAATTTGTATTGAATATAATTTTAAGTATACAGTATTTAAACCAAGTAAATAAAATATATGTATATATTAATTTAAATTGTACTAAAAACACACCTCAAACTGTTTCAATGTCATTTAATTTAGAGGTTGTTTACGATACGTTAGATACGATAAAACTTTATTGTCACAACGGCAAAAATGTACAGCTATGAGATATGGGAATTTATTCTCATTGTGTACTAATTATCATTTTCACCATAAAGATATAAGTATACATATCGCATTAAGTACTCTAGGCGTTGTTTTCTGTTCTGATGATGAGAATAGTTTCTTTTGTCCAGACATTTTAAGGCAGTTTGCCTGTTTATCAAATGCCTCACAATAGTTATTTTAACTCGAAAGTTTGGTGGAATCATACATGATTTATCTAAAAAATATATGTGTTTGTTTTATAGGATTATATTCCAGTGTTCAATCCAGTCGTAGCGGTACAGCGACCGGTGCCTCAAACTACGGCAATCTTCACTCACCTGGGCGAAGTGGTACAACAACATGTGCCTCAAACTATGGTAATCACCAATCACCTGTACACAGCTTACAAGGGGGATCACATGGTGCTTCACATCCACTTGCAGCATCTGATGATGCCAGCCAGAGGTATGTTAAAACTATAATAAATGTTTATAGTAATTGCCAATGGATGTAAAGAGATTTCAAGAACTTTTGGCCTGGCTTGGTCACTTCAGGTCAGTAAAGAAGATGGACTACTGTAGGCCTACAACGAAGAGACTACATATATTCTTGTTTAGTATGCTTTCAGTTTATATTCTTGGATTATTTTTAAATGTAGTGTGTGGAGGTGGCTCATGATAAATACTCTCTTGTAACTTTAAGGTAGTACTGTACCACTCTTGACATACATTCCAGACTCCTGTAGCTTACACTCTATTTATTTTATTTTATTTTTATTTATTTATTCGGTATAAAAAACAATCCCAACGGGCAAACCTGTGATTTACAAATATAAAACAAAGAAGAACACAATAAAAAAAGCAAGCAAACAAACTTAATTACATATGAACGGGAGCATATTAAAAAAACGAAAAAAGGAGATTATAAAAATATACTAAATTATTATGATTATTTTTCATATTAAAGTTTCGCAATTATTTATTTATATTATATAGAAATTTAAATAAGCCTATACATATAATGTGCAGTCTCTCCGAATTAACAAAGTGGATTTAATTGTACAATACTGTATATTGTACAGTACTGTATATCCTCAAGAAAACTTGTGAAAGTAGACTGTATACCATTGGATCTTCTTTCTTTTACACAGTGGTTTGACTTCTGTAGTATTGTTAGTAATGTATTTTGTTTCTTTTTTCTTAGAATCAAGTGCCTACCTTCAGTAACAAGAAGAAGCTTTCCCCCTCACCAAGTTCATCTGTCGTGCTCAATTCCTCCTCACTCCTTCATGACAGTTCAACTCAAACCTAGGCCACCTTCAAATCAAGGTTAGTGTTTATTTTAATACCTTGTACGTTTTGGTACATTTTTTGAAAGCAACAATTCAACTACGAGAAATTTAATTTTTTAAAAGATAGTTTTTATAAAAAGAATAATTATTGCGTCATTTACCAAATTATGACCTAGTAGTACTAACATTAGACTTTACATATCACTTTAACATTAACAACTGAATAGCTTACTGAAGTGTCAAAATATATACTGCAATTCAACTCTACAAACTTCTTTTTAATGATTTGCATGTAATTTGCACATGATTTGCATTTTAATAAAGACATATATTCTAGAACAATTTAAATTGTATTTCTTTAAAATAATGACGTATCACTAGATTGCATATCTTTCTCTACAAATTGCATGTTAGTCACATTTCATTTGCATACCATGTGGTTTCTTTATTCTTTTTTTAATTTATGCATGATATGTTGTATATTGTTCTATTTATAATAAACAGATGGAAACATGCATGATGGTAGTCTAAATACAGGTATTAATGTTATCATTGTTATCATGAATGTTGTACTGAGTGTAAGTGGGTAGGTCCACCGCACCCAGTCCTCTCTATACAGTTTACTGTAGAAAGTATATACAGCTTTAGTACCCACATTAAAGCTTAGTTCTCACTATGGCACAGCATAAAGACATACAGTACAGTACACGAATGCAAGTAATTTGGCCAATCACATGCAACAGTTTGGATGATTCATCGCTTGTGATTGGTTAAAATACTTGCGTTGCGTGCACGTCCTTGTGTCGCATCCAAGATTAAGAAAACTCAGAGCTTTCTTTCGATCTTGCATGTGTGCTTCATTTTCCTAAAGCTACAGTATATCTTCAAACAATAATGCATGTCATTCTGGGGTCATTCTCATTTCTTTTCTTTTCTCTGTATGTTTGTTCAAATCATCTAATATATTCTTTGTATGCAGCTTTTTCTATTTCTTTTTTTTTTACTACTTTTTTTTTTTCAATACTACTAATTGATAAAATAAATATCTTAGTCCAGTAAGTTCCACTATTGAATTTGGTAATGTTGTTGGTTTGCTTTTGTATGTTTGTGTGTATGTTCTAGTTACCATTTCAAAAAATATATTCTTATAAATAAATATAAGATTAATCTAGGTTGACAGATCATTTCCCATCTTATAACTCAAGTACTGTGTATTGTTGTTGAATAAGGTTGTTAATGTATCATAATTATTTGTGCATACTGTTATTTTCACTGCCGGTTTCCGGTTTTCTATTTTTGTGACGGTTGAGTCGAAATCGTCATCCACACTTGAAAGTCGATCAGAGACTAGCGTCCTGTTCTCTTTCGTTGAAATGATGGCATGTTGCCTTGAGGCTGTAGCAGGCAACATGACTCAGTAACGCAACAGTGTTCATAAGTTTCAAGATACTTCCTTTCCTTTGAAAGTGCTATAGATAGATAGTATTGGATTACTTGGTACAGTCACAGTAACCCTATTGTTCTGTCACCTTTCATTGTTCAATCTCTCTGAACTTTTTGCGGTCATCTTAAGATTATTAATTCTTAGCAGTTAATTTTGTCAACATGTACAACAATATGATGGGAGTGCTGAATGTGTTTTCTTAACAGTGCATAGAGTTCTTAAAAAGTGTATTTTGAAAATCCATGTGCATAGAAGTCAAGAATTGTCATTAATTCAATTTACAGATGTATAATTTAAAACCATAGGTAAACCCTTATTACTATAACACAAATTAAAGCATTAATTCAATATATATTCTAAGAATACAAATAGCACAAGGAAGTTGAGTGAGGTATGTTATCTAAGAACACCAACAGCACAGTGGGGAAGTTGAACACCAGCAAACTGGGAAATTTTCCTTAAGAACACCAACAGCAAACATCAGGTTTCAAGGTGGGCCCCAGCAAAAGATAGGACATCAAAATAATTTTTTGGCTCTGTCTCCCCCCCCCCCCCCACCCCCCCTATTTCAAAATCTTGGATCCGCCAATGCCATTAGAACAACACAGTGCAGGAAAATGTTCTGTTCTCTATCTTCTAATCAAAAACTGAGATCATAATGGGCTGCACCAAACCCCTCCCTAGTGATGGAATAGGCTGCACCATCCCCTCCCTAGTGATCATAATGGGCTGAACCAACCCCTCCCTAGTGATCATAATGGCTGCACCAACCCCTCCCTAGTGATCATAATGGGCTGCATCAACCCCTCCCTAGTGATCATAATGGGCTGTACCAACCCCTCCCTAGTGATCACAATGGGCTGCACCAACCCCTCCCTAGTGATCATAATGGGATGTACCAACCCCTCCCTAGTGATCATAATGGGCTGCACCAACCCCTCCCTAGTGATCATAATGAGCTGCACCAACCCCTCCCTAGTGATCATAATGGGCTGCACCAACCCCTCCCTAGTGATCATAATAGGCTGCACCAACCCCTCCCTAGTGATCATAATGGGATGTACCAACCCCTCCCTAGTGATCATAATGGGCTGCACCAACCCCTCCCTAGTGATCATAATGGGCTGCACCAACCTCTCCCTAGTGATCATAATGGGATGTACCAATCCCTCCCTAGTGATGGAATGGTACATCCAGCATTTTAAGTACTAAAGCTGCTTACCCTGGGAATTGTCAGGTACTTCACTGGCATGTTTGTTTTAACAGGTGCATTGATATCAGGTGCATGGTGTATCTAGGTTGTGTCGTTATATTCTGCTTCCTCTCAATCTTTTGTAAACGCTGATACCATCCGTTTTAATATTGATCATCATAGCTTCTTTAATCATTGTCAAAGTAGTGCAGTCAACCGTAGCTTTACATTTTGTAATGAATATTGACAATTATACTTTTTAACCGTATTATGTGCACCTGACTTGTTTAGCTGTGCATAAAGTGTTTTTACATACAAATTGATATTTTAATTCACCTAACTTTCCTCATCAGTTAGAATGTAATCATTTTCACTGCACTTTTGAAGGCATGTCCGCCGTGAGAAGTACAATGTCATTACCAAAATTAAAGGGGTGGGGATTTGTATTCAGATGTATTGACCATTAACAGTCAAGCCTAAAGCAGAGATCACCATGGTGTATACTGTTATTGCATCATGTTTTGTTGGGGTTATGATTTTCATATACTATGGTTATTAATATCCAAGATAATAATTAAACTAATGATAATGTGTCCATGCTAAATTAAACATGTTAAGCTGGTGCTCATTACTTAGGCTCATTATTTAAGGCGAAATTAATATGAACTTGTGAATCAAGATTCTCACAGGGCAATTGGTCAAGGTAAAGGGTGCGTGCATGCAGGTGAGAGATACTAGTTGAACGGTTCATCCAAGTAGCCTAGGGGCTAGCCCAGCATGTTCTGCATAAACACATTATTCCAACCCAGATAAAAGGTCTGTTTCATGACCTCCTTTCACTAGTTTTACTTACTGTAAGAATGCACGTTCTCATCAGCCTAGCATGAAATGCTCTTTGGCCTAATTTATTTTAATTTATGTAAAGATTTTGACCATGTGAAATAGAAGTAACAATGGTCACTTTATCTCTCTGGTTTAAGGTTATTGCCATTTTCTCATAGAAATTATCTTGGAATACATTTTATAAAATCAAAAGCAAAAACGAAAGAAAACTTTAATAGTTAGATAATAATACAGTTTGTCAGTTTATATTACAATTTATATAAACAAATAAGTTCATAGTAATAGAATACAGTTAATATAATGTGATGAGGAAACAAACGTAATGTTCTTGAAAAAGAATTTACAAAATTCCATAGTTGTTTAAATATTTTAACCATCTAAATTCAAAGAGTATTTATACTTTTCTTTTAAACTTTAGTTTGATTATGTTGTGTTTGTACTTGTATAGATGGGTTACTGTTTATTCATACGAATTGTTTACTGGTAACCAAATATTTGATACACATGTAACAATGGGTTTATTATCGTGATTGTGCGTCACACAATCAGAAGTAACATGTGATCACTATATCCACTGAGCCTTGTAGTTTATCAAAAAGCTTTTGTTTAATAGAAAATGATCTTGGGAAGAAGGCGGAAAATGTTACCATAGATGTAATGTGCAACCATTTGGGACATGGCTCAATGGTTTTTATGGACTGTATTATAATGGTTTCTTTTTCACTAGTTTCATGTACTCTATTTTGTTTTTGAATCTGGATTGTATGAGGAAGTTAATTAGTTAACTATCATGTTACTCTCCCCTGATACGATTTTCATATTAATAAATGTAGTGAGAGTTGTTTTTACACTGGTTGGCCAATTATAATGGCCTTTAAAATGTTAGCACTGTGTTGTTTATCGTCACTGTTCACCAGGTTTCTTTTTTTTTCTTTCTATGTATTGTAAAAAGTTTGATGTGTTGTCAAAATGGGTGAAAGGTAGAAATTGATGTCTTTTTGTTTGTAAATTTCAACCAAAATAGAATAGGTTGTGATGCCAATATTTATTTTTTTGTACATTTCTCTTATTGTGTCAGTTACCATTTCCAATTGCATTATTTCAGGTTGTTATTTTTTCTTATTTTTTAGGCCTAGGAATTTGCAACAAGCACCAAGGTAGCAACATGCCACACCCTCCTCTTGGTCAGCCCAACAATCGTATGATGGTACATCGTTCCCAGATGGTGCGTCCTAGTCTCACACTACAAACTCTACATCCTATACCAAGACCAATTAATAACAATAATAACAATGAATACAAGTCTCCTAAAGGTTTGCTAGCAATACCAACTTTTGAAGAAACGTTGACGCCTACATCACCTCAACTCAATGTTGAGACAATAGAGAGGGCGCTGTCTGCTCATTCTGTCAGAATCTCTGAGAGTTGTAAGTAAATTTAGTTGATGGTTTACAGTTATGAGCTGTGCATGATCAGTTTTTCTTTATATTAATATTAAGCCTAAACTAATGTGTTTAATAATAACTTGCTTCTTTAAATAGTGGCACATCTACTTTGTGGTTATTATCCATATTTAATATTTTTATTAAATCTTTTATTTCAGAAAAAATAATACAGAGTACAAAATTCTCCATAGCTCAAGAACAACAACATTATAAATATATAGGAAAAAAATATATAATTAATTTGAAACGATAAGATGAGAAAATCTGTGAGAATGAGAAAAAGTCGCCCAAACCGAGACTCAAACCTGGACCTTCTTCTTGATATGCAGCTGTCCTAACCATTAGACCACTGGGGCTTTCATGGTTTTGTTCAAACTCGATTGGATAGCGATATATATATTTGATTTGATCACTTTATTTCAGAATAAATATTCCATATAATATATAAATATTTAATTTAATATTTATGTATGCTTGTTAACATAAGAGGAGTCTTATGTAAATGTGTGACAAATTAATCAAATCAAACAAATTATTCCTCATAAGAGTGAAATTACAAAAATCATAATGTTATCATTGGCTTTTTTACAGCACATCCTAAACCGCTACTGTGTTGCAAAGTTTTATTATATATTTGACTTTCTTTTCAGTTTACAATGATTTACCAACAACTCCAAGTGAGTTTGGTGCATCCATCTTAAGTGCAACTCACACCATAGAAGATACTCAAAGTATGCTGCAAATGAATGCAATTGATCGTTGCCCGAGCCAACTCTCAGCCGTCTACGCAGATGGGGCGTCTTAGGACCAATTTTTTCTATTTCTTTTCACGCACAATCATTTTACATTCATAAAATAGATATATATTTTTAGATATTTTTATTGTATTTCACTATGTAAAGTTTTACATATTTTTGGTAGTCAGTTGAAACCTACTGTATGACCCAAACAACTAACGGTCATGCTACACATATATTATAGTACCTCATTCATAAAATTTATAGAAAAACTGTATTCAATTTTAAACAAAATATCAAGTATATAAATTTAAATAATATTCCAATTACACCAAGAAGTATTTGCAGTGAAATATGATTTTATAAAACACATTCCAGTAAATTTTTACGAAAAAGTTAATTTTTCACAAATTGTTTTTTAAATGAAAATGGCAAAAATTATTGTTTGATTTTAGAAATCTTTACTCATGCTTCATGAAAAAATGTTATTTAAAACTTAGTGATTTTGAAGCCTAACACTTCTTAATAACTATTGATATACTGTATAAATAAATATGATTAAATAAATATAAAATTACCAAGGCCTGCATTAGTTCTGCATACAGCTTTTTATAAGAAAAGAAAACTATTTTGAAATTAGACAACATAAATAAAAGCCACTGATTGCCATTACTTTATTGAAAAGGAAAATAAAAAACATAAAACATAAATTTTAACACGTCCAAAAACAGATTTCTTATTAAAAAGTAAATCAAAGGACCAAAACGTGTTTTTAACTTATAATCTATATTTTTATTTAGGATCATATTATGTAAATATATAAATATCTATTACATTATTTTACATATATTTTTCTGTGCTTAAAAAGTGCCTATGATAAAGATCTTTGCAATTATTTTAGTGAAGTTATATTTTAGGAAAATAATTGAAATGACAATAAGATACTTATTTTGCTAAAAATAGTAGTTTTGTATGTGTAACCAGTGTTTGAGAATACCAGATTGTTTGTATAGCTAATAATGATTATTTAATTTATTGTTTATGCATTGCTAACGTACTGTACATGCAAACTTATAACTGATATGTATTTCCGCAAAAAAACCTTTTAACGAGTGTTACAATTCTATTTTAATGTGATTTATGTAAAACTCTACTTGTATATAATCTGTATCAACTCTATTTTTATTCCTTTCTACAAATTAGCATTTAAAAAAAAGAAATATTCTTATATTTAAAAACAATATTCATTTAAAATGATATTGTAAGGTATATAGTTTTGTAATCAGAAAATTGTAATTAATAGCTCAGTTTAAGGTTCCCATTAGATGAAATAGAGAAACGTTGTCTTGTTCAGACCTACTGTATGTAGACCTGATGTACAATGGTACTGGAGAACATTTTTTACTAGTGGTAGAGCTGTCTCTTGCAGAATAAGATTATTTTTATATTTATTTTACTTGTTCAGGCTTGCCAGAGAATACTGCCTTGTTGATTGCATGATGCAGCATCACTGACTATGAAGCAATAGAACATAGCAAACATATGCGCATACTTCCAGCCAATCAGCATTAAGATAGAAAAGTTAGTCAAAGCACAGGAAGATTTTTAAATTATGCAGATGTCTGTTATGTTACTTTTGATGCGACATCATGCAAATCAAAAAGTTTGTATTATCTAAATAGATTAGATAAATTTGTAATGTTTTGTTTAAAAAAATAAACCATATTATCAGGTGGTAATTGGTTACCAATAAAATAATGATTGTGTTTGGTACTATAAAGATGATTTGTATGCCTAAACATACTGTATAAATAGCCCTGCTATGCGTTAATGCTTGCTGCAGCACATTGAATATTCAAAAAAGCTTATGCATATGCATGTAAATAATAAGTTGCGACGTACAAACTGTATATTATTGTATGTTGTTTTGTTGTACCGTATATATTGCCTTTGCGTGTGCGTGTGCTATTTTAAACAACTCCAGTAGTTTTAGGATGTACGTTTAAAAAATGTTGATTTTAAAGGAAACATATGTTCTAATATGTAAATAAATTTACATATTGTTGAATAATGTAGAGTAATTTACATACTGTTTTAAATAACCTAAATTTACATATACAGTAAGTTATGTATAATGTTCTATGATGTTTTTTTAATGAAGTTTACATTCCTGATATTTTCATCATTAATTGTGCTCCATGTCCGTATTATATTTCCATTCTGACCAAATCTAATTATAATGTATTGATTATTATTATTAATTTGGGGAGTAAGTATGATTTCAAGCCATAAAAAATACCTTGATTTTGATAAAAGTATTAACATTCCTTTGTATTGTTTGTGACCAAATTACTGTATACATTTTTCAATCTCAAATGTTTTGAACAATTGCAGTAATATGTAATTATAATGTAATACAATAACTTGAATTACCTTGCTGTTTGTATGTATAAGATGACACATAATTTAGTTACTGCTGTTTTAAATTAAGAAATTTAGTATTGCATTAATATATTATACTATATGCATATTATTTCCATTCCATTCTGTCAAAGGCCTTATTGTATTTAACCATAAGGTGACATGTCAATGTAAGAAGCCGTCCATAATGTAAGAATCACTACATCCGTCCATTGATGTATTCAGTACTGTTTATATAATGAATTTGAAAAAAAATACTAGAAATTCATTCCTCTAATCAAACCAAAATGCTGTATTAGTAATTTTAGTTAATATGCAAAGACATGTGAATCTAAACTGTTGATTTTTAAAAACCATTGCAGATTATTCAAATTAAATTATACCATTTTAAATTTAAGGATATAACATTTTATCAATTGGATATTGAATTGAATTATGTGTGCTGTGTCGGTATAGGGTTAATTGGTTTAGTGAGTTATGTGGTGTCATTTATTTGAAATTACCCGGGATTTTGACTAATTGGTACGTTTTATTTAATTGGGAAAGAGAAAATATACGAATGCCGGTGTGTTTTATCACAACGTTTGTTAGATATATGGACAGGTCAAGTCTATTTGACCACTTTAGTTGAAGTGACCACTTGTTCAATGTTAACCCTTGTAAACTGCAGATGATATACTGTTATATTCCACATTTTGTTTTATTCAATGGTTTCACAGAAACTATATACAGCTAAAAATTTGTTTTATAAATGTGTATAATATATAGGTATATATATTTCCATGCAAAAACAGTAGTAATCCATGTAAAAATGGTTTAATATAAAGTTTTGCATCTAATTGAAACTTTTTGGTTTAATATTTTTTGGGAAAAAATAATTACAGCAAAATATTCTGTATGTACTGTATGTGTTTGTGTAGTTAGTATGAAAATGATTAAAGTACAAAAAGTATCATATTTTGTGTGTATTTTTTTCCCACATAAACCTGTAAATAATCAATATTTTTTATAAATTTGCGAAATCTGCTGTACTAACTAATAGTACAAGGCATTCGGTAAGTATTAATATTAGTGCATAATAATTACTAAAGCCCATATTTTTAAATAAAAAGTTTGGCCATTTTCTGATAAACTGCCTGTACTATGGTACAGGAACTTTATTGCTGTATATGCACATATATTGTGTTTTTAAAGATGTGTAGTTACCATTTATATCAAAAGAAATAAAATTTGCCATTTTTTCCACAAAAAAAACACTGTACAGGGATTTTGTAGCAATATTATTGCATAATAATTGCATATTTTGGGCATTTTAAAAAAAATCCCTGTACTATAGCACAGGGATTTTTTTTTTTAAATTCCCAAATTTTGACCCTTTTCTTTTATTATATAATTTCTTACTATGCGTCTAAAGATGATGATAACGCAATATATATGCATATGTAGCAATATTATTGCATAATAATTGAATTTTGAAAAGTGCATATTTTGGGCATTTTTCTAAAAAAATTTTTTCAAAAAAAGCCACAATTTTGACCCTTTTATTTCTTTACATAACTGTTTACTATGTGTCTATAAGATGATAATGCAATATATACGCTTATGTAGCAATATTATTGCATAATAATTGAATTTTGAAATTTTGTACAGGGATTTTTTCAAAAAATTCCCAAATTTGGAGCTTTTTCTTTTTTTATATAATTTCTTACTATGCGTCTAAAGATGATGATAACCAATATATATGCATATGTAGCAATATTATTGCATAATAAGTGAATTTTGAAAAGTGCATATTTTGGGCATTTTTCTAAAAAATCCATGTACAGGGACTTTTTTCAAAAAAAGGCCAAATCTTGACCCTTTTATTTGTTTACATAACTGCTTACTATGCATCTATAAGATGATGATAACGCAATATATACGCTTATGTAGCAATATTATTGCATATTAATTGAATTTTGAAAAGTGCATATTTTGGACATTTTTTTTAAAAATCCCTGTACAGGGATATTTTTTAAAAATGGCCATTTTAGACATATAGTGGAAACATTCCTGTGCAGGGAATTTGAAAAATGGCCACATTTTGAGCTTTGTATTTTTCAACATAAAGTAAGAATCAATGAAACCATGCATAACACAATATATGTGTCTGCCTATAGTAATATTCACTCCTAATATTGATTTAATTATGAAAACACTCTAGTTTTCGGTTATTTGTTCTTGGGAATTATTATATGGACCATCTTATATTTTAATATAATTTAGTTCTTTAACACTTACAATATCAATATGTAATTTAAAACACAACAGCAATACCAATATATTATGAGAAACAATCACAAACAACAGGTGGTATGCAGTATATTGCTCTTGAAATTTAGTTTTAATAAATTACAAATGGATAAGTACATATTAGTAATAAAGCTAAAGTAAATGGTATCACTATTGTATAATACATGATAATTAAATGAATATGGCTTTGAATTTAATGTAAAGAGAAGGCCTATACCTAAAGACCATCCATTGACTATGTATTATGTACACTGTTAGTACCTTCTCATGGAGCCAACACAATTTGGTATAAACCCATTTCATGCATAATGATCAGTAATGGCAGTATATATCGCAGTGGTGATATGAGCACTCGCTGGATAAATCCAGGGGCCGTATTCACCATTCCCACTTAGGCTAAGGGAAACACCCTTAAAATTAAATCAATCTCCTATCAAAGTGAATACAATTTAAGGGAAATACTTAAATATTTATTGAGTTAAGTGAAATACTTAATATTTAAGGGAAATATCTCACCTAAGTGGTGAATATGGCCACAGGGCCCAGAGTTTAAGGGGCCTCAGAGCATGAGCAGCCCAATGCAACCACCCAGCGTGCTAAACCAAGGACCTTTTCTCCCTGCATTATTGAATGAATCCAAGTCATACACATATTGTACATGTTGTAATCTAGAAAATCTGGAAGAATTTATATGATAAGCACATAAACTACTATCTACTCTACTGAGTAAAATTGTTATCATAGTTATTATCTCTATTCTACTAGCAAGACTTGAGCAAATCTATATAATATACATTTTTTTAAATGATGGAAAACTAATATATTAAAATGCAATTTAGTTTGAATTTTATCCTAAATGAATGAATAAAATGTGCATTATGGTTACATAGCAGGACATGAAAAAACCCGTCTGACACGGTTTGTTTTATTTATAGTAAGACAGAGTTTGCCGTCAAAGCAACCAAAATCTTTTCATCATTTCATACAGTAGTTGTCTATAGATTGAAACAAAAATAATAATATCTTGAATTTATATAGCGCCTAAACCTCTTTTCGGATCAAACACGTATGGAAACATACTCCCATAAGGGAACTTGCTTAAAATTATGAAATATTGCACTGCAAATGTTTTACTAAACATATTTAATAAATTGATTAATAGGTAAATTAGATAGGTGGGGTAATATCTAGTAACTTGCATATGCATGATAGACATAGCACCATTTCAAAGCTAATTGTATATCCTACTCTTGGCATTATCCTTTGACTTTGAATTTATGAAAGATAATTGTCAGTCATATACTGTACGATCTTATGGTGAATTTTGAATCACACTCAAAATGATTTTGCAAAGATTCATTATCTATCATCTAAGATGACATTTTCAGTTTTCCCTGAAATTTAAATTGAATTCAAATGTTTCCCGATTTTCTATGTTGTTTGATTAGTTTTCATCAACGTCCTCGGATTATGGAAGGTCGGGTCACTTTCAGCATCACTTGTGTTTCTTTCTCTTTACTCAAAAGTTTAACAGCGTGTTTATGAGTAGCCATGGTAACATCGTAACCATTAACCTAAAACAAGTATAATTTCAGAATGTAAACAAAAAATCAAACTTTTGAAAAAATAATTATTGTTTGCCATATTATTATAAAGTATTAATTTTTCATTAAACAATATTGTTTTTAATTTTGTTATTCTAACTTGTCAGCATTACCTCTAGAATCTTATCTCCTACTTGAAGGCCTCCAAGCTCTGCTGGACCACCAGAGGCTACTTTTGTCACAAATATTCCCTGAGAAGGAATGCAAGTAAAAGTAAATTTAAAATGGCTGATAAATCATTAAAAAAAAAGTTGAAAATGACATTAGAAAATACTTCCTTTCTGGGATGAAAAGGTATTATTACAACAAATGGTGAGTAAAGACGATGGTAAGTAATGCGGGCCTAACCCTTAATAAGATGATGGTGCGATTAACCAGCAAGTAGGTTAACCAGAAAGTACTGTAGGTTACCCTGTAGTCAATCAAGTAGATTAACCAGCAAGTTGGTTAACCAGAAAGTACTGTAGGTTACCCTATAGTCAATCAAGTAGATTAACCAGCAAGTAGGTTAACCAGAAAGTACTGTAGGTTACCCTGTAGTCAATCAAGTAGATTAACCAGCAAGTTGGTTAACCAGAAAGTACTGTAGGTTACCCTATAGTCAATCAAGTAGATTAACCAGCAAGTAGGTTAACCAGAAAGTACTGTAGGTTACCCTGTAGTCAATCAAGTAGATTAACCAGCAAGTTGGTTAACCAGCAAGTTGGTTAACCAGCAAGTTGGTTAACCAGCAAGTTGGTTACCAAGCAAGTTGGTTAACCAGAAAGTACTGTAGGTTACCCTGTAGTCAATCAAGTAGATTAACCAGCAAGTTTGTTCCAGCAAGTTGGTTAACCAGCAAGTACTGTAGGTTACCCTGTAGATTGAGCATCAAGTAGATTAACCAGCAAGTTGGTTAACCAGCAAGTTTGTTCCAGCAAGTTGGTTAACCAGCAAGTTTGTTCCAGCAAGTTGGTTAACCTAACCAGCAAGTACTGTAGGTTAACCTGCAACTGTAGGTTAACCTGCAAGTTATGTACTAAATATGTTAACTAGCAGGTACCATGTAGGTTGAGCATCAAGTAGATTAACCAGTATTGTAAACCAGCAAGTTTGTTCCAGTAAGTTGGTTAACCAGCAAGTTGTTTAACCAGCAAGGAGGTTAACCAGCAAGGAGGTTAACCAACAAGTTTGTTCCAGCAAGTTGGTTAGCCAGCAAGAAGTTTAACCAGCAAGTTACAGTGTTGTGACTGGTGATACTATATAATAATACCTTATCATTTGTACTAAATGGATTCTTAGAAGCGTCCTGATCAATACCTCCAGCTATGCTAAAACCAAGGCCTGGGTTCTTCACCACGGTTATCTCAACCTTAAAAAATACAATATATATAATATATATATAATACAATATCAGAAAGTATTTTAGTAGTATAGTAGTCTTTTTTTAATTGTTCAGAAAGTTTTCAAGTATCCAGTACACAAATCAAATTCAAAGATCATCAGGCTACATAATATAAAGGGAAGGGGTAATGCATTTATAATCATAGCACTTTGTTCTATTTATTTTTCGTATACGAAAAAAATAAAATCGATCCAACTTCCAAATTAACTACATGGGCGGAACGGAAGCGTTAGACCAGGTTGAGCCCACCATTGATTAACAATGGGTCATAGAATGTCATGATCATACATTGATCTCAACTGAGTCAGGCGAGATGATGAACCAAAAAACAGATATGCCCGGTACCTGTCTTGATCATCATAATGCTATGCTATCGTTTGAATAAGAAATAAATCAACTTACACACGGTATACCTGATCCAACAAATGACATCCTACTAAAGAAACTATAAATTCTACTTGAATCTAATCAAGTAGGCCTATGCCCAAATTTGGTAAACGCCTTAGATTGAGGTTTGACGGTGAAAGATAGAATTTGGTTTGTTTACCTTGCTTCCCTTCTTTGAAATCATCCATGCATGACCATGACCTAGTAATAAACCCGGAAATACAGGTATGATGAGGGCGTTTATAAAAATGGTTCCCGTAGTGCTCGTTTTGTCTCCAACACACCATGCTGTATCAAAATACGTCTTTTTTTCGTGCCGCTCCTTTAGGCAGTTATATTCTAGAGAACGGAATCATTAGGAAACAGTTACCATGCGGTAGCCCATTGCTTACTACGGCTACAAAAATGGGTATTTGGAAACTCGGCCTGGGCATGCTCAAACCCCAAAGCACGTCTGGGAGAAGAGAGTCTACGAGATGTTTTCGTTACGTCAAAACTTCGAGGGGCGTTTTTTGTAATGAAATATTTCTTGTTTAAATTTGCCAGTATTTATTTTCACATTTAATAGATTCCAATAAAACTGTTTAATAATAACGAAGATTTGTACTATATAATGTATCATAGCATATTGACACATTATCTAATCATAACTTATATTTAATTTAGGACTGTTGAACAAAATAAATACAACTTTGAATTTCTTTTACAATAAAAGTTTTATTATATATATATTTTAGTATATTATTAAAGTTTTGTTATTGACAAAATGTAATTACAATTTATCGGCAATTGGTATTGGTCTGTTCACAATTGCCTATAACACCATAAATTAATTTAAACTAAACTGAAATTTAAAATGTTATAGAATTTAAATGTTTAATTTGTGATATGTTTGAGTCGGCAGAATATTGTCAATTAAAATCTATCTGAAATAGAAAATAGGACATACAGACTATATGATAACAATACATAACATAAATGTATGACGTCTCATTATTAAAACACAAACAAGAAATGTGAACAAGTTTGTTAAATTTTTAGTTCAACCGCTGTCAGACAATGTAATAATGATGTATCTTGTTTGTACTTGGCAAATGTTTTCAGGATGATCTAACTAAAACGTCAAGATAGTCATTCTAACATTTCTCTATCGGTAGTACTGCAAGCATTTTTATTAATATATTACGTAAAACCCTCCAGGTTAAATTTAAAACAAATCTATTGGGCAACAGATTAAGTTAATAATAGACTTTTCAATTCACAACTATAAACCATAACATAACACTACAGTATTTCCAAATAAACAAATAGCAAATTGTCTCAAATGGGACTTAAGTGTGTTTATCTTTAATCCAGTTTAAAAACAAAATCTGTATAAATAGTAATGCTGTAGCTTAACAAAATAAATTTCATTGATCTAAAAATTACAGTATAATGTTTTTATTAGGTGAAATAACTTTAATGATATGTTATATAAGATTAAAATTCTCTGAAATTAAATGGTACATTTTAAATGTACTAAAAATCCAAATATAAGAAAATACAAGCCTTAATACTGTTAAAGACTATTATCATGCATTGTTTAAATTTGATATAATATCACAAATTCAGATCTATAGAAATATATCTTACTTAAGTATATAAAAACAAACAGTACTTCTAAAATGATTAGTCTTGAATAGTCTATTGTGAATCTGCTTTAGAATTACAAATAAACCTATTTTATATTCCTCTTTTATATTCAATTACTATAGTGACTAAAATTCCAGTAAAAAATGTTACATTTTAAATATATAAATACTTCTGTCTTTAAGTTTGCAATATTTTGTCTAAGACTGAGTACAAAGTTAACATCACAATATACATCCTATACAAGAATACATTGTATCCTTGCTTTAATAACACTCATATATTCGCTATCTTTAGAATAAATCCGTTTTCTTCCTTTTCTGAAGAGTTCAAGTTTAAGTCTGGGTATAAAGTTACAGTAGAAGTCAAAGTCTGATATCAAAGACCTAATCAATGATATGGAAGATAAGCTCCATAATAACTGGTCCTTCTTCAAATTGTGAGACTGCATTATGAAGTACTGGTATCATCTCATTGTCCAGACTGTTCATGTAGGAGGATGGAAGGGCCTTGCCGTTTGAGCCAGCTTCATATCCTACCTGAAATTGTAAAAACAAAAGTTTAGGAACTACCGTCTTTCTTGTAAAGGAGGATGGTGCATTAGTATTGTTATTTAATAATCTCTCAAATTGTCACCTTTGGAGAGACAGACATGTTTAGAGAAGCAGAGATGTCTTTAAAGGCAGAGATGAGTCATGGAGAGGCAGAAGTGCCTAGATAGGTAGATGTGCCTGGATAGGCAGACATGCCTGGAGAGGGAGATGTGCCGAGATAGGTCGATGTGCCTGGATAGGCAGACATGCCTTGAGAGGCAGATGTGCCTAGATAGGTAGATGTGCCTGGATTGGTAGACATGCACAGAGATACAGATGATATACAGAAATATTAATATAATGGAGAGAACAATACTTGTACAAGTAAAGAAACTCACAGAGGGACTCGATCATGGCATCATAAGTATTCCTATACTCCATCAACGGTCTTTATAAAATGTAGGGTAACATGAAAAGCTTTTGGAAATAAATAATATAATTTTTGGGATAAATACTAGAGCTGTTAAGTTATACTTACTCGTTCAGCATCAACGGTAACTCTCAGTGCTATTTTAGCCATTCCTGATTCCTTTAGATTGTCCAGATGTTGTATTAACGCTACACAACAAGCAGTAGCTAAGGTTTCTGCCAACCGACTGAGATCCACTGGTTCCAGATGCTGGACAATTACCTCATTCGACTCAAGAAAGAAGACTTCTGTCCAACGGATGGCACGTTTCTTTCCCATGAAGTCTGTTCCATGATGAATACGGATATTGTCGATGCCTTCCATTGATTTACCGTCAATTGGACTCTTCACTCTGAAAATCAATTTATCAAGTTTCAGACAAAACGGAGCTTTTGAATTCCAACAACCTATAACATATGTATATTGGACTCTGTCTACACTATAAAACTTTAAGTGACAAAAAAATGTGATGTGCCCATATATAGAATTGATGATGTCATCACTAACATATTAGGGCATATCACTACCATATTTGGGCACACACAAACTAGTTTGATAGTGTAGACAGAGCTTTATAGAATCCACAAAAACAGTGTTGAGGAATCAAGTGAGAAAGCACATCCAACTGTCACATACACAATGAATCAACATGGCATAACTAGTTTCTAGGCCCTAAATCTTCACAAATTAAAAGTTCCCTAACATCCATACTTTATATCTATATTCTGTTCCAGAAACCTTCCTTTTTTGCTGTTTCAATGAACATCAATGTATCATAAATAAATATTGCACTTATTTTTAACAGACTAAACTTAATAAATGAATACCTACCCTTGATTAACTTTCCTTGTTTCTTCAATCCACTTTACAGTAACAACCTCCTCTGGTTCATTCTCTCCTATTGCCCCACACGGTATCCTAAAATCTTTCATCTCCCTGAGACGTTGTCGGAATGTGGCCATCATGTCCGACTGTATCTGTACCATAACTCCATCTTCTACAATGCTAGACTTGGCAGTAAGGCCTGTGCTTGCTTTAAGGGCACCGTTGAATACAACAAAGCTGGCACCAGTAACTGTAACAATAAATTGTTGTCAGTTTATTGTATGGCCGCCTACTTAATATTCTTTACTTAAATAAGAAGCCTCTTTAATTATTTTTTTTTATATATATTTAGGCTAAGAATAACAATAAGGGAATTCATTCTTAAAGGTGGCAATCCTGTTCACAAGAATAACATACACAAGATGCTCTACATAAACAAAGTCTTATTACAAGTCTTTGAGAGTGGCTTTGTAATTTGTCATTCGAAAAAATCCAGACATATGACAGGACTTGAACCCAGGACCCTTGAATTGGTAGCCAAGCATCATAACCACCAAGCCACAACTCCACTCCTATTATAACCTATTAGTATCTTTCATCCCACTTCCTGAAGCAGTACATACTATTTGAGACTAAAACATAAAAGGGCATACAGTATGTCATTAAATCTAAAATACAGGTGTAACATGTAATTTCAATCCACCAAGCAGTTGTTTGTCAGCTTATTATTACTACTACATTCCCCACATTTCAGCTTTGCGTGGGTAATCTGATCGCAATCAGAGATATCGTACATGGTCCTATGAAGAGTTATGTGCAGTAACAGACTAGAAATTACAATAGCTGTACTGTATTATAAGGTATTTTCGATAAGTGTAAGTTGATGACGTTTATAATTACCTTGCCTGGGTTTGTTTTGAATGTTGATAGCTTGTGTTTGATAATTTGCCATCTCATTCTGTATACACACTAAGTGTGAGTCAGCATCAGTACTAAAGTTGGCAGCCAATGCCATCACATGTTCATTTGAATTACTTATTACTTTCATAATCTAAAACGAAAAAAAAAACATTTTTAGTGACTTTTAATATTTCTTAAAGACACAAAGTTGATTTCCTAAAGCTCTGTCTACACTATCTAACATTATGTGACAACAAAATGTTATGTGTCCATATATGGACATGATGATGTCATATCACTAACATATTTGGGCATATCACTTCCATATTTGGGCACATCACACTTAGTTTGATAGTGTAGACAGAGCTTTAATCTACATTCAAACAGCTTGTTCCATTTCATGCACTGTTGTATAAAAGAAAATCATATAAAGAATTGAACAGCACCATCTTCTACTTAGTGTGAATGCAGCTTTAGGGAGAACACTACATCAACATACCTCATCATATTTACTGTTGGGAAAGTTAATCTGAGTCTCTTTTTTCTGCATATGTATTGTGATCCCTGGAATTTGAGGTAACATGTATTGGTAATTCTTAAAATCCTGAAAAATAAAAAAAACAATAATTATATAAATAAAACCAAGAACTATTTCTACTACTAATGCTTATCAAATAAATAATATAGTAATTTAAGCATTTAAATGTTTAACTTACCGCTAACAGATTCATAATAGTATGTCCAATTTCTCCGTACACTGGTTTGCGCCCTCTAACACTCATTAAGGGACACGGATAATCTGTAGAGATAACATTCTTCAATTAATTAATTCCCTTTACAAAAAAGTTACTACAAACTGGTTTTCATAAAATCATTATGCTATTGGAAAACAATTGCATGTTTCACTGTACCCACTCTCTCTCTCTTTATTTAGAAGAACTAAGAACAGTACTCACATCTAAATTCTGCTCCTAACCTCAGCATGAGTCTCAACGGAAACACTTTAGCCCAGGGCATCTCCCACTTCTGCAGCAAGACACCAAACAGGTAAGGAGGCTCCGGTAGGATGAGCTTCTGCAGACACTGGAATGTTGGTTTTAAGAATAGGAATCCACCATGCTGCCGACTACCAAGGAAGTTATCACCGCAAAAGGAGTGGCTCATATCATTTATGGTGTTACCTGTAAAATGATATATATTTGGTTTCAATTAGCCAAGGTGCAGATAACTCCTTGTAATTTGGGTGCTAGCTTGGTGTTTTTGTCTTTTTGTTCTCTTTCTTTTGTTTTCCACTCTCTTTATTGTTGAGTGCATAGAGACATCGTTTATTTGCGCTATATAAATCTATCTATTATTATTATTATTATTAATTGTCCAATCTCTTTTTTGTTTCTTCATTATTCTTCATTCTGCCATTTTTGTGCAGAGCGTTTCTCAAAAAATGTGTTGACAGAACATGTTGTAACTTTGTCAACATATCAACATTTTACGTGAAGTTGTGTTACTTTTTAATGATGTCATAGTTGGCACATGACAAATTTTACGTATGATGGTCTTACCTTTAGATGCTTCATAATAAAGGTTGTTAAAATGTACAAATACATCTCTTGGGATGGTCTTCTCATCAGGAGTAGACTCTAGTACCACAACCAGTTCATCTTGACCTACGGTTGTCATACCTTTGGTAGAGAAGCACCAACAAGTTCTGTTCACACAGCAATTCACTGTAATAAGATTCAAATATTGTTAATCAAATAATTATTTATTGTTAAACCTGAGAGAAAAAACTTATATACAGTATACTATAGAGTATAATCCCACTCGTCCCAGAACACCTATATATAGGATATATTACATAGACATATTAAGCCAAGGGTGTATTTAATTCCATATCTATATCTATATTATATCTAGAACAACTAATAAAACTTACATTCAATTATTTTGACAAGTACAAAAAGGTTTTTATTTAGTACAAACACAACTGGATTAGGACTGTCATCTGAGAAAAACAAAAATATGTAATTATTATAAATAAAACGAATATAAATGTTATGTTTTATATTTTGTGATTTTATAAATTGATTAAGTAGAGACATTTAAAATGTATCTCGTCATGAAAATATCTTTAAAATTCTTTGTGTACTTACTACGTAGTTCTAGAAATAATCTTTCCACACTTGGATTCTCTTCAACTACATACTCTGAAAAATGCATGATTTTTAACTGAATATATAATCATCTAATTTAATTGAATTCACACACCAATCAAATATTTATTTATGTGAAGGCAGATGTTAAAAAATTCATTAAAAAAAGTCTCTGAAAATGTATAAACATAAAAAAATACTAGTGACTGATATTTATTATTTATTTACACTGGAACCAATCAATTTTCCATATGTATGTATTTCATGTATATTGGACAGAATGAAGTATTATAATGTATTGTATTCATATAGAAGCCCACACTAGTAAAATGACTTTGATATAAGCTCATCCTAGTAACAGTAGTAGAACCTCTATTTAAACAAGATCCAACAAAAGTGTTCCTTTGATAGGGGTGTTTCCTGAATAAGGATGTCCACTGAATAAGGATGTCCACTGAATAAGGGTGTTTCTTGAATAAGGGTGTCCCTTGAATAAGTGTGTTCCCTGAATAAGTGTGTTCCCTGAATAAGTGTGTTCCCTGAATAAGTGTGTTCCCTGAATAAGTGTGTTTCCAGAATAAGGATGTCCTCTGAATAAGGATGTCCCCCTGAACAAGTGTGTCCCCTGAATAAGGGTGTCCCTTGAATAAGTGTGTTCCCTGAATAAGGGTGTCCCCTGAATAAGGGTGTCCTGTGACTAAGGGTGTCCCCTGAATAAGTGTGTCCCCTGAATAAGTGTGTCCCCTGAATAAGGGTGTTCCTTGAATAAGTGTGTTCCCTGAATAAGGGTGTCCCCTGAATAAAGGTGTCCCCTGAATAAGGGTGTCCTGTGACTAAGGGTGTCCCCTGAATAAGTGTGTCCCCTGAATAAGGGTGTCCTGTGACTAAGGGTGTCCCCTGAATAAGTGTGTCCCCTGAATAAGTTTGTCCCCTTAATAAGTGTGTCCCCTGAATAAGGGTGTCCCCTGAATGAGTGTGTCCCCTGAATAAGGGTGTCCCTTGAACAAGGGTGTCCCTTGAATAAGTGTGTTCTCTGAATAAGGGTGTCCCCTGAATAAGGGTGTCCCTTGAATAAGGGTGTCCCAAAGAAGGCTCTAATGTAATTACTATATACCTCCTTTGGTTTCTGTTGCTATGATGACAGGTGGAAGCGAGACTCCATCTTTTGGTATCAAACTTCGCTTGATTGACTTTGAGTTTCGTCTTCTACCAGAAATTGATGCAGCTAACCCCTCTGCTACAATTGAAGCGCCCTCTGACATTGAATGCGTTGTATGCGAGATTGAACGAGGTAGTTCCTCTACTAATTCATCACCAGGGTTTAGACCATCAGAAAAGTGTACTCGCTTACTGCCTTTTGATTTTTGGTTACCTTCAATGTAAAAAAAAAAAAAATAATGAAGACCAAATTTTGCGAAGTCTATGAGGCCTGAATATACAAGCCTATAATAAGTCTATGGCTTTGTCACATGGTAAAACATTACTACTATCTAATTTGCATCTAAAGCTGTGTGTGAAAATTACATAATTACCATCAGCGACAGGTCTACGAAGTGATGACTTTGATACCGGTACCATGACAGTAGGAGAGATAGAACTCGTCTGGTCTTTAGCTTGTTCAAAGGGTGGTACAGTAGAGCAGTACTCAGCAGGGTTTCTAGGGTCTGGTGAGGATGTTGGCTGCTTCATTCTCTGAATAGCTTGGGCTAAACAAAAAAAAGCATGAGGTTAAGGATATTATGTGTGATCAATTCAATGTATTAATGTTATGTTTACCAATAAAAGGTAAAGATAAAGTTGAAACTGCATCTTATTTGCTAACAGCCGTGGTGCCCATTTTAATTTTCTTAGCTTTTGGGCCAGACCCAAATGCATTGTGTATGTTTGTGGTGGTAACCCACTCCTACCTCATGTTAAAAAGAACACAATCATTTGCAATACAATTGTATTGATATTTCTAAAATTGTTGTTACCTGTACACATGTTTTTTTTTAATGAAGGAATAAAGTGTTCAAAGCAGTAGCTATTTTAAGACAGAAACTTTTTGAAATTAATCAATGTAAAATAATTCAACAAAAATTTCAGCCAATTACACTAGAGAATCACAATCAATTTGCAAGGCTAATGCTTTGCTATAAAATGTCATGATGAAAATACATGGCATGTATAATGTGAATTCATATTGAGCTACTATAAATGCCTTACCTCTTAAAATGGTGTTTAGACAGTTTAAGCAAACTCTTGACTCCTTCTGTTCCATATATTTTAAACGAACTCTCACATTACAGCAATTAGCGCAAAATACCTGTTAAAGTACACATATTAAATATACATTTAGGATTACTCTACATTGAAAACTATTCCTATTATTTGCCTGCATAATAAAAATTTGAAATGCAAGTGAACAAATATATTGTCCATTTTCAGAACTATTGCAAAAACCTTTTGTAACATCTATTTCAGATACAGTCAAATTCCCCAATACCGGACTCTCTGAAAACCAGAAATCTTTTTTCCTGAGGTTCAAAATGTTTCAAATTAATTTTTACAATTAAAAACACTGGAAACCCAGATATATTAGGCCACTCCAAAGGTGTCCAGTATTGGGAGGGTTGACTGTTTTCATGCTTTACTATTTTGCTTGTTTCATCATCAGAGGGCACATCTTACCTTGCCACAAGCTCTACAATGATGTCGTCTCTTTCTAAAAGTAAACTTGAGATTGCATTTCATACAGGCGGGTGCAGAGCCATCAGGAATCCATTGAGGTGCCACATTACCAAGCCTCAGGTCTTCCTCAGAAAGATCTCCCACCAGTTGATTCAACCACTCACTGTTCCCATCTTCCATTCCAAAACCATTTGGTAATGCAGACACTCCAGATTCTGGATCCACTAATCTGGTGATCATACCAGTGCCAGAATCTGCAACAGCAGATTCAGCAGCAACAGAGTCAGTTTCTACTATTTGTGCTACTTCCGATGAGGAATCAACATTTTGAGGCTGCTCTGCTCCAATAAAATCATCAACTCGATCGATTATGGGACTTGGCTGCAAAGCCTGCGGGCTAGGTTTTCGTTGGTTTGGTTGTTCAAAGTTTAATGTCAATGTATTCCTATTTTGATTCTGACGACTGTTGATGACATCTTGGTAAGATGGTGGATCAACAGGAAGTGCAGTGTTACTGTATGAGGTCACTGGATGACCTTTTGCTTTTACAAGTGGAGGATGGTGGCTGTTATCATCTATATGGTTGTTTTCAGTGTTCTCTTTTGTATTATGACAGTCTTGTTCTTGTGCAAGACTGGAATGATTAATGCCACTTTCTAATCCATTATTTCCAGTAGATTTATCCATAGCTTCTTCTTTATTTTGATTTTGATTAGCCTCAGTGTGTGCAGTATTTCCTTGCTTAGGATCTGATCCGATTAATACTTCATTTTTATCTGACACAACACTGTCATTGACCTTTGCACTTTCAATGCCCATAAATGGAGATAAGTCAGTCTGTTGCAATAAATCTTGTGAAGTTGTTCCTGACAGTGCAGTGGATAGCGATATAACAGAGGGTTGAGCGTCAGTTGATAGAATATCTGAATTTGTGAGGTCATTGGAAGTCTGACGATTGAATGGATTGTAAAACGGATCCATACTTGCAAGTTCATTAGTTAATTGCATCGTTATTGCATCCTCACTTTTGCCTTCATTATTATGGGCTGTCATAACAGATGATGTCATTGATTGGTTCATTTCAAGACTACCCAATTGTTCTAGGTCAGTGTCTGTTACGGTCACATTTGTAAGATTACCAAATCCTGCTTTTTTTGGTGAGGTATTCGGTTGAGATTCTTTAAAACTTAAAGACTCATTCGTTTTGTGCTTACTATCTAAATTCGAGTTGCAATTAACATTTGTATCTTTGCTTTTTGATGTGTTGACTGTGACTGCAGCAAAATTTGTAATTTTAGAAGAAGGTGGTTTATGATTAAGTTCTGTGTTGGGAATGTAGTCCTGATTGTTCAAGTGTTTACCATTTGTATCTTCAATTCTCACCCCTCCTGTAACAGATTTGTCAAGTTCATTTTCAGTAGAAATTGCTGAATCGCTTACCAGAGGCATAAAAGATAATTCACGGTCATCAGGCATGACTGCCTTGCAATTCTCTGATGCCGATGAATCCATTATGGGTACCTGGACATGGTTCAACAAGCCATTATCGGTAGGTGTTGTGTTTGATATGCTTTGTAAAACAGGCAACGTAATGACAGATTGAGATAACACTGTATTCTTTGGCAGAGGAAACTGCGACAGAGGAGTGTACTGTGTCTCTATTTCAGATGGAAGTAACGGAGTTATCTCTTTTATTTTTGGAGATCTTGACATACTTTGAATTTCTCCGTTTTGCAAATCATTTTTTTGTCGGATCACATTTGGGGTGCTGGTCTTTGAAACAAGCAGAGGGGATGAAGATGGCTGGGTATACTGTGATGGCGTGTTCTCAGGTACTGATGGCGGCGTAGGTTGTGAATTACTATTTACTTCCATGTGATTCAAGGTGTATGGTGAAAATGTCTTTTGTGCATTGTAACTAGATTGTGACTTATCATCAACTTCATTGCCATTGACAAAAGCGACTTTATCAGGATTTTTATCTGTCGTTGTAGAAGGTTCTTTTTGCATTTGAGAGTTAAATTCCTGATTCTTTATTGACAACTCTTTAGCTACAGCTGTCGATTCATTGCTGTTTAATATTGAAGTTAAATTCAATGAGCTGTTCAATGATGCAGGCCCAAAATCAGCCTCTGAGAGGTCAAGAATGAATTCAGATTCAGGTTGGTAGGATATCGGAGAGATCTTCTGATTGACCTCTTGTGTCTTTTGCAAAGACACCTCTGCCACGTCTCTGTGATTGTATAAATGTTCTACAAAATAAAGAGTTGAAAAATTGATAAATATTAAACATGTATTGCAGTAGTTGAACTGGGTAGGAGTTTTATAAGACTATATTTCTTTCCAATAAAGACTTTCTAAATATTGAATAATACAATTTCTATTTCTGAAATGTTTAAAAGACAGAATAGAATAGAACATGAAAATATAAAATAAATGACGTATGATCTACGTCTTTTAGCCTGGCCAAGCACAAAAATTGACTGGCTGCAGCTTTGACTAGGAATTGTACAAATTTCGTACAGTATACGAATTCTCTGATTCAAGGATATTATAATTATGACTTTATTCTTTTAGATCACTGTTGCCTATAAAAACATGAATTATTTTTCATAATTTAATTGTTATTCGATACAGCATCTGTACTAATTAATTATTTAGGCTTGTGAATAGACATGCAAATGAATGCTGTGCATGATTCATTAAGATAGGTGTTTGTGCTAATGATTGTAGCTGTGTGAACTACTTTAGTTACATGTTAATTTGCACACACAATACTTTCAATAATAACATATTGATGGGAAAATGTGATGTAGGAAGGGAGAATGGAAGAACTTTTACTGTACCTGTCCTAAGTCATGGAAGATTTTTGGTTATACAAGATAAGATGTAAGATGTAAGATGCTTAAATAAGCACACCAAATAAGGTATGTTGGAGAAAAATGGGTTACCTTGGCTACCTTCAGCCAAACAAATAATTTCATCATCATGCCTGACTTCTATACCTAACTACACCAAGTGTACATTATTTATTAGTGTTAGGCTCACCTTCTTCATTTTGCTCAAATTCATCAAGCAACTTATCAAGGTCGTTAGCTGCAGCTAAGAATGAGTCCATCATGCTATGGTAGCTTCAATTAAGGTCATGCCATGCAGAAAACCCCTGTGAAGAAATACCAACATAATGCATGCATGTTAGAAATTAATCCATATTATGTGTCAGGTTAAATTTACCCAGAAGTACCAATTGTCTGTGTGAATGGCAATGATGACTTGCCCAGTTTATGACAGGTGTTTTCAAAAAGACTAATTTCCTTTTTGAGTCATGTTATTGTAAAGACAAATAATATTGGTTCTTCTATCACCTATAATTGATACCAATTATATAGAAAATAAGTAAATACGTCCCATTTTCTTGTGAGATTTAGAAATTACTTTTTCAACCTTCAGGAAAAACAAAAACTCTGACATCAATCAGCCCAACCATATGTAGATTGTTATTAACAAATTCAATTTTTTTTGGCAAATTTTTATTTTATAGGGGAAGTAACGTAGCTGTTGTCATTACTTACAAGGACAGTGCTTGGACAATTAGTTGTGCAACTAAAACAAATGTGTCACCATGTGATTGTGATACCATGATATAATATAACGAGTGTGAACCTATGAATTTAATAAAAAAAATAACCCAATAATTCATATAGAAACTTTGTAGTAATTGCTGATACAATAGTGAGATTTCACTTCTGGAGTGGGGAGGGGGGGGGGGGAGATTGGGGACAGGGGGAGAGAGAGCATGACTGTATGCATAATCCATGTTAAGATAGTCTTGTGTATCTTATGACAAATCTGAAACAAATGTGCTACAGCATACTGTACAATTTCCATTGGTTCTTCTAGGTCATTGGAAAAAAGTAAAAAATATCCTTTAATTATGATATGCCTGAATGTTCATATGTTGACATTCAAATTACATTTGGAAAATGTATTATTCATCCATTTATTATGAGACTTTGAAATGGAAAATCAAATTGATGAGGCTAAATACAAACAAAGAATTTGTATGTTAAGAATATTTGAGCTGTGAATAAAATTTCATTTGATATATTTCCATAATAATATAATAAAAATTCATAAAATGTGTAGTGAGTCATAACGATGAAATTAGCATAGCAGATAAATTTCATCAAGAAACTATTTTCCCAAAAAAGCCTCACCCCACCACTTTTAATGCCATTTTTTTCAACAACAAAAAAGCTGAACATACATTTTCTTTACATTTTTTAGGCCTAAAACCATTTTTAATTATAGTTTTTTTAGCAAATACCATAGCAATTTATTTCTGTTTTTTATACATAAATTTTATTTTAAATTACCTTTTGAAATTACTGGTAATCCCAATTCCCAATGCAGTGAATGGTTAAAAAAAGATTTATCATAAATTATGAAAAAAATTAAATATTATTTTACCAATACAAAGGTCAAAAGAGAAAAATCAATACAACCAGGCAATTGGCAAAGAAATTTGATTCTACCATATTTGATCACTAAATGTTTATAGCTTTATAAAGAATTACTAGTTGTTAATGTTATAATTCTGAAAGTGAACTTTTAGTTTATTTGTCATTAGTTTCCTTGTACAAACCAAATAGTAACTGTCAGTGAGAACCATTGTTAACTTGAAAGAGAATAAATTTGGTGTTGTTCCTAGGTAGAGCCATAGTTAAGTAGTACTAGATAAAAAAAGAGCTCTCATAAGTCTTCCATTAACTGCTGGAATTTTCTGATATTTTTAGTGATAAATGTGTAATTTCTCCCCCGATTGGTTTGAATATTAAAAAAAACACGACCAGGATGTTACAGCTCATTTCGGTGGGTAGGGGATGGGGGTTTATTTTGGTCACAATTGGAAAATCTCAAGTCAGCAGCAAACTTGACATGTATGGACTACACTGTCTTCAATTGAATGCCATCAGTTTCAACAAGATCCACAATCCCCATAGCGTTACCAAGCACATCAGACTAATTATCAGCTGGCAAACAAGATGTCATTAACAAGCGTTACAATTCACAAGAGGAAGCGGCTTCCATTGTAGCATCACTATACTCTCCGCTAAATAGCATGTTGCCCGAATATTTGTCAAATTATGTTTATACTTTGATCAGTGATGAATGGGGTTTCAACTACTGCACTTTAGGGAGGAATTTCAAATGATATGCATTTTGTACTGACTTTTTGTATTTCAATTTTAAGTAGATGTACATTACTGTAGTATAAGCACACCAAAAAAGAGGCTAAATAAAACACCAAAAAAAAGAGGCTAAATAAAACACCAAATGCTGAGTAAATCATGCAAAACGATCTAGTGCAGTTTGACTAAACTATTACGATATAATTTGGGATGTGTGGTTGTTACTAGCAGGAGAATGGAATCTGGAGTTTATTTTCGCTTTTCATTTGAAATCATAAATTGTTCATACTTGAGTACTGTATGTTTTCATATAAAGTGTTCTTATAAAAACATCTAAAAACATGAATTAAAGTCAACCTTGGCGTTGATTGGAATGTTAAGCCTAAATGTTGATAATTATGTACCATGTCATTTGTAATCTTGGCTTGCACACAGTACGACATTAACCTTGATGTCTCTACTGTAAACTGATTCCAAAATTGGAAATCGCTTTTGTAGGTCAACTATTATGACAAACGACAACAATAACATTCATTTATTCACTTATTGCCTTACTTATTTTGACAGTCTCTCCATTAGTACTATAGTGTAAAAACGTTATTATCTCCAATAGATTTTTTTTAATTATCAGTTACTAAAATATTTTTTATCTTTTAATTTTTTATGTAATCTTCAAATATTCTTAAGTATTTATATTTTTTCTTTGAATTTGTTGTTTAGTTTTCAGTTCATGGAAAAATGTGAAATATTTACCAGGTTAGTTAGTTTAGTAGAATAATTTATCTGAAATCTTTAGTTTAGGAATTTTGTGCTTTAATATTCATAATTTATCCATATCAATTTTTTGAAGAGAGACTTCAAATGAAGGAATGAAGAAGGATAAGTGCAGTATTAATAAATATTTACAGCAATAATATATAGTTCTCATCTCAAAATGTTGGTGCAGGATTTGGAAAAAAATCAAAAGGTGATTAACTTGATTAAGCAAGACCGAATTTCACACAGACAGACGGCTGAAAACAACCATCTACTACACATTCTCTTATAAATAGAACACATATTCATTTTTAATCCTGTGTTTAATCCAAGTCGTAAATTAATAGGCTATGCTTTCGTACAGCAATGTACTCTAAAGTGAGGATCAGCCTCCAGCCTTCAAAATCCAAAGAAAAAAAATCCTTCCATATTCAATCAAGATGATGGTGAGTGGAAAAAAGTGGTATTGATGTGTTTTGAACGCAGGTATGACATTGTTGGATTCGACTCACTTGCTACAGCAATGTGATGTCATAATCTATTCAGTTAGTTATTTACGCCAAACCATAGTGCATGTGTATCAATAGACCAGACCAGTTGTAAGCACACTGCACAGTGTCCAGTCTGTCACAATTATGCTTACAAAGTCGTACGCATAGCCACTTCCTTTTTTAAAATAAACATTTATTCAATTTTTAGTAAATGTTGATATATTGGATTTTCATGTCAGTGAAAATTATTAATTTAAATATAAAATGTTGGCATAATAAATATTTATTATAGAGCAACGGTGAATATACAATTAAGCCTAGCTAGGCTAGTCCATAAATAACACCTAGGCTAGATGACTGATGATTAACTTCCCATCCCAACCTACAAACAAGGCTAGCTATAATCCTGTTCTGTGTCCTGCAAATGGAGCAATGAACCATGAGCCTAGCTAGCTTACAGTAAATCGGTTTCTAGCCTAGCATAAGTACGTACTTATTCAATAATAGAGATGTCCATATTGTTTATGTATAGCGTGGACAACATCCAACATACCTTATAAAACTATCAGCTGAAATATGAGGGCAGATTATACGGTAAAGAGTAAACCATTCGCCATTTTGCCATGGTCATGAAACGTATTGATAGTAAAATTATGTGATGTTGTGTCGTGTGTGGTGGTAGTTGAATTGAATGAGTCATCATCTACGGAAGCCAGTTGGTGCCACCGCCAAAGCTGGCCAACCTGCGGAGGTATAGAGCGTCATAAGCACAGTGATATAAACAGAAATAAAGTCACTCAATGTTATATCCCATTCATATGTTAATACACTGTGCTCAAGTGGATCAAATTTGGCACCGGTGGAGCACAGCTAACATATAAAGTCACAACTACGGTATTATTTCATTCGTATGTTAATACACTGTGCCGTGTTACAACCGCTAATGTAGAAAACGCCAGCTAATGTCGAAACAACCGTTAATGTAGAACAATCCACCGCTTATGTAGTAAAACCGCCAGCTTATGTAGAAACACCAACAGCTTATGTAGTAAATAAAAATCAACACCAGCTAATGTAGAAACAGTCAACAGCTTATGTAGTAACGAAAATTGCCTCCCAGCTTATGTAGTTACTATCGCCAGCTAATGTAGAAAATGTTATATATTTTACAAAAATGTCTATAATTCATGTGCAAGCATCGATCTTTACTTAGCTATCAGTCTTTCCACCTCTCGTAAGCGACCACCTCTCTTAACGACCACACCTCTCGTAAATGACATCCTCTTTTAAGGGACCACGACCTCTTTCTCTCTATTAAAGGACCGCTTCTCATAATCGACTATCTCCCGTCACAACGACCTCTGGTAAGTGACCACCTCTATTGAACGTCCACCGTTTCCATTATTAAGGGACCACTGCTTATAATAGACCACCTCTCGTAAGTAATCACCTCCTCTCATAAGGAACCGCTTTTCATAATCGACCACCTCTCGTAAGCGACCACCTCACTTAACGACCACACCTCTCGTAAATGACTACCTCTTTTAAGAGACCACGACCTCTTTCTCTCTATTAAAGGACCGCTTCTCATAATCGACTATCTCCCGTTACAACGACCTCTGGTAAGTGACCACCTCTATTGAACGACCACCGTCTCTTTTAAGGGACCATTTATCATAATCGACCACCTCTCGGAAGTGGTCAATGATAAGAAGCGGTCCCTTAACAGAGACAGTGGTCGTCGCAATAGAGGTGGTCACTTTCGAGAGGTCATTGTGATGGAAGTTGGTCGATTATGAGAAGCAGTCCCTTAATAGAGATGGTGGTCCTTTAAAAGAGGTCGTCAATTACGAGAGGTGGGGTCGTTAAGAGAGGTGGTCCTTTAAAAGAGTCGTCACTGACGATTATGAGAAGCGGTCCTTTAATAGAGAGAAAGAGGTCGTGGTCCCTTAAAAGAGGTGGTCATTTACGAGAGGTGTGGTCCTTAAGAGAGGTGGTCGCTTACGAGAGGTGGTCGATTATGAGAAGTGGTCCCTTATGAGAGGAGGTGATCCCTTACGAGAGGTGGTCGATTATGAGAAGCGGTCCCTTAACAGAGATGGTTGCTTACGATGTGTGATCGTTTTAGAAAGTTGGTTGCTTACGAGAGGTGGAAAGACTGATAGCTAAGTAAAGATCGATGCATTTGCACATAAATGAGACATTTTTGTAAAATATATAACATTTTCTACATTATCTGGCGATAGTAACTACATAAGCTGGGAGGCAATTTTCGTTACTACATAAGCTGTTGACTGTTTCTACATTAGCTGGTGTTGATTTTTATTTACTACATAAGCTGTTGGTGTTTCTACATAAGCGGTGGGTTTTACTACATAAGCGGTGGGTTGTTCTACATTAACGGTTGTTTCGACATTAGCTGGCGTTTTCTACATTAACGGTTGTAACATGCCGCTCAAGTGAATTTGGTGCTAGTTGAGCACAGTGATATAAAATAAAATAAGTCAATGCAATTTTAATATTTTTTTGTACGGTATGTTAATACACTGTGGTATAAAATAGAAATAAGTTACTGAACTTTAATATCTTTTCGTATGTAGGCCTACTGTGCTCAAGTGGACCAAATTTGGAGCCAGGGGAGCACAGTGATATAAAATAGAATAAGTCACTGAATTTTAATATCTTTTACCCGATCTTTTAGTATGTTCTATACACTGTGCTCAAGTGGACCCAATTTTTCGCCAGTAGAGCACAGCTAACATATAAAGTCACAAGTACGGTATTATTTCATTAGAATGTTAATACACTGTGCTCAAGTGAACCCAATTTGGTGCTAGTTGAGCACAGTGATATAAAATAAAATAAGTCACTGCATTTTAATATTTTTTTTGTATGTTAATACACTGTGCTCAATTGAACCCAATTTGGTGCTAGTGGAGCACTGTGATATACAATAAAAATAAGTCACCTAATATACGTGGTCGTACCGCAAACTTTATATCAACATTTGATTTCGACATGCAAACCTTCAAACAATATAATATCCCTTGTGTTCCCTTTAGCAGAGTCAATGTTTTAAATTGTGATGTTGTCAATCTTTTTTTTAAAAAGGTCCACTTGTTTAGGCCTGACATTTACAACCCTCAAAATATATCTCTTTCAAAATAAAAAAAAAACAATATTCATTATTTTCCATTAAAAAAAAATATCCGTAAAGAGATTCGAACCCAGTCTACTAGAGCATTACCCGTTACGCCACAAAGTAGTACATGATTGACTAGTTGATAATATAGTCTATTTATATGTGTATTACGTAATTCATCATTACGTCATAAATATATACTCAATTTTTATTTTATTTTTTATATAAATTTCACAAATTCCAAACAATAAAACATTCTAACCAATATGTCTCTGTGGCGCAATCGGTTAGCGCGTTCGGCTGTTAACCGAAAGGTTGGTGGTTCAAGCCCACCCAGGGACGATATGGTTTTACTCAATTTCTATTTTATTTTTTATATAAATTCACAAGTTCCAAACAATAAAACTTTCTATCCAATATGTCTCTGTGGCGCAATCGGTTAGCGCGTTCGGCTGTTAACCGAAAGGTTGGTGGTTCAAGCCCACCCAGGAACGATATGGTTTTACTCAATTTCTATTTTATTTTTTATATAAATTTCACAAATTCCAAACAATAAAGCAAATTCTATCCAATATGTCTCTGTGGCGCAATCGGTTAGCGCGTTCGGCTGTTAACCGAAAGGTTGGTGGTTCAAGCCCACCCAGGGACGATATGGTTTTACTCAATTTCTATTTTATTTTTTATATAAATTCACAAGTTCCAAACAATAAAACTTTCTATCCAATATGTCTGTGGCGCATTCGGTTAGCGCGTTCGGCTGTTAACCGAAAGGTTGGTGGTTCAAGCCCACCTAGGGACGATATGGTTTTAATCAATTTTTATTTTATTTTTTATATAAATTTCACAAATTCCAAACAATAAAACATTCTATCCAATATGTCTCTGTGGCGCAATCGGTTAGCGCGTTCGGCTGTTAACCGAAAGGTTGGTGGTTCAAGCCCACCCAGGGACGATATGGTCTTACTCGATTTTATTTTTTATATAAATTCACAAGTTCCAAACAATAAAACTTTCTATCTAATATGTCTCTGTGGCGCAATCGGTTAGCGCGTTCGGCTGTTAACCGAAAGGTTGGTGGTTCAAGCCCACCCAGGGACGATATGGTTTTACTCAATTTCTATTTTATTTTTTATATAAATTTCACAAATTCCAAACAATAAAGCATTCTATCCAATATGTCTCTGTGGCGCAATCGGTTAGCGCGTTCGGCTGTTAACCGAAAGGTTGGTGGTTCAAGCCCACCTAGGGACGATATGGTTTTAATCAATTTTTATTTTATTTTTTTTATATAAATTTCACAAATTCCAAACAATAAAGCGTCCAATATGTCTCTGTGGCGCAATCGGTTAGCGCGTTCGGCTGTTAACCGAAAGGTTGGTGGTTCAAGCCCACCCAGGGACGATGAGGTTTTACTAAATTTCTATTTTATTTTTTATATAAATTTCACAAATTCCAAACAATAAAATATTCTATCCAATATGTCTCTGTGGCGCAATCGGTTAGCGCGTTCGGCTGTTAACCGAAAGGTTGGTGGTTCAAGCCCACCCAGGGCCGGGACGATATGGTTTTAATCCATTTCTATTCATTTTTATATTTATATTCTATTCATAAATATACATATTAACCTTGTTTAAACCAAAATGACCAGTTAGCTCAGTCGCCTGAGCGTCGTGTTGACAACACGTATGTCGTGGGTTCGATTCCCATGCTGGTCGGTGGAATAGAGTTAAAGGTATGCGACCGACTGGGTTTGTGGTTCACAGAATTATACGTCCCCCTTTCCACTACACATCATGCATCTGGTGATGTGCTGGAAACGAGCCCAAAAGGCTGTGGCAGGGCTTTAGTGCTGAGGCAGTGACATTTAACATCCTTTTTTTTAATGTTTTTTTTCAACCTGTATTCGATCTCGTAAATTTTATGTTTGGCGCCCTCAATTTTAAAAGAAATTGAATTTATATTTTCATCGCAGGTGTACAAAACGGTTTGGTGGGTATGCCGTGCGTTGTTGTGCAGGTGTAGTGGGAAAGACGGTAGTGTCAGTCATTGGCGGTCAACACGCCACACTGTTAAATTTTGATTTTGTTAATCAATATTGCTACATTGGTAGCGAAATGTCCGATTCATGCAAGATATTGTATTGTAATATGTTATGAATAAATGTTTATGGTAGTTAAACAGTACAATATTTTGCTGGAAAAGTTGAGTCAATGTTATCGTCCCACTCATTAAGGTCTACTCATTAAAACATTAAAAGCTAATTTAATTAACAATGCGAAATGGCCTATTCAAAGTCTCTTTTTATTACCATAATCTTTGTACTGTTTTCGGCGACCAATATATCTGTAAAAATTTGTTTATAAGCTTTCAATTTGGCCCATTTTCCACAATTGTCAAAAGCTTGCTAATAATGTACGATGTATGTTCCAATTTGTTATTCATTTAATAGGCACATCTCCCTGTTTTATTTGTATATACTCAATGACTCTTGTTTTTTGTTCCCAACAGGAAGTGAATGGCCAAACGGTTAAGACAATGGAACCATAATAATATCCCAAGTAAGAAAAAAAAATCAAACAAAATACCGATAAAATAGTCTGTAATCTTCCCTTTATTTATTCAAATAATAAATTTGACACAAACAAACTTCCATTAAGAACAATTAATTCAAAAGTAATCCACGATTTACTGTATAATAAGCTGCAGCTGGTCATTTAGTTGGTTCTGATCCACAACTTACAATCTAAACAAGGAACTACCCAAATTTATTTTCAAAGCCAAATGTTGGCAATACATTTTATATTCTCATCATTTAATCTCAGAGTTACTACACAATTTTAAAATAATGCCTATGTATAAACTAGTATAGAAAAAGCAGTTTTATCAATGTTATGCTATTTTTATGTCTAAATTTGACACAGTTGGCAATTTATGGTAATAACTGAAATTATTTTATTATATCCAACTTGCCATATTTACATCCTATGCCACAGATATGCCTTTTTAATACTCAATGTAAATTTATAATTTGAGCGTTTTCGGTTTTTCCCAGGAAAATTCAGATCTTCCAAAATGACCGTACGATGCTGTTTGTTCATAGATTGGCTTTCGTAGATCCAGATCCCTGAAAAAAAATAGTAGTTGTATTTATTCTGTAATCATAACTCATCTTCTTTTGCGATAACCAACATTCAGTAGTTATTGACTTGCTGTTAACAATACTGATGTTTTACTCTTACTGCCAGATTTACATATGACAATCAAACATTGTATTTTACTTACCTGATTATAATACCAGGTCGAAGGTCAAAATTATCATTGACCAGCTTAAGTAGTTCATCTTGACTCTTGTCTGATGTACCATAGTCCCATACTGTGACAGATAATGGTTCCGCAATTCCAATGGCATATGCCACCTACATTAAAAAAGAACATTATTACATTAACATCACATAAAAAAAAAATTATAAATGCAAAATGTCAATAATGAAATAAGTTCATTTACAACTATGTTTCGTGTACCTGTTATTATTTTGGACCAATTGATAGTACCTTCTGTTTTTGATAATATTCTAATACAACATGATGATGGAAATTTTGAAATATTAATTATGATTATGAAACATTTATAACCATTCTAAAGTTCAACACTATCAAATTAAAAATGCATAATCATATTGTGTCAACATATATATTCATTTCAATGAAACATAAAAACTATCGGCCAAAGAGTGTGTCTCTCCAAAAAAATGACGCATTGTAAACATCTCAACACATGTGACCACCATCACTAATTTTGTCTATATTTATTATTACCTGCACAAGAGCTCGTTTGCAAACTTTTGCTGCGACTAAAGATTTAGCAACCCATCGTGCAGCATATGCAGCCGAACGATCCACTTTGGTCATGTCTTTACCAGAGAATGCACCACCACCATGAGCTCCCCATCCACCGTAAGTATCGACAATGATCTTACGTCCAGTTAACCCTGCATCACCCTGTAATTGCATAAATATAAATATTAATATCTTGTCATCTTTTACTACTTTATTAAGTACATACTAAGTACAGTAATTTGTAACTAATTTTTCTGCTTATAGTATTCGTGATACAGTCGCTTGTCAACCTAGATGGCCTAGAAAATACCAGTTCAGTTTGAGAACATAATTTGGTAGAAAGCATGAAGAAGTCCAAGTCCAACTTGTACAGAAATGTATAAAAGCTATCAAACAATCTGTAATACTAAATATGCATATTACCTTTGGTCCACCCAAAAGGAAACTTCCTGAGGGATTAAAATGGAACACAGTGTCCTTATCAAGGTACTTGGCTGGAATAACAGCGGGAATCACAATATCCGCTAAGTCTTTCCTTAGTTGCTTTTGGGTTACATCACCGCTGTGTTGAGTAGAGATAACCACAGTGTGCACACGCAGTGGAACACAACATCCATCGTCCATTCTGTATTGTACGGTAACCTGCCAGAACAAAAAGCTTTAGCTAGCTAGGAAAAGAAGCCTTCTGAAAGGTATTTTAAAAACATCAAAAGGTCACAGTTTCCTTAAAGCAGCCTCAAACTTCCAGATTCATTGAGATCAAGAGGACATCATCAAGTCATTGTGAGTGGGTGGTCAAGCAGTTAAGACAGTGGAACCGTAATTACGTAGCAATAACATTGGCAAGGGTTCGAGGCTCACTCACTCCATGGTTCTGGCGGTAGAACAAGTCTTCTCGGATAAGGACTATAAACCGTAGGTCCAGTGTATACATATCTAGCTCATGTGCACTTTAAAGGACCTAGTGCATCTGTCGAGACGAGTAGGGGGTTACACCGGTTTACAAGTACACAAATAGCCATTGATCATAACTGGGCCCTCTGGGAGACCAGTCTTCGACTGAAGAGGTTACCCAGTATAAAATAACAAAAGTCTGTAAAGGCCAACCCATAAGTTATAACCTATACAATTCAAGAAAACCCCACAATAAAAGTGTTTTACAAAATGTTTTGGTCTGCTATTGTTTTGGTCTAAGCCTAGGCTAGAGAATTTCTTAAATTGTGTCTATCGAAACTGGTATTTACAATTTTACTACATATATTATTTACTTTAACACAAAAACCCTGCGATGGTTTAAATCATGAGGTGCAGTGTGAACAAAGAATGAAAATATACCTGGCTTTTGCAATCTGGTCTTAGGTAAGACATTTGTCCATTTTTTTTCCGCCTTTCTTCAGCTAGCTTCTTTGTAAGGCCATGAGCTAGAACTACCGTCAATGGCATTAGTTCTTCGGTTTCATTGGTGGCATAACCAAACATAAGACCCTATACAAATAGTTAAAATAATAATGGAATAACACTATCGGTGATATCTATCCTATTCCGAAAATGAGCTCAAACACTATAAATAGTATCTAATAAAATGCTTACCCATAACTTCTATATTGTGGTTAGGATTATAGCTATACACTATGAAAGTTGTTCCCTTTCATCTTTAACAATTATAAAGTAGTTATCCTCAAACAATTAGTTTACCAAGAATTCACCAGTGAATATCATGTGGGCACTTTAATTTGGGCTGCTGTTAGGGCCTAGTAAATAGGTATTGCTGTGGCATCAAGTTGGGCTGCTAGGGCCTAGTAAATAGGTATTGCTGTGGCATCAAGTTGGGCTGCTAGGGCCTAGTAAATAGGTATTGCTGTGGCATCAAGTTGGGCTGCTAGGGCCTAGTAAATAGGTATTGCTGTGGCATCAAGTTGGGCTGCTAGGGCCTAGTAAATAGGTATTGCTGTGGCATCAAGTTGGGCTGTTAGGGCCTAGTAAATAGGTATTGCTGTGGCATCAAGTTGGGCTGTTAGGGCCTAGTAAATAGGTATTGCTGTGGCATCAAGTTGGGCTGCTAGGGCCTAGTAAATAGGTATTGCTGTGGCATCAAGTTGGGCTGTTAGGGCCTAGTAAATAGGTATTGCTGTGGCATCAAGTTGGGCTGTTAGGGCCTAGTAAATAGGTATTGCTGTGGCATCAAGTTGGGCTGTTAGGGCCTAGTAAATAGGTATTGCTGTGGCATCAAGTTGGGCTGCTAGGGCCTAGCAAATAGGTATTGTTGTGACATCAAGTTGGGCTGTTAGGGCCTAGTAAATAGGTATTGTTGTGACATCAAGTTGGGCTGTTAGGGCCTAGTAAATAGGTATTGTTGTGGCATCAAGTTTCAAGAACGTGGGCTTTTAAGAACGCAGAACGTTAGAAATGCAAGAAACTCCTTCTAGGAGGAACATAGACTACAGATGCTGCAACAGCATTGTCAATTCATTCGACTCAGTTGATCAAATTTAAACATTTTGCTTGGGTATTATTTAAACAAATGTTGAAACTGTCTGAAATCACTTCTAGAAAGTTTTTGCCAACAAACAATGTTTACTATATTTTATTCAAAGTATTGTACTGCATGCTGTACATACAGTACTTCCTTGAATAGGTAGTTTGATACTATGTATGCACCAGCAAGATGTAATAAGCCGAAGGCTAGAGGGCAGACTCCAGAATGAAAAGTGATTCCAAAAGGCGGGAGCACCAACAAGATGGCGGTCGTAAATGTGTTTAAAAACATTATTTAATATATAAAAATTAATAATCTAATATAATACATTAAAACCGCATAAATTGTCAAAGCACAGTGAAGTTGTTATAAAATTAAATCTATTGTTAATCACAATGGAATGCATAATTTCTTGGTAATCTAGCATTTTTTGTATACGAGGATCATATAGAATGCGTTCGCGTTTACACGCTGCGTTGCGTATCGTTCTCACGCAGATAGGCTCAACACAGGCGTATAGCAGTGCGTACTGCGTAGGGCATATCTGATTGGTTGATTGCAGGCGCCATCTTGTTGGTTGACATCTAGCCTTCGGCTATATAAAATCATTGGTATGCTGCCCTCTATAACATCAATACACTGAACCTTCTAAAAACATGTTTGCTGCCCCCTATAGTATGCTCAATCCTTACAGTGTATAAATATACCAATAATCTTCATAAGAAAATGGTCTCATCATAGAGCTGTACACAGAGCTCTGTAGTCTCATAACGACTTGTGCACAACTTTTGTAATTTTTGTTTAATTTTATGACATGGTTTCACCTAAAAATTTGGACTAATAATTGTGAATGCCTACATATAGATAAAAGTTGGTTCCACACTCAACAAGATTGCATTTAATTGTTTGATAAAATTCCTTGTTATTGGTTCATATGGAAAGAACCATGCTTCATTAACTTTATGTCATTTAAGAATTTGGACAATGAACATAGAAGGTTACGCTCAGAATATTATATCTGAATATAGAGCTTTTAAAGTATTAAAGTTCACGGCCTTCAGCTATTGTGGAAAGTTTTTAATCTTTCTCTCTCAAGTGATTGATATTCTAATCAAGTATTGCTAAAATAAATCAGGTTATCTGAAAGATAATATGCAGTATTGTTAGAACTTGTCCTGTAGAGTAGAAGGCCTAGAGAACAATCAAACAGCAACGTCACTCAAGGCTACACCCTGAAAAAAGAAGCTTTGAAACGTTATCAAGATGCATAATAGATGGAAAAGATATGCTGTTTGTTAGTATCCCAAGTTATGTATTGAAAAAAGGGGAAAGAAGATCATTAGAATTTTAAATGGTTCTCAAATGTTATTATAATTATAGTGAAAAATAGATTTGTGTTTAAAAAAAAAAGTGTTATAAATAAAATCCTAATTTTGATTTATTTTTAGCACAAAATGTAAAACCATAATATCTATTGTTGTATTAATATTTAAAAAAAAAAGAATAAAAGGGAAAAAATGTTGAAAAAATATGTACCGGTATATTAGAATTCTTTGACTTCTTTTGGACATCTGGTGAAACATTTATTAATTAACTAACTAAATGTAAATATTATGGTTAATTACAATCATACTAGGCCTAGCATAAACATGCATAACATAAACACATGTCTGGTAGCAATAATTGGCTTTTTCGTTTATTTTGTTTGCGGTTCTATAAAATAATTTTTAAAATATACTATTCTAGTTTATTTAGCAAGAATTAAATTCTTATTCAACCTAAAAAAAATCTACCTTTAAAAAAAAATTTGACTGGCCTACTGCACTTAATTACACTACGACTGGGAATCGAACCCAGGGCCTCTCGCACGTCTCGCAAGCGCTCTTGCCACTGAGCCATCGTAGTGTTGTGGCAGCGGTTTCAGTCAAGTCTATGACACCCTAGCCTAACAAAAAAAAACAAAAAAACAACCACCTAATTTATTTCATTTTAGTCCTAAATTATGCTATTTTACTATTGCAGAACCTCTACTAAACAACAAGTTCCGAGTCAACCTAAATTATTTATTTATGGACTATAAACAATTTTAATTGTTGTTCTTTATTTACTCAAATCAAACATATAACCAGGATGTGAATATTATCTTTCTATTATTATCTTCAATTGGATTAAATTAACTAAATTTAGATTTTAGAATTAGAAAGTTATTATAATTTATGCAGTAAATTTTAATATACAATTAAATTGCTGTGATCATCAAATGAAAAAACCCCTCTCTTAGAATCACTTGGTATATGTTTAAGCCTATACTTATAATCATGGTTAGGCCGGCTTTTGTGCCACCACCACGCCTCTACGCCTACCTGATCACCTGCACCTATATCTTCCTCCTTCTTGTCGATGTGAACAGCAGCAGCAATCTCTATGGCTTGCTCTTCCAGTGCGACGAGTACATTACAAGTTTCGCAGTCAAAACCTAAAAATAAAAATCAATTTTAGATTTGATTTTCTTGTATCAATCAGATCTTATCTCAAATTATTATATTTTGTTGTAAAGTATAAAAAGTATGAAATCATTATTCAGAGAGAAATAAAATTATACTAGGAAAATAAATAATACTGATCAAAGGTCATACAATAAATAATAATTTGTCCTCATTAAAATAATCTTTCATCATTCAATAATCTCATGCCATTATTTGTAGTACCATTACATTCATAAACATTCATTATTTGTATAATATTAGTAATATCTCTAGAATACACTAAAATAGACTTTCTTAATCAAAGATAATTAAAATCAAAGAGAAATAAAATTATACTAGAAAAATAAATAATACCGATCAATGGTCATACAATAATTAATAATAATTTCACCTCGTTAAAATAACCTTTCATCATTCAATCTTGTACCATTATTTTTATACTATTAAATTTATTATTTGTATAGTAATATCTATAGAATATACTAAATTAGGACTTTCTTAATCAAAGATTCTCCTTATATTTTATCAGGGCTATAACTGTTAAATCTACTTTCTTTTATATTATACCATCAGATTTATAGTTTTGGAAGATGTTCAGTTATCTTTCATACTGTAGCCAGCTTTCAATTTGTATTCAATGAGCTTCAACAATTTAGGAATTAAAAAGCCGCATTTTATATAAAACCATTAATTAATGTTAATTATCAATGTTGAAATATATAGATACATTATGTTATAAGCCATGTCCTTTACTAGTAGCAATTGTACATCTAGTACAACAGTAGTACATAGATTAGAAACTAAATGGGTTAATGGGATCTAAACTAGAGATAACCAATGGAATATTAAATGCAAGTCATTGTTTAATAAACATCGGTTTATATGGCTACTTATTTACTGAAAAAAGCAGGCGTGTGCCTAAACAATAGAACTTTACTATAGTATACACATATAAATTATTATAATGTCACTGTTTAAACAAAGAATGACTTTACAGTTTTAGATCATATACGGTAGTGTGCCACAGATGACTATGTTCTACTGCAAAGAATAATGATATAATGAAATCAATAAAGTTACATTGAAGATTCAACAATATTTCATTATGTAACGTCACAGTCTTCCTTTCAATTAAAGGAACATATGTGAATGTAGCTCAAATGAAAATAATTTATTGAGTAAAATAAACAGAAAATTTGAGTGTCATACCAGATTATACAAACGATATAAATATTAGTAAACTATGCACTACAGTTTGACATTATTATTATTATTAATAAGTTAAAGTTTGAATGGTTTGTAAGCCTGTTTTCCAGTTGACATTAATAACATATTTAGTGACCCAAAATTATGTTGACATAAAGCCGGATACCCCTTTTCCTGTAAAATCGAATCTGGTTAACTCAACACAATTTAATTGTGGAATGGAAAACAGGTTTAAAGACACACACAACTATTAAGGTTAGTAATACTATAGATGGAAAATAAACAAAAAATGTTTCCAAAAGTTTGGCATCATTAGTATTTGCATTCTAGATACCTACATACAATTATATAAATAAAATTGTTTGTGCCAAAATGTGGCTCAAAATTCTACTATTAATACATCTGTACCGGTTGTAACCCATTACTTATCAATTTACAAACCCCTCGCTATAGTATAAACTATAAATCCCTGCAACAAAAGTCCAAAGTTCATCTTCGGGGGGATTAAATAAGGTTTTTCATTAGAGAGATTACCTCTGTGATAACAAAGCATAGCATTATCAGAGTTTAATACCTTTTGAGGAATCATCATAGCCAATTCTTTTGATGGTATTCCTGATAACGGACTGGTAGTCGACATGTGCTTTTGATGTGATCTCCCCAGCTACAAGTATCATTCCAGTCTTGGACACAGATTCTAATCACAAATGAAAAATAACAAAACATAACATAAGCCTGTTATTCAATGACAAAAAAAGACTTGCTAAATGTACATAAAACATTATCCTACTATATTTTATGGACTGGGGCTAGTTAGCTGTATAACTGTATCGCTAGTGACACTGTGCTAGCTCAAACAAAAACTACAACTTTATAATAGGATATCATCCCAGTCATTTAAAAGAAGCAGAATGTTCACATTTTCATTATTAGCAGTCAGTCAGTTTGTTATCATATGCAGATAAGATGGGTTGAGAAAAGATTATTACTGGACATTGCATGCAAAGATGTGAACATATTTCAGCATGTTAAGATATGATATGCATGAATAAGAGATCAGGTGACACCTTTTAACTACCCTGTGTCAATGGTGTCAGACAACATACTGCAAGTTCATAGGTCATTCTATGATGCAATTCAATAGAAAAGCATGTACAGTACCACTGTAGGCTAGCCAACCATCTTTCGTTGTACATTATGGGTTGTAAGATGGGATGTATGATGGGGAATGCATGAGCTAGTAGCTAGTGGAACTCATATTAGTAAAATGTACAGGGGTAGTGGTTTTTATTCTTAACTCCTCTTAGGGCTTTTTTATTTGAAACCTTGAATAATAAATATTTATAAATAATACAGTCCCTGGTCAGTGACATAGTCTGTTAAAAATATATATGAACTGCCAGTCAAATATAAATAAAGTAAACACTTTAAGGCCAACCGAATGGCTGGTACGCATAAATGTATAATTTTTTTTTCAATTTTCATTGTATAACGATAACTTGGGGCAATATTCCGCAACTAGTAATGTTATTGTCAAATGTGTATTGTATAGGTATAGTATTTTTGCGTAATACTCTGTATGATAAAAGCCTTCCTCATTCATATAATAAACAAACTGTTAATGTGTGTCCTTAGTCCACAACACTGTCATGTCATTGTAAACAAGATCTACCAATCATTAGAAACGATCCGTGAAAAATATTGATGAGTTATAATATTGATTATAATACTGGCTAAATATATCGTATGTGGAAAATATTGTATGATTTTTTAACCTGTATACAAGTGACCTCTATCACATTTTAATAACTACACTGGATAATAACCAATAAATTAAAACACTGCAAATTAAAACCACTTTCTACAGCAGCATAATAATACAAAATATAATGTATTATAAACAAAGTATGACTATACGATATGTTTGAATGCATCTTATGTAAAGTATCCTAGGAACAATAATTCAGCTCATGAATTTTAGAAAATAGAGTTGAAGAAAATGATCTTAAACACACAGAGGCTTAAACTTGACATGACATGGGTGGAAATGTGTTGGCTGCATAACATAGCAATGTGCAGATCCATTTATTTAAGGGGGTTATAGTTTCCAAGCTCTATTTTCCAGATCTGCATCAGTAGATGAGTGATATTGTTAAGGTGGTTACACATTAACTGTAACATTTATTATTCAAAAAATTAATTACAGATACATTTGCAGACTCGCCTCACCAAGCACGGTTTAGAAAATTACCTGTACTCTACACACATCAATGATACAGCCTAGTAGTATATACCAGGTACAAATACAGCAGATAGGCTGAGCTGATAGTATTTTCTATAGTATACTTACCACAGGCTACCTTAGCATATGGATCCTGTTTAAGATGGGCATCCAACACTGCATCACTTACTTGATCACATATTTTATCTATAAAGAGAAGATTAAACATTGTTGTAAATAAGCAACAAGTAGTTTGAGAAAATTGTTTGCCAGAATGTCATAACACAGACATGCTCTCTGCTCTTATGCAACTAAATAGCCATATACTATAAACCTCTCAGAGAAAAAATTATTTCAAATTCAGGAATGGATTTTTTTAAAAATAAACTGTTATTATTTTAACAATTATGAGATCCAAACGTAAATCATTAAACAAGTAATACTGTCAATAAAGATACTAAATCTGATCATAAAAGTACTAATCTATACAACAAAATCACTGACACCAAGGTCATTTACAGTATAATATGCAGTTCTTGCAACTAAATTCTGATTGTTTGAGTTTGAAAAGACTCTCAAACAAATTCCTTGGATTTACTGAAGGTTAAAACAAAATTTAAAATCACAATAGATTCATGACAATAGTGTAAAGAATTAGCACTCAGAATTAGGTGTGGTTTGGCTACGTGTACAGAACATTGAAAATGCAAATGTGATTTTGAAATAAATTGAAAAATCTAAATATGTTATACTGTAGTATTCTTAAAAGATGCCCAGGGAACTCCCACTATGCAAGCAAAAATCAACCAGTGTGAACTGGAATAGGCTGGTTATATAATAACATCAGATGTTTTGTACACCAACTGCATATGGGAATTTGAACAGCCAGAGACTGAGCGCCAATAATAATGTTGAATAATTCAATTACAAAGCAGAAATTTAACACTCAACAGATGTGTATTTATCGATAATGTACAGTATTTCAATGTTCAATGTTAATGATGTCAAATTGTATTTTATACCTAATTCAGGTTGGTTTCTTCATCACCATTGCAAATACATTGTTTGAGAAATAATTAAGCTATCAATAGATGCAGTACAAACTGTTTTAACTATTCAGAGAGTTTTCATTTTAAAATATTCCTAATGTACTTTTGAAGACAGACAATTGGGATAGAATACACCTCTAATTAATAATGGAAGGATCCAAATAATGGTCTGAGTTTTTGAATAGCAGCTTATAGCTACTGTAGATAGCAGGCAAAGGAGTTATTATACAGTAAACCTTGTATACAACCTTGATATAAATCAGAATAGATTAATTAAACAATGCAATTTAAATCAAACAGTGTCACAATGAAAGAACCCCAACACAACATTTGATATATTTCATCAAGTTACAATACTTCAAAAGTTCATACCAATTTCAATTTTGTTTGAATAAATGTACAAGCAGTACATTTATCACAAATCATTTCCAACAATAGTGAATCTGCCTGGAAGCGTCTAGAAAACTGATAGATCTGATATATAATTTAAAAATCCCTCTGACAATAATGGAACGATCCAAATAATGGTCTGACTTTTTAAATAGCAGCATCTTGAAATCTATATATCATAGTCTCTATTATCTATATCTATAAAACTCTATCTGATATCTCGCGTTTTCTAGATCAGATTTAGAACACTCATACTGTATATATCTTAGATCTGAGTTTTCCAGGCACTGACAGTCACTAAGCTGAGGTTATTACAACCACAGACTAGGCCTAAAACAAAGTTGCATCATCAAGGTCAGCTTCATATATTGTACCATGTCAATTAATTTGGAAATTCATTGTTAGAATTTCATTGATTGAAAAGAATGGAAAGTGAGGCTACCTTGATTAAAACCAATAAAATATTACAAACACCTACAGTATATTCAATTTAAATGACAAAATATAGTCAATCTGTAAGTATATAACAAATTAAAATAAGCTTTTTGTATTCTGGCTATAAAAATCATAGGCAGATCCAAGACAGCCTAGGTGATCCTAAATGTTAAAAATTATTACAGTGTAAAAGGTTAAAAGGTTCAGAAATTCATTTCACAATTATTTATCCCGCCTTTATTTCATCATCATGCATATGTTCGCTGATCACATAATTTTTCACCTAGTTACATGCAAAATAGACCAATCAGCTAACAATCACATGGTTATTCCATTTAAATGCCAGGGAATGGAAATTTACACACCACATGTTTGAGCTTGAACTGTAGATTCCTAATTGCTGTGTCTAGCCGGGTCAGAAGGACCATGCATGTTCTAGATAAATATATATATATATCTGACCTAGAGAAATAACTAAAAAAAAATCATATTTTTTTGCAAGATTGATTATTAAATTTCATTCAAAATTATTGTTATTTTGACTCATTTAACTATCAAATCCATTATTACTAGAAATATTATTTTGGTACAGTAAATCAGCCCAATATTACTTTAAAAATGTCAAATATTGTATACTTAAGCTGCCAAATATTTGATCTGGTGCATTTAATCTACCCCTACAGTAGCTAGTATTACTATTACAGTAGGTAGTGGCATTATGAATAATATTAAATCTACTACAACAACTTCGCACCTAAGTCTACCTAAATCAGACTTTAAAAATTCTAATTCATATATTCACAAACATGATGATCGCTACATGCGAGTGTCATTTCTGGCCAACTATAGGTGCCATTTATCATGCAATTTTATGTGTACAATTTCCAAAATTTATCTACTACTAGGGGTGTCATTTAACTAAATTCGCTTCGCCCCAGCCCCAATAAATAATACTCGGTGTCCTTTTTATGCCATGGGCCCCTCTATTTCAGAATCCTTGATCCGTATATGAGTCTACAGTAAGCTGGGCCGTACACCCCTTCTATTATTGGCTATATTTAGCCTTCATTTTATCTTAGCTATACTATACAAGTACATATAATCACTAGGCCTAGGCTTTATCTCTATATTAATTTAATACTAACCAGCAGCCAGTGAGTGGGCCAGGGTAGGGAGTTGTTATTTTGTTAACAATTCAATCAACCACAACAAAGCAACTAGCTAACTACGCTAGGTTAGGTTATTATTATATTACAGTAGATTTTAGAACTGTTCACAAAAGTCTCAGCTCCTAGCCTTGTTGTGAAAGCTATCCGGCTCAACCACAACCACGTGCTGAGCCTGAGCCTAAAATTGGCAGTTGATCTGAAGAACGCTTTATCATCAAACAATAATAATGCACTTACCTGGATGGCCTTCTCCTACTGATTCTGATGTAAAAAGAAACGTGTCAGACTCTGAAGAATCTCCATTACCATTTGTAAAATTTTGAGACATTGTTTATATTGTTTTATGGAAAATTATGTGTAAAAGTAAAGGCACTACTGAGAAACTTCACATCTATCGCACGCCTAGGCCACCACTCTGAGCTAGCTGGAACTACTAACGAACGACCAATCGTTGAGGCTTATAAATCGCGATGCGATGGTGACGGTCACTCCTCTTTTTCTTTGCTCATTTCCTATGCAAAAACAGAGGGTTTGCTTAATTCGCGACGTGATTGGCTGGATTTATAAGCATAAAAGATTGTCATTCAATACAAATTATTACGCCACGTTGTTTAAACTTTTCACAATAATTTAACGATTATTTGGGTAGGCTAAATAGAAAGACATAACATCATAAAAAGACATGTCACATCGAACATTTATGTTTAAAAAGCCACACACTCGCTAAAAAAAATGTGCGTAAAAAGTGCTACAAGGGGAAGCGCGGTGTGTGTGGGTACTGTTGGAGTAGGGGGAGGTGGGGAAAACTATTATTATTTCTTCTTAAATATAGTATTTCAGCTCTTTCCAATCTCTAGACCAAATCTCTTCTCTAAGGATTTAAAAAAGAAAATTATTTGGATCACAAATTCTAGGTCCTACATCTTTTTTTCGCGCCGCGGCTTTAGCCAGCTATGTCCCAAGAGGACATACTCATTCAGAAGCTATATCAAGCAGTAGCTATAGTTCTAGAGGCTGACGTTTTTGATAATTTGTAAACTAGGACGGGTCATGCTCAAATTACAAACCCCAAAGCACGTCTGGAAAGAAGAGAGTCTATGAAAACATTTGCTGATAAATACAGTATTATTGAGATGCATGTAGACGTTAATCTGTAAACTCTTGTTCAATAAATAATGACTTTGTTCTTGCTCTCAGCCTAGGCCGGTATTATATTAATTCACTGTCAAATAATCAAAACTTTATTTTGGATGTATAGGCCGGTATTTACAATGACTCCCATTTGACTGTCAATCCAGGCCGATGTTAATATAATACTGTCAGATAATCATTGAATTATGATCAAAACAGTCAATAACAAAGTTTTTGTTTTGTAATATAATTTATTATAATTTTTGTAAAACAATTTGTTCACACTTGAATGTCCCATTTATCACTTGTTGACGTACATCTAGGCTTGATGAAGTGACCACCCCCAGACTTGACCTTAGCAATAAAATAAACTAATGTGACAGAAATTGAGTTTGTTTAGTGGTCTAAAATTGGCTTTATACATTATTTAGACATCATTTTTATTTAAATTATTTAATAAGCACATCATCTTTTACAGATTCAGTATTTTTTATTTTTCAATTTCAATTGCACAATTATGACATATCAAAGTATTAATTCTTGTTGTATTTTATTTCAAATATAAAAGTTATTCACTTCCGTCAAAAAAATTATTATTCACTTATAAAAAGAGAAAAGACACATTTAATTTTAACCAAAAGCCATTGTCTGACAGACAATTTTATTTATTTTTAAAATTTGTTTTTTTTATATATTACATTTTTTCAGGTAAATACTTTGTTGGTTAACGTGAATAACCATTTATGTGACAATAAAATGACACATTAAAAAGCAAATTTGAAAAATATTTTTCAGGGGGACAGTATATCTTTAAAACTGTTACGTCAACAAGTGAGCGGCGTTTTTTGTAAGAAATAGGCCTATTTCTTGTTTAAAAATAATATTAATAATCAAGATAAAAATTGAACAAACTAAAAAGTTTATTTGGCAACCACTCTTTATCAATACAATACAAAATGGCTGCGCCCAAGAACAGAAGTGGTGATGGGTGGTTTTTATTTTCTACGATTTTCTTTATCATGGCTATTTTCGCGTATTTTAATTTTGGTATAAATGCATTCATAGAATTATTTCGTTGATTATATTTTGTTGTTATTGCAGTTTTTAAGTTGTGAGGTAGTTGGGCTCACTCAAGTCTAGCGAGAGAGGCTCCCGACTAGGCCTACTACTAGGCCTAGGCTACTAGGGAGCCTCTCTCGTCCGCCGCCGGCGGTCTGCTGCCAGAGACTGCTGACCCGAGTTGCTAGCAAAGTACAGTATTAAGCCTACTACTACTACTAGGCTAGGCCTAGTTTAATAGTAGGTTCGTCATTTTCGACACACACACACACACACACACATCTATATACTATAGCTAGTCTGATTTAATTAATCTTCATTTTTCATGTTTTGAGGGACAATAGATCTTTAAATTGTTAAAATATATTTTTAAAAATTAGGAAGTTCATTCATCCATTAGTGGTGGTGGTGTAATGTTAATACTGTTGTAGTAAATAGGACCCTGTAATTGTTAATACAAACACAGTATTTATTTTAATGAAGGTTATATGGGCTAATAATAAAGACTTTACATAATTAAAAGTGAATATCACACAAAAAAAGAAATATTTATTAACTCAATTGAAATACTTGGTATGGTATTTAAAGGAAATATCTCTTTGAAATGTGGAAAGTTATCAAAAATTTGTCATAATGATACAGTATGATATTAATTACATAAATAATGAAATAAATGTTGCAGTTTATTTGTCTGAAAAATTTAGAGACAGGGCCATTAAAAAAATAAAATATGGGAATGACAGTTAATTCAATTCAATTCAATTTTTTTTTATTTCGGAAATATCATCCATATTAATAAACTTAAAAACAGAAAAAGAAAAATCGTGAACTCTTAAGTATAACTTAAGTATATAGAATGCTTCTCCATCTACAATACATTTTGGAGTTATGGAGCATATGTTTGCAAACACAAGCAACAAGGATGTTACCACTATTCAACATATGTTGCATGAAACCATAGGTAGATTTTCGCATGTACTCATTAAAGGAAGGGACACATGTTCAATAAACATTGCACTGGCACTACTACTTCTATAGACATTAAGTATACGGCGCAGAGCATTATTGTAGCATATATTAAGAGATCTAATATTCTTCATACGATAGTTACACCAAAGGGCTGCACAATACATATTAATACAGTAAGATCTAAAGAGACAACATTTAACATTGGTAGAGCATTTCATAAATTTGTGATTGAGTGAGTTGCTTCAAATAAACAAAGATCTGTACTGATTTTGAATGTCGGCCACATCACTGCAATCACACATAAGAATATGACCAAGATAGGTACCTTTCTCAACATATGCAAATATAATGCAATATAAACCTTTGTTTTTAATAGATAAATCCAGAATATTTACAGTGGCGACAAAATGTGTTTTATTGCTTGGTTTCCTCACATTCCTCGTTCATCTTTTCAAGAAGATAAAACCAAAGTTGATACCAGTACCTGACATCAAATCTAGTATGTGTGCTTAATTTTTTCCTCATATAATAATTTTTCCATATTGTTGGCAATACAGTAGTAAACTGTAACTCTAGATTTTAATTTGATTCTGATCACTGTCACAATATTCACTACATCATCTCTTTCGCAACAAATCATTTCGCTTATATAATCTATTGTGATTTTATCATAATGATAACCCAATAATGATATTGATTCTAAACAAATCAAATATGCCTTTCAAATTAGTTTAGGACCCCAGTGAGCTAGAGATAAAGATTGTCAACCATTGTCAGTATGCTCCCATCACACAAACACTATCTGACGTTACCTACCATGTCATGCAGAAGATAGTTTAACAATGGGTCATAGATAGATAGAATAAAACAATCAAGATATAGAGAGCCTCATCACTCTGCAACTTATCTTCACTAATCATTGATAAGACTAATAGTGAGCACCTAATAAATATTAGAATTATTATATAATCATGGACCTATAAATTAAGTCCATGTTATAATATTGTTAATTTCTGGTAGATAGATATATGGTACTGTATATTGAACCGTAAAAGTTCCACACTGCTCATTTCTGTCAGATAAACATTATCATAATTTGGATATTCGATTCTATCTGTACGATATTTAAGTATAAAACCATTCTTTTACCATATTGAATCTTGCTGTAGAGTGCTGTAACCCAGGACAGTTCAATTTCCAGTCCAGTCGTGACAACCACAACTTAATGTAAAACTTAATAAATGCTAGACTAAAATAATTATAATCCATGTTAAAAAAGCTTTTTTTTTTTACCCTTTGAAGCGCGAGGTTTCTACCCCAAGTGACTACAGTAAGTTATTTTTAATAGGTTTAGGAAAAATGCAAAATACATTTTTATGACTGTAATTTTCTGCAATTGTTGGTTTTATTGTTATGTTATTGTGAAATGTTTTGGCCTTCTGAAAAATTGCATTTGTTTTTTACCTAGGTCAAAGGTCAAATGCTCAAAAAGTACAATTCAGTGACCCCAAAATATCAACCCATACATATACGGGCCCCACATCCTGGGATAGTAAATTACCCCATATGGTATATGGGCCACGTCTTCAAAGGGTTAGTATGATGTTTAAATAATAATTAATATCTTTCATTGAAGGTTTTTTGTTAATATTTTTTGTTATAGAATATTCAAAAGATGAGCTTAAATCCAAACAATCTGATCATTGGCTTTTGAAACAAGAAGAAACAGACACAAAGGTTGAATTTCAAATTAATATTAGCATTAGGCTAGAACTATTTTTACAATGACACAAGCACACGTAGAAATTGTTTTTACACTAGAACAAAATATAAAAAGGTTAGAGGGAAAGATGGAGGTCGAAAGACGGTTTAACAAGAGATTAAGGAAACAAGTAAAAAGACTTTTAAAAATAAAAATAGAGTAAAGATGGGAGACCTCGCCAAAAAGAGGTAATAATAGCTTACATTCAGATGCTAAGTCGGAAGGAAACGGAGAATAAGAAGAAGGAGAAAGAGAAGAAGGAGAAAGAAAAGAAGGAGGAGAAAGAGAAGAAGAAGGAGAAAGAGAAGAAGGAGGAGGAGAAGAAAAAAAACACACCACATTCAAATTATTACAAATTGAACCTTGACCTCGTCTACTACTAGTACTACTACTGTTGCTGCTACTACTACTATAAATGTTGCTGCTACTACTACTACTTCTACTTCTACTTCTACTTAGTACTACTTACTACTACTACTACTTCTACTTACTTCTACTTAGTACTACTACTACTACTACTACTTCTACTTCTACTTAGTACTACTACTACTACTACTTCTACTTCTACTTAGTACTACTACTACTACTACTTCTACTTCTACTTACTTCTACTTAGTACTACTACTACTTACTACTACTACTACTTCTACTTACTTCTACTTAGTACTACTACTACTTCTACTTCTACTTAGTACTACTACTACTACTACTTCTACTTCTACTTAGTACTACTACTACTTCTACTTACTTCTACTTAGTACTACTACTACTTCTACTTACTACTACTACTACTACTTTGACAAAGGGCTAAAGTTTTATCTATGGTATGTCAAAAAGAAGGAGAAAAAGAAGAAACCACTGAGAGTGTTAATTCATCTTAGAATTAGTGTTCCCAGTACTAACTGGGGAACTGGGCATTGCAATGTCCATAATTATAAAGTTTTAGTGTTAATAAATTAAAATTAATTTATTCATTTTATTTATTTCTTGTATGCTTTAACCTCATCATTACAAAAGACTGTTCCACAAAGCCCATATACAACTCATAAAACAGTAAAATATACAAAATATATACTCACACATAACCCACAAAACTTGAAAATAGAGCAAAAGTGACAACAGTGCTGTATTATTTGACATATATACAACATATATTTTGTTATTTTAAAGATCACAACAAATTGAATGTTCAAGCTTTTAATCATTTTTAAAAATGTATTTTTAGGCTGCAAGTTTTGAAGAACGAGTCTTCAAACCTAGACGAGAAACTCATTTAAAGAAAAATGAAGAAAAATATCAACAATTTTCTGGTCCAGTTTGGAAAGGCAAAGGATATACGTTAGAGGTTGGCGATTTAAATTTTTATGTATAAATTATTCATAAACCAAATCAAGGCTTTTGTCAACCATCACATTGACATCACTAACTTTTGCCATACAGGTTATTGTCTTTACTGACAAAACCGATGAACTATTTAAATTAATATTTCTCAAAAATATATATAAATCCAAAGGCAAATTACTGAAAAAATGACAATGCTGTGGGTGGATTTCAATGGAGATACAATAAAAAGCGAAAAGCTAAATCAAAACAATAAAGTAACTCAGCCAGAAAGATTAGCAGAGCTTTCGGGCAACACTAGCCCTTCATCAGTGCAAGTGATCACAAGTTAAAAATATATATATATATACATGCACATTTGATGATATTAAATTTAATTTCTGTGTATTAGGGAAAAAATACAGAAACCGTCACAAAGAGAAGGGGAAAAGGGAGCAGTAAAGATGCCATAGCAATGCGTAATTTGCCAGATTCTGCTTACCCTCCTCCAATGGAGTTGAATGAGGATGCTGCTAAAAATAAACCAGTTATTAAACAAAAGAAAATGGTAGGCATTTTTCCGTATGTTTTTATTAATAGATTTAGTGATTTTATTAATTGATTTGATCTTAGCATTAATAAAAACTAATGATTTTGTACCTTCTGGAACAGGTTGAATGTTGCCATCGATTATTTTTTTCTTAGTGATTATGAGTTATTATGCTTCATTACTATTTATTTATACAGAAATATGGTACTGAGTAGATCAATAAAAAAAACACACAGATGGTTAAATGTATGCAATGAAGACATTTTAATTTAATTGGTTTATAATAAATGCAGGGGTTATTATTTTGAGCTACTTATTATAGTATAATTGGTAAAGATATTGTATTGTTGTTTGACTTTTAAAAGATGTACATTACATTAGACCAATAAAATAGGTGTTTAAGTAGGTTGAAACAAGAACAGCCTAGCTAGGCTAGACCAGAGACTGTGACAGGGAACTCCATCCTTGTCAGAGAACTTTCAAAAAACGGTGTTTGATATTGGGAGAGTTTACTGTAGCCATTAAGCTTAGTAGTATTCTGTAGCCTATTATTGGAGTAGTATTACACCCATTCTTTAATAGTATTTACATTCAAACACACACAAATACCAATTAAAAAGAAGAAAAAAAAAGATTTTTATATTAATTCTTAAGAATTGTTGTTTTAAACCTTCACTTTCTCAGATTAAACTACCTGATGAACCACCGCCTGGGAGTGATTTACAAGTAAGCTTCTGATTAGGCCGAGAATAATTTGTGCAGAGTTGGCACAAATTTGGTCAGAGAAAAAAAATTGGTGTAAAGATAATGAAATAAAAAAAAAAAAATGAAAAAAGTTTCTATCATGATGGTATAGTAGCATTTTAGAGTATAATATGATGATATAATATGAAAATTATTTTAACTACTACGAAGCAGAAAGAGAACTCAAAGAAATACAAAATATGTATATTAAATTGTATTCTTTCTACCATTAAGATGGTATCCAGGATGACTTATCTTTTGTGTTTTATTGGCAGGCTGTAACAATCGCACTGCGGGTTCCATTTGGTGAAAAAAGACGTCGAAGATTTTTAACATCAGCAACTATTCAGGTAAAATTTTTTGTAAATTGTTGTAAATTTTTTTGTTTTAAAGAAAAAAAAGTATGTTTTAATATTCATATAATATTATAGAGGGGGTACTGTTCACCATGAAGTAGAGTGGCATTATTATAGAGGGGGTACTGCTCACCATGAAGTAGAAAAGCATATTATAGAGGGGGTGCATACTTATTCAATATCTAATGCATATTTATATTCTTGTCTAGGTTATTTTTGATTGGTTGACTGTTGAGGGCTACAACACAGATATTTACACTATTAAAACAACATATCCAAGTAAAGACTTAAGTGACTCGAAAAACAAAACACTAGAGGAATTGGGGCTGTCGAAAGATGTGATATTAATAGTAGATGATAAAGATGTCTAGTCAACTGTCACTCTCGAAACTGAACTGGTGACTCCGACTATCCCAAACCAAAATTGTTGTAAGGTCCAAACTACTTTTTTAATTATTTGGAGAGAGGGGATCACTAGAGGTAAAATGAGATACGACTATAAAAAAATAACTCTCTTGCTACTAAAAAGCCCAATCATACCCCTAGTCTACTCATTTAATTAGTTGAAATACTGACTTTTCTATTAACCCTTATTAAATTGAAAAGTCAGCCTTTCAATGAATGCAAATATTTATTATTATTATTTATTTAACAAAAACATATCCACCCTCGTACTAACTCATTCCAAAAGATAGTGCTCGAATTTTGGTTGCCTAGAGAAGTTACAGTCTGCACACACTACAGGTTAGTTCTGAGTTTGAGAACAAAAGTTTACAAAAAGCTGAATGTGCAATAGTATCATTAAATATCACTTTTCCGTGCCATAGAACTAATACTAATGAATGTACGGCACCAAACAGATGATCATTAAGCTCTGTCTACACTATCAAACTAGTTTGACAATTGATGTGCCCAAATATGGTGGTGATATACCTAAATATGGTAGTGATATGACATCATCATGTCCATATATGGGCACATCACATTTTGTTGTCACATAAAGTTGATAGTGCAGACAGAGACTTTACCTCTGTATTCAAGAGTATTGGTTCTACAAATAAAATGTTTGAGACTGGAGTAATCCTGTAAATAAAATGACACAAGACAGGAATATCTTTATTGAGGTTTAATTTACCGTAAGACTAAAAGCAACTTAAATCTACATAAATTATCAATCAAGGTTTAATTCTTTGAATGCATACTGTCTTTAAATACAGTAGAAGTAAGATTACTCAAAAAAATATAATTATTTTATGCCAGTTTATATGCCTTTAAAACATGGTAGTTCTCTACGATACAAATATTTTATTCTTCACTAGGACGTGTGACCTTTATTTTACAGTTTTTAATAGGTTTTGTACCCCTGGTGGGAACATCCAGCAGTTTTTATAACACATTATGTAGAGGAAATATTTGTTCATATATGATACAAGGCTAAGTAAGTGCCATCATGGATTAAAGAATAGAATATTCTTTAAGAATATTCTTTAATCCATGGTGCCATTAAAGAACTACAAAGCATGTGTTAAGTTAATGCAGTATTGACAATGGTTTTTACCATTTTACATATTTGTTTTTTCTATTAATTTGCCATCTTATTGTATGGTTTTACTTTTTTTTTTTTTTATTATTTTAGTGATTTAAATATTCCTAACATTGTTCTAATATTAAGGGATCAAACAGAATCAAATGTGGCATAGCTTCTATTTTTTGGAATAACCTTACTCATACTATTTATAGTCATGACATATAACTTTTTTTAATACAAAAGTATGGTACGGTAACTGAGCATTAACATCATGAATACCTGATAATTAGCACTTTGATTTACATTTAACTACAATGGTGAAGCACAACAAAAAACAATTTAAAATAATGAATTAAAAAAACAAATAACAAAATAGTGCATACTTCCAGTGTGGATTTACATCATTGAAATAAGTATTATTAACAGCAATAATACTAATTCATTTGATAGAAAATAAAGAGACATATTCACATAGAAAGATCAGCATTGGTGCCGTTCTGCATGCTTGCTTTAAAAACTACTCATTGGTTTGAAACTACAAATTGACAAACATCATAAAGATAGTTCTCCTGTACTATTTACAAACTTTATAATGATATACAGTATATATATATTTATTTTTTCTGATTAGTCTTTCTATTTAATATTAAATGAATATTTTGGTTTAACTTAATAGATTTGGTAGGAATAAGCAAGGTGTAATAATAAGCAAATATTAAATATGAATATATGGAAAAATGTTTTTTTTTTTATTTTCGTTCATTTTCCTTGTGAAAATAAATATATTTGTCATTTACTGACAAACCAATCACAACCCCAAGAATTATTTAAGTTGTCAAATATGACAATAAATATAAGTATAGACACAAACAAACTATATCAAGGTAGCAGTACAGAGAGTATAATAGAAAGAGTGTTGTATCTGCATAAAGCTATAGAATAAACTGCATAGTTTAACATACTTGATTTGTGCCTGGTTTACAGTACATACGGTAACATAAGAATGTTATACTATAACTCGGTATTAACATTTACATCACTCCATAATTTAATAGTAATGAATTCATATATTTATCAATTATGATTTGTATAATTAATATCATAGAACTTTATATTTTTCAAAAAGTGAAACATGAAACGGACATTTGAGTCATGTTAATAGGATAACATTGATACAAATTAAATGTGTACAGAAAATAAGTGCACTGTTACTATTAGTGTTATTTACAGAATCGATGTATATTTCATACATAATTTGCGAAATTCACAAGCTGCTTACAATTTTTCAATCGGACATTTTGATTCGTGCAATAGTTGGAACTACATCATTCAGTCTGTTGATTACTTTCCCAACAATCTTTCGATAAGTTCTTGTAAGGGCGCAAGCTCTTTGCAATCAATTAGGTTGAACTCCTGGACAAAAAAAATAAAATGCTTGAACGATGTGTTCAGATGAGCTTCCTCTTTGAGTCCTACTACCTCCTGGAAATGCTGATGGTAGATGTGTGCATACACTCGAAACAGACGCTTCAGTATTGTTTTGGCAATTGTCAGAAAATTTTTTGGATATGTCACTCCTGTGAGATACAAAAAAAGAGTTTTAGTTCAAGACACATTGTTATTTGGCCGGGGCACCAACATACTGTACAGTGTTCTCCCGAAGCAGGTTTTGCCAGCAAGATTTGCCAGTTACAATATAGGTGTTTTAAGATACTGTACTTATTATAAATGCACCAACATATATCCATAAAATTGGCACAATCCGTTCCTTCTGGTGGTAGAACTAGCCCTTAGCATTACCCCATATCACACTATAGGTGTTTTAAGATACTTATAAATGCAAAGTTAATTATTTACCAATTTTGGAGGGAAACAATGCCTCATCATCAAATTGGTCTTGTACCCAACTCATTACAAAATCTATATATCGTGGTGCTGAGCACTTTATTGGTTTGGTCTGTCCATCTGCCCAGTGGTATTCATACCTGAAGAAAAAAACAATTCAAATAAAGAGGTTAGGTTTGTTTTTATCAATTACAACATGACTCAACTAGCGACTTTACATGAACTTCATCAAACCACTCTGTCCACATTCTTTATCTCACTGACTAAATTAGCATTATGTCCCTGCAACTACAGTTCATAAGAGTTATTTTTATTATTTATTTTATATATATAATTACATACTAATCGTGAATAAAAATACTGAATAGATGAGGGCGTATCAATTTGATCTCTGGTGCGCGTGCGTACAATTGAGGACTAGTGCTGTTCCGCCGTACCACGCCGAAAATGTTAAAGAGTCGCTATCCAATCGAGTTTGAACAATACCATGAAAGCCCCAGTGGTCTAATGGTTAGGACATCTGCATATCAAGCAGACGGTCCGTCGAGTTCGAGTCTCAGTTGGGGCAACTTTTTCTCATTCTCACAGATTTCCTCATCTTTATCGTTTCAAATTAATTAATTAAATTTTAGTATATCACCGGGCGGTTTAGAATTAATGTTCTTTGCCTGATATGTTTATAATTACATACTAATGTATTTTTTTCTTTTCGTTTATGGGTCTTGCGTGACAAGAAATCTCTTCTTGCAAGATTTTCTATTAATGGTATTTTTGTATTGTCTCATTATAAATTATCACTCTTTTTATTGTATTGCTTTACCATTCATAGAAACGAATAAATGTTGAATTACAATATCTTAATAGCTTATTGTAAGTAATCAATATCAGGTTCATAATTGTTTGCAGTTTTATTGCATTATTAATTCCTTCAAATGTTATTAAATACTAGAATTATTATTATTATTACTATTATACTAGTGTTCCTTGGTTACAATAACAATAATAGTACTTTACAACAAGAATATTGAAATACTTATTCCCTTACTTTGGCCCTGCAGACATGACAGGACATTTTTTACCAGTGCAGAACTCTGTTATTGTTCCATACAACATGTTTATTTGATTGAAGAAGTCCACAGCTAGTAAAATATTTAAAAAAAAATTATATTCAATCTATTCATTTAATATAAATGATACAAAATTATATTTACTGTATAAATAATTCATGTTCCAAGCCATATTGAAATTTTAAAGATTGAAGCAGTTTCTGTATTTCAGTTCCTATGTACAGTATACACACTTTCCTATTTGTTTTTTTCTTCAAATTTGGAAATTATGTTTTTTAACTTCCTGCCTTTCATAACTTGTGGTGTGTGAACGGCAGTCATAATTGTTCAGAGATATTATTTATTGTAATTAATCGATATTAATTAGTGTTTTTCACAGATCAGAACAAAAAATCCATATATTTTTTAATTGGACTGCAATAATGACATTAGAATTAATATTTAAATATAACTAATGACATTTCATACCTTGCAACTGTTTTTTGATTTTTATTTTTATGAATACTACAGGAAAACATGCTATGGTTTCATGTGTAGAATGGAACACAGTAGTAGCAAATTGGTCAATACTGTTGTCCAGTCATGTTTAAAAGGCTAAGAGCTATATTCTACATGGATGATGATACCGAGAGTATAATGTTTTTAATAGTTAGAATTTTACTGATGCTTTTGTATTATTTTGTCAAATCGTCTGTATCTTTATGGTTTTTTGCTATAAAAGATGTTTGTATCTTCTTCTACACAGATACTGAGAGCATTTTGTTTTAAGTTTTTGAATTTTACTGATGCTTTTGTATTATTTTGTCAAATCGTCTGTATCTTTATGGTTTTTTGCTATAAAAGATGTTTGTATCTTCTTCTACACAGATACTGAGAGCATTTTGTTTTAAGTTTTTGAATTTTGCTGATGCTTTTGTTTTCTTTTGTATTGTATGTATTTTCTATAGTGTTGCTGAAAAAGATTATGGATTTTGTACAAAATTGGTTAAAATAATAATTTAATGAATTTAAGTACAGTAAGTTATGGCACAGCATCCTCATTTATTATTGTAGCAACGTACTGTTACTATGGAAACAGTAAATTGATACTGTTAATGGCAACCTATACTATTCCACAGATATAATGAATATACTGTATTTGTATCTCCATAATTTTCAATGATTCTATAATTATTATTATATATTAGTATGTATATTAAAAAAATGACCACTTTACAGAAGTTTACAGAACACCTGGAGAATATCTATTTGAATACTATGAACACAAACTGGTACTGTAAAAGTAAACGTCTTGGTTAGTGGCGGTAATTATAAGGAGGCTTGGGAGGTTTGTTTGTTTAAAATTCTAGTGGTAGTAAAATCCTAGTACTGTAAAAGAAAGAAGCCCATCTCCAAAAAAAGCCAACCCAAGAGTCCTAAAAAAAAACCCCCATGGGCTTCTTTTCAAGGTTTTACAGTAACTCGTTTGTAGTATACTTACTATTGACAGCAACCCATTCATTGAGCTCTTCTCCTTCAGGCAAGGCGACAGCCTGTTGCAAGTTGCCACTTTCGAGCGTCTTTTCCACATGTTTCATCAAGTCATACTGATGTGTTCCTTCAGGAATATTCTTCTTAGGTCGGACTGTTTTTGACTTTGTACTACTGCTGTTTGAAATATTGAAGATTATTAATTAGAATTAGTAAATTAACAAATGCCAAGCAAATTAATTATGACAACATCTAATTTTTTGTGTTTGACAGAAAAAATCTCATCTCACACTTGTCTTGGAAAGCCATTGAAACATATTCATCAACAGCCTTAAATGTGGAAAACCTTAGCGCCGTCACACACGTCCTCCCCCGTAGAGGCTTCCAAAGATCACAGGTGTAGTGCCGCTACTAGAAAGAACTAAGCGGAGCGCGTCGTTCTTGACACCAATTAATTGTTCAACAGTCGGAACAATTTTTGGATGCTAGAGAAGACGCCTCTTGGATGCGACTGGCATCAGTGGGAGGAACTGTACTGTACTGTACTGTTGACTATACGTTTGGAAAAGGGAGAATCACTTGAAGGCAAAGATCGTATAGCGCCACGTGGCGCTATAGTATCTTTGCTTGAAGAGGGTCTTTCACACCTGTTCCGGCGCGCACGGTTTCGGTCCGGCGCCGGAAAATACAATCGGAACGTCAATGTTTCGTTTTCGCGGCTACACGAATATCGATTGGCGCATATAGCCGCGTGGAGCGTCGTGAAAACGAAACAATATTGGTGTGAAACAAGTGTGAAAGACCCTTTAGTCGGAGACTACGATAGACGTACAATACAATACAATTTAATGTTTGTGTAACAGTAGCACACGTTAGACAATACCTAACGGTGCATCCAAAGCAAAATTAAAAAGAAAAAGCAAAATAACATGACGAATAAGAGATCTAGTTTCACTGAATAAGTAGCTCAACTCAACTATACTTCCATAATATTAAAGTTGGTACAAATTAAAAGCAATTAATATACAGTTAAAAAACAAAAGAAGAAAAAAAAAACAGACAAAAAACAATTTAAACATTATTTGCAGAGTTATTTAAAATTTCAGTTCGTTTTTTCCAAGAATATTTTAAATATATCTTACAAAACTTGTCAAAAATTGAACCAAGTGTGGCATTCTCAGAAAATAAATCATCAAGTAAATAGTGAAGTTTTAGGTCAGCGGAACAATTTGTAAATTTGTCCCAGTACTCTTGTGGATTGTTTTCATATAAAGAAGTTTTAATTTCATCAAAAACCTTATACCTAATATTATTTAATTTAGGACATTCTAAAAGGAAATGTTTAATATTTTCAATTGACCCATTAATACATAATTTACAACTACCATTAAATTTCTCGTGCCAACCAATCTTTCTTCCTTCAAGATCCATTTTAAATTTACTCCTTTAAAGTCAATTTTGTCGTCTAAGTATTTTTCGAATGACGGTTTACCTTTATACATTAAATAATTGTTCAATGTTGATTTCTTTTGGGCTCTTTCGAACCATTCTCGATCATCATTATTACAATTTACTGGCATAAAATTTAACGAAAGGTCAACTGATGGATCTATATTAAAATAATTACACAAATCGTATTTTGAAAGTAGACATCGAATATGGCTTAGCCACTTCCATTTCAGGTTATTTTGATTTTGCATGATTGCTTTAAAGAGTAGACGTGGCCACCTATCATCATCTAAGTTCTTCAACCGTTGGAAATATTTTATTCAAAGTTGTTATGTATAGTGGCAAGTGAGTACCATCCTAGGTCACCATAGAGAGCTTCTTTAGCTGTATTTCTAGGTGCTTTTAGAATTATCCTTGCCATTTGATACTGAAGGTTTTCTATTTTTTCAGATTTCCCTCTACTTAACCAAACGGAGCATCCATTGATAGTGGGCAAGTCAATCACTCTCCAAAGCAAATCACCAAAATAAACTCTATTAAAATCATCTTGGTTGTAAATTATAGATTTTATGTATGCAATTACCTTTCTTTAGGACTTCCTCAACATGTTGTAATCGGTGTTTACGTTAGAGATATTTATAAGAATTAGTTTCCGTAATGTAGTCGTTTCCTAATTTCCACTTTTTATATTTGTTTGTCCGTTGTCGAGGACATTGGATTTGTTAAAATTAAAAGCAAGCTTCCACTTTCTGGAAACACTTGCTGTTTGGAGAAGAAGGTTCAATTCTCTTTCGTCATCACCGATTAACACTACATCGTCAGCCCAAAAGAGAGCTCCAGTTCTAACATCAAATATGTTTACTCCAATGTCTTTGGTACGTATCATTGTTTGAAGTTCATTTATGAAGATGGAAAATAAAATTGGGGATAGTGAACACCCTTGTTTTACACCTTCTTCAATGTTAAAAAAGTCAGTTTCAATATCACCAAACCTAACTTTACCTTTTACATTCATATAAAGAATCTTAATAATTTCTAGCATATTACCCCTAATACCTATTTTCTCTTAACAGCTGAAAAAAGTCCATCTCTCCAAACAGTGTCAAATGCTTTCTTAAAATTCAAAAAAGCGAGATGTTTTTTCCCTTCTGATTGTCTTGCACTTATAATGCTCTTAAGTGAGAAGACGTAATAATCATATTCTTCACCTGCATACAACTAAAAGACTAGTATGGTAATACTATAAGTACTTTTCGTTGTATGCATATATCGTAGTTAAGCAATTAAACCAAGAGACTGTTATAGCAATCTCTTTAACATATTGTGCACAGTTTCTATTTCTGATTTATTAATAGTCAATTAAATATATTGAAACTACATTATTATATTTCTTTTTATTAGCATGATACCAATTCTTGTGAAATATGAAACGTGACAAAAATATAGTGTAATTTGAAATCACAACATGTTTATTACTAATAAATATGCATATAATAAACAGTTTCGTCGCCAAACTTATGATGATCCATTTATTTTATTACAGTTTATACCATTGTCTATGATGTCAAATTATTCCTCTGTTTATTAGTCAACACTGCAGTTACTATAGAAAAGAAACCGTCATTCTAAATCTCCGCTCCCTTGTGGATATCTACAAGAGTACACTTAGAAAACAAATTTGGAGAGGAGCCCCTAATGCAGTTGGATAGATCTGTCGTTCTGTAGCCAATCCAACTCCAAATGTAGTGCTAATCTGTATTCCTTCGGACGCTGTCGGTGAGGCCGAGAGAGGAACCTGTTGTTTGGGTCTCCATATTCTTTTACCCAGGCTTACCACCTTGGAGAGGCCAACCCAGTCTTGCCATTGTAAATGCCATACTTGTATTAAAATCATTCTGTAGTTACAGGTATATAAAATAAATACTGTACTATTTTAACGGTATACAGTAGCATACTGTAAGATGTAGAGAAAATACAGCAACATGTCAACAACCCTATAATAAATACCCAATATTGAATACTTATCATGATGCTATTAACTTATAGCAAAACTTATAATTATTTTATAATTTTTTTCAAAACCTTACATCAGTACATTGAACTACAAAAGTTCATGTTACAGTAATTAAAATTTTCCAGGTTCCATTTTTACCATGAAGATCAAAGAACTATCAAAGCCCCTGAAAAAGTACAAATTAGGTTGATTGAAATTTCAGCACACCTCATGACCATTTTGGTAATATTCTCCTCCTTATGCCCACACCTTAATTAGTTAATCGTGCATTATGTATACCTTTATTATCAGTTCAAGTAAATAAAAAATGGGTTCTACTGTACTTTTCATTTGATTGCATACTTAATAGACTGTCCTTTTCCCTCCTAGGTTGTAGTTGTTATTGACTAATTATCTGCTTAAATTCTAACACTATTAGCCTAATACTGCTTTCATTTCATTAATTTCATCTTTTATTTCGGAAAAAAAATACAGAGTACAAAATTCCCCCCTAGTTCGAGAACAAAAGTGTCTACATTATTATAAATATAAAGAAAAAATATATATATATATAAACACAACAGGCAAAGAACATTAATTCTAAACCGCCCGGTGATATACTGAAATTTAATTAATTAATTTGAAACGATAAAGATGAGGAAATCTGTGAGAATGAGAAAAAGTCGCCCCAACCGAGACTCGAACTCGGACCGTCTGCTTGATATCCTTGATATATTGTATATATATATATATAAATAAACCTTTAAGGAGAGAAGTGCAGGATTGGTCCAGCTTTAAAATGTACTGGTGTGGCATCATTATATTTATTTTAATAACAAAAGCAAGAAGCTAATAACAGGATGACTAATGATATATATTTAAATATATAATAAAGGAAATTTAAATAAAATTAAACATTCACAAACATTTGATATATACTGTATAAATTACACATTACTGAACCTTCTGTAGTCTCAGTACCATTTAAGTTAACATTAACAGATTCGAAATATACAGTATCATAAGAAATCTTAAAAAAATCAGAAAGTGTTGAAATTCCTATAGATGTACTACTCATAATTATATTACTCACAAAAACGTCCAATGCCAACGCTGGCTACAATTCCCTCAAACTAAACCAAGCCAAACAGTTGGTTTTACCAACCGTTACATGCCCAGTAGAAAAGAGCACATGATCTACTTCAATTTATTTTGAATGACCTGACTCAGATGGTCTAGAGTTTTCACTAATGCTTGCTTGAAAATTAGCGCAGTTGCATTTTATAGTCTGTAGATAGGCCTGTTTAAACCCTCTGTTCTTCCACGCATAAATAATTGGATTAATCATAGAGTTTGCAAGAGCTAAAACGCCAACAGCGCGCCATAAAGTTTTGGGAGTGTTTCCTTTTACGTCGGCAATAGATAATATCATGATCGGAGCCCAGCAGATTGCGAAAACGAGAGAAACCAGAAGAAGATTTTTAGCTATCTTGATATCTGATGGACGAAGTAAGCTTCTGCGTCCATGCATAGACATTCTTCTATCTGACGTTGGTTGCGTTTGAATTTTAACCGAACTCGTTTTAAGCAATTTAAAGATCTTGTAATAGCAAATGAAGATGATAACTGCGGTACATCCAAAGTAAATGGTTAAAATCGTAGCCATATATTTCCACGATTCTCGTGAACTTGATATGTTGCAAGACATAAGATTGATATTCAGACCGTAGCTTCCAAATCCGAGTAGCGGCGGTAAGACCGATAGAAGCGCTAATAACCATGTTAAACAACAGAATAATATGGTATTTTGTTTCGAGAAAATGTCTGTATAACGTTTAGACTGCACAATACAGATATAACGGTTGATTGCGATCGCTGCCAAGTTCATCAGAGAAGCTCCGCAAGTCCAAGCCGTTGCAAACCCAATGTATTTACAAATAGCATTACCCAATGGCCATTCTTGGTGTATGATTGTTAATACGTAGGATGGGTTCACAAACAGACAAACGATGAGATCGGCTACAGCGAGATTTGCGATGAAGAAGTTTGTAGGTGTTGATAGTTTGTGTATTCGTATAACTGCGATTATTGTAAGACTGTTTCCACAAATTCCGACGATAGAAAATATCAACAAGAAAATTATATGAAACGATGAAGCAATCTGTTCAACTTTTGTTAATTCATGCAACATTTTGGTCATGTTTAATTTTCTGAAAAGGAATAGTAAGAATAACAATGTACTGGCGCACAATTTTTAATTAATTAGGCCTACATAGTTCAGGCAATTAAATAGCTTTGAAAATAAGAATTTTTGACAAGTTTCTTGTTGATTTTTTAATAGTTTATTTAACCCTTGTACAGTCTCATTGAATGCTATAATTTACAATAATCAAGACTTTATATGGATTGTAAACATATGTAATCAATGAACTATTCTAGAATAAATAAATTCTTGAAATGCAAGGAGGTAGGCTCAATCAAAATACATTATTCAGTGTTCACTTGCTGTTTTAAAATAAAATAATTATATAAGAGAGATTTTAAAGACTTACTGTATACTGCAAGGCCTAAACGGCAGCCGTTCTCATATGTATCGTTCTCATCCAGTACTTCTCAGAACGAAACAAAATCTCTATTAACTTTCACAACATTTCAGGCATTCTAGACAATTTCATTTTCCATTTACACAGTCGACTCTTGTGTTGAAACTATTGAGAACAACGTTAATATTAAGTACATCCTGGTTACTCTGTCGCTAAAGTGAAAGACAGGGTATTCCCATACACTTAATGTTAAGTCTAGAAAAAACCAACATCTTATCTATAACCTACTGGTAGTTACAGACTATCTGCTGCATAGTTTATAGAACTTGTACCTTACTTTCGGCTTAATATGATCAGAATGTTAAAAACTAGTATCTAGTTTCTACTGCCAGATTACTGTTAGATAATAGTGCTCTCGATTGAGCTATTTATTAATATAGTTTCAAAAGCTTAATTACCAGTAAAAACTAAATAAAAGTACATCTGATCATTGGTATAGATAATTCTTTTTTATTTCAAGACATAACTCATCACACACCCAGTGGCTTAACGGCTATGAACGCTCACTGGCTATACCCAGGGGCCCCAGCGCGTATGGGGGCCCCTGAGCAGTGTGTCCAGAGGAAAAAACAGTCATTGAAATACTGTATGTTGATAAAAGCTATAAACGCCTGAGGACTCCAGCGTTGGAGGGCCACTTAAGGTTCCTAAAGCAGGGGCCTCTGCATTACGTCACTGCACACACACCGATTTTACATACATTTAACTGGAGTATTCTGCCTTGTTTAAATAATTCTAATATAGGTCTCAGGCATAAGCATAAACAAACCTGTTACTTTTAATATTAAAATATTTAATCATGGATAATAAATAATAATAATACATTTTTTCTCCATGGTTTGTTTAACTTTAGAACACAGTAAATCTTAGAGGAAATTAATACACATTGTACATTCTCATTAAATGATGATTTAAAAAATACACAGTACATTATAAAGTAATAAAAACATAATTCTGACCTGTTACTAAATAATTCTGATGAAAAGTATGCATATAGTTTAACACAGAATATCAGATGATATACTGTTCTACTTTCACAAACAAACAGGCAAGAAATGGTACTGCTACAGTACTAATACTAAACATGAATATGTGCTATACACTATATTCATATAGTACAGACTAATTGTACTACAGTTAAGTACATAACAAAATTGTTTTATTTTTCCCTACTGTTAAACCACAATAAAATGTGTATTTGATTGTCTATGTCTACAAAACAATAGACACTTTATTTTCTTCACTTTTTTATATTTTAGTCTAAGTATGACTCACCTGGTGTAAATATAAGATAATCCTTTTTTCTTTAACCTTTTCAGAAGATTTTCTTTACAATTTTGGTTCCTCAATAAAATGTTAGGCTTCTGCTTCCTCAATATGTCAATCAGTTTTTGGTTGTTTATTAAAACATTTTATTTTGAAAATGAAGATATTTATTTATTCTTAAACTATATTTATATTTATTTTAGCAAGCCTGTATTTTGATCAATTTAACCACTGCCTATAATGTGGTTGGTGTAAGTAGGCTCTTTAAAACTTAAGGTCCTGTTCGCACTACAGAGTTATGGTTCTGCTATATAAAACTTTTATGTTAAAATGCACCATGTATAATAAGCAGATCTTTTTTCACCAATTGCAAATAATGAAAGTTATCATCATAGGGTGCTAATGAATATTGTTTTTGTGGGAAATTAAAAAGTAGGATATGGCATTGAAATTTGGAGCTACCTTGCACTCATTCCTAGGTTCAATTCCTCACATGGTACTACTATTCATTTTCACACCAAGAATCATTGATTAAGTAAGTTGCCAAAGTGTCTAACATAACAAAAAGTACTTTTTTGATATATGCAACTTAGTATGTTACTAAAATCTACAACGAAAAAAACATACATTCATGTCAAACCCTTGCTATATAGAGAAAAAATTAATAAAAAAATGTACCTTATGTTTCTAAAATCTACAGCGAAAAAACATAATTCATGTTAAACTGAAATACAAATTATGCAAATTAGGCTACTTCCCGTTGTCCTAACGTTGATAAATGTGTTCAGTAGGGTCTAAAGAACACATTTCATCAAAAAAACCTTTTCTTGCAATTTGTGTGAGAAAAGGGTCTTTTTTAGCTAAATCCCATGGACTATAGTGCCGCTAGCGCGTCGTTCTTAACACCTGGATGCGTACTTAATTGGGATAGATAAGAGATATAGCGCTATACGATCTTTGATTGGAACGCATATCGATTGGCGCATATAGCCGCGTGGAGCGTCGTGAAAACGAAAAATTGTTTTCATTTTTCAGTCGGAGACTGGACGATAGACGTAATAATCATATTCTTCACCTGCATACAACTAAAAGACTGTAGTATGATGAGTACTTTTCGAAATTAAACCAATAGACTATCAGTCTCTAATTTAACGTACGTAGGCGGCTAGAGGCTATGAAGATGATGAACTAGCCTAAATAAACTTACGAAAGAAAGCTCATTCTTCGTCCTCCTGACTTCGTCCACTATTTTTCTGAAAAACTAATTCTTGTATTCTTGTGAATTGCTATAAATTATATTTGTTTTTTCGTCTTCCAAAGCACCACGATATTTTCTTTTATGATGGATAAACTCGCGCGAGAGTTTTTATATTAGTTGGAAAAGACGTGATAAATGACGTCATAATTGGCTGACCAACCAGTTTTCAATAAACTTACACCCCATTCCCCAGTACATTTTTTTCTTCCAAAAACAATTTTACTAATATTCTATCATTGTCAACCTTTATTGTTAACAAATATTATCTTAATACTGTACACTGTTCTCCTATGTATTTTATGTAGATGAAAATATGTTGTAGTATTGTTGTCTGACTGTACTGCATGAAGTAGAAAAGCATATTATATATCTAATGCATATTAATACTCTTGTCTAGGTTATTTTTGATTGGTTGACTGTTGAGGGCTACAACACAGATATGTATCGTGGTGATATACCTAAATATGGTAGTGATATGACATCATCATTTCCATATATGGGCACATCACATTTTTTTGTTACATAAAGTTTGATAGTGTAGACAGAGATGTTACCTCTGTATTCAAGAGTATTGGTTCTACAAATAAAATGTTTGAGACTGGAATAATCATGTAAATAAAATGACACAAGACAGGAATATCTTTATTTAGGTTTAATTTAAAGACTAAAAGCAACTTAAATCTACATAAATTATCAATCAAGGTTTAATTCTTTGAATGCATACTATCTTTAAATAGTCTTTAATTTGAAATACAGTAGAAGTAAGATTACTCAAAAAAATATAATTATTTTATGCCAGTTTATATGTCTTTAAAACATATATTTTATTCTTTACTAGAGGTGTGACCTTTATTTTACAGTTTTTAGTAGGTTTTGTACCCCTGTTGGGAACATCCAGCAGTTTTTATAACACATATGTAGAGGAAATATTTGTTCATATATGATACAAGGCTAAGTGAGTGCCATTAAATTAAAACTACAAAGCATTTGTTAAGTTAATGCAGTATTGACAATGGTTTTTACCATTTTACATATTTGTTTTTTCTATTAATTTGCCATCTTATTGTATGGTTTTACTTTTTTTTATAGTATTTTAGTGTATTTAAATATTCCTAACATTGTTCTAATATTAATAATTAAGAACCAAACAGAATCAGATGTGGCATAGCTTCTAATTTTTGGAATAACCTTACTCATAATATTTATTTTTAATACAAAAGTATGGTACAGTAACTGAGCATTATTAGCATCATGAATACCTGATAATTAGCACTTTGATTTACATTTAACTACAATGGTGAAGCACAACAAAAAACAATTTAAAATAATGAATTAAAAAAACAAATAACAAAATAGTGCATACTTCCAGTGTGGATTTACATCATTGAAATAAGTATACTTAATTAAATTAACAGCATTAATACTAATTTATTTGATAGTAAATAAAGAGGCATGTTCACATTGGTGCTGTTCTGCATGCTTGCTTTAAAAACTAGAGGCATGTTCACATTGGTGCTATTCTGCATGCATGCTTTAAAAACTACTCCTTTGTTTGCAACTACAAATTGACAAACATCATTAGATAGTTCTCCTGTACTATTTACAAACTTTATAATGATATACAGTATATATATATTTATTTTTTTCTGATTAGTCTTTCTATTTAATCTTAAATGCATATTTTGGTTTAACTTAATAGATTTGGTAGGAATAAGCAAGGTATAATAATAAACAAGAATAGATTACATAAATATTAAATCTGAAAATATGGAAAACTCATGTTTTGATTTTCGTTCATTTTCCTTGTGAAAATAAATACATTTGTCCTTTACTGACAAACCAATCACAACCCCAAGAATTATTTAAGTTGTCAAATATGACAATAAATATAAGTATAGACACAAACAACTATATCAAGGTAGCAGTACAGAAAGTATAATAGAAGAGTTTTGTGTCTGCATAAAGCTATAGAATAAACTGCATAATTTAACATACTTGATTTGTGCCTGGTTTACAGTACATACGGTAACATAAGAATGTTATACTATAACTCGGTATTAACATTTACATCACTCCATAATTTAATAGTAATGGATTAATATATTTATCAGTTATGATTTGTATAATTAATATCAAAGAACTTTATATTTTTCAAAAAGTGAAACGGACATTTGAGTCATGTTTAGGTGATAGGATAACATTGATACAAATTGAATATGTGTACAGAAAATAAGAGCACTGTTACTATTACATTTCAACAAGTTCTTCTTTGTTATAATGAACACATCCTATAAAAACATTGACAAGTTGATACAGTATTGTATGAAACCATTGGTGCAGTTCACTGCAAACTATACAAGTTATATTAATTCCATAAATACATGTGTAGTCTTAAGTAACACCATATGAAATAAATGGCAATGAGTTATTCATTTTTCAGATTCACATAGACCTACTTTCACTGAGAAAATGTCCATTATTGTATGTAGCCAGTGACTGTCAGATAAAACACTACATGCAAAAAGTGATATTCCACAGACCAGTAGAATAGTAGTCTTGAATAACACCGTATGAACTGAAAAAAATGTAATACTTTCATATAAACACCAGACCTCACTACAACACCAAGAAGTTTGATCCATCCTTGTATGATGCCTTTATAAATTACATGGAGACTATTAAAACAACTGATATTCCATGTCTTAGCTCTGTCTACACTATCAAACTAATGTGATGTGCCAAAATATGGTGATATGACATCATGGTGTCCACATGAACACATCACATTTTTTTGTCACATAAAGTTTGATAGTGTAAACAGAGCTTTAGTCATAAAGGACACCACATAAATGTATGCCAATTCCTTTGTCAGCACATAACTAGATCCAGTGATAAATGAAGCCATTGGGTTTGAAATGCTCAAATACTTTTCAATTTTTAAATACAACACCAACCTAAATCTGTGGGAATAACACTTAATTTTAAAATTACAAAAATAAATATAAAATAATTTTAGTTCCTGGACTTTCCTAAAGCATAACATTAATACCTAAAATAAAAAAACTAAAAATGTCAGTCATAATAAAAAATAAAGATCTGAACTCATGCAGAAATGAAAATACTTATTATCTACATCTATTAACTTTTTACAGCAAAAACAAATGTGATTAGTAGTTCAACTACTTAATTAGAAAATAATCAAATATAATTAAAACCAATAATATACTGTTCACTCATAATTGTCTGGAGTTGATTAAATGAATTTAAGTCATACATTGAGGTCACTAGCAAATATAAGAGGGCACTGAAATGAATTACACAGCAATATTGGTAGATTTCAAGTAGCATGAACCAATAAGCAAAGTCCTTAGTGACTGCTATGTATTGTTATTACTTCATGTTTAGTTTTTGATATAAGTACAGGGTTTATATTCATACTTAGTTGACATTTTCAATTTGCTTACGACCAGCAGTAAGCAAATGGCAAAGGATAATTATTTTGTATGGATTATTCTTGAATATAATAAATAATGAATTTTTTGCTTGCTGTATTTTTAATATTTTACCCAATGTTTTGGGAATAGAATTAGTTTGTCTTTGCTGAGAAAATCCTAGTGTCAACTTTATTTACAGAATCGATGTATATTTCATACATAATTTGCGAAATTCACAAGCTGCTTACAATTTTTCAATCGGACATTTTGATTCGTGCAATAGTTGGAACTACATCATTCAGTCTGTTGATTACTTTCCCAACAATCTTTCGATAAGTTCTTGTAAGGGCGCAAGCTCTTTGCGATCAATTAGGTTGAACTCCTGGACAAAAAAAATAAAATGCTTGAACGATGTGTTCAGATGAGCTTCCTCTTTGAGTCCTACTACCTCCTGGAAATGCTGATGGTAGATGTGTGCATACACTCGAAACAGACGCTTCAGTATTGTTTTGGCAATTGTAAGAAAATTCTTTGGAAATGGCACTCCTGTGAGATACAAAAAAATTGTTTTAGTTCAAGACACTGTTATTTGGCCAGGGCACCAACATATATACAGTGTTCTCCCAAAGCATGTTTTGCCAGCAAGATTTGTCAGTTTAAATTTCACACTAGGTGTTTTAAGATACTTATAAATGCACCAACATATGCCTTGATGTTTACGGATTCCTTCTTTTTATGAATTGTTAAGAAAATCAATATATGGCCTGATGGATAGACTAAATGCACGCGAAAATGTTTTACGCCCATATTCTTAAACCGGACTTTAGTCGTAGTTCGAAGTTCGACTTCAAAAAGTCATAGTTCGAGCTATTACTTCAAATTCGATTCATAAACGAAGTATTCGAAGTTTGCAGTTCGACTTTGAAGTCAAGCTTTTAGTCGAGTTGCAAACGTCTGGGTAACAAAGGCTATACATTGGCCAATGACAAGAGAGTATTTGAGGAGCAGACGAAATTTTGCGCATTGATATCACTTTCCATTTTCTTACAAAACTTTTTACGCATCAGGACTATGTACATGAAAAATAATTTTAATCGTTAATTATTAGAACAAGATCAGTATTAATTTAACAGTGAAGTACTTTTGATTAACAACAAACAAAATCTTCAAAAATATATTTAGGAACCATGGCAGTACGGTAACTTTCATATTTTCTAGGCCTCCAACAAAGTATGATCGCGACGAACCACGCACTTCATAGCGTGACAAGAAAGCGCTAGGCCCCCTAAACATTCCATCGCGTGGTGAATTTCCGCATCTCCCCATTGTCGCTGTGGCGTGACGTAGTTCAAGACTTGCGCGAAGAAAATAATGTAATTTGTATTCAGTAAATAAAGATGATTTTCATTATTATAACATATACCAATGTATATTTAATTAAGCTAATATAAAAATAGATATTTCATTCTTCAATATCTGGCCAATATAACAACTCAATGACTGTTACATTTTTTATAAACCTCATTTAAATACCATTTAGTCGACCATTTAGCCTGCCCCCTCGAGGACTAAAAAAATCGATCAAAATCCATCTCGATTTAGTCGAGGTTGGCCTGATTTAGTCGGCGATTTAGTTGAAGTTCGGTTTATGAATTAAAGTGACATCATTTTTAAAGTTTTAGCTCGAACTACGACTAAAGTCCGGTTTAAGAATACGGGCGTTAGTCTCAACGATTATAAGCAACGTCTTAGTTAAGTTGAAGATGCTCTCCAGTTGGAATGCCATCCTGAGATGAGTAGTAGTAATTTGTATTGGACCAGAGATTCCGAAACAAAAGATTGAATGAATATATCCATAAAATTGGCACTATCTGGTGGCAGAACTAGCCCTTAGCATTACCCCATATCACACTATAGGTGTTTTAAGATACTTATAAATGCAAAGTTAATTATTTACCAATTTTGGAGGGAAATAATGCCTCATCATCAACTTGGTCTTGTACCCAACTCATTAAAAAATCTATATATCGTGGTGCTGAGCACTTTATTGGTTTTTTAACTGTCTGACCATCTGCCCAGTGGTATTCATACCTGAAGAAAAAAACAAAAACAATTTCAGCTAAAGAGGTTTGGTTTGTTTTTATCAATTACAACATGACTCAACTAGCGACTTTACAGCTCTTATGAACTTCATCAAACCACTCTGTCTAAAAATTAGCATTATGTCCCTGCAACTACAGTTCATAAGAGGTTCCAGTTATTTTTTAGTTCTTTTGTCATGACCTTTTTTATTTTATATATATAATTATATACAAATGTATTTTTTTTTCTTTTCGTTTATGGGTCTTGCGTGACAAGAAATCTCTTCTTCCAAGATTCCTCTATTAATGGTATTTTTGTATTGTCTCATTATAAATTATCACTCTTTTTATTGTATTGCTGTTACCATTGATAGAAACTAATAAATGTTGAATTACAATATCTCTTGTAATAATTCCATGACACTATCGTTTATTAGGAGTTGCTGTGACCTACTTTACTTGTTCACTATACAACTCTTTTTATTGCTCCTCCTAGCTTAATAGCTTATTGTAAATAATTAATATCAGGTTCATAATTGTTTGCAATTTTATTGCTTCAAATGTTATTATACTAGAATAGTGTTCCTTGGTTACAATAATAATAATACTAGTGGTTAAGGTGTACACTAGTAGCTGTGATGTGCCCAAATATGGTAGTGATATGACATCATCATGTCCATATATAGGCACATCACATTTTTTGTCACATAAAGTTTGATAGTGTAGACAGAGCTTAAGACCTGGTTGTCGTTTGTCGTCAATGAAGTAACTAAGGTAACATTTTTAGAACACAACTAATGAAAATGCCTTTTATACTCTCATACTATAAAAATATGGATGGACATTGTACAGGTTATGTCATCTGAAAACTTATTGGTAAGAGTATTCAAGAAGCAGACGGGTTTACAACAAGAATATTGAAATACTTATTCCCTTACTTTGGCCCTGCGGACATGACAGGACATTTATCAGCAGTGCAGAACTCTGTTATTGTTCCATACAACATGTTTATTTGATTGAAGAAGTCCACAGCTAGTAAAATTTTTAAAAAAACATAATTAAAATATCGAATCAATCTATTCATTTTAATGTAAATGATACAAAATTATACTTACTGTATAAATAATTCATGTTCCAAGCCATATTGAAATTTTAAAGATTGAAATGATAGATAAGAGACATAGGCCTACACAGTTTCTGTATTTCAGTTCCTATGTACTTGTACAGTATGCACACTTTCCTATTTGGTTTTTTTTTCTTCAAATTCGGAAATTATGTTTTTTAACTTCCTGCCTTTTCTAACTTGTGGTGTGTGAATGGGAGCCATAATTGTTTAGAGATATTATCAAGTTTTATTTATTGTTAATTAGTGTTTTTCAAAGATCAGAACAAAAAATCCATATATTTTTGTATTGGACTCCAATAATGACACATGGATTCAAAAAAACATTAGAATTAATATTTAAATATAACTAATGACATTTTATACCTTGCAACTTTTTTTGATTTTTTATGTACAAAATTGGTTAAAATATGTAATGAATTTAGGTACAGTAAGTTATGGAACAGCATCATCATTTATTATTGTAGCAACGTACTGTTACTATGGAAACAGTAAATTGATACTGTTAATAGCAAACTATACTATTCTACAGATATAATGAATGTACTGTATTTGTATCTCCATAATTTTCAATGATTCTATAATTATTACTATTATATATTATTATGTATATTAAAAACATGACCAAAGATTTTGAACAAGTTTTAAATTTACAGAAGTTTAGAACCCCTGGAGAATATCTATTTGAATACTATGAACAATCTGAATAAACATAAACTGTAAAAGTAAACGCCTTGCTACTGTAAAAGCCAGGACTGGTACTGTAAAAGCCAGGACTTGAACCAAGCATGTTCTTATAAATTTAATTTATAGGGCCATGAACCACGGACTCCATGATTGGAAAGCTTCATAACCAACAAGCTACTCAAAAAAGAGGGATTTACATATTTCTAAAGATTTTTATCTGATACTCGGATTAAACACACACTCAAATGAAGGTCAAAATTCATTTATTATTACCAGATGGAACAAAAGCCATTGCTAGTGGTTTTAAAAGACAAATATTGTTATTGAATTCATTATGCAAGACAACAGTGGTTGGGTTTGCAGTATTAAATATATTTATATATGCTGTTAAGCAACTAGGACCTTCCAACCGTGAACTAAAGAGGGTAGTTTATGCAGCCGAAAGGGACAATATCCAATTGTGGGATAGATCAAATATAATTAACTAATTAAATAGTTACTAAACTGTTGTAACATCATGACTTTGTCAAAAAAGATTTTATACAAAAATAACTACCAAATATTTAAAATGTGATAGCTTATTTTAAATGGAGAAGAATATAAAAATTGTTTAATTCTCTTGGTATTTTCTGAAGAAAATCTGGTTTGATGATGAATTCTTCCTGGTTTGGATTTGAAAGAAAGATACCATTGTTTAATACTATACTGTCTAGTATTTTATGAGTTTATCCATACCAATGACCAATTGGATATAAAGAAATTCTTCTCATACACTAATAATAAGTCAAGTTTCTGTTTTGTAAACGAAATTTCCTTCTCAAACCTACTGTAATATACTTAAATTTACCATTTTCAATACTAGTACTATAAAATACATGAATGGCTTTATCTATTCTAAAATATGCTGCTTCTAAAATCCTTATGGGATAATTCAATATAATGTTGGGAGGAAGGAAATTTGTGATTTAGAGACAACAACTTTGAGTTCTATTGGTAATGCCATTTTAGTATTTTGGATATAAATAATGCAATTAATAATAGAAAGAAAGTTATTATGGATTATTATAGGAGTGGTCACATTTGTAGATTTAATACTATGACTCATACAGTAGATACTATCTACAATGCAAACAAAATGAAAGCAAATAAGCCAAGGAAATGTTTAAAATCTTCCCCTGAATAAACAAATTCACTAGAATAAAAACTTTAATTAATTTATCCACGATGCTTCACACAGATGGTTCCAACTTGGAATAATGAAATATTTGGAGAGACTAACTTTAGTGTGGCCAAACCATAGAGGACACTGTTTATTTTTAAAAATTACATCATCTGCCTCAGACATATTAGCCCATGCCTTACCTCAGGTCAAGGTGGGCACTGGACGAGAGAAGCCCTTGATCAATGTTAGGATCAATCAAGGTGCTTTAAACTTGCTTGAATCAAACCTGTTGGTGACAGTAATTATCGCTGTTGGTTGGGATTGAATAAAATAAAATATTTTTAAAAATAGAGAGATGATGCTATTTTATCCATTTATGACTTTTAGTGGGAGAAATTATTGGGAAACTCATGTATGATTAATTACAGTATCAGGAGGCTTGGGAGGTTTGTTGTAATCCTAGTACTGTAAAAGAAGCCCATCTAAAAAAAAGCCCCCTCTGTGTTTTGAAAAAGTAATCTCAAAAAGAAGCCCATCTCCAAAAAAAAAAGCCCACCCAAGAGTCATAAAAAAAAGAACCCATGGGCTTCTTTTCAAGGTTTTACAGTAACTCGTTTGTAGTATACTTACTATTGACAGCAACCCATTCATTGAGCTCTTCTCCTTCAGGCAAGGCAACAGCCTGTCGCAAGTTGCCACTTCCGAGCGTCCTTTCCGCATGTTTCATCAAGTCATACTGATGTGTTCCTTCAGGAATATTCTTCTTAGGTCGGAATGTTTTTGACCTTGTACTACTGTTGTTTGAAATATTGAAGATTATTAATTAGAATGATGAGTAAACAAATGCCAAGCAAATTAATTATGACAACATCTTTTGTGTTTGACAGAAAAAATCTCATCTCACACGTGTCTTGGAAAGCCATTGAAACATATTTATCAACAGCCTCAAAGTACTAGTCGAATAATGGTGGATGGGCTCGTAATCGTATAGCTGCCACCACGCCAGTAAGGCAAAAGGCACACCACAATAAAGATGACCGGACACGTAGGACTCAAGTAGAATAAGATCTTTATTCGTCGAAACCAAATATCACAACAATAACATAACAACCAGCGGCCATGGTATGTGAGTCAACCCAGATAGGGGGCGCTAGACTGGCGTAGAGCTTCCAAAGATCCCTGGCACCAGACCTTTCCCCCTGTTTGTCTGGATGCTGTTTGCGGATATAGAACAGACGTCAACCTAGTACTGATGATTGCTGGGTTAAAAAGCTCACACATGCACAGTTCAACAGTAATTATACACAAAGTTTAACACTGACTTCTTTAACCAGCTGGTTGCAGTGATGGGGTTAGGGATCTGAGGATTTTGCGGTTTTTTTCGGCATGGACATTTTTTTCTTTATTGAGTACAAGGGTTACGGTAGGATTTTTGTTGGGGTTAGGACCTATTTTACAGTTGTGGAAGGACGTGCTCGTCGTTGCCTGTTCCCTCTATTGCAAGTCTGGATCTAGATGCCACAACAGTCGGCAGACAGAGGGTTATTGAAAACTCCATCACCCTTTTGACACCATACGTAACATTTGATTGGAAGAATTGTATGTATGAGAAAAAAACTTTAATTTTTACAAACACCAGAAAGAAATATACAGTGTAATGTTAATGAGGGTCTACTCTCTAGGCTAGTAAAGTAAATTATCAAAACTAGACTTCAATAGCTTCAAAACCACCATACCAGACAGACGAGTCATCCCGCTTAGCCTAGAGTACTAAGCCGGCCTAGGCTAGGCTAGTACTTGCTACGCTAATTAGTAGTAGTGAATAGCCTCTACCAGCTCTCTCTAGCCTAGCTAATGTAGGTCGACGTACGTAGGCGGCTAGGCTAGGCTCCCGGCTAGGCTATGAAGATGATGAACTAGCCTAAATAAACTTACAAAAGAAAGCTCATTCTTCGTCCTCCTGACGGGACTCAGCTTCACTATTTTTCTGAAAAACTAATTCTTGTATTCTTGTAAATTGTTTGTTATAAATTATATTTGTTTTTCTTCTTCCAAATCACCACGACATTTTATGATGGATAAACTCGAGCGAGATTTTTAGTTGGAAAAAAGATAAGAGGCTAGCAGAGGCACGAAAACCGTGATAAATGACGTCATAATTGGCTGACCAACCAGTTTTCAATAAACGTCACACCCCCATTCCCCAGTTAAAAATACAGCATTACATTGTTTTTCTTCCAAAAACAATTTTACTAATATTCTATATCATTGTCAACTTTTATTGTTGAAAATATCATCCATCCATCGTTTTCCATGCTCTGTGTAAAAAACTTTAAAAATACAAAAATGCAACAACACAAATAAACATGAAACTCATCTCATTATCAAGATTTTATGTGATATATTTATTTTCAATTCATGTTCATCATACGCATCATACATATTGTAAATTATTTCAGTACACTTAGCATATGTCATAACGTTTTCCAAGTTAGAGGGACATATCAAATCTTTAACACTCGGGTACATTTTTTTTCTTCATAAATAGGGCCTTTGTCAACATTTAACCTTCTCATAAAAATGAATCTAACAAAACAACCATAATATTTATATTCATGTAAACAAAATGATTTCATGAATTAGGCCTAATAAGGAAAAAAAGAAGCTGTGAACTCGGTCAGATGGGCTCAATATAATAAAATAATTTTATATTTAACTGAGTGTTCAAAATCAAAGTATACTTTTACATTTATTTCTACAAAAGTAGTATAAACTGATTTTTTTTTATTAACTTTCTCTTAGGATTTAAAAACAAAATCAATGCTAAGCTATGTACAACAAGCTCAACATACCATGCCATCAAAGATAATTCAATCCGATTGCACAGATTATGAAATATCTAACATAATATCTTTCTCAAAATCACACAAAATTCAACAGTATATTCCAATATTCTGGGAATGACATGCAACTAGAAAAATAATATAAATACAATTCTTAGAAAGTATTATCTATGACTGAAAGCATATTCTATTTTAGAAATAAATCTTTTAATTTGTGTTGTTCCCAACTTTAGATAAGAATAATCAAGTATCCTTTTAAATATTCTACCTGTAGCATAATATGCAAGATCAATTATTATTAATATTAAAAAAATAAATTGAAACCATACAACTAAGTACTGTGTGTTGATAATAAGAACATAATGGAGGTAAACAAGGCCATATACATGGCTACAGTCGCATGCTCAAATTTGAGTAAGTGTTTACCGAACAAGTGACCGACATAGTGAGCTGTAGAGTCGTGTTTGTACGCGACTAAAAATAAGACAGGCATAAATTGAAATGTGACCATGTACGCTATGATTTGGGGATAATCTGTTATGAACACAAATAATTCATTCTGCTGTAGAAATACTGAATTTTCTTGCACATTTTTTTAAGGGAAATATTCCCAATTAAAGGTTATTAAAATTTAATTAAATAACGTGGGGACAATGCACTTTCAAAATGATACACACTGTAAGTGATGTTCTTATTTGAATGAAAATAAAGTAGATAAGCAGACTATAAAACATAGGGATAAACGTATTCTGGTGAATTTTGATTACAAATTAATCATTTTTCAGGTGAAAATCCATCTTTTATAAAACCAAGTGGTTATATTTTAGTAAAAATAATCACACTGTAGTATGTCTCATTTCTAATACATATTGATAAAGTACACATTAAAGAAAATGTAAGGTTTTATCAAAATACAATAATGTAAAATATATCTGAGGTATATATTATAAATGGCCATACTATTGTAAATTGGCTCTCAAATTTTATAAGGAATGATCTAGAATTACCGTACACAAATCGGGTATGAGTCCACTTTCCTTGGAACATTAAATTTGGATTGGCAGTGTGGGGTTTACACTCGAGAATGAACATGATTGTTCTATACCAACATGGATCGAGTTGAATGATATAACTCCACAATTGTGAGTGGGTTTATACATTGGGGCAGGAGTTTTCTAACATGGGGCAGGGGTTTTCTACCATGGGGCAGGGGTGTTCTACCATGGGGCAGGGGTGTTCTAACATGGGACAGGGGTTTTTACCCTGTGGTGTTCAGAATAAAGATATGATTCAAAACATTTTATGTTCGTGTCAATCAATCATTAATTTTAAATAATGAAATATACAGAAAACACTTAGATTAAGGGAAAAAAGGAAGTGTCATTTATACCCTGGTAGGTACCCAATTTAAATATAATATGATCTGCTTTTGTTTGAAAAACATTACATCTAAATCTTGTATTGGATTTAGCTGTTCATTAAACTTATAAAGATATCCTGATTCACAATTCAAATACGAAATATTTGTAAAAATATTTCTACAATTTATCTACATGTTAAAGAAATATATTAAACTGCCTACAATATTTGTTTGTTTGCTGTCAAGATTAAGAGAGATGGTGGTTTGTGTTGACAATATTATAGCAATTGGGAAAAGACCCTGCCAGCTTCTTTCATTATTGTATTTCTATTACCACTGACATATATATGGGGTAAAAGCTGACAGCAAACAAACGAATTGTTTAGGCCTAATGTGAGAAATCCTAAGCACCATTGTGAACACTGCATGTTTTATTCATATGCAGTTAATTATAAACTTAAAATAGTAAATTACAAATAGGAAAATATAAGCATGGAAAATGTAATTTGTCTTGATTAACTTTATATTTCAACATACATGAATTCTCTAAGTTCTGCCTGTAAATAGGCAGAACCTACAAACTGCATGTTGAGATATAAGGTTGGAGTCACAAATCAAAAAGCATCCTAATTCAGTTCATCAAATCCTTCTAAAGCTCTGTTTACACTAACTAAATTAGTTTGACAAAAAAAAGAGTGATGTGCCCAAATATGGTAGTGATATGATATCGTGTCCATATATGAGCACATTACTTTTTTTTGTCACACAAGGTTTGATAAGTGTAGACAAAGCTTTATGAATATGTTTGAAAATGTTAATTATCTTAATACTGTACACTGTTCTCCTATGTATTTTATGTAGATGAAAATAAGTTATTTGTAAAATATACATTCTCGCAATTTTCTTAATGAAAATTAGCACTGTTAAATAGCTGATTAGAGGTATTTTATGATTGTACATCAACATCATAAATAGAGTAACATGAAAATCTATAATTATTATAAATTTGGGTTAAATCAGTTATAAAATCATTTATTAAGCAATATTAAAGAAAATATCAGTAGGTTCTATAAGAACGAATATAAAATTTATATAATTGTTTTGAGCAAAAATTGGGTTTTCACCTTTATTTGTCTCAAGAATATAGCAGAGCAGAGCCCTGTCTCCGGTACTTAAGCATACCTTTATTTTTAAGAAAGTGTTTATTTTATTTGGTATTTGAAAAAAGCTGCTCATGTTTTGTCCTATTAACAATACAAAATTAGTGACATTATTGAAATATAATCTATATCATTTAACTGTAAAACAGGGCTGTAAGTAAAATGATGGTGGTCCTACGTTTTACCATGGAAGAAGTAGTGATCCTGAATTTCAAATGAACTACTGTACTATAGACCACCAAAGTGTCTAGAAGATGATTGGTGGATAACAAAATATTTAAATTGACCAAAAAAAAAGGAAATGAAAAATAATTAGAAATTAAGATGAACCTAAAGAAATATTGCAGTTCTATAGTAAGGTATGAAAGCTTACAAGAACAATAATTATAATCAGTAAATTACAAGGCTTTAATATTTATTTTAAATGGAATTTAGCAAAATTGCTATTTAAGCTGACTGAATGTGGATTAATGCCATGTTTGTTTGTCTTAATTCCACAATACAAAGCATTCTATTGAGGAAAATTGCAGAAAATTTGTATAAAATTGTCAAATTGATCACACACATATTTTGTTAATAGAATAACGGTCAATTATGTAATAAGACTGTACTCATGAATGTAAACTGTATTCATTCAATTATTTGACAAAAAAACAAAACAATACTGTTGACTTGAACTTGGTAATTTAAAAGCAATTGTTTTTAGGATTATTTTTTTTTTTGTATCATTTTAACTACTGAAGAAAGAAATGTTAAATCTAGCTTGTAGCGTCTAATTAGGCAATTATTGAATAGACAGCAGTTTATATGATTGAGTATATATATTTGATGATGTTAGACCTTGATTCACTGAGACATTACTGTAGGCTTCTCTCCCCAGACTACTTTTATTGCACTGAGCACTGATTTTGCTGCTGCTTCCAAGTCTAGTTTTTTTTTAGTCTGCAAAATGATGCTAAGTTGCATGGGAGTTGCAAATGAAGTCAAATTTCAAATATCCATCTCGAACTGAGCTTCTTCAGCAACTAATAAGAATAATATTAAATATAAATCATTATAAATAAACAGTATTGTAGTTTCACAACTAGATTTCCTTGCAACCCCAGAGTTATAGTCTGGTGGTGTCAAAAGCTAGCTTTTGGAGGGTACATGTAGATGGCAGCAAACAGTATGGTATACAAAATATTAATCTATGCATGCATATAAGCCTAATATACCCCTAATCTGGGACTTTGTTATCGGGAGCATATACGGTACTGTATATTCACAAAACAAAAGCTTGCTACTGTCAAGGTTTAAACATTAAGGATATGTTCAGATCCATGCATTATGCTTTCCTATCGCAAGCAATGTCATATTATAATTAGCGTCGTAACAGCAAAATGTTCAGATTTGCTTAACTAACGCTTTCATATGCAGGAGTAAATTTGATTGGTTAGAGGTCAAAATCGTATGCGTTGTTCACTAATCTTGTACTTTGAGCTTGCGTAAAGAACGAAAGATCAGTGTCATAAAAGGTGGCTTCCACTCTTTTCCTGGTTCAGACGGCGGGTACGATACGAAAGCATAACTCTGTAGGTCTGAACAGGCCCTGAGTTAAGTTAAAGTAGGAACTTGTTAAGACGATTACTGCTGCTTATAGGGCAGAGACGATCTAAGGCCACAATGTTTAATTTAACCTCCAATGAATCCTAATTGGACACTTACTAATGACATCATCAGTTGATGATTTTGGTTTAGGTTTTTCTTTAAACCCATCATCAGTATTACCAGTAGTTGTAACCCCTTCAATGTACGGTAGATTCTTTGGTGGCGTTTGAGCTAATGGTGAATTGCGCATTTGCATCAGGAAGTTTCTTTCGTAAATAATGCGTGTTCCTGGAAACAATTATTGAAAAAGGATGTTGATTAAAATTTTAAAATGCAATTGTTGTTATTGATTATGTTTATATCTTTTCTGCTATTGAAGGAAATAAATGTTTATTTTGATTTGATTTGATTTTGATTTGAAAAGCACTTCACTACTGATATTTAGAGGCATACTTTCAATTCATGTATGTATCCCTGTGAATAAAGAATACAAATACATATTGAATGGTACATGCATGACTTACTCTACCAACCCATGTGGCTTTCTTTGTGTAATCAATGATTATGTAACAATCAGTAATTACAAATGCCGCAAAAACGGAAACAAATCCTAGTCAGATAAGTTAAAAGGACAAAAATTGAAAAATGCACAACCACCTTTAAATGGTTATTCACATGGCAGGACATTATATATTTAACACTCAAAAACTGTTTATAAATAAACTAAATTATTTTTCAGCCTATTGTGTGTGAATGTACACATTGTACAGAACAGTATGATAAGCTAACAGTAAGTATAACACGCTTCTCGTTCAAAGTAGGTTCGTTAAAACAAATAACATTGAATGTTTTATATTTTTAAAATTAAATGGTACAAATAAATTCATTCAGTCTTTCTTCACCTCATGAAATTATTTGTACCATTTCAACCATAAACATTTATTATTCAACATGCACAAAGGCAGCTGTGAAAATAACCATACCATGCAAAATGCAAAAAAATATGGACAAATTAATTGCCTTTTGTTTCATATATTCTAAATGTATTTCAGCATCATTCGCTTTATACTTCTAAACTAACTTTATCTATTCATGTGTTCTTATATCATCTATTTTACTTGATTACATTATTAACGATTTAATTAAGTAATTTAATTTCATGAATTCTGCCAAGTAAAAAGAATTATTCAGTTTTTTAGGCCTAGTTTAACAAAAAATCAATTGGTTGCATTAACTGTATTTATATACTTGGTCTATCAGATTGCATCATACCATTTTTTACAATCATTAGGAGAATCTAGGCCTAATGTAAATAGTTTTAGAGCAACAACAAATCAACGTCACGCCACCAAAATGTCACGTGGGTTTGTTTACAACGAGCTAGTTGCTCATGCCGAACTTTAAAACGGAAAATTTTGAAACGAGAGTTCATACTAAATGAAGAATTGCATTACTTTAAATTAGGCAAAAGTTATAGGCAGAAAAATATATGAAAAACATAATTCGTTATTATCAAATAGAAATATTTTATTTTTTAAATATTTTAAGTAAATGTAAACAAATCTTGTTTGAAGCTAGGCCTTACCTCCTGGTGTTGTTCCAAACATCGTCCCTCCAGGCGTGGTGCCATAATCGCTCGGTAACTGAGATGGGTCAGATACTCGCACTGTTCGTGTTGGGATATTTCTTGTTCCAGAAATACTGTTTGTGCCCGACATTGCGAAGAAAGTATTAATGCTTATTTGTAAAGTAATTTAGGAGAATGGTTTACATTAATATGGGCTTACGAGCGAGTTTAGTTGGACCTAATTCAAAATGCTTCAGACCGCGTTGTCACGAGATGGTGGAAGAAAATAAAAACAAGAACGTTGGACCGCGACCTCTCGCTCGGCTTTCCGATACTTGCCGATCAAAATACGATTATTTGATTTCGTGACCTTTAATAACGTTGTAGAATAAACTATATTATACGATCATATTTAACCAATTTGCTTAGCTAGTCTATGCAAAATTACACATATACTTGAAAATATTATTTTAAATACACTATAGAAATGAAAAATCAAAATTTAGTTAATTTAAATTTGTTTATAATGCCCGATAATGATACTCCATTTGTAGCAGACTACACCTTTTACACATGCTTTTGTGTTCCTGGTTCGTTTCATGTTATTGTTCTATATTTATTTTCAGTTAAATCTACATTTTAGTAACTTCGCCCGTTTGTGTTTTAAAGCATTTGTGGAATAAGCTGTAAATATCTTCTTTCTGTCATCTCTAGGCCTACTAACTACTGTCTTGTACTATTCTAAGAAAGTATATGTTATGCCAGTCTATACTAGCTAGTGTACATTAAATAGTAGGCCTAGCTAGCTAGTAAAACTAAAGTATGGAGGCTAAGGCCTAGTAAGTACTACTTTCTCTACTCTACTAGTAGTACTAGTAGCCTAGGAAGATACTACCGTAGCCTACTAATAGTAGGTAGCCCTAGATTCAGAATCCACAACCAAATAAATAATTACTTTGCATGCATCATCAGACATTTGCCATTTTTTTGGTTCGTTGATTCAGCTAACAGCTACGCCCATTGTGAACTAGTAGTTACTAAAACCTGGCATTGAATGTTTACAGGTTGTCTTATCTAAAAAACTTTTTTTTTTGCATCAGAAACTTGTGAGTAAATGACTAAATAGTTTGGAATTGGAAATGGCTTCAGAGGTGGCTGCTGTCGTAAATCGATGTGAAAGCGGAAAAGAAAGCCAGTCATTGGGTAAATTATTGGTCACTTGTAAAAGCAGAACATGCTATATATTTATTTGTTTATTATTCTTGTATTATTTGTCTTCCATTATTGAATAAATGTTATTATTGAATTATCTATTCTGAGACATTTTGAAAAGCTAGTCTGTGTAGTCTCTAAATATCTGACCAAGTAAAAGTACATTTATACTGTAAGTATAAATAACAAAAATTGATGGTTTCAAAATTAACCTCACCCAGGTGACCATTACGTACAGTTTAAAAGAATATTTTTGCCATTATTAAGCATTTAAGTTGGTAATATACCATAATAATTTTATTTTTTTCAGATTTATCAGAGTGTGGCCTGATGAGTGTACCAGATGCCATTTTCCATCTGATGCGGGAAACAACTGTTTTAAAATGTGACTTATCAAGGAATCAACTTAAAAAGCTTCCTTCCAAAGTAGCTATTAAATTCAAAGATATTGTAGGCAAGTCTTCATTCTGAAGAAGGAATACTAATAGACATTTTTGGCTTTAGAACAGTTGACTATTATTACAGCTATTCATCATATCCCAACAAATAAAAATATTTGACTTAAAAGCGTAGCCAAACCATAGAGGGTGCTATCATTTTATAAATGCATTTAAAATAGAGGGCCCTATTCAAACATTTTTTTTTATAGTTTTATGCATTGTTGTATATGGTTGTGTTTTGTATATAAAAATTGCATCTTTAAAGGGAGACAAGATATTGAAATATATAGAAACACCTGATTATAGGGCGACCTCGGAGGTCAGACGATGTCACTACTGGAAAATTAGTCTCCTTGATGCTTTTTCGTATGGGTTAATATAATGATCGAGTGTTATTTTTAACTGCTAGTGGGCACTATTTATTCCGTAGGCTGAGGAATACCAAGTTAACACCACAATCATTAGATTTTTATAATTTATTATTTTAAGAATTCAACGCTTCAAATAACCAGCTGAGTACACTTGCAGATGATTTTGGACAGCTTAAATCGTTAACACATCTTAACTTGTCAACAAATAATATTGAAATGGTACCAGAAGCAATATACAACATGTCTTCACTTATTCATCTAGACTTGTGTAATAACAACATTTGTGGTGAGTCAACTTGAGTGTAACCTTTGACCAATCACAACATGATTGGCCATCAAACTCTCCCATGTGATTGGTCAACTCACTTGCATTGCATCCAAGTGGAGAGCAAGCTTTACCTATTTTTAAAGGTTTTATCAATTTTAAACTAACCTGTGACATTGATTTTTTTTTTTTTTGTAGAATTCAGCGCTTCAAAATTGTTGGAGATGAAATCACTGAAAATTGTAAATTTAGAAAATAACCCATTGACATCCGATTGTTTTTATCTACTCTCTAATCTGAATAATGTTGAGGTGAAATTAAGTGCACGTTAGGCTGGGGTCAATGAAACCTGAACTTGACCATGAAGCTTCTTGACTTAAAGAAACTGGGTTGAACTAGTTTGGATGCGACATACTTATCATGGCTAAAGCAATTCTGTTATCGGTTGCCACGAACAAGTGAAGATTTTATCAATTTGTCAAAGTTGTATTACAGTGCAAGTTTGAAAATGTTTGTATAGATTGTAAGATAGCATAGAGACTTGACCGTGAAACTTTTCATATAATTTTTATTTGAACTGGTTTTAACTAGTTTAGAAGTACTTGAAACAGTTACTGTAGGCCTACCATTTAAAATCAGGAGTCGATACAGAGATTAGCACTAGAGGCACTGTGCTCGCTGAGGGCCTAAAATAAAGTGCCAAATTAACCTCACATATCCTCTATTTTGCATTGTATTTTTCTAAATTTAGTGGAGGTGGGGGCAGACCAGCTGAATCACTTATGAATCTCCATACTGTGTGATTGATGTACTTGCTGTTCAAACTACGAGTAAATCTGATTGTTTATTTACCTCCGCCAAGGAGGTATATGTAGTCACGTTTTGTAGATGTAGTCGACTGGTCAGAATATTCTGTAGGTTCAAATTTTCATTGTTGGCTTGAAGTCAATATTTGTTGAGTGATGAGTAATTACAAATTTGTTTATTTCAAAAACCCTGTAAATGTATTAGTTTATTAGTTTCTGGGAAATGACTAGAAAGTCAAAAATAGTCATGCTTCATTGCACTTAGATTCTTGATTTCTTTAAAATTTACTCAATTCATGAGTAAAACAATATAGTTTATCTGTCATATTTGAACAATATGAAATTATATATTTTGAAAAGAAACATATATGGTAAAATCGGAATATTGTTTTTTAGATTTTGAAAGATACAGTATTTCAATTTTAGTAAATATAAGTAAAATCATATAAATACTATACAATTTTACAAGTATATTAAATTATTTTTCTCTATTTTAAAAAAAGGAAATACAGAGTATCTATGTTTAAGCATAGATTCATATATATTGCATTATTAAAGCTGTATGTTGTACACACATGTCGTCCATTAGTCTTCCGTCATTCAGAACTTATTTCCGAACTCCGGAAAATCGTCATTGACGTTGTCTCCATGGTGATTGTAATCGGCTTTCCTTTCATATGTAAATATCAAGGTTTTCCCTGAAGTCAGCATAAACAGTATCCAATGAAACCGCTCAGATATGACGTCAGAATCTATATTTGTTTTTTAAGCTTGACAACGTCGTAAACACAAGAAATCGTCAGACAACGGCTGCGTGTGATCTCGTAGTGTCAGGGTACACTTCTAGTGCTTACATTTCACGATGTTTGGCTGGAAGGAGGTACTGTCTCTGGTTCCGAAAGAACACCCGTTATGGAACCATTATGCATACTTCGCTTTTTTCCTTGAATTTCTATTCTTGGTTAACTTCAATCAACCAGACTCAACCCTCCTGTCATCAGCATACGCAATACAGAGTGACGTATGGTTTGACGTTGATCGAGTGGATGGTCTGAACATCAGGTTCCTTTGCTACGGTACCGCTGCGGCCCTGCTGTCACCATTACGGTGCTAGGGGTTGGTACGTGCTCTGTGAACCGCTTTCTTGCTCATGGTTGTCAACATGTTATACTTCTGTCTGCTTGACACTACTAGTTTGAAAGTGGTTACAGAGAAAGTCATCCAATCGGGAAGATTTCAAGAGATAGGTAAAAACTAAGAATAGAAATTCGAGGATTTTTAGCAAAATGCATACTTTCCATAACTGGTGTTCCTTTGGACTTGAAGACAGTACTTTCGTCCAGTGACTTAATCATCACGATAGAAATGCAACTAAGTTCCGTAGACCCATTAGCATCATGTCACGCAGAAAATTGATAACTGGTCAGCTAGTTTCAATTCCCAAATTTGCATTGGACCAGTTAGAACCAGAACAAGGCCATATCATGGCCATATACAGTACATGGCTGCAGTCGCGTGCTCAAGTTAGTATTTAACAACCCGACCGACATTAGTGAGCTGTAGAGACTAAACATCCGATTTTAGTTCACAATACAAAAGGCAAAAGTTCATTATGATTTTTCTATATCATGATAATTACACTAAAATTACAATTATGCAAGATCACCATTACATTCAGACATTATTAGTAGCTCAGACAGGGCTAGACTGCACTGCATATACCCAACACTGTATGCGACATTTTTATCACTGAGATTTGTTCCCAAAAAAATATGAAATGAGGACGTTACTAAATTTAAATAAACTGAATAGGCCATTTTGCAGTTTTTAATAAAGTTATTCACTTCCATAGATCACAGAAACGAACAAAAGTAATGATTTCACAAATTGATTATTACAATTAACCAAAAACCTATTGTCTGACAGGCTGCCGACAATATTATTATTTTTTTCCCGATCGAAATCTTTGGATGTGAAATTAAAATGGCATATTCAACGAAAACATTTTGAAAGCTCTATCTAGTGGCTGTTACACATTTTTATATATTATTTGGAATATTTTTTTGTTTATCCCAAAAAGTCGGGATAAATTAGATTTAGCGGGAGATGGTGATACTGTGAGGTAATCGGTTAGCGCGTTCGGCTGTTAACCGAAAGGTTGGTGGTTCAAACCCACCCAGCGACGATATGGCTTTACTCAATTTCTATTTTATTTTTTATATAAATTTCACAAATTCCAAACAATAAAATATTCTAACCAATATGTCTCTGTGGCGCAATCGGTTAGCGCGTTCGGCTGTTAACCGAAAGGTTGGTGGTTCAAGCCCACCCAGGGACGATATGGTTTTACTCAATTTCTATTTTATTTTTTATATAAATTTCACAAATTCCTAACAATAAAATATTCTAACCAATATGTCTCTGTGGCGCAATCGGTTAGCGCGTTCGGCTGTTAACCGAAAGGTGGGTGGTTCAAGCCCACCCAGGGACGATATGGTTTTACTCAATTTCTATTTTATTTTTTTATATAAATTTCACAAATTTCAAACAATAAAATATTTTATTCAATGTGTCTCTGTGGCGCAATCGGTTAGCGCGTTCGGCTGTTAACCGAAAGGTTGTGGTTCAAGCCCACCCAGGGACGATATGGTTTTACTCAATTTCTATTTTATTTTTTATATAAATTTCACAAATTCCGAACAATAAAATATTCTAACCAATATGTCTCTGTGGCGCAATCGGTTAGCGCGTTCGGCTGTTAACCGAAAGGTTGGTGGTTCAAGCCCACCCAGGGACGATATGGTTTTACTCAATTTCTATTTTATTTTTTATATAAATTTCACAAATTCCTAACCGTAAAATATTCTAACCAATATGTCTCTGTGGCGCAACCGGTTAGCGCGTTCGGCTGTTAACCGAAAGGTTGGTGGTTCAAGCCCACCCAGGGACGATATGGTTTTACTCAAATTCTATTTTATTTTTTATATAAATTTCACAAATTCCTAACAATAAAATATTCTAACCAATATGTCTCTGTGGCGCAATCGGTTAGCGTGTTCGGCTGTTAACCGAAAGGTTTGTGGTTCAAGCCCACCCAGGGACGATATGGTTTTACTCAATTTATATTTTATATAAATTTCACAAATTCCAAACAGTAAAACATTCTAACCAATTATATGTCTCTGTGGCGCAATTGGTTAGCGCGTTCGGCTGTTAACCGAAAGGTTGGTGGTTCAAGCCCACCCAGGGACGATATGGTTTTACTCAATTTCTATTTTATTTTTTATATAAATTTCACAAATTCCAAACAATAAAATATTCTAACCAATATGTCTCTGTGGCGCATTCGGTTAGCGCGTTCGGCTGTTAACCGAAAGGTTGGTGGTTCAAGCCCACTCAGGGACGATATGGTTTTACTCAATTTCTATATAATTTTTTTATGTAAATTTCACAAATTCCAAACAATAAAATATTCTAACCAATATGTCTCTGTGGCGCAATCGGTTAGCGCGTTCGGCTGTTAACCGAAAGGTTGGTGGTTCAAGCCCACCCAGGGACGATATGGTTTTACTCAATTTCTATTTTATTTTTTATATAAATTTCACAAATTCCAAACAATAAAATATTCTAACCAATATGTCTCTGTGGCGCATTCGGTTAGCGCGTTCGGCTGTTAACCGAAAGGTTGGTGGTTCAAGCCCACCCAGGGACGATATGGTTTTACTCAAATTCTATTTTATTTTTTATATAAATTTCACAAATTCCTAACAATAAAATATTCTAACCAATATGTCTCTGTGGCGCAATCGGTTAGCGTGTTCGGCTGTTAACCGAAAGGTTGGTGGTTCAAGCCCACCCAGGGACGATATGGTTTTACTCAATTTAGGCTATATTTTATATTTTATATAAATTTCACAAATTCTAAACAGTAAAACATTCTAACCAATTATATGTCTCTGTGGCGCAATTGGTTAGCGCGTTCGGCTGTTAACCGAAAGGTTGGTGGTTCAAGCCCACCCAGGGACGATATAGTTTTACTCAATTTCTATTTTATTTTTTATATAAATTTCACAAATTCCAAACAATAAAATATTCTAACCAATATGTCTCTGTGGCGCAATCGGTTAGAGCGTTCGACTGTTAACTGACAGGCTGGTGGTTCAAGCCCACCCAGGGACGATATGGTTTTATGTATTACGTAATTTTTCATTACGTCATAAATATCCTATTAACCTTGCTAAAACCAAAATGACCAGTTAGCTCAGTCGCCTGTGCGTCGTGTGAACAACACGTATGTCGTGGGTTCGATTCCCACGCTGGTCGGTGGAATAGAGTTAAAGGTATGCGACCAACTATGTTTGGGGTTCACATAATTATACGTCCCCCTTTCCACCACACACCATGAGGCGACAACATCAATGCATCTGGTGATGTGCTGGAAACGACCCCCAAATGCTGTGGCAGGGCCTTAGTGCTGGGACAGGGAGAGCACACTTTAACATCTTTATTTTTGTTCGCCACCTGTATTATTATCTCTTAAATTGTATGTTTAGCGCGTTCAATTTTAATTAATTTTATTTGTTTCGTGTTTGGAAGAGAATTTATATCTCACCGTAGTTTGGTATGCCATGCGTTGTTATGCAAATGAGTTTGTACACTTGCAGTGGGGAAGATGGTATTGTTAGTCATTCGTGGTCAACACGCTAAAACACGTTAAATTTTGATTTTGTTAATCTTTTACATTAGAATATTATTATTCACATTACTATATACATTACTGTTGCTATCCGTTTCATGCAGGATATGTAGGCCTATTGTATGCATAAAACGTTTATGGTAGTTGTGTGGCCGCACCGTCCCAGAATAAACATGTTTTAAACAGTTTGTTTTATATGGGGTTAATGGGGACTGATGAGATAAATATAGAACATTTTGTAAAGAAGGACTCCCGCGATTCAAGAGGTTTTCTTTTGTATAACGTTTCCTTGACGTGAATGCATTTTGCGCTTCATACACCTTTTGAAAACACATCAATTATTTAAGATACATATAATATTATAATTTCCAAATTGACGTTTCTTGTAGTGTATACCAATGGGGTGAAGATCAGTTTTCGCAATTAACCCTTGACTGACGGCAAAGGTTATAACTATAACGTTCATACGTGGCGTTCTTATTATTGTCTGATTGCATAACAATGGATCATCGGTATTCAGTGGGCTGTCTATTTGCCAACGTCGGCAAGTTTAAGTATCCAATGAAACAGCTTACCTATGACGTAAGAGTTTATTCTTACATTTAGTCGGACCTATATAAACATTAGAAATCAGTGCAATCGTCAGACAACGGCTGCGTGTGATCTCGTAGTGTCAGGGTACACTTCTAGTGCTTACATTATTTTCACGATGTTTGCCTGGAAGGAGGTACTGTCTCTGGTTCCACAAGAACACCCGTTATGGAACCATTATGCATACTTCGCTTTTTTCCTTGAATTTCTATTCTTGGTTAACTTCAATCAACCAGACTCAACCCTCCTGTCATCAGCATACGCAATACAGAGTGACGTATGGTTTGACGTTGATCGAGTGGATGGTCTGAACATCAGGTTCCTTTGCTACGGTACCGCTGCGGCCCTGCTGTCACCATTACGGTGCTAGGGGTTGGTACGTGCTCTGTGAACCGCTTTCTTGCTCATGGTTGTCAACATGTTATACTTCTGTCTGCTTGACACTACCAGTTTGAAAGTGGTTACAGAGAAAGTCATCCAATCGTGAATATTTCAAGAGATAGGTAAAAACTAAGAATAGAAATTCGAGGATTTTTAGCAAAATGCATACTTTCCATAACTGGTGTTCCTTTGGACTTGAAGACAGTACTTTCGTCCAGTGACTTAATCATCACGATAGAAATGCAACTAAGTTCCGTAGAGCCATTAGCATCATGCCACGAAGATGCAATTGAAAAGTTAGAAACTTGAAAATTGACAACTGGTCAGCTAGTTTCAATTCCCAAATTTGCATTGGACCAGTTAGAACCAGAACAAGGCCATATACAGTACATGGCTGCAGTCGCGTGCTCAAGTTAGTATTTAACAACCCGACGACCGACATTAGTGAGCTGTAGAGACTAAAAATCCGTTTAGTTCACAATACAAAAGGCAAAAGTTCATTATGATTTTTCTATATTATGATAATTACACTAAAATTACAATTATGCAAGATCACCATTACATTCAGACATTATTAGTAGCTCAGACAGGGCTAGACTGCACTGCATATACCCAACACTGTATGCGACATTTTTATCACTGAGATTTGTTCCCAAAAAAATATGAAATGAGGACGTTAATAAATTTAAATAAACTGAATAGGCCATTTTGCAGTTTTTAATAAAGTTATTCACTTCCATAGATCACAGAAACGAACAAAAGTAATGATTTCACATTATTGATTATTACAATTAACCAAAAACCTATTGTCTGACAGGCTGCCGACAATTTTATTATTTTTTTTCCGATCGAAATCTTTGGATGCGAAATTAAAATGGCATATTCAACGAAAACATTTCTATTTTATTTTTTATATAGGCCTAAATTTGACAAATTCCAAACAATAAAATATTATAAAAAATATGTCTCTGTGGCGCAATCGGTTAGCGCGTTCGGCTGTTAACCGAAAGGTTGGTGGTTCAAGCCCACCCAGGGACGATGTTGTTTTACTCAATTTCTATTTTATTTTTTATATAAATTTCACAAATTCCAAACAATAAAATATTCTAAACCAATATGTCTCTATGACGCAATCGGTTAGCGCGTTCGGCTGTTAACCGAAAGGTTGGTGGTTCAAGCCCACCCAGGGACGATATGGTTTTAATCAATTTCTAAGTTTATTTTTTTATATAAATTTCACAAATTCCAAACAATAAAACATTCTACCCAATATGTCTCTGTGGCGCAATCGGTTAGCGCGTTCGGCTGTTAACCGAAAGGTTGGTGGTTCAAGCCCACCCAGGGACGATATGATTTTACTCAATTTCTATTTTATTTTTTATATAAATTTCACAAATTTCAAACAATAAAACAGTCTGGCCAATATGTCTCTGTGGCGCAATCGGTTAGCGCGTTCGGCTGTTAACCGAAAGGTTGGTGGTTCAAGCCCACCCAGGGACGATATGGTTTTACTCAATTTCTATTTTATTTTTTATATAAATTTCACAAATTCTAAACAGTAAAACCTTCTAACCAATATGTCTCTGTGGCGCAATTGGTTAGCGCGTTCGGCTGTTAACCGAAAGGTTGGTGGTTCAAGCCCACCCAGAGACGATCTGGTTTTAGTCAATTTCTATTTTATTTTTTATATAAATTTCACAAATTCCAAACAATAAAACATTCTAACCAATATGTCTCTGTGGCGCAATCGATTAGCGCGTTCGGCTGTTAACCGAAAGGTTGGTTCAAGCCCACCCAGGGACGATATGGTTTTAATCAATTTCTAAGTTTATTTTTTTATATAAATTTCACAAATTCCAAACAATAAAACATTCTACCCAATATGTCTCTGTGGCGCAATCGGTTAGCGCGTTCGGCTGTTAACCGAAAGGTTGGTGGTTCAAGCCCACCCAGGGACGATATGATTTTACTCAATTTCTATTTTATTTTTTATATAAATTTCACAAATTCCAAACAATAAAACAGTCTGGCCAATATGTCTCTGTGGCGCAATCGGTTAGCGCGTTCGGCTGTTAACCGAAAGGTTGGTGGTTCAAGCCCACCCAGGGACGATATGGTTTTACTCAATTTCTATTTTATTTTTTATATAAATTTCACAAATTCTAAACAGTAAAACCTTCTAACCAATATGTCTCTGTGGCGCAATTGGTTAGCGCGTTCGGCTGTTAACCGAAAGGTTGGTGGTTCAAGCCCACCCAGAGACGATATGGTTTTAGTCAATTTCTATTTTATTTTTTATATAAATTTGACAAATTCCAAACAATTAAATATTCTAACCAATATGTCTCTGTGGCGCAATCGGTTAGCGCGTTCGGCTGTTAACCGAAAGGTTGGGGGTTCAAGCCCACCCAGGGACGATATTGTTTTACTCAATTTCTATTTTATTTTTTATATAAATTTCAAAAATTCCAAACAATAAAATATTCTAACCAATATGTCTCTGGCGCAATCGGTTAGCGCGTTCGGCTGTTAACCGAAAGGTTGGTGGTTCAAGCCCACCCAGGGACGATATGGTTTTACTCAATTTCTATTTTTTATATAAATTTCACAAATTCCAAACAATAAAATATTCTAACCAATATGTCTCTGTGACGCAATCGGTTAGAGCGTTCGACTGTTAACCGAAAGGTTGGTGGTTCAGACAAATTTTGATTTTGTTAATCTTTTACATTAGAATATTATTATTCACTTTAATTTCAGTAAAATGATAAAAATGATCACCTATAATTCGTCAAAGTGACGAATTAAATTCTAGTTCACATTACTACTGTATATACATTACTGTTGCTATCCGTTTCATGCAGGATATGTAGGTTTTCTTTTGTATAACGTTTCATTGACGTGAATGCATTTTGCGCTTCATACACCTTTTGAAAACCCATCAATTATTTAAGATACATATAATATTATAATTTCCAAATTGACGTTTCTTGTAATGTATACCATTGGGGTGAAGATCAGTTTTCGCAATTAACCCTTGACTGAAGGCAAAGGGTATAACTATAACGTTCATACGTGGCGTTCTCATTGTTGTCTGAATTGCATAACAATGGATCATCGGTATTCAGTGGGCTGTCTATTTGCCAACGTCAGTAAGTTTAAGTATCCAATGAAACAGCTTACGTATGACGTAAGATTTTATTCTTGTATTTTGTCGGACCTATATAAACATTAACAATCACTGCAATTGTCAGACAACGGCTGCGTGTGATCTCGTAGTGTCAGGGTACACTTCTAGTGCTTACATTTCACGATGTTTGCCTGGAAGGAGGTACTGTCTCTGGTTCCACAAGAACACCCGTTATGGAACCATTATGCATACTTCGCTTTTTTCCTTGAATTTCTATTCTTGGTTAACTTCAATCAACCAGACTCAACCCTCCTGTCATCAGCATACGCAATACAGAGTGACGTATGGTTTGACGTTGATCGAGTGGATGGTCTGAACATCAGGTTCCTTTGCTACGGTACCGCTGCGGCCCTGCTGTCACCATTACGGTGCTAGGGGTTGGTACGTGCTCTGTGAACCGCTTTCTTGCTCATGGTTGTCAGCATGTTATACTTCTGTCTGCTTGACACTACCAGTTTGAAAGTGGTTACAGAGAAAGTCATCCAATCGTGAATATTTCAAGAGATAGGTAAAAACTAAGAATAGAAATTCGAGGATTTTTAGCAAAATGCATACTTTCCATAACTGGTGTTCCTTTGGACTTGAAGACAGTACTTTCGTCTAGAGACTTAATCTGATCATGATAGAAATGCAACTACGTTCCGTAGACCCATTAGCATCATGTCACGCAGATGCAATTGAAAAGTTTGAAAATTGACTACTTAACTTTATGGTAGGCAACTAGTTCCTTCATGCACACATAAGGTGCCGAGGTATTGTCCCCCAAAAACATGAAAAATGAAGATTAATTAAATCAGACTTTGAATAGGTTAATTTGTAGTTTTAATTGAATTACTTCCTTAGAAAAAAACCGAAAAAAAAATGTTTTCACTTATAAAATAACATAATAAATGGTTAAATTTAACAAAAAATCCATTAGCTGGCAGCCAATTTGACAATTCTTTGCTTAAAATTGTTTAATACATTTTTTTTAGATCCAATTTTTGGTCAAAGTGGATAACAATTATGCGACATTAAAATGGCATATTCAACAAAAAAAAGTAAAAAATCATTTTTCAGGGGGGACAATACATCTTTAAGAAATTATAATCCCGAAGTTAGACCGTTTCCACTATGCAAATCTAGTGTTGATTAATGGATATACGTATGAATACTTTTTGTGACATGCAAAATGCGCAATCACAACTCAAGAATGTTTGATTCTTACGAATATATTCGCTAATGGAAAACTGGCTTAAAGATACACCTTTTAAGGCCACCAACCTAAGAAAACCATAGTTCCGCCACTGCTGTAACAGTAAAGCTTGGTTCCCACTATGACGCAACGAAAGGACGTAAACGTGCTCAAGCGTGCTGACCAATGAAAAGCGAATAAATCCATCGCTTGTGATTGGTCAAATCCCTTGCGTTGCGTTACGTCTTTAGTGGTAACCAAGCATAATATAATAATAGACAGGTGGTACAATACTGAATGTGGTTACATTTATTCGACAAAGTTATGACATTTACACAATTTTATGGATGTTCAAATGATCTTACTAATGACTCGCAGAACAAAACATGCTATAGCTGAAGCTAAATGTTTTCAAATTTATATTTTATTAGCACATTTGATTGAAGTTGAACTACCATGTCTACACATTTTAACATCCCTACCCCTAAAAGAGTATGTATGTATTGTTTAGAATGAATAAATATTACAGTCAATATTTCTAATTAGTACCAATAAGCTGAATAGATGGCAATCTGTTGACTTTTCAGGACAGAATTCTCAAAATAAACTGTACAACAAAGTCTTACAATAAATGTTTGGGAGTAGAGTTGTTACTGTAATGATCAAATCTGGACATCCAGACAGGATTCAAAAGGACTTGACTAAAATTCATAAAGACAATTACAATCACAACAATGATGGCATTCAGGTTCAGGGTCAAAAAATAAATCTATTTTACATATTTGTACAATTTGCATAATTTTTTTTTACAAGCTAACATATTTACATATTGGAGGCTTTCACAAAATATTAGTTAACCCCTATGAATCATGATCTTTCCAAATAACTTAAGCATAAATCTTGGCATGGTACTAAATCCTACCAAATAACTTAAGCACAATTCTTGGCTTGGTACTAAATCCTACCAAATAACTTAAGCACAATTCTTGGCTTGGTACTAAATCCTACCAAATAACTTAAGCACAATTCTTGGCTCGATACTTCTCATATCAGACGTCCTTAAGAAATTCCCTCCCTGTCTGAAAGAATACTTGACTTTGTGGAACTTAAACATCATCATTTTTGTAGCACACCATGGCATCAACTTTGTGTACTGATGTTGTAAACGAACGTAGCCTTACTTCCTGGGAGTTGATAATCATTCGAGGTCCAGACTCTTCCCAAGTTTCTGGCGTTTCTTGGTCCTTGTCCGTATAAATCAACAGATCAAACACACCTTAGGAGAGCAAGATCATTGAAATCTTAAGCCCTGTCTACACTATAAAACTTTACGTGTCAAAAAATGTGATGTGCACATATATGGACATAATGATGTCATATTACTACCATATTTGGGCACATCACACTTTTTTTGTCAAACTAGTTTGATAGTGTAGACATAGCTTTAAGACGATTTAAAAAAAAAATATAAGCATGTTTGATAAATCTGACACCAGGTCATCAGGTTCAGAGGCACCAACGCCCCCACCCCGCTTTATTGCAAAATCCTAGATACGTCACTGAGAGGAATTGATTGCCCAATAAACATCTTTTGATAGAATGTTACATTGTATTTAACTTTTATTTGGTACTTACATCCAGATTCTAAAAGTGGCAAAAATGTAACTGTTGCAGTTATTTGTCGTACAACATCTCGGATACCACGATTAATTTCTTCAAGAGATTTCTCCTTAGGCTTACTGTAATAAATAAAAATGCTAATTAATGCAATGTTTAATCACCGTTTTCTTTCAAGTAAGTACAGAATTCAATCTACCTGTATTAATTATAGCCCTGCCATGGGTATAAATTGATTAACTGTTCATTGTTGTCAGGAGACAACCATTTAATTTACACTGAAAATAAGTAGTGTGTCTGAAATTTAACGTAGTATGCATTGTTTAATTTATACAAAATTGGTGTTACCTTTCACTATTCATTTCCTTGTCACATTGGATGTCAAACTGCCAGCGTTCAAGAACTTCATTGTTATCGGTACTTGTAACAACTAATACCAATTTTTGAACAGTCTTTTGAGTTAACCATTCTAAAGTAATACAATTAGTTTTATAATATTCAGAAATTAATGGATGGTGCTACAAATTAGGTAGAAATTCCCTCTCGAATTCAACTGTTGGTGAAGCTACCAGAGAGTGTAAAGCTCTGTCTACGTACACTATCAAACTAGTTTTGACTAACAAAGTGTGATGTGCCCAAATATGGTAGTGATATGACATCATCATGCCCATGGGTTTTTTTGTCACATAAAGTTTGACAGTGTAGACAGAGCTCAATGATTGGTTGGGAAAATATATTAGTCTGATTAAGGGATGATACTTAACCCAGTAAACCTACCTTTCAACTGAGTAACAATATTATTAAGATAGTTCTTCAATTCCTCGTCTGTAGTAGTCCACATGGTGAGATTGTACTTGCTTGAGCGGCTGAAGGACTCCGACGGATAGATACCACGTTGATACAGAATACTGTTGATTCCATAATCTATTTAGTATTAACAATACCTTGCCTTGTTACACAGCAGAAGATCAGAATCAGTTAAGTTTTGATTGGTCAAATTACTTTTGGGTTGCAATTGGCACTTGCAAATACAAGTTAAATCATTCATAATATAAAATCCGCCTATCATTTATAGCCAAGCCTCTATATTACTGTATATAGCATTATTCTAGCTCTAGGTTAGAATGGTATGAATGAATGAACTGGCACGGCAAGAGGGACGAAACGACCAACTAAACAAGGCAAGGCTAGAGGCCTACTAGCCTACTCACTGTACTAACTGGGCTATAGGCATATGGTCATGTCCTAGCCTAAAAATAGTTAACTACCATCAATTTTTAATAAAAATACATGTTATTACAAAAGAATTCCGCAACAATTTCACTGGAGCCTTTCAGTGTGATCTTGCTTTTTGCAGCTTGTTTAGTTGTCATTTTCGTAGAAGTTATATTTGCCGCACGAAAATCAGAACGTGTTGATGAATTGAAATGATTGGTTGTTGTGTCACAACAATAGAGGGCGCTACCTTAAACAAAATTTTAAAGAAGAACAACAATTCTTTTTTTTTAATTTGTTTATTAATTTATAATTTGTTGATCTATACATGGCCTCCGTAATCTATAAGAAAATAAATAAGTCCAAATAAAATATTGGTGCGTTTCCGAAAACTCTCTGTTATTTGTTTTCAATGTAGAAAAGTAATTGAAAGAAATGTTTACTCATACAAGACTTATTACAAGATGTTAGTACTGTATCAGTTATTTTTGTACAGTATTTTTAGGATTTTAATTGACCTAATTTATTTTAATGATATTCATAATTTTATTTCATAATTTGATATACTGTATTGATAATAGGATTTAGGCTATATTATTTTGTATGTATTTTTTTATTCTGAAAGTAATATAATAAATTTCCATTTTAAGTGGACCAATCAATTTCTTGAATCTAGACTCTTCAATAATATAAGTTTTTAATTTAAAGATATAGGCCTAGGCCTATTGTCCCCCTGAAAAAACAATTTTGTAAACATTTTATTGTTGAATATGTAATTCTAATGCAAAAAAATGATTTACCTGAAAAAACTATAATTTAAACCAACAAATAGTCAAATTGTCTGTCAAGCAATGACTTTTTGGTTAAATTTAACTGTTTATTTTGTTTTTTTATAAGTGAAATCGTCTTTTTTCTATGGAATTGAGTAACTTCATTAAAACTCCAAAATGGCCTATTAAAAGTCTGAAATCTTTATTTTTCATGATTTTTGGGGGATAATATATCATTAGCGTAAAATTTCCATCAGCATACAATATAAATATGAATTTAATAATATTATTTTTAAAAGTATAACAACATACACGTACACTGTGCACAGGATTTTCGATTGTTACATAATCATTTTAAATTCAAAAGTAATACATGGTAGCTATAATCGGACATACCATAAGAAAAGATAGCCTCTCCTCGTTCGTGACAAAAGGTCGTTCAACTTCAACAAATCATAATGTTATCTGATAGTGCCTACTATTGGGTCGTAGACGTACTAGGCCTAAAATATCTTTAAAATTCTATTGTGTTCTTAATGTAATTACAAAGTAGGCCTCTTATTTATCAATTAATATGGCACTCAAAGTTTGTATTAGTGTAGATTCAGAATCATATAATTTGTTTCATATAATTTCAAATCATTTAAAATGCCATTTTTTCGGGCGGCAACCTATGCAGCTCTATTTCTAAACATTGTCTTTGCTCAGCCCCAACCATGAAGATTCTTATACGTGTTAAAAAAAATAATGGATGTCATTTCCGAGAACCTTGCAGCTCTATTTTAAACAGTTTAGTATGCCGTGCGTTGTTATGCAAATGAGTTTGTGCAGGTGTATTATGGGGAAGATGGTATGTTAGTCATTCGCGGTCAACACGCCACACTGTTAAACTTTGATGTTGTTAATCTGTACATTAGAAGATTGTTCAAATCATGTAAATAAAACATTTTGCGGGCGGGAACCTAGCAGCTCCTCTCTTTTAGTTTGCAAAAGTAATCTCGAAAAGAACTCCATGTGGAAAAGAAGCCCACCCAAGATTACTAAAAATGGAGGAGCACATGGTCTTCTTTTCGAAGTTTCATAGTAGGCCTAGTATATTTAATGGAAAAATAATGCCATACAACTTTGTTTCTGATTTTTAAAAAAAGGTCCACTTGTTTAGGCCTGAAATTTACAACCCTCAAAATAAAAGAAAAACATATTTATTATTTTCCATTAAAAAAAAAATCCGTAGATGTTCGAACTCAATCAATCTAGAGCTGAGATTTCTATTTTATTTTTTATATAAATTTCACAAATTCCAAATAATAAAGCATTCTAACTAATATGTCTCTGTGGCGCAATCGGTTAGCGCGTTCGGCTGTTAACCGAAAGGTTGGTGGTTCAAGCCCACCCAGGGACGATATGGTTTTACTCAATTTCTATTTTATTTTTTATATAAATTTCACAAATTCCAAATAATAAAGCATTCTAACTAATATGTCTCTGTGGCGCAATCGGTTAGCGCGTTCGGCTGTTAACCGAAAGGTTGGTGGTTCAAGCCCACCCAGGGACGATATGGTTTTACTCAATTTCTATTTTATTTTTATATAAATTTCACAAATTCCAAATAATAAAGCATTCTAACCAATATGTCTCTGTGGCGCAATCGGTTAGCGCGTTCGGCTGTTAACCGAAAGGTTGGTGGTTCAAGCCCACCCAGGGACGATATGGTTTTAATCAATTTCTATTCATTTTTATATTTATATTCTATTTATAAATATACATATTAACCTTGTTAAAACCAAAATGATCAGTTAGCTCAGTCGCCTGAGCGTCGTGTTGACAACACGTATGTCGTGGGTTCGATTCCCATGCTGGTCGGTGGAATAGAGTTAAAGGTATGCGACCAACTGTGTTTGGGGTTCACAGAATTATACGTCCCCCTTTCCACCACACATCATGAGGCGACAACATCAATGCATCTGGTGATGTGCTGGAAACGACCCCAAAAGGCTGTGGCAGCGCCTTAGTGCTGAGGCAGGGAGAGCACATTTAACATCTTTTTTTTATTCAATTTTTTTTTTCCAACCTGTTTTCGATGTCGTATATGCTTGGTAAACTGGAGATCATCAATTCATTTTTAGTTTTTAATCATGGAGGAAACATCCATGGTTTGATGAACAATAACAAGTATGTGATAATAAAGTAAAGTGAAAGTGAGCCCTCTGTATTTACTACAAGCAGACTAGACTATTAGCACACTTAGACGCAGCAACTGTCATGCTGTACTGCTACTTGCTAAGCAACGTGAAGCTGGTTCTTAAATTGTAATGGTATATTAAATAGTCATGATAAATTAGAAATGGAGATTAGTAAGTACTCCATTTTGTTTAAAATTGTTCATTTCATAGTTTGATTGTATAGGAGAGAGAGATCGTGTTTGTATGTATTATTGTATTTACAATATTTATCTATTGTAAAGTAAGTACTCACTTATCCGGGTACTTCTTTCCCACTTGGGGAAAATCCAATGTATAATACAGTAATATCTGTATAATATCGTTTGCTATAGTACTATAGTATAGTCTGTTACCACAGCAAAATCCTGTGGCTAACTGATTTCCCAAACATATGATCAGCCGGAAGGTTCACTTTCCACCCCCGGTATAAACCCTGTTGATCACTTAATGGTCGCCCGCAATTCCCTCGCTATAGGTAAGTGAAAGTCCCACTAATGTTATCTTTTCGCCACGAAGCAACAAACCGCATCCATCAGAGTGCGGTTATAGCGCTCGACCTGTCCATTGGCGGACGGCGGATAACTGGTCATCTGGGTTTTATGGATTTGAAGAACCTTACAGAGAGACCCCAAAACGACCAAAAAAATTACCCACTAAGGCCCATGGCATTCACCTCTGCAGTGTGTGAAGGTAACAGACTAATTTTTACCCACTTGTTCCACCATCATCAGGATCTGAACATCACCAGCATTCGGTGATGTCCAGCAATGGTCCCAGGAAATCGATGTGGACCTGCTCCATTGGCGCTCCCTGCGTGGACCTCTGGTAACGGAGACCTGCCCTTAGTGTAGTCTTGTTGTTTTTGCAGATCTCACGGGCACGGATGTAGCGCTCCACCTCTCTCCCCATCCCATATTAAAAAAACTTAGCTCGGAGTTTAGTGCGGGACGTTCCCTGATGCTGCAGAGCCACACCCTGCAATTCCCGTGGCAAAATTAGCTGCTGCCCCTAAATCAAGATCCTTAGCTGGAAATTGTTCAAGCTCTTTACGGAATACCCAAGTCCACAAACCCCTTCTCATTAGGGTCCGGTCCTATCTGCCGGCTTTGTGAAATAGGGACCACGTCATCTGCATCCTCCCATAACCGGACCCACCGTCCAGTGTGATGCATTGCATATCTCTGGTGGGTCAACTCCCTGCTCAAAGTAGGCAACCAATTTGGCCTGACAGGATAGGGCATCCGCATTCCCCTGGAGTACCCCCTTACAATGTTCCAGGACGTGATTATAGAGGCTAAGTTCCTCTATCCAATGAACCAATTGCCCTTGGGGGTTTTTGAAAGATAATAACCAGACCAGACTGCTATGGTCTGTTCTAACCCTGAATGGTCTACCCAAGAGTGGCGAAAATGGCGTTTTATATATACCACCACCAGCAATTGTTTGCTGGTCATACAGTAATTGCGTGCTGCTCCGCCTTGAAACAGGTGCTACCATACTTCTCCAGCCCCCCCTCCCCCAATTGCATTTGTATTAGCTCTCCCCTAATGCCAGGTCTACGAATCCACATCTAAAATGAATTCGTCCCTGGTGTGACATTGCCTAAATGGTCATCAAAATGTCATCCCATAACTACAATGTCGTCCAGAAACATAAGAACCGTGTCCCCTCAGCACTAAACCCATAGACAGTGAAAAAGAGGCCGGGCAATTGGACAGCCCGAACGGCATTTTTATAAACTGAAATAGCCCGTACTTAGTAATGAACTCCATTTTCCTCCTATCCCTTTCCCCCATATTAATTTTCCAGTACCCCCATATGGCATCTGATTTGGAGGGTTTCCATGAAATGTCCACCCCTACGACGGACACTGACCCCCCTTGAGGGTGCATAATTACCTTCCCAATCAGTGGCATTCCCCACAAACTCTCTCTGTTTCGTTGTTACAAACCTTCCCGTAAGATTTGCCACGTAAACCTGGGTCCCACCCCGATAAATGGTTGCTGGAATTAAATAATTAATGAATTTTATACAGCAACGTATATACCCCACCAAAAACGGAGGGAGCACCCTGCATTTGCCAACCGTCACCCAGGCAACCTTACGACTAACCTCCCCCACCTTTTTCTGAAGCGAAAGTGTACTCGTTCCCACAGCAACATATCGTCATTAATCGGTGCCACATACATAAATTCAGTGTACACTACGTGGGCCTGGTCTACACTCGACTAACCAGACCACGGCCTCTCCCTCATCCTCTGGTGGACGGGAGTGGAAGAAGGCGGGTTGGGTTGTGCAATCGGCCTAGTCGAGACCGTTGAGGACCTTGCCTGGGGTGGCGGGGACGCTGATTTTTTCCCCACTTAATCTCATAGAGAAACTGGAGGCTGTTAAATTTTTCGTACTTTCTTAGCACATTGGACAGAGTAGCACAGTTTTCGAAAAGTACCAATTTCCCCACCCCCGTATTACGGCACCCAATACAGAACTTCTTTGCTGAATACCTCTGTATCCATTCAGTGGCTCAATCTATGTGAGCTCTATCAAAACCAAACCCCTAGCCTCCCCTATCAGCTCCACCCTCAGATTCCAAATGTTGGACCTGGGTATGAGCACTCAGATCATTTTGACCATCCACCAAGGAAGACACCAAACCCAAAATCCGATGATAATCCGGTGATAACTTAGGGTTAGGGGAAAAATCAAATCTGTTTAGGAATTCAGGCTTCTTACTCAGACCCTTAATTGAACTTATATATGTATAATTATTTTATACCATATTTTGAGTACCCCGTTTCTGTTAGAAGTACTATCTTGAGTGATCATGTTAAAATTCATCTTATTTACCCAACCTGCCTTTCGATCCCCTAAAATGGGGACAAGTTATTCCTTCCTTGCTCGAATTAGAATTTGTTATCTTTGGCGATCTTGTAGCCTCTACTTTCACAGTCTCTTTTTGTTTTTTTATTGACTTGTTTCAACGACAAGCACCCTGTACTCTCCTTTAATTTTTGCTAAATTATCTTTCTAAACCTGGCTGTCCTGTTTGTTCCCTTTTTTATTTTTTAGCATATCTATTTAACGTGACGCATACAATACAGAAAGGATAGTTTGGAATATTAAAGCTAAAAAGAAAAGAAATTGTCCAAAAAAAGCACCAAAAAAACCCATTAATTAAAGGTGATAAATCCCAGACCGACTGGGAAATACATGTGTTAGATTTTAAAACATGGTGTTAGACATGTGTTCTATATGAGATGAATTCAACCAATCAATTGTGGTATGAAAAGACCAATATACTTGGCATTGATCACAATCATATGGCAGGCTTCAATGCATTCTGGCTAGGTTTATTGCAGCCTCGTTGCCAATTCACAAAACATTGTAATTCCAACTGACATGTCGGATTTTTTAGTTCTCTCCTAATATTTAATATCAGACATATGTTGATTGGATTCTGATATCAGTACATGTTGCATGTAAGTATAACCTATAAAATAATTTAAAGTATTAAGGATAATTTATATGTTATTTAATGATTTGCTGATCAATAAAATAGAGTTATTTTATGTAAATGTTTATTTATAGATATTGATGGATTTATACAACTGTGATAATATTATAAATTCCTGAATATGAAATTCTATCGTAATATTTCTTGCTATCTTGGACATTGTGAATAGGATATTTGGAAATTATTATAGGCCTATTCTTTTATTGTTATTATTATTTATACAGTTATTGTAATACTTATAGCTAATAGCTAGTATAGTATTGATAAAGTTAGACATATGGATGTATTTATCAATACAAAAATATGTTTAAATTGGCAGCTAAGAAAATAGGTTCATAATATATATATCATGTTTATTTTGTTATTACGTTTATACACATTTATTAATTGTTAATAATTGTCAAGAAATCATGCCTTATGTTAAAAATTAAATTACTTAATAATTTTGTTTTTATCAGTTTTAAGAATATGCAAATTTTCAAATTTCATTGGTATATTTTTATTCCAATTACTGAGAACCAATGAAGGGGATCAATACCCTTATATTTTGTATCTTCCGGAATTATGATATATAGTTTCATTGAGGTGTACTTTGAGCATGACAAAGCACTTATAACTTTTCAGCAGTTGCCCAAACATAATTGTTAAGTTATTTTAGTGAAATATATATAATGTTGAGTAATGCATAGTAAAGAGAAATTAAAGCGAGTTTTGAGTAGGTCTATTCATAATAGAGGTACACAAAGGTAGGTTAATAGAGTTGGATACAATCAACTCGGAACTATTATATATTATAATACTATTAATATTAAAAATAATTATTATTTTGCATAAGTTAATACTAATAGTGAATAGTGACCTTCAAAGATGGTCAGTTGGTCAGTAATAATACAAATTATCAGAATAAATTATTGTATTTATTTATTTTAAATTATTTATTCAATTTTCTGCCATAAACAAAACAAAGAAAAAACAAATATAAAAGGCAAGGAAAGACCAAACAGGTGCTAAACACCTATGCTAGTTGGCAACCCAGAACAGAGCACAGAAATAAACAAAACAAAAATTACATTCTACAAGAAAGCCACCAACTACACACATTTATTATTGTATTGTACATATTATTTACATATTAAGTGGCAGATTATTATCTGTCCATATTTACCAGTTTATGGTATATATTTACACATATATAGTGTAATTGTATTGTTCAAGACTACTTGTTTATCTGGGCTAGGCCTACATATTGATTAGTTTTCAAACAAAGCTGGTTGACAAAATTAATTTCCTATAAAATATGGAAATTGAACAATTCCTTTATGAATATCATTATTGTTTCATTTATATTAAGGAGTATTAATTGTTGAATTTATAAAAAGTAGCAAAAAAATGCATCATCAGTATCGTTATTGCTATTTTTCCTCATGTTTTCATCACGAAAGAGTGATCATTTTGATCTTCCCTGATTTTCTCAGTCTTTCCACCATCAATTGAATGATTGTGGTATTAATTATTCAATCATCTTTGTATGTAAAAGTCATTAGCGAAATTATTTTACTAATGGATTTGTATGTCAGGTTGTATTGTAGCTACCACTTAGATGAATGAATTATGATGTGTTTAATGTTGATTATACATTATGTAATGACTTTAACCATGATGTTGAAAGAACAATGTGAAGGGCAGTCAATGTACAACACATGTTGCTAATGACATGTTTCTAATGACATGATGTGGACAGGCCTGTTTCTGCTGCTTTAAAATAACCAGTTAAAGTCGGTGTGAATAAATGAAGTCCATTTTCTTGGGAGCAGAAACAGGACAAATTTGTGGTAACCGGTTAAAAGGTAGCGCAAAATAACCGGTAAAAAACACCCATTCAATTCGATGTTAGAACGCCATTTAACCGGTTATCGCTGGGCAACTTTTAGCTGCAACACAAAATAATGGTTATTTGATTGACAGCTGCTGACCCCGAGTCAACTACACGACAGTAACGTTTGAATTAACCGCCAGAACCAATTGCATTTTGAGTAATTCTAACGATTTACCACCCATTGATTTAACCGGTTATTTCGAGCAGAAACGCGGTCTTGTTATTTTTAATCCATTTTAAAATAAACGGTTAATTTACGTTATTTAGCAGAAACAGACCCAATGGTATAATCTTAGTTTTTAACTTACAACACTGCTCATTCAAATTATTAGTTACATTAACATCTCTATAGGGTATACCAAACCGGAACTTCTGGTCCACCAAACATTGCAGGCTCATACATTCGCCTATACACACACCATAGTTAGTAGCCATAGAGTAGAACTAAGTTCAATGTTTACTATATACATAACAAAAATAACCAAAAACAAACATAAACTGTTAAGTCATCAAGAACATGTGTTAACAAGATGTCTGACAATAGACTAGTGAACTTTGTTTAACTTTCAAAGTACAAACCTAATGACAAAGTGATTTGTTTAATTGTCAGAAATGAAATCTAGACATGCCTATCCCAATAATATAAAGCAAATATTGTTTATTTGCAATAATTACAAGTAATTTTTTTTTTAAATTTTAATTTTTAATCTGTTCGTGTACTTATATGGTATGGTATCGAAATAAATCAAATAAAAATAAGTAACCACTTTCATATACTTTGTATGTTTTGTCATTGTGTTACAGTACATAGTAACCATGGTAAATAAGCACATCAACTTTCATGAAGGCCTACTTTGTATGTCACTCTGTTACATAGTTACCATTGTAAACAACCATTGTCATTTATTATTAGTCATGCTTTTGAAAAAGATCAACAAAGCCACATTTGTCAGAGACTATAAGTATAAAAAAGATAATACAGGAGTTTTACCTTTTCAGGCAAATTCTAAAATCAATAAAGATTTTTAAATGAACCCATCCAGAAAGCATTCTGAAACTGTTTGTGATGACTCCTGGAACCTATCCAGGGTTCTGTCCCTAATGTCCTATCTATAACCATTTTGTAACTACTAGTAGGGCTACCTCAACATACACAGTATTAAAGTGTCCGTATCCGTTTAGTTTTTATGTAATTGTATAGTTTTAATACTAAATAATTTGAATATATAAATCTCTTGAACAAGCACTGCTGTCAATTACATTACCAAAATCATAGTTTTCACTAGATACTGTTTATGATAAGCATGTAAATAATTGAGAACAATCTTTTTTATTTATGTGATGTTTTTTTTATTTTGTAGGTGAACAGGTGTAGCAAGGATGACACAAGAGGAGCAGCAACATGCATCACCCTCCTCTGCTCCATCATCAGTAGTCGTTCAAAGACGTAAACAGCAGAAAGACATATTTGGGGTACAACTTGATGTAAGTTACTAGTTCATCAAGCCCTTAACCAGGGGAAGGGGGTGAGTTTAAGGTTCAAACACCCTCTCTCCCTTCCCCTTTTTTTTTCCCACTGAAGTGCTCTTTTCAAACTAGAGACCAGTAGTAAGTAATACTATGATAAAGACCTACTAGCCCAGCTTGTGATGATTTTTTTCTCCCTTTGTGGAAATCAAACTATCCCCTGTTAAAATCCTGGCTACAGACTTGAGCAATGTTCTCATGGTTTTTAGAAATTAACAAATATAAAAATATATGGTGACGTATTATAATAATATAATATGTGGTTAAAATATTTCAACCCTTACGTTTGTTTCGTTTGTCTCATCTTCTATACTATAATTATTATTATTATATCAAAATTTATAAAGCGTCAATTCAAAGACTGAGGTACAAAATCAAAGGCGTTATTCATGTTAGTGGTCGAAAAAATAAGTTTTGAGCAATTTTTAAAATAAGGCAACAGAAGAGCAGTGTTTGTGCGGGGAGTGAATTCCAGAGTGTGGGTGCTGCAAAAAAAAAATTAGATAAATAAATAATAAATAGCAGAGGTATTTGCTGTCTATTGCATTTAACACAATAAAACATTTTTAAAGCAAATGCCAATTGACGATCAGTTCATACAATAAGTTAAATTAATTATTTTTGTTCATCTCTTAAGGCAATGTATTGAAATCACCACTATATTTTTACCATCAAATTTCAAGTAAATATTGACATTGAATCCAATCAAAGCAGCAGTTCACATCGAATGATCTATCACACACCTGTTGGGAGAGAGCTCCCTTTCATTGTCATGACATTTCTATTATATTACAGGAATACTGTTAATTATGTTTTCAAATCATGTCAGATGGTCTATTTTAATATCATGAAACCTTTGATCTGTTAGTAGTCAAACGTATATGTCATCACAAATTGTAAAGGCTGGGGCGTATGCATAAATTTGTGGCTTTTACAGCTCATAGCAATGAAAAAACATCTCAAATAAAATTTAGGTGTGCTTTTAAACAAAAATAGAGCAGTAGTAAATACCCGTTCAGCAGAACTTCATCAGTTTATACACAAAAGAAACAAATAGTAGATTTTAGTACTTCTAAAAAAGGACATCGAGGATGGGGTTTGGGACTCAACGGACACCCCTGGGTCTACCAATGGGAGGTTCAATTAAGATATTCTAAATATTAAAAATAACATCATAGCAGAGTGCATTAAATCTGTTACAGATACATCATGTCAAAGAGCTTTCACAGGTAAATCATCATTCTGATGACCTGACAAATGAAAAACCCAAGAAAGAGAGAGAGAGAGGGAGGATTAGGTGCAGGCGAGAGGATGGTAAGGGTAGAAGAACACAGGGGCTGCACATTTCCTGTGTTTTAAAGGGTGTCGATCAATTCAAAAGCTCTGTCTACACTATCAAACTTTATGTGATGTGCTCATATATGGACATGATGATGTCATCACTACCATATTTGGGCTATCACTACCATATTTGGGTACAGAGCAGCAGACTTGTGTTATTAAATCTGAAAGACCAAACAACCAATAGAATAACCAAGTGCCTTTAACATATTTTTTAGGTAACAAGTCGGCTTTTAGATGCAGAAAAGCTGAAGTTGGCAATACTTCAACGAGAAATAAAACAAAAAAGACATCTTGAAGGCACAAAAAAGGTAGTTTTTTTATTTTATATAACAATATCTAATAGCCAGTAAACTAAGTTGTATTTTTATCACATATAAATATTACAGGCTTCCGTAAAATTTCTTCACTCTTTTGTGGGACCAAGATCGCCAAGAGTGTATCACTTTTGTTTGAAATGATTTTATAGACAAAAGGTTGTAATAATATACCAATTTTATAGAAACTAGTCTTTAGTTTTAACAAATTAAAATTTCTATGCTAAATTCAACATCTTATTTGCTTTTGTATTATTTCTTTACTTTTTATTGCAGTCCGGAGAAAATCGATATGAAGAAGTAGGTTTATTGTAGATGAAAAATATTTCGATGTTTACTTTTGTTTTTCTTTTATTCCTAGTATTTTCAAATTTAGTGTTCATGTTTTTGTAGGTTTAGATTTTTTTTATTGCAGTTGGTAGAAAGAAAATATAGAAGAAGAATGTTTTTTTCAATTTCGCTTTTTAGTATTCATTTCATAATAGTTTTTCCTTTTGTTTTTTATTGCAATAAAAAAGAAACTGTGCTTTATTAATATTTATATAATAATATTTTGCTTTAGTTAGAATTTTTAATTCACTGTTTAAAATTGTGACTGAGTTTGATACTGTACATGAAAAATTTGCCTTTTTGGTAAATAATATAGGATTCTTTTAGGAATTCTTGTATTGATGTTATCAACATTTACAATCTCAAGTTTACTCCTACTTGTTTTAATGTTAAATCAAGTACATTCTATTTTGTATGAAGTTGATACTTTTATAATAGATTTATTTTGATTTACGAAACACTATATTGCAATCATCTTCATATAAAACAAATTGAAGTTAAAAATTGGTATACATCATTTGATGTATGAACAGTTGATCATGCCAACAGAGTTTTTCTAAAAAGAGAATAATACAGTTTTAATAATTATTTAAATGTATGTAGTTTATGTGCATGTTCGATACAGTACATAATAGAATTTTCATTTTCAAAACAATTTTCATTGTATAAATTCCAGTCAAATCTCTCAAAATAAACATGAAAAGTAAAAACTGGTAAGAAAGACTTTTTAGCTCAGCGCGAGGGTGTTGTTATAGATATTGTGTTTAAATAATTGTTTTTTCTTTTAAGGAAAAAGAGCTCGAAAGGCAGAAGAATAATTTAGAGTAAGTTGTCAGACCTTTATTATACTTTACTATATCCTTCTAACAAAAAAAAAACAAATTGTTTAATTAGGATATAGGAAATTTAACTCATAGCCCTTCAAGAGTTTACACACACTGGGTTGCACATAAAAAAATACTGGTGTTGATGCCTGGTGTGTGTAAAGGCCTTAATTTAGTAAGCCATTACCAGATTCATGGCTGTAGTTTAATAGTTAAGTTGTTAAACGCAGTGCATATGGTTACATTTGTAAAATCAAATATGAATAGAATAAACAACACATTTATCACATACATTGTATGTTCTAATGATGATTTAAAATATTTGAATTTGGTTTCTTGCAGACGATTTCAGATCCAACATGACAGGCTTGAATGGGAGTATGAACAAGCAGCTTGTGACATGTTCAAAGGCTATTATACATTAAAGGTAAATAAGATGTTAATGGGAGTTCAATTTAAAAAAAATTAACCAAAAACTAAAGGTAACAATGTATGAGGGTATGGACCGTGGTAAAAGAGCAGCATCGATGATATTCAGTGTATTTTAGATGTTTGTCTTATTGTTATATACAGTATTTATTTATTTATTCTTTCTTTTGACTGGATTGCATTTTCAGTAATGCAGTACTGCTTTCCAAAATGGTCCAGTTACAAGTAAATACAAATTATAACATATAAAAATACAGAAAGATAAAAGCATAGTAGGCCTAGTAGAAATCCTTTGGGACACCCTTATTCAGGGGATATTGTCTCATGAAATGAACGAGGGGAAATACAATAGAAAAAATTGTAAACATAAAAATATATCATAAAGTTGTGCCTGTAAACTTTATCCAAGTTTATAGGCATATCTAGTTTTATTAATATCATTTAAAAATATTTCTAAATTACTTCATAGCCCCATCGAAGCTTGCCGCATTTGGGTCTCAAACAAACACCAAAAACAAGAGTAAGTAATCCAATTATATATTTGAATATCAATTTGCTTAGGGTCTGTTTCTGCTGATTAAAAATAGCAATACCGTGTTTCTGCTCAATTTGTGCTTCAAAATAACCAGTTAAATCAATGGGTCGGCCGTTCCAAGGCAAAACAACGTAACTACAAAATGTTGCTTTTCGAGAAAAATTGAATTGAAGTTTGAGTGTTTGCATTTCAGCAACAAATTATCGTAATGATGTGAAATTTTGCATGAGTATATATAAATAATAATTATTATTAAATACGAAATGTTGAATAATTTAAACAATTTTATCAAAAGTTATTACCACTTTTAACAGATACGTTGTTTTGCCTTGGAAATGACGTGTATAGAATGAAAGTCATTTCTTAGGCAAAACAACGTAACTGCGATATCCTGTGGCAAAACAACGTAACTGTGGTCATTCCATGGCAAAACAACGTAACTGTGATGATTTTAAAAACAATGGATTGAAACTCTTTTTGAACAACAGGGAGGGCTGCAATCACTAATAATGCCTACCAACTAGGTTGGCTTAACAAAGAGTGCATTTGAAGCTAGGCTTAGCCATTTTAACTATTTATGATATAGACTTACATTATTATGTTATAGCCTACCTACGGTACTAACCTGCTACTACAAGGCCCACGTACAACAATGCAAAAACGGCCGTCCTACTAGCCTAGGCCTAGCCTAGTTCCATTGACAGTACTGGGATACTAGGCCTAGGCTAGATTAGGTAGGTCTGTCAAAAATAATAGCCTAGCCTAGTTTCAAGCTTGCCTGAACTTTTTCGTAAATATATTTAATTCTTAGAATAAATTTTAATACATTAAATTAGTTGTCTAGCCTAAAAAGCCTAGTATTGTTTAATATATCTTTTACTTTTAGTTGAGGTCGTTGCTATGCATATTGTCATGCATCAGCGGTTTCTGTCTAAAAATTACGTAACTTAGCTGATTGTGAGAATTTGAAGCGAAAATCGTATGCATTTCCGTGGCAGAACAACGTATCTGGTAGATACGTTGTTTTGCCTTGGAAAATACTAGAATTATTTGTTTTTTGCTTAAAGATACGTGGTACTATCTCTAAAAATAATGATCTCTGAAACCTGAAATTTTTACAGGTTGTTCATAAATTTGTAATAATTCCCCAAATGAAAAAATCTCAAAATTGACCAAAATGCGAGTTACGTGGTTTTGCCTTGGAACGGCCGGGGTGGTCGTTGACAAAAATCTATAGAATTACCCAAAATGCAATTGGTCCTGGCGGTTAATTCAAACGTTACTGTCGTGCAGTTGACTCGGGGTCAGCAGCTATCAATCACATAACCGTTATTTTGTGTTGCAGCTAAAAGTTGCCCAGCGATAACCGGTTAAATGGCGTTCTAACACCGAATTAAATGGGTGTTTTTAACCGGTTATTTTGCGCAGCCTTTAACCGGTTATCACAAATTTGTCCTGTTTCTGCTCCCAAGAAAATGGAGTTAATTTATTCACACCGATTTTAACCGGTTATTTTTATGCAGCAGAAACATGCCCTTAGAAACATTTGACTGTAGAAGACAAAACATGTTTATTTTGTGGTGTATGTGAAACACATGTTTGTTAATATGTTATTAATAAACACATGTGCATCATCTGGAAAGAGAGAATGAAGGTTTGCAATATTCATGGATGTCTAGCAAGGTCCACACATCTGGTATACATCTGTAATATAACAAAAGTCTAAACAAAGCCTCTGAATTTGGAATTTTATGCTTTTACTAAAAAACAACAAGAAAATATAATATTCATACACAAACTGTTTTTGAGTTTACATAAGACTTGAACCAAGACCCTATGATTTGAAAGCAAGCATGTAAAGCTACAAAGCTTAGATAGATAACACAGTATTATGATGAAAAAAAAAATTATCAACCTTAGATTCACACTAAAAATCTATATTCTTATAATGAAATAAAATTAGTTAAAAAATTGACTGGTTTTAATTTTTGTAATTTTTTAAGCTTGTGCACTATCATAAATTTTTTTTAAAAATACATTTTTTGAGACTCGTGGTTCATGGTTGAATAGAAGTTTAAATCAATATTGTTTTAGTGATTTTCTGGTTTTTTTTGCACATAACCAGCTGCATTCACATTCTCCTCAGCTGTTCCTTTTATTATAATCTGATTTAATATCTCGGCAAATATTTTAATAAAAGATTCCATATAATAAGAAAGTACATTGCATCATTAAGCACTGACTTAAATGCATAATACATAGGCTGCTGCAGCTGTAGCACATTCACACTACAGCGAACATAATTAGTATACTTGAAAGTTAGCCCTCTGTTGGTCAGGGTGTAAGTGAAGGGTTTGATGACCTCATCGGGAACAACTAAACTTGCCCCAAGTCTGTATTGTCTTTTTTATGTTAGTCCACCAGTCGTTTTGATTTTTTTCTGAAAATAGGGAAGCTCAAGTAGTATACGTATGAAACGCCATATGTGCCAAAATATTTATCTTTTAACTAATATTAAGTAAAAACTCTGTCTGGAACCCAGAGTAGGGAACAACAAAAATGTTTGAAATATAACCACTGTTTGGCAACTGTATTCAATGAGAGGTTCTTGCACAGTAGTAGGCCTATTTTAGGTTGAGTATAGGCCTATTCAACATATTCCTGAGGAGAAAAAATGCAAGTAGGCCTACTGTAGGTTGATCTATAGACTCATTCATCATTTTACATTAATATCAATACTCTAAACGTCGTTGGGCATCTTCCATAGTGAGCTTAATACAGTACGGTTATGTTAGAATGTTATACATTATACCATAGAGATAATAATATCTCTATGAATATACACAATATTTTCTTCACAGAATATTTTAATAGTGAGCCCTCTATTGGTGAAATTAAGATGAACCTACATACATGCGATTTATATTTAATGATATGATGATCCCTCTCTTGGTATATCATTGACCTAATATGAACTTGTGATGTATTAATCTGATATTGCATAATGCGAACTAAAGCAGTAACTCTACTTACACATATGGTTTTATGTTGTTGTTTTCCCGATGTTCACTTATATATCATTTTCACTTCCTTACCAAAGATAGATACAATAATATATTCTGGTAATTGGTCATTGGAATTATATCAGTATATAACATTTTTTTATTAATAGTATTATTGCTTCATAATTAATTATCCATCAAGGGAAGAAATATGCAATATAGTTTTGTTTTGCACAATAATTTTAAACGAGGAATCTTGGGCGACCAGTATTTTTTAATTTTGTCAATTTTTCATGTGATGGTCCGTGCCGACGTCTACCATTTTATCATTACATTTTTAATTAAAAAGAAATGTCGTTTAAGTTAGTATAACTTGCAATATATTTGATCATAAATTGTTGCCTAACTTTGTAAATTTATATTATTGTAAAAACATAAAACATTGGCGAATTGCATTTATGATGAGCACAAGGAAAGTAAATTTGCAATGCAATTTGTATGAGGAATAATATTGGCATAATTCAACATCCATAACATTACCTTTTGCTGACTATAGTCATCAATCAATTCATCAATTAAGATTCCAGTAACCTGCTCAAGTTAGCAGTGTGCATGTCATAAATGAAACATGACGTCTCGCATACAAATGTATAGAAAATAAAGTCCATATTTAGCTATAAAGCGAAATTAGACTACTCAAGTATCAAGTAATATACATTAATAGGTCAAGGTCTTTATTTATAGTTGCTGGTTATAAGAAGTTTTTTTATAATACAATTGTTATATTTCTAGATGCTTGGCCAGAAGGGAGGGATGTTTATGCAGGTTGAACTCCCTTGTCCATCAAATCCCACTAAAATTAGGCCTACAGCAAATTCTATAACAAAAAGTAATATTTAGAAGTAAATCTGCAAACAATGTATCGTCTTTACCAGTTGGCCTGTATAAAAAGATGAAGTAACAGTCTTACATGGTTAACTTAGCCCCTGGATGCCACCCCTTTGTTATACTGATAAAAGTTAAATTTTAAGATGTTTGAAATGGCAAAAATGTTTTTAAATTATTGTAAAAATAGATTTTGTGTAGTATTACTGGTACTGTTATATAAACATTTATGTACATTGAACTTGAAGATCATACATAGGCCTACACATTTCTACAAGAAGTTTATAAAAATTACAATAAAAATACTATATTTCTCATTGAAATTTGATTTACTGTATATGTAGAGAAATAAGCTGCAAGTCACATTCAACTTTTTTTGGGGAAGGTAAAATTACCAGTTTTATGTTCATTCTGTTAACCGACTTCTGTCAACTCTACAACATTCTGAGTAACTTAAATTATGTAATCATGCACAAGTTGCATTTCATATAGACTTGATCAACTTCTCAATTGCAAACAGATTTATGGATATGATACCAATTTTTTATTAAGTATGATTCTGGCTCTTATTTGGACAATTTAACCATTTATACTCCTATAACATTATTAACGAACCTAATTCACTGGTGATACTTTATAGTAGAACGAAAAACACAAACCAAACCGGTATAATTTATTAGTTATTCGATAAAATTGTACCTTATTTTTTATTTTAGGCAGCCCTTCACAAGTTTTTACTTTTTGGGTTTTGCCGCTCTTATTTATAATTAATTCATCACAAACTTTGTACATAGGTAGTAAAGAAAAGAGAAATAAATGTTGTAATGTAATGAGTACACAGAGGCCTAATTTTGCTATACCTCCCTGGTAGAAACTTCATCATCTTGTTATTTGAGATGTTATCTTACAATTTGATTGAAATTAAAGATGAGCTAATCAAGCACCATGAACATGTTCCACACCACTGATTCTTGTTCCGCACTATATGAATGATCATAAAGTCCCTGTCATGAGATTCCATCCTCTGCATCCTCTGTTATCTTATCTACCATAAAGTATGCTAGGAATTTAAATCTATGTGAATGATTGCTCATAGTATTAAAAGCATTTCCCATTGGCAGATAAATAAGTGAGAGAAACAGTATACCAATCGTTTCTAATCTACTACAAAATTAGTTGATATTTTAACAAGAGGCAAAGAAGAACAAGTGATAATTTTTAAGGCGAAAGTTTCAAGGGCATATCAGCTGCTGGAAGGATTCATATGATACTTGTTGCTGCTTTTATAAAGGAAAACCATTTATTCACTTATTAATGAGATATCTCCCTGTTAATGTGATGAAGAGATCTTGTGGATTCGTACAGTACTTGGAAGTTGAAACAATGTTTTCTAGTAGATTCAACTTTAGTGTGATATAATAGCGTTCAAGGCTTTTGTGATTGGATTATTTTATAGGTTTTACAAGCTTCTCTGCTATACATTTAATGTTTCATTCATTTTAGAGTTTATTTAAAGAATTCACACATGTTCTAAACTTCTAAATATAGTACTTTCTTATTATAAGTAAATTTACCAAAACTTAAAACAAATCTTGGCCAAATTCCAATTTCTTACTTTAAGTACTGTACTTCTAAACAGTAATTACAGTGCTTGTTTCAGTTAACTGCATTAGGACATCATTAGCAAATTTTGTAAATTGTACACAATACAGATTTATATTGCTTTATCAATGTTTAAAACATTTTTTCTGGAATTTTGAAATAGGCTCTTTTTCTAATCCAGCTTGAAATTTAAATACTGTTGCACTAATTTGTAAAATATTGTTCTTTTTTTATCCTAAAACTTTCATCAAGATTTTGATTTAAAAACTTTGTAACATTAGCTGAGATGTTAATCCGAATATTAACAAGGTTTTTTGCTACAGGCTATAAGAACCACAAAACTGCTAAAAGCATTTAAACATTCCTGGGTGAATTAAAGACTTGTATACTGTTATCACCTTATTAAAACTTGCTGTGTGAAGCATAATCATGCTGGCTTCATGTGTATGAACAATATTAAGTAGACAGCAACTTTAACAGTTCTTCTTGGTCGATACTGTGTCATTTTTTGGAAGAAAATCAAATAGTAGGCTTGCTAACTTTTGGATAAAAACAACTTGTTACCTAATTGGAACAAGTTGTGTTTTAGTTTTTGGAAGAATTTGGATTTGGAAGAAAGTAGTAGACTTGCTTACGGTTGATAAACAGATTTGCTACTTAATTGGAAAAAGTTGGTATTTATAGTTTTTGGAAGAATATTGGAGGATTTCTTCTGTCAACAAGGTTGGAAATTAGTGATCAACAACTTCAGGATTCAGACTAATTACCACTTCCTAGAACTTTTTGGAATTGAAGAAAGTTTATAAGATTTCAGGATAGTAAACAGCAATTACAGTGGTTTGTTACCTGTGTCCTAAAGATATTGCACTTTTGCTAATGTGTTTCGAAGAAAATAACTTTCTTCGATAGTATTTTTATTTTCTATCATCAGTGTGAACAGTAGCTTCTGCGGAGTATTTGGTACCACCAGTGTTTTGTTTTTGAAGAAAATCAGATTGCTGTACTTTCTTCAAATAGTTTCTGTTTATTTTACCAGTGTTCCAACTGTCTTGTACTCAAATCTTTTGAAGAGAATGATAATGTATACTGAGTAATATGAACTGTCATCAGTGATTGTGAAATTCATCTTCTATCTGTTTCACATCAATATTGTTTATATACATATTGCAAATAGAAATCATCAATCAAACTTCAATGACCAATGTTAGCTGATTGATTGATCAATTGATTACATATTATAATCATTTATTTATGATTAAATAAATCTGACTATTGGATGAGCGAATATTGCTAAGAACAATATAAATGTCATTTGCATTTAGAGATTTGACATAACCTCGTTTCTACGGAAGAGATCCCTCATTGGTGTTTTTTCAATATGGATACTTAATCCAATAACATATTGTTATACCAAACAGAGTTTGTACATTTTCATTGGAATCATTTATGTTGATTTTCGTTGCTATTGGAAGAATATTATATATTGATTTTATGGTAACGATTTGATACACGTTTACATGATTGTCAGCATTTCTTGGTTTTTCTTGATAAGCATAATTTTTGTTGGAAGAGCTTAATTCATTTGAGCAGAACATGCATTTTTTTTAAACTTGAGTTTGATCTTCAGATTTTAGTTATTTTATTTGTGAAGAACTGTATTTAATACGCATTTCATTTGAGAATAAAATCAGGTTTTGTGCATCACCATTTCATTTTAGTCAGAAGATTGGATTTTGTGAAATACACAAATTCTGAACTCTTTCATGAACGACATTGGCACCAATGGGTGATCATTTTGTGGTGTCCATTTTGGAAGCCATTTTTGAGCTTGTACTCTATGGGTATGAAATCATCTGGTTTCTTTTTATTGGAATTTTGACATTGGTGTGTCGTGACAATCAACATTCTAAATCTGATAAACGGATCATACGAAAAAACATTGTGATGAATTCAGAGGTATGTATACCATTGTTATTTAATAATTTGACTGAGATTTGTGTGCAAACACAGTAGCTAGTTAGTGGTATCATCTGTACATGTAATGATCCTAATAATAGTAAAGGTAGAATGGAATAGACAGACTGATGAATGTTTTCTAAAAATGGATTTTGGATTTATACAGTTTGTTACACACCAAAAATAAAACTTGATCAGTACTTCCGCTGTCATCCTTGCAGTGGTGATGCTACATTCTACACACCAGAAGATGATACTATAAAAAAGATGGAGTAAAATACACAAATGATCTCAACATCAATATTGACTGTGTATTATGACTCAAATGGCTTAAGTTAATGGCTACCAAGCTTGCTGTTTTTCTTTATTGGGTATGCATTAGCTTTAACTGTCTTGGCATTTATTAACGAGACAGTAGATCAAATGGTAATGCATATGTCCAGTCAAAATAGCCAGTATATTGTTGTTTGTAAAATTTCAGTAAGAAATGTGAGCAATATCTAAAGCATACATTAGTCTGTGCATAGTACTTATAAGTTAAAATAACATAGTGAGGCATTTAATGAATAGGCAAACTGCCTTTAAATGTGACATGTTTCGAGAAACTATTCTCATCATCAGAACAGAAAACAACGCCTAGAGTACTTATATACCAATAGGACAGGTTGTATGTACTTATAGTTAGTAATGTATATTATACAAATAATGAATGTTTGTGAGTTGAATTAGGGAGAATATTTCATGAGCTGAAAGAAGGCTACATTCAATATTCAGATATTAAATGGTCAATATATTTAAATTTATATTATTACATTTTAGAAATCTAGTATTTGTATTATTTTAGATTTTTCCTTTTTATGGGTTGCATTTAATCATAATCGACTACCTCTCAATGAATTCCATCTTCTCGCATATTTTTTAATCTAATAATAGGCTCTTTAGTTCATTGTGCTAGTCTAGCTCCCATTTTGTGAAAAAAATCCCCTCCTTCCTGGCTACAGCCTTGTTTCCCAATATCCTTAGTCTATTAAAACTCTTCTCTTACAAACCATCTCAGTTTGATATCTCTCCCATGTGATACTCAATTTTCTCATCATCCATTATTAATATAGCATTCTATTACTAAATAAATATTGAAATTTAAAAAATTGTATATTGTTTGGGTAATATAAATAATTTCCATAATTTTAATTACTTAACGATGCCTCTGGCAGATTTAGGATCATTTCCTTTTTTTACATAAAGTTAATTACCTTTTCCATCAATGGAAAGACGTATGACTCAGGTGAAAGTAAAAGGTATTGATCAGAAATATTAACATAAAAATAGGAAGAATTATCATAAATATACTTTAGACTTCTGTATATCCATGGATGTATACCGTCATGATATATCATAATTTTTCATTTCCAGATGAACATTAAAATGTACATTTCAATTTGTAAAACATGTTTATAAAAGTAAGAAACATTTCCTGCAATTTATTTTATATTTAACGACCGACCATAACTATTATGTGAGAGCACAAATTTAGCAGAAATGTGGTCTATAACAGTTTATTCAGTACATTATGAGATCATTTTCCAAAAAATGAGCACTGAGTATTGAACTGTAAAGTAGGCCAATTGACATATCCACTTGACTTAGGGAGAGGCACTTACTCAGATTGTTGAGTGTGAACTACACTAATGTTCCTTAAATGGAGAAAATAAAACATCTATGAATATATTAAATAGTAGTAACGTATTACCCCTATAAATGCACTCTCTGTTTATTATAATACCAAAATCATAGTTAATTAGGTACAGTAGGCAACATAATTTAAAATTGGATTGATTGGTTCACACAAAACTGCTGGAGGACATTTTTATTTAAGCATATAAACAGAGATTGAATACTTTGTGTGGAAGTCCCTTTAAGCTATAAAATAGATTAGCATATAAACACAGATTGGATATACTTTCAGTAAAGTCCCTTTAAGCTATAGACCAGCTTTATTCCAAGGTGAGGTTTCCTGCTTGTTGGCTTTATGAACCATTGTTAATGAGCAGTCAGTGGTGGAGAAGTCCTATTGCGGAAGCGTTCCATGATCTACCACCCGGAATACACCTCGATTCCATATTTAGTTGCTCTACAACACTATTAATAATATACTGTGGTTTCCAGAAGCTAAAAAGAGTGGAACAACCATATTGGTTGCTGGTTTGTTGTTGTTATTCATGGATTTAATTGTTTGATAACTTCAGGTTAAGTTCAATGCTGATCAACAAGTTCATATGTGTTGTTTACCGATTCATTCATATGTTGAGGCTACACACTGATTAAGATACGACGAGGAAGCCAAGGTTGCAATTGCTTACCGTGAAGGATTTTGTTTACTACCGCTTAACTTACATTAATGATCCATGACATTGAATTATTTTAAGTGAACACTAAAATATTCATTGAATAATTTTATATCATTTTATGTATGTTTGTATCAACGCTATCGTTCTCATTGGTGGAGAGATACATACAAGGATTAATGAAAAAGCAAGTGTTTCTTGAACTGTGAAAATATCAGGTTAATATTGTTATGTTACCCCAATGAATTCTAATTTCTGCCTCCATCATTTCAAAGATATCTAGAGCACTTGTAAGCAGATTATATACTTCTAAACAGTGAATAAATTTCAGAAATATTTTTATGTGAATTCTATTATAGTAAGCTGTGGAAATAACGAATGATTTATGAGTTTAGATTGCATGTAAATTGTCGTCAATGGATATAGAACAGGAAGCCAGAACGCGGTAATTACCACTGATATAGGTACTGTTTCTCTTCGCTACAGCTATTGGTTTGAACGCTGATAACGCAGCTTATCTCTAAAACGAATATTCATCATTGTTTTGATGTGTAGATTTTACCAAACGACAGTATTTTGTTATTATGACGGCAGATGTGAATTAACTATCCTTTTGTTATAGCGGTGGGGAGTCATCTTTTGTATTCTGTAGATATCAAGGCTGATAGAAGCTAGTTCTTGTAACAATGTTTGTGCTTTAAATATTATAAGCTTTTGCTTTATTTTGAGATTTATAATCCTACGTTTTGGAGGTCAGAACAGAATCATTACTTTGCTATCTCTTTTGTGGTTGGAAGTGTTTTACTTTGATTGTTGTTCCATTATATTGATTTTTAAAGTGATTTGATCAAGTAGAAGAAATTTTGATCTTGGACCTGTTTCTTCAGTGTTGGTTACATTTCATCAAAGACATTATGTTTGCATGGTTGTGTATTTTATCTTGATTGTCTACACCTGTGCTGTGGAAGACATTTGCATAATTTCTTTCAAGATATCATTCAATACATCAAGTTTATGTTGACATTTTTTTGGTGGAAATATAACTAAAATTAAGTAATCTAAACTTTGACTAATCTGTTGGATATAATATGTTAAACTTCTCCAATAACAATTAATATTCAATTTCGCAACATATTTTATGTACTGAATAGATTTATCATCTTTGAAATTGTATTCAATACTTTTTAAAAAATAAGTTGTTGTTTCAAACTGAACTCTCTCGTTTCTTTTACAAAATATTTTGATTAATATTTAATGGCTATTTGACTGTTCTGAGGAATTACCACCAGCTTACTGAGGATTTTTAAATGGTTAAAAACAATTTTCAGTGAAAAATTTGACATTTGGAATGATGGAGCGTCTATCTACTATATCAGACAGTTCACTCGATGACGATTTAAATGGACTTAAATTTCCTATAGTTGATTTTTTAAACTTGGAAGTAACTGAGGTAAGACGCATAGACTTAAATATTTATAATATAGTGAAAATAAAATTAAACCGTAGGGAAAAATGTATTTTTTTAGGTCATATTTTCTTAGCATCCAAGTTATATTATTATGTCGTCTTGTATCAATAATTATTCATACAAATTGCAAGTGTATACTATAATGATATTACTAATATTATTCATTTGGTTTGACACTAACTGTTTTGCTTAAATCTATTATATTTGTTGTGACATTCTCAAAAATAATGTTCTACTTGAAATCTTAATATTAAAAGGAGTGATTTTTGTTCATGGATCAAGGTTCATGTACCTAGGTTATTTCAGAATATCTGTAGGATTCAATTCAATTCATCGACATTTTTGAATGATTGAATTGAATACCATATATGACAAAATATAGTCATAGAGTGTCGGGTATAAAATTTGGTGAATACTTGGTTTGCATTAAAATCATTAAAAGTATTATGTCTTTATTTAGTCAAAATCATGGGGTGGGATACTCAAGGATAGGATTATACCCGGTATTATGCCATCAAGAATTACCTTGGTATAGCTTGAATTGTGTACAGAACAATGTGCAACAAAACCAGTATATGGAAGCATGAATTTGACTGCGGACCATGTGGCTTGTTTACTTTTATTTATTTCACATACATCCAACAGCGATATCGCCAATTACAGAATGCCTTAAAGAGTATACATATGATGAGTTTGTGACAGTGGCTGTGTGAACTAGTGGCTACACCGGAGTAACCCCCTACTCGTCTCAAAAGATGTACTAGGTTCTTTAAAGTGCACATGAGCCAGATGTGTACGCTGGACCTACGGTTTATAGTCCTTATCCGAGAAGTACTTGTTCTACCACCAGAACCATGGAGCGAGTGAGTCTCTAACCCTTGCTGATGTTATGGCTATCCAATCGAGTTTGAACAATATCATGAAAGCCCCAGTGGTCTAATGGTTAGGACATCTGCATATCAAGCAGAATGTTCCGGTTCGAGCCTCGGTTGGGGAGACTTTTTCTCATTCTCACAGATTTCCTCATCTTATCGTTTCAAATCAATGAATTAACTTTCAGTATATCACCGGACGGTTTAGAATTTATTCTGTGCCTGTGATGTTTATATATAACCATGGAGAAATACCTCCATGATGTAATAAACGAATGATGTTAATGTAAAGTGTAGTTTTTGAGATGTAGAATGTTGCAAAAAAACCTAATAATAGATAATATTGGATGAGGTGTTATGAAAGTGGCCAAGCCCCTCTGACTAAAGCCACCACTGAATATGGCCTGTGGAGGGGAAGGATTGTACAGTGTTGGAAGATACACAATTACAGTAAAGTAGAACATGATAGGGAAAAATGTTCATTTTTTGTTGATCCATGAACAAAAATCACTCCTATTAATATTAAGATTTCAAGTAGAACATTATTTTTGAGAATGTCACAACAAATATAATAGATTTAAGCAAAACAGTTAGTGTCAAACCAAAGTAATAATATTAGTAATATCATTATAGTATACACGTGCAATTTGTATGAATAATTATTGATACAAGACGACAGAATAATATAACTTGGATGCTATGAAAATGGAAAGGTAATCAATTTCAAGTACTGCAGGCAATGAAATACATACAATCATGATACACGGTGGTGGGGTAGTCTTGTGTTGAGTTTTGTGCTATGATCAACAATTGAAATATAAAATGTGTAAACCGGCTCAGCTACAGTTATTAAGTTCACTTAGGTTGACCCTGGTCTCCCCAATTTCATTTTTTTTTTTTATGTATATACTGAAATAGACCGAATAAATAATTAAATGAAATAAAGGTTTTATGAATTGCTGGATATCCCCAGTAATGCTGCTATTTTGAATTTCAATATACATCTATTGAATAAATCATGAGTTGTGTATAGTAAAAAATGTACATAGAAATATCACCATGAATATACTTGATTATTTTTACACAGACATACTGACCAATATAATGAAATCAGAAAATGTAAATTATTTGTTTATTTGAAAAAGATAAGACGGTTTAAACTATTTTAAAATATAGTATATTAATTAACAGATATGAATAAAATATAATGTCACTGTGTGTTAAAATGCAGTACTTTTATCGCTGCCCGTCCTTGCTTGGTAGGTGGGCTAACTGTATTCAAGAATATATATGAGAACCAAAATATACTGGTTTAGCCTAATAATCATCCAGACTCCATAACAAAATGATGGAGATCCTGAGATGATCTGATACCGGTGTGTTTTTTTGTGTCTGGCTTTATTATATAAACTGAGGCTGTGTTCGGACGTAAAATCAGTTACATGTGTAACTTTACATGTGTAATCAGTGATCGTTCAGACGATGAACAATTTACACGTGTAAACTAACAAAAAATACCCAGCAGGGTCATATTTCATGCATCTCTTTACACTATTAAGGTCAAATTGCTCCTTATCTTGCGGTTATCAGCTTGCGGTTAAAGGTGTAATTGAAAAATCCACCTCATGAGGTGGATTTTTGAAACAGCAAGTTTATCTCAAAATTTACACCACACGCGACCATTACACGTGTAAATTTGTTCCGTCCGAACAGGCTCTTATTTATGCAATTGATTTTGTAGCTATGGATGTCCGTTTCCGAAATACTGTTAAAGTAAAATGAATGAATGAATACACATATGAATCATAATGATGATGATGATAACTTACTCCAATTTCCAATTTTAATTTTAATATTTCCAATAACATTGTGGATTTAAATAACTTTATTGTATTATCCTATTATATATAAACATTATTTATGAATTTTATTCTTTCAGCCAAGTATATTTGGAACGCTTGCTAAAGATAAGTCTCCTGCTAGAGACGAAAATAAGAGGGTAAGTCCCTACCAGCAATCTTCTTCCTGAAATAGATCACTTTGTTTGTCAATGCTTTGTCTTTTAATGATAACACACTTTTAGTAGTTACATTATTACTCTCGTTTACAGATAATAAAACAGGTTTTTTTTTTGGTTGGACAATCCCATTCCAAATTTTCCCTTTGTTGTGTATTCTGTTAATGCTGTTTAAGTTAAATATTATATTGAACTCTGAATGTTTGAGGATCATCATTGTCAATTAACATAGCATGTTAAATGTTTAAGGCATGACATCATCAAATATAGGGGTAAAGCGTCTTAAACCTGCTCCAGTCCAGATCCGCTCTGACTCCGGCAAGTAAAAAGTGAATCTTAAAGTTTTGTTTTCATGACGCTCCACGTAGCTATGTCCCAATCTTGTTTCTTGATATGCGCATACCTGTATAGCACATTGCTAAATATATTAAATTAGAATTTGAGGATGATCATTGTTGTCTATACTATATCTTATAGTATATTATATATTAATTCTGATATTATTCCTAATTTAATGTTTATAATGATTGCTTGTTATTATTAATTGTTGCAATGTATTTTTATTTTATTAAAGAGGGGCCCTGAATATCACTTAACCCACTGGGCTAAACTTGAAGGATTACCCTCTTTAAAGAGTTGAAATTTAAAAGTCAGTTAACCATAGCATGTTGAATATTTAAGGCAGGGCACCATCAAATATAGGAGTAAAAGCATCTTTTACACCTGCTCGAGTCCAGCTCCACTCCAGCTCTGACAAATAAAAGTGAATCTTGAAGTTTCATTTTGATGACCCTCCATGTGGCTAAAGCGCCAATCTTTATACTTGATATGTGCATAGCCATGTACTGCATCGTGAAAACGAAAAGTTGCTAATGCTGTACATGTAATCTGATGTGTTTAAGTTGAAAGAGAACCAATTTAGCACATAAAGAGCCTTCTTATTATGTGTTACATAATAATAAACTACAGAAAAAAGTAAGCACTATCAGATCACAATACAAAGAATTCAATGAATATGATTTTGTCTTGTTATTCAAATTGGAAGTGAGCCCTCTATTTATTCAGACTTTTTAAGTTAACATTCTGAATAGAGTTTCATATTATGTAACCCATTTTACCATTTGTGTTAATAGCATGGTAATACATATTAGTTATAAAACCTAAATTGAATATATTTTTTTTAAAATTATTATTTGATAGAAATGAGCAAAAAATTTCATTCACAAAATACTTTATACTTTATTCATTTGTAAAAACTGAACTACCAAAAAGTCTTTTGAAAAGGTTTGTTTTATTACTATAATAAAATTGAGGTTTTTTTTCTTTTTTTTTTAATCACTTTATAACTACATATTCCTTTATTATGGATAGAGACTGTTTCTATTGTATTAATATTGATTTTATCATTTTGGTTTTGCTCATATCTGATATCAAACACATTTACATTTTCTCTGCCTTGCGGTTCCTTATATGGAGTTGAATATCCATATTTTTTCAGGATTCAACCAATGATTAAACTCTGTATGTAAACACTACGTTCAAATAACCCTTAGGTGTACCCGAATCGTTCTGTTATTACAAACACCTGGTTATTACTAATTTTAGCGGTTTCATTTATGGTTTCTTCCATGTATGAGTAATCATGTCAGCAAAGAGCTGTGCACGCTAAATTATCGAAGTCTTCTTTTATTGACATTCCCAGGAGTTGGCACTTGAGGCTATGCTCGCTAATTGTCGTGGAAACATTTGTAGACTGAGTCATACTCTTATACTTCCTTTTACAAACATTTATGAAAGTTGTCTACATTAGTTCACAGACAATATTACTGTGTTGTGAAAATGAATAAAATGTTGATTTAAAGAATACTTTTGATCAACTAAAAAAGAGAACGTATGCCAGATTTAAACTAAGATCATTAATGTTCGAGACGCTCATTTTATAAAAAATATGCAAATATAGTAATAAAACTGTTTGTAAATGCTAGAGTCCCTTTGTACAAACACAAGTTTTAGCATTGACTACTAGGCCTACCATTTAATACCATCTGAACATCCTATATATTTCGGAATTCCAGAAATAGGGTGACAATAGGAAATAAAGTAGAGTTTAACCTTGTGACTCAGTTGACATACAAATATTGTGAGTGAGTGAGAGTGATAAAAACCAGCAATTTAAAAAAGAATCATTGAAATTGAAAGGCCCTATTTCAATTAAATCAAGTCAAACTATTTTAAATGAAATAGCTTGGTGAAATAAACCAATAACAATAGAAAGTGTGTCTAACCTTGTGCTGAGTTTTCTATAAAATGCGTCTGTATTGTTAAGTGACAGAATTATAGCTGTCATTGTCAAAGGCTTGTGCTCATTGATGTTACAAATTTGAGGCACTAATTCAAACTATAATTTGCAACTGAATTTTATTTTGTATTATTAAAAATGAACATGCTTCAGCCTCAAACAATTTTACTATAAAATCTGGCCTATTGAATTGACTTATTTGACATTTAAATATGTTTTACAGAGATCTTCCAACAGTGGCGTACGGGCTATAAGCGCTTACTGGCTAAACCCAGGGTCCTTAGAGCTCCCAAGAGCATGAGCGGCCCCAGAGCATGAGCAGCCCCAACTACCCAGCGTTGGAGGGCTCCTTTAGAGTACTATACCAGGGGCCTTTGTCCCTTTCATTACGCCACTGCTTTTCAAAAACCTGTAGGCTAAACAATAGTAGCTGTAGTATATTATTTGGTCCGACAGACTAGTATGTTTGTGTGGGCAATAACGACGTTCTATTGCACAATTTACCAAAAGAGTTCATTAAGGGATGAATGATCATTGTTCAAGTTTTAAGCCACTACGCCAACGTAGGTGAAAGTCCATACTTTGCCATTATTAAATTTTAATTGCTAAAGGCCATCAAACATTTTACCTTATTTTTAAATATCACTATTACGAGGCATTCAATAGTAAAATCCAATCCAGGATTATATACAATTTGCGCAGTGAGTTTGTAAAGAAATGTTACCAGGCTCATCTTGTTCTGTGCTAGATAATTTGTTTGTTTCCAAATTCAGATAAGGACATTGGCTAGTAAAATAGAGTCATTTATAGTCAATGGGCTAATGGAAAATCCTAAATTAAAATGATCCCTGATAATATAGGCTTAATTGGCCATAACTCTGCTTAATTTTGATAATAGACTGGGGCTAGCGTGTCACATCAACAATACTTAAATGGTGCAGGATTAACTCACACCTACTCAACTGTGTTTTCAGATAAAACGCTCTCACTTTGTGTGTAGAAAATAGCAGGACAGTTGATTGTATTACTGCATTATTAGCTTTGTCAGATTGACACTGGACACAGTCACACATAGACTTGTTTATTGATGGAAATTTATAAGACCTATATACTGTATTTGTATTTTAATGTTAGGATATTTTGAAGCACAAATGCTTTCAATTTTGTTTTGAAAATGAAAATTTATTTTTATTGCATATCAGTTCTCAATTTCCTTCACTGTCAATTGGAATAAAATCTGGTATCACTCTACATAATTGTACCAAACACATTGTATACATTTTAAAATATACAGTATATATAATATATAAACAAATTACAGATGAAAAGCGTTTTATTAAACATTTATTTCATTTCATTTAAATTTAATTCTATTTTATGATGAACTATATATAAAACTTTATTTCGCAAATAAAATGCATATCAAAAACATACAAAAGGTATAAAAATACATATATATGTTTTTATATAAAAGTTTTGTACAAATTACATGCGACAAACTAATTAATAAAAAAAAAAATTCTTGCCATAATAAAAAGTTTTCAGTTATCAAGTCAAAATAGCACCCTCTATAGTATGTATGCATGCCATTTGGAATTATGATTTGCAGTTGTTTATTATACAATCAACATTTATATATATTTATTTTATTAACTGTATTTTTATGAATTGTTAAAATATATAACTTGAATTATAGTGTATCAAATGATATATCAATGCTTCTCTATTTATTTATATTTATTGAGACTTGGAAGTATTAAGGAGAAATTAAGTTGGCAAAAGAATGAGTTCAAGTAAATTATTTTTTTTCGGCTTTGTTGAAAGGCGGTAGAGATTGATGACTACTCGGTGTGTCAGAAGGGAAGATAAAAGTTAATTGCGACCAGGCGGCTATTGTAATGCGGTAATGAGAACTTTATTGTGTGAACTGAGTAACGATTTATGACCTAAAGTTAATGTTTAAATTGGTTTCTTAACCACAAACTATCAAAAATGAATTGATTTTTGCTTTGCATGGATTTTAGGAATGAAGTGTAATGTTGAGTTGCGACTGCATATACAAATCTCTAAAAATAGCACATTTCTTAAACTTCATTGCATATCAATTCAAGTTCAAGTTTATTGCTTCACACATTACAATATACAGAACATTTGATAAATTAATAAATTTAATTGTGTGAGGAGGACGCATTAAAGCCAAGGCTTTATGTTTGGTCCTCCGGAAGAAGAATATAATTTTATAAAAAATAAGAATGACGACATAAGGTTTTTTAAAGAACTAAATAATGAACAATTCGTGGAGTTAGTTATGAATGTTTTTTGAAAAACAATGGAGTTTGCATCATGTTGAGAGTAATTTTATTTTCAAGAGGGCTTAAGCACGGAGTGCTTTGATTCAATCCTGTTGATTCAATCCTGTAGATTCAATCCTGTTGGTTCAATCCTGTTGGTTCAATCCTGTTGGTTCAATCCTGTTGATTCAATCCTGTTGGTTCAATCCTGTAGATTCAATCTTGTTGATTCAATCCTTTTGATTCAATCCTGTTGGTTCAATCCTGTTGATTCAATCCTGTTGGTTTAATCCTGTTGGTTCAATCCTGTTGATTCAATCCTGTTGGTTCAATCCTGTTGGTTCAATCCTGTTGATTCAATCCTGTTGATTCAATCCTGTTGATTCAATCCTGTTGATTCAATCCTGTTGGTTCAATCCTGTTGGTTCAATCCTGTTGATTCAATCCTGTTGATTCAATCCTGTTGATTCAATCCTGTTGATTCAATCCTGTAGATTCAATCCTGTTGGTTCAATCCTGTTGGTTCAATCCTGTTGATTCAATCCTGTTGGTTCAATCCTCTTGGTTCAATCCTGTTGGTTCAATCCTGTTGATTCAATCCTGTTGGTTCAATCCTGTAGATTCAATCCTATAGATTCAATCCTGTTGATTCAATCTTGTTGATTCAATCCTTTTGATTACCAAAGTGAACAAGTAAATAAAATAAAACTAAATTCTATATTTTGTGCTCATTTGTGTTCCACAAATGTTTTATTTAATCGTAAAATATTATGAATTGTTTTTGATGTCATTTAAATTTTCAATCTTGACACTGTCTACCATCATGTAAGTCAAATATTTTATATGCCAAAAATGATGTACATATTCAGTTCATTATATGTGACCTGTATATAGTTGTCAACTCAGGAGAGGTCGCTGCAGGCGGTTGACATGTGACATCAGTTAATGTCATCATGAAACCTTTCTTCACTCTGAAAATTTTAATTACGTTCCTTTCCAAGTTGAACTGCTGTAATGACAGCTATCTGGTCTGGTTGCTTGACAACCTTCGCTTTCTAATTAAACGGTGATGATGCAGTAGCGAAGCCGCAAAATAAAAATTCTTGTTAAATTCAAATTCAATTTTCTATACAGGTCAGCCTTGGCACACAAAAACTATCCATAAATTTTTAAGACCTGTATTTTTATTTAGTATTAATAAAAACTGTAGAAGGCATTGTCAATAAGATATAAATTTCCTCTGTATTTATAATATACTTATTTGATTTCTATTTTACTTAAAAGATAATACAAACCATAAATAAATAACCCATAGAAGTTGTTTTAAGCAGGGTCCATTTAATATCTGGGAATGTCAATAAAATAATTTTGTATGATTTTAAAAATAAAATTACAGATTTAAAAACATTAAATACAGACAAAAAAGAAATAATATATTAAATATTCATCATAAGCTATTATAATGTACAAATCCTGATATTATCTTTTCCCCATTTGAATATAAGAATCAAATGTTGCAAGGATTAAAATATAAGAAAGATGCATAGTGGTTGGTTCATGTCCTACCTATCAGCATTCTGAAGACTTTGTTTAGAATATCTTGATTTCTACCTATTCGAAGCAGCATTTGAATATTAATACCGAAATAATTAAATTTAATAAACGAATGAATATCTATGTTTCTCTTTTTTTTTCACAGAGAAGTATGCCTCAAACTCCATCTTTTGCTAATATTTTCAAAGCTGTAGAAGGAGAGAGTACAACACCAACATTGTGCAATGGACATACAACCTCCGAGACATCTTCTGCGCAAGACTCAGAAGAAGTCGAGAAAGACAAAGTAAGTCATTAATATTTTTTGTGTTGACTTTGTTACGAGAAATTTTAGTTTTATATACAAAGTGATCGTGTCAGTTGGTATAACAGTATTTACAATTTAAACCTATCATCAAAAGTTCTAGCTGACGCCCATAGTGTCGATAACAAAATCTGAGTATATTCAAAAACGTGCGAATCATGCATTTGTTTGTGATTATGCTTGGTAATCTTAAGCATGTGCATTGCTATAGATGGCGCATAATGTCATGGATCCATGCTCAACACACACAAACACAGGCGCTGAGTAATGCGATCGTTTCAATAAAATATTCGTCGTATAGATTATTTTCTTGTGTGATTGATCCACTGACTAACACTTTTTATGATTTTAAAACACGTATAATCTATGTTAGCAGCTAATTATATGGTTGATGGAGACGTTTAAAGTCTGATGGCTCTGCTACGGGACAGATGGATTTCTGACCACAGTATCCTAGAAATAAATTGATCATTTAGATGAAAAATATCAATAAGGTTATATTACTTTGAAAATCTAACACTAGACAAATCGTTGCATAGTATTACTGAAATCCATACTAAGTCGTCTTTGCTTTTATTAGATTAGAAATCTTCGACCCTGAATGGAAAATTTACATTAGTGTGAATTATCTTAGATATCAGGAATTTGGCATTGATGATAGCACGGATGACGGATCTAGTCTCTCTACACATCCTTTCATTTCATGTTGATATTGTAAAACATGCGGCGGATTAATATTGTATTTGTATCATGTGACATGGTGTGATAGTGTATTTCATATCATTAAGTTAAGTGAGTCTGAGAGATATTTCATTTTATGAAGCTGTTGTGTGATGCATAGTATTAATCCACACTTGCACTGTTTACTCTTTAATCTAACATTCCATCTCGTTTTTTAAAAATGAATTTCCGTTTTTCTTAAAGCTGATTGAGTTTTATTAGGTCAAATAAACAAATGTTATTAGATAAACATTGATTGATTCATTAAACTTGAGTATGTTTTGAGTCGAACATTTTGTAAAAAAAGAAGAGTTCTATTAAGCTTTATTGTCACGCATTAATGATAAAGTTGTTTTTTATATATTTTTTTATTTAGGGGACCATTGATTGATTCATTAAGAATTTGACTATTAAACTTTATTGTCACGCGTTAATGACAAGTTGTTTTTTATTTGTAATGAATGACATTGCCAATCAAATTTTCAAGTTCAGTGTCGACTTTAAATTGTGATTAGTAGTAACTAATAAATAGTGTTTTTCTGTCAAAAGATATTTATTGTGCAATGTTTGTTAATCAAGGTTACGTTTGATATTTGCCTGCAAAAGCAATGACCTTAACGCAAATTTGTAATAGAAGAATTGTTCAGTGTTTAATTATGAATGTTTATTAAGAACCCTGGATAGATTGTCCTTGTTGCTGTCAAAAAGTATTAAAATGACAAAATAAACCGAAGGAGATATCGCGATGTAATTTTTTATAGGGCCTGCTTATGTTGCTGGGTGAAGGTGCTTTCCTCTCACTACTAGCTTCTTAGGAACAATAATTGTTAAGCTATTAAAGTCCCTCAAAATACAGTATGAAACAACCTCATTGGGGATTGTTTTATGGTGTGCTAATTATGAAAGGCTGTCCGGGTTGGCAAGAGTCTAAACATGTGCCATCATCAGCATCAACATCTTGTTTGTGGATACCGATGAATACACAGATACATTTAAACAAATGTCATCTCTAGTATGCGTTGAAGTAAAATAAATTGGCATCTGATCTTGAAGCATAGTAAACAGTAAAAATCTGGACAATTTAGAAAAGCATGTACTAATATATTAGCTATAAACGTTTAACTTAACATTTTGAGTATTTTAGCTTGCGAACATACCAGTGGCACCTGCTTAAATCCTATCATCACGATGCATTCCTTTTACCTTGCTTTAACCAAGGCTTTTAATAGTAGAGGAACCATTTGCTTAAAGTGTTTGTCTTAAATGACTTTAAGTGCATCTTAAAAAAGATTATAATGTCTCCGGTACCAGCAGGAAACGTGCATCAAATACTTTATAGGTCTTTATCGGCAAGGAATTTGTCTGGGAGGTAAGGAAGTGATCACTCGCAGAATTCTGACATAAAGTGGAAACTTTAAAAAGTTAGAATTGGCTTTACTTGTGAGGTCAAGAATATAAAACACAATGAAAATTGCCATGCATTTCTAAAATGCATTCAAGATGAAATAATAATTGCATCTACTGGTTTAATTTGAAAGTCATTAAATGAAATTGTTTTCTATAATTTACTATTCTTATAAAATCTAAATAGCCGGTAAATAGATGTAATAATTCGGTATGCCACCATTCATTCTCAGCATTAAAACTCACCAAAAAATGTCTATAAGTCAAATGCGTAATTAATGTGCCTGTATTATATTGGTTAATCAAGTGTTTTAAAGTAGTTCATAGACCTATATAATCATAGTATAAGTATGATTAGTGTAATTGTGCATTATTACGGTAACTGACAAAACTGTAATAAATAGGTTGCTGACCTATATTAAAAGTACATGTAAAGGAAGAGCCTGTTTTAAATTTATGATTACGAAAATGGAATTTGATATATCATATTCAAATTAAAAAGTACTATATGCTGACTAAGTGTTGGACTTAGCCAGTGGCATAACAAGCTAATCCCAGGGTCCCCAGAGGGGCCACAGAACATGAACAGCCCCAATTCAACTACTGTACCTAGTGTTGAAGGGCTCCTTAGGTGTGCTAAACCAGTCCCCAGTGTTACACGCCACTAGAATTAGCTAAGGGAGGAGAGTATATCACCTCCATATTTTCTGCAGTAAATAAATGTTTTTCTTTTTACCGTAGATCAAAATATTTCAATATCCAAGTGTGTTTAGAATAAAGTTAGCTAATTCAACATATCAATTACTTTTATGATCGATTAACTCTCTTTTACCTCTGATGTACCTCCCATAGCCACCAGTACGGTTGGTTCGGTTTGAACCTGACCACTTTTTCACAGAGGTTTTTGACAACCCAGTGGCTTGAACAGAGATTGTTCCCTTTTCTTGTGAAAACTGAACCACTTTATTATCACTGCCTCCGTTGCAACTCCGATAGGTACATCTGACGTAACTTTCACTCTGATAGATTTCAGAAGGTAACATTGGATAGAACAGTGATAGAAATACCTTACTACCGTATTAAAACAGGCTTATAGGATGTTTAACTATATTTTTGTGTTTGAACACAGATTGAATGTATTTAACTCCAGTAGAAAAAAGAGCTATAGATTCCTACGTCCATTATTTACTTTACTTCAATTTCACAGTATTGTTAATTTGATATATTTGATTGATTGATTCATTATCAACTTCATATTCCTTACGGACTTGCAATGTATGTGTACTTCTAGTGGCTTTGTATAATTTCTGAAATTCTACACAGGATCGAATATTATGCAAGTAAAAATGCACTTAACATTGAGTTGTATCCTTCAAAATTAATTTAATATCCTACCAAAAAAAAACCTCCAAGTCAATATTATTAATTTCTTACTTTAGATTCTGTTTGGTTCGTTATTTGATATCTGCAAATTCGAGTTTATCCCAGGTTTTTTGTTTTCAATTGATTCCAAGCCAAACAGAAATTCTGAATTGATAATTATATTAATTCAATACCTTTTGATATCTTGTTCTTCTAGAAAGTAGATTTTTTAGGCTTTATAGTAATGTAATGGCATGTCAAATTGTTGTTCCTGCATCATGGTTACTTAGCAATCTCAATGTTTTCCTGTCCCCTTCCAAATATTCTGTCAACACCCATCACACCTCATTTTGTAGGTTGATACATTTCTTTTCTGTGTGTTTAATTTTTTTTCCTTCTTCATTATGAATGCATCTATGCATACTCTGTATCTCTCTAGGGTTCTTCGGAAGAGTGTTCTACTTCGCTGATGGCAATCTAGTAATTTATGACATTGAATTCTATAGAATCTTCATTGATGTGTATTTAGAAAGCATGATTGAATTATAAATATTAATATACTGTATGCATAATGTACAGCATTTGGGATACTCAAATTTATATAAGACTTGGTTGAAATAAATGCATTAAACATGTATAAGACCTAAAATAGGGGTGTCCATTGAATAGTAGTATTCCAAAGGAGGTGTACTGTATACTGCATACATTGCATATTTTTTTAATTTTTTATTCAGTATATTACACAAAGGCGCCTTACAAGGTGGAACCACCTTAGCTTCCAAGCGCCTCAGATTAACAAATACAACATTTTAAAACAAAAAACTAACAGAAACATCAATTAAATCTTCCAGAATTAACAAGAAATTGTTGTACATAATAAAACAATAAAGCATTTTCACAATTCGAAAAAAGATCGGAACCAAAAATAAAAATTTCACTTAAAAATACTTTTCACATTTTCTAATAGACCTATTGGTTTTTTCCACATCACGAAAAAGAGGTCTTGATTTTTATAAGCTCACAGTAACTTGCTCACAAGTTGGTCATCTTTATGTCGGACATTGTTTAATAAAACATGTAATAATTGTCTGATTGTTGGTCATTTAGGGCCTATCATATTTATCACTGGCCAGTTGTAACCAGCAACAATATCTAAAGGTCATTCGTGTGGCCCTGATCTTTATTAGTTTTTGTTAATTATATAATCAATATTATTAATTGTCAATAATTAACTTTTATTTAATGGTAGGCATACCAAGGTTCATTTATACAAATAGAATGACAATAGTTTTCTGTGTATAGGACTAGTTTCAGATGCATAAAACAAAGGTCAATTATGTTGTTGAATAAATTGCTATAAAGACCAAAATGAAAATACCAGTTAAATAGCCTTCTTAATTGTTAAAACATTCATGCCTTTTACTGTAATTGTTTGACCATTGATGTCCAATTTACTTCATGATGCTAACCACACACTGATATACCAGGTGTTTTGAAAAGTAGAATGAGTTCTGTTAATTGTATTTTAAATAAATTCTCATCTACAGCAACTAAAATGTATTCAGGGTTTTGTGAACAAAAGATAAAAGCCAAATCAATGATGTAACAATGTAACAATGTTTTGTTTTATTTCTAACAGTTAGTCAAATCTATTGCATAATATACAAATGCCAATTTATGTGTTCATTGTGGGTTTTAAGAAAACTATCCTTTTAGAATTCATTATAGTTCTTTTTTGAAAGAATATGTAAAGTTGATTCAATGATGTCAACTTTTTTTTAATGTTAGCCAAGAGCCATTTTATTACTTTGAAGAATTAGTACCAGGTGGTTGTGGACAATTTGAATTTGTAGGTATTTGTATATATTGGATTTAATACTGGCATGCTGTGACGAATGAAGATACTATACTATTTTTTTATTCCTGCATGCTGTGTGAAGAAACATAACTTATAGCATTTTATGCAACTTAGCATCAGACAGGCTTCTAACTTCAATTTTGGAAGGAGTAGAACAAGCTTCACGCTGGTAATACAAATGAATGCAATTTATATAATCCCTATAGGATTTCTTCCAGGGATCGTAGATGATGTACCTCGATTAATGGAAACCGCTTTAGGTATTCTGAAAGTGCAGTTTATTACTGGATAATTTGTAAGACAAATGTATACCCAGTAGTTACACACTGTGAATACGAACTATACTAATTTATCTACATCCTTTGAGAGTTTAGTTGATGAGTAGGATTATTACATTCACACAGGTGGAGGTAAATTATAAACATATGTTTCATATAAATTATATCTTTTGGCTTGATACCAAAAGTGAATTGTTCAGTACAAATTGATAGTAATAGTATGATAATATAAAAGATGAAAATTATATAATTGTAATATCTTTATATTTCCGGGGGAAAAACATAATAAATATGTCTGGTTTGATTTTTAATAATAACTGTTGATCATCTTTGATAGACATTTTAATTTTGCAGGCATCCCTTCATTTTTTGCAACAGTGGTGGATTTTAGGCATTTGTGACAGGACTACACAGAAAAATTATATTTATCAATTTTAATTTAAAGATGTAGAGTTGAATAAGGAGAATATTTTTTTGAGTTGTTCTAATCAACTATGACAATGATGTTCAGGTGTATTAGCGTCAGTATCATAGGTTATGTCATCCACCTCATAAAGCATTTAGCCTTTCTGCTAGTTCAAAGTTACCAGATATCATCTTTCGCCGTATTCCTTTTTGTTTTCCTTATCTATGTCTATGTGTGTTATATACTTGTAATATCTTAATTTGCAAATAGAAAATGTATTACAGTAAATACACAAAACCATCCAGCTCCCCAGCTTAAAGGGTTTCCTCTGCTATACTATAAATGTATAATTATTTAGTTTCTGTATGATTTTGTTAATTTCAAATTATAATGTCTACAGACAAAAGGATATGTGAAATTGTTGGAACTGCATATACAGTCAGTATATCCGATACGTTGGTCATATCTGTAGAGGACCGAATACGTCAATTACAAAAAAGATGCTGTTTGCTGTTCCAACAAGACGGTATTATAGTGATCCGTGGATTAAAATTTCTCGTAATTTAAGTAAGGAAATCAGGCAAGTCAAAGCTATTACACAATCAAAGAAAATTCGAACGAACACCTTAGTAGGTTATTTGGTGCTGAATAGGTTTTCGACTCCAGTTCTACGACGTAGAAGAGGAGGATCCCATATGTATGTATGTATGTATTGTACTGTGTATATTATGGATAGCACTAAATATTACAAACAAACAAACAACGAAAATGGCATAAAAATAGTTGAAAGCATGCATCATGTAGCAAGCAAGACAAGAGGCATAACTGATGATGTATGAATGTCCATACTACTATAGCTTTGAACAGATCACCTATTTATCAATACTTTAATATAGCAAATGATCTGGGTTTATAGCAATGCTGTCAGTGACGGATATTATGTCCGGCGTCCTTTAGTCTGAAGTTGATAAATCATGGATTATATGATTTGTCACAAATATAATTTTTTTCATGATGAATTATTTCCACTACCATACTTAAATAGTAAGAATTTTTTTTTTGGTAATGAGTTATTACCAACCGTAAATTAAAATTGATTTATGATTGTTGTTGATGAATGTTCTCAAAATAGTGTGTGTCCAAAATATTGTATTTACATACAACCTGTCCTATTGGTATATAAGTACTCTAGGCGTTGTTTTCTGTTTTGATGGTGAGGATAGTTTCTCGAAACATGTCACATTTTAAGGCAGTTTGCCTATTCATTAAATGCCTCACTATTGTTGTTTTAACTCGAAAGTTCGGTGGAATCATTCATGATTGTTTATTTTGAAGTTGATAACAATTTAATGGGGAAATGTTAAAATTGTGGCTTACACCTTTTTCACTTAAATACAACATTGGTCTATGGGGATAGTAGGTTATATCGCATTAGGGCCTATTTAATATCTATAGGCCCCATCGATATATATTCTAAATTTCATCACATTTTGCAATGTTTGCTAATACTTTTTTTAGAGTATTCATATAGAAATAATGTATAAGATATGTTCAACACCTACTTGAATTATATCTTTACTCCATGATTACTGATTATATGATTTGTTAAATTCTTCTTCTTGACCACTGACCACTGAAATTATTATTAGCTGCTAATATATGGATGATTGATTAAGGTGTGAAGATGGCCACTAAACAAATAAATCTGTTTATGATTTATCTATTCCGAAAATTCCTTAGATCCTAGTCAGGTTTTTCTTGTGAACTTTCACCTGTTCTTACCTCCTATCATAAAATGTCTTTAACATAACATTTTATCATGATGGTAGAATATAATGATGTTATTTCTGCTGTGAGAATTAACCAGTTTATGTGAATAAATCACCTGTTTTTTTGTACCCGGAGGATAAAATGTAACCATTTATTGTGTCAAAATATTTAGGTTATAAACATAAAAAACAACATTCCCTACTATTGAACATTTGAACTCCCAGAATTGAAAAATGACATCTTAATATCAGAAAGGTAGAATATAATAATGTTGTTTTTGCTGTTAAAAGAATCTAAAATTGTTCCTTTTAATTAATGGCTAGGGCACTTTTATTAAAACACTTATTTTTGCAAGTTTACTCATTTATGTATTTTTTTATCAACTCCCTGTATTTTAACAGGTTTGATGATATATAAGAGAGATACCTGTGAGAAATATAAGATTGGTAAATCACCCCTTCTGTAGCCCCATGGAATGCAATGTTACTTAACCCAAGTGTAAACTAAGCTTTAATGAGGCAAGATAGTATCCAATGATTACTTGATCATTACTTTGAAATATTATTTAGGCTATGTTCAGACCCATGGCGTTAGACCATTTTAGCGTACAATAGCAAGGTCACATTACAAACCGCAGAGAAAAAAATGAGGTGTTCAGACCCATAGCGTACGATTATCGTTACAATGGAAGTGCGTCATTCAGGTTGTTTCTACAGTAGTTGCATAATATTCATGTGCTCTTACCCACATGTTTTCATCATTATTTCCACTGTATATAGGCCTAGATCTCAGCCTAGATCTCAGCCCTACAATTATGAAAAAATTTGCCGTAAATAAAACATACCTCAGCATTTATTTAAGAAAAATATAGTAAAGCCAAATTTCTGTTTCCTAATACTTTGACCCATAATTTTCTTTAAAAAGAGGTGATGGTATTCTTCCTAGTAGATGGTAATATTCATAATGTATTTATCTTATGTTATTATGATATATTCTGTCTTGATTATTACATGGAGGAAAAAATAATAATAAAAATAATAATTTATTTTTTCCTCCATGATTATTAGTTATCCGCTTGGTATACCAAGCGGATAACTCCTTGTAATTGTATGAGATCAATATTTTTTGGTTATCCGCAACTTAGAAGTTGCGGATAACCCTTGTGATTGTAAAAATCATTTTCATCTTTATTCTTCTTTCTTTCCCGGATTTTTGTGAGCAGCATATCCCCTATTTCTTGTAAATATATCTTTTGTATAACTTTGTCATTATATGGACATTTACCTGAAGTTGTGCACCTCCATATTTTGAATGACGTCAGAGTTGCGCAAAGTGACTTACGCGCGATTTTATGAATTTCAATGATTGATCATAGGATAAAAAATAAAAGTCATTTTGTATTGACACTTGGTGAAAATTTAGGTCATATCAAGGGCAAACTTTCTATGGATTAAAAATGGCATGTTTTACAAGAAGTTACGCGCGCACGCGCATTTAAAGTTTCAAAATGCGCAAAATTAATTTCTAATCAACTTTCTGCGCTGATCATGACATTTTGAGCATGTCAAAAATTCCCACGCGCGCGAAAAATTTTACGCGTAAGGTGCGCACGGAGCATGAAAAACATGTTTTTTTCTCTTGAATTGTGATTTTCCAGCCTTTCCTAGTCATTTAAAAAAAGATTGACATCATTTCAAATTAAAATGATGTCATACGAACACGTTGATTGACACATTTGCGCGCGTTTTAGTTGAAAAAGTTACAAAATATTGTCAAATATATGCCTATTTTGAATTTATTATAGCTCTTCAGGATCGAAGGTGACCCCCAATTTTTTTAACTTATTATGCAAGAAGATAAATTGTAGATATGAATTCATGCAGAATTTTTACCTCTCAGATGTTATGACGTCATCGTATGGCCACACGAATGTAAAATATAGGATTTTTTACTGTTTCGTTATTGCTCATCACATTAAATAGAGCGCATCTCGCTTATACGTATTCCATTTCACCCGATATTTTAATACTGTCTAGGTCAATTAACTATATTTCGCATGAGTTAAAAATATTTTAATTTTTATGACGTCATCATGTCTAAAAATGTAAATAACGTGGGTCACCTATTTTCATCTTTACAGTAAATTTCAATCTGCTATAGCTCGTCAAAATAAAAAGTGATAATCATAATTAAAAGGTTTTCTGGAAGCTATTGGATTGTAGATACGAATTCATGTGAACATTTTTCAAATCAGATGTTGTGACGTCATCATATAGCCAGTTGAATAAAAAAAGTCGTATTTTCATCTCTTGCGTAAAAGTTCATTGCGTTTAAGCGAGAGCGCATCTCACTTTCACGTGCCCAAAATTCTTCAAATTTGTATTAATGTAATTATTTAGATAATTATCTTCTAAAATAGTTATCTTTATAAGTCAATTTGATGACGTCATCGTGTTAATAATTGGCTTTAAAAGATGGGTCTCGTAATTTCGTCTATGCTACCACTGTATATAACATATACAGTGTATTCTGTAAATACTGTAATATGCTGTATGCTACAAAATAGGTACAATTCAGCACTGTAAACATATTTAATTCATGTCATAGGATGGCATAATAATTTTCGGCGTTCATATATTTTAAACGTATGTGCATGTTGCGTTTGCGCGGATAACCCGAACTCGTCAAAGTGACGAGTTCAAATCTAGTTTTCTGTATTATTCTTCTTTCCTTCCTTCCTTTTTGTGAGTCGTGTACCTCTAAAATGTGTAAACATAACATTTCATAACTTTGACAACATATGGGCATTTACGTGAAGTTGTGCACCTCCTATTTTTGAATGACGTCATAGTTGCGCAACGTGACTTATGCGCAATTTTATGAATTTCAATGATTGATCATAGATTAAAAACCAAAAGTCATTTAGTATTGACACTTTGACAAAATTTAAGTCATATCAGGGGCAAACTTTCTACGGATTAAAAATGGCATGTTTGACAAGAAGTTACGCGCGCACGCGCATTTAAAATTTCAAAATGCGCAAAATTAATTTCTAATCAACTTTTTACGCGTTTCTTGTCATTTTGAGCATGTCAAAAATTCCCACGGGCGCGCAATTTTTTATGCGCGCGGTCCGCACATAGCGTTAAAAACATATTTTTTTCTCTTGAATTATATTTTTCAAGCCTTTCCCAGTGATTTTGAAAACAATTTAGACCTTTTCCAGTTTAAATAACGCCATACGAACACGTTGAATTAGACAATTCGTGCGCGTTTTTTATGAAAAAGCTTAAAAAATCGTCAAAATTATGTCTTTTTTTAAACAGTCATAGTTTCTAAAGTAAACCGTTAACCGTTTATTTTTATTACAAAATCTAGAAGTTGATGAGTTGTAGATATCGGATCATGCATCGATAAGGCTAAAAAAACATTGTGACGTCATCGTATGGCCACACGAATGTAAAATATAGGATTTTTGTCTCTTTCGTTATTGCTCATCACATTCAATGGAGCGCATCACGCTTATCTGTATTCATTTTTCTCCTACATTTATATATTGTGTAGGTCAATCAACTTTCTTTATCATGAGATAAAAATATTTTAATTTTTATGACGTCATCATGCCTAAAAATTTTAATTACGTGGGTCATTAATTTCATCTTTACAGTAAATTTTAATCTGTAATAGCTCGTAAGAATAAAATGTGATAATCACGATTAAAACGTTTTCTGGAAGCTATTGGATTGTAGATACGAATTCATGTAAACATTTTGCCAATCGGATGTTGTGACGTCATCATATGGCCAGTTGAATAAAAAAAGTCGTATTTTCATATTTTGCGTAATAGTTCATCACATTTAAAAGGGTGCGCATCTATATTTTACGTATTCAAATTTCTTCTACACGTTAATATGTTGTTCCTGAGATAATTTCCTTCTGAAATTGCTATCTAAGTGTTTCATTCTGATACCGTCGCCATGTTAAAAATTGGAATAAATGGCGGGTCCCGTAATTTCACCTATTCTACACTGTATGTAATATGTATACAGCTTATACTGTTTGCATGTATATACTATATGACACAAAATTCAGCACTAACAGCATGTCATATTCTTCAGTTCTTGTCATAATGCCATAATCTTTATCTGTGTGCAATATTCCAACGTATGACGTGCACGTGGCGTTTGTCGTGGTGCGGATAACTAACTCGTCAAAGTGACGAGTTTCATGTCTAGTTATAATGCTCATCCAAAGGTTTAATTTAGTGTAGGCTACCATGTGTCTTTTTTGTGTAAGATCGAATAAAATATCTTTTTGTTATTTTTTATGGTTTTTAATCTGAAAAGTATTATTTATTTCTGTTATTAATTATGGGTCATTCAATGAGGTTGTCAATCAATGAATTTTACATTAAAATTGATTATTTTTTATAGTATAAATCAATCAGGTACTTCACATAATTCTTGAATGTATAGAATATTGCACATTAAATCTATTTTAACATTAATGTTAATAGTACTAGCAAGAAATAAAATGGCAGCAGAAATGTTGCCTTAATAATGAATACATTCACTAAATGAGACTTGTGCGTTTTTCTAGCATGTAATCATTCGATATTAGCCGTCCGTGTAAGACCTGGTAATATGCGGTAATCATTGAACTGGGAAGTACTTTAATAAACTTTATTGACTGAGAGAGAGAGAGAGTCTTGATTGGTATTTATTGATTATCTTCTTTCTGGTGGGATTGAGGAACATCATCTGATCATTGGAGTTGTGGTATAGATTCTAAACAGATTGTCGTCTGCATTTTGAGGTTATATACATCAGCAGATAGTAATGGGGGTTGTGCAACCTTCCTTCTCAAAATAAATACAATGATTTATCAGACTACATTATGGTTATGTCTAGAGAATATGGGATGATGTACTCTATAATGTCGGGAATAAAGGTCGGCAGAAGGGGATGCCGATGTGTATGCCATCCTTGATTTTGAAGATCATCGATTAAAATCCTTGCGTCGCCCACAGAGGCTTTTGGTTGTAATCCAAAAGGGATGCTTGTTTTTGTTTTGGATTTATACTTGCCTTTTCATAAGTAAAAAATATACTGTAGTACGACTACGATATATATAATAATATTAGTTCTATACCATTGTTTTAATTTTACATGACACATCTTGTGGTTTTAATGACAAAAATCATTCTGAATGAAGTAAGTTTCATTGTTTTAAAACAGACAGGACTCCCTTGCGTTTGGCTTAACAAACTCGTATTCGACCTTATTCCAGATAGACAAAGGAACATGTTTTGTTTTCTCTTGGTAATAAAAAACAATTCAGTCATTATGCAATCAACAATGGAACTTTGCAATCAGGAATATATTTGTGGTCAGGATTTATTACATCATTGTAACGCTATTAATTTAATTTATCATCCATACTTGACAAACAAACCTTAATTCCGCCTCAACCACTCTGCTATAGGCAAGTTAATGATCACTGTCTCTATTAGATTTGAACTTTTTGCTTATTTAATTCACCTTTTGATAAAATGGTTCATTCCATGAAATACCCTGGCTAATGATACACTAAACCTATGATGTGAGCGGTCATGCATAGATTGTGTATTTTTCTTTAAAGAATGTAAGACAGGACTTGGAATGCATACCTTTACAATGACATGAGCCTTGGTCTCACTTCAGCAAGTGTCAATAAGTACTATTTATATTCCATTCCAAGACTTTTATCTCTGTGTGGACGGAAATTTGTACAATTTTGTCAGTATTTCACCTTGCTTAAATGTGTGTTTTTATCAGGATCACCTTGTAAGAGAAGGTTGGGTTCACCTTGGAGATAATGAACAGCTAACATGGATGTAACAAGGTGCCATTTATATATTTGATTTCTCAAGAATTGGTAATAGTTGGTGTAAGGTGCTTGTCTGATCTGGTACATACACAAGACTCTGTACATTGATTATCTCAAATCCAGTGTATCTTTTAATATGGGATATTTACAGTATCATATTGTACAACTCTCTAAAATAATGGATATTACGCAGATTCTGTCTTAACAAAAGTCTCTTACATTAATTTAATTGTTAGACAGAAACATTGTTTGAACAGTGTCCATATGAATCCAGTATTTTCCTTTCAATAGAAAGTGATCTTATCTGTTTTACTTTTGAATATCAAAGAATAAACAACAAACTGAACGAGCTTTTATTAGCTAAACTTCGTATTTTCAAGAAAGAGGTGGTTTTCTATACCGTTTTCCTAAATGTAGCTAAGAATTTGTTTATGCTTTCACAAAGAAGTCTTAGATCTGAGACGGATTTTTGTTTATATATTTCAATATTGAGAACCAGTTGGGATTTCTTTCATGATGGAGGACATAAATAAAATGACCAGAGTGAGATTTCTTATGGAAAAACTCGATATAAATCAGAACATTGAAGAACATGAAGAAATTGTAAGTAATCCAAAACAAAGTTTTGTCTTTTGCAAGTTGTTTGTGAGCACTAATGTCTATAGGGTCAAATTCGCCCAGATTCTAATTGGTGGACAAACGTGACCCTATTATAGATAGTGTAAAAAAGAAAGTCTTATAAGGTGTGAAAGTTTATTTACACACAGAAAGAAACTAGGGCAAACTACATATATAAAGCCTATAAAACATTTATACAAGATAGTAAATATATATTACGAAACTAGTAGTATAGTTCAGTTTACTTTGTAGTTTCAAAATAACATTAAATTCAACATCAGCATTTTGAAATATCAACCCTGCATTTTGAAATTATTTAGAATGTAACTGTAATGCTCTTCAACATTAATGTGGATTATAAAACATAATAGTGCCGTCTGTATATGTACAATAAAATTGTATTAAATTTAGTCATATAGTGGGTCATTCACTCTGACAATAAATAAGTACAAATATAGCTATTTCTTACTTTTAATTTGTTGATTTGTTTGATTTGTGTTGATATAGATTGTTGCATTTATTATACAGTGGAGTGTAAATTAAATCTTATGTATTGTGCTTTATGTAAAGTTTGCCTCGCAATCAAAACCAATCAAGTTGACCAATACATCATTGTGGGCACTTTTCCTTTGTCATTTCTATTTTACTAATTTTAGATACTACTGTAATTTACAAACTAATTGACTTGTAGAGTTTGGATAGAATTTCCAAATTGTTGATCTGGAATTTCCCTCCTGCTAGGATTTGTAATTGATATTTTGTGTCTTAATATAGCATTACATTCCTATTTATAGGGTTCTGAATATATATATGTGTGTTGCCTGGGTATTGCTAAACTGCGCAAACTGCGCAAACACTGCGCAAACTGCGCAAACAACAAAAAAAGCTGCGCAAACCTCCTTCAAAACAATTAATATTGATAGAACACAACTAAAACTATATAGGGAGACAATTTATGGGAAAAAAAATTTGAAATTCTTTTAAGTTTGCCTTTTTTTGGGTGAAAAACTTCAATTTTTGGGAAAATTACTGATTTCACAGCGCAAACAACAAAAAAAGCTGCGCAAACTTCCTTCAAAACAATTAATATTGATAGAACACAACTAGAACTATATAGGGAGACAATTTATGGGGAAAAAAATTTGAAATTCCTTTAAGTTTGCCTTTTTTTGGGTGAAAAACTTCAATTTTTGGGAAAATTACTGATTTCACAGCGCAAACAACAAAAAAAGCTGCGCAAACCTCCTTTAAATCAATTAATATTGATTAAAACACAACTAGAACTATATAAGGAGACAATTTATGAGAAAAAAAATTTGAAATTCCTTTAAGTTTGTCTTTTTTTGGGTGAAAAACTTCAATTTTTAGGAAAATTACTGATTTCACAGCGCAAACAACAAAAAAAGCTGCGCAAACCTCCTTTAAATCAATTAATATTGATTAAAACACAACTAGACCTATATAGGGAGACAATTTATGGGGAAAAAATTTGAAATTCCTTTAAGTTTGCCTTTTTTTGGGTGAAAAACTTCAATTTTTGGGAAAATAACTGATTTCACAGCGCAAACCCCCAAAAAAAAGCTGCGCAAACCTCCTTCAAACCAATTAACATTTATTAGAACACAACTAGAACTATATAGGGAGACAATTTATGGGGAAAAAAATTTGAAATTCCTTTAAGTTTGCCTTTTTTTGGGTGAAAAACTTCAATTTTTGGGAAAATTACTGATTTCACAGCGCAAACCCCCAAAAAAAAGCTGCGCAAACCTCCTTCAAACCAATTAATATTTATTAGAACACAACTAGAACTATATAGGGAGACAATTTATGGGGAAAAAATTTGAAATTCCTTTAAGTTTGCCTTTTTTTGGGTTAAAAACTTCAATTTTTGGGAAAATTACTGATTTCACAGCACAAAAAAAAAAAAAAGCTGCGCAAACCTCCTTTAAATCAATTAATATTTATTAGAACACAACTAGAACTATATAGGGAGACAATTTATGGGAAAAAAATTGAAATTGCTGTAAGTTTGCCTTTTTTTGGGGGAAAAACTTTAATTTTTTGGGAAAATTACAGATTTCACAACGAAAACTTTAAAAAAAACAGAAACAAGAAAATTTTTTTTTTCAAATATAACTTTATTTAATGAAATGTTTCGCAATTATTTACCTTCAAGGTTTTTTTATAACATTCTACTGTATTTCCAAATCAACATCATGTAGGTTTGCGCAGGGTTTTTTTTGGTTTGCGCGATTTACACTGTAAAATCTGACATTTCACCCAAAAAATGATGTTTTTCGCCAAAAAAAAGCCAACTTACACTTACAGCAATTTCATAATTTTTTTTCATAAATTACTTGCTATGATAGTCCTAGTCATGATAGAACCAATAATAAGTGAGTTGGAAGAGGTTTGCACAGGGTTTTTTTAGGTTTGCGCGATTTACACTGTAAAATCTGACATTTTACCCAAAAAATGATGTTTTTCGCCCAAAAAAAAAGGCCAACTTACAGCAATTTCATTATTTTTTTTTCATAAATTACTTGCTATGATAGTCCTAGTCATAATAGAAACAATAATAAGTGATTTGGTGGAGGTTTGCGCAGGTTTTTTTTTAGGTTTGCGCGATTTACACTGTCAAATCTGACATTTCACCCAAAAAATTATGTTTTTCGCCCAAAAAAAAAGCCAACTTACAGCAATTTCATAATTTTTTTTTCATTAATTACTTGCCATGATAGTCCTAGTCATGATAGAACCAATAATAAGTGATTTGGAAGAGGTTTGCGCAGGGTTTTTTTTAGGTTTGCGCGATTTACACTGTAAAATCTGACATTTCACCCAAAATGATTTTTTTTTTTTTCCAAAAAAGCCAACTTACAGCAATTTCACTATTTTTTTCTTCCTAAATTACTTGCTATGATAGTCCTAGTCATGATAGAAACAATAATAAGTGATTTGGTGGAGGTTTGCACAGGTTTTTTTTAGGTTTGCGTGATTTACACTGTAAAATCTGACATTTTACCCAAAAAATGATGTTTTTCGCCCAAAAAAAAGGCCAACTTACAGCAATTTCATTATTTTTTTTTCATTAATTACTTGCCATGATAGTCTTAGTCATGATAGAACCAATAATAAGTGATTTGGAAGAGGTTTGCGCAGGTTTTTTTAGGTTTGCGCGATTTACACTGTAAAATCTGACATTTCACCCAAAAAATTATGTTTTTCGTCCAAAAAAAAGCCAACTTACAGCAATTTCATAATTTTTTTTTCATTAATTACTTGCCATGATAGTCCTAGTCATGATAGAACCAATAATAAGTGAGTTGGAAGAGGTTTGCGCAGGGTTTTTTTAGGTTTGCGCGATTTACACTGTAAAATCTGACATTTCACCCAAAAAATGATGTTTTTCGCCCAAAAAAAAGGCCAACTTACAGCAATTTCATTATTTTTTTTTCATTAATTACTTGCCATGATAGTCCTAGTCATGATAGAACCAATAATAAGTGAGTTGGAAGAGGTTTGCGCAGGGTTTTTTTAGGTTTGCGCGATTTACACTGTAAAATCTGACATTTCACCCAAAAAATGATGTTTTTCGCCCAAAAAAAGGCCAACTTACAGCAATTTCATTATTTTTTTTTCATTAATTACTTGCCATGATAGTCCTAGTCATGATAGAACCAATAATAAGTGATTTGGAAGAGGTTTGCGCAGGTTTTTTTTAGGTTTGCGCAATTTACACTGTAAAATCTGACATTTCACCCAAAAAATGATGTTTTTCGCCCAAAAAAAAGTCAACTTACAGCAATTTCATTATTTTTTTTTCATAAATTACTTGCTATGATAGTCCTAGTCATGATAGAAACAATAATAAGCCATTTGGAGGAGGTTTGCGCAGGGTTTTTTTTGGTTTGCGCTGTTTGCGCTTGGTTTGCGCAGTTTGCGCAGTTTAGCAATACCCTGTTGCCTTGTATGTTTAATAAATCTTGCTACTAATGTTTTGGCAATTAGACTGCTGCGCTAGTTGCCCACATTGTTTAAATGTGTACCATACACTTACAGTATTGCTATTTTAAGTCAGCTTACAGTAGTAGTATTAATTATCCCATTATTTTATCCCATCCATATTAATTTCTAAATATTTCATCATAGTAGAGAAAATTACTTGAAACTTGTTTTGTTGACCATCCTCATTATTGAGTACAAAATTAAATTAAAGGCATACTGCACATCATAAATGAGTTTACATTTACTTGATTTTAAACCCTTGGTAATTTACAGTAAGACTGTGATTTATTATCTTGCTATATTCATTGATTACTGTAGTGGATTCTGAGTGTCTTTGTTAAAGTGGCAACAATGGTCTCATTCATTGATTTGCACATTTTGACAGTTCGCATACAAAAACTGAAATAAAGACAATTGATAGTGATATCACACTTTCTTTCTACTATCTTCAATGTTCTTTGTTTAATTTTGTTTAATGTGTATTCTTAAGTGAATAACACTTAAATGGTTAGTTAGTATTTAATAACTGTTTCACCCAGTTTATAGCTCCCCACCCAAGTTAATTTTCACTTAACACCTACTTTACAAGCCTCTTGTCATGTCAGAGTGTACAGTACATTATTGTTAAAGTCCTTGCCACCCATGCTGAATATCAACCATCCCTACTGTATAAACTTTCACTTCCCTATAAAATTCAGAATCAAATGAAGACCCATAATAAACAATAGGACTTTTCAATACCGCCCCTGTCAACTTATTGTTTTTTATTTTTCACCTTTTTATAGTTTTGATTATATTAACAGGATGGTGATTTGATTTATGTAAAATATTGACAATGTTTAGTGTACTGTCTCATTAACTTTACCATACTAATAAACACACAGATATTTATTGATATATTTTTTACTCGGGTTACCCGAGTCTATGACTCTCTCATCTTCTCCTCTTCCATCCGACACTATTGAGTAAAAAGTGCGATTTATAAAGTACTACTCCTCCCTTATTCGTTGTAGTATTGAGCTAGGATTTGGCATGAATATACTACAGAGACATATCCTCAAAGCTATAGAGCCGGATGCAGCCATATGATGTCTCGAAGATGGTACCGTATAGCCGTATAAACTATTTAGTAGCGAGGTTATTGATGTGTATGTGACGTTACATCCCGTCTTATGACGTCATTACATCTTCTTTTGCTGTACCCCGAGTATCGCACATTCATGCTTGTTTGTGTTGAAAAATGCTGAATGTGCATAATTTCTACTGTTTTTCATTCAACAAATTAAACAATTTAAAAGATACTTCATAAATTTGTTAGTGAATTAAATAATAAATTTCATCCTGATGTAAATTCTGGGTAACTTTAATTTGAAATATTCATCGTTAATAATTTAGGTGTTTCACTGAAATACTATTCTATTTTTGTGTCTTTCTTATTGGTCGTGTAATTATGACATCATTGAAGAACCAGAGGTGTAAAGTACTAAATTATTTATATCCAAATTTACAGTATGTTCAGAATATTGATGTACTACTGTACATTTTACATCATTTTTTAGTTTTCTTAATCAAGTCAGTCACCATAATTTGATCTGTGATCTGGCTTAAAGTTTGCAGTGATTATTCTTATAGATGATAAAAAAGAGAAAAATGATATGTACATGAATGAGGAGATTGTATGACATGTGGAGTATAATAAGTGAGACCTGGAGAAAAATAGGGAATACCATTGTAGGATACTCAATTTAACAAAGCCTAGCATATGCCCAGACCCAGAAAATAGACAAGATCATTTTAACAAACTCTTGAATAAATCTTAATTTATTAAAATAAAGGTAGTACAGTACTAGCGAAATAGTTCTTTCACTTGAAGCTTCTACATTTATTTTTTGTCTGTTGTGGCATGAACCAAGCTCCTACATATCAACTACCCATTCAACAAGTTCACAAACCTTAGAAACTGAAAGACAGATGTTACAGTAGGGTGAAAGCAGTCCATAAGGAATAGTAAACACAAACCAGGAATATCTATTTAGTAACTAGTTTGTTACCAAAACCTTTAGACACAATAGCTTGTTTTCCTGTTTGATATTTAGCTTCCAAGTGGATTGCTTGCTTTTTATCAACAGGGGACATACAGATCAGGAAGTACTTGGGATGGGCAGTTCTAGATTTGATTGATTAAAACATAGTTTTAAATAGAGTAGTGAGATGCTATACTATATATCTATTGAATATGAAATTCAAAACACTTGATTACAGTCCTTGCTTTGTATGTATGTTGTTTGAAACATTCAACATTTTCCAGCTTGATATTGTCCTGATAATATATACTCAATGCCTAGTGTGGTCTTCAATATGGGCTGAAATATTAAATATCACGCTATCTGTCGCTTTAATAATAAATATTTTAAAATATTTTTAGATTTAGTATCCTTGCTTTAGTAAAGTTATGGTATATACTTATTAACAGTACATTATTTAATTTGGATGTTTAATAAACAATCTTTATAATATTATTTTATAAGAAAAACAAGACAATTCATTTATATTTGTATTTAAACATTATTTTTATATTGATTATAATTATAGCAAAAAATGGCAGTAGGATTCAATATTCAAGTGAATAATGTTCTCATTTCCATAATTTCTACTCTGTTTAGCACTCTCCTGTAAGTTGTAGCTTATAATGTCTTTTTAATGATGTTACATGTCTTATAAATCATTTACAACCTGCACAGCTCTTATACTAATGAAATATATGTACAGAGTTATGGAGCCCACATCTCAGATACATGTTCTAATTTGAACTCAAAGTGCGACCAGCCTGAGCTTATTACATTGCAACAGTGCATACAGTCGGTGTCAAACACAGGCAATAACTTTACACCTTGGTCGGATAGATCAGTAGCGAGCCAATAAATACTTCACACATTTACTATTTGTGTTTTTGACACTGCTAAATTAAAATTATCTGTCATTTTTAGGGCAATGAACTTTTGTTTATGAAGAGAAAAATACTGATTTAGTCATTTTTCCAAAAATGTTATTTGTATAATGATATGAATTTGTATTGCACCACTCAATACTGTACAGAAAAAGAATAAGGGTAATAAAATAAAAATTACCTTTTGTAGAAAAAAAATGTAAAAAATAAATGTTTTCACTTATAAAATTCAACCAAAAACTCATTGGCTGGCAGCCAATTTTACTATTTTTTTGCTTTAAATGACAGTTTTAGGTAAATACATTTTTTTTCGATCCAATTTTTGGTCAAAGTGGATAACTATCATGTGACATTAAAATGGCATATTCAACAAAAAATTGTTTAAGAATTATTATTATTTTTTCATGGGGACAATACATTAAGTTTAAATTGAAAATGTTAAATGTTTATTCCAAAGTTGTCTAATTGTTTTTGTGCTCTGTTTGTCACGTACAGTATACAAAGTAAAAATGAACAAAGCTTGTTTTATGTACTGTAATCTTGTAGTAATCATGATTTAGTATCAGTTTTCATCTTTCTCATAATTTAAATCGCTTTGAAAGGTTTTGTTATTGCAAAGTAATCAAGCATGGTAGTGTTTTAAGAAGCTTTACAAAGTTGATATAGTGTTGATTCAATGGGTGTGAGAAATTTAAACTTGTTAACAATACTTGCTATTACATTCCTTTAATACAGGTTTTACCGAAATGGTAACGCAATATATTTTGGAGAAAAAATATCCTGCCGTGCTGGCAATTAAAAAAGTACCTAATTACTGACAAAACATATAATTAATAAGAAATCAAACGTGGAAAGTAGCTACTGACTTAAAATTTAGGTTAAATTTTAGTAGTTTTTATTGGAAAATACAATACTAGAGGGTCTGGTTCCATTATTATAATCATTTTTATATGATTTATGATACAATCAATTTTCTCAAAACAGAACACAGAAACTTATGCAAAACCAAATCGGTTATGTTAGTTTATTCTGTAAACCAGATGTCAACCAGTGTTTTTTTTATTGTATTGGTAAAACCAAAAAAAAAACAACACCACCAAAACAAAAATGCTTCTTTCCATGAATGCGTCTAGAAATATAGTAATGTTTATTAAGCTTATTTTGAAGCAGATTCTTCAACAATATGTCACTTTAAATTCAATTACTTTTATCATCAACCATTGATGGATCATGTGACCAACACCATTATTGTTCCAACTCACATAATCACATCACTCAATGCTTTAAGATGTGATTCAGATATGAGTCACCATTGACGAACCAAATTAAGTATGCATCTTGCATTTACCGTACATGTGAAATGAAATCTTATTCCAAATTAAGAAATAATTAAATGTTCTTTATGTTTGTTGCAGCCAGAGTCAGTTTTTGTTTATTAATTTGCTTTTTTAATCCTTTTATCCTGAAACTGTATTACTGTAATAAGACAAGCTAATATAATAAAGTAATATGGCTGAATTTAATTATTATATAATCAGCTTTGTTTGAGGAAAATCAATGTCTTTTTAGCTGACTATAAAAGGATGGTTTGTTCGTGATTTGAACAACATGACAGCAGAGAGAGCATTGCGTTTAGAATTTGAAAAAATGAAATGAAAAATGTTGATTTAATAGAAAATGTTCTGGAGCTATTTGTGATGTGATATGGAGAGTTTTAGTTTGCCAGTGTTGCTGCACTGACAGTCAGTGCATTACCTAATTATAAATCACTCAATATCAGTAATCAGGTGTAGTGTTATTTAGGTCTCCATGTTAATCAAGCGTGGTGTTGGAGTTGCGTGAAATATTAATGGAATTGACGCTTAATGGACAGTTGTTTACTTGAGGTCAATAACTTGAGCTCCAAAAACAGATGAATTTGATTCTTTATTAATTATTAATAATTAGTTGAACAGCGCCCTCTTTTCAGTGAAAAAAAATATAGGTCTATCCTAGTATAATAGAAACTAACTCTGCGATTACAGTTGCTGATGAGGGTGGGCGAATGGGTGGTGTCAAGAATGTTTAAATAGTAAGCCCTAGTACAAGATTATTTAAGGCTTCTTAGGTGGGAGGATTATAAGAAAATCTTTTACACTGGAGGGAATATGTGATGTACCTCCTACTCCTTTTAGTACAAACCTATATATCCTTATAGTATTTCTAAATAATATTTTTGTCTTAAATATTTTACCACATCCACTTGCCCATCAAAGTTCTTTCTTTTCTTTCTAAATGCTGAAAAAACTTTACAGAACTTCGAATCTATGTAACAGATGGCCACGCTAATTTTAAGTCCGATTAAAGTGTGACTAATCTTAGATTGATTTGAAAATCTTCCTTCTACTCTGAGATCATTATGACATTAATTTATCACTGACATTGTTGCCTCTGGAATTACAAAATGAATGTAGCATTAAATTGTTGAAAGTAATAGTTGTAAATTTCCGTTAAAACTGTTTGATAAATTTAAATATTAATAAGTTTTTACCAAGACAAAAAAAACTACCGTAGAAATGGATATGTCTCCAATAGTTATAAAAATATGCTGAGAATATTTTATACAATAGTCTCACCGCAACCATGCAATTCATTGTCATTAATAATAATAATTGAGATTATTAAGAAATAAATTACATATATATATATATATAAATCCAAAGGCAAATTACTGAAAAAAATGACAATGCTGTGGGTATCAGTGGCTGGATCTCAATGGAGATACAAATAAAAAAAGCGAAAAGCTAAATCAAAACGATAAAGTAAACAGCCAGAAAAGTTAGCAGAGCTTTCGGGCAACACTAGCCCTTCATCAGTGCAAGTGAGGGAATTTGGATAAAGTCATACAGTAGCATATGAGTTGGCAAGTGCTGCCTGGGTGGACAGGAATAAAAGAAATATAACAATAGAAACAGCGTGTTGAATAGTGGGTGGAGACTGAATAAGAGTAGAAAACAAAGAAGGTAGCTTGGTAGAGATATAAACAATTTTTATATATATAAACAAATCAGGCAAAGAACATTAATTCTAAACCGCCCGGTGATATACTGAAATTTAATTAATTAATTTGAAACGATAAAGATGAGGAAATCTGTGAGAATGAGAAAAAGTCGCCCCAACCGAGACTCGAACTCGGACCGCCTGCTTGATATGCAGATGTCCTAACCATTAGACCACTGGGGCTTTCATGGTATTGTTCGAACTCGATTGGATAGCGACTCTTTAACATTCTCGGTTTTATATATATATATATATACAGCAGGCGGTCCGAGTTCGAGTCTCGGTTGGGGCGACTTTTTCTCATTCTCACAGATTTCCTCATCTTTATCGTTTCAAATTAATTAATTAAATTTCAGTATATCACCGGGCGGTTTAGAATTAATGTTCTTTGCCTGATTTGTTTATATATATAAAAGTATCTCTTCGGAGATCCCGCCTCGTGAATAAAAATACTGTAAGATGAGGGCGTATCAATTTGATCTCTGGTGCGCGTGCGTACAACTGAGGACTAGTGCTGTTCCGCCGTACCACGCCGAGAGTGTTAAAGAGTCGCTATCCAATCGAGTTCGAACAATACCATGAAAGCCCCAGTGGTCTAATGGTTAGGACATCTGCATATCAAGCAGGCGGTCCGAGTTCGAGTCTCGGTTGGGGCGACTTTTTCTCATTCTCACAGATTTCCTCATCTTTATCGTTTCAAATTAATTAATTAAATTTCAGTCACCATCACCGGGCGGTTTAGAATTAATGTTCTTTGCCTGATTTGTTTATATATATATACAGTAGAACCTCCATTTTACGTACGGTACGGGACCGAAAGGCGTACGTAAAACAAGGGATTCGTAAAATCGAGGTTGACCTTAAATTGACCCCTAAATACGTAGATCATAGCTAAAAAGGCTGCCGTGTTTGCCTACAGCATGCAGGTGGTCACTAGCTTAGCTAGGCCATTCCTAGGCCTAGACTAATCTAGGCCAGGCTAGCAGGCCTAGCAAGATGTGAGCCCTAGAAAAGTACAGTATATGCAGGCTGTGCGATTCAGTTTAAATAAAGTGTTATAAATAAAATATCAATGTTCTTGTATTTTCTATCAATAAAAACAGTCGCTGCTGTAGGGGAATGCACATGAGTTCCTCACACAGCCATGGCTTTGTGCTTTGTTGTTGTTAAATTGCGCCCTCAATGTAAGAAAATGATGACGTCATCGGTCATTTTAAGCGTACGTAAAATCAAGGGAACGTAAAATCAGGGTACGTAAAATGAAGGTTCTACTGTATACATATATATCAATTCAGTATAGAATATTAACATATTAAACATTATTAATATTACTGTATATGTCAATTGTACTCCGTATAAGCACAAAGAAAGGTTTATAATAGTTGATAGTAAAGTTAGACCCTGTTTACACTTAGGTATTACTCAGGTATCAGCGAGCCCGAGGCCGGCTCCGAGCCAACAATATACAAAAGCTGAAGGGAGATTGTACCAGCGATGTAGATTATAAACCCCATTTCGATGATATAATTATGATGAAGTTGAGGTTTCAGTGTGGTGCTTATTTGATTGAAGTTGTTTATAACATTTAACATTTCATTTAATGCTTGGTTTTCTTGGAGGAAAGGTTTGACGAAGTCACATAGGGTTGTTCTGGCAGTATGAAGTATGCAGGTACAAAGATGGTTGACGTAGTGGATGCTGCTAATTGTTAAAGACACCAACACAACATGCATATGTGTTCACTTCATCTTCCAGCATCATTTAAATATCGCTATGAATTGATAAACTAGATCTTCTTATAGATACAGAAAGCAATTTTGTACTGTATTCACTTGTAGGATAAACTTTGACCATTTGAACTTATGTCTCAGGGATTGGAAGACAGGCTTTCTTAGGCTATGTTCAGACCCATGGGTCTTAATAAACAAATTAAGCTACATACATAATATGTTACCAAGTATTCCCAGCTCAAAATAATATAGAGTACAGTAGCCTAACCTTTTCATCTCTGCCCTTTGGTTGTTCTTATATAGAGGGAGCTCTTCATAAATTTCCATACTATTTTTGTGTGTGGTGGTACAATCAATTATTGTATTTCAGTTCACACTAAATTAAATGTTGGACTCTGTAAATCATTTTTACACAAATACTTATACTATTTGGTTATATTGCTGAATTTCAAACAGATCAACTGTAACTGTTCCGTGAATACCAGAAGAATTATACACATTCAGAACTTCTTGGAACAAAATTAGTTGTTGCATTGTGCAATTGAAAAGAAACTATTTGTTTAATAAAAGGACGTATATATTATTTTTATTTTTTAAATTTTTACTTTGGAAGCATGCCTAAATTCATGAAAAACAAGGCCATTGGAACCCTTTACAAAATAAAGATTACGCAGCTGGCATACAATTCGCCTAAATTGATAAGGCCCATTTATTTGTATAAAATAAAATTTGAATATGTTCCAAAAACTGAAATCTTTGTAATCTGCAACTACAGCTTGTATTGGGTTGAAAAAATGGCATAGTTTGGTGTAGGTTTTGCAACAAACAAACTTATGTCTCTGTTTGAAAATGTATAGCAAGTCAATCTTCGGGTAATGTACACAATAAACTCGGCCAAAGCAATAAATACACTCTGAACAACAGTGAAACCCAATTAACAAAACAGTTTTTTATTTTAAAAATAAGATAATGATTTAATATGCTATAATGACTCGCTTAGATTCTGTAATTAAAAAATGTTTTTTAATTCTTTAATGGAAAGCTTGATCTTGACCTAGGGTTTAGATCAACAGCTTCCTTTGTAATCCTCCTTCTGTTTAGCACATGTCTTTCTACAAGGAGTCTGCAGTTTATTCTGCATCATTGCCCTAGCCTAAACAGCCTAGACCGCAGGCATTAGGTCAACTCTTACTTATTGCTACTGTACAATATAAATGTAGAACTTGAATTGAATTAAACATGGTTGACATTAACTAACCATAGACTCATCATAACATCCTGGATGCTTACCTTTGGCTTAACTTAACACGTCTAACCCAATAAATGTACTTGACATTCTTGTCCGCCCACTTTTTAAGCCTAGATAAAAGATACATTTCATTATGGAGTCAGTTTATAGCAATCTGTGGTTCCATGTTAATTACCTGGTGAATTAAATTAATAAATATATTTTAAGGAGTCATTTCTTTTCCAATTTGTATACAAAATGTTAAAACTTCACCTATCTGTACTTCTACCACACACATCAAATTCTACCACGTAGGCCTCAGCTGCCCATTGTTACCAGGTAATATGTTTTCTTTAACAATACAAATGTCCATGTCATTTATTATTCCAATTTCTGCCCTTGAATTAAAAGCAAAAACATGACAAAACCATCTAATTAAAACTTTACCATTCTAAATTTACTGGCAAGACTGTTTATTTATAATATTTTATTGTTATTATTATGTTCTTGATAAAACATGATTTGTTTGAATTTTAATGTATGTCTTTTTACTAGAAACGTGTGGACTAAATGTCATGGCATGGTAGTGTGTTTGATGACGCGTATCATGACACGTTTAGCATTTAACCCCTGGTGAGGGTAAATATAGGTATCATGATTTGATCTGGCGCTCTGATGGACGTCACATAGGTTTAGTTGTCTTAGTAAGAAATCTGGCAATTTACGCACACTCATCAAGGTTTCTCACTATGGTTTCTCAGTAGAGAATCATTAATCACAGACAAGTTACCCACATTTTAACCAAGGGTTAGTTTCGTACAGGGGTCTTTAATTTGAAAATAAAATTAGAATATTACGTTTATTTACCAAACGTAGTATGACCATTTAATTGTAAATTGAACTGTTTTAAGTGGTGTTTTCTTACAGGGCTATGATGGAAAAATTAACCACTTTCTAACCCAAGGCTAGTTCCATACAAGGCTCTAATTAAAAAATAAACTTAGAATATTACGTTATCTACCATATACACTATGATCCATTTTCTTATTTTAGTTTGGTTGTTGTTGTTTGGAAGTTGTTTTCAGTATCTCAGCGGTTTTGAAAGAGCTATTCTAAATTAATCAACTGTTAATTTGTTTGTTCTTTATGTTTTGATTTTAAAAAAACAAATATGATGACATAATTCTTATTTTTAGAGTAACATAAGCAAAAGATTTATAATTTTTAAAAATATTGACAGTATGGCAGAGGTCTGTCGCAAACGACAATGTTAAATAGATATTTATCACGGAGACCTTTTCCTCAACATCTTAATGTTTGTATGTTAATAGGTATAAAACAAATGTTCCAGATTAGAAATAAAAACATTATGGATCAGTAATTTCTCTTTGTTTTCCATAATCTTATAGCACTTTACTTTCATTCCATCAAGTCCATCAATTTGAAATCAATAGTGAAAATGAACCCTCCCAGCAGACAAGGTTTACCCCTTCATTCTCAAACTTAATTAGCATTTCTGTAATAGTTGTGAGTTAATTACAATGTTTTCTTTCATCTGGAGGTATGTGTCAGTCGTGTTAAGTGCTTTCTTAGTCCGCAGGGATATTCGCCGGTCGAAAACCTGTGTATTGTTATTTTCTTCACATGCTGTTGGTAATCGTTCAATGTATTGATCAACATCTTGGTGGCGTTCTTTTACCCCTAAGCTGAATGAAAGTGCAGCTTTTCATACAAACATTTTAATCTGATCTTTGTTATACTGTACTACTACAGTGGGTCATTGTGAGTAATACTTAAAACTATTTTCCAACTTTGGTTAATTATGTTAGGTCAATAAACTTGCTTTATTTTGATTCTTACTCATCATGTTATTCCAAGGTTTATGTTATGATGATGTGGAGTAGCTTCACATACTTTAAACAGTCACTTTTTTAATACTCCTCATTTACACAGTGGGTCAGTCATCACCCTTGTATTTTACAGGAGTGTTCTGCAAGAAGATTCAATTTATGTCTTACAGTACATAGCCCCTATGGTCACACAGAGCAAGGGTGATCCAAATCAGTGGCCGTATTCACCAATCACACTTAAGTGAGATATTTCCCTTAAACATTAAGTATTTCACTTAAATATTTAAGTATTTCTCTTAAAATGTATTCACTTAGATAGGAGATTTTTTTAATTTTAAGGGTAAGTGATTCCCTTAGCCTAAAGAGTGATTGGTGAATACGACCACAGATTCGGACCACCGGCAAACTTTAGGTCTGTCTATGATTATTTCTTTATTGCTAATTGTAATATTGAAGTGGCTTCATTTCTCTTTCTCATTTTCATTGGCTCTAATTAAATATTTATTTATCTTAATGAATTAAAAATTTCACTTAAAATATATTTGTTTTCATATTAAATTCCTCAATCAAAATTATCATGATTTTACAATTTCCATTTTCTCTACATATTTATCATTTTATTAAGTTACTAAATTTTAAGATGGCACAAATTTTACAAAATGAATATTTATAGTGAAATTAAATACAATCATCTTTCATAAATCTGTTTTGACATGCTTTCATCAATAGATCTGTCTGCCATACTTCTGTCATGGCTTGTATCTTCGTCCACAAATCATTTTCTTCATTTACATCTTTCAAATAGCAGAAACAAGTTGACTGAACTTCTGTTTGCTTCGGTAAAGTATCCTATTGCAGAATTCGTCAATATTATATTACCGAATGATTGGTCCTCTGCTGTAATATTAATCCGATTGCCAATTCATTTGTTGTTTTAATTTCACTCTGTTGTAGTTATTCTGGAAAGTTTGTTTTTCTGTTTGAATAGCTGTAGTAATGTCAATATAATGTTTGGTATTACAGGTGTTGAAACAAAAACATTACTTAAATTTATAGATGTTTTATTGCTCAAGATGAAGAGACGAAGATGGAAATTAATTCCATGTGTCAAATAAATTAATGTATTATAGCAGTGCACATCATTTCTAAATAATTAACGTCTAAAATTTAGTTTACATTTCAAATGCATTCCTCGATTGAAATTTTAAAGAACCATTAAGCCAAGTAGATTTGGTACAGTACGGTAGTCCAAACTTTCTATAATTACTGTGTGAAGATCTTGTATGTTAAATGTCATCTGGTTTGAATTGTGAGGCGAAAGGAACATTTTATTTTATTCAATCGAAACCAACAGCGATAATTACCGCCACTAACAGGTTTGATACAAACATAGCCAGGACTGTTTAAAGCACCTTGATTGGTCCTAACATTGATCCAGTGCCCACCTTGACCAGAGGTCTGAGGCAGATACTAGATGCTTGACCAATACTTTTTTTTTACCAAGTTATCAGTATGATGTATTTAATAATGATGTAATGAAGGAAGGTGTTGAGAATTATGGAATTAAATAATTACATTTTTGACCTCAAGTATCCTGCAGTGTTTATAATAAGACTTTAACTTTAATGATAATCACGCACATTCAGTTAATTAAATTTCACCCTTTTCCTCTTCTCTACAAACCCACAGTTAAAAATTCCAATCAGTCGTACTTTCACCTCAGTTTTCAGCCGTATCTGTATCTGGCCAGCAGCCAAGCGAAGCATATATTACATAAATTCAATTAGTATCTAGTTGTAATCTAATAATAGAAATAGAAGAATTGACTGGACGAGAAATGAGTATCGGTTAATTTCATTGGGATTAACGAAGAAAAAAGAAAGTGCACGGTCACATCCAGAAATCTGCAAGTTAATAGACTAGATATTCATAGTATGTTGTAAGTGTGATATATCGTCACATTACGATGAAGTTTCAGTGCTTTTACATTACCGTATAATGTAATATAATTATATAAATAGTGCATAGTCATGATTTATATGTCGCTAAAGTCATTATTTACTTCTCTTTATAAGTCATAATATATTCATGGAAAGAAAATTGAGATTATTAATATTTTAAGAACGTAGTGTGGCCCACAGAATGTAGGTTGCAGATAAAAGTAATACAGTACAGTAATATATGATGTGTTTCACCCAATGTTTACTATTGTGGTAGGCTATGAAACATTTTGGTAGTTTACATATCCTACTTCTTGTGACTAATGACAATACTATAATAATATCATATCATTTTAGTGTCAAAGTTTGACATCCTTATCACGAACTTTGCATGTTAAAGAACGATAAAAAGATTCCATAAAACAATATTGTATCGTTTAATTATCTTAATATTGTATTCTGCATGGCAGTGTGTACAATGTAATATGACGTTGTTGCAAATCAATTAATATTAAATTATTTTACAGTATTGCATACTACTGTAGTGTAGTTTTTGTGTCAAACTATAAATATACAATAGACTCACTACAGCTGTGTTAAAAACATTAATATTACAGCACGCCCCCTATTTTGCTTTTTAGTAGACATGTGCGAGAAGAACTGAGTGATTATAAAGAGTATTATGAGGATAGATAACTGTGAATATTAATATGGCGTCATTTGGGCATATATGACAGAGAACGGGTCATTATAGTATGACTAGGAAATAAACCTGACTCACTAGAAAATTGAAATATATTATTAATAGGTCTGAATGAAGCAAATTACTTCAATAAACATTTAATAAAAAGATTATTAACTCAGGATGCAAAGGATAAAATACTATTACTTTAAGGTGACTCAGTTACCAACATTTAAAAACTTAAGTGCTGTTCTCACATGCAAAGTGGCGCTGTAGGTTGGTGGTTGACATGCTTGTTTACAAGTCAACCTATGTCCAAATCCTGGCATTGTCACGGTAACAGTAGACTTTTTATGTCCCATTTCTCAACCAGTAATCTGCATGTTTGCAGGGCTAGAAATATACTTTTTTATCACTAGTAAACATTACTAGTTGTAAAAAATGTAATTAGCAAAATGAGCAACGTAACTATAGTGCCAAGCATGTAAATTAGTTGGTAAATTAATTAATTCTAAAAGTTAAATTGGTGGATCAAACCTCAAGTAACTTTGCTAGTTTAAATTTAAATAACCTTTTGTCGAAAAGCAGCAAATGTTAGCTAGTTTGAAATTTTCAACTAGCAATTATGAAAAATGTACAGTACTGGCAAATTTAAAATAAAAAGAATAAATAAGATATAATAAATGAAGAAAAAAAGTGACTGTGAATAGAATCACTGTATTTTGTAAAAGTAAATCAGTAAAATTTGTTTGTCAAACTTATCCAAGTTCAATCACACATTTAACCGACATTTACAGGAAATCCTTCAAGAAATTATCATGTTGACAGAGTTCTGTTAGTGTTTGTGGAAATATAACATAAACAGGACTTCTTACTCCTTTGGGACTAACTATGTTTTTGACCTAAATCTTCAATTCTAAAATCCCAATACCATAACGCCGTTGTTTGTCTTAATTGCTAAAACGGAAGAGGTGAAAGTCGTCACTGAAAGATATGAGCTTTAGTAACAGTACGCACACTAATGAATAGATTTGATAGGATTTTGTTCAAAATTAAACTTAAATTGTTTAACAAAGCGGTGGATGACATTACAAAGGCAGGTAGAGAAAGCGTGGGTCGTTTTAATCCAATTGCATCAAATTGACATTATATTTGGTGGTCGAAACATATTGCGTTCAAAATTATCAAACATTTGATCCAGACTGTGCTGTTGTATTCCACAACTGATGCAAAATGTTTTTGTAATCTTTTTTTGGATTTTACTTGGTTGTCTGGACCGATCTTTTTAATTTTTAGTTGCCCTATATCAATTTTTGGTTGCCCTGGGACCAAGGGCAAGCAAGGAAAGAATGAGTGTCCATCTTAAAGGCTGGTCAACTCATATGCAAACCTTCCATATTTGAAATTAATCTTTTTGATCTAATGCTTCTATACATTTAAATTGTACAATATAAATAAGAAATATTTGATAAATTTTAAAATAATCAACTGATATATCATACTTTATTAAAGTTTTAGTCAAAAGAGCATTTCTTTGTGAATATAACATCAGGTACATGTTGGCAGCACATATACATACTACGCCATTCCTACACAGGCATAAATCATGAGTTCTATACGTTGTTTACGAATATTAACATCACTCGGGGGTGATTACACATTCTAACCAAATTCATCTTCAAAGTACCATATCATTCATTGGAGATGCACCTATGTTGATTAGATTGATGTGAATTATCCAATCAGGAGAGTCAATTTCTATGCCTAGCTTCCATCGTGTAGAGTATTTCAAAGCATTCTCTTTTACTTTAGCCTGTAGTCGAAAGGTTCGTTATTTACAACAGTTTTTGTTACTGTTTGGAGGTTTTACTTTTGTCTGTTGTCGAAAGGTTCATTGTTTAGAACAGTTTTTGTTACTGTTGGGAGGTTCCAATTGTTTGACAGTTGCTGTGTACAGTAGATTGAGTAGTTTGTTTTGAACCAAAATCTAGTTGTTTTTGGCATTTGTTCCACCCACTTCTAGGTAAACAAGGATTTCCTTCCTGTTGTTTTGACAATCATTGTCGTTAATACAGTAGTTCCACCCATTTCCTAGATTTCTCTGAACTTAAACAAATGATGTCACTCGGTAAACCTAATTTCAAATAAATTGCGTAAATAGGGATTATTGGCTTAAATTCTACCAAGGCCCAGCTACCTCAGCTAGACTATAAGGAGTCTTGACACTACTGAAGGTACATTGGCTAAAGTGGAACAAATGGTGTCCTCTATTTGGAAAAATATTTTCTGAGACATTAATTATTGTAATAAAATTCATAGAATCACATATTGTAATTAGTTTTGTATAAATAAAAAATGGTTACCGGTACATTATTGGAAGTCAAATTCTATCTAAAGATATTAATTGTTTTAATCCCGTCATCCAATTAAAAATTGTAATTTCTTCATCATACGGTAAATTTGTTCGGTAATGATGTAAATTTATTTCATTTTCAAGCTTCATTGCTAACAAGTTTATGCCATAGTATGAAGCAGTTGTCGTTTTGTCGCATTGACCTTTCTTGACCTCAACAAAATTATACTATAAGTTTGACAAAAAATTAAAATGCAATACAGTCAGCTCGCCTGATACCATACCATTTTTAGTCGTGTGGACGCGACTCTATAGTTCACTATGTCGGTCGGTCGGTCTGTCCATCTGCCGGTCTGTCTATCGGTCGGTCTGTCGGTCCGGTATCACTATGCATTGTAGCACGCGACTTAATGGCTGTTGGCCTTGTTAACATTAAAAACACATTCTGAATACCAGGCTTTCCTGAAAACCAGACATATTTAGAGAGTTGACTGTATACAAAATAATAAGAATTTTAATAAATATGAAATAATGATTTATGATATTGCAAATCTGTTTATGGTTGTAGAATTATGCGTATTCTCCATTTTTAGTGTTTCCTTTAATTTATTCACAAAGAATGAATACTTCACTATATATGGTACATAAAGTAATTTACAGTGTATTTCCTCAATTAAATGTTTATTATAACTGACCTAATTTCTGAGTAGTAGTATTACCATTTATGGTTTATATACAATATAGCGAATCAAAACCATGGTTTGCGTAGTAACCATTAACGTAACTATTCTCAAGTGATAATGAAATTGATTTCATTGGTAATTTTAATATCTTAATAGTGCAACTTTACTAATTTACAGTTAGAGTTGTACTGTACATATTTGTCTATTGCAAATTGAAACCTCAAATGAATTTAACCTCTTCTAAAATGTATAAATATCTGCATTATATAGATAATTATATGAAAAATAAAACACTGAATAATTATACCTATATTTAGACACCTGACTCAATCAAGATTTTGGGCAAAATTGGAAATCGCAACTCTAACACGGTTGGAGGTGTCTGGGTTTTTTTAGTCTAGACCTTTCTTCTTTACACAAACAATTGACTTACAACATTTAGTTCATCCAAAGGAACAAAAGATTATTATTAAAATCATGACAAATGTTATTTAATTTGCTATCAAGAGAAACGTTGCTCATCTGTGTTGCAGGTATTTCCCCCTTTTTCCCCCTTATATTAATTTCCAGTTAAAATCATGGAGGTGTCCGGGTTCCTATAATCTAGGTGGTCTAATCTTTTCTTCACACAAAGGACTAAAATATTGATATAAATTTAGTTCATCCAAAGGAACAACAGATTATAATTAAAATCATGACAAAATGATTTTGTTGTCCTGATTTAATTTGCTATCAAGAGAAAAGTTGCTCATCTGTGTTGCAGATATTTCCCCCTTTTTTCCCCTTATTAATTTCACAGTTAAAATCATGGAGGTGTCCGGGTTCCTATAGTCTAGGTCTAATTTTTCTTCACACAAAGAACTAAAAGATTGATATAAATTTAGTTCATCCAAAGGAACAACAGATTATAATTAATCATGACAAAATGATTTTGTTGTCCTGATTTAATTTGCTATCAAGAGAAAAGTTGCTCATCTGTGTTGCAGATATTTCCCCTTATTAATTTCCAGTTAAAATCATGGAGCTGTCCGAGTTCCTATAGTCTAGGTCTAATTTTTTCTTCACACAAAGGTAAAAGATTGACTTTAAATTTAGTTCATCCAAAGGAACAACATATTATAATTAAAATCATGACAACATTTTTTTTTTGTCCTTATTTAATTTGCTATCAAGAGAAGAAAAGTTGCTCTCATTTGTGTTGCAGATATTGTTTCCAGAGGTTATTAATTTGTAAAATTAAAATAATTACTTGATAATGTTGTAATAAAATAAGATTTATATATTTATTTTATATTTAAGTGCTTACCAAGCTTAAAAGGCTATTAGTTAATTAAACCAATCCCTATCCTAAATTATAAATTTCTATTTATAATTCTTAAAAATTTCTTATGTAATATGATACACAATTAATTCTGAAGTTGAAAAATTACCGTTACAAATTGTTTATTTTTAGCTGCTGTAAGTTTTGTTTTCAAATTTTATAATGTACTTTTTTCAAACACATCCTTATACGCTATTCTAGCTATAAACAAATGTAATGTATTTAAAAGTACTTTCGTATCGGACTGCCTGATGTTTGCCAATATCCTTTACATTTTAGACTTGTTTCAATGCCTGGTTTCCTCCAATAGCACGCCCACACACTATGACATCATCACATGTGATACAAATAGCATCGTATATATATACAGCCATAGCAAGGTCCTGGGCATTCGAGTGAACTGAGCAGCTTTAATAGTCATTGGACAGTTCAGCAGCTAACTATGACTGAAGCTAGAGTAATAATGTATTAAAAACTGATTACATCTTGATTGTTTGCAGATTAAATAACAAAATTGGAGAGAAGCCTAGATTACTTTTACTAGCATTCATTCTGTGCATCTTTACAGACTATCTCAAGTCTAGCTTGAGTATAATTTTAATTTGATAAGTGCGTAGTTTTGATACTAAAAATGGGATTTTTGGATTTTATGTCATCTGACAGAGCGTTGGCTCTATTTGAGAAGAATCATACTGATCAGGGATCACGTATATCACAGGTATTTGAAGTGAGTGCATGGTTTTGACATCTTGTAACTATTACTAACCGAATCTTTCTAATTCTTATATCAATAATATACTCATTCGTCTTAAACTTATTCGCACTCAATATTTTGTTTTAACGATTCAAATCTTGACTTATAATCATCAGCTTTATTTTGAGACACATGATTTATATATATTTTTTCTAACCTGATCATTTTGGTTTGTTGCATACTGTAGCTTGTTGATACTTTGTGTTTCCATCATTACTTTCTTAAATCACATAACGTTTTCTAAACTCTATCAAACTAGGTGACAAAAAAATGTGATGTGCCCGTATATGGACATGAGAATGTCATATCACTACCATATTTGGGAATATCACTACCATATATTGGCACATCACACTTTTTTTGTCAAACTAGTTTGATAGTGTAGACAGAGCTTTAGAATGTATACACATATTGTTTTCACAAGCATTGTGTTCTGTAATGCTGCACCTTTTCAATGAAAGTTGTTGGTTCATAACAATTTTTATTATAGTGCAAAGATAGGTAGAATGGATGGCTAAAACATTAAATATTATTTAGGACTCAGTAAAAATTGTTTAGGACTCATTTAAACATTTTGTTGATTCATCAAAATGTTTTATCAATAATATTTCTAAAAAAAAAGATAATTTGCAAAATATGCAAGATAAATTTTTATGTGAAAATATTGTAAAAACATTGTAAAATATATTTACTTACAAAAACTTTTATATAGTAATTAGTTGTATGGTGTATGTTACTCTTCCCTACAACATTGAATGTTGCTAGAATAATAATTGAATATGATGCTAGAGGGTTGCAAAAATCATGAATTAATCATCTACCCTGTGCCGTATAAAAGATGTGTCACTCCCTGAAAATTAAATATGTTGGCAGTGTTTGTATGTTGTGTTCAAGTGTGTTGCTTAATCCAATGGATTTGTCACACATGACCAAGACTAAGTTTGTAGGAAATGATTCAGGTTTTAACTAACGTTCTTTGTACCAACCGAGTGACAGTGTGTGTCTGTGTCTGGACTAACACCCAACCTCACTAAGCCCAACCAAGGGTTATACATAAGCCCATCCCAAATTTAGGTTAATTGATCGATTAACTTTTATTTGAATGCTTTATGGAGTGCAGAAGAGAGAAAGGAGGTAGAGTACATGCAACTGTCAAAGTTAACAACCATTTTGACTTTTCAGTGGTTTGTATTATATACAACAAATAGCCTAAAATTCTGTAAAATTATTTTTTTCCAGAATCGTAAATGCCATCAAAATTATATCTACAGCCATCATATCTGCTACTGTTCCATAATTTCACATTATAATAATTGCTTATCAATTTAATTAAAAATTATTAACGCTAAATTTGTTTCTATAACATGTGATCTAACTTTCTATTTAAAACATTTCATAGTTAACGAGAGTGATGAAAGTAATTGTTCAACTGACGATAGTAAACAACACTATCATATGATTTGTTGTTTGTTTCAGTTTGTAATTTTAACTGAAAGTTGAAGATGTTTTCATTATCTATGTTACTTTCATTTTCTGTCATTTTCAAAAAGAAAAAATAGTTTAAATAATTTAAACTTAGGTTAGCTTTGTAATGAATACAAGGTTAACAGTTTAATTGTGGAAATAACCACAGAAGATCGCCCCGCTGATTCTCTGATCTTTCAAGCTTAAAAAATAAATTAATAGCATTGAAAAATTATGATTATTATTACTGTTTGTATGATTATTATTGTTATTGATATTCACACACAATACAATTAATACAATGTTTATATTCTCTGTCATTTGGATATCTCGTGTTTGTCTTACTATTAATTCAAAGAAATGAACTATTATACACATCTGTAGGTTTCACAGGATCGCAATAAATGAATACCGTATTAAAAACTACACATTACATTATGAGAAACAAACATTACGGGCAAATAGTACGACGGTTGTTAATAACGAGAACGATGAAAGCAATAATAGCAAATAATGACAGTGGCGTCGTTTCTTTAATTGTAGACAAATTCTGGTCATTTGTTGGCAAAGTATAGCAAAGATGCATACTTAATGAGTATCCTATGTGACAATCCAGAGTGAGTGAATGACTAATTAATCACAACGAGGCACGTCCAATTAGTATGTCTGCTTGGAACAGGAGAGAGTGCAATAATAATTTGTCTCAATCTAAAAGAGAACCTTATATTTCAATCTTGTCAGGATTTGTCCATTTTATGTTACATGAAATGGTTTTATTATCGAGGAGTTGAGAGAGAAGCTTTAGGTTTCTCCAAATAATTTGCCAAATGTTGATGGATATGTTTTAAGATAGTTTATGGTTACTTTACTGGAATATATCAATCTTGTAGCTATACATGTCTTTATAACAAATTAGTTAATAATTTAACATAAACAAAGTTTTGTATGGCAGTTCAAAATTGTATTAATAACATACAAAATTTTGATTATACACAGATACTGTATTATATTATGAATTTTAAGCGATTTTAACTGAAATTTAAATAATGCTTATGTAGAATAATATAAAGATTACTATTTTGAATTATGATTTCCTCCTTATTATTTAGAGTTTATTTTATCTCATACGATGGAAATATTCCCATGTAATAAGTAATTATTCTTTCTATAGAAAATATTTTCAAAATCTGTTTCTAGATATGAAAATACTGATGTCTCATTTAAAATTTGTGACCATAAACTACGGCTCGTTTCTTGCGTAAGCAAGCCAATATGTGTCTGGCTAATTTCCAGGTAATGGTCCCAGGTGTGTTAATGTGTTCTGTAGATATTACCGTCAATAGTAAAATTCATCGTAAATTTTTTACAAGCATTCTTATCGTGTACGATATACATTTTCTTGAGGCCTATTCGATTTATCTCGACTGTTTAGCATGGTCATTTATATCGTTAACTGAATGCGGTTAACATTAACATACTTGTTAGAATGAAGGAATTTGATGATCGCATTCACTTATCCACCGTTATTTGTATTTTTCAGGCTCTTGAATATGAAGATGGAAACTTAATATCAGGAACTCTAGAGGCTTTCATTCGTCATATTGTACCTACAGGAGAATATTACCCAGATGTAAGTAATTTTTTGCAGTTGATAAATTTTCATTTTATTTATCATATATGTTACATTCAAGTTAACAAAATTATATTAAATAATAATATTATTATTATATAAGTATACATTGAAATAAAGTCTATACATTTACATAATAAATACATTTACAAATGTTAAAACTGCTCACAATTTTGTGATAATCAAAAACATAAATAAATGAATATTAAAATAGTACAAATATAGCAATAACTGGGACAATTACATATGCTCTACATTCATTCATTTATTTGGTGAAAATCAATTGATTAATAATGAAAACAAGAAAGCACATCTTAAAATATATATAGTAGCAAGCAGTACAATAGAAAAGGTAGTTAAAAATGGCATAAATCTTCAATAAAAGTACAAATATCAAAATATATTATAGTAAAATTGTTAACTATTAATTTAAAAAAGCTAATAAAAGACATTACATGTGGAAGACACAATAAATATTATTTCACAAAATTTAAAATTATTATTTTTTTTAGCACAACTAGATCATTTTGTGAAACATGTAGAGTAGTACTATTTAAGGTGAATGATTTGTGTGACTGTACAATTTATTTACTGGTTGGTATTTTTAAAATGGATTCACAAGTTTTCATCATCATTTTTATTTTAACATTAAATAATATTATCAGACCATCACATGATGGGCATAGCTTGTTGGCGTAACATTAGTTGTATATATTTAGGTCATCTTTTGTTCTGAGTTCTAATACAAATGATGTTTGCATATAAAGTAGATTTTATGCTAAATACAAGATCATTATGACAACATTAATTGCAGATTTTCAAACGACAACTTAAGTTTTATAATTAAAGACTGCATACATTTATCACATCCTACTAATGGCTACATGTTAATAGAAATGATTTTAAAGGCATTAAACGATTTTAATGATGTTTGTGTTGCACTAAAGATGATTCATGGGTTTACACTTGGCTAATTCTAAAAATTGCTAAACCATGTGTACATTTTATAAAAAAATTCATACTGTTAATTGATAATTTTGTTATGCAAGCATAAGATAGAGAATGGATTGATGACAATGCATCTTGCAATCCTTGATATAACAATCAATAATCTATGTTAAATCTCAAAGCAGCTTTACACTCCTGTTACATTCCTCAAGCAATGATGCGATACTTTTCATTCAGTAGTGACTATACAAAAATCATGACCCATACTTTTGGTACCTTGTACCATTATTAAATTTCTGCTTGTGTCGAAACATTTTGAAAGTTTGCAAGAGAAAGATTTCAAATGCTTGCTTATTTTTCAACCATCTTCTGTCGAATATTTTTTATTTGTAAGAAAAGTTACTTGTAGAATTGTAGTTGCATATATGATGTACTAAAACGAGGTCACCGAGTTATTCACTGTCACCGGAGAATCATAAATATTATAATTTTCTTATGCTGTGAGCGTCATTAACATCTACAGTCAAAGATATTATGTGAATGAGATATTTGATTATGTGAATTAATTTTGTGTAATGGCAATCATTATTTTCACTACTTTCCAAAATCATGACTATACTGTGATTATTAGTTTATAGATCAGTGTTTATATAGTTAATTAAAAGCCAAATAGTAATAGAATTGAATTGAGAGTTGTCCCTGGATAGATTGAACCATACAGTAGCAGGGCCTACTAACAATAGGTGAAAAGCATTTACATGCTGGCTTAACCCACATAAATTCTTAATTGTACTAGATTTAAATGCTTAATCCACCCATTGGTAGCCCACACAATTTACAGCAAAAAGCTTTTAGGCAAAAGTGGCTATAGTTTTGGGTGTTGAAAAGATTGACGTTGTTCACATCATGGTCACAAGTGACGTTATCTACTCCTACATGCTATCGAGGGAGTGTAAAATACTTTAAGTGCTTTACTTGGTAAACATTTCCTAATGTAATAAAAATCATGCATAATGAGAGATTTCTAAGGAAATTCCAACTCTCTTCTGGATATGCAAAGCTATTGTTAGTAGTGTTCAATAAAAGTCAATATGTAAACAAACTACTAAAAGTAAATCCATAGTGGGTACATTATTGTAAAATTGAAGATATAATGTACAAGGCCAAGATAGAGGTAAATTTTTAGGTGAATTTGCATTTTCAGATAATAAAGATAAAATGTTGTTTTGTATAAAGTTTACAAGAAATAAATTTAAAATGTTGCTACGTTACAAATAAAACCATGATAAATTCAATCAAATTGGTTTTTGCTGACTACAATATCATCTTTTCATTTTATTATTTACATACATCAATACCTTAAGATTTCTCAAATAAATAAAACAAGTTATTAAGCCTGCTGTACCAATATGTAACTGTTACAAAAGGACAATAAATCAGATTTTTTCATTTTACTGGTCAATAAAAATGTGAGGTTTTCTGAATCCCAAATACCAGTGGTGTACATTCTGTGTGTAGGAAATTCATTTATCCAATATCAATAACAACATTGACATAAAAACCGATATCCAAGGTTTAATGCTGTTACCAATAAACCACCCACCATCTTGTGGTTATCCTAAGCCCTGACATGCTGTTAGATGAAGCCTTTTGATTCAAACACATCCTGGTTGTTGAAAATAGGCTGTCAGGGATTCTAAATTTGGAGGACACCTGATGTGGATCTGAAAAAGGAAAACTACCAAATCCAATAGGATTAAATAGGTAGTTGTTAAATACAGGCCTACTATAGCGTTTAAACTTGCGTAGGACCTTGAAAATTACGAAAACAAAATGATACTGTTTACTAAAATGATCAGGCACGTACACAACAAACTTATCATCAGCGCCTGGGTGTAACAGACATGAAATGTTACAAAATTTACATGTGTGTATTTTAAATTTGATGTTATTTTTATATTGTTACCAACAAATAAAAAGTTATACAACATAATGTGATAGTTATGATTTATTGAGAGATTATCATTCAACATTTATAATACCTTCACAATTTCTGGACCAGATGAGGTGTGTTGTGCCCAAATATGGTGGTGATATGCCCAAATATGGTAGTGATATGACATCATCATGTCCATACATGGGCACATCACATTTTTTGTCACATAAAATTTGATAGTGTAGACAGAGCTTAATGTTAACAATTTATGGTTTTCTACTGTGCATTTGACATGCATGTTGTACTTTCAATTAGGTTGATAAACTTTTTTTTTCTTTTTTACAGAGAACATATTTATTTGCATTTTTGCTGAGTTCAAGATTGTACATAAAACCATATAAATTATTAGAACAAGTCTGCCAGGTAATTACGGTATTACAATTTACTTTTTTATTTGATGCTTTCAGTCCTTTGATTTCCTTATTTGGGAATGTTCTTAGATTTGCAATGATTTTCCTCTTTCTATGACAACGTCACTACTGGATTCTTACTTCCTTATTATATTAAAATAATTGAATCTTGAAAAGTGATTCTTCTACTAAAAACATTGAATTTTTTATTTGATGCTTTCAGTCTTTTGATTTCCTTATTTGGGAATGTTCTTGGATTTACAACGATTTTGATTTTCTTCTTTCTATGACAACGTCACTAATATCACAGCTTGTGATACTGCCCTCTAGAGTGTATTTTTATGTATTTGTTTCTTATTTCCACAGCTCTGCATTACACAACAAAATTTGAATTCCACAAGCATTGATAAATCATCACTGAGTAACTTTTGCTCCAATCTCATGCAACTTCTAAGGTAAGGGACCGTGTCAAAATGTTTCTACTGCATTAACTACATTTTCTTGAATCTTTCCTGATTGAGCAAGTTTTTAGTAAGCTACATAGGCCTACTCTTTATTGTAACGACTGCTTCATAAACGATTACAATTTTACAAGCATAATTTTGCTTAAAAGTTGATTAAGTAAATGTAAAATACTTGTTATAGTCTATTTTATTCTTTATTTTATTCTATTTTTAGTGAATGGACAGAAACATTTCCATATGACTTCAGGGACGAGAGGTTAATGAAACAACTTAGAGATATCACACAAAAATGTATCGCAATCAATCCAATGTTACGGAAAACTGTAGGCCAACTCATGCAAATGCTTATCAAAAAGGTAATGATGTTATTTTGGATGACAGGGAATTTGGACAATTACCTCACTGACCTTATGTAAAGCCACAGACTTCCCTCTCCCTTCTTAAATACAATGAGTCAACGTTGTGAGAGCATACAAGAGGACCAAAATGTGCCGGTTTTATAGCTTCACACCATTTTGCATGAAAATTATTAAAATGTTGATTTGTTGATTTCAGTAACACCGTTGTCAGTATTTGTTTCTTTTAACTCAAAATTAATGTTTTCTATTTTCTATCTTCATTTTAATAGTTGTCAACGTTAGAGAAATATGAAGATGTTTTGGCGCGGGTTACGACAGCAGCAGCTGAAAGGATGCAGTCGTTGCGGACAAATCCAGAAGCGTTCCAGACCAACATCATTGACATCTGTCCAGATCCGTATATTCTAGCCCAGCAGTTGACTCATATTGAGCTAGAAAGGTTGACCAATATTGGACCAGAAGAATTTGTACAGGCGTTTATTAAAGAAGGAATTGACGAAGCAAAGGTAATTTAATCATCATTATTATTGTAATCATCACATTTTCCTCTTTATAAATGCTCAGTAGGCCTATATTATTATTATTTATAAATTTCAGTAGATTAAAATCAAACAAATGTGTTTTAAACTCATAAATATGTAATATCTTTAAACAGGTAGATTTTCATGTATTTTTTTATGTATTTAAAAATATTCTTTACATTTTGTAGGTGAAATTCCGAGATTTGAAAAGAACAAAAAACCTAGAAGCATATGTTGAATGGTTCAACAGGTTGAGCTACCTCGTAGCCACTGAAATCTGTATGCACATCAAGAAGAAGCATCGGGCAAAGTTGATCGAGTATTTCATTGAGGTTGCCAGAGAATGCTTTAATATAGGAAACTTCAACTCGTTGATGGCCATCATGTGTAAGTCTTGCTTTGTATTTAATGGATAGCGAGTATATTGTACCATTTTAACATTTTACTGCTGTTTAAAAACCAGCAAAAAATGTGTAAATAGGCTGTACAATAAGTAATAATAAGTTTTATATAGACTTAATTTATTCATGCAGTTTTAAATTTTGTTCAAATGCAATATATAAAAAAAGTATGAGTGATACAAATATGTGGGTATGTAATACATAGTCATGTAATGATGTAAAATTAAATGTCTTGAAATTTTAAGAAAACAGTAGTTAAATTTAATGATTAAACTTAACATAACATAAATTATAAAGTTGTTCATTATTGTTTTTTTAATTTCAATTTTAGCTGGTATAAACATGAGTCCTGTGATGAGGTTACGTAAAACATGGGCCAAAGTAAACACGCAAAAGTACGATGTCCTCGAACATCAAATGGATCCTTCAAACAACTGGTCAACGTACCGACAATCACTACGTGCTGCCATGCAGCGTGCACTTAGTGCCAGAGAGGGTGCCTGCGATCGTATTGTCATTCCGTTCTTTAGTCTGCTTGTAAAGGACATTTATTTCTTGAATGAAGGCTGCAGCAATAGATTGTCAAATGGACACATAAACTTTGAGGTAATAATTTAATATATTTTGTAGTTTTAAGGTGTCCAGAGGGTGAGGAGTCTAGCCAACATAGAGAGTGGGCAAAAAACAGATAGTTGATGTTTTAGGGTGGTGTCTGAGCAGAGGTATGGAATGCAGTCTACCCAGCCTAGAAGCAGAAGTGGGAAAGGCATTTGCTAAGCCTACCTGCTAAGAATCACAATAATACTAATTTACCTAACTACAAGGATGAGTGGGAATCCAGTTCATACTTCAATAAATATAAACAGGTTGTTGGCCCCAAGCCAGCACAACTACATTATTGACTAGATTAGAATGTAGTTTGATGTTTAATGATCTTCAGTTTGAAATATTTTTCATTCAGCCTTTATTATTCCTACATTTTAATTTGAACCGAGACATCAATAATCTTTATTTGGCAAGAAAAAACGTAGACAATGTAGACAAGAATCCTTGTGTCCTAATTACTTGGCATCAATTATAAAATACCTGCCTACATGTATGGAAACACAGCCAAGTTGTGCTATATCTTGTGAAATTCTAATCTAAAATATGTAGCATTCTAATTGATGTTTGTGTTTCTTCAACAGAAATTTTGGCAGTTGGCCAAGCAAGTGACTGTTTTTATGACGTGGAAGAACGTAGAATGCCCATATGAACGAGATAGAAAAGCACTTAATTACTTGTTAACGGCTCCGGTGTTCTCCGAAAACTCACTTTACCTTGCATCGTACGAGAGTGAAGGACCAGATAATGCATTCGAGCGTGACAAGTACAAGACCTTAAAGTAAGTTATGACTGCTAAAAACTGCAGACAGTATAATTAAATTTAAACAAGTTGCTGAACCTTCCTTCATTGGCTTACATTAAGATATTAAATGAATATGACTTGTCTATGTAGAAGAGGAGTTTTATTAACCAAATATAGCTGATGATGCTATGTAATTATATAAAATAAAAGATGTAATTTCTTGAAAAATGAATGACACTTGTCTACAGGACAAAATTGGGCGATTTGAATGGCCTAGATCCTCATTCTTTATGCAATGTATGCATCCGGCCAATTTAAAGATTGCATCACAGTGATGTATATTGCAGTATTTCCTTTTATATATGTCATATAAGCTATAAACCTTTTCTAAAGTTATTTTCATATTTTATCTCACAGAAATAAAGCAGCACCATCCCACAAATAACTTGACGATGCTTGAGGAAACATGGTATCAACTCTTCATCTCTTATCCTGTAACATTTCCTGAAATATGAACGAATTGAAAGAAATAAATGAATTTCCCTGATGTTAAAGACGGGTGCAATTCAGGATGTACATGGAAGGGTTTTCTTTTCCAAAAAAATATTAAACTAATGGATTCTAAAGGATGTATTTGAGAAAAAATTGGTATGCTTTACACGTCTAAAAAGAAATAATTTATAACCTCAAGTGGAATTGCAATTTTAGTAGCTAGAAGTCAGTCAGTCAGTCTTCTGGAACAAAATGAGGAGATATTATAAGGACTTGTATGGGAATTTTGTGTGCTAAGGCAAATTTGTTATCTCAATTAAGAATATTGCCAACCGTATTAAGATCTTCAATGTGCAATCAGTTTTATAGATTACCAGGCTTTACTGGTGTTACATAGATAAGTATCCTCTCAAGAAAATTATTTACTACACAGGGGTGTCACCATGTGTTACGGTACATAGAGGGAGTAATTATTACATAGAGCCCAGGATAAACTGGTGAGGTGGAAAATACATACAGATACATATTACATAGATAGAAGTATATTGTCTCACATAGAGGCATACATTACGTAGATCCCAGGGTATCAGTGTCTTACATAGAGGTGGACAACACATAGGGATACTATGTATTTACATAGAGGCAAGGGTACAGTGTCTTACATGGGGCACGATACATAGAGGTACAGTGTATTACATGGAGGGACAATGCTTTACATAATTGGAGATGTTTTACAGAGATATGTTATTATACATGGACATGTTACATGTATAGGTACAATATGTATACATAAAATGTCATGAGAGAGAATTCATTCTTAAATATTGTGTATTGAAATATTTACTTAATTGTATGTGATACTAGTATTGTGTCGGTGTATACACATTGTGGATATAAGAGGGCGCTTTTGTCAAAGGCGCTGGTTCGTTGGACAAATAGCCTTCTATACTGCGTTTTTATTGTTCAAAGAAAAGTATATCTCACTACATCAGCATTTAAATGGGTTTCATATTTTTAATGAACTATGTACATGTGGTGTAACGGCAAGAATTTATTTAATAATAAAATTGAAATTGTATTACATAGAAGTAATGAAATGACGCCAAATATAAATCCCAAGTCATATATTCAACTGTAATCAGTTTACATTAATAATAATTAATTTTATATTAAAAAATACCTTGGTATTGGTTAAGTTAAGAGTAAATTATAGGTGAAGATTCAAAAAACAATTTCACTAATTCTAGGTAAAAAGGTAGTAAAGAAAATAATAGCTCATAATATTTATTAACAGTTGACTAAAAACATGCTAAGCCAAATTGTATTAAAGTATTTCAAGATGTAGCATCTAAAGAGTCATATTGTGTCATAACAATTATGGATTTAATTAAAAAATAGTTTTATGATGGGAAAATGTAAAACGGCAGTAATGTACTTGTTTGTTTTACAGTTTGACGAAACTTTCTTCTGGGAAGTGAAGATAGTGAGAACAGAAAAGGGGGGAAAGTTTGGAATACTTTACACTTTTTTGAATGTTTCATTTTATTCTAGATTTGTCTTTTAATTATTACCATATTGCTTTAGATGCGCCCAAACGTTTTGTAGCCCTTCCTCTTGTTTAAGTACTGTATTTATCTATCAAGAATAAAATGTTATATTTAGAATTCATTTAAAGTCAAATGTATGCATATCATATTTTATGAGTATTTGGTTGATAATTATGTGAGTCAAGTAGTTTTTAAAAGTGAAACATAGTTTAATTATTTCCCATGGTGCTTTGTTAGTACCGACATTACGTGCAATCAAGCATGGTAGAGACAAGATGTGTTTATTGACATTTTAAAAGTTGATAAGTGATTATTTTATTACTGTTTTGTTGACATGGCTTTGTTTTGTAAAGCTAGGCAGATGGTAAATACACGTTGAGAAACTTGTATATAATGTACAGTATGTATAACAAATAAATCAATGATAAAATATAAGTGGAAATTTATGTCTATGAAATTTTTGTTTTTCTGTTGTTGTGGTGTATCAATGTGTATGTATGGAAGGCAAAGACCGTAAAAAATAATACTAACACAGTGAAAATATTCAAGAAGATACTACACTAAGCACAATATTTTCGCAGAAACCTACATAAAGTAATTTGTAGAAAAAGCCGGGCACCGTTTGGTGGTCGTCCACACCTGTGCGCAATTCAGCCAAGTAGGCTGCAAGTCGCAGGTTATTCCCCCATTTACATTTACAATAATAATATATTTTTTCATATAGTGCATATGTTCATCCATAAATAGATGATGAACAAAAGTTGAACTAATATCAAAATGTTGTATAGTCCCAATCTGTGCATACATCATTTGGTGACGCTGGTTTGTCGGGACACACTTCTGGCCAAGTTAATATTAGCTGTGAATATTTCTTTTATCTTTGGAATATTTCTAACTCAAATGTAACAGCGCCATACAAAATAATACTCCAAATGTATTGTTTAGTGTCTATAAAATAAATATATATGTCATGAATAACATTGGTAGGCCTACATAAATCATATTCCTGATGATTACATTATAAAATAAATATTAAAATGTTTATATAAACTGCATTTCAATTCTTGCGGTAACTTTGAAACAAAATAGATTTTTTTAAATTGTGAATTATATTATTCCTTATAATACAATATAATTTGTAGTTACAATCTACAGTATATTTTTCTACATGTTCTGTTTCTGGTGGTAAATAATTGTGATAGAGCGCCCCCATTCGAGACATGCGGCGTCGACACATTCTGTTACTCTACTAGACTGTTGCAAAAAAACCACGTATCCTTGTCAGACTGATGCGAGAGAGAACGTTGTTGTTATTATTCATTATCAGATAGAATGTGTTGAATAAATAAACAGGGGACTCCCCGATTATTCACCTAATAAATAAATACGGAAAAAGTTTCATGATAGTCTGCTCTAACGTCAGCTAGCCTAGTGTTAATTTATTGTTATTTCATCTAGAATGCTACCTCTTCGGCGGATCCTCAGCAAACAAGCTTCGTCCAATATTTCCAGGTCTTTTCATTCATGTCAAACGTGGTAAGAAGCTTTCTCAGACTAGGCCTACACTACTACTACTAGGCTAGCTAAGCCTGGGCCTAGGCTAAGATTTAGTCGTAGTAGGTCTAGACGTATTACATGTTTGCTGTATTGTATTTAAGGCAGCCGTATTTAATTGTATTTATAATGCACTAGGCCTAGTAAAGTAATTAAAATCCTATGTATTTTTTTTAACTTCCACAATAAATTACAGCATGCTGTGTGCAATCAAGCGTATCATTAACATCCAGAAGACAGAGACTCCCCCCCTCCCCCTCCCCCTCCCCCACTCTAGACACCTTCTCCCCTCCCAGCAAAATGAAGGCATGTGTTGTATATTAATTAATAATTACTGACTGTTTGTATAATAAATTGCAGATTACAAAAATCATTTGCAGTGTTATATACAAAATATTGTTTGTTGGCAAGATTTGACTGGAATAAATTGGCTCTAACCGGTATTGAAAATAGGCATATATAACAAAATAAAAACTTGTCTATGCCTAGTACTGGACCTAGTAGACTAGGCCTAGCCATTAAAACATTAACCAAAACCAATCTGAGTCTATATCTGGATTTAAAAGTAAAATATATGACATTAAGTTATTTACATAATTTATATAAATTATGCTTATTAAATTCTGAAATTATGTTTAATTCAAAAACTTTTGTATGAATCTCCTCCTTGGATACCTACCCTATCTGTCTCACATGTTCCGCAAAATGTAGATTTAGTAGCATTAATGTTCACCATTAATATGATATTGTTCCATATTTCTCTCTTATATTATAATGGATATTAAAACTAATTTTCAACCGTCGAATTGGAACTATTGACTGGTTTCTAATGAATGAATTGTTGAATATTCAATGCGTGGTCTCAATAATATCAATATCTTAATAATTGTGATGTACATGTATTTTCTGTATAATTTCATAATATTCCAATATAACATGATTGGAACTAACCTCCAGGATAAATTATTGTCTGGTTTCTAAATTTAGAATTCTGTTCTACTGTAAATCACTAATTAAATCATTAGTCAAGTATAGCGTAGTCTCACTTTCAAATTTTCATGATCCAATTTCTAGACAGCTACTATATGCCCTTGGTTCTTAAAAGGAAATAATTGGCTTTTCAAGTTTCCTTCTTTTTACCATACCTACGTTGTGTCCTAAATTAGTGACATAATAATATAAAAAAATATATCTCGCTTTTATGATTCTACATTTTGAATAGTATTTGTTCATCTTCAGGAATTTATTAAATAATAATAATAATATACATACTGTATTACAGTGTAAGATATAATATTTAGTATAGATAATATATATATTATATTATAATATAGATTAAATGGCTCACTTTTTTCAGCGTTGTCTACAGTATACTGTATTATTGAAATTGGAAATAGTGACATAAATTGTACTGTAGTAATATTATATATTATTACGGTAATAATACTAAATTATATTTTATTTGTACAGTAGTACCATAGACTAGTATACCATAATGTACTTTGTTTTGGTAAGTTTGTACATATTTCCCACAAACCAAAACAAATATTACCATCATTATGTTTATTTAGATGCTTATTATCTGATAAGTGTAATTGTACTGTACAGTTTCATATCCTGATTAGAGGAATGCTGTATTTGCATACTATAATCTATATAAATAAATAAGATTGGAAAACAAATAAATTCTAACGTAAATTGGCATAGTACTGTACTAGAGTATACAGTAGATAAAGATATAAATAACACATTTTATACAGAAGCTGTATTAATAATTTCCTGACACAGTTTTTTCTGTTGTGATTAACTTTTATAATTGAACTTGACCTGAATTCATTGGTCAATGCCATAAATCTTATCCAAATTAAAGAACATACAGTGTATCAGGATGTGACATTCATATTATTTTAATTTCATTTCTAATCAAATACGAATTTGTTAATAAAATATTGTTAGATTTCAGTTTGTTAATAATGCCTAATATAAGAATCCTCTACATTGGTTAAACCATATTAAATCATGTGAAATTTTCTAATATTTACTGTTAAGCCTGTACAAGTGTACAGTATTGTATAGGCTACTGTGTGCGATTGATCAAATTACTCTCTTTGTATACGTCATTTGTGTGCGTCCTAGTGGGAAGCAAGCTTTACTAATACTAATAGTCTCATCATCTTTCTCTAAATTAAAGGTACATTTTAAGGTATAAAAGGTTGATTAATATAAACACAAGGCAACAGCAATCAATGATAATAATAAATATAATTAATAAGAGATTTGTTTTCAGTAAGCTCTGTCAACACTATCAAACTGTATGTGCCAAAAAATGTGATGTGCCCAAGGAGACGGTGATGTCGTATCACTATACCATATTTGGGCACATCACACTTTTTTTTTTCAAACTAGTTTGATGTGTAGACGGAACTTTACGGTAAGAATTGAATGCAAATCTACACAAGGTTTGTAGGATTATCCTAATTTTAAGAACATGGCCATTTTATAAATTGGACATATGGTGAAGTAGATTGCAATTGCATTGACCTTATTAATATTATTATGAGTACACCTATGAGAAGCTTGAATACCAGAACCCCTGCTCTGAGGCTGAATTTCACTGCAAAGACATAATTACACAGTACTACAGTATGTTACGAACTGCTAAATAAAAGGCATTTTTAAAATAATAATGATATCATATTTTTATTACATTGAAAATTAAATAGGCTTTTATAAATAGTCGTCTTGTAGAGTGTCTCTCTTTACGCCATTGTCAATTATTTAAACATTTTTTTTCAAAATTCAATTCATTAGCTATGCTGCTAAAATTATTGATGGAAAAGCTGTGGCTGAACAGGTGACACAGGAAGTAAAAGAAGATGTTTCTGAGTGGGTAGCTAAGGGCAACAGACAACCTCATTTAAGTGTCATTTTAGTTGGTGATGATCCTGCAAGTAAAACATATGTTAGAAACAAAACAAAAACAGCAGAAAAAGTTGGTAAGATTGTTATGTCATCATCTTATTAAACCATATTTCTCACTACGCAGAAGTTTTCGTTCTGAAACGGATCTTCTCATGTTAACACCACCTAGAACCATGGAGGTATAAATACATGCTTCTTTGCTCAGGCACCAACTTCCTCATTCCATCCATTAAACTCCATCCCCATACGTCCTCAATTGGTTGAAAGTGAATTTTGCCTTTTGTTATACAGCGGAGACTGCTCCAGGGTTCTCTCATTCTGTTTGAAACGCTAATTAGCTCAAGATCTTTAACTTGAACCGAAGACCAATTTTCGCTGCATCTTTGAATACACTATAAAATATACAGTAGTAACCACATTGTCTGGTGACCCATTTCTGCAGAAAAGCGTGGTCCTTTTAAAAAGTTATTACACAAAATATCTTATTGTAAGTTGTGAGGGTTGACCCTACTTGACAACAACAATTTGGTGTTTATAACCATTATGTTGATATATCAATCTGGTTAAAGGGTATTGAAATGTTGCAGCAAAAATAGGCAATATAAGTTTGCAAATGCACAACATTTCCTGATACTATGAGTCTGTTTCTGTTGCTTAACAAAAATTAACTGTTTATTTTAAAATGGATTAAAAATTACAAGACCACGTTTCTGCTCAATTTGTGCTCCGAAATAACCGGTTAAATTAATGAGTGGTTGTTGACAGAAATCGTTAGAATTACCCAAAATGCAATTGGTCCTGGCGGTTAATTCAAACGTTACTGCCGTGTAGTTGACTCAGGGTTAACAGCTGTCAATCAAATAACCGTTATTTTGTGTTGCAGCTGAAAGTTGCACAGCAACAACCGGTTAAATAGCATTCTAACACCGAATTGAATGGGTGTTTTTAACCGGTTATTTTGCGCTGCCTTTTAACCGGTTACCACAAATTTGTCCCGTTTCTGCTCCCAAGAAAATGGAATTAATTTATTCACACCGATTTTAACCGGTTATTTTTATGCAGCAGAAACAGGCCCTATGCTATACTGTAGTTTATTTCAATAATAGTTATTGAATCTCATTGGTCTAACCACAACATATGTTTTATAAAATATTAATTGATAGGGCATCTTATCTCATAATCTTCAAAAAAAGTGAATTAAATTAAACCAGATTACTTAATTCCTGATCTTTTTTTAAATTACGGCTCAAGAAAACAGTATTTATTGTTACATTGCCAGTACTGTACAAAATGCTTTTTATGAAAGTGTGACCATATTTCCATAAATTTAAATTACACATAAAGTTAGATCATAAAAAGCAATGATATTCATTGTTTACTCTGGCTAGCCTAATTGTTAACCATATGGTCATACTGTGTCATTTATTAAACCATATTTATTTTTACTGTATGAAAATAATAATCTATTCTATAATTATCCGGCAGAATAAATCTTGTAAAATTACCTATTGTAAAAGGCGTTCCATCTTTAAATTCAATTGTGATTTAAGGAATCGTAGAATGGGTTTTTGAAATTTTACATTTGATGTTTTTGTTAACATTTTGATGGATGTTCTTTCAATGTTCAACAAATGTTATCTACAAAGCTATGTAAATGTTACTGTGAACATTTGTCTAACATTCCCAATTAATGTTATTAAAAAAAGGTGTTTTTTTTTAAATTCCATATTCAACAATCATCAAAATATAATTTTTTAACTTAATAATATTAATTTAGCATGAAAGATTTATAAATGTTTAAGAATAATTTGTTATGATAATTATAGATGTAATTATAAAAAATAATTTAATTTTTAGGAATAACAAGCGAAACGATACGAAGACCATCTAACATCACGCAAGAACAACTGCTGAAAGAAGTCCAAGAGTTGAACCAGAACCCAGGGGTTGATGGGATACTCGTACAGCTTCCAGTCCCACAACACATCAATGAACGTCTTATCTGCGACGCTGTTAGCCCACAGAAAGACGTCGATGGATTTCATATGATAAACATCGGACGATTATGTCTAGATATACCGACTATGATACCTGCTACGCCGTATGGTGTCATGGAACTTATCAGGCGTTATGGTAAAATTATTTATGAATGAATGAAAGCATTTTCCTCACAGCATTTATTGTCATTATATAATTTAATTATAAAGCTGTGCATTAGAAATTCATTTTTGCACACTGCATTCAACAAATAAAAATATTGTATAAACATCAATATACACAATACAGAACTTTTATTGTATGATAATGATATTTTGATAAATAATGAATATTAATTTAACAATCAAGAATTTAAAATTGTTGCACAGTGTTTAATTCAATTTTATTTTCATATTCAGAGAGTGTTTATATATTTAAAGTAAAGTATCTTTATTTAAGGTATATCCTTTATTCTTCATCATTTTTTATGGTGTTACAGCAATATTTCTTTTGTTTGTATAATCTATATGTGTCATATGGACTGAAATAAATAACAAAAAATATATTTATTAAAAAATGTAAATAGTAGTATAGTTATTATCTGATGTATATTTTCTTCTATGCAAAATGAATCAGACATCAATATTATACATTGCTGGGTGTGTTTTCCGATACTTAAGCTCTGTCTACACTATCAAACTAGTTTGACAAAAAAGTGTGTTGTGGCCAAAATGGCAGTATATGTATCCATATATGGGCACATAAAATTTTTTTGTTACATAAAATTTAATAGTGTAGACAGAGCTTTACAGTCATGGGTGTAGCTTAATTTCTAAACTTTATTGATGGTTAAATGATGGATTTTCATAATAATAACGGGAATACGTCTTGGAGATGTGTATAATTAAAGTCATTTTAATTTTATAGGTATTAATCTTTTTGGTAAAAATGCTGTTGTGTGCGGAAGATCAAAAAACGTTGGTGGACCCATTGCTATGATGTTGCAGTCTGATGGAGAACATTGTAAGTTTGTATTGTGTGAAATATTTCAGATACTGTATATGATGAGTATAGTCCTAGGGGTCTGTGTATGGAATTGGGTGAAAATATTATTATATTTGAATTGCATTAACAGTGGAATAAGTGTCCATATTTGGCCTAAGGGTATGTTCAGATCTATGGAGTTGTGCTGTCAACGATTTGGGTAGCCTAGGTCTGAACAGGCCTTAAATTAAGGGATGAGGTTAAACATGAGTACAAGATTATACTCATACACAATAAAAACCAATAAAAGAAGATTTGTAGTTTCACCAATTTGATTAAATGTTTTGTTGTGGTCTGCTGTAGGCCCACTATTTGTTCTATTATAAGCATTAGGTCCTAGAACCTCATGTATTTTAAGTGCAAACTTGACCCTTTCTAGAGACTTAATTTATTAATTCTGGTTAATTTACACAACTTTAAATTTAATTTCTTCTTTACTTGTGAAAAAGCATCAAAGATGGGCAAAGACGCCACTACAACCGTCTGTCATCGATACACGCCTCCTGTTGAGCTGGCTAACTACACAAGAACTGCTGACATCATCATTACGGCGGTTGGCTGTCCTAAACTAATAAAAGCGAATATGATCAAAGAAGGCGCTGTGCTAATAGACGTTGGTATCACACGTACCATAAACCCAGCGACAAACAAGTTCAGATTAGTTGGTGATGTAGACTTTGAAGGTAAGTGTACCGTTTTAATTTATCTATCTTTTATTTTATTCAACTTCTCACTAACACTGTTAGTGAAGGATCGGGACCAACATTATTTTTAGGATATCATTGTTGGGTTAGAACACATGGCTAAAACAGCAGTTTTGTTCTCATCCTGTTTTTCCCTTGTTGGAAGACAGCCCTTCCTCTTGTTGTTTGCAAGACAACCCTTTCTTAGTTGGTTGCAAGACCAGAGTTCCTTTTGTTGGTTGGAAGACAGCCTTTCCCTTGTTGGTTACAAGACCAGAGTTCCTTTTGTCGGTTGCAAGACCAGAGTTCCTCTTGTTGGTTGCAAGACCAGAGTTCCTCTTGTCGGTTGCAAGACCAGAGTTCCTCTTGTTGGTTGCAAGACCAGAGTTCCTCTTGTTGGTTGCAAGACCAGAGTTCCTCTTGTTGGTTGCAAGACCAGAGTTCCTCTTGTTGGTTGCAAGACCAGAGTTCCTCTTGTTGGTTGCAAGACCAGAGTTCCTCTTGTTGGTTGCAAGACCAGAGTTCCTCTTGTTGGTTGCAAGACCAGAGTTCCTCTTGTTGGTTGCAAGACCAGAGTTCCTCTTGTTGGTTGCAAGACCAGAGTTCCTCTTGTCGGTTGCAAGACCAGAGTTCCTCTTGTCGGTTGCAAGACCAGAGTTCCTCTTGTTGGTTGCAAGACCAGAGTTCCTCTTGTTGGTTGCAAGACCAGAGTTCCTCTTGTTGGTTGCAAGACCAGAGTTCCTCTTGTTGGTTGCAAGACCAGAGTTCCTCTTGTTGGTTGCAAGACCAGAGTTCCTCTTGTTAGTTTGCTAGACAGCCCGTCCATTGTCATTTGCAAGACGGCCCTTCCCTTGTTGGTTGCAAGACCAAAGTTCCTTTTGTTGGTTACAAGACAGCCCGTCCATTGTCAGTTGCAAGATGGCCCTTCTCTTGTTGGTTGCAAGACCATACTTTCTTAGTTGGTTGCAAGACCAGAGTTCCTCTTGTCGGTTGTAAGACCAAAGTTCCTTTTGTTAGTGAGTAACTCTTGGTTGCATTAAATATGACTTTTTCTTAAATGTTTTAGAAGTGTCCAAGAAGGCTTCCTACATCACACCAGTCCCTGGAGGAGTTGGTCCAATGACAGTTGCAATGTTAATGAAGAATACCTTAATAGCTGCTAGAAAAGACATCAGCTATACGTAAGAAAGAGTTGGCCAATTCTATCCACGCTAAAGCATTTTAAGATTTAATTAATGTTAGATACATTAACAACCTCTATTGTAAAGCACCTCATTTAATAAGGTCACATGTATTGGATAAAATTGATCCTGTTTCTGCTGAAAAAAAATAACCGGTTATTAACCGTGTGAATAAATTAACCCCAATTTCATGGCAGCAGAAAAAGGACAAATTTGTAGTAACCGGTTAAATTGCAGCCTGAAAATAATGGTTAAAAACACCCAATTGATTCAGTGTTAAAAGACCATTTAACCAATTATTACTGTGCTACTTTTAATAACGGTTATTTGATTGACAGCCGCTGGCTACACTGCAGTAATGTTTGAATTAACCGAGAATTAGCCAGGACCAATTGCATATTGGGTCATGCTAACGAATTCTGTCAACGACCACCCACTGATTTAAACTGTTACGTAGGAGTAAAGTTGAGCAGAAATGCAGTCAATATAAAATTTGTGTTTTAAATCTATCTTCAAATAAACAGTTTATTTGGCGTTATGCAGCAGAAACAGACCCATAGACTGTAATAATAGCATCTTGTGACCAGTAAACCAGTGCTGCAGTAGATCAATGTGCCAAATTTGAATATATAATGTAATGAGATAATTAACATTATTACTACAAGGTATTGTATACATTTTGGTATATTTATTTGCATTTATAGAAGCCAATATTATTATGGCAAACTACTTTAAATAAACAAATGCTGCAGTAAATTTTTGTGCAAGACTTAAATATCAGCTAGTTAAACATAAACTACAGTACAGATGCTGCAAGGTATTTAATATTGTGTATGATTAATTCTGAATCCCTCCAATCATGACCACCTATGATGTACTAATGATCACATGACATGTAGTTGCACTACCATTGGTTGGAATATGTCTATGTTTCTCATGAATAGAGATTTGCATATCATGTGTTATGAGAATTTTCATGAGTTTTAAAAACTATTAGGGATTTTTTAATATTACCAAATTCAAACATGCTTTAAAATGTCAGAAAAATAAATATGTTGAGAAAGAATTTGAGACCTCAATTTGACACATAACGATAATTTTTGAAATGTGTTTTAGGGGCTCTTGCTCAAAACATGTGACTGTATAATAAAGGTACAGTACTAAAAAATGATGAGAGTAGTTTTGACAGATTTTTGAAGCAAAATGCCAAAAAGTAGATAAAATAGTACAATTCATTCATAGTTTATATATATATATTGACCATTGATAAATAGCCCAATCCAAAGGAGGTCAACAATACATTGTGGACAATGTACTGTAAACTTGTGGCCTGAAGTGTCTATGGCATATTGTATAAGAATTTAATTCAACTTCTTTGTTAAATGTTGCACATTATTTACATTAAAATGTATCATAAATGGCTCGTAAAGATGTATTGTCCCCCTGAAAAAATAATTCATACAATTTTTGTTGAATATGCCATTTTAATTTAACATAATAGTTATCCACTTTGACCACTTTTACCTGAAAAAACAGTAATTTAAAGAAAAAAATGGTCAAATTGGCTGTGAGCTTTTGGTTGAATTTAACCATTTATTTTGTCATTTTTTTAAAGTTTTTTTTCTACGGAAGTGACTTTATTAAAACTACAAACTAACATATTCAAATTCTGATTTAATTAATCTTCATTTTTCATGTTTTTGGGGGACAATACATCTTTAAAATGAGCCTTCTAGAAATTATATTTAATTGAGACAAAAAGATACTATGCTTCCAATAGAAACATTCTAATTGATGAATATGTTCAATATACTATAAACAAGCAACTGAAAAATTGTGTGTGACAGACACCAGATATATATATATATAGTATAATAATTATATTATGTAAAGGAATTTTAAATGTAAAAACAGAGAATTTAAAATTGTACAGTCTTGGTATTGTATTATTTCCAGTACCATTGGCAAAATCTATGCTACAGCGTCTAATGTGATGCCTGTATCATAGACCCTAACATAGCTTTCCATAATACATGCATATGTGATACACATGAGATGCTGTATTATAGAGTTGATATGATACTGGACAATATTATCATAGTGGAGATACAGCACTGAGTAATCATAGACCCTCACATACCTTTTCCTTAATACATGCTCTACATGTGATACACATGAGATGCTGTATTATGGAGTTGATATGATACTGAACAATATTGTCATAGTGGAGATAACACTGAGTAATCATAGACCCTCGCATAACTTTTCCTTAATACATGCTGTACATGTGATACACATGAGATGCTGTATTATGGAGTTGATATGATACTGGACAATATTGTCATAGTGGAGATACAGCACTGAGTAATTAAATGCATACAATATTTAAACTGTAATATGAGCAAATATGCATCAGGGAAAATGGGTGCTAGAACTTTGTGCTTGATATGCCCATACCCTTAGACCACTGGACCTTTTATACTGGTGTTTTGATGGGATTTTCCTTTACCCCTCTATATATACTTTTCAACTAGTTACTAGTTATAGTGCAAATTATGTTAATTATTATTACTTAGTAATCAATGTGAATTGTTTTACAGTTGTTTTGAAGAGCTTGAAGTAGTAGACAAGATAGATATATTTAATTTTTGTAGTTCAGAAATTGTATTGTATACATCTTTTTATATTATATTCCTGGTAGTTTTGTCATGCAGGTTTACATACATCTGTTGTTTTTATATTGCTTGCTTTGTCATCATTTTAAAACGGTGACAAATCTATAATTATAAAATAAGGGGCGGGGGAAACAGCATGACACAACCAACTTGCTAATGGTTAATAGTTTTATATCTTTCTCGTGGTACTGACAACATTTATTGTTAAGCTGTTTAATCAAGTAAATAATGGTCATCCTTTCTTACATGCCAAATTTGTGCATTTTCTATTTATTTGTATGCAAGGTGAATTGATGTTTGACTATTATATATTGCGATCAGCTTGGATATTGTAGTATAAATAAAGCATTGGGATACTCTCCATAGACTCAAAAACAAGAAAAATGTTACAAATATCTAGTGTTAACAAGTTATAAATAGATCAAAAGGGAGGATCTGTGTAGTGTATCTGTGATACAATCAATAGGTTAAAAAACAAGAAAATGTTACAATTTCTTAGTGCTAGATCATAGAAAATAGACCAATAGATCTCTACAAAGTAGGGGTGTGGCTTAGTAGATTTCACAACAACTAACAAACACTTGTATATGTAAATTATCTTGTTTGAATAATGAATATGTTTACAGAGAAGCGGAAGAATCACTGGAATATTATGATGTGCTACCAGTTAAGTATTACCAAGAGTTTGTTTTATTGCAAAAATATGTAAAATGTAATTAAAAAAATGCTTTTGTGACAAAATATTTGTTATTAGTTTGGGTTCCATGATTTATACAGTATATGCAAATATTAGCACATTTTGTAAAGCTCATATAGGTGATTTTTGAACAAATCCCTGTACTATTATAGTACAGGGATTTTTTTCGAAAAATGCCCAAAATATGCACTTTTCAAAATAATATTGCTACAAATGCGTATATATTCAATAATTGTGCAATAATAGTGTTACATATGCGTATATATTGCGTTATCATCATCTTATAGGCGCATAGTAAGCAATTATATAAAAAAATAAAACGGTCACAATTTGGGTAATTTTTTGGAAAAAATCCCTGTGCTATAGTACAGGGATTTTTCGAAAAATGCTCAAAATATGCACTTTCCAAAATTCAATAATTATGCAATAATATTGCTACATATGCATATATTGTGTTATCATCATCTTAGAGATGCATAGTAAGCAGTTATTTATAAAAAGAAAAGGGTAAAAATTTGGGCATTTTTTAAAAAACGTGTTATAGTACGGGGATTTTTCCAAAAAATGCCCAAAATACGCACTTTTCAAAATTAAATTATTATGCAATAATATTGCTACATATGCGTAAATATTGGGTTATCATCATATTATAGACGCATAGTAAGCAGTTATGTAAACAAATAAAAGGGTCAACATTTGGAAATTTTTTGAAAAAATCCCTGTGCTAATATAGTACAGGGATTTTTCGAAAAATGCCCAAAATATGCACTTTTCAAAATTCAATTATTATGCAATAATATTGCTACATAAGCGTATATATTGTGTTTTCTTATCATCATCTTTTAGATGCATAGTAAGCAGTTACATAAAAAAATAAAAGGGTCAAAATTTGGACATTTTTTGAAAAAATCCCTGTGCTATAGTACAGGGATTCTTTCGAAAAATGCCCAAAATATGCACTTTTCAAAATTCAATTATTACGCAATAATATTGCTACATATGTGTATATATTTTGTTTTAATAATCTTATAGATGCATAGTAAACAATTATATAAAAAAATAAGAGTCAAAATTTGGGCATTTTTGGAAAAAATCTGTGCTATAGTACAGGGATTTTTTCAAAAAATGCCCAAAATATGCACTTTTCAAAATTCAATTATTATGCAATAATATTGCTAAATATGTGTATATATTTCGTTATTATCATCTTATAGATGCATAGTAAGCAATTATGTCAAAAAATAAAAGGGCCAAAATTTGGGGATTTTTGGAAAAAAACTGCTATAGTACAGGGATTTTTCAAAAAATCCCAAAATATGCACTTTTCAAAATTCAATTAATATGCAATAATATTGCTACAAATGCGTAAATATTGCGTTATCATCATCTTATAGACGCATAGTAAGCAATTATATAAAAAAATAAAAGGGTCAAAATTTGGGCATTTTTGGAAAAAATCCCTGTGCTATAGTACAGGGATTTTTTCAAAAAATGCCCAAAATATGCACATTTCAAAATTCAATTATTATTCAATAATATTGCTACATATGCGTATATATTGCGTTGTCATTATCTTATAGACGCATAGTAAGCAATTACATAAAAAAATAAATCGGTCGATTTAAAAAAAATTTGCCAATTTTTACCCTCTTTTTTAACATAAATTGCATGCATATATCGAAATATTAGCACGAATTGTTCATAATTGGCCCCTCTTTTCCTATGACACCATGATAACGCAATAATAATACATGCACATAATAATAAAATCTGTGTACATATAATAGTAGTACTGGGATTTTTACTCTTATATTTGAAAATTAATTGGTTGTATGGCATCCTTACGATAACGCGACATAAATGCAATATTAGTTCCCTAGGCCTACTATGGGAAAATGGAAAACTTTAAAACATGCATTCCAAGCTGCTTCATTTAATTTCAAACAAAACAAATGGTAAACTATAATATGACAGTTGTAATTTCTTACATTGAAAGAAATCAAATAACAAAATGAAGTACAGTACATAAATCAAGAGAAAGGGTTGAACCAGGCGTATTAGAAACCTTTGTGGTTCTTTCTTTGAGTAGTACTCAACGCACAAATGATGCCGTTAACTAAATACTCAATGAGAAAACTATACTCATATAGTACAAATTAAACAAAAATTCTGTTTGATATGCAGATATCCTATTATTAGACCATAGTATTGTTCAAACTCGAAACTCTTGGCATGGCATGGTGATGTTATATTATACTGTACAGTATTATAACAACTACTACAAACAATATAAGGCATATACAACTTAAGATATAATCAAGCTTAAAACAGAAAATAAGATTCCTTATTAAATTAAAATAATTAAACTAGGACACATTTGGTTTCCTCTCAAAGACCAATTTAAAATATCAACAAAATTATAATATATTGCTTAAATAAATCATATTAAAACATATGTTAAAACCAGAGATTACACAAATTATAGATTTATTATATTAAAACATACTAGTGAATAACTAGAATCTATTATTATTAATTGTTATATTAAAACATATAACCCTTTTTTGTTTTAAAAGATGTTTATAAGAGTTCTTACAAGATTACATTATATTTTCATTAACTTAGTAGTGAAAATTATACAAGAGCTAAGTATTAGAATATAATATGCAGAGTAAATATTATGGTACTACTTTTACTACGATTAAAAGCAATGTATACTATTGAATTGAGTAAAATGCTTTAACACTCATACTAGTATATATTTTTAAACTAGCTGCAATTTAACCAATAAAAAGCGAGGATACTGATGAGATTTTTTTGGCTGTGTGTCCACTTAATGTCGATTCAACTGTTATCAGTGGCATTATGGCTATGAGCACTCACTGGCTAAACCCATGAGCAGTGCCTAGAGGAAAAAACAGGCATTACAATATGCCAAAAAGGCTAAAAACACCAGAGTCCTTCAGCGTTGGAAGTTGGAGGGGCCTCAGGCCTCTGCGTTACGCCACTGACTGTTATAATATTCACCAAAAACTTACATTGATAGTTGTTAATAGTTCTATACAATGTCCAAAAAAAGTATATAGTATATTATTTGTACAATACTTTGCTTTATATTTTTGATTATTCAACAGAAAATCTTAAATCAATAGTTATTATTATTTAATATATTCATATTATGTTAAAGCTGTATCTTTTCTTACAAAATTATTTTAAGGTTAAAATTGTGTCATATATATGTAGGTCAGAATAGAATAGATGTTTCTTTAATTTATTTTGTTTAAAAACAACAGATCGTAAATAAGTCAACTGTTTTTAAATGGTGATACTTTGGACTTAAATTGGAGTGATAATCAACTAAATAAAATAACATTTGGTAGGATATTGGAAAGTTGATTCATTAACTTCATTCGATAACTTCTATCATAACGTACATCCATATCAAATAATTGACAGTTTATAACATGTCCTGCGTCATACATACCTACCATTCACTTGCTCATTCATTCATTTATTCATTATTCATTTATTCTCATATATACAATAAAACAAACTGCTCCACAAACCATTCACAAAAATATAGCTTTCTATTTACTTGCATTGTTACTTTTTAATATATCATGTATAACATGATAAAACACAGCACCAAACATTAGCAACACAAAAACTTACTAAAAATTAACCTTTTGTATTCTCACAAACTTAACATAAACATTTGATTTGTCACTGAAATCATGAAATTAAAATGAAAAACCAAAACCAAATCTTTTGGTGGTGGTTTTACTCCAGACAAGGGACCTTCTCTGGAACACGAAAGTGTTCATCGTTGTCCAGATCAACTGCTATAGGGGAGCCAGTCGAAGACATGCCAACACCGCTGGAAGTTGTCGATTGATTATCATCATCATCGTCACTTGGGAAGGGCCGCTTTTTAGGATTGTGGGCCATTTTTGGTACATGGTGCATCAAAGCCATCAACTCTGGTTCCAGATCTTTCAACTCTTGTAGAACTTCTCTGAGCTTGCTCAACAAACGCTTCGCATCTTCTTTTGAGAAACACATTGGTGGTTTGAATTTCAATACATTTCCATGCGGTCCATCATTACTTAAAAGAATATAGTTTTCCTTTAACCTATACAATGAAAATATGAAAATTAAAAATATCATTCATAAATATCATTCATAGATTCCAGTCTAGCAAAATAGGAGTAAACAAATTAAAGCCGTTTAAAAGCCAATTTACACGACGAGCGGTAACGGTAATAAAAATATAGAATCTATGTTATTCCTTATGACCATTTTACACACACTGCAGATCGGACGAGCGGTTTCCCGCTCGGGATAGATACAAACTCTATGTGGGACAAGCTACAAGGTTTTTTTCCGCTTGTCATTACCACTCGTCTGTGTAACTTGGTCTTACCGAGTCATTAGTTAATGTTGAAAATATGCAAACTTTGATATCAGGAATCTGTAAGACTCCTTTAGAGTCTTATCCACATCAGCACTATTAGTGTAGGTAACTTGTGTATTAGTATACAAACTAGTTGTATTGTTATTCAACAAGAAAGAGTAAAGCGTTGAATGTCCCTTACCTTTTCACAATATGCTTAGCTTCAACTGCAGCTGGTGTCTTTGTCTTTCTACTCTTCACTAGATCAATACCAATAAACATTCCGGTACCGCTAAAAAAAAATAAATAATACATTTCATTTTTTTTTTCTTGTTTTACTCTTTTAGTTGTTCTCCTCTCAGTGAAAAGATAATTGCTTAGAGAACAAAGTTACGTATTGTTTGGATGAACTGAGTCCATGGCAAATGTTTTCATATTTTATACTCAATACACAGTTACAAATTCCATCCAGCTTTTAAACCTTCAAACTTTGAATAAGTCAGCTAAAATTGTAATAGTGATGGAGAAGAATTCTTACCGAACATCACCAATTATTTCAAAATCTTCCATCATTTTCTTTAATTCACTTTGAACAAAATTACCAATGGTTAGTGCATGTTCCTGTAATTTCTCTTTCTCGATGACATCAAGAACAGCGTTTGCGACGGCACAAGATACTGGATTTCCTCCATACTGAAACAAGAAATAAAATAGAAAAATGTTAATATCTTTAATTTGAAAATCATTTATGCATATCATACACATGAATATGTATGCAAATATTACAATTTTTAACTTCAAAGACATTATCAACAAGTCTGCAATACAGTACATAATCATTTAAGTTTTAAATTCACATTTTGTATTATCTTTATGTACATTATTAAATTATATATTTTTTTATGGACATACAGTATAGTACATTCATATATTAATATAGATGATAATTAAACTATTTAAATAATTTAATATTTACAAAATTTATGCAACTATAAATATTCAAAATTTATTATAAATTATGTCAGACATATTGTATCTGTCTTTGGGATACTGTACTTACCTGCAATTTTTTATTGGGGTTTTTTTTTGCTTTACTAAATTCATAAATAAGTTATTTATAATATATTACATTCAAATTTAATATTAATTTTAATTTATTGGTCAGATTAATATTATTGATCATTTATTGGATTAAAGAAAATGAATTGATGAAAGTAATGAATAGAAACCAGCAAACAAATTTAGTTATATTAATTGTTTTTGTTAAATTAAATTTGAAAAAACTACTTAGTATTAATAATATTTCATATAATTATAAGTCATAAAATAATTGTTAAAAGCAATGTAATTTAGCTTAGACCAGATTGTGTTAGTATTTCATTTTCTGTTCTCTTCTTAAGAATGTGTTTTTACAATTAGAATCATATGTAGTTACTCAATAATTATATTATTATTGTTACTATCACAATTGTATAATGGATAATAAAATCTTTAACATATATTATTATCTAATCAATAAAAATGTGTAAATAGAAACAAATCACCACTCCGAAAGTGAAAGGGCACGACGAGCATCATCACGAAAACGGAGGGAGTACATCTGATGACCGATACACAACGAAATCATGGTAATGTGCGTTCTTCTGTCGCACACTACTTACTGTATTGAAGTATTGGTGGCCTCCAGCAGCGAAGCTAGCTGCTATTTCTTTAGTTGTAACCACTGCTGCCACAGGGTGGCCGTTACCCATTGGCTTACCCATCGTAACAATGTCCGGAGTGACATCTGAAAATGGGCAAAACCGTGCAGAAATCCACAAAGCAGAGGGGGGAAGTATGGTACATTAAGGATCTTAGAGTTTAACAATTGATATTAGTTTGAATTTTTTTTTCTAATAATTTGTAGCCAATTGCAACTTTAATATACCTTTTTTTAAAATAAAATAATTCATTGCATGTTTAATTGTGCTCTACAAAAGGTATTAACATCAATATAAAACATACACACAATGAATTCAGAACAATTTGAATCTACTATTTATGGGATAACAAATTTTCAGGATAATAAAAATAACAGCACAGCAAATGACATAAAAATATACAGTATATAAAATAATGAGCTTCTTCATATACGTTACCATGAGTAATAATAATAATCATAAATTCTTGGACATATAATAATAATATCCTGGATTTATATAGCGTCTAATGTTGTGAAACCTCTCAGCACTGAATATTATTACCCCAGTAATTTTTTTGGATCAAACACGTATGGAAACATACTCCTATAGTACAGCTAGTAATCAGCGCAAAGTTGTGTCTTGATCTAACCGGGTACCCATTTATACACACTACAATTTCAGTATTTGACAAGGGTATTTCACTCTTCCCTGATTTGACGGACCAAATTGACTATAATTCACCCTTAATTTGGCTCAATTTCAGATACCATGCTTGATCCATGGTATTACTAGTAATTGTCATGTACCATGTTTGATTTAAATAATTCTGAAGGTCAAGGATTTGAATTATTGTCTACTGAACTGAAAAAGGGCCTAGTTTGGAAACGACTTCTAGTCCATGAACTAGAGCATAGCTTTTATTGAAAGAAAAAAAGAATAATCTCATTCCAAGGTTTCACACTTTTTCAGTTCGGCTTTATAAAGTTAACTAGGCCTAATATGGTAATAACATCCCAAAGGTATATTACTAAAATACAAATACACCGTTATGTTACAATTTAAACATTTTAATATACATATATTAACTAAGGATTGTTAGAATAGAAACATACCTGAACCTTGAAGTTGGAAGGCCCACATATGAGAGCCGACTCGTCCAAAGCCTACTTGTACTTCATCTATAATGCACACTCCACCAGCTTCACGCACATATCTGGAATAAAAGTAAAAAAAGTATTTATTTGAATAAAAATGCCCCTGTTTATTGTTCGTGAATGTTATACTGTAAGGGAAGTTGTTTTTTTTTTGGGTATAAAATGGTAACATATAAACATAAACTTCTTGATATGAAAAACTACAAAAAACTTAATATCAAGAAGTTGTAAAATACAGTACAATTTGTATCCACGTTACCCTAAACAAAATTTAAAATAAGCTCAGGGAGTCGTTGTGTTTTTGGTGTAAAACGGTAAAATATAAATTTAAACTTCTTGATATGAACAATTTCAACAAAATTACAGTAATATCAAGAAGAAATAGAGTACAAATTGTATTAAAATTACCCTAAACAAAATTTAAAATAAACTCAATAATTGCTACATTGTCCTGTGGCTAAAAAGGTATTATTGGGTGTTTTGGATTGGTTTATCTTTTTATCATTTAATGAAACTCTGTCCATACGTTAATCTTCGGAAATAGAAACAGCGGTATAAGTAAATACTTACTTAAAAACATTTTTAAAATAATCAGGCGGAGGAATAATCTGCCCTCCACAGCTCTGTAGTGATTCAGCATAATAGGCAGCAATCTATCACAATGAAAAAACAACGATATAGCTAAAATAACAACACTTTATTCAAAATTAAAAACATAATAATACTGTGAAGCATATAGGAAGTGCTGCAAAGCTTCAAATCCTAGTGGGCTCATTATTGGGTTCAGTCTACCATAGAAAGATTATATATAATATATCAATCTTATGCCCAATGGATAAACACATTGTTTGAATAACCTTGCATCCAGATAAACACACACACCCCTATACAAGCATTATTATTCATATGAAAAATTAAAATACAATGGTTATGAATCTAAATAAATAATGACATTACATAGCACTATCAAAGTCTATTATTGTATCAAAATATCATTTATGAAGTATTAATATAAAATAAGTTTATCTGAAAATCATTTATAAAAACATAACGGACATTATTTTTTATCCTCAAGAATATACAGTTAATCCCAGAGAGCGATCTGAACTATGTTTGCTAAGTCTAACTATGCGAGGCAGAGAATGGAGGTGAAATAAGGAGTAGAGGCACGTTGCTTTGACCATTATGGTACTGTTCACAACCAGGAATTGAACCCAGGCATTGAAAGTAAAAAAGATTAAAACCACTAAGTTTGATGTATTACCTTTCTTCCTTTTGAATGTGCTATGTTGATGACCTTTTTGACCTCTTTTGCATACGCTTCTCCAGGTTTCTCCGCATCACAATGTTTTCCCCGATACATATCTGGAGGTGGGGCCTAAATCAATAACAAAATACATGAATGAACAAAAATATATGGATATAAGTTCAATGCTTGGTTTGGCTTAAGTCCAGTAACAAAATCAGTTTTTTGGTCTTCTTAATTATGATGTGTCAAATTGTTATAAAATTTTCATTGTACATAAAAAAATGATTATAATTGATTGACAGTCCAGTGATTCACTTCCTGAAACCATGGACTTATAAATTAAATTTATAGGTTCATGCTGAAACCATAGATGATAAATAAAAGCACCTTGTTGTTCATTAGTAACCATTGTTTAAGGGCATTGTTGGTGGTATCTAATTAGTAATAGGTCAAGAGAAAGTTCAGGATGAATGATTTCAACACAATGCTGTTTTTAGAAACACACATGAATCGAAATATAAATTAGAAATAGGCTTCTCAATTCACCAACACAATGAACTCAGTAATACTAAATAAAAGGTAGGTGACAATAATTCTCCATAATATCTCTGTATCAGTAAAACTTGCCTAGGATGTTCATATTCATTGTTGATGTACGGTATAATTACATAGCTAAAAGCTTTAAGCTTGTAAAAAAGATAATATTTTTAATCTATTAAATGCTATTGCTATGAAGCTAGATATTGAGAATATTTATTTTGTTTATGAAAAATTCTGAAACTAAATTATTCCTGATAAAATAATGTTTATTTTATAGGCAAGAAAACTTACAACATGAACCCATTCTTTGTGGTGATTACCTTTAGCCCACGGCTGGTTAAATTTATATGGGCTAAGGTCCATTACAGTCGTCAAGTGGCCGTGGTATGCACTGTAAAATCAAGATAATCATTGCAAAATAGATTAAATAAATACACACCTCCAAATGGTAAATATACACAATGATATATATTTTACAAACAAACACACTGAGATTTCATATATAGAAGTATATAATATTGTGATGTATTGTATATTACATAATCATAATCAGTTGCTCTCGTTTCTTTATCAGTTTTCATTGTAACAATGACTCTCATCCCAGACAGCACACATGCATGGCTCAGAGTTTACCGACATTACTTTAAGATTAATTGCAGTTAACCGTTGATTGCTAACATTAGCATTAACCTTGTTTCCCAATAGCAACGCAACACAAGGACATAATGCAAGTGATTTGAGCAATAACAATCGATGGATTATTCGAACAGTGGCTTGTCATTGGTCAACTCGCTTTGTTGCGCGTACATCCTTGTGTTGCGTCTCTAGTGGGAACCACGCTTAAGTGAACATCAATGTTGCTCTCAGAATATTAAATTTTTAAATGTTTATATTACTGAACAATAATAAAGGCACATTGTATCCCGAGTTTTGCTGAACAAATAAGTTTTTAAATTATTTTTAAACGAATCAAAAGTGGGTGAATGTTTGATAAACAGTGGTAGTTCGTTCCACTTACTGATCTAATACAATAGCGTCCTGATGTCCAGTGTGTGCTCTTGCCAATCGTAGTGCAAGATCATTTGCCTCTGACCTGAAAATATATTATTAATAAGAAAAGTGTGTATTGTTTAAATTTTAAAAAATGCCTAGTCAATCCAATGTCTATCAATCATCCGTTGACCATGGGTATCGTAGCTGGGTCATCTGAGTGTGTTGTTTAGATCTTTTGTTTAGGCCTTGTGCGATCACTCACCTAACACACTCATAAACTGCCCTTGAGGAGTGTGATTTACAACACACTTAAATTTGGTAAACTTCTACACACCAAAATACAAACAGCACACCTACAGCACCCCTGAATGTGTTGAGTGCAATTTGTAGCACACATACAATTTTCAAAAGACAAGGCCTTTTGTTTATGTCTTATTAGCCTGATCTAGACCCAAATATCCACTACCAATGAATCACTTTCCTTTAAATCCAGCATTATTATTAATTCACCCTACAAAGCTCAAACTTTATGTGACAAAAAATTGTGATGAACCCAAATATGGTAGTGATATGCTTAAATATGGTAGTGATATGACATCATCATGTCCATATATGGGCATGTCACATTTTTTTTCTCACATAAAGTTTGATAGTGTAGATAAGGCTTTTGAAAAACTTACCCGGAGTTAACCATAAAACAAATTGAGAGTTGTTCGGGTAGTGTGTTTGTAATACGTTCAGCGTACTGTACAAGATTGTCATGTAGAAAACGTGAATTAGTGTTTAATAAACGCATCTGCTTCACAGCAGCATCTACTACATCTGGATGTGAATGTCCAACTAAATTGACAAAGAAACAATTTACATATTTAAAAGATTCATTATTATATCATTATTTTTTATTTTAATATATTATTTCTATCATGGGTCTAAAATAAAAAAATATTTAACTTGTATCACTTCAAATGCTAAAAAAAGAGACATTGATTAAGTACAACTCTTTTGCCTGATTTTCAGAATGGGTTTTACAGGAAGGATTTGGGACCTAAAAAATAAAATGTTTCAGTATTTCCATGCAGACCATGAACCATGGGAATATCTAGGTTAAAATATCCTAACTTCTAGACTGAGAAATGAAAAATCATTGCATAATTGCATAAAGGTAGGATAACAATATTATGTAAAGGGCAAAGGTATCAAATACAAAGTTGGATTGTAAATATGTATTTGGCATGAATCCAATCTTTTTTGGGTCAACAAACCAGTTTGTTCTGGTACAACATTTGTATAGTCATTGCCTGGATGATGGGAGAAATCTGTCTTCTCTTAAAATTGCTTAGCAAAAACCACAACTGACCAAAAAGATTCTTAAATTCTATTTACCTGTCAAAGGATCATCACTGAAGGTGATGTACAATAATAATAATTAATGTTTTCTGTTTATTAAATATTGAAAATCAGGCAAAAGAAAGCAGTCGGCTTGTCTTGACGCAATCTAGCTAATTATAATAATTATGTGTTTGCCGAATTTAATAAAATAAATAAATTCAAACCATGAGCAACATTGTTGATACAATCCAAATATTGTGTGTCTTGTTCATCATACATATACTGTCCTTCTGCTCTTGTGATCTTAAGAGGTGCATTTGAAAAATGCAGTTTACAGGTGTCTCTATGAAATGAAGTGTTACAATATGATAGCAATCAATTATGTAAGAAAAGAAAAGAAACAGTAATTTTGGTTGCAAAGAAACGTTTGAAATACAGTATATTTACAATAATATTTATTTATTCTCACTAAATGTACTGAAATGAAAATAAAGGTGAGTATATCTCACAAAAGACAAACAAAAAGCAATCAATTATATTTATTGAGACAGTATCATCACTAGATACAAAGCAAATTAGGCAAGACAATCTGCCCAGACTATTTTTTTAAAGTTACTAAAACATTATATATGTTGTTATGAGTACAGTAAAATACTAAATTGAGTCATGTGTCAATATGCAAAACACATTAATAAAGTACTTCTTGTGTATGGTTCCTTGCATATAAAACAAAACATGGGATTTATTTTCTTAAAATTAATAACATTCAACCGTTGTTCACCTGGAGGATTCGACTGTCATGTCAACCACATGGTACTCACTACTGTAGGAACTGACACATACCATAACAAAAACGAAAGTATAACTCAACTATTGTAGACAATGCATATCAGAATTTATAGACAAAAGACTATGATTCTCTGTACCTTACTTTTACTGTATATTAAAAACAGCAATTTCCATAGAAAGATTTTTTAGTGTACTGTATAACATTTTTTCAAAGTTTTTTTATAAATAAATATCTCTTGTTTTTGGCATTTACTCAACACCAGCTGGTAGTTTAGTCTTGTCTTGAAAACACTTGTGACTTGTGAAAACATGGATTCAGACAGGATTAAGGCAATTTACAGAGGAAATTGGGAAAGTATGAGTATATACAATGTACTTATCAGCCTAGATACTTTAGACTACAAAAACAAGTGACTACATAAGAACTACATACTGTATGAAAGGACAATAGGTCATTGCGGTACAGGAAAACAATACGGGAAGTAATACCATATAATTAATTTAGAGAAATAATATACTAACTCAGTGGTAAATAACAGTGGAATTAAACAATTGATATTTTGGCTGGAAACATATACCGGTATGTACAACAGAATAAAAAAGTCATGATTTAATTTTAAATAAATACTATGAACCTAGTAATTTTCCTAAAAATAATTTTAAATGAAAAACAAAGTTTTTTATTTATTATTTTAGTTTATTTCAAATATATGAAACATTTAACATTTAAAATAAATTTCTTACCCTATAAACTTCTTTCTCTTTTCCACTGTTGTGTCTTTTGGTAAACTTTCCATTCCTTTAAAAATATAAAAACAAAATATTATTTCAAATTTACTACAGGCCTACCGACACTCAAAAGCTAGTACCTTGTTTAGAGAGAAGGCAGCTAGAAATAAAATACTGTAATTGTTCAAAATGACTACAATGCAAGTATCTGTTCACATGACTCTCTCATGGCTGATGCCTGGTAACACAATGACTGGATTAGATGAAATTTACTTTTCAAGGACACATTAAAGCTCAGATACAGGCATCAATTTTAAATATAATATCTGGTTAATTGTACAAAATCAAATATTTGTAATAGAAATCAAGACGAAAAAAAAAAAACATGAATATCCCTTAAAATTTTAACTCAAAATTTGGCCCAGAGCTTCACATTTTTAGGCCAAAATAAATTAATACATTTTTGTGGTTTATATACAGGGCACGGTTTAACAAGATGTTTGAACTAAACAATCAATATTATTTCTATTCTATTTGTGATACTCATTCAATTTCGGTATCATCACCATCATTCATATTTACCTTCATCATAAAAATTGACTTTCTTCAATGAGAAAACAAATCAAAGGAATACTGAATAGTTCATAGAGCCAAAGCGATATACAGAACAATATTGTTGTACCTTTTAATTGGTTTTTATTACATCCTTTTTATTGTTCAAAAAGTAAATTGTACAATACTTTTGTAAATGCAACATTTTTAGCCATGCAGCTACTTGTAAGTTTTATACCTGACTGAATAAATAAATTATGAAGGTATGATACCTATTTTAAACAGTAATTTGGGGTCAGGATTTGCATTAATTAGAATAGTAGGCCTAGCTATGTGTATGGAGCTGTAATAAATAGTAAAACTGTACAGGGTCTAGCCTAACAGTAGCTAGTCTTTTTTGTAAGAATCAACCTTAATTAACAACACCATCCTGCTGTAGCCTACCTAGCTAGCCCTGGCCTAATTAATAAAACAATCCATGTCCTTGTCTGGCCTTCATCTCTAGTCTCATTGTACCTGCCTGCCTGCCTGCCTGCCTGGATTGATTTGGATGTCATTTGGATTGATGAATGCAAAAAGATTAAATTTAACTTACTTATCGCCAGAACAGAATAACAATGACAGCACTAGAAAGAAAATCTGAAAGTATCAAAGCAATGATTCTCGTCACCTGGAAGACATAAATGTTAGGATTTATCTGAAAAACTTTTGTTTTTATTGAGAAACCATTTCCAACAACCTGGCAGCAAAGAAGGCTCAGTATTACGTCACACTCGATTCCCCACAGAATGGGTAACGATAGAGGGCGCTAGATGGGCTATTTCAGAGCCATATATATAAAGAGTTACGACATTGAAAATTAGAAGCCATTTTTGTGTCAAAGAATTCGCACGCTGAGGGCGCGCGCGTCTCTTTTGTATAGCGTTTTCCTATAGTTCATGCATTATTTTTAGATTTTTTTGTCTATGAAATAACGCTTATATTCCGTTTTTATTTTAGTAATTAATTTTATTAATGGTATAAATTTGGTAACATATATATATTGTGTCTATAATAACAAAAGAATAAATGCTAGGGCCTACATGCAAGTCAGGCTACATCAAAGCATGAACCAATACAAAAAACACACAAATTCACCCCTCTTTTTATACAGTATATGGCTCTCTGTGTGTTTTTGACACAATTTTTCAGAGACTCGTTCATCATTTCATTTGTAATAATTTGCCTTTATTATTTTAATATTGTTCATACCCTATTCAATATATTAACAAATATATCCACGACACTTTATTATTTTATTTAGTCATCAAAGCATGCATTATGAATTGAAAATATTACATAATTGTTATTAATAGGACGTAGTTATGGGATGTTTCGTTCCAAAATCAATCAATCGAACTTTATAATGTACTAGCGCACGCGCGCGCAATATTCTTTGCCGCAAGTACTTCTGTACGCTGTGCACATCGATATTTCACCGTAAAATGTGCAATTACATTTTTTTAAATATAAGAAAAAGTTTAAAGTATTTTCTTGCTCCTATACTTTACATGCAATAACGGAGACAAGTTTGACACAAATTGATCTGCATATCACGTGACTATAATCCAATGTCGTAACTCTCTCTATATATGGCTCTGGGCTATTTATTACACTAACTTCTATCAGAGTGATTACTCACTATATTAAGCATATTAAAAAGTGTATTGCAGAAACCTTTCATATCACTTCATGATCACAGAAAAATGAGCCACCTTCAAATCCAAGCATTTTTATAAAGTAATTTGAAATGATTAAATGATAATCTTTACTAACTTCCCAGTCCCTTTGCTATTGATTTTTGCTTCAACAAATTATTATCAGAATTCTTTACTTCAAGGAAATAAAAAAATTTAAATACATACAGAAATCAGTACTATTTATTAATAAAATAATTGCTCTTTTATAACTCATAATATAAAGTTTAATATCACATTCAAAGAAAAAATGAATTACAATAAAATATAAAACACAAAGAAACAACCAAAATAGCCCATTTTTATATGAAAAACAGTAAAAAGTTATGCACTATTAAACTGTCCTAGTGAAAGTGAATTTTCATTCATGATGAGTTGTGTTTGACACTTTACAAACGAACATTATTTCAATCAAAACGAACACATTATTTATTATAGCTAGTGTAGATGACGACCATATTTAATGAGGGTGATCCATCCAGCAATTGCTGATCATTAGGGACCCTCAAACATACAGTATACAAGATGCTCTACATAAACAAAGTCTTATTACAAGTCTTTGGGAGTGGAGTTGTAATTTTGTCCTTAGAAAAAATCCTGACATGTGACGGGACTTGAACCCAGGACCCTTGAAGTGATACAGTAACTATAAAACTTATTTTGATTTATAGTCTAGATTTTAAACTTTCAATACCTGTACAAACAATACCAGCACTAATTCATCTGCTCATATTCAATACTGACAATTCATGATATAAGAAGCTCTATGTTTAAATCTGAATGCAAAATTAATTACATGATGCAATGTTATCAATAAGTGATGTAATCACTATGATCTCAATGAATGTTTGTTTCCTGTAAAAGGTGTTTTTTGGTTGATGCAAACTTGTTAAAGACACCTTCCCTACGTTTTTTAGATCTAATTTAAGATCACAAACTATATTTAATGTAAAAATAATACTATATGGTCCTATTGCGATAACTTTTTTCGTCTTTAAATGGTTAAAAGTGTGAAAAATAAGTCGATTCTAATAATTATAGCGGCCCGCTATAAATCCCAAAATGCATTGCGCGCGGATTGATATTTTTGTTTTTCTTCTGTAATTCACCCACTTTTCGATCAATCGTGAGGCAAAAACAAATGGAAGACTCCTAACTTGTCAGCGATAATACCGGGTTTCCCCAATTTGTATCAACGGAGTCTGGCAAAAATAGAAAGACAATTAATGCAGCAACTAAAAAACGTCAGGCTAGGTATATAGCTAACGTACGATGTTCGTACGTTACCAATGTTTACCAGCTAGGCCTACAAAACTAAGCCTAGCTAGGCTAGGCCTAAGACCGCCCACGAGAGGTCAGTCGCCGCGAGCTACTTAGGTAGTGCATAGTTTGTCACTTTTTATCATAATTTACCATAAAACGTACATTTAAGACAAGGAATGACCTGGTTTAATGTTTTAAAAGTAATATATATGTATTATTTTTACAAAACGTCACAAATTGTAGGGAAGGTGTCTTTAATCAAGAGATACCTAAAAATTGCAAAAACCCCATGTGATGGGTACAGATTGGGAATTTCAGTCAAGAATCTGATACCAGTAATAAACCAAATACTACATATAAATTGAATATACAGTACTTGCTGGTATTGAATTGAATATCTTTGTTTATTAATATAACAACATTGTAATCAAGAGGTGGAAGAATTTCCAATTGAATGAAATTGAAACCGGATATTTATCGGTAAACTTAACTACTCCCAATAAAAAGCTGCCAAATCTGTTCTATACACGCTTAGGTTGATCCAAATCATATCCGTGTTATACCCAACTTAACTGTTAGTGTGATTCTGAAATTTCACAGCTACATACAGATGTGGCGGAGTGTATTGGACATTGTATTATTGATCGTGAGATCGTGGTTTGAATCCAACTCTAGCTGCATTGCTTGTATCCTTATAGGCAAGACACTTTTGCCTCTCTCCACCCAGGTGTATAAAATGGGTACCAGTTAGATCAAAACACAACTTTGCACTGATTACTAGCTGCATTATTATGGGAGTATGTTTCCATACCCGTTTGATCCAAAAAATGACCGGGGTAATAATGTCCAGCGCATTGAGAGCTTGCTTATATGCGCTATATAACAATGAACTATTAGTGCTAATAGAATAATCTATACTGCAATATAACTCCAATAGACTGTAATTCAACTCCGAGAAAAGAAGCATGTCAACTTTCCCATATAAACAGTGACGTATTCTAAGTAGGTTTTACTGTTTTTGGTTTATTCATATTGTTTGTTTAGCACTTGTTTCTGTATTAGAAATTACTCCTTGGCACATTAGTACTTTCCTTCAAATGGATTTCCTCCAAGACGATCATAAAAATGTTGTAGAATCTTTCCAACTTGTTCAACTGCCTATAGTGTGAATGTGATAAAAATAATTGTTAGGTACCAACATGGAAAAATGAAATATCGAAAGCGTGAGCAAATCGGGCGTTACAATTTTAAAAATTACTTCCAAATATAGAGAGTGCTATTAAACGAAATGACCTGCATCGTTAGTATAAAAAAATGTGTATACCAGAGGCCTTTAAATGTGGCATACTAGCCTAAATGGTAAATTTATGAACTATTATGAAGTTTTTTTAACATCATACATACAAATTGGGAGAGATTACACCTATAGTGGGAGACGACAGATTACTCGATAACTACGATAATTGGGAGATTTTTGGAGTTTGATGAAGTTAATGACCAACTGTTGACCTTTGAACCCAGTGTCATGTCATACTAACCCTGCATGCAAAAGGTCACAAGTTTGAATCCTACCAGAAATGTTTTGATTCTATCAGAATGATATCCATTTTGATATATATCTATACGATTAAAAGATTCTGTTGCGAAAAGGAAAACTATTTTACATTTAACATTACAGCAATAATTTGGAAGTGTTTACTTACCTGTAAGGTGTTTGTGGTAGCTAGCTTAATCACCACGCCTGGTATCTTCTCATTCCCTACTGTGTACTCTAATTCACTGATAGCCAATAATACGTTTTCATCTAACTTTTCACCTTTTGAATGAAATATAAATTTAAAACCATTAAAACCATTAAATAAACATGTTGATATTTAATGCATCATATACAAGCTGTTTGTATTTGGTCTTCACATATTATCGATTAAGACTAATATTTTCTCATTTATAATGATTTTGCTAACTACAAACCAATCATTATAAATGAATCATGACTCACTCATGACTGTATGGTATTATTTCATTTTTTGAAACAAGTTTAAAAGAATAATAAACAATACTTTATTCTAAACTTGACTTCACACAATTGGACAAAACTAAAAACAGAATGGATGGCAAAAGGCAAGCGCAACATAAAAGGTAGATAGACGAAGTAATAATAATAATATCCTGGATTTATATAGCGCCTAATGTTGTGAAACCTCTCAGCGCTGAACATTATTACCCCGGTCATTTTTTGCATCAAACACGTATGGAAACATACTCCCATAATGCAGCTAGTAATCAGCACAAAGTTGTGTCTTGATCTAACCGGGTACCCATTTATACACCTGGGTGGAGAGAGGCAAACATAAGTAAAGTATCTTGCCTAAAGCTACAAGCAATGCGGCAGAGTGGAGTTGTGGCTTGGTGGTTAGGATGCTTGGCTACCAATCTAAGGGTCCTGGGTTCAAGTCCTGTCATATGTCAGGACTTTTTCTTATGACAATTTGCAACTGCACTCCCAAAGACTTGTAATATTGTTTATGTAGAGCATCCTGTGTATATGTTTGTCGTGTAAACAGGAGAGCCACCTTTGAGAGGACAGTGATTGAGTTCACTTGTGGTTATCCTTGGCAATTTGCCTAAAATTGAAAAAAAAAGAGTTGGATTCGAACCGCGATCACACGATCAGTAGTTCAACGTCCAACACACTGCGCCACAAACCCTCAATAAGTATTGCAGAAGAGTATAAAGATTCAGAGAATTATTTTAGGATCTAGTTGAATTAGATTACAGTGTGTGCTCACGTACCTAAAGCTTGCCTCTTTCCAAAAGCATGTAACAATTGTTGACATTGTTCTATTGTGGATGTACCAATGATAACACACGTAGCGAGTATGTTGTACTCTCGAATTGCTTCTTTTGTCGTAACTATCTTTGCTGCATCAAGTAGCAGGCAATCTTTAAAGACAAGCTTATCGTCAATGAAGACCGAGTTACTACTTTTAAAGCTAGAAAAAGCAAGCAAAACAATATAAAACAAACATTAGTTAGTATAATATAAAATATTGTTAAAATAAAATATAAATACAATGATTTCATTGGAAACAACAACGATATTTCAAATTTTGGCTGCTTAATAGAGAAGATTTTGGGATGGATTGTCTCGACTGTTTGATCAATTAGCCCTTTCATCATCTTAAACGCTAATCGTTGTTAGACATTGCGTGTCTCATTTGTGTTCGCCACCAGTACGTTTTTTAGCAAGCATGTGTATAGGTCCGAATGTGAAAAGTTCTGTTTCCTTTTTTATATTTGCCATCCATGTTGTTTTTGGTCTTAGCCCTTTGCTGTACCTAAAGTAACAGTTTGAGCCTGGGACAATACTCAGATCAAGGGTCTACATACCTGGTAAAATCCCATATTTCACCATTTGCCATTCTCCCTGAACTACACCAATCAAGAAGAATAAGTGAAGAATCTTTGGACATGTGAATAACCTGAGCCAGAAGAGAAAGTATTTATGAGTACAAATTTGCACTGGATTTATTATTAGAAAATCCTATTCCAAAATGTTTAAGTTTGTTATTTATTGGCCTCTGATCGCCGTGCGTGATCAAATCGTGTCGTTCGCTGTATGGGGTACTGTACTGTACAGTGCGGACATATGTATTTTTAGACTTAGAGCAGCCTACAACTTTCAGTTGCTTATATTGTTGCATGATACTATATTAGATTTGTTTCATTATCGATACTTTAAAATGTCTGCATTTATGGCTGGCTAAAACCTTGACACGTCTATAATGCTTATGGGATATGGTGTATATAGCAGAAGTCTATGTAACCTAAATTTTATGAATATTTTGAATTACGAACAGCAGCAGGCCCGTGCTGTACGCAATTGCGGGGTTTTACTGTACCTGTGATTGCTTGTAAGCTGCATTTTTAAAACAAACGACTGGATCAGGTAGAATAGCAAGTAGAGCACCTGAAAGAACTTTAGCTACTAAACACTGTTCAGTTATCAATCCATTTGGACAAATAAACACCTAAAATCAAAATATCAACCAATCAAATTCAATTAAGTGATAATTTTTTTAAATTTTCTTTTTAGTTTTTACAGTAGCAGGGAATGTCAACTTAGACTAGGTGGTGGAATATATTACACCTTAATGAAACAATGATGATTATGGTTAAAAATAAATTACAAAAATGGATTACAAACCTTAGTCGATGATTGGGTGGTAATAACTGATGCGCATTCTGCACCTATTTCAACGTTAAATTGCAGCTGATCTCCCTCTACTAATCCACCACCAAAACTAATGATGTAAACCCAAACACAATTGTTGGTACTTCCAAACTTTGGAACCAGTAACTTCAGCTAAAAAATATTTAGTCACAATTATTAATGTCTTTTGTTGCTTTGTGTTTACAATTGACAGGTTGTACATAGTACTGTTTGATCTGTTAGTAGAGATGAAACATTGTGGTTCGTAGCAATAATGGTATCTACATCCACCCCTATAAATCGGATAACTACAGGCTATAATTTTGTTTAAAAACCAAAAAAAAAATCTGCTTTCTACTAGGTAAATTATTTCTTATAAATTTAACATTTATGAAAACTGTGTAAATGTGGTATAACATTTTGTAACAAATTTGAAAGTTTGTGGAGGGAAAAAACTGGATTTATACATGGAGGTATATTTTTATACCTCCATGATTTATACAAATAAGTTTACCTAGTAGAAAATCCTTTGTATGTATCATTACTGGATAAGTATATTGAATAGTCTCTACAACAGCTTTCTTATTTCCTTGATGATCTACTAAGGCATTCTGGGATTTTGGGATCAACGTAAAATTAGCAGTTCCTTGATTCAACATCTTCGCACACATCTCTTCCTCTTCAATTGTTGTCTCCATAACTATTGCACAATTATCCCTTAAAAAGAAAACTATATGATTATTTCTAAATAAAAGACTTTCGAATGAGCTGCAAGAGAGGAGGGTGAAATCTAATTTTGAACCACTAATTTTATTATTAATGGAACCTCATTGAATGTGTGGATGTGTGGATGAGACCAATCTCCTAGATAGTTGTTACCCTCACTGATAATCTGATTTAACCAAATAAATGTATCGGTAGCGCCTCAAAGTTGACCACTACAATTCACAATAGACACGGATAAACATGTTTGTTTCGTTACTATATGATGATCAAACGTATTCGATTCTGGAATTGCGATGGCGAGAAACTCACGTTTAACTTAAATTTTGTTTTTTTTTATTCAGTCAAAACCAACAGCGATAAATACCGCCACTAACAGGTTTGAAACATAAAACAATACAACATCAAAAACGGTTAACAATAAAACACAGATAAAAATATATATAAATATAAAAACATAGATCAGCATGCCATAAACAATTTCAATTTAAAATGTATATTAATATTAATAAAACGGGTTATGCAGGCTGTTCAAGAAGTGAACACATAATCTTCCTCTTAAAATAACCAAGCCTGTCATTAAAAATATCAATATGATTGCTATTTAGATTATTAAATGTATATGGTAGTCTATGAAAAATTCCCCTCTTAGTACAGTCGACACGGCTAAAAGGAATATGCAATAAATGTCTATTTCGTGTACGACCAGGGATATTTAAACTAAATAGTGAAATTAATGAACAGTCATAATTATTTAGAATTTAAAATATTATTTAAAAAAACCATCTCAGATATCGTTAGACGATTGCTGACAGAATCAATGGAAAAGGCAAAATTAACACAGTTATAAGACAGGAATCACAAACTTCCGTTGAACAGCGTCGATTCGACGGGCCTGACATGAAGAAATTGAATTGAAAATTACGGAACAATATTCAAGGTGAGGACGTATAATAAAATAAAAGTGCCCTGCCATCATTCATAATCCTACAATTTCTCCATATCAAGCCCATCATTTTATTAGCTTTTGACAACACATGATTAATATGTGAACAAAAATTTAATTTACTATCAATAAAAATACCTAAATCTTTTGTACATAAACCATCTCAAGAAGATCATGTCCATTCAAATTATAATGGAAGAGCACGGGCCTTTTTTTAAGTGTTATAGATAAATATTTGCATTTATTAGCATTAAGTTTTAGTTGGTTTGACATGATCTCCCAGAGACAAATCCATGCTGCCTAGGACTTAAAGCATTAGCAACATGTGATGACAAACCATCATACACAATGCGCTCAAAAATCTTAGACATAGTAGTAGGCAATAACGAAATAGGACGATAGATAGTTACAGATTTGGTTTTTGGAACCACTCTTTCTTGTGAAATTGGGACAATATTAGCATGTTTCCAAGATGAAGGAAAAACCCCAGAATTATAATATAAATCAGTTTCTTGAAAGAATGAAGCTTTGAAATTTGTAATATACCATTAATTATTAATGATCCTAATAATCAATTCCAAGCAGGTGGCTGCTCTCTGGCATGGTGGTAGGTATCTGGTGATATCTCTGGTGGTGTTTAGTCTAGGAGGAGGACCCTCGAACATGGTTCAGGGACGATTCGGCCCTGAGACGATTCGGCCCGGGACTATTCGGCCCACTTTTGGTGCCGAAACGTCTCACTTTAGACCAAATTCATATTAATTTTTTTGGGTATTTATCAAGTTTTTAAAGGTGTTTTACAATCCGTATTTTATTGATATTGACAATTTTGATATAATATATATAATAAATTACTAAAAAACGTAATTTTATATTCAATTTATTACTTCGAAAACCTTGTTTATTTCGTGCATTCGCCAAGCGGCCAACAGAGGGCGTAACTTTTTTACATCGTTCGCATGACTAAAAATTTATCATTTTCGACAATGTTTTCAAAATGTTTGCTTTATTGCATCTTTATCCCTAGTAGTACTACCCCATAGTCTCTCTGGAAATAAAGTTTGGGGAAAAAGCTTATTTTATGCTTATAAAATGCATATCAAAGCCGATAAATTTAAGTGTGCCGAATCGTCTCAGGGCCGAATCGTCCCGGGCCGAATAGTCCCGGGCCGAATCGTCCCAGGGCCGAATCGTCCCGGGCCGAATCGTCTCAGGGCCGAATCGTCCCGTTACCCTCGAACATGCATCATTCATACACCTCCATGTTCAGACAATTTGTTTTTTTTTTACAAGTAGGCCTATGACGTCATGAGCTCATGATATATGGACGCCCTCTTTAGTTTCTGCCTTAACCTAGTATAGTATTAGTAATAGTAGAGTTTAGAGGAAAAAAATAATATAGGCTAGGCCTAATAGAAAATTCATAATAGTTGGAAAATTGTAACTCTCTAAATTTAGTTCTTGTAGTAGTTGTAATTCTTTGTATTGCCTATGCCTAGGCCGTAGTTCAAAGTTAATATTATTTGTTGATCTTTAATACAAACTGCGCACTGCACTCTCTCTGCATGCTCTCTCTGTGTACAATTTTCTGGAAAATTCCATCAGCCCCCATAATACACAAACAAGGGAGGGGAGTTTCGCTTTTGCAAATACTGTAATACACATAGCTTATATTTACAGGCCTAATACAGGCCGTTTTATGTTAAATCTATAAACAAATTTCGAAGTTCAATGAAGATTATCATGGTTTATTTTTAAAATGTATAATGTGTTTTGTTTTACATTTACAGAGAATGCCCATGTGAAATTGGAATCGTCCATTTTTTATTCAGAAACCATTTTACATTTTTAGTTGCATACGCATTTAAAATAGTTCTGAAAATATTTATTTTAAAATATAGTAATTAAACCATATTTCGATAAAAAATAAACTTTGAATAAATAGAAATTTATTGAATATTTAAAAATATTCTATTATTGATATTCAATTGTGTTGTTTATATCACAAAACTCTCATTCATATTTTTATTTTGTGCTGCGGTCAACTTCCGCCAATTTGTGCACATAGCTAGCTAGGCTCTATAAAAACGTGTTGTGACCTTTCTTTTTCCTTCTTGTGTCAGGTTGCCGCCGCCGCCCAACTAAAGTTTTCATTTAAACCCACGTGGTTTCATTCAAAATTGCCTTTTCTAATTGCATTCGTCGTTGTTTTATCAGCAGAATGAGTAAACCAAGGGTTTTTTTCGATATTACTGCCGATGGAGCACCAGTTGGTAGAATTGTCATGGAGGTAACAAACTATCTTTCCGTCTGCAATTCTTTTGTTCCTGACCCCGGCAAAAAAAAAAACCGGGTGTCGATATGTCGATGATGATGTGATCGTCGTCGATGTATATCGGCGGATGTATGTACTCTGACCTCCTTCGATTTTTAGCCGGGCGGCGCTAGCTAGATAGGCCTAGGGCCTAGGCCTAGATAGGGACTGGCATGTATTTTTCAATTTATCTTTCTGCATTTGAATAGTGTTCAGTTTGAAAGAGTATATAATCATAAGCATTTTAAACTTTAAATCAACAAAATTGATTGAGTATTTCGAAAGTTATGAATAAAATAAGGTGTAAAATTTGGCACTCATCACTATGCTTTGTTTACATAGGAATCCCCACCCCGCGTTTGTGACCTTGTACACAAATAGTCACTGGGTGAAAATACTACTAAAACACATATAAATACATTTTATGAACATATTTTTAATTAGAAAGTTGATGGTGACAAATATATATTTGCATAGTACCACATTTTGTTTAGAAATTGTGTCAAAATCACAAAAATAAGATAGAAAGTACTTATTTTATGTTTACCCTCTCCCCGGACTGCGCGAATGTCCCGGAGGAATACCCCCACCTCAGCCAGGCTGTGTGATGACGTCATCAGGGACTTCGCGGCCTAGAATTGCTTACTCACCTAGCATCAGGTGATTTAAAACCTTTTGTGATCCAATATAGGTGATATTTATGTAAAACCAAAGGCGTACACTGTTAAAATATAAATATATCTAAAATATATAAGCAAAATCCCAAAATATTAGGCATGTTTTCGATTTTTTCTGATTTTACTAACATTTCGAGCCCAAAATAAAATGTCATCGCGAAGACATGTGGGCAAAGGAATTTCAAATTTTTTATCGGAATTTTCCGGAGAAGATCGTACAGTCATTCGGTTTTTCTGAATAGCCAATCAGAGTTCGTAAATTCATGCGCAAGTTGACCCCTTTTTAACAGGTTAAGGGTCACACTTGTCTATTCCCTAAAGATGTCTGCTGCCCTCTAGCGGTTTTGCTAGTCGCTAGCCTAGAGTAGTTATAGGCCTACCTACTAGTGGTGCTAGGCTAGTAGGCCTAGTTTCGCACCGGCTATTTTGATGCATCTATTATTGAAATACAAATTTAATTTCAATATATTTTGTCAATAAAAATTGCTCTATTATCAGTATCAACCGACCCTGATGTAAAATTAAAAGTTAATATTTTTCAAACAAATTATACTTTATTTATTAGCCTACATTACATTGATTGCCTGTTAGTATTTTGTATCAATACGCCTTTTTCACGAAACGGAAGACATCTTCGATCGATGACAAACAATGCCGTGCAACGAAGCGTAACCAACAGAAATAACATAACGTTTATAGCCTATTTTCGGATGACAAGTTACTTAAAAATTCGTAACTCCTCAACGGACAGTCAAAAACTGCTTATTTTGATATGATTTTTTATGTCTGTACCTACTAATATTAATAACTGAAGTAAATAACAGAAGGGAAAGCCCCAAGAAGTACACTTCCACTTTAAATATTTGTAAAAAAAATATATAGGCCTAGCGGGTCTAGAAAATAATAAATAATAAAACATGACTTCCGAGACTTTTGAAAATAATTATTAAATTAAAAATATTATCAATTAAAATGATTCTAATGATCGGCGCTATGTAAACAAACAAAATAGAGGGTGACATTTACAATTTTGAAAGGGTAATTTGTACTAGCGCGAGTTATAGGTCGCCGCCTATGCTATACAACCTGCTTGAGAGACCTCTGTCGTTTGATTATCGAATTACGTACGTTTCATCGGCTTTTTTAGCGCGTTGTTGCTGCTTGATTTGTGACTTCGACTAAAGAATGTGTGTATTCGGACCGCAAAAAGACGTCTACTTGGACGAATTTCGACGTAGAAAAATTTGACAGTAATGTATAGGAAAGAATTGGGACTTTTATAAAAATTTAACTTCCGCGATTTTTCGACTGTATAAAATATCATAAAGGCCTCAAAGCGGGATAAAACTTAAAATTATTATTTTTCTTAGTAACAAGCACATGGTATATTATTTAGATCATTGAGGTAAACCTACAGTAAATCTTATGATGAATTTGTCGATTTTTATTCTTAAAAGTTACAAAAACCATGTTCAGTATCAGCAGTAACATTTTAGTTGTATTACAAAATATATTGAAATTAAACATAATTTTCGCCAATAAATGCATTAAATATATGCATTCCACTGACTTTTTAGCCCGCTATTACAGTTGCTCTTTTGGTGTTCCATAGAAACGACAATATTGAAAATGGCAAATGCGAAATTCACAAACCGTGTGCAAGAAACACGTCTGTAAATTCATCAATTTGAAGGATTTATTTGTTACTTTTTTTGTGATAGTCTCTTGGTCTGATACTGTAGTTACTGGCTAGCCTAGATTCATATATGCTAACAAGCTTACTAGGCCTGTACTAGGTCTACAGTTTATTCTAGGACTATAATAATATAATATATAATTTATTTTTATAGTTGAGAGCTGATGTTGTACCTAAAACAGCTGGTAAGTACATGTTGTTTTTTCATTCCAATAATATCATAATTTGCTATTACAAAGAAAGCACATTCAAAATTTCATATCCTTGCAGAAAATTTCCGTGCTCTGTGTACTGGAGAGAAAGGTTTCGGTTATAAGGGAAGCTCATTCCATAGAGTTATCACAGACTTCATGTGTCAAGGAGGTGATTTTACACGTGGCAATGGAACAGGAGGCAAGAGCATTTATGGAGAGAAGTTTGCAGATGAAAACTTCACTTTGAAGCACACTGGGCCAGGTACACCAATTTTTACCCCACCATAATATAATTTGAATAATGGATTGCTTAATGCGATGCCAAATTAATAGTAAATACACAATTTTCATGCTACAGAAGCCATCTTGCTATAGATGATGAACTTCGTGACTTGCCAAGCATAAAAAATAAAGTAACCGCGTTTTCAGGGGGTTTCACTATGTTAATTTAAAAAGTGCAATATAAAAAAGTACTAATTCCATATTATATATTGTTTAAATAGGTTTCCGTACAAGTACAGTAGAACCTTCATTTTACGTACAGTGTGGGACTGAAAGGCGTACGTAAAACATGGGATTTGTAAATTCCAGGTCGACCTTAAATTGACCTCCAAATATGTAGATCGTAGCTAAAAAGGCTGCCTTTGCCTAACTTACGGTGTACAGCATGCAGGCAGGTGGTCACTAGCTAGGCCTTGCCTAGACTAATCTAGGCTAGGCCTGCAGGCTCGCAGGCCTAGCAAGATGTGAGGCCTAACTACCAAAGTACAGTATACAGGCTGTGTGATAAACATCAATGTTCTTGTATTTTGTATCAATAAAAACATTTGCTGCTGTAGGGGAATGCACATGTGTAGCTTGTCTCACACACAGCCATGGCTTTGTGGTTAAATTGCGCCCTCAATGTAAGAAAATGATGACGTCGTCAGTCATTTAAGCATACGTAAAATCAGGGTTCGTAAAACAGGTTCTACTGTACAGTGAAAACCATTTAAAATGAGCAGTTAAAATTACTGATTGATACAAATTTTTCTATTTTTTTAGGTATTTTGTCAATGGCAAATGCAGGTGCACACACCAATGGATCACAGTTTTTCCTGTGCACAGTGAAAACTTCCTGGTAAGGCATTAGAGCATAGGACATTTGAAAAAGTAGTTAAAATGATCCATATTGGTATGACCATATAATATTTTATTACAATAATTTTTTTAGGCTTGATGGCAAGCATGTTGTATTTGGATCTGTGGTTGAAGGCATGGATGTAGTCAAGAAGGTTGAATCATTCGGATCTCAAAGCGGAAAAACCAGCAAGAAGATTGTCATTGGTGATTCAGGACAGTTGTAGACACATTAATAGTGTTCTATACAATCAATGGAATTAATGTTTTGTAAAGATAGTTTTGTACCGTTCTGAAATTAAATTTTTAAGTAGCATTTTTATTTCGGTGCCAAACATTGGACCAAACTAAAATATGAACATTCAATTATTGCTTTTAGTTGCATTTGTTATAAAATGATTAGGTTTCACACCCTGCTTCACATGACCGTTACAATGAATATATAATATGTAATATGTAGACAGTTAAACTGTTAAATTATGTCTGGACAATTTTGCCCAAAGTGCACAAACTGAGGATCATTAAAATAAATCTACCATGATAAAACAAAATGTGTTTTTTTATTCCCAAAGCAGAAACTTCAGATATAAATTACATTGTGGAATTTCGTTGACAACTAGAATAGGACAGTTCTTTATTCCACAAACATTAAAATTGGTGTAGGGCGTTTCCTCTCACAAACATTAAAATTGGTGTAGGGCGTTTCCTCTCACAAACATTAAAATTGGTGTAGGGCGTTTCCTCTCCCACAGACATTAACACTGGTGTAGGGCGTTTCCTCTCCCACAGAAATTAACACTGGTGTAGGGTGTTTCCTCTCCCACAGACATTAACACTGGTGTAGGGTGTTTCCTCTCCCACAGACATTAACACTGGTGTAGGGTGTTTCCTCTCTCGCAAACACTAACACTGGTGTAGGATGTTTGCCCTCTCGCAAACATTAAACGCTGGAGGCCTCGGGCGTTTTTAGCGTGTTTAAACATATTTTAATGCCTGTTTTTTCCCTCTGGACAATGCTGAGTTTAGCCAGTGAGCGCTTATAGCCGTTGCGCCAATGCACAAAGGGAGCGCACTTCAACCTATTCTGTGAATATAACTTTGAGAGACAATTCCATGATGGAGTTGCTGCATGGCCCGAACCGGGAACATTACAAGAATTGGTTTGAACACACTGTCCACTTGCAGATTTTTTTTCTGTGTAAGGCGTCATTTCTGGGCCAACTAGACTAGTGGAAGGTGCCATGTTTTGAATTTTTATGTGCGAGAGTACCATTTCCGACCATCTACCTAAAATTACTTTGCCACAGGCCTCCCATAGTGGGCTCAAATATTTGGTGTCCGAGGACCCTCCCCCTCTATTTGATAAAAATCAAGGATACACCCCTGACCCCGCGACATAAAAATCGTTCCCACGCCCCTGTCTGTAGTATTACACATTCAAAATTGTTATTCTGTGCCTCTAGCCAACTGGCTGTAGGGTTGAAACAATACTTCCTATTGTTTCATAGAATAGGGACGTCCCTGAATAGTATAGTATATATTTTACCGTTATGCAGGAAGGTGTCCCCCAGAATAGGGTAAGGTACATATCAACTGTATGTATGGGTAAGGTGGGATTACAGGGAAAAATAGAGCCAGGGGAAAAACATATAAAACTAACGATTCTAGCTGGATGCATTTTCACTGAATTATTTACAAGGACATTTTTGTTGCATATTGTATATTTAATTCTATTGCTTGCATACTTACACACCTATCTGATTCAGCTGAACACAATCTCTAATATTTTTATTTTGGTTATGTAACCTCTGCTTTACAAAAATATACAAAGATTAAATACAATTCTATATTTCACTCTACATTAATATATATAGATATAATATAAAAGTTTTTTTCAAACAATAATTATAGTTTAAAACAACTGAAAATCAGTTGTATATTTATTTAACTTTACAATTGTATGTACAAAATCATAAATACACTATATTTGCATTATTTCAGTAAGGCTAAATTAGCACGTGCTTAAATCAAGCACCTACGATTACTGGTCACTATACAAACACCTTTATATTTTAGAAAACAATGGTGTGTAGAATAATACCTCACTATTGCTATAGTACTTACAGCAACTACTGTATGTACGAGCTATTAATTAAATATTCAAATTAAATTTAAGAAAATAATGCATGCTTAAAAATATTCCACTCTTTCTGACATTAGCGAGCTTTTGATTTGCTGCTACCAAACGACGTCATGTTAGTACATTGTGCGCATGCAGGAATATTGGGACGCATGTCCTCGCTCCTCACCGTTTGATCCTTTCTCGGACCAGACGATAACTGAAGACACTTCAATTGACCTGATCTAGGCTGGACATCGGGCCTTGGTCACAACAAATAAAAAACTCCCTATAAGCGACTGACTTGTGTGCAATTGGTAACCATATTTCAATTCCACCCTTGCTCTATTAATCAAAATACTGTACGTTTTCTACCCTTGCAATCTGCACCATGTATTTTGAAAACCTGAGTTGGAAACCTAATATTAGTGAAGCTATGTTAAAAAATACCATCATTGGCATAAATAAAACTAATATAATACCAGAATAAATAGAATTAATAAACATTTGGCAGCGATAGATACATTATTTGTTGATGTATCATAAAAACGATTTAGAAAATAATATTTAAATTAAGATTTTAAAAAAATATCTTAATTGTTTAATTGAAAATAATAGCATTTTCAAGCCCATCACTTATTTTCTATAACGTATGGTGTAATTATCTCTTTAATGTGCTTTTTCTTAGTGTTTCAAGACCAGAAATATATTTTATGCAAATTTAATGTATTTTTCATATTGAAAAATGATATAACCTCAAATTTGGATTAGTTTTCATAGACAATGATGCCATGCATTTTGGTCCAGCACACCCTTCTTCACTCATCCAATGTTTTATTCAGACTAAAGATGTATTTTTATTTTGTAAATAAATAAATGTTCTGCTTAACTTGAGATCCATTATAAAAATTTACATATTTACTTTCATAATACATAGAATACAATTTTATAAAGAGATTTTGTTTATTAGTTTTTATTAGACATTGGCATACTCTATTAAGTACCTCTTAATTTTTATTTGTCCAGCTAATTTTATTTAGACATTTGCTGCAATTTCAATACTATGACTCGGCATAAACTTGGTGGTATAGAGATAAGAACACCAGGATAATGACTGGAGGTTAGTAGAATGTTCGAATCCCACTTAAGGTTTACTTGTAAATTTGACTTATGCAGACCAAAGAAATCTAACAACAGGATGCTGAGCTCCGGAGATGAAAGGGTTTATCTGTGGCTGCGACATGATCAGTTCCAAAACCCTTATCAGACACCGCACACCACGGAGAATATGTACATATTACAGTACTGTTGGTATTTTTCGCAGCCAGACATAAGATCAAAGGACTGTTACATGTTCCTATCTTGGCAAGGCAAGCTCAGTGTCCTGTTGTTAGATTGCCTTGCCTACATCATGTAGACAAATATTTAAATTCATGTCTGTATGTATACATAATAATTTATCATAGCACCATTGTTAATGTGAAGTTCTTTTGTCATGTAAGTACTGAACCATCACCACCTTAGCACCAACACAAATGAGGTCATGGCTGAAGTAATACTATGCCAAAGTCTCTTCTAACTTCTTCTGCTACTTAATTCCTACAAAGAAAATAAAATACAGTCGAATAAATATGATTTTGCCAAGAGTGCAGTGTTAAAAGAGTCGCTATCGAATTGAATTTGAACAATACTTTGAATGCCCCAGTTATCTAATGGTTAGGACATTATCTGCATATCAAGCAGAAGGTTCCGAGTTGGAATCTCGGTTGGGGGAACTTTTCTCATTCTACAGAATTCATCATCTTTATCATTTCAAATTAATTAATAATATTTTGTATATCACCAGACAGTTTAGAATTTGTTCTCTGATATTTGTCATGTGATATATTCAAATTTCTAGATTGGCAAGAATGTGGGGATGCACAGAAAAATATTGAAGCGTATAGTATAAAGAATGCAACACGCATTACCTTATATAAATTACTTCAATATTACTATTTAACATAATTATTATAATATTACTGCAGTTATTTCTGTATATATATTCTGGAATAAATGTTTACAGTCCCTCGGGCATTATATTAGTAAACTACAAACCTTTCATGCAGAACTACAAATCTAGATGTTATGTCAGTATATTGGTCTCTTGTATTTCACAAAAATCATTATGCAATTGCCATAGACCATCGTAATGAAAACGCAGAGCGTAATCCTCATGCAAATAGTCAAGGGTGGCTTGACAAAAGTCTAAATAATCGGACCAGTCATCATTACAGTCATCAACACTAAAGGAATAGTAATGGTTGCAGTGAAAGATAAGACTACAACTACCGTATCAGATTCATGATAAAAAATGCTTTGTTAGCTATTATAAAGTTAATATAAGCATGCATTTGTATTTCATGTTAAGAAAAAATTGCACAAGATAATTATCATTTTAATTTCATTTGCAAAACAGGATGTAGTGGTTTTGATTACATTGGTTGATTAAACTAAAAGAGGTTAGGGGTACATTATGTTAAACAGCAATAACATTTACACTATTAGTTTTATGCAAGGAAAGCTATCGTTGTGGTTTACAGAACACATAGAATACAGATCATAAAATTTATATTAATAACATTTGTGTATCATTTTTAGCGTGTATTTTTTAGATGAGCTTCTTTTAAAGGTTTCTTACATTATAATTTTGGGTGAAGTAGAATACAAGATTAAATCTTTTTAATATAATATTACTTTTAATCAAGGATTAGTAAGTTTACTTTTGCTTGCTTGAATGAGCTAAAACTACAAATTTTAGAAAGGCTTTCATGCAACATTCATTCAAAATCAGAATCATAGGCCTACTCACTTGGACATTCTGAGAAAATTGGTAATACTATCAGTTTTCTTGGAAAACCATCCACTTTTTGATCCTTCGCCCTTCCTTTCGACACTTGGAGATTTTTCTCTATTACTTGTTCGGTCAACAGACTGAGTTCTCTCAAGCAGATCGGGCCTACGATGTTTCATATATTGCTCTTTTGTCAAATTTGAACCATCAACTGATGTTGATCGCTTCACAAGCTCTAAGAATGGAAGTCTATCGGCTCTACGGAGACGGGACCTGTTAGAAGGTCTATCAATTCGGGATCTTCTTCCTTGGGGTTCGTTTGTTTCTGTACTACCATCTTTGGAATCTGCACTTCCTTTACGATGCATTTCTTGACCTTCTGCTCCTTTTGAAGACTGACCTTTTTCTTTAGGATTCTTAGAATCACGACTTTTAGAGAATAAAGAATCTGTAGAACCATTTGAACGTTGCTTAGAACTGGAACGTTGCTTAGAACTTGATCGTTTCTTTCCCTTACCAGAATTCTGTGATTGTTTGGAATCAGCTTTAGCATCTTCTCTGTGCTTTCCAGTAAATGACCATCTCTTATTTGTGACACCTTCTGCTGAATCTTTTGAAGACTTTCTTTCTTTGATTGGCTTTTGCTTGGATGATTTACCATCAGTTGGTTCTATTTTTGAGGTAGATGCATTGCGTTCTCGCACACGTCTTTCGGATTTTGTTTCCTTACTTGATTTTTGAACGTCTTGCTTTGACTTTGATTCCTTTCTTTCAACTTTTGAATTTTTCTTTTGCCTTTTTTCAATAGTTGGTTGAACAGCATTTTCATTGATCGCTTTACTGTTGTTGTTATTGGTATTTAAATGTGATTGGTTATTATTACTTTCCTTTGCTTGTGAATTGGTCTTTTCTTGTTCAGTAAGCTTCTCCTGTGAACTTTGCTTACGTTGCCTGGTTCGTTGCACACCAGCTTTGGTTTTCTCTTCACCAGATGCCATTTGAGATACTTCCAAAATTGTCCTTTTAGGTGAAACCTTCTTAGGTGATGGAGAAGATACCTTTTCAGATGAACTTAATGATTTCTCAGATCCAGTTGACGCCCTTTTATCGGTTAATGAGGGTGTTGGTGAAACAACTGATGATTTAGTTTCGCAATCTTCCTCCTCTTTACCGCCCACAAGACCCAATGTGTTGAGTTTATTAATTTCATTGGCGATAGTTCTTGGTGGTGATGGCCTGCTAACGAACCCTTCCTTTTCAAATAGTTGTTTTCTATCAGAAACACTACTGCAGCGTTTAGAACGTTTAATTGGTGATGAATTATTATTGTTTTGATTGTCGATCTTCTTTCCTTGCCCTGTTCGTTTGTTTACAGTGAATGTAACACTCTCCTCTGTTTTGGTGACCGGCTTAACATTTACATTAAAAGGTTGTGGAGATTTTTTATCACTGCTACCGAGATTCCCATTTATCTTCTGATCTTTCTCAGAATTAGAGCTATCGACCGAAACTGTGTATGTAAATACAGATCCATTTCTTCTTGATTTTTTATCTTCTGCATTATTAGATAAAGTATTATGAGATTTTCTTCTTGAAATAACTGGCTTTGGAGAAGGAGATGGTTTTGGCTTCTCTTGTTTATCTGGTTTCTGGTCTTGATTTTTTACAGCAAGGTCAGGAGAAGATTTTCTGTGTGAATCACTTGTTTGCATTAGCTGGCCATATTCAGTCGATCTAGGATCAGATTTTGGTCGTTCAAAATGATCTTCATCGAATGAATTCTCAGTTGTTCGACTTTTCAAACGACGAATGTGAGTAGCGACGGTTGAGCTGTAGCTAGTTACTGGGATTGAACTGCAAGATGATGCTGGCGATAAACTTTGTGGAGTCCCACCAGCTTTAGTTTCATCAAGACTACCCAATGAGAAAGCTTGACTCAATTGTTTAACGCAGCCTACTTTTGGAAGCTCTCGTTTTGTCCTGTACGAACGTGGTTTTAATGAATTAGTCGATGGAGGTGTTTCTGTAATATTTTTAACTACACGATTTTCCATAAATTTTTGCTTTAAATTCTGTACTTGGTTTTCAGTTTGATTAGGAGTGTGATCCTCTGTTTTAGTCGGTGTACTATCCTTTGATAGTTTGGATAAACTTTCAAATGAATCGCGTCGTCTGCTGAACATTGGGTCTTTTCTTATTGGAGTGCTTTGAATGTCATCAGATGTGGCTCTTCTGGCAACAACTTTCCCATTAAATCTCTCTGTAGCTTTTGTAGCAAAGGTTTCTTGCACTCTTCTTTTTTCAGCATTATTTTTCAGTAATCGTTTTATAGACTCTCTCTTTTCAAGGCTTAACCTCTTGTCTGGAATTTCTGGTTTCTGTCGAACTAGATCATTTTGAGCGGCAGCAACATTTTTACCAATATCAACTTTCTGACTTTGAGGACCTTTGGCTAATTTCACAAGTTCTATCTGAGGCTCAATTTTGGTAAGCCTAGAAGGAGAAAGGGGTGCCTCATTCTTATCCTCAGAATCTTTCTCTTGAATGTTTTTAGAAGGCTCTGTCACAGTTTCATTTTTCACAGATTGTGATTGTCTGATGCTTTCAGGTTTACCAGATGGTTGTGTACCATGGGGTTGACAGGAACTCTTAGATATAATATACTGAGCGATTGGAATGGCTGTTTTATCTTGTTTTCCTGACGTCTGAAAAATGTTTAAAAAAAATAATTTTCAATACAACAGACTATTATATTATAATAAGAGTTCTAAGATAGATTTAAACAAAACTAATGTTTAATTGGGACACCATGTAACATAGTAGCGTACAGTAGCTGACAAAGGATAAGTTTGATTAATTGATTTTGTGATAAAATCCCTCCGATGGGACTTGAGCCGTTAAGGCAAGTTCATGGTTAAATAATTAGTCAATGCCCATCGGATATATTGTATCACAATGGATTCATCCTCAAATAGATTTGGGCAGATACTAGATTTAATGCGTTAGTAATATTAAATAACTTTGTTTAAAACTATTTTATAACTTGATCTTTGATTTTGTATAAATAATAATCATTGATATTAAATAAGCAGCAACTTTAGGACTAGTAAACCATTTTCGCATTGTGAAAACATAACCAACCTTTCATCTTTCACCTCATGAAATTAATTAATTAACCATTACACATTTATTATATGTATACAGTACGTGATTGATATTAAGAAATAAGAAAAACAGCAACTTTCGGACTAAAACCAGACCAAATATTATCAAGCTAGATTACCTCATTTCTCTCTACTCTTTCTTCTTCACTCGCAGACAAAATTTCAGATAATCTAATATCTTCAGCTGTAATGCGAAAAACAAGATTAAATAAAAATGATATAAAATAAATAGATAAACAGCTTATAATACTGTAGTCTTTACCTAAATTGCTTGACAACTCATGAAATATAATACAAGAACTTACAGTTGATTAACATGTGCAGCAAATAATCACATTTTTGAATCATTGAGTTTACATAGTATTTTTTAACATTGTTTATTTTGAATTATAAATAAACAAACCTGAAATATGCAATGTTTCAAGAGAGGGGGTACTATCACTTGTCACAACTTCCAAACGAGTTGAACCACTAGATGCAAGACTAGACGCAATACTAACAGGTCGCTCTCGTTCACTAATAACCGTACATCCAGATATCATGCTAAGTGGGCGTCCTGATGTAGTTAGGCTAATAGCTCCATCATTCTCAGTGGCTATGAGACTGACAGGACGATCAGAGCATTTCACAGCTGTCTTGTCAGGGATGTTGCTTTGTGCAGTAGTTGTTGACGTGTCTTTTTTGGTTGCTGCTTTTATCGATACTACCTCCTCTTTTAATGCAGAGTCCGTTAACGTAATTCTCCCTTCATCGTGTACTCTTCGAATTCTGTCACTGTTGCTTCTCTTTTTGTTAGATGATTTCTAAATTTATTAGCAAACAGAAACAATTTCACAATTATTTCATAATATTAAAATGTAATGTGAATAGAAAGTATTGTACTTAGCATATGATATTATATAGGACAATACTTTATTATATACATTAAAAACAATTTCACAATAAAAAATTAAAAATGCAATGTGGATAGAAAGTATTGTCCTTACCATATGGTATTGGACAATACTTTATTATGTACATGATGCAAAAGCCATAGAATCTGTACTAATACTTTTCCAAAAGCTGAATATTCTTATGGGTCAAAATGGCCAAATTGTATCCTTAGGTTGGCCCAGCTAACTTTGTTTGATCTTTATTAAACTCTCACTCATTCTTACCCCTGGTCTTTCACTGGCACAGAAACTGTTTCCCCTTCTTGATCCTCTATGACGGCTCCGCAAGTAGTTGATTTCATTGGCTTGTCTGGTGATTTCCGATTGCAAGACTTTTACAAGACTTTCCCGCTCTCTCAGACTTTCCTGCAAAGATTTCTCATCCCTTGCTTTCTTTTCTTGTGTTGTTTGACACTCTCTGGAAACTCCTGAAAAATTAAATGTGTATATAAGTTTCATTGCTAAACCATATCCTTATTCTGAGGACATTATGTTAGGGTTTGCAAAATGTTTGTGGAAAGCTTAGATATATTTTAGTAAGCTCCACAAAAACTATGCCAGAATTTTACCTTCAGCTTGTTTCTTGACAGCTTCAGTTGGTTTGAATCGTTCCTCCAGTTGCTTCACTTCACTTTTGATAGTGCAAAGCTCTTGCTCCAGGGCAACGCCTATCGATGCATTACTCAGTCGATTTTCATCTGTAAAGTTAAAACAAATTTAACATACATATTCATTTTTATCATCATCATTTAGGGCTGCGATAGTTTTCTTCATGATATGAATGTTAAATAGATGGTGACAAAGTTATTTATAAAGAAGAGGCAGGGGAAAAAAAATTAAGCTGGGTAGAATAGAATACCTATTTACCTAAATGATTATTGCCATTTCAATCAAACACAACTATAATTTAAATCAGTGAATTTCCCATTTTCACTGTCAATGGTTCAATGTAAAAGTTGCAATTGTTCTTATGAAAGCAACGAAGCAATAACAATATGTTGTAAGTGTTTACTGTGAAATGAAACTCTTTGCTTACTAGTTATATCTGTTCCAAGCTGTGCAATTTCCTCCTGCATTTTCTGAATTTCTTCCGTTATTTGTTGCAAATTTGCAGTCTTATGATTTAATTCATTTGCCAATAATAAATTCATCTCCTCTAATTTTGTTATGTGACTTTCAGCTGTATCTACAATGTCCACCAAAATACCATCTTCCAAACTGCCGTTATCATCCAACTTCACTTCACTGGCTGATGTATTATCACTTGCAATGTTCAATGAAGGCACACTGTTCTGAGATGCACTATCTGTAGCTTGGTCAAGGTCTTCTTGTGAAGACCTGCCTGTTAATACTACATCAGGTGATGGTTCAATAACTGGTGATGTCTGACTGGTTGGCACAATATCCAGTGGGGATTGAACAACTGCTGGTGTGGCATGTACGGTGACATATTGACCAACCAGCTCTAAATCGGTAGATGCACTACGTTGTGGTTGAGGGCGCATCATGGCATGATGTTCCGCTTGGCTGTCTGACTTAACCCGAACTAATTGTTTCTTTTTCTGCAACTTTTCCCACTCCTTATACTTCATTTTAAAATCAGGAGTCAATTTGGACATGTCCACTTTTTGACCAACATCCAATTGACCACTATCCCTGTCTGATGAATTTCTTTGTCCATTATCAGGCGTGAGCTGATTTTCTGTTTTATCTTTCTTTGTATTTCTTGCATTGCGGTTTGGTTTTTTCCCAGATTTTCCTGTCTTCCTATTTTTCTTAGATGGTTTTTCTGGAGCTGTATCTGCAACAACAAAAAATAAATATTATACAAATATTATAAACTACTAAAAATTTGGCCTGTACAAGTTAATAGTTTGATGATTAAGTATAAAAAGTTATGAAGTGAATATTTATTTATTTATTTAATTTATTTCAACAATATTTTATGAGGGTGATTCATCCAGTCTGATCATTAGGGACCCTCACAAAAATGACGAGACATAAACATGTGACAATAAAAATGAAATTAAAATAAATAAAATATCAATCTAATATGATGGCATCAATGAACGCAAATAAGTTCTAGACAACAATTCGGCTTAATATTGGTAAAAAGATAAACATTTTTGCAAACATGGCGTATCATATGTATACTTGAGCTGGAAAAAAGTGTTAAAGGAATACTAACAATCTAAAAGACCAGAGACTTGGGGCAAGTCTAGCAAAGTGGGAACAATGGTGGTACTTGGATGAAGAAAGCTTTGGTATCATCAGCCATGGTCTATCTATATATTTTGCTAACAACTGTATATGTTATCACATTACAATTTAATAGATCAACGCACAGTGTGCAATAAATATATGAATAAGGTGTTCGGCTACTTGAATTGATAAAAGAGGAACTGAGAATTCTGTGGTTTAGGCTAGCTAGTAGGACATGATGCTCCCTGCAAGTGTTGGGTTGTTGATGGTATTTATCCAAGCATTCCTAGGATTGCAGCACTGCTGGCATACTATATTGAAAAAAACTTGTAAATATCAAATGCTAGTATAAATTCATCTCCTGTCTTTGCCTTTTTCAACTCTCTCTCTCACTTGAATAAAAAGGTAATTTTATAATATGAGAAGTTTATTTATTATTCAATAAAATAAATGTTTAAACCATGTCAATAAATAAATGTTTAAACCCAAGTTTAATATCATGGGCCAGCAAAAGTGTCCAGTTTTCCAATTTAATTGACAAATAACATTATTTCTTAGGAAAGTGTTACAGAATCGCTGTTTCAGATTGTTTAGAATCAGGTACCAAGAGATGATGCATACGGTACACATGTAATTATGTTTATAATTATGTAGGTTAAAAAACGTGACTGGACTGGATAACAGAGTAAAATGCTTAGCAAAGATGGGCAGGGTGCATTCTACTATTAATTTTGATCTAATATACCAACACAAAGAATTTTAATAATGTTTAAATATCTTGCAACATTGAAACGTACACTGAACTGTGTAGCAAATGCCATCTGTTAAGATTATGCCTATGTACCATGTATTTGACTGATATCACTTTCACCAGGGTCCCATATTGGTCACTAGGCCGATGTGTCATCAGCGTTTTAGTTTTTTTTTTCAGAAAAGATGAAGCTTTATAATATTAAATGACCTTCATGGAAAAATTTCCCACAGTTTTTAGATTAATAGACAAATTGTGTATCTAAAACAATGAATAATTCATGGTCAATTTAAATAAGGCAACATATTTCACTATGTCCATTGACAGTGATACATCAACATTTGATGAAAACTAATTCATTCATTAGTCATCATGGCATCCCTCATTTGTGTCCTTTCTCATTTATGATAACACACTAAACATCAACAATTCTCTAATTTTACAATTCTTGTTAGCTGCCAACTGTCACTGGCAAAAGCCAAGTTTGCTCATGACATTACCAGATATGGTACATGATGATAAGCGAAAGAAAGTTTTAACTGCAAAGCGTCCATGGATAGCCATGGCCATGATGACACATATTTTGACTTTTACCTTGTTGCATGGTAATCATGCGATATGAAACTTTTATGGTAGTAAACGGTGTATGAAACACGATGGTATATTTATCTCCTTTCAGCGACAGATCCAGAATTTTAAAATAGGGGAAGGGGGGGGGGGGGTGTGAGGTTGGGGAAGGGCTTGTGAAATAACGTCTGAACTTAATCTATATCCTATTTTTAGAAGCGTTCCTTGAACTTGGACAAGATTATGCAGAATCTTGACAAGTTTCAACTGGACATGTGTTGCTACAACAGGGTTTAACAGGTGCGTGTCAGGAAGAAAATTTTTTTATATAATCTCTGGACTTAATAAAAGGTGAAGGACAGATTTGGACTGGTCAAGCATTGAAAAAAAAAAGACACTACTATGTGTAATTGAAATCACTATGGGGGTTGAGCTGCTTTTAGTATAAACCTGTTTGTTTGATTATCTTAAAATTTCCAGGCATTTTTGCATGGTCATCAGAAATATTACCATCAATCCAAACAGTACAGTTACACACAGTCCAGGATTATACAGTTTTGTTGTTGTTCTTAGGCATATCCTATCCGTTTGTTGTTTGTATAAACGCATAAAGGTGTTTCAATAAATTGTTTTCCTTTAGGGAAGGTGATGCTCACTTGAGCATATGAACTTTTATAATATTACAGGACAACCAAACATATTTACAGTAAGAAACAACACCTCATATTAAATACAATATCACATTAATGTTAATTCATAAGTTTTAGGCTGACTATTTCACTAGATGACTTTTTGAGTCCTATAAGATCTGATATAGCAATTCCTTTGAAAACTCTATTGGTTCTTAATGATAACACGGTATACTGTTGGTAATTGATTCATAGCAATGGAAATGATAGAAGACCCATCACTAAAGATATCTGAATTTAACACAACAATACTGTATACTTTGTACATAATTCTGTTCTATACATTATAAAATGTCATTATTAATTGTACTAGAGCTTTTGGCATGAGGACGATTATGTGCGCTCAGACACACGTTTTTGTTATATGCGAGATATCTGTCACAAGCCAGTTATCATGATAATCCTTTGGGATGAGGGTATGCCAAAATCACAACGATAGCCATCAGCACCGAACAATCTTTACTTGAATCCTGAATCAATTTAATGTTTACTGCCAACTTCCATCAGATATCAAATATGAATTTTAAAAGAATGAGTATTATATATAGTATGTATCAATAGGGTCATATTTATTATAACATTTTTCTGAAAAAAAGTGCAAAACAACTGCATGCAAATTGCAAGGAAAGATTTACAGTTTAAAAGGCTGGGGTTGTCTAGGAGGTGGATAATTGACAACATTGGCTTTAACTTTTAAATCCACTCAAATTGACAATTGAGGTCCCTCTCCTTATTTGGTTAAATTGTATATAAATTGAAAGATATTTAGTAAGCATAATAATTGCTATGACTAATATAAGATTGTTTGCCAGTATAATTCAATTATAGTTACAATAGATGATGTAATTTGATTTGAAGATAAAGTGTAGTCGATGAGTGGCCAAGCCAAGGGGTGTGGTGACTGTGTTTCAGGGATGTATCCAGGGTTTTGGGTAGAGGAGGTTTAGCCTTTATTAGATCCAGGTTACTGCAAACTAAGAGCATACTTAAAGTCACAAAAATAAGTTTAAATTGTACAATAGTAATACTGTATCTGTGTGTATGTGTTAAATGAAAACTTGTTCACAGACTGTATATTTTGTGGTTGTGCACAGATATACTAGGGAGATTCCCTCAATGATATTTGCTTTGGTTATATAACAATTGGATATACCTATCTTCACAAAGTAGACAATGGCTTTTACCCATGCTTGTAGTGGTATACAAAATTGCTAGCAAACTGCTTGCCACCTACTATTTTAAATAGCTATCCAAAAAGTTAAATTATGCTACGAGGCAGACTACCTACTACAAGAATAATAGCATTAACAAGAGAGTAAATTAAATTACATTGAGTTAATAACTTTAAAAAAAAGTTATAGCCCTGTAAACTATGTTTATATATTACATAGCCTATGTAAATACGTGAACGTGATTGGTTGAAACTGCGTCACATGACTACCGCTGCGAGGATCGTAAATCGTATATATCCTCGAGAACGATGATATTGACCGATTAATTTTCGCGTAATTATCGTGTCCCCTGTCATTAAACATATACATTCTCGAGTTCGATGATATTGACTGTGTAATTTTCGTGTGGCAACACTCGCGTTTGCCGATAAATAAACAAAAGTCATCTACTGGATTTGAACTCGGGTGGAATTGTCACTCCATCGCAAGACAACGCTTCCACCGTTGCGCCACGCAGCTTGCTTGAAGAAATTATTCATCTAAACTATTTAAACTATGCATACATAGCGCCCTCATTTGTTATTAGTCCTCCCTAAATGTGATGAAACACCGTTTGTGATTGGTCAATACTCACGGTAGTAACCTAGTAACTAGTACGCGCTGAACATCCGGAGATTCGGCTCCTCGAGAGAAGACGATGAATTGTTTATTCGGCCTAGGCCTACCTGATTATAATATTATTATTAATAGGCTTATTGATGGAAATTCTTCTGTTAATTTAAACGACCTAGGCCTAAGTGAATATGTTATTGCCAAGGAATCATTAATTAGTAATTATCTGTATATTATTCTTCGCAAGGTAAGGTGTCTAGGCAGGAGGCTTGTTTACATTACATACAATACAAATACTATAGAATAGGAGGCCTAGCCTAGCTTCACCCAACCCAGCAGACTTGTTCTTGGCTATATAATATAACAGATATCGCCTTTTATATCGGTAAAATATAAGATTTAACATCCCCTCGGGATGATGTTATGTTCTCGGGGAATTATATATCCCTCAGCTGCCGCTTCGGGATATATATATTCCCTCGAACATAATATCATTCCCTCGGGGATGTCAAATCTTATATTTCACCTCTAAGCAGGCAATATCTGTATAATAATAGATGGTGACAGGTTGATATAGGCCTATAATTAATTTAGGAGTTAGTTAATTAATTTTGCTATGATATGTTTAAGTTAAGTTTACTTAAATATTTTTAAAAATGAGTTGAGAATTGGCATAGTATATTAAGTTGGTTAATGATTCAATTTAAACATAATTGCCTACATAATGAAATAATTATTGGAATGTGAAATTACATGAAGGTATTCAAAGTGATTCAATTTACTGTTAATTATATATTTTTGTATTTGATCACTAGTTGTGAGTGGCATCATAGGTGGGAATGGAGTTTGCTCTCACAGCAGCAAGTTTGATCTTAAACTAACTGTAAATTAGCATTTTTAATTTTCAGTTCGAGTATTAACTGCGGATTCTGATGAAAAACTATGAAGAAAAGTTATCCCCATCCTCATGATCAACAAGATGTAACTTGTAAGATGACAATTGTTTTTCCTTGTAAGCAAATATAAATGTCATATTTGGAGGGGCAGGAGGTTCTTCACAACGAAATAAAATGTCAAAATAAAATGTAATATGATGAATGCCAATGAAAATCAAAGTTGACTGAGATTTGTATGTAAATAAAATACTGCAGTGAAGCATAGACTTCTTGGCAGTCTATCCAATAAATAAATTATTGACTTCACTGGTACCAGGAAGATGTAGATGGAAGTAAACGCTGTAAATATTTCATTTCATAGACAGATTATTAATTCATGTGAGCTTATATGTTGAACCTATCACGTATAATGGTAAAGATTATGATTAAAAATTAAATTTTCAAAAGTAGGGTAATATGTTATTTCCATTTGCATGGAAGATGATAACATGCTTAACTCACTGGCACTGCTTGTGTTTCCACTTAGTCTTTTTTTATCCCATTCTTTCATCAACTTGTTGAAATCAACCGGCAAGCTTTTCTGTAGGCTTTGTATCGGATCAGGACTGTTGACTGGAAGCTCTGCCTTATCTGGTAATAATAATGGGGGGAATATTTTTATTTAAGCACTGATATTTGTTGAATAATTGCTATTTACCATGCGATTTATTAGAAAGAAAGAGATTGTTGAAATAGAATAGAATGTTGAAAATGAAAGTAGTGGAAAATGACAGAGAGAGAATAACATTGAAACTGAATCAGAAAATAACAAGGATGAAGTTGACTAGAAACTAAAAGAAGAAAAACAGTTTGAAACTTTCGTAGATTTGAAAGGATAAAAATGAACAATGAAACGAAACTAACAATCACAACGTGATTTAACTATGATAGATAGATGATATAATAGAATTATCTTCTGATTGTTTATGTGACAAGAAATGAAAGAAAAAAAAAAGAAAAGAAAAAGATTTTTACTACATAAACAAATTTGATTTCAGAATAAATTGATCTTAAATGAAAGATAGATAAAAGAGATATAAACATAAGTTTAAACATTGCAAGAAATACTAAAACAATTCAATATATGATAGTAATATACAAATCAGTTCGTGCATAATTCATTCCTTGAAATAGACAAAGCAACATTGAAATTTAAAAAATACAAATATTGTAAAAATTCATTAACAAGAAATAGGACAAGAAATACAATACACAAATTGCTTTTCTCCCAGGCATTTCCAATAATAGGCTATTATTAAAAGGAATGTGGTGATTAGGCTAAAATATTGGAATTGGCCAACAAAAACTCTTTGTGGTATCTATTGGATTTAACCCAGGAATTGTACTACTAGATTGGAAGTTGGTCAAGTAACTATAGCCGTAAGCTTATTGTAAAGTCTGCTTTAATTTCCACCTAATGCAGCCACCCAAAAAGCTTTTCTACTTCTTTTTCCTACTCAAATTTGGTAATGTACTGTAGTTGTATTATATACCATTGTCCTGTGATGTTGAAATGAATGTAGCATTTAACAGTGTATAAAATAATGTGCAAGTATGCCCTCTATATGTTATACCTAGAAAATTGATAAACGACAATGTGTGATGTGTTCATGCCCAGTGGTGTTCACCAATACTGTAATAATACCAAATATGTACAATATAATGTTGTGGTTGTTTTATCGAAAAACAATTATCTGTGAGAATTTTTACATACAAATAGGCAAAGTTTTTTGTAAATGTACTATGCAAATGTAGGTATAAACAATACCCAGGGAGTTTAAATCTACCCTAGGGAATATTAAAGCAATATCTCCCACATCTTGCTCTAATTTAATGGTTTGAAGTGTATCAAGTATGTCATGCAAGATTATAATAGATTATATATTGTACAACATTAGTAAGTATAGTATATTCTTGACAGCCTATCATGTAAAATCAACAATTGACATGTACCATGTGTACACAGTGCAAGTGAATGTATGTATGTGTAACTTCAATGTATCTAGTGCATCTGTTTCCCCATGTGTAAAAATATGCACTCCATACAGTATTGTAGGTAGTGTGTGCATGAATATGGGGCCTGGGGTGGGGATAAAAATAGCAAATGAAATTATCAAAATGTGCCTACACTTACTGTATAATGTTTTTAACATTTGGGGGATGGGCCTTGATCTACCTTTGATCAAGAAATCATGTCTCCTATGTATGGAGACCATAGAACAGAATAAGTATACAACATGATGTACAGATAATGTGCAAAAAATGGATGTGCAGTATAGATGATGATGTGTATGTGCAGTATAGATGATGATGTGTATGTGCAGTATAGATGATGATGTGTATGTGCAGTATAGATGATGATGTGTATGTGCAGTATAGATGATGATGTGTATGTGCAGTATAGATGATGATGTGTATGTGCAGTATAGATGATGATGTGTATGTGCAGTATAGAATGATGATGATGTGTATGTGCAGTATAGATGATGATGTGTATGTGCAGTAAAGATGATGATGTGTATGTGCAGTATAGATAATCGTGTATGGATTAAACACAAACAAAACATATGTATGTGCTGTAGTAAACATATAAGAAACAAAATGTATGTGCAAATTGGATGAAAGTGTCAAAGTTTATACATTCTTGCAACTTACAATATGAAAACTACAATTATGGATACAAACAAATATTTTGCATGCAAAATAAAAGGACAAACCCAAACATGCTCTAAAACATTTTCAGTTAAATATATTGATCGATACTCTGAATGAACTTATTGATTAAATCCAGTGGAAACTTTCTATCAAATCAAATTTTATTATGGCCAATTTAATTAATTCCCCAGAATTTGTCTGCAATTTTACCAACCATGGCATGATTATGAAAAGTCTGTACTCGATATTATTAAATTAAATAATGTATTAATTTTGTTCAACATCTTAATTTTGATTTTTTGTACGTTTGAAATAATCCAAAATGTTTTTGTTCATAGTTTGAATTAGTTTAGCATGAAATCATTTTCATTCCATAAGGTTACTTTGCATTTATGTGCGAAATAAAACAAACAGAAAGTTATTAAAAATCATGTGGATGTAACTATGAGCGTCTGTGTGTTGGCATGCAGTGACACATTCGACCTTATGCACCATGCATCCATTTACAGACAGACAGACAGTCACTTTACTTACGGACATTGTCAGGGACAGAACGAGCAAGGGCCTGATTAGTGTCGCCAAGGGCAACATACCATGTGGTCGAAGGGAATTCTATTTAAAAACAATCAAACTAAATGGTTAACAATTCTAAATGGTTTACACCAAGAAAGTCAAATTATTAGTAATGAAAACCAATGTTTAACAACATAAACAAAGGTTATGTCAGGTAACATAGGTACTGTACTATGATCCGTATTTAGTCCGTAATATTTAACCTTGGATGATAACATATCCTGTTGTATTATGTACAATGGGATGTATGTTTTTCCTCCAATTAATGTCATTTTAACAACAAGTGTGTACAGTAAATCCTTAAAACCCATGATGAAGGCCCTTAGATGAGATTTCAATAAAGAAACTAGTTATTTAAGAATTTTACACTGTTGATTGCCACCATGGTTGCATAGACTTTACTCGCTCTTAAAAGTTCTTTTAAGTGAATTCCATTTTAAAGTAAAATTACTTTAACATTCTGATAGGATTAAGTAAAAATAAGCTTTGGTATTAACATCTGAAGAATAGTTCCAACATTCCAATGGATTACAATAACGCGGCTAAAAATAACAAATCTCTTTCTGTTGATAGCTACCAATAATATTCAGTTAGCAGGATTATCGATTAAAGATAATTAAATTATTAATTTAATTTTACTAGTTAAAAATGTATTTAAATTCCTGTACTGCTAAATTTCTATGATGAAGGTTCAAATTCAATCATTACATTATGTACAGTACCTAGTATATTTAGGGAAATTTGAGACTTCTTTATTGTTCTTAATACACCAAAAATTGTTTAAAAAAGCCACTGAAAATGATCACATATTGTTTGGAAACTGTTAAAATTTATTTTCTTTTTTTTGCCAGAGCAGCATTTATTTTTTGGTTAACATTTTAAATAGGATAGCATATCCAGAAAATAAAATTTATCAAATATCTTACATCTTTGGTTTTCCAATATTTCTACATACAAATAGACAGATTAGAGGTAAACAAAATATGTTCATGAATAAATTAGTTTAATAAACCAGTTAGACAAAATGATTAAATTAAAAGCCTGCATTTCTGGTTTTCAGTCTATGTGTTTGAACTTTCTAAATGTATGAATGTGATAAGAACATCTAATCAAATTAAAATAATTAAATTTCCTGCAATACAATTAATTATTTGACGCTTACATCACTTAATTTTGAATATTTACATCAATAAATTGATAAAACATCTAAATGTGCTATCAAATTAATTAATTTAGTTGTAGTAACTGGTGACTGTAAAACATTGCCGAAGAAATTATCAAAGTTACCAGGAACCAATCTTTTTTATTCAAGGTTATTTTATAAAATTATGAAAATATTACATGATGGAGATGATGCATAAAGTGATTCAAAAGATGTTTGTAGATAATAAAGTTATGTTATTAATGCATAATTCTATATGATCATTATATAATGAAATGTTTTGCACTTTTTGCAATATATTTGTGTATGTTATTGTTACTATCATCAGAAGAAACAAAGAAAAGAGGGGAATGGACTTGCTTGCAGTTTTTGCATGGTGGTGTGGATTTGTAACAGATAATTATGTAGATATGCAAGTAATAATACAGTTATTATAAAAACAGGTTTTTATTTTAAAGACGTAATACAGCATTGTACTTAACTCTGATACTTTAAATTAAGTGTGTGCAATACTGATAAATTATATGCAATTTCTAATGGAAATTTGATTTTTAAAACACAGGCCGGTTTAAAATTTTGAAAAAAATATGTAACAATTTGTACTATTGAAATATCAATAAAAGAGTTGGAAAATGTATTGTTCTTTTATTTTTTAACTATTATAATACATGGAGATACGGGAGATGTTCCAAGAACGACCTCCAGTCAAGGTCTTGATTCCTTGATGGGATCTTAAATCAGTGAATTCTTCTCTCAGTTCTTAGACTTCGTGCTGTCTTCACGACAGTATAAAAGGAAATGATGATGGTAATACATGGGAGGGAGTGGTCCGGGAGGACGATATAGCGGACTGTCCCATTAATTAATTCCTCTTTTCGTAATTGTTTTACACTTTATGGAAAAGGGCTACTGTTGGGTTTATCCAGGTAAGCAGGCTTTAACTATTATAATAAATGGAGGTACATATCACTTCAAGATGGGCCTCTAGGAATAAAATCCTCTTCATACAAAACATGTTGATTTGGTTATATTCAACATGAACTTCTCAGACAGAAATTTAAATTAAAATAATGCAAAATATCATAAAAGCAAACACAACATATAAAAGAAAGAATACTGATGTTGTTCATGCACTATATTACCTTTACTTAGTTCTGTCCCAGTGGCCAGCGTTACACTTTTACCAATTGGTACCTCTCTGGTACTTCCATTTAACTGTGTATCACTCTGGCCTGGTGGTTTATTGCGAATAAAATGTTTTATATGATCCCATCCAGACGTAACTACAAATAGAACAATATTCAGTTGAAAACTGTACATGCTTGGGCTGACTCAAAATATTTTGTTTCTTACAAAGTCTGCTTTTATGAATGCATTTAAAAATAATAGCAACCAATTTTTGACTTCTTTTTTCTAGCCGGCCGCAGCTTTTTAATAAAGCATTTTGAACTTCCAGCTGGAGTGACTTTATTATTTAAAATAAAAAATACTAAATACCAACCTTTTCCTCGCTTTTCATTTGATTTAGATTCAAGCGTACTTGAGGAAGCCAACATATCCGATGACGCACTTTTATTTTCAAGAAACCTTCTTTGCTTTTCACGGTTTGCTTGTTCATGCTGAAGGAATCCTGCCTGTATATCTGGTTGTGTATCAGATTTTCGCAGCTGACTATTTTTCAGTTCTTTCTCGTTGTACTCAATCGCATCAAAGGATAACGTCCGTTTATGACCGCCGTAATCAGGTTCGTTTTGATCGTGTACGACACAAGACTGACGAGGGAGGTTGACTTTTTTATGTCGTGGAACACGTACGCCGGGTTCTCGTCTTTTTATCGAAGACTTCCTAGGAGATTCTAAAAGTTCATCATTAGAACTAGTTGAAGGGTCGCTTTCTTTAGTATTAGAGAATCCATCACTATCTAACCGGCTTAATTGTTTATCAAACACATCTTCATCAGAGTTTTCACTTTTCTTCAAATCAGAATGATCAAAGCTAGCATTTCCACTATCTTCAAAATGTTCATTTCCATTATAATTACTGTCTTTTTTATTTCTTAATTTGTTTACTTTACTATCATCCATTTTAGTACCTTGCTTTCTATTTTTTGTTATCTTGTGTACAAAATTTAAAAGTCCTTTTTTCCCCTCATCATCAAGAACCCTACCATGTGAGTGACTTCTTTTAGAGCCAGTGATTCTTGCTGCTGATCGTCCCTTACGTTTTGTATTATTCCTCTCCCTTGCCGAATTGAAATCCTCTCCCGCTATACTCTCTGGTTCGGAAACAACCTCTTCAGATTGCTGGTAATAGTCGTCATAATTGTCATCAAATCTCGTAAACCTGTTACAATATTTTGTATTTACATTTTCATTGCGTAATCTTTCCAGATCGTTCATTGCTATATGATAATTTGCATATTCTCTCAGTTTGGCATTTTGTTCCGTTAATGCACACATTTGTTCCATCATTTTAACAAGCCTATTCAATTGCTGCATGCCCTTACCATTGTCTGTATTCAGAACATGGGAATTGGAATTAGGTCGTGTGAATGGTACAGGAGTGTTTTCCGTTAACGGATCAAGGCGAGTAGACGACGATACGGATGACGAATCCAACGATTTCTGTCCCGGTGGGGATGCATTTTCCAAAAAGTTGTTATACAACGATTCAAAATCGCATGACGATTTATTTGGCATATTTTCTTTGTCTGATTCAGAAGAGGTAGAAGGTGCACTTGTTCCGTTTGTCAGGGTAGGTGCACCCTTTGTTCCTAACCCAACATCAGCCATCTTGATTTAAATTCAAAAACACTGCCTGACTTGACTATGCAAATAACATCTCACTGTTAATCTGTGAATAAAACAAATAAAAACATAAATAAATATTAAATATATATTAATAATCATATATTAATTTAAAATTTAAAAAAATGATAGGTATTTAATTTCATAGTCTTTCAACATTCATATCAAATGCGTTATCAGATTACTCCCAATGTTAAACTACAGTACATGATTGGACAAACACGACAGTACTTATACGAGTACAAACCAGCTAATAATTTTATACAATTCACTTTTAACGTCGCATTATATACTAATAGTGAATATAACTCTCTGGTGCAGAGCACTTTAATAGTTCAACTACAGTAATTATTGAACGGCAAACTTCAAACAATAACCTGAAAGAGCAGTAGCTCAATGGAAGATACTAACAAATTAGAAACAATTCCCAATACTAAATTTGTATTATATACAGTCTATTTATATATGATTTAATGAATCGTTTTAAAGCTAATATATAGTGATAGTATAGATAATATGATAGGCTGTAACAAACTAACATCTGTTATTAAGGCAATAATGATTGCAACTTTTAAGTTAATCTAATACAGCAGTAAACGATACATCAACAAATTTACCATATATAAACTTAATAAAGTACAAATTAGATTCATCAAGTACAGTATCAGTGTATCTGTCATATTTATTTGACAAACAATATCATGAACTGGATATCAACGCTAAGAAATTCCATCCATATTTTAAATATTTGGCCTCTTATCAATTTCATAAATACATGCTTTTAAATCTATCCCCTCATCAACAACATTCAAAATGATGAGCATACAACATTTTCACAACATTCCCAGTAGATTTGAAATGACATACAAACATTCTAGGCCTATGCTAGCAGGAATAAACATGGGGTTGAAACGTGCTGATCCACAGATAAACCTGATTGTACCCCTTGATGTGGTGTTGAGCACAGCATGATGTAATTCAACAACTTGTTATGTATTTTGTATATAGACTTGTTTACTGGTAAGAACAACTGACAGTCAGTTCTCAATAATGTTTAAACATTTTACTATACTCTGGGTCATTGGCAAGATCATGGATGTTCTACATACTGGTATGATTTATAATGATCAAAATGTACCTTTCAGCTATCAATGTACAGTCAATTCATACATTAACGAAACATCACTGACTTATTAAGGTCAAATATGTGTAGTGCTTCCTTTCCGAATTTTCCTATCTACAAATCCATGTCCTGTTCCATTTATGATGACACCTTCTTATATATTTTTTCATAGAATAAGAAACACCACAATTCATACATTAACAAAACATTACTGACTTAAGGTCAAATATGTGCAGTGATTCCTTTCCGAATTTTTCTATTTGACAATCCATGTCCTGTTCTATTATGATGACACCTTCTTATTAGTTATCCGCTTAGTAGCGGATAACTCCTTGTTATTGTAGTGGATCAATATTTTTTTTTTTCTGTATTATTCTTATTTCTTTCCCGTTTTTTTGTGGCTCACGTATCTCTAAAATGTGTAAACATAACATTTCATAACTTTTACAACATGTGGGCATTTACGTGAAGTTGTGCACCTCCTATTTTGAGTGACGTCAGAGTTGCGCAACGTGACTTACGCGCGATTTTATGATTTTTAATGATTGATCATAGCTTAAAAACCAAGCGTAATTTTTTTTTTACCCTTTATGAAAATTTAAGTCATATCAAGGGCAAACTTTTAGTTAACTAAAAATGGCGTGTTTTACAAGAAGTTACGCGCGCACGCGCATTAAAAATTTTAAAATGCGCAAAATTAATTTCTAATCAACTTTTTACGCCATTCATGACATTTTGCGCATGTCAAAATTTCCCACGCGCGCGAACAATTTTACGCGTGCAGTGCGCACGCAGCATGAAAATCATGTTTTTTTCTATTAAATTGTGATTTTCCAGCCTTTCCTAGTCATTTTTAAAAAGATTGACATTATTTCAAATTAAAATGACGTCATACGTACACGTTGATTTAGACCATTTGCATGCGTTTTAGTTGCAAAAGTTACAAAATATTGTCAAAATTATGCCTATTTTGAATCTATTATAGCTCCTCAGGATCAACCGTTACCCCCGAGTTTTTTAACTTAATATGTAAGCAGATATGTTGTAGATATGAATTTTTTTTCCTTACGGATGTTGTGACGTCATCGTATGGCCACACAAATGTAAAAAATAGGATTTTTGTCTCTTTCGTTATTGCTCATCACATTCAATGGAGCACATCACGCTTATCCGTCTTCCATTTTCTCCGAGATTTTAATATTATCTAGGTCAATCAACTATCTTTCGCATGAGTTAAAAATATTTTAATTTTTGTAACGTCATTATGCCTAAAAATTTAAATTACGTGGGTCATTAATTTTATCTTTACAGTAAATTTTAATCTGTTATAGCTCGTAAGAATAAAATGTGATAATCACAATTAAAACGTTTTCTGGAAGCTATTGGATTGTAGATACGAATTCATGTGAACATTTTGTCAATCAGATGTAGTAACGTCATCATATGGCCAGTTGAATAAAAAAAGTCGTATTTTCATATTTTGCGTCATAGTTCATCACATTTAAAAGAGCGCACATCTATATTTTACGTATCCAAATTTCTTCTACACGCTAATATGTTGTTGCTGAGATAATATCCTTCCGAAATTGGTATTTTAGTGTTTCATTTTGATACCGTCGCCATGTTAAAAAATGGAATAAATGGCGGGTCCCGTAATTTCACCTATTCTACACTGTATGTAATATGTATACAGATTATACTGTTTATACTGTATATACTATATGACACAAAATTGACAGAATTCAGCACTAACAACATATCATATTCTTCAGATCAGGTCATAATGCCATAATCTTTTTCTGGGTGCAAAATTCTAACGTATGACGTGCACGTGGCGTTTGTTGTGCGGATAACTAACTCGTCAAAGTGACGAGTTTCATGTCTAGTATATTTTTTCATCATGGAATAAGAAACACCACAAACTGATCCACTGCTCAACCCACCATCTAGATCCACTAAATATATTTGTTTGTGAATGAGAAAAGCTTTAAAAACTTCTGAGTACAGTATGAATCATTTGAAAACTTTCCTATAAATATGCAAAACTCAGACATTAAAATGAATCAGCAGAGGCAATACAGTATATGGATTACAAAATGTAAATTAAATAGGTTAACACAGCAAAAATTGCTCTGGGAAATTCATCTTCTCAATGTTCTAATACTATCTAACTATGTACAGTAATGTGCTTTTGGGTTGTAGAAGAATTAAAAATTGGCTAATTTTAGTGAACAGGTGAAAGTTCCATTGCCAAAATAAAATAGTACCCACAGGGATAGGAATCTGATTCTGAACTTGGCTCATCATTTAGACCATACTCAGACTGACCTGGAGGAATAGTACACAAGTATGCACTATGGTATATGGTGGGTACACACTTTATTTGGAAAACGTACAGTACTGCACAATAATGTACACTTTTTATGTTCATAAAGTCCACTGAAAATATATGATTGTACACTAGATAAATAATAATTAAATATAAAATGAAACATACAGTCAACTGCCAAGTGAAATCCTGATTTTTATTCATTTGCTCAAATCAAATAACAAGAAATTTTGCAAACTTGGTGTTAATATCTTTTAGAATCCATCTGCAAGATAACTCATCTACTCTCACTCAGCAACTGATTCTTATGAGGATTAGTTACGGTCTACTCTTCTATCTCATTAGAATAATAGGTTTTAATTTCCTAATTAGTAAAGGTTTTTTATTCTAAGTTGATGATATTTGCAAAAATATTCCCATGGCAATAATGATATATGAAGCCTAAATTAATTGGTATAGTAAGAATAGTTACATTTGTTAAACCAAGTAGGAAGCAAACTAATTCCTCCATGCTTTGAAACCATACAGAAAAGATTGGTTGAACAGCGAGAAAGTTCTGGTAGCATTAATCCCTTAAAGCTTTACCAGTATGGGTTACAGTCAACATAAAGCTCTTTAATCCTCTCTCAACAAGAGATAATCTCTCTCAACATCTTAGCTTTTCTATGAGATTTACTATCAGTAACAGTAGTAGTAGTCTTTTGTTTTTTAGTAGGAATGTACATTTCCATTTTTTTATTTCTCTTTTCTATTGTTATATTTTGTTTCTTTGGACGCACCTTCACAAGTTGAAGTGTGCCAGTGATAAAAAAGTGCAGTGCCAATAAATTATTATTATTGACAGTTAGACAAAATTTAGAATAACATTTCCAAAAATTAAATCCAAAATTAAACATTAATTAATTGGGAAAAAATTACCAAATGTTTATCATCAACAGCATTAATATGAACATCTGTAAGGACCAATAAATCTGAATGGCTAAAATATAATGATCATAACAACCACTATTATTTTAAGTATTGAAAATGGGAATTTACTAAAAGCGCTGCTAAAAATAGTAATGATGGTGACCATATTATAAGATCTTAACAAACTCATTACAGCTACCCTTTGTGTACACTTCAAAGAGGTCAAAACGATTAATTAGACGAGATGTGTATGTTTAAGAAATAGTACAAATATCCATGGACATTTTAATTGTCATGAATGTAGGTGTGTTGTAGGGTCAATAGAAATGGTATTTTATGTGTGTAGTTTGATTGTGATTTAGAATATGAACAAGTAAATTTGCCCTAGGTTTTTCCAATCACCTTAAATTTAATATAAATATATTTTTAATTTATATATTTACAGACCTGTAGTACTTTATTTCTTAATATATAAACAAATTTGTTAGAGTTCATTGCCTTTTTTAGTTTTTGCTTGTTATAGTGATATGCGATTTCAGCCAACCAGTGAAATTATCTTCAAGAAGCCAAATTGTGAAGTATTATGTATGCTGTTATTATAAAAAATTATACCTTGGATGAATACGTTTGAACATGTAACATAGTAGCAAAAAACATCAACTTTAGATCAATACCTCATTTTAACCGATCGCATACCACAGTAGCCTGACCTATCTCAGGCTCAATGATGCTTGTAACCGATCAGCTAAGCCCAGCTGTGTTATCTTCTAAAATCATCTAATTCATTGTCGTGAAACCCTGAACAGATTGTGTTCAGGTTGACACTCTGCGGCGTATTTCATCTTCTTCCTCCTCAGCAAGTCGGTCATTGAGCATGACCAGGATAGGGTTTACTCTCTCTTCGCACGTCCCATTCGAGCAATGTTATTCCCTTTCAATGCCTCAGGTGTTTTCTTCACTACATTAACCATCCTTGTGATTCGATATCAATACTACGATCTTAAAATAAATCTGGCATATGCTATGAGATATGGAATTATACCCTGTGTTAAAATATCATGGGACATTGGATGAGAAAATAATCAGGAACAAGTATTTTCCCACAGGATATCCTATTCTATTATGATTTCATAAAAAAAAATAAAATTGAACAATACATATAAAAGTTCATGTGCAAAATCACATGACAATGATGAAATTATTTTGTGTTATTGATCTATTCTAAACTGGGTACGGTTAAGGAATATGAAATAACTACATGAATTTATAACACAAACTAGTAAAAACTAATGATACAATGTAGATGAATTTTAAGATGAAATATAGAAAATAATAGTACTGTATATGACTTTGGTATGAAATTTGGGGGAAAATGTAGTTACAATTCAACTGAGCCTGGTAAAAAGTTACTTTATTGTAAAAATATATAGCCTACTTGAGACAGAATACCATTACCAACAATTTATCTGAAGGAATAGTACCATTATTACTGATGTGAAAAACTTAGACTCCAGGGATTTGAATGTTACCCACTTCATGATTGGTAATTTATAGAAATAATTCACAATCATGACAAGAAATTATTCTGTAAAAAGGTCAATGTATACCTCCAAGGTCATGATCACACTACACTAAAAATCACTTTGATTTGATATTCTTTTCTTCACAGAAAGCTCATGACAGATTTTTTTCTCATTTGGCATTCAAATTTTCATTCATAATAAGGATATCTCAGTTTTAGTAGAGATATCTAGCCATGGTATGTTCAATGCAGTGTGAATATAAGATACTATAGATCTGTTTAAAGAAGCTAAACAAATGAACAAATGAATTGTTCAATTGTAGTTTGTACAATACAATGTTCCTTCTTCTTTATCGAGTCTCCTGCTGTGTAAAGGTGAATATAAAGTAGAAATTGTGTTTTGTATTTCTTTGAAAGTGTTAAGTGATAATGGAAATAACAGTAATTAAATTGACAGGTAGAAATGATCATTAGAACTGATGGAGAAACTTCTTTTGTAAATCTTTTCTTCAACCAGAAGTACTAACATTATACTAACTTTTAATGAATTCATAGGAAGTCTAAATCTATGAATTGCCCTTGAGGAGTGCGATTTACAACACGCTTAAATTTGGTAAACTTCTACACACCAACATACAAACATCACACCTACAGCACCCCTGAATGTATTGAGGAGTGCAATTTGTAGCACACCTATAATTTTCAAAAGACAAGGCCTGATAATTATTTTGCTACTTGAACAATTAAAAAATTATAAAAATAATAAAATGAAAAAAATGATATCATAATACCATTTAATACTACAATTAATTTTTACAACAAAATATAATGTACCAACATCAAAATATAATGTACCAACATCAAAAATGTGTTTATGAATCATTTTATAAACAATCAAATGTAATGTAATCATGCCAGCAATATACAACAATTATAAAAACAAATGTTGCTATATAATGATAATAATTCTTGACAGAGAGCATGACAATTTGCGAATAGTATACTGCCACTGAATTTAGTGACCATGACCGAATCTCACACAGGTATCATTCTTCAAATAATTGAACAAAATTACTCAGACAGAATACAACAAATCATGTACAGACAATCCTGACAGTTAATGTACCAACTGAATGATCTGTCTACATCATTAATTCATTCATTGATTATTTATTACATTTTTTTTAAAAACATTCAAAATCAATAATAGATAAAATGTACAGTAGTAATACTTCATACACAATTAGTCATAATTTATATAATATCCATATTTATATTGTAATAATAAAATAATATAATATTAGCCCCCTCTTCCCCCAACCCCCACCCCACCCCCCCAAAAAAAATATCACTCTGCTGAATTGTGGTAGCCTCTGTTAAATTGCCATGAGAGATGTATGTTGGTTTCCATAAAATTCTTTTCACACAACCATATTATTTATTAATTATTGTTTACAAAAGCCTTTCTAATTCGGAAGCAGTAACCCATCCACTAAACCCATCCCCTTTAAATCTTATTGGTATTTTCATAACTGCCATACATTTGCGGCATTTATCTATGTTTAAACTGACTGATGGCCAAGTATTGTAGTTTTCAAGCAAATTATGTTGGCGCCGAAAAAGTACACTTAAAAAGATATGATCAAAATGTTCACAGTTGATAAGACAGATTACCAGTCAGTCCTTTTTATAAACCTAAATTTAATTGTACCTGCATCATACATTTCACTTTACAAACTTTTTCAAATTGTCATCTGATCATGGTTTTTGTTCAAACATAAATCAGATCATGACATTATAAACTTTTAAACTTTTGTACTAATACTATAAAAAATCTAAAAATATCAAACGTACACATTTTACTGAACATAAAACCTGCTTTTCTTCAACCCAGATCCCAAAAAAATGTATCTTATTTATTATACTACATACTGACATACTGTCAACTTAATACAGTAGAATTAACAGAATGCTTATTAGTATTACTATTTATTAGTCAACTGAACTAAAGTATTAAAAGCTACTTTTGTTCACCCGTTTATTACCACTTCTCCGCAAGGCCAAAGCTGTAGTAGTAATGTTTATAGATATTTATAGAAACATAGTAATTCCTCATATCCTCTTGATCATAAACCAATTTATTGAAAAGTGTATCAATCAGGTCAAAGAATTCTGAGAAGTTAGCAAAGAATAAATGAATATGATGCATTGATTACTGCTGCTGTAAAATTACTTGTTTTCATCTGAAAATTCTACACACTGTTTTTTTTTTATAAAAACCATTAATTTTGTCATTTTTTACTTTACTTTTTATATTTTTTCCAGAGTAACCAATTTCTTCATTTCTCCCTAAGTTTCACTTTTATTTATTTAATTTTTTTCCAAACAATTCTGGTATAAAATACAAGTCACACTTCTATTTCTGTTTTTTGTTGTTGATGATTTGCTTTTTTCTGTTTCTTTGTTATTCTTATCTTAATTTGTGAAAAAAATTATAAGATAGTGAGCATTCTTCAATTTAGAATTTGTTGGCCTTACGTTACTATAAAATAACTATTTTACGAAAGTTTATATCTGTACGGTCGACTGACCAACCAACCTGGGTTAATCATTTCCCGCTGACTTTCCCCATCTGTCAACGGAGTAGACTCAACAGTACCTGGGGATTCCTATACATATGCCTATCTTTAAGAAAATATGACATTTACAGTAATATGCAGGGGAACAATTTTGAAGAAAATACAAAATCCATTTTAATGGACATTTATTTCATCAAAATGTCAGTAACAGGAAATAAAAGAAGCAAACAGAAGAACATTACTGTCAGCAAATAAACTGGAAAAAAAAAACTATGCACTTTACTTTACTTATTGTTAACCTTCTTTTGAGCTTGGCAAAATAACCAAGTTTAATTGTTAAGGATGTTGATGTCTAATTATATACTACTTAACAGTCAATTGGAAACTATTGAATTGTTGTGTCAAATCCACTGAAGGTTATGATATAATACTTTCTAATTTAACTGTCGACAAATAGTACGATAGGTCACTAAAAGTAAACATGCTTTTCTTCTATTTATCTTGAAACTTAACCAGGGAAATAATTGCTGAATAAATAATAATAATTATCTCCCTCTGCTAACCATCACCTTAACACAACAAGATCCAGCCAATTTTCTTGTTCTTATTTTACCTGGTTTTTCAGCCTTAAATTTCTCATTTATTTACTTTGTTATTTATTATTATAAATTCACATCTGTCTTTTAAAACTTTATTAATAGAATGATTTATATTATTATTAAGAACATTCTTCTGAAATCAGCAAAAACTACTGAAACAAAGTGAACAGCATTTCAATCTCACTGTGTTCTCCTAAAATAATAACTAATAATATATTTCAATGAAGAATGTGGGTGTACCTTATTAGTACTGTTGTATCAAATAATATAATACGGATTAGTAAAAGGAAGCAACTGGTCAAAGCCAAGGATGAAGTCATGGGAAGTGCACATTCTTGATATAGCCCAAGGATACACTCAGCTCGACCTTGGAATTACATTGAAAAAACTTAAATTTTAAACCCATTTATAAATCAAATTAGGATAAAGAAACCAAGCATAGTTGAGATGTACAGTAGGCCCTCCACTACTTAAAAAACTGAACAAATATTCCCTGAAGAATGTGGATAAGTTTTACACAGTTTTACCTGTATTTAGTTTTTCAAAGTTGTATAAAAATACATACTAATTTTGTAGGTCTCATGGAAGTAGCATAATAAAATTTAAAAATCACAGAAAGCTCAATGAAACAACCATCATCTTAACATTTACAATATATTAATAGATTATACATACTGTATGACCATAAATTAATATTATATTAGCTTTAACAAATTGTTCAATTAAAAAAAATGAACGATTAAAATTGACAATTTATAACTCAATATTTTCACATTCTATCTATAGAACATCTGCCATAATAAAACTATATTCCATTTGAGAAAGAAAAATTGACAAATAGTTGACTGAATGTTGTACAGTATGGTAAGTCACATAACATGCCATAAATCTTTAATGATGACCTCATAAAGATGACCTCTACAGCATTTGCAAGATTCCTAACAATAAAAAAAACACTTAAAAAAACATATTAATACCACAGAACCTATATATTATACAAAACAAGGAAATTGCCATATAATACTAAAACCATTTTGTGACAAGCAAGCAAAAGTTTAATTTAATACTTTATTATACTGGTTTATACAATACAAAGAAACTAGTTATTTAAAAAAAAATTTTGGGACAAAGGTGTAAGAGACTAGAAGAAGGAGAGACAAAATGGCAATAAAAAAGGGGGAGTCAGATTTGAGAGAGAGAGATGAAGGAAAACTGAGTCAGACAGAGGACCCCACATAAGCAAGGGCTTACATTTCATTGTTTCTTACTACATACAGTAATTTATAACACACTTGGGTTGGGGTACTTATCCACACAACACAGATCCTATTATGTTCCGAAATGTAAACGCTGCACTGAACACTTTGTTTAAGGAATGAGGACTTGACAATGTTCTCCGTATGGTTTCCAGAAAGCATGTTTGTAACTAACTAACTAACAAGTTTGATAAACTCAATCTATGTATGTTTTTAAGTGAAGGAATCTGAAAACATCCATGCTCTTGATTAAGTATTAGTAACATTATACTTGTCTCTCAACAGCAAACAATTGGTGGTATCCATAATAATTTAAAAGGTGTGATACTGCTACCATGAACGATAATCAAACTTAATAATATATAATAGACACCCTGGGACTGAAACCCTACCTTTTACAAGAGGTACAAACCGAAAAAATTAAAACTTGTCTTATAAAAATAGTCCCTGTCATAAATTTCTAGCGATCGCAACATGTTACCATAGCTTGATGGGTTTCTACATGTGTTTTGCAGATCAAAACGATTAAACATAACAATTTTCACAGATCACTTATATCTATTACAGGATCAGGTGAATTATTGATGCCAAGTAAACGTCTGCAACAAATGATTGGTCAGTACAGTTACAAATTGGTTCTGAATTATGTAACCTTGTATTGCAAAGGTATTATACAGTACAATTGCAGACAATAAAGCTCCAAGCGACATAGTGTAATGACCAACGTGAGGTTTACGATATTTGGGAGTGATTTTTTAAAATGAAGGTAAATTTGATTATTGTGTAAGCCACCTACTGGCTAAATAAAATTAGGCCATCCAGGCCAGTCTATATAGCTGGATCAACATGTGATATTATATTTTAAATATTTATTTAAAATCTGTCATTAAAATTACAAAACTTTGTATGCGACATGTGGATAGTTTTGCACAAGGAATCTCTAGCAATCCACAATATATAATTCTTACAATTTTAAATATTTACACAAATGTTAAAATATTTGTTGACTGTGTGGCTTAGACCTTAGGGAACGTTTAAAATATTAGCTCCCAGGTACGTCACTCCCCACCCACCATGATACCAGACTTTGCTATGACCGCAGGTGATTCTAAGAAATACTTTGGTGGTGTAAACAAACTTTGATATTGATTGAATATTATATTAACAAATATGGCACTATCTAGATGAAAAGAAATGGTACTTCAATGCTTTTGATACAATAACATTTAAAGTTATAATACTTTATTCACATTTATACTTATTATTATACTTTATTGATATACTTAAATGACTTCTTCACTTTGATGACATTTCAAGTAAAATAATGACATTATCAAGGGGAAAATGGATGTGAATTACACATTGATCTTATTATTATTTATTGAACTGTAAATAAATAATTTTATTTAAACAGGAATTTGGGAACTGCTGTTAAAGATACAATATAATAATAATAATAATAAAAACTTTATTTAATCACGGTAACACTTGTTCACCTCAATGGTGTTTTTCGACTACCTTTCTTAATTGTGTATGAGCAAGAGAAGTATACTGTAAAAGATCATGAAGTTTGTTATTTAAGTATCATACTTAAGAGAAAGGGAAGGGTGTGGTCTATTATGAATAGGCAACAATTTTTAACAATAAATTAATAATATTATAATTTAAAATTGATGATTCAATAATCACAAGACTATAAAATAATAATTTATTAATAATAATAGCTTAAGGTTTTTTTCAATTTCATAATGGAATAATTGGCCTGTAATTGTGGTACTCTCTTGGGCGCTATTGGTCAGTGTTTCCATGACCTAAATTTCAATGTCAAAGGTCATCCATAAAAAAATGGTTTCATTTTCAATACAATAATCCTACATTTAATGCAGGAAAAGGGATAAATACACACATACACTATAATGAAACAGTTTTTTACATTATATTAATTTATTTTTAAAATATATTTTTAATAACTACCTACAATCTAACAGTGTCGGTGATAATATTAAAAGATAAAATCATAAAATACACTCACACTGTCACTGCTATATGTTTAATAACAATGTAAATGAACATAAGATATATATATATAAATTAATATCAAATCATAAACCAATGCATAAATTGTACCTAATAATATGATTGATGGCATTCACTATCATAACTTTAATAACAAGTGAAAATATCACATTGAATGATATACTATAATATATACTGTATACATACATACCATATTGTACTGTAAGCAAATATATTCATTCAAACTAAAACTATGAATCCAAAAAGCAATATGTCTATTGAAAATAATCCAAGACTTCAATCTATGAACTGCAAAATTCTACTATTATTATTATATCCTTACTACACTGTACTTTATAACCACATTGTACTGCTTTCAAATATTTCTGTAAGTTAATACCTCTGAACTATTACAACAAAACACATAAGGCTTTGTAACTCCACCTTTTATCCAACTATCCAATAAGATTCGTTGGATTTAGAGTTTATCTTATGAATATTTATGAGTTACCCACAAAGTGCTTACATCACACCAAGTTCATCCAAGCATGAAAGTTTAAATACTTTTCTGTTTTAGTTTGTGGTTTATAGACATAAATAAATAGCATAACTAGAGAAACACAGATTGTTCATTTTTAATGAAGAAAACAATGAGTAATCCATAATATTTATTTTGAAACTTTTACCACATACTGGTTCTATTTTATTGAAATTAAAACGTGGTTCTTTTTTTCCTTTCTAAACATTCCTGGTTTATGAATCACAGGTGATAAGTGTGAATTGTAAATACCATTACTATGTAATACCAACCACTCAAAGCCACAAAATCAATAAATAATCATATCTAATACTTGTTTATATTGCTACAGAATGGGATATGCCAGAATATAATAGTTTGGGTTAAAAGGTGACTGACACCAAGGAGAAAATTCTGTGCTGTCAATATCAAACACTTTATTCTACCGACCCTCTTTAAAATTTGGCAAATGGTACAGTAGTTGCATATAAACTAAGAAGAAAAAGGTAAAGGAATTGGATGGAAGCTGGTAACTTAATTACTGTATAAGACTCAAGTATAATTCCAGGCCTGATTATAGTCCCACCCCCCTAATTGTAGACAAAATTCATATTCCATTATTAATCCAATCTGAGTGTAATCCCTCCTCCAACAGGTTGAGGGGATGATGGATCAGATTGAACCAGTGTTGCAACATCATATTAAACTAGAATTTAATTCGTCACTTTGAATTTGATGAATTATAGGTAATCATTTTTATAATTTTACTGACATTTAATTTTTAAAAAGTATGCATGTATGTTCAAAAAGTTTAGTATCATTCATAAGTAATTGTATATTTAATTGATATCTTTCTTTATGCTTTACTCATGGGATATGGTTGATAACAGACACACGAACCATATCTCACATACACACAATATGAACCATATCTCACATACACACAATATGAACCATATCTCACATACACACAATATGAACCATATCTCACATACACACAAGATGAACCACACAATATGAACCATATCTCACATACACACAATATGAACCATATCTCACATACCATGGATATATAACATTTCCATGAACTAAATGGGAGCTAATGTATTACACAAAAAGTAGACTTAATATAACAAATCCGACTGCAAAAAAACATCACAAAAATAGAAATATATATCCATTTGTGATTAACATATTTTAATGGACAAATGTATCAATCATACAGCCATGAACGTCTAGCATTGAACTTTTTAAAAATAAATATGAATAACATAAAGGAAAACATACATTTTAAGGGTGAGTTGAAAAGAAAATTTGGTTAATTATTTAGTATAGACATTATTAAAGGAAACAGAACATAGTTGGGGTCACATAAAGGATATGACAAAGCATTCGTACCTTTCTCCACAGTGGACTATTTCACGCAGTGGCAAAGTGTGCATAACCGTCAAATTAAACATTTTCTGTTCATCTCACATCAAAATTAATATCAGTTAAAAACTCAGGACACATTTAAGCTGGTACATGAAGTATGTTGTCCTAAGCACAGATGACAAAGATGATTTAAACCAACAAAATGATTTTCGGAATGTTCACCAGTCAAAGAAAAGTTTTATTACATTCAAACATATTTCAACTGAAAGTGTGAAGTCTTTTATTGTTGAACATTGACGTTAAATTTTTTTTTCTTAAAGCTAAACTATAATAAATAAAGGTATAGAGAAACTTCAAACCGCACCCAGTGATAGACTGGAAATTTACTGTGAACAATAGATGAAGACATCTGTGAGAATGAAATAAAAAGCCACCTTAACTGAGAGTTGACTCTGGAATCTTCTGCTTTATGCAGACATCCTTCCATTTGACCACCGGGCTTTAATATTATGGTTGTAATCCGATTAGATACAGATTCGACACTGACAGTGTGGTACAGCACAGCACTGCTCAACAGAGATCAAATTGATGCCCTCATCTTGGTATTGAATAGTTATTATTTGGTATTGAATGATATACGTTTATGTAAAAATGTTGATTTTACTATAAATTTTCTATACAGAGTAAAACATAATTTAATGTCATGTTTCCGACTAGGCATCTACAAGTTAATTTTCACTACTGAGTGTTAAAACAGAAATGGATTAATAACAGATTTATTTCTAAGAAACCTAAGCCACAAGAAAGAGATTGATATGGTGTTAAGTCACAAAAGGAAGACATAGTTAATCATCAAATGTCTGTGGTTACAGTTTTTGATATTCAAGTGTTAGATAATTGCTTACAGTAATTACTTTACACTTCAAATAATACATCTATTGTGATTTTATAGTGGATTTATTCTACATTATCTTCTACCCCTTTAGCATCAACTGGCAATTTGCATGGTATGTATCTCCAGTGTACTGTCAGACACAAGAGTTTTGCAAGGCAATGTGAAAATTTAGTTTAATTATGTTTTAAATATCAATAATTATTTTAATAAAAAAGTTCCTGTTCTTTTAATGTCAAAAATGTACACTGAAGAGCAATTTCTAAATGTTTGCCATAAGATAGCAACTTAAGTATGTAAAATTACAATTTTGAGGAAGAGAAGGAAACAGTAAAAAAAGAGTAAAACAATGCAAAAAAACAAACAGTAAATATACTCATCAAAGCTTTTACAATTAATGCATCCTAACAGCAGTATACTTAAACTAACTTAACACTATCATAAAGTTTGATAGTGTAGACAAGGCTTAACAATATGCTTGTCAATTAGTTTGAAACTGGAAAACAGATTTGTATATATTGAATACTTCAATTTGCAGAGTAAAATTGAAAATATGTCTAAGATTGCACTTACCATGTTAAAAATAGAACACATTATGGTTGTTGAAAGATTTTGAAACAAGTTGAAAATATCAATATAAAAGGAAAATACTACAAATGGCAGCATAAACAACAAAGGTCATTGTGAAGATAAAAACATTAGCCACTTATGATGGTTCCGTTGTTGTAAGAAACTATACAAACAAGTATTTATTTTTTTATTTATTTATTCAATTTTTTGCCATATATAATACAAAGAAGACAAAACAAATATAAAAGGCAAGGAAAGACCAAACAGGTCAATGTTTATATGAATATTCAACTTCAGAATGTTTGTGTTACTATGATTTGATTTGAATATAGTTAGAAAATCACAAAAATATATACAAAAAAGTTATAACATTATCTTTACTGACATTATAGAAAAATACAATAGGATCGGCAAAAAAAAAAAATTTGGATTTACTGAAAACAATGCAGAATGTCTACAAAACTTTATTGCATTTCATTTAAAAATTCCAAGAATTGTAAGAAAATGTCGTTACTGAGTTAAAACAATTTTTTTTTGTTATAAATATTTTGTACAAGTACAAATTTGATTTATAATAACCACTAAATTAAACTAGTCAATTAATAAATCGTTCATGAATACGTGATACGATGCATTCATGAATACTACGTGATCTGTACTTAGTATAAAGTTCAAAACATTTTTTTTGTTTACTAGCTAATACTCACTTATTAAGGAATCAATTAGACAGGTGAAAGGGTCAATTGTTTACTGTAAATATTGTATAGATACAGTAGATTATGTGTTGATTATGAAAAAATAATGACGTAGGCCTGATAATAAATAAAGTCCATAAATGGTTCGCACATATTAACATATGCTGCTTTTCACGACGACAATGATGCAGATATTGATGGTAAATAATTATAATGATTGCATAATATAGTAAAATGATTTAAATCTGTACTTTACATATCATGGCATTATATGCAGTAGGCAAACTCTATAATACAGCGTCACATAATATCACATGTGATGTCTGTATTATGTTTAAGGTTAAGTTTTTTTTAAAGATAATGATCTGAGATACAGATCTGTGGCACTGTATCACAGAATTTGCTTATGATAGAGTAAAAATTATAATACTGAAAATCGGCCAAACATTTACTGATGTCAGAATAGATTACACCAAGTTAGATAATACAATCTTTATATAATATTCCCATGGTCACCAATTGTCATTATCAGTTTATTTGTTTCTCATCTTTCTTTGTCAAATTGGATTTTTATTGTTTGGAATTTCTTTTATTAAACTTGTAAAATTAGTAAGTCTATACAGCTGCATTCAAAGATGTTTCAGTTAATATCTGAAACAACACAACTGATTCCTGAAAATAAATTGACAATTCATCTCTTAGAGATACAGTAATACAATTATTATTTTTTCCAATTCCATGACCTTCACAGAGTATTCCAACCACACCATCCAGCATAGAGTAGATACAACACTGTTGTCATAGTGAAGCGTAACCCTGGGGGTAAAACACCTGTAAATTTTGGCAAAACTGGAACAAACTTGATTGAAAGAATTGTAGAAAATCATTTTCAATCAAGAGTATTTTGGAGAATAATTTGTTTGTTTGAAGTAAAACACCTGGGAATGTCCAGTTCATTGAAACAAAGTGCTTGTAGTTCCTCAGCTGGGTGTACAGCAGACATCACTGGTGAAATGAAATATCCGAAGAAGAAACTAACGCTTCAAATTCTCACACCAACTGTTACCAACTGTTAGCATTTAATTCAAGTTGAATTGTTGATTGATATTTCCAAACAGCCATGCTTTCTGATAATCCTATGGCAGTTAGGATTTGAACAGAAGATTTGTGTTATTGGAAAGCAAGCCAACAGTGCCACACTACAATAAGCAAATGAATTCTAAGTCTACACCCCATCTACACTATCAAACTTTTTGATATGCCTATTATGGACATGATGATGTCATATCACTACCATATTTAAGCATATCACTACCATATTTTGGCACATCACACTTTTTTTGTCATCAAACTAGTTTGATAGTGTAGACAGAGCTTTACAAAAAAACAACTATTCCTCATTTGAAGCAACCTTGTGAAACACTACTTACATAATTTAGCAAAAAAGTTAGTAAAAAAAGTAAGTAAAGTTCCCACAGGAGTTAGCGAATGAGTAGTAGAAAAGTTATCATGATGAGTAACTGGATATTCTCTTACTTATCCACATATGAAAAAAAAAACTTATTCATGAATAATAAAATGTATGGAATGAAAAAATGTATCAAATTTATCTAAAATACTAAAAAATATCAGGTTTTTAACTATAGTAAAACTTTAAGATATATCATATGAACTGATCATCATCTTATCTTTGATACCATCTAAATAGCAAAGAACACTTAATATCAATTTAAGATAAAATAAGAAAGATAACCCAACAAGATGGAAGATGTTATTATAGTTAGCTGTCATATTTATATGACTTTCTTTACTCTTTCCTTGCATGATGTGGAAAAGAGTTATTCTTGTTGGGCAATTAAGTTACTGTGTGTTATTCAAAGAGTAGAAATTAATTTTTAATAAATTTCACAAAAGAAGATAATTATACTAAAAATTAAATGTATATTCATTGAAGCATAGCTGCCTATTTATTACAAATAGTAAATAATAATATTTAAAAGGAAGTTTTCAAACAATTCAAGAAGTTGAAAATTTGTCTTGGCTGCTGTCCCTTTTTATATATCTATTGTAAATCTCACGTTCTTGGTTTTCCGTTGCTTACTCATTTCTATAAAACTATAAAACAAGTCACATGGAGGATCAGTTATTAAAAAATCTAAATCTTCTTAAATCTGCAACAGAAATGATATAAATCTGCAATAAAAGATCTGTTATTTGATACAGTACTGTATTATGAGTTGACGCAAGATAACCCATACTTGGCAAGCATGGATCTAATTGTTGCATTAAAAAAAACCACATTTAATTTAAGTATTTCATATTTTGGACGACATCTATAAGTCACATCAAGGACTAACATTTTTTGTCCAAACACACTGAAAATACAGTACATAAAATTGATTTAAAAAAAAAAATCCTTCAAACTCAATATTCATTGTTCAGAGAGATTGTCATTTGTGTTGAATTGTGACGAATTTTCAATATTTTGATCATTTATTTTACCAGTTTATTTAATACAATACAGTTTTTTATAGATTAACTTTCAGAAAGAATGGCTGTATTTCCTGTGACATAACACTTTGTGTATGTACACTTTCAGAATAGAAGGTACTAATTACTAATAAGTGCAGAAGTGGTTGGCGACACAAGGGTATTGGGATATTTGAACCACCATATTGTCAATCGTTTAATTTATTAGCATTCATTGTTTAGACTACATTAGTCCAAAATATCCTGCAACAGAGTGCTTCCTATGTCCAATTGAATACCTACTTTACATCATTAATATCCTGTGTTATAAATGAAAAGCAAGCTACTAGGAAACTTTGATTTGACTTCCGATTATAGTTATTCCTTTGAAGTGAAGCAAATGAGGAACAGAAAGACTTTGGTTAAGATTATACAAGAAGGAAGCCTTCTATTAAATCTGTAATTTTAACAGTTCGATAACCATAACACAGGTGCAAATATTAGGGTCTCTGGCAATCATATCTCTCTCTTTAACTTTACTGTGAAAGTTTATGGACATAATTGAGTGTATGCATTTGATAGATAAATATAATAAATCCTGTAATTATGAATCAGAAGTGAAATTGTTTCCGAGAGCATTTAATATTGTTCAATTCAAAGCGAAAGGAATTTTTTTCTTCAATTCGATTTTTTTTTCTGTTTAATTGCAGGAGTATTCTTATATTATTTGTTCTTTTATTTAGTCATGGATTTGTTTAGATATCCCCCCACCCCCAAAATCCCAACAAAATTTGTATAAATGACATGTGAAAGTTTTATTTGATGACACAAGTCATGTTCAAAATTATTATAATTTAGGAACATGGTCATATGATTGTTTTTATATCATAAACATTATATTAATAGGCAATGAAAATACAAAATAACTCTCTTGGTAATTATAGTAAAGCTGCGAAAGCAATCCGATCATAATAATTCGCATATAAAATAACCTTCTAATGCACAGTGTGCCTAGGTGTCTACACCATTCTCATGAACCACAACAAACTCTATCAAACTACGTCAATGTCAGCTCCTAAATAATGTTGTGATGACACATACGCTGTTGATAAACATTTTTGTCCAAAATTAGCCCGGACTGGTCGTCTCCAAGGGTCAATCGGTGTGGTCTTCACCGTGTGGAACTGCCCGACACTGCTTTGGAAGCCTTGTAATCAAAACAGGGAATTTATTAAAACAACATCGTTGATGCTTCAGTGGATTGCTATAGAAAACACAATAAGGAGGAGGATTGTGGTCGAATGCGACACTTGCTAGGAACACAGCGTGTAGTAAATTTTCTAAGCATGTTAAAACTAGGCCAACATTAAGTGTATGCATAATTCAGAGAGATAACAAGATGATGATGATGGTATTAGTAGATAAGATTTATCAACTTATTGCGCTATATTCAGCATACCATCTTTTAATGTAAGTACTGTACATGTTTTCAGCTACTGTACATACACCTTCTAAAAAATAAAACTATAAGATGCTATCTGTTTATAACTGTCTATTGATAAAGATTTGGTTAATTTAGCAATTTTATGTCAATGGTTGAATGGCTCTAATGATAACTGGTACTGAATTGAAAGACTTGAAATCACATACATTAAAGATACTAATTAACAGTGCTACATGACATGATCCCAACACACTGGATAGTATGGAAGGTACAAAAATCATGATTTCTGGATTTAGAACAGAAACCAAATAGAAAGTATATGACCTGTCATTTTAATCCATTACATTGCATGATTGCAAAAACCTTTTGAGCACAAAGCTTTTTAAACATAGCATTTTAGTATGATTATAGATCATGATGTCATTTTAACCCTGTACATTTGACAGTAACTCAGAAATTATCTACAAACGCATAGTACAAAATTAATCATTTATATGGTATAGCTTAAACATACTCAACGTCCCAAATAGTGATGGCTGATTCAGCATGGTTTCTTGTACAACATTCCCCCTAGACGGCTTATCACTGCATAATTATGAATCATAATCTGACTTCCTTTTCAATCACATGACCATTCTAGATTGACAAGGCTTTCTGAATTCACTTTTCATCTTATTGTTTGTAAAATAAGTTGTTTAATCATTGAAAGATGTGTGCTCTCAATAAAAAAAATTGAGAAGTAAATATTTTATATTAAATGATAAATTATTATTATTATTAGACAGCCAATGGATGTTTTATATTTGTTACTTGATAATAATTTATTATTCAAATAATTTATATGTCTTGAACCATTGCCTCTATACAAGACTAAGTCCCACTTTATCAATTATTAAATTAATATTTTTAATTTTTTTCAGCTTGTGACAACTATAAACTTTTGCTACCTTTCTGTAAACATCCGAAGTACAGTTAACAATAACATTCGGATGTTTTTCCCTTTTTGAAATAAAAACCACACTACTGTAGTCTTTTTTTTAATATATGCACTTTTAAACTTAATTTGAATCACCTTGGATGAACTTCAATTAAATTTGCATTTTTTGTGTAGATTTACCCATTTATTTTGGATATTTACCAAACAATTTCTGTCCTAATGGATATTAATTTGTGATATTACTTTAAAGTTGGCATATTTCCTGTCTTAACTTATTAATATTTCACAATTAATTAAAGATGATCATGTTATGTTTATTAATTTGGCTACACTCTTCATTTGGATGTGACAAAAAAAATGCAATATTTATTTGTTCTTTCTTTAATAACCTGACAGTGAAATATGCGTTCAATACAAATGTACTGTAGCCTACTGATTTCCAAATATCAGGACAAAAAATATTGCTTGGATGGAAAGAAAGAAAAAAGACATGAATTGAAAGAAACAACTTGAGAGAAAATGAGAACATTTCCTTACTAAATAATAATGGAACATATAAAGTACAATAGAACAAGAAAAAGATGAGGAAATTTAACATTTAAGGGCCTGCCACGAGCAGAGTACCAATGTGTCATTCAAAGCCTGTAAAATCCCCGGCTGTTTCAACTTCTGCATTTTAGCAATTTTCAAGGACCTTGGAGTTTCGCCCCTCAATTGTCGATATCCTTTCCTTTATAGTGAGGTTTAAGCTCAACTTCCACTTTATAAAATGACATCCATGCTAAAAATATACCATTAGTAAAACATTCATTCTGACAATAAGTTAATCATCATCTTTACCACTGATATAGTATACCACCAACAAGAAAAGACTTCATAATCAATTCCATGAATTTGTCAGAAATAAAACATCATTTTTACCATCCTACATTAAAAGAGCACATGAGTTTTATTTGATGCAGCCGCACTCCTGTAGTCATTAATCGACGGGCCAACCAAGAAGGCTATCACCTGCCCTGCTAGACAAAGCATACGATCCAACATCCAAATTAAAATGTGCAATATCATTTCAGATATTAATGACCTTTGCTAAGTTTCCATGGAAAAATAACAAATCTCTAGACTGGTAGATGTATGATAAGGGAACCCCGGTCTATCTGGCTGCGAACTATGTCGGATGTGAAACTGCTATTTTAGCGATAACTTTTTTTACAGAATAAATTGATAACACTATTTGACCTGAGCTACAAAAAGGCTAACAAATTTAAGTGGATTAATGAGTATGACGTAGGGATATCACAAACCTTGATTACAGTAGTATTGAAAGTACTTATATAATTTTATGAACAATCTATTAACAATTTTATTCTACCTAAAAAGAAAGCATGTTCCTTTTTCTAATTATACAAAACCTCTTTTACAGTAAATTATAAATTTCACATGTAATTTTTCAAATTTCCCATATTAATAATGGGGTAAATATTAGGCTCATGCCAAATATGAACAAGAAAACTAACAGACACTATGCATCATATCTGTAACTATAATTACATATGATAACATTGGAATATACAACTGTGAAGGTCTATTCATCATAACCTATGAAGTTTAAAAGTAGGACACATTACTTTCTCAAAAGTGGATTTTTTTTGTATAAAACCAGGCCAGGTCTGCTATACCTTAAAGGCTTATTTTATCAATTATATTCCCAGTCCCAGCATTAGATGTACAACTGTACAAACACAAACTGTAATGTTAAAACATTATTATTTAAAGTTTTATAAAACACTTGAATGTAGTACTAATATGCAGTGATATAGTTGGGTAGGGTCAGTAAGATTAACTTCCAGACAGGAAGGCTTTCTTTCTATTGATTTCAACTCTGCTGGCACTCTACGAATCATCTTCCTTAGTAATGTTTAAAGAGTTTAGTGTGTTTGCCAGAAAAGAAATGAATATCAGGAGGAAATCTGTTTATTTTAATAGCATGCTGTATACAGTTTTAACCATACAAGGTTTGTCAATAAAGCAATCATCCCTTTTCTGCTACTTTTGTCATACAAGGTTATTTATGAATGTTGTAGTTTGGGGTTAGTTAGAATAATCAACATCTATGAACTGATGGTGGATGGGCTAGCTTAGTCTAGGTGGATGGGCTAGCTTAGTCTAGGTGGATGGGCTAGCTTAGTCTAGGTGGATGGGCTAGCTTAGTCTAGGTGGATGCAATAGAAAATAGTCATGTCATTTTCGAACATGTTGGTTCATTATGGAATGTATCTAAGAAATTCCCAAACATGCTATCATGATCTAACCCAAGTGAGGCAAATGCAAAATCAAGTTTTATTTCCAGACATTTAGCAAACCTGTCAAGTACAGTTAGGAAATAAAAGGTTTAGAATTACAACAATGTCATTTAAAACATTATGCTACTTTGGTTTACAAATGGCTCTCTATAAAACAGGAGCTTTTAAATGTCACAAAACAATTAAAGAACAACTAAATTCTTTAAAGTCGAGTATTAAAGTTTATTTTAAGCTTGAGGCTATTTTGTTGGCATTGACAGTAGCATCGGCTAATACATATTATCACAGCAGGTTCCTGCTAACAAGAAAAATAATTAATAGAAGAATAAAATAAAAAAACTTACCGAAACTTTTAAAGACCCAAAGTAACTGCATTCTTTAACCTATTCTTCTTACGTATATGCAGTAGAAAATCTATGGTTATCTCCACAAAAAAGAAAATTTGTTTCCCGTTGATTGAGCTGGAGTTTCACTTTTATTTTAAAGAATCTGGTTATGGAGCATGAATCCTGTTGAGAGAGAGAATAAGAATACGTGAAATATGACAAGCTTGCAGTGCAATGGTATATGATTCAAGTTAATGTTACTTGGCCTTCACTACAGGTAGCCTGAGAACATTCCATTATGTCAACAGGGAAATTGATTTAAGAGGATCCGGACAGCCTCTTAATGTTAATTAATTTAATTACACCAAGAATTTGACAACTTCATTGATTAAGCTGTGAGTGTTGTTGAATGTAAAAAGTTAGCTACAAACCTATAAATATTAAAACAACATTACTCACAACATTAATGTTTGATTTGTTCAAACAAACTAATCAAATACATAATTTATACATTTCACACTAGACCTATTAATAAGTATGCAAAGAGTTTGGAAAAATAATAGGCGAGTCTCGTGTTCATTCTGAGCATAGGGGAATGAGTTGTTAGGAGCTCATTGTACTAAGCCACTGCATTAAGTGGTAGGGTGGCCAGTTACTTTTCACGCCGCCTTATCCTCCCCAGTATTGTTCAACCAATCATTTACAGCTGAGTGGATTGTGAGTTGTCAGGAATTGAACCTGGGTCTCTCTGTATGACAGTCAACTGTCTTAACCGCTTGGCTACCAAACTTCTGTATCAATATTAATAGTTGAATAATTTTGTCAAAACATCTTTCCATTATTTAAAAAACTAAATTAATGTTGGCCTGGTATTAAAACTGAATCAATTGTAGTGTACATTTGTATTATAAGTATGAAGTGAATTTTACCCCACTTGACACAAATTGTTTAAACCAGAATTTGTTTATAATTTAACAAGGCAGAAATAATTGAAAAAAAATGCTTTAATTGTTTTATACAGTATTGCAAAATAAAATAAAATCTAGTGGCTGCTTGTGTTATACAGAATGACGTTCGGACACAAGTAAAATAAAGACAAAAAAATTGTAGTAGTGGGCATGTCCTCGCATTACTCTGATAGATAGTATAAAAATATGTAAATATTTAATTAATTTAAATGCATTTCTACTGACATGACAGCCAGTAAATGTGCAGAATCTATATATTTCTATAGTATTACTACTAAATGAAAATTTAAATTACAAAACAATACGTTTATTGAATTTACAAAACAACAAGAACAAAGATTTTAGATATTAAACTAATCCTAAGACTTCCCTTAAAAGTTGACGAAAGCTTAATCGAATTAACCACCCCTATGATTTTAAACATAATTTCCTTTTCACAATTTCATTCTTTATCAGATATCAACAAGCTGGATTTTTCGGACGTGATATAAAACGGAAATTTAAGGTTGGACAGAATTTAGAAGTTCTTAGAGAGCAATAATAGACAATCAATACATTTTCCTGTCTTTACCTGACTTGCCGACATTCTAAAAATAAAGTGTTATCTCGATTGAAATTATAATATCAAAAATTGATATTCAAGTCATCCATTGGTTATTTACCTGCCTTTTTTCACGAATTAATGTAGTGTATTTAATCAATGATTATTTCAAAGTTTAAAATATATAACCTGAAACTCTTGCTTACAAACCAAAAAAAAAAAAATTATTTGGTTCATTTTTAATTAATTTAGTATTGCATGCAAGAATGAGAAACTATTTAAAAACAATCCATTAAATGAACCAGGGTATTTTAGTAAATATGTGACAAATCAGTTAATTTAGTGGAGTTAAATTGGTAATATTTTTTTTTATTTGCTTTATATAATAAAAAAACCGGTAATATATAAACAATCAATGGCTTCTACCTGTATTGTCAAATAAATTTGTATTGCAGAACAAAATGATGATGTTTTACAAGTGATAAGTACAGAAATTAAATCAATTATTTTTATTAAATCAATTAAATTTTAACTTACTACAATTGTTTAAAAAAAAGTATATGCTTATATTTCATAATTTATAATATAATCAATTAAAATTGTTTATTTTTAAAACTTTTTTTACAGTTATCAAGTAACATTTAACCCATACATTAATAGTCTATTCCAAAGTTCTCTGTAGAGAGTTTCATGTTGGGTATAGTATGGAAGAATTCAAACAATTTTAGTAAGCATCACATTACAAAAAGCTAGTGAGTATGCTAGTTAAAACAGCAGTGTCTTGTCTTCCTACACTTCATCAGTTCTAACGTTGTGACCTACATTTAAATTACGATTATGATAATTATACATAATTTCCAGTGGAAAATGAAGTAATGAAGTTATGAACTACTGTATATAAACCTGGTATAACTACAACTCCTTCCCCCACCCCCCACCTAAACCGTTCCTTCCTTCACCTGTATCCTCCTCCTATATCTCATCCATTTCTTTGACAATAAAATCAACATGCAACTAAGTTCAGTCAACTTCCATGTAATACACCTGGTTCAAGTGGTTTGAAAATGATTACAATTATTTTTTAAATTAAGACTAATAATAATATATTTTTTTCTCAGATTCTGATGTTTTGCATGTTTTAAACATCGTTCTTATTTCTGTTTTTCATACAAATTGTGGTATTGGATGGACACAGACTTTTCTACATAAACATTGAAATAGGTTACTTTAATAATAGTATGTCTAACTGATCTTTGAATTGAAATATTCTTTAACACTAATATTAATGAAAAATACTTTAAATAAGACGTCACATTAATAAGGAAACAGCAAAAACCTTTACGTCATGTTATTCTGTGATTACAAAAGAAGGAATGCAAAGGTACATACAAGTTAATTGATTCAATTAAACTATATCCTTAATTAAAATCATAATGAGTATGTTATTAGGTGTATATACGTCAACAGATGCAAGTATAATTGCGCTTTGTGCAGATGAAAGTGCAGAGATTCGACAAGTAATATGTAACTATCGGAAACACATGCGACCTGAGCCTGTGTTATCATATAAGCACTTAAGAGCTCTGACTTAACTGTAGAATTGCATGCATCAGCTGATTGCTGTAGGCTTTACTAAATTATGCAAATTTATATTGATTTTAATCATATCTAATTCATTTTGTTTCAAATTTTTAATTATTACATCCGTAGCTAAATATATATAATTTGATAATTTCTATCTAAATTACATGGATGAGAGATTTTAAAGTAACTTTTAAACTGCTGTTTCCTCCTGTCATGAGTTATAACAATGTAATATTTTAATAAATTAAAGGTGTAGTTAACACTGAGAAGTTATAAGATAGATTTAAATAAGTAATACAGTGTTTTTTAACTGGGAACACCATGTAATATAGTTACAATGGTTCCATGTAGCATAGATCATGAATATATAGTTCCAACTAATTTATGGAACTAAATCTATTGTGAGCTATTGCTATACATAATCTGGCATTGTAACTGTGTTTACTAAAACACCATGGAGATGTACACCTCCATGCTTACACAGTCAATGTATCAGTTAAACAATGAATTACCTTTGTTTAAATCTATATATATATTAAAATGTTGTGGTTATTTACTCTCAAGAAAAATGTTGTAAGCTGGTAATAGAGGGTGCTCTACTAGTACTAGTCATTATACTGTATTTGTTAAATATTGTTCTTTTTGAAAATTTGAATTTCCTGTTCTACCTGGTCCAGTTACCTTTTTCATTTTGTTACTGCTTTAAAAAGGCCGATACTTTAGACATTCTCAAAATATGGATCAGTCCGGCTTGATAAATATATTATTATTACGGTAAATAATTTTAGCTCACTGCATAAGGTATAAAAAAAAGCTTTTGCTTCTAGAGCTTGAAAGTTATGTTAACAACATAATTGGTTAGTGGACGTCATCTCTAGAGGAATTTAGACCAGCTTATGCCCTCACCTCCCTGGTTTTATACATAAATAATTTAAAAATGATAATGGATTATTCCAAGAAAAGGGTATACCCCTCCCTGTGATCATTAAAAAAAATTGTAATTGTTTATTTTACCTTTTTCATATAAATTATTGGATATTTATTATTAGGTAGGAAGACAATTAAAATTTTAAGCTATAGTTGCTGAAAATGAAATTTTATATCTAAAATCAATTTAAATTGTTTAGTTTTATGGATTCTTTTACAGATTAATACACAGATCTATATCAAGAATCAAATCATGTGGTATAAATGGAATTTTATATTTAAAAATACGACTCATATTGATACAGTATACTGTAGTGATAATGATATATAATATACTATATTGTAACCTATGATTTTATGAACTTATCGTGGTAGTAATCAATCACATAGAGTCTTGAAATCTATAAATACAACACTTAATTAGGTTGTTCCAACATAAAACGCCCTCTATAGAGTGACGTTCACTTATTGGGTTACATAACAATATATTTATTTCATCCAAAATACATAAAATGACAACAATCAATATAAAAGCAACATTCAGACAACTGAAGAACAAGTTCTTCCTATTACCTACAGTAAAAGGTTTTGACTGCCCTTTCATTAGGACAGACACAGGCGTTAAGTGGATATTTTTTAAGCATAGGGTTCTCCCTCTTAGGTTACTGGTGGGAGCCAGTCTGAAAATGATGTGAATTGGTCAAGTTTGAACTATACACTCCTTGCTGATAGACAGCAAAAATTGCACTTTAAAATTTATTTTAATTTAATGCAAAATATCATGAAAAAACTCGTTCACAATAAATTATTGTAAGCATGTATTTCCACATGAATTGTACCTCCATGATTTACTGTACTTTGCTTTTTTTTTTATATTACAGTCTTAGCTTTCATTATTGTGATTTGTTTTGGGTTTTTATTGTCATAATTGTGTCAAAAACAGCATAATTAATCCAAGAAGGCAAGAATCTAGTGACAAAGGTGCCAACTAAACAGAGAATCATTTGTCTCTTAATAGTAGAGTTGAAGAAAACTGGGTTATTACAACCACAATATACTGGCATTTTTGTATTTTCAGGAACTAATATCTGAAGGAATAACCTATTACTATGGACGTATTTTATACCTCCACTTTTACTAGTTTAAAGTTTAACAGTTTAGTTTGAATACATAAATTTTTCAGTCACTTATACTTGAAGACAGTTGTGTAGTGTACAAACTAATAACATTTTTTTGGAAGGTGATTGTACACAGTAAATAAGACATCACACAAGTCCGCCACAAGCCTCATTCATAAATCTGTCAAATCTTTTTTGGTGGTAGACCGCACATGTTTTGAATATATCTTGGGGTTACCCATGAGAACTATACTGATACCAGAGTTCAATAAACTCTTATTGACAACATCAAAACTCCATACATAGATCAGGTAGATCACAAGAAGATCAAGGAATTTTAAAATGTTTGAACTTCCCTTGAGATGTAGTAGTATAAATTTATTCGGGTTTGTTGGAGGAGGGAGTGAATGGGATATTCCACTATCATACGATTGTTAATATCATGAATTTTTAATCCTATGAATCCTACCAAACAAAGATTCTGTATTTAATTTGCAAATCTAATATATAAATATACAAACATTAATACTACAGTCCATATGGGAAGGTGCTGCATTTACAGGGTATATTTTCGCGGGCCTGGTAGCACAAGCAGGGGAAATGAAGGGGTAAAATTACGATTTGAATTAAAATCTCAATACGTAAACTAGCCGCCTATGTAAAAAATTTAATAATACAGTTAATAACTATATTAAAAACATGACCTGATAAAAGTTCAGAAATATACAGTACTTCCTTAAAACTAATTAAGCTAAATTTGATGTGGAACTAACCAATCTAAAAAATGCCCAGGGCTCTGATTTGTAATCGAAAAACATCAGTTTTCTTGTATCATATTTTGTACTGTCGTCGTAATATTATTATAATTATTAAAAGATGTTTCTACTATTACCTTAAATATTTTCCAACTGAAGTTTTTTGAAAATGATTTTTAAAAGTCCTAAAAACATGAGGTTTATTGTAAAGTACACAAAATATTCAATAAAAATTAGATTTCAAAACTTTGACGTATAAATATCCCATTGATGGTAGAACTGTGGTTTGAAACATTACCTTTATTTGAGTCTTACCAGCAGCTCAGCCTAACATATTAAAAGCCAAAATCACAATGAAAAGACTAGCCTAGGGCAGGGTAGGTGGACAGGTCAATTGTGGACATCCTTGCGGCCATTCAAGATGACCATTCCATTATACAGTACAATAACCTTATAGTATCCACTCGGTTATCATCACTAATAATCAGGTTTAAGTTTCAAATAAAATTCTTTTGGTAAATAACTGTTGATTGAGTTCACGCCTTGTGGACAGAAGAGTAGTGAGTGAGTGAGGTTTCTTGGACATCAAGTTTAGTCTTTAGTTACATCTAAGTAGAAGCTACCCCTGGTAGAAGTTTAATGCTGTATTTCTCAGAAATTGGCTATTCAATCTATACTAACTTTATTAAAAAACAGAAAATAAATACTGTATATAGTAGGCTGCATGTCATTTAGTAGGCAGGTTTAATGTTAAAAAATGCAGAAATATTACAATTATTTATGAATAAAATATGAACACAACAGAATGATATGACACATGGGGCTGGAAACCTGTAAAAAAAACATCCCAGCCAAGGAAAATCTACTGGTTTTTTTCTAAGGAAAATTGGAATTATATACAAACCAAAATAAAACAACCATAGTAAAGGCCAAAAAAATAAATAAATAAAAATGTTAGTTTTCCATCCCCCTCCTCAAATTTTCAAATTTTGGAACTTCATGGCTTCTTTTTACTACGTATTCATTCTCTTGTTGTGCATCAATAATATATCTAATATTAAAACCTCTAATAATAAAAAAAAAAAAATACTGGACATGTATTGAAACGAACAATTATTTTTATTTTATTAATTTTTACTTGGCCTAATATAATAGTGAAAATGTAGGAAGAGAAAAATCATCTTGATATACTCAAATAATAAAGAAAGTTTTCTATTCAACCACAAAGGAAATGACACAGAATAAAAATTAATTAAATGTGGTTAATACTTTCAAAGGAGAGGTTGTCTTGCTGTTGAAGAAAAAAAGTTGTGATAGTTTAAAATGAATTTACTATCAGAGAGCAATAACTACACCTTGTTTGTACTGTATGTACAGTAGGCCAGGGTTCTTATTAAGGCAGAGACACAAAGACAACAGTTATATTGATTTTGATCCTCTATTTTGTAAGTCTAGGCTAGAAATCCTAGGTATTAAATGGTCTCTCCTATGGTCTCTTTATCTAAAATCTGAAGGCCTATTTTAAAAGAAGTTTTAAAAATGGTCCTGTTGCTACTTCCAATTATAATATTGGGGACCCCAATGGAATGCCATTATTGTGTTCGTTTTTAAAATGTATGAGTTTTACTTTACAGTATTCAATTTTTCAATTAATAATAATAATAATAATGTTCAGTCATCTAGTAGTACAATTATATCTTGTTGATATTTACAAGCCAAGTTTTCAGTTTCTGTATCATAATATTGTATATTACCCAAGAGGGAGATACTGTATCTCAAATCATATTCAATATCTTCATCACATTTGTCATATGCTTGAGTTTAATTCTAAAATATTAGAAAATAAACAGCCTACACAGGCAGTTATGGTCAGGGACATTTCGAGAATTCCTTATGGAGTTCTCAGATGGAAGGGGGGGGGCCCGCACGAAGGTCCTTCACAAGCGGATGGCATACAGTACTCCATATTCAGTGATAGTGGTTATGTTGCTAGGGGCGTCTTCCTACTAAAACATAGTTAAAATAATCATAAGAACTAACTTTCACTAACTTATTCTGAATATTCAATAATTTATAGAATATTTTGTATTCTTATAACAAGAATCAACAAACTTGATTGGAAATTTCACGAGTACAGAATACAATATTCACAGATATGAGTTGATTAAAAGTTTGTAAGTTTGTACTCCAATCATGGCTGTTTATTATTATTCCTATGATGATTGGTATACCAATGCTCTTTGGTACTACCATTTACTAAGCTAGCTAGACTTCTCTCTGATAATATTGAGAGCCCATCTCTAGTTTCTGCCTCCCCAGGGGTCACCATTAATTTGTTCTATATTTAGACGCTTGACTCAGCACACATCCCTTCAGGCTTTGTCATGAGGTCTTACGGGAACATTTGCCCTAATTTTTGTCCTACTGTTTAAAATATAGGCTTACAGTATATAGTAAGCCTATTGGAAATTTGAATAACCAAAGTAAAATGATGTGAACATACAATATACGCTGGTTGCGAGTGCTCAGGCAGTATTTTTGTATGCACAATGTTTTTACGGATTTTCATGTGATGCCTGACATAATTATCCGAGTGTGTTACAGTGGGATGGTCGAGTGCATTAATGTTCTCCATAGCAAATTTTAAAAAATGCTCTGAAAATTATTACGTAATGAATGATTTGGAGTGGAGTTGTGGCTTGGTGGTTATGATGCTTGGCTACCACTCCAAGGGTACTGGGTTTAAGTCCCGTCACATGTCAGGATTTTTCCTAAGTAAGTTTCTTGTAATAAGACTTTGTTTATGTAGAGCATCTTGTGTATATGTTTGTCTTGTGAACCTCTGAGGGTCCCTAATGATCAGCAATTACTGGATGGATCACCCTCATTAAATGTGGTAAAAATTACAGAATATATCAGGACAGAAGATGTCCCAAATTTGTTCCGTTTAATTTGTGTGAACCGGGTACATAAAGGCACACTGGGATTAGCCAGTAATTTCCTATCACTGAGTGTAATCTAATATAATATGACTCAATAATTAGGACATCATAGAAATAATGATGGAATTTGTATACAAAATGACAGGGTTAACTTGCTCCTTCCTGATACTTGTAGGTCAAAATAAGAATATATATTTTAAGCAACTGCAGTTTGCAGCTCAAGGTTTGATGATTAATTTAATGACTGGATTATGATAGAAAGGCCCACTAGTTATTTATAAGCAATAAAAAAATAAATAAAAAATATAATTCTGCTAATTTACAGGTATATTTTAAACAGTAAAATATGATTTTAAAGCAGTGGTCCCTAAAGAATGAACCAGTCCTAAAAAAACCAAGGACCACTGAATTGTTATATAGTAATAGAAACTGGTGACAGAAACTATACCTGACTATACCATTATCTGACAGGGGTGAGTATATTTATATGTTAAAGTTCTTCTTTTCATAATGTGTTCTTCTCTTCGGAGAGAGAGGCTATTGTTGGTTTAGTAGGCAAGAAAAAGACCTATAAATTCAAACTAAAAACTGAGCAATATAGGTATTGTACAAAAAAAATAATAAAATATAAAATAAATTATTAATAAAGTTTTTGTTTTCTCTTTTAATAATTTTTATTTTCATTTTTTCTTTTGACAGAATGATTTACTTTCATTCAATTTAGATAAAATTATAAAGTATATAAGCTCTTATAAATGCTAGGATCAAAAAACTATTTGACAGCCAAGTACTAATCCTATTTTTTTCAATTCAGGTCCCTGGAACTGACACACTAAAGCACACCTACAAATAATTTTGAAACTTACTACATTAAACCAATTTGTATTTGTCAAAAAAATGCAAGGGGAGGAGAAAAATAGATTGGGACAAGCAATACCATACGCTGTTAAAGTTAAAGTAGCAGAATTTTATTAATTTAAAATCCATTCATTAATGCCGATTTTTTAAAAGAATGTCCATCCCAATGTTATTAAATATGAAAAAATTGTAATACTTCTGTCCAATCATACAGTCATAACAAGTTTCAATGCGATAGACAGCATTTTGTCGCCATTCTGGAACCGTGCCAATGCGCTCCATCTGATCAGCGTGATTCATCCAATATTCATAACGGGATAGGGAAAAAAAGTTAATTAACTATACAGAGGGTTAGTGAAATATTGTACAAATGATACACGGTTTATAAACAGGGATGCGATAGTGAGATTTAAAAGATAAAGCTGGTTGAACCCAACTAAACCAGTCTGTTGAATCATGAATTACACATTTATATTTTGACATGTAATGCCACATTTTGTTTCAAATTCAGCACAGAGTGTTAAAAAGTGAATTACATGATGAGAAATAAAGGCATCATTTCTTAAAACTAGATAGGTACTGACATTGTTTATCAAGTATTCGAACTAAGAACTCTGTGTGATAATTACCAGCATGTTACAACACATAAAACACTAACATATTGAAAGATTTAAATATGAGGTTTAGTAATTTTTAGTTGTGACTCTACAGCTCACTATATCAGTCGGTTGGTTGGTTGATCGGTCGGTCGGTAGGTAAACACTAACTCAAATTTGAGCACGCAACTACAGCCATATGTATGGCCTCGTTCTTAATAGTGGCATAGACAATTATTTTGGGACATTTAAAAGGCCTATAAACTACGCTAATCTTCAAATATGACAATAAAGGTGAAATTTTAAATCTAATCTTTTAACATGAGTATATCCATGTATAAATTACTGGATAAAAACAGTCAATAAACACACGTATTATCATCACTCTGACATTCACAAACTGTGATTGCTTCATAATCACCTCTTCATGATTTTTATTGACCATTGATGACGAAGCTTGAATAAATAAGCTATAATTCTTGTCTTAAATTGTAATAAATAATCTGTGTCTTTCTATTCAAATCTATCTAGCTATTATTTTACATTTAAAATACACAAATCGAACCATAGTCGGATGGTGATAGGGGTGTTTAATTAATGTGTTTTTGAGTAAGCAGTAGCACTTTTCTTGGTTTATCCAGGTAAGTTAAGCATGAAATAGACTATTGAATATAGTGGCAGATTCATGATTTTGAAATGAGAGGGGGTTGGGATGGGGTGCCTAGGACTTAATAATTGTAAAATTCAGTAATGAACTTATATTCTATCTTTGCATTGTATGTAATCTTCTAGGACCATATCACTCTATTAGTAAGGTACATTACTGTTATTCGATATCATGGCTACTACAACACTGGGGTAGCCAGAACAGCCAGCCAGCTGGTTTAAATGTGTGTGTCATATCTCAGCAAGATGCCTTGTTCAAGATGACAACAAAATATTTCTGGCGCCAACATCTTATATTCAGTATAATATATTACAAAACATAAATTAATAAAACCGCAAAAATATCTCTTTTTGTCTTGTAGTTTGGTTCAGTAGTAAAACTGACTATAAAATCAAATAAGACATTGGAAGAAGGAAACAGTTTAGGTCCAGAAATATTGCATGTATAGCAAGTTGTCAATAGCTGCTGACTTTAGTCAACTTGGACCTGGAATAATTCTAGTCTTGTTATATATTATACACTACAACTCATTGGGCTGGTAGGGGTAGATTTTACTAGCTCACATAATCTTGACATTTAAACCTACTTGCAATTGATAAATAAAAAAGGTGGATATAACTAGAGGTTATTTTTAAAAAGAAATAATATTAAGTAAATCGTTTCTATGTGTTACCATAATGTTAAAATCACATCTCTTTTATTATAATACTAATATAAATATACCTACTATAGTAAGTAATATAGTAGGCCTACTATATTCTATGCAACAATAAATAATAGACATTCTTATATAAATCTATCAAATCACCAAGAATGTTGAAAAGGATTTATAGCATTAAAGGGGATCATTAGGACACAGCTTTAATTCTTTATTATTTTCATTTGTGTTGAGTTCATTTACACAGTAGTATTATTGTGATTTGGTAATCTGGTTATCAACCTCTCACTAATCTAACCTTGAAAAAGTGTTGTTGTGAGTTTGTGTAAGGGGTTACAAACCTGGTCCACCCAGTGTATGCACTGACAGTGACATACAGCTGAGGAGATTGCTTTCCTTTCCTCCCGGTATTTAAGAATATAAATTAATTTAAAGACAGATTCCTAGCCGTATGCCTTTAGCACTTACAGTATGATGCGTTTCCTTTCCGCCAGGGGGCTCACTCTTAAATACTTTCCATACAGGTGGATGCTGCATTTCTTCTTCAAATAAGCTAACCCGATCTTGACAAGAATCGAAAACAAATTTGTGTGAAAGGAATTCCAGCAAAGGGTACTCCTCCTCTCCAACAGCATGATTAACTAACTCTTTTCTATTTTGATTAGAAGAATAAAATGTAACAACCATTGCACACTGTCCTCCCTTTCCTCTTTCGTCTTAATCAAGATGGATTTGGAGTTTTGTAAGAGAATAGTTGCAAGGGAATAATCATGTGGATACGCCTTGATAATAATCTAGGAGTTACAAAGTTATGTTTATAAAATATGCACATATTCTTGCTACAGATACTGTACTTCTTCAAATACTCAAAAGCTGCTTTCACTTTACAAATCTGTCTACACTATCAAACTTATGTGACAAAAAAAAGTGATATGCCCATATATGGACATGATGATGTTATATCACTACCGTATTTGGCCATATTACTACCATATTTGGGTACATCACACTTTTTTTGTCAAACTAGGTGACAGTGTAGACAGAGACTTAGAGATATTAGTATGAATTATTGTATCAGCTTTTCAAGTATTATTACATTATCAAGTTAAAATAATATTGTAGTTAATCATTATTTGATTTACAATTACAATTTACAATCAAATTCATTTCAAATATTGCGTTATCATCATTACCTAATGGACACCATGATAACGCAATATACCAAAGTTGTACAAAGTATGTACATTCCAATTGGTCAGCAGTCCAACAATCACTCAGGTAGACTGGACAATAAGGCACCGCACTATTTGTCTACATTCAGTTTATCTGAACAAGTAAGTATTTTATCTGTTAATTAATCAGTGCTAAGGTGCCGACAGGACTGAAACAAACAATACCATTTTTATGATGAACCTTTGATTTTGAAGCATATTCCATAAACTTAAATGAAAACTTAAGCTCTGTCTACACTATCAAACTTTATGTTACACAAAAATGTGCCCATATATGGACATAATGATGTCATATCACTACCATATTTAAGCATATCACTACCATATTCGGGCACATCACATTTTTTTTCACATAAAGTTTGATGGTATAGACAGAGCTTTAAAATTGAAAAGGGTAGTTCATCCTATTCATTTGCTCAAAAATAAAACTAATGTTGACCATTTAGGTATTTCTTAAAATAGAAAAAAAAAAACAAATGAAAAGTGAAATAAAGTGATGCTATTAATTGTGGTTGAATATGAATACTGTGTAGGTAATGATTTTGAACATGCTTTTCATCATACACTTCCTTCGTATGACTGAGTCAGATTCACCCTAGTTCTTGTCAATCATATTTTGATTGATAACACAAAAAATCTCCTTATAGCAGTTTATGATAAAAACACTACAAATCAAGTTAACATTTATCTAAGATTACATATTTACCAGTTGATAAAAGCTGACATTTGAAAGCAATCTGTCTCGGTAAAAGTTTTAATATTACTGTTGGAAAATATTGATACTGTATAATAAAATGATTGCTCATATCAAAGAATAACATACTCTTTTTTAATAAAAAAAAAATTGTTAAAAAAAAATTAATCATTTATATATGTGATCAACAAAACAATAATGTAAAACAAACAAAAATAGAATGGATTGGTCCGGTCAGTAAAAAGATTACTACAATCAACTCTCCCAAAACCAGATTTTTATTGGGGTTCAAAAGGTCTCAAATTAATTTTTATCATTAAAAACACACTCCGAATACCAGGATTTCCAGAAAACCAGACATATTAAGCCAGCCCAAAGGTGTCCGGTATGGGGAAGAGTTGACTGTATAACTTCAAGAATCAGTCATCAAAAATACACACGCCTTGTAATCCACCCAAACTGATATCATCAAGTTCAACAGACTGAAATGCATTTTTGTTTCAAAGATGCTTTTTATATTTCAAGAAGATGTTTTTAACGTTGACATATATTATTATTCAAATTTTGATGACTTACCTACGTTTTATTTTCTTGATAAAATCTCCTTTGGTGTACTAAATTTTGAAAGTTGATTTATCTAAGGTGTTTTTACAGTAACTGAACTGTGAAATTTACTTGCATGCTTGATAGGAAATGTTCCTGATAAATTGAAAAACAAGTTTAAATTGGCAATTTGTTAGATATGATTCAGCGAATTTACTGAATTGGTTTTTACACTTAGTTTACAAGAAATAACGAGGGAATGAATGGAATGCCATGAAGAAATGTTCACAAAGAAATTGTAACAAAATAATAAAGAAGCAACAAATCCTCCATAATTAGCCTAACTAAAGGATGGAATAAAATCATACATGTCAAGTTTGAGATTGCTACTTGCTAGACCAGCTAATTGAAATTTCCCAAATATGAAAAATTGAAAGTCAACTCACAACCCACTATCATCCACCATGGGTAGGCCTAGGCCTACTCCAAAAAAGGCGCCTGTCTCATGACATCAGTGTCAGTGACAGTGTAGGCCTAGCCCTAGTTGTATTCTATTTATTTTTATGCTACCCTCCCTACTAGGCTTACCACATAGTACAGTAGGTATGGCCTAGGCTAGACTAGCTTCTTTCTAGACCAAGGTCTGGGCCTAGGGTTAGAGGGCCTACCTTTTAGTAAGTAGGCCTAGGACTAGTAGAGGGGCCTAGGCCTAGGCCTAGCTAGGCTAGGCCTAGGCTAATTATAATTTAATCACCATTACACTACAGTAGCCTAGGCCTAACCTACAGTAATAATGTAATATTATTATAGTCTAGCCTAGCTGATCTCTGTGTAAGGTAAGTAATCCAGCTATTTTTCTTAAATGTTATCAAATTATGTTCTACCTCATTTCATTGTATAAAAAGAATACTTACTTGTATTCTTACAGGTGGCTAGACAGGTGGGTGGCACTGGTACAAAAATAAAAGTTTTTGCTGAACATTATAGTCTGCTCTCTGAAAGTACGCAAACTAACTTTACACCACCCCCTTTAAAGTTAATACACGTTGAGGGCGCCATATCATTTAAAACAATTATCACAATATTACCAATTAACAACAATATCGCGACTAAATCAATAATTTCTTTCTTTTTTATCATTTTAAAATTGATATCTTAAATATTACGTATTGTAAAGCATAATAATTACTTAGTAGCATGTATTAATTGTAAGTTTGCTGTAAAATTCTGAGTATGCATTGCCGATTGTATCGCGCGCTCAGCTAGCTACTAACTACTACTGGTGTAGTATATAGTAGAGGGGGAAAGAGCACCTCTTGGATTTTTATTTTTATTTCCTTCCCAGGTCATTGTTGTGTTTTGCTGAGCTGCTTTGTCTTCTGAGCGAGCTGCCCTTTTTCTTTTGCAGGAGCTAAACAAGCATAAAAGCTAAGGTGATTAAGCGTGTTTTAGTTAAAAATAGGCTAAAAAGGAGAAGATAATATTGTTCAACATGTCCGCGCGAGGCGGTGCAAAGAAACGGTCAGGTAAAAGTATTTCTCGGTCTGCTCGTGCAGGAGTTCTTTTTCCAGTAGGCCGAATGCATCGTTATCTTCGTACGAATACTGTCAAGTACAGGATCGGAATGGGAGCACCGGTGTACTTAGCTGCTGTTATCGAGTACTTAACAGGTTAGTATCGAGCCTAGCTTTATGTTGTTAAAGCTAAGCATAAGACATAAGACGCCAATATAGTTAATTTTGTTAGTTGCATAAAAATAATATTATTATTTAAAATACAGTATTTATTATATGATATAATAAATAAATATAAATAATAATATTGATTTTAACATTCAAAAGGGAAAATTATATATGCACGTATGTATTATGTGTCGGATGCATATTTTCAGGATGGAAATGGAATTCTTTAGATTTAGTTTTATTTAATAGCATATGATTTGATGTTTTTCTTTTTGTTTTTAGCGGAGGTGTTAGAATTGGCAGGGAATGCAGCAAGAGACAATAAGAAGAGTCGAGTTACTCCACGGCATATTCTGTTAGCAATTGCCAACGATGAGGAACTTCATCAGGTATGACATGTCATCAAAATTTGTTCAGCTGGAACACCTCCCCCCCCCCCCCAACTCCCCATCAGATTAGCACTTATATTTTTTAGCCTTGCACCCTGTCCCCAACCTCCCTATTTAAAAATGGATCTTTATATATACACTTTTTGATTGACCAATGTTAGACATGTCTGGGAATTAAATAGCATCAACTCTTGCTTTATATTATATATGTTTTCGTTACCATTATTTCATGTTCATGTTTCTAGCTTTTGAAAAATGTTACAATTGCAAGTGGTGGTGTGATACCTCGTATCCACCCTGAACTTCTACAGAGAGGAAAGCGTGGTTCAAAGAGCAAAATCATTTACGACGGTACAACTCGACCATCCCCAGCTCCTCCGAAAAAATTGAAAATGCCTCCAAAAAAGATGTACGTAAAGAAGGCAGCGGCGGCAGCAGCAGCAGCAGCTGCAAACTCCAAAAGTTCTGCAGGAAACTCAAACGATAAAGGAAAGGCTACCGCAGCTCTAAAGAAGGGTGGTCTGGCTATTTTATCAGAGAAAAGGCTTTTTCTTGGACAAAAGGTAAATTTCACATAAATCTGTATGTTTGTAGTCACCAGTATGATAAAGGAATTGGCTTTGAATATTTATTTTCAAAGGTGGGTATAGAAATGGGACAAGTTGACTTCATTCTGCTTCCTAAAGGATGGAGCATGGACCTGTAGATCCATGGGTGGATTCCATATCCATTGTTTGGTCCCCTCTTCCACATACAGTATCTTCCCTTTTCTTACATGATAGATTCTGAATATTTTACACATTTATAATATATAAAATATCTATTGTTCCTTTCTGTCATGAATGATGAAACAACACATTGACTCTTACGGGTCAAAAACTGTTTTTTTTAAAAGATAAGCAAAGCAAAGCAAACTATAATTTTCAATCAAAATCGCTTCTGAACCTGATTAACTTATCTTTCAGCTAACTGTAATTCAGTCAGACATAGCAAGCATCCCAGTAGATGCAATTGTAAATCCTACTAATGATAGCTTCTACATGGGAGGTCAAGTTGGTAAGTTTTAAAACCATTGAAATAATGGGAATCGAAAAGGGTAAAATGATCAATAAGAACAATAAACTATTCTATTTTATTCCGATCAGCATGTTACTATACATTATACATCTTCTGTTGTTTTATAAACCGTTATAAACAATCATGCACACATACCAAAAGTAATCAAACTTTAAAATAAACATTTTAGTTGTTCTTTTTAGTGGTGCCATCACTAAATAATGAAACTACTTCTTTCCAAAATTAAATAAAAAATCTTGATCTATTTTTTAGGTACTGCCCTTGAAAAAGCTGGTGGAAAAGAATTCATGAATGAAGTTGACAAGTTAAAGGAAAGTCAGAAAACATTAGATACAGCAGGAGGTTTGTTCTATGTAATTATAGTCTAGTATTAACAGGGTAGTAGTATACAAATAATGAATGTTTATGAGTGTAATGGTACAAATAATGGCATGAGATGAATGATGAAAGGTTATATTTCAACGAGGTGATCCCGAGTTGATATTTAACCTTTTATAATTCACCAAATGCCATTATTTGTACCATTACACGAATATAAAACATTCATTATTAACGATTAAACGCTCGTTTAATAGTGCATACTATTGCACGCCATGTGACCCACAATCGTCCAATCAAATGACAGGAATTTATTTAGGTGTTATATAATTCACTAAATAATGATAATATATGAAATAATTATTTTGAATTAATATAAATATATTACTTTAAAAAATAGAGCAATAGTGTCCATCCCATAGTAGGATAACACATTCTTCAAAATATGTCTGTATAAAGAAGTACATATAGGACAAAGGAAATTTAATACAGTAGTAATTTTCTTTTTGGATATCCCTATATAGGGGACACCTGTGAATCAAATGGGTTCAATATGCTATATGTCCAACCCTTATTAAGAAGACATCCCTTTGTTTGGTCTTGAAGGTGTCCCCATAATAGGAGTGATTCTACTGTATTAGTTTAGAAACAACTTCAAATGTACCTCCAACAGAACCTAAACATTTTTTGATGTCACTCTCTCTTTATTCGTTAACAGCTGCTATATGTTTAGGTCACAATTTCCCTGCAAAGTGGGTGATACATTGCAATAGTCCAGTTTGGAGTGGAACCAACAATAGTGTTGCTATACAAAGGCTGGAGAACTGTGTTAAGAATTGTTTGGCTTTAGCAGATGAAAAGAATTTATCAACAATTGCACTACCTTCAGTTGGCAGTGGAAGGTAAGCATGGAAAACTCTCTCAAAACAGTTCATTATATTGACCAAACTGACAAAGACAACGTAATGTATATTCAGTGAATAACAACAAGTTCAATATCATTTGGCCAATGGTTACAACATTTTCAATGGTTATATCAACAGATCTAATTTCGGAGGGAAGGGTAACATAAGCTTACACACATTAGATATGCACTGCCTGAGTATAAACTACATTGAGTTTGAAGTTAACACTAACTGTCTGCCGGCTTTTTTTTTGTACATACAAGCTGGGGACTGGGAAAAGATAGCCGAACTATTTCCTAAATATAACCTAACCCTCTAAAAAATCTCTTTCACTATAAAATAAGATGTGGCTCATGGGATTTGAACCATATACATAGACATGCAAGTCCATAGTTTAATCCACTTGACTACACAGACGGCTCGACAGAAAGCGTTTGCATTAGTGAATTGTAGTTAGATCAATTCTTATGTCACACCTTATGACTAATAAATATTCATGTTTATTTCGTGATGTTTCATGAGGGGTCCCCAACTTATGTATGAAAAAAAAATCGCTGTCTACCTACCAGTATTATGAATGTACTTTAATTGGTCATATTCATTATTTAATAATATCAAATATTTGCTTTATTTCATAGGGGTGGATTCCCCAAACAAGCTGCAGCAGAAACCATCTTAAAGACCATCAGTAATTATTTTGTAAGTAAGATGGCATCATCATTAAAACAGGTTTATTTTGTTTTGTATGACAAGGAGAGTATTGGGGTATATACAAGTGAACTAGCCAAGTTAGAAACAGATTAAACTCATTTTTATATTATATAAATGTTACAATGAATTTGCATTCTTCAGTAAAACAATTAGAAAGCGTTTGTTTCAGGATGGTAGATGAAAGAGATAGTTATTTAGCAGATAGAAGGTAAATTCATGGTCTATTAAATTACTATCTTTTTCATCTACCGTTCAGAAATGAAAGCTTAAAGATGTATTGTCCCCCTGAAAAATATTTTTACAATTTTTTTTTGTTAAATATGTCATTTTAATGTCACATAATAGTTATTGACTTCGACCAAAAATTGGATAAAAAAAAAATTTATTTACCTGAAAAAAATGAAATTTAAAGCAAAAAATGGTCAAATTGGCTGCCAGCCAATGGATTTTTGGTTGAATTTAACCATTTATTATGTTATTTTATAAGTGAAAACATTATTTTTTCCGTTTTTTTTTCTATGGAAGTTATTAACTTTATTAAAACTACAAAACAACCTATTCAAAGTCTGATTTAATTAATCTTCATTTTTCATGTTTTTGGGGGACAATACATCTTTAACACTATCTATTCAGGGAAAGAGTTAAAAAAAGTCAAGTAAACATATTAGTAGAATACAGGGATTTGTTTTACTTTAAACATTAATTCGTTTTATATTTTGAAATATAATTTATAGAAAATTTTCTTAACAGTAATTATCATAGTTTATTGATTTTATGTTTTGTATTTTTGTAGTTATTTTATTTTGCATTTCAATTAGTGAGAATTTTATTTACTTTATAGTTTAATTAGTTACTATATATTTACAGTCTAAATGTGAGGATTTTTGTGAAAAGCATTAAATTAATTATAAGAAATATAAAATATATTATAGGATTAGATGTATGTTTATGTTTGTTCTGGATAAGAGTTATTTAATACTTTTACCGTACCAGTTATTATTTTATTGTGCATCATGTAGAAAGTGTTTTATTTACCTTTAACGGTAAAAAGGCATCGAAGTAAATGAAAACCAATTAATGTGCGTCTACTTGCATGCAATTTATATTACACCATGTGTAGTAGTAAAGAATATTTAAACAAAATGTCTGTTTTCCAATCAGTTTAATTTAGTTGTCCCGATCAATTTAGCCAGATAAATGTATAGCAAGTTAGACCTTTCCAATCATGAGATCAATTTAGCCAGATAAATGTATAGCAAGTTAGACCTTTCCAATCATGAGATCAATTTAGCCAGATAAATGTATAGCAAGTTAGACCTTTCCAACCATGATACTGTAGACAGCACATTGTAACTAAATTGTAGTTTAGGTCAAAGTTCAAAGCAACTTTTAATATGCCAACAACTTATTTTGCCATTTTCTTTTCTTATATATGTAGTAAATGTTTTTTTAGAATTGACACTTGCACTCTATTTGCCAAAATACTGAATTGCCTTTTACCCTTTAAACTTTTTTATTGTAAACACAATGTGATTGTGAAATAAACCATTTTTGTACACACTGAAAAACCTGTGTTGTTAAATTGAAACTCTGCCTACACTATCAAACTAGAAAATATGGTAGTAATATGACATTGTGTCCATATATGGGCACATCACATTTTTTTTCACAAAAATTTTGATAATGTAGACAGAGCTTTAGATACAGTAGCACATTTAAGACATAAACAAAAAATGGGATAGAACATAATTTTTTACTGCTAATGCCATTGTATTAAGGGTAGAAAAAAAGGGGAAGTATATGTTTTAACACTATGGTCCTCCTATTCAGTGAGACATTATTGAGTCCTGAAAGTGTTATTTTAATTACTAGGGATTCTACTGTATTCTCTTAGGCCATTTAAAAACAAATACAACCACCCATCTTATCAACTATCAACAAATATAATTGGCAACGGCCCATAATATATGAATGTTAAATTATTCTGAAACTTGAAATAAATTCATAATAAAAGTGTGTGACAAAATAATTAGAATGTTTTTTTATTCATAAATTATCATCATTGCATGGAAGTAAAGTGGATATTCTGTCTACTTATTTATTGTACTAGCACACAGTGGAATGCAATATTAGGGAGGTTTCGCAACCTTACGAATACGATAACGACAACGGATACGTCACACATTTGTGAAACTTTTGAGCTGATCCCCATATCATAGTCGTAAGCGTATTCGTGTTGACGAATATCACCAGTCATATTCGTAACTACAAAACGAGTATAGTTTTTGATCTATTTTGCACATTTTGCATTTGAATCATGAATGATTCATGATTATAATATAACTATAGATTTATTGAAAGTAATTTACTAAAGTAATTTACTAAAATGCCAGGTCAATTTTGATAAATAGCAGTTTTTAAAGTCCTCACTCACTTTGATGTTACGCTAGGCCTAGGCAGCCAAGCACACCAAGCAACACGTATCTGCGCTTCGCTCAAATTTACCGCAGTCATATTTTGGACGGCGCCCTCAATATTTCGTTGCCATGCGAAACAGATTTTTACTGGCTTACGAAAAACGAATACGTGTGCGTGACGTATCCGTTTTCGTTATCGTATTCGTAAGATTGCGAAACCTCTCTATTGTATCAAATCCAGCTTCCTTCTCAGGCTCAATCCTATACCAGGTTTTTTTTCGCACCAAACTTATAACCAGGTTTGTTGCATCGAATTCGACTCCAAAGTGTTCATCTTTCAGCGTTGCATTGTGTGGAATACAAGCGCAGAGCAAATGTAAGGTTCCACTACATACAAATTAAAACAATTGCACAACTGCAGATATTTATTCTCCTTTAACAGGGGTGGATCCAGGCCTTTTTAAACAGGGGAACATGAATAATCTGTATTAATAATTTAATTCTGGCTGTCAAAAGAGGGAAGCGTGTGCTCTGTTTAATTACAAAATAATATTGCTGGTATTAATTCCCACAGATGGCCGGCAATAAAGCTATGGTCACGACAGCATGTGGGAAAATATGGTTTGCACAGTATGAACATGGATGGCACATGAATTGTAGGATGGCTGCAATCAAATCTTTGCTTTCTCTAAATGTTCTCAATCTATATGTTCATGTACATCACCAACCATTTCTTGGTGCAATCTAGCGACAGCCTGACCACAATGTTGATACATCATATATATTGTAAACAAACTTAAAAATACAATTGAAAACCATAAGATGTAATCAGGTTCCTTTGTTGGTATGCTTGGTAAGGGCCCATCATAATCTTCAGGTAATACATCAACTGACGAATCAGGTTGAAGACCTAAAAATAATATTTAAACACAAATTATTAAACATTTAATGCATTTTTATACCCGAGTATTAATAATATGTAATAAGTAATAAGTACAATAATAGTAGATTGATTTCTTTACCTGTATAATTTTGTATAAAATCTCTAAAATTCTCAAAGGTTCTTGTGTAATTAAATCTCATAACAGGTTTTCCCTTATAAAATAGTAATATATTTGGAACAGCTACTGTTCCATATCTTGTATTTAAACTGAAAAAAAAAGCAACCATGGTTTATTACGAAGAAGAAAGATTATATTTATTACATTATATTTTATTCCTGTCCACTCAGGCAGCGATTGCCTGATATATATCTATTTTGTCCAAGTACCTTCACTTGCACTGATGAAGGGCTAGTGTTGCCCGAAAGCTCTGCTAGCTTTTCTGGCTGTTTTACTTATCGTTTTGATTTAGCTTTTCGCTTTTTTTTTTTGTATCTCCATTGAGATCCAGCCACTGATACCCACAGCATTGTCATTTTTTCAGTAATTTGATCTTAGCCTCTCCTCATTGCAGTTGAAGGTAATAAGAATTGTATAATGACACTGAAAGCTATAATTTATTTATTTATTCAAGATCCAACAGTGTAAAGAAAAACACCAATACAGGATCGCCATAAAATATACATTTGATTTACATAAAAAATAACAAGGAAACAAACAGACTAAAAATATCGATGTAAGGAAACATATGAACTAAACTATTATATGAATGAGCAACCCAACAAAAAATACCGTTTTTACATACATTAACACAAGAAAACTGCACTTTTAAAAGAAAGGGACACGAAAAATGAAATTGAGAGACAAATTTACAATCAAACTTTGAATTTAGGCATTTAAAAAGAAAAATCATGTCGGTTTGTAGTACTTGGCAAGAATTTACTGGTGTTGAGAGAACCAGCTGCTGGGCCGAGGAACTTTATGAATTTAGTATGAATCCGATCGATACTGGTGGCATGTATTTGGGATATTGAGTTGTAGATAACAGAACAGAAGTCCAAGGATGGAGTAATTAATGAGGTATAAAGGGCAAATTTAGCTTACTTGTTAAATTGCATAGTATCAACAGCAAGGACATCTAGCCCTGGAAAGGCACGTCCAATAGCGTTGAGATACGGTGCACTCTCTGCAGAGAACTTGCACCATGGTGCATAGAACATTACGAATGCACACGATGTGTTTGTTGCATTCTTCACACTGACTATATCAAGTAACTTAGTGGTATTCACAATTCTAACAATGGCAGGTGAATCTTCATTTTGCACAATGCATGGATACTTTACTTTTGTTTTGTTTAGCGAGTTGATATCGTTTAATAAATTCTGACTTTGAGAGTTTGATGCATTAATTAACATCTGAAAAAACTCTTGTTGTTTGTTATAGATGGTGACGTTATTTTGTTGTGCTTGAGATTCTACTAATACTTCTGTGTCCACTGCATTTGCATCATTTTTTGTTGCATGACAAGCCAGAACACCTATGCAAAAAAGTGAAATAATGTACTCATCAATACTGTAAACAAATCTATGAAAATATTGTTTAGTACAAAAAGTTACTCATAAAATTAACCATCCAATGTATGTATGTATTGATAATTTTAAATGATAATAATAATAGTACTTATAATTAATAATAATATTACTGTATTATACTACTACATAGATTGAGTAAAATATAAAAAAAAATATAGCCTATACAGTATATGAATTATTTTAAAAACGTTAATAATATAATACAATATGGTAGCATCAAATTGTGCATGGCATTATTATAATATTATTTATATTAGGCCTATTATTTAATACCGGTTATTGAGAGGTCGAAACGACCAGGAAAACCTCTACAGCAGCGAATTACACTCTCTGTCTCTCTACTACTACTGGGCTACTTAGTCTTAGACTTAGAGTAGGCTTAGGACTAGGCCCTAGTCTAGTTCCTTATATATAAGGAACTTATACAGTTACCACAAACAATAAATACAAAAAACGCTGATTTTAATTTCCACTATATTTAATTCAAATATTAAAATACCTTTCAGAAGTAGTATTGACCACAAACTCTGAAGTTGGAAAACAACCATGTTTTTTATTTTGATAATCAAATTTTGAACATGTTGCCCTCTGGAGTTGAGATTAGCATTTTATTAGTCTCCTCCTCCCCAGCAGCGTTGCCTGGAATAAAATTAAATTACAACATGAACATCTTGAAACCAGCAGGAGCTTCTCTCTCTCGTCTCCTCTTATTTAAAATGTAATATTTACAAAAATTATTACATTACTACTATTGCCAAAATTTGTTGAATTTCATTAGAGTACACATACAAGTTTTTGAAAACTTTTTACACATATTCAAAATTGAACAAGACCTGAGAGGTGGGTTAAATTGCAATAATTGTCACGTACAGTAATTACTAATAATATCATCAGTGATATATTTGTTTTGATACACTAATGATGCAAGAGAGACAAAAATCACGGCATTGATGATTGTCTATATTATATGCCATCAAAGGGTAAATGAAATGAAATAAAAATCGAATGATTTGTCACGTGATTTATTCTAGCCAATCAATTAAATCGATGGTTACTATAGAAATAGCGTCCTATGTATAGTTACTACTCCCTCTGCTATATTTATTTTTATGTGTTAAAAAAGGAATGTGTTTTTTGGTTTGTTTTACGCTCAAAAATAAATTTTCCCGATTATTTATTAAGTTGTGTTTCTTGTGATAAGTAAGCTATGGAGGCCGTGGGTACATAAGATTTCATCATGGAGGTATAAAATACCTCCATGGAATAATGGATAGTATTATTACTATTAAATTATCCGTTTTACAATTGTGGGATTATTTGTTTGGATTATTTTCACATGATTTCAGTGCACTGATATTATAAAGACTTCAGTTAGATATTAATCCTTTGGAAATATTCTAATATGAATATCGACTATGTGGTTAGTATGTTCATGGAGGTAATTTATAAAGCATACTACGCCCAGTAGGACTAGAATAAAAGAAAATTTGGGTCATGAATTACTATAAATGTTTTTCTATTGTGAGGATAATGCAGTTACCTTTTGTGGTAGTAATGTATCTTAATATGTATAGTACCAGAATCGAACCATGGAGCTAGTATATGCCCATGATCGAACATAAAAACAAAACAAAAAACATTTCGAACAGCGCCACCGCTTTAGAGGGTGTATGATCAATCAGTTGAACAGCTCTCATTCAAAAATTATTTTGTACTGATCCTCGACTGAAAGCACTGAGCTAGCCACCGGGCCGGTTGTTCCACGTTTCCGTAGAGCACCATATAGTAAGTTTATTCATAAATTATGCGTTGACGTTTTTAATGATGATTTGATAGTTTTATTCTTTTTAACCTGGCGAATTTGAAATAATTATATTTTCATGTCATTAGAGGTTGGATTAATTATTAGGGGCGTGGTATCCTTCTTGTCAGCCGATGATGTGGTCTGATAATCCCACCACTCACATGTTTAGAGTTGATACTTAAGAATAAGATAATCCAAATGCGGTTTATATACCAGGTGCCGCTATTAGTTTATTTAAATTGTTTGAATTGTTTATCAAAATATGTACCCGCCATCCATATACCCCTTACTATACCATATTTCAATACTTCCGTTTTGATGGAGGTCATTGGCATTGCCACCCACCCTGGATTTCCTTTCTATTATGAAGATACTTTACGTAATAGTAGGACTTAATTAGGAAGAATTAATTTATGCATCTGGCCTTTCAAGGAGCACTAAAAAAGAAATTTGGCTTGCATATTAATGTTTAGAATGTATATATTTAACTAATTTAAAAAAAAAAAAATTTTACATACAAATAAATGGATAAACATAATTTAAAATTGTTTTAACCTATTAAACTTACTGCTGGTGTCACAGTTTTCCAGTTTTACCCGTACCACTCTATTGATTGCATTCATTTGGATGTTTACTGAAGAAAATACATGAAAAGACTTTACATACAGCATTAATATTTAACAAACATTACATTTTTTAGGAGACCGATTCAAGATGGTTGTTGAAATCAACAGAACATCTCTTCAGTTCTCAAATGTCTTTGAGTTTGAAAAAGGTTTTGATCATCGGCCGAAGGTCAACTGGTTTGCGGAGAACTGGAGCAAAGCCTTTCTGTATTCGGCCATCTATGTGGTGCTAATATTCGGTGGCAAATTCTTTATGACCAACCGACCCCGGTATGACCTCCGGATGCCGTTGACCATCTGGTCAATGACACTGGCGGTTTTTAGTTGGATGGGAGCAATACGATTATGGGCAGACTACGTATTCTTTGTGAAACAATACGGTTTTAAAGCTTCTATGTGTGACCCTATATTTTACCAAGGCGTAACCGGTTTCTGGTCGTGGTTATTCATCTGCAGTAAACTACCCGAGTTAGGCGATACAATTTTCATCATTCTACGTAAACAGCGTCTGATATTTCTTCACTGGTATCACCACATCACCGTATTACTGTACGCATGGTACAGTTATGCTCATCTTGTTGCACCTGGTCGTTACTTCGTTCTCATGAACTACACCGTGCATGCGCTGATGTACACTTATTACGCATTGAAAGCTTCGAAGATCATGCCAGTGCCAACGTGGGTCAACATAATGATTACGACGCTGCAACTTCTACAAATGATTGTCGGGTGTATTATCAACGGATATGCGTACATGTTCCGGAAACAAGGGGAAGTCTGCTCGACGACCGACATGAATCTGAGAGTTTCATTTCTTATGTATTTTAGTTACTTCCTCCTTTTTGCTCATTTCTTTTATAATACATATATGCTACCAAAAAGCAGTCAATCCATTGAAAAAGACCACTTGAAAAAGCAGTAGATAATCTACATAAAACTAAAATTTAATTTATTAATTCCGTACAATGAAAGAAAACTTGTACAAGTATGCTTTTTTTTAAAAGGAATCATGGTATTTAAAGTGTTGTTTCTCGTATGTAATTGAAAAATTCCATACATAAATTTAAATAAGTAAAATCTTTTAAATATTTCTTGTTATGAAATGAAATAGTTTACTACTGAAATGGTTTGCTACACTTTATCCCACCACTCCTACTGTATGCTTCCTTCCACAATTCTTAAACAATTCTCCAAATATAACATATTGCTAATCAAGTGTAATATTAAACAGTTAATGTGGAAAAACATTAATTCTTAATATAAAGTACAGTATTAATGTTACACTATGATTACTGTACTAATTACAGTAGACTGCTATGTATTTAAGAAAATATAGAATTTGGTAGTATTTACATTTTTTCATCTTCAAATATTGAAAAAAGCTGTAATACTTTAATTACATGTGTTTTTTCTCGTATTCTAAAAGATTCAAAGTTGCATAGAAAATGGACAGAACTTTTGTATATATAATCTCATGTATACTTTTACGTGTGTTAACTAGTATCAGTATAGCCATAATAATGTGTTGTTTTGTAAACTATAGTAATCAATAATATAATAATGTCTACAGTCTACATCCAATAAACCTCAAAACATAATCCACATATTTTAAGAGGCACTATATGTCAACAAATAAGTATTAGTCCTCTCTCCATGACGGTTGTCACATAATGCTTTGTATTATTTTTTATTGTATTTATATGTTTCATATGGACAGTTTGTCTGAAATAAAGTTGAATTGAATTGAATGCTGCTCTGAATGTTTTTACAAAAATGTATTGTATTAATACAAATTTTGTAGATCTAGTGTCTTGTATCAACCAAGTTGTTTGGTATAGGTCTATGGTTTAGTAGTAAAGTAATCTAACAGGATATAAGTAAGTAAAAAGATATATTGAAGTCCTTAGTAAAGTATAAAATGTCCATAAAGTTTAAGCATATTTCTCACAGCAGCTTTTTCAAAATTAATTTAATTTTTTTATTTTCCATAAACAATAAAACCTCATAGCAGCTGTTATAATATCAGTAATAAGCCATAAAAATATATAAAAGCCATCTCAGTTTAATTAATATATAATGCAGCTCATATTTATAGGTTAGTAGATAATGTAGATAGTTATATCAAAGTTCAAGTGTAAAACTCTGCTTAATTAAAATGCAGCTGTATTGTTTTGCTATCTGATGACCTCATCTTATCATTATCTTACCCATCTTCATTGCCATGCAGTTGCATATAATTTGCTACAAATTTACTACAGGAATTATATATGAATACAGAATATAGAGATTATAATTAAAACTACTAGAGTCAACTAGGCATAGCCATTATCATATTCATCTCCACAAGCTGTGATTGTGTTGACCATCTAGTTCTTATAGTACGTCTATGGTAAAACATCCCTCGTTGAGGTACATCTGACTTCAATCTGTATCAATACATTTTGTAATTGAGAATGTTTGTAAATTCAATATGATCGTTCATAAACTTATTCATAAATTCAACGTTAATTCATGGTTGTGTGCATGCAAATTCTTTGTTTTGAAACAATTTTTAAAAACATTATAAAATTGTGACATTCAAGTTAAACTTCAGTATTATATTATTTATACTATGTGTTTACCATGTTTATCCATCAAACAAAATCTATTAAAATGATTTTTACTAAAGAAAACTACTTTACTATTAAATTATCAAGTTTTCTAATTGTTTAATATACGTCGTTTATACCTTTTATATTCATATATATTAATTGCCATTTATATCTTTGTATAATGTTAATTTAACTGAAATTTCTGATGTTATCTGAATATGCAAGTAAAATGGAATGTGCAGGCAGAAAAACCCAAACTTGTCAACCAGACAGGATAATATGGTGAATAAGATTTTAAACTGTGCTTTAAATGTCATATATACATAATACTACCTCCAATTACAGACCATCCATCCAATCACACTGTCTCTAATTAAAGACCATCCAATCACACTGCCTCTAATTAAAGACCATCCAATCACATTGCCTCTAATTAAGGACCATCCAATCACACTGCCTCTAATTATTATTAATCATTTTGGTTTTTAACTAGATGTTGTCTCTACATATTGTTTGTAAAGTTATTTTCATTCATCTAACAATTAAAAATATAATATTGGTTATTTTATTTATACTTGAATACAATGTTAGAATGTTTAATTAAAGGTACACAAGATTTGTTAGATAGATACCAGTTAATTTTTTTTTTAAATATGTAAATCCGTTTTGGTTAAATCTAATGCATACTTAACTTAAACTTCTTTTTTTTTGGAATTTGTACAACTTTTTGCAATGATAGTAATCTTTAAGATTCGGAGTGATTTGAAAATGTTCCAAAAATATATGATTTGTAATTCAAAGAATTATTTCAGTTGGTTGTATTTAATATATAAGTATTAGTTGCATTTGTTTATTGTGAAATGTTGAGCAGGCCTTGATAGCATCGTACACTGTTAACGTTTCGTTGGAAACTTTCTCCTAAATGATGGCCAAACAAAACTTGGCTTGAAGTCGGAAATTATTTCCATAGAAATGTTCTTTGTAATAGCTAGTAATAAACAAAATATACTTAAATTGTTACATTTTCACGAATAATGTGGTTCAGGTGGGATTAAATAAAAAAATTATAAACAAAGTCGAATTGCTTATGTTCTTATTTATGTCTGTTGTTTGTTTTGGCCTACATGACGTTCAACTATTCTATATTATATATTCTATGTAATACAGTATTTATACTGTACTGTGCTAACGTGAGGATCAACTCAAAGTTCATTTATACTTTAGGCCTACTTGTTAGCTTTCACGGAACTGAAGACGTTGCCGTTTTTCTATATCGCAACACGTTTCCTATCGCAACTAGCAGCCCCTTAAAATTGGTCTTCGCGTCTTTGTTTCCCCATGGACCTCACTCTACTTCCCCCCACCCCACTAACTCTTGGTTTTCCTTATTTACTACAGAATGGTGATATACATTGTTGAAATTGTATTTGTATTTTTTGTTTGTGCACGGCCCCAGGGAAGAACAACCATGTGTTGATCTGGGCCTCCGTGGTTAAATGAAGTTGAATTGAATTGAATAATCCACCTTCACCAATGTATAGAGTTATAATTTCATTGGTAGGCTACCGTACGTGAGATAGGATGACCAAAAAACGTTTCTCCGTGGCGTAAGTATGTGAAATTCCCCCACACCTCTTAGAAATTATGCAATACTGTTTGGTTTGATGAGATAATGATTGTTACGTGTGATTGTAGGTTCTAAAGTTCACGTTTGAATATACAGTAATTGTTCCTATTGTAGGCATACGGTCTTTTTTTTTATCATCTCAAGTGGATTATAATTGTAATAAACGGAACTCAAGGGGGCATCATGTCACGTGTTTTTCGTATAGAATGATCAGTTTTGAGTCAAAGGTTGACATCAAATGCGCGACCCTCCGTCATGGCATGATTTGCAGTAATCGCTGTCATTAAAATAATGATATCATGCAGCATATCCATGAGGTGATTTAGGGTGCCACTGCCAAGTATGAAACATAAATGCATGCGATGCTATAAATCATTTTTGTCCTTCGGCAATCCATAAAATATGCTACTGCTTGGATGATTTGAACAGCTATTAGAAAAATATCCAATTTGGTGTAACAGTATCTAGTTGTATCGATCGGATCAATAAAAGTTACCGACACCTTTAGTCTGGACTATCGCCGGGTTTTGTTAAGAAATGATGACGTCACAACGAATATATAACATTACTTAATTCTATTGAAATTAGTAGAATAAATTAATAGTTAATCAGCCTCTTTTATTCATATATTTCTTTAGTAGTAGTTGTTGAATTGACGAAACTTATAATTAGGCTCAAGTAATTATAAATATTTAATTGTACAATACAGTAATTTGAATTTTGCTGATGCATTTTAATATAATATTAGGCCGGGATTGTACAGTACTTATAATAATCTCGTAAGAAACTCATTTGGTACAGACACTGATGTCGATTTATTTTAAATACACACATTAACAAACACGACCTTTGATTAATTAAAGTATACATACAGAAGTATACATCTAATTTCCAAAGGATTGAGTTTATATTGAATCATTAATCATCATTATCATGACAGTTTTGAGTTACACCGAGTGTTGTGGCAGAATGTGACGTCAGGATTTTATCAAGACGTAGCAACATTGACGTCATCAGGATGATTTCGCTTTTCTTGTTCTGACAAATGCGTGGTAGTAGAAGTTACTGAACAAACCAATCATACTAAAAGCGTAAAGTATACTGTAAACACAGAATCCATGAGATCTATATCCGATAGTAGTGTGGAATATGGCTATGACGAACTGCGCAATCTGCAGCTGCGTTATTCGTTTCTTCCACGCCGGTGACTGATTCGAATCATAGGCTGTTATACTATAATAATAATACAACCAGACGTGTACAAATGAGTTTAACGCAAGAAGAAACGCAATGCCAGCATAGGGAGAGTGATGATAAGCAAAGTCACTGAGAAGTACCATAGACGAGTGGTGGTAGACATGAAGAAACGATACCTGGCGACTCTTGTGACGTAGTATCATAAAAACAGTATCTAAAAGTTCGACGTTTTTCATGATCCAGTACACGAGGAATGCGTATTTGAGAACGTCAGTTGAACTGAGTACAAAAATTGAACCGATATCGTACATACCGTAACCATACGCAAGACACGTACCGATGCTTGCTAAGCTACAGAACAAGTTATATACCACCATCATCTGAAAAAGAAGCATTGATGTTAATATAATTGAACTTGATGTCTTTACTTTTTGCAATCGTCATTTCGAGTTACGTAATAAAAACTTCTCCCTCAATCATCCACTCTTCATGACCACATCTCATCCATCAGTATCACCACCATTCTTCGTCTAGATCATTGTATAACAACATTTCCTCTTGACATGAATGTCGTTTTTGGAAAGCAAATAATCACTCCGTACGTACCCATCTTAAGGACATCGGTTCTGTGATTTTTTGGTAAAAGGGTGCCAAGAACACCATAACCAGATAGCCTACCATTACAGGAAAAGACTGAAGTCCGACAAAGAGTTTAACGACGTGCCAAATCATCTAAAGAGATCATAACATAAAATAAAATTAAATATGACAGAGTTAATTTTTCCGCTATTGGCTTTATTCTTTTCCATCTGTTAGCCAAGACTGCGTACTTCTATTCAGGGAGGGACTGTTATATGTCCTGGGGTTGAAGAACATTCTATTACGTCATCAAAAGATGAAAAAAGTTTGCTACTTTGAACTCTTGGCTAGGAAGCAGCAGAACATTTCTGAGAAAACGCAACCTGTGAACCGATATATAGAAAGGGGACTTCCCTATTCCACATACAATAAACTAATGGCATGTGTCCAACGCAGGGAGTACGATACAACCTCGTACACCCAGCCCCTTGACATAGCTGTCTGATAGGCCTAGAATTAATATGGTATTCGATTAATATAGGCGGTATGTGATGATACGGGGAAATCCCTTTCGCTTCACAGGGCACAGGCAGGCAAATGGAATAGAGCACAGGCGTACAAATATTGTTGGCTTTATAAAACGCTACCTAGGCATCTGCACACATCTTATGTTTTCCTCAGAATCTGGCATTTTAGTAAGATTAAAACTGAACCCTTCTTAGTCTTACAGAAAACATTCAATTAGTGTTGGACTGTGGCCGAACCTTGTAAAAAGGAACGTCGTGAAACATATTCAATTAAAATGTTATACCACCTACCTTTTTATTAATTCGCTGATTTTTATTGAATTTTAAGTTGAATACCGTTGCTCAGTTCACCTTTGGTCAAGGGCAAATTAAGTTAAAACCACCATACCGTGACGAATAAGATCCTAATCTGCATTTCCATATTGAATAATTTACCAGGTCAGCTTGCGATCAGGTTGATTATTTCCCCCTTTCGGGTACACTCGGTGCTTTGTACTTTCGTATTCGGTCCGTTCGCCGAACAAAGTTTCACTTTTAACGCCGCATATCGACCGAATAACAATTTATCAATGCAAGCAGTCAAAAATAGGCTTACGTCTCAGTCTGTAGTTTTCATTTATAAGTACCAAAACCATTTTGCACGGCGTACAAATAAACAAGATGTTTTATTTATTGTAAATAAAGTTTCGAAAGTGGAGCTGTAGCTTGGTGGTTAACGTGCTGCCTTCAAACGCTAAGGTCTGGGGTTCAATCCTGACCTAGTGCCAGGGTTGTAACTCACGACTCTTTCAACTCCTCAATAAGCACGATAAAGTATTAAATAGTTTATCCATCCTGTAATTGGCGAGTCACTCGCTGTTGAATGCGTATGAAAAAAAAGAAAACAATTTTAACTGAAAACTTCGTAAAAATGAACACAAATTTGCTCTTTGGTATTAAAATAATTTATTATTAATGTTATATATTTATGCACACACGTATTATGTTCCCGTAACCTTTAAAGTACAATTAAACACGAGAAAACAACGTCCAGGGTCCTCGTCCAAATATAGCTAGCTCAGCCTGGGAGTAGCTGTTCTTGTCAAAGACACCGGTATATTTTTATAATATCAAGCACGCATCTCTTTCTGTATATCTTAAACTAATTTATGATACAAAACCTTAGATAAGTAATTAACTAACTTAAATTATATTTGCGGAAGATAGTATAAATGTTGAATAAAATGTTGAAATCAAAACAAAATACTGTATACCCAAACCTAGACTCGAACACGTTAACAAAGTTATTAACAAAATGTAAAAATGATAAAGCTTCTTTTACCGTATAGGTTTATACTATATTTATACGATCTATCACTATACATATTCTAAACCACACTAAGGATCTCGGATATCTATTATCAAACCAAGGTAGAAAACTAAGTAAATGTAATCTCGTACTAAGCATGGAGGAATTAGCACGGAAGATTACGTGTTTATTGAACTAGAGTATATTTAATATCCACCTTCCCTATGGAACTTGGTCGGAGTGTCCGTACACAATTAATTGGACATCACGTTTTGGCTTCAGTATTCAGTAGATTGTTTGTATAATTTGTGAATATGATGATGAGATCACAATTCAAATACAGTAAAAGTCCCGTAACTGTCCGAAAACATAGTAACATTAAAAATGAACTACTATTTAAAAAACTTTCAACTTAAAATTCTAATTCTTCTAATTCGCTTATACCATGGTGGAATTACTTTTAGTGCTTAAACTGACTGCTGAATGCGTACCAGTATTGCATCAGATACTACTTACAGACATAGGAAGTTGTTATAGTTTATCATTATTTAATAACTGTCGATCGTTTATTATTAGTAACCCATGCACTAAATTTCAAATCACCTCATACGGTGGAGTGATTGCCGATTCGGGGCTTTTCTTACTCGACCTATATGCCTACATAAAATTACTGAATGTATAAATGTTAATTGAAAGAGAAACCATTGATAATGATGACATTTTTAGAGAGAACTGAATGACTAATTATCAAGGGTTTCTTTGCTCAAGCACCATTGATCCAATTTAATAATAGTAGTAATTTTGTTAACTAAACAATAGGAAATATGTGCTAACACTACAGCCAACCCCTATACAGTGACACTGTTGGGTCCCAAAGGTATCTCCTTAATAGGTTTAAGCCTAGTCAGTCAGATCTAAAAAATTATATTAATAATAATATTTAAAACCATTTATAATAATAGAATATATATATATAAACATAGACATAGACATCACTTTATATATTACTTAACATTTCTTTTGTTATCTTCCTTAACAATATTGTTGTGTTACAAGATTTCATTTATGCTCTAAGGCTCCTAAAAAGACAAAACAAGTTAAGTTTATGTCAACAAGTAGGCTGTAAACCATTAGAAAGTCAAGAAAGATTTACAAGCACACTAAACATCTACATAGCACCAGTACAGTTTTCACTGTATATATTCACAATATACATATTTGCATAAAAAAGTACTTTATATAATAAAAATGAGTTGTTTTTAGGTGATAATTTTGGATTTAACTTTCTGAAATGAAACATAAGATTAGCAATTTTTCAATAATCAGAAAACTAAAAATCTCATTGTTCCAAGGTTTGAGAAGAAACTGTTGTACAAATGTAGGCTTGCGGTACACCATGTTATTTCCTAGATTGGTACGTTTTGGTTGCGTCTTCTACCAGCCATCTCCTGAATTAATGATCACTAGAAAGCATTTCCACATTACGCCAGAAGACAATTGCAGAAGCTGAAACACCCAGTGAGATATTCTCTACTTGATTTTGAGGAAACTACAGGCTGCACTGGGAACCTTACTTTAAGCTCTGTCTACATTATCAGACAAGTTTGACAAAAAAATGTGATGTGCCCAAATATGGTAGTGATATGCCCGAATATAGTAGGGATATGACATCATCATGTCCATATATGGGCACATCACGTTTTTTGTCACATAAAATTTGATAGTGTAGACAGAGATTTACTTGACATTGACTCATGAAGTTTTAGCCACAATCTATAACCAGCCTTCTTGTGTTTCATTTGATTCTTCTGCTATAGATTGTTCTGATATGTTCTCAACAGAGTCAGGTTGTAAGAAGTCCATTGGTAAAGAATAACACAAATAATAAACACTAATCTGTATCGGATACTCTGCTGACGGATCCATTTCTAACACAACCTTTTCCTGTAAAATAAATAATAACATCCCAATCAATGAATGTACAGCAAATACAAGAACCACAAGACTCTCTCCAAACCAAACTTGTCTTGATGTCCAAAAGGACCAACATTCTTTCCTTGCCATTAAAACACACAAACAGGTCCCATGTAAACATTGGATCACCATTGGTGTACATTTAAAATAACATACCTCCTTGATTATCTAGGTGAAATGAAGGGCTGAGCTTAATTTGATGTCCTATCTTTTACATTACAATTTGGGAGTTTAGGAGGGACCCGGGCCGGCTGCCACCATCATTATCAAATTTATGAGAAATAAACTCTTGCAGGTATAGGAATAAGAAATGTTTTTCATGGTAATCGCAAATAAAAAAATTGTTAATGAATACTTACTTGATCCTTTTTTAGATCAAGATATTTTAAGCCTGATGATTTTGTATATTTACTATGGCCTTGGCTATTGTATGTTGTCACTGTAACTCTAAAAAAAAAATACACATAAATAAACACTAATATAAAACAGTATTTCACACCAATGCACATACAAACCCACAAACAGCTTTAACTAAGCCAATAATATCTGGTACAGTTAATTCTGTCAAAACATACACAAACCAACGTATTCTAAAATGTCCCAATTCTTCAATGTATTTAGTTATGATGATGATGATTATTAAAACTAGACTGTACAGTGATTATGATAATGAGACCCAGGGATAGTAATGACAATAATAATTATGATAATGTGACGACAGGATAACAATGATTATGATTATGACAATGATAATGTATAATCAATTTTTAAAAATACTTACTGAAACATGATTTTCCTACTTGGCTGTAAACTAACACTGTTACTAACATGGTGTGTGTTGGTGTTTTATGATAATGAGACCCAGGGATAGTAATAACAATAATAATTATGATAATGTGATGACAGGATAACAATGATTACGATGACAACAATGATAATGTATAATCAATTTTTAAAAATACTTACTGAAACATGATTTTCCTACTTGGCTGTAAACTAACACTGTTACTAACAGGGTGTGTGTTGGTGTTCCTCTTAAAAATCACTTGCCTACAATATAAATAAAACAAATGTAAGTATAAGTCTTCTCACATCAAATGAGAATATCTCAGGCAGTGGAATTGAACAAGAGTAATCCTTGTACAACAACGAATGGAGTCCATCAGAGAGAATTTGAACTTATGACCCACCGTCAAATTGTACAATCTTTTACGATATATTTGTACCAGAGTACTTCTAGGACTGGAAGATTAATTAAACATTTATTTATATCATTGGAAGCAGAAATCTACTTTCAACGATCTGTCCATCTGCAGCTGCAGTTTTGTGTAAATTTTAATCAAATAAAACAAACCTTTTAGAAAAAGTTAACAATAAATCAACTCCATAGTTAAACCCAGTCCACCTCCAACAATACTTTAACAAAATAAATAATATAATAATAAATTATTTATAACAATGCAGATTTTGTGCAATTATTGTACATATTTATATTGTTATTTGTTATATGCTGTTCGTGTATTAATTTTGTTTAGAATTTTTATTATTTGTATGATATTCAAAGTAAACTTTGTAGACATGCTAGGCCATAACAACATTGTAAAGGAAACACATACAGTACTACTGTAGACACACACACAGTGTTAGGCCAGGATAACAGTATAAAGTACACACACCTACTAAGGACAGTTTGTATGTTATATTACATTTGAAACAATGGTGACATATGGATTTATTGACGTGTACCTCTCCTTCCTTTGATATAATGCGACCACATCTCATTGCATATTTTCTAAATTGCTCTGGTGTCAGTTCCGATTCAGTTGGTCTGTTAAAACATAAACAATATTTCATCAAACCTATTCTAAAAAAATATGAAGTATTCATCACTACTAATGTCAACAGCCAGTCAATAACTACCTATTAGGGATTTACGAAACATGATGGGAAGCCACAGGACGGTGCTCATGAATAATTTATGCATGAGCTTTAACAAAGTGGGCGGAGCTTAGCGTCTTAACTTCTTAAGAACGATAAAGTTGCCATTTTCCCTAAAACAACTAGAAAAAATGTATATATAACCTTAAATACCAGTTCAAATTACACTTAAACGTGGAATTTTCAAAACTCTAAATAATATTTGAACTTCTAATTTAATTGTTTAATGAAATAACATTTTTATTGGGTTAAAATGGCTGTGTTAAAAGCGTTTGAATGCGAGGCCCTAGCTAGGAAGACTAGGCCTATGCTGTATCACCAGAGCCAAGCGATTAAGAAGGGCCCCACGCCACGAGACAGGTGAGGAGGGATCGGAGAGAGATACAGTCGGTCGTCGTCTTCGCGCAAGGGTACGTAACTAATAAAACGGTTACATCGACTGTATATGATTTTAGCAAACACATGATATTCGTTGTTCTCCCCTAACTGTCGTGTTTCATAAAGTCCCTAATGTCTTTAAAAGATGGTTATTTAGAAGAGTATAATTTGAAATTTAGTAGTACTTTCGTAACTGACTAAACCCAGGAGCATATGGGGGCCTCTGAGCAGTGCCCATTAAAATATGTCGAAAAAAGGCTAAGAAAGTCCCAGGCATCCAGTGTTGTAGGGTTAGAGTTAGAGTTCCTAAACCAGGGGCCTCAGACCTCTGCGTTACGCTTAAAACAGATTTAATATTCATTAATAAAGGCACATATTAATTACACATAAATAATAAAAATGAATAAGTTGGAGATTGATTGAGGAAGTTCAATCTAGGCCAGAGGCAGTGGCAGTATGCCTATTAGAATTGTTCACAAAAGTTTTGATTCCTCACCCTTTATCTTGTCCTTGCTCAACACACAACATGTTTTGCCATTGCTGTTTATACACTGGAAGTATCCAACCTAAAATAAAATATATTGTTACATTACTATTCATCTAATACAATATATTCACTCATTACAGTGTCATAATTCATTATTATTATTATTATTATTATTAGCTAAAGGTAGGTATGGCAGAAACAGAGAACAGAGCTGTTTGGGTTCAGATTGAAGTCATCATCTAAATTTGTGTGTAAATGACAATCCATAACATGGTTAGGTAAAGTATACAAAAACCATGTATTCTACAGCAGTATAATAATCCCCAGTAATGCTTATTCTCATCTTTACCTCTCAATTCTCAAATAATAAATAGGAAGAAAAAATACTCTGTCGCCACATTCACTTTTCACACTTTGGGAAATATTTATCGCTAAAATTTAAAAATTGTGAATAAGTGAATACCACTTAAGGGATATTGTTAAATATTATTTGACTTACAATATATAGTATTAAACATATTTAAGTGAAATATCTCAGTTAAGTGTGAAGATGGTGCTAGCTGTACAAAATCTAGTATACACTAATATAGTAAGTTTGAGGAATATTTAAAACCAGAGCAACCTGTACTATAAATTAGCACTATTAAATTAAACATTATTGATAAATACATTTTATAAAGAGATGAATTAAACTTTTATTTACTTGGTGGGATAATCTTGTCTTTGTCAATGAGTCGCGTTGAAGACAAGTCATTGATAATATGATGAAGTCGAACCCCTCTAAATAAATCTTCATATATTTTACCAGCGTCTGAGTTTAAAAATTCACCAGGTTCTAAAAAGAAATAGGCAATAAATTATAACAACAATGAAATCTGGGAAAAGCAGACGATACATTATATGTAAGTGTTATAATGTACAGTATTGTTGATATAAAGTTTGTGGTACACCACGTATATTAGTTCTGAAAAGAACTGTTGAGTTTCTCAACATTTCGATCAATATGCATTGATCGTCCTAATATCCTAATATATGTGGTGTACCGCAAACTTTATACCAACTTTGATTTCGCCATGCAAACCTTCAAACAATATGTTATAATGTACAGTATGTAAGTTTGAGTAAAGATTCTAGATCTTGGATATAAACACTCCTGTTCTCAATGGAATACTTATCACAATAACATTCTCGATCGATGATACCATTAGGACAAAGTTATGAGCTCACCAGGGGCTGTAAGCCCTACATAACTTTTGAGTTACTGTAATTTTCATATAAAATGATCCACATAGACCAATCCTTAATTTTGTGTGCAATTTATTTACTTCTATATTTACTTAATATATACATATATTAGTTCTGAAAATAACTGTTGAGTTTCTCAATGTTTCGATCAATATGCTTTGATCGTCCTCAGGAGTGAGAATGTATAAAATATATAAACAGAAGTGAGTTTTTCTTTTTAGCCTAAATTAGATTTACATATAGACCAATATGCCAACGCACTACAACCCTTAATTTTGTGTGCAATTTATTTATTTCAACAATATTTAACGAGGGTGGTCCATCCATTCACAACAATTCACAACAATACAATTTGACAAGAAAATAACATGAACTAAAACAGAAGTGTTTCTTTTAAGCTTAGTAATTAGATTTACCTTTAAGGCTCCTAAAGTAGATGTCAGCATCTTTAGCAAGTTGTTTGGTTTCTCCATTCCAATGTGGCGTTAACTTTAAATATACATACTATAGAATAGAAGAGCAGAAACATTAATTATTGATCGAACTACGAATAATATACATTAATGACATTGCAGAGAATAATTTGTTCCAATAGCCTCTGATAGCTTCAAGGAGGTATTAATTATATCTCTATGGTGGGACACATGAACAAGCAACAGTATTAAATGGTTACAAAACAGTATATAACTTGTATAAGGAGACACCATTGGGACCTAATAATGTGTTCCCTATAGGCGTGTAACCTAAATAGGGGTTGATTGCAGTGTTAAAATATATATTTTTGCTTGCTCCTTGCACAGGCAAGTGCCCTCATAATAGGCGTGTTTTCACCCAAATAGAATCGTCCCAAAGGAAAGCTACAATTGTTATTATTATTTGGAACACAGAAACAACTAGTATGCATTGTACAGCTATAGTTGAACTCACTGCTGAATAATAGTGCTATGCATAGGTGTTGACCCATTACATTACCTTTTTAATTAAAGAATAAATATCCATTTCTACTTGTAGTACAAACAAGCTAGAAGATTTGATTAATGACTTCATGAGATCAACACTGAAAATAAAGTACTGTATGTTAAAATTATACATCACAAGTTTAAATATATCTGATTGGTTATGGTACTGTCTATTTCCAACCATAGCCATGGAATTGTCTTTTTATAGGGGAGTGTATGAATTAAATATAGGCATTAAGCATTTCACTGTACTGTGTTGCACGAAACTACCTAAGCCTTCATGTAGCTTGTAATGGGCTCAAAGCTAAGTTAAAGACGATGGCTGGTGGTGTGTGGTACAGTATATCAAATATTGACTTGGGTTTTACCAGAATATGAGTAGCAACTAAACTATACTTAACTACACCTAAATGCTTAGACTTGCCCAAAGTCTGTATTTATTGTCTTTTTTATGTTAGTCTGAAAACAAGCTCAAGTAGTATACGTATGAAACGCCATATGTGCCAAAATATTTATCTTTTTATTAATATTAAGTCTGGAACCCAGACTACAAAATGCTGTGAAAAACAATCATAAAGTCTAACAATCATATATTTCCTTTTTGTTTATTGGTTAATCAGAGAAGAACTGAAAGTGACAAACTGGTTTGCGTAACAGGATATTATACATATCCTAGTGATTACTAATACTATTCATTTTTTTCTACCTTATTTCTTTTAATAATGAAATGTTGGTCGTCATCATAAGATTCCTTTCCAGCCATTCAAAACAACTATAGTAATGGAGATAGAGATATTAGGATATTAATTCAGATTCATGATTGTAAACTGGCAGCTTACTTTGGTCATAATAATATGCAAAATAGTAAAGTAAATTGTTACTTTAATTTATGCAAATAAACAACAATATTAAAGTAAATACTGTGGTAAAAATAAAGAAAAATAAGACTCGTTTAATTGACAAAAACATTAATAAACAAAAATATGGTAATTTATTTATTTTTTCATCTGGTTTGAAGATACGACCCTATTATTAGGCGAACGCCACCTAACAGTGTGCGTTTTGCTTAACAATTATAATCATCACTCTGAAGAAAGTGCTTGTGAAAGGAGCACTGAAACTGTCAGTCAGTAACTAATTTTGGTTTGTCAAAATAGATTTTTAAAATAAGTGACCTATGTTAGAATGGTGTTTTTTGTTGTTGAAATGTATGAGACACGTGGCAGCTTACCTTTGTAATGTCTGTTGTATTCCGTACATAGAAGATGAGATATAGTATGAACAGACTGTATTCAGACTGTAATGAAAAGTTTAGTCTTAGTTCTGCTGTATTTTAAATCAATCTAATATGGTAAACTTCCACATTTCATAGGGTTAAGAGGTGTAAATTAGAGGGAGGGAGGGGGGGTGAGAATTAGTTGTAGACAAGTGGCAAAGATACATACTGTACATTTAATACATTACAATTAAAGTAGATAAAATTGTTATTTTTTTATTTTGACTTTACAACTTCAATTACCATAGCGCCATAACTAAAATGTTCTGTTGGCCTAAACTTAAATTTCCCCCGACCCCTCCCAAATTTAAATATGGGCTTATATCGAGGTCAGTATAGTATGGGATTACATTTATCAAATAATTACCATATTGTGTCAGTCATAATGTCTGAACATTGCTGAATCAATCCATCCTGAAAGAACAATTAATGTTATACAAAATCAAACCTGTGATATTACATGGATACAATAGTTTCAGTCATTTTTAGTACCAGCATATGTGTCATTGTTTATTTCATTATTATTATTTCATTAACTCTCCTTCAGCTACAAGGCCCCTTATTTCTACAATGATCTTCCTCTATCTATCTGCAATTCATTATCCTTTTCCTCATTCAAAACTAGACTTATGACTTTTCTCCAAACTATGTATCCTTTTCCAGACTTTAAATTGTAAAATATTAGATATAGTAAGTATATATATTTATTATTTTTGCTTAATTTAAAGACCCCTTCTCTGCAATTTTGGACGTTTTTTGGAAAATAATACATATATATTACTTTAAAAACATTAAACCATGTCATTCCTTGTCTTAAATGTACGTTGTATGGTAAATTATGATAAAAAGTGAGAAACAATGCACTACCTAAGTAGCTCGCGGCGATCGACCTCTCGTGGACGGTCTTAGGCCTAGCCTAGCTAGGCTTAGTTTTGTAGGCCTAGCTGGTAAACATCGGTAACGTACGAACATCGTAAGCTAGCTATATACCTAGCCTGACGTTGTATAGTTGCTGCATTAATTGTCTTTCTATTTTTGCCAGACTCCGTTGATACAAATTGGGGAAAACCCGGTATTTTCGCTGAAAAGTTAGGAGTCTTCCATTTGTTTTGGCCTCACGATCGATCGAAAACTGGGCGAATTACAGTTGAAAAACAAAAATATCAATCCGCGCGCAATGCATTTTGGGATTTATAGCGGGCCGCTATAATTATTAGAATCAACTTATTTTTCACATTTTTAACCGTTTAAAGACGAAAAAAGTTATCGCAATAGGACCATATAGTTTTATTTTTACATTAAATATAGTTTGTGATCTTAAATTAGATCTAAAAAACGTAGGGAAGGGGGCTTTAATTTATCCGTTATTTACTATATTCAAAATTTTCTTATTCAGATTTTTAATTCTCATTTTATTTATTTTATTTTAATAGGCTTTTGTTTTTCTTTAACTTTACTGTTATTGTTGTATTTTGTGTATTGTATCTGTTCTGAGAGTCACAAATGATCAGCAATTGCTGGATGGATCACCCTCATTAAATATGGTTCAAATAAAAATAAAAATTGTTTGTTGGCAAACCACAAGCAATAGAATCTATATGTCAAAAACAATAGAACCAACTGAGTAAAGTTAGTAGGGCAAACAAAAGAAAGTCTTGCTCACCAATCGTTATCCAATTGCATTAAGTGGTCTTATTTATCTTTATTTACTTGGCAAAGGAGGAGAAGGGGTAATAGTGCTACCATGAAAGGATATTTTATTCCAGGGTGGTTATTCACTTTTGATATAAAAAGGGGATGACAAGTCCTACTGACTGTACAGTAACTTTAGGATACACTTACTAGTTGTAGTAGTGATGATGCGGCTAGAACTGATTCAACTTTTGATGGGTCAATGACCACTTCATCTTGATATAACGATCCAAGACAAACATCTAATGCTGAAAACAATAAATAGAAATGAGCACAGTGATATTTGCTTGATGGTAGTATGGGTGGGTGAACACGCCTAAATAGCTTGACCGTTCCTATCTTTCTGTGCAACAAGACTATAAATAAAGTGATGTAATTGTAATTAAATGAAAACTTTTTATGCATACTTTTTTTAACAATACAATGTTCTTTGATGAATTGAGCAGAAAGTGCAGGATGCCATTTTACACACTGAAGCAGTGCAGGTGTAGCAAGTTTTTATTATAAGGATTTACTGTAAATGATACCTTCAATGTTAATGTTAGCGTCTGGTATATTCATGTCCACTTCTGTCAAACTGGACTCTTTCCATGATCCACTAAACATACTAGAAAAGTATGGTGACTGAAATAAAAGAATTTAATTAGTAAAATATTTAAAAAAACAATTGAAAAATACTGTATTTCAATCTACGAAATGAAAAGATGAGTGTCTTGGTATCTATAGACAAATAAACTAAAATAACATTTATACTTTTATAATAATAATATTTAAATGGATTCTGCACTCACTCCATACATATTAACATTCAATTACAAAAAGTTAAAAGAAAACCTTATCAAAGAAAATTAAACAATTATTTAATAACTAGTATTATATAACACCTAAATAAATTCTTGTCATTTGATTAGACAATTGTGGGTCACATGGCGTGCAATAGTACGCACTATTAAATGATCATTATTATTATTATTATATAGTACTAGTAGTAACTTTGACTAATATTACCTGACATAAGTATAACTTGTGTAGTTTCCATGTTTTACCAAGTGCTACTATTGAGATATCTGAATTTTCTCCATTTACAAAAAGGGTTGTGAATATATATTTGGATGTGGATTTCAACCGTTTCCTGTAAATAATAATAATTTAAAAAAAGGGACTACAAAAATGGGTTTAACAGTTGGCCTTACTGTCCATCCAATTCACGCTCAATTAAGTAAAAATAGTTTAATCATGGAGGTAAATTACCTCCATGGTTTAATTATTAGTATTTTATTTGTATGTACCTGAATATGATGGTCAGGAAGCAAAGGAAATGCTATATAAAATAAGTATAATATTTTAATCAATTGCATTAATTGAGTGGTGGAGCACGCCTACTACTCTCTAGGCCTAGGGCCTAGGCCTACCTATATATTATAGTTAGTACTACTAGTAGGCTAAGCTTGTTTAAAATCTGATATTCATGTGAAACAAACAGTGCTTTAATGTTTGAGAGCCGTAAATAAAACCTACAGTTTGTTGACGCAACAAAATACTGACCTTGTTGGTGGCTTATTATAGGAAGGTCAACCACACCAGCCAGTAGGGCTGGGCCGACAGGACAGGCCAAATTCATGATGATTGGCCTGCATGCTGCAGCCTAGCCGTTTAAAGTTTCAAGTCAATATTTATATAAATACGTTACCTTTTAGGGGTGTGTAATACCTCTTCAAAATCATCATCGACTTGACCCTCCAGCCGCCGTTTTTTTAAATTAAATTTGTTTGAATTGGTTGAATTACTATCTCTTTCAGAGTCACTTTGTGCCGATCCTGCAACGTAGTTTCCCATTTTTTTGTTATGAATTTTAATTTTTACTACGTAATAGACTTTCGATCCAGACGTCAAATAAAACATACACAGTAACATACTAACATGAGGTAATTTCGCAACATTGATTAAAGATGTATTGTCGCCCTGAAAAAATAATTCTTAAACATTTTTTTTTAATATTCCAGATTAATGTAACACAATAGTTATCCACTTTGACCAAAAATTGGATTAAAAAAAAATGCATTTACCTGAAAAAAATTTGATTTAAAGCAAAAAATGGTCAAATTGGCTGCCAGCCAATGGATTTTTGCTTGAATTTAACCATTTATTTTGTCATTTTATAAGTGAAAACATTATTTTTTTTTCTTTTTTTTTTTATTGAAAATTATTAACTTTATTAAAACTACAAAACAATATATTGAACGCACGGCATACCAAACCGTTTCGTACACCTGCGATGAAAATATAAATTCAATTTCTTTTAAAATTGAGGGCGGCAAACATAAAATTTACGAGATCGAATACAGGTTGAAAAAAAAAATTAAATAAAAAAAAAAAGATGTTAAATGTGCTCTCCCTGCCTCAGCACTAAGGCGCTGGCACAGCCTTTTGGGGTCCTTTCCAGCACATCACCAGATGCCTTGATGTTGTCGCCTCATGATGTGTGGTGGAAAGGGGGACGTATAATTCTGTGAACCCCAAACACAGTTGATCGCATACCTTTAACTCTATTCCACCGACCAGCATGGGAATCGAACCCACGACTGAGCTAACAGGTCGTTTTGGTTAAAACAAGGTTAATATGTATAGTTATGAAGAGAATATAAATATAAAAATAAATAGAAATTGATTTAATCCACATCGTCCCTGGATTGGCTTGACCCACCAACTTTTCGCTTAACAGCCGAACGCGCTAACCGATTGCGCCACAGAGACATATTGGTTAGAATGTTTTATTGTTTTTAATTTGTGAAATTTATATAAAGAATAAAATAGAAATTGAGTAAAATCATATCGTCCCTGGGTAGGCTTGAACCACCAACCTTTCGGTTAACAGCCGAACGCGCTAACCGATTGCGCCACAGAGACATATTGGTTAGAATGTTTTATTGTTTGGAAGTTGTGAAATTTATATAAAAAAGCACAGTGTATTAACATACAAAAATTCAGTGACTTTATGTGTATTTTATATCACTGCGCTCCACCGGTGCTAAACTTGATCCACTGGACCAGTTACCGTAGTACTATTTCTATTTCGGAAGTAAATAAAGGCATAAATGGCGCTCCGTAGAGAAGTAGAGAATGCTCCATCGTCAGAATGACGCTCTCTGAATATACCTCGTAACACACACGCTTTTATTAACCAGCCGTCTTTCATTAGGCCTGTGTACTGATGAAAAGGGTAAAGGTAAATCTTTCTTTCGTAAATTAAAAGATATATTAATAAAAATTAATAAAATCAAATTTAGAATAGGACATTTTGTCACTTTTGCGCAAAAAACCCCCAAAAATTAGGCCTAATTGAACTGAACACCCAATGATTTCTTTTGTTTGGTAAATAACTAACAACTTGTTAAACAAAATTATTTCAGGGAAATATGTAGGCCTACAGTTAAGTTAAAAAATAAGACCCACTTTACTTCATAACTTTCTAGGGAAGGAAATTAATTATTATTTATATCTGAAAACAATATTAATACTATTGAAAATTTAATATTTTTTCATATTAAATTCATGAGAAAGTTTTTTATGATCTGATTCTTGTATGGTTATTTTCAGTTAAAGTTTCCTAATTCGTTTCACATTTTTTAACCTCAGTTCTGTCGCGTACTATTGTAAATGACAATCGATTTAGCGGTATATCAGTAGAACACCTTCAAGGCTTCGTTAACAATTTAAATCCTCATGACTAAAGATAAGACAACTTCTTTATTTGTCTCAATCGATTCTTTTCTTCTCATACGGTCGGGTTTAATTAGTTCATATATAAGGTATACCTGTTACATTATTGTGTGTAGCCAACATCAATGCTTTCATCCTGGTTTAAGTAGCACTTTGGAAAAAAAACAATGAAACTGCATAGGGACTGTAATCTTGTTATTTAATTAATTCTTAAAATTAACTTACTTCTGTATATAAAGACTCATGTGAATAACCATTGAGTGAACATTATCCGTTGAAAACCAATGTGTTAAGAATAAAATGCATTGATGTTTTCAGAAGTTCATTCAAGACTATTTTAGTCTTATACTATAGACTATTTTAGCCATATATACTATAGCCTATTAGTACGATTAAAATAAGAGGCAATACCAAAACAAATTGATAATTATAATTATTTGTTAGTTTATAAATACTGGAGTTTCTATAATACTAGACAGATTTAAATGTTCACGTTTATTTTTTTTGCCAGTAGATGAAGTCGTAGATCTCATAAAATTTGGTTCGGTTCTTTTATAAATTGATTGAGAATTACGTTCTGCAATAGACCGCCCGGTGATCGATACGTTCATTTTTTCTTGTAATTTTTTTGAACCCGAATCCGTCGTTTTTGGTCGTACAGGTAGTAAAAGAGTCTTTTCTCGGCGGCGGGTTGTTGGTGGTGCAGACGAAGCATTTGATCGCAGCTCATGCATGTAGGTAGAAAGTTTGTCAGCGGAACTAATATTAGACATTTCTGTTTGATTACGTGTATGTTCAGCAAGTTGCCTTCTATACATTTCCAAGTAAGATGAATTCGATATTTTTGGTGATTTTGAATTTGTTGTTGCTCTACTCACACTGCTATTAATTGGCTTGCCACAGTCAAGTTCAAAGGTAATACGTTTCCGGGATTTTCGTTTTGCAGATAGTCGAGATCCATTTATATTGGTTTTACCAGATTCTTCCCTGGTTTTATTCACTAAGCGGTCATCAGTTTTGTCTTTAGAAATGTTAAGTCGTCTTGCCAACGAAGTCACTTCTTTGACATTATCAATCGCTGTAAAAATTTCAGAAATAGATTGTCTCCGTGTTCTATTTCCTGGTAGACTCAGGATCTTACCACTTGAAATGTCCAAAGAGGAGTTCTTGTCGATAGCATCTCCATGGTCAAGAGTTATCTCTCTTTCACCGTCGTTTTCTCCAAGTTGCCTGTAGTGGTATATCTGGACATTATCAACAGGAACAGTGGATAATCTTCTGTTAGATACCTGTTTATATTGGGTCATAGCAGCCCGTTTTTTTCGAGCAACAGCTCTCGGCAGTAAAGACGATAATTCAGCAGGGGTAGGAAGAGAAATCGAGCGTTGTTTTCCCAAATAGAACGGTTGATGTTTGTTTTTTGGTAATCTGGGTTTCAAACAATCTTGTGATGATATTTTCCATATTTGTTCATGAGAATTACGAATATTTAAATCCCGTTCTTTTTCTAATTCTCGTAGCACAGTCGATAAGTGTGGCTCGTAAGTTCGATTTCGAGCATAAGTTTTCGAAAATATCCGGTTCGAATGTTTCTTTAGTTTGTCGAGAATTTGACGATACGAATTTCCAGGTTCATGTTCCATTTTCTTCTAATGCAGCCACCGAACTTGACTGAGAAGCACTTAATAAAACGAGCAACCTTTAGTCAGTATGCTAACAATAAGTTGCTGAAAAAACAAATCACTTCTGTTATCCATGCCATAATCAGGCAATAGACGTTCCTACACGTTAATCGTAATAGTAAAAACAATCGTTAAATTATCGATCTATTTTACACAGGGACACGATAAGAAAGTCCGAATGTCTATAGGTCTACACTAGAATGATCTACAACAGTGTCTAGATCAACAATACACAAATCAATGTACTGTAGTTGATCCACAATTGAGTCAGAAGTTACACCTTCTCTTGTTTAAATGCACGTGATGTGCTAACATGCAGCAGTAGCTTATAGATGTAGATGTGGTTATAAGGGCTTTATGTGGCTTGAAAAGAATGAATAGGCTTGAAACTGAGAAGACGTTTTAACGACCAAAGCATAGATGTCTATTGTTATTATTGTATTAGTAATTCCAAAAAACAAACTATAAAATCTTTCTATAGAATGATTAAAAACTATTTACAATACATTTATAAGAAAAAAACATTGTATTACAGTAGGTTAAATAACCATAGTCGACTTCGTTTCAGCGCCACGGACTACGCAACTATCGAGAAAGTCATTCTGCGCATGTTCGGTGGCATTTGAGAATATTTCGCGTCGTGAAAACGAAGATTAAATAGTAGTAGTTTTAAAAATGCTTGAATAATATATATATAATATATAATAATATGATTTAAATTATAGCAATCGAAGGGGATACACGTCAAGAAAAATGTTCAGGGCTCAACCAGTAATCCTTAGAGACCTCCAGTAGCTCTGACGACACAAAAAGTCGTTGGAGACATGTACACCATCAAAATGTAAAATACAAAACTATTACTTTCAACGAAAAAAGAGTATCTCACATTTATTACGACAGAAATAGAATTTGTATGCACATTTTAAAAGGCCTCAATCGCACATGAAGCCATTTGTACTACCCTCCAATCATGCTTTGAAAAAAAAATCACACGTATGTATCATGCATGCAAGCTTACTTAATACCACTATGTATAAAAATTAGATTAGTAGCTGTAGATGCCATTAAAAACGCCAACTAAATGACTGTTTTTTAACCAGAAAATCCTTGATATAAATGTTACCATATTGAGAATTAGTTTCCAAAATACTTTGTGATATAGCATACACAACAGAATTAAAAATAACGTAGAAAACCTGTAGAGGAATAACGATAATCTCAAGGATATTCATTTAATCTAGTTGCAACCAAGGTAAAAAAAAAGGGCATTTCCCATTTTCATATCAAATCTAGGGATGAAATAATTATACACATACAAAATTGATTGTATCATCTTGTTTACTGCAACTTAATCTACACATAAAAACATAACATTATACGGTAAAAGTATTTTAGCGGACAGCCCAATATTTCTGTAGTTTATTTCTGTGCATTTTATTGTTCCTGCATCCAACCTCATTAATTATATTAAATAGATTTTATATTTAAAGAAGTAACACAGTTTGGTAAAGGCTACACAATGATATACCAATAACTAACACCAATTATTTGCTGCTATAAGTATTGATATTCACCCCAAATGGTATTGTGTAGGAAGACAGCCGGCTTTCACAACTTTTGACAAAAACAAGATATGGTGAGGAACAAAAGGGTATAATCTTACATGGAATGGGTCATTACAAACAATTAGCAATACAATTTACAAACTCCCATTTCACTAGAAACAAACCAAATAATCGCACAACAAAAATGTTGAATTCTCTGATATGGATAATTATACTAAACAGTTTCAACTACTTTTAACCACGTGTAATAGATATATAGAATGACATACTTTTGGAAACAGAATTGTCAAGTGCTTTCCAATACCTGTTTTCATATTAAAACTGTTTGCTGTTAAACACTTGTTCACTGTGCTACACCATTACAGAGCATTTTAATAGATTTCTTTTAAACAGACTTTGGAGCAGATTTTGCCAGTTTAATCTTGATGTTGTGTTTAAAGGAAGTAGTCTGGAGTGCGTCTTGTCACATGTGGTTCTCCTCTACGTGGTGCTGGGTCAAACTGTAAGCTGAAATGACAAAAAAAGACCAAATTGAACAACTGTCTATGTCATATACTTAATTTTACTAAAGAAATAAAGCTCTGTCTAAACTAGTTTGACAAAAAAAGTGTGATGTGCCCAAATACGGCAGTGATCATGTCCATATACAGGCACATCACATTTTTGATAGTGTAGACAGAGCTTTAGATAATTAACCAAGTTCTATAGAGGGTGCAATAATTTATCCAGAGCCATATAATGAAGCCACATTTAAAGATTAGAAATGGAGAGGTCTGTGTTATTTCAATTCACAATCTTTTGCTCAGAACTAACTAATATACTATATATATAGACCAGGAGTGATTTTTAGGACTTACAATGAATATTTAAGTGCATCGTCAAGTTCCATTATAGCTGCTTGGTTTCCACATCTGTAACAATAGTTGGGTGCGCTGAAAATGGTTACCACATTTCTATCATGACACCAATTGTATCCCTGTATATGACAAAAGTAAAATAGAATTAATGATGTACCACAAAGTGAATGTAAAATGGTCTTGCACAATGTAGAATAGTCTCTTTACTGGTGTGCAGAAGCCAAAATTAGTGTTATTATCAACAATATATAGAAAAAACAGAGAAGAAAGAAAGTTCTCTATTATGCAAATGAAATAAAAGTGGGACATGCCCACAAAAATCATACACATGTTTAATTATTTATGGCAAGCCAATAATGATATCAAACAAAATAATATATTTGAAAATGTGTTTGGACTCACTTCCATAACTAGTTGATGAGCCCTTGATATAAGAGTAAGTCCATTAGTATGATTAAAAGTTTCAGAAATGTCCTGTCCAAAGGTGTAACCAGCACCTCTTGGTGATATACCCCAGCCACCACGGTCATCTGGGTCAGACCATAAAAGGTCGCACATTGGTCCCTGGAAAATCGAGAAAGCATTGGTTGAAATTAATCAAAACAGAATATTAACAAAGTATTTTATGCAAGACTGATGGCCAGTTACTTTGCATAATACAACACACAACAAAGCTTATTTCACACAGATGGTATTTTCTGTCCATGTATGAATTCTCATTACACGCACATTTCCAACATCATAGAATGGGAAGATACATGGTTGAAACAAGGATGCTGAGCTCCGGAGATTAAAGGGTCTATCTGTGGCTGCGACACAATCAGTTCCGCGCCCTTTAACAGACACCGAGCGCCGCAGACATAAGATCAAAGGACTGTTCCTATCTTAGCGAGGTGAGAGCTCAGTGTCCTGTTGATAGATTGCATTGGTTGAAACTAGTCCTCAGTTTTCACTAGCCCACCAGGAACGATGATTGATTGACTGGCCCTGAATTTTTACCATGTTATCAACCAAGTAAAATAATTTGAAAAATAGTCCTACCTCATGTGGAACTTCTTGTAACCGATCCAATGCTCTGATGTGATCCAATGTGTCAATTGAAGGTGATAAGCCACCGTGTAAACAGAATATCTGTAGAGATGACAAAAAAAGAATTAAAAAATTGTTACATGTTTATGTCTTGTCATAATGTATTTCTGTGAGGGTCCCTAATAATCAGCTTTGGCTGGATGAACCACCTTTATTGTATATTGTTGAAATAAAATAAAAATAAATAAAATAAAAACTGTCTAATATTGTATATAGGGACTTAAAAAAAATGCTGTGTAAGCAGCACATTTAAACATACTGTACATAATTATTAACTTTAAGAATTATAATATATAACAATAATTACCTGACTGTCAACAAGTGCTGTTAGAGGGAGGAAATCAAATAGATCTGTAAAATATTTCCACACATTTGCGTTACCATATTTTCTTAAACATTCATCATAGAATCCGTAAACTTGTGTGATTTGTCTGCTTTCATGGTTTCCTCGAAGGATGGTAATTCTCTCTGGAAATCGAACCTGTAATAAACAAAAATAATAATAAATTTTGGAATTAACATTTACAATATTAATGCATTGCAATCAAGTAACAACATACTATAAATAGTATATCCTTGTATTATAATTTAAAGATATTAGCAAATATTTATTTAAAGATGTATTGTCCCCCAAAAACATGAAAAAGCAGCTAAATTCAAAACCCCCAAACTATTACTGTATGTTATGGCATATTCAAAAATATTATTTATTCAGGGGGACAATATATCTTTTAAACAAAACAATAGTCTTGTACTTACCTTCAGGGTAACTAAAAGTGAGACAGTTTCAACTGAATAATAGCCACGATCAACATAATCACCCATGAATAGATAATTAGTATCTGGTGATTTACCACCGATTCTAAATAGTTCCATCAAATCATGGAACTGACCGTGAACATCTCCGCATACGGTCACTGGACATTTTACTTCTTGCACATTAGATTCCTTGGTAAGGATTTCCTTAGCCTGACGATAAATTAGAATTTTCAACTTCAATAATAAAATATACTACAGTAGTAAAGTATGTTTGACAATACATAAATGTAAAGTTGGTAGCTCTGGGGAAATGAGAACACAGTAAAATACTTTACTTCAAAAGGTAAGATGATTTCACTGCTTTACAATTGACAAATATATCAATGTTGTAGCAAAGGTATATATACTAATATTATGGTAGAGATTTTAGATCCGGAGCTACCCTTTTAAGGAAAAGCTGTGCATTCAAATATAGTATTATTAAAAGATAATAGAAATTATTACTGTGCTATTCTTTTTATATTTTAGTTCGCAACAAATTATTAGTGTACTGAGTGAGTGATTCATTGATCAATAGGTTAATTTAAATTGTTATACATGATGCAATCAATATTTTATTGGTCCAAAGTTCATAGTACACTAATGTCCCTGCTGCGTTTTGTAAATATATTCTTCAATCAGGGAGGTACAGTGTAGCACTTCAGTGGATGACCTTTACTTTATTATTTAACGCAAATTCATACATTTTAATTACTATTACGAAAAAGTTGTTGAGAAATCAAGAAATAACATTTAGTGGGATATACAGTAATCGTTACAGTGTAGCCTAGCCTAATAGGCCTACCAATTCTTTAAAAACTACTGTATTCTGTAATTTAAAATTCTACATACACAGTATGGGGTTATTCACAATTCAATTTAAAATAAAGAAAAGGTTTATGGGCTACTATGCGAGTCTGGGAACTAGGCCTAGTAGTAACTGCTCTCGAGTCTCAGCCATCCGACTGGAGTGGGCCTATAATTATTAATTTAATGGTAAAGTCTTTTTAGTCTCTCTAGGCCTAATTTATATTGTTATTTAAAACTAGGCTAGTTAGGCTACTATTAGTTTTCTACTGCCGCCGTAGCTAGCCTAGCCTAGCCTAAGCTTGACCACGGAACTACACGGTACTCGGCCTAACTAGCTAGCAATGACACAACCGCTAGGCCCAGCCAAGGCCTGCCTAATTAGGCTAGGCCCTAGAGGGCCTAGGCTAGGCCGTATGATCAAGAAAAAAATTACCTTTTCACAGAGCTGTTTTACTTGACTTTCTTGTAACTGTTTACATTCATTTAATTGCTCAATCCAACCGTCATACTCTTTAGCAGAATTCTTGTCTGCAGCTGTCATGATTTTGAGAATTATTTATATTGTTTGGAAGTTTTTAAACTGCACTCGCATCAATTTGTTGTCAATTTTCGGTGTCGTTTATTAAAGGGGAAAGGAGCGGTTGAATGTTAAGACAAAATGGCGATATTACGTCATGCGGAACTGCCGTTGGTGGCAGTATGGCCTGTTTTAAAAATGTTTTTAGAGAGTCAGAATTAATAATGGCTCTGATGTTTTTCCGGTAGGCCTGTCTACTCAGCTATTAATTAGTTATTCAGTCTCAAAGATTATTAACAAAATGATTCGATGGATTTTTCGATACTTGGTATTTGACACAAGATATACAACTGTTTTAACCAAACTATAAAAATCAGCATAGCTATAAAGTTATATTGCAGACATGAAATAGTCTCAGATTTATTTTTACAATACATATATTATTTGATATATTTTTAACAATACATATATTTCTGTTTCATAAATGCAATACAATTCAGTAATAACTAACTATACTTACTAGTAATGGGTAGCATAATAATTCGCACCGAAGAGGTATAGGCTTATTTGATAGATAATTCAATTTTCTTTATATCAAAAAAATAAAATTTTATATTAAATACACATATAATTCTAATAAATTCATGTTAAGTGCTTAAAATCAGCAAATATAACACATTTCAATACTATAACAAACGCTAGTGATGTTAATAAATTACAAAGTTAGTGATTATAAATAGAATTCTTTTACATTTTTATAAAATATTGTTATTATAGCCTACAACATAATAATAAATGTAAATTTTCGAACAATTTCACAAAATAAAATCTTTTACAGCCAATAGTTTTTGAGATTATAGAAATGTGTACTACCAGTGCAGGTCAAGGTCAATAAAAAGATTTTAGATCACTTTCTTGAAAAAGTTTGTATTAGACTGAATAGAAACATATAACTTCAGATTAATTTGAGCCCTATTTAAAGTTTGTCCAACTTTTAGTTACGGAGTTATATGATATGTAGGTCAAATGTCAAAAATGGCAAAAATGTCCATTTTTGGACAAACTTTTCCATTAGAACGAATATTAATATGCATCTTCTACATAATTTGACACTAAAATTATTTCATTTAGTCTAAGTATTGCAAAGATATGGCCATTTTGTTTTCAATGGGTCAAACTATTCAAATTTAGGTCAGAGGTCAAAGATAAATTTTATAAATTTGACAACATGGGTTTTTATAACCAGCAAATATTCATAAAACACAATGTTTACACTTTCCCCATGAATTGCACACGAAAATACATAGGGAACTTGACGAATAGCTATAAGTTATATTGCAGACATGAAATTGATTTTTACAATACATATATCATTTTATATATTTGTTACAATACATATATTTCTGTTTCATAAATTCAATACAACTATACTTGCATTACTAGTAATGCAAGTATAGTATAATAATTCGCACCGAAGAAATTTGACCCGGCCGGTTGTTTAGTGTACTACGGTCCGCACTTTTAATCAATACAATACCGTAGTTAGGGCATGATTATACTACAATATTAAAAGACCACAGAAAACTTTTAACATTGTAAAATTGTCATAAAAAGGTCTTTTAAATATACGATGAATGGACAACAGTAATTAAAGTTAAAAATTACCGTACCGTCCAATTGATGGGTCGCGAAATTGTTTCCGATACTGAAACTTTTTATCAAGTATACACTGATCTATATATATATATAGATCAGTGTATACATAATTATGTGAAATGTTCTCAGTTTTGTAGAATCTACAACACTGATTATATTTTACATCTACAGTTTTTCCCTATGTTGACGTGCTGCGAGTCCGTAGCGTAGTCACATTTGGGAATCGACGACGAGGCAATGGACGCTTTTGACGCATAGTTCGTTGTTAATATACAAGTGGGGAATCCCCTTTTAGGACGTGGATTTAATAACCCACCAACTGGTTCTACGACGCTATTTTTCTGTAGTTTGCAAAGGAGTGTGTAACTTGACTGAAAAACTGCGAACTTTGATGTACCGGCGGTGGGAACTATTACAATAAACATTAGAATAATAGAAAGAACAGTAAAAACAGGTCCATCCCAAATTACACTCCCAGCCAGAGAACCCCTTGACGTTTATGCTTGGTTCCCACTTAAGACGCAAGACAAGGACGTAACGCAACGTAAGTGAGTTGACCAATCACAAGCGATGGATTATTCGACTGATGCTTGTCATTGGTCAACTCGTTTGTGTTGCGGCTACGTCCTGCGTTGCGTCCTAGTGGGAACCAAGTGTATAGCATTGAACGCAAATGTGTTTACCGGCGGAAAAAGTAGCTGGCCGGCTACGATCGTTTTGCCAACAACTAGAGGTGCCATTTATCATAATTTTTACGTGCGAGAGTACCATTTCCAGCCAGGGGTGTTAACAAAATTCGCTTTGCCACAGGCCCCACCATGGGTAATTTGTGCATTTTTGATGTGCTGGCAACAGACTGCCGGTGGCAAAATGTCTATGGCCCCATTAATAGAGATTATTATAACGATAGTGATTATGTATGCATCATGACTATGCATTAATATGACGGTAGAAATCGCAGCTGACAATAGTCTATTTATACGTACTTCATATTAATTAATTCATCGTTACGTCATAAATTTCATGACCGTCAAAGCTGGTATTAATCTGTTTATATCCAAGATGACCGTTTAGCTCAGTCGGCTGAGCAGCGTCGTGTTAACAACACGGATGTCATGGGTTCAAACCCCATGCTGGTCGTGGTGGAAAAGCTATATGCTACTGTGTTTGGGGTTCACAGAGTAATACGTCCCCCTTTCCACCACACAAGCAAGTCACTACACAAGCAAGTCAATGCATCTGGTGATGCCGTGGAAACCACACAATGTCTCTGTCACAGGATTGAGGTCGTTTCCACGACATTACCAGATGTAGGGAGAGGACACTATGACAATAGTACTGGGTCACTTCAATTTTGGTTCAGTCAGTAGTTTTTTTCTGTGGATTCAATTTTAAGAACACAAATACACGTCAGAATTAGGAATAAATGTAGAACATTGTAAAGATGATGCCGAATGGGGGCGGAGTGTTTCTGTAAGATCAAATACGCAATGTTGGGTCAAAATTACAATCAAAATTACTATGTACAGAATTATAAAGAAGATCAAGGTAAGTTCGAGTTCGTAATTTAGGTGATAAACATTTACAGTAACTGAATTAATTTGCTTAGTTTGCTTGATTCAAGACGGAACTTTTCTATACGATTGGCATGAACCAAACTAATTGAATTATAAATTAATAACAGAACCGAAATCAAGAGAAGATCGAATTAACGTCTGATAAAGAGACATTTTGGTTTGCGGGTGAAGATCTTTACACTTTCTCCACATGAGCCTCAACATACGGTTTGCCATTTTAACTTGACTTTTAACTGTTTAAATAGGAACAGAAAAATTAAGTTTAGAGTCAACATAAACTCCAAGATCTTTTTGAGTAGGAACGCTTTCAATACAATTATCAGTAATGGTATAATCAATAATAAAACAATAATATGAGCTCTCTTAAAATTTGAGTTCCAATCCCCACTTCTGTGACCATTCACACAAGCGGTGTTGGTCATCTTGAAAGAGACTTAAATCTTCTCCGAAACTAGTAAATTCCATGGATGATCCAGGATTTCTGAAAGGCGTGTTCGCATCATACCATCCTGAGGTTGCCACTTGCTACAATACTCATGGTATGTAGCAATAACCATCGTATTTAGCTCCACTCCGGATATTCTTACTCATCATTGGTTGACTACCGCAACCCGTCCTAGAACGCACAACAGGGTACATGACCTTCCCCCCAGTTGAAACCCATCCATAGCTACAATAATCATAACCGGCCGATTGTGCATCTCCTAGTTGTCCTGGTGATGCTAGTGTTCCACCGTAATCAGCGCATCTATTCTCGGCATCCTGTTTTGTAAGCTCGTATTGTGCAGCACCACTGACGAACATCACACGATGAGAGGGAAAAGGATCTGGTAACGTGATGCTCTGGTTTTGTAAAGGAATGTAACACATTGCAAACGATTTTGTTGATTGGTCGTAAAACCAAATGTAGTTACCAGTTGGATAATTCCAAAATGTTGATGGAGTATTCCCCGAGCAAGGATTACCCCACAATCCTCTCAAGAACCAGCCACTTGTACAAAGATCAACACCTAGTGAGTATGATGCGTTAAAAGGAGGTCGCCAGCCGACCACCAAAGAGGGTACTGCATCTTGTATCGGCTTCATTGGCGTTCAGTTTATCTGAATTTAAACCGGTTAGCCTTATAATTCGCTGGGTTTTTGGAATATAATCAAACAAACCTAATTGTTGATTATATCCCCTGTAACAATAATAGCCACTTTCATATGTCTTGTCTGGGAACACATTACTTCGTTGATCTGGTGAATTCAATGTGCATTTGTCTCCGTTGATTTCGGTGAAGGCTATCTCACCACTAATCAGCCATCCTTCGATGCAGTTGTCCATGCGTGGTTGATATGCGTTGTAAAGTTGTTCATACGATGCAAGCGAACCTAGGTTATTGGTACACGTACTGGATGCTACTTCGTAAGCAGCATTAGTTGAACTAGGATAAATACCATCTGAAAAGAAAAAGTCTAGGATTGATAAATAAACTGAACTTAAAATTTGCATTCCGAAATTTTGAATAGAATGACAGATCAGTATAAACAATATCTTAAAAAAAAAAATTCTACTTAATTCACAGTTTTTAGAAAATAATATCAAATCTAAAGGTCGGAATACATGTGTAATGTCCAGTTTTGTCCATAGTAGTTTGTTCGTACGTACAAGGATGGGGGCTTAAATATAGTGTATTTGTGTGCGATTCTCTTGAATAAATATCTGTTTCGATTTCTTAGTCGAACAGTTAAGAAAAATGTATTGCAATTATATACGATATTTAACAAGGGCTAATGACAATCATTCCATACAAAGTTTCCTTAAAGCGAAACATACCATCCCAAAAAAAACCCGCTTATTTATTTTTTCATATTGCTCTAAAATAATTTATAGGAACTTAGTGTAACCAGCAGATGACATTATAGGATGTTGTTGTTTTTCTGTAGTTGGTGTTGTTTTTGTTGGAATCACGTTAACAATTAAAATTGGAAACAAATAATAAAGTTAGCTCTTTTTGTATATGGAAGCTGGAACTATAAATAAAGTGACATGGATATTTTTGAAACAGAAACGCATACAACCTTATAGTTCGAATCCAACATAATAGTTGTTTGTACCGATACTAGAAATAGCACAAAGAGTTTCGAAACTGTTCTAAGAGTACTTGGTTTGATTAATAACAGTTTTCATTGTTTTTTGTTAATCAAATTAGATCTAAACATTTGGCTTAATGTTTTCGTTATTTATTTATTTATTTATTGTTATATTCTACTTTTTAACAAATTTTCATTTCGGAGAAATATGTTGTATAAAAGAAAATGTATAAACGAAGATACGAATACATACAGATATATTTGTATTAATTCTATTTTTTATGAACCATATTGATTGATTGATATTATAAAAGTAAGTTTAGGTAAGCCAATAAACTTTATTTGTGGAAATAATTATAGGCCTAGTTTTTGATAAAGTTAAGAATTTTGAAAGCGCTATATATATTTATTTACAAACACTGTACTATAATATCTCTGTAACCTTTTCTGGAAAAAACAATTATATACTCACGAGTCTTGAAGCTTTCATCCAATACCTATACATAAAAAATAACAATGCCGCATTAAAATAGATCTTTATACTGCTCACTATCTAAATTTCTAGCGGCTCTTTTATATTTAATTTTGATCATGATATCTGGGTCACGAATAAGAAATAGACGTTTTAAAATGAATACGATACCTTCTCTATATATTCAAACGGTTCTTGTTGAAAATCTTCTGTAGATGCTTTGTCTTTTACATTTTTGTTGATTTGACACAAACGATCCTGCTTACTGTAGTTAACAGACCAACAGTACAGTTTCTTGGAACAAGCCAGCAAACATCCAGCACGATCGATGTTAAGAAGCTGGTAACTCCAGCCCAGAAGAGAACGTTGTGAAATCACTGTATATAATTGAGAACTCGCAAAAGTAGATTCACCGCAGAGTAGAACCGAAAAAAAGAGCACGGTGAAATACATGTTGATCTTCGACTCGTCCGTATACTCAAATGATTCCGAATACAGTAATTTAATAAATGTATACATTATATAGAGGTATAGTAAACATTGATCTTCGTTATTGAGATATAAATGCTCAATGTACTTAACTAATTACTTATTTTATGCTTATAGTATGATTAAACAACCATAAGATAGTATTGGCATACATTGTACATTTTCCATTTCTTTATTAAAACATTCATAAATTTTATTGACAAACTGTAATTTTTATTTCATAAGTTAGATAGATATGTTAAATGTATTTATTTTATGATTATTTTTACACAACAATAAGATAATAACTATACAAGTTTACATTATTTATTTCTTTATTGCAACAAACCATAAAATATTGACGAAATGTAGGCGTAATAACGCAGACCATTTAACTAATTACTAATACACTTACCATTATACGTTTTGGTTAACTTCAATAAGATTATGATAAATTTAGGTCTTGAGGATGATCAATATATTTATAGATAAAAGCTTTTATTATATAGGTAAAATTACTTTTTTGTATATAATTAACAACAACAATAATAATACAAGTAACATTTCTAATTTCGTTATATCTTAAGTTAGTCTAACAAAACTAATGACAACTATAGTAATGACGAATGTTTAGCTAATTATACTAATATTACGGAGTTAAGTTATGTCTTCTGAAAGTTTGCAACCCCGATTACAAGTTTTAAAAAACATTTACCACTGTTACGTTACTGTTATTGCTGATAAAAACATCACACTATGCCTTACTAAATTGGAAGAGCAACACAGGAATTCAAATAGGCCTACTTCATGATAGAGAAAATAAATATAGATACACTCATATCTCTACAGCTAGTTAAATGATATAATAATTAGCCTCTTGAACTATTTACGAAAATTAATTGAACAGATAGGACCTTTCATTTAGATTTGCAATTTTCAGTTTCTGAAGAAACAAAATCTCACACTAATCGATAACTAGAGGCTAACCTAATTTTGTCTTTATATGTTAATAATGAATATTTTGAGGCGCTCTACCAAAAGGTCTCACACCGCTTACACGAAAATTTAGCGAATTAACAACAGAATGATTACTAATACCATGCATTCTTTGCTGTTCATTGTTTAAATCATTATCATTCAATTCACAAAACTTCCTTTTATCTCATTAATTAGGCCTACTAATGGATTTAAAATGCGTATGCTTATTTTTAAAGATTAGTGAGATCTTGAATGTAGCAAAAACCGTCATATGTCGAATCAAAACTTTTAAACCCCCAACTCATAATTCCAGGACCATTTCCGCAATTATCTCTAGCATACGTTATAGGGTAAATAACCTCTCCACTTTCGACCCAGCCCGCATTACAGCAATCAAAACCAGCTATTTGTGACGCTTGTACTTGTGCTCGTGTTGCTAGTGATCCTCCAGTGTAAGCAGAGCATCTATTCTTTGCATTATTGTACGTTAGCTGGTATCTTTCAGTTCCGCGTAAGGCCACCACACGATGAGAGGGAAATGGATCTGGAAACGTGATGTTCTGGTTTGGTAAAGGAATATAACACATGGCGAAATACCTTTTTGATGGAGCGTATAACTTAATGTGACCACCTGTTGGATAAAGCCAAAATTCCGATGGAATATTGCCTGTGCAAGAGTTCCCTCCCAATTCATTCAAATACCATCCCTTAGTACAAAGATCAACACCTAGCGAGTATGATGCATTATACACCTCAAAAGGAGTCGCCAGTCGACCACCAAAGAGGGTACTGCATCTTGCCTCTGAATCATTGGCGTTCAGTTTATCTGAATTTAAACCTGTTAGCCTTATAATTCGTTGGGTTTTTGGAATGTAATCAAACAAATCTAATCGTTGATTATATCCCCTGTAACAATAATAGCCACTTTCATATGTCTTGTCTGGGAACACATTACTTCGTTGATCTGGTAAATTCAATGTGCATTTGTCTCCTCTGATTTCGGTGAAGGCTATCTCACCACTAATCAGCCATCCTTCGATGCAGTTGTCCATACGTGGTTGATACGCGTTGTAAAGTTGTTCATACGATGCAAGCGAACCTAGGTTATTGGTACACGTACTGGAGGCTATGTCGTAAGCCGTATTGGTTTTAGTTGGAATAAAATGTATACCATCTAAAAAAGAAGATCTTAGTTTTTACACATCACCAGATCATTTGAAGATTATCTAAGATTATAATATTCACATTTGTTGTGCTAAAGTATATGTTTAAAATTATTTGTATGTAAATGTAAAACCTGATATTCAGTTATTATGGATGGAATGGGCACTTTACATACAAATCAATAAAGAGAAGAAAGAAATATATTGCAATATGAAGAAAAGAACCCAGGCCTAGATGAGATGATTTTCAATGGAAAAGTAAAATAAAAACGTATTAAAACTTAAATTAAAACGAATTAGGTCTGTTATTGGTTATTGAGTTTTTAATTTCCCATTGATGGCAGAAATACGTGTTGCTAATATATTTCAATTTCGATTAAATTTATGTCCACAATATAATAACATACAGGATAATAATACATGAAATAATCAGGTGGGGTGGGGTGGGGGGGGGGGGGGGGTGGGGAGTAATATAAGTCAGACAGATTTTAAGTTTGACCCACCCCATTGATTAATTCAAATATGTATTTTTGCCATACATTAATTATGAAGAGATTAGTTTGTTCTGAAATGTCATTACGTCTGTAACCCGGTGATTCATTTTATCAAACAAATATTATAATACTCACGATTCTTAAAACTTTCGTCCAATATCTAAAATAAAGCATTAAAAAACAACTTTATGCACTGAAATAATGACGTAAAAAATGTATTTGTTGATAATGTTATATATTGGACTTCAATAAGAAGACCCTATGATGCCATAGAAAGGCTGTAGTATTGGAAATAATGAAATTAATAAGAAAAGTGATTAACTGTGGTACCTTTTCTATATATTCAAACTGTTCTTGTTGAAAATCTTCTGTAGATGCTTTGTCTTTTACATTTTTATTGATTTGACACAAACGATCCTGCTTACTGTAGTTAACAGACCAACAGTAAACTTTCCTGGAACAAGCCAACAAACATCCAGCACGATCGATGTTAAGAAGCTGGTAACTCCAGCCCAGAAGAGAACGTTGTGAAATCACTGTATATAGATGAGAACTTGCAAAAGCAGCCTCAATACAGAGAAAAACGGGGGAAAATAGCACGATAAAATACATAATGTTTGTCCTTCTGAAATAAGTTGCCGCAGTGTTTATTGGTTTAAAAAAATGTGTATATTTGATATAATCAAAATGAATCTGCAGTAAATCACCATTATTGATAGTAGCCTAAACTTTAATGATTCCACTAGACAATATTTTTAATAACGGTATTCATTTCATATCGAGATAATTAATCCTATCAGGCGTGTTGCTGATTGCATCCAGATTTGTATTATTTACGCTAAAGTTGTTATTGTAATGTACATTAAACTTAATAATATTTTGTTTGTTCATAATATTCAGATATAATGACCTTTAAAATATTAAAAAAACTAGTCATCCATATTAAATTCATGGATTATAAAACAAACACAATAATAATAATATAATAATTAAAGAAATAGTGTATAATTGGTTATTTTTCAGAAGGTTTCGGACGAAATCCAAATACATCAATATTGTTGTTACTACATCAGATAGCCTGCACTAATAATGATGTTGCTTCAGGTAGATTGGATGGTCGTCATAGCAACTAATCAATACTAAACGTGTAGTTGGAGCCACGCTTTTGTAATTAGATTGCTACATCTACTAACCAATCACTCCTGTGACTATTAATGTAAGACTAAATAAAATTAATCATTTGTTGATTGCCATAAAAAATGATTTAGATAAGTTGTATTATTTTAACAATTCATGTTGTATAATTCCTATTGTATTGTCATGTTTATATTAAAATAATGCTAATAATAATTATAGACCTTCAATTTAATTATGGTAATCTTTTCCGATACAAAAAGTAATTAAAGAATAGATAAACAGTTTTCAAAAACATGCAACAAATGTAGTAGAAAAATACAGAATAATATGTATAATTACCGTATTTATATGAAATAATAAACAAATATTAGTCATCACCCAATTCTGCAACTAACATTGATAGAAATCCCATAATTATTTGTATCTAGATTTAGTCAGTTAAGGTGTACCTTATTAACAATTGTATATATTCGGTTGGTAACATATACAAATAATGAATGTTTATAAGTGCAACGGTACAAATATTAATAATACTGTAATTAAAATATGTGTAATTTTATACATGATTGGTACACTAAATAATTAACTATACATAAAATAAATAAGAACAATATATATACTTTATCGTTTCAAATTAATTAATTAAATATCAGAATATCACCGGGCGGTTTAGAATTAATGTTCTTTGCCTACTGTGTTTATATATATATATATATATCATCATATATCAATATATAGTATGTTCGTACATTCACAAAGAGGGACTTTGTTCTGATATGGAAAATTGTTCAGTGTGTGACGGGAATAAATATAGAAAATGGCAATTGTTCAAATTTGTATGACAAAAATCAGCAGAGCCTCGGCCTTGGTGCAATCTACAACACTGTGCACTTATGAGATAAATATATGCCGCATCCTGCATCACTCATGACAGTTTATATAGTTACGGTTTTATTGGAACAAGGATTTGTATTAAGTTTCCACTTGTTAGGGCCTACAATATGTAGCAATAACCATCACGTTTAACCTCAAGATTCTCGAATCCCCAACTATTAATTCCATAATTCCCGCAACCCGTTCTAACATGCGTTGTAGGGTAAATAACCTCTTCACTTTCGACCCAGCCCGCGTTACAGCAATCATAACCAGCTATTTGTGACGCTTGTAGTTGTGCTCGTGTTGCTAGTGCTCCTCCAGTGTAAGCAGAGCATCTATCTTTTGCATCCTGGTACGTTAGCTGGTATCTTTCAGTTCCACGTACATTCATCACACGATGAGAGGGAAATGGATCTGGAAACGTGATGTTCTGGTTTGGTAAAGGAATATAACACATGGCGAAATATTCCATTGATGGGTCGTGTAGCTTAATGTAGTCACCAAATGGATAAAGCCAAAAATCCGACGGAATATTACCTGTGCAAGAATTTCCTCCCAATCCCTTCAAATACCATCCATTTGTACAAAGATCAACGCCTAGTGAGTATGATGCGTTAAAAACCTCAAAAGGAGTCGCCAGCCGACCACCAAAGAGGGTACTGCATCTTGTATCGGCTTCATTGGCGTTCAGTTTATCTGAATTTAAACCTGTTAGCCTTATAATTCGTTGGATTGTCGGAATATAATCAAACAAACCTAATTGTTGATTATATCCCCTGTAACAATAATAGCCACTTTCATATGTCTTGTCTGGAAAAGCATTACTTCGTTGATCTGGTGAATTCAATGTGCATTTGTCTCCTCTGATTTCGGTGAAGGCTATCTCACCACTAATCAGCCATCCTTCGATGCAGTTGTCCATGCGTGGTTGATACGCGTTGTAAAGTTGTTCATACGATGCAAGTGAACCTAAATTATTAGTACACGTACTGGATGCTACTTCGTAAGTAGCAGTAGTTGAACTAGAATAAATACCATCTGAAAAAGACGAAAGAACCGCTCATCAACAATTATCTCATTGATGAGAGTTATGTATTGTGTTTATTCTACGAAAATGATTTGTGTCTTGTGTCTTATAACACAGTTATAAGGCTATAACAGTATTGATTTTTGAAATACAAAAGAATTTAGACACAGCACATTATGGATATAATTGAATAATTATTTTTTTTAATTAGAGATTATTTTAAATAGGCCTATCTATGTATTATTCTACATAAATCATTAGTTCTATACTCACGATTCTTGAAACTTTTATCCAATACCTATACATAAGAAATAATACCACAATTAAAAGACATATTTTACACAATGAAATTGAATATTATAATTGTATTTTTTTTATATTATATTATGTATGTATAGTTAAAATATTATATGTTCCTACTGTATTTTCCATGTACCAACTTTTATTTTGACGTAAAGAATGAAAAGCAATATATATAGGGTTTAAAATACAAAAATAAAAGTCGAATAAGTACCTTCTCTATGTATTCAAATAAAAGTTCTTGTTGAAAATCTTCTGTAGATGCTTTGTCTTGTACATTTTTATTGATCTGGCACAAACGATCCTGCTTACTGTAGTTAACAGACCAACAGTAAACTTTCCTGGAACAAGCCAACAAACATCCAGCACGATCGATGTTAAGAAGCTGGTAACTCCAGCCCAGAAGAGAACGTTGTGAAATCACTGTATATAATTGAGAACTCGCAAAAGTAGATTCACCGCAGAGTACGATTAAACACAAGAGTACGGGGAAAAACATAATGTTGACCTGTCCTCAATGATCCTATTTTGTCAAATAATGTACTATTGCTTACTGCTTTAAAAAAGAAGAGTTTGTCTGTGATAATCAAAATTAAAATCGATTTTTACATTTAGTATTCATTGGTATAGTAAATCGTCATGTTCGTACAAAATCAATATTGTAAATTGTGGTACTATAAAGATATACATTGATGATTGATGATTTGTGTATTTACATTGTACCGTTCTTCGTTGAAATCATTGTTGAACTGTAATTTAATATTTTAATTTGAATAGACCTAAATCTAATAAACCTTCAATTTTTTCTTTCTTTCTAAATCTAATACAGAAATTGTGGATTCAGATCGCCTGTTCAAACATTTCTAATAACCTCTCAGATTCTGTATTGACGTACAAAACACCATATTGGTGTCGCGTTTGTCAGTACAAAAGATTATAGCGAAGTCATTTTCAATTTTTAAAAATGGCAATGTTTAGTCCGTGTCGTTCGGTATAGCTGAATTCAGGAATTATGCAAGCCCGTAGACAGGGCTTTTTCATAAAGTGCCTTTTTCAAACTAGACAATATCAGCAGAAATGATAGTTAGACCTAAAGCTTTAATAACCTTGCCTATGACCATTTGCCCCTTTTGTAGAAAAAACGCTGTAATAAAACCCAGTAAAAATTCCTGCCTAGAGATTGATTGTTTACTGTTTCAAATATATGTATAAAAGAAGATACATTTACATTAATATAACTTTAGTTCATTTATTTCCTTTGTTTATTCATGTCAAACACACATAACAAACATGAGTTGAAATTGAATTAAGGTAAAAGACAAATGAAATACAATACAATTAAACCATCAAACCCACCATCCAGTTTAAAATGTTAGTTTAACATACAAAAGTACAAGTATAGAATACAGTCAAGGTAAGCAATATTGATTTAATAACGTGTCCATGCTGCATTTAACCGCCTCTTCAAACAATCCTGTTTTCCAATTTTATGTAGCTAGTAATCGAAACACTGAATTGGTACACTCATGATTAGCAATTATTGTACTGGTTTCCATATCATTCAAAGCTGTGAGAGGTTTGTAATAATTTAAAGTTTTAAAAAACCGGAGATAATAATAAACAATACAATAAGTAGCGAGAAATTTCAATGTTTAACCATGAAACACGATTTCTTTAATAATCCTCGCTGCAGTTTATTATTGCTTCTTTTGTTTTCAACACTAATCGATTTCACGTTCAATGTTATCACATCAAAGTAACACTATCACCAAATTAAATTATTTTCACGAAAACACCATTATAATCTGCGCTATAGTCTCCGAAATTATATTACTTGGCATAATCCCAAGTTATCATTCTGTTTTAATACCTGTATACCAACAAATTATGTATATTTATGAAAATTGATATATTTACGGTGACGTTACAAAAACTTATTAAAATTTCGCCGCTTAATGTGACCAAAATAGCACAATATCTGCTTTTTAACATTAAAGCAACGAATCATTTGGTACTCTATCCAGTAGGCCTACCTGTAAAAATAATAATAGGAAAATATTCAATGTACATAAATATAATTGTAACACTACCGAGAAGCAAATGCAAAAACTTTATATTCCGTATATTGTCATGAATTTCCAAAACAATAAACAATCTTTAACTTTCAGCTCTTTTTAAAAAGTGTTTTGGCATCTTTTTGTTTACTAAAAGTTTCCCTATTGAAAAAATTTCTTAAATGTGTTTACATATTTTAAGCGTTTTGTCGTAAAAGTAGGCCTATACGTGTTTTCAAATTTATTTTAGTCTCCGTCCACACACTTATATTGCTTATTTTACTTATTTACCATTTGTATCTTATTTAAAGCTCTGTCTACACTATCAAACTTTATGTGACAAAAAATTGCGATGTGCCCATATATGGAAATGATGATGTCATATCACTACCATATTTGGGTACTTAACACTTTTTTTGTCAAACTAGTTTGATAGTGTTAGACAGAGCTTTAAGCGCATTGATATTTTGTGTGCAGTGGAAAATAATAAATTAAAAAAAATATCTGTATTCCTGCATAGTGTAAATATGGTGTTTCTGACGGTAAAATAATGAACTCGATAAAATCAATAACAATAAAATATTTTTTTTTATATTTTAAGGCAATATAATCGTAAACTTTAAGTGTATTTCTATGCACAGATATTAATTCTTAATTCGTGTGTACAACAATACAATATTCGATATAGGCACATTTTTAGTCGCGTGCAAACGTGACTCTACACTAAAAAAAACTAACTCAAATTTGCGCACGCGGCTGCAGCCATGTATATGGCCTTGTTAACATTCATTCACAATGATAGTTATAAGGTAATTAATCTAGAATGCATACAATAATAAATACCTTTTCGATGTATATTCGAACGAATTTGTTATTTTCTTATTGATTCTTGTTGATTTTTGCTTACTGTAATTCACAGACCAACAGTAAACTTTCCTGGAACAACAAACATCCAGCACGATCGATGTTAAGAAGCTGGTAACTCCAGCCCAGAAGAGAACGTTGTGAAATCACTGTATATAGATGAGAACTTGCAAAAGCAGCCTCAATACAGAGAAAAACGGGGGAAAATAGCACGATAAAATACATAATGTTTGTCCTTCTGAAATAAGTTGCCGCAGTGTTTATTGGTTTAAAAAAATGTGTATATTTGATATAATCAAAATGAATCTGCAGTAAATCACCATTATTGATAGTAGCCTAAACTTTAATGATTCCACTAGACAATATTTTTAATAACGGTATTCATTTCATAACGAGATAATGAATCCTATCAGGCGTGTTGCTGATTGCATCCAGATTTGTATTATTTACGCTAAAGTTGTTATTGTAATGTACATTAAACTTAATAATATTTTGTTTGTTCATAATATTCAGATATAATGACCTTTAAAATATTAAAAAAACTAGTCATCCATATTAAATTCATGGATTATAAAACAAACACAATAATAATAATATAATAATTAAAGAAATAGTGTATAATTGGTTATTTTTCAGAAGGTTTCGGACGAAATCCAAATACATCAATATTGTTGTTACTACATCAGATAGCCTGCACTAATAATGATGTTGCTTCAGGTAGATTGGATGGTCGTCATAGCAACTAATCAATACTAAACGTGTAGTTGGAGCCACGCTTTTGGAGACGGGTTGGTGAATTTTGTCCAAGATGGGGAAATTTCTGTCCAGAATGGGGAAATATTTTGTCCAGAATAAGAACAAAGGCGATAGGTGGCGCTATAATCGTGTCCAAGATGGGGAAGCTGTCCAATATAGAGAAATCCGATTTGTCCAAAATGGGGAAATTTCTGTCCAAGATGGGGAAGTGGTGGCGCTATATCGTGTCCAAAATGGGGAAATTTCTGTCCAAGATGGGGAAGTGGTGGCGCTATATCGTGTCCAAAATGGGGAAATTTCTGTCCAGGATGGGGAAGTGGTGGCGCTATATCGTGTCCAAAATGGGGACATTTCTGTCCAGGATGGGGAAATGCTGTGTCTGAAATAGAAGCTGTCCAATATAGAGAAATCCGATTTGTCCAAAATGAAGAAATTTCTGTCCAGAATGGGGAAATGCTGGGTCTGAAATAGAAGCTGTCCAATATAGAGAAATCCGATTTGTCCAACATGGGGAAATTTCTGTCCAGGATGGGGAATTGCTGTGTCCAAAATAAGGAAACTGTCCAATATAGATAAATCCGATTTGTCCAAAATGGGGAAATTTCTGTCCAGGATGGGGAAGTGCTGTGTCCAAAATAGAGCTGTCCAATATAGAGAAATCCGATTTGTCCAAAATGGGGAAATTTTGCCCAGAATAGAGAAGGGCTGTGTCCAAAATAGAGAAACTGTCCAATATATAGAAATCCGATTTGTCCAAAGTGGGGAAATGTTGTCTAAAATAGAGAAATTTTTAGCAGAAAAATATAATTTTGACTAATTTCAACCATCGGGCATAGAAATTGATCAAACATTGGTGCTGAATGCTTATTTAGCATTTGAAGCTCAATCAAATATCAATGAAGATATGCATTGCAATATATGTGGTTACCATCCCACAATAATGATCATGGATGTGAACAGAAAGGTTCATTTTAGGACAGCTTTGTCTGAACTTGGCAAGCCTCATGAATGTAAAGAAAAAGTAGATTTTATGAACGAGTTAGTTTGCATATACTATCTAGAGGCATCGTAAATCCTTTTCCAATAACGGCTGGTCTGAACGAATGGTCTCCGTTTATCGGTGAGCATACAAGAAAAGACAATTTAATTTACAACACAGAATTCAGGAAAGTTTCAGAAGACGGTAACTTGACTGCTGACTGCAGACATATGAGTGAGGAGAGATTGCTCCAACAATCTACTGTTAAGGAAGTCAAGAAAATAGCTAAAACTATCAATCTTGCATCAAAAGAAAGTAAGTTGGACATTATTTGTAGTATAAGGAAGGCTTTAGCCAAGAACCATAATAATTTCAATAAAATAATGAAGAAAATCTGGGGGTGTTCTGGGGGAATATTAACATCACATTGTCCCCATGGAGTAGTCTACGGAATTAAGTTTGTACTACGAGCAGAATCGCCTCGAGATTACACAGACATAATCATGTCAATGAAACATAAGCCAAATATAATAATGACATGGACATGACACACGTTGTTGCAAACTTTGGTAACAATTTGCATTATGATGGTCAAACAGAACCAATGTTCTTTCCATTCGAAGGAAGAGAAGCTGATTCTACAGAGGAGAATATTTGGTGTGCAAAAGTTAATACTTTATTAATAGACATGCCATGGCTTAATGGGCTTCGTGCGACGTCGCAAACCGGGCATCCTGTAACTGGACAAAGCAGCACGTACGCGCTTTTCGACCGATTTCATGAGGCTAACACAAATAGTGAAACTGAAATTTTTTTTAAAATTAATTTTGTACCACAATTGAAGTCTAAAACAAATACACAAGTTGCAGAACAATTTTATTCCTAATGAGTCCAAGCATTTTTTAAATGAAATGTCAATAGCGAATCATTTATTTATCGTAAAATCCTTAGTACACCGTCGAAATAATAAATTAAATGGAAACCACATTAAGTACATTAACAAGTCGTTCGGTCTGAAAACAACCAAAGATAGTCTTGGAAGACTGATTATTACAACGCCTAAGTCAAGTGTTGTAGCACAAACGACTGATGAACCCAATGACTGGTGGCTGGAGGAATACCAACTAAGATTACACCATAAAAAGCTTGTAGAAGAGAGACATAATGAGGTAGATAATAGGATTATAAATGCCGCCAACATAATTCTAAAGAGAAACTATCCAGAAACACGTGGATTACAAGACACCATTTATCAACAGCAAATGCACAATTTTGTCAAGACTACACAATATGTTCAGTTTATAAACCTAAGAAACTCGCACTGGATTACAATATCAGACAAGCATTGGTACCAACAACTTACCAATAGTAACGTCAATGTGTACGATAGTTTACAGACATTGAATGCAAGAAATTACCCGTTAGAATTGACTCAGGTGGCATGCAAGTTGATGGAACCCAGCGTTCCCAACATGAATTTTCACGTACATGGTGTACAGCAACAACCTTATGCAAGTAACACTTGTGGCCATTTTTGTATAGCATTTGCTGCTGCACTGTGTGCAGGAAAAGATCCATCAACACTACGATTTGAAGAAGACGAGAGGGTTGTTAGGCGAAAGCTTGTTGAAGCATTTGAGAAGGGAGATTTGCGTGGATATTTAGAAATTGATAACTGCCACAATGCCCCTGCATCAAGGATGTCCGCAATACCTCTGTAGAGGCAATTTGCATATGTGTTAGCAGGTGTAACGAATGGCATGCAAACCTTTTTTATTCTTTGTCTCTCTCTCAACTACCGACCGTCGAACAAGCAGGACGTATTTGTTTCACTTACTACCGTTGTTTGTTAACTCAAGAAACTTTGCGTATTCTGTACATGTACAGTAGAAACTATAGTATCGGAATATATTATGTGTATATAATTACGGAGCCAAGTATAAGAAGCTACTAATGATATTTGGACCCAATGCATGCTCTCACAACACAGTGTAGTGGGTAAGTTGGATCTCACTAAAGTGGTGACCCCGACATGATCTAACGAGAGTGCTTGGAATATTTAAATATTTATATTGGATATATTACTTCGTTGTTGCAAGATTACTTTGAGTTGTCGTTGTTTGATACGTGAATTGAATTATGGCGAGACCTTCTCCGGTAAGAGCTACACCGATCAAAATGGCCGCTAGAATGGATGAGGCACCACCTGTGGCGGCTGCTGTAAGTTTAAAATTGCCGCCATTTTGGCCGAATGACCCACTTATTTGGTTTGCTCAAGTGGAGGCTCAGTTTGTTACCAGAGGAATTACGGCTGAGGAAACAAAGTATTCGTATATAATTGCTTCTTTGCCGCCTAATATCGCACAGGAGGTTCGAGATTTATTGCTAAGCCCTCCATACCAAAGACCATATACCCATTTGAAATCGGAATTGGTTAAAAGGACATCCGTGTCGGAGCAAAAGCGTCTTCATCAGTTGTTAACAACGGAAGAATTAGGTGATCGCAAGCCTAGTCAGTTACTACGCAAGATGTACCAATTGCTGGGGGAGCGTGATTTAGAGACATCCATCCTGAAACAGTTGTTTGTGCAAAGATTGCCTACTAATGTTCAATTGATATTAGCGTCCACCCGTGAGGATATGGACCTTGCAGATCTGGCAGCGTTGGCCGATAAAATTTTGGAAGTTTCTCCACCACCACCTACTATTGCCATGACAATTAAGGATACGGGTGCACGCGCAACGTCAGACGAATTACGAGAATTGAGAGCTGAAGTTAGTAAGCTGACCAGCCTCGTTTCTTCCTTGGCGAAACGAGTCAGAGGCAGAAGCCGTAGTAAACAACGTGAAAGCCGAAAACGCTCGCCCTCTGCTACAACTAATGATGGTTTATGTTGGTATCATCATCGATATGGTAACAAGGCACATAAATGTAATTCACCATGCTCTTTTTCCTCACAGAAGGCGGGAAACGACCAAGCCAGCGACTAGAGACGGCGACAGCTGCTGGCGTTGGTGAAGGTAGTCGTCTATTTTTTATTTCTGATCGTACTTCAGGACTTAGATTCTTAGTTGACACTGGAGCGGAGGTTAGCGTGTTACCTCCATCAATAACAGACAAGTTGCACCGAAAAACTGACTTTGTATTGCAAGCAGTAAACAAATCTACTATATCTACTTATGGGGAGCGTTCCTTAACAGTTGATTTTGGATTTCGACGCACGTATAGGTGGATATTTACTGTTGCTGATGTGCCTAATGCGATTATTGGGGCCGACTTTTTACGACGTTTTGGTTTAATTGTGGACTTAAAAAATCGCAAGCTTTTCGATGCTACTACTAGTATCAGTGTCAAGGGAATAGAATGTACCCTAGCATCACTTAGTCCGGTCTTTCCGACCCCAAAAGTAAATCCTCGTTTTCAGGAAATATTAAACAAATATAAAACGATTACCAAACCATGTTTTCGTAATGGAAGCGTGAAACATAACGTTACACATCAGATAAATACAAATGGGTTGCCAGTTTGTGCCAGACCTCGCCGACTGTCTTCTGAGAAATTGAAAATTGCACGGGCTGAATTTGATCATATGTTACAATTAGGAATTATACGGCCCTCAGATAGTAACTGGTCGTCGCCGCTACACATGGTGCCTAAAGGAACAACAGGTGATTGGAGGTCATGTGGGGACTACCGAGCGTTAAATAATGTGACTGTTCCAGACATGTACCCCATCCCTCACATTCATGACTTTACCGCGACTCTCTCGGGATGCAAGATTTTTTCTAAGATAGATTTGGTACGTGCATATCATCAAATACCCGTCGATCCTAAAGACATTTCAAAAACCGCTATTACTACGCCGTTTGGCATGTTCGAGTTCTTAAGAATGCCATTTGGTCTTCGAAATGCGGCACAGTCATTTCAGCGTTTTATTGACCAGGTGTTGCGGGGTATGAATTTCGTCTATGCTTACATTGATGACTTACTTATTGCCAGCATGGATACTGCTGAACATGAATTGCATCTTCAGGCACTTTTTAAACGTCTCGATGAATTTGGTATCATTGTTAATCCGTCCAAGTGTGTATGGGGTGTGTCTTCACTACAATTTTTAGGTCATCAAATTAACGAGTTTGGGATACAGCCATTGCGTTCCAAGGTTGAGGCGATTGAACAGTTTCCAGTACCAGATACTGTGCGTAAGTTACGTGAGTTTCTGGGATTAATTAATTTCTACAGACGGTTTATACCTAGATGTTCGGATTTGATTCATCCATTAACCGATTTACTTGTCGGTAAACCTAAAAAGGCGATTGAACTATCTCCGACGGAACTTGAATCGTTCACCAAGGTCAAGTATGCACTCGTCGAGGCAACTCTTCTAGAACATCCACATCCTGACGCTGCATTGTGTTTAATGGTAGATGCGTCCAATTGCGCTGTAGGTGGTGTGTTGCAACAAATGGTAGCAGATATTTGGCATCCAATTGCATTTTTTTTCCCGACGTCTAAATCCGGTTGAAAGGAGATATAGTACTTTTGGACGGGAATTACTAGCTACCTATCTTGCAGTTAAGCATTTTCGCCACGTTTTAGAAGCTAGAACATTTTATATCTTAACTGACCATAAACCTTTAACACACGCATTACGTTCCAGCGCAGATCGATATTCGCCGCGAGAGATACGTCACTTGGACTACGTCTCACAGTTTACCACGGACATTCGCCACGTCAAGGGTAGCGAGAATACCGTAGCAGACGCACTGTCACGTATGGACTTGAATGCAGTGTCTGCTTCATCGGAGCTTTCTATTGATTATGACGTCATGGCTAGGCACCAGCAAAAAGATGCGGAGTTGCTCGAACATCAGCATAAGTCTGTTTTCAAGTTGAGAGACGTACCGATAGCGACTAGCGGCGGTACTATTGTATGCGACGTCACTACTGGTAATCATAGACCATTCGTGCCCAAAGGTATGCGTAGGTTAGTGTTTGACTCTTTACATTCACTTTCTCATCCAGGGATTCGAGCTTCACTAAAATTAATCGCTTCACGGTATGTTTGGCCTGGTATGAACAGTGAGGTGCGGACATGGGCTAAGTGTTGTTTAAAATGCCAGAAGAATAAGGTTCATCGCCACACTGTAACACCATTAGGTACGTTTGCGACGCCCGACATAAGATTCGACCACGTCCACATAGACTTGGTAGGACCACTACCTTCATCGGATGGTTATACTTACCTACTTACATGTATCGATCGCTTTACAAGATGGCCAGAGGCCATATCAATCACCAATATTACCGCTGAAACTGTAGCCAAAGCGTTTGTCACTGTTTGGGTATCCAGATTCGGCGCGCCATCCACCATCACTACAGACCGTGGTCGTCAGTTCGAATCGGCACTATTCACCGCCCTATCTAACATGTTGGGCACAAAACGCATTCGAACAACATCTTACCATCCTATGTCAAATGGATTAGTTGAACGATTTCACCGCCAACTAAAGGTTTCGCTTAAGGCTCAAGATGATCCTCAGAAGTGGAGTGAAACTTTACCTCTAGTTCTTCTTGGTCTCCGGACAGCGGTCAAAGTTGATTTAGGCTGTTCTTCATCGGAACTTGTGTATGGAGCAACCCTGAAACTCCCAGGGCAGTTTGTCGCGCCTACTGATATCGCCTCACATGAACCTGCGAATTACGTACATAGATTGCAAAGACACATGCAGAATATTCGACCAGTGCCAACACGAGCGAATCAACGCACCGCACAAATCCACGACGATTTGCGTGAATGTACTTACGTGTTTGTTCGTTGCGATAGCGTAAAGAAACCTCTTCAGTCTCCTTACAATGGGCCATTTAAAGTTTTAAACAGAACTGACAAATACTTTGTTTTGAGCATCGCAGGTAAACATGAAACTGTTAGTTTGGACAGACTAAAAGTCGCCTATGTAAATAATGGTAAAGCTATTAAAAACTTTCCAGAATCGTCAAGGCAACCGGAAGCAGGGCTTTCCTCAACCGCAAGTGCTATTCCAGTCGCACCTCCGCCACGGCAAACGCGTAGCGGACGACATGTACACTGGCCACGTAAGCTTGCAGATTATGATTGCGGTTGAAGAAATTCTGTTATTTTATTGTGCTGGAAGTTTTATACTAGAAACATTTTTTTTTTATTCATCGCTCGCTAACATTTCATTTGCGATCTAGAGGGGAGCTGATGTAGAGGCAATTTGCATATGTGTTAGCAGGTGTAACGAATGGCATGCAAACCTTTTTTATTCTTTGTCTCTCTCTCAACTACCGACCGTCGAACAAGCAGGACGTATTTGTTTCACTTACTACCGTTGTTTGTTAACTCAAGAAACTTTGCGTATTCTGTACATGTACAGTAGAAACTATAGTATCGGAATATATTATGTGTATATAATTACGGAGCCAAGTATAAGAAGCTACTAATGATATTTGGACCCAATGCATGCTCTCACAACACAGTGTAGTGGGTAAGTTGGATCTCACTAAACCTCTGACAAACTGCTGCAACACACCCATCACTCCACAAGTCATCAACTGCTTTACATGCCACAAGCCTTATCATAAGGAATGCATAACAAATGCCATGTGCGAAAGATGTACTCATAAAAAGAAAATATATGATCAACAAGAGCGGTTACGAACCGAAGCAAGAAGAGAGACCCACAAGCAAGACCAGCAGATGGTTAAGGACATACATTCGCTCTACAACTACATAAACACTATATTGTTAGGAAAGTTACCTTAGGCCGAGGATCATGTGTTTCTTGTACCTTTAGGTAATGTTTACGGAGAAACACTTCAATTGCATAAGAATAAAATTGGTTCCTCATCAATAATAAATATTAATAGTGAAAATGCTGCAGATTCGACGAGTGAATTGCTTATACTATGGCTCATGAAATGATCCATATGAAAATTTTTCTTGATGGAATTAGAGATGATCGGCAGCATGGTAAAGTTTTCATGAAAATGGGAAGAACATCAGTAGCCATAATAAATCAGCACAGCAATTCACCCCCTGGTAAATTTAAAGGAATACACATTGACAGAATAGTTGCTCACTAATAACATTTGTGTAGACACAAAGATTTTGAGAGAAATTTAACCAAAAAAACAAATCTAATTGAGCATAAACCTTACAGAAAATGCGAAGCACTGGCTGTTAATCATATTTTAATATCAACATAATTATTAGCCCTAAACTATGCCTATTTGGAGTAGGAAATAACGCATTTAAAGCACTAATTAATACTATGTTACAAATATGCAAACACTCGTATACTATTGTAAAATGAGAAAAATTAGGCCAAATATTGCACGATTTGTCAATGATATCTCTTTGTTTATAGCTGGAAATTAATGATTGTGTACGTTTGATTTTAAACCATTGAGTTACTATAATAACTCAAGGATTCCATCATGTGGTCGAAATTCCATGTGGAATTACTGCATGTGACGGTAGATTAATACCCGCGGTCTGTGGTCGAAAAAAACAAAAACAAATAAAGAAAAAATAAAAAGGATAAAAAGAAAGAAAAGAAGTGACAACATGTATTAAATATATTAATAAATATTCTGTACTCTTACTGATGTGGTATAATAATGGCGGTGCCGGTACTACTTTTTTTGTGGTTTTTATGGTTGGAATTTAATATAATACACTGTAGTTTTTAACGTTAGATAAATGTATAGATTCAGTAAAAATTTACTTTAGAAGTAAATTGGAACCACATCCCTCACTAAATGTTTATTATACTTAAAATTAGCTGATAACGGTGTTAATTAATTAATTAATAGAACACCTTTCCACTTCAAATGTACTTGTAAAGTGTTAACATACTAGTACTGTTATTATTATGTACATTTTGTAATGTTTTCAGATTAGAAGTGTGAACTTAATTAAGTTTTTAAAACAAAAAAAAAGTTTCTTATGTTGTTTTAATGTTTTGTCTTTCTCTATATTGTGCAGCTTCCCTATTTTGGACACAGCACTTCCCCATTCTGGACAGAAATTTCTCCATTTTGGACAAATCGGATTTCTCTATATTGGACAGCTTCCCCATCTTGGACACAGCACTTCCTCATTCTGGACAGAAATTTTCCCATTCTGGACAAATCGGATTTCTCTATATTGGACAGCTTCCCTATTTTTGACACAGCATTTCCCCATCCTGGACAGAAATTTCCCCATTTCGGACACGATATAGCGTCACCACTTCCCCATCCTGGACAGAAATTTCCCCATTTTGGACACGATATAGCGCCACCACTTCCCCATCCTGGACAGAAATTTCCCCATTTTGGACACGATATAGCGCCACCACTTCCCCATCTTGGACAGAAATTTCCCCATTTTGGACAAATCGGATTTCTCTATATTGGACAGCTTCCCCATCTTGGACACGATTATAGCGCCACCTGTCGCTTTTGTCCTTATTCTGGACAAAATATTTCCCCATTCTGGACAGAAATTTCCCTATCTTGGACAAAATTCACCACACCTATTGCGCTTTTGTAATTAGATTGCTGTAGTAACCCATACATCTAATAACCAATCACTCCTGTGACTATTAATGTAAGACTAAATCAAATTAATCATTTGTTGATTGCCATAAAAAATGATTTAGATAAATTGTATTATTTTAACAATTCATGTTGTATAATTCCTATTGTATTGTCATGTTTATATTAAAATAATGCTAATAATAATTATAGACCTTCAATTTAATTATGGTAATCTTTTCCGATACAAAAAGTAATTAAAGAATAGATAAACAGTTTTCAAAAACATGCACAACAAATGTAGTAGATAAAGTACAGAATAATATGTATAATTACCGTATTTATATGAAATAATAAACAAATATTAGTCATCACCCAATTCTGCTACTAACATTGATAGAAATCCCATAATTATTTGTATCTAGATTTAGTCAGTTAAGGTGTACCTTATTAACAATTGTATATATTCGGTTGGTAACATATACAAATAATGAATGTTTATAAGTGCAACGGTACAAATATTAATAATACTGTAATTAAAATATGTGTAATTTTATACATGATTGGTACACTAAATAATTAACTATACATAAAATAAATAAGAACAATATATATACTTTATCGTTTCAAATTAATTAATTAAATATCAGAATATCACCGGGCGGTTTAGAATTAATGTTCTTTGCCTACTGTGTTTATATATATATATATAAACAATAATAATGTTCTTTGCCTGATTTGTTTATATATATAAAAGTATCTCTTCGGAGATCCCGCCTCGTGAATAAAAATACTGTAAGATGAGGGCGTATCAATTTGATCTCTGGTGCGCGTGCGTACAACTGAGGACTAGTGCTGTTCCGCCGTACCACGCCGAGAATGTTAAAGAGTCGCTATCCAATCGAGTTCGAACAATACCATGAAAGCCCCAGTGGTCTAATGGTTAGGACATCTGCATATCAAGCAGGCGGTCCGAGTTCGAGTCTCGGTTGGGGCGACTTTTTCTCATTCTCACAGATTTCCTCATCTTTATCGTTTCAAATTAATTAATTAAATTTCAGTATATCACCGGGCGGTTTAGAATTAATGTTCTTTGCCTGATTTGTTTATATATATAAAAGTATCTCTTCGGAGATCCCGCCTCGTGAATAAAAATACTGTAAGATGAGGGCGTATCAATTTGATCTCTGGTGCGCGTGCGTACAACTGAGGACTAGTGCTGTTCCGCCGTACCACGCCGAGAATGTTAAAGAGTCGCTATCCAATCGAGTTCGAACAATACCATGAAAGCCCCAGTGGTCTAATGGTTAGGACATCTGCATATCAAGCAGGCGGTCCGAGTTCGAGTCTCGGTTGGGGCGACTTTTTCTCATTCTCACAGATTTCCTCATCTTTATCGTTTCAAATTAATTAATTAAATTTCAGTATATCACCGGGCGGTTTAGAATTAATGTTCTTTGCCTGATTTGTTTATATATATAAAAGTATCTCTTCGGAGATCCCGCCTCGTGAATAAAAATACTGTAAGATGAGGGCGTATCAATTTGATCTCTGGTGCGCGTGCGTACAACTGAGGACTAGTGCTGTTCCGCCGTACCACGCCGAGAATGTTAAAGAGTCGCTATCCAATCGAGTTCGAACAATACCATGAAAGCCCCAGTGGTCTAATGGTTAGGACATCTGCATATCAAGCAGGCGGTCCGAGTTCGAGTCTCGGTTGGGGCGACTTTTTCTCATTCTCACAGATTTCCTCATCTTTATCGTTTCAAATTAATTAATTAAATTTCAGTATATCACCGGGCGGTTTAGAATTAATGTTCTTTGCCTGATTTGTTTATATATATATATCATCATATATCAATATATAGTATGTTCGTACATTCACAAAGAGGGACTTTGTTCTGATATGGAAAATTGTTCAGTGTGTGACGGGAATAAATATAGAAAATGGCAATTGTTCAAATTTGTATGACAAAAATCAGCAGAGCCTCGGCCTTGGTGCAATCTACAACACTGTGCACTTATGAGATAAATATATGCCGCATCCTGCATCACTCATGACAGTTTATATAGTTACGGTTTTATTGGAACAAGGATTTGTATTAAGTTTCCACTTGTTAGGGCCTACAATATGTAGCAATAACCATCACGTTTAACCTCAAGATTCTCGAATCCCCAACTATTAATTCCATAATTCTCGCAACCCGTTCTAACATGCGTTATAGGGTAAATAACCTCTTCACTTTCGACCCAGCCCGCGTTACAGCAATCATAACCAGCTATTTGTGACGCTTGTAGTTGTGCTCGTGTTGCTAGTGCTCCTCCAGTGTAAGCAGAGCATCTATCTTTTGCATCCTGGTACGTTAGCTGGTATCTTTCAGTTCCACGTACATTCATCACACGATGAGAGGGAAATGGATCTGGAAACGTGATGTTCTGGTTTGGTAAAGGAATATAACACATGGCGAAATATTCCATTGATGGGTCGTGTAGCTTAATGTAGTCACCAAATGGATAAAGCCAAAAATCCGACGGAATATTACCTGTGCAAGAATTTCCTCCCAATCCCTTCAAATACCATCCATTTGTACAAAGATCAACGCCTAGTGAGTATGATGCGTTAAAAACCTCAAAAGGAGTCGCCAGCCGACCACCAAAGAGGGTACTGCATCTTGTATCGGCTTCATTGGCGTTCAGTTTATCAGAATTTAAACCTGTTAGCCTTATAATTCGTTGGATTGTCGGAATATAATCAAACAAACATAATTGTTGATTATATCCCCTGTAACAATAATAGCCACTTTCATATGTCTTGTCTGGGAACACATTACTTCGTTGATCTGGTGAATTCAATGTGCATTTATCTCCGTTGATTTCGGTGAAGGCTATCTCACCACTAATCAGCCATCCTTCGATGCAGTTGTCCATACGTGGTTGATATGCGTTGTAAAGTAGTTTATAAGATGCAAGTGAACCTAGGTTATTGGTACACGTACTGGATGCTACTTCGTAAGTAGCAGTAGTTGAACTAGAATAAATACCATCTGAAAAAGACGAAAGAACCGCTCATCAACAATTATCTCATTGATGAGAGTTATGTATTGTGTTTATTCTACGAAAATGATTTGTGTCTTGTGTCTTATAACACAGTTATAAGGCTATCACAGTATTGATTTTTGAAATACAAAAGTATTTAGACACAGCACATTATGGATATAATTGAATAATTATTTTTTTAATTAGAGATTATTTTAAATAGGCCTATCTATGTATTATTCTACATAAATCATTAGTTCTATACTCACGATTCTTGAAACTTTTATCCAATACCTATACATAAGAAATAATACCACAATTAAAAGACATATTTTACACAATGAACTTGAATATTATAATTGTATTTTTTTATATTATATTATGTATGTATAGTTAAAATATTATATGTTCCTACTGTATTTTCCATGTACCAACTTTTTATTTGACGTAAAGAATGAAAAGCAATATATATAGGGTTTAAAATACAAAAATAAAAGTCGAATAAGTACCTTCTCTATGTATTCAAATGAAAGTTCTTGTTGAAAATCTTCTGTAGATGCTTTGTCTTGTACATTTTTATTGATCTGGCACAAACGATCCTGCTTACTGTAATTAACAGACCAACAGTAAACTTTCCTGGAACAAGCCAACAAACATCCAGCACGATCGATGTTAAGAAGCTGGTAACTCCAGCCCAGAAGAGAACGTTGTGAAATCACTGTATATAATTGAGAACTCGCAAAAGTAGATTCACCGCAGAGTACGATTAAACAAAAGAGTACGGGGAAAAACATAATGTTGACCTGTCCTCAATGATCCTATTTTGTCAAATAATGTACTATTGCTTACTGCTTTAAAAAAGAAGAGTTTGTCTGTGATAATAAAAATTAAAATCGATTTTTACATTTAGTATTCATTGGTATAGTAAATCGTTATGTTTGTACAAAATCAATATTGTGGTAATAAAGATATACATTGATGATTGGTGTATCACTGCAATACCTGTTTGTATTTACAATGTACCGTTCTTCGTTAAAATCATTGTTGAACTGTAATTTAATATTTTAATTTGAAATAGACCTAAATATAATAAACCTTAAACAGTTTTTTCTTTCTTTCTAAATCTAATACAGAAATTGTGGATTCAGATCGCCTGTTCAAACATTTCTAACAACCTCTCAGATTCTGTAAACACCATATTGGTATCGCGTTTGTCAGTACAAAAGATTATAGCGAAGTAATTTTCAATCTCAACGTTCAATTTATTTTAAAAAATGGCAATGTCCGTGTCGTTCGGTATAGCTGAATTCAGGAATTATGGAAGCCCGGCGTAGACAGGGCTTTTTCATAAAGTGCCCTTTTCAAACTAGACAATATCAGCAGAAATGATAGTTAGACCTAAAGCTTTAATAACCTTGCCTATGACGATTTGCCCCTTTTGTAGAAAAAACGCTGTAATAAAACCCAGTAAAAATTCCTGCCTAGAGATTGATTGTTTACTGTTTCAAATATATGTATAAAAGAAGATACATTTACATTAATATAACTTTAGTTCATTTATTTCCTTTGTTTATTCATGTCAAACACACATAACAAACATGAGTTGAAATTGAATTAAGGTAAAAGACAAATGAAATACAATACAATTAAACCATCAAAACCACCATCCAGTTTAAAATGTTAGTTTAACATTCAAAAGTACAAGTATAGATACAGTCAAGGTAAGCAATATTGATTTAATAACGTGTCCATGCCTCCTCAAACAATCCTGTTTTCCAATTTTATGTAGCTAGTAATCGAAACACTGAATTGGTACACTCATGATTAGCAATTATTGTACTGGTTTCCATATCATTCAAAGCTGTGAGAGGTTTGTAATAATTTAAAGTTTTAAAAAACCGGAGATAATAATAAACAATACAATAAGTAGCGAGAAATTTCAATGTTTAACCATGAAACACGATTTCTTTAATAATCCTCGCTGCAGTTTATTATTGCTTCTTTTGTTTTCAACACTAATCGATTTCACGTTCAATGTTATCACATCAAAGTAACACTATCACCAATTTAAATTATTTTCACGAAAACACAATTATAATCTGAAGCCTCTATAGTCTCCGAAATTATATTACTTGGCATAATCCCAAGTTATCATTCTGTTTTAATACCTGTATACCAACAAATTATGTATATTTATGAAAATTGATATATTTACGGTGACGTTACAAACACTTATTAAAATTTCGCCGCTTAATGTGACCAAAATAGCACAATATCTGCTTTTTAACATTAAAGCAACGAATCATTTGGTACTCTATCCAGTAGGCCTACCTGTAAAAATAATAATAGGAAAATATTCAATGTACATAAATATAATTGTAACACTACCGAGAAGCAAATGCAAAATCTTTATATTCCGTATATTGTCATGAATTTCCAAAACAATAAACAATCTTTAACTTTCAGCTCTTTTTAAAAAGTGTTTTGGCATCTTTTTGTTTACTAAAAGTTTCCCTATTGAAAAAATTTCTTAAATGTGTTTACATATTTTAAGCGTTTTGTCGTAAAAGTAGGCCTATACGTGTTTTCAAATTTATTTTAGTCTCCGTCCACACACTTATATTGCTTATTTTACTTATTTACCATTTGTATCTTATTTAAAGCTCTGTCTACACTATCAAACTTTATGTGACAAAAAATTGCGATGTGCCCATATATGGAAATGATGATGTCATATCACTACCATATTTGGGTACTTAACACTTTTTTTGTCAAACTAGTTTGATAGTGTTAGACAGAGCTTTAAGCGCATTGATATTTTGTGTGCAGTGGAAAATAATAAATTAAAAAAAATATCTGTATTCCTGCATAGTGTATATATGGTGTTTCTGACGGTAAAATAATGAACTCGATAAAATCAATAACAATAAAATATTTTTTTTTATATTTTAAGGCAATATAATCGTAAACTTTAAGTGTATTTCTATGCACAGATATTAATTCTTAATTCGTGTGTACAACAATACAATATTCGATATAGGCACATTTTTAGTCGCGTGCAAACGTGACTCTACACTAAAAAAAACTAACTCAAATTTGCGCACGCGGCTGCAGCCATGTATATGGCCTTGTTAACATTCATTCACAATGATAGTTATAAGGTAATTAATCTAGAATGCATACAATAATAAATACCTTTTCGATGTATATTCGAACGAATTTGTTATTTTCTTATTTATTCTTGTTGATTTTTGCTTACTGTAATTCACAGACCAACAGTAAACTTTCCTGGAACAACAAACATCCAGCACGATCGATGTTAAGAAGCTGGTAACTCCAGCCCAGAAGAGAACGTTGTGAAATCACTGTATTAGGATGAGAACTCTAATAAAAAACATTATTAAAAAATTATTGAAAAGATGATTTTTGAGAAATGTATTCTGTCTGTAAGAATTTTACAAAAATTGTATTATTTGGTAAAAAAAATGCAGTCTATTCTGTAATCTAACTGTTCTTACTGCACGAAGAATCAGTACCGTTGATAATAACGCATACACACCAAATACTATACTTTTCCCAATATGTCAAATCTATCTTTCAATTAAGGCCAATTTATGAAAAACAAATTATCTCAAATTCAAAAGTTAGAGGAAGAATGACAAAATACGAGAAACAAGTAATTCAGCCAAACTCGACGGAACGCCTAGTGCTGTAAGTCAGCGACATTATGTTATTATTATATGAATGTATTTTGTTCTAAATAGGCCTAAAACAATATAAACACGTTTCTAATTATGTCATTCATTGATTGCAGTCATAGTGTAAACTTTAAACTAATACAAATGTTTCTTATTACAACAACAGATGATAAATGACTATTCTTAGTACTAATATAAATATTGCTTGGGTTTAGGCCCAATTGCATTTTCTTTACAATCTTTCATCTTAACAGTAATTTTAATAATGACATGTGTAGGCCTAGTGCAGCAATTAGATTATTATTATTAATGATCTGCTGACAGAGAGGAACAATGACTCTGACCGATCCGACGTTAATAAATATTAATTTGATGACATGAAATATTGTTAAATAACACGTGGTAGATCAGAGAGGGGAGCAGGCTGGTTGCCTCCTGGACATTTGCCACCGGGCCGGACATTTTCCGCCTTGACACAAAGCCCCAAACCCCGCCCATGAGATTTGCCGCATAAACATATTTAACATCTTTATTAGTCTTTAGAAAAATACTGACGTTGAACAAAGCTAAAATAAGTGGAACATTGTTTAAATATGTTATTTTATTATAAATCAAAGAACTAATTTACGTTATTTTTTAATTAATCATTACTATGAGTGCCCGCGATCTCTAGAATAGCCAGATATATTTATTATATATAATATAATAAAAATTAACATTAAATTACAGTGTGTGTGTGTGTGGCTTTACTATAATTCAATTTTGATGCGTATTGATGCTAGTTGACCTTTGTGTTTTGAAACCATTCTTTACACAAACAACCATCCGAAATTGTTGTAACTGGAGGAGAGACTACATATATTACAACGAACAAACAAATCGGTCTTTTTCAGCTCACCTATTTTCTGTCTGTACAGAATCGTGGCAAAGGGCCACAAAAATCCGCTTAAATCAAGAAAACAACAAAACAACATTGAAAGATGGCTGAGCAAATGACTCTTAAGGGTACCCTTAAAGGCCATAATGGCTGGGTAACTCAAATTGCAACTGCACCACGATTTCCAGACATGATTTTGTCAAGTTCTCGGGGTAAGGATTGTATGACAGTATGTGTAGGCCTAGCCTGTATGAATATGACGAGTAGCGTAAAACATGCTGTATCAGTTACCTAATACTAAACAGTAGGCCCCTATATGATTATGCCTTACATATTATACCCCACACAGCGTAGGCCTCCTAGCCTACTAGGCTACTATAATATAGGCTAGCTAGTAGTAGGAGTAGGCTAGGGAGGCCTACTAGGCCTACATTTAAACTACTCTATTTAGGCTAGCCTACTACTAGGATAGGCCTAGGCCTAGTCGTTTGCTATATGTGTGTGTAGTGGTGTGTAATCGGTCATACCCCTGGTCATACACAGTGTAGCCTAGTAGCCGGGCTAAGTAAAAGTAGGCTAGGCCCTAGTAGGCTAGGCCTAACTATAGGATTGTATGCTAGAGCCTAGGCCTAGGCTAATAATATTAATAATAAACTCTCTAGGCCTAGTCAGTCTCTTGTGACTCCAGTCATATTTTCCCCTATACTAGCCTAGGCCTTTTTTTTAGTCTTGCTAGCAGCTAATTAAGTAATACGCTTTTCACGAAACGGAAGACATCTTTGATTGCTCAATAATGACAAACAATGCTGTGCAGAGAAGCATATATATTGCCAACAGAAATATAGTGTTTTCAGGGGATTTCAGGATACCATGGTAATTAAAAGATTGACCGACATTCCTGAATGATTAAAAAAAATTAGAAAATTGTTGATTGCCTAAAATCCAACGGGAAAAAGACACATTACAGTGTTAAAGCATACAGTAGGGCACACTGTCCACACCGTTTTATCACGGTACCTCAATGTGTTTTAGCTATCATCTTTTTTCGTTGTATTGTAGGCGATCAAAACAATTTTTCAAATTGTTTTTAATCATCATACAGTGATGCAGGATAATCTTTTTTTAGTCAAGGAATTACAAATTTTGAACGGAAAAATATGAATGCTGCGCAATGTTATTTCTGCTTCATCGATCGAAGATGTCTTCCCTTTCATGAAAAGACGTACAGATAGTAGTAGGCTAGCTACTCAAGAGAGGAGAAGTAAAAAAAAAAATATAGAAACAAAAAGAATAGGGAATTCAGAAATAATCAAACATTAACTGTACTCAGCTCACACATTTTATCCTTTCAAATGATTGGGGAATTATAAAAGTGGCACTACAGTATCTACTAAGATCTGGTATTTAATATTCACTTTGATCTAACAATGTGCTGATTTCGACTTTAGAAATGATAAAAAGAAAAAAAGCGAATTAATAGTTATATCAATTATTAAATTGTGTTTATTTAGATAAATCTGTGATTGTATGGAAGCTAACCAGAGATGAAAACTATGGTATTCCTCAGAGGTCTCTGACAGGGCATAGTCACTTCGTATCTGATGTGGTCATTTCATCTGATGGTCAGTTTGCTCTGTCCGGTTCCTGGGATTCCACTTTGCGTCTTTGGGATTTGACCAGGTATGGTATTAGTTTTGAAAAATCTATCACATTTTTTTAATTAAAGAATTCACTTTACAGATTCTTGTCAATGTTTTAAATCTTTAATTCACTGGTTAACCAGTTAAAATACCTTTGTTGAAAATAAATGATATGATTTAGCTGAGAAGAATTTTTACCAATAAAATTAAATTTAAAATATGGATATTATTTTCTCCATGATAACAACCACCACCCTGTTCTCAGGCATCACAGCATCTAACAAAAACAGAAGATAAATAATGATTTTTTTCAAAACACTTTACAGATGTCTTTACATGATAGAATTCAACATTTATTAATTTCTATCAATGGTAAACAATACAATAAAAAAATGGTAATATATAATAATGAAATACAACAATACCATTGTCCAGAGGATCTTGCAAAAAGAGATTTCTTGTCAGACAAGACCCACCCCAAAATACATTTGTATATAATAATTATAAAAGAAATAAGGTCATGACAAAAACAGTTTGAAGGTCTAGTTTAAATACAATGATAATAAATGATTTTTAAGTTTTTTACGAAAAGTTGAGAGAGGAAGAGTTAACAATACTAGTATCTAATTGGTTCCAAATTAAAGTGCCAGAAACATAAATAAAGTGTGAAGAACTAGTTAATCTTACAAAAGGAATAGTTAACTGAAACTTATGATCAGTACTTCTTAGATTATGACCATGATTAAAATCAATGCAAAAAAAGCAATGTTAAATAAATTCATCATGGGAGAAGGAAGATTTAAAAAAAAACTAATATTGGAATTTACGTAATTTCTTAAAACATTGTAGGCTGGCAATATAATTTTCACTTCTAGGCTTACTAGTAGGCCTACTGTAGAAATCATAATAATAATAATAAGGAAAGACCAAACAGGTGCTAAACACCATGCTAGTTGATTATTCCAAATACACTGAGACAAACATTGACCTCATCTGATCCAATACAGTAAGTTCAAAGTTGAAATAAATTTGGTTAAAATCACTGATTGGATATTCTTTACGGATAAGTTCTTGCTAAAATTGGAGTAGTTGATTCTATGTATCATATTTTCTTATCATGATTTCTTTTAGTGGTGAAACAACACGGGAGTTTGTCGGTCATACCAAGGATGTGCTAAGTGTTGCTTTCTCTGCCGACAATCGTCAAATTGTTTCAGGATCAAGAGACAAGACCATCAAGCTATGGAACACACTAGGTGTATGCAAGTATACAATCCAGGTAAGAGATATTGTAAACAAATATTACGATCGTTAAACACTTTCTGTTGTCTTCTATTTATGAAACACAGTGACGAATCCATGATTTTGAATGGTGAAATGAAGGGCTGAGCTTAATTTGATGTCCTATCTTTTGCATTACAATTTGCGAAATTTGGATCCTCCCTGAAACACTTGTACTGTAGTTTTGACAAAGAAAGGACAATGTACTAAATCTCATAATAAGCTTTAAAAGCAATCTGTATTCTTTGTTTTTGTTGATTTGAATAATACAAAAAATGTATTGGTTTTGTCTAATCTGTTTTAGTCTAGTCCTAGCATATTCCTCTCCGAGCCTAAATGTAATATGAGTTAACAAATGTCTAAGATTGTTTATGCTTTAATGTACAGCACTAAAAAATGTTATTGTCTATCAGTTGAATTATTTGGATATTCCTTTTTTCCATACAACAATTAAAAAATTTGTTTACATTTTGTATATTTAGGAGGATAACCATTCTGAATGGGTTTCTTGTGTACGATTTTCACCAAGCAACAATAATCCCATCATTGTGTCATGTGGCTGGGACAAACATGTCAAGGTATTATAGAATCAATTATTTTAATTTATATATATAGATATTATATTAAGTTCTTTTTATATATTTTTTATATTAAATTCACCTATCTCGGTTCTGCAGTAAGTGACACTAACTAACTAGATGTTGGGCTTGATACACATATTGAAAAAGCAGACTTGGTGCTCGTGTATGGAACAACCGTAACCTTACCATCAAATTGAAGACCCACATCTACATTGCATGTGTGCTAAGTGTCCTGTTATATTGCTCAGAGTCCTGGACCATGTATCGTCATCAGGAGAAAAGACTAAACTCTTTTCACTTTCGCTGTCTGCGCTCTATCTTAGGTGTTTCTTGGCGTGATCGTGTACCCAATAGTGCTGTGTTGTCAATTACTGGTACAACTGACATATTTACGATGCTTACGCTGGTCTGGTCATGTTATTCGGCAGGAAGATTACCGTCTACCAAAAAATATTTTCTACGGTGAACTGGCTGACTCACCTCGACCATGCGGACGTTCAAAACTCTGTTTTAAAGATGTTATTAAGCGTGATCTGTTTTCTTTTAATATTCCCACTGGTTCTTGGGAAACTCTCGCCTCCAACCGAACATCCTGGCGTTCTAAATTGGTAACTGGTCACCAATTATCTACCAATGCATATGTTGCTGAACGTGAAAGGTCACCAACAGAGTAGTTAAAAACCTAATTGCAGATCCTTATAAAATTCTATATACAAATATTTTAACAAATAAATGAACTCAACAGGGCTCATCCGTAGCAGAGAAGTACTTAGCTTGGTTAAATAATGTTTTGGACCTGAGGTTATCATCTGTCATGACGGGATTGTACCATATATAATATATGTTGGTCATCGCCTGGACTTAGAAGCCACAGAAACTCTGTCGAGGAGAGAGGAACCACACCCCAATATCCCTGAATGCGCACAGCAGCACATTAAAATCTCCCTAATAAAATGCAACTTGTACATATATTATAGTGATCACTAGAGTAACAATTTTGTTTATGTAATAGGTGTGGAATCTTACCAATTGTAAATTGAAGACAAACCATATTGGACACGGTGGCTATCTGAACTGTGTGACTGTCTCTCCAGATGGTTCTCTTTGTGCTTCTGGTGGCAAGGTAAGTTAAAATTACAACAAGGCATGTAACTGACATTTAAAGAAACAAACTCACAAGTTTTTGTTCAAAATATTTAGGTTAATATTAGCCTTTCAAAGTGAAAAAGGCTATAATTTTCAAGTAGGTTCTAAGATTATTTCTTGATTATTTGGACCGCTTCATGTAATGTAGGATTATACAAATTTGTAAACATTTTTATTAAGGATGAGCAAGCTATGCTATGGGATTTAAATGAGGGCAAACACTTGTACACCTTAGAAGGTGGAGCACCAATCAACTCGCTCTGTTTCAGTCCAAACCGTTACTGGCTCTGCGCTGCTACTGGCCCAACCATCAAGATTTGGGTAAGTATTTATTATAAACATCATAATATACAATGATATATTGTTTTTCTTTGTGTATAGTGTACATGTTCAAATCTTGGTGAAATTTTAGCATTCAATTTAATACATGAAATTGTCAATTGTCAGGCCAGTTAAAAATAACCCCTGACTATACTCTTATTAGAGTATAGATTACTTTACAATATACAAATTGAACAAATAATGCTTGTATTAAAATAAAATTGGAATCAATTTTAAACTTTGATCTTGCAGGATCTAGAAGCCAAAACAATTGTTGATGAATTAAGACTTGACGTCATCTCAAGCAGTAGCAAGAGCCGGCCTCCAGATTGCCTCTGCCTGGCCTGGTCTGCGGATGGTCAGACACTTTTTGCTGGATATACAGATAGCTTAATCCGTGTCTGGCAAGTGTCGATTGCTCGTTAATTCTTCGAGCTTGATAAAAAATGGTCAATTTTAACGACTGAACCATTATAAGAAATCATTATTTTAAAATATAAGTTTCCAACTAACTTAAAAAAACAATGTAACAACATTAAAAGTCTTTTTAAAGAAAAAAAAGATAACAAAATAGATGTGTTAAATAATATAAAATGCAAATCACATCATAAATAAATCTTCTGAATATACAGAAGAACAAAGAAAATGTGTGTTTTACTTTTCATTTTTTAGTGTTTTGTTACATAAAGCTGATTTTCCACTAGGCGAATTTGTTCGCGCGAATCGAAAGCGTCATGCTCTGCGCATGCGTATTCGAGTTTCTGTCTGATACTCTCTTCTGCGACGAATTCTAGTTCCTTGATTTTTCGCTGCAGCGAAATTTACTAGTTCGAATTGTTTCTACTTTTTGCGAAGCGAAATATTGAGCAACCAATCAGATCTCAGGAAATGAGCTATGACGCTTTCAAGAGCACTCATGCGAATCGAAATGCTCAGCAACCACGCGAGGAACATGAACGTCGCAGCTATTCGCTCATGTAGTGGAAAGGGAGTAGGCGATTTTTTTCTCTTCGAAACGTTTGATTCGCGCGAACAAATTCGCCTAGTGGAAAATCGGCTTTAAATGCAGAAACAAGTTTATTTGAAATACATATGTTGCTATTATAGCATCAATACAATTGGGTGATTAAGATCTGGACAGGAGTAATAGTTGTGTTACATTTTGCTCCCTGGCTGCTGAGTATAAAAAAGGGTTCAATTTGGTGCCATGTTTCTAGAGGTAATCAAGTGGAAATAATTGGCAGTGTCGGAAAACTGATCTTAACTCTTTTAGTAGTATACAGTACAAAATCAATATGGAGCATAATGTAACCTATTTGATTATTCTGTTTATTATTGAGTATATATATACACATTATTTATAAACACAGGCACAGAACATTAATTCTAAACCGCCCGGTGATATACTGATGAAATTTTATTAATTTTAAGATGAGGAAATCGAGATTCGAACCCGGAACCTTCTGCTTAATATGCAGATGTCGTGTGTATATATATATATATAAGCACTTGCCAGCTCTTATACTATGACGTTATCCAAATTCCTCCACTTGCACTGATGAAGGGCTAGTGTTGCCCGAAAGCTCTGCTAACTTTTCTGGCTCTTTTACTTATCGTTTTGATTTAGCTTTTCGCTTTTTTTTTGTATCTCTATTGAGATCCAGCCACTGATACCCACGGCATTGTCATTTTTTCAGTAATTTGCCTTTGGATTTATATACATATATACATATATCTCTTCAAACCAGATGACTGGTATAAGCCAAAATTTGTTTTAATATACTCGTATATGTGGTTTACATAATCATTAATTATCTTAAAGAACTTTGAATTAGGAAAAGGCGTCTCCACACTAATCATATACATTAAATAAATTAAAATATCAATTTCCTGTTTAGTTTACTATCCATCTATAAAGGATGGGAGTCCACTTATAGGAACATTTTACAATTCATGTGGGAATTAAATGGAATATTTGCCAAAATGAAGAAATCTAATGTGCCAGAATTTCTTGATATGCCTTGTGGTCAGCTATTGTGATTGTGCTGTTAGTAGGAACGTGGATAAATTTAATCCAGAAGAGACTATTAATTGGAAATGGGTATGATGTCTCTGTATGGAATTGATTAGAGGCCTACTGAATTTCATTGTACAACTTTATTAACAGATGTGGAGAAAGAAGTGTGTGTATAGACAGTACATATTAAAGTGTAGAATTTCTATATAATACAGTAATGCATTAATACTCCAAATACTTAGTAGAGGAATTAAATTAGAATTTAAAATTCTCGGAATTTAATATGTTATTAGATGAACTCATAAGGGTTTTGATTAAAGATTTATCACAGAGAAAGTCTTATATACTAATAATAATATCATAAAAGGGCCTTTGTTTTGGACAGAACATCGGAAATTGAACTTGATTATTTGGCATCATCACCGAATTCTTGAACTTCCTTGGCCGTTCTTTGTTGCCAAAAAAACATTTAAATTGACATTTCTTTCCTGTCGGGGAGAGGGGACATTCCTGCGTTTTTGCCTATAAATATTTACACTATATTTTGACATTTCTTGAACTTCAAAGAATGAATCATCATCATCGTATTACCCAAGACGAGGTGTGATAATAAAGACCCTTTGTAGCACCGTGTAAAAAGTAATATCACTCTGTGTTGGTTCCCTCTGACCGCGACTGCGTCTGACCTCCCGACGTCCTGCGGTTAATTTATTTAAAGGTGGAGTCATTGAACAACTTTAAAGTTATAATGAATAAATATTATACATATTATTGTTGATTAATTTCAAATCAAATACTTTATACTTAAATAGTGTTTTATTCAACGAAAATGTGTTTGTTGTTAATGTTAATTTATTTTTAAATTGCGTACATTATTACGTTTACCTATGGGACACAATGGACGGTTCCAAGGTAATTGACAGTTCTTGCGTTTCAATTGACGGAAACTTATGAATTCAGCACGTACTCATTGATGCACTGTCGACTTGTGAGCACTTGTGTTACATTTACGAGACTTAATTTCCAGTCAAGAGGTACCTAAACGCGACAAGTGCATATTTTTCGTTGCAGCGTGTATGTCTACAATAACTCATATGGAATAATTTACTCAATGGAAACTGTAGGCCTACAGACAATAATGATAATTGAGTTCAGTGCTGCGAACTCTAGGAGGACTTTCTGTACTGGGGTTGATAACTGACCAGCGACTGAGATGCTATTAAGATAAGAATGGTCGATCGTCTGAATTTGTTTGCTGTTTTTGTTCCCAGGTGTCTTAGAGGAAATATTTACCAAAAGAACTGAACATACACTAAACAAATCTTATTGTATTGGAGTAAAGTAAAGTGATCAAGTTTGATCATTAATGTAGACAGATGATTCGACACGAACTGTCACAACATTTAGTAATCATCATTGTCTATTCACTTCTGACTATGGTATGTAATGATGCCATTAGGTTATCATTTGGAACAGTATAGGTTGGGTTGAGGCTATTGGCACGGTCAACCGTACATTTAATTAAAAGTTTCTATTGGCACTGGTTACAGGGCATGTTCATCAGTTTTTTTCTATCGGCACGGTCAAGAATGTGTAAAAAAAAATGTTAAAATCGATGAGGTGAATCGTATTCTAATGTCTAATGCCTTGTTTTCAAGATCGATCATGCTGATCGACACTAAATGAGCAGTCAACCATGCCGCCAAAAGAAAAATAATAAATTGGCCAGATCCATGGATAGAGGTGTTAGGAGTCGGCCCGGGCCACTCCTAAATTTAAAAATTTACACTGCAATAGATAGAACATTAGATTCAGCACTTCATTTTATTAATTCTTGGCCCCTATTTCAAAATCCTGGATCCGATGACCACGCCAGCCACTTGTGTTCTTTTGCACAGTGAGTTTTGTTTTGTCAAGGATTTCATTCTTCAACAAAGCAAACCTTAGCATAGCAAAGGGTGGTAGAAGGTGAGGGAGGAATGGTTGGGGATTTAGGGGACGTAGTTCTGTAGAATTCCAAATTCCAGCATACTTTTTCTAAAATTAAAGTTAAGTACTTTAAAAGTATTAACATATCCAAGTAATTAATAAATAAAAAAATAAAAAAAATTTAAATTAAATGGTTTGTACACTGTTAACCGAATGATGATTGTTTTTACAGGTTGTTATTTGTGCAAAGCAGGATTTTTCAAAGACTGAACACTTTGATGGTAAGTTTGAATTGTAATGTACCCTTTTCAGGTGTTAATGGCAGAATGTTCCCACCAGAGTAAGGGTGGATAACTTCATATGTACACAAAAATAATGGCCTTGTTCTTGACAATATTATTGGGTTGTAATTGTAAGTATCTGCAGACTGACACTGACCCAATCCAATTAAATATTTTACAGGATGTTAAAACAATTCAAATCATTCATAATGGAAATTGATGCAGTTTATTTTTAAATAAAAAAAAAAAAATGTAAAAAAATTCCTTAAGGTCAAACAGTATGTAGAATAATATATAATTAATGATATGGTTATTAATTTACTCAATTTTATTTTCAATACTTTCAGATTCCCCTTGTGAACATTATGAACACATTACACCTTATCGTTCCTTGTCAAATGGTGATTATATTTCCTACAATTTGTCAACTGAGAAAGAAGAGAAATACAGGGAATATTTGATGTACGCAAACAATCATCTGGACTATGACATTCCAACAAATATTCCAAAGAATAGTTCTTCATCAATATTTTATACATTTTCGGCTTTTGGTGAACAATTTGTATTAAACGTAAGCTTAAGTTCGCATCTGGTGGCACCAAACACCTCGATTGAGAAACACCTTGATAATGGAACGATCTCTACAAACTCTGTGCAAAAGAAATGCTTCTACCAAGGAATAGTGAACAATTCATATAATTCTATTGTTTCTATAAATAATTGTAATATAGGTTTGGTAAGTAACATTTTTTTCTTATTTGCATCCGATGTGTTTTGGAACAAAATACCACTGGTTCTGTTGGCAGCAAATAACCGATTAATAAAACTGTGTGAATAAAATACACCATTTTCTTAGCAGCTGGAACAGGACAAATTTAAAAATAAAATACAGGTTTCTCAACACAGTAAAAACACCCTAAAGGTTTAGCAGGTTTATCGCTGTGCAACTTTTAGCCACAGTGCAAAATAACGGTTGATTGACTGCCGTTTTGTCAACTAGTCTATACTGTACTTACAATATCATTTGAAAATTCTACCACCCGAGTGCATTGAATTTTAGTATTTTTATTGCAGTTTTTTAGCAGAAATCTTGTTTAATATATATTAATTTTATTTTTTCCATCTATTTTCAATAAATGGGTATTCAGTGTTATGCAGCAAAAATGGGATCGGGGAGGGGGAGGCTAATTGGATGTGATTAACTTTCTGTTGATTAGTTGCTTTCAAAAGTTATCTTGACGTATTGAACCCTACAAATTATTATAGCCTTTTAAAACAAGATCCAAAGTCCTATAAATTATTCTAACAAAAGAAACCCTATTCTACTCACCTGTGGGTAATTCTGATTTATGAAATGTAATTATATACCTTACATTTATTATCACATAACTTTTGAATTAAAAAAACACATTTTAAGAACATAATTGCATTGTTTGTTTATCCGAGGTAGGTAGACTTTGCAATTAAGGAATTCAATTCACTTAATTAGTGAAAGATTTAATGTTGCTAGAGTATCATCTCTCAATTACAACATAAATTATGTCCTTGCAACCATGACATTAGGAGAAATAGGAGGAAATGGATACAAGTGTAAATGACATTTAATACTGTTTATGGTGAAATATTTCTTACTGATGTAAAATGTCACCTGATTATTAAGGCTGTATATAGTGTGTAAGTAGCCTATAAAAATATACAGTACCATTTGGCAACAGAGAGATTGTAGGATGGAAGCATTGCAACTTGGAAAATAATTTAATTTAAATAATTAAAAAAATTGGCATATCTTATTTATTTATTAAACAACCAAAACATTCAGACCATTTAAGCATTATACATAAAAATATAAACAGTACATTCATATATGGAGAAATATAAATACAGTAAACAAAACAATTATTTAAAAAAATACATTATATAATAGTTTAAATATTCAATACCTTGATCATACTATAGGCATAACAAAATAATGCTTTGCAGAGATAAAACAAAATACCTGGTAAATGCATTAAATTTGTTCTGTATGTTGGTACCAAGAAGTCAGCAATCAGATCTTTTAATATTTTTTCCATACAAGCATGTGGGAGGATTGTCCTGTGACCTTTACCTGAAATGGTATCTCTGATTGCGATTTCTTTTTTATATGAAGGCTGTGACAACTCATACATGTTCAATGGTATACAAATAATGCATGTTTATGAGTTGAATGGCGAGAATATTTAATGAATTAAAACATTTACCATTATATTTAAGTCAGAGCAGTGATTAATATTTTTATTTAAATTACAGTAGTTAAGTACTTAATAAGCAAGCAAAGTATACAATTATTAAAGATATTTCTGATATTTGTTTTTTTTAAAATTCAGAATGGTTGGATTCAATGGAAGAATGAAGATTTTTTAATAAAGTTTTCGGAATCTCATGTTGATAGTAATGCAAGCAATGGTTTAGTTCATGTTATTTGTAAAACTAATAAGCTTGGTAAGTGTGGGTCAATGTTTTGTGTCAGTTTACAATAGGGTCCGGTTTCTGCTGCAAAAAAATAACCATGTGAATAAATTAACTTCTATTTCTTGGGAAACAGGACAAATTTTGAATAACCGGTTAAGTGGCAGCCTGATATTAACGGTTAAAAACGGCCAATCAATTCAGTATTAGAACGCCATTTAACCGGTTATTGCTGTGCAACTTTTAGCTGCAACAGAAACGATTGATTGATTGACAGCCGCTGACCTTGTGTCAACTACACTTCAGTAATGTTTGAATTGACCGCCAATGCTCATTGCATTTTGGGTACTGCTAACGATTTCTGTCGACGACCACCCACTGATTTAAACAGTTATTTAGGAGCAAAAATTGAGCATAAATGCAGTCTATATAAAAATTATATTTTAAATCAATTTTAAATAAATAAACAGTTTATTCGGCGCTATGCAGCAGAAACAGACGCTATGTGAAACTGAGTTTTCCAAATAATAATAAGTAAATAAATTGAAACATACTTTATCGAAATGTTTAATGTTGTTTGTAGTCAATCTGTATTACTCAATATAATCAAGGTTAGAGGAAATAAGTTAATTGTTTGGATTTAAGATTCAAGGTTCTAATTTTTTTCTATAAAAATATTATATTAACTGAACTTTTTATATAATTCTTTGAAATTCTCTAGAAAATTTAGCAAAAATATCGATCACCCCTCCCTTCTGTTTAATTTATGTTTTGTAATTTGAAACTGTAAGCCACCAACATACAAAAAAGATGTTGGAACCATTCAAATAAAAGAATAAGTTAAAAATTAATAAATTTGTTTTCCTTTTGTTTGACAGATTCAAAAGTTAACCTTGTACAAGACAATCTGTATTCAAAAGAACCTCATAAGATATTGGAAGAGTTTAGGTCCAAAAGGTCAACACACTTTGAAAGGCCGTATTTCGTGGAAACTCTTGTAGCAGTGGACAGCAGTATGTATGCTTTCCATAGAGCAATCGACGTGGAAACTTATGTTATACAACTTATAAATATGGTAAGAAGATTTTATTTAATTGGTAAAATGTTTTGCCTTACTCTAACACAATTGTAACTGTACTATGAACCCTTTTTTGCAAGTTGTTTTCATTATACAGTACAGTGTATACATCGGAGTAGAAAACAATGTTTGACCAATTAACTAATAGTTCACTGACACAAAGCTACTTTGTAGTTATCATCAGGATTTTATTTATGGATCAACATTTAACATACCATTCATTTCCTTCAAAACTTAAATCTGTTTAAATAATGATAATTATAAAGTTCAACTTAATATAAAGCAAAATGCAGGGCCCCTCTAAGCGCTGAAGAATCAACAAAAAAAAAAACCCTGCTGACTTGAATAATCTTACTTGCAAATGAAGTTGTTCAAGTTGGTTTGGGTAGATATTTTGCCTGAAAATTAGGCCATTCCATACATGGTGTTTTTTCACTGGGAAATTATGGTTCTAAATTTAAACCTTCTTTAAACCTTCTTTCACACTCGCCCCGGCAAGGTTCCAGTCTGGCTCCAACAAATCAAACTGAACATCAATGTTTCGTGTTCATATCGATTGGTGCATATCCGCATGGAGCGTCATGAAAACGCAAAACATTGACATTTGATTTGATTTGTCGGCACCGGACGAGAACCGTGCCGGAACAGGTGTGAAACACCCTTTAATGTAGACTTTTTTGTTGTAATTATCTGATTAAAGCAACTACAGTTATCCTTTTAAAAATGTATTAATTTGATTAATGATGTAGACACAGTGAACAATTTGCATTCCCAGGAGACAGAATACACCTGGTCTGTTCAAAATGAAATAATCTTTCTTTTCCTATTTTAACTCAATAAACAACAGGATGAACCATGAAAATGATACTAACATTTATTGTGTTTAACATACATTCTATAATTATTATTTGTATCATTTTAATTCTAGGTTAATCAATTATTTAATCATCCGAGTCTTAACAGTAAAGTTACTTTGGTGGTTATAAAAATTATTTATTTGAATGAACGACAGGTAAGAACAATATATAATAACTTTAATACATTTTCTACAATGTTATTCTATGTTTTAGTAATTCCCACAAACCTTCTTTTTCATTTTTCCTGGTTCGGTCTGGTATATTTATTTTATCAGAATCCTAATTTAGCAAATACAGTAGGTCTATACCATCTAATAAAGTATACACATACGAATGTTCAAACCAAGACCAACCCAATTTTACTACTAGCTAAGACTACCTCAGCCCCTCATAAACTTGATATAATTCTTAAAGGAGATGTCATTCCAAATCAAGGCTATCAGTAAACATTATTTTGTACATTTGTAAAACATTGACATTAACCATATCGTATGGCCTTGATTATGACTGACAATGTTAAATTTTATTTTTTATCCAATCCAATTTTTCTATGAAAATTCAATAACATGAATGATAACATAATACCCGAGGAAGTAGGCCGCTGGATTGAGTTTAAATTGAATGTTTGGCCCACAGCATTTGAAGTTGATAGATAACTACAGAAGACCCATAGGGTATAGCAAACAATAAACCGCCTTCTGTGGTGTTATGCCCTTTGGAGATAATACATGAAAAATGTTTATTTATATCAATTACACAATCGTCGAAAAATGTGCAAAACAGGATTAAATGCACAATATTTTATAATACCAGTTAAAAATGGTTTTACTTATATTTACGCATTTCAATAGCATTGTCCTGTAATTGTAATTCAAGATTAATTGTTCATAAATAATTTATATATATAATATTTATAATTTTATATTATTTTTATTATTAAAAATCAATACTTGTAATTTACAATATTAGGAGTTTGTTCTCCCTCCTGATTTGTTGCATAGTTTTACATCTATATTCGTCTTCTTTTTGCTCAGTCCAGAAACTACAGTGAGAAATATAAAGTAGATTTGCGTAAACGTCTTAAAATCCCTTGTAGATGGATATGGATGCGTTCAAACCATAATGATGCTACTGCAGGCAACCATGATTTTGCTGTCTTCCTCTTCAGAAATCTGTCACCTCCTGCAGGTAGTCCTTCGATGCAAGTTTGTTTCAATTTATGATAGCTTGCCTTTTGCATAATGAACCCTTCATAGCTAAAAAGCCTGTTGAAGTGACTTCTTCACTACTGTTTACTACTCAATGGCTTTAACATTCTTTGCTGCTTATTTTGTTATTGTTCTACTAGGGAGGTACTTTGTATTAACCAGAAAATGTAATAACAACACACAGTTACTGTATAGCATGCCTAATGAAAAATGAAAGCTTTCCCTTTACTAAAAACAATGTTATACTCACGTTTATAGCTTTTTGTCATTGAATCCTATTTGTTAATCCATCCTCCTTTCCTACCACCCCAACCCCCAACTCCAAACTAAAAATGTTCTCGCTTCTGACTAGTCTATTCTTCAACATTACATAAACCATGCAAATTTTCTACTGAAATAGCAAGACCATTTTCTTACCGCAGTAAATGCAATTTAATAATTCTGGAATGTGTTTAGCTTGTTTCTTTTAGTTAGTTTTCTATGAAAATTTTGTAATTGCTAAAAGTATGTGAAATGTTGTATTTGTACCTGTCTTTTAGCTTTTTTCTGTGTGGATAGTTAATGTAACACACTATTACCATAATTCGAAAAACCTCTTTAAAACTTTCGATCATGAGGCAAACAGGAATAGAAGACTGATGCAATTTAAAGGGTCATTAAATGAATCAAAAACTGCACAATTCTTAAATTTATATGAAGAATTAACCGACTAAAGTCATCTTTAAACGAAGGTCAAGGTATAAGGATTCATTTAACAATTCGTGGAACTTAAATTCTTATTTAATACTTATTAAAATAGTCTTTCAAAGTCTCTTTTTAGTCTGTGTGAATAAGAAGTCTAGTCTGTTTTTAATTTTAGATCTATCAGTATTCTAATCTTGTGTCTGTCAAAGTTGTTTTTTTAATAGTGAAAAAGCTTATATTCTAGAACATTGATTCCTTGATTGGAATAGTACAAAAAACAATTTTGAAATCCAGTGTAATTGGGTATTAAACTAAGAGGAAATGATATGATAGTTTACCCTGAAGCTGAAGTGTTAGACTAGCCAAATTCTACAACTTTTACTGCACTTTAATCTGACTGTTTTCCAAGAAGTTCTTTTGATTAAATGTTTGAACTTTTCAATGGAAGATAATGAAACCATGCCAGTCTTAATCAGTTATTTAGACTTTTTTTTTGATTTTGTGATTTTGAATAATTAGATGTTCTTTTTCTTGTCATCCTAAACAAATTTGTGTTGTTATGAGCCGATTCTTAGTATTATATCTGTAAATTTTCCAGTATCATAGACCAATTCAGTGATACAGCATAACATGTGTATCCCATATTTAACCTACTGTAACATCATTCCAGCCTTTTTCCAGATTTTATTATGTTAAAAAAATTATTTTGATACGCATATTTTCTCATTTTTTCCCTTAAAAATAATTTATCAGTTATATTTGAACCATGCTTTCTATATCAAGAAACTAAACCTAATGGACACTGTCGTCCAGGGAATGTTAGCAAAACATTTTGAATGGAAATAAAAACTGTCGAGGGGGTTCCCAGACGAAATCCATTAAATCAATTCATTCATCACATTTATGCGGTGAGATCAAATCGTTTGACATGCAGGAATGAACATGTGGTACATAAAGATATAAAAATGTATTTGTGTTAAATTTATGGGAGTGATTGCATCGCTGTCTGTAATTTTGAAGGATTCTGCTACAGGACAGTTTAATATTGGGAAGGTTTTATCTATCCTCATCATACATCAGAATATATTTAGAGGAATATTAGGGACACCTTAAAAAAAATAAATTAGAATATAGCTTGGGATCTGAAATATACCTTTTAATCCCACCAATTTCTATACCATGTGTACAATTTCATTCAATAAATTTGGTAATTTCTTTATTTTATCAAAATCAATGGAGCAAAAGATTGCCTTTAAAAAATTGGACACTTTAAGCGCCCCACTCCCTGTTTTTTCCCTGACTCTGCCTATAATCTCAACTTTTATTTGTTAGCTTTATTTTTTAAATTAAAAATTATTTTTTTCTCTCCAAAATCTTAGTTTTAATGCTTTGATTGCTTTTTAAATATATATTCTTCTGGATGTTGTTTCATTAATTATTCAATATATATTTATTTACCTGGTAATAAAATAAAATTTACCTCCTTTTCATCATCAATTATACTTTTGTTCTCGGTAGTCTACTGAAATTGAAACTAGTGGTTCTCGTGATTCGAGTTTCCAGAGTGTGGCTTTATTAGCTCAAAATGTTTCCAAAACCAGCACTCGTATTCCAGATTTTACAGCCTTTATAATCCGAAAGACATTACTAGTCGCAGGTAGGCCTATACCACTTCTTGCATGTGCGTTTCTTAATTTGTTGCTTTTATTTAGTAGTTGTAGTGTTTGGAATCAATTTATATCTAATTCTGGAGTGTTCCAATTGCAAAAGAAGTCTGTTATTTTAGTATGTTATGACCATGCATAAGTCCTGTCTTCTGTAACTTTGTTGGCAAACTTACTTCTATAAGTGTTTCTTCTTTATTTTTTACCAGTCATAATAAAGGTCTCCCTTAACTCCGTAAGGGCGTGTGGCACAGTGGACTAGTTGGATCACCGATAGTGAGATTGTGGGTTCGAATCCACTGCTTGTCACATTGCTTGTGTCCTTAGGCAAGACACTTTACTTATGTTTGCCTCTCTCCACTCTGGTGTACAAATGGGTACCTGGTAAGGACAAGACACAACTTTTACTAGTTGCATTATGGGAGTATGTTCCCATATTTTTTTTAATGTGGAGTCAAAGAATGAACTTATGCAAATGTTAATGGAAAGAATTTTCCTAAATTTTTTCTTAAAATTACAATAAATAATAATTGATATAGATATAGTAAATTATAATTAAAGGCAAATTATTGAAAAATAACAATGCTATAGGTATCAGTGGCTGGATCTTATTGAGATGCTTATAAAATAAGGAAAATGATTAACTAAAAGCGGCAGAAAGAAAATACAAAGCTTTCAATAACATCAATCTTTCGTCAAGTACTTATATACAACTATCAAAATGATATATTCATGATTTTAATATTGATTTACAGTTTGTTTATTGTAATTCATATTTTTTTTTATTCAGTTAAAATTTAAGCTGTATATAAATCAAAATAAAGAGTACATTATGTTATTTTTACGACAGCAAGAATCCATTTTTATGGATTTGATGTCAGTTATATGGATATTTTTAACATGTTCTTGAACGCTCTCCATGATTAATATCCTATTTTCGACAGGAATTATTAATGCATCATTAATCATTTTGACAGGTTTTAGTTTAACGTGATTGTACTGGCAGCCACCCAATGTAAAGCTACATAGTATTACAATGTAATTACTGTATTCCTTATAAATCCAGTATATTATAGTAAATTACCAATTAATGTACTATTACAGTCCATCAGTCATACTGTAGGTTGTTTGCTTGTTTGCATTCAATACCTTTAATGAGTAGTTTGTAAACCAACTTAATACGGGTACAGTAATAATAAAAAAGGGTATTTATTTATTGTTGTTCACACACTGTAGTTATAAACAATGCTTAACATAGAGTTGTTATTATCAGTAATGGTTGAGATAAAGAAATATTTGTTTGTTACTTCTAAAAATCTAAAAATGAAAATCTATCATTCCAGGTAGCATTGTAAACTGATTACCATTAAATGAAAAACACTAAAATTAAAATTCCCATCATCTTTTTCATCTTATAACGAAGACACATGCATGATTCTGTTTTACTGTTTATTAATTTATGATTAAAATATTAATGCATTTAAGCATGGAATAAAGGCATGGCATTTTGTTAGTCAATCTTTAGCAATACAGACTTACTTTAGCCTTTGTATTAGGCCTCAAGTCACAAAGTGAAGAGGTGTGATTTGAGTGTTTAAATAAACACTACTTTTTATACACATTTTGCTGTAAAAAAACGTTTCCCACCCACCACTTAGAGTGACAAGCGAGTAAATACAGATCCATGCTAAAAACCTTTTTAAGAAATTTTAAAATTTAGTGAAAGCAACTGTTAAAGTACAAACTACTCTAGCTTCAAGCTACTGTGATTAGATAACTGTTCTAAAATCCTTATCATTTAGAGCTTGCTATTATAAAGAGCAAATTAAGTTGACATTTTTCTGCACTCGATCAGTAACTTGGAGCCAGAGCAAATTTGTCTTCCGTAGTTCAACACAACTATCCCATCCATCCAATCTAAATCCTTAATATCAGTGACAGAAATTGCCTATACAAAATTCATTGCATCCTCTATTATGAACCTTAACCTGTTAGACATCTCTTATCATGCAGTAGGCCTTATAATGTTTTATTTTATTTTTAGGATTATATACATTTTTGTTGTTTTGTAAATTACTTCTAGTGGTAATTCATGTTTTTCGCCATTGTTAATTATCATCCTATTTTGAGTAAATTTATTAATTTTAAAAAAATTTGAAAACAAGTTAATGTCATTGAAAAAATATATATTGATCCAGGCAGGAAGTGTTTAGAGAACTTGTATCTGTATTTGTACCTTCTTTAATCCTTTTACACTAGGTCAGATGTGAAGTTCATAAAGTTCATTATGAAAAAGTTCATATTCTTGACTTAGATTTATTCTTAAAAAATTATTAATTTTTGTTCATAATCCATGTTGTGGTGATGAGTATTAAGTATTGGGCCGAGTGACAATGATACAACCCACTGTTAAAACATGGTTTTTTTTTGCCATTTACCAAAAATATTACCTTTTTAACTGGTAGCAATCCCACATTTATATATAATATAATTAGGTTTGATCTTACTACACCATGCTTGTGTTTATTATGGTCAACTCTTATTCTAATTCACCAGTAGATCTGTTTTTTTTACTCTATTTTGAGTCATCTTGTTGTACAATTTTATCTATTTCAGCATGATTAACACATATCCCTGGTAACTAAGTAGTATTTCATATTTATTTTGATGTTCTCCACATTGCAGGTCTTAGCATGACGAATAGTATGTGTAAGAGTGGAATAAGCTGTGCTGTGGTAAGGGATGATGGATTGTTACAAACTGCCTTTGTAATAGCACATGAAGTAGGACATATGTGAGTAAGCTACGAATCTACAATATGTCTACAGTAGAACCCCTTCAGACACAACAAACAACACACAAAGTGTTCCTGAATAGGGAAGTTCCTGAATAGGGGTGTCTCAAGGGAGGGGTTCCCAAAAAGAGGGTTCTACTATATTCCATTTATATACAGATAAATGGATGCAATTTAGCAATGTGTTTAGTAAAGTTTACTTGGCTAACCTGAAATTAATAGTAGTAATACGTATACGTATAAAAAACTTTTTTTTGGCAGATTGAGATTTGTTTTTTGTCTAAACCCACTTTTCTCAATAATTTGGAGCTGTACCTGAGTGTTACTTATATATACAAAATATTCAATACATTTTCATGTCAGAGTGGTCAAATATACATATTGCTATCTTCTGAGATGTAAAATAATATTCATATACTTACAAAAAACTACAGTACCATTTATGTATCGATAATATCTTCTTTTAGGTTAGGAATGATACATGATAATGATATAGAAGATTGTAAGAAGGATGCTGAAAAATCAAGTGTGATGTCATCACTTGTGAAAGCCCACAGTGGATACTATTGGTCGGAATGTAGCCTGAGAGCATTTAAAGATAACATAGAGTGAGTATTCTGTAAATGTGATGTTCTATTTTTGCCAAATGACTTCTGCCATAGATAATGTTCTTCAATAAATATCAAATTAGAAAACAACATTTAAACTATTAAGAGAATTAAAAAAAGTGAAGGTCTTTGATAAATGAATAACATGACAGTTTAACAAAGCTGTAGTTTTTTTGACCTGGAAAGTTGTGTATGTGTTTCAATGTTTATAGCAATTTACCCACAGTGGCATAACGCAGAGGCCTGGGGCCCCTGGTTTAGGAACCCTAAGTGGCCCTCCAACGCTGAAGGCCTTGTGCATTTTTAGCCTTTTTCTACATATTTTAAAGCTGTTTTTTCCCCTCTGGTCACTGCTCAGGAGCCCCCATAAGCTCCAGTGCCCCTGGGTTTAGCCAGTGAGCACTCATATCCATTACGACACTGTTTACCCATAAATAAGACAGACCATTACTGCAAAAAAAACAACAAAGATTTTGAGACTTTTTCACTTTTTTTCACTTTCATCAAATCTTTTAATTCTTTTGAGGTTTAGCAACATAAACGTTAATATCAATCAACATTCAAATGGCAAAGAATAATATTACTATGAATTTTCTGCATAAATTAATTTGTATCCTGGGGAAGAACTTTATTGACAGATTGATTAGGATGTTTTTGACTAAAGTTGCTATTAAGCAGAAATGTTTTAGTATGTTTATTATTAATGAAGGACTAGGAGGATATATATTTTATATGCAATTTATTTATTTTATTTCAATAAAGCTAAAATAATAGATAGAAGGAAAATAAAATTACAGCAATAAATAAAGAATAGAAATATTAAGAAAATTGAAATGTTGATTTAGATAATTATATTTTATTTATTTAATTATAATCATACTTAAATAACTTTAATTTTAATGACTAAATGGCAATTTAAATCAATGATACCACTTATAGACCTACTAAATTGATATGAAAGATTTGCACTATTGTTTTCCGAAAACTATAAACAAAAATCGCAGGATAATTTGAAATTTAGTAGTTTTGTTTCTCCAACTAATTAAATTAACAACACAGACGTCGAATTAACATTTTATATTCAGGCTAGGAATGTTTGTAACAATTGAATTAATTCTGCAATTTTGAAATACTATTAAAGAAACAACAATTTTGTGCTTTTACTTTCAATTATGGCACAATGAAGACAATTTAATTTCCTTCCATTTCCGATTGATGTGAAGATCAAAGTTTTGTCTGCTAGACAGTCCGTTTGAAGTACTAGACAAAAAGGCATCACAGATGCTACCGGGGGAATTGTATAGTCGTGATCAGCAATGCTATTTCAACCATGGTGAAGACTATAGACATTGTGTTGTAGTAAGTATATTTAAAATTGTACTACTGGTATCTTCAACTATACTACTTTTTTTTACTATAGAGGCCGTATAGCCACCAGTACGGTTGGTGTACGTCTGACCACTTTTTCACAGAAGCGTTTGACAACCCAATGGCTTGAACAGAGATTTTTCCCTTTTCTAACACCACTTTATTTCCTGTGGCTACATCACTGCTATACACAATTTTTAAGTTAAAAAAAACCCTGCCTGGCGATTATAACATTTAGTTATTTTTTTTACCTTCAGGAAAATAAGGAGATTGATTGTCGTTATCTACGATGTGGTGCTGACTCTATGTATCCTACCTGTCTCTCACAACGACGAGCCAAACCACCCCTTCCTGGAACTTTTTGTAAAACAGATCATGTAAGTGAATATTAATGATGCTATTAACTATTAAGGAGTCGCTTTGCATCAGGGATAGCTGACTTATTTTATTTACTGCAATGTACTTTTCTTAAGCTGCTTCTGTCCCATTTTTCGTTTTTATATGTTGTTATTCAGTTGACCAAATAAACAGTGAGGGAACTAATAATTATTCAGATGTTTTGCCCTACATATAATTGTACTGCATATGTACATTTAAAACTTTTTCTGACTATTGTTTCTTATTAAACTGTTTAGTAGGAAATTGAATGTGCATCAAACCTGAAAATGTCCAATTGAAGGCATCTGTGAAATGAAGATTAATTATAAAAAAAGCAATAATGGAACATTTATGATCAATTCTTACTTAAGTCAATCGATTTCAGAGTTTCCTCATGTTTTCAAAAGATGCTATGTAAACCCCATACATAATCAACGAATGGTATTCAAAATGGGTATATAAATTATGTTCTAGGCTTGCACATTAATATCCATAAACATTTTGTAGTGTAGTCTGGAATCTGAACACATATCTCAGGTGTTCGAATAAGATTCCATTACCCAAATGATACCGAATAGGAACATTTTGTACTGGTTACAGCATACTATGATTTAAGGTGCTGGTGACCCACATTACAGTAGTAGTGTGGCTGATCTAGATTAATACAAAGTTTAATATTTGAACTTGTGATACAAATATTCTTTCATGAACAAATCCATGTCTTAGCCAAACTGATGTTATCTACGTCATTGCAAGCTATGATGTGACATGACGTAAGGTCTATCATGTTTCCCAAGTTTGCCCACACCCAAACAAATTCCATACACAATTTTCCTTCTGGAATTCCATCCTCAGGGTGGACTAATAACTGGTCAATTTGTTAATCTGTTCTTAGTATCCTGTTGTTTTGTGCATATTATAGATCTTTGATGCTATTTTCCTAAATAGCATTAATAATATTAGGATGCATATGTTTCCTTGAGTTTCTAGCACATACTTTTTTTTATTCTTTCCTTTAAATGTTTCTATCTCTTTCTCCATCTGTTGGTCTAATAGTAAGATGTCCTTAAGCATATGTTTACAAAGGATGTTTACTTTTCTTCCTTCATCATTTTTTTTCATATTGCTCATAATATTTACTAAGTAAATTACACTTATTATAGAAGAGAGGAAGTGTAGATAAACTGGTTTATGTAATGTCTATAAAACCTTGTATTTAAGTTCAAGTTCATGTTTTCTCCATGGTTTAACCACTGATCATAAGGCCTCTTCCCTTGATACATCCATTTAAGGTCTCCTTATTGGATAATGTGATATAAATGTTCTTTACTACTTATTACAGGACTATTAGGTTCAGATTATTGCAAGGACATATCAATTACAGTATATATAAATTTAAAACCATATTAAAAAATTTTCATTGTTTTATTTAGAAAAATTTCAAAAGAAAAACCAATAACAAAAATAATAGCAATTCACGATTTGGTTAAATTTTACTAATTGTCTAATAAAAGCAAATACAAATTTCCAAATACTTTCACAATTCACAAACATTATTAATACAACATAAAAACATTAAAATCACTCTTTTTTGAAAAAAGAACGACAAGTTAATCCCAACACCAGTTTTGACCTATGACACATACAAATCTTGCTTGGATTAAATCTCTGGATATTCAAGATGATTCAGCGGATTATTAGTTGAACCTGGCAACCATCAATTTTACCCCATCCCTTAGGGTATATTAATTGCACAGTAGTCAGACTTTTGATTATTAGTCTTCCTTTATTTCTGACATTGTTTTACCTTTGCCATACAATATTAAGTTTACATGCATTGATACAAATAACATTATATAGTGACACAACTTTAAAAATAAATATAAAAGTACTGTATTTCCAACATAAATCCTATATTTCCTATTGTTTACTTTGTAATTTAAATTCATTTATTTATAGTACTTCTTAATAATTTTCAGACCAAATCAGTTTTCTTTTAATATAACAAACTGTAAAATATTATATTCTATCAGTACCTGATGATGACCTATGGTCGAAAGTACTCGTACAATAAATATTTTATTTTGAGGCAGAAACAAGAGATTTGTCTGTTTTATTTTTATACATGATCCTGCCTGTTTTTAATTATATATTTAGTGACAAAATTACTATATTTTATGCTTAAAATAATATTTTTCAGTTTATTATTATCAATTAAGAAGTGTTTATATACTTTTTTAAACGTATTTACTTCCTCAGCTTCCTTTCATAGTTTTTATTAATTTGACTGAAAATTAAATGTAAATTCATGTTTTCTAGTGGTGTATCAATGGATCATGCATTCATATAAATTATCAAGATGGTGGATGGAGTAAGTGGACTGCATGGACAGTGTGCTCTAGGGTTTGTGGTATTGGTGTCAGCAAGCGGCGCAGATATTGTGATAAGCCCAGGTAAATTTAATTGTACTGAATAAAGGAGTTGTATCCAGAAAGATAGAGGGGTTAAACATGTGGAGAGAAAGGAGGGTTGATAATGTAGGGGGATAAAAGAAGATACACAAAAACATGAATCAAGCTATTGGCAGTGGTGCTTGCCATAGGCCTAGCTTCTTTCTAGGAGGCCTAGGTATATACACCCAAAAAGGTATAAATGGAAATAGTTCATAGACCCATGTTATAAAACAAATAATGCACATGCAAGTCTAAATTCGTACGTTAGTGAAGATGCGGCGCACTCTCATGTATTGCATGTCGTGCATGTCTCAACATTATAAATAAATGTCCGGTCTTGTATATAGTATTTTGCTTAGATGTATATGTATTTTTCTAAAAATTTCTTATATTTCTATGCATACGATTTATAAATTTTTACATATTTATTTTCAATTCTATTTTAATGTATTTTGAAATTGCAATAAACTTTCCTTGTATCGTATCGTATAAATACCCTCGAGTTCACCGCATCTACACTAATGCACTCTGACTTGTGCATTATTTGTATACTATGAAAAATTAGCATGATAATCATCTCACTTATTATATGATTTTATAAATTTTCAGAGCTCAGTTTGGGGGCAAGAAATGTGAAGGAAAATCTTTTGAATATAAATTGTGCAATACACAGGTAAGATGATTAAGCGTCTGAAATACTCAAATGAATTGTTAATGTCATAGTCATGTAAAATAATCCTTCAACTATGCAGATGCATTGAATGACTTCTGTTTCTCTGTGGTGTTTTGTGTATGATTTATAACAGATTGTCATGACCGTAATATACACTCATACTACTGTTCAGGAGGCTACAGTATGTTTTCTACATTTATTGACCTAATATTGGCAATTCATGGTATTATTGCAGTATGAAACGATCACACAGTGGTCAATAAAGTCTCTTTTTAAGGTCCACAAGAAAAATTCTTCTTGCCCACTTATAAATGACACATCATCAAACTAATGGAGACTCCTCCCAACGCGTCATAATGACACAGTCCTCCCCATGATGAAGAGCAGCATGTCTATAATTCATTATTTCCATCCAGTAATTCAATTGAGTCGAATGTCTGGAACAAACTATACACCAAATAAATAGTATAATAATAATATAGACAATTTTTACTCAAATTAAAACCCAGTCGCACAATAGATTTTAAAGCTATGTATTTTTCCTACCACAACTGCATAGTATGGTGCCATTAAGGGGACTTGGATTACTGCAAGTCCTTGTGTCTATGGTAATAACTCTTTCCAAGGAAGCAATTATTTAATTTATTTGCCTCAGACATCATTCAATAAACTGATGTCTTTTTCTCGCAGACAAAATCCGTTTTAATTGGGAAATAAGCTTGTTTTGGAGTATGACGTTAGCAAATTTGTGTTTTTTACATTCATTTTGTATTCATGTTGAAATACAATATAATTTAATAGACCCTATAATAAGTACCAACCATATACACTGTAGGATTCTTTTTCACAGAACAAATGCAAACATATATCGTATTTCTATCCAGTATTTGATCATAATTGGTCATTTTTTGTCAAGCCACACAAACCACTCATGACTTGCTATTGATCAGTGTGTCTTTATTATAATATACTGTAATCAACAATTACTATTAATAAATGCAGAAAAGAAATTGAGGTTGAAATGAAAATGGGAATATCTGAAAAGGAAGTGAGTGGACTATATGGATTAAAATGGGATAGATTTAAGGAAAAGTGGATGATAATAGAGAAATACCATGGGATATATGTGGAATTAGATAATCCTACTATACTTTCATATTATAACATAAATAATAACAAAGATGTTATACAGTATGGAAGAGTACATTATAAAAGACTAAATGTAGCTAAAAATCGTCAATTTAGCTGTACTATTAAAATAGATCTGGTCACAAGGGACAAAATATAAAAAAATGAAACTAAGACAGAAAACATAATATAGAAAATGTGAAAACAAGTTAACTTAGAAAATGTGAAAACAAGTTAACTTAGAAAATGTTAAAACAAGACAAACAAAAACAAACATAATGTGAAAATAAGACAAAACGTGAAAACAAAAGGTCAAAGTGTAAATTTCAATATATTGCACTTTATATACAGAAAACCTGCTTTAATATAGTATGAAACAAACCGTTTACTCACCAGCACCTCATTGTTAATAAAACTTCAGTGATTTGATAATTTAATTAATTAATATTACACTTTATTTCTCATGCTTTTAATCTAATCTAATTATGAATGTTTCTTTCTCAATTCAGATCATTTAACGCCAGAATGACTTTGTACTTTTATTCTTTGTTCTATAGGATTGTGGAAATCCAATTCAAGACCCCAGAGCTGATGAGTGTAAGGATAACTTGTCCAACTGGCTACATGAAGGGGAACCACACTCTTGGGTTCCTTCAGAACTTCTTAACAGTAGGTACTCTCCACGTTTATGGTTTGGAACTTTGAGAGGTTTCATTCTTGGGTGTTGTTTTTAGAATTATGGATAGTGGCAATATAGCTTGGTGATTAAATTACATGCTTGCTAATCCCAGGGTGCAAAGTTCAAATCCTGTCTGGCACAGTACCAGGATTTGTTTTCATGACCAAAACCGTGCCACTACCTAAGAAACATGTGTGGGGTGGGGAAGAAGTAATTTAAAATTGATTATGTCATACATGTGTTTGATATAAATTTGTTTATACTGGTTTCACCTGATATGTATCATGTATTCTGAACAGGTGTATATCAACAGCACATGTGCCTTATGTCATTAATTTATGATGGGTTACAAACAAAGGTGTCATAACTAGGGCAACATGTGATTTCTGAAATTCATTTTCTGAGTTTTTTTTTAGAAAATTTAATCTTGACATTTATAAACACAACAGTCAATCATGTTAATCATGTTGTCACATTTCATCTGTATATAAAAAGTATAGTTTAGGCATTAGTTTCACAAGTACAGTATTTTTGTATGTATTTTTTATGTATGTATAGATTGCCTGATAAAATAAATAATTATTTGATTATAATAATAATAATTAATTTTTCATTCATAAACGGACCATGTCAAAATTATTCTACTGCAGTTACTGCAGTAACTACCTTTTTTTTACACTTTACCCTGTTTGGTTGGGTATACACACTGCAGTAACTGAGGACGATCAAAGTATATTGATCGAAACGTTGAGAAACAGTTTTTTTCATAACTAAATATACGTGGTGTACCGCAAAATTTAAATCAACATTCAGTAGAATCATTTTGACATGATCCCTGATATATAAACACATAGTAAAAAGCACATTAATTGTTTGTCATAGACATAATATACACACATTATTCAAAGAAAACTGTAGCAGTTGATATAATCATACTAGTCAATAATATACAATGCATTAATTGGCTAGCTCGTAAGGTTACTGTACTATTTTGTTCAGTGTAATGATGATTTTGCTATCTCACTTTTAGTACTTGTATTCTTATTATGATATCTGACACTGATTAACATAGCTGTCTTGCATTTAGGAAGTCTTTCATGTAAGTTATCCTGTGTGTCACTCAACACAAAATCGGTGGTGGTCACTGATCAGAACGTCATTGATGGTGTTGCTTGCTCATATGAAAACCCACATGGTATTTGCATTGAAGGGAGATGTGTGGTGAGTAAACAATTTTAACTGCTGTTTGAATTTAAAAGAACATGATTAAATTATCATCTCTCTATGTCCGAGTGGGATTGCTATGAAAAAAATGTTCACACACTAAGATTGAGTCATGGATTGCATCCGACATACATGCAATTTCTGGAAAAAAAACCAAAAATGCTGTAGGTTATAATGGCAGGATATCAATTGAGATAGGCCTACGTCCAAAACAAATAAGCAAGATGCTAAAATCAAAACTTGTTAAAATAAACAGCCAGGGGATGACAAGAGAAATGACAAGCATTCTACAGTGCTAACTTAAAAAAATAGATGTTGTTTAGATTTGAAAATAGGCCTACATATTATATCTATCTATATTTTACGTTCTACCATCAATAGTATAACCCAATTCAATAGTTTTTGTGCAGTGAAATTGAAAATTTGTTTTTGAGCATTGAAAAATGTCTGTGAAGTTGGTTACTAGTTCCTAGTTCCTAGTTCCTTATTCAAATTCAATTAAAGGGACATTCACAAATATTTAAAAAAAAACAGATTTTAATACGTAATAACTGTCTAATTGAGTTGATATTGCACCAACATGTTAGCCTTGACCTCCTCTACTTCTTCCGGTCAAAGTTTAATAACATTTTATGCATTTACGCCCTCTACGGCGAATAAGTAACTAGCTTTTACGAACGTTATAACACTTGACCTGCTTAATTTTTTCAAAATATTTTGGTATGAATCGATCACCCTTGACCTACTCTACCATTTGCCACTCCAGTTCCGCGAACTTTTTTGCGTCTACGCCCTCTACGGCGAATAAGTAACTGGCTTTACGAACGTTATAACACTTGACCTACTTAATGTTTTCAAAATATTTTGGTATGGATCGATCACCCTTGACCTACTTTACCATTTGCCACCCCAGTTCCGCGAACTTTTTTGCATCTTCGCCCTCTACGGCGAATAAGTAACTGGCTTTACGAACGTTATAACACTTGACCTGCTTAATTTTTTCAAAATATTTTGGTATGAATCGATCACCCTTGACCTACTCTACCTTTTGCCACTCCAGTTCCGCGAACTTTTTTGCGTCTACGCCCTCTACGGCGAATAAGTAACTGGCTTTACGAACGTTATAACACTTGACCTACTTAATTTTTTCAAAATGTTTTGGTATGGATCGATCAACCTTGACCTACTTTACCATTTGCCACCCCAGTTCCGCGAACTTTTTTGCATCTTCGCCCTCTACGGCGAATAAGTAACTGGCTTTACGAACGTTATAACACTTGACCTGCTTAATTTTTTCAAAATATTTTGGTATGAATCGATCACCCTTGACCTACTCTACCATTTGCCACTCCAGTTCCGCGAACTTTTTTGCGTCTACGCCCTCTACGGCGAATAAGTAACTGGCTTTACGAACGTTATAACACTTGACCTACTTAATTTTTTCAAAATGTTTTGGTATGGATCGATCAACCTTGACCTACTTTACCATTTGCCACCCCAGTTCCGCGAACTTTTTTGCATCTTCGCCCTCTACGGCGAATAAGTAACTGGCTTTACGAACGTTATAACACTTGACCTACTTAATTTTTTCAAAATGTTTTGGTATGGATCGATCAACCTTGACCTACTTTACCATTTGCCTCCCCAGTTCCGCGAACTTTTTTGCATCTTCGCCCTCTACGGCGAATAAGTAACTGGCTTTACGAACGTTATAACACTTGACTTACTTAATTTTTTTTAAATAGTTTGGTATGAATCGATCACCCTTGACCTACTCTACCATTTGCCACCCAGTTCCGCGAACTTTTTTTGCGTCTACGCCCTCTACGGCGAATAAGTAACTGGCTTTTACGAACGTTATAACACTTGACCTACTTAATTTTTTCCAAATAGTTTTTGCATCGACGCCCTCTACGGCGAATAATTAATTTGTTATGGGTAGATGACCCTTGACTACTTTACCATTTGCCAAACTAGTTCCGCGAACTTTTACCTATGTCCTTTTACGGCGAATTCATTTTAGTTTTGTTTTGACTTGTTACGATTCTAGAAGATAATTTCTGAAGCAAACACAAATACAACAGTTTGGTTAAAAACGATAACCACAAGTTATTTATTCCGTTTTATTCATTAACACTTTTCAACACAAGTAGAACATGACTACCTGAAATTAAAACAGCATTTAAAGTAGGCTCTATCGTAGTATATAAACTAAGAACTAATAAATAACTTCTTACGTCAACATGTGACGACACACTGCATAGTCATTCAATACCACCCCACTTCAATAAACAGTTGCAATCGATCCCAATGTAATATCTTTTTAAACTTGCTTACAGTACCCATTTTATAAAAGCGCACAAACCAAATCTGAACTGACGGTTTTGTTAAATGTCATTACAGCAACTGTTACTTAAAAACAGTTTACACTACCTTATAACAGCAAAATTAACATATTATTCATTAATACTGTTACCGTTAATATTAAAAAGCGCACAATATTCATTGAGTGATAATAGTCGTTTAAACACAATATACAGTAATATTTTTAAAACTATATTTGTAGTACCCGTCTATACCTCACAAACTAAACAATTGGGTGAAATAGTGTTTGAAAAACGGTTTAGGCTTATAGACTTTATAACAACAAAATTAACATATTGTGAAATATGCCTTAACCTTTAATGTGAAACATATTCATTAATAATCCTTTATTAATTAACAATTAAAAAGCGCACATTCCCTGGGTGATGAAAGCTGTTTTAAAAACAATACAATAATTGTAATGTAACGAATGTAATGTTGAACTGTAAGTAGCTGAAATAATTTTTTATTTAACAATTTAAATATGCCTATTACTACTCTTTCATAACTTATATAACATTATACAATAATTTCTTTCAAAACTGTCAAAAGCAATTTTTTTTCCCATTGCATTTTGTTTCCTAGGTAATATGATGTAGGAAGATAATTGTATCTAAATGTTAAGCATCACATTAAGTTGTTTAAATGGTGTTCTTACGCATATCGTTTATGGCATAAATGTCTTTTATTATAAAATCTATAAATTACTAAATGTTTTACCACTGTAGACCTAGAATGTTTGAACAAATCTCTGAATTAAAAATCACCCACATAGGCCTACAATGACATCATCTTACAGTACCCATCTATAAGCGCACAAAAAAAAACAAAGCTGAACTAATGTTTTTTTTTTCAAATGTCATTACAGCAACTGTTACTTAAAAACAGTTTACACTACCTTATAACAGCAAAATTAACATATTCATTAATACTGTTACTGTTAATATTTAAAAGCGCACAATATTCATTGAGTGATAATAGTCGTTTAAACACAATATACAGTAATATTTTTAAAACTATATTTGTAGTACCCGTCTATATCTCACAAACTAAACAATTGGGTGAAATAGGCACTAATGTGGATTTTTTAAATTTCATGATATCAACTGTTACCTGAAACATATTCATTAATAATCCTTTATTAATTAACAATTCAAACGCACATTAGTCCTTGAGTGATAATAGTCGTTTTAAACACAATACAAACAATATTTTTTAAACTATATTTTCTACAGTACCCGTCTATAGCGCACAAAAATAAATGTTGAAATAATGTTTTTAAAAAATACCTGAAAACGGTTTAGGCTAATAGACTTTATAATATCAAAATTAAGATATTCATTAATAATCCTTTAACCATTAATATTGCCAATTAAAAAGCACATATTCTTCCATGAGGTATAAAAGTTGTAAAGAGAATACAACAATTTTGATCGAAAGTAATTTTTTTAACTAAGTTGTTTTACCTAATACATTACCCATTATAGTGTACAAAGAAAACAATTATGTGAAATAATGTTATTCATACCAAATTAATTTGAAAACATTAAGTAGGTCAAGTGTTATAACGTTCGTAAAAGCCAGTTACTTATTCGCCGTAGAAGGCGTAGACGCAAAAAAGTTCGCGGAACTGGGGTGGCAAATGGTAGAGTAGGTCAAGGGTGATCGATTCATACCAAAATATTTTGAAAAAATTAAGTAGGTCAAGTGTTATAACGTTCGTAAAGCCAGTTACTGATTCGCCGTAGAGGGCGTAGATGCAAAAAAGTTCGCGGAACTGGGGTGGCAAATGGTAAAGTAGGTCAAGGGTGATCGATTAATACCAAAATATTTTTAAAAAAATATATAGGTCAAGTGTTATAACGTTCGTAAAAGCCAGTTACTTATTCGCCGTTGAGGGCGTAGACGCAAAAAAGTTCGCGGAACTGGGGTGGAAAATGATAGAAAAGGTCAAGGGTGATCGATCTATACCAAAATATTTTGAAAAAATTAAGTAGGTCAAGTGTTATAACGTTCGTAAAGCCAGTTACTTATTCGTCGTAGAGGGCGTAGATGCCAAAAAGTTCGCGGAACTGGGGTGGCAAATGGTAAAGTAGGTCAAGGGTGATCGATTCATACCAAAACATTTTGAAAAAATTAAGTAGGTCAGGTGTTATAACGTTTGTAAAGCCAGTTACTTATTCGCCGTAGAGGGCGTAGACGCAAAAAAGTTCGCGGAACTGGGGTAGCAATTGGTAGAGTAGGTCAAGGGTGATCGATCCATACCAAAATATTTTGAAAAAATTAAGTAGGTCAAGTGTTATAACGTTCGTAAAGCCAGTTACTTATTCGCCGTAGAGGGCGTAGACGCAAAAAAGTTCGCGGAACTGGGGTGGCAAATGGAAGAGTAGGTCAAGGGTGATCGATCCATACCAAAATATTTTGAAAAAAGGAAGTAGGTCAAGTATTATAACGTTCGTAAAAGCTAGTTACTTATTCGCCGTAGAGGGTGTAAATGCATAAAATGTTATTGAACTTTGACCGGAAGAAGTAGAGGAGGTTAAGGCTAACATGTTGATGCAATAACAAATCAGTTAGACAGTTATTACGTATTAAAATCTGTTTTTAAAAATATTTGTGACTGTCCCTTTAATTGAATTTGAATAAGGAACTAGGAACTAGGAACTAGTAACCAACTTCACAGACATCATTGAAAATTGTAATATACCATTTCAAACATCATTAAATAGTGAGAAAGAATTTACGTCTTTTAAAACATTAATGAAATTAAGTGTTTGGTTTTTGAAGAATCAACTGAAAATACTTTTCCATGAGTTGAACCAAAAGTCACTGTACTTTAGTAGATATCATGTAGTCCATCACATGGAAATTACATTTCTCATAGTTAACATGCCTCAAATAATTTTGGAAGTATAATTTAATACCTCTGGGAATGACTGATTTAAAACCAAATATGTTTTGTGATTGAGGCATGTCTTGAAATTCTAGATGGGGTTAGGTTATGTATGTCATGTAGACATGTTGAATCTCAATAAATTCTGGATTACTTTTACATATTTAACTAGTGAGAAGAAAATTGATTAATGTAAAAGTTGCACAAAGATAGTGTTTCTACCTGATACTTTATTAACTGTGCAAAAGTTTTATAATTGTTGAAAAAGAGATGTTTTTATTTGTAGTTAGTATAAAAAAAAAAGAAGTAAAACTTAATAACTCAATCAATATGGAATCTTTAAGACATGATTTTATTGTTTTTTTGATTAAGAGAATTGGCTGTGACAAGGTTTTAGGATCGAAAGTCGAGATTGACAGATGTGGTGTATGTGGAGGGAATAATTCAACATGCAGAGAAATCGATTCTTCAAAAAGAAGACGATTAAAAAGAAGTAAGTGTATTAACCAATTGTTTTGTGCACTCATAGAGATCACTATCTCTATGGTGCACTCCATGTGCCAACATTGTTGATTTGTCATGATGTGGCTATGACGATCGACGACCTATGAACAGGTTATGTCATGTAATTCATAAGTTACGCATGCTAGGAAGTTTAGATGTGTTTCTTACTCTATTGCATCAACAACAGCAACATGTTGGTAGTTTTTTGGTCCAGACGATAAACAATGATGCATCAATGTGATGGTCCTAAATCACAAATCAAAAGCAAGATTTTAATTTTTGTAAAGACTAAAATTAACATTTATTAAAGAATCACATAAAAAAGGTTTAAAATTATTCACGGATTCGTTTTGTACGTACAACAGCCAATAAAACGCTTTTTACTTGTTGACACCTACAGTTATGTAATGCACAATATCTGTTTTTGGTTATAATAAATAAGAATACAAGACTTGAGATGTAAAGTTATTCTTGATGTTTTAGTTTCAGGCCCTTGCCCAAATTAGGTCAAACTTGACATGTGTTCATATGTACATGTCTAGACCATAATATAGGAAATGATAGTAAATGTTAAATCTCCTATGGGTATCATTTTGCTTTTAATCATGTTGTAAAATTGTTTTTTACTTAAAAAATGGCGTCAAAGTTTCTTATTTTTGTATTATTAGCATCATGAAAGTACTTTTAATGGTCTCCATTATTATATTTATTACCTCGGAATGATACCTAAAAAACTGAATGCTTATCAATGCAATGTATTAATAGAAACAACTTAATTTCTGTTCCGTGATCCCTGATCATTTATATATATGCAGACTGCATTTATTTATTTTGTGAAAAATTGCATTTACTATAATAGTTCAGTTCCTTAATATTATGCAATATCACATAATTATTCTGGAGTCAATAACGAAGAGCCCTGGTTTAGCACTCCTAAGTGCTCCTCCAACACTGGGTAGTTGCATTGAACTGCTCATGCTCTGGAGTCCCTTAAGCCCTGGGCCCCCTGAGTTTAGCCAGTGAGCAATCATAGCCGTTACGCCACACTGTCTGTAGTCATAACACATGCATCAGTGTAATATGAAGCTAGGCATAATATAACCTACAGTTCACCAAAGATCCTCATAGCATGCACCATATAATAAAAAAAAATAGTAGATACGAGGCACCCCATTTATTATTAAAGCATGTTATACATAATAAACATGATATACAATTTGTCTAGTAACAGAAGTGGATTCTTCATTTTATTACAGCATATCAAGTGGCACTTAAAATACCAATAGGAGCATATGATATTAGAGTACAAGAGGTCACTAAAAGCAATCATTTTTTAGGTAAATTAGGTTTTTTTACTTTATTCTCTTTTAACATAATTGTTTGCTAATTAAATTAAAAATAAATCATTACCGAAACAGTATACAGTACAGTAATTAAGAATAAGATAAATGGATTTGTCATGACATATTATTAGAATGTTATTTGTATTAAGTCTTTATCTTGATATTATCTTGGCATTGATGTAAATTAGAGGGAGCTATTCATTTTTATACTATATCATGATGATAAATATATAGAAGAATAAAAAAAACCACAAAAACAAAGTAATTGAAAGTTTTATAAAGTGATGTGACCATGAATTATGTCAGTAGTTTCTCAAAATGTCTTTGTTATGTTTCTTAATTTCGTTATTTATTTATTGTCCGAGTGTAGGCTCTCAGCGGGGCTGGCTACATAACTTGCCAACAATTAGTGGTTGCATTTATATAAATTTTACAAACATTCTTGTGTCTGGATTTAATCAAATTAGGGTGTGGGATTATACTTTAGCTTGAGATTATACTAGGTCATACACGGTATTGAATATCAAACATTTTCTTTATTTTAGCCCTAAAAGATGATTTACACAGACGGTATATATTAAACAGTAAGAGCACACAGGGGCCGTCATGTGAATTTGTTTATCATAGAGTTAGCTTTGTGTACATTAATGAAGATGGGCTTGAGATACTTAAAGCACGAGGTCCAATGCGGTCCAACCTAACAGTATTGGTAAGAAAGTTTGACATGAATTTAGAAGAGTCCAGCCCTCTCTTTTTATCTTACGTTCATGTTTCTTAACAGGCACATAGCCTGTCACGAACAATCAATCATCAATCAATCAATCAAAGTAACATTTATTTATCTTATAATATTCTTAGTAAATAAAAATTAACAGTAAATATGATTAAAATAAGAGGGGCAAAATTCCAAAAAAGCGAAGTGTATGAGGCAGCAATAAAAGTGTGCTCACTTTAGATAATACTGCATTGAATTAAATTTGGAAAATAACTTTTTATTACTGAGCAGTTTTGATTCCATACTGACTGCATTGTTATCCCCCATGAGCTACATCATTCCCCTTACCCACCCAACCTTGACTTATACTGTACACAAATTATAATATGCAAAAGAACATTTTGCATGAAAATTACAGAGTGGAGAAATTTCTTTAGAAACTTGCACTCACGTTTGTGTCATTATTTGTTTTATTTATAGCTAGGTAAAGGAAGTGACAAAGGACCAATCATTGTTCACTACAGTTACGTGATAAATAGAAACAAAGTGATAAAACAAATTTCACATAAAACAAAGAATATAGAGAAGAGATTGTATCACTGGAGAGACAAGGGGTGGACTGTATGCAGTAAATCGTGTGGAAATGGTATGATCATTTATGTAATCAATTCAATTCACATGTGTCATCATCGTTATGCATTTTAAATTTACAGCAACTAACTATCTAATTTAAAAAAGAAATCAAAAGAATGAATTTGAGAACCCCAGAATTACATTGTGAATCATATGGATTATTTACATTGTTACACTATTCATTTTGAAATATTGTTTTTTATCACCATAGGCACATCAATTAAAATGTTTGACTGTGTAGAAAATGGTACTGACCGTGTAGTGGACAAGTTCTTTTGTATTTCAAATGGCCATTCTCTCACTCCAGTTAGTAGAGTATGCAATGAACGCGATTGTATTGTAGCTCAGTAAGTTCTCATGGTTCTTCGCTGGAATAAATAATTCATGAATAACGTCCATGACACAGCCATGGCTATTGATTGTAGCTTGTTTTTAAATGTGGTGTATTTATTATTAATTTAAAATGAAATACTTGTTGCAAGATTGTTCCTTCATGAATGATTTCTGCAGCTTTACATTAAAAGACCATATGCTTAGTAATTTGAGGTATAGAAATTATGATATACTTATAATTCTCTGTATGATATTGATTATAAAAAGATCATGCATTAGTAGTCATTTATCCCAAATGCAATACAGTGTTGTTTCTGCATTTATTAAATAAAGCAGATATCCAGGGAATTGCTAGAGATACATGTAGATATATGTGTTGTCAATCAATCAATTTAGTATTAATCGCATTTAATTTGTTTTGATAAAGGTGGCGTACATACAATTGGAGTGAATGTTCTGAGACATGTGGTCTAAATAGCTACAAACGTCGCTGGGTTGATTGTGTAATGGAAGAAAACGGAGTAAACGAAACAGTTCCAATAAGGTTGTGTAAAGGTCAACGACCTGACATAAGTAAACTATGCAATGTTTCACTTTGTGTAGGCAAATGGAAAAGAAGTGAATGGTCTCAAGTAAGAGTTACATCATTTTTAAAAAGATTTCCAAGTAGATATTTTTTGTAGATAATAACAAAGATAATTGACTTAAGTGTACCAATCCGCCATAAATGCACACTTTGATTATTAATGAGAGTTGGGCTTTATAGGTATCCTAGTCTTACTACAGTTGCAGTATATTTAGACTGATTTTGTTGTTGTGTACAATTATAGCTTCAAACTTAACATAGTAGTAGGCTTGCCTCAGACTGTGCTTTCTAGACCCTATGGTATAAACATGACATTCCAATGTTTTCAATGCGTTAATATTCGTTTGTTTTAATAGGCAATGGGTTATCCCAAAATTTGAAATAGTCATGGCAGACTCTGCCTTGTCAGATTCATTGTTATTAAAATACTGACGATTTTCATACATAAACATTTGATTACCTCTACTCTTTATCTTAGTGTTCGGTATCATGTGAAAAGGGCGTTCAGACACGTAAAATAACATGCGTAGCACGTGACGGCAAGCCGAACCCAGATTACGGTTGTGACATCAAAGACAAAAATCGAAGTACCAAACCTTGTGATATGGGACCATGTGGTTAGTAACTTCCATTACATATTTTTGAACTGTCAATTTTATATTGAAAGAAGATAATCAAGGATCATTGCAAAAAAGTTACCATATTACTGTACATACCAAAGCATAGTACTTGTAATATTTTACAGTTCATACTACGCACCCAAAATAAAGTAGTAAAATATAAGTTTAAAAAAATGTTTTTTTTGTATTAATTATTCTGTTTTTATCAGATCAACACAAACATGTGTTACATAGATCAAAATAAAAATATTGATAAAGGAAAGTATGTAGAAATGTCTAGATCTTCATTTTTCTATCTAAATTGTTTTAAAAATGTCCAATTTTTTTCCAGTTTGCAATCCCAAAGCAGGAGGCAAGATTTGCAGCTTAAGAACATACCAACAATACTGTAAACTAACCATCTATCGAGAACAATGCTGTTCGACATGTTTAAAACAAAGGCTGCTATTGGAGGATATGATCAGAGCTAGCAAGGTGGCAAAAACCAACCAGAATGCTTCACAGAAACTTGATAAAGAAGCTAAACGTGAAAAACAAAATAGAAGAAATACGGGATGAAAGATACAAGTCATTTCCACCTAGATCTATCATACAAATGCTGAAAGTCTACCACGCAATTACTGTAGTAGGAAGGTTGACAGAACCTGTTAGTTATTTTTTCAAATTCAGGAGAATAGTAATAGCTATACAATTCTCTAACAAATTTCGAACGCACAAATTATTTGCAGTAAAATATTTAAAAGTATATAATTTTTAATTTAATCTTTGCACCTAGTCTACTGTAGGTGCTAGACAGATATTCAGCTTAATATTCGTAAAACGAACACATTATTGCTGGTGGCGCTCGTAAAGAAATAAGTATCATTTATTTCGTGTAGTATATATTCAAGTTTCTTTTTACTTGGATTTAACAAATAAAATGAAACAAATAATACTGATTTCAGAGACAATCCTACAAGGTGCTATTTAATATGACATTGATATGGCTCAATGAACCTACATGTATTATAATGTATATACAATTTAATATTTATAACTTAACATTAAACTAATGTTAATAGTTTTTAAGTAAATGTATTAGAATACTGTACCAATAAACCTAAACACTTTGCGAGAATTAGAAGGCGCTGCAATGCGAACACCGGCCCCGATGGATTACTAATGTTTAAGTGCATTTTTTCAAACTGCCAATATCAAATTTATCCTGTTTATCATATAATAGGTGGTCTTTGGAGCGGATTTGGTTTATTTATTATTAAAGGATCCAGAAAATTCTTGCTTCAAGGCACATACCCTTCCAATTTGTTGGTATTCAGATGATTAAAGTAAATCAAACATGTTGAAACAGATATTTTTATTTATTATTACCTTCAGGAAAGATTTGAACCAGAACCTGTAATTGGTAGGCAATGATCAAACTCTACTCATCAGTATCTTAAATTGTACAGAACTTAAAATACTGTATCAATACAATATTTAGTGGAAGTTTTCTTGGTGTTATTTATGAAAAAAGTAAATTCAAATTTTTAAAATAATCATGTTTTGTTTGATACATTTTAATTGATACTGTTAAACCATTATAGTTTGTTTTAAAACACATGATATATGGTGGTATTGTATATAACTTTGTAATAAAATACAAAAAGTAATTAAAGTTTGTTAGAAATATTTATTAAGGTGAAAATAGTACTAGAACAACATTTTGCACTGAATATTGCACAATTATCTACACTTAATACAATTTAGCAAATTACAAAAATACACATAATTAAATTTTAGAGCAATTAAATCTAGCACATCAAAATCTTTGGTTTCTAAAAGTATTGTATAGTTTGAATACAATGTATGCTTGTTCTGCTACTTTTACCTACAGTATATAGTACTATCAGTATATATATACTTGGTTCCAACTGGCTTTTCAGCTCTAACTTATCTGATCATTCAAAATATTATAATATTTATTTGGCATATCAAGCACAATCTCACCAGGAGCAAGCAATAAGCATAATGCCTCAACAAATTAACAAATTGTAAAACATTTTCTGCAGAACACTCCCAATTTGATAGGCGGTAGGAACCTAGAGAATCATTGGATTATACATTTTTATATACATCTGATTGTAAAAATAAACATTTCTTTCTGAACTTGAGCTTATTAATATTGTATGGAATTATTTAGCCAATAGAAAAATCTCTGCATATAGATTAAAATTAGAAATATTACGTAACTGTGCCATAATATGTTATGCTGAATTATAATGCAGAATTCATGATTGATTGAAAAAAAAAGCTCTGTCTACATTATAAACATTTATGTGACAAAAATATATATATGGACATGACGATGTCATATCAATGGTTTAAAGCTTTTAAATTTATATAGCGCAAAATACAAATAGTCTCTATGCGCTGTTTAGCACAAGTGTGAAAATGAAAATGTCTTTATGATTAGAAGTTTTAAAATAACTGTACAATTTAAATTGTTAGAATACCGTTTCATATACCTAACAGTAGAACTCTTACTTTGGGACACATCAATTCAAATGATAAAGAGGAAATGCTTTAAAACTAAGGCCCACCGTTATTCCGGGACATCTCTATTAAGGGGACATTTTGTGGGGTTTCGGAAGTGTCTAGTTTATAGGGGTTCTACTGTTTATTAAAAGCTCTAGATTTAAGTGTTTATTTAGCTATTTGTTTGAAAGCAGACCCAGCCAAATCAACATTTAAAGAGCTGTTGTGCGTTCTTTACCCTTAGTGCAGAAGTAGTCTGGTTCAATGTTTTAACAGTACGTGTAATAAATGATTAAAAACTCATGATGGAGCCTACATACAAGACAAATTAATTGTATAAAAAGATGTAGGTTTGATGTCAATACAACATGATTTTTAATGTATTAAATGCTAATACATTGCAAATAAGGCTATACGTTCTTAATAACATCATACTTGTACACCAGCTCTTGACGAAAGCATTCCTGAAAATAAATGCAATAGATATTGTATTATTACCCCGATCGAGTTAACAACAACGTTGTGTATGGTGCGCCCCAGTGTGTGTAAACTTCTGAGTTTTGCTAGATAATGTGAATGGGTATATCAATGCAAAGTTTGAGTAGTGTAAATCAGAAAGAAATATTTGAGAAGTGTCCCTGAGAGAATAGACAAAAATACTGAATGTAGACATTATTAATTGGAGACAGGGTTTTCAAGGAAATGTCTCTATAATAGGGTGTACCTTGAATAGGAGTTGGCTGTGAGGATGAAAAACATATTTCCACCCATTCGTTTCAGTGTTCTCTTAATAGAGATCCAACAGACGGGTTCTATATATTGTATGTGGACAATATACAAGAAACATACAAACTTACCATCATTAAATCAATATTGCACTGGTGTTGCTTCAGGTACTCTCCTGACTTTCATAGAACTTTTTTGTTGCACTGAATTATTATTGTTAGAGGAGTGTTTTGATCTGCCTGGTTGAGGAAAAGATCCATTTTGAGAGATTTGATCATGTGAATTATGTTCACTAAACGACGTCCGAGATCCCCTCCTGTTTTCTGAATGATTCGTGAACCAACGTTGACTACTATACAATGATGGTATTTGTCCATCATGGTTTCGGGAACAGTACGAAGATAATATTGCTTGCTCTCTTGGCACGGGTATGCTGACGGTCTTGGCAGCTGCATACGCTGATGATATCATTCCGTTGGATGCTGCAGGAAACGGTGAAGGCTTTGGTTTTTTCTCAGTAGGAATAAAATTACGTCCTGTGAAACGGTACATAGATGAATACTCTGCATCATTTGGCCCTGGGTACCTACAAAGTTGAACAAAGAATTTCAGTTGTTGGTGTGTTTTGAGTTCAATTAATTAATTTCAATTAATCCATCATGCATAAAATACGGCTTTACCACATTGAAACACCGGTTCTCGTCAGATCACCGAAGTTAAGCAACGCTGGGCCTGGTTAGAGCTTGGATGGGAGACCATCTGAGAATATCGGGTGCTGTATATGGAGCTGGGGTCCCGTTAGGCATTTGAAATCAGCACTGCTGACTCTTATGGCAGCCCCCCTGCATCTAGTATCTGCCTCAGACGTATTGGCTTATGCCTTTCCTCTGGTCAAGGTGGGACGAGAGAAGCCCTTGATCAATGTTAGGATCAATCAAGGTGCTTTAAACAGTCCTGGCTTTGTTTGTATCAAACCTGTTAGTGGCAGTAATTATTGCTGTTGGTTTCGATTGAATAAAATTTAAAAAAAATAAAATAAAAAAAAGCTTTAATCTAATTTATTTTAAAAAACTTACCAAGGGTTCTGGTACAAATGCGTGTGCCTATTCTCATTTGCTCTTCGAAATTCGCCATTCTATAAGTCAATTAAAGATTTTCTATTACCATTTAACAAATTACTTGAAAATAAAAAGTTTAAAGCTGTGTCTACACTATCAAACTTTATGTGATGTGCCCATATATGGACATGACATCACTACCATATTTGGGCACATCACACTTTTTTTGTCAAACTAGTTTGATAGTGTAGACAGAGCTTTTTAATAATAATATAAAATGCATTATTTTATAACAGAAAAAAATTATGTACAATACTGTACTATCAAATTATTTGTTTATATTTGTATGTCTATGTTACTTTCTTCTTTTGTTATGATGCTGTCTTTAACACACTGAAGATTCTGGAATGTGCTACAAAATAAATATGTTACTTATAATTTTAAAATTTGCTTTCAATCAATTCATGGGACAAAATAAATAGAAAATAGGAGATGATGTTTGTCTACCTTTATTTGTTGTCGAGATGATACAGCTCTGTAGTCTTTGTACGGTGGGATCAACCACCCAATTTCACCCACCCAACTTGTTTTCGGTCGAGGATGAGGTGTTTTTGGTGAAGCTCTCATAATATATTTAAGTTCGCTTGTACCTTCTGCAGACATAGTTCCAATTCCAACAAATCGATCATCTGTTACTACATTAACTTTGTAGTCACCTATCCCATCTGGACCTGTTGGTAATTGGTAGACATTCATTTATAATATTCTGATATGCATTCGTCTAGCTCAACACAAAGAGTAAAAATTAAAATAGCAAGCCACTTTGTCCTTTATACTTCATCATATTTAATAATCCATGACGGAGGTGATCAACTCTCAACCATACCATGAGAGTGTAGGCCTAGGAGGCCTAGTATTTATTATTAGTAATTAACATATCTTCTCTCCTAACCCTAACCTCCCTAGCTAGGCTAACAATGCATACAACTAAAACGTAAAAATATAGGCCTAGGCCTAGCCTACACCAGTAGCTAGTTAGACTGGCTGCATGCGATATAGGCCTATGCCCATCCATGCATGGGATATTTAAGAAGTGTAGAAGGCGCCGGCCTAGCCTACTAACTAGCTAGAGTACCAAGGCCTACTAGCTAGGCCTACTAGTCACTAGTACTAGGGCTAGCTAGGCCCTAGATAGCTAGGGTAGCTTACCGGTAAAAAGTACTGCTCCCTTCCCCATCGGATTACTGCCAGTTGGAGTCTTCCAGGTAGCATCGGAATACGTAGAATTTCTAGTGTAAGATCTTCTTCTAGGTTTTACGTAAGCCATGATTACTTCTTAATCAGGCAGATACCCCCGGAGCTACTCTGGCACACTAGTTATGTACACGTGTTTGTTTACATTTACAAAAGCGTCCCGTTACCACGGTCGTTGTTAACCAAATTAGCATAACATCACTGATGCCCAAAACGGTACCGGTACGGCATTAGTGTGGTGCGTTGGTATTATAAATTAATATAGGGCCTAGGCCTAGCAATATTTTATGCAGACTTATGTAAATACATTTTTTGTAACAAAGAATATTTTATTTTGTTTTATACATATTAGGGCTTAGGCTAAATGATAATAACAGGCCCGCCTATTTTTCTTTTGCGGACCTTTAATTGTTTCAGTTCGATTGTATTGTAACTAAAAATATTGCTGCAAAGTTATTGCATTATACTATAGGCCATCACTAAAAAGTAATGACGTTGATTCGAATTTGTGCTTCTTCAATTATTGGATCAGAGAGTATGCCTAAAATCGAACGTTCGATTGGATTCAAACGTGGAATTATTATTTTCAAACGATGACAATATTATGTTTAGTATAAATTACTTTGTCGATCTTCTGTTACCGGTACTGATTTCTTTATCGCTTTTATCATCGAAATCTATTAATATCAAGCCACAACAAAATTGTTATCCGATGCACGTTTCTATTTTATTGTGTGAACCGATATCATTCTCAGAGAACATAAGACAGGCCATAATTTTTTATTGACATGTCCACAGCATGATGAACAATTTCCTGCAGTTTTAAAAACACAGAAAATGCACAATGGTTAACATAAACAAGTTTATATAAAACATATAATTGATGTATGTTTTAATGAATGCTTTTAATTGTAACTTTGTTTCTATGTATGATGTAATTGTGAATGTTTCCATTTCAATATGGAACCATGGAGAAATAACTTATTTCTCCATGATGGAACAAATGCAGATTTTATTTGATTGATTTGATAAAAAGGTAATTGACATGTCATAGATAGATAAATAAAACATTATAAAATAATCTCATTTTATTTACAGACATGTGTTCGTACATATTATAAAGGACCAAACAAACCCAACACCATGCTTTTATTCATATTGGTGTACCAACTGCCAAAGGAGTACATCCATGCAATTATTTCTCCATAAACAATTCTATAAGCATAACAATATGCCTATTTACGCACATTACATTTTACATACTAAATATACTAAACATCGTTTAATCTTAAATTTGTGCTGCCTTGTTCTCCTGTATTTTTACAACATCCAGTCTGAACAATGTTGATCAATTCAGTGCGGAACTGGGATAAGGAAATCGTATAAATAAATGGATTGAGAGTAAAATTTAAAACTGCCAAGTCTATTATAACAAACCTAATCACGTCGCCTAAACCTGAATATAACAAAACAATAATAGGCAAAAAGCACACGATATAGGCCGTGCTCACAACAATGAACACTTTTAGTGTTTTTACGTGTATGGATGGTGTCATTTGATTGCTTACATTATTTTTCATTTTAACCAATTCGAAAATGATTCTTGTATAAATAAGTACAAGTATTAATATAGTAGATATACATACAACTGGGATTATATTTTGTGTAAGTGTAAATGCTAACTCTTCCTTTTTCTCTCTATCACATTGAATATTTTGAGTTATAATCTTATATAATATAATTGGCATTGATGGATTACACAGAATACCAAGAATCCAAGCAGACACCATCATGATTACTGTTCGTTTTACTGTGTAATTAGTTTCGAACCAAAATGGCTTTATAATCGCGAAGTACCTCTCAACCGAAATAAATAATACATTGACACTAGATGCCATCGAGAGTGTAAACGTCGCACTGTACAACCATTTAGTAATTCCATAGTACGACACACAATCAAAAGGGGAGAAATGTAATAATGATAATACAAAGAAAAGTAAACATCCTGTCGCATCGATAAATGATTGGTTGAAAATAAACCAGCGTGTAGTTTTACGAATGAAAACAACTCGTTTAATAATGAGAAGTACTACAATATTTACGATAACACCAAGAACGGACAAGGCACAGCCGATGTTGATCAGTGACTCGACCACGCCCAAACTCTCTTCTGTAATGTTCGAAGCCATCGTCAGAGAGTTTCCTTTGGCAAAAACCACCTATAGATGCTAGGCTGAAACAACTCAGTCTGTCCAACACCTCTAACAAAGTTTCTGGCCTCCAACAAGTTGAATACAGTAACGGTTTCTGCCTCAAAATCAGATCAACTTGAATTCATGGCATAAAAAAACAGAGTCTGGGTATACAAGATAATAGCGCAATGTGCACTCATCAGTCATCCATCCATGATTTAAAAAGTCGAACTTTAAACTTTTCCCAGAAAAAACAACAGCAAGAGTAGCAAACCTACGTCGAATTATTTTCTGATTCCAATCACCTTTATAGTTTCGAGTGCTTAAAAAATACTCAAGTTCGTCTGCGCTCAAGTTTTATATCCACTGCAGGAAATAGCCCACGTTCTGAATGGATACAACTATTACCCGGTACCAATCTTAACACGATTGTAAAAAAAAAAAAAATAAGTCTCTAGCATGTATAATCTTACAAAGCCATCATTTTTCAGACAGAAAACTATTTGTACTGCCAGTATACAAACGTGCTATCAATATTTCCAAGCGACGAAATATTAATCTTGATTTTATGAAACAAAAAACTGAATAATAATACATTGTTATTTCCTTGAAAAAATATTACCGATTTTGATTACCGCAATGATAAGAACATTTTGAGCACGTACTGATGTTTGTGAATCACAACAAAATGAAACTAACATTCACTATGTTCGCCATCGAATTGGTTGGAATACATTGTCCACTAAGATTTCATAAAAAAGGCTCACAAATTGTCCTTACAACAATTTAGATATGCAATTACAAGGGAATGAGTTTGCTGTCAATATTTATCTATAGTTTACCAAAGACACGTGGTTGCACATTACTATCAACAAATAATGTTAATAACATAATAAGGTAAACTATATTAATATTGAATATTCAATTTGAATCTCAAACATTCAAATGTAGTCCATAAATAAATATTCATAGGTATACCGTATACAAATTAAGATATTTCAGTTGCATGTGATATTATTGTCTTTTTGGACCAATATCCTGATATTGGAATGATATCCATGAAATGAATGGCACGTGATGTATCCATAGTAAATCCCAATGGATGACATTGTATACAAATATTAAAAAGATAAGAACAACAAATCAATGTGATTAAATCTAAAAGAATTATACAATAGTTGAAATAGTTTGAACCGTACAAAGGAAATAGTAATAACAAAATATAACAAAATAATATTAAATGATAACACAATTAGACATAAAATATGTTTTAAATATACATGTTAAAATATAAGATAGTTTCATAAATTGTACCAATAAATGAAAACAATCTCTCTGTATGATGCATCCCAAAAGAATGACAGTGTATCCATGAAAATGACAAGGTGTTATCCATGATATCACATGGTGGTATCCATGGAATGACATGGTGTATTCCTGGAATACTATTATGGTAATAATGAAAACATTTCTTCTGGTTTCGATTCGTCTATTGATATGTAGTTCTTTGATACATAAGTTTACATAACTGGTTTACTATCAAAGAACTACATATCAATATTATGGTAATGTATATCCATATGGAATGACATGGTGTATTCCTGGAATACTATGGTAATGTATATCCCTATGGAATGAGATGGTGCTTCAGTGTAATGTGGGTGTGGTGCTCAGGACTAATAATACCAACATCAGCCAATAATAACATATTGCAGGCTGTGACTATGAACACCATTATCAACACTGCTACACTCATTCTATACATAGTCGTTTTAGCTTTCTGTTTTTCCTCCTCTGGTAAACTCGAAAACGTAGGCTTTTGTATATTCTGTAAGAAGATAGGTTCAAAATACTGCAGCTATGTGTGTCTAAACAAAATCATAACTATGGGTCTACAGATTTTCAATTGAAAAGAGAAGCTTACATACCGTGGTATGTTATTTCAGAGAAGAGTAAATGTAATATTGGTTAATTTAGCATCCAAGATGTTGGGAAAGTCTCGGCAAAAATAGAGATTTTGCTTTAAAAAAAATAAAATAAAGGGGAGGTTGAGCGCTTGAAAAATAAACAGGAGGGTAAGCTCCTCCACATCCTTTGTGTACAGGTGTATTTTTGAAAGTATAGCATACGCTAACTTTTTTTTCTGATAGTAGTAGACCAAATAGAAACAAATTAGGCCTATGACAATACGTTAGATTGTTACACCTACGTTGTGTTTCACGGTTTTCATGATAAAAACGACACCCGACGCCAACTGAGTAACGAGCAACAAGCCAAGCATTGTTGAAATGGCATAGAAAAGCCAAACTCTATCCATTTGAAGTTTGTAGAAAAGGACAATGATGTTGACTGTTTCTGTTATACCTAATCCCTCTAGTGTTCCTGCAGCAACAATATCAAAAGTCCATAGTTGTTCAACTTCCTGTTAATAAAACGAATGTTATTTTTCTTTACAATTAAAAATAAAACCCAAGAGGATTAATGTTTCAGAACCATCATACCATTTTCAAGAACAAAATTTATCATTTGAGGTGAATGGGTTTCGTTTGAATGTAACTGTTTATTTTGTAATTTTTATAAGCGAAACCATCATGTTTTGGCAAAAGTGAATGACTTTCTAAAGAAACAACAAAATTACATTATTCAAACTTTAATTTTGTACATCTTTTAGTTTTTTTCATAACTTGGGAATCAACGTGCATGATTTACCAGGACCGAACCGCCAAGTTTTTTTTCTCCCATATAATTATGTTTATCATCATCGGAATTAATAACATCTTCATCACGAAAAGATTGTGAAGTTCTTGCACAATCACATCACAAGGCTTGATATCAATATAGGCCTAGGATTGACTAAATGTTGTTATCATTAGATTAGGCCTATGCCTTACCTTAATACCCTGTTTTGGAGTAGATATCAGACCTTCTTTTTCTTTGGCGACATATTCAGCACTTCTTTGAGCCATTTTTGTATTTTATAGTTTTTATATTATTATGGCTATTTTAAATTTCTTTAAATACCAACATAAATACCAGCAAAATATACATAATGCTGAGGTAAGAACTTTGTTAAATATTAACCATATATAAATGGACACTCAGCAAAGCCGTTTCTATCATTTTGACAGGACAAATTGATTAATTATTAGATTAATCTTCGCATGACACCAATTAATAATTTATGATATTACCAACAAGTATCATTTTAATTAGTCTCAATGATTCTAATAGCAATAGCATAGCGCAATTAACTTTTACCTCACATTCCTGTACAAAAAACAATTATAGATACAGAGCAGTGATTAAAACTAAAACACTATGGATGGTGTTAACGTTTATGTTTTGTGGACCGAATTTCTTATTATTCGTCGACAGGTCAGTCGTTATATTTTGATCACAACTTAATTAGGACTTATGGTAAGAAATTGCTGATTTACATTTACATTTTAGGCCTTTATTGTTTTTCTACATCCAGTATACTTGAATCGGAAATGTTGGAGGAATGACTTATAGCAATCGATAAAAAAATTAAAATCTTAAGCAACATCTTTTTACTCCTTCTGTTGGTATGATAGGATAGACAAGTGCATTTTTACTGTTGCTGCTTCTGCTTCAATGTGCTGGAGAACGAAGCGGTGTAAATGGTTCCTCTGCTTTTTTTCCATTTTTTTTGCTTATCTTAGGATATTTTATGGATAATTTTTGTGTGTAAAGCGCTTAGAAACATTGTATTAGGCGCTATATAAAACTACCCTTAATATTATATTACTACTGTTCATCTATAATTTAGAATTGAAATTTCACGAGAAATACATTGTGCTTAAATAATTTTATTTCCAATCTGATTGTAATTGCTATATGTACAATTGCTTTTAAGTGAAACAATATAGCGTTACTACTGTTTGCATACAACAGACAACATAAGATATTTTATGTGAAATTACAAATCGGAGTTAAATATAATTTGCTAAATACCAAAAACAATAATTGCTAATAAATGAGATCAAACATCACCAATTGATTTATATGAGCTGTACAGTACACGTCGTTTTCCCGAATCCAAACAATGACGAAGCCTGTATCTTTTTGACTCAATAATGAGTATAGCTATTGTGTAATTATGTTTATAGAGAATTACTTACTTCTGGAAGGTTTCAGTGTAATACGTGTAAATAATTCAAAAATTATTTTGAATAATTCATACTTAATGCACTAATTATAAAATAAGTAATAGACAACAAGAACTCCTATTAAGAGGACACCCCCGGGACCCCAAAAGAGTGTCCCCTTAGTAAGGGTGTATCTTGAAAGGGGTTGTTAAAATATACTTCGCCCTTTTAATTACATGGAAACGTGTCCCTTTAATAGAAGTTTCTCCTGAATAGAGGCGTCATAAAGGAGGAGTTCTATTGTAATACAATCACCAAAGTAATGTTATTAAATCGAATAGTGTATAATGTTGGTAATGGCTTATTCAAGAGTGCTTATTATAGTCTGCAATTTTTCCCTATTTTATATTTAGTGTGTTATTGCTTATTACTATTTCATTAATTTGTAGACCTGTGTTCGTTCATATTTACAGTGATAATAATGTAAAAGCTACAAAAGAAAAATTTGGAGGAACCATGTAAACAGTATGGGCGTACATCCACAAGTAATGCAACTCCACGAGAAAATAAAAGAGGCCTTAAAAAAGATAAATAAAAACATTTTTTATTTTATTGATAATTTGTTTAATTTATTTCTAAATAAAAAAAAAATTGTATAATTGTCGCTTGATAATTAAGGATAAATATACTAAATATTATTTGATCTTATTACATTTGTGTTACCTTGTGCGATGTTGCCTTGGATGTTATTCATATTGGTGTACCAACTGCCAAAGGAGTACATCCATGCAATTATATCTCCATAAACAATAATTTCTATAAACATAAAAAATATGCCTATTTGCGCACATTACATTTTACATACTAAATATCGTTTAATGTTACATTTGTGCTGCCTTGTTCTCCTCTATTTTTACAACATCCAGTCTGAAAAATGTTGATCACTTCAGTTCGGAACTGGGATAAAGAAATCGTATAAATAAACGGATTAAGAGCAAAATTCAATACTACCAAGTCCACTGCAATGTATTTTCCAATCCAATCTTTATCTCTATATAACAAAACAATAATAGGCACAAAGCACACTATATAGACCGTGCTCACAGCTATGAACACTTTTAGTGTTTTTACGTGTATGGATGGTGTCATTTGATTGCTAACATTATTTTTCATTTTAACCAATTCGACAATGATTCTTGTATAAATAAGTACAAGTATTAATATAGTAGATATACATATGACTTGGATTATATTTTGTGCAATTGCAATTGCTAAATCTTTCTTTCCATCATAATCACATTGGGTATTTTTTATAATCTTATACAATACAATTGACATTGTTGGATTACACAGAATACCAAGAATCCAAGCAGACACCATCATGATTACTGTTCGTTTTACTGTGTAATGAGTTTCAAACCAAAATGGCTTTATAATCGCGAAGTACCTCTCAACCGAAATAAATAATACATTTACACTAGATGCCATCGAGAGTGTAAACGTCGCACAGTACAACCATAGAGGAATTCCATAGTAAAAACAATCAAAAGGGGAGAAAGGTAATAATGATAATACAAAGAAAAGTAAACACCCTGTCGCATCGATTAATGATTGGTTGAAAATAAACCAGCGTGTAGTTTTACGAATGAAAACAACTCGATTAATAATGAGAAGTACTACAATATTTACGATGAAACCAAGAACGGACAAGGCACAGCCGATGTTGATCAGTGACTCGACCACGTCCAAACTCGCTTCTGTAACATTCAAATCCATCGCCAGAGAATTTCCTTTGGCAAGCAATGAAAGGGGGAGGAAGGTAATAGTAAAAATGCACAGCACAGCCGATGATGTTGAGCGAATTCAAAATATTTTCTGAAACGTTCGAAGGTTAATCATGGTAAACTCTTATAGATCCAAAGCCGAAACGTGACTCATTCAGTCATGTCCAACACTCTGTCCCTGCTAGAACTTTCGACAAATCGGCATATATCTTTATTTCTCCTTGGGTAGGCCTACATGACCTCAACAGATCAACTTCGAATTCATTGCAGAAACCGTAATAATCAATAGCGCAAATGTTAACTTAATTTAGTCACCTATAGACTGTAAAGATTTAGAAAGTATATCAAAATACAATTATAATCTACTCCAACACGATTCGTAGGCAACATTCAATTTTCCAATCGCCACCAAATAAGATTTGTATATTTGCTGATTCAGCTTTTATATGCCTTATAATTTCTAGTTCAGGAAATATAATCATTGTTTTATTTTATTTACACTCAAGCTTTTACCACTGCAGGAAGTATATCCACTCCCTATAAACTATTTATAAATCCAGAGTTTTTTTTTAACCGACCAATCAGAACAGGGTTGACATCTTTTCTTGAACTTTGTTTGGAATTGCAGAATTTCCGAGCATCCAAATGCTTCCGAAGACGTTGCTTCCGAAGACATGCCGAAGATGACGTTCACAGGTTATTTAAGGGTTTAGGTTATGTATATAATTGCAGAAATAGAGAATAGTAGCTACCGAGAATCGAGTGTCTATACGCTCTAATTAGGATACTTTTGTCCACCAAGTTTAGAGAGAGATATTATTTTAAAATTCAATAGGAGTGCCGTGAATAAGTGCATTTTGTAGGATTGTATAATAAATAAATCATTTTGTTTGACAAATCAAAAAGAAATTACTCACATTCTTTAGCTTTCGCCATCTTGGCTGATGGCTTGATCACAAGTGATCCGGTCCACTGCTACTTCCTGAAAATCTGTTATTGTTTCTAGGTGACCAGGGCCGTAGCCAGGATCTGTCAAGGGGGGGTTCGGACACTAAGTATTTGGGTCACCCCCTCCCCCGGGGTGGGGCCTGAGGCGAAGCGAAATTTGTTTAAATGACACCCCTAGATGGCCGGAAAAGACACTCTCATGCAGCATGCTACCAATGAGCAAGACGATAACATATTGTTGCCGTATGTTAGATGCGCGTGCTCTGTGCGGAACCGCCGATTGTTTGATCATTCACTCGGTATTTTGTTTTGCGTTCAAGTTCAATGCGAACGTACGTCTAGGAGAAGCCCCGAAAAAAGCACACTGGGTGAAGGCAAATGCAATTCTTATTATAGCTCTATCTATAATATTTATTTATAACAATTTGTTGAGGAAATTAAATATACCAATGTAAATAGGTGATATTGATACAGTTGAATACGTATCGGCTGGTCGTCTAGAAACAAATAATCGGTTCATACAGTACATGATACCATAGATATTATAGTGTAAAATAATTAATATTCACTATAATCCTCTATGATGATGATACACTATACTTCATTCATAGCCACACATAAATACTGATGTACATCGAAAGGCTATATACTTTATGCATGCTGACTGCCAGTGATCTAAACAATTATAGGTACGCAGTTGTCTGGCGGTGTCCTTTGTACGAATCGTTCGTGCCCCAGCTCGCTGTGAGACGCGTCAATATCATGTTACATGCAGGGACAAAACATTTTTTTTTCATTTGCAACTCTTAGAAATTTACAGACACGTATCGCTCAAAGTACGCTCATACAGGGAAGAAGGTAGCCTACTGTATATGAGTTATTCAGGAACGAGTTTACGAATTTTCAATTTACGAACAACTTTTTGTACTGTGGGGCACGTATTTAGAGGATTTTCGGAGATGAGGGTGAGGTATTGGGCATGTCGGGGATGGGGGTTCGCAGTCGGCTAAGGGGGGTTCGCTGTAAAGAGGGGGTTCGCCCGAACCATAAAAACCCCCCCTGGCTACGGGCCTGGTGACGTCATACTTTTTCGTAGCAATAATGTGTATACGTGATCGAGAAAAAGCCCTATCGAAAAAGCCTTGGACGTCATTAAAGATAGACTGATAAATGACAAAACTCTAAACCAAAGAACTAATTTAAACCCGGATGATGTTATTGCTCTTTTAGAATTTATCTGCACAAAAACATATTTCAGCTTCAGAGGACAAATTTATCGTCACATATTTGGTGCTGCCATGGGCAGTCCTGTTAGTGCAATCCTGGCCAATCTGTTTATGGAATGGTTAGAGAGGGAAGCCATCGCTACATCACCTCTCGATTGTAAGCCGAAGCTGTGGCGTCGATGATGTGTTAGAGATAATTCAAAAAGACAGTACACAAAAACTTACTGACCACCTCAACTCCATCGATCCAGCGGGCAACATCAAGTTCACGTTTGAGGAAGAAGATCAGGAAAAAATGGGGGGAAAAATTCTTGATAGAGACTCTAACCCATTCAAGCGTAGAATCAGAGAGGCAATCCAAATCAGAAAGAGGGGAGGGAGGAGGTGCTAACGCAATCAACCGCGACGAAGGGGCTGTATTTCTCGATCACGTATACACATCATTGCTACGAAAAAGTATGACGTCACCTAGAAACAATAACAATAGATTTCCAGGAAGTAGCAGTGATCAAGCCATCAGCCAAGATGGCGAAAGCTAAAGAATGTGAGTAATTTCTTTTGGATTTGTCAAACAAAATGATTTATTCAATAGGAGTGTTTCTACAGAAGTAAGGAGATGAGTGTGTTTATCACGTCAACGTTTATATACATTCAATATTTAATTATGGAATAACGTGGTGTTGCAGAGTAATGTGGGCGTGGTGCTCAGGACTAATAATACCAACAGCAGCCAATAATAACATATTGCAGGCTGTGACTATGAACACCATTATCAACACTGCTACACTCATTCTATACATAGTCGTTTTAGCTTTCTGTTTTTCCTCCTCTGGTAAAGTCGAAAATTTACGCATTCGCATATTCTGTAAGAAGATAACAGTAAATAATGTGTAGATATCATAATCATTAACTAATAGGTCTACACATTTTTAAATACAAAAAAAAACAAAAACTTAGGCTACATACTGTGGTTAAACAATTAGGCGGATCAAGGATGTTTGGAAGGTGCCGGGAAAAGGTTGGAAGTTCTCCATCATCCTCACCAAGAAGCATTTCACTTAAAACATAAAGGGGGGATGATGAGAGCCAGCTCACTCTCTTCAAATCCATGCACATGCATTTCGCATGCAAGCAACTAAGCCGGTTCTTTTAATAATTAATAGAAAAACATTAAATAATATTACACTTACGCTTTGTTTAACTGTTTTCACGATAAAAAGGATACCTGACGCCAACTGAGTAACGAGCAACAAGCCAAGAATTGTTGAAATGGCATAGAAAAGCCAAATTCTATTCATTTGAAGTTTGTAGAAAAGGACAATGATGTTGACTGTTTCTGTTATACCTAATCCCTCTAGTGTTCCTGCAGCAATAATATCAAAACTCCATAACTGTGCAACTTCCTGTTAATAAACGAATGTTGTTTTCTTTAAGATGAAATGACAACACCCCCCCCCCCCCCCACTATATAAAAAAAGAGGATCAACGTTTCGGAATAATCATGGAACCATTTCCAAGGTTGATTGATAACAAATAAGACCAGACAAAGCAGACAAGAAGAAGATTATAAGACGCACCATTTGGAAAAAGTATACAAGGCTTGATAACATGAACATGAGGCTTGATTCTTGAGATAGTTAAGGGTTGTAGGGTCAATGTTGATATATGATAAACACTATCATACACGTTTTTATACCTTACTCGAAAAAAAAAATATTATATTGATTTAGTGAGATGGGCCTCGTTTCGAGATGGGCTTCTTTTCGGTACTGCAAAATTGAAAGCTAGGCCTAAAGGTTGAAGATTGAGCTAATAATTATAGTCATTATTATTTTTATGACTTACCTCAATACCCTGTGTTGGAGTAGATATCAGACCTTCTTTTTCTTCTTCTTTGGCGACATATTCAGCAGGCATTTTTGTATTTTATGGTTATGTTATTACAGTACTGTAAATTTTAATACCGACGCTTCATATAGCCTATACCAGCAGAATATACATAACGCATAAGGCTTTGTTAAATATTAACCGTTTAAGCCAAAATGTTTAAAACTCAATTCAATACATAACAGTATTCCACATTCTCTACATTTTAACCCCAACAAATATTAAACACAAAGGCCTACTGTATTAATTATAATAGGTGTGGTAAGTTTGGTTGTCATAAGCCGCGAAATACAGTTTTTATTGAAAGGTCAACCATGAACAAAAGATAAACTCTCCACCCTAAAAATTATTTATTATTTTACTTATTTATTCCTCCCTTATTGGCCATATTATCTCATCTCAATATTATAGATATTTCATCAAATCGATGGAAATTAGTATACTTGAAGTAAACGCGTAGCCATCATTACGAGCGGTCTCTCCAGTTTTATTAACCTGAACATATTTTAACTGGACACATCGATTATCTAACATTGGATTCTCATCACATCAAATTATAATGTATGAGATTTCCCTATAAGAGCTTCATCAAAATTAGTCTAAAGGATTCTAATAATAGCAGTTCTATCGAAATGAGTTCTGCAGAAATAAACGTTATGTAAAAAATGGTATTTCTTAATGTGTGCTAACATGAGATGTATAATGCTAAAATTAACGCTGTTCACCACAGAATTCTATAGCAGAAGTGATGTGAAATTGACGTCATAAAAATGAAATGATAATAAAATTATTCGTCATGCGAGTTGAATCATTTGTCCATGGTTGAATCATATTGCTTTTTTCACCTGCACTTGTTATTGCGTCAGCGGCGCGTAGCAATTCAAAATCAGGATTGCATCAGTAACCTATTGAAATGTTGAAGAAAAATGACAGGCGAGGTACGCGCTACTACTACGCAGAAAGAGACGAATGTCCACATTTTAATCAGTTGGAGGAGCCGAGTTAAAAATACATAAACTATTGCGCAATGGCGAGCGCAGGTTTTTTGCACGTGTGTAATTGTTTCTGAGTTCATAAAAATAAATCGTATTTATCAAGAACAAAAAGCACAGAAGTTGTAAACGATACTTCGGTGGCTACGACAGTGTGCATGCCAAAGAGTTTGAAATGTAGTGCTCTCTGAGTGGCATGAGCATTTTTATATTTTAAAGCACATGTGCATTGTATAATACAAGAAACTGACCCATTATACATTTTAAAATATATGTTTTTATTATTACACAAGAAGATTCATAAAATTGTGCGTTACGCTAGACTGCACGGCTCGTGGAAGTGAAATACAAAATAGTATATACAGTACATATTTGGCTAAGTTAGCGTTTAGAGAACGACTGTTAACAAAAACGAGAATAAATAAAACGATTTCTTACAATGACACTGATGTTATTCACCTAGTGTGTATCACCTAAAATTATAATAAGGATGTAGAACACTGACCTTGTTTTTTTGTTATGTTAGTATTACCCATATGTAAAGTCAAATGCCCATTAATCAAAACTGGAAGGTTGTCTACAAATGTGTTCAGTTATCACAAAATCATTTCAAAAAACGTACATTTATACAGTATTAAACAATTTTAAAACATTACAAAATTTTTGTTTAGCATACCCGATAGACAAATGTTTCTGAAGTCTGATCGCTTTCCTGAATATCAGTATGTCTTTCAATTAATTTCCATTTTCCTTCTTCTTCCACTTGTGCCATGTCGCCTTCTAACTTTCCATCTCTGTAACTGGGCTCAACTGTGAACCACTTTGTCCGCATATTGATTAAAATGTAGCCCCCTTTATATAAAATAAACAAATAAAAAAACGCTAAAAATTATGTTTTTTTTCTTGGTTATATTGTTGTTTTAATGTTTAATTTAAAGATGTATTGTCCCTTGAAACACAAAAATATATATTCTCGTCGTAGTGTTTCTGAGATTGTGTAATGATGGCTTGTTGTGTTAACCATACTGTAAGTGGAGAATTTGTTGTTGTTGTTGGTTTTGGTTGATAAATAAAAAATAATTATTTTTATACAATTGGAGAATTGTTGATTTAATCACAGAATTCCTATTAACTCTAGCACATACCTGGTTTTACAACTCGAATAAATTCCGGAAAAACATCCGATTTCAATTGGTTGAGCATAAACCCGCCTGCACATACCAATGCATCATAGTTATCTACAATGTTTAGATAATAAGATAAAATTCATTTTGTTTAAAAAATGTTGCAAAAAACATCATCGGTGTACTGGTCCCTCTGTCGTGGATGAACAAACGTTTAATGGCATGCTGTAAGACATGAATAGTTTTGTATGTCATCCACACCTGTGCGCCTGTTATGCCGTGAGATGGAGGTTATTCTCACATCACATATACCAAATAAACCGGTCCATACTAAATTATGGAATAGTGATGTGATGGAAATGTGACAAAATGTTTTTGTACATCAGATTGTATATTCAAGACACTGTAAATGTATCCGATTTAATTTACATGAAAAATGTATAGATTTCACTGATATTTACCATTCTTGATATTCAATTTGTTGTCACCTCCAAGCCATTCGACATATAGGTTTTTGTAGATGTTCTTTTTACGAGCTACCTCTATACTTGTTTCACTGCCATCCACTGCATCAATGTTAGTATAACCAGTATCAACCAGCTGATAAGAGAAAATCAGAAGCTAATTTATGACCAAGCTTTTAAAGTTTGTATTTCTATTGAGATAGGCATTAGAGTAGTATATCGAAATCGGTTTGCCATTAATATTTTCTTATAATTGCCTAAAATATTTTAGGAATTGAATAAATTGGTTTCCAATCCGAATTTAAAATGGTCACTGTAAGAAATGTACATATTATATAAACACCTGTCTTGTAGGCAGTTAGTTGTAAGTCTAAGACATTAAAAAAGAACAAGTTACTGTTCATTGGATTGGAGTCATATAGCAATAATATATTGATTATCCTGGTTAATACTTACACATTCACCTACAAGGCCCGTTCCTGCTGCAACATCAAATATCCACGCATCTTTTGACTTAACATATTTTTGAAGAAAATTTGCAATAAGAGAAGGACCAACGTATCCAAAAGATTTCACTGCCTAAAATTAAGATTTATTTACTTCATGAGTGGAAAGTTTATCCTTTTCGGTTACTTTCAAATGACAACACTTTCATATTAAGCACACAATTAATTCTAACCATACATTTGGAGCATTACACTTACATGGGAGTACTTATGTATATATAATATTTATCCACAAATCTACATATAGAAACTATAGTTTGGTATATATTATTATTATTCTTTACAGAAATCTTTAATTTATTCTTTAGTGAAATGGTATTTATTAAAACTCACTTTATCGTAGAATGGAGCAAAACCATCATAAAATTGTCCTAGTTTTTCATGTGTATTTACTTCTTCCATTGTTGATACATACTCCTTTATTTCTTTTTTAGACCAATCAGCAGCCATGGTTATACCAACAACTATTTGAAAGAGATACAGACAACAGTACATAAATAGGAACAAAATTCTAATAATTCTTTCTTATTAATTATCATAACAAAATCACATGTCTGCAAAGGATTTATATTGCAAATGAACGCGACACCAATAAATCGGATAAATATGGATATAAATCTGTATGGACTTTCTCTGGGGAAGTTACAACATCATTTTAAAGAGTGTAAGCACGCTCGCATGACTCTGGTGCGTTCCTAACAAAATAAAGGTGAGAAGAAAGAAAATGAAAATTATACCCAGCAAATCTTTTCTATAGAGACTATAATAATTTGTTATTACCACTTGTCGACAGTGGAGTGACACATGGTATGAACTCCTTAAATGAATTAATGTTCAAATTAATTAGTTAAAACAACCACTCAATTGTGTATTGGGCGTGGCTTCAATCTGACGTATTTTATTGGTCGAGGTTGCAGCATTGCCATGGAGGCCATTGTTGCAGCCATATTTTTTAAAATATGGTAGTTTGATTCTTGAGTTGCTGTTTTAGTTAGTCTCTGTGTAATACAAATAACTCAAATCTTATGTTCGAAATGTGATCATATGTTGCCTTAACGAATTTATGTAGCTACAGGCCTAAATAATAGTTAATAGCAAGGTAATGAGATTGCCTTGAGTATAAAAGCAGAAATAAGCATAATCCACACACAGTGGTATGGAAGACGATCCCTTAATTCGCTCTTGCTTTTGTACTATGGTGTAATTATATTACCATCGTCCATGTTTCTGCTAACATCTATCATTGAATTATAGCATGGAGGTATAAAATAATATATTATTATTATTGTATACCTCCATGATTATAGGTAGGCGATACGATACTTTCTTAGTTTCTTCTTTATGGTTAACTATGTTATTTTCTAAATGTTCTATGGATATATGTTATGAGCATTATTATGACATTCTGAAATAAAGATTGAATGAGTGTTTCAATATTTGTGTCTTTGCATATATTTTCTAATATTCTAATTCCTATCATTTTATTTCTCCTTTTTGGGAGAAACAGTGTATTATCAATAAACCATGGAACTTCATGACTAAACCAAGAAGAGTCATACGTGGATGTACTGTGTAAATAATACAGTTTCAGTAGTCTATAAACAAATATATATAATATATATATATGCTACTCTACAATAGAATAAGCTAAAAGGAAACAATCCAAAAACATAAACTCAAATATTGTATATTTAAAAAAAAAACACTTCGTCGATAAATAAGGCCGTCTGTGTGTAGACCTACTTACTAGAATGAAGTAAACATCCTTACACGTAATAATACTTACATTTACAATACTAATGACGGAAGACAGCGTGTTCGTATTCCAGTCGACGCTAACACAAATAAATACGTCTATTTCTTCGTGTTTGCAGATTTATAAACACGTACGTAGGATTAGAATGATGATTTCAAAATATAGTATTTCAATCGTGATGGAAGAAATTACTGTTTATAATAGCAATGAAGGCGTAATATTTATAGAAATGAATAAACGGGCTCAGGTCACCTTGGTTAATTATGAGGTAGTGATCGTATTCGTGATCATGGTGACTTGCCTATTTCAATTGACCTTGGTATGGGAATTTTATAGCTCAATGGATAAACGACACAATAATAGTCTGCAAACAATGGATGTAATCACCGAGGAATTACTTTCTTACAGTTCCCCCATAGTTCAGGTTCACCCAAGCAAGACTGGGATTATGGCAAGCCATTTGTTTGTATTTCATGTGGTTGTAATGTTCCACCTGCCATCACCATCAGTTATGTCATCAGTTTTCTAAATTAAATCTAAATTATTTATCTGATTAGGCCTAAATCATCTATTTCTCTCTTTCTGATATTATTTCTTAATTATCTTTCTTTCATAGTAGGCCTACTGTATATTTATATATATATTTATTTTTTATATCTTTGTTAATTTTGTATTTATTTATTCATTTATTTCATAATCTCATTCAACAGCGGGAAACCCGCCCCTCACAGAATGGCAGCACTTGCCAGTTTGTATATCTATGACGTTATCCAAATTCCTTCACTTGCACTGATGAAGGGCTAGTGTTGCCCGAAAGCTCTGCTAACTTTTCTGGCTGTTTTACTTTATCGTTTTGATTTAGCTTTTCGCTTCTTTTTTTTGTATCTCCATTGAGATCCAGCCACATGATACCCACAGCATTGTCATTTGTTCAGTATTTTGCCTTTGGATTTATATATGTATATACTGTATATATAGAAATATATATAGGCCTATATATAAACTCATCAGGCAAAGAACATTAATTCTAAACCGCCCGGTGATATACTGAAATTTAATTAATTAATTTGAAACGATAAAGATGAGGAAATCTGTGAGAATGAGAAAAAGTCGCCCCAACCAAATATATATATATATATATATAAATATCTTAAGACCTATACAACACAAAGTTATACAATCTTACTAATTTTATTACAAAAAACAATTATAACGGTCAAAAAAGAGATCAATAGAATTATCTTTAACAACACAATTATTAAAAAGAAGACAAATACTATTTTTATAGTTTATTTTGTATTTACTGTTTGTATTGTTTGAGGGTCCCTAATGATCAGCTTATGCTGGATGGATTACCCTCATATTGTTCAAATAAAAAAAAAGTAAAGGTTCTGATCTCCCGTCATCCGATATATCACGGGAAGTCTTCCAATATTTCGTGTCATCTCCTGATTTTCCGCTAAAATACAACTTCTCCCGGTTGGATAAACAAAAAAAAATGTCTTGATACTGTATACAAATGTATAATTCTACTACATACTACTGTACTCTGTACTACTATTACTACTACTACTACTCGTCGGTTCTCATGTTTTACTATTAATAGGTGTTAATATCGCCCTCTAATGAACAAACGCTTTTGTATCAGCGGCACACGTTTACAAGGCAATGTAAAAACAAAAAGAAAAGTATCAAAAATAACATTTAAGTCTTAAATAAGAAGCGAATTATACAAGTAAAATGAAATAGTAAAAACAAGGTAATCTTACAGATCGAACAATACTTAACCTATATGATGAAGTTAATGTTATTATCTATTTATTATCAGTATTATTAATATTTTCAAGTTTAAAGTCAATATATTATCATTATTATTATTAAAAAAATATATATATAATTGCTAATTGATTTTATTATACTGTTATTATTAAAACAAATGCAACTGTCATATGATTATTTGTTCTTATTATATTTAATTTTTAATAGTTATTTGTAATTTAATTAAACGTGATACTATTTTTATTATACTATTTAGTCTTATTTTTAGTACTGTATTATTTATTTATTTTATTTAGATTTAGGTTACATTATATAATTTTGGAGAAAGAAAACAAAATTTAAAAAATATATATAATATATTATTGAATTAGATAAATGGTAAAATAAATGTTAGTAGATAATATGGTGGGCGGTAAATATTTACATATTATATATTAAGTGTAAGCTGGTAAGCTGGTCCCTTTGAATCTCCCCATTTTTAGACTACCTGCACTCTCTCTCGCGTCCACCCCGAGGATAAGTGCAACAGTTGTTTTCAGAACTACCACAAACTTTATCATTATAACAAATAAACCAATCATGTTCACTTAATGGAAATAGATACTAAAACTGACCAATAACATTAAACTTACCCAACCGTTAAGTCATCAATCATTTCCCTTAATTTAATTAGCAAAGTGTAACAAACTAACAGTTTACCGTAACTTACCTGGGGGTTTAATCAATGATCTGCTGACGATAATTCATTAATGATGGTTGTATTTGCTGGAGAGATTTATGTATTTATTTCGGCCACTTAGATCAGGTTATTATATATTAACAATTATTATTAATTTGGAAAAAAGATGGTATATTACAGTACAGTATATATTATCAGTTAACAGTTAATCCACTGATATGCATTTGGAAGTGTTCTAAACATCAATGTTATTAAATTAATTATTGCTAAATTAAAGAAAAAGATGGTATCCTACTATAATAACAGTTAAATATTATTAAAATTAATAATATTATTGAATTTTTATTAAGAATAAAGCAATCCTATAATAGGTTCCAGGGATCTAACTTTTTGTGTTTCTTTTAAATTGTAATTAGACCATGGAAGTCTTTAATCAGTGGTTCACAATAACTGTACTGGCTAACTTTATTCATTACCTCGTGTTAAATAATATCAATCACGACTATAGATCAGAATCACCTGACATTCAATAGATATCACGTGAGTTTGTTCCTATTACCAAAGAATATATATATATTTGCTGTTATTAATTCGCGTCACATAACTGCTGCTGACATCATCACCTGCAGGTACCAACAAACGTAGTTACAATAGAGGTCTGATAATATAGTAAAACAAACTATTGTGTTTACTACTGTATATAGAGATTTGCTAAAGGAGACAAGTTTATTACTAGGATCAAAGTCAATTTTCTGATAACATGATTCTGTTTTGTGTAAATACACTTAGGCCTACGATTAGAAACTAAATATAGGTATGATGTTTATAATCTGTATAATCAACAGATTATATTGTTCTCAGTTCCTATATTGAACAACTGCACTTCGCTTGAAGCATATAACGCTTGCTGCTGTTGCTACACCTTCTGTTATTTCTTTACATTTGGACCAGGACGTAAGGTAAACTACTGGCTCCGTTCTAGTTTATAATTTTTTGTATCCTAAATATATACCTCCGTATCAAGTTTTCAAATAATCAAGTTTATTTTACAAGAATATGGCAAGTGCATTTGTTAAAGAACTAGATGACCGTGTACTGGAGTGTGCTATTTGCATGAACAGATTTAATCGACCGAAAACGCTACCATGTCTTCATAGTTTTTGCGAGAAATGTTTGATGGACTGGGTGGAACAGAACAATCAGTTAAGTTGTCCCACTTGCATGGATAACTTTGAGATTCCTGACGGTGGACTTGAAAGTATTCCCCCAAACACCTTTGTGAATAATCTTCTAGAATATGTAGATCACCTGGAAGGCGGTGAACTTATGTGTTCCTATTGTACACTTGCTGCTGTTAAGTTTTGCAAAGACTGCTCTCAAAACTTTTGTGCTACATGCGTTAAAAGTCACAGTGAAGTGGACGTTCTCAAATCACATACCTTATATTCAGACGATGAACTCAGAAAATTAACACCAGAACAGCGTCAGTTATTGTCAATGCACTGTAAGAATCACACGGATCAATCCCTTAAATTCTATTGTAATACTTGTAAAGAAGCCATCTGTGTCGAATGCATTATCATCGAACATAAAACGTGTCACAATAGCGATAATGTTATAAAGATATTAGATGCATTTGAGGTATTCAAGAAAACTGCTGCCGAGTTGATCGATGAAGGGGAAGAGCGTGAGATTAAAATTCAAGAGGAGAAGCTGAATAGGAAGAAGAAGGCTGACCAGCTTGAGTTGGAACGTAACTTTTGCGAACAAAGAATTAATAGATCCGTGGATGAAGCGATTCTTAAACTACAAGAAGAACGCAAACAGCTTATAGATAGTCTTCAGACGATGTATGATGGTAAGAAAGTCCCCGTTCTTAAAATGATTGATCAATTTGATGCTGCTAGTAATGATTTTGTACATATAAAGCAGCTTGTTCATCTTTCTGTCAACAATTCAAACCCGGCGACAGCGTTAGACGCGAAAGATCAACTGTTAGACAAACTAAAGAAAACCGTTCATTCGTACCCAACCGTTGAAGAACAAGTCAATGGTGCTCTTTTACATTTTGAAGAGACTCAATCTCTCAAGACAACTATTGGACATGTTACCGAAACACTTGAAGTACATAAACTTTTTGAAATTAGGAAACAGGATGAAAACATCATTGTTACCAAAAACCAACCATTCTTTGTTGAAATAGCCACTCCAATTTTAGAAAAAGTAGAAGACATTTCAGCATATCTGATGACGGTATCTGGAAAGCAAGAAACTCCAGTGGTGTTTCATTATCACGAAAACGGGATTTACCGAGCCAATTGTAGCTGCTCAGAGCTAAGCGAGGTACATGTGAAAGTTAACGATTTCCTTATAAAGGGATCTCCTTTAGTAATCTCTGTAGAGAACGATGGTTTGGTTCGGACAATCCGTGACTTTGGACACATCGAATTAGAAAACCAACACGGCAAAGCTACAGATGTAATGGCTGACGATGGATATCTGTTAGTTTCAATGAATAGTCGGGAAGTTCTGAAGTTTGATTCCAAAACAGGAAAGCATGTAGATACCATTAGCATGCCGCCGAAATGCTACGTTTACATGATGTGTAGAGCCAAGGAAGACGGTTTAATAATATACAGTGACAGTAAAAATAAATGTGTAACCGTATGTGAAAATGACGGTACTACCATACGATCATTTGGAAAAGGTTTCTTAACGTTTGCTGCAGGCCTTGCTTTGGATGAGTGTACACGTATTCTGTATGTTGTAGATCGTACTGCCCACTGTGTAGTTAAATTCAATTTTGACAACGGACAGTTTTTGGAAAAAGTTATTTCCAATAATGAAGGGGATTTCTACTTCAATAGACCCTACCGTGCAGCCATGCTTGGCAATGGTATTGTCATAACAGATTGCAGAAACAATCGGCTACAGTTATTAGATAAGAAGACCAATGCTGTAACAGTTCTTGTGAAACATATTGATAATGATATCAATTTAAAGTGTCCACTTGGTCTAGTAGTTGATGACGATGGAAACGTTATTGTTTCCGGTCACGGAATGTTACAAGTGTTTAATGGAGATGGAGAATTTGTTAGAAGAATTGACACTGGAAACGACAATCTTAATATACCGTGTGGTCTAGCGATTGTGTCATACAGACCTAGACAAGTAGCTGTTGCAAATTATGGCGACAACTGTGTCAAGATATATAATTATTAAACAATGATAAATGATCAAATTCATTGCTGTACTATATTTCAAACAATAACAAACGTAAATCATATTGTAAAGAATATTTTCAGAAATTATATTCATGCTTATTGGCTGTACCACTTATGTAAATATTATAGGGAAAATGATCCATTATACCACCTTTTATATAGGGCCAGTCATTTGACTTTACGTTGAATAGCAGTAACAAACATTTGAACATGACATCAATATATCGGAAATTGTTAGTGTTTGAATTCCGTCATTGGTGGCATCCTGTTAACATTAATGATGTCTTGATTTGGTTTAGGACTATCTATTTTCTTAGTCGATTATTATTATGAAAACTGACAATAAACCTCAGTTTAATTGTAATTGACGCATGGTTTGAACGTGCGTAAAGATATGATGTATCTCTTCCGTTTAAGCCATTTTGTGATTTTAAGCAAATATTTTTTGTATCGACCTAACTGAAAATCATTTTAGAATTGGGCAACATATTCAGCACTCAATGATGAATGTATTAGCCCATTAGACATGTGAAAAAAATAATTCTGAATTATTTTTGCAGAATAATATTCATATGAAGACAACCAGACACTGAATTACATGTTACTTTTGATTTAAATAAAGTGTTTGCCTAAAATATTGTATTTCGCTTTTTATTCATTCAGTGTGTACAATCCTTGTTTAGGTGTTTTAGTCGCGTGCAAACGCGACTCTACAGCTCACTATGTCGGTCGGTTGGTCGGTAAACACTAACTCAAATTTTAGCACGCGCGCGACTGCAGCCATGTATATGGCCTTGTTTTCTACCCTAAGTAAGTTCACATGAGCGATTTATAATCGTAAAATGTCTTCCTTGAATTGTGTGGTGAGGTTGTATTCCTCGAATGTATGTTATTGTGTTTTTATCAACAGACACAATGCTAAAAATATTAATTTACATCCGGTTTCAGTTTCGTTTATTGGAATTTTTCAGACATACCCGGATTGACAACTGAATAACAAACAATTCTATTTATCTGAGCTAGCCTTCACTTCTATTGTGTACATAATTTGACTGCGAGAGAAGATACATTTGCATTAATTAAAATGCATATCTTCACTAATAGTTAGTGTTACAATAAATTGTAGGCTGTATCAAATCAAACGTTTTTTTCAATATGATTCTTTATGAGTACATAGCCTAGTATAGATCATCTTATATTTATTTATATTTTAAAATACAACCGGAAGCACATTGCGAGGAAACGATTAGTCTGAAGCTGTTTACCAATGTTCTAACATGGTTTAAAAAAAAAATTTTCTCTAGCATTTCTATTGTAAATAACCTTTTATAAAACAAATATTATGTTGATAGAAAAACCGGATTGATTTGAGTGATACACTTCCAAAACTAAAATGATCTAACTGCTAACTTCTTAATATATATAATAATGCTCAATTTCCATTATCAGGATGTATTTCATCTTTGTTTTGTGTATTTTCGTTATTATTATTATTTAAACTTTCTGTAGATTTATGGATCCCTTCTTCGCCATGAGTTACAATTAGATACCCAGTGTCATCTTCACTAATAGCAATACTTGAGCATAACGTCTCGGTACTTTTCATGCTCCACTCCTCAATAGTTGTATAATTATGCTCACTTCCATCTTCACTAACAGTAGGCGATATATTATGATAAATATCCGAGTCCTCATCGTCCGAATCAACACATAGTGAGAGATAATAATTAGGCTTAGCAGGGAGTTCAAACAAATCTTTTATGTCAGTGTACATATTATCTGAATCATCACTATCACTGGTTTGGGAAGATACATCTTCAATATGATGGTATAACCCCTCATCTCGCTTCTTCTCATCGTCATCATCTTCCGACAGTTCATCTATGGTGGAATATCCACATTCATCTGTTTCTGATAATCCAGATTCGTTATTTACTTCATCTTCTTCACTAGTTGCAACAGTGTCATCAGTAGGCCTATGTTCTCCTTCTTCCAATTGTTCAATTGTCTGCTTTGACTTCATGTCATTTTGTTCAGTAACACTAACTGTTATTTCGCTATCATCGTTCACCTGCCCATCATTTGTATTTTCTACCATTATTTCAGTAAGACATAGACCTGTAAATAATTATTATTTGTCATCATTATAGCATATTCATAAGGTAAATGTAATAGCATTTCCATTGCCACGTGAATTTCAAGGTAAGTTGTTTGTTTCGCAATATTTATTCAACCAAAACAAATGACAATTGTTATTGGTACATATTACTTAAAATGACTTCCATTTAAAATAGTTGTAAATAAAACATTCACATTTTTGTATTTTTTAGTTTAAAGTGTAAAATACCTACTGCATGCTTAAATAAGCCTATCTAGGGTATCTGTGCTTACCGTCGGTTTGATCCGGTTGGTCATCCGACTCATCTTCATGCCTAACCGTTTGTTTGATGGTAGCTCGACGAACACAGCATTTAAACACGCCCAATATCACTGAAATTACTGTCGAAATTAATACTAATATCCCAGTATATGTCGCATAATCTGTACAGGAAACAAGGAAGTAAAAAATATAAATCTCTTTGTAATCAAACATTACATACGGAAAAGGATAAGTTTTGTTTTAAAATTATAGGCCTAATCGAAATAAATTAATATATTAAATAAGATACAAAGCATGCGATACATTGAACATCATCGACAATAAGGAAATGTTCAGCTACCTACCTGACATTTTTCACTGAAGAAAAAGTCATTATAACATTCATACAGCAACACCCTAACACGTTCTTATGTCCATATTGTATTGTTGATAAAGTCAAATAATCGTTATCACCAGTTAGACGACATTACCTCTTCCGTTTTAACTGTTGTCTAACAATGACCTCACTTAACTTCCGACATAGACTTTAAACGACAATTCTTTGAACTAGCAATATTATTAAATATTCACTCTTCCCTCCACTGGATCTTCCACTCTTTTGTTGTTGTTTTTCCATGTTTTAAGCATGATCTGAAAGGTCACAATTCGCTGTTAGTTGCATGTTGCGACCGTCGAGCCAACAGTGAAACCCGAAAAATACTCTTCTGAACTAGGCCTATACCTCACCAAATAATACAAAGTTTAATAATCATAACAAAAAAAAAATCGTTTACTTGCGATTTAAATTTCTAGACACTATAGCAATTAAGCAATGAAACACATTTCATACACACACCGGTGATACAAACATTATTATTATTCAATGCCTAATTTCGTAACACTTTTATATTATCTTTATCAAATTTAAACTGTTGGACATAGGCCTATATAAATAAAAAAAATACAACAACATACCATTTATACCTACGGTTTATCACCCAGGCACTACTAATGACAATTAGAAACATATTTTATACACGGATATATTATACTGTAGTATTTATTCAATTTCACTTTATTTTTTTAAACTTTATCAATTTTATTAAGATGATGACAAAAGCTGTAAACATCTAACATCATATTATTACCATTAAAGACATAGAAAAGATTAATAATCATTATTTTTGATAAGGGCACTATTGAATAATTATCATAATTTTGATTTAATATTAATACAGTTCTTTTATATTGTCTTAACCTAGAAAGCTCTTTGATGGTATCTCCTTATTTCCCTCAACAGCAACAAGTAGAATCATTTCTTTACTTTCAAGAAGTTTCATGAAAGCATTAGCTACGTCATCAGTTCTGTAAAAAAAATGTTATTTATAAATGTTACAGGAAATAAAATACTGTATATTATACATGATAAACACAAGGAAATAATTATTATATTTTAAATATGATAAATACGAACTGAAACATCTTACGATAACTTAGGAGTGGCATCTCGTTTTGCACTGACAAATACTTTTTCACTTTCGTCGTCAACAACGAAGTCCTCTTTAATAAGCCGTGTAGCAACAAGTGATGGACATAGAACTTTGATGGTGATTCCATTATCCTTGCATTGCACTTGTTCCTGTTCAGTAATTGGACATTAAGCATAATATAATTTTATATATTTGAAGCAAACTGACATTGTCACAGACCAGGTTGGATATAAACACGTATATTAAGCATTTGGCAACAGCATGTAAGGCCTACACTGTCTTGTTAAAACAGTATATCCTTGTCATGATTGGACGATTATTTGTCACATGATATTCAACTAATTGCTCGACGTGATATACAATGGAGCACAGCAATTTCGAGGTATAAATCCAATCGAGCCGCCATTTTTTGGCATTCAAAATAGTCGATCGGAACTAACATTTTTGGGAGATTTATTCACTCATTAAAATACATCATTATTAATATTATTAAGCAAAAATAATGATTTCCAATGCATGTATAATTGCGTAACATTATGAAAGTATGAATACTGAAAGTAATATATGAATCATACCTGTAGTGCCACAGAGAAGGAGCGTATCCCATGTTTAGTAGCAGTGTAAGCTGCCATGTAAGGAACACACCTTAAACCTAAAACAGTTCAAATGTTAATATAATATCCGTCGAATAGTAATCCTCTAGTAACGTACTGGGGTGGGTTGGTATGAAAACATGGTAAAGCATCCAATGTATTATTGTTACTGGTGATATTTCCGAATATCAGTATGGATCACACTTGGAACGAAGAAGGCCTGTGGAGGATTTGTTGTAGTATTTGTGCTAGGCCTATACTTACTTGCAACTGATGACATATTGACAACAGTTCCACCGTTTCCACCATTCCTAGTTCCCATCATCTCAATTGCTAGGTAAGTTCCATGCATCACACCTTTCTACAAGAGAAAAGAAGCCAACAATAATTTCAGTCAATTCAAGTTGTCTCATTAAGGGAGCATAACAGCTGATTAATTTGTTGATCAAGGTGGGAGGAAGGGATGGGGAGAAAGGTGAAGGGATAATGTTGAACATTTTTGAAAGAATGAATTGGAAATTTGATAATTTTTAGAACTCACCAGGTTAACGTCTATCATGAGAGACCAATTAACCTCATTGACAATGCCTGCATTATTACAGACAATATCCAGTGTGCCAAAATGTGCCTTAGCCTGTTCAAATGCTTCTGTACAAGAAAAAGATACAATATTATTTGTGAATATATATATAATATTATCTGGTTATTGAAATGTTCAAAGCATATACAAAATGTGATTGTTGTAGTGATAAATGCTTCGTATCTCGAGTGGAAAACATCATATATATTTTGATCACATTAATGCACTTTTCAATTATAATATATTTTAAGCTGCACCATGCATATTTAAGCTGCTGCACCATGCATATTTAAGCTGCTGCACCATGCATATTTAAGCTGCTTCACAATGCATATTTAAGCTGCTGCACCATGCATATTTAAGCTGCTGCACCATGCATATTTAAACTGCTGCACCATGCATATTTAAGCTACTGCACCATGTATATTTAAGCTGCTGCACCATGCATATTTAAGCTGCTGCACCATGCATATTTAAGCTGCTGCACCATGCATATTTAAGCTGCTGCACCATGCATGTTTAAGCTGCTGCATCATGCATGTTTAAGCTGCTGTACCATACATATTTAAGCTGCTGCACCATGCATATTTAAGCTGCTGCACCATGCATATTTAAGCTGCTGCACCATGCATGTTTAAGCTGCTGCACCATGCATTTAACAAATAGATTAGCATAAACTTGCCTTTCAACGAAGCTTGTGACGTTACGTCACATTTGATGGTAATCGACCGTTCATTTCCAAACTTGTCCTTGATTTCGTCTTCCGTTTTTTTCAAATTGGCTTCGTTGATATCCAAAATAGCTACTCCCTGAAAATAGTTAGTACAAAATATGCTGTTACTCATCCACAACAATATTAAACACACGTACATTAATCTATTATATAAAGTTCATTTTGTGTAAATGTATATTTTATTATCAACCTGTAATTGGTGCCTTGTACTGTTGGTTGTAAGAATAAAGAATTAATTAATGCCTAAATCGGATTTTTCCTCTGTTTGTAGTGCTTTTTGCCTATGTTTGGACATTTTAGAAAATAAGAACGATTAGCTGTAGCCGTGAACTGTGCGTTTCCTTTTATATACTGGTAGCTTTATAAATTATACATAGGCCTATATACCTCATATACATTAATTATTACTTCACATTTTCACTCCTAAGGTCTATGTAGAACATAAAAAAAGCAATCTGAATATTTTATTATTATCTAGGCCTAAATAAAATAAGCCTGCAAAATATATTAATGACTTCAACTAATTCAACTACTTGTATATACCGTATGGTTAGCCTGTTAGTTGATGTGAAAAGATCCCATTATTATGTTTAGCATACGAAAGTACTTTAACCATATTTTCAATTTTTAAAATACACGATATTACCACATGCATGAATAGCAATATTAAAATACTCGTAGACCCAGGCACATGATGGCGTTATAATGCTTGGATTATAGACAATCGTTTGTTTATTTTGTTTTAACCTTGAATCAGGAATCGTTAGGAATTGTTTCCGTTTGTCAGTAAGCAATACCTGTAGAGGCTTACTTACACAAATTTACCATTTCGTTTAAAAGATATTATTTTATATTTTTTACAACAGATATGACATCAATAATGTAAAAACAATGTATCAATTAATTTATTCATATTTTGCATTTTCAAGATTATAGGCGCGGCATACTTGACCATTATTTTTATTGCAAGTTCATACACTATCAGACACACGGTTATTAAACCTGAATTTAATGGTTAATAGCGGAACAAATAAGATAATTGTATAAAGGAGGTCTGGAAATAAAACTCTATACAATACGGAACATTTACAATTGTGACAAAAGAACGCAGTGCCTGAACTATTATAGTGTCGATATTTAAATATAAAATGCAATTGAAACAGTAAAATAATCATGGACATGGCGTCCCTTATAGAACTAAACCCAATGTAAAGCTTGGTTCACACATAAGACTCAACGCAACGACAGATAGCTAGATGCAATCGAGTTGACCAATGACAACCGATAGTTTGAATCCATCGCAATTGTGATTGGTAGGCTAAAATCACTCGCGTTGCGCTTATGCGTTGCATCTCTATACTTGGGAGAAACCAAGCCTTAAACAATGTTATGATGTCATAACTACGTAGTAAGTGCTGAGGTAATGACGTAATCACCTCATTGATTACTTACCTTAGCCTGTTCCTCTAACAGTTTGAAAACGATAGCTTTTCCAATGCCATCGGCACCTCCTGTAACAAGCGCTATCTTCCCAGATACTGCCATGCCTGGTTAGAAAAACAAAGTTAATAGAATATAGGTGTGTACTGAATCTAATGATTACTCTAAATAATCGAGTGACATACCTTTAAAACAACCGACCCACTGATTCACAGGTGATTGGCATGTTCCATTTTTCTAATGGGGTTAACACAATTCAGTATAATCTATTATATAACTAGTGAAATTGAAAATCTTCTGAACATTGTGTACGTGTTCAGGCCTATAATTGTAAAACAATGTCAGCATTTGAAGTGGTTCGCGAGTATCCACACACATATACCCATATATCCATCATACATATCCGCTCAGTAGAAAATTAGGTATTAGTTTTGTATAGGAACTTGTACACAAAGGACGCCCTCTATTATTTCAATTATAAAAGTTATAACTTTCTACGTTTACTCAGAAGTTCCAAAAATCAGATTCATATTGTGGATTACGTAGCCATACATCCATGTTTTAACGCTGGACGAGAACATGATGAATTGGTCATTTGATTGGATAATATTCCGAACCTTCAAAAAGAGACAATTACTTTATCTGTAATAAGCATCATCAAACTTAAAAAAGCAACAAAAATGAGGTGGTTTCGAGTACTATGGACATTAATTCTCTTACAGCATTGCAATGCCAATGGTTATGGAGGTACGATTGAAGGTGCTGGGGTGTGCGGATGGTGAGTAACGTGCAAACTTACGTTCGTTGCACTATGCTATTGTAAATTATAATGTTGATAGTCAAATGTATTGATTTAACCTTTTTGATGCAAAGTAAGGCTGCACCAATTTAAATCAATGTATTATTAGTATATTTTGGCATCTGAAAAATTACGATATCTACTAAAACACCCTTACAATTGATTAATCTCAAAGTTGATCGATGACAATTGTTGCACGCAATTGCCAAAATCTACCTCATAAATTGTGTTTGCTTTTGTTAATCTTTTCTCTGATTTTGTTATATTATGTATTGTTCTTGTTCTTATGAAGCTTGCTTTAAAAGATGAAATAGTAAAATAATTGTCTATGTTAAGTATTTCAATACATTTCTGAGGGTTTATCATATAGGCCTAATGCAACATGCAATTTGCAATGAAAATATTATATTCAACAAGTATAAAGTTGAATAAATTAAACATTATAATATATATGATAAGCAATCTTAAAATAAATAAATCATATAATTTAGCTTATCGAACTTTTGCATTTGCATTTGCATTTGCATTTTCGGGTCAAAACACACGTCACATTCCCACAATACAACAGCTCGGTTCCCGTTAACAAAAGTAGTGCCGTTGGTGTGCCTACTATTAAACCTTGTTACAATTTTGTTTAATGGAAATATAAATATAGCATTAACAATGGTCAGAGATTTAGAAAATTAATTATATTTGTATATTATACACATGTCATTCATTATGATGACAATTAAATTAGTAAAAATTAGTATAATTAAAACAGGAAATGAATTGCGCATCAAACATTTATTTTATTCTTGCATAACCTTCTTTGCGTTCGTAATGTACAACATGCCAACTATGGAATTAAGTAAAACTAAAATGACTTAAAAGTAAACATTAATGTGGATCTAGCCTGAAGTTTTAGGTCTACTCTTCAAGGGATATTATTTTGACAGGAAATATTGCTTTGAAGAGGGCATGAGTAATAGGACATGAGGTAATATCCCAAAGATCTCCAATGTATTTTATTATTGAATATGGAAACGCACCAGAGCAATACATCCTATAATAGGATAATAACATAATTCGGCCCAAAACAACTCTTAATCATGCTCGACGCGACCGATTTAATGATGTGCATGTTATGTTGATAAGCTGGATTATAAATAACATTCAAATGTGTTTCATTAATTGCTTGTACAGTACAGAATTATGGTTTCAACTAAACTACCGCGAGGTACGTATTCTTGGTCTTTCTTGGTCTTGCACATTTTACTACGGTATGCAGTGCTTATTTCGTCAGCCAACACTTCATTTAAAATAAGCGATTCATTGAAACATAACGGAGAAATATGCAAGCAAGCAGTTTTTTCGAACGCTGGCTATTGATTATTACAGTTTTATACGTGTACGTCAACTTAGTGTTATTTTCATATTGAGTCTGGTGTACCAAAGCTAATAAAAAATAATCAATGTAGCTTTACTTTTCTGAAATCATAGTGTTGGAAACACTGCAAAGAATAGGCTAACCTTTATATTCGTGATGAGGCACTTACTGGACGGCAGGGCTTTATTACCGCTGCAAGTCCGATGTTTATTCAATTAGATCATTTACGGTATAACCTATTAATTATGTGGGAATCATTGATTACGCTACCAATACAGCTTAAATCATGGTAGACCCATGATAAGATGAATCAGTAACTATTCTTAATTTAAAAATAAATGTAAAAATAAAACTTGGTCCCGTCGGGATCAGAACCCAAGACCTTCATCGACATGACGGATGCCATACCGACTGAGCAATAAACCCAATAGGCCTATTACTCCCTAGTTAATCTCTATTAGTTTATAATTACTTATACTTATGTTTATATATTAAAAATATCTGCCTTTACAACGATTACATACAAGCACAATTTGAAAAATGCAATAAATAGTGTTAAGCTCTGTCTACACTATCAAACTAGTTTGACAAAAAAAGTGTGATGTGCCCTAAATATGGTAGTGATATGCCCAAATATGGTAGTGATATGATATCATCGTGTCCATATGGACATATCACATTTTTTTGTCACATAAAGTTTGATAGTGTAGACAGCTTTTTATAATAAAATGAACGATATCAAGTATTATTGAATACAACTAACAACTTTCAAATTTCAAAAAATCGCTCAATTGCATTTGAGACTATATGGGATTATATCGATATGTTTTTCGCCTAAAATCTTACTATAATTTTCGATCTTAAATAGGCATAAGAAAAGTTGTGTAAAAACAGTTAATACTATAACGATAAAGAGAAAAATTGTCCATGCGATGATACCGTAATCCTAAATAATAGATAATTATGTGTATTAAGTACAAAATCTGCGTAAAATATAAATAAAATATAACGTATATATATATCCAATCTGCAGACAGTACTGTTTCGATCTTATTAGATCTCGTCAGTGCAGCTCAGGTTTCGAAATGAAATGTACCGCAGAACTGGCACAATATATAGGTTGAGCCGGGTATGCGGGACATGGTACACTGATTATGAACACAAAGAGTGCACAAGCTCAACGTATATGTATATAAATCCAAAGGCAAATTACTGAAAAAATGACAATGCTGTGGGTATCAGTGGCTGGATCTCAATGGAGATGCAAAAAAAAAAGCGAAAAGCTAAATCAAAACGATAAGTAAAACAGCCAGAAAAGTTAGCAGAGCTTTCGGGCAACACTAGCCCTTCATATATATGTATTGATTTCTATCCTGATAATAATTAGTATAATAATTATACCTCCTACATGTTTATTCCAATCCCATTTAAATTTGTCCGTTCTTCAAATGTGATAATTTAAAATTAAAATACGTAGAAAAAAGTATAATAATACAACAGTATGTTTTAATATACATTTTAGTGGATTCACATGTGAAGCTTTTCGTGGTAGCGGTGCAACCACGTGCTACATCATGTATCAGAAGGAGGACGGCATGTGGCATCAGGAAGAACATTCACTCATCCACGAAGAGTTCTTAGATCAGAGAGAATGCAACACTGGTAGGTAACGGTTAGGCCTATACATTATATTTGTTTAAAATGTATTTATTTATGACAATTCGGAGACACGTCTCCCGGAGAAGTCAGTAGTCACATAGGCGCTAAGGCTAGTGGCTAAATTAAGCACACCTTAAACTACTGTATCTTAAATTAATACAGAAAAACAGTAAGCGAAAAAGAAATAAAAATGCACTAAATGTGCTTAAAATAATTCGAAAGGTTTATTTTAAATGATAAAATGGTTTGTGAATCAACTACAGATTGAGGTAATGTGTTCCAAAGTGAAATAACAGAGGGATAGTATGATGATTTAGGCTAATTGCTTGTGTGCGAGAAAACGGAATAAAAAATGTTTCTGAGTGATGGAAACGTGCAGATATATCGTGATAAAACTAATAATTAGGAAGCTTTCGATTTGCGACGATCTTAAGAGCTTGTTCACATTATATGTTAATTCATTTGCGCATACACATAGGATGCTTTCCTTACTTGATCCCTTTAAATAGTTTCCAACTAATGTTGGTTAATGAGCATTGAGTATGCTTCATTTTTTCAACAAGGCACCCACGGTGTACGTAGAATGAAGATGATAGAAAAATATACTTGCAAATAGTCATTCCATTTTATTGTAGACCTATGGTTTGAAGCCTTGGGACCGAGAATTAATACGATACTGTTATTTTATCTAATGCTTGCGTAGTACATTAGTTATTCATCCAGGGCAGGTTGGTGGCTGCGCTATTTTTAGAAATGAGTAAGAATATAAAACGGATTGGTCATAGGTCTAACAGCCAAAACAAGAAAATGCCGAAGTAAAATTGTATTATCTAATCATCTGCGAGTGATACTGCCAAGTAGACGATATTCTAGAGTAAATTATAATAGTACTATTGTCATTTCTCGATAAAAACATTATAAAATGCACTCCAAAATATCCGATGTTATTTAGACAACAGTTAGAAAAGGTTTTTCGTATTTTAGTGATAAAATTAGAAAAACGATAAATACTGTTATATCAACGTCAATATGTCACGTAAAGTAACATAGCAGTCAATGCATTAGCTGTTACAATGTGAAACGTACTTATAACTATGTGAAAGTTATAGGTATTGTGAAATAATTTGCAATTATTGTATTATCTGTATCAAGTAAAACGTAATATTTTTTATCCTGAATCAAAGCTTATAAGAATACAAACTCTAATTCGGAGCATGCGCAGAATAATTGCAATGACTCGTATATTTTTAATGTACACATTACTATGTTGAAATAACACGTACACATCTTGAAAAAGTGACTTAGTAAACGATAATTCTCGGTTCCTTCAATGCTTTCAAATTACTCAATGGATTGAAAAAGTTAGGTCAATGTCTTTTTCTATTCGAAAATAAATACATTTTTGGGATTCGGACGATGCTACATGGGAACCGGTTAGATCAAGACACAACTTCGCGCTGATTACTAGCTGCATTATTATGGTTCCATACGTGTTTGATCCAAACAATGACTGGGGTAATAATGTTCAGCGCTTAGAGGTTTCACAACATTAGACGCTATATAAATCCAGGATATTATTATTACATAATGTTTGAAGTTAAAATAAAGTGATCTGTGCAAATAAATGCATACAAAGAATAGAATGTCATTAATATAAATGTACCAATGCTATTGTATTTATTTGTGTTTTATTTAGGATTCCGTCCACACTGCTATATGTTTGTTGCATACCCATCCTACTTACAATTGTCATGTGTTGATTCACATAATCTATGTCGACGTGCAAGCGGAGGTATCGCCAAGATCGACATGAACCACGAGCTTTATGACTTCTCCAGAATCTTAGCAAGTAATCTTGTTACTGATTACCAAATAAAGTATTCTTACAAAACCATAGCTGGTGATCTATGGTACTATAACTCAATCATACAGAACAAGTGCATGGATGTGCAGTCCTTAAATGTATATGGTGGTAGTGATGTACAGGCATCTAATTGTAGAGGGACATTCAAACCAGTGAATTCAATCCTGTGTGAAAACGCACGTAAGTATCATGATGAGTGGAGTGGAATTGTGGCTTGGTTATAATGCTTGGCTACCACTCCAAGGGTCCTGGGTTCAAGTCCCGTCACATGTCAGGATTTTTTCTAAAGATCACCAATTGCTGGATGGATCATCCTTATTAAATGTGGTAAAAAAAATAAACAAATGATGAACAGCTATATGAACGACGGCGCTGTTTCGTTAACTAATGGAAAAGTCTATTAAAAGCAGGGAAGACTGAAATTGTAATAATTTTAGTCTTCCCTGATTAAAAGTAACCAGTGTGAATGTGTGATATACAAGCATGTTAGGTTTCCTTCCCATTCATCAATATTACAAAAATAAACATTTGTTTACCTGCAATTTATTAATTATTATATAATTGATTGTAGCCTAACGGTATACACTTATTAAGAAAATTAACAAACAGGTGTATTCTAAAAATAGCTACTAAATTTGGTAAGGAAACAGCAATATGTAGCATTCAAAGTTATGATGTATTAATATAATTATACACTTTGAAGCTGTGAAGGTTTCAAAACTACATTCATGTATTAAATGGCCTTGTAAAAAAACGGAAACACCTATTTTTTGGTCAAATTAGAAATTTGAACTTGACTGCCACAAATTGTTTCACTTTGAAAAAAAAAACCAGGTCAATTATTTAGACCCATGTGATATTGATTTCCAGGTCCATACATTCTTTCGTTATTAATTCAATTAGGAGTAGTTTGCTACATAACATTGTACAAAGATCAATTATATAGTTTATAGTAATTAAAACAACACTTCCCATTAAGTAATTTACCATTTCGCGATATCATTGTGATAATGTAATTTTAAACTGGAATATTAAAAAGTGATTAAAGCTGATTTAAGGCCTAACAAAAAAAAAAGATTATTGTGGTAGGTTCTGAATTGTGGATATAATTATACGATATGATATTAGCTATTTATATTTTACTATTTCTACATTTCAGCTTTACCAATAAATTCATATTGTGCTCCACTGACAGCAAAGCCAACAAAAAAACCACGATCTCCTACAACCATCGTACGAAAAGTAACCCAAGCAATGCCAAAAAGAACACCAAGTAGCCCTAATGCACCAACAGTAAATGTGTTTAACAGACCAAACCTGGGTCCAGGCCTGACTCCACCACCAACTTGGTGGCCTCAAGACGTTACCACAAAAAATGCAGTAACAAAATCAAAATTTAAAAAGAAGAAAATGGTAGTGAATCATCAAGAACCTCACAACAAAAAGAAAAAGAAGGGTAATGTAACACATATAGTCACTGGCATATTTTTCGTTGGTACAATAGTTATGGTTGGATTCGCTTTACTGATTGGTTGTTTCTTTAGAAGACGACATGATAATCGAACAGACATTTTTAAGTGGTGAGTATTTAGTACACCAGAGAGTTATGTAAATAATTAATGTTTTGATTTCTTTACTTAGATATGTGTGTATGACTGTATAAGCCGATGATCCTTATCATTTAAAAAATAATATTTAAATAAATGTAGTGTGTCAGATGGTAAAGGTCAAAAGGGCAGGGAGGAATTAACAGCTTAATTTCAAGTTTTCTTTTGAAATTGCTTTTAATTTAACTATTTAATTACAATCTACTTTAAAAATTTCAAAATCTTTTGAAATATTAAATAATGATTCAAATGAATCAAACTCATTTGTATAAGTTGCATTATGGCTAAAAATTTACATCCGAATTGTGTTCCCAACTCTTACATACAAGTTGTTTTAGATCTGTATGCTGAGGTCAGCTATTTTTTTACCTTCTTCCATAAACAAACATTTGTTTACACATGTTACCTATAAGAGCATAATTATAGGAGAAGGCTTAATTGTTTGAAGTCATTTCGCGTCCCTGGAAAAACATATTACTATACGTATTATGCTTTATATATTACGGTTATTAATAGAAAACAGCTCATTCGTTGAGTTAATATCTTATAATAATGATTAATAGTTTAGGAATCGTGCAATTATAGTGTCAATAAATAATTATAATCTAGACCCACTAAATATGACCTTTTTTAATGCCCAATGCCCCATAAATGTATTGATATTCCTTTACTCACGCACTCTTACAAACTTAGTTGTTGACGTCAATCTTTCGGATGTAGGCTACTGTAGCTCTTCTAGTAGATGTTGGCGTTTCATAGTATTGTGTCAATGCGTGCCTGTCTCGAAGCACGTTACTTCCCGTGATGACGTATAACAATTTTATTCTATTTGGCAGTGTTGCCAAGTACCTTGTTTTGTAATACTATTTGAATATAATATTACCCCGAAGGATGTGACCGCCAAATGTATGAATAAAGGAAACTGGGGGATTAGCTTTTGTATTCGATTGCGTATTAGTTAAAAAAAAGTTTGTTTTACCCTTCCTATTCCTAGTTTCATTAATTATTGTTAGATGTTTATAAAGCATTACGATATACTGGTGACGCTTATCAAAATATCGAGCTATTTTTATCTTCAATGTGGACCGGAAATGTCAGAGTAACTGTTATAGGCACTATAACAGTCTCCTTTTATTATTATAATATATAAATTGTTTATTTGCTTGACTGTATACTACAATGTGAACGCTTATTTATAAAATATCTAGATATATATTTTTCATGTTAGCTGACTTTTCTTTCGTTGATGTTTTTTTTCTGTTATTTCCTTTTTTGCATTATGAAAGTTAAACAAAAAGTATCATTAACACGAAATAATTTTAAAAACTTCTAAAAATTAAATAACCACATCACATCGTATTTGTAATCAAACATATAATAATAATGTTGGTTATTTCACAGGTCAAACGCATCGGAGCTTGCTGACAAAACCCAAGAATATGAAGAGGTCGATGCTAGGAATGCTGTAAGTGATCATGTAGACGGATATTCAGTCATAAATACAAAAAGATACCAAAACACACGAATTGATTCAGTCAGTCAGAAACTTAGTCAGGAGGATTGTAGGCGATACAGGTTATCGAAAGCAATGAGCACTGATGTAAAATACGGTGACAATTTAAAAGAGTTACACTATCAGCAAGATCTTTTGAAAGCTCAGAATGCGTCGCCTGGCCGCCTACCCAAACCACGCGTGCGCAGTTATGACCTAGACCGAACGAGCAGTGGAATATCAGTCTGTGGTTCTTCGAGATCATCTGCTCTGTATGAAATCCGTGGTTTGGAATATGATTACGCCTATACAAGCAATAACCATGTATTTAGAAGTCCTTTTAATCAACAATACATTGGAAACGTCCAAGAACCGTCATATGATTATGCGTACGCGACATCAAAATGGGTGAAGAAAACAAAGAAAAATAGACCGAGAAAAAAACGAGTCCATCATTTACATGGTGATATATGACGTTGATGACTTTTACTTGCATTATTGATACTATTCCGTTATTCCGTTCAACTGCAAACATGTTTAATTTAAATCTTAAAAGAGTGCATGGATTTTAGATCAAAATGGTGCTTAGGTGATACATATACTTTTGATTGAATAAATTGTAATGTTAAGAAAAAATATATATTATATTTTTTTACAATTTGAGTAGGACAAACATTATTATTATTATTATTCTTTTTCAAAAATTATTATTTCATCCATTTCCAAAAACACGATCAATAGGCCACCAGCTGTGGCAACAATACAAAAAAGGTTTTCAAAATGTATCAATAGAATTAATAAATTCCAAAAAAATTCATAGCGGAAAGTTGAAAATATTATATCATTACTTCTGGTGTCCTCAATACTAATTATTATTACTGTATATGAAGAAAGAACGAGGCTCAGTATATTGTTTTAACGAATGTTCAACTTTAACAAATAAACATTAATATTGAATGAATACATTTAAAGGATAAATAAATAACGTAAATAAATATTTTATGAAGGAATTGTATTTTGATTATTTTAACAGTGAACTTAGATTAAGAACAATAAATAACTTATGTGCATTTGCGTCAACAACACGCAGTACCTTTCTGCTGATCGTCACTCTATCCAAACCTGTCAATTGTATATGTACACGGAGAACAACAGTTAATTATATACAGTATCTTTTATTTCATTTTCTGGTTTTGGTTCTGATATATTATAAATATGAGTATGTAAGTATACTTGATTATTATATAGATTTATCTATTAGCATAATATAAACTACACAGACAGGGCATTCTGGCAAAGTATGGTTTTAGTTTTATACGACGAAGCAGCAACAGCAACAACCACTCATGTATGCTTGATTGTGGATATCGCAAACACACAATAACGGTAACATTAAAAGGAAATGGAAGTGAACCGTCTTTTCTGTTCAGAATTGCGGCTGAATCAGATGGTTTCGCATCGCCTATAGACTTCAGCATTATATTCAAAATAGAATTGAATAACAGTTTAGTGTTACAGTATAATGTTCTGTGTTTTATAAAACAATCAAATAATTAATTAATTTAATGTTACTTCTCTAGAGAAAATATTGTTGAAGGCCTATTCAACACGGCTCGTTGGATAGAACAAATCATTGTCATGTTACATATTTCTTACATAACTTTCCGACTTCTTTCAACACAGGATTCCTAGTATGCGTATGCCCAGCACTACAGTCGCGGGCAAAGAGTCGAATGATAATATACACGATTGGGTAGGCATACTTGGAATTGTAATTGCATTGTCTGTAGCCTTAGCTGCCCTTTACGCTACAATAAAAAAGAGGTTGGATAAAAGGTATAGTAGTATTTTTACACTATTCAGCGTTGATTAACACGATCGCAATTATCATATAACGTCCAAGTTCTTTGTAACTTGCTATAGTGTATAGTTTTGGTTTCCACGTGGAGACAGCGCAAAGACCTAAGTGCCACGCACGTAAATTAATCAATCATGACGCGATAGATCATCTGAACTCTCACTTAGTGATTGGTCAACTCGCTTGGGCGGCACGACGCTTGGGCGTCCTAGTGTGAACTAAGCTTATACACCCTGTGCAGCTTTTTAGCGTCAAACGATAGAAGCATGCCGTGAATGAGTTAGAGAGGCATTATTTCTATTTCGACAATAGCCCATTTTTTGTTTCCATTTTTTTGTACAATTAGGTTTAAATGATTACCTGAAAAAAATACGTTTGCGTTTAGTTTATTAAAGTTTAATTTGCTAGTTTTTTTGATATGGAGCTTTCCAATTGCGGCAACCAACGACCAACGTTGATAATTTATTGTGCGCAACCGAAGATATTGGGACGTGTTTTCTCCCTTCCCACTCGGACACTGCAGGTTTCTAGGTTTGATGATTTCTAGGTCCGGGCGGCGATTTGTTTTCGTACATAAGTTGGGGACCCCATGTGAAAGATAGCCGAACTACTTCCTAAATAAACCTAACCCTCTAAATAATCTCTATCTTACTATAAAGTAAAAGAAGGAGCTCATGGGAGTCGAACCCCATACATCGACATGTAAAGTCCATAGCCTTATCCACTCGACTACACAGACGGCTCGACAGAAATCGTTTGCATTAGCGAATTGTAGTTATGACTATTAAGGATATGACTAATGAATATTCATGTTTATTTTGTGACGTTTCACGAGGGGTCCCCAACTTATGTACGAAAAGAAATATCGCGCCCGGGCGACGACTGACGACACATTGATTGACCCGTGACCTTAGGTTGGTCTTCGATCGTCCCAAATTGAAAACTCCCTATAATGTTTAAAACAATAATTGTAATTGGTACGATGTTCTTGTATTTACGAACTAGTGATTACAATGATATGGCAATTAATTATGATGAAGAGGAGGAAGTGGAGAGCGAATATAAGCATAGCGCAGGTAAAGACAATAAAAAAAAATTTCCATCGATCTTCTGATAATCAATTTCTTTTCCTGAATACTGTGACCGGCCGTATTCACCAATTAAGTCAATATTAAAAGACACCATCCTTACAATAATGCATATTTTACATAACATGCAGTTTGTAAATTAGATAAAACGAATTGTAGAGATAGGATTACAGAGGAGGATTATTATATAATCTATGGGCAAATGTTTCCTTTAGCTAGTGTAAAGGCCCATTTACACTAGGGCGATAACGATCGACAATAAAAAGATAAATATGCATTTTTCATACCTAAAACAAAAGAATTAAAAAAAGTTTTCATCCTAGAACTATAGGATTATCATCTATGCATCTATAATATTTCCATACGTCCAATCAAATGACGTCATGATTAGTAAGAGCAATAATATCGTTACAATAGAACTATGTTATTGCTTTTATTGATCATGACGTCATTTGATTAGATTTTCAAAAATGTTATTTTTATCAAATACAGCATACATGATTATCCTATAGTTCTAGAACGAAAACTGTTCTAATTTCCTTCATTTTATCCAAGAAATGGTATGTTTATCTATTTATCGTCGATCGTTATCGCCCTAGTGTAAATGGGCCTTAACGTCGTTTTTAAATTCGACCATGACGCTTATGGTCTGTAATTTGAAATCGCGGTAATTAGGAATGCAATGCTTTTAATCAATATACAATAATAATAAAAACACATTTTCTGTTTAATTGAAGAATATACAAATGATTATTCGGACATGTACAAGACAAACTTTGAGGGAGAGTACGTGCATTTAAGTATCCATGATAATGTGGTTACTATCACCACATCGCCTGCAGGTTAGTATTCGTTTATGTTTTTTTTCTGTCTTAAAAACAATTTATTTGGAAATGCTCCTTCAATTTATATGAGGTTACATAAGCCTATTTATAGAGAGTGAATTTTATTTTCCTGCTCAGCTTTAACACGAAGAAAAGGAGTCATGAAGCACAACTTTTCATTTCAATAAAATGCGGTTGAAAATGTTTATAATTAGTGTTAATTAATAATACCTTTGAATTTGTGTTAAAACATTGTAAAATAATCATAAATATTTGTATTATTTAAGGTATACGGTACATTTGATAAATTTAGATTAATAAAGATGACATAAAAGATGTTTGAATGCACCCTCTATAATAGCCAGGAAGTTACTGTGTGATAGAGGGCTTCCAAGTGTTGATACTAAATGACATGTGGTTGACACTATACGAGGCCAAACATTATTGTATTATTTTTTCTATCATTATTTTGTTGTGATGTAACACTACGTGGCTATTCCATCATCCCACCACCAGCGTACTGAGAATTCTGTATATTTCTCGTTAATGCTACCAATTAATTTTTTACGTAACATTTAAACTATTAGATAGATAAAATTATAGATAGATTAAAACTATCTATCACTGAATGAAAAATGTAATTCACAAATTAGGAGGAAAATTGAAACTTTCTCAAATCAATGTTTTATATGTTAAAATCATGCTTCTTCTTTTTTTCGATTTCTTATGTTTAGTTTCACAAGATTCTGATGGTAAAAAAGGCAAAAAAGACAAAAAAATAAAAAAATCGTCTGCTGATGTAACTACCACACCAAATGAGGAGAACGGTACAAAATACGAGCCGCCGCAATTTGATTCTGTGTATGAATATGGAATAGTCAATGCTATTTATGATGATGGGATCTCTGATATTGACAGATACACGTACACCTAGAAATTATGTCTACAAGCATGTTTATTTTTAGCTTGTTTCATAACATCATGTGGGTTCAAAATTTCAGTTGTTAAATACCATTGAAACTCTAAAGTTTTCGAAATCATGATATGATTGGTTTTTACAGTATATAATAAACTTTTTGTAACTGCACTTTGGAAATGTACAAACTTATAATTCATTTATGTGATTACCTTACTATAGTATACCTTCCCTTATATCGTATTGTTTGCATGAGCCAACCTTGTTAATGCTGAGTATTACCGGGTAAGAACCGTTCCTTTTTATATAAAAAAGAAGAAATTACAGAAAACTGTTGCTTTTTGTATAACCTTAGCATTTTTTAGAATAACAATTGGTTCTCTTTTCAATCCGCACCTTGTTGTAGGAATTCCAAATCACTGGGTATCGATTGCCATAGTTTTCGAAGAACAAAAGTGTTCCATCACTTCACTTCATCAATTGAGTGTGATCGAGTAAATAAAGAATGATTGTTTTTCAATTGCTCACTGATATACAATAGTGCTTGGTTTTAAGGAGACATTTTGAAAAATGTTCGTTCGATACAAGTCGTAGATTGTAGGTAGGGAGGAAATAGAAATAATGCAACATACTAATATTATTTCCTCTGGTGATAAATGTATACGTCAGTACTCAATTATATCATAAATTAAATATCATTAGTATTATTCAATTGTCACTATTATCTATTTTGAGATTTAAGATAAAATGTACAGATTTTTTATCTAGTTTAATTAGATTTTCTGATAGGTCTATATCATGGTCAATTGCTATTCTGTTTAATGTATCATATACGTCAGTACTCAATTATATCATAAATTAAATATCATTAATATTATTCAATTGTCACTATAATCTATTTTGAGATTTAAGATAAAATGTACAGATTTTTTTTCTAGTTTAATTAGATTTTCTGATAGGTCTATATCATGGTCAATTGCTTTTCTGTTCAATGTATCAATGCATGTTTTTATACGTCTCTAATGAAATGTTTATCAGCGGACTACCAATATTCTTGTCTCGAGTAGATCATTTGAAGCAAAAAAAATGGAAATAAATTGTTTAAAGTGTTAATTTATACCAAACGGCAATGAACTAGCTTCTGACATTACTACAACGATCCACTGATCCATTGTGTAAAGTAGATCTGTATCAATGGTGTGGGAATTTTTAGCCAGGGTTATGGCCGAAACTTTCAGTGTAATTAGTTAAGGTAGCACCACTGCAACAATAATAATATAAGCCACCATACACAACAATTTTTACTCCCCTGCTTTCCGGGCCAAACACCTGCGTGCATTTACTGCACCCTATTACGCAACGCAAAGCCGTATTACAAGGACAAGTAAAGACACTGTAACTTATTTAAATGTTGCAGATATTTCTGTTTATTTGTTGTTAGATTAAGCTTTAATGAAATAAAATAAATAAACAAGTGGCAAATTGTACATCATGCTGATGATGATTTAGCTTTTTTTTAAAAATGTAAACAAGAGTCTTGTATAATGGTCAGTGATTCACCAATTCACAGGTTGTACAACTTGTGAAACATTGAAAACCGTCAATGATTTGTTTCCGTCGGCAAAAATGAGTAAAGCAAAAGTAAATACGTATATTGTTATAATTTCCTTTCCTTGAGTTAAAATACTATGATGGATATTATGAATCCTTCCTACGCCTTCTGAAGTCTACAAAGTTTGAGGTGACGTGGGTCCATGAGCGGAAACTGAACACAACTATATAACACAGACTACATACTTAAGCACTATTGGGTAAAAACATAATCCAAGATTATCAAAGTCAAGCAGGTAAGGCAAAATAACACATTATTATTATTAGTAAAAGTAAGATAATTGGATAAAAAACATTAATTTAGAAAACCAAAGTTTATGCTTTGGAGAGAACCATTGTAGTTGAGGCGATTCTCTCGGGTTTTAATTGTCTTGATCCGAACATTTAGGAGCTGATCAACATTTCTGTAAAGCCGACACACACTAAATTAACCCTTTTTGTTAGACCTCAGAGCATTCAACTGAGGCAGTGATTAAATATCTTCAATCCTAGCCCTACTGAGGCCTACCGCATTTAAGATGGTGCTGATGTTGGTAGTGATGGGTTAGGGTTAGGGTTATTTATAATATAAATGGTAATTATTCATATCATTTAATCATTAATCTTATTCGTAAATATCTATCGTTTTTTTTTCAGACCACCATGAGCATATTTTATATCGTATTCATCTCCCAAATATTTGTGTTCATCCATAACGTCACATGTAATTTAGTGCCAGATAAGTCATTTCCCAATGTGGAACATTTTAGGGAGAAACGCAAACCAGGTGGGCCAGGAGGCGTTAGGTGCGGACCGGGTGAACTAGTCAAACGATGCAAGTAAGATATTGGATTTCATTTAAATTCTCTTACATATTCTATAGGCCTTAGGCGAATAAAAAGCTCAATTAAAAAAAAAAAAATTCAAAATATTATGTATATCTTAAGCTATGTTTTTAATTGAAAAGAACGTAAAATTAAATGGCAAAACCCAGTTTTAGAAGTATAAGGTCCGTGTCATAATATTTATGTTCTGATTCCCTGTGTTTAGATAAGGATGCTTTAGACTAGGTCTGCTTTATTTTATTAGCCAATCAAAATCGTATAATTTTGGAGGGAAACTTTGGAGGGAAAATGTTATCCTCCTCTGAAGCCCCTAATTTGCATGTCCAGTATAAGAGTAGAATGTAATAGATATTAGTGGAGAAGAGAGAATAAGATCAAAGTAGATAGACGTATAGATTATAGAGAAGAAAGGTCTAGACTGGTAAAAAGATGTATTAATCGAGTTGCAAGAAATAAAAGTTTTAGTTGAATACAGTATACTTTTTGTATGAGAAATTATTCAGTGTCAGTGTACGTCGCGTGAATATATATACGCCTGAGAACGCTCGGAACCAACTCCATATATTCACTACATGGTGGCAGCGGTAAAAATTTTTGTTTAAGAAGAAGAAGAAGAAGAAGTGACAGTGCCTACTCTACGGGCCTGTTAAATCGGTAACCAAAAAGTTAAATGGTTACGAAGATCTGGATTCCTGACAGTTTTTATACCGTTGTTTGGATATTACAACGAAGAAGAAGTACTGTTGAGCTCAAGACTGCTGGATATTCATCGGAGATATATATTCACCGAGATCTGAAAGAAGAAGACTGAAGTAACAGAAGGAAGCCCAGTAAATTTTGAGAAGATTTGCAAAGTTGACTTTGTAAACTATTTTTATTTCGAAAGTAAATTTTTGTACGGAGCGAACTTGGAACGATTGATTTTGTGATTTGTACTTTGCTTTTGGATATTGCATGTTGGATTTTGTATTTTGAAAGGAACGTTGTTTGTGACTCTGAAGTAAATTAATTTCTTATATTGTATTGCATTTAAAAATTTATGTGGATTTCATATTTTTACATATCTGAATGGAATCAAGGTAATACAAATACTTTTATAACATATTTTGTATACATAAGTTTACAAATTTCATTAGTAAAATTGTTATTAGCATGATAGCATGACAACTTTAAGATCGGGTAAAAATATAGATAAGACTATGTCAGAAAAAGATACTAGGGAAGATATGGTTGACCAAGAAGAGGTTGACCAAGTCAATGAAATGTATGATAAAATGGCTAGGGATATTGATTTGCCTGAAATACCCGGAGGTATGCCTAAAGATATGATGCTCGAATATTTTCGAATGAAGTTCGAGGCCGAAAACAAAAAGTTAGAATTACAGTACCAACAAGACCAATTAAGATTAGAAGCAGATATAGAGCAAAGAAAAATTGAATCACAAGAAAGAGTGAAAATGATGGAATTAGAAAATAGGTCTAGCTACAGTAATGCTAGGAATATAGTAGATGAAATGAAGGTAAAGGTTCCTACTTTGAAGGAATCAGATGATATTGATATATATTTTAGAACATTTGAACACTTGGCAGAAGCCACAGGTTGGGATAAGAATACGTGGGCCGCTAGGTTAGCACCTGAACTGTCTGGTAAAGCCAGGACAGCCTATGCATCCTTAACCGTACAAGAATGTGTAGATTATGATACCTTAAAGAAGGCAATCTTAGAAAAGTATGATGTGTCCGCAGAGACCTACAGACTTAAATTCAGAAATTCAAACAGAGTTAAAGATATGTCCATCAGGGAATGGCTGAATGAGCTCTCCCATTATTTAAAATGTTGGATGAAATGTGCTAATGTAAAAGAAGATGATGCTGCAGGCATTATTGAAATGATTATAATGGAACAGGCACTTGATAAAATGCCTGAAGATCTGAGGCTTTATCTTAGAGATAAACAAGTAAATAAGAGCTATGATATGGCTATGATAGCCGATGATTATATAGCTAATAGAGGTGGCCGTGGCTATTGGAATGCCGTAAATTCTGAAAATAAGCCTACGTATTATAAGGGCCAAGAAAATAGTAAACCTAAGAATAGTACGACTCAGAATAACCCTGGAGCTAGGCAGCAAGGATACAATAGGTATCGCGGAAGGGGAGGCAAATTCCATAACTATGGTAGAAATTTCCAACAGAGAGAACCTTCAAATGAATGGATTAATGGCCTATGCTTTAATTGCAAGGAGAAGGGACATAAAATAGGGGATTGTCCTAAGATGGTAGCAAAAGGAAAGACTAGTGACGCTAAGAAGGGCCCGAATGTGAAAGATGGCTTAAGATGTGAAGGAATAAAATCAGATAGACCCCAAGTAGTTATGGATAGTGTAGAAAATAAAATGGAGAAGTGTACACTACCAGGAAAATTAGAAGGACAGGATATAACTATGCTCAGAGACTCGGGATGTACCCAGTCAGCTGTTAGGGAAAGTCTAGTGCCTAACAAATGTTACTTGCCAGGAAAATGGGTTACGTTAAGAGGTATAGGAGGCGATATTACAGTTCCCTTAGCTGAGGTAGCTATAGAAAGTAAGATAGTGACAGGAAAAGTGATTGTAGCCGTAATCGAAGGATTACAGAGGGACATGTTATTGGGTCATGATTTGGACCAGAATTGTGGGGAAACAATGGCTAAAGAAATGTTCGTCCTAACTAGAGAGCAAGCCAGAATAGAAAATGATGCTAGAATACAAGACGAAATGATATTGTTAGGGAAAGATAGTAACTTTAAGCCGATAGAAGAGCCGCCTAAAGAAACTAATGTACAATTGTTGAAAACAGTAGTAAATGACAACAAAGTAAATAAAACTAAGTGTTTAGATGATATGAATGGAACAGAAATGAATAATTTGTTTGACGAAAATGAGGATATAAAAGCTAAAGATAAAACAGTCAAACGTAAAACTTATGAACAACAGCACAAGCTGAACCTAACTAAACAAGAACTGATCAAATTACAAACTAATGATGACTCACTCAAAGGAGCGTTTGATAGGGTAGTCCCTATAGAAGAAATAGGTCAGCATAGGGTATGTTTCTTTATGAGACAAGGTATATTGATGAGAAATTGGAGTAGTATTAAAGATAAGAATAACCAAGTGGAACAGATTGTATTACCCACTCAGTGTAGACAGGGTGTATTACACTTAGGTCATAATGTGCCATTTGCAGGTCACATGGGTGTTGAGAAAACTAAAAGTAGGGTACTGAACCAATTCTATTGGCCAGGTATATTTAAAGATGTGGTAGTCTATTGTAAAGTCTGTAAGGAATGCCAAAAGGTAGATAAGGGTAAAAGTAAAAGGAAACATACTTTGATACCATTACCGATTATAAGTACACCATTTAAACGTATAGCGATAGACATTGTTGGACCCTTATCTAGAACAAGCCGTAATAACAAATATATGCTTACTATAATTGACTATGCTACGAGATATCCGGATGCTATCCCGTTACCCAATGTTAGAGCTGAAACAGTAGCCAGGGCTCTAATAGAAGTCTTTACTAGAGTAGGATTACCCGAAGAGATTGTACATGATCAAGGAACTATTTTCATGTCTTCAATTATGCAATCTATATGTAGTATGTTGGGGATTAATCAATTAAAGACTACAGTGTACCACCCCCAAAGCAATGGGCTTGTTGAAAGATTTCACGGTACATTGAAGAATATGATAAGGACACTTACAGTTAAGCAAAGAAAAAATTGGGATGACTACATACCCCCCTTTCTGTTTGCATACAGAGAAGTTCCTAGTAAAGCGACGGGCCATTCACCTTTTAAATTGCTTTATGGTAGAGAGGTGAGGGGACCCTTGAGTTTACTCAAAAGTAATTGGGTAGAGGATGAAGAAACATCTACTGATGTTATCAAATACATGTTAGACATAAGAGAAAAAATGGAGGAATTAATGAAAGATGCTAATGTAAACAAACTTGAACAACAAGAAATTATGTCCCACAATTATAACAAGAATGCTATTGATAGAGAATTTGTAGAAGGGGACAAAGTGTTGATATTCCTTCCAGTAGGAAATAGTAAGTTAGACAGTAAATGGCAAGGCCCCTTCACTGTGACTAAAAAGGTCAATGATGTAAATTATGAAATATACATAGGAGGTAGAAGAAAAGAAAAACAAATTCTACATGTTAATATGTTAAAGAGGTGGTATGATAAAGTAGAAATAAGTAAAGATGGTTATTATGTAGTGACAAATGTCCAGTCGATAGAAGAAGTAGACTTAAATGAAACAGTCCATGACAATGAGTTAGATAGTGAAATAGACATAGGATTGTCTTATCATCAATCGCAAACATGGAGAGATGTTAACATTAGTAGTAATTTAAATGATACACAAACTAAACAATTAACAGAATTGTTAAAGTACCAACAGAATGTATTCTCGGATGTACCAGGTAGAACTCACTTAGTGACACATGAAATTAAGACTAATGGTGAAATGCCTATAAGGCATAGGGCATATAGAACGCCCCAATCATTAAAGGGTAAATTGAAAGAGGAATTAGATAGTATGTTGGCTATGGGTATATAAGAACCTACAGTTAGTGCCTATGCTGCACCTATTATTGCCCTGAAGAAAGGCCAGAATCAAATTAGAATGGTGACAGATTTTAGATCACTGAATAAGACTACACAATTTGACCCTTATGTTATGCCTCGCATAGACGAAATGTTGGATGAGGTATCATCCGCAATATACATAACTACGTTAGATCTAACTAAAGGATTTTACCAGGTGCCTCTGGATCCTAAGACCAAAGACAAATCAGCATTTATTACACAATTTGGACAGTATTGTTACAATGTACTTCCATTTGGTATGCAAAATAGCTCTAGTACTTTCCAAAGATTAATGGATAAGGTATTACAAGGTACTGAGGGATATGCTAAGGCATATATAGATGACATAAGTATTTATAGTCAAACTTGGAAAGATCATATTTTTCATTTGAATGATGTATTAGAAAGATTAAGTAGTGCTGGATTGACAGCAAAGCCTTTGAAATGTAAAATTGCCTATGCACAGGTAGAATTTCTGGGGCATAAGATTGGTAATGGAGAAATTAGACCCATGGTTGATAAGGTTGAGGCTGTGGAAAAGTTCCCCAGACCTCTGTCTAAGAAACAAGTCCGATCATTTCTCGGATTAACTGGCTATTACAGAAAATTTGTACAAAACTATGCCGATATTGCTAAGCCATTGATTGATTTAACTTTAAAGAGTAAAAGTAATACCGTTAAGTGGAATGAACAATGTGAAAATGCCTTTGTAACTTTAAAGAAACGACTTACTGATGATAATGTATTAAAAGCCCCAAATTTTGATAAGATGTTTATATTGCAAACCGATGCCTCAAATTATGGCATAGGGGCAGTGCTGAGCCAAATAGATGGTGAGGGTAATGATTATCCCATTGTGTATTTAAGTAGAAAGTTATCTGTACATGAGCAGAGATATTCTGTGCCAGAAAAAGAGTGCCTCTCTATTGTTTGGGCTATCAATAAACTTAAGTATTATCTGTATGGTTGTGAATTTCAAGTTCATACTGACCACCAGGCATTGAGATGGATGGACTCAATGAAGGGTGCCAATGTTAGACTTATGAGATGGGCTCTGTTTTTACAAGGATATAAATTTAAAGTTATTTACAAGAAAGGATCATTAAATGGAAATGCAGATGGATTAAGTCGTGCATAAATAATATTATAGAGGTGTTATTAGTAGATAGTTTTAAGTAAAATGGTTTTAAATGTTAAATTTTTGGAAAGATTGACACAATCTTTTTCCCAAGAAGGGGAATGTCATAATATTTATGTTCTGATTCCCTGTGTTTAGATAAGGATGCTTTAGACTAGGTCTGCTTTATTTTATTAGCCAATCAAAATCGTATAATTTTGGAGGGAAACTTTGGAGGGAAAATGTTATCCTCCTCTGAAGCTCCTAATTTGCATGTCCAGTATAAGAGTAGAATGTAATAGATATTAGTGGAGAAGAGAGAATAAGATCAAAGTAGATAGACGTATAGATTATAGAGAAGAAAGGTCTAGACTGGTAGAAAGATGTATTAATCGAGTTGCAAGAAATAAAAGTTTTAGTTGAATACAGTATACTTTTTGTATGAGAAATTATTCAGTGTCAGTGTACGTCGCGTGAATATATATACGCCTGAGAACGCTCGGAACCAACTCCATATATTCACTACAGTCCGGTTGAAGATGCGGTGATAATGCTGTAAATGTAGATGTGGGGGAATAACCTGTGACTTCCAGCCTAACGGGGCTGAATCGCGCACATGTATGGACGGCACACACAATAACTTTCTTCTCCCCAAAGACCATTTGGGTCGCTGCTGCCATCAAACGGACGCGGTGCTCGTTCGTCTGCCCACACCAACAGAGGATGAATGGACCGTACATCGAGGTAACCACCCTACTCTTCCAAAAGATGACATATGTTCTTTATAGTGCACACGAGCCAGATGTGTACACTGGACCTCCAGTTTAAGTCCTTATCCGTGAAGACTTGTTCTACCGCCAGGAAAATGGTACATGGTCGAGGACCTGTTTTAACCACTTGACCACTCCACTCGACGAGGTCATCGATCACCGTAAAGTTTAATTAATCATTTAACAAAAATACTGCCTAAATACACACACTTTATTTTTACCCAACAACATAATCCTTTAAACATTTCTGGATCATCCTTGAAAGTTTCATTGAACTTTAAAGCAAATTGAAAAGTTGCAATCTATAATATTGTTTCCTGTGTGTGTTATTGTCATTCAGTTTTAGTTCTCAAAGCAAAAATGTTGATTTAGCCTTGTAATACCTCCGGGAAACCCTCAGATCCAACATGTTGTTGTTGGATGGGGTGGACTGTGGGGGTGGTAGTGTTTGTGGGGTTAGTTTTAAGTCTAATAGTTGAACATACATTAAACAAGGTTTTTTCATGTAGTTTTTAAAGATATATATTCATCAGTATTCATCATAGAGTGTTGTACAACCCAATTCCATATTCTACTTCACTATGGTTAGAAAGAGGTTTGGAAGCAATTAAACAATAATCTGGTTAGGCCTACGATTTTGATCTATCACTTCAAAGTCGGAAATAATAGTTATCCTTAGCCATTCCTTAAAAGTAATTAAAAAAAAACTTAATGTGTTAATACAGAAACCAATACGGTATTTCGAAACAGATATTATTATGTAAAATGAATATACAATTCATAACTGAGTAAAAATGACGTATATTTACCACAAAAAAAAGAAGCAACCCAAAAAAATGTTTTAGGTGTCAAAATGAGAGAGCGCGCGCCCCATGGATCCTCCCCTGTATGTGTGTACGGTGATAAACCTCACACAAGGTACCGTGTAAACATACATATAAAAGACGAATTGAATTCTATTTTTCAGATATGATGTTGATTACAACCGATATTATCGATGGTTGACACTAGGAGAAAGTACGTAAACACCTTTTACCATCCTTTATACTTTTATTTACAACTTACTACACATATTGTATTTACATTCAATTTATCTTCAATAGATCGTCCGTCATTTGAAGTAAGCATATTCAACTACGACATGACAAAATCGCAAGCATCTAACAACTGTCCACAAGGCACACGTTTAGCCGTCATCAACGATGCGGTGCTATTAGACGAAGTTGCGGCATCGGTGTTTGAAAGTTTTGATCGAGACACGAAATACTGGATTGATGTTAGCGTAGAACTAGACAATATCGATTTCTTTTTAGAGAGAATAGCATGTACTTGCGTTAGTAATGAATTTGCTTTAAATAGTGAGGAATCCACAGTCATGGAAGTAAAAAGAGATGAATATCAAAAAAGAGGTCGACTGATAAAGGGATGATGAGAGGAGTTATATGTCAAAAAGAAGGTAGATTTTATATTATTGCTCAAAATTACAGTAGGCCTACATATTATTAAGTTGAAGCTAAAATATATTTTATGGTTACGTTTTTATAATATGGATAAGCAAGCCTGTGAGCTACAGCAATTTTAATTGCTTTTGCTTATCCTTGCCTCCTTAGATTTCCACCTGTCTTGTTTTTGTTACCTATGTTTTAAATGTATTTCGATTTTAAAGGCTAAATAAAGAATGAATGAATGAATGAATATATTATTTAACATGGAAAGTTATTGTTGAGGTGGGATTATGTTATTTCAAGTTACTCATTAAAATGTTGCATTTCTTACAGAGAGAACTACAGCAAAGCCTACTCAATCAACAAAACATACATCAACTTCCCCCAATCCTAGTAGTTCTTCTTCATTTAGTATGGCACCAACGATGAACCAATCTGTAAGCCTCCCAGCCAAAAACCCAACTGCAGAACATACATCATCCTTCGATTGGATTATTTTCTTACTTAGCATCATTGCAGTGACGCTAGTACTTGGTTTATTCGTAGGCTGTGTCATTTGCTGTAGAATTAAGTCCCACCAGAAGAATGTAAACCAGACGGTAGTCTGTGCTGTTGAACCATCTTCAAGAGGTATTATTATACACTGTTAATTGAGGCATAGGGCCACCAAATAACAATCTGATGAGGAACCTAAATGTTCATATTCCTTCTTTTCAGAATGTGTAGTATCGGTCATTCCAACAGCACCACCTGCCTATGAATCCACCGACTACCAAGGCCTGATGAGGAATCCTAAAGTTGACAATGTCCACACGAATCCAGATAAGTCTTTCCCACAAGAAGGTACCTATATCTACGAAACACCGATGGAAACTCCACATCTATTTCAGCAACCTGCTGGTATTTACAACGGTAGCAGCGGGTATATGGATATTGATGTTCCTACTTATAATAATCATCAAAGTACTGATGAATTCGTTTATGATGAGTTAGACACACATACTAGTCCACCAGAATATAGTTACGCATATGCCGATAGAAAGTCTATTGCTGATGAACTACAGAATAAAGTAAAACCATAAGCAAATGTTTAATATAGGTTTTCAGAGACCCAGCAAATTAACATGGTTATTGGAGAAAAGTAACGGAATCAGAATTTATAGTAATAACCGAAGTTACGTCAAATTGAATTTATTACTATAATATACCGTGTTTTTTAGTTAAAATGTTGGGCTCTTCATATCTATCAATTGATGTTTGCTATTTTTTTTATGATGTACAGCACAAATAAATACCTAAATTTACTCATGATTCAGATCTTACCGTTTTGTTTACTGTCTATCTTTATCGATCATTAGTTGACAAACGTGCATGATCATAAGCAATTTTGAAAATGTGCGCCCAATTCTATTTCCCTTAAAGATATATCGTCCCCCTAAAAAAATATTTTTTTAAATTTTTTTGTTGAATATGTTATTTTAATGTCACATAATAGTTATTCACTCTCACAAAAAATTGGGTCTGAACAAAATTTATTTACCTGAGAAAAATGTAATTTAAAGCAAAAAATGGTCAAATTGTCTGGAAGACAATGAGTTTTTGGGTAATTTAACTGTTTATTTTGTCTTTCTATAGGTGAAATAATTTTTTCCCCCGTTTTTTTTCTTATGGAAGTGAACAACTTCATTAAAACTGCAAAATGGCCTATTCAAAGTCCGATTTTAAAAATTAAGTAAGTGATGTTTTCACTAAACCTAATACCAGTGATAGTTCTGGTAAACATTCCAACAATAATGATCATTTCCTTATAGACAAATTTTAGCAAGTCAGCGTAAGTCTATAGTTTGCATTTTTACAGTCGCAGCGTAATCGTAGTCCTACACAATACATGTCCTCTATTTGGCTTTTAAGTACCGGCACAGTAAGGTTTATTCATTGTTTTCATCAATGACGCATATAATGAATTTAAATAAAAATAGATCTTAATATAACAAGGGGTTGTCTGTTCATTTATTCGACACGACTTCAATCGGCCTATCTGTCAAGTTACTACAGGTATATAAGTTTAACAGGTAAATTAATTCATTACTATTACATTATAAATAATTTAGCTAATTCGATTTTAAAACAATCGGGTTTATCGTTGATGTAGGAAATCACTGGAATCATTTCCTCTATGTATTATTACTTTTTAACGGAAAGAATGGAAGTATGAAGGTTGGTTGACTTTAAATCAAATATAGGCCTATTATTGTGTTTTACGTACAATAATAAAATGATTGTATGAACAGTCAGTTTCCGGGTTTATTTAGACTTGACTCCGTTTTGGAAGCTAGAAAGTTGATCACAAAATGTCGCCAAATAAGTACGTTTGTGCAACAATTTACGTATTTGCAATCGTAACAACAAGTCATGAATCACTATTTGTAAACCATGGCGAAGAAACGCTAGCAAACGAAGGAACATTACTTAATAGACAGAAACGAATGGGTGGTGGCAGTTTGATAAAACGATGTTGGTAAGTGTCTTTTTTCATACCATTTTTCGAAAATGTGCAAAGGATTCGTACGTCGTACACGTAACAAAGATAAATTAGGAATCGGCAAAGCTCAACCATGTTCAACTTTGCCGATTTTGTCGGCGATGAATCGTATACGCGTACCAAAGAATATTTAGCGCTTGCGTACTAGATCCCGATAAATTCTAGCGTTTCCATAGAATCGCTACGCTCTGTCGTGTAGCGATTTTATGGAAACCAGTGGCCGTATTCACCAATCACACTTAGGCTAAGGGAAATACTTACTTAAGAATTCCCCTAACAAAGGGAAACACTTAAGTGGCATTCACAAATGAGTTGGGATTAGGGGGAGGGGGGGGGGGGGGTGACGAATGGAGAGGAGGCTGAAGAAGTAGGCCTATGTGTAACGCGTCGATGATCAATAAAAATAAAATGGCAGTCAAACTAAAAACAAATAAATGAATATAGGCCTAGGTATAGATGCTACTAACAAACAACTTTTGTGTAGGCCTAAACCTGTATTGTGGCATATTAATGCTAGGCTGGTTACTAGGCAGACCAACACAGCGGACTAGGCTAGCTTCTCTACCTAGCCTAGCTAGCCTATCCTACCTAAAGACTGGGGCTAGGCCTTCAAAGAAATGCAGTCAAAAACAAAACAAAACAAACAAATAAGCAGTCAAAAACAAAACAAAAACAAACACATAAATTAATATATAGGCCTAGATTAATTTGGAGAAAGAAAATATGTTGTTTGTAGGTCCTACCTACTCCTGTAATCATTTTTATTATATTTTCTTTCTTTTTCATTTTAGATGATTTCTTCAGAATCTTGTCAAGGTTTTAAATTAAAATTTAGTTTTAAAACTAAGGAGTAAACATATTTTCAATAATTATTTTTCAGGGATGGTGTAGATAAAAATCTTGAAAACCACAATGGTGACTTAAGAAGGCAAGAAACCTGTATTGAATCTACACAGTGTAAGAGTCACTAGAAATGATGATTTGTTTATTATACATTCGATTGTATTACGACACCTGCATGTAAGTTTGCAGTACTGGTACAATTCAATTCATCAATTTATTTTTCAGACGGGTATACATGTTACACTTTTCTACCATCGGGGAATTATGAAAACTATGAAAATGAATGCAATGACGAAGGCTATGAGCCCGCAAAAATAGACAGCGTCCTCATACTTGACGCAGTCGCTAAAATGATACAAGACGAACCAGATGCACAGTATTGGTTGCAGGTCGACCCCACTTTACAGGATGTACCAGATTTTACCGATAGCTGCTCTGAGTATAACACGAACTTTAATGTAAAGGACGGCGAAAGTACCGTTATAATGATTAAACCGATGGAGTATGAAATAAATAAAGAAAAACATAGAGATGGTCACGGCTTTGTATGTCAAAAATATAGTAAGTGTAGTAATACCATACTGTCTTCACAGTGAAATCTGTAAAATTATGAATTACAAAACTTATTAAACAACTTACATCAAATCAAATTATATTCACGTACCACGATAGTACCTCATTGGATAGTCTATACATTATTATTCAAATGAAATTTAAAAACATACTACAATAAAATGTGATTGTAGGATAAAGCAGTTCTAATTACGCACCCCTATTTGGGGCAAATCGTTGAACCTAAATTCGTTTTAATCGTCAATAACTAATTATCTAACTTAATTTAATAAGTTAGTTAATTAGTAAACAGGGTTACATCAGGTGGTTAAAATCAGTACCGAAAGTACGAACCAACTTTATATACCATCGAGTACAAATTCTAGAAGTAAAGCGCGATTTACCGAATTTTGCCCTTACGTAAATTTATATATAGATATGCGTCTAGGTTTATATATTTATTTCATTTTGATATAGGGCCGACAACTGAAACGCCTTTTAACCCGGAACCAACAACTAACACACCAATTCGAGAAACTAGTATAGATCGTGACGTAACTGATGATGAACGAGTGACGTCCAAAGCTACTTTGCAGGAGGAGCAAACAGGTCAAAGTTCATCTAAAATGTCGGATGCCGTTATTCCAATTTCGATTGCTCTAGGAGTAGCTATCGTCTGCATTGTCATCTTGGTTGTTTTTATATTGTATAGAAAACGGTCATCTCAAGAAGGTGTCGCCACTGAATCAGATCAACCAAATGAACAAAACAATCAAGGTAAACTTTCTTTCTAAACTTTTCTATTGGTAATATCTGAGTTTCCATTATCTGATACGACCAATATTATTAATTACAAGCATAATCTTTTTTAATGGTTTAGACAAATCAACAATTGCCAGTTGCATGTTTTATAGTAGAAATAATAGGCCAATATTGATACTTTTCACCATTATCACCCATTTTCCACAGATTTACAAAACTCCAAAAAGAATGAGCCACACTACACTGAAACTATGAATGGCGGTGATACAAAAGAACCAGACCTTTATTCAAAGTACAGAACTTCTTTACCAGGAGACTACGCTTATCTCAGTAAAACTGCAACACAAGATCCAAAGTCAATTACCGTAGAAAATGAGGTTTATTCTGGTGGGCAATACGAATACCCAACACTCCCAGTACTTGATACTATCAATACTAAGCCAACTATTGAAGATGATTTAAATGATTCCTCCTACGATAAGCTTGGTCCTTCCTATTATGTTTTAAATCCGACAGACGAGAATAAAGATGATTATATTGAAATAGCTGAAGAACAGGAGTATTCATATCCGTATGCTGATGTTGTTCCCAAGTAACAGTATTTGATTTAAACCAAATGAATGCCATCGTTCCTGATGATAACATAATATTGAAGTATTCTGATTATTTTGAACAATTCAGTAATGGGATTGGGATTGAAAAGAGAGATTGTAAGGAAGCTGATATTGCTTAAATGTAACTGAATGTAATCCTCTAGATAATCACTGTCAACTAATTAAAAGGCATTCAATAAAGTCGATGGGACATATATTCATAATACTAAATGCTCCCTTTTATATTTATAGTATTCTACAATAAGATCTTACTTAAATTACGTAAACATCACTCGCAGTTACCATAGTGCAGACTGCGATACTGATCACTCTATGGTGCGCAGCACAGTGTGTCTCAAACCAAATCAAATTCATCGCTCCAGGCACATAGGATGCCCACGCATCAACACAGCTAAGACCAATCTGCCAGACCTGTGCGCTCGTTTTGCCCAAACCATCGATGAAATGCTGAAAGACTGTCCAAAAGCCAACTCTGAAATGAGATGGGCTCATATTCGTAATGCCATCTATACCTCCGCCAAAGACATCTTCGGCGTGAAAGAGAGGAAAACCCCTGATTGGTTTGAATCAGGAATTTCTGCGATGGAGCCAGCTTTAGAGGCAAAGCGTGCAGCGCTAATTGACTACAAAAGAGACCCTTCAGAAAGAACACTAGAGGCTCTTCGTAAAGCTAGAAATAACTCTCAAAAGATAGCTCGACAGTGTGCCAACCAATACTGGTTGAACCTCTGTCAAGATATTCAACTCTCTGCTGATCATGGCAACACTGGCGCCATGTACGCTGGTATAAAAAAGGCCTTTGGACCTAGTGCAACGAAGATCGCACCATTAAAGACCGCCTCTGGTACCATCATAACTGATCGTGGAAAGCAGATGGAGAGATGGGTAGAGCATTACCAACAACTCTACTTGAGAGAAAACATTGTCACTGACTCAGCCATTAAGTGCATAGATTCTCTCCCCATAATGGAAGAGCTCGACAATCCACCTACACTGGCGGAACTAAGCAAGGCCATTGATATCTTGGCTTGCGGTAAAGCCCCAGGAAAGGACGGTATCCCACCAGAGGTCCTCAAGGCTGGTAAACGCTCCACACTACTACAAAACCTACACGAGCTTCTGCTACAATGCTGGGAAGAAGGCTCAGTACCCCAGGATATGCGTGACGCAAACATCGTTACACTGTATAAGAACAAGGGTGATCGCAGCGATTGCAACAACTATCGTGGAATATCCCTTCTTAGCATAGTGGGTAAAGTCTTCGCACGTGTTGTACTACCTAGATTACAATCACTTGCAGAACGTGTCTATCCTGAAGCCCAGTGCGGCTTCAGAGCTGGAAGATCAACCATCGACATGATATTCTCAGTGAGACAACTACAAGAAAAATGCCGTGAGCAGAGGCAGCCCCTGTACATTGCCTTCATTGATCTAACGAAAGCCTTCGACCTTGTCAGTAGGAAAGGTCTCTTCTCCCTACTACAAAGGATCGGATGTCCTCCAAAGCTTCTGGGGATAATCACCTCCTTTCACGAAGACATGCACAGTGTTGTGCAGTATGATGGCTCATCTTCAGATCCTTTTCCCATCAAGAGTGGAGTAAAGCAGGGGTGCGTTCTGGCGCCTACACTCTTCGGCATATTCTTTTCCCTGTTACTATCATATGCCTTTCGTCAGTCAAATGAAGGAGTCTACCTACATACTCGAAGTGACGGAAATCTCTTCAACCTTGCCCGCCTTCGTGCAAAGACCAAGGTGCGACGTCTACTTATTAGAGAGTTGCTCTTCGCTGATGACGCTGCCATCACAGCCCACAGTGTAGAAGCACTCCAGCGCCTCATTGACTGCTTCTCACATGCATGCGAGGAGTTTGGCCTTACCATCAGCCTTAAGAAAACGAACGTTCTAAGTCAAGACGCAGCCAATGCTCCTCCTGAGATCAAAATCGGCGATTATACTCTTGAGGTGGTGGACAAGTTCATTTACCTTGGTTCCACTGTTTCCAGTAACCTCTCTTTTGACGCCGAACTCAACATCAGGATTGGAAAAGCGACATCAGCCATGGCTCGCCTAACAGATAAGGTTTGGAAAAACCGCATGCTGACTATAAACACCAAGATGAAGATTTACCAGGCTTGTGTCCTAAGCACCCTATTGTACAGCAGTGAATCATGGTCTCTTTACACCCGCCAAGAGCGCAGATTGAGTTCATTTCATCTGCGCTGCCTGAGAAGGATACTCGGCATCAAATGGCATGATCATGTCTCAAATAAAACCGTTCTAACTCGGGCAAGTTTGCCCAGCATGTACTCACTACTTACCCAGAGACGCCTTCGATGGCTGGGCCATGTAAGGCGCATGGATGACGGAAGAATACCAAAGGACTTACTCTATGGTGAGCTTGTCACTGGAACTAGACCTAAAGGAAGGCCCATGTTACGCTTTAAAGACGTATGCAAGCGTGATCTTAAGTCGGGCAACACAAACGTCACAAACTGGGAGGCTGTTGCATCCGATCGCAGTATGTGGAGATCCACTATCAAGATGTGTGTCCAAACAAGCGAGAGTGGACGCGACAAGAAATGGACGCTACTCAAGAAACGTAGAAAGGAGAGAGCATCCTCTGCTCCAACCGACCAGGAGCCGACGTACATCTGCCCAAAATGTGACAAATCATGCCGCTCAAAAATTGGACTTTTTAGTCACAGCAGGCGCTGTGACCCTGCACCGAATGACGGATAGAGGGCGCATACCTATTGTCTCTCGAGACAGACGGCTGCCAACCATTCTACAATAGGGCGCCCTCTCTCGAATTTGTAGAGGAAATCTTTCGAGAAAATGTTCTCTGCGTTTTTCAGTCCTCTGTTGAAAACGAGTACATTATATTTTATTATTTATAATTACTTGCAACATAATAGATTTTCTTTCGCTTAAGAGTGAATATATTTGCTTTCTTTGCTAATGTGCTTTACTACTAGTTAATTTTTATCCCGTTTTCTGGAAAAGAAAGAAGCGGCATAATATAGCCTAGGCCTACAATTGAAAGAATTATTGTTCACTAAAAGCTATTTTAGTTTTTTTTGGTCTCAAATTTGATAAAAATGTCATCTTTTAACATGTACCGGTAACATTGTATATTGATTCATATATTAGGCATACAAGGCTTTTCCTTTTAATAATGTATTTTTTTTATTTATGTTGATTTTTGAAATGTTATATTATTGTAATTTTTTATTTATAAGGCATCCTCTGGTGCGTGTATATTTTTGTACAGTATTTGAATTATATTCTTAGAGTTTGACAATAAAGCCGATTTAATATCACCCATAGTAGCTTTTTCGTAGTCGTTCATTCCACAAGATTGTAATTTGTAATATACTTTAAACTAATAGAACATAAAATATCAATAATATGGTAAAAGTGTATATTTACATATTATCGACATCAAACCACGTGATACATAAAATATTCCATATGGTATCAAACGATAATACATTTATGCGTTTTTAGTCAAAAAGTTAGTTGTTATAGGTATAATAAATATTCATTTCCATATCTTTTTAAGGTTTATGTGTCCATTAAACGTAATATATAAAATACTAAAACACGACTCTGTTTTTTCCTGATGAATTATTCTTGGATATCAATCTACTGTATTATGACTGGTATAATAACTGGTTTTATTACCGTACCATATACAAAAACATTTAGTTTATAGCTTATGTTATCAATTCTGCATTAAACGAATGATTAGATGCCTATGTTTTATTTTGAACTTTACTTTATTCGGATACTTATATTCCACGACATTTCTTCTTGTCGATGCATGTGTTTTACATACGACACATGACTGTTTTACTGGAACATAGGAGGCCAAATTAAAGAAACGTTGAAAGTTCAAAATCTTTTATTGCAATCAATTAATTGTGATTGGATATTACAATATATTAATACATAGGAGTTCAAGATATGATAAAAAAGTTATTAAAATATTTTATAAAATGTATACATTGTTGGCCAATGGGACGGGAGGCTAGTGAGCATCAAAATAAATTGTTCTAGCATTTGGTGGAATGTACTAGTCAATCTTTAATTAAGCGAACTCCAAGAGATATGGCAATCCAGCGAGGATACATTTCATAGCTGTTTTTTAATGTGTTCAATTATTTGATGTTACTTAATAGAAATGACTGTAAACAAGAGCGTATTGAGGTCATAACAGTAGAACAACTTCATTTGTACTTTATTATTCAAACTTACATTTATTAAGCAAAAGTTTAGATTACACATTTACAGAATTCTTTTGCCAAAGGTAATGACTACACTAGTTATAATTACATTATATTTATAATAATAATTAACTTAGTACATTTATTTAACTATATCTCTATCTAGATCGACAGTTGAAACTGGATTGCAAACTTTAAATTTTAGCAGCAGTTTTCGAAAGTGTTTATTAAATTGTTTATTTGTAGTGATATAAATAAACGGATTTGCACAAGAGTTGACAAAACCCAAGAGCACTAGGACACTTTCTAAATTTGATTTAGCGTAACGTTCAAATAGTCCAATTGCATGTATAAAGAAACAAATTTGTTCGGTACTCCAACACGTAACGAAAGTAACTGTAACAACAAACACAGTTTTCATTATATCTCTCTTTGCCTGATGGAGTGTAATTGCAGGGCTATTTATGGAGCTAGTCCTTCTTCTGAATATATTTACTTGTTGCTTTAAAGAACGTATTATTGTATAATTTGCAGTAATCATAATAACAACAGGAATTGTGTACTTTGTTAGAAAGTTAAAAATACCGATGAAGGTTCGCCAATATTTTCCTGGCCATCTAACTGTACACGTACAGTTGTCGAGTACATTTATCCATATGTTAAACGTGTTGAAAATGGCGGCTGAAAACCAAACGATAATGACTAAAATCCAGCATCTTGATCGGGAGAAGGTTTGTTTGTGCTTTGTAGGGTGCAACACGGCACTGTACCGATCTAACGTGAGGATCATTAGTAATAGCGAAGAAGCACATATTGATGTCCATAATAAGTAATCGCTAGAAACAAATCGGCAAAAATAGATATTATTTATATCATTATACAGCATATGCAGTGGTAGCATGTTCGCAGATGAGATTAAATCGGCAAAGGCTAAACTTACAATAAAAAATGATGTGGACGATTTGTTCATGTTTTTATTTTTGTAAATATGAATCACAAGAAGGTTTCCAACAATACCAATTATGGCTAAGATACACTCAATAACTGTAAACCACGTGGCGGTGGAGGGTGTTTCTCTCGAATCACATAGCATAGGCGGCGTGGAACTCATCTTGTACACTGGAAAATTAAAACCAAGATATAATGTACTTTGCTGCCATGAATGTACTATTAGGCCTACAGATAATGTATACGTTAACATTTATTGTGAAGTTATTGAATTGTTGAATCCACAACCGTTATAATACAACGGAATAGGAGAACATGGGATTAAAAAAAATAGATTATAGAAAATCGACTGATTGAACGGTTTTCAATGTAAATGTTATAAAAAATACTCTCATCCCTCGATTGCATAATATAATACTGGTTATATCTAAAAAAATGAATTGCTATCAAACTATATATAAAGAAATTTTAACTACATGATTCATTCACAAACTACTTATAAAACGTATTTAAAATTAGATAAGCCTACTAGAAAATTCTCAGGTAATTTAAATAAAAAATCGGATCGCCTTAAACAAATGAAAAATAACTTACCTACTCTCAAGTTCACAGTTACGTGGATATATAACTAATGAAATCCGAAATCCTCTCGTACGTTTAAAAGCCTACTAATACATAATATTATTAGTATGTATTTTATGATAGTCTATAATATTTTACTATTGTTTTGTAGTAGATTCGAAATATGTTTTATGCCAATATATCAAGATACTATATTTTTATTGGTAAAACATTTTTTGAACAAAAGACTGACCATGAACATCTTTTTTCCATGACATTGTTTTTAAGATAATGTTTCAAATCGCTTATAAATCGTTGCAACAGCTACACTCAGTGGTCGGTATTCAGACTTACGAAATACGCGAAGAGGTTTTGCATCATTATAGCACCAAATGTGTGTATTATAAATGTAAAAGTCCCCAACATATACAGTAGACTTACGTTTTATGCTTGTTAAATTATACTGTATCAGCAAGACTTTAAACTCTAAACCACCCAGTGATAATGCTGTAATAAAAATAAAATGTGTCGGTACCGGTATAAAAAAAAGCGAACGACAGCCAAGTTGCATACAATTTAAAGTTTGGTAGATATCTTTGTCATGTATTTGATCAGCAAGAGATGCATTAGAAAGGCTATTCGAGACAGTGTTCATTCTCTTAAGCCCAATGAAGAATGGGTGGCACAGGGCCAGGTCCGCTAAAGGCCGAATGGCATCCGGCCAGGAGGAGGCAACGAGAGAAATTGATACATCGACACAGGGCCTACAATTAGGCGTTTTTTTCTTTCTCATCCAAAAGTTTCCGGTTTGCGATTCTGTTTCTGCTTTTCTTGGTACATTGTACTTTTTACATTTTGTACTTTTTATATTACATTAAATTAATGCATGTACTATTATAGTTTTACTGTTGCCAGCGTAAATTAACATTCACCCAGTTGTTTCAAGCTCCATTTATGGAAAACTGTATTTGCAAGGCATTTTATTCATCCTCACATTATTAATACAGTATAACCGTATTAAGGGAACAGCGTTGGGATGTCCCCTTAATCATTGACATATTTATATTAGTTTCACAGCAAAGAGTATCTTGCTAGGAGTGTCCAAGCGAGGGGTTCCAATTAAAGCGTATCAGACGTTGACTAACATGGTATTTGTTTTGAAAATTTAGAAAACGAAACATAAGCTTAATGCGTAAAAAAAAATTAAATTAAACTTTTAGGTTCCGTGAATACACAACGTTTCATATTCCCTATCTTCCTCTCTTGATGACCTTGATTATTTAAATTTATTTTTATGACAAATCAGACTTTCTGATATCGAAATTAAAATTTCGATTGAGGTACCACATTTAGGGGTCAGTTTCCACTTATATAATTATTATTCTTTTTAAGGTCTTTATGTATTTTAATGATTGTGGATAATCAGTTCTGTATACCCCCTCCTTTGTCTCATCATCAACCAAGACGGTACACATTATTATATTAAAAAAGTTAGGTAAACTTTTCTTTCCTTACACATGGATTACATTTTAAGATAAGTTAATTCCTTACTGTCACGTAATGTATTATCGTGCGCATTAAATTTGCAATAAATGTGAATAACAATTTAATTCATCACTTTGACGAATTATAGGTGATCTTTGTGATTTTACTGGCATTTAATTAAAAAAGACACACACACGCAACATGCACGTCAATTAATGCATGAGGGCGAAACAAACGGTGTACGCCATACTTGAAGCATAATGTTGAATTGTCTATTGTGTTTGTAAATAATTTATATACAGTGACAGTGTAGCATAAACATTACCCACATTATATTCTTTTTTTTTGGTATGATAACGTCATCAAAATCAAACTGAAGATGACAATTTCGAAAGATAATTTTCAGAACAAAAACTATTAAAATTTGGAAGAATATGGAAAACGTATTTTTATAACTTATTTATTCATTTCGTTTTCTTTTAGTAGGGTAGCCTTTCAGTAAAAATAATAAACTAAACGTAAATTAACTGAAGAATGTTCTTATAAAAATGAAATTTAGCAAGGGGTTAAAAATGGTGTCTCACCTAATAACTGCATGCCAGTACGGTAATTCATGAATATACGTTAAATTAAACGGTTAATTATTGGTTTATCTATATATTAATATTAAGGTCGCGAATATGGAAAAGAAACACCAGACCGTGATGAGATGGAATCAGCTTGGGGAGGCCTTCGCCCTGCGTTGATACAACAAGAAACACGAAGTATCTTGCACCTTAAAATTATATTATGTATTTATTATATTAATATGTGTGCTGAATTACGAATATTAATTGTTTAATGTATCAGCTTCAAATTGTGTCAGTATACCAGACCTTAACAAACGTAGTAGGCCTACATACATTACGTAATGTCAAATTTATGTCTGTGTCAATTAGTTTAGATTGGCGTCAATAAGAATATTTCAATTTACTTTTTAATTTAGTATAAAACTAAACGACTAAACCTAAATATAATTATTTTGTACAAATTATATACTTTCATGTTTAACGCCAAATACTGATCTTTTTGTACAGGTCAGTTTACCAAGAAATGACTTGCGGTGAAGGTCTATTTCAATCCTGCCGTCAGTCAGTCAATTGTAGGGCTAACATCCAAGCATGATCTAATTAAGTATGGCGAGTCCGAAGGGCACAAACTACGAGCATTGAGTCATTTTGCACTGTAGGAAGACGCAAATTATGACGTCAAAAACTACAGCCGTCCAAAAGATGTTCAAATCGTCATAAACTACTGATGTTTCATTTAGTACGTTGAAATGTCCTGAAATGCTTCATGTGAAAGCAGCAGAACAAACTGTCAAATAAGGTAAGAATTTGTTATATTTTCAAATAAAAAATATATTATTTAGATATGAGTTTTAATAGTTAAGAAGATTTATATAATTATTGACAAATAATTACATAAGTATTATTTTGAAAACAATAAAATTGTAGCATACTTCATGCACGCAATTCTGACGAATAATGATGAATTGTGTTGTTGTTTAACCGCCCTACTTTGGTAGTGGACAGAGTTTTCTTGGTCGTGAATTCATTTAACCATTCGATGCTTTCAAACTAAGTATATGAACCAAGGAGGCAGGCCAAATTGATCTTGCTTGAATTATACAAAATGGATGATCTAATGCTATCAAGCAGGGGCTACAGTAGTTCCAATCTTGGTTGTTATTACTTCTTTTTCTCACACATTGTTTCTTATCGTTACGTTTTCAAAGTACTGATTTGATATTTTACCAGCTTTTTCAGTTACGAACTATTCATTTTAATATGGTCTAGTAAAAAGACAAGACAAAACAGATTTGTTTAGGTTATTGTATGAATATACATGATATAATTAACATAATAATATATTTGTTAAAGATACTAATTGCAAAAACTAGAGAAAGTATTTTATAAAATAAAGCTTCCTATATTTTTTCGATTCGTGGAATAATAATTATAATAATAATTACAAAACCAAATTTCAATCAAACTATAAAAGTTATTGTATTTTAAATATTCAAATTAAGTCTTTCAACTATCCTTGAAAATAACACTGGAGATAAATTGATTCTGTATGTTTAACCAAACTGACTTGAGCGTGTGCAGATAAGAGGAAATAAGATCTAATTATTTTTCTGCAGAATTAAGTAGAAGGAAGGAGATTTGTGGCCCAGAAGTTCAATAATTTGAAACATCCTTTTCCTTCGCAGAATTAGCCCTGACATGAAAAAGAAACGATGAACCATAAATGATCAATTATCGAGTATTAGGGGCCTTTTAACGTACATGAATTCCAGGGTTATCATATTCAATAAAGAAAGTATCTATAAATGTGTATAATTTCGGTCAGCATGAATATGAAAGCATTCTAACTTAAAATGTCAATATCAGTCACTATAATTATCTCCACTTTCACTTAGGCGAAACATAAAACAAAAACAAAAACGTGACAGATTAATAATTATTGACATTAGTAATTAAATCAGTGAAACTGTTATGTTCTTGGTGATATAGCCAAAATAAAAAACAAACAAAAAAAACAATAATATAAGCGATTGAAGATGACGGGAACAAATCGGGGAGATACAAATTCGGTTCTTCGACTTAACATAAACCAGTAACAAAAATATCAACATGACGTATAATAAAATTGACGATTTACTTGTTTTTCAGATGGATTGGCATAGAATAGTTTCGGTTGTTATTTTCGGCTTATTAATTAAGCGAGTATCATCATTGGGAGGTCAAGCTGTTAATTGCACTCCAATTTACTCAACTCAACCAAATGCAACGTGTTGGTCAGTATAAGCATAAATATGGAATATTGTATATGAAATACTTTATGCTATGTATACAAGTCATTTTCGATAATAATCTCATAATAAAATTTATTATTTAATAATATTCTTAATAAATGCTGTAATGTAAAATTCTTCTAAAATTAGTATCTAAGGGGTTTCTACGCTTCAGCTGCAGAAGAAAAACATACATACATTCTAATGTTACATACGTGGTCATTATAAAACGTTCCTTCCTTTCATTTACTGTTATTTTATTTTTCCAACTACCACCCAAGGTCTCACTATCTTTTTTCTAAACAATATTGCTTATGACAAGCATTTAGGCACGGAAACATTAATTATTTGTTTAAACGAGGCCACTGAGGCCTTATTTTTACTTACAAGATTAATGTCAGTTATTGTTTTGTCTTTAATAAATGAAAACATTTTATATTTTCAGGAGGGAATTTCCAAATTCTCCAATGGATGAATGTAGTAAGTTATAAGTATTATTATTATTGTTAAGTATTATAAATAATTCGTGGTGTTATTTGTGAAACGTTTATGAGTTTTAAATCCTAAACTTCAATCATTTAATATTTAATCTAAAAAAAAAATTATGCAATCTGAAATTCTATATAATACGCCTACATGTTAATATAGTAAGCACAATCATGTTTGTTGATGTCGATTTATTATAGTTGTTGAGTGAGTTGTGTTTTAGTATTTTTTATTTTTATACTACAGGTCACAAATTCTGCTATGATTTGCATGAAGGTACAAACAAATGTTCATCACCATGGAAAAAACCTACAATTCACAGAGAACACGAACTAGAACGTATAGCAACTTTGGCCCGAAGCGAATTCGCTACTCAGGCGTCGTGTACAATGAGGCTTAAAGTTAACAAAAACACAAAATCTGGCTTGCTATTCTTTCAAAGTAATGAAAACTGTCTTGGATTGGAAACGCTAACTTTGTCTCAAGACTCGTGCGCTGTGGTTTACTTAAATCGTGCGTTAAGGGGTTACTGTATCTGGTATCATAACGAGTGTCCCAAAGTTGCTACAGACGTTACCGTATGCAAAAGAGATAAATATGTTGGTACAGGTAGGTAATTTTTTTAAATTTTGCAAACAAGGGCCGGGAAAACAATGAAAGGCATGTGGAGATATCATACTTTTCACAATCTATTTTGTTTTTTTTTCTTCTTCAAGAAAAACCAACAAACTCTCCGAGAAAAGCTACAACAGAAGAGCCAATGGATGGATCACCAATCAGCATTGAGATTATCATTATCGTCGCAGTTTCTGCTAATTTTCTTATAATGATAGTTGTTGCTTTTCTTGTCTCGTTCTTATTGAAACGAGTAAGTTTGAAAAAATGTTTTTCTTCTATTTTAATCTAACAATATTTGTAATAGCATTCGAATGTTTCATGCAATAAATTTCCATTATTTTGATTTTATATAACAGCCAATACTGTACTTCTAAAATCAAATTTTATATAGGGCATAGCCTAATTGTACAATTGTAGTTTGTATTAAATTTATAATGTATATTTACATTGTATAATTCACTCAAATTTGAATAAAAATAAAATAATACAATTGTCTGTAGGTTATTCTGATACTTTAAAAGTAAAAAAAAAAAATCGAAGCCAAATGGTTACAGTTATTATCATTACTAAACTACATTTTATATTTCATTTTTAGTCTAGGATGACAAATGGTCATAATTCGCTGTCTCGAAACCCATCAAGTGAGTATCGATACATATTCAATTCAGCGGTATTTTAGTATGACATTATTAAGTTTTAAATTGGAAATACCAATAAAACATAGGTCTTCAATGGTTAGTTGAAGATACTAATACTGTTATACATTATTATAAATTATCTATAGAAGTTTTTGGCTGAAAAAACTGACATCAACTTCCTTTGTTGTGACCTACTTTAAATTGTGTCAATGTTCGTTTACCAATAACATGATATTACAAGCGGTGAATTACCAATTGCTGAATCTTCATTTTTGACTGTATATTTTAAAATGTATAATCTTTAATATTAATATTATCGTTTCGTTTCTTATTTATAGTATTATTCATAATTTCAGACCGTCCTCTTCCTAGAGTTCCTAATGAGAAAATTAATCATAGATTTTCAAAAGCTGATAGCGCTGAATTTGATAAATGGAAAGATGAAAGCCACTATATGTACTTAAGTCATGAGTCTTTAGACATTCCTCGATACCATAGTATAACCAAGAGTGATATCAGAAAAGCATCAGATTATTCTTACCCAGACATGGAAAAAGTTAAACAATCTTTAGAGGCTACGTCTGCTAAATCAAACTACATGCCTCTCATGAAAGATGGAGGTGAACGAATCGCAAAAGAAGGTAATGAAATTTCAAAAAATGGAAAAAATAGCGAGGTTATTGACAAACTACCATGTGTTCCCTTAGAGAACGTTGGTCAGTCTGGTGACGATGTTGACAACGACAAAGTGACTCATCACCTCCGAAGTTCAATAACATGTTCCGACATAGATGGAGAATACAGTGAGTTAAAACCGGATTATTATGTTCTCGAAGAAAACGATGTAACACACACAGTTACTGTTGAACCTGAATTTGTGGACTGTGCCTCTATTGAAAATAACAAGGATAAACCATCTGATCGTACTGTTGAAAAGTGTGAAGATAAAACTATTTGTGATCGTACTGTTGAAAGTTATGAACTGAAATCACTTGACAATAATGTTGTTGAAACGTCTGAGCATAAACCCATAAACGTTCGTTCTGTTGACACTGATGAAGTTGAACCACATCCACAAAACGACTTGAATCATGATTACTTCCTACTTGAGAAGGACGGTAACGAAACGAAGGAGGTTCCTGAACCTGTTGCACAGGATACTGACATTCACAAGGCGGTTGACAACATAACAGGATCGATACAAAATAGTTAAATAAGCATTTTGCGAATAGAGAGCCTGTGGATCATGAATTGTCTCTAATGACCTAATGTTAATAATAAATATATATATGTTTATATTTTACAAAACAAAGCAATGTCATAATAATATGAACTTGACTATAGTGATATGGCGGATGTGATATGTAATTTAAATTTAAGGATATACTAATAATCGTCATCACCTGCAAATTTGATTTAAAAAAGAGAGTGTACGTACCGGTACAGTACATCAGCAAACAAAAGCGACAACAAGTATAACAAAGTATACAGTAACACTGTTAACATATATCAAAATACTAATTTATCTTCGCACCCATCTATATTTAGTTAGTTGTTCCATACCATAGTTAAATTGTACAAATGCCATTTCTGTTTTTTATGTATATAAATTAGCTTGTAAAAACAGTAATGATACTACATGTAAATATATCTACATTTTAATTAATTATAAGTAAATATATAATAATAAGTAGTTAAAAAAACAATGAAATGCGTATGCCTATCTGCTGCTACATTAATTCAAGTGCCACGTTTGTTTATTAAAGTAATGAAAGAAAAATGTTATTTAATAGAGTCATTTTAACGTATTGCGACGATCGACATCCTAAATTTAAGAATTTGGAATGTTTTCGAATAATACAAAATCTCTGAATCGACACACATTCCGAAATCTTTGTAATAATGTTTATTATTCAATTCTCTATATTAAACGTATTATGATCACAAACGTTTAGAAAAATCGGCGACGTGGTTTCCGTGTTATATGCATATTATATGAGCCAAGGACAATTGTAAGTTATTCTAACGGAAGTGTTTTAGCTGTCAGCGGACTAGGCAAAATTATCTTGACATTCTATAATTATCAAAAAAAAGAAGAAATAAGAAATTTCATTTATATTAAATTATTTTATTTTATTGTTGTATTCATTTTAATTTGTTTAACTCAAAGCTGATCAGTATGGATTATCAGACGTATCGATAAAGAAATAAAATACAATACATTCACAAACAAATAGCAATGCATTATGATTTATTGTATAATAATCATTATTTGTATTGCTACATTATGCTAAAACCATTAGTATATGAGGAAAAGTGAATAGTTAACTAGGTCCCAGAGAATGGCAAAAAATGACAACACTGATTTCCATATTGGTAGTGGGCCTAAGTTCGTCAGTTCCGGTAGTTTGTCCTTGTATTATGGCATTAGGCGTTTGATTGTTCCGTATTACTTCCTTTGCATGGCACTGAAAGTGTAGAAACCAACATCGTAATAACTAAAAAACTCATCAAGGAACAGAAAAACCTTTGAATATACAGATATTTAGTAAGTATGTCACTTTTTATTGTTCAACTAGTAAATATCAAAATTACAGCGTTATCCTGTATTTTGTGATGTTCACCTTTATCATATTATGTGAGCTGGACAGATGAAAAAACAGTCTACAAAAGTATTTATGCTACTGTAGGCCTAACAGCTGATCAACTCAGCGAATTGGCCTCAGATCACAGTACTAATGTAGGCATATAATCTGCCAGTAAGGGCGACCGTATATCCTATTTTGATTTGAATACATAGAATACTGTATATTAATACATGTTTGTGCTAAAATCTGACTGGTAGCATGACAGAAATATTTATAAAACATAAAGTTACGAAGACAGTAATTATCCTTTAACAAATCATTACCACCATTAATTCAACAAGGGATGACGACATAGTTTATTGTGAAACAGTAATGGCAGACAATCATAAAATGTAAACTCAGTATTTTACTCTTTTGTTAAATAAATCACAAAGAAAATTTTTGAAACCACCAGAAACACATAAACAGATACCTGAATCTGAGTCTATGACTACAAATGATTATTGGCATTATATAAGTTTCATAATAATTATAATTTTAGATTATGTTAGAAACTCAATTAAATTAAATTCCATTTTAGGGCCTATTATATAATTTCCATAAAATACATTTATAAATGTGTGCTATTCTGAGGCTAAAAGCACGGTGCAATACAATAAAGTAAAAAATCATGACAATGATTATATTTTTGTCAGATTTTGCACAAAAACATTCAGTAAATATACAGCACTCGTTGTATTAATTAATAATTTGCTTATTTGGAATTTGTTGTCAAAATAATTATCATCATAAATTAATTATTTGTAGTATCACATTTAATTTAATAATTTATATATAATTTGTTTTCAGCCAATGTGAAAAGACATCTTGAAGTCAAGATGAAACTTGTCAGTCTTTTGCCTCTGCTATTGGTTTTCTTTTGTAATGTTCTGAGTACAGATAAATTGGCAGCAGCGATGGACGTTGCCACTCTTTCTAGTAGTTGTTGGTTAGTTATTATAACTTGTTAATTTAACAACATTAGTTAGAATCACCAAAATACACATTTAGCCTGAATAGACGAGTCTAACTTTTGGGGAAATTTGGCCGTTCTGTGTATTTGCTGAAAGTATGATTTTCTTAGATTGCTTCTATATTTTAGTGCTTTGTTAACCTTGCCTTTAATATATCTAATCATAAAAAATAACACATTGTATATTATTTGATTGATAATAAAATACACGACAATGTAATTTAACAAGGCCATATACATGGCTGCAGTCGCGTGCTCAAGTAAGTGTTTACCGACCGACCAACCGACCGACCGACATATTAAGCTAAGCTAAACTAAAAATTACCGTCATCTTAAAACATAAGACAAAAAATGTTTAATGAATGCAAAATACAAAAGTATGATCGACTCATTGCGAATAATTTTTCTTTAAAACCTTGTTTGACTTTAAAGGGAAGACAATTCAGATCGTATCGAGAATGTGGATAAGGCGAATGCATGCTACAGAAATCAAAATACAGGTAAATTGTGACATTATTAAAAAAATAAATCTAAACAATAATATCAATTTATTCAGCACAGCAAATAATAATTATTTATTTTTAGATGAACCATTGTGCTTTATGTTCCAAAACGATACGGATAAATGTAGAAATGGTTGGAAAGAACCAGTGGTAAGCAACATGAACAACTTTAACTATGTCGTCGAAACAGCCAAATATCTTCTTACACCCAACTCGACGTTTACAGTTCGGATGGAATTGGAAATAAGATTACAGCGGTTTCTGAAATCATTTACTTCGGAGTGTGTTTCCCAAGAAGTTTCAAAGAACGTGTCAAAGAAGACTATTTTATGTGCTACCTTTGAAATTGATCAAGACGGTTATAAGATGAACATTTTTAGAATTGGTAAAAAAGTTTCTTGTCAAAGACAATCTGACGATTATCTTCTGTGCCTCGCCGATGTTATTCAACCGACTACAATGAGAACTGTTTATGGTAACGTATTTCTTTCTATGTTCTGAAACCATAAGTTTAAAAACTAATTAATGTTAACGAAACATTGTGTCAATAACAATTGTCACCATTTAACTGTATTTTAAAAATAAATAAAAAACATTTTTTTTAGCAAGGCCTAATGGGAGAATGGAATAATATTAATGACGTTAATAATATTAACTAATGGTTCCATGGATGGATACAAATCTCGTTAGTTTTGGTCTGTGCAATAATAATATTATCGTTTAAAATCGTTTACAATTTAAAACAGACATTACTACTAGTGGTTCAACAAGTATCTACAGCAGTATTCTACCAACTAGCTCTCTTCCTCTGTCTACAGAAGTTACCACTAGCGGTTCAACAAATACCAACAGTTTACACACAAGTAGTCTACCAACTAGCTCTCTTCCTCTGTCTACAGACGTTACCACCAGTGGTTCAACAAATACCAACAGGTTCTACACAAGTAGTCTACCAACTAGCTCTCTTCCTCTGTCTACAGAAATTACAGCCAGTGGTTCAACAAATACCAACAGGTTCTACACAAGTAGTCTACCAACTAGCTCTCTTCCTCTGTCTACAGAAGTTACAACCAGTGGTTCAACAAATACCAACAGGTTCTACACAAGTAGTCTACCAACTAGCTCTCTTCCTCTGTCTACAGAATTTACCACCAGCGGTTCAACAAATACCAACAGTTTATACACAAGTAGTTTACCAACTAGCTCTCTTCCTCTGTATACTGACGCTACCACCAGCGGTTCAACAATTACCAACAGGTTCTACACCAGTAGACTAACTAGCTCTATTTCTCTATCTACAGACGTTACTACCAGTGGTTTAAAACATCCCAACAGGTTTTATACTAGTGATATACCAACTAGCTATCTTCGTCTATCAACTGATTATACCATGAAGATAAAGAAGGAGTCGACTAATGCAAATGTAATTGCCGAAATAGATAGTTGTTGGTAAGTATTGTATATACTTAATTTATTAAATGTTTCAAAACCATCGGAACAAATTATTTATTATAAAATAACGTTTTAGAATGTGACTCTTATGTTATTTAATTAATTTAATAGTAACATTGAAAAGCTACAGTAATACTACATTTATAATTTAAGATTTCAAATTATAAAAATTCTCACAATTTGTGTTTTCTATTTTTATTTCAGGACACAAGTTTCACCAAATATCGAACGTATAGGAAGGAATGATCTATGCTATAATAGCGATAATTTAGGTAAACCGGTTTGTTCTTTTTTTAAACAAAATAATCCGATATGGACATTTTTTTCACAAAAATTAATAAAAACTAGAATATAATTTACTGTTGATATCAATATTTAGATAAACGAAGATGCTACAAATTTGAGGATAACTTTCAAGAATGCGGAGAAGAATGGACAAAATCAATAATTCATAATAAACAAGAGTTTGACTACATTATCACTAAAGCTAAATATCATCTGACACCAAACTCAAGATTTACAATTAAGATGGAATTAGACATGAAGGCTAAACAGTTTATCAATAAATTTACATCCGATTGTGTGAATCAAACGATTCATTCAAACGTAATGATGAAGAAAAACGGATGTGCCACTTTTGAGATTTACGAAGATGGGTACCACATGGAGATTTATAAAGTTTCTAAGGATAAGCCGTGCACAAGTTCTAAGGATGATAAAGTTGCTTGTTTCACATCTGTCAAGCCACAGGAATTAACAACAAAAGGTAAAACTTAATTAATTAATCAGAAAAAGAATCTCCTTATTCATGACATTCTCAGAGATGTAGAGTTATTATTACGGATATGGTTGGTTTGATTCAGGATAAAGCAAAGCTCTGTGTACACTCTCAAACTCAATGTGAATGTGAAGTGCTTATATATGGACATGATGATGTCATATAACTACCATATTTGGGCATATCACTACCATGTTTGGGCACATCACACTTTTTTTGCCAAACTAGTTTGCTAGAACTTTAGACATGTTACGTTACGATGTGGGAGGAGAGGACTTGGTAATGGTAAAGCCTACAGAGGTTAAACCTCTTGCGGAAGACATTGATAGAAAGGTTTTCTATCATAACCTATCAGGAAAAAACATTAACATTCTTTAAAATAAATATTTTAAATTCTTTCCACCAGCGTTCACTTACACCACCGATTCATCCGATATCCAAGCGTCGACAGATACGTTCTCTGTTTCTCTAATAGTGATGGTAATCGCCGTGTCTGTATTGGCTGTTATAGTATTGTCGCTTGGTTGTTTCTGCTACGGAAAATTCAAAGAGGTTAGAATAATTGTGATTGTTTGTGTATGTAGCGCCACCAGTAGGCGTTTCGATTATTTTGCTGCTCAAGTATAGTTATTACCCGCCATGTATGCCAATGGTTTTTGGAACTTAGACTAGCATTGAGGAACAGACTTAACAATTTGATTTAGATGTTGTGGCAGTTATTTATAGACGAAAATATAATATATATAAAATTCATATCTCAAATTGAAAAGCTTTACAATAGGTTTTATAATGTATATCTACATTATCAATCATTGTGAATTTAACTATGATCTGATTTTTAACTTAGGAACTTATTTGTGTTTATTATTTTTACTTTATTTAGAGAAAGACCCATCAAACTACACCAGAAATACCCGCTCATGGAAAAGGCTTTAGTAAGTTTCAAACAACCAAACACAGTTTTTCTCCTAGAACTCATAACATTTCTGTCTTCGATAGAAATAATATGTTCAGATCATCACATGATGTCATGGTAAATAAGAAGGATAGCATTCACGATTTGAATTGATCTTGACGTCATTAGTTGACTAGATTTGTGAAATATTTTGATTGATGAAGAAAATTGATTCTTATTTTTAGAATGAAACCTTTTATAATTTATTTTATTTTAGTTTAAAAAAAAAATCTAAAAAAACTATTTTTCTGTTTATCGTCATCGTACCACATACTTAGGCATTTTAATTAGCATCCATTATTTGTAAAATCGTGGAATAGGAACAATTGAATTCAAATGTTTTCTTCTTTTTCAGATGAAGGTGTTGTTATTCCGATGCAAAGTGGCATTGCCAACGCAACATATGAATATCCATATGAACCGGAGCCTTTATATGCTGCCATCAACGATAATGGCCTATATACAGATCTTCTCCGATCACGTTCCGAAAGTGCATTGCACTTTGAGGGTGGTCAATTTCTTCCACAAACGCGATCCCTTCAACGATTGGTGCCTCAAAGAGTGGCAGAAAATAAATGGAGTACGTTACCATATCAAACAAAAATACAGTCTGAAGTCGATGCCAATGCTTCAATAAAGAGGAAGTATTTAACGTCTTCTCAGTCTGGTTTTAATAATACTGATGATTTGGTACGTAAGTTCCACTCGTCACAGGATATACATAGACAAACACAGGATAGAGTACATTACCGAAGTCAAGATGGTAGTATTAACTTCAGTCATGACGACAAAGTTAACCATGTAAATGAGACGAACCACTTAGATCAGGATGGTTACATGAAATCGAACTTTAATTCTGGTCATGCGCATAATGATGACCTGTATCTCACTCCGATAGCTACCAGTGACGATTCATCAACGCAAAAAGAGAAGTGCAACGATATCGTAAATAGAGCATTATTTCCAGAATCGACAAATTTAAACTCTGCTGAGAGGGAAGCATTACCCGCTTACACAACGTTAAATCCTACTGATATCAATACATATACAGCTTTAGAACAAGATAGCCAAGGCCTAACTCCATCTACGTATACCGATTTAACAAATACAGTTAAAGTAGTAAACGAAACAAATCTGGAATCGACTTACATATCACTGGAACCTACGCCTAATGATGACTACATTTCTATGGCAAATTAGGAAAGATACACCAGTTTGAATTAGAAGCCGGTTACAATGAAGCTTACATGTACAGTATCACTAAACGATAACAATAATTATTGGATTGTTAATGATGAAAACCTTTCATTAATTAAATAATTACGACTTTCTATAGTATTTATTTCTATTTTAATGGATCATTTTTCAGTTATATGACTTTTATAGCTTTTAATAAACATAAACTGGAACTTGTGGTATTATGAATTTTATTTCTTTTAAGTATACATATGTTTCAGTGTTTTTCCATCAAGATCGGAATGCAAGCTTAACTACCAGCTCATAACATAGTCTGTGTAATGAGATTGGTGTAATGAAAACTCACTATAATGTAGTGCAGAACATATAGTAGTAAAACTTAGTAAAATAGTTAAAGATTGTACAATTTCCTTTTCACAACAATCATATAAATCAATCAATCAAAGGAAATGTTGTAATTCTGGTAATTAAAATATCACAAATGTTAAATCTGGAAAATTGTATAGATATTTCCTCCATGGTTTCATCTCCACATGATTAGTACCTTTTTTACCGTGACGCTTTAGATTTCGGATATTACACACCCTATACAGAATCGTTCACCTTATCTTAAACAGTATAGGTATTATCAATCAAACATTACGTCATTTCCGTTTCGAATTCGTATTCCGAAATTCTTTAAACCACGTAATGCGGTTGGTTTTATAACTGTAGGCCTAAAGACTTGTTCGGTAGCAGAAGATGGTCTACTCTCGTTTGAGGCTTGAAGCCATGTCAGCCACAGGTCGGTATGATTCGGTGAAATTGTTGACGCTTGTTATTATAGGCCTGAGCATTGTTTTAAGATGTAACTGTGGTCTGCAGACAATCCATGTTACCAGACGATGTTGGTAAGTGTCTTGAATGTAAAGCTCTATCTACACATGGAGAAATAAGTTAACTTATTTCTCCATGATCTACACTATAAAACTAGTTGGACAAAAAAGTGTGATGTGCCCAAATATGGAAGTGATATGCCCAAACATGGTAGTGATGTGACATCATCATGTCCATATGGGCACATCACATTTTTTCACATAAAGCTTGATAGTGTAGACAAGGCTTTAGATGCGAATATGGAAATAGACATTGTTTGTCAATTGAAATTTCATCATGGGTTTATTAAATGTTTGTCTATAGTATGTTTGATTAGACACTCAAATGATGTCAATATTTTCTTCTCATGCCTAATATGCCTATAATACTGCATGGATATCAAGAATGAATCTCGCAATTAACGCATGTTATCATTTAGAAAATAGAATATTGTACTTTAAGCTGAATCTGGAGATGCATAGACCCACCTCGAGATTGCACTGTTCATTTTGAACTTTTCTAAATTTAAAAAGTATTATTTTTTACTATTATTATTATTTTTTTCTTCAAATGCCATTATGTTTTACTGTGCATTCTGTTAATTATTTTTCTTGCCGAATGTTCTGAATGCCATTATTATTATTTTAATAAATCACCTTCTCCAGTGTAATACAGTACAAGGATTAAAAACTGCCAGCAACTTCGACTTTAATTGTGTTTACGGTCATAGATTATTTGGACCGGAAACGTTTTGTGACCTATTCCTATATCTTTCCTGAATAACTTATGCACATCGTACAATGATTTGTCAATAGTATTACTATTCTACCATATTTTATTTAAGATATTTTTTTGGATAATTACTCTGAAGTAAATAAAAATATAATCTCTTATCCGGGAATTAATGCAATCAATCACGCGGTTGGCTTTTTACAGATAACAATATCTAAGGAAATCCTTACAAGTCATGATGCATTATGTGTTTGTTTTCAAGGACGAAGTAATGATCTTAATAACATACTGTAGGAGATAAACTCTAAGTTCATAACCACAAACAAGTTCCTGGTCTATTTAATATTTTCTTTCCAAACACCTAATTTATGAACATCGGTTAACTTTTGACAAATATTGTTTTCTCTAATTGTAATCGTTTATATAGCCTACAGTAAATTGAATTTGTGACATTCATCATGTTATAACACGTCTCTTCATTGTTGCGTACCGAATAGATTGTTTGATTGCAATATGTTTTTTCTATACAGGTCCGATGTACAAAATCCAGTGACAAACCTTAATGAACAGAATACAACATGTTTTTCTAAAAACACAAACGGTAAACTATTGCATTACACGCTTTGTGTGGTATAATTAACATCATCATTGTCTTGTGATTAATTAATAATTAATTAATGATCAGGCCTAATTAATGATCAGGCCTAATTAATGATTAATTAAATGTATGTACTTCAACTATAGTTTATTATACGACTAACACTCTTTCGAATATCAATTAATTTAATGATTACAAATAATTATTAGTCATTACTGAACCTATAATATCCGCCTGACCTTAACGAAAAAACCGGTGGTATGAATGTTGAATATGTACGATATGATAGGGGCGGTGTTCATTGAATAATTTCGAATTCTATTTGAGTTATGGTAATACACTGTTACGAACACCGCCCCAACTGGATATAGTTGTTCTTGTTTTGACAAGCTAAATTGTCTATACTTATTTTATTATTTTTTCAGAGGCAATTTGTTATAAAATAAAAAAATATACCATTCAAGAATGTGAACCACCATGGAAACTAGTGACATTCAAAGATCCTATGGCGATAGATCATCTTGCAATGACGTTGTTTAATGGAACTGATTTAAACATCGGTTTAAACATTGTTACTTCTGAAAAAGTGTTTAGAAACTTTAACTTACTTACTGAAAATAACGACTGTACGGCTTTTAAACCGTTCAATAATGCAAGCAGTGACAATTTGTGTGCATTTGTTATAGCGCGGACAAATACCGATTACTACGAGGTACATTTTCATAACACGTCTACAGACTGCAGTGAGCATTTTAGCACTTATTATTATGCATGTTCAAAAACGGTCACAATAGGTAAGTTTACTGTTTAACTACCTCGACAACTTACTGTTGTCGGAAGTTGTCGGTTAGGAACTACAGCCAATTTAATATTAGAAGGGTTTTTTTTCAAACATTGAGCGATTCTGCCTTAAATAATTTATTCGTACATTTATAAAAGAAGATATTTTATGCTGAATATTGTCAGGGTAAGGCCTTTCTTTATACGATCGGAAACCACCGTAAATTATCTTAAATTATTAGACGTTATGCACAAAAATTAACACCAAACTCTCGATAAAGATTAAATATTAAAGATAAACTTCTCTTGAAATAAATATAGCCAATGCATCACAAGGGTCTACGTCATCGCCGACAAATGAGACCATCATCCCGCCGACATCAATCGTTTCTCCAACAGCAGGAATTGAAATGCTGATCATTGTCATTATAGCTGCTGGGGCAATCAATGTACTAATCATTCTTATAATTACAACGTGTTGCTGTTACTATAAACAAAAGGTTTGTCTTACTTTTGGCTTAATTTATTCTTATTAAACTATATTGCACTTTTAGACACTTGAAATAAAAGTAAGTATACATGGCCCTGTAGGTGCTAATGCAATTTCAAGCTTACCCAATTTAAAAACATTCACTCGCTGCGCAGCGGTGATGGTGAGTGACCGTGAAACCTTATGCCAAGTTTTAGGTGCGAAAGCGCCGGCCCTGTCCCGGTTTTTCTGGTATGATAATTCAGTAGCCATTATCTAATTTGCTATCAATATAGATGTTTTTTCTGAAATAACAAAAATACATTCAACTTACTATTTACACGGGGATGTTCCGATGGCTGCTGTTCTGGGGAAACTTGCTTCTGAAGCGGATGTTCATAAAACCTGTAGAATAGCAAGCGAGACCACAGCTGATATTTGAGTATTTAAATAAGAATGAACCTCAACGGGAACGTTGAAATAATTGACAATGGTTGTTACGTAATGGAGCTCAATAGAACAAAGAGTACGTTCGCTAATGAAAAGAAAATTCTAGATTTCTCAGTATTTTTATTTATTTTTTTCTGTTTAGATTAGCTTTTAGGAAAAGTACATTGGTAGGCTAGTTTTAGGTCCACAGGAACACAATGCACACGAATTTCGGACTACAATACCAATTAAAACCCCATATTATCAAATAATATATACAGAAGAATGAGCAATCCGTGGATATATTGAAATACTAAAGAAAACTTCATACAATTTAATTAGACATATGATAATATATTTGTATAGGCATAAACACTTTCACACTTTCTAGGAAAAAACCACCATGCTAAATCACAAACAAATCTTATCTTTAAACAACCATTCGTTACAAGATCTATTTTTGCCGAAAATAGTTTTATTATTCTATATCACGACGTATGCGTGTAATACACCATAGGAAACCATTATAAAAGCCAATTTACACAGACGAACGGTAACGGTAATGGTAAGCGGAAAACCGCGTAGCTGGTACACTATCCTTATACAAACAATCAGTCACGTCGTAGTTTAATTTCTGAATAAAAAGAAAACTAGGCCTACTACGGCACTCTATTGTAATCTTAGACTCGACCTGACTCACGTAAAAAGAAGTTGTTGATAGATGACGTCACATCAATTATGTCGTTGATTGGCCAGAAGTGTCGGACTTGGGATACAGGGGATGTTCATGAATTTATATAAGGAAGTACATTTAGTGTTCTGGTATTTTCCTTTGATTGCTACGCATGCGTTGTATGAAGCGAACGTTGCGTCACAGGGAATTGAAAATCAAGGATTCTTCTGTAGTTAAACGTTGATGACACTATTATATTCCCTAATCACAATGACAGTTATAGTCATCTGACTGGTTGAGGATTTCCTAAAATGTCAATAATAAACATGTTTATTTCCTTTTCTTTCAGTATCACAAGAAGTCTTTATTGATCAGTGGTTCAATGAAATATACAAGTAAGAAAATACTTCCGTTGCTCATATTCATAGTGTGTATTGTATTTCAAATGCACATAAACAACTTTGAAAGACCAGGCATATGTCGAAATTAATTATTCAAACATTTCCAAAGCTTTTTATAACTATTCAAATTACACAAATGTATTTATCAAAAAGGGAAATTTGATTTTAACGTTGTATCGAAATAACGTGAATTATATCCTAGTACAGTAGTGGGTTTTGAAGATAGTTAATCTCTCCTTATGTATATTTCTAAGAAGACTATCCAATAATAGTCTCGAGGTCGTGTATCAGCCCACAACTCTCACTTGACCATGTATTCATTTTTTTGTTTTGCAATGTATTTCCAAATTTTCTAATTATATTTTAGAATGGTGTCGACAGTAATGTTATTATTGTGTTTGTTTTGCAGATCGTTCGCTTCCAACACCAGTAACAGAAGCCACTTACAAACCCACTCTGAGCGAATGCAGCGAATACGCTTACCCTACACTGCCAACTTTCCAAAGTAGGCCTAGTAATAAACAGTCCGAACAAGATGAGAGCTCCGCGTACATGTTATCAAATGCACCTGTAGCAAGAATGGACGAGGATGTCGAATACATGGGTCTGGGTGAGACTGTCAATGAACACCGCCAGAAATCGATCTTAGCAGTAAAACGACGTAAACATCAACGACAGAATCATAATGTATCTTCCTATTTAGAAGTTGAAGACGTCTCTGAAACGGAATCCAATAATTTGAATCCCCAAGGTCCCATAGCACACACATATGCCGATCTAGACAGCACCACACAGTGTAATGGTCATGAAGTTGACGCTACAACACATCATACCACAAATCAGAAACAGGAGAGTAATTGTTACATGGATCTTGATGACGCTGGTCGCACACCGAACAGGCATATGGATGTATCTGTATACAAAGATCTCCATGGTCATATGATTCCGTCAGGCTGCAATAGAAAAGGATGTCAAGAATGTAAATCGGCTCGTATGAATCAGACACCAACGCACTCATCATTTAACCATGATAATACAAGAAAGAAATCTACGGAATCGCCATTATACCAAGAGGTCGAACCACCAGTCTTTTATATGGCTGTCGAAGGAAAGAGTGAAGCCTCTTGTGAAATTGGCCAAATGGCGAAGTGCTTTGACGACAATACGTATTCGTTTTTAACATGAAATTAGTTTACACATCGTACCATAAATAATTATGTTCATGACATGATATTTTCGACATTTTCTCCTCTTAACATCATGCGACATGACAGACGCAATGCTGATATTAACTGCGTACGAGCGCCAGTATAAGGAATCTTGTGCTTATTGGCGAATGGTTGGCATATTTTGTCGTCCAGGGTTGGCATTTATCAATATTAATTTGCTTTTATTTTTGCTTAAGCTGAAATATTTAAGAAGTGCTTAAGCAAATAAAATTTACTTTGCGCATGCGTAAAATTAAACTCGAGAGGGCAGCAAATTATGTCTTAGGAAAAAAAATTCTTGCTTACGCGTGCGCATTAGCTTTTTTTTAAAACGATGGTAGCGCTATAATATTTCATCTCCGCATTTTCAATCCCAACAAAAGATGGCGCATTCTGGTTACTATGCTTTTATTACTTGAAATAGAAAAAGAGCACAAAAGTCGGAAATACATACGAAAATCATTCGCTCTAAACTGAAATCAAAGCAACATATATTTATACAAAATTAAGCAAATATTTTTGCTTAGATATATAAATGCGTCTGACCAGGGAAGCCCTGATCTGACTTAAGCAAAATCAAGGATTTAAGACGATTTTGTTGCTAAGCAAGTTTGATAAATCCGGCCCCAGTATCTATCATGACAACCTGCAATTATGTTTTTCTATTGCTTTATTATTACAATGCTATTGTCTTAGATTTATAAAAGTTATACAAGTTAATGAAATGGTAAAATAATATTACCTATATTAGATATAGTTTAATTTCAAATGAATGACAGTGTAAGTAATTGTATCATAAAGCTATTGTTCTAACCACGTGACTATGTGGCGTAGGTTTTTTTTTATATATCTATAGGCCCTATATATATATTTTTGTTATATTTATAATAATGTACACTAATTTGTTATTGAGCTATGGAGAATTTTTTTTTCCCGAAATAAAAGATGAATGAATGAATAACGATTTATATTAACACCATACGAATTATATGAATAAAAACAAAATAGGTAAGCTATCTTTGCGATTTCTACCGTCATATTAATACATAGTCATGATGCATACATAATCACTATCGTTATAGTAATCTCCAATAATCGGGCCATAGGCATTTTGCTACCCACAGCCTGTTGCCAGCACATCAAAAATGCACAATTTGTTTAAATGACACCCCTGGCTAGAAATGGTACTCTTGCACGTAAAAAGTATGATAAATGGCACCTCTACACTCTAATAATAGCGCGCTCGTAATTGGCAAAACGATCGTAGCCAACTATTCCGCCGGTAAACACATTTGCGTTCAATGCTAACGTCAAGGGGTTCTCCCGAACCATAAAGGCCTGAACAACATCGCTTATGAGTGTAATTTGGGATGGACCTGTTTATATTGTTCTTCTATTATGCTAATGTACATTGTAAAAGTTCCCTCTGCCGGTACATCAAAGTTCGCAGTTTTTCAGTCAAGTTACACACTCCTTTGCAAATTACAGAAAAATAGCGTCGTAGAACCAGTTGGTAGGTTATTAAATCCACGTCCTAAAAGGGGATGCCACACTTGTATATTAACAACGAACTATGCGTCAAAAGCGTCCATTGCACCGTCGTCGCTTCCCAATTGTGTGTTACGCTACGGACTCACCGCACGTTAACATATGGAAAAACTGTAGATATAAAATGTAATCAGTGTTGTAGATTCTACAAAACTGAGAACATTTCACATAGATCAGTGTATAATTAATACAAAGTTTCAGTATTGAAAATAATTTCGCGACCCATACATTTTTTTTCGCGACCCAAACATTGGGTCGCGACTCATAGGTTGCGGAACGGCGCTTTTATTGATAGAAAATAATAGTACGCCAAGTCGCAGAGGCATATTTCGTGTTTATCGTGCGCCATGTATAATACGCATATTATACGAAATAACTTCATCTTGAGACTGCAACAGACGGACTTACTGACTATTTTACCGTGACTCGTGATTGTGTTCATGATAGCCCAACTATCAATATGCAGGTTTAATAATTCAGGAGAAACGCAAGGAAGTAAATTCCGGAAGTACTTCCAATACCATGTATAGTGATACGCCGGCTGTGACGATCGCTTTATGAACTTGATTTAGTTTACTGATCTCGCCAACCAATCGCATCTATTGAGAGATTCGTGGTATCATCCCGGACATTTTTAGATCAGTTCTACATGAATCCAAATACATTTTGCTATTTACACGGAAATTACACTTGCCTAACAAGCGTGTGCTAAAATCGCAATTGTAATAACAGGATAAAATGCTACTTGTGTTAATTTTCCACGCGTTAGTTGCGTCTAGAACGGTTGTTTCACAAACACCTAACGTGACTCCTACGACAAAGATAAAAGACAGCGTCAAGATTGTCAATAGCTGCGATGTCGGCACGTAAGTTATTTAAATAAAATAATATTTTAGGCATATTATAAAGCGATGACCAGCTTACTGATAACCATAGATTATAAATCAACAAACACGTTCCCGCCTTTTTACACTCTATCATGTGAACCTTTGTTTAGAGTATTTGCTAGGCGAATCATTACATGGCCTACAGAGGATATGCTGTTATTTATTACATACTTAGGCCTAGAATTATTTAAAACATTTTATTTAAAAATTTTTTTTTATCTGAAACGAGATGATATAGAGGGTTATCGTGACTCTCATGTTTTTTTATAAATCAAAATCAATTTAATACTAATAATGATAGGCCTAATAAATACCAACATTTAATATTGTCTTATCCTTTGTATTGGTTTTGCCGAATTTTAAGGGAAAGACCGGGTCGAACCCAACCCCAAATTCATAAAATGAATGTTTCGTCAATTGGGCATAGCCATATGGTGAAATAGAGCTATGATAGAAATAAATGCTGGTATTGAGATATTATTTTAAACAAATAATAAAAGCCATTAACCTGTTTCCTGATGGCGATTATGTATAGACTGTAACGAGTCTTTAATAGTATTAATAATAATAATATTAATAATGATAACAAAATATTTAGCCATATTGATATAGATGTAATTATGAATGATGACATAATGAAGAGATTATTTATATGTTGAGAGTAGTGTATCCAGTTGTTAGATACTGGATACTAAACATCACCTCTACCACTACCTGGATCCTAAACACCACCTCTACCACTAACTGGATGCTAAACACCACCTTTACCACTACCTGGATGCTAAACACCACCTCTACCACTACCTGGATGCTAAACACCACCTCTACCACTACCTGGATTCTAAACACCACCTCTAGTACTACCTGGATGCTAAGTACCACATCTACCACTACCAGGATGCTAAACACCACCTCTACCACTACATGGATGCTAAACACCACTCATACCACCACCTGGATGCTAAACACCACCTCTACCACTACCTGGATGCTAAACACCACCTCTACCACGACATGGATGCTAAACACCACCTCTACCACTACATGAATGCTAAACACCACTCGTACCACTACATGGATGCTAAACACCACTCATACCACTACATGGATGCTAAACACCACTCATACCACCACCTGGATGCTAAATACCACCTCTACCACTACATGGATGCTAAACACCACTCATACCACTACATGGATGCTAAACACCACTCATACCATCACCTGGATGCTAAACACCACCTCTACCACTACCTGGATGCTAAACACTACCTCTACCACTACATGGATGCTTAACACCACTTCTACCACTACCTGGGTGCTTAACACCACTCATACCACCACCTGGATGCTAAACACCACCTCTACCACTACTTGGATGCTAAACACCACATCTACCACCACCCGGATGCTAAACACCACCTCTACCACCACCTGGATGCTTAACACCACCTCTACCACTACCTGGATGCTAAACACCACCTCCTTCCCTTATGAAATCAGTATATAATACTAAACATATATGTTCTACAAAATGCTAATACGGAATTTTAAAATGAATCAAATTAGATAATCTACAAAATAAGATAGGAATGTTTAATAGTAGCAATGAAAATGTGATTATTATTCAGTTATAGAAATTAAAAAAAAGAAAATAACAGTTTAATTTTTCAGTAAGAATCGTAAAAATTGGTTTGTTATTGAACTTAAAAACAATGTTAACATTTTAGTTTCGTAATATTTTTCAGTGCAAATATAACTGCTGACATCGATCTAGGAAACGAACCTTGTAACCTACACTCGGATGGTAAGTTTAAGTTGAAGTAATAAGTTAGACATCGTATCATTTATTACATCATTATAGCCAACAAAATAGAGTTTAGAATGGTCAATTAATTTAACACTGAAACAAAAATTTATAGGCCTATTTATTATTTTCTTAGAATTGTAAACATAAATTTACTGGCACTACTACTAATATTATCGTAACAGCAACAAATGCCAATTTATTATTATTAACTATATAGGCCTACTGTAGACTAATAGTTTCAGCATACGTTTTTAATGGAATCGGGTTAAATTTTGATATCTGTCTGTTCCCAGAGGCCATGTACAAATCTTTTGAGAGTCGTCGTATAGCGTAACAAGTTTATACAATTTAACCAGTAATTAGTCAAACATCCGGGTATAATTACCATAGATCATCAATGGCAAGAGGGAGATAATAGACCTGGTAATGAGTGTATTTGATGCATACCTGGATAGATAGGCCTATTATATTTCTTTTATACGGTCAACAGCCTACCCGGCCCTACTGCAGTGTTATTTACATTGTATTCAGGCCTAATTACGTTAAAAACGTTTGGTGCCAATTACTGGTTATGAAGGACAACGTTATAGCAGTAACTGTTGCCTTTGGCCTGTCTGTGTGCGATAGTATCAAATTATCAGACAACAGAGAATAAGATGATTTATAATATAATTATAGTGATGTAATAGTTTTGAACATGCAAGACTAAACATCAGCCCCGATGACGGTTGTTTTTACGTTATCGCGTTTTAATGTGATTATTTGTCATGATGTGGAAAACAATGTTTGTAATTGTGTGTCAGGAGTAACAAAACCTAACCCTAATAACTTAAATTCTGTAAAATAAGATAATACTTTTCTTTATTATACAATTATGCACCGGTGAATTATGTATCTTTTTATTTCTGAAAAATTAAGTTTTGGTTATAAGTCTCTTTTTAATGCTTTTGCCGAGGGTCACAAACTGAGTAATACATTCTTTAATTTTATACTGAAAAAAGGAATCATGAAATCAGTTGTACATTTAATACATTTAAGTCAACATGAACGAGAAAAGAATTTTATATAGTTTAAAATAAACTGGCTGGCACTCCTTTTATTCATCGAAATAATACTTCAGGAAAATAGATTACTTTACTGCTTGCCACTTCCGTTTTTGGTTTTAATATTGTGCACACATCCCGGTTGTTAACAGACGTTCTATTGTGCGTATTTACATTTTATGAAAAATCTTTCGCATTAATAACGTCAATCATGCCAGTATGTTTCATTGAAGCAACGATTGACTTACACAAATTACTGTACTAGAAAATTGTCTATGAAAGATGATCACTGTTGAATAATTATTCCATCACCTGTTTAATGGCTTTTAATGCCCATAATAACGATCATATTACACTGTTCAAATACATAATTGCACGATTAGACTGGACTGGTGTTATGTCTATATTTTGTAACAATGCATTTGTTCTATCTAAACTGTGAACTGCAATACGCAGAAACACACATACTTGGTCTATCTAAACTCAAAGCCAACTATTGGTTACCATCAATCGTTTTTTTTTTGCACGACTGACGTCCTATATTTCGCTAAACCTCAACCCTCAACCACATAATCCATCCGACCTGGTACAGATTATATTGCGTGCTTATAATGTCTAAACGTTGAATTGCGTTACGTGAAAATACGTATGCTTGATCTATCAGGTTTGGCTACACAAATCCAACTAGCGATCCTTGTATCTTCCTCTTGTTAAAACTCAATTTGTTTATGTTACAAGATGGAGTAGAAGACATTTTTCATTCAACCTAATTTCTACGTACAGTAATTGAAATACATTGCCCACCGAAGAAAATGTTTTTTTCTTCAAGACTCTTGATAATTTTTTATATAAAACAAATCTGTAAAATAAAAAGAATTATTGACATGAACTGTTTCCAATTCACAACTGTGTTTTTGACTTATGCCCATGACATTTTAGTAGACATTTTTAACTTGACGTTAATGTCTGAGAAATAATGTTATTTATTTGTATTTGTTGTAATAATACAATTGGGCAGAATCAGCTAACTTGTTATATGTGGTTTATGTTTGTATATATATATATATATAAACAAATCAGGCACAGAACATTAATTCTAAACCGCCCGGTGATATACTGAAATTTAATTAATTAATTTGAAACGATAAAGATGAGGAAATCTGTGAGAATGAGAAAAAGTCGCCCCAACCGAGACTCGAACTCGGACCGCCTGCTTGATATGCAGATGTCCTAACCATTAGACCACTGGGGCTTTCATGGTATTGTTCGAACTCGATTGGATAACGACTCTTTAACATTCTCGGCGTGGTACGGCGGAACAGCACTAGTCCTCATATATATATAAATAAGCATGAGGTATTACTCTTATTCATGCATATTGGTATTATACGACATTATGGCTAACTTATAACAAATGTTTTTACTTTCATCAATAATATTTTTCTCTTTATATATAGGCTTATGCTTTTATTTTGGGAAGAACAGTGTACCATACAAAAATGCTGCTCAAGAATGCTTGGAAGCAGGAGGAGGGGAGTTAGCATCCATAACTAATCCACGTATATTACATTTGCTGCTTAAAATGGTTAATAAACAAAACTCTAGTGATGATCCAAATCGCTTTTGGATTTATATGTCTAATTCAACATTGATTTCTTTAAACGAAACTTTTTCAAGTTATTTTCAATTTTATAACAATTGTGGCTCAGTAGTTGCCGAAAATATTGAACTAAACCATAATTGTTACTTTGCAATGGCAAAAAATGAAAACTCCAAGTTAATATTGCGACAGATAAATGAACAACAAAGTTGTACAACAGTCAACATGAAGGTGCTTTGTCAGGGTCTGTATAGTAAGTATTAACAAATAAAAGTATTAACAAATATACCAATACAAATAAGTCAAGACCATGGCATTAGGCCTACGGATTGGAAAATGCAATTACTATAATGCTATTTGAATTTGAGAATGAAACTTTAGGAATAATACATCCACATATTAAAAAACAAGGCCAACAGCCATAAGCCGCGTGCTCTCAGAAAAAAATGAACTTTCAAAAAGTAATGTACTTTAAAACTTTTCTGTACATCAAAACAGTTCAAAAAGTACAGAAAAGCGATAAAACGCATAGTGATACCGGACCGACAGACAGACCGACATACCGACAGACGGACAGACCGACCGACCGACATAGTGAACTATTGAGTCGCGTCCACGCGACTAAAAATGTATAATGTGATAAAGTAATAGTGTACTTTATTCATAAGTTTTAAAATACATAATAGGTTTTGGTTATTTCAGTACCTTATGATAAGAATATTGTTTTAATCGAGCTGTTTCGAATGATGTTATGACTGTTTTTGTTTCTCTCTTTTGTACCTCTATTTTCTCTGTAGGCCTATAGCCTTTCTTCTTGTCATCTAATTTCTCATTCCGTTATCGGATCACGATACAATCACGATGGTTATACAACATTTTATATTTTATTACTATTATTATTACAGGCCCAAGAGCTGATACGAAATCGATCAACTCGAATGGTCAGGAAAATACACCAATCATCACCATCATAATCGCTTCATCAGTTGGAATGTTAGCGTCACTACTTATTATTGGTTTAATAATTAGGAGCCTACGAAAATCTCGAATTAATTCACATAACAGGTAGGGTTTATATGTACTCATTCAATATGTTCCTCTGAGGCTGAAATTGGTAAAAGAAACTTAAATTATATGAATGCGCATTTAAAAACTTGCAATAAACCATAGTTGTTCCACCCACGACCAGTTCTGATTAAAGTTGCAATCTTATCCATGCACTATATAGATGGTGTACATTATGTACCTTTTTCCTCTCAACACACACGATAGCATGTCAACTGAGGGTTTCGGAGAGGAGAGAGATAGAGACAACGGGGAGGATACCATAATTTGTACTATGTATTTGGGACTTTTGATTATAACAAAATCGTTTTATTTGAAAAAAAAAAACATGTATTGAAGTAAATAAAGTATAACCTTGACCTTTTAATATAAAGTAATAATTTTACATAAAATGTTATAGAGTAATCTATTCGCGGTCATAAAAGCTTTCCATTAAAAGAGATTCGATTGCTAATTACCAAAGTATACAATCATTGACATTGTTTTTTGTTTGTTGAAATTCTGTATGTTTATTTCTATGTTAAGAATAACCGTAGGCCTAATATGCTTCATTATATATTTTGATACTCATGAGTATATAACAGCTCATGGCATAACCATGAACACATCGTCTACCATCATTAGCACACCAAAGTATCCTCTAATTATAGTATACTAAGCTATTTTCGAGCATTGTGTAACTTTCGTGTGCTTAACGTCCTATCTGAAGGATGAGTCAATGCAAGGACATAGACAACACGGCACTGGCATGAACTCGAGTCTAGTCCGATTCCTTACTACTACGTTGTCTCTACACAATGAACCTGAACACGATGTACATTAAATATCGCTTAGGATTAGAGATGCATAATAAATGAGCCAGTTATATCACATTAAAGTTTATAGCATGGAATGATATGATCTTGAATATTTTTTATTTTTTATTACAATTACAGAATGGAAAATGTTTCAAAATCATCTTCTGTAGAAGAAAGAAAGACTGAAGACCGTTGTAAGTAGGCCTAACATTAAAACAGATTTAATTTTATAATTAATAATAACAGCCAAACAAAAGCAAGGAATGATTATGAAAACTAACCAATGACATAATTCGTTACTCTTTCCATGAAAATACATGATTTTTTAACATAACTATATATAGTTGTTATTGACCATTTTCAAGAAAAGCCATTGTAGTTGTTTATAATACGCGTGTTTAGAAACGGAAGCGATTCAACCGTTATATAGCCACATTGGTAAATCTATCTATAATTTACGTACCAATTCTGCATACTGCACCTAAATGAACTACAAACCGTACACAGTATTATTACACAATACACACATATGTACCAATAGTTAGTAATGTAGGCGGCCTATATAATGTAACCAATTTACCAGTTATAGGTTAAATTTGCCTCCATATAATGAATTCAGATAAACCTCAGTCTCAGCTAAAGAGAACTCTTACATACAAATAGGAAAAGACTATAAGAACTGAGCCAATCAAAATTGAACAGTTTAATATTCAATTCAAATTATTTCCACAATATTATAACATACATACAGTATAATAAATGCAATGAAACAATACACACATATGTACCAATAGTTAGTAATGTAGGCCTATATAATGTAACCAATTTAATAGACATTGAGCTGAGAGTAGTCGGTATTCAAGAACTGTTTAGCAAGTTTTTTTTCTCAACTATTTCAGACATAGCAAGTGATAATGATTATGACAAAGATACCAAAGGAAACGAATTTTCTGACTACGCTGAACTAGATAATGATTTCAAACCTGACCAAAGCGTGATCAACTCAGATTTGAAGAATGCAAAACTAGATCGTGATGCAAATGACACAGATAGCGGGCAAGATGGTGTTGCTGGTGAAGAGCCTTGTTACTTTGTTTTAAACAAACAGACATCTGAAGAGTCGTTACAGCATACGTATGAAGCATGTGGTTTTAGAGATCTTCCGTCAACATCATCGTTACCGATGACGTCAAATCCTCTTACGTTAACCTTACCTACAGGTGCGATGCTGAATGCCGACGTAACGGACGAGAATGTTTATGATTGGCCGGATCTGTTACAGCCAAGTTATAGCGCCAAATCAAGGAGAACACAAAGTGAAACTGAGCCGCAATATTTCACTTTAGAGATTGATGGCAATGAGGACACTGAAAACATCTATGACTCCGTGTTTCCTATCGAAGAGCCCTTAAAGAAATCTCCAAAAACATTGCGAACAAAGCATCTTTCACTTCCAAGAAAGAAACACAAAGCAAAACAACATAACCAAGCTAAAAGTCGTTTTATTAGTGGCGGAGTTACGCATAAATAGTCGTGTTACAGTTACCTAATATTTAATGTGATAAAAAGTTACTTCTATATGATCCAATATAGTGTCAGGTTTGTAAGATGATATCGGTACTTACATTTCCAGAGAACTTGACGTTTCGCCTACTAACAGCAAGGCATAATCATAAGTGACTACGTTCTGGTGACATAGCTGTGACGTTACGGTGACACGGTTGAAAGGAGCCATTGTGAAGTTTAAATAAATATTTAAATAAATTATTAATTCAGATAACCACGTTTAACTGCTGGTATCACATTATCAGTTATTATCATTTCATTAAACTTGTTTCATTTCTTTATTACTTTCTTAATTTCTCAAAAATAAACATTGCAAAATGAAAGCAAATTTAATATTGAATCATTGCACTGCATCAACGAGTGTTTATAGGCTTGCATCGTATACACATTTGTTTATAAAGCAAGGCTTCTTTCAATTCTGTAATTAGTGAGTTCTTTAAGAACATTTTCAAATTGAAGACGACAAAAATGTCGTCTATCCGACATTGCAACTTAACTGGAATACTGCTGGAGAGTGACATTGAAGAAGTGTTTTAGAACCTCCAGTTTATGTAATGATACCATGAAATACAGATATCCATCCAGTGCCATTATCTTTGACACAGTATTTCTACTTGATTAACGACCAAAGTGACTAGGACCATAATTAATTTAAGTACAAACTTGTAAGTTGTGAGTTAACTGGGATAGGAAGACATATAATTTGTATAACGTCTGATTTTTGTATTGCCATACGTTTTATACCATTTTAGATTCATTTGCTAAATCTGTATTATAGGCCTACAATTCATCATTTTTGTATGGATATTATCTGAAATAAACATAAGCATTTTGTACGAAGTATAACGAAAATAGTAATAAGAATTTAAAATTAATTTTAACACATACAATGTTATAATTATTATATGATTTATGTTGTAAATATTCAAATCTTTGTAAATAGAGTTTAATGTATCGGAAAACACGGTACAGTATATGATTCGTTCCAAGAAATATAAACGTAATGAGATTTAAAAATTAATTAACACATAAAATGTTGTAGGATATTATAAGGTTCATGTTGTAATTACTCTTTGCACGCAATAGACGCAATAATGTATCGTCTAAATAGTTAAGAATTCTTAATTATACTGTAGGCCTAGGCCTCTGTCCGCCATATCAATCCAGGCGATTCTCGTACGGTGTCGTGTCTAGAGACAATTCACGGAGGTCATGGATGCCCATGTTTGTCCAGTTAACCTAATGAAAAAAGAGGTAGTGCAGTGTCAGAAAAGATACCGATTCTCGGTAATTTCCATACACATACATGTGGTGCGTATATCATGTACGTTTAGGTTAAGGTATACACTAGGCGATACATGTGAAACGATACCAAATATTCCTACATGCCTATGACTGTAAATCTAAATACAGTATCGAGAATTGTGTAGAAAAGAAACTACAGGCGCTGTCTCTGATACAGTACGAGAATCGGATGACAAGTATTTATGTAGTTTTAATATTTTCAACCCATACAATAAAACTAATTATAAGTTAATATTGTAAAATCTGCTTATGCCATAATGTATCTTTCTATTATTGACGCTATGATTTTGATAATAAAACGAAACAAATTTCTTCAAAACAACGTTTTGCTTGTTTAACTTCAAAGTAATAGAATCGGAAATAATAGATATGCTCAGCCAATCCTTCAAAACAACTAAAAGAACCAAGCCCTTGTTATCACAAAAATACTAAATATGTAAATTGCTGGAACTAAAAACCTTTAACAGAACGCAATTCACAAAGAAAACAACAAATAACTAAATATTAATAGTAGACAATTTTCGGAATAATTATCTTAAACCATCCTGTTTACACTACCATTCTTTAAGGGTATTTAAAGAAGATAAAAATGGAATTGTGGTCGAACAAATTTAACTATCTTTTATACAGAAGAAAACCCCAAAACAACAGCGCACCCAACTTCAAACCTTGTGTTATTTATGTTTCAAGCGCGAACAGCTCGCGCATGCTCTTTAACCATTTGAAAGACCCGCTGGCTGAATGGAGCGACTGTACCCACAGAGTATTGTGTTTTGACTGATCGTGTACATGTAGAGTTATGAGTTTAGTGTCAAATGTGAATAGTAAAGCACGGTTATCGGCAAGTGATCGTTTGGCACTAAGAATATACAACCACGCCACATTCCATTTGGTCCGTGTACAGATTTTCTACTGGTGAGAGGTTTTGAATCTTCGATTGAACAAATCTTCTTGAATTCCTACAGTCAGGCAGTATATAATCAAACAAAAGAATAATTTGCATATTACGTTTAGAATGGGTGGCGCAATTTTATATACACAGTTAAAGTCAATAATATCCCTTTAGTAGTTTATCATAACAGAGCCAACGACAAGCTTCATAACGAAGATATGTAATGTTTCACTTAGTTAGGATATGTAATGTTTCCCTTGGAAGAAGCTTCTAACGTGGATATAAATAGAGAGATGCTACAAAAGTGCACATTGAAGGCTCACCGAATCTTATTGATTCGATTATAGATTAGTTCAAACATGAAACTATAATTTGTAGCTCCATGGCATGAATAGCTAATGGTTTAAACTATGATTTAGTTAATGTCATAGTTCACCATTGAAAGTCCGTTGATAAAACAAGTAAATGGTTTTAGTGGCGTTAAACGGAGATGAACCCACAACAATTGAATATAAATATTCTGTAAAATACTAATGTAATACAGTTAGGCCTACGCCAAGTAAGTCTATATTAGTCCATAGCCACCCGTATAGAGTTACAAAATCCCAATAAAGATTTATTTCTTTTATATGTACAAACCATGACCTTCTAGGTGAATTTACATAATCAATATAAGTTGCCTATTGAAAACAAACTATAACATATATGATGTGTACACCATGTATTATAGAGATATTTTCACCTCAAATGTTTTAATAATTTACTATGAATTCGTTGCGTTTAGATTAAATACAATTATTTGGGCCCTTTAATGTTTACTAAGGCAAATGCCATAAGATAATTCAATATATTATAGTAAATGTATAAGGCGTAATATTTTATTCAGATAAATTATAAAGCTGTGTCCTTCTTTTTAAGAAAATGCCATGGTAGAATAGTAGCTGAAGTATGAACTATCCAGATGATAACGGTATAATTATGATTCTATTACTTAACCTATGTAAATACTAGAGTACGTGATTGGTCGTGATTGGTCGCAATAGCTACCTATCCGAGGATCAACAACGTTTTATTATTGACCGTTAGATTACACTCAATAAAAATCAAATGGCAGGGTTCATTTTTAGTGTCAAATAGTTGAACCCATCCATATTCATTCTAATACAAATATATAATTCCATCAATGCCAAAATGTATCAACGCTAATGTATAATACCAAAGAAGATGGGTATTTCATTCTTCCTTGATAATAATGACAATACCACAATTAAGGAGTTTATCAACTCTAACTCAAAAGACAATATGCTTTCACTGTTGATTTTTTACATGCAATAACGCACATTCGATTTATACGGGCATACATGATGTTCTGTTAATAATAACCGATTTTCTTATCAAATATTGAATGCATTAATAGGGTCAATATTTACAAAGGCGACCTTAGCCCTACAGAGTATATCGCCTTATAGTCTCTCTTATCAGATGGACTTTAATATATATACACTAATTCAGGCAACGCCCGAGTTGTTCAGTATAAACCTGTATCGGGTTAACTTGGTGTTCTCTCTATGTGTCGTCTTTAAACAACCGAAGAATGGATAAAAATTGGTTTTACGTGTGTATATTGGCCTTTGTTGTTATTTTCTCTGCTGTGGAAGGAGCTGAAGTATGGGAGGAATTAAGAATGCCATCCAACATCAAACCGAACCTGTACGATCTAACCTTGCATCCTAATTTGACTACAGATACGTTCAGTGGAATTGTCGATATAGATGTCACCGTATCAAGTCCTACAGACACCGTTCTAGTACATATAAAAGAGCTTACAATCTCTAATACCAAAATCACCTCGAAGGAGGGTGGACAAGAGTGGGAAAAAGAAAATGAGTTTCCATACACAGAAAATGAGTTTTACGTCATTCAAACAAAGAAGGATCTACCAATTGGAGATTACATCCTTCATTACGAATTTACTGGTTCACTTGTCGGCCATATTGTTGGCTTTTATAAGAGCACATATTATAACAAAGATGGAAAACTAATGTAAGTGCCATTTTCATATTGTAGGCCTAGAAACATAGTACTGCTGAATAAGACACACCTACCTGTAGCTCAATCGTTGGGAGAGACGGTCGTAGCCCCACTTGTATACCATATAGGCTATAGAACATGTATAGCATGTAGGCCTATATGATACAAAACAAGTTCTAACTATTTACAATTAATACACAATTCCTGACGTAAGTCAACATTGATTATAATATAGAATTTAAACATAATATTCATTAATCAATTAAATGCAAAAAACTTCATAGGTCATTTAATGATACAGATGTTTCTTCGTTTATAATAATACAGTGTCGACTAAACTGTTTTCTCCATTATAAAATCTCTATTTTACACAATCTGTTGTAGGCCTATATGACCCCGATGACAGTGTAAATATGAAATTGAAACATTTTATGACGCCATTATCAATATACATTTATGTATTTATTTGGCTTTTTCGACGTTTCTATTGTTTACCTGAATTTTAGTCAATATTAAAAAAAATAAAACGAACAATAAATTTCAAGCAGGTGGTCAATTAGTGACGTTTCGTTTTATTTTATTTACAGGAGCATGGCAACAAGCAAATTTGAACCAACGGATGCCAGACGTGCATTTCCATGTTTCGATGAACCAAACTTGAAAGCTAATTATACAACTACATTGGTGCATGCCAATGGATACGAGGCTCTATCAAACATGAATGTTAAGGAAGTAAGTCAGAAGATCTAGACTGTTGCTCAAATAATACATTTTACACATTATTACATCAAACATCCTAAGGCATTCAATTAGATTATTAATTGTTAAGGCCTACTTTAAATTAAGTTTACATCTTTTTTAAATGACATATTTTACTGCAGTTCGTGAAAAACAAGTTCATCTGTTCAGTGGAATACAGTATGGTATTTACTATTTGACATTCTACAATTCCCGTGATAGCACGTTACTTGTTTAATCTGTATTTTTTAGTTTTCTGTAATATAGATTATGTCCATATCAATAATAAACGTCCCTCGATTCTGATCAACCCATAATCCAACTTTCTTTTTGACTTATAATATTATATTTTAGATTGAATATAAACCGGATGGACTTGTTTATACTCGTTTCCATACTTCAGTAAAAATGAGCACCTATCTTGCTTGTTTTATCGTCTGCGACTTTTCGTACATCGAGGGTGAAACCGCTAGAGGAGTTAAGGTAATGAATAAGAAACGGTAATCAGCGTTGTTGTTTTACAATGTTCGGTGAAAATCAAACCATTACAATAGTTGGATACATAATTTACCAGTACTCAACCATGGCCCATCCGATTATGCATGTATCTATATTTGTCACTTCAGTGACACATTTTCGTCACAACCGATCATATACATTTTTTAGATTAACTTTAAAGTGAAAGAAATTGCACATTTAATAGAAATTTACATGACACTATGGGCAATCGGCAATCTGGGATTTTAATCATGTTGATTAACTTAGAATCCAGACAACATGCCCTTAACATATTACAATAAACGATTGATTAAGTAAAAATAATATTGTTAAAAATAGGCAGTGCAATATGTATAGATGTTTTATTTTATACTTGATTAGTTTAGGGTCTATGCGCCACACGATTCAATTGACCAGGCTCAATACGCCCTCAGTCTTGGCATAACTGTAACTGATTACTACGAAGATTATTTTGATATACCATATCCACTGCCTAAACTCGGTAAGTGTTTAAACATATTTTAGTGATCTTGTATTTACTCTGTTACTGAATAGTTCTTGCTTTGGTTAGATTATTATTTAATGTGTTTCTTATTTTACAAAGGTATTATTACGCACCTTATGCGTACAGAATAGATAGGAATCAAATTAATCATGACGTAAACATGGTCTATATAGTTATATATAAATGGTATATAGCCTAGTTTATAGTTTTCATTGTAAAACAGAATGGACAATTAACCCATAGAGATATTATAGTGAACTATAATATCTCTATGATTAACCCCAGGCTTATAAAACGTCAAGTGTCATGCCATAATCACGTGTCATTTTGCGATGGCATGCATAGTTTTCATCAATGTTGGTAATAGGTTTACATAAGTATAGATAAAAACTGAAGGTTAAACAAGTTTACAGAAGTATAGATCAAAACTAAAGGTTAAACACATTATGATTGATAAGAATACCACTTTATCCGATGTCATGTTAACTAGCTAACAATTAAACTAACTAAACTATACGCTCATAAATATAATCGTACATAATTACTTTTTTGATGAACTATCCCTTAAAGATAAAGTGAAGAGAAAAGTGTTTCGGATTAAACATTACTTGATAATCCTCCTTTCTTAAATTGTAGATACGTCAATGCAAATAAAATTAGTATGATTAGCATCGATTGCAACGTATTTCTAACAACATGTTTCAAAACTGAAAATGCCTTCAAAACAAAACATGATCAGTATCGCAATGAACGATACAACGATAAATAGATCCCATAATATATGTATTTTTTTTTATTAGATATGATTGCAATTCCGGACTTTGTTTCTGGAGCTATGGAACATTGGGGACTGATTACATACCGTGAAACCAACTTGTTGTATGATAATCTAGAATCTTCAGAAGCTAACAAACAGAGAGTGGCTGCTGTAATATCTCATGAACTTGCGCACCAGGTAAACCAAATCATTCAAACTATCCCCCACCCCCTCAAATAAGGCCTACAATGTGTGCCTAATGAACCGTAACAATAAAATAGATACATCAATTATTATAACGGGTTCAATCTATAATGATAGAGTACCAGCATTTTCTATTCAGTGCGAAAGACGTAGCCTACATTTCTTAAAATTACAGTATTATACTATATACAGTACAGTACAGTATGCAGTATTTCCCGCAATCCCTTACAATATTTTCTCTGATTTTTCACCTGTGCCTTATTTAAATTATACATGTGTCTTTTTTTTCTTGCAGTGGTTTGGGAATATAGTAACTATGGATTGGTGGGATGACTTATGGCTTAACGAAGGGTTTGCTAGCTTTTTAGAATATAGTGGAGTCGCACATGCAGAACCGGACTGGCAAATGGTATTTTAGTAGTTAAAGCTTGGTTTACACTTAGACGCAACGCAGTGACGTAACCGCGTCGCAATTAATTTGACCAATGACGCAATGATCATTCGTTCCTTACGATTGGTCAACTCACTTCCGTTGTGCCTACGTCGTCGTGTTGCGTTCAACAAGTGAGAACCAAGTTTTCGGAACTTCCCTGTGTGTTCGTTTCTTTACATACTGCGTGATTATAATACCGCATTAAAGATATAATTGTAATAGGGTTTAAGTTTCCTTCTTGTGTCCCCGCCCACTGCCTGGTTCTGTTTTGAGTTTCTCTGATGCAAAGACCTACTGTACTGTACGAAGTGACCAAAGGGATTGTGTTAGCATAGAAAGAATAGGTTAGGCCTATATGAAAACTATAAAGCTTCTATAGGCCTAAGTGTAATCTGCATCATTTGTTCGTAACAGCTTGACCAATTTGTGACTGAAGATATGTATTATGTAATGGGACTCGATCAGATTGTTTCATCTCATCCTATAATTATTGAAGTCAATCATCCAGATGAAATAAACGAAATATTTGACTCTATTTCGTATAGCAAGGTAATGCATTTTACATTTACACATTTTATTTCCAAAGATACTTTTAGCCAGGTTCTTCTTCTTCTGAAATAGTAATTACTAAAAGCATGGCTAAAAGTTAGCGCTGCTAGGTCAATATTGTTGCGTAGACGCGAACTAGAGAAGCTTCTTGGCGGTGAAGCAAACAGTCAATTTACAGAAATATTTTAAAATTAAGATCATCCGAGACCTTCTGAAAATATTTGTAAAAACAATTAAGCAGCACCTATTTATGAATTATTACATATATTACTGAAATTATCATTATTATATTATATGTTTTACAGGGTGCATCCGTTTTACGTATGTTAAATGACATCATGGGAGAGGATACATTTAGAGAAGGATTAACGGTTAGTATCATAGAGACTTAGTAACGTTATTAATTTTCTTAAACAAAACCCCCGACATACTTTAAAAGAAGAACAAATTATCAAATAAAGAGATATAATAGGGCTAAAGGCGAGTAAACGTTATTATATGAGAGATATACAAAAAAACAAAAAAACCTAAAGAGCAAGTATGAATAAACAAACATAATAATAGCCTATTAATAATGAATTTTAATTTTCAGAACTACTTAAATAAATTTTCATACGCGAATGCTAAAACTGACGATCTGTGGAAAGAACTTACTGATGTAAGTATAAAAAATAATTGTTATTCTTGCAAGGCAAATTGTTCATTTCACCCGTCCTCCTCACGAATCTCTTAAAAAAAAAATTATGGTGCCAGAACACAGTTAACCCCGGTTATGGTATCTGTTTGTTCATAAGATACCAACGTTATAAATGGTAAGCTTAATATATACTTTACTTATGTATTATTTTTAAGGTTAGCAACATGGACATTAAAGGCCTAATGGACACTTGGACACTTCAGATGGGATTTCCTGTTGTGAATTTAGAACGCAATACAAATACCGAACTAGGTGCTTCTCAAGAGTGGTTTCTTGTTGATCCGGCAGCTAACAAAAGCCAAGATGAATTCGGATCTTCTTTCAAGTAAGACTGACCATTTACACGTTTCATTTTGATGAATAACTTGTTGAATATAAAATGAGAGGGAATGGAGAGTGGGATGCTGGGACGCTGTACATGTAAAAGTTACAATGTTACTTGTCACCATACCATTAGCACATGACACTTGCTACACTTAATAATCAGTAATCATAATTAAAAAAATAAAAATTATTGATTTTTCATAAATTGAGAAATGTATTTGTCCGAATATATATATATGAAATAATAAATTAGAGAAACCTTCAGAAAAACAACAGAAAATGGAGATTGATGTATACTATATACAAGTGCTCCTATTTACGTGTGTAGGCCCTGAATAAATATAAAAATAAATACTCAAAAAATGTATCGATTGTCGATATACGCATTTTCGTAAAACAGATAAAATTCATTGATCATTTGATTGTTTCTTGACTTCAAAGTATTACAAAATTATAATGTTCTTATCTGTTTTACAATTGTTTCAGTTATAAATGGAATATTTACTTCGATTACTTGTTTAATAACAATGAAGACGGAAGCAAAACAATTCCAACCAACGCGGACGGTAAGAATGAATAATAAGTAAAAGAAATAACGATTATTACAATTAACGGACTGAGAAATGAGGAATCAACAAATGAACGAGATGGCGAATAGAAATACGATTGAACGATCTTACCAATGAACTGACGATTGAACGTACGAATGGACCCAACGAACAGATGGTTGGATTATCTATTTGCGTAATTCATTATCTTTAACTAATACCATTTTCGAGAAACAATTATTTCATGACATTGCTTTCTATCATTTTCTCACAAACAATTTAATTTGGATTTTGCATAATAGGCTACTCATGTTTTCATCAATATAAATTGAGAACGTTTTAAAATGGTATTTCGTTTATTTTCTAGTGGAATTAACGACTCCAGATACATTTAATTGGGTCATAGCGAATCGAAACCAGACTGGATACTATCGTGTAAACTACGATTCAGACACATGGGATGCCCTCATTGAGGAACTTCAGAAAGATCACACGGTTAGAAAACAGCCATTTTATTTATTTGTATCAATCAATGATCATATAACATCATCATATATATTTCTATCTGTCTATGTAGTAGGCCTATACATTTTTCTTAAAAGGGCTAAATGAAAACATAATGTGTTTACGTATAATATCGGTGCAACGATGGGGGCTCACTTCGTTTCTGGTTAAAGTTTGTGATACCCACTCATTCAGACAAGACACGTGGTATACTTCAACAAATTGATCATTAGTACCTTGTAACTACAATTACCGAGTCTACTTAATTTGTGTTTTCCAATTTTAAAACAATTTTGTCTATAGGTGATACCTGTGGCTGATAGATCAGGACTTATTGATGATGCATTCAATCTGGCTAGGTTAGTTTTTGTATCTATTATCAATATTGAAAAATAATAATATTATTATTATAGTGTTTGTTTTTTGTTTTTATTGTTGTCCAACATTTGTCTCATATATTATTTTTAAGGTCTGGGCAAATTGATTATTTTATACCACTGAACATCACAAAGTATTTCAATCAGGAAACAGAGTATATTCCGTGGGATGCAGCTTACAGCAACATAAACTGGATAAGTGAAATCCTACGATACAGACCACTGTTTGCAGACTGGAGGGTAAGCTACGCCGGCACTATGAATTCGGAACATTATACTTTAACCATGGCAGTTTCCGTTATTAGATGTCGTCATTTTAGCAGACAATGCAAACTTTGACGATCACATACCACAAGTTACTTTATAGTGCCACCAGTATAGTTATGACACGTCATATGTGCCAAAGCTACTCAGCTACAACAATCGATCACTCTAAAGTCATATTTCATTAGCTGTAGAATTTCCAATTTTTCAATCCCCTACTAACTGTTTTGAAAAATCCATCCCATGAATATTTTCATCGACATTGTGCGATATTTCACACCATGTAAACATACATTGCTCGAACAAAAGCCCGGATAATGTAGCCTTAACAATTGCAGAACTTTACTAATTTAATGATTATTTAATTAAAATAAAAAACTTTATTTTGTTGTTTTAGAAATACGTCCAACGTCAAGTAAAACCACTTCTAGAGGAACTAACGTGGGACGATACGAACACTGGACATCTTGAAAGGTAATGATGTAAAAAACCACACTTAAAACAAAAAGGAGACCAACGCTGTCTGACTCAATTAAAGCAAATTATTGTTCTTTATTTTTATTTATTTATTTTATTCAATCGAAACCAACAGCGATAATTACCGCCACTAACAGGTTTGATACAAACAAAGCCAAGACTGTTTAAAGCACCTTGATTGGTCCTAACATTGATCAAGGGCTTCTCTCGTCTAGTGCCCACCTTGACCAGAGGAAAGGCATAAGCCAATACGTCTGAGGCAGATACTAGATGCAGGGGCTGCCATAAGAGTCAGCAGTGCTGATTTCAAATGCCTAACAGGACCCCAGCTCCATATACAGCACCCGATATTCCCAGATGGTCTTCCATCCAAGCTCTAACCAGGCCCAGCGTTGCTTAACTTCGGTGATCTGACGAGAACCGGTGTTTCAACGTGGTAAAGCCGTTCTGATGATTTCACACAATTTTGCAAATTCAAAAATATAGTACAAACACGTCAATAATTGCTTCAGATCTGTCAAAACAGACCGCACTATACTATCATTTTTTGTTTTTATTTTAGTTACCTTCGTACAGATATCATTAGCCTTTCGTGTAGTCATGGTGATCCAGACTGTCTTGTAGAAGCCCAAAACAAATTCAAAGAATACTTAGATGGCACAAGGTGAGGCTAAGGTTTCGTTTAAACTGAGCCCGGAGTCCGTGATCGAATAAAAATGATTATCAGAATTAGAACCGTTCACACTAGGCCTATACTAACGCATTCTGATTCCGTACAAAATCGTACATAGCCCGTTTTCTCTGACTTTTGGGCATGTGCGAATGTATATAATGATACATACACGTCCAATCATGTCTTTTTTAACTGATTCCCTTTTGATTAAGCCTAATAATAATACTTTTCTTTCACATTGTATTTAATTATTTAAATTTATTTTTAAAATTATTGAAAATATTTATAGAACTTCACCGAATCTACGGTCTATGATTTATCGCTATGGCATGGAGAAAGCTGGAAACCAAAAGGAGTGGGATTTTATGTGGGAAGGGTACCTTAACGCAAATGTATCTCAAGAGAGAAGCCGTCTTCTATATGGCATGGCAAGGACAAGAAATGTATGGCTGCTTTGCAGGTTGGCAGTAATTAAATTATTATGCTATGGAAACTTCATAGATTGATTTGACTGATTTTATATTATCCATGTAATAATTTTTCATGGTATGGTGACTTTATCAAGGTTGTAAGGTAATACAAATAGCTATAAAGTTTTTTTTTGGCGGGGTAAAGGTCCGTATGTCTTCATAATTAACCTTTGAAACTGATAATTGGCCATCCATTTTTCGCATAATAATGAAACAAAAGTATGTACAGCCTTTCCAAAAGTTTACAATCCTCATCTTAAACGTAAACTGTTTTGTTTTTCTAATTCGTATATATGATTCCACATATTTTTAGGTAAACCAAACCAGTCCTCAATGTTAACTAGGTGTTCTTCTCCTATTTCTAGATACTTGGATTATGCCATGAATGAAACTAAAGTACGCTCGCAAGACTTTTTTACGGTAGTGAACTATATCGCTGACAATCCTGTAGGAAATCCCATAGTCTGGGACTGGGTTCGAACTAACTGGGAGCAACTCGTCGATAGGTATTGTATTTCTCCGAAATTTTAAAATTATCACAAATATAAAATAAACCATAACTTTTGCATCCGCAAACTAATGTAAACACATTTTTTTTGTAAGATTTGGAATAAGCTCTAGGTCACTGGGTCGTCTTGTGCCTAGCATTTGTGAATCGTATGCAACAGAATTCAAGCAGCAACAAGTAAGCTTTTTTTTCTGAATAGTTATAACAAGTAGTTAGGTTAGGCCTATAATATTGTATAACCTTTATTATGGATTAACATTACCGGTAAATACTTTTCTTATAGATGAAAGATTTCTTTATGAAATACCCAGATGCCGGGGCTGGTGAAAGAGGGCGTAAACAAGCTCTGGAACGTGTACAGACGAATATCGAATGGCTGAAGTCAAATGAAATGAAGATCGAAATGTGGCTTAAAGACAACATGTAGGCCTAATGCATTGAATTGCTGTTTTATATTTTATATACCATTGAGCGTTTTTATATTTTTTGAATACGAATATTTGGAACTGGAATGGAAACATGCAAGTAGGCTTAAATCAAAGTAATAGTTAACTGCTTATACGTAAACATTAACAATATACACTCAGTTTTTAAAGTTTTGATTTTCCCCATCAATTTATGAATTTATGATTAAGTCTGTGTCTGTCTTTACGTAATTCATTGAAGAGTGAAATTCTTTCCATAGTAATACAATTCTGAAAAATCAGATGTTTTTTCTTCAGACATTGTGCATTTAACACACAATAATACACTTTCACTATTATAGAGTGCACGTTCTATCCGTGTCGACATGAATACCTAGCTTGTACTGCTGTGTTATATGAATGACATATGCCATGTGTATTGGTCAAAATATTGTAATTTGAGGTCTAAAAATGAAGGTATTATTATCCTTTATCGCTCGACCTGTGAAAACTTACGCGTTTTCGCCAAATATACACATTTTTTCATTGAACGGATTGAGCGAACAGAATCAGATAAAGAATAGTATGTGTAAATTTGCTCATCTAACGCCCTCTATCGTCATACTAATGGAAAACTTTAGCTGTATGGCGCACTATATTAAATGAAGGACAAATAAAATTAGAAAATAATATAACTTGAATCATGTTAATGTATTGTACATTATTGATATACAGCCGAACTATTAAAATAATAAAATAATTGTCTATATTTTTTTAAATTAATCATTAATTATTGTATAATTGAATAATAAATTTAAAAAGAATTTCGAACGTCCGAAAATCCCTTTGCCAGTGAGTCTTTTTTTGGAAAAATTTCAAGATGATTGACCAATAATAGCAAATGATGATTCATTTTAGGTGTCCAATTTTCTACAATAGAGCATCGTTTGTAACGGACTACTGTACGCTGTAGGCCTAATCAACCTTTTCTAACATACATCGATTATATCTTAGTAAAACTTACTATTTTATTTTAGTGAGGCAGGTGTAAAATTGTAAAGATTAGATAGAAAGCGACAACGGCCTATTTAAATATGTGTTTATAATATCGCACATTTGTCAAATGAAAAAGAAAGCGTATTTGAAAACTTATAAGCTCTAGATGTATGCCAATATGTTGTAACCATTTAAAACAGATGAGATAACGACACTTCATATTTGCAACACACAATTTACATTTGCATATTGAAGAAGAGCAAGCAAGCATTAACTGGGTTATGGTCATCCTTTTATCTCGATTAAGCTATGCAGATTCAAGAGCTTATAAGTCGGCAATTTCTAAAGGTAAATCAACTGGTAGTGGAACTTATCTCACCCAATACATAAAGAAGAAGATTATTCAACACTGACTTGTGATGGAAATCAACGGAAGCGTGTTGTTTTTCCAAAGATCAACTTCCTATTCGTGTAACAAAAAATGTTTGTAATAATTGACGTTCCATTTCTGGCTTTTAATATTTCATATTGTATTTTCAGCAGTGCAAATTTAAATGATAGTATAATGGACAAAATCGTTTAAAAGTGCGCGTAATTACAGTTCACTGAGAGTATGAAGAATTTCGAGATAGCGACACGGTCCAAGTTATATTCATTATTGTGTACTGATTTTGTCACAGTCTTAATTATACGTATTATGAACATGATTTATTTTGTTTACCAGAAATAGAATATAAACTGAACAACTAATACTGATAGCCTTGCATGAAATGTGAACATACAATGTTATTCATTTTTAGTCGCGTGGACGCGACTCTATAGTTCACTATGTCGGTCGGTCGGTCGGTCTATCGGTCTGTCTGTTGGTCCGGTATCACTATGCGTTTTAGCACGCGACTTATGGCTGTTGGCCTTGTTCTTAAGAAATTTAAACTTCAACAAAAAAATACTTCATTAATATGTAAACATTATTTTTGTTCAAATACAAAGCAATTGATATTCGAAACAGTTGATAATCTCTATTCTTATTCTATTGTATTCTGGTAAACATGCTTAATGTTAATCAGTGCTGTAATCTAGGCTATATAAAACATAATGACATAATAATATACTTTTACTTGTTTTGATTCAATAGTGTTTAATTTAAGTGTAAATTATATTGATTATCATTTAACTTAGGCACGTGTTGTCTTATATCATCGTGTGTTGCTGACTTCAGTGGTTCCATTCATCATGTCTTTTTTAAAAGTAATTGAAAACATTCATTCAATATTTAATTCAAGGTTGACCCAAATCTCTTTCTGAGTATTCCACTGTTTGAAATCATGTCCTTTATTATTATATTAGATATTATAATTATGGAAGTGAGACCTCAACGTTGAAATTGAACATGCAGGTTGTATGAATTTGAATCTATATTATTGTAATATTTTGTATTTTTATTGATATCTCCTATCAGTAATTCTAATGATTAACTTTTAAACTTACACACACTTATTTGTTCACCGTCAATATGATACGGCACAATATGTATTAGAAATAAAGTGTAATTGGTTTGTTACTTATTTGGGTGGCGATAATTCAAGTTTAACTCTTCTCGGAGGGAAACTTCAATGGGTCAAATAAATTAGCATAGACTACAGTGTTTTATTTTATTGAACATTTCTCCTCTACTTTTCACAAAAGTTAAATAATTTCGATCAAGATCAGACCTCTTACTTCTATCTCCAACCCGGTTCTATTTCTAAATCTAGAAAACAAGACTTGCTATGGTAAACAAATTGATGTGAAATGGAAAGGTTTTTCAGAATGGAAAAATAATTATCGTTTTCTGTGTGGAAAACAATAATAATCGAGAATTAGTTCACAAATTCTTCAGATTTAATCAGGTGCAACAATCTACTTCTACAACTCACCTGTTCTTTGTTATAGTTACTCTCTTACTATTATTGTTAAGTTATGATTTTATAAATTAGAACGTGCGTCACAAACATCATGTCTTTTGCATACGTGGAACATTGTAAACGAATAAGAAGCACAAAATGGTACCACACCTGCCCCATCAATCAACGAAATTTTCGCTAAATCCTCGTTCAAAATTTATAAGCTTTACTCATTCTCTTGAGAAACAATTTTGAAAATGTGATGGCAAAAACAAGTGCACCAAAGAGAAACTTCCTGATTATTTTGTCATACATCATCAAAGTTTAAAAACATAAATTATATCTAAATATCATACCGTTTATGTAATGTTTATATATATTTTTCTGCTTACTACCACTATGATATTAACACAATGCTCATATAAAACAATGTTATCGCATAATAATTGAAAGAAAATTCCTGTACTATTATAATACATGGAATTAAAAAAAAAACGAATTTCGACAATTTTTCGACATAGCTTATAAAGATATTTTTAAACAATGTTACCGCATAATACTTGGATTTTGAAAAGTTGAAAGAAAGAAGAAGAAACTTCGAAACTTTCGAAAAAATCCTTAAAAAAATGCCCAACTTTGACCCTTTATTTTTTGACATAACTACTTATGTGTCTATAAGATGATGATAACGCAATATATACGAATATCTAGCAATATTATTGCAAATTAATTGAATTTGGAAAAGTGCATATTTTGGTCATTTTTCGAAAAAAAGCCAAATTTGACCCTTTTATTTTTTGACATAATTGGTTACTATGGGTCTATAACATGATGTTAACGCAATATATACGCATATGAAGCAATATTATTGCAAAATAATTGAATTTGGAAACGTGCATATTTTGGCCATTTTTCGAAAAAAAACCTGTACTATAGTATAAAAATTTTATCAAAAATTGCCAAATTTTGACCCTTTTATTTTTTGACATAATTGCTTACTATGGGTCTATAAGATGACGATAACGGAATATATACGCATATGTGGTAATATTCTTGCATAATAATTGAATTTTTTTGATAAAATCCCTGTACTATAGGCTAGTACAGTAATTTTGTCAAAAATGGCCAAATTTTAACCCTTTTTATTTGTTTACAAAACTGCTTACTATGGGTCTATAAGATGATGATAACGCAATATATACGCATATGTAGCAATACTCTTAATTATATATAATAATAATATAATAATTACATTTTGAAAAAAGTGCGTATTTTGGGCATTTTTGAAAAAATCCCTGTACTATAGTACAGTGATTTTATTCAAAAAAAGGCCTAAATTTTGACCCTTTTATTTATTGACATAACTGCTTACTACCGTATGGGTCTATAAGATGATGATAACGCAATATATACGCATATGTAGCAATATTCTTCAAAATAATTGAAATGTGCGATTTTTGGCTTTTCTCTTATTAACACAATGATCATATAATTAAGCAATGTTAATTTGCTGATAATTGAAATATGAAAAGTCGATATTTTGGCCTTTTTAAAAAAAAATCCCTGTACTAAGTAATTATAGTGCCTATACAGAATTTTGCGAAAAACAAACAAATTGTGTCCATTTTCTGCCATAATTGTATAAGGCTATCACTTAGAAGATACTCTTAAGACAATGTACAGGTATGATCAAACTGTATTACCGCATAATTGAATTTTTAAAATTCAATACTTTTGTCTTTAAAAAAAAATAAGTATAGGCCTATATATTTCATTATAATAGCAAATAGCTAATATAGCATTATCGCATAATAATTTGGAATGGAAAGTCGATTTATTGGTCCTTATTATAGTACAAGGATGTATTCACAAAATATAGGCACATTTCGATCCTGTTATTTTTCGATACAACTTCTTACTAGGTATAACACATTAGGTGCATATAACCATAGTATCACAACGGGCTAAAATATCGACTTTTGGAAAGAATTCTGTATGATGTAAATAGGTAATTTTAAAATCAAAGTTTGTAATGTTTTCATTCGCATATATAGTGTATGCATCAAATAGATGAAAGCGTTACTTCAAGGCAAATCCACAATCATTCCTTTTATCAAAGAGATTACGATAAAAAATCAGAAGAAAAAAACTGATTTTTCCTCAAGGTGATATTAATTCAGTGTATAGTTAATATGCAATGGTTTATTATCATATACATGAAGCTTCAAACACAATTACTCATTACACGCGGATGTTTAATTCCAAATTTTACATTTATACCGAGCGTGATATACGTCGTAATCCATTACGCCAGTCAAGACATAATATCACAATGTTGTGTTAACAAACTATCTTATCGTCCTATTTCGTATTTACTCGATTTGCTTGATCCTTTCGATACACACAACGGTCTTAGTACCAGTCTGAGACGATTACCAATTTCTCATCTTGTTATCCATGAATGTTTTGATGTATACCGCTTCGATCTATTGCTAACGGGTTTGACAGTTATTATAAAAATAATGATTGTGGTAGCACCTAATTTGTAGGTGTACGAGTATTTACTGGATACACTGAACAAATATCATGTACTTAGTTAGGGTAACAGATTGGAGATTATAACTTTATTTTGACCCCTATACGTAGGTTGTTCGCATAAGTCTGTAAATTCGTTAATAACCTTATGTGTGATTATGTAGATTATGGAATTTGTATTTTGTTATAAATGATATTGATATTATTTAAGATAAACAAATTTATATATTGTTCTTTTAAATAATACATAAAGTGTAACACATGTTTTGTTGAAGTTTTACTTTAATACATTTTACTTGCATTATAGTTAAAAAGAAAAATACATAAATATAGAAAATGATCTGGAAGATGTATGTTTCTATCATACATCTTCAATACAATAATAAAGCGCTCTACAGTAATAATACATTATTTACAACGGTAGGCCTACTACATCTAAAATAAATATATGATGTAGGGCTATTATTCTTTTTGAAGCAAAACTGTTAAGAATATTAAACAACTGTTAATATATATATATTAGTCTGGTGTTCATTATGTAGAAATATTAACAATCCCACTGTTGAAATAATATTTAAACTGTTCAAACCGACATTTTTATTTGATAGAGCTTTTATTACACATTATATTATATATATATTATTATTAATAGTATTATAATTATTATTATTATATATTCGTTTGTGTAAAGCAAGAACTAACGATTCAACACTAAGACGTGTTTACCTGATTAAATAAACAAATAATTGTTATAAAACCAAAATTAACTAAACTAGCGAGCTTTCGTTTTCACGACGCGCCATTTGACTAATGCAGCTGTGTCAAGGCGAAAGGTAATTTTGCGCACGCTAAAAAAACATGCGCAGGATGAATGTTAAGCTCTGTCTTCACTATCAAGCTATAGTTTGACAAAAAAATGTGTGATGGGCCCAAATATGGTAGTTATATGCTTAAATATGGTAGTGATAGACATCATCATGTCCATATTTGGGCATATCACATTTGTTTGTCACAAAGTTTGATAAGGTATAGGCAGAGCTTTGGACACAATAGCTGCGCATGGTAGTCGCGTAGCGCATCATAAAAAAAAATTAATACTGCTATTTTGCTGTACAAGCGACTTTATCAGATGACCATGGACAAACAATAAAGTATCATTAATTTTGTTCATTATCAGACAGCATGTTATCCATTTTAAACTCATGTTACTGATTTTGTAGACAACGAAATATATATCATCATAACATGATATCAATAACAAGGACTTCAGAGATGCAGGTAGTAACTGAAACATTATTATAATTAATGCATTTGTTTTTTAATAATTTCTAAATAATATCAACTAGTGACGTTTCAACAATCAGATGAAACGATTTGTACATTGGAAGAACAAACATAATATGAATACAAATACATAATTAATCACATAATAAGACAAAATAGTATAATGTATGTGTCATAAAATATTATGAAATAGGGTCTCTGGAAACTAAGAAGGGTTTGAAAATGTATAGTTTTTGTTAGGCATATATTATTAGAAAAAAAAATAAACATAATAATTGTTGAACACATTTACAAAAAAAAAAAGAATGATGTGGAGATAAATACAAAGAATCGAGTGACAACAAATAGGCCTATACATACAATTGTAGTTTTCCTTAAAGATTTTCTTTTTGATATGAATTTTTTGTGTAAATATGTCAGCTACAATAAAATGTTTGCAATTGCATTTGGTGCGCGTTCATGCAGCAGACAAGATAGTCTTGTGAATGATCAATAAAGAAGTCACTTATTACTGAAGAACGCTCTAAAATTATAACTATCAATAACTTAGTCATTATTGCAATTATAATATTAATTTAAAAAACGTTATTCAAAATATTGCATAATAATAATTAACCAGTTAAGATAACCTATGCTTGCAGAACCTTCCAAAAGTTATGTCCTAAAATACGTTTAAGCCTATAAGTAGGCAAATTTAACCAAAATCAAATTAGGCCTATGTTAATACTATCTTTATATAAGGTCATTTATCATCTATATTAAATTATTACATAATAACAACATTTTAGCATGAAGATTCCTATGATGATAGGTCATAAAAAGCGGTTTATTATTTAAGTTTTAATTCATTTATAAACATTATACAGATTTTCAAAATTCTCTAGAAATTCGTTATGTTTAAAAGTTAACATATTGCTTGTTTTGAAACTCGACAATTATTTGCCTGTTTGACATATTAGCGAAAAGTATAAAAATACTATAGTTGTATTAATGTTGCGTAAATGAGAAAACAGACATAGTTTCGGCATTTATGAAATTAGGGTTTTTACATTTTAAAATATAAATGGCAGTACTGCGTTATGAAGCATTTTACAAATTAAGTTTTGAATTGGAATCATAATCTCTTGTCGGTGAGAACAAAGGCTCCCCTTTTTTCATTATGTATTGCTCTCACGAGGAGAGAATGCAATTCTGTAATCTCATTCAAACCATCAATGGATGAATTTTGAATCTAAGGGCATACACTATAGTTAATCTTTTGGATTAATAATTGAAGCATTCAATTCCTACTTGTTTCTAACGCAATTTCATTTTTGAGAAGTTTCAAATCCTGTTAGCGGCCTCAATCGTGTTCTACCATTTTAATGAAAAGGATTTACATGTCAGATATGTCAACCTGGTATCTATAAAATTGATATTAACAGAAATTGACAATTTTCCAAAGTGTCTCTGTTTTAAGAGTTGTTCTTTTAACGAAATAACATACACATTATTTTAAAACTCATTCCAAACTTTAAGATAATTATGGAAAGGTAAATTGATTTTGGAAACTAATCAGAAATATTGAAGCAGATACAATTTAACTTGAAGCATATCAATGATTTGTAAATTATGCATCAAACGTCCACTGCATCGAGTGTCCTAGTTTCTCGTATCAGTCATAATGATATGCATCGAAAGCCATTCTCAAGGCCAGGGTCAAGGTTTGCCTTGGTTATTGATTCATTTCTCTGCAGTTGTTATCCCATATTGCTTTTAGCGAAAACATAAAAACGAATCCCGGAAGACTAAAGATTTAGCCGGGTACCAGTCCGACCTAGTTGTGGTTCGTAATCCCAAATATTCTATAGAATAAAATGTCTAAAGCTAGGTTTATTGATGAAATCGAGACTGGAAAACATGTTTGATAATAGTATGAACTTATTTTGAATATTCATTTCTCACGGATACAAATTTATTAGTGTATCGATTGAACATACAGTTATATAGACCTAATTGCTTAGTGATTGTAACTTTATAAATGTAATAGCAGTATAATTATTTGATCCTTGTATATCATGTATCCTGAAGAAGAATCTAAAATCCGTTTTTGTGAATGAGTTTGCTAGACACTTGACGAACCTTGTCCCACTTCTCAAAGTATACCGATTGTTTCTGCGAAGTACGATTAGTCATTTTACCTCATATACATACTCCCTGGCCTTGCACCAACCACTCTCACGAATCTAACAACTTCACATTATAGGTTATTCTGGATATCCTAAAAAAATAAATAACGTTAGCCAGGTTGTCATCACATACGATTTAACCTAATTTAATATTAAATTGCAACGTATGACCATTGGACTTTATTAGAGAAAATATATATTTTTTTAAACCGATTAGCCTACAAGAAATATCGTGGGCGTTTAAAATGAAAGTCAATTTATCCTTATAATATCATAATTTGTTGACATTACACACAGTCCCTATATCATTCCTAGTTAATGATCATGCTTATTTACATATGTATCAACAAATATTATATTTACGAAATGTAGGCCTATAGGCCTACATTTTATTTTTTTTTATTTTACCAGTGTTTATGATAACGAATTTTTTGTTATTTAAAACATTATTATACACATTTATATATTTATTTGAAGGTACTTTATAAGTCTAAATAAGATAAGTACCGATATAAGCCTCATATCAACCACAGCGGCAAGAATGTAGTAATGATAGCGCAATAACAACACATAGGCCTATAACAGAGACGAACAATTAACCAAAATAACATTACGAAATACAGTAGGCCCTACAACTAAAAAAACATCTGAAATGCAGTGGTAAATTTATTTTAAATTACATTTATTTAAATGTAAAGGTTTAAATGTTCTACTTCCTAATAAAAATTAAATAATATGCATAATACTAGGCCTATAGTAAAAGCCTCATAAACAGGTTTACTGCACTGTTTCTCTGTTCGCTAGTAATTAATTTACTGATATATCTAAAAATTATATTATAATACAATAATTACAATTTGTATGTGTTTTATAAACATGATAATGGATCCAATGTTTTAGTATAAAAATATTCGTTAAAGCAGAATATCAAGTACATGTAAGATTCGTCTTATATTTCTTATATTCTTAGTGTTTGATGGTTGAATTATGTTATATTGTGTAGTAACAATTATACAAAGAATGTATATGGAATATGATATCATTGGACGGAAAACGATCTCAATTAACCATGTTTAATGAAATGGTTTCGATGTCGATTGATTTTCCTAATTGAAAGGTTCAATAAGTGTCAATTTCATTAAGTGTATGTCATTACGTCCCACTGAAGTGTTGGTCTCTAGCTTCATAAACTCATCTGTTTGCAGCAGCAAATATGGAGTCTTCTGATTTGAATAATCAAAGATCTACACCAACGTTCAATAGTGCTTGAGTGACGAAGTGCCTGTTCCCTAAGTGTAGCACAAACTGAAGAGAAATAGTCTTGCAAACTATAGCCGCTTTGATCTTGGTTTTTTCCAAGCCATTCAAGGTCGGCCATCTGACATGCCTATCATTCATATGGCGCCAGCATGTCTAGAAGCAATGTACATATTGAATTTACACAACTGAAGAATGATGGCGGCAAAATGAATTCATCATGTTGAGCAAATCTTTGCGCCGAATTATGAATGGCGAACAGTTCAATTCCATTGCCTGTACTTATACAAGTTTCTCATTTGCAAAAAGAAGCGCTTTTATTAAGCTTAAGAAAAGGTGAGAGATTTGTTTGATCTCTAAACCCTCACGAATTGTTTCTGTAATCTTTTGACCATTGCAGCTGTAATCCACGTGTATGCACTAAACACGCACGAATTTCCCCATCTTTGACGACCTCACAACGCTGAGTTGAAACGCAAACATAATTCGGAATGGATAAATGTAATTGCTAGATATTGCAATGTTAAACAAAAGCAAAGTTCCAAAGCTTACAGAATTAAGTTATAGACATTTAACGATCGAACAGAGCGCACTTTGCAAAATGTTAGGTAACACCGAAAGCACCATTTTGCAAATCCTAGTGCATACACCAAATAAGAGGTTTTACAGCATTTAATTCCTGTTTATTACATGCTGAGGTCAAAACTTTTAGGTTATTATACAATAGTAAAAAGCAAATAAACAGTTTTATTTTATTAGAAAATGTTTCAAATTTATTTAACAAATTTATGTTCCTTACAACTATTTCTGCTGTTGTCAAGGAAATTGCTGAACGAGTTAAAAAAATGTTCTGTTTTTTAGTAATTTATAGTAGAAACTTAACCGAACAATTATATTTTCGTTTCTTTTTACCGTATTTGTTCTGGATTAGTGTAACCAAGGGTTGTTAATACATCATCTCAAACACTTTACTTTTTAATTCAAGCACAAAGAATTCATCGACTATTGAAAACATATTTTTAGAAAAGCTTTTATTTACTATACATTTCCATTCCAGTGATGCGTGGTGCATTTCAACAATATATGTCACAAGTGTAGAGATTGTTCTTCGTTTGATATCTACACCTAAATATATACTTTACTTAATACCTGATCGCATAATCTACTCTCAAAACTTGAATATAAGCAAGACAAGTCCTTTGTCAATTGGGAGGGTGTTATAAAACCTAAATCAAAGTCACTGAATCTTCTACACTTCATTCCTAATCCAGACACTTATTTTTTATTCCACGACTTTAAACTGCTTCACATACATGACGTTTGATTAGGGCTTTAATCGTCGCGTGTGTTGATTCAGCATACAGTGCAAATTTAAAAGTAAGTATAAGAGTAAATAATTATTATAAAGTTCTAAAAACATACAGCATAGGTTTTAAATATGAGATAATAGAACAATGACAGGAAAGAAAGACAAATGATAAAAGAGAATACAAGATGGTAACACAAAAATATTATAAAATAATTCTTGATTGAAAGACAAGTTGAAAAGAAGGTAAAGAATAACACAATAATTAAAAAATATTGTTTTTCACATAAATTTAGTGGGTGCGATATTTTCAATATATTCTACAACAGTAAATATTTAGTATTTCGAAAATATTCAACATAAAACTATTAAAATAGAGATAGGAAAACATTTTAAAAGAAAAAAAACACGATGGAGATAGACACGAGATATAGTGAATGTAAAGCAAATATGGAAAAATGAGAACAAATATATTGAATGGACAGTACAGATGGAAAATGAGTAGCAATGTTGAGAAAAGAAAAAAGAAGCAAAACGAAAATGAGTAATTTTTTATGATAATAAACAACACTGTATCTATTCGTTATGCCTATAACAATTTTTTCTTTGAGAAATGTATCAGAAAATGAATATTTATTAGCCAATAATTATTGAGATGAAAAAGACTCGATTGTAAATCTGAGATTTGCTGTTTTTGAATTTCATACCTGTCTAGGTGATTTTTCATAATTTTCATTAAAGGAAAATTTCCTTTGTATTGCCGCTAATATTCTTTATATGAAAGTGTGTGTTGTTTTTCATCAGTGAGTAAGTCGCAGTCTATCATTAGTTGTCTGCTAATCGCAAGCGCGCAAACCAGCTCTCACTCTCCTTCTTCTCTTTCTCTTCACACTATTAGCAAAATTGATGTGACTATACAAAAGTAGGACGGGTGAAATATCCCATCTTCTGATCGATTACAACTTCAAACTCATCAAAGTCATCTAAATATCCAAAAAATATGTATCATCTTATTACTGAGATCAGTGATTGATTCAAAAACATTGAAAAGAAAATGTGTTCGTCAACGCATATTTTAAATGTACTTTGCTCAACCACAAAAAAACCAATCATATATTTATTCTTTTTTTTCTAACAGGGTAAGTTAAAATACATTTAGGTCTACTAGCGTACTATGCCTACTGTACTAACGTCGGATTTATGTTGATTTATGACGTTTTGGATTGAACATCAAGGTGTTCATGTCAGTTTATATGAAAAGTATTTTAGATTAACTCTTTGTATTCATATAATCCATAAAAGCAGCTAAGTATTAATAATGCCTAAATTAATAATGTAAATAATACAAACGGCAACCTATAACAATTGGTAAATAAAGTAAAATAAAAGTAAAATAATAGTAAAATGGAGTTTTATGATGTCAGGGAATAGGACGAAGTTCTGCTTGATGTTGTGAATGTGAAGGATTTTAAACCTTACCTATTATCTTAAAATGAATAATGTTTTATGTACTGTTTGAAATTACGATCTAATTAATATTTAATTTGTTAGGACTTTAGAAAAGCGGTCGAACATCACCCAGTGGACGTAGTGGTTTTGCCGTAAGGTAGTAAATCACATATGTTATTGACAAATGCAACCAACGATGACAAACTTGCATAAAAACAAGGAGATATCCATTACCTCGCAACTATGCAACTATGTTGTTGATCTTAAACAGCGCCTTCTAACGATTGACCTGGTAAGTGGGCTTATTGTGTATTACAACATCTTTAAAGTATTATTCTGTGGATTAATACTTATCATTGTATTTATACAGAAACTAATATTTAAATTTATGAAATTATTAATTATATAGATTAATATACACCCAATTACAATATCTATTTTCAAAGTTTGGACTACAAATTCGTTGTTTTGATTAGGCCTAAGTTAGTACTGAAAAAAAAATCATTGCGTGATGGAAATTTGTCATTCACGGGACGTAACTCAGGTGTGTTATAGTTGTCTGTCTGAAGAGAAAAACAGAAACACTTGAATTCCACTAAGTATTATTCTGTGACCTGAATAGAATTAAAGATTTAAATACTCGGCCGACTTTTGACCACATCCTCAAGAGACTCTAACGAAATATTCTTGAAAAAAGCAAGTAATGAAATAAGGTCATAATTTCTAACACAGGGATTACATACGATTACTGTTTGTATACAATTCTTTAAAAATCAACAATTTAGTAGGTGAAGTTACATAAACAAATAACAAAGAACCGCTACCAAAAATAGGTTACACGCGAAATATGGAGAGAATATCAAAGTCAAGGTTAAAATCACTGATAAGTACACGTACAAAAAACAAACTAAATAACCATTGGAATGTTTACTATCAACCCAACCTCAATAAATACAATGAGTTGAATAGATAATGAACTTCACAATTGTTTGAACGCTTTATGAAAAACGTATTGATTTAAACATTAAAACACGTAGGTCTATACAGTAAATAAAAGTAAAACACCTCAATGAACAATCGAATTTTGTTTATAAGAATGTAACACTTCTTTTTGCAGAACTTTAAATGGTAAACTATTTTGAAATGAACTGAATTTTGATATCATCGGTATATGATGAGACACAGTTGATCTAATAATAAACTAGGATATCTAGGTCGAGATTACAAAGCTTAATGGAACAAAACTCACTTAATGCCTTTTCCTATCCAGGTTTTAAAATCTTTCAATTCATTCACTATCCGTTATTATCACCCATGAATTTGTTTATTTCCAATGTCCAACAAATCTAGGATATTGTTAGGCGTTTTTGTCTAGTCCGGTTAATGAATCGCTCATTATAGTTGTTTTACAAATACAATCCTGTTGTATTGTCGAAGTTCCCATTTTAGTTTAAAATAGTTAAATCTTCAATTCAGGTCATGTTGACATACATAAACGTTTGTTGAAATAAAATGACTCTCAATACTAAACTGTACTATCATTTACACCATTATATTTAGTTCTAAGCTGGAAACACACAATCAATTTGTGTTCGTTTATTATAATTATTAAGTACTGTTGATAGACTGAACCTTACGGCTAAAGTGAAGGATGTTTGCGTATAAACGCGATATCTAATACTTTGTAAACTCGACATTACGCACGGCGAGTGTTAGGATGAAAGCTAACTTACTGGTAAAACAAACCTAAGTTTGTGTACATAGTTGAAAAATAATGTTAAGACTTACTGGTGAAGTTTATGTCACTCAACCGTATATATACCTTGACCCGTTTTCACGACCCTTTTGAATTTCATTTATTGGTCTGAAATCGAGCGTTGTCTACCGAATCTATTGGAAACAAAAATGACAAAAAAAATATAAATGCAAGAAAAATTGTTGATTAAACCAGCATGCAGTGACAATAAAATGGTAAATGCAATACTTAAAATTAAGCTGATGACTTTTCTAAAGTCACATTTTCGTGTCTGATATTAGGCACAAACGATTAACCAGAATGCTTTTTCAGGTTTCAAGATTAGTTTGAAAATAATAAAAATAGAAATACATGTGCAAGTTTAACGATAACGGTAGTTTGCAAAAATACAATACATATTTGTATTTAATTTAGACTCCAGTGCTTGCTCGTATGTCTTTCCAACCAAAACACACATAGTTATTATTATTAAACGGTCATAATTTCATGATTTTTTGATTTATTGCAATTTGTCAGTTTTCTGAAGTTTACATTTTCTTGATGTTAAATGTAAGAAAGTTATTACTTATACTAACTTCGAGATAGTAAATTAAGGAAAAACTATTATGATATGATTATTTTTAAGAGAAAATAAAAGAAAGCAATGTAGGCATCTATCGACGCAACGAAGGATACATTTTCATCCAATCTTGCCTATTATTTTGATAGTTTAGGCCTAAATGACACTTTCACAAAACAAACATGAAGAAGACATCATTGGGAAGTTACAAGTCACCAAAGTGACAAAATAAGCAAAGATACAAGTCACCAAAGTGACGAATAAAGACAATCATTGGGAACGTACAAGCCACCAAAATGACGAAGTAAAACACCTATTTTCAATTAACACATTTATTCAGTTATTTGACAATAACTCATTGGGAAAGTAGAAGCCACCAAGAAGTATACTCAAAGAATATTGGGCAACAGTAGGACGGAAACCAGGGCAGACATTATTAATAACAATACTTTCTCCTTTTTAAAAAAGAAAAATCAAATCAATACTTTCATATATTTTCTAATTAAAGAATAAATGTAGGCCTATTTGAAAATGCACCAAGGAAAAACTTTTGATTGACTTGAAGATAGATTGAAAATTAAGCCAGGTGATTTGGCGTCCATGGAGAGTAAAATGTATAGAGCATTGACATGCTGGTCTGTTAATATAGAAGAGAGCTAATGAAATAGATTAAATTCCACAATGATGAAAATGAGTCAAGGTCAAACTCAATATTTCATCTTAGAAAATCTTGAAAACCAAAATAAATTTTGCAATATTGAATATCTGTATGCATGAGACTGTAATAAATTATACAAGATATCCTTCTGTTGCGAAAATAACAATTAATAGAAGCAACATAATAATATTTTAATATATTAATAATATATTATTTTTAATATATTAAATTGTATTCATTGACACAATAATTTCATCATAAAAATGAACTTGACCTTGGTAAAAGAAGTATAATGATTGCTTATGTAAATTATATTCAAATTACTTTTCAATTTTCTTTTTTTTCTATGTCCAATATAATAATAACAATTTACCAAATATGTTAGCGTGAATATGAATATCAATACCGGTACTGTATGAATTGATAGAATATTGTAAAATTAACAAATTAAACCATGTTAACAATGTTACAAAGAATAATTTAATAATATTTATTCTTAGAAAGCTGATAAAATAAAAGTGGGACGAATCAATAAAAGGCAAAAAAGTCCAAAAAAAAACGCTAACTAATTAATATTATCCAAATCGAAGACGTGAATATGAATATCAATACCGGTACTGTATGAATTGATAGAATATTGTAAAATTAACAAATTAAACCATGTTAACAATGTTACAAAGAATAATTTAATAATATTTATTCTTAGAAAGCTGATAAAATAAAAGTGGGACGAATCAACAAAAGGCAAAAAAGTCCAATAACAAGGCCAACAGCCATTAAGTCGCGTGCTACAATGCATAGTGATACCGGACCGACAGACAGATCGACAGACCGACAGACCGACAGACAGACCGACAGACCGACAGACAGACAGACCGACCTACCGACATAGTGAACTATAGAGTCGCGTCCACGCGACTAAAAAACGTTAACTAATTAATATTATCCAAATGGAAGACATGGTCTATTTTAAAGTTAATAATACTGTAATTTTATTTGTATTATGATTTTTTAAATTTTTTTATTTCTATGTTTAATTTGTAATTGTTTGAAAGGAACACACTGCTTAAATACATACTTTTATAACTAATTTTGTTTACAAATTGAAATATTTATATGCGTTACAGGGTTGAACATAGATGGAAAGCGAATATTATTTGGAAATGTGTTCAAATGAAAGTAGTTTATTTTTCATAGGCCTTTTTCTTTCTATAAAAATGTAGAATGATGTAATGAGGAACGAAACATGATGGATTGATTGAGTGATTAATTGAAATCTTGATTTTATACTTCTGACATTTTTACTTTACTAACAGTCGGCATGCGATTTTAGTAGTCGCACTATATATCTAGATTTATTATGCGAACTTTAGATTTCAGATAAGTCTCAGTCTACTCAGTCTAATTACTACTTTATCTTCTCTTGCCAACAGGTATTTATATAAAGTTGTTTTCCAACAACAATTCATTAATCAAAAAAATTAAATAAACATGTAATGCAATTTCGTCTATTTTAATTTGATTCAGAAACCCAACATGCTAATAAAAAAAAGTAAGTATTAAAAGCAAAAGTGAATTAAACATTGTAAAGACATTATCATTATTTTCAGGCGTATTGTCATTAATTTGTAAATTTAGTTTTTTTAGGGAGTTTACATTTTAAAATCTTATTCATTGGAATGACAATGAAAATCTCTTCGTTTTCTTGTCCATATGTCTATTTTATTTTATTTGTTGGGTTTTTGGTTGAATTTAGTTTTAGTTTATTTTGTCATTTTATACTGAAAACATTTTTTTTTCTACGTAAGTGAATGGTCTATTCAAAGTCTGATTTTATTAATCATTTTTCATGTTTTAGGAGGACAATACATCTTTAAGTGAAAACTTGTAATATTGTATTTGAATCGTAATATTAAATCACAAGTGTCACATTGTATTTATCCATACAAATATTATAATGGAAAATAATTAAACTTTAGTTAAGACAATGATGTAATAATCTTCAGGAAAGCGTGTCTTCCCATTGTTTTGGGAACGCCATCCTGATTATAAAATCTGAATAATATCCATATAGAAAATTTCGTAACAAGTGTATAATCAATCTTCTATTATTCGATTACGTTGTCCAAACCTTTGTTGTAGCTACTTACTTAGCACACATAACTAATCCTTAAAATAATTATTCTTTTGTAGATTTAGATTTTTATTTATAATCTAATCTCTCCAGACAATCTGTATTAATCTATTTTATGTTTAAGACGAGCATTTATTTTCAAATATTGTTGCACAACACTGTATGATAATCTTTATTTTATTATTATTTCAAAACAGAAGAAAGTACATCATCGATAGCGCGCGGGAACCATCAAAACAACTCATAATTGAAAATGTTAATTGATAGCAAATGCGTTGGAGAGGTAGATATGCTTTCAATTATTAGATTCTAAATAGCGTTACAGGTATACTGTTTCCACCAAACAAACATTTACACAAACTTATGTGATGAAAGATCAATTTCATTGGAACAGTTTTATATCGAAGTATTATATTACAATAGGCGTTGTGACGGGTGATATCAAGCTAAACTACTTCAAATCCTGTGCAAACAAATGAGTCAATTAAAAACTACACTTCGTTTAGTCAGACCAACACGTTGGTTATCATGACTGACAAACGTTAGGAAATCAATCTGCCTCCTATGAATAATACTAAAGAAATTTGATTGTGGTAGTAATTGTAACTGTAATTTCTCTAGCATGAATGTAGGCCTATGTCTATATCATACAATCTTATAGTATACTTATTTAGTGAACATCAAAATGATAACATTTTTAGTTATACTCTGAACAAATACAAATCCATTATTACAACATCCATAATATTATAGCTGAAATATAAGTACAGTATCCTTCGAAAAGGCTAAAGATTAGAACATATTATTTTTGCAGGGATTGTGCATAGGTACTTCTACAGGGCCTACACTAAAGACTACACACTTAGAAATCCCCAATCATATTAAAGGTATTATGAGCACTCGATATTCACCATTAATCATTGTTTATTATGTTAACATTTAGGTTTAATTCTATAATTGTTATCTTACTAGATTTTACCGTCTTGATTTGAAATAATTTTGGATCACCGAGAGTGAAGCGTTCAAAGTGTACATACGCCCTCTATACTTGATACTGTAACCTTTCCTCTTGAACCACAGAACTCGTATTTATACTACGCATGTATACGTGCAGAGTCACGTCAAGGGCAAACTGTACATTAACTATCTAAATAAACCTCTATAAAAGTTTTGTATCGTTGCAGGTACATCCAAATATGTAAAATGTAATTCAAGATAAAATATGATATGTTATTATATGTCTGTATTATATTTCAGATCAAAACATTATACAGGTACTATTAATAATGCAAGGATTCATTTGCTTGCTATTTGGTATCATGGCGCAAAACATTGACGAATTAACTAATAGTTTACAAATAAATACTCTTCTTCTCTTATGGTGTAATCATTCATAATATAATTTCATTTATTATCCTACAATCAAGTTTCAATAAAAAAACCAGTTAGGCCTAATTCGATTGATGTCTCAAATTAAAAACAATCAACTTGACTAATTTAACTTGAAGAGTAATTTGAAAGTAAATAATGCTAAGTGAATTATTGAATTAATCAATTTTTGATTCATGTTATAAGATAGTTTTCATCAAACAATTAAGTCAATAATAATAAAGTAATAGTGACATATATCGATTTCGTAATTCATGACTTTTCCTGTTCAAATTCGTTTCAATGTAACTGATAGTAGCTGTCACTTGTATTAGGTCGTCGTAGCTAAGTCTTCAAGTATTTTGAATCGTATTATCAAATACACCCTTACAAGGCCTACTTGGAGACAGTATTTCAATCTATGAATCAAATGGAGTACATTATTAATATTCCTTAATAGTCAAACGCCCAGTGTTAAAGGTAGGCTCAATGAGATAATACGCATACTATTAGCATGTGATCCATGGAATTATATCATATCAAGTTCCATCGATAATATCAAATATATGCTATATAAATATAATATAAATATTGAAATCAATAATAACCTCTATAATTTCTTAGAATTTCAACAATAAATTAAAATATTCGTTTAACCGGCATTAGCAATTAATGTTAAACCCGCGGCTTTGTGAAGTTACAAGTCTTATAACTATAATGGCGTTAGACAACATTACTAATACCGTCCAGACGTACAGAATGTGTTACATGGTATCGTAAATTAAGAAAGGTCAACTGGCCATACATAAATAAAACAGAATACTAAATGCTCTGCAACTATAGAATATCCTATCACAAGAGAGCTTTAATATTAATATGTGTAATATATTCATCGATTATTCATCAATGTTCATATTAGACTGCGTACATAATAATCTAATTATTTATGTGAATATTGGTACATTATAATTATGAATAATGTTGTCATTGCTATCGACGTTGACATAATAATGGTATTGATAGGTTATATTTTTCGACTGTCATAATACACTTTTGAATAGAAAATAATTTAATGTGCTTTTGAAAAAAAAAATATAATTATTATATACAATTTTTAAATGAATGGTTCTATTCTACGATGGCGCACCTTAAAAACAATGCATTACTGTTTATATATAATATTATCAAATATCTATCTGCATATTCGTTATGATTTTATTTGAATTCAAAATACTGAAATAGCCTTAGGCCTAATAGATTCATCTTACAAATCGCATTATATTGAATATTACTGTGTATAGCGCAAAACAAAAATGGACTAAAACACTGCAGTATGGTTGGTATTTTACATGGCGACATACAAGCTAAACAATATTTGCGTTGCAATATTATGTACTTTCCATAATGGAGACCAAGAGACAAATTAGTGCAAATGTCTAACTTATTCACACGGTTACAGACGCCCAATAAGGAAGAACATGTGTTTATATAATGTACAGAAGTGAAAATATTGGGTTTAACATGATGTACTATTATTCCCCTGGTTGTGTCTGGATAGAATCGAGTTTATTTGACCCATCAATGCTCTTTCCAATATAATTATGTAATGTTAATATCAAGGCCAATTATAACTACTCGAATCATTCAAAACACATGCCTATGTATTATATATATACACTTAGGCCTATGACAAATTATCATTGTGTTAACAGAAAATAAAATCTTCATTTCAATAAAGTACAAAACAAGGAAATGAAAAATACTCTATAAATGAAGCCGAGGCACAGTCTTCAATTTATTTATTATCTTCTTATTAATTTATTTATATGGATTTTTATAGCTCGTATAGGCCTATACTTTGTACTTCGGTTTCAAGTTAGTCTTAATTGTTTATTATCTAATTATATACATTTAGGGGCCGCTTTCGCTTATTCTCACAGATTTCCTCAAAATAATCGTTTATAAACTAAATCAATTAATTGTCACAGTATCACTTGGCGATTTGAGTTTCTCTGCCTGTCAATATATTGCAGATAAACGTCCTTCTCACGTTCAGAAGATGCATGAAAATGCAATTTCGACTGTGTAATACATCGCAAAGCAATAAAACAAATACGAAAAATCAAAGAATGTATATATTAATGAATCGGTAATTATTTTAGAAAAGTCTACATTATTATCAGTGTGCAACTCATGGGTTTCGCCATTGAATATTTACGTCACAAACCTAGCTAATACATTAAACTAGAATAATTTCAGACGGCATATAATATACGATAAGTTTACATCACGAAAATAAAATCGTTTAAAAATTCAAAACACAGGCTGTAATAAAAGCATGATAGGATAATAAAATAATAATAAAAACAGGCAGTTTTTAAAACTATGTTATTAATATTTGCAATAATAGCATTAATGTATAATATTTTTATTATTGACGTTCTTCTGATGATTATCTATCGTCATTATTAGTACTATTTTTAATTACTTTGGTTGGTATCTATTCTTTTCCAGTGGAAAATTAGTACAGTATGTAGTATGTCCTTTTAGTTATATGATTTTAAGCCACTGGATTTATATCCGATTGTTCTCTGCACGCCATTTTGTGATGCCAGATTACAAGTACTTAATTCAGTTAAAAAGCGTATCATTTTTTGTCATCAATCTGTTATAGTTTGTCGCACTTAAACTAAGGTTTAAAATGACCTATTTATTATACAGATACACTGTCTTATCGATAAATATAATCTAAACACACATAGGCCTAGCCTAAATATATATATAACAAGTAGGCCTGAAAGAGAATCAGTTTTGGTAAATTAACATCACATACACCCGAATTTTAACATTTGCTTCCGTTCAAATTGATTTCCACTATTTCTATCTGCAAATTGGCAGAATGGATTTATTTTTTCTTTCTTCCTTGTCTAATCTAAAATAAGTATAGTAGTTTAATAATTAAAATAAAACTATAGCTACCAAAATTTCATATTATCGACAGTGCATCTTTAACAAAAAGTTCCTCCTCATAATGTTTACCTTTTTTCTTTCATCTTTTATCTTTCAGCATCTGAAAATAAATAAAGAACATTTAGGATAATATACCTACTTATTGCATTTCATAATAATGTAAGAAAAGATACTAGAAAACCGAGTTATTTGTATTTGACACATGACAGGGCCTATACCAAAATTTACTTCAACTTCAACGAAATCGAGAAAATCAATATAAATATTAACATTATTTTCTTTACTACATTATCATAATATTTATAATTATACTTATTATAATAATAATGATAATAAAATCAGCATCATTATATTTATAATAATTTTCAATTTTTAATAATTAAATTGATGTAAGACTTTTTACAGTTTTATATACATATGTCTACAGATTAGTTTAGGACAAAGCTCTCGCGGTAGTTTGTCTTTTTTGTTTAGCGACAGCTGAATTGGTCGGCAAAGATAAAAGAACAGTTTGAAGTGCTTAGGTAACTAAAATACTAAATGGAACATTAATAGTCTAAAAACAAAGTACATACAGATACATATGTATATCGGCACCCTTACGCATAATTAAAGTATAGAGTGTGTATCACTAATGTGGCACGAACTAAACATTGCATTTCATTAATTTTTATAGTTATAAACATCTTCGACAACAAGATAATAAATTCGTTTTTTGAGCCTAAACATATGGAGTGTTTATTATTTAGATTAGACTGGACAAGAAAAGCTATTTAAATTATATGGTACCATCCAATGTTTGGATTGAAATATAAATCAATCATCTTTTTATTTTCTCAAAATAACTTCTTCACGACGTAAAATCGAATACGGTCAAATACTACGATCGTCATGCCTACTATTTAAAGATACGATAATAATTCAGCGCCAGACTGACCAACTCTATAACAACAATTTTTCATTAACAACCTAAGTTTAGTTATTTGAACCTAAGGCATAGTCCAAACAATATGAAGAATAATTGATTTTCTTATTGATTCTATTCAATTAATTTGATTGCCTACTTCTGATATTTATCAACATTAGTGACTATATAACTTAACCAGTAGACTTATTACACTCATTTAATATCCACACATTTTGGATTTTCTTTTTTTCTAAGTTTATGATAATTGATTATCAAGAATAAACAAATAGTTTCGTTTAAATCAATTCTGTATTTATAGGCCTCCGGTATAATTCAATTTCAAAATAATGTTTTTCTTTATTACAAAACAAATTCTTCGTCTTCTTTGTTATAATGTTTCCATGTACGATACATTAATTATCAAATAAAGTGTTCAATAAAATGTAATGTAGAATAAGTTACTCATTTTTTTAAACAAAAACAACGAGTTCAAATTAGCCTGAACAAAACAATCAATTTATTAAATTAGCGCTTCAAACTTATAGTTCACTGTTCTTAAACTTTTGACAATTTCTTTATAATACCGGTACGTTTACAATAAATCGCCTTTGTCTCGGCAAAGTCACCTCTTAGGATAAATCAACGTTTAGCAAAGTGATTGGAATCTACTCGTTTTTTTCTAATCCGTTGTCATGGATTCTGAAAGGTGATAGAAAGATTAATGTGGACACTCTTCTTGAACTTAATTATGTTATTAGCCCGTCTGTAATGTGTAATTTTTGCTTTACTGTATTTTAAAATAAAATAGAAATATTTGGCATATTTATCTTATCCGTATTCTAAATAAATTCTATTACATTTTTGCGAATTATACGCTGTGTTAATAATTTTATTCGTCATTATTTTATACCTTAGATATTTATCTATCCGATACACATTTACATTACGAATTGTATATGATATAATAACAATTTAATATTTGTCATTATATCAGAAGACGACAACAAGACATTATGTGCCTGGTATACAGTGCCAGGGGAACATTGTAAGTGTGATTGCTATGCACACATTATCATTTACTTGATTATGAATGTAATGATCAGTTAGTAAAACAATAACCTAGAATAACATAAAATGTATACATTTGATGTACTCGCGATTATAAAGCCATCACAATAAATAAACATTTTTGTCTATTTTAGCAAGAAATGATAAGGTCTAAATTTGGACACAATCGTTGATTTTATTCTGCTCTTTTATTGAAAGGATAGGCCTAAACATATTATTAGATCAAATGCTTTTAAATTATTGAGAAAAACTATCATAATAACCAACGCCTTGGAAAAAAATCATCAATATATCAATATTCCACACATTTGTGTAGAGTATTTGAAAATAGGAATTCTCATTATTTTTGAAAATCCACTTCAATTTGAAAGTCTTACAGACAATTATGTAATAGTAACTTGAAAAGATTTGTACACATATTTAGTTTGTGTGCACATAATACTGTATCACGACTGATGTGATGGGAATATTTATCTTAAATAATTAAACTTGAAACTTATTTTATAGTTGTACACTTACATCAGTTGATGGAGACTCAGTAAATACGACCTTGCCATTTAGTATTCATCCATTAGATAAATTTGCAACTAAAATATCATAACAACAATTTCACATATTACAGAAGATCGTTTACACAATAAAATGAAAATATCTTGTCCTTGAATTTTAATTGGCCAAATTATGAATCTTAGTTTGTTATACCATAGTACCATTTACTTCCAAAGTCTTAGATTTTCTACTGTTGCAGTGTTTGTTATCTAGCTGACGTTTGCTGCTTAGTAAATGGAAAAGCGACTCTGCCATATCTGGTAAAATATTTGATTAAATGATACCTTTAAATTTAAAAAACACAAATATGGGTTTAAATAATTTATGTTTCCAGACCATATTCGTTGAAAGCTTTAGTGCTGTAAAATAATGAGCTTTTTATACTGTCAGTAAAGTTAGGTATTTCAACATTTTTGTTATTGTAAAAAGTGTGCATGTTTCCAATACATTTATTTGGATAATGAAAAAGGTAAAATAGTAATTTGTAACATTTCTTAAGTAGAAATTAACTAGTTCAGAACAAACAACTTTGTTGTATAAATGCTCACAGAATTCAAACGGTTCACTAACTTCCTACAAATCTTCCAAAAGCACGTATTTTGGAAAGCAATGAATCTTTAATGGCAGTCAGTAAACTCACTCGTTTATCATTTCACTTTAGTTTACTTCTCTCAAAATAATATGTGAAGAAACAAAGGAAAACCAGGATGATTTAAATGAAAGTAATACAAAATTAACTTTACTTGTAATTGTTCCTTCAATAGTGAATAAACTTTACTTTCTTTAGTAAGATTCTATGTGAATTAATATATGTATATTGTTTCCTAGTAATTTGTTTGTAAATTGATATAAGAAGAAAAATATTTGAGGAGAGGACATGAACCAAGTTTCTTTTTATGAATCGTCTAAGGTAAGCTTGTTAAAGTACAGTGGCAATAAGTGCACCAAACACGTTAAGTGCATTTATTATATATATGAACTATTTATCTTTTCAATTAGTTTGTCTTTTGTTACAGAACTTTTGTAATTTGAAAAAAAATGTAAAGTGTACGCCAACCAAGCAAAGACACTCAATTACATAGAATTTTCTTCACTTAATTGAAGGAACAATCCCAAACATGAAGTAAGCCGTACAGCCTTCGCTCCTAATCCAGCGGTACAATACAGAACAACCACAAAACAATTTGAGATCTCATTCTATCGAATATGTTTCCTTAAAGCCATCTTTAGTTTGACTTTTGACCATGACTTTCGTAAGTTAGATAACCTTGATTTGTTTGGTAAACAAAACTAAACAAAATGGATTCAAGAGTCCTACAATTTACAAATAGTTTTTATTGTAACTTCCATTTACTGTTAAGATGACATTTCACGGTGTTTTGAACTTGAAATAGTTGACGGTTGCTCTAAAGAAATAAAACCTAACCTAATTAGTAACTATTTTATTCTTTTATTTAATTTTATACAGAAGTAACAGATAAAAAGATAGTTCTTCGCCAGAAATAACTCACGTCTGTGAATACCATAACAATGATTACATAGAGCAGTTAAGTCGATAAAGATATTACGCTTAGTATAATATAGAAATAATCTCCAAAATCTGATAGAACGCTGAGAGGCAAAACTTGGAGATGAAGGGAAACATGTTAACGTTTTAGCCAGGCCTAACATAACCTTGACATTCGTCGAGATAAGCAAAGTCCGCGACAACTGCTCTCTTATGTTTGTAGTTATCTAGACATGCTATAGAATATACTGCCCTTTATCTCACCTAAAAAATGTACTTTTGAGTAAAATGAGCAAAAAGTGTTTGAGTTTATACTAAAAGACAAATTATTTGTTTTTAGCTATAATAAGTACATTAATATAGAAATTATGCTACATAAATTTAATTTTATTAATTTATTCTTCAAAATTTAGATAATTCTTCTCGCGTAAACTAATCATAATAGCAACAAATGCCTATCTCTATGCTCTATTTCATTTAATAAAATATGTAATTCTACATTTAATATAAAAACGACAAAATCCGAAAATCTTTTCTCTACATTTGGTAACGATATGTTGATGTTCCATAAAGATACTAGTACAAAATACAGAAGGGAATATTAATTTAATAATCGAAAACTATAATAATATTATTAATTATGGTAAGCATAATACAAAATGAATGTTTACCAAATATGCGGGCTTCACATTAATTAAAATATTCAATAACACTATACTTTCAAACAAATTTAAATATAATTCGATTTACTTTTAAATACTGTATTTATGAATGTGAAATATGAGGTAAGGTATAGAATATAAGATAGGTATATAGATAATATAGATATTCATAATATTAATTTAAATATATGTTTAGTATAGGCCTACTCATGTTACATATGTTTTATTATAGCCTAATATGTATACATAAAAAGGTTATTTTAATTTCAAATAATAAAAACAATCGAATATGTTATTTGCGTCTATACTAAGTTTATAAGAGCATTTCAAATAAAACTGATTAACATTTAAAAAAACTGCTTCAATCATAGGCCTACAATTCATGTTTGCGTTGTATTACATTCCCTAAATGTATTTTATTCGTTAGCTTTACTTAACGAAATATAGATCAAAACATTATTATAATTTGCGCATGAGTATAATTAAAATAAATCAATTAATTAACTAAATAATATACAAGAAGAATGTATCATATTCGTTAATTTAAAAACTTAAAAATAAAAAGACAAATCTGGATATAATTTAACGTTTTAACATTTACTATAATGACAAAAATAACACAATAGTTTAAAATAAATAATATAACAGTGGTAACATTTAATTTCAGATATGAAAACTATTTTAAAATGAAATTTTCTGTTACATATTTAAACGTGCAATTCGTTAAAATTCAGTTAGCAGCGCCATTTTGAATTTTGTCGTTGACGCTGTCGTAATTATTGATGAATATATGAAGTAGGGCAGTTCAAATCCAAGGCCAGCCTTAGCGTGTGGTAGATCAGAACGACACCGACCAGCTTTGATATGCATGCGGCTTTCTTTCATCCGTCGAACATTTTAAATCCTTTTAGCCTTACCTTAGAATAAAAGAGTTATATAGTGAAAGATATATTACTCTCCTGTCCTATAGAATATTATTAAAGTCAAAATATTACATAAACCAGCCTACGTTGAAACAAATCAAGGCGTTGATAAAAGCGTTTGTCATTAATATATTGGAATTAGTATTCTGTTAAGTGATCAATTTCAAGAAATTCTAATCTAAATGAGTATTGTTAGGATTCTCATACATAATAATATTACATCACAAAGAAACCTATCGATAATATAACTGTATGGATTATTATAAAAATTGACATTGACCTACGATAATTCAAAGTCACGTGGCAACATAATTTGCATGTAGCTGTCTGTAGTACGAATTCCCGGGTTCTTCACAAATAGTTCTCAATGGCAATGTTTACGATAGGCCTACATTGTTTTATGTAAAGTTTTAGTAATATCAAATATTATATCGTTATGGACAGTTATATTGTGTATAGTATTACGTTTTGTTTTGTAACACTTTTTAGATTTTATTGCAGTATTCGTTTTGCAGCGACGACAAAATGTAAGTTTAACGAGTTACATGACCACATCTCATTTTGCCTAAAAACAGACACCATTGGAGTTAAATTACTATAAATTAATTCATAATTAATAGGTAAAATTTTGTTCATTAAGGCAATAATTTGTGCAAAAACGACGTCTTGTTCGGTATTTTACACAATACGTCAACTTATAATATTATTATAAAATGTAGGTGAGGTTAAAGTAATTAATTAAAACAATAACAATTTGAACTAGATCCTAAATAAAATTATATTTTGAAGATAAATTAACGTAAGATATGAATAGCCATTTGACCTAATTATTTTAAGTATTCGGTCAAGATAACAATAGTGTTAAGGTCAAATAGATTTACATTATAAGTTTTAATATTTTATCCTATTTTTATAAATAATAATAATAGAATTGAATTTATATAGTCCAAAATAAACGATATTTCTATGAGCTCGACAAAATCAGATTTAAAATAAAATACTTCAAAGTTCTAAACGTAACTCTACAACATTACATTCGTTTGTTACGGTATTAAACATCAAAGTACTAGTACATTATACAGTCTCTTTAATCTACCGGTACTTTTAGGATTTTCTCTAAAATCTCTAAATCGTGGCTCTTTTTTTATGTCTTAGAGTCAGTAAAATTGCTTGCCAACTAGTGTAACGGTTTTTACTTTTTGTTTTAATCTTATGGTACCAGATATTGGTATGGAATTATATTATGATATTGTCTAAAATAAGTAATATACATTAAATGCTTAATTTTTTACCAAATTCTGAGTGCTGATTAATTCATTATCAACTCTAAAGTTTGAGTGTTAACAGCGCCACCAATTCGAATGATTTAGAGTTATTTCGGATTTGATTACATAACCGGTTAAACGTTTCTAAACTATTAAACATTGTCTTGGCTTGGTAATTATAATGTACCATTGTTTTTATTTAGGCTACACTCATGAAATGGATTCTCAATCTAAGGGACGTTTCAATAACTGTTTAATAGGCTGTTGGTTTCGATTGAAAGTGTTTTAAAAATAAACTTCCACTCTGCAAAGTTTAAATCAATAAAAGGGCATAAAACGTACCGCATTTGATCTCACACTTAGTATAAGTATTACATTACAAATTTGATATAGCGCTCTTATTTCTATGAACAAGTACCATTTAATATTAAATTAATTACATTATTATAAATATAATTAATTATTGTTAGTTATAATGTTCTTTTGCATATATTTTACTATTATAACAGAAAACCACATCATAAATTGGGATATTGAGATAATTTTCAAAAATACAAATAAAATAAAAGTCTAATATATGTTTGTCCCTCCCAAGTAATGTGTTTAAATACAGGTTTTAAAAGTAAACGAAATAAACTTTGTCGCGGCGCTAAGTTGGATCAGCTTCCATCACGTAAGAAAAAAAGGGGGCAGTAATTTCGAAGAAATTACCGAATTGCCATCAACTATTGGTAGTTATGATGATGAATAATGAGAATGTTATTTGAATTGGGAATAGCGTTAATTACAATGGTTGTAATGATTAACAATTTGGTAATGATGTTTTGCAAAAATTCCGAACATGAATATGAAATACTGATTAGCTAAACCAAGAAAGATTGAAATACTCTTCTTTGATTAAACCATGGAGCTAAATACAACAAAATTAGACCTTTAAGGCCCATTTAGGCCTACACTAGGCGATGTAGATAAAAGAATAATACACGTCCAATAAAATGACGTCATGATTAGTAAGAGCCCTAATATCGTGATGACACAACGATATTGTTGTTCTTATTGATCATGACGTTATTTGATTGGACAAATCGCATGACGTTTGTATTGGTATAACATACATAACGAGAGAGCGGCCTACAAAATTTAAATAATTAAAATACAACATTGACATTGACCTACATAATAAAAACAATAGTCATAAATAAAATAATCCGATCGATACAATATATATTGCTATTAAACAATTATATTGGGCATAATTATTTATTATTTGTTTTAACAAGTAAAATAGATTGCTCATTTTGCACGAAAACTAGGAAATCAGGCCAATATAAAGGTCAATCTAAAACTAGGCCGATATTGACCATTGCCAACGAAAACACGAGAGAATTTAAACAGATATTGACCACTACAAAACTAAAACGCACCTGGAGAATATAGATAACCTAAATAACAATAATAAATAAATTCTATATAATATTAGTCGTTTTAAATAAAAATTAATTAGGTACATATTTTAATAAGACAAATTATTATTTTAAAAAGACAAATTATTATTTCAATAATGATAATTATTATTTTTCTTTCTTCTTTTGTTAATTTTAAAACTGATCGTATTTTCACTTGATGTTTTTACAGTCTTGTTTTCGTTCTTAATTTGTTGATGAGTTCGGTCTGTGTTTTCTTCTCTGTGTTGTTACAGTATTCGATGTGTTATTATTATATAAAAACTAGCACAATGACATACATCTTGTAGCATTTTCTGCCGATATAAGAAGAAGAACGCTTGAAATGAATCGAACCAGTCAGCATATACAACACTGACCTTGCACTGGACTACGAATAAGTGACGGGTAGGTCTACGCATGGACGGGTCTACGCACAACAAAATAATTTCCGCATAGGCCTACATGATTATATTGTTTTCGAGTGAATTGTCTTACATGTTTTTCGTTAAAACTGTCCAGTAGGCCTACAATTCAAATACTTTAATAATCAGCATTATAAGAAAATTCATTGATTTTGTCATGTCGATATTTGTTATTATTATTACAAACTAGTAAGTGTTTTTAAAACTAGAATGGCCGAATAAATTAGTTATGCAATTTTCAATTTTGTCCTTGGTTATGTCCTTGAGTTTCAAGGACAAGTCAATAATGAGTCATCTTTTTTGTTTACAATTTCATAATTTTCAAATGATATGCAGCGTTATATAATTATAGTGAATATTTGTGTGTAATGGAGTCTATTATTATTGTCTATATTAAATAACGGTATTCTATCAAAATGAATATTGATGTGCCTCGATGACAAACCAACAATACTGTCTTTAAAGATTTAATTAACATAACAACTATTATTTGTTTTATTGGATAATTACCGTTTTACCGTCATTTGTATTGCGTAAAGCAAGAGCGTTAGGCCTATACCAACATATCATTATTGTTTATTAAGTAAGAGTTCGTTTCAGTGAACAAAACGCGTCAAGTTATGTTCCTCTTATGATTTGATTACTAATAAAAGACACATTTGATATTGAAGAGATATTTGTTTTCTATAGGCCTATTCTATTTTTTTAACACCAAATGTGATGTATTAAAAAAAATAAAGTTTGCGGTACACCACGTATATTAGTTCTGAACAGAACTGAGTCTCTCGTCGTTTCGATCAATATACTATAATCGTCCTCAGGAGTGAGAATGTCCTTTCTCACTCATTCTCACTCCCTAGGACGATCAAAGTATATTGATCAAAACGTTGAAAAACTCAACATTTCTTGCCAGAACTAATATAACGTGGTGTACCGCAAACTTTATATCAACATTTGATTTCGATATGCAAACCTTCAAACAAAAATAAAGTTGATAAAATCAGGTTGTTACCTTTTATAATTTACTTATTTTTATAAGTTACCTATTTACTTAAAATGCAAAAAATCTTAATCTGTCTAAAAAAAATAATTCCAAAGGTCATCATCTGCAGATATACAATTTTTGCTCTTGATAAAATGTTGCTCTATCATATAGACCAGGACCTTTTATATTCTTGATATTCCTTTATATTTTGTAGCAGCTCTTTCATGCATAAAACTGTAATATTTAAGTTTAGGGACTTACAGCATTCTTAATAAATTGAAACGAATTATCACTAAGTCGCATTAGATTGTTGGTGTATAACATTCCAACGTTTATGAAAAACGATATTTAGAGTTGGGCCTGCACATTGTAAGTTAATTAACGAATTCTCATTAAGTTTAATTAGTTTGTTAGTGTATTGATGTTCCAACATTTATTTTATTCTAGTATTATGTAATGCATATTTTGACAGTTTTTCTTACATTATCTTCAATATAATAACATATAGGCCTAAATATGTATGGTTAAATTGCGGTCACTCGCTACAAGTAGGTCAATTTTATAATGAAACCGCAGTGTGTTAAATGGAAATAACTAGGTCGCTTCAATATTTTTTACAACAAACAAGTTAATGAGAAATAGTAATACCAGTGCTCTGATGGACATGATGTAATAACCTATAAAATAGGTCTAACTCTCAATTTAAAACGTTCAAAATATGCAATCGCAATGAGACAAAATACATGGTGGCAGCACTATACCATGGGATTACATTTGAACAGTCTTTCTAAAGAAGTACAACTATTCACATATCGAAGATATGTTTTGCTGTGGCATCCATAACAATTTTAATTCCAATTTTCTGAACAATAGGGCCTAAATGAATGTTGTATTGTTACTATAATAGAGATATGAAATATCATGATGGACAACATTGTGAATATCAATCCCTAAAACTTTTAGAAGTAACAGTAAAATATGATGCCCAGCTTGAGATTATTTAGTAATTTCCAACTTAAACTCTTATCAATGGAATTGAATATACATCTCATGGTTCAGAGTGCTATAAATGTCAATATTCTTTTTTTCAAAACAAATATAAATGTTTAAATCAGAAGTTATATATCGATAGGGATTGTTAAACCTTTAACTTGCTGGTACTATCACTGCTACACCACAAAGCTAACCCATCAAGGTGTTTTTGGTTTTTCTGCTACCCATTTTATTCTTCCATGCCATCTTAATGACCTGTTCACTTCCAATAAATAAATATAAATAAATATGACACGAGAACCAGAAATAACATTTATATTCCTATCTGATGTTTTGTGTGTTCTTTTTTGATGTATTAACATTTTGTTTAATTCGATATTTTTTTATGGATTTTGATATTTTCATATAATTATTATAATAATATATTTATTGTATAATTCAACACATTTAAAAGTTGCAACAAAAGTATTTTATCAGATTAACTACTTCCAACGCAGTATTATAATCTCTGGGCCACTTTACCCCTCTCAACTTCTAGTGCTGTCACCCGCTAATCTTTTTTTAAACATTATTAACTTGTCTTAGACAATCCCGCCACAATCCTTTGGATCCTGCTCTCGTCCTTTCTTTGTAAATTTCAACTTGTCATTACTGCTTTTTTTTAACTTATTGTCTTTTGGACGAAAATAAATGATATTTGAATTTGAAGAAAAAATTGAATGAATGTCTTAAACCTGGTAACAAACCACCAGACCACAATAAAGGCGTGTAAATTGAAGAAGTAAAATTAAATTGTAAAATGTATTTCATTTTCACAAAAACTAAATGATACCAATGGGGCCATATTTAGAAACGTTATCTTAGTCAACACATTTACATAAAACATGTTACCATTTTTTCTGTGAATAGTTAATAATATAGTATTTTAGATTATACTTATAAACATCATTAGGCTATTACCGTTTTTTACGAATTGCCATATTTATTTTGACTTTAATGGTTAGTATTATGACGGTTATGTTGTGATTAGATAAAATTAACATTTTCTAATTATAAAATATTAATATTAAAACAAATATTATGAAACGATTTCCATATTTTAGTACCACAGACGTGTTTTCTTTTTCAAAATAAAAAAAAAATCTTTAATATTATGTCAGAATCTAATTCTTATTTTGATCTAAAATTTTGAGGATATTTGTATGGGTGCTATTTTATTCTGTGTATGTAATGAAACATTTTATGATTAACTTACTGTTGGCGTCGAATATCACGATGCGTACATTTTACAAGGCATGTTATTGCTTGAAATTTGTGAATCACATGGTTAGTAAACAATAGGTTATTATTTGACATTTCATTTTTCTTTGGTCAGTAGGCAATCATCACTCAAATGTGCCCATCAATCCAGTCTTGCCCAATAGACAAGTGATGTGTGGACAAAGGATGGAAACGCCAATGACCGACTGACGTGTACATACGGGGTAATAAAACTAGAAAGTGAATAACTAAACGTGTCATTGACCTAGTGAAGACCAGATGAATCTTAGAGAGAGAGAGAAAAAAACGACATAAACGTTAAAAGCGAATTCACTTCAACTCATTTTTCATTTCTCGTTGAATGGTATTTTGGTTTATGACAGAATACTTGAGGATGACACATTTCCGCGTTGAGGAAGTCTCTAGAACAGTCTATCCACACACAATAATACATTTCAAATATAGTCTTTCTTCTTAATCTTTATCATTTTTCCTATGAAAATTACTTCACGAACAAAACTTAATTTTCGTGAGTTAATTAATTGTGATACGGCAGATGTAAGAGTATATATAAGCAAATCAAAGGCGAACCATGAAAGGCGTGATGGTTGCTTGATATGACACTATAAATCATTATTGGCTATTGGCACGTATGAATTCGTTTTCTATAAATAAGAGTGTTATATTTATCAATGATAAAAACATGAATTAGGAATTATTATATGATTTTGAACGTTTGTATATATAGGTCTAATTGTACAGTAAATGCATTGATAATAACAATTGTGCTTTTATTGTCCAATGCAGAAAAAGAAATATTGAAAATGATAGCAGTAAAGTGAGAATAAAATATTAAATATAAATAATATAAACATAACATTAGTGTTGATTAAGCTTACAATATACCGTTAGGCCTACTTTAATTTAAATCTAAATATTTATTTGGTCACAAACCAATATTAATCTGGAGAGAATAGTCTAAAGCCCAAACAGATTCTGCACTCACTCCTTATATAGTAAAACAAACAGAAAAAAAGTATAATATATGCCAAGTTAATTCAATTGTAATTCAATTAAAATTATATTAATTAATTAATTAATTACACTAATAAAACAGTATAAAAATTAAATACAGTGATAAAACTTATATTATACTCGAGTATAAAATTATTATTACTCGTAAGTATAAGAAGCCCACAAAATACACATCCTTCCAAGACATCTTAAATGTTAAACCCAATATAATCTTTAATATAATATAACTATATTTTAATATTAAACAGATAACAGATAAATATGTCTATTGTTAATCATTTTGGTTTTTTTTAAATAACAGCGAGTTCGGGAACAATGGAAAAGTAATGTTCGTCAGTACTGTTAGGAGTGGTATTTGTGTCGAGTTATCGAGCCGACGACGCAAAGCTAGGCCTAGAATATCATCCAATGCCCTACAACATTAATGGCTGATTGTTTAACTTGCTTAGATAAACCGATCGATAAAAAGCAGATGTACATAATAATATTGTCTGGTATATGATAAAATATTAGTATTAATACAAATTAATGTTTGAAACAGTAGCATATTCTTAGTAATAAATGGAGCTATCATTGTTGTAGAAATTACCCTTAATGGTTATTTTGAAACATTGCTCTATTGTTTTTTTTATAAATCTTTCCTAAATATGAATATACCACGCGTTTGTTTGAAGCCAATATTCAAGGTTGATAACAACTATACCCAGCTTGCCCTATCCCATTTATCAAACATATTGCGCTTAGATTGCAAGGTGATGCAAAGATGAGAACAAATCAAATACAACATATCATACTAATAATACACTACTGACAACGAATGATTAATATTGGTATCATCGACGTAAAATAACACCTGTTAGGCCTACAATTGTTGTAAGCTTTATTGAAATGTTATTTTTTATTTAACCTTTAAAGTTCGTTTATTTGACAAAATTTAATCATTGCTAAAATAAAAACTGAGATGAAAAATTTGTTTGACAAAAGCTTTGAATGCACAAATAGTGTAATTAATTGTTCTGTTTAAAATAAAAACAAGATAAGATGTTATTGTTAGTTTCAAATTATGTGTCAGTAAAAAATAAAAATAACATTATACGTACAGTGTCTGTCACGATTAACGCAGCGAAGTTTTCGTCATTGTTCTTCGAACACATTATTTTCTCAGGTGATCCCGTCATGAACACAACCATTTTGTTTTTACTGTAGGCCTATTCTAAAAAGACAAAATAATGTACGGTATAATAATGTAGGCCTTGTTTTACGAAGCCTTCTAGGCCGTGGCCTGTTTTGACTAAACAAGACGCAGTTTAGCGGAATACTATTAACATCCAATGCTTTCTGATCTATAGCCTAGAGTCCGTCGTCTTTTAGAAATGTATGGCTTATTGATCCAGTAATTGTCTGATTTATACATCATTAATAGCGATTTACTATTGTAAATAAAAGCTGATCCTAAGCCACGATTAGTATTTGTTTACGTAATAATACGGTAGTGTTGTTAAACTAAATGCTTAGGCCTAATCGAACAGTTAAAATTACTACCGTAGCTCTCAAAACGCTAGACCTGCTTTCCTCTAGGCCGTGACACAGCATCCGATGCCAGTTTATCCCTGGTCACTTTGGTTTGTATACCGGTGTGAAGTTTTGTTTACATAGGCTTGGCTCAGTTATTTTTCGTTGACTTTATAAACCGTAGAGTAAGTTTACAAACCATTCTCATAATTGTACTCTAAATAATTGACATGCCTAACACAAAAGCACCTGTTGGAGGGACCGTTGAGTTTTACTTACTTTCTTTCAACTTTAAATAAACACAACTGAAATAAAAGCTTACATACCTTTTAATTGGACAATTGCCTATTGTATTTATTCAAATTTGAATAGTTTGTCGTCACATCATTGAAACTAAAAAGAGTATAAAAATAACAATACATTAATGAAAGGAATTACCTTTAATCTCGTATTCTCTTGTATAGCATATCCACTGTATTTATTATTTGGACGATTTCCTGTATTGCTTTACAGAAATATAATTGATGTTATAAAAATCAAATTAGGAACAATATGTGCTCTCACGATACTACTTAGACTAACTGAAACAAGTGTTTATAGCTGCATCTCTTATAAAAGAACCGGCTTTGTAGCTAGAATTAAGGTATTAGTTAGACTATTCTCCCTAAATTTCCGTTGGGTAAGTAGAAACAAATCCCTATGTAAATTCCCCGGACTAGGCCCTAAAGAGTGGGATATAACGCATCATTTATCCCTCACCTCTGCTTATGATATTCAATAGGAACACATGGCATGTTACGACGTTTGCACTGATCCGAAGGCTTATATCTATCCGGCCATTAAAAAAGATATCTAATTCAACTTATTATAAGATCACTAACAAAGAACAATTTATTTTTATAGTGGACGTATTTGGTTTTATAATGTTTGTTTTGGTCCCCCCAAATAAAATATTTTAGTGACCTTTAGAAAAATACCCAACAATAAAATCGATACGGCTTCCCGTAAAATTGGAAGGATATGTTATTTATAACCATTGTATATTATAATGCAGCTGATGTGTGTGGAAGACTTAATCGTTTAATCCTCATAATATCCTATATTAAGAAGTTCTTGATCTTGGTAAAGATGTAAAAAAGCGGGATCTCTTGTATCATTTCAATACTGATCTTTTCAATGTCACGTCCAAGTTGATAGTTCAATGATAACCATCACGTGAATGTATTTTCCGTTTTGTGTCGGCATCATTAACATTTATACAACAAAGTAAATTTAAATTTGCATTATTTTTTAAAATGGCTGAAAAACCATTGAAATAAACACAAAGACAAATTGTCTTTTATTTTTTAGCTTTCCGTTCAGGTTACAGTTAAATCGATTATTATTGTTCAAAAATTATATTTTAAAAAGGAGAAAAACCACTGAATTTTAATAAAAAAACGTTTAACTTTAAAAAACATTACATTACATATATGTTATTAATTTTACTTTACTCACGTGTCGTTAATAAAGGTTGACGTTTTTTGTATCATTGCTTTGAGAATAATATACTATGATTATGTTTAAGGAGAGCTCATACAGGTATCACACAAATATTTGTAAGGTTCATGCTGAAGTTCAACAAAATAACATGGACTTTTTATAACCTGGAATAATTACAATGATGCACTTGCACGTCATTCATGATCTTTAACACCCTGATGCAACGATTCGTGTGTGATTACGTAAGATTGTGGTATCGTGGTACTCAACTGTCACCACAAATGCCAAGGTCTTTGTAGCTATGTCAGTCCATCCAAATGGTGTGGCAATATTAACATCAGTTATTACAAAGTTTGGCACACTGACTACCGACTCGATGGAACTTACAAGGAGTTATTCAACAACACAAATGATTAAATTCAGAAGTTTTGAATTTCATCCAATTAATTTCCTTTTTTCCAATTAGCCTGCTTTTGAAGTAAATAAACAATTCGAAGTATTTTGCAGAAAGTGGATCATGTAATTTCTATAGATATCGAAACACAGTTGCCAATTTTATATGATGTTATATCAACAACTTATATTAATACTGTACAGCAGTTATTAATACAATGTATGGTTCAACTGGTAGTTCATTATGAATATGAAATAAAACAATAATTATAAAGCTCTGTCTGCACTATACTGTATGCGTCAAAAGAGTTTGATGTGCCCATATATGGTAGTGCTATGCCTAAATATGGTAGTGATATGACATCATCATGTCCATATGGGCACATCACATTTTTTTGACACAAAAAGTTTGATAGTGTAGATAGAGCTTAATAATAGTCTTAAATAAAGGTTTTGTTTGTTTATACCACCGCTTAGTTTTGTTGATTTTCAAGATTCAAAATTAAACGTTGGAAACATTTAACAGAATGTGGCACACCTTGACGAAAATAAGGTAGCTTTTGAAAAGCATTTAACAGTAGGACTAACTGATAAAGAAAATAAAATCACAAAGAGGAATTTGGCAAATGTTGATATGACAATATAAACAGTGAACTCGATTTAGACTGACTGTAACTTAGAAGGCAAACCTAACTTTTTAGAAAGAACAAGGCCATGCAATAATACCAGTAACAAACGAAATTTGACAACAGTTTTCAGATCTGTATTACCAAGCTAACATAAAAGAGTTTGGAGTCGCATACAACCATTGTTAAAATTGTTTTCTCGGCATAGAAAGTGAACTTACCAATATTATACTATTGATACTTGCTGAGTTGTTATTGAAATGTATAACTTACTCAATTATTTAATTTCATAACATTTGTGAACTAGATATTCAAAATGGAAATGAAATAAAAAATTGTTTAACCAATGCATAACATTGAAACTAACCGTTCAATTCAATAACATATTTATTTCTTTTCTACATTTATAACAAAAACAGGCCTATTACCAATAACTCGTCCATCGCCTTTATACACCTAAATTTAGGCGTAGAAAACACATGCATAGAAAAACAAAATTGATGTTAACGGTTAAAAAGAAAACGTGATAATGAGAAAAAGAGATCACAACCGAGATTCGAACCTGGAGCCTTCTGCAGTCATAGAAAGCATCGATGAGAAGTAATTACAGAGTAGCTATACATAAAATGAAACACGGTAACATCGCATGTAGATTGCCTTTGGTTTATTTAGGCCTACTTTATTAATAAAAATTCAAATGTATTAGCAAATATTTCAACAATTTTCTTATATTCTTTTACTTATCTTCGGGTTTGAAAAAATTAAAATCAGATGGTGCACTTAATTTAGGTATAGATATTCAATAATGGTAGAAGACATGTATAAATGAGATAAATTATCCTGCGATACACTGATACATAATATCATTTATTCTCGTTACTTGGAAACTACACGGAGAAACATTGTCTTTGAGACGCAGATTTAACAAACGCGCTGTATCTTTACACTTATTTTAGTAATATTAAAAAATGTATTTTTAGGTAATCTGTGATTACAAATTAGTTTTTCTATCTCTACAATAAATCTGAGCACACACAAAAAATATATATTCATGAATAAATTATAAAACAATGATAAATTAATCTTCTTTTAACCAAAAACTATAGGGCCTAATTGTTTTATTTACATTCTTTTCTCGATGTTATTACGATATTAATTAATTATAAGTTTTCTTCAGTTGTAATATGTAGAGCAGTCTTTATTGTGCCAAAATGGCAACGATGATGTCACTCAGAGGCATCAACGCCCTGAAGAAGAATCCAAGCGTTACTAAGCCGTCATTATGTGTTACAAAGGCACATCACTGCGATGGAAGAAGAAGAGATTTTTATTTTTCTTATTATTTATTATTTTGAGTTAATTTATTATTCTTATTCTTAAGTAAATTGTTTTAAAAATGAATTGATAATGATGGGGCTGATAAGGACGATGCCGTATTGATAATGGTATAAAATAAATGGCAATGACTTTGTGGTATTGTTTATAATGTAGAATATTTATAATAATGAGGTGATATCAATGATAATGCAGATTATATATTTAATGAGTAGTAGAGTATATACTTAAATGATTATCATGATGTGATACTTAAGATTATAATGTGTGATATACCGGTAATGATATGGTGGCTAATGAATGTAGTTAGTATACACAGAGTAAACAAAATGAATGTAGGCCCATGGAAGAAAAACCATACATCACTGAATGATTACGGTATAGTATTGTACATAATACTATACATAAGTATTAAAATAATGATTGAATTAAATTGATTTGAAATCACGTGAATAGATCATGTACCAGAGGGTTTCTGACCTCAACTGATTGACATACATCTTGCCAGTTCCTTGTTGTTATTATTATGATTATACAGACTGTATCTGGTCTTTGACTCTCGATGTCAAAACCACAAGTTACGATCAGGTGGTAATAACCACCTCAAGATCAAGGTCCTAATGGCAATACCGGTAAAGAAACAACCGACTGATTATATCGTTTACAAACTCAAAAGAAATCGTCACTACCGGGTTTCGGTTTTTGTTTTATGATTTTATGAAAGACTGTCCGCCTGCCTGTTCACGGAAATCTTGGATTATAGTTTTATTTCCATAATATTTAATAATAATGCGCTTGGAAACCTTGACCAGTAGATCTGTAAATGGACGAAATCTTGACCAAAATCTAAAGCGGTTTTATGAAACAAAGCAAATCAAGCAGAATCTATCCATCAATCATCATAAGCTATGATGTAGCACTAGGTCATAAGAAGAAATGGAATTATGAAAGCGGGAGGTGTTTTATTCGAACGGACACAGGGCACTATATTATCAACAGGAATAAAATGCACACCGGTTTAATATGGGTTCATTCAGAGTTCGTAGACATATCATTTTATTGATAGCATGGTTACAGTTGGCAAGCCTTACTGAAAAGACATCGTATACAAAAGTTAACTATCAGAATAGTTTTATTGACTACCGGTTCTAAAAACAACTTTATTATTTACCAGTATTTTAAATTTAGATAAAAATTACCGGACTTTTATAAAATTGCGAGTTTAGGACGTAGTTGACAATTTTTGCCAAAGGCAATGTTTTTCAATTCGCATTTGCATCTAGTATCTAATATAATATATATGGAAACTAGTAACTAATATCAACGAAAAATAAATATTTTATATACAATACGGTATTTATCCATAATTGTCCATCACGAGTGACATTCTGCTATTTTAAATATGTAATTGACGAACATATCGAAACCAGGCAATTCTTTTTCAAAAGAATTGCCTGGTTTCAAATTGGAATTTGCCGTTAGGCCTAAATGATTTAAAAATCACTTTGAACATAAAACAAGAATTGGATCCTCTGTTTACCATGTCATAATTCAAAGTACTGTATACGCGTAAAAAAATCTGACTATTGAGGAATGAATAATATTATATTATTTTATATTAGCATGACGTCATGCAATCAACAATATGTTCATTTGTGTAGATTGAAGCATTCATATTCATTAGCTAGACATAATAAACATTGATGAACTATTCATTTGGCTATAAACCAGGGGTCATGTTCTTTTACATTACATTGGTTGTTCTGATCTCTTCCCATAATATTTTCCAAGCATATATGAAAAGGTTGAACATATTTTATGCTTAGTATTTTATAGCCTAAACTTAATAATTATATATCTCATGTAGCCTACAGTGTACATACAAACTAGTCGGTTAAAAATCACATGTAAATACATTCAACTGCACATTCATGTATATCTCTATGCTGTGATAATTTCGATAGTGAAGGTTTTAGTAGAAAGTGAAGAGAGAAAATTTGAAAACAAATATTACATAGAGCTTGGTCTTAGAGAAGAGTGAGCAAAGATGCACTATTAAACAATTAACACGACAATGTGCTGTTTAAGAGTCTGATGTATTAACCATATTCCAAGAGTAAAAGAGCAGCACTGCCATGGGAGCCATGAAGGCAAGAGAAGACGAGGAAGAACAATGAAATTGGAGAAGAACTATAAACAAGAAAAGAACACGAGATGTGCATCAGGACGTGTAGTCACATAGGCAGCAATTGCAACCCAAGACAAACATGCACGAGGGCAGAAGTAGGCCTACTAGGCCCTTGCTCAATGTGAAGAGAAGGTTTTAATATAAGATTTATTATATTTAAGATTTAATATAATATAATCCCAGTACATAATTTAATGAACAATCAAACTACATGGACAGACAAGAATTCCTGGAAAACTATCTATTCTTGAATGCCATAACCTGCTTTGGTGTTTTTTACGTAGTGTTAAAGATGGTAATTTTAGTCTTCCCTTTACATGGCCCCATATCTCATCAACATGAATACTAAATTCCATAGCACCTTATTGCAACATATGGCTTCAGCCTAAAATTTCGAATATATTTTCCTGTTTTGTTTTCTATCAAAATGCTGTCACTATACTGTCACTAGATTAAACACGACTGTGGTATATTGTATTATGTGAATCCGGCGACTTGTTAAAGAGCAAAGAACATGTTTTTAAAACTCTAAAGTTATTCTAGACCTACAAATATCATTTATGGGTCAATAAAATTGTAATGAAAAAACATCGCCAGCACATTACAACATTAAAAATACTTCAATAAAGTGTATAACATTGAGCTTGTTGTTTAGAAATTTACACCAAATACATTTTTATATGATACGGAACTTGACATAAGCTCATATCAAATAATTTTGAATTGATATTATTTGTTCCATGACATGAGATTATTATCGAGGTTATGGTAAAATTTCTGTATTTCTATTTTGTTGACCCCGGAAATATTGTTCTTTCGTTTCATGAGTTTATGTGTTGACATCTCAAGTAGGCATATGCTTCATATAGTAGTTTTAAATTCATAATTTAAAATAATAATTTTGAAGACAAGTTTTGTCTTAAGATTATAGTTTTACCATAGATATTTATGATTTCCTCCAACGTAAAGGTATTTACTATTATTTATGATTTATCCTTGGTCTCATTTACTATTTACTATATTGAAAAACTTACCGTGCAAGATAACAAATAATAAATGAGATGAATAAATAATATTTCTTCTGGGAATTATGTGCAGTACCGGTACATTGTATACAAAAATATGAACACAGTAAACTAATCCGTTCCATAATTATGGAGTGTTCACTATCTAGAACCTATACAACACGTGCCTCGTCTTCTTCATGTGTGTAGTCAAAATGTTTATTTTTTATAGTTAGGCCCACATCCATACATTTATACAATCGCGTATTCTGTAGTTTTCTGAACGCTACCGATACTGGACGTCCATCGCGGAGGCGAAATACATTCGCTAATTTGGCAATGAGGACAACAATTTTGTATTCGCCAAATTATAAAAGAACAAGAAAATAAAATCGCATATATGATTGAAATTATAAGGTCTAACTCTAGTCATATAACACAGTCAATGCATCACTAAACAGCAATATATATATATATATATATATTTAATTTTTTAAATAAATATATACTATATGTACAGTACACTAATTTATATTAAACACACAAGGACAATTTGACCTTTCAATAACCTGTAAGTTTGATTGACATATAGTGACCACTTACTATAACTATCGGTAGGCTACTCACACGTGAATTAAAATCCGATTTTTAATATACCGATTTATAAATCCAACCTGCTGTTGCAATTTATAAATGTTTTAAATTAAAAAAAAATTATATGAATATTTAAATTACTAATATACAAATGATCATTCTTATGCAAATAATTATGCAAATTATCCCGAAGTCGTAAGAAGACAGTCATTGAACTTGAAGAAAAGGCGTTTACAATAACTCAAAGGAAACTACTTTGTGTCAGAATAACCTACAGAATACAAAGTTATAGCTAATACTAAGCCCAACCATACATCATGGAGGTATAAATATAGATTCATGAACACAAGGATCAGTCGGTATTCAGTTAAATAAAAGGCAAAGGAGATTGTTTTTTCTCTTGTTTTAAATAAAAACACAGGAAGTTCATAGCGTGGAATATTGTCTGTACGGGTTTCAAGGTCAAGGTCCAGGAAAAAATGATTCTTAAAGGCCAATCCTTTCGACCCATCAAAATCCCGATAAAAATCTCAATTACTAAAGAGATGAGTTCGCCCGGAGGTGAAGCTCAGGACATTGGCTTTATCCCGCAGCTCGAATCATCAAACTCAATGGTCGCTTTGTTTTACAGACACAATTCCCAATATACTAGGTCTAATACTAAAAAATGTCCATCAGTTGAATATGCATCAGAAATTAGCACTTTAAAATAAATGAAGGAGATTAACAGTCGAGGAATAGCATTAAGAGAACGGTATTGATTCGAAGTTTCAGACAATCGTGAATCGTATTTTCCGCAATAAATATAACCTAAATCAACCAATCCGGTACGTGCGCACATGCATGGCGAGTTCATTTGGAGTTCAGCGACGCATAGACGATATCAGTTCACATTTTTTCCTACACTCAGATGTCCACTCCGTATAAAGAAAATAAACGAATTCTCGTTAATGATCTTCTAACCTAGAATAAACTCATCGGTAGCAATTGATTATATACATTAAGTATTTGTCCCCATAATTTTCCTAACCCAATATTTGATATTTAACGATGTATTACTGCATTGAAATACATTCATACATAAATAAATTACGGTATACTTATACACAGATAGTACTAACACACATATTACCTTTACAATACCACGTTGTTCCAAGTCAGTCCTGATTTAGGCTGTTTTCATTCCATTCCTGTTTTTTTTAAACAGCAGCAACACAGTCTACTGCTTAACTAACGATGTCTTTGACCATATTGCGGCCCTAAAGTGATGGAGAGAAATACTCGACTGGTAGCTTATCGTTTCGTGATGCCAGGCTGGCTCTGATGACATTAGGCTAATCTTTACACAACACAGACAGATCAGAGAAGGGATTCACAGTAGCGTCTTTCGCCTTGATTCTTAAATCCAATAAAGCCTCGTCATGTGTGCTATGACGTTTTCCAACTTAAGCCTTAAAAAAGGAAAGAAACAGCATACTATTATTATTATGAATCCTTAATAATACTATTAGCCTAAAATTAGCTCATCAGTTAGTCAAAATGCAACTAAATGTAATAGATAGCTTAACCCCTATGGTAGCAACAAGGACGTAGGATTTATCATTAAATAGCCTAACAATAATCTAATTTCTATGTAAGTGGCTATCGTGGTCCGATAATTCTTAATTATTAAAACGTATACATAATTAATAAACAAACGAATAACTAAGCATATTCAATGATTACCTACAAATATTGGAATCAAAATATACAAATGTCATGCAATTCACATTGATAACCTGTCACACATTATCTAATAATATATGCTATATTTATATATCGTAGGGCCTATCCCTTTACTGTGTCATTATCATCATGGAGCTATAAAATTAGAATTTAATTTTATAGCTCCATGTTATCATCATGTAATCTTGCATGTTTATTTAAAATCATATGTTTCGATTAAGCATGATAGTAAATAAAATAAAAAATATTAACGGACAAGTAGCTTAAAAGATTAAAAAGTATTGCGAACAATAACAATCATAATCATTTAATCATAATTAATAATTAATAATAATAATTAAGATAAGCAAATATACAGATTAAATTGGCAGTAGAAATATTGATTAATAAATTGGAGGTTTAGAGGATCAATTGCTATAAAATACATAGGCCTAATATTAATCAATATTCATTGTATGAATTTAGCATAATTATTTGCAGAAATACCAATCAGTATTTTATTCGTTTCCTTTTTATAATTATCTATTCTTGTTATTAATATATTTTAATAAATCAGAATACATTATAATAATATCGTTAGTATTATAATTGTTTTTTGTTGATCAGAAGAATATTTTGACAATTATCATTGATTGTCAAAAACATTTCCAATTTTTAAATTAGAAATATTGATTTCATGAACCCGATTGTCTGGTTAAGATTTAAACGAGGATCAATTACTATAAAAATACAATAATTACAGTAATATTAATTAACATTCAATGTATAAAGTTGCCTTAATTATGTTGCAAAAAAATCAATATATCTTTGAGTAAGGTATAATGTACCGTATCAATTAATACTAATAAAAATCATTATTTTATTCGTTTCCTTATTATATATTGTAATATATGTTAATAAATTAGAATAAATTATAATAATAATTAATATTAGAATATGTTGTTGATCAGAGAAATAATTAGACATATTATCATTGTTATAAATGCTAATAATATTAGTTTGTTCGATATTGAGTGAGATAAGAATGAGATTTGATTCAATGAATTCATGCAGAAACAGCGCCCCCTCCTAGAAGAATGGAGAGATAATAATCAGCTCGTTATTTTGAAAATATTAGTTTTTATTATTGAAAATATGATATCATAATTGTGTATAGTTTGTATTACTGTATGCCAGCAAAATGCATCAGAATATTATGAACTTAACAAAAAATGAATGAATGTCTTCTTTAACACGATAAAGTTCTTAAATAATAAGGTTGTACTCTTGTTTCACGTACTATATTACTACGTGGCCTTGGTTTTTTCACCTTTAGGTAAAAAGGCAAAACACATTATTAATGTGTTAAAAACTACATAACATTAATATTCAAATGTTTCGTTGACCCAAAATACCGAAAGGTTAATGTTGAACAAACAAACCTGTGCACTGCCTCAGTACATGCAGGCATTCTTACAGTAATGGGAATGTGTTAGGTGAATCACAAACACAAATTAAACAAGTCTATAGTAAAGGTAAGGAGGAGAATCCCTCTGTTAAGGAGTCCCGTGTAAAATTGTATATCGATATATGACAATGCTTTAGGTTATAATTGTTGCCAATTGTGCAGCCACCTAAATAATATGATGCAGGTAGAATATACTATTTCAAAAATAATTATAATATATAATATATAGGGCCTATATATAATAATAACTAAAACCGGTATAGCTAATATTCTTCTTATATTATTTCATTACGGATACACTGCAGATATACTAATTTTATTATATCGAAATCACAGTAGTTGTGTTTGCTTAGAAGAAAATTCATTCACAGGCTTACATAAACCAGTCTAGCAGATTGACAGAACTGTGAGAAGACCATGGCAATATCACTGCAATGTTTGGACAAAATCATATTATATTCTAGCATGTAGCATCTTAAAATCCCGTGGCCTAACATTGTGTGTTAATTAACCGTAAGCTTAAAGACGATTAAATAAGTTTTAAAGAGTTTGTTTTATCATGTCTATCATATTATATACGTAGGCCTATTATTAAAATGTTATTTAAATTGAAATACTGTAAAATAACAAAAAATATGTTAATATTTATCATCATCATGTATCATTGGAAGTCACTCGAGGTCCTCTCTTGATTACATCACGTAATTCTGTGATCAGATAATAATTGATTATATAATTTTGTTTTTATAACAATATTTATTTACGATTAATGGTAATTATTAGCAAATGAGGAGAGAGGGATTACAAACAGGATAATATAAAATAAAAAAAAGGAAAAATTCAAACTTTAATGACAGCTTTAATGTGTGTGACAGGTCGACAAAATGATTTATACGTTTGTTATCTTATAGATTAATTAAAATGTAAAAATTATTTATTTATCAGTTCATTTGATGAATGATTTATTGATTGGATATTGTTGATTGACTGGACGATTGATTAATATTTGTTTATAATGTAGGCCTAAGGTTACATGATTATTCTTTAGTATTGATATTGATTGATTGACATTACACGATTAAATATCGAATAAAGACTCACCATAAATTTCTTTCTATTTCTTTTTATCTTAATCATAGAAAAGTAAACATAATTCTATTTAGAAATTTGTATTTTAATATTTTCAATAATTCTTTTTTTTTTGGTAATATCTGTGGATAATTCATCAATCATAATTTTGACAAGCGTGAGAAAATAATAATTGTAAAATAATATACATAATTCGTGATGTGATAATATCTAGAATATACTATAATGGCTTTAGTTTATTCTTGACCTTAATAGATGTCCTGTTTATCTAAGTTGTCCATTCTAAGAAGTCGGAAGGGGCTAGTGCAGGAGAAACGTACACTGCGTCCGTTTAACGGATGTCCACACCTTGGAATAGCCTTGCTAAAGCAAAAGATGTTCATAGCCTGACCTTCACTGGACGCTTCCGGTTGGTCAACCACTCGTATTATTGACGTGTATGATTTTTAAAAGCAACCACGACAAAGAAATGCATTTCTAACTAACTATCGGTAATTATGACGAATTGAAGCGGGTCAGTATGACAGATGTCCATCAAAATGATTGATGGTCCATTTTAACCTTCAAAATTGTTATTCCCTTGATGATTACACGGTTTATGTCCAAGAATACTAATTCAATATTGAATTATACAACACCTGTACAGAATATTATGATCATTCTAGTTCGTTTATTTAACCAATAAAACATAAGTATACCTGCAACTTGTACACTGCTACAGTAGTTGTTTTCCATTCAAATTTTATTGGATTATGCGTTGCTCATGGAAAAACGCGTTTGTAAACATAAAAACGCGTTTTAGTTAAAAACCGGTAGTATAAAATGTATCACAGAAATGCTAAAAAAATAAATAAATAAATACTCTTAACAATGGTTACGGTATTCACAACTATTTTAAACACTAAATTACAACAAACATGATGTTATAGGCCTAGTGGACAATATTGGTGTCTATAGGCCCTTTGCAATATATATAGGCCTATTTCAATCAATCAATCAATCAATGAATATGTTATTTATGCTTATAATCTCTCCCTTGAATAAAATTAAACTACCATAAGCATACATGCAACTTGAATATTCGTTTTGCATAATCAATAAAACGCTTTTGTAAAAATACGCTTTTCAATTTTATTATTATTATTATAATTGTTGTATTTAGGCTATACATCATTTTACAATTATTTTGCAATTATTTTATTTAACAATTATCCGTTTTAGAGTTATTTAAACAGTTAAATTATTAGTACTTGAATATATATGCCTACGTTTAAATACGCTTAATGTTACGATTTTTTATTTTATGTTTTATCCAATTTTAGATGTTTAGGCTATGTTCATCTCATATTTTCGTCGAAATTGTTAATGTGCTGAGTTTTAATATTCCAACACGTGCATCTACTCAAACTAAACATTATTACTATTAAAATATCAAATATATCAATATAAATGGTTTTAAATCGAATTTTAATAAAAAATTCATTTTTATATTATAAACTTCGTTACTTCACCCACACAGGAAAACGAATTTTTTTTTTTTAATAATGCTATAAGGTACCGGTAATTAATAAAAATGTTATTACATACCTTTTTGATTAGTAGTAAACATAGTTCTTATTCCATTCTGTTTAAGAAAATAAATCAATGTTACCTACGCATGTACACTATATATCTTACTAAGACTGCTTATATGCGAACTATTTAATCCAAACAAAAATCATCTATATTACCCGTATTATTTACAAAATACCTTAATCTTTTAATATTGAATCTGATCAGATATCTTTTCTCAATCCGAATATAAGCCAAAGGGATTTCAAACAATACTTGCAATTAACTCAATATACCATTTGTATTACTTAAGGATATAAAATATCGATTTTTTGGAAAGCAAAGAATATTTACAAATTCATGACATTCTGTGTTGTACCGTATATCGACAATAATATAAAAAATATATATATTATCGTCTTTAAGACGTAAGTGTATTACTGACTAATGGTTACTTTCCTCCTTGGTGTAAAAAGCATTTTTGCAACAATATTCATTTCACACATATCGGTTTAGTAGCCTACATATCAGGCAACATAATCCCCGTAAGTAGTATCTTTGTGGCGTACCGTTAATGACAACAACACATATTGAAGCATTCGGATTAGTGTAAGCCGTTCGTCTGACCCAATCCTAATCCCTATCAGTGTTTTATTGTCGAGAAATACGGCTGTTGACCTTGGCCTATATCCATTGGGAGCGAGCCAATGGTCAGTACGTTCATTAACAATTTTTTATTTCTATCTAAATGTCAAGGCGTTGATATATCTAGCGAATAATTAATGTAATCAAGTTTAATATAGATGACGACGAGAGCAGAGTTTTAATTTAACGTTGTTATAGCCTAGGCCTAATATTTATACATCAGTTTTCTTAATTATAAATAACGTGATGTGTATTATATATAAATATGATGATTTAGTTATTTTTATAGTGTAAGTTATAAGCATAAATTGTTTACGACATTTTTATTTTATGTATACATTATTATTGTTATCAATATTTTGTCATAATCAGTATTTATACTAAATAATAATCTACGTAGGCCTATATGCAGGTTATTATTTATGTACGTATACTTACATACTTACGTATACGTTCTATGCATAAATTATGATATTTTACGACAATTGTATCTTATGTATGCATTTATTGTTGTTATCAATATTTTGTCTTTACAAGCAGTATTTATACTAAATAATAATATACGTAGGCTTATATGCAGGTTATTATTTATGTACGTCTGTATACGTACCTACTTACATACTTACGTACGGTGAACAATAGATTCACTTATTAATAACAAAATTATTTAAAATACAATTTTTTACAAACCCTTTTTTTAGATTAAATTATGTAATGTCATATGAGGTGTATTATTCAAAATACTAAATCTTAATAATAATTATGATCATGTTATATATAATATATGGGAATAATTTACAACACAAAAAAACCCCAAAACAAATTATTATGTACCGTAGGCCTATTCGTTAAAGACGGAAATTGTCAAGTTTGCGCCAGTATCCATGACTGAGATCCCAAGTTGTTAGTTTATGTTAAGCTCTGTCTACACTATCAAACCTGTTTGACAAAAAAAAGCGTGATGTGCCCAAATCTGCTAGTGATATTCCCAAATATGGTAGTGATATGACATTAGCATTTGTCCATATATGCCCACATCACATTTTTTGTCATATAAAGTTTGATAGTGTAGACAGAGATTTATTATTGAATCATGAATGTGAACTTTCTACTATTCTTGATGAAGGTCAGTTGAAGGCATTACTTCGTCATGCTGTTCAATATGTTTGTTAATATCATTATGAAATCGATATTTTCCAGTATTTTATTTAATCTTCAAATTATTTTTACAGTATTTTGTTTGATTTTAATTTTCTTATTGACCGAATTCGTTTATAATAAATATTGTATCACAGTACATAATCGACAGTATAACACATATAGCACCTCTTTTTATTACTATTACTATTATTTTCTTAATTTTTCAATGTTTGTATTTAGAGTAGGATTTTATAAATATTTTATTTTCTTAAACTGATAATTTATTATCAATACCAATTTAATATTTCTATTTAAACATTTTATAGATGCAAATTAACCAAAGAATATCAGAAAAAAAGTCAAATCAATTACAATGCAGTAACCATGGAGACATTTCATGAGGATAACGGTATTATTTTCTGCGAACACGAAAACGTTACAACGCCCTCTTACGCCACGATTGGAATCATCGTCGAGTTGTTCGTCATTTCTTTAATAATTGCACCGACCTACATTGTTGTACTTATAAAATGAAAAAATAAAATGCATTAAACAAATAATATGAAAGCATTTCTTCTTACTTCACAATTTAAAATAGATATGATTCTGATTAAACGTCAATAAACAACAAAATTGTTTTATTTTGTATGCAATGCGATGTTTGTTTCGTGTATAAAAAGAGACCTAGTTATTACCTATAAAGTAGTTACATTACCTTGTTATTACGTATCATAAGCATTTTACGTACAGAACGTAATAAGTTTGACACAAAAAAAAATAAGAAGAAACTTAACCAACAAAAACACAGATTCTTTGTATTTTCAGAAGATAATATGCAACAACGCAAAAAAAATTGATACAAGAAAATAGCTAAAATTTACTTTATTAAAAACAAAACCTTTTTTATAATTAACAGTATGTCTATTTACCGTGTTATTTGATGTGTACTTCGTTTTCATTAAAAGAGTTTACTAAATACTTGGTGCGCCCTCAAGTAAAACTAGCAACAACAAAAAAACAACACAATAATGATATTAATATTATGTTTGTAATAACCTCAAAGAAAAGTATGGATAATACTGATAAGAAAAATAGAGTAATAAATTAAATTACATGACAGGCTCTTATAAAATAAATGACAATAAAACTTTTCTCTTTTGTATCTTTAGGCCTACATAATTGGAATTCGTTTCGTTTCTACGGTATTTATTCTGTAGTTTGTCTGGTCTTTTATTCCATCAAGGATGATTTCTACCACAATGTAAGTGGCGAAAAACTTATTTTTACATGATAATCATTGTTATTTATCTGTTCAATTCTTTATTACTGAAAAGCTTTGCCTTGGCACATGCTATGTTCAAAGATTGTAGAACACTACTGAATACTTAAGTGTGTAGCTTACCCGGATGTAGACAAGGTCAATGCCAAGATTCTCCTATACAAACAATAATACCTAATGAATTCATGATATACTAATTTGAAATAAAACTTTAAAAATCGGCTAATTGAAATAATGCAACAAACAAATAGAAGAATCATAGTGTAATCAAGGACTTTTGTTAAATATAATAATCGGTAGGAAGATCGAGAGACCGCCGTCATCAGTTCGGGTCGACTCAATGGAAGTCAAGGTCAAATCCGTATTCTTACGGAAAACTATTAACGTTAACAACGGAGATACATCTTCCTGGAACAAGACTTCTTCAATCTACCTGCAGAACTAGATTAATATGATTGACATTTTATTGGGTAAAGATAACAAATCTCGTCTAGTGAATATTTAAACGAATATATTTTAAATATCATACATATAATGTAGCAGTAATAGATAATGGGTAATATAGATATATTACAGTATAGGCCTAGCCTTTTTTGTTTTATTCATGTGGAATATTTAAAGGTTTAATTTCATATTACATATTATATTTTATAATAATATGATAAACATACCACTCGATTTTCTGGAATTTATAAACTATCGTAGGAAATTTAAAAGTATCATAATAGATATATCATATTTGGAGCCTGTATTATGGTATGCCATGAATTGATTCTTTATTCATTTCTAGCCTACATGGTTAGACTTATGATTATGCAAAAAAAATACTGATAACGGAATTTCCCTATTAGAACCAACTATACAATACACCTTCAATTCAATTTCAATTTAATTTTTATTTCCACAATATAATAACATACATAGGCCTACAGGATAATGAATGCAATGAAGTAATCATGTGGGGGAGAGTCATATAAGTCAGAAAGACTTTAAGTTTGACTCACCCCAAGATATAACATTAAATACGAATACGAAAAAGAAAAAAAATATACATAAAATAATAATAAATAAAAGAAAACAAAGCTACAATTTATATTTAAACCATATTATCAGATCTTAACTGGTCTTATGATATATATATATATATATATATAAACTCATCAGGCAAAGAACATTAATTCTAAACCGCCCGGTGATATACTGAAATTTTTAATTAATTAATTTGAAACGATAAAGATGAGGAAATCTGTGATATATATATATATATATATATTTAACGTTCATCATATCTTGAAAATAAATAGTTCTTGTATACTAATTTAAATTTAGAAGTCGTAGATGCATTTTTAATATCTACATGGATTGAATTCCATAATTTAGCTCCTTGATATTTAACAGAGTTCTTGATATAGTACATTTAGGTAAAAGATAATCATTTGCATTGCGTGTATTATGACTATAATTGACTATGTTTCATAAAGTAGTTATTAAATGATTTTGGGAGTGTAGGCTCAGCCTGCGGTGTAAATGTAACAATATAACCAGGGAGACCCTGATATACTGTAACTACTATTACGATTGGCACATAACTTTGATGATACCATTATGATAAAAAACTTTATGCAGTTTTTCAACAAGGAGTATTTTTAATCTCACTGTGATATGAAGATGTTTACTACCAAACGAAAATTAGTAGGTACCGATGCGATATTTATCTATTAAGAGTGTAAATCCTCAATCCACAAATACTGGTATATCTGCGACTATTATAATTCATTTTATTGCTTAGTTAATTGTGCTATTATTATTGTAATCCATTGAAAAGCTTCAGAAATCCTTGTATACATACGAAGTGTTGACAGTTTCTTTATTGCTAGCGTTATTAATTATGCTTGAACTTCATCCAAATCTTTTAATATTATTTTGTGTAAGGTGAAGGGTCGACGCTTTATACGTGTATCTTGTCAAACAGTCCAATGTTTTGGTTTTTCACAACCAATCATATTGAAACTAGGCTACGCAGTAGTACTGTTTCCATTCCTTTCATTTTATTATCTGTTTATATTTTTATATTATCTACATTGAGTGACGGCAGATTCTATTGTTACAACGGCTCCAGCTTACCTAGTTCAGCTCCATGACCGATTCCATTGATTATTTCGCTATCTATTCTTTCTATTGCTATCTCAAAAGAGGCAGCGATGCACATGTTAGATATAGTAGGCTATTGATTTTATGAATAGCCGCTGGCGCAAAAGTCAAAAGTCAAAATACATCACTTCCTCCTTTTTTTTTTATTGAACAAACACTGTATAATAATATAGGTTTTTCTTTCTGTATAATATATAACCGTAAGTATATAGTCGTCGTTTTCACAATGTAGGCTATGTTTCATAATGAAATTAAGGCTTGATTTAATCGGCAACACTATTTACCGCATCTTATTTGTATTGATTTATTTACAGTATGCCTACATTAACCAACATTATTTACATTGTGCGTAACATAAATGTCTTAAGCTAGGACCCTTTTAGGCATAGGATGAGAACAGCAAAAAGTTTGACCGAAGCCGTCTACGTTAAATTAATAGGTTTAAATATTAAATTAACAGATATCAAGAGATGGATTAACATGAAGTAGGTAAAACAACATTATAAAACATTAATACAACATAACATGAATAGGCTATGTGTTGGGGGATGCGAGAAGTCAAGAATACTGTCCGGCGGCAAGATGGCAGCTGTTTCCGTCCTAATATTTTGTAGTAGTCGATAACTATACTTCCCTTGACTCTGCTCCGTTTCCTCCGGTCATCATCCGTCATTTTGGCAGTGGAATAAAAAATAGACTTCTGTCTGCCATGGTCTAAGCATACGATCACTGATTTTTCATATTTTCTTTCAATGTTACTAATCTTTTACACGATCACAGAATGTATTTAGTGTCTCCAGGAAAAATGGCAGTCTTGTAAAATTAGGTCTTTATGAAAGTAGTACAATATAAACATTGAAACAACGAAGATAGACATCACAGTAGACGCTGATAAAAGTGAGTTTCTTTACACGGGCTTAAATGTTATGATGTCACTATCGATAAATTTTCAGACGGGCATTGTCTTCTGGATGAGAAAAAAACAACGGACCATCATAATGTTATTTAAAAACAAAATGGAAAATAAAGTGAATATTGGAGAAACTCTTGGAGAAACTTTTAAGACAAAACAGTCCCTAACCATTTTTAATAGCTATCGACCGACGTATCATATAGGAGAAAAACTATAGTAATAAAGTGGGCCTAATTATAATATATCAACATTTAAAACACGTATTTATAGTACCAGGTTTAATTATTTTATTATTATTTTACTAATACTGTATCAACCTTAATTTGTACGGTAGTAAGGTCATTTGTATTTAATGTTTTGGATGTGTCATCATTGATTTGGTCAACAAGTGTTTTAAGTTTGTTCTTTGTAGTCTTGTTTTTCGAGATATAGTTGAGGACGTGGTCATTGTCTAAAAGTGCTGTTATTCATAATTCATCGAAACAAAGTCTACTATGTTTTCAGTTATCCAAATTTCCTCTTAAATCTTGTAAATTTACTGTATGTTAATTAGATAACTAGATGAGATGTTGACAGCCGCAGGGTATGAGAGTCGAATAAAAAAGGTAAAGAAGCAATGACCAATAAACACATCGCTTTGTCCACCCGAGTTTGCGCATGTAATACGTCATCCGTCAGTGGTCGATATACTGTAATTGCTGAGTGGCAAAACCAAGTAGTGATGATCCGATAATTTCTGAATTTTAAAACCTAGTTAGTTAAATTGACAGATGGTGTACAAGTAACTAATAGTATCAATATACGAAGAATTCGTTTCCGTTTTAATTAAGATTCAACCTCAAGTAGTAATGATGGATAATTGTAACTGTCAAACAGACAAGCAATCACATCAGGGATATCACCCTCATCTTAGCGAGCTCTAGGCCTGAGACTTCGGACCCACCCCGCATATCAACACCATGCAATTGATAATATTACATCGCGATTTTGTAAAATGGACAAGTTATTAAGTCCAGTCAATAAGTAAGATATACATTTCTAATATTATATTATACAGTATGGGCAAATGTTAATTTTTGGCAACAATAAAAAAATGGAATACTTGTAGAGCCTAAGTGCATATTTTCTTGATATTTGCTGAAATAAAGTCCTTTAGGCCTATGTAAGTTATATATTCTTTATAATCGGCTTAGATTCAAATTAACGGGTGAATCCTTTCCCTCAGTTCTGCTTCAGTCTTTTATGTTTATTATTAATATTGTTATTTAATAATTATATTATTATATAATTATATAGTTTCAGGTTATGACAATTTAGGCCTACATGGTGTTTATTTCAAATTAAAAAATGCCTAATCTGTATGCTTATTTTGATTTCAATATAATTATTCATATGAAACCAAATATTTTCGTTATATAGGCCTAATAAAAGTACATTCTACACTGACTTTACCGCGCGCGTTAAAAAAATATTAAATAAAACGTTAATTTGCTTGTGGAACGTTTCACGAATGATTGACACTAGTAGAACTACATCTTGTAGGTTTGTTTTCGAAGTTAGGATAGTTTTGCTCGATCTTTTCCTCTCCACGCGAAGGCCGTATACTTTTCCGCTATTTTTACACGTTTGGTCACGTTTTTATGTTAGTCATAAATTGAAACTTTTCTGGGAGATCACATTAAAAATTAAAAAATAAATCAACTGGGCCATCATATGGAATGGACAACATAACACATGGCTTCATACTGACACATCGGGCGTATAATGTCCACCCTTATGAATAACTGCCAAAAAGTGAAACTTCATACACGATATTTTCAAATAATGTTTGTTCTAAGGTAATTTCGTAATATCGGCTTAAAGAAAAAGTATATATGATGTTCATACGTTTATCTCCATGACGTATGATGTCATTTAAATTCAGGTTTATTTTTATTTGGTAATCAGAGATAATGAATGAGGAAATATTATATAGCTTAAATGACAGGTTTGACTTGATGGGATTAAAAGTTTAATTATTCAAATAGTTAACTTGATAGTACAAGTGTTCTCATTTTCAATATGTGATGGGTAAGGTTTCATTAGTATGACGTAAACACTTGTTATGTAGGACCAATATGAACAAAACACAACAAATCGTGATATTATGATATGTTTATGTGAAGTGATGATATTCAATTATGAAATCGTACTTTTCAAGGAGTCTTGTTACATTCCGAATTACCGGACCGTAAAACGTGTTTACAGAATATCATCTTGGTTGTAAAATGCATTAATTTCAGATCCTACTTTAAATGTGAAATTGTTTAATCGCAAAATGAGCAATTACTGAGCTAAATGTTTCGCCAAGACAAGCGTGAAAGACTGAACATTGACTTGTACCGTAAATTAGGTAAATTAATCCTACCAAAGCAATTACAAGTTGAGCCCTCCAGAGACAAGAGACGCAAAGCGAAAAGTAAATCGAGAACATCGACTACATAGTTATCACGGTACACCTCAGAGAGAGAGGCAAATAGACAACCAATGCGCATGTTCACATCGATTCGAATGTTGACATTACGCATATGAGTAGTTAAACGTTGCTTCTAGTGTTCATGAATTTAGAGTGGAAACTTCATGGCACAAATACCCCGATGATTAGTATCCATCATATGGGAATTCCTAGTGCTACAGATTAATTTAGTCGATTTTCATGTTTGATGCTAACACATAATACCCAATTAAGTCGGCAACGAAGACCTGCTTAAAGTCTTAATCTAGTAATGATCTATTGTGTATAGAAAGACCTTTGGAGTAATCCATTTTTAATGTAAAGAGGATCTCATATTTTAGCTTTGTAACTGCTACTACTAATCGTAACGATGGATATATATATTTCTAAAACGACTTGATTAATAACTTAATAACGTTTATTCATTATCTCTGGAGTCTGGATGCCACTAACCACACTTAGTCCGGGTATCTTACCGATAGGCTCATGCACAATTACCCACTGATTTCGATACGATACAACGTGTAGGCCTAATAATATATTATTAGAGCGTTAAACTACTGGTAATTAGTCACAATAGACATGTGTATTTATTTATAATAGGTGGGTTTATGAAGATTCACATTACTCCGCCTGACTAAACACTGACATACTTAACATACTCCGGACATCGGGTATTCTGTTTTTAATAATATTTAATTAATTGGCTACAATTGCACTTGTTGATTTTATAGGGCCTACTAAACATCAGGTCACTAATCACTAAATAATTAATTAATTTTGATAACATTATTCAGGCCTATCTCAGAATGGAAGTCGTCATTACACCTTATATTCGGATTCAATTCTTCTTCTACATCATAATGACATCTTTAATGTGTGGTACTAAAACACAAAGAATGCTTGCTTATACAATCGTTACGGTATATGTATGACGTTTATCTTAATACTGAACTTAGTTATCCGATACCACTTTTGTTTAGTGCTCGGAGAAATTAGTCCATAAACTAATTCCATGTTTAGTGTATGTTCCGTATCCCGTCATATTTACATTACTTATGTTACTCGCTTTATTAATCGCTTAATTAAACTCGATAATTAATATGTATAAAAACGATCAAAATATCAGTATTTGTGACTATACGTGTGTCCACCACGTGTGGGCTTTGATAAGGAAATATTAAGCAATTATGTAAACGCATCAACACTTTGTGAATGCGACATAATGTGATGGTGTAGGGAATGTACAAATCGGTTAACACAGTCTACTTGCTTTAACTTACCGTTATAACTTGTCCATTGATTGTCTGAGGAATTTCACATATCCTAGTCTCCCATTGTACGTAACAATACCGGTAAGACAATGGCATATATGACAATATGCACTCGTTGTTTCTTTAACGTTTAACAACTTGTAGTAGGAATTTAAAAGCATGCCAACCAGGATGCATATAGTTTAACGAGAACAAAAACAGAGCGTTAAACAAAATAGAAACTATAACAACAAACTAAAACATTTAACACTTACTCTAGACCGGGTTTCTTTCCTTGCAGTCGTGTATGCCGGAATGCATGTGAGCTGTTGACCCAAGGCTGCTGCGTAGTAATATTATTTTGTGGAAGCATTTCATGTTTTATTGTGAGAAATGTAAACAAACGAAGAGAACGACAACAATTATAGGTAATTTGCCCAACAATATTTATTTACAAACTGTTAACTTTTCCCAATTTTGACCAATAACATTTTTTTAAGAGAACAAATTAAGCAAAACTTGTATATTTATACGCGTATATTATACAATAACAGTACTTTGAACACGTGCAGAATAATGAATGGTCAATCGGCTTGAGGTATTAATATAAAATGTAGTGCTTCGCGTAACATTGCGCGAAATTACAACATACGTAGAATAATGTCTTTAATCCATCAACATTGATTAAAATAGTTGATTTTTTTAAAATAAAAGAGAAATAATGCCAAGATATTTGTTAAACCCCACACTTTTATCCCTAGTGGGGAAAATAAAAACGCCATTGCATTGCTTCAAAATCGGTCAAGCACGTATCGTTGCGCAGTGCGTAAACTACGCAAATTTAGCGTTTTACGCCTTTTTCTGAATTTTTCAATATAATAATATAGATATATAAAATATAACATAATACAATAGACAAATACCCTGAATAATAATATTATTATTAATAATAATAATTTGTAAGATCTGTCAATAAAATATATTTGTCCAGCAATTATTTTTGCCTATTGACTGTTACTTAAGTTCTATCGATCAGTATTTGTAATATGGACTGACTGACATTTACTGTCACATAGAAACAATTTCTTTCTATAATCATTGACATTTTTACAATCATAAATTATAATATGCAGATTCAACAGGTCAAACTAGTTTGTTCATAGGCTTCCCAAAATATTACCTAGCTTAACACCATATTCGTATAATGTTGTTACAGAAATAGTTGGCAAGAATGTATTATGAGTATTCAGAAAATACCACAAAAATAATATAATAAGAGTTTAAAAAGTTGACAAAAACGAGACTAAATCCTAATTTCTATGTCTGAGAAAGAACTCTTGCTTATAAGGAAAATGCCACAAGATTGAATACAGTATTTGCAATGAAAAGTGCGTAAAATACAAGACTTGTGTAATTCGTTGGTACGGTAATTCTACCAACCTATAAACATAGCTTATATATAATTATAAGAATTGTAAATTACTTGTTGATATATAAATCACAACATTGTATAGTTTATTTCTGTTAGCATCAAGGCCTTGGTTTGAATCTAATACAAAGAGCGCATTAATATAATAGCAACTGTATTAAAAGGACGAGCGGAATAACAAGCTGGGTTAGCAGGCAGGGGAGCGTTTCGGAGCGGTACATTACAACCATGGCAACATCTAATCAACATCATCAATTATTGAAATATTGTGCAAATGTATGTTTTATCTTGTACAAATTTATCCCCGCCACAATATATTTAAAACAGAAACGAAAAATGGAAATTCTCAATAATGAAAGACTATTTTCCACTAGGCGAATTTATTCGCGCAATTGAAAACGAGTGCGCATGTGTATTAATATTTTCGCCTACTTTTTGTGACGTAAACATTGTGCAACCAATCAAAACTAAGGTTTGTCCGATTCGCGCGAATATATTCACCTAGTGAAAACAGGCTTAAAACATCATTTGCACTAACAAAACGAAATAAAACTAATTTCTTACAAAACCTTGAATTTTCGTTAAACACTACTTTGAGTGGAAGTTCGTTTTTTTTAAAGTCATCTCTATTCTGTTGACTCTGTGCGTTATTATATACATCGATAACAAATTATTCAAGAATGCAGGTTTGTAAATTGCATCATTTCGTATTGTTTAACGGTACTTTGAGAATCATAAAAGTCATAAGATTCAGACGTCATACGACGCAGACATCATAAGTTACTCTGGGAATCAAAAACCTCCATTTTAATATTAAAGTTTTTTTTTCTTTTGAAAATATGAAGAAACTCATGCCGGTCCGTTTAGTCCGGCATATTGACACGCTGATAAAGAAGAGTTCTGTCTGCCTACTGGATAGTTAAAGCTACCCATTGATGTGGAATGTTGCTTCGCTTTCAATCTTAAAGAAGCAATGCTGCTCGAACATGGTTCTCTATATACATATGGCTGAGCTGCTGGCGAAGCATACGGGCAAGCGGCACTTGCACTGTTATTCAAATTGTTCAAACTGCTGCCCGCAACGCCGTTCACAGACGAAAACGTTGTGCTCATCGTTGTCTGTGGGGTGAAGCACATTGGTTGACTCGAGACAGTTAACGGATTGACGGAATTTAACGACCATGGGAATCCTTTTGATCCTAGTGGATTGCTACTTTTGGTCCAGCTGTTGTATGGATAGCTAGGATAAAGACCGCCATCATCGAATGGTTGTACTAAACCTCCTGGAAATTGGGATCCGAATCCTGCTTGTTTTAATTCGTTTAATTGATTTCGTTCCCTTTTCCTCCACTTTGCCCTTCTGTTTTTGAACCATACCTGTAAAAAGATACAAAATGACAGTCAGACATAAAACCAGACGCATTATATTCAAACAATGAATAAGGCTATTCAATACTATTATATTATAGGTTGAAATATGTTATAACCTTACAGACAATCGTATTGTTTACTACGTATTTTGAAGTTCTTTATCATGGTTTACGCATTTACTACCATTGATGAGAGTGTGTAACTAAGCCAAGATACCCCGCATCTAATCAGCATTTATTTTTAAATAATACAGGTTTATTATCATGATTCTTACTTCTTGATTATTAATTTAAACTTATTATTTTATCATGTTATTATTATTACTATTATTGCTATTATTTTATTACTAATTTGCCAAATAATAATCGAAAGAATTGTAAACTATTATTCTAATCTTGTAATAATGACTATCGTTATTCCAATGTCGATGTACCGATGACATACGGTGTATTCAAAATTGTTGAATATTCTAGCTCTTAATTTAATGAGCTTATTGTAACATCCATATTTCACCTAAGGCTTATTAGTATAATAATCAAACAAATAGTGGAAATTACTTGATACGCATGTAGTATTCCTTTCTCAAGAAAGAGCCAATTATCTACTACAATAATTTTACTAACAATAGTCCTCCGGGAACAACAGAATTCGTTCATAAATAAGGTAGACAGAGAAACATCAATATGCAAAGGTAATGTAAATTACATTTAATCTTAATTATTGTTGTGATGTATCATAACTTTCGTTTAAATTTATATTATGTATTATAAAGAGCTGTCACTGCGCACTTTAAAACATTATAACTATTTATAACTATTTACTAGATTGTCCTATACTAATGAAATATGAACAATTCATATATGAAAGATATGAGTTTTATATACTACTACATTGTATTTAGTTTGACTGTCCGATTTTAAAGAGCCACATTTTGCTTTTACTAAACTTAGGAAAAAGAAGAAGAAACAAAGAAATGATGACGATCCGCAATTACGCCACAATACCGTATCTAAGACGATATAAACACAATTGCGTTAAAATACCGTATCTAATAATGACGATATAGTAAATTACGTAAATTAAACTTAAACCAATGGCAGGTCCAATTAAAAAAATTCGTTAATGCTATAATTAAGAAGTAATATTTATAGCTACAATAAAATAACTCAAATGGAAAAATCTTGTAGTGTAGGCCTATCTGTATGAAGGGAGAAAGACCAGTGTAAACATCAGAGGTATAAAAGAGGTTGCTTGGAAAATTGGGTCAAAATTAAGGATGTATTTAATCTAGCCCGTTGGCAGATACACATAATTTGACGACAATTTTACAATTAAAGAATTCGTCAGCCTTTGTCCATCACCAGTTTTACAACTGCAAATGGGACGGTTTTTAAAAGGTATGTGTGGACGGATTCAATGGAAGTGGTGTGTTATCCTTCAGTTTGTGTGTTGTTCCCACACATAGATCCTCCACAAATTGGGTACCGTGAATGATATCTTAATTGACGGCAATTTAGCACTGTTAGTTATCAGACGTTGATTGAAATAAGGTTACAGATTTTCAAGAGTGTAACAACAATTATCTTTTATTTAATAGAACCTAGCATTTTCCATGCTCACACTACAACAGTTAGGCATACGTTTTTATATAGAATTCAACATTATTGAATAATTAGTTTATCTCAATTACCATATAAGAGCCACATTTAAACAAAAAGAAAACAAATATAAAGCCGCCTTTAATTTCACTGCCCTAATTGTAATATTAATAATAATTATATTCGTTCTTATAATCTCTTATTGCACAGTGCTTCTAAGCGCTTCATATTATATTATATTTAGATGACTATTTTAGTTTGTTAATTTTGTTAAAGCTTGTACCGCGTTTCAATATCAAATATATAGGCATACATATAATACGAATAACACTCTGATGTTTATATGGCAGTGTGTTCACTGGATTGTGTTGAGATGCACGTTACATTGTATTAAGTTAGATCATGGTTAGATTAAGTCTTTAGTCGTGTGTTTAACCAAACAGTATATGAATGTATTTTAAGCCACTTGAATTAATGACATTGTAGGGAAAGTCAGCTTTGATAACAGTGATCGAAACTTCAACTAATAACTTATGTTTTTTTTGTTATAAATCTTGAAAAACTAGTCAAAGTTGACCTAATTTTGGTAAAACACGAAGTCAAACAATACCTGTAAAGTATACCAAATGTTCTTAACAGATTGTGTCGAGTTGTGATTAAATTAGTGGACGACAAATTGCCCCGAGTAATATTATTATCTCGAAGACCCGACATGGAAAGTGAAAATTTCGAAATATCAAATAAAAATGATTCAGAACTTGAAGAATTCCCGGTTGAAACGGTATAACTAGATTGAACATGCATCTGTTAAAATAACAACAACAATGATCATATATTTATATATTTCTATGGTATCATTTTTATATAGTAATTTATCCATGTTAAAACTAATAACATTCAATACAAGTTGTCACCCACTGTATATTATATCCTATTCTCCGTAATCCAGAAACGCTAGAAGCAACCAGCCTATGTAATGACTTATCAGCTGTTGGCACATAGATATCGTATTAGAAATTATACGAATTCGCTTGATTGTTGTTATCGAATGTATTTATTTGTAATGTCAGTAATTTATGTTATCACTTTGTATGTATTTTTTAATGATTTTCTAAATAAATTCAAATAAAATCGATAATCAAACAGAACAAGAAAAATACTGTATAGAGTACTTATTAATATTATAATTTTTATCTAATTAACGGCCACTTTACAAAGACATTCATACCATTATTAGGTCTAGTGATTATTTGGATTGTTATTCATGTTTACTCGGACAAGAAGTGGATTTGAGGCAGACCAACGATTCACTTTTATTACTGTCTGTAGTTTTAATAGTAATTTTGATCACGATAATGATGTGGGTAGAATACTGATAAGCATATATCACAAACATACAGTGTGAAGTAAATAAAATACAATTTACCCTTGATTCTATTTACGATGGCGGACACAAACCAACAAGGTGTGACAAAACAGGAGCGTTTAAGGCTGTCTAAAGGGATAGGCCTATCGAAACGGCTCACCTGAACCATACAAGTACATCCGCAGTTGTAGTGCATCCCAAGAATAGATATGGCAAAGTATTATACTAATAGATATACCAACATAATTTATCACTATATTTGACAGCCCTCCTTCTCCTATACGCGTCTTCTATTCAATTCAATTTAATTCAACTTTATTTAATCACAGAGGCCTAGCAACACATAAACACTAACACATGTGCATAAACGCCTATAAAAAAATAATAATTGTTTAGTGTCATGAATGATATCAATAATGTATTTAGTGACTAGCCAGGTTGAATTAAAATAGCATTTTGTTCCTAATTACATCTTTCTTTAAAGAATAAATGGATTTAAACCAAAGAATCATTATGTCATATTTGTTAAACCCCCCATGGTTAAATACAGTATTCAACAACTCTGCTAAGATAGACTTTCATTGATTCAAGGAAGCTTTCTGTACACAATGTATATATATATATCTTTTTCATTCAGATTAGCAAAAGGTATTAAAACTATTCACCATTCTTTCATTCTTTCAAAAGTCACCTTTTATTCTGTTTTTCTATTCAATTTAAAGAATTTGTTTGAAAGGAGTTTAAGCAACAATAGTCAGCTTAAAACTTGCTGTTTAAAGTCATAATTAAACAGCAAATTTTACAAAAATTCCCTACTGATCTATATTATTCTAAATCTGATTAAAATATAAAACAACTGTTTGATTAGAAACGGTACTGGATATTATTGTAAGGAATATGATAAACTGTGTATTCATAATTCATAACGATGTCAACAAAAACATAAATAATCATGACTAATGAATTTGGTTTGTTATGGCCTCGGCTTTTATGTTATATTGTTCTGAACTTGAATAAATATAATAGAAACCACGGAATGAAACGTATTGGGAAAAAACCTTGAGCACGATGTGGGATGAAAAGGTGTGTTGAGGATACGTAGGTCAAATGAAGAAGGTCAAAGAAGATGAATACAACAAATTGTTATCCGGTGTAAATTAGATAGTAGACGTGTTAACATAACTATATATACACATAATTAGATTCCAAGGACACCAAATATTATTAGGAACATTATGCTTATATTTCTTCCCCAGCGAGAGTTTCTTTCATCCCGTCAACATGCAATGTAGGCCTAGGCCTACCGTAAATGATTTGATGATGCCACTGTCTTAATCAAAATAGCAAAATAAAGAAGGGATGGAGGTGGCTTAATTCTGTAAACTGTTATACAAAATAACCCAACATTGAAGTTTAATACGTAAACCATCAGGCCGAGAAATAATAGTTTAGAGACATGGCCTAGGCCAATGTCATTTTATTAAAAATTGTCAAATATACATTATGCTTACTATTTTAGCAAGCTAATATACTTTCAATCATTGGGGGAAACTATTTTCCTTCATGTTACTGTGTAATAAAATATTGTTAGGAGGCCATGTTGTGTCTAGTGTGGCTATGTCATTAGGCCTATGTGTTTACAATGTTGTACGACACAATGTAGACCCCATGGGATTTACTTACACTTAATGAATGTAACGGTAGCACGATTTGATTTTTAACCACGTGTTTCTCGAATCAATTTCGATTGCCAATAAACCAAAGCTTCCTTGCCAATTCCCCTAAGACCATGTCCGCCATCGTATTAATCTATGTTCTTCGACTTAAGCATTTTCTAATCTTTATTCACTTATTAACACAATATAATAACACAAAAATAGAAATAATATTAAGTTCTGATGATCTACCGTACTGTCAGATATTGATATACGATTATACATTGATTAAAACAGAATTAATAATAGTCTTTTCTTATCTTGTCAACCTAAAATGAATAATACAATTCAGATAAGTAGGAGTGGTGGTATGTTGGATACACACGTTACAAGTTCAGTATTCGTTCTTATAAACACATGTAATTGTAGGCTATCGTATGAAATAGTTGTTTATATTGACTAGCAATTTACAATGTTGGTTGCGTAATTAGGCTAATCTAAAGTATCAAAATCTTTTTACGCCAAATAGGTCTAATAGAAATCAAATATATAATAAGTTATCATATTATTGGTCTATAAAAGATTTATAAAGGCGGAAATCATTTGAACAATATGTTAAGCTTAAACAGCCAATGGACATAATCTTTATAATCAATACTATCAACGTTGGCTTAGCACTGCATTAATGTGGTATATCTGACTAATACATATCAATATTAATGTGTAGTTACAGTTTTAATGTTTTTATAGACGAATTGGTCGTGTAATAGGGTGTGTATGGACAATGATTTCCTTCAGATACCATTATTCAACATTGAACCGATTGTGTCGTTGTGGTTTGTAGGGAAGTCCCTGGCTCTTGGGAAAAATAGCAAATAAAACTTGTCCTTAGGAATATCACGACTGGTTTCCTGCCTCCAGCTATCGCCTATAGCCTATGCTCCAGGTGGTAAACCCATAACCTTTGAGCTTGCTTGAAGCTGATAAAATAAACTCTTTAATATGAAAAATAATAATTTCATACACCATCGATATAAATGTATTTCATATTAACATTATATCTTATTAATGTACGTTTTCCCAGAGAAAGTGAACTTCCCTTGCTGTATTGTAGATCTATGTATTTCATGTGGATTAATCAAGTGTAATCCCAAAAAATCCTGTATTATATTATAGCTTTGTTAAAACACATATCAAAGATCAATAATGCATAGGTATGGAACGCCGAGGCGGACATAACTGTTGGTCTATGCTGGCTATATCGGGAATGATCTTTCCATTGATCCATTGATCTTTTTTTTTAAAAGATGTATAGTACAAAACAAATTAGCCTTATAAACAAACTTCACCTTAAGAATGTCCCGGGGGTTACTGTACTTCACCGAACTGTCAACAGTTAGTACTAAGCAAGCTTAAAGTCACTCGCTATAAGTACCCCTTAGGCTATTCACCTAAACGCCGCAGTATTTTAATCGCTTCGAAATATTAATGATGTTAATGAAGAAAATGATTTTTGATTGTTGTAGTGCATGGCTATAATCATAATTAACATGGCAATTATTGTAGCTTTATATATTATTAATTACTATATCATTAATCACAAGTTGAAAATGTATAGGACCTGGGACCAGATTTATCTATTCATGTGCTTAATTTGGTTTTAGTTAAGTAAATATTTTTTATGAAGTCAGTTTTCGAATTATTATATATTCTCTTAAATATTATATGAGACATTCCATAAAAAAGATTGAAAAATAAAACCACAGTTTTTCACTTTTAACTATTTAAGATGATCACAATCTAGTGTAATTGATAATGATTTAATGAGTACATTCCCTTCATAATGAATAAGTGAAACATATCCAACATTTAACTTATGCATGACAGCATAGTGAAAGATTCAAGAGCTTAATATCATAATAATTTCCGTTCTTATTTAAATCGTATTAAGGTATAGGGCCAATTAGAGGAAAATTGAATTCATCAGCGCTTGAATTGTTAAAACATTTTAATAATAAAAATGACATTTCTGAGAGTTTATGTTTTCCAGAATCCTTTGGGACAATTTAGAACATTCGTTCAGGCCATGGGGGTCATAAGAGAGGGTTGCAATAACCTTAACATTTACAACAAAGTAAATGATTATTTTATTTATTATCTCTAAATTAAATCATTGAAATACTTTCAGCAATCACGCCGGTATTACCAGTACAATATCAGTACCGTGTCTACTAAAACCAAATTTGTTCGTGTAGGCCTACACTCTTCTTATATGTTGGATCATCAATAAATGGTACCGATATACGAAACTGAACCAATTTAAGCTTCATTTCGACCACAGACATTAAAATAAAATTAACCAATGATTTAAAAAAAACGCCCTCTGGTCGATTTGTAAATGCGACCTCTCACTACCGACCTCTCGTTAGCAGCCGGGGCTTTGCTTACTTTAAACACGCGGTTTTTATGCACCAAATTATGAATATGATCGTTCAGTAAGTAGTTAAGACGCGTTGCTAATTGTTTTATTCTTTAATTTGTGTCTTGTCATCAAGATGATTAATTGATAATAACGTAGCAGCAAAACACGATAATTAGCATTCTCATTACAATTTTCATAATTCCCCTGATAACATACAAAAAAATTAGATAAATTCTGATAACGTTCTATAAGAACTGATGATGATAAAAATAATAATTAATAGAAGTAATAAGGATATTAATTACATCATAACAGGGCAAATATCCTGTTATTATTTTAATAAAAAAAGTTTTTAAATTAAAGAAATATGTGACCAATAATAGGTATTAGGAATTACTTTCTTGCGTGAAAAACTAGATACCAAACGAGACTTGCCGAGTCCAACTTACAACATACATTAATACAACACGCGTCACACACTTAATTGTGATATTTTAATCATAATTTATAACAACCACCGCACTGATTTTTAAATATTGTTATTAATGTTTAAACTGTATTCTATATTCGTTGTTAAACGATGATATTAATGTAGAATTTGAGTATGAATCAATTTTAAAATGACAATTACAATTGCATATGCCATCACGATTACTTCGTTATTTACTCATTACTAGTTCAGTCATTTTTAAAGATAATAAAGATGACATTTAATTTGAGTCTTGCCACCATCACAAACAAGTTTCAATGTTTACAGAAACACGACCAAAAGTGAACGGATAGCATAAGATGAGTATATTGTTAATTAATTCACGTGGATGTGTATTAATCACATTTAATTTACACTTGCATTAATAAGTTTAAATAAAGATTAGAAAGAATAACAAAAAACATAGGGTGTCGGTGTTATTAAAGAGATTTTGTAGATTTTAGTTAAATATTGGTTGGTTATGATACATGGTATATAATAAAGGCCTATAATACTTCAGCTAAAATAGAATGGACAAATTGAACATATCTTAATACAAATAGTATTAACGATGTAAAGAAATTATAATAAGCATATTGAAATTCTCCATGATGAATACAATTTGTTAATTGGAAATAACAAGAACCACAATTAATAGTCGGAGTAAAAAAATTATCAATGACTGGAATAAATATGCAAATTATAATTAACATAACAAATCTAAAATCGTAAAATGGCCAGTATTGACCACTGACTCATATGAATACAATAGAAATTATTGCCGTTGTAATAATCTACGGTATGAGCCTATTGTTATGAAACATAACAATCGATGAAATAATTAAAGAAAATACCGGTAGAATTACCGTAGACCTAGTTTAACATATCGTACCCGTACCTCATGTATAATATGTTGCTCAATAGTAATGCTGTTTGTTATGTTATAATGATAATTATTCTAATGCATAGTTCCCTAAATATGAAAAACAATGCCTGATTCAGATACAAAAACACTATTCAGGAGCAAAAATTGAAACAAAATATCAGAAATAGTTTGGCATTTGAAATACATACAAATTAAAACTTTCTAAATATCAGTACAGTATATTACAAATTGTATTCCATTAAATCATTTTTTGCTATTTATATTTACCCAATGATTAACAAAACGCAAATGTGGGTACTATTATTATTACGGTTGTACGTGTATTTCTTACGTCACAGACAACTTAGCGCACGCGTAGAAAGTATGGATATCATAATGTACGTGGTGTTATAAACTATGTGTGAATTTATGGTGTTTTTGTCAGAAAAATAATAACTGATTACACGGGTTTCTAGGCCCATACTTACCCTTACTCTTGCCTCAGTTAGATTCGTCCAGGCCGATATTTCTTCCCTTGTTGACATATCTGGATACCTATTCCTTGCAAAATTTGCTTCAAGCTCCTGAAGTTGTTGAGAGGTGAAATGTGTTCTTTGACGACGTTGTCTTCGCCGCCCTTTCGCATCATCGCCGTTTTCTTCCGACCCGTTACCGTGATTACATTCATTGTTAGATTCAGCGGTTGTGCTAGCTGTAAGATAAATTGACATTTCGTTTAATATGGCTAGTTAAAGAGAAAGATTGAAAGCGCATTGATATAAAAGTTACGATTGCCATCCCCAATGGAATTTTGGAACATTATGTTTTAAAAAACTTGCGCCATAAATTATTTAGAAAGTGGTCATCAATTGTTATAGTTCTTATAAACGATACTAAAATAAAAGTATATATTCAAGACACAGAATCAAATTATTCTATTAACTCTCACATTATCAAGAATTGTAATATACCGGTATCTTATGATCACTTTAATTAGTTTTGATTAGATTATGCGTACCTTAAAATGCATTAAATATTTTAAGTACAAACGAACATTAAAAAGGTAGAATTTCTGATTAATTCACGCAGTAGTAGGACCTTCAACCATCAGTAGGCCCATAAAATGTATTTGTAAATCTATTTCAGGAAAATTTTGTGTTTTCATGTTTCTTCTTGGCTAACCCAACCCAAGCCTGCATTTGCTTGCAAAAGATGAGGATAAAACTCTACAACAATGTTAGTTGAGCTAAGCTTAATTTACATTACGCCACTGTTTCTACTTTCAAATAAAGAATAAAAAAAAGAATTAAATTAATAAAATTGTATTTACATATCTTGGGCACAGGTAAAGGAATTGAACCCATAATATACCCATAGCATTATTTCAATGCAAATATGTTTGGCCTATTAACTGTTATAATACAATAAATAATGCCAGATAAAATTGTAACTTGACAGGCCATGTCCGAGAAAACTCGGATAGTAGATACTTTTTAGACCCAGCAACTTTTATAAAATGACCTTTATAACCCATACCAGCAGGTATGCGCATAGTTTGTCCATCAAAACTGAATCAATTAGCAAAATGAAATCGAACGAATTTAGGTAGCAAAAAGTAAACATTATCACAAAGCAAGATGCTAGATGAGTATACACGGCGATGCGGTCTGTATACGGTCCGGTGACATTAAGTCAATATAGGCCTACAATAACCAGGGTATTGTAATGAAAGCTGGGAAGCGTTCTTTTTTACTATTAGCTATACTGGATCTCCAAAACATGCTTTGGACAAGGCTAGCAGGAAATTCGTATTAATTAACAACTATAATCTCGAAAGCATATCCCATTGTTAAATGTGTTATCATTTTGCCGGGACAGTGAAACTAGAACTTAGAGTATACCGAGTGCTGAGTTACCATACAGAGGCTACCATCACACATTGTCCAAGTGGTCCAGATTGTGAACACCATGGGAACTGGTAGATCGTCCCAATATTACATTGTTATTGGGTGCGAGATATGGAGGTTATTTAAATGTGTGCCAGGAAGGAGTGAGTAGAATAGTTCCTCTACGAGCTCACGACCCGGCTGTGGTCAATAGAATAAAAAGGAACTCTCAAACAATAACTATTGCAGTCGATATGCTTCTATCATATGTTTTAGTTATTGAAAGTTGACCAAGGACACTTAGACACCACAAACTGTATTCAACAGCCATATGGTTTCTACAACTTTCACGAAAACTAAAACATAATATTCGATATCAATACATGCTATATAAAAACCTCAAAAAGGCACGATAAAGATAATATTACAGAAACCAACATACAGTTGTATTCACCTCAGTAGTATTATGTATTGTTATATAACTAACAAAGCGTCATGGCACTGTATAATATAACATATTAGTGTTCACAGTTCATAACTTGTGCATAGAATATGAATATTAAAAACCAACTAGCAAATAATATAAAAAGTAACTGTACTGTAGTTATTATTCAGTGAGGTACCATTGTGTGTCAATTGTGTCCTTCACTGAATACGAACACCTTTGTATATTTGGCAATTAGATAAATGTATTTATCATTCTTCTACCATTCTAAACGTTCAATTTACCTGTCTGTGGTACACTGATCTATTTTCGAAAGATCTTTCTAAATGAATACACATGATTCAACACAATACTTTCAGTTACCAAGAAAAGCCTATTAAATGTTATAGAGTAGGCCTACGTGTATACCTGGTGTCATGTATAAGGCCTAGCAGAGAGCGGACCGATGAATATCGTAACATTAATTTTGTAAAGGACCTGGTGAATTAGAAAATAAAATTGATTGTGGAACGAGTTTCAATAGAGTAACCAGATGCAATTATCATTTTTTTATAATGTTTTTAACAGATCATGTCAGCTAACACATTAGATATACTGTACAAACTAGTTATTGTATAACACTAACAACTATTCTTGGCGCAGGCCTATGGATCAGGAGTAACAACTAAAGGAAAACATCCTTCAGTCTCAATAATATTTTCAGTTAAATCAGCATGGTGATATCTTAAGCCACTAAGATTTGTATTTATGAGGGCTAGGTTGCAACCGATACTGTGTCTGTGCGTTCAACCAGAATCATTGATATAATCCTCAATTGATCTGTGCAGGTAATAGGCCTAAGCGATAATTTCTAATCCTAAATAGATCAAGTCATAATTCCAAAACATGTAAAGTTTAAATTGCGTTACCTAATTAACTCCTAGTTAGGTGGATCAATGAAAATCCTAGAGATCAAAAGAGATTTACTATGTCTTACAAACAATGATAACGCATCTTACGTGATGATAGAGGGGTTGTCGTCCCTAAGTTGGTCGTCTGTGGCTCAGGGCTTGCTTGACACTGGGCTGGGGGTTGACTGTGGAGTGTTGTCATATCGGCAAGTCTGGAATGATTTCTGGATCCTTCTGAATTCACTAGTTCCTCAAGAATCGGTAGCGAATCGTTCAAACCGTCCATACTCGTAATAATCAACGTATCAAAGAGTTCGGTACCTGGTCGTCGATCGAACCAGGTTCAAAATATAAAGTGCAGAAGTTTATCTAATCTGAATTCAAAAGATCAGCAGATAAATATTGTGGAATTATTTGAAGACCACACCACAAAAGACAGATCACACTAACTCCTCCAGAAATCGAGAGACTATGGAATGATTCAATAAAAATCGCTTGGGTTAATAATAGTCAGTGGAAAACTGTGCTCTTTCATAAAGCGCACAAACCTATGTTGGTATGCGCATAAAACTTCTATGTGAAATAGACGACATCTCTCAAGTATTACTGTATAGCTAAAATGGGCGGGACTATGAGCTTACTCAACCGAGTACATAGTTGAACAATTGGATATAGCAAAACGAAACCAACCAATAAGCATAATCGGTTGCGCAGGCATGGTGTTTTGATTGGCAGTTTTCGTCAACCACTTTTTGTTTTACAGGTTTGTATATAGGAATAGCGGTACATCATTTACATACCAACAAGTTAAGTAAGGATTTACACATTCTATCATTAAAAAAAATTGTTTTGTTTACTTCAATAAACACATCAATTAAAATTACTTCTCTCTAAGAAAGTTATAACTAAATATACCTGATGCTAAATACTTATTATTAAATTACGATTTTCTGTAGGCATAGTTTTGAAAATGCCAAAGTCTTGAACATTCTAAAGATTAAAGCGTAATGAAACAAAACTTTCCATTAGGCCAAAAGAAACACAATATTGTGGCTAATCAACGGTGAACGAAAAAGTCAAAACACATTCAAAGAAAAGTAACTTTTGGATTAAGTTCTAAAACTAAAACTACCGTATAGCAGATGAATTGTAGATTACCGTATTATGCAGAATATTTTGGTATAACTTTAGAATCGCTATATGCAGTTTCTACTCTGTAGGTTGTATCTACAGTACAATAATCCTAATGCAGTGATTTAGAGAATATACATTTCATAACAATTATATTATCAACTGAAATGATAATGACAGGCTTCTAATAAAATATAAATGACATTATTTAAAACACAATTTATTAATTTATAAAATAAATAAATAATCTAACTATTTATTTATAAAAGAAATAAATATGTTATTGTTACTTAATACTAAATTATAGATTATCTGGAATGACATTTGATATGTTTTTATTTTGAAAGGTTGAAATGTGAGACAGAGAAAACAGACGAAAGTAATAGAATAATTATCATGTGAACATTAATGAAGCTTTTCCATAGAGACAAAAAAGCAAAACAATTACCCAAATTACACCTGTTTAAATTTGAAACATATCAAAATTCTAGTTTAGAAATTCATGACAATAAATTATACACACACACCGGTAACAAAATGCACTCTGGCCGTCAGACACCACGGTATCACGCTTACATTACAGACGATATAATTGATTATATACACTCATCCCACAAAGTAGCTATTTGGCAACAGAATCCCCTGATCAATAGCCCTTAAACAATGATTACCGGATTATTTGAAGGGGATATAATACAGTGCTATCAAATACGTTATTAATTTACTGAGTTAAATTAGATTATCAAAACATAAAAAAATGAGAAAATATAATTTCTTTTAGTAATAATCGCGTTAATTAATGTTTCGAAAAATGTGACGAAATAAGCAAAACGATTGTTAGCCTAGTCCTAGGCCTAGCTTGTAAGATTGAAAATATCTTTGTTTACCTGCATGAAACATCGTTATCCGCCGTCTAGTCTACTCTAAACTCGGCCTTCCTTATGCTAATCCAATGCAATCTACGATATGCTCAGCACAAGTCTGTGTTTAGTTCTGATTTAAGTCATATTTATTCTGGATCTTGTAAGTCTATACCGGGAGTATAAAGCTAACTTAGACTAATCTCAAATGAATCCATCGATTTGGTTAATTGTTACAATAGAAAGCAATAGGAAAATACACTTGATTTACCAACAAAGTAAAGATATACACATGTCCTTGGTTTTTTCTACCTTTTTTTAGTAAATTTAAAAATCTAAATATCATTATTTTGGATTCAATATTCAATTGTGTACAACAGTTTCAAACATGCGCAAACTATAAAATAATATCGTTTATTTCAATATATTTAAAATAAATTGGCTTAGGTTTTTAAAAGAAATAATAATAAAAAAAGAAAACAAATGTGTACAAAAACATTAATTTACTAAATGAAGGTATCTTATCTACAACCAATTAAAAATCAATAATGATAATACTTTTGTTAAGGCCTTTGTTTTGTAGGCCTACAATGAATGGTATCAATACTTTATTTGTTTTTTAAAGAGTTTTAAAACATTAGGCCTAAACAGTAAAACATACAAAAGTCAACTATTATTTTAAAATTAAAATTTTCGATATACAGTGGAACGGAAGGAAAGAACACAATTATTTTTTTAAAAGTTTTGACAGAATCCTTCCGCTAACATGTTTTAAATTACCAAAGTGCTTTCTCTCTCACGATAAAACATTACAGGTATGACACTAGCTCTTAATAGCATCAATTGATTTATTTCTATTCGGTAGGTGGGCAAGTTTCTTGCTGGGATAAGAGGGAAACCAAAACCTTCCTTTCGAATTGATCTTGAAAAAGTTTACCGTGAGTAGGCCTATACTCCTTTAATTTCATTCATTAATGTATTTCAAACTCTGCAACTTATTAATTATAAGTAAGTTTATAATTATAGAATCCCTCTGTAACGTCATGCAGATAAAGAAATATGCTGAGTGTTGAACAAATTTCTTTTTAGTTGATCTTCTCTTTTTGTTATGGGTTGTGATCATGAGCAGAATGTTTGTTACTGTTTATAAATGGGAAAAATTAAAACAAAATTGTGGAAAGATATGTATTTTTACACAAAACGAATATGCCAAAGTAAATATATTTCACAAAAACAAAATCGATAAAATAAAGTTCTACCTCCAAAGTAAAACAACTTGGATTATTTTATATAGTGGCACATTGCATACAGATTATTTCACTAGTAATTTTTTTTTTTCCTAAAAAATAACAGAGGAAAACTAATTTGTTTAACATTAATATTTAAATGTTATCTATGTTTTTTGCGAAACAAAGAGTTTAATATTATTGAAAAGGAATATAGAATTTTGATATTGCCAATTCTTTTATGGGAGTCGTAATGTACAATTGATGAGCTGTAACCAATGATGTAAGTATCTATTAAACTAATGTAAGTGTCTAATTAGATAATTAAGTAATTCTCATAAATTTGTTTAGAGGCCAAAGAGAGTCAATTATAACACGTATTATGTAGCATTCTACCGGTGACATTTTAGGGAAATCCAATCTCCTTAACAACAGAGAACATATTTTGTCAATTGGCCTCATTATATATAAACAAAGAAATTCAAAATACAGATTAACAAAATAAGAATTAATATTATACTATTGCGTTTACTTTTGCGATCAAAACAATATTTAAACATTGATTGATCATACGACTAATTTCCAGAACCATTTGTTTTGTTTGGCTGTTTAAACAAAACCATATTTTTATTGATTAAAATAGAACTAAAATCACCCTTTTTATAGTTAAGATTTCTATTAACTTACGCTAAGTAAATTTAAACATTCACACAAAGAGAAAAACATAACACGTATATTATTATGTATGTAAAGTAATATAAAATTAAAGGTTATAGTTCATGAACAAACTAGAGCTAAAATGTCGTAGAGGGCAGTATAACGATACATTGGTAAGGCAAATCATTTTCTATCAAGTTTGTAACGTTGGGGCTTGTACATGCATATTTACAAAAAATCCCTTCGGTGTTTGCGCGATTTCTGAATGTAATTCTAGGTATAAATGAACAAACCTTTCAGTTTTAATCCGAGAGTGACACAATTGCAGTAAATTAAACAAATGCGGTCTTAAAAGCATCAATGAAAAACATTTAGCACTCCAACATTTACCACTGGGACCTCGGCTTATTCGCAAGATGGTTGTTTTATTGATATTCCGTTATTTCATTTTCAAATCTATAAATCAACTTGGAAATTCCATTATTAAATCTAGGTCGTTAAAATACCAGTTACATCAGGGGGAATATATGGGCTAGACTGTTTTTCTCGTTCATATTTATGATGATCATTATGTAATTAAGCATACATGTCAAATGCGCAATGTTTCTGTACACATACACGCGAGTTCCTTTAATACATTTATGTCTATGTGTGTATGTATTCGTGGATCATAAATTTGTATTCTATTAGGTGATGTATGTTTCGTAATGTACGGTAGTCGTTTCTAAAAATAAAAAATAAGCAGACAGAATTGCCGTTAAATATCACGTACGCATACAGACCATTACTTTCCTTTATTTTTTCTATATTAACACATGAATGTACGTCTATGTTATACTTTTGATTGATATACAAAGTTATAAGTTTAGTATATTTCCTATCAGATGATTTTTTATCACAGGGAAATACTAAATATTGTTATTAACTATAGTTATCCTAATTTGTTACATGCAACTCAATTGATAGTTTAAAATATTTAAGGATATAATCAGAGTAGGACTACACATTTTAAAATTCAGAATCAATGAATTTTGGAACTAACGTTACATCGTTTTTAAATGGTAGTATTTTAGAAATGGCTCCCCATATTTCCTATAGAAATTCGGTTAATTTGGAATACAAATGTAGGTTAATGTATTTTTTTCTCGCTTATTATATTATCATATTTTTTTTTTTCGATGGTTGTAAACAGACACATAGCAAGAAAATATATTTGATAATAAAAATAAATAAAACAACATAATAATTATATTGAAAATGTAATTGTAAAAACGAAAGGTTGCAAATGGAAAGTATACGGCGCAAAAATATGAATTTGTTAACTAATTTATTTTTGCTTGCTTGTTATTAAAATATGTTTTTGAAAGTTTGAAGAATTTATAAATATTGATTGATTTGTAAATTTAATGTGTTTATTATGCCTTTGTGTTTTGTGATTTTGAAAGATTGAATAAAGAGTGAATAAATTATTATGTTCATTTGTATTCTTTAAATGTTACTGTCATTTAAACGACAAATGAATAGTAAACCATGAAAAGGCCTAATTAAACAAACAAAACAGTGGATAATCTCAAGAAACATTAAGCTATGTGTCTTTGTCATGTGTATTAAACCAAGTGCATATTGAAATGTGCTAGGTCTGCTTGGTAAAAGCACGTACTTAAAATAATACAAGATAACTTAGCAAGTGAAAAACAAGAAAGTTCTTTTTACTTTGGGTTCAATGTAAATGAATGACACATTCATACGTGTCAATGAATAAAGTTTGGGTCACAAACACGATGTGCTTTCAATTAAAGCCTTGTTCGCACTGGACTGAAAAATGGTGTTACTTAATCGCGGTAACTTTACTCAATATATAGACCATGGACCATGTTCGCACTCATACGGTGACTGTAGTTTTACCAAGATTTAACAGCAACGTAATTTTACCAGTAGTGGTGGTGAAACATAACATTAATAACCATGATACAGCGTTCGGATTAGACTATTCTTTTGGTCAATTAGTCGGCGACTCAGTTAATTTGATTAAATGAAGTCCAGTGTGATCGAGGCTTAGCGTAGGCCTACGCGCAAACGAACCTATAATTTACATGTTGTAAAACAAACAATTGTACTGCATTGTATTTTTTATGAAGTTTATAATTAAATATAATTATTGATAAGCGACTACACAGGTACCCCTCTATCTGAAGCCTGCCGGATAAACCGTGGATAAACTAACAAGTACGTGAAGAGAAAATCTTCTGCTGAATTATTCTTAAATAGACTTAAACTGAAAGAAAATATTGCTTTCGTTCAACAAATATGAATACATACTGCCCTCTTCTTATCTTGTCATGTTTTTAAAATCAATTACATTATGTTATATATTGAAAACACAAACGATTTGGCATCAGTCAAGTTTGTCCAAGATGCGTTAGCAGACCTTATAATAGCTTGGATACCAGTAATCTGTTTGGATCGAAAATTAAGACTAGGTTATAAAAATTACACAGGTTATTGTAGCATGGGGAATGATCAGTTTTAATTATAGTTGTATAGGCCTATTCTTATTTTTATATCTTATTTTGCAATTTAAATATTATTTTTGCATGTGTATATTTGTTATGCAATGGCCATTGGAGAGACACTATAATCAATGACAGCTCTTGTATCTCTCCCTCTGTTTTATGTTTCATATGAATTCATGAATTCATGAAAAATATCTATTTATAAATAAATATAATATAATAACTAAATAATTTATATCAATGATTGTGCAGCATATAAAAGAATGAACATATTATCAAATGTGATTAGATGTATATTTATTATTTAGTTTTTAAAGTGAATATTTATAGTTGATATTATTGCTATGATTGTAATTACTTTCATTTTCTTCAAATTCTCATCATTGTAAGAACATATTTGAACTGTTTTGAAATGTTGGAAATTGTAGTTAACAGTGTCCAAAATATAACTAAACGGATTTCACAATAATTCTAAAAAATATATTTAAACATCTTCATATTAAAAGTAAATCAAGTAAAGTTATACATTTTTTTAAAAATAATTTAATTAAAAAACCAACACAATACAATTAAATAAAAACATATTAGTCATTTATTGTTCACATCTATCGTAAATTATTGCTGTACTACTCGCACTTCATTCTAATACATATTTTTATTTGTTGAATAACCCTAACGATTTACGGAAAGCCTTTTAAGAATACACAATTTCTCCTAAAACAGAATCCAGTTCACTCAATCTCTCAAATAGGCTTTCTACAATTAGCATAAAACGGGAAATGTCATGTTAGTTAGTTACACGTCACATGACACACTACACGTGATAGTGGATATCCAATCACTAGCTTGCGAACAATAAATTCAATTGATTCAGTTCGCGAAACATTGATCCGCACGCTAATCCAACTTGAACGAAAGATAACATCATAAGTGTTAATAGTTATTATAATAAAATCATAATTGTAAATGAAGATTAAGTTTATCATGTCAGATAAACCTGATATATAGAAAACGACTTTAGCAATGTTTAACAGGCTTAGTTAACAGCGGTAATTTATATTGAACTATATGCACAGGCCAACAAAATGGAAGTGTCTTGCAGTCGGTAGAGTGTGCTAGTTGAGGGTTAATTACCATCCTATTGATTATATTTTTCAATTAATTATGATTGGCGTAAAGTAACTTGGCATTATATACATTCCGATTTTTACTAATTATTATTCCATACAAAATCAAATGTTTCTAAATTAATTCTTAACGAGAAATATAAAGTATTGTTCAGCTAATGTTTCCGTTCTAACAATATTGTGATGTGCATTTAGAAGTTAAACTTCGCTAACACCAACAGTGGTAATTGCAGTATAATATATGTTTCTCATTTAAATGTATCTTTTTTCCTTTGACATTCATTAGTGTGCATGTAATCGACTGCACATTCTCCCTGGAGAACATCAGTAAAACCCATCTTTAAGTGCTCTCCTAAATATCTAGCTTCCACATTGACACCATTTCACTAGAGACTACGACATTTACCACTGCTATTGCGATTTATGCGCAAAATATTAGCCCAATTTCATCTCTCTTCACATGTGATAATAAATTACGGTAGTGATTCGATTGACAGCTTTATTAAAACGTTTATCCGTAATAAAAATGTCTTTATTTCAGATTATTGTTAGGATATAAATATAATATGTAATTTGCACTTTTTTTTATTTTTGCGAATTGCATCTCGTATATGTTTGATTTAGTTGATCTATAATTAAATTAATCTGAAATACAATTTGTTTTTCGGATTTTATTACATACGGTATACTAAACGTTATTTCTGTCGGTTAATACATTGTATGTTTACAGTACAAGAAATAAAGTAAATATAATAGTATACATTATGTCTATAACATGGATTTTTTTCCGAAGTTTCCGAAATATTTCAATTATTTTATTTACATACAAACAAATAAGGTATAAAGTACTGGTACTCGAATTAGTGCCCACATTTTTAAACGTGTTTATCATATCATATGGTGATTATTGAAACGGGAAAAATTAATTTATAGGTATAACTTTCGATATTACATTTTTGACATGTGACATGTGAGGAGTGATTGAATGCTTGCAAGAAATGCAATAGGGCTGCCGCGAGAAATGCGTTCAATGCTCCTGCGGGCAAACAAGTATCTCAGATGCCGAGGAGAGGGATTGTTAGATTTGGTTAGAAAGAGAGGAAGAGTGTATTCATGCTTTCAAGAAAATGCAATAGGACTGCCGCGAGAAATGCGTTCAATGCTCCTGCGGGCAAATCAAGTATCTCAGATGCTGAGGAGAGGGATTGTTAGATTTGGTTAGAAAGAGAGGAAGAGTGTATTCATGTAGATTGTACCAGGAAGATCCCTAATTAAACTATAATAACAATTGCAGTAAACGTAGTATCATTCCTTATTAGAAAATAACCGTTTTGCTGATTATCGGAATTAAATAGAAATTAAGTGGAACCGCACCGCACCGCCTGGTGAGGTATCTGTTCATCGCAGTTACCCAGTTTTAATGTCAATGTCATTACAAAACCGTTAAGCACTAGCAGCTACGTTCATGGATGTTTGTATATAAAAAAATATGGCATTTATCAAGGACACGCAAACGTATTGAAAGCATTGGCTTTGAACACATGATGGTTTATTAGTCATGTTTTTTCTAATACAAATTAAAATCATATTGTTCGCAATCTGGTACTATTCGATTAAGATAAAAATAGTGAATATATAATTAAAAAGTGATACAATTTATTAATTTAATTTTTTTTCATTGCAAATTTAATAAAATAAAAATAACCATAATGCGATTACTAAAAACTTGTAAAATTGTATATTATTAATATTCATGTTCGCTATAAGTGCTCTCGTTTAATTTTGAATAGGCCTAATATTTTCACAGTTCAATTTGGATGTGTGCAATATGATGTTTAAAAACTAGGCCTATACCCATATATATTTATATATATATATATAGCTCGTGAAATTTAAATTGTAAGCTGGGTAACATTTTAGAAGTAAATAATTATGAATATTCACGACGTGTAGGCCTATGTAAACCAATAAAAACTGAATAAACATTCATAAAAATGCAGTAAATTTTGTACTTTTCAAATAATTTCAGGCCTCGTCACACACAAGAACATTTGACATGCAGAAATCCGACAGTATCAAGGCCTACAAAAGACATATAGGTACCGTAAATGTACTCTTATATTTTGACCAAAATACTTTCCATTAACCGTTTATGTTCTAAATCTTTCATTTTAAAGAACCATCAGTAAATTTCGTTTATAGAGAACTGATGGTTAATCTTACCAATCCATTAGTTATTCATGTTTGTTCTGCTTAGAAAATAATAGAGTTTTCTATTCAAATAATGCTATTGAAATCCAAACAAATATCCCATTTATTAATTCGACATCCCTGAATTAACTTTGCATGAAATTAATGCAGGTACATCATGATTGGAATATCCGTTTGTTACAGGTATCTTTCTTTCTAAGGAATATATTAAACTTATTGAAATGGAATACATTGCGCTTAGCATATATATGTGGAGCACCGCCATCAGTGTCCAGAAGCAACAGTCGGGTGGCTTTAATTTCAATATGCAGTGCTCTACAGCTTTTGAGTCTTTCATTCCGTTTTAAATTGTCATTTTTGAGGTAATTGTTCTACTGCTATAGGCCCCTAATTGTTGAATTTCATTACTTAGGTATTTTATTATACCAATTTAATTGTGATGACCAAAACTCTGTAAAAAGAAACCGGAACACATTCTAACATTATCATCAAATCACATAGTCTGGGCAAATGTCAAACATTCTAAATTTGGAACTGTTCTTTGTAAGATTGGATCATGTCACAGACTATGGGACGCCTTACCAGGTATATGCTACAGATTAAGCTTGGTTCTCACTAGGACGAATCGTAAGAACGTATATAATAGCGCAACTCAAGTTTTACCCCCATCAATGCGCAATGGATGAAGTGGTTTTGTCTACCACCTAATTTGTATATATAAATACGTATGATTAATAATAATTAATGTCTCATTCACACAGAATTTTTTTTTCATTGTTCAGTATATTACCTGGTGTTTTAAAATGTGTATGTGCCTCCAATCATGAATGTATTTTGAGATTTAAACAACCAGGACACAAATTTGAAGAGTTCACATTTGATTTCTCTGATAATCATTATATTATGCGCATATTATACTGTATGTATTATCAGGGAAGAGTTAAATTACTCTTCCCTGGTATTATAGTGTTTATGCATATATTTGTGGTCTTTGTTCGGCCTTTATTAACATTATAAAATGTAAGGAACTAAGAAAAATGGTAACAAAATAACGTTGTGCGTAACAACAGTAGAATTATCAATATTAGTTTAACCCATTGTTATGCATAGGCCTATCTGTGTGTGACGAATATGCCCACACATTGTTTCATTCAATACCAACAAAATAAAATTTAGTCTTCTTCACGTTAAACGTTTAGTTCGTTTTATATAGAAAATAATTAGTTTTCATCTTTTATTTATCTTTATTTTAAAGAAATAAAGTACATTGACTATATTATTGTGTTTATAATAGGGCACACCTGAATGTTTGATCTAGTGTATTACTGAAAGTGAAAACATATAGATTAAAACATTATAGAACAACCATTACTAAATCATAAATAACACATCATTATGTGTTTATGTCAAATAAATCTACGTTTTCATTCTTGATTACTTTCTGTCGTAACTTTGGATTAAGGTATATCGCTATTAATTAAACAATAATAATCTAGAATTAAGCTTCACTTCACTAATCGTCGATTAAAAGAAAGTGAATCATATTGTAAAAGTAATACATTATTTCAATGATGTTGGGCTGTATGTGAACGTATGTTAACTTTGTTTGTGTTGTTGAAAACATAGTATTGTTTTTAAAATTCAGTTTTGTAAGTAAGTTTAGCGATTCATTATCATTTTGTCACGATTTTACTCACACATTCCCATGGTAATGGAAAGTTCCGGATGTTTTTATTTTCAAATGGATTAATATGGTGAAGAAACTGCAATGCCTTGTGGGAAACCATAACTTCATGTTAGAACATGCTCTCAAGAAAGTCGGTCGGAGTCAACGATGTTTGGGTAGCAGTTGTCATGCAAAGTTAGTTTATTTATTATCCAACTGTTAAAATGCAAGCTATAACACAAATCCTTGATTGGATGTAAGGGGGAAATAAAAATATGAATTACCATTTAAATTAATACAACCGGGGTTGGGACTGGTTTTTCTGTGCGGTGGCCTAAATTTTCCAAATTGTTCTTATTCAATCGAAGTTATATTTCTGTGCGTTTTCTGTGTGTAAAAATATTTAAAACAAGGCCATATACATAGCTGCAGTCGCATGCTCAAGTAGTGTTTACCGACCGACCGACCACCCGACCGACAAAGTGAGCTGTAGAGTCCCGTTGCACGCGACTAAAAACAATACCTTTTGTGTAGTTACAAGTCATATTAATATATCAATTATAGATTTTGTTATTATTGTACATTATTATTTATTTAATTATATTATGATCTTAATACTACTGTAATTATTATAGTATATATATGTTGTAGACATTCGCTTTTGTTGACATTGGTAAATTGTGTGGGTATGTTTAAATAGTTAATAGTTTAATGTTTAAAAAAATCATTATGTTGAAAGTTTTTCAGCAAACAAAATGTTAAGAAAACTTGCAGTTACCTATACAAATTATATGTTTCTAGTTTATATTGAATTTGATAACATGTTAAATAAATAGAAAGAAGACAGTTTTAAACATTGTGGGAAATGTCACACTGGTAGCATGAATGTTATTCTTTGAGCTCATCTGTTGACAATGTATTTTGAGCACCCATTTAGGATATTCTGTTTGTGTGATGACACAAGTCTTTCACAAGTTGATCATACTTCATGTTATTTATTAGAAGAAAAGCAAGAATTGTGTGAGTACAAAGTTCAACACGATTCTATTTTGAGAACTGAGAGGGCGTGGTACAATCCTCTTGGACCACGCTGCTCTCACGACTCCAATGATTCTTAAGTAAAATATTAAATTATATTTATGTTTGTTTATGAATTAAGGAAATAATTGTTATTTTTACTTGATTTTATACTTTAAATGAAAAAATGCACATAAAACGGGCTAAATTTCTTCGATAGTCCCGGTGTTATAATACATTTATCGACAATATTTGAACAATGTCTGTATAATATTATCTGTATATAACAGTAATTTTTAAGTCTGGTAAAGTTGTAATTTGAAAAAAAAAATACAGTTTTTAATACCTGATTTAATGATGATTATATGAATAATTTACAATGTAAAATAAAGTGAAGTATGACTTTGTTATAATGAACAGTTGGTATCTATTCAGTTGATGGTGTACACAAAGAGTTCATTGAAAAAAAGAAGGTCTGAATTAAAATTTTAACGAACGATAACGCTTTATTATTATTGACTTTTGTGGAAAAGTTGGTTCAGACATATTTCGTCGAGATGTGTTATTAATCTTCAGGACCTACCCGGAACGTTCAATCTAAAGAGAGATTATAGGAACGTGCTTACTTTGAATCTAGCATTCAGTTTTTGATATATTACTCAGATCGCACCCTCTCTCCACATAATTGAATAACGATAATTGGTAACTCACAACACGTTCAAATCATGAGAAAGGAAATCTCTATAAGATATGGTAGATCTGTTCCGTCACGCCGTTAATGGGCCCTCTGGGCAGTAAACTAGCACTATTGTTCCAAAATCTTACTAACCTCAGAACCCGTGAACTAAATTTTCAACAGAAAGTAAACAAAATTGAATATTTAAAGAAGAGTAAAAAACTTTAAAGAAAAGTGACATTCTCTTGTTCTTGGATTTGTCTATTCAACGGAGCCGAGTTAAATATAAATTATTTCCCCAGAGTTCAAGGAATAAAAATAAATATTTCTGTAGTTCAACTTTGATTCAATAAACCCGCCATGCATAAAAGTGGTACTTTTGACCGCAAAGATCAATATACGGTCGCGTGCAATATTCATACCGCTGCGGCGCACAATATTCCCTAACGTTTACATAAATCGGACCGTGCAATAGTACCGGTAAGTTCAATCGTTGAAATAAAAGAAACTAATGCACAGGACGTGATACGAAAACAACCAATCAAATGGCAAAGATACACATACTCATGTGCTAAATGAACATTCAACACGTCGTCTTGTTTATTGATAGTTTTATTACAATATATAAGTATACATAATCATTGTTCGAACATTCCTCCAATCCCAATTCTATCAATTTCAGTGTAAGTTACTAACGTGTTGTATAGAATTATATGATATATGCATTTAATACGAACTTATCCAGAACATTTCGGTCTTTACCACGATCCGGAGATCAATTTGTCGTATTTTACTTCATATGCTATCAGTCAGAGTTCTGTTCTTGCAATTTGATTCTCTGTCTGAGAAAGGTAGGAACCACTACATTAAGCTCTTCTAATGCTGATTTATTTGACAAACATCTTTCCTCTTTTGTGTGCACATGTGAATGCTATGTCAACCGCCCTTTATGTTCTTTCGACATAGTCTTATGGGTTGGAAAGGATTTTAGATTTTAAAAAGAATGATTTCATGGTACGTAATTAGAAGCACCAGTATCAAAAACAATATTAAATCAGACAAATTATATAGTACATTGATTCGGAATACCTTTAATACAACAATAATAATAAAACAACAACAATATTAGTGACTTAATCTTAATGCATGGTGGCCGGAACGAACTGACTGAATCGGATACAAGTTCGAAGCGTTCGTGTAGTCAGATTTAAAGAGTATAATAATTGAAGAAAAACAAATCAACAATGAAGTCGGGGTGTTTGTGAATGGGCATTCATAGATGTTTAGCACATGGATCAATTCTTAAGATCTTAAGACAAAATAATATTCGATAGATAATTACCGTTTTCTTCTGATGGATTGTTAGGTTATTGTCGTAAAAAATGTAAATTTCACTGGTATTAATAACGACCTTTTTGAACCATAAATCTATCAAAAGGTCTAAAATAAACATTATTGTCACTGATTAGGATACGCTTACAAGAGTACGTTTACCAGTTATTTAACTATTTTACTTCAATTGAAATGGAAGTTGAACTATAAGTGCTATTCATTCAAGACCAGTTAAGATAGGATAAAATTGTTTAAATAGACATTGTAGCTTTTTTTCTTTTATTTATTATTAGTTTATGTATATTTTTTTCTTTCGTATTCGTATTCAATTTTATAGCTTGGGGTGGGTCAAACTTAAAGTTTTTATGACTTATATGACCCTCCCCCCCACATGATGATTACTTCATTGCATTTATTATCCTGTATGTTATGTTATTATATTGTTGAAATAAAAATTAAATTCAAATTCATAATGTTAATTATGGATACATACCTATCCATTATATCCATATTTATAAACAAAGAAGTCAATATAAATCCGTTAGAATCTTCCTTTGATATTTCTATCAAAGATTTTGTTAATGTAAGATGTGTTACAATCTACTATCAATGTCATATTTTGTTTGTATAGCCTGGTGGTTTGTATGGCTATGTTGGATGTTTAATGGCTAATTGTTCTATTAACCATCGTATACATTTTAAGACAAAGACAAGATACCCATTTCTTGTGAACTAAAAGGATATAAAAGGGCCGGCTGCAATCGATTGTTGAGTATGACATTGTGTGGATATGTTCCTTCGTCTATAAACGAAGCAATTGTACGATTATCGGGTATGGTGCGTGCTAAAGCTAGAATTGTTTGTTATATAATAATGAATAACATTTTGCCTATGTAGGCCTACCGAAGTGAACTGATACCATACGCAGACTGAGATATTTATTTCTATTTGCTGGTTTGAGTCTTGTATTAGTAACTAAGCCGTCTATTATATTTTGTTTCTAATAATTTTTTTATAATAACATATATTTCAATTATAAACTTGTTGTTAAGGCTTTATTAAAAATGTATACCAAACTTTTTAGTTTGTTCTTTATTCTAAATGTAAATCGATTGTTTTGTTCATCGATTTTCTTTTCTTCAATAGTTATGCACGCTAATGGTTGTGGAATTTGTTTTAGTATAATTAATCATAAAATATACAAATAGTTCAATGGATAAACGGTTTGATGATACATCAAGAGCTAAATCAATTTCAGCTACAACTCAACTAAACCCAAATCATTATCAATGCGCATTATTCAGGGATTTAAAGAAAATCGTCCCCTCTTTTCGCAGCATTTACACCACTTTAAAACTAATACCTCAGATACAGTTACTGATGGAAATGCATAGACTAAAAGAAAGAGTGTTGAAAATCAAAGGCTGTAGTTTAACTCAAATAATGTCAGGTAAAAGCCTGTAAGACTTAGTCACAAGCCGACGTAATTCTCACCCAAAGTCTACAAATAATCCTTGTAGAAGATAAACTAGAAAGTCTGTTTTATGTTCCATCCACTTTCCCCTGACATGAGAACAAATAATACTAGTAAAACCGTATCAAATTTGTACTTAATTGCTATTTGTGTTCCTTGTTATCGTAAATTGTCAGTTTTCCCTAATCCTCCTTAATGTAACAAGAATGACTGTGTTTAGTTGCTCCACGACGCTTAATGGGCCGTCATGTTTTACGTTAAAAATTATCAAACAGCCAGGCTCATTTCAGTGCACAGCTTTGTAGGCATGTCAAGACAAAAATAAGGTTGGTATTTTCCAGTGACAGGAGGAAGTGTTGGACTTGAAATTTGTTTTTTTTTTAAATATATAAACGAATATTGGATTAATTCTGCAGTTAATTGAAATCAATGAATGTAAAGCTCCCATAATCAAATGCAATGTCAACAACGCGACGGTAAAATATCCACAACGAGTTATAGCTTGTAAAACCTTTCATTTTTAATGAAACGTAAAAGTTAAGACATATGTTGAAATGAGTAAATCGTAAATCTATTTCAATTTCGACAATGGCTTATCGATGAACGTTTAACGATCACTTCGAATAATTACAAGGTGCTTTTTTCCAATACTTGTTTTTGTAATTTTCTAAGTTGGTTTTTCGAATCTCTGAAAGCTGACGTCACCGAATTATGTAGGCCTATACCAAAACAAAAGCTTATTGAAAAAATGTGATACATTAAATGAATACATTAATTGTTAAGTGAATGTTATACTACATACTGTTTGTTTTTATATATTTTAATTGTGACATCCAAAAGGTTGAAATAAGTCCCGGTGTTTTAATAAATGAAATAAAAACGTGATTATAATGGAAGAAAATCATTAGAGTAACACATTCAATTTTGATTTGTTTTTACTACGGACTGTTTAAATCATAATACAAAACAACGAAATTGTTTTTGAGCATGCGCAAAAAGACTTTTCGCCTGGACCGTGCTGCGTATAGTCGCATGGTGCGTCATGAACAACGAAAGGATTGCATGTTGACGATATATTGTTTTTTGTGTGCACTTCCCATAGTAAAGATTTGAAAGAAACAAAATAACTTCTAATTTAGTTCTATGATTTAAGAAAGGATTGGTTCTAAATTGCCATACTAGTTCCAGACTATAAGAGAATTTTATTTTGCTGGATTACAGTATGTACATACAAATAAAAGTATATTATTCTTTATTTATTTACTTGCGTGTATGGTTTACTGTACGAGGAAGCATAATATTTTATAATCTCGCATAGCTTTTTATTTTACTTCATTAGTAATTAGGCCATGGATGTTTCTGCTTGTACTCATTAAGACTGGTTTATCCTAGGACAAGTACTGCATACAGACTCAATTCCACAATTATTTAATACCTTTGGAAAATACACAGACTTGTATAATGCTTGCTTCAGACAAGGATTGAACGCAACGAAACGCAACGCAAGCAATTTGACCAATCAAGTGCTGGATTATTTAAACTGTCCTTGTGACTTTTCAACTCTCCTGCGTTGTCCAGTGTAAACTAAGCTTAAAGTATTATTTAAAAACAATTACAACACAAACTAAAGTTACTAAAAATGTAATCCGGTTAGATAATCAGCGCACGTGTGTAAGCCAACATATCAGTTAGAAAATGTAGGCCCATAGTTTGAATAAATCAAATCACACTTTCTTCTTCTAACCTTTAAAGCGGAAATGGAAGTAGCTAATTGAACGAGTGTGAACAGATGAAAATATATCAATTTTAAAATGACATGTTAATAAATAATTTAGGTGATTGTAAAGAAGTTGTGACATTAACCATCATAATAAGAAATAAAATTGCGAATAATATTGCTACAGAAGTTTAGTTGTTTTGAACAGTCGTATGCCGAATTAATTAAACAATTCACCTTTCCATATAAAATTGAAAACTTAAATCTTAAAAAATGAAACGATTCATTAATCTACTTTAAAATGTTTCTTGCTGGATCAATAGAATAAAAACAGTGTACCACATTAAATCCAAAATGATTTTAAAACCTATTTTGATAATATAACTTAAACGAACATTTCTATGTTTAAATCCGCCTGATAAAACGTCATCTATATATGATTCAAACCTATAAACTATCGTTAACAGGAAGAGTATTCCTTAACTATGCTAAACAAGCCGATGTGACCTTCCCCTTGTTTGTATTGTCTTAATTTCTGATTTACTTACTTAGACCTGTATATCACCTTGTTTTGGTTTATGTAGTTAATAATTCAGGTAGAATCCGTCCTTTAATATGCAATACTGCTCGATGTTCTTTTCAACTCAACATTTCAAAGATAGTTAATTGTTTTTATCCCTCTTGTAACCATGTCATTTTTCTAATGTTAGTCTTTATATATTTTAAGTATTGGTATTTATTACTGTTAAGTGTTATATTTTTTTGTATTGTGTGTGTAATTTAAGCATCAAGGAAAACAAATTTCATGTTCGCCTTGTTGTGGTCATGACAATAAAAAGTTATCTTATCTTATATAATACAAGTGCCTTTGCACTTTTTGATTTGATCCCGACTACAATGCATTTATATCATTTTGTATTATTTTAAAATGTTGTTTTTAGTCAGAAATAAAAATGTGTTATCAATCAATCAACTAAATCAATTAATCAAAGTTTTAAAGATATATTGTTATTAATGTACCATTATTATAGAATCATTATACTATACACAGCTGCTTTTCACTTGCATTAATGTAAAAAAAACAATACTTAAAAAATAATGATAGATTTCTAGAAAATACAGTAATAGGCCTAATTTGCATCTAAATAACTCATTTTCTAACAAAGATATGAGAAAACCAATTACATTGTACGTCTGTTACCCTTTTTACCACGAATCTTACTTGGTCATACAAAACCAGTTTTATTTTGATTATGAGAGACAAATTCCATCAACTGAGTGTCAGATTTAGAAATAGAAATCATTAGGTTATACTAGTTTTTATCCATCGTTACAAAGATGATTTTACTTGACTTGCAAATATTATTTGCTACATCCAAGTTGTAGTCTTAACATGTATTAAGATTTATACATGCACTATTTGTAAAGAATATTAAATGTATGGACGTATACCCATGATCAGATCACATACACATTGTGTCTTCACCTTAAAAACTTTCTATTGCTAAAATATTGTAAGCCCGTGATGTACCGTGTCATTTGTAATGATGTTAATATAAAATGTATTGATAGTGTGAGTGATCAATTGTCTAATAAATAAGAATAGAAATTGAGTATTAACGATGGACGTCCAATGATATATGTACTCATCATAAAGTAATTAGGCAGTCATGTTGCCAAAACATTAACATATTGAATGTGACAAATCGATTGAATGTCCAAATATAACGATAAAGAAATATGTACATTTGATTATATATCATTCGAAACATAATTCTCGGTGACGGCGTTTATAATGCAAGACATACCGTACTGGTAAGGTAATTCACTGATTTGGCTGGGTACAAACAAGGCCTACCTCCTGAAGTGACGACAAGAGTGTGTGGGGCATTGTTGCTCTGTCCGCTTATTTGTCGAGTCTCTCTGAATTTTTGTTGCAAATGAGAACGGGAACCGGTAATTATTTAAGAGTAAAACTAAACTCGAGTCATAACGGAGGTGAAGTTCAGTATTATGGTTCTTTAATCGCTACGCTGCAACCTTAATAAATAATTCACATTGTATTATAAATGGATCACTTTACATGAATAATGCCTATTTGAGTTTATAAAAACATTACCATGCAAGTAGGTATACATGATTCGACATAACCACCCCCTCCCCCTCCTCAACCCTCATTGCCTTAAAAAAATACCCCTACGTTTTACCGTTTCCGCCACAGACATAATTTGTGTGTACTTCTCAGGTGTGAGTGCACGACAAAACTGTTTAATTGTTTAATAATAGTAGCCTAATATGAATTTTTAAAATGATTAAGATATAAACTTACATTAATGTACGAAATCCAATTAACAATATTATAAATTAAATAGAACCACAACTTAACTTACCGTTTTTGGTTGACGTATCTGCTTGTAGCCCGGAGCTGATGCAGGGCGTTAGAACGGACGGCTTCAAGTGTGGCTTGTCCGGTCCCAATTTATTGCTTTCCTTTCTACGGACATCCCCGAAATCGTTCGATGATACACACAGTAAATGGTCATAACGAAGAGGTCGAAATCCGAATTCTCTAGATCCTTGCCACCTCACCTGTCTGCCATTATATCGAACTGGTCCCGGATCCATCGTGAACGTTTTCGTCGCGCCGTCGGCTGAATCCTTTTGAACTGGAGATGAACACATTGGTTATAATAATGGTTGTGAACGAATAGCAAACTGACAGTAGAAACATGCAGGCAAATCGCTTAAGAATAGTTTCTTGATCGCTCAATCAACAATATTATAATATAAAGCCAGCGTAAATGTTAATAGCCGTATAATCATAGCAGATCCTATACTGCACTATACGGACTTGCCATATGCTTGCGTACATTAAATGAATAACTGTGTAGTAAATAAACCTCAAATAAGTTAAGGATTTCGGGGGATACAATTATGACATGGCTGAGTACGCAATGACAGCGAGTTAAATTAGGTGTGTAACATCTAAAAGCTACTGAACTACATAACAATTCAATACCTGACACATTAATATATTCTCCGATCCATCTTCGACCTCTTACATTTTGTTTGTGTCAAACACAGTTTGTTTTTCTGTTGTAACAGGTGTATTATTCAAATTATAAAGACAAAGGCAAACACGAACAAGAACATCTGAGTAGACTCATTGAACAGAGGGGGATGGTGTACCCACATGAATTTAAAAAAATAAAACTAAACGGGAGTCAGGACGTACCTAAGAACAATGGACAGATGTGTTACTCCACCAATCTGAAGCCTCAGTACGCCCACAAATGTGCTAAAACTATAAGTAAGACGTTTTCTACTATCGATTAAGAATTTTAATTCAGATATGCCTACATTACAATAAGTTAATGCAATAGTTTAAGCCGATTTATCCTTATTAAAGATAGTGCCGTATCACACAGCCAAACATACCGTAATTTTAGAATTCCTGTCCTAGTCAGTATTAGAATTATTATTAGCGTCCAGTGGAAAAAAAAATTAATATTTAATGTTAATCAACATTTAATTTAAATAATGCAATAAGCATTATTGATACAAACAATATGGGGGACCAGTACATTTATATTAAATGTTTTAGAATTTAAATATGTAATTCCATCAACTCTTTTCAATCGTATACAGTATGTATTCACAAAGTAATATCTACCAGTAAGTTTATATTAATACAATTACGCGCATATACAGTATGTTTATAATTATAAAAAATAAGACAAATGGTAAAAATATATGGCGTTAGAGTCTACACTCTATCAAATTAATTCGATTTTGTTCAGTGGCCTATTAAACGCGTAACACTTTTCAACTCCTTGGATATTGGAGCCTAAAAAAAGAATCATAGAGGAATCTTTTAGTTTTAAGCAACGGCTCTGATCTGACACATTTTGTTAAAGCATTGATCGTATCTAAACAATGCTCACAACACGTCTTGATTCTGCTTTTGAGGAGGGCTATTTTGGTGTTTCGCATCAGTGACTTTATGGAGTTGTCTTAAAGATGTATTGTCCCCCAAAAACATAAAAAATGAAGATTAAATAAATCAGACTTTGAATATGTTATTTTGTAGTTTTAATAAAGTTAATCACTTCCATAGAAAAAAAAACGAAAAAAATTATGTTTTCACTTGTAAAATGAATGGTTAAATTATACCAAAAATCCGTTGGCTGGCAGTCAATTTGACCATTTTTTGCTTTAAATTAGATTTTTTTCAGGTAAGTACAGTTTTTTTTCGATCCAATTTTGGTCAAAGTGGATAACTATTATGTTACATTAAAATGGAATATTCAACAAAAAATGTTTTCAGAATTATTTTTTCAGGGGGACAATACATCTTTAAACCATCTCTTCCTTGTTTAATTGCTTCCTATCTCCTGTCTTTTTTCTCCAATATGTCAAATTTATTTCATCATTGTTTTAATTTATGTCTGTTTTGATTCTTTTTTTTCCCTTATTATATTTTGTTTATATTTATAAATTCTATTTATTTTAATTTTGTTTTTAATTGTTGTTATATGTCAGGTCACTGTCTTGGTGTGAGTGTCCCTATGATCAGCTTCGGCTGGGTAGACCACCCTTATTAAAGATATTTTTGAAATAAAATAAATAAAATCAAAACGATTGATCTTGATATTTATTACATATTTCGTGGAGTTATACTTGTTTTATCTAGAAGTTCTTGTCTCATAGGTTTAAGCCTAAATGCTATTCTAATTTGCATAATAATTTTTATTTATTTGTTATGATGTCCAGCCTTAATTTATTCTGTTTTTTGTGGCATTATTGAAATGATTCCCATAGTAAATTGTATTTTTTTGGTACAGGACATAATTTTAAACTTGAGGAAATGTCCGAATAGCATGTACAATGTCAAAGTGTGTACGTTATGTAACAGATAATTTAGGATCTGGACAATGTTACAGAATCAACTTGCGGTTATAAACAATTACAACATTTAATAGTAGGCCTAACACTTAACATGTTATAATTAATCAGTTTGATTGATGGTATATTTGTTTTCTTTTTTACTTTTGATAAGTACATCATCAACTGGATGTCAAACATAAAGGAATAATGACTTTTTTGTACATGATGAGGATGAACATGCCTTATTGCACTTAAAATAAGGTCATGACCCAGATTCAAACTAATTTAGAATCCATTTTCATTATTTTGTTTTTAGAAGACTTGAAACGCGTCAGTTCGATGGTGCATCATATCTAAATCTATCTACTTTCCAAAGTAATTAGATCTTTATTTTTTTACAAAATTATATTTTGACGATCTTTTTTAATGTTTACACTGTGATTGATAATGATAAATAAAATCAGATGAGCAACATTTCTTTGTTCCAAAAATGATTTCCCGGGATATCGGAAGCTATAAGGAACCACAAATAGGCCTACATTTTTGCAATGTATTGGTATGAAGAATTATACTTTAGGCCTATTGGAAATTACTTGCGTTCATGTGTCTTTATAAAAATTGTTTATCTTAATTTATGTTCAGATATTTTTGATATGCGTAGATATTGTCTGAACTGTACTCCGCATTATGTCAATAGTTATATTCACAGTTAAGCCTGTTTTCACGCGAATTTACACTGTAAATATATTTGATTCTATAATAATTATATGAAAATAATATATATAATATAATAAAATAATATATATAATGTTGTATTGAATTATTATAACACTTTGTATTGCCCTTGTTTGTATTCTATATATAGGCAATGTGCAGACCCTATGGGAAAACAGCCTAATAGGTTCCCATGAGATCAATACTTAATTACAAATGCAAAATTATTAGCAGCCATTACTACAACTGGCTGATATTTTAAAGTGATGTGGAATTTTATGTCATAAACCTGGTTCAGTAACGTACAACGAGAACAATTTACTGATGATGAAGCCTACACAGTGCTTGTAAATCAGTCGTCGTGTGCTACTAAACAATCAATGCACTTACAAAATAATCAAACAACCAAGTAAAAGCCCTGTATTAAAGTATTCCACGCGTGCAATAGTGTGAAATTAAAGTGAATACGCAAATATAGTGCATAACGGTTAAAACGTACAGTAGGCCTATATCATGGTTATATAATAATAATTAATTTGGAAGCTACACTTTTGAAAAAGTGGCACACTTCTTGAATGAAGGTGCGTCCAGAGTAAGTAAAATAAAAGTTAGAGAAAAAATAGGCCTAATGACTCAAATAATTTAATTCGAAAAAAAATGAATGACATTTTTACAAAAGATCAAAACAACTATACTCAATTATTACTTAATTAATTATTAACAAAAAACCGTAACACGAAAGAACATCTTTAAAGTTCGAATAAAATGTTATTGATATCAAGTCAGTCAATGCAATACAGTAAATGCAGATTTGATAAAGCTATAGCTAAGCGCATTAAATCTAAACACGTTTAGCGATTAAACGCGTCAAAAAAGAGGGGACAAGCATCGTGTGGAGCTTTGTGTTTAGACTCTAAACACAGTTTTTTGAGTAAAGTTTTTGTTTTGCACCAATTATTGTAGGCCTATTTGTGAATTCTTGTACTTTTTATGAAATAAAATGAGTAGGCCTAGGTGTTTGTTAAATTAAACGGTACGTTACAAAAAAATACTCGATTCAATTATTCGCCTCTGTAAAGCAATCAGTAATGTATTACATTCGTTACGGTTCAATAATAGCGTTTACATTATTTTTTTTCTCCACAGGTTTTAGTCGATAGTGTTGAAATATATATTAGTTGTATTTTGGACTATTTGGAATCCCACAAATAAACAGCAATTATTTCATTTACAAAGAGTATTAAAGTAGGCATAAACGATAATGCGCTTTTCTAATCCAGTATGTTAATACATAGATTGGGTACATTTACTTAACAACGCGCATAGACTTGTCATAAAGTTACGACTGTAAAGTGATTAACTAGCGCAGGTGTATATTTGGCGAATCATTATGTAAAGTGTTAACGCAATAAGGTTGGATTACCAGCGACTGGGCTAAAATGCATTTATTGGATACTATAATTTCATTATGTGCGCACATCTAAACGACTGACTACAATTCTATAAATGAATTCCCAATAGCCACTTGATAGCTAACACAGACTATCTACAAAGTTTATCATGTTGTTGTACCTTATTTACTTTCATTTATATCTGCAGTGAAGTAGGATTATATTTTTTAATAGATTGTGAGCGGGGGTGTGGAGTTGGGTACTGATTGTGTCACACCATTGTTTAAATTTTACAAAGCCCCCTTCCTTATTTTGAAAGCAGGAATGCAAATACTATAATAATTTTATGTGTTTCTATATAAAACTTTTAAAAGTCACCAAGCACTTTTCATTGGCTTAGAGCCTGAAAACATCTGAAGTTTGCGTTTACGTGGAAGATTGTGATGCGTTACGAATCATTTCCGGGTGATTACAGAACTAACCAGAAAGCAGTCAGTTTTTATTATTTTCAATCACAATTCAGGAAATGTCCATTTATGGAAAGATTTTAAAGTTTTCTTGTACTATTGCTATCTCGTTATAAATGAGCAACACTGTCGCTTTACAGACACGAAACATTAATTACAGACACGAAATCTCTAGCGGCCTAGATTACACAACAGCACAATTTTGTAATGCGTTCATCAACAATTTAAATAATTTACACAATGTATCAGTTTTTAATTGATATAAACGATGTGTTAAGCCGGAATTAAACATAAAAATGTATTAATTACAAGCGAACACATAGGTATAAAATTGTATATTTATTTAATTTATTAATTTACTAAAACATATTTAGGCAGGATAACATAATTCAGAAAAGAAAGGATCACAAAATTTCTGTTTTTCAATATGGTCCTGCAATGAAACAACTATAAAAAAAATATAAAAAAAATTAAATAGAAAAAATATAACAATCAGTAACATTTACTGATTGTTATATTTTAATTAGAATTTTAATATAACGTTAATATTAATACGTGAGAAATGCTTTTTATAATTAATTTTAAGACTATTTTACAGACAAACTTTCTTGAACTTTTACAGGGATCTTATTCCAAGCTTTTGCTCCTGCAATCTTTAGCGATCCGTTCATTAATAAGCAATTTGGCAATATTAATATTGTTAAATGCCTTAAATGAAACGATTGTGTCGATCGAGTGCGATGTTGACTATATACAATTCTTCATGAGAAGATGCACCGCTAACAAACAAAATAAATAGGCCTAATAATTTAGCCTAATCTGTAAAGAAATGTAATTATCATCACATAGGCCACTGCATTTCAAATAACAACAGAATCAGTATTCTTTCTACGTTGTTTTGATTGATTTTGTAGACTACTCTAAAGAAAAACAAACGGTCTGCGACAAAACACGAACGGTTCGTGCTACAGACATCCTTACAGTATTAATATCATGAGCACTATATTAGCCTACTTTATTCTCCTTCGATGCGGTTTTTTCACAGATTATTCACTCAGAAAAGGTTTCCTTTTGAGCTTTTAGATAAACCTAGTGATACATTTTCTAACCAATAATTCCTCCCAGCATATCCATATATTGATGCGTATTAGCGAGATAACCTGTTTAAGTATATACATATTTAAAATCGAAATTAAAAATATAAAAAGCACTGAATAATTTGATAATACTCATGTTTCAAAACATTGATCCATTTAAATGCTACTGAGCCAGGTTGAAGGTACGTTGCAATCATGATACAGCGATTGCATGTATCATAAGCTCTCATATTGAAAATAAAAAGGTCTTCCGTGACATAAAAATGATAAAGATCTAAACAGCGTTCTTCTTTTATTGCTCCAAAAATATTATATTAAAAGGCCTAAATGTCAACATAAATGAGGATTAATAATTAACGAATTATTGTTATCCAAATGGCAAATTCTCCACAAGACGGTTGTATCAAACAACCAAAACATACATGGTGTACCGCAAACCTAACTTAAAAAAAGGAATACTGATTATATACAGGGGAAAGTTAAATTATGTAACAGTTGCAGAGCCTCTCTCAGACAATAGCATAACAACCAAAACTGTTTAAAAAAAGAAAACATACGTCATGGTGTACCGCAAACCTAACTTAAAAAAGGAATAATGATTATATACAGGGGAAAGTTAAATTATGTAACAGTTGCAGAGCTTCTCTCAGACAATAGCATAACAACCAAAACTGTTTAAAAAAAAAAAACATACGTCATGGTGTACCGAAAACCAAACTTTAAAAAAGGCATGATTATATACAGGTTAATGTAATATTATGTAACATTTGCAAGGCCTCTCTTATACCAAGTCAAATAGATAATTGCTTATAAAACAACGAATAAAAGTCGACTTTATTAAACGACCATTTTCTGTCAAATCAGTAGAATTAGGGACCGAGTTCATTTACTAAAACTATCACTTCATCATACTGTTTAATGGATTCGACACGTCGATTGCGGGAACTGTTAGCGGTTAAAATACGTTTATAAATTTCAATACCGACTTATCGTTCGATTAAAGTTCCGCCGTTAGCTAACATGTTAGTGAAACTATATGTTATTCTAAGAGTAACGTTCGTTTTACCATCCAATAGTTTTACATAATTATATGTTTTGCAATGTCTTTTCCCAGATTTATTTAAATGCTTGATTGCAGTATTCTAATGGTATAATCTAGGCCTATACATTGTCTGCAGTGTTATCTGAAGTTCAGACAGGTGTCTGTAATGTATGTGCAGTTTTATGTCTACATTTTGCAATTTCTTTTTTTATTTTTCTTTTAGGCCTATTTTTTTTTGTAAATAAATGTCTCAGACTGGCTTATTTTGTATAAGTAACCTTTAACAGAAGCATGGCTTTAATTAATTTCCTATGAGCTTATTTTGGAAATTTTGGTTGGTTAAGTGTGTTATTAGATAACGCTCATAAGAGCCAACATTTTCTCATGCTATACTTAAAGCAACTATTTAAAAAAAATGTATATAATCAATACATTGATAAGCCACGGTATGCATTAATGCTCCTCTTCTTAATATGGTGTTCTTAAAAACGCTTCGTTGATTTTGAGAAATTATTGATTTTATTATGTTGATACCATAAATATTTTATTGTTTTTCCTTAAAAAGGATGAATATCATACGCTTTGTTCCGTTTTTGTTTTTGTGCTCCTTAGCACCAACAGATTTCTTATAATGGGAGCTTGTCTATCCGCAATAAGAATAATGATTTAATTGTTGAAAATGATCAACAAATTATAATTTTAATTAATTTGTAATACGAGTAACGTAATTATGATAATATGTTATTATATGTATTTTTATTGTTTTTCCTAAAAAGGATGAATATCACACGCTTTGTTCCGTTTTTGTTTTTGTGCTTCTTAGCACCAACAGATTTCTTATAATGGGAGCTTGTCTATCCGCAATAAGAATAATGATTTAATTGTTGAAAATGATCAACAAATTATAATTTTTATTAATTTGTAATACGGGTAACGTAATTATGATAATATTTTATTTTATGTATGTGTATATTACAAATATTAATAAATAGAAGCTTTAATTGATGATATATCGCTGAATCAAACAAACAAGAAAAAAATAAAACGTGTAATAAAAGTTGGGTATTTTATATTGATAAATGACATACTGTATACAATGTGATTACAAGCACCAACAGCTACGGTCTGGATTTTCAGTTAAAACATAATAATTTACCCAAAGATACAAAAGTCATTGTCATATTACACTCATTAAAACATTCAATTTCAAAATAAAATAGTCGAAATTTAATACGGAAAGCAATCGTAATAATATTAGTCATTTGAAATAATCATAGCAAATCCTTTTAAAAATGAAATATTGTATTCTATATACCTGGTAAAATACTTGGAAAATTTATTGATATTTTTACAAAACATTTATTCCCAAGATATATTTAAGAACATTCCCAGCTGACGACGGATTAGGCAAGGAACACGATAATGGATGTAATATAGGACAATTCTCGTTAATCAACGTTACAGCGATGTTAGATCCCGACTCACTGACAAGCAATCACTACCCAGGGAGGTGTCAACCAATGGGTAGGCTCTTTCACATACTTGTACATGCAATTCAATGTATAGAATCATTTCTCTATTGATTTAGACTCGCAGTAAATTGAAACTGATAATCACATGTTAACTTCGGTAAAGCTAAAACATCCACCAATGAAAAGTTAATATTAATTATGAAAAAAAGTAATGTAACTACAAAATGATGATAATAATAATAATAATAATAATATCTTGGATTTATATAGCGCCTAATGTTGTGAAACCTCTAAGCGCTGAACATTATTACCCCAGTCATACTCCCACAATGCAGCTAGTAATCAGCGCAAAGTTGTGTCTTGATCTAACCGGGTTCCAATGAGAGAGAGAGGCAAACGTAAGTAAAGTATCTTGCCTAAGGATACAAGCAATGTGACGAGAATTGGATTCGAACCTCGATCTCACAATGTTATTGTTATTATACTTGATTTAGCTAATTGCAAAAACAAAGCAAATGTACTGAATGTGTCATTTTTATATTTATAAACGTGCATGATCTGCACCATTATGAGTTTCCACGTGGCAAGATCGGGAATCTGAAATTATAAAACCATATAGTCAATGTGTGTGAATACGACTTCGTTCACACACAACGCAACGGAGTTAAGCTGATTCGAATCATATCTGAGTTAACCGATGTGAGTGCTCAAATAGCAGTTAGTTTTCTCTTATAACCTCCGTAATCTTCGATATAACCGCCGATAAATAACGTTTAAACGCTTTCCCATCGAATTACAACGGGTGTATATATAATGATATATAATGGTTATTATTAACAAATATTTTCCAAAACAACCTGCACATTCATTACAATTAATATTTGTTCTTTATTATTCAAATATTTTTCTAAGAAACAATCATACGCTTCTTTGTGTCTGATACCGTATAACATTATGCAAAAACGAATTCGAATTCGAGTTATTCGATAATATATACAACACACCTTATGCTCACACAATCGAATACCGAACTAGTGCTACATTTTACTACAAATATATTGTATTATTTAAGACTTTTTATGTAGAATTTCAATTCAGTGTTTATATTAAGCCTCCGTATATATTAAGATCTAACAATAAGATAGACTTAGCTTCGCTTTAACAATTGGGCCTACTAACATTGTGTTTGTTTATGTGTTTATTAGGAAAAATACCCGAATTAATGATACAATGAATATCCCATATGTTTTTAAAAACATATGTCTCTTGCTATAAAGTAAAAATACTACAGTAGGCCAATTGATTAAACGCTAGTGTTTATACACAATCGTAAGAGTCGTATTGTAAGGTCATAGTCAAGTCCTACTTAATAAATCCCAAAATCCCATTCGACTTCCTGCGCAGGTCAATCAACGTCAATATTTTGAAGACTAAAACAGTACGCGCAAGTCCTTACTCATTTATCAATAATAATAATACCGTTCATATTTCGTTATTCACAAGAAAAAGAAATTTCATCAGTCAAAATGCATTGACTTCATACTTTTTATCCTAAAATATCAGAGACATACTTACTGCTACTCAACGAATCTTTCAACATGGCGGCAATAGTTTACTTTGTTGATATCTATAGCTTTTAATTATTTTTTTTCTAGGCTTGAAACTAATTTTTATTTAACGTACAGTTCGTACAACGTGACCTTGCATTGAAATGTTCTGTGTATAATGCGAGCACTATCACTTGATTTATGGGCATATTTATATCGCGGACTTTAATGGAATTGATAGCAGTTACAAAATATTAAAAATGTAGCGGCTTGATAATGCAGTTCTCATTAGGATAAAGTGAATGTTAAAATTGGATTTATACACTCGTTGATATTTCATCTGATTGCCAGATTGATATAAATTTATTATGATAAAATTATACTATCATGGTTTGTACGATACGGCAATGTTGATAAAAACAAATATTAAATTTATGTCGAAAATTAATAGATAATAATTATTAGAAAGAAAATGTGTAATAATACATTGAGCCTAAGGTAAAATACAAATAACGTGTTCAGTATTTACAATTTAAAAAAACAAAACAACTTATCGTATACGCTATTTACTTGTACATCAAAATCTCTCAATTTCAAACTCCTCAATTACAATCTTACCGTACTAAAAATGTAATGTTTTATAAAAACCACTTTGTTGAGGTAAGTTTTGATTAATATGTTCATCACATAATTTAAAAATGAAAAAAAAACAACAATTTTATACGCCATTTACCTGTACATCAAAATCTCGCAATTACAATTTTACCGTACTACAAACGTAATGTTTTATAACAACCACTTTGTTGAGGTAAGTTTTGATTAATATGTTTATAACATATCATTATTAAATATATGCCATTTTAATGTCACATAATAGTTATTCACTTTAACCACAAATTTAATCAAAAACATTTAATTTTCCTGGAAAAACTGTAATTTAAAGCAACAATTTAGTCAAATTGTCTGTCAGACAATGGAGTTTTTTTTAATGTTAAATTTAACCATTTTGTATTTATTTAAAAGAATTCACTAATTATTTGTATTCAAAGTCTAATTTTATTCATCTTCTTAAAAAAAAAATTATTGGGGGACAATATACATCTTTACTAATAATTGATCAACTTTCAAAATTAAAACTTCAATATTAAAAGTAAATCAGTTGATTACATGATTATACGGCAACTTTCTCATGATACAGATAGAAAAACAGACAACAATCCGATTTTCTTCTTGTTTTTCGAGAATAGTGAAATTTATTTTCTGTCTGCGGAAAATTATAAACGAAAAATAAAGAATACATAAACTTTGTTTACCGCGAATATGTATATATTTTTTAAATAATGTTACTGAGGTTAAAAGAAACATTTATTTCATGTTTTCCTGCTTTATAGTTTTAATGTTTAATGACATTTTATACCATTTTAACTCCAACTTTTTGTCTATTGCTTCTTCTTGTATTTTGTCTTGTTATTTAAATTGATTTTGATCAAATAAAAGAATGGATGAATGACAGATCCATGCTGAATTTTATTTACTCTGTAAATGGTTAAAAAGTTTAACATGAGACTTGCATTACAGTAACTTATAATCTTACTCATTTGAAAACAATTTAAAACTGAACGAATGAATAATTAATTATACTCAAATTAATAGTTTGATTTCTTTTTTAAAATCTTTAATATAAGTATTATTTCATAATTGTATATTTCAGTTTCTAAACATCTAAAATAATATTAAATAAAATTTCTTTTAGAACAACCAAAAAATAATATAAGCGAACTTACAGTACGTTTCGAAACCTATCAGGTCCATTCTCAACTGGCGTTTCATCGTCTGTAAGTTCGCTTATATTATTTTTTGGTTGTTCTAAAAGAAATTGTATTTAATACCTATTCCACAACCAGATGAAATTCTTCCAACATCTAAAATAATGTTGTGTTTGTAAAAGATAGTATTTATATCAACATAATTTCAAGCTCAATATTGTATCTGTTCGTAGTTTGTTTACTAGATGCGAGAAAATGTATAAATTAAGTTTAATTTAAGTTTAATAAACATATTATAAATCCAAATAATACGTACCGTTACCGGTAAGTAATCAAAATAAAATAAAATTATTACTTTACTACAATTTTTACAATAAAAGACATCAAACCTTGTTGAAGGTTTCCTAAATAATATCTGTGTCCCACACCTTGTAGTATAAGCTTATTTCTGATATTGTGTGTATTTATTATTATATGTATATTGTCATAAACATAGTGTGATGTCATTTTATTTGCGTTCGTTAAATTCGTGAACTAGCAACTACTAATAATATCATAATTATCAGGAATTCCAATTAATAAATTCAAAATATAACTTTTATCGTAAACTAATAATTTTCGACAACAAATTATTTTTTACCGTACACAATTCACTTATGGTTACATTAAAATAATGTTAAAATGTTTACATACCTTTTTCTGCCATTCTTTCTGTCATTTTGTGACCTTTGACAATACCAATGATTCTGATTTTCTCTTCGATCACAACTATAGAGGGCACCTATCACTTGACAAGCCTCAATAATATTGCGGGATTTGTGTCATACTATGAGAGTAGGCCTAGAGATATTGGGGAAAGGGCGAGGGGCGTGTTGTAGGCTGTGTTAAAGCAGGGAGGAGTGAAAGTAAAAAGATTCACTCTTTTGGTTAAAGCAAGCCTTAATAATATTGCGGGATTTGTATCATACTATGAGAGTAGACCTAGAGATATTGGGGAAAGGGCGAGTGAAAAAAGGCGTGATGTGAGAGGGGAGATGACCTGGAATGTGTGGTTGTAGGGTGTGTTAAAGCAGCAACAAATTAAACGAATAGCTTTAACCAGGGAAGTGAATCTTTTTAATTTCACTTTTCTCTGGTTAAAGCTATATTCGTTTAATTTGTTTAATCAGTGTACCGGATTGCTGAAGATGTTTAGTTTAGTTGAATTCGGTTATTGTCAGTCCGATGGATATCTTATAAAGTCAATTTACATCAAACCTAGTTTGTTCGGAATTATTCAGTTTAGGACTACTCTTTCGGAGTCTCAAAACAAATGTAAACTATACTTAACTGAACCTAACTGGTCGACAACCACATAAATTATACACATCACAACAGGCCATTTTTTGGCTTTTTGCTACAACCACTACGAACCGCATTAGTCGACTGGCCCACACTCCACCTGTGCAACGTTTTATTAAAGGTAATTTGCATATAGATGGTAAACCCACCTAACAAAGAACAATATGCTCTAGTGAACATTGACGTATTCACCTTCTGAACAACTACTAAGAAATATAAACGAGATGTTTTATAAGACCAGTATATTTATTAAGGCCTGAAAGGGAATATGGTCAAGTAAATGGTAGGGTATAATATTATTGTTACGGGGAAGCGATGGTCATTACTACGACCAGGTCAGTTTGTTTTCAAGATTTTGTACTAGGTATTTTGGGTTGGGATTGATAATATTATGTTGTGAACTATAATAGATGTATTGAAAAGAGAATAATTGGTTTAAGTACACCAAAACAACTTGTATATTTTTATTTTCGTCTGGTTTTGATTTTTGCAGAGAACGATATTCTGTGGTAAACTGAATGGTAAATACACGGATACATTGCATGTAGAACTGCTGGATATGAAAATGTGCGGTTAAAAACAATAAATTCAATTGATTATTATTTTCAGCGGATGGAAATAAATATTTATTGGCTAGATATTATCAAAATTCATAGAAATTGGAGATTAATAGACAAATGATATAGGTAGCCAACAGTAATTTATTATAGACAGAAATAAAGACGGTAGGATATAATATTAATGGTCAGCAAAATGACTGTTTTGTCCTTGACACTCGTTTTATTTCATTCTGAGAAGATCTCTTTTAATTTGGCCAAAATTGTCAGCGATATGATGACTTGAATGTGTAGATATTCAAAACCGATAAAAATATACCCCCGAGTGTAGAAGCATGATCTGTTTTCAAGGAGTCGAAATGAATAAGGTGGATTAGCAAATGGGCACGTTTGGGAGAGACATTGTTAATCTGCAACCATGGTACGAATGCATGCTGTCCTTCCAGACGTTAAGCCCATGAACACAGAATTTCATAAAAGGATATTTATATATAAATCGTTTAAATACATTGAAAACACATCTATACCACACACCACTTCTAATTGAAGTAACTTCACAGGCTTATTGCCAAAAAAATACTTATAATAATTATTATTCTGTGGAAAATATTATTTTCCAATAAAAACTTTATCATTTACTACTAATATTTTAGTTACACATTAAAGATGTACCATATAACATGAAAATAAAGTGGAACAAGAAAGAATACAACTCCTCAGAAAAAAACCTAATTATTTCTAACATTTCTAAAAAGACAAAATAAACGGTCAAAGTTAACAAAAAAATCGTTTACCGACATGGGCTTCTGGTTAACTATTTTCCCCTTTAAAAAGTGTTCCTTAAAATGTTTTTGTAATGTAAATATATATATTTTTCGATCCAATGTTTCGTCAAAGTGAAAAACCTATAGGCCTAATGAGACATTAAAATGGCAATTTGTTGTTGAATATGCCATTTTTTATTTTCTTCAGGGGGATAATATGTTTAACTCTCAGTCATTTTAACTCATAAGAAATAGTATTAGGATCAATGTTAATGACTGTATCGTTTATAGAGGGCGGTATAAAAAGACCAAATCGATACTATTGAATTTCAGATGTATCATTAATAATAGTTATTTTTATTAAATTAGTTTATAACCATTATTGTCAGTTTATGTCAATACAAATACTAATGCAATTATGTGTGTGATTCTTGGCCAAGAGACTTGTATTAATTAAATTTACTGAAGAACGGAAAACGTACGAATAGTTAGGCCTAATTCATTAGTTGAGAAGAGGAAGGGCGAACATGCTAGGTGCAATGCATTAGCACGTCACTAGTGACCGACCCCGGATAGACCCGGTTCTATGATTAAAGAACAGATTACAAAAAAAAAACACATCATAACAAACCCGACGATGGACGTGTCTCAATTTCTTTTCAGATAAATGAGTAAGATTCAATAATCTATTGCAACTGAAAGTTCGTCCATGAATTAAATTAATTAAATCAATCAAATAAAACCAATTAAACGCCATTTAAATGCATTTAAATTAAATCTCTTCATTAATATTTCAAATTAATTCGATTTTTTCCAAAATAGAACAAATTACCATTAAACACGTTTTCAAAAGCATTACTGAAAGTAAGGATGTAAACATAACTGACGAAAATTAGGAATAATGATGAGGTTTTATTTGAAAATGAAACAAATGTTTTTATTTGATCAATAATAAATAAAGATATTCGGGATTTCAAATGGTCTCCTTTCCCCATTTACAGATTAAAGAGCTGGTTTACATTTATTTTTTTACAAATTTAAACTATATTTGACATTCTAAACTAACTAAATTAGCTCATTGCAATGAAATAATATGATTTCCATCTTTATTAATATCTAAATTGGGAAATCATCACACTGAAAAGAAAAGATATTAGGCCTTAATGATACAAAACAATCGGCAGTCGTGACTACTGAAACTAGTGTTAATAAATCCACATGAAATCATGTAACGCAGTGGTATGAAACGACTTCAAAATGTTTTACACATTGAACATGGCCTTGTGATAAGACACTTTATAAATCCAGGTTTGTCTCCTCGACCCAGGGGCAAAGTCGCCCAACGAAGAGTAATCTCACTTCTTTCCTGAACGGCCATTCTGTGTTACTATATTTACACAAAGTGATCAACGTTCTAGATCTGTCAGTTTTTTTGAAAAAAAATATTGTACCATAATCTTGTGCAGATAGCGATAATGATCTCTAATCCGGGGAATAATTATAATAATACTCGGACATAAACAGCAGACATGCCTCCATTTTGTTTTCTGTCATTGTTAAGGTGTGAGAAGATTTCCACGTAAAATGAATTATGTGTCTGCTAATTTAAGTGGCGGTTTTTGTGATCTATGTCATTTACTACTGTCGCGTTATTGTCATGTCGAGTTAAATTTATTGCGATGTACACGTGTTTTAGTGAAACAAATAATGTAACAAAAAATTGTTGCCATCACATTAATAGAATGAATGAATGAACGAATGAATGAATGTCCATACAACAATTAACATAAAATGGAAACTTGATTGCTAAAACATACATTAAGAAATGTTAATGTATGAACAAAATATTTGGAATAATGTCTTGTTTAGAACCTAAACTAATATTACAAAAAGTGATATTCATAATCATCATTAAACAGTGAAGAAGTGGAAGTAGTTATGTATAATCAGAGAAGAATATATATATATTATAATATAAGTTAAAAAATAGGAGTATGATGAGTATACGAACTGTAAGTTATTGTGTACAATAATGTCTTAAAATACATTGTTATAGTCTATATGTTCACATTTATTAATAATGTATATTATAAGTAGGCCTACAGTAAGTATAGTACGTGATGAAAATGAATATACATTTCATCAGTTAATTAAAAGGTCTTGGATAAAGTTTGCTTTACCCTGTTTAACAGAGGATAAAAAATAGCTCAATTAGAGCTGAGGTAACAACAACCAGAATTAACAAATTGAATAAATCTCTGACATCGACACTATGAAATATGGGATCAGCGTCTAAATGATTTAACGCATAAATACGGATTCGTAGTGAGATGATTGGCGTGAACCAAGGATCACTTCCTGTAGATAATGATACCTGCTGAGAGGATGCCCGTTGACCTACCATCATCTTACTACCTCGGCCTTCTTACGCAGCCAGTGATTCTCAACTGAAGTCGATTCGCAGGTGAAGGAATCATACCAAGGCTATTGTATGCACCTGGTAGAATTTCTTTAACGGTTAACAATACAAATAATATGTAAAATGAATTATAATCTCATTCTACCTGTCCTGCTTTGGTGTCCTTTTATTTTATTAGTAACAGGCTAGGGGATGCTATTAATGATCTCTTGACCTGATAATTTATTTTAAAAATGGATTTTACAATTGTACATCTGATGACACAAGTATTTCGTTACTAAATAAAGAGTAAATTTAATTTAATTATAATGGTCACTGATAGTCACTCTAGGCCTCCACTGATACAAATTGCAAAACTGAAAAAAAAAAATGAATTAAAAATGACCCTAAACAATTACAGTATCAACTACCGTAGAAAACGTAAGTTAATAAAGGCCTGCGTGCTATTCGACTTTGAATTTGAAGCATACCTATAACTGTCAACATTATTTTCTAAGGAAGTAGGCCTAATAATAATAATTCAATCATTTCAATTAATTTCTTGTTGACATTCAAAATGCAATACATTACGTATAATAGGCCTACTATCTAAATTACATCAATATCAATTATAACAATTTAATATCAAATTTGATGAATACATTACTGCATTATAATAACGTTAAAAAATAAATCAAATTAACTAGTTATTTTTGGCATCTCTCTACAACCAATTAAATTTCAGTTTGATAATTTTCAGTTCACGTTTTGAAACATGAATTCACAATTGTTTTTAAATAAATATCTGCGGCAAAGAATACCGTAGTTCAATAATCGGCAATGTGGTGCAGTAGTAAGTGCGAATATGGAAAAACATTTGGCTTTCTTATTAGGACTTGTCTTGCAAATATCTATGAAAGATGCATTATTGCCACCACTAATGAACAGCAATTTGGGATCAGGTAACTTTTAATTCCAAACCGAAGCCTAAACTTATGACTGTAATAGTTTGTGACAGAAAATCGGATGATTGTCATTGTTAGATTCATAGGAAAGTCTTGTTTTAGTCGGGCCTGTCAACATTTATCTTGAAATGTTAGCTGCGAATAGTTGTAAAATCTGTCTCAATTTTAAATTATATCAGTATGGTTTTGTATGAACATTAATTGTTCTGAAAGAAGTTTAGGAATTATTCCAATAAGAATCCTTTTCATTCTTACTAACCAGGAATTACACTTGTTGATATAGAATTGGAAGTCGGAATCAGGTATATCTTAGCATAATTTAGCAACATTATGGTAATGTTGGTAGACAACATTTTCTAATTTTACTTTCAACATAGGCCCATCTATTGTAGTCTTAAACAACGTTACAGAATTTAAATTTAAATAAATGTAATTAATAAGATTGTTTGTTTGATAGTCTTATAACATTTGTAGCTTCAGTAAGTAACGTTTTTCTTTTCTTCTTTTTCTACAAATTGTATAATATATTTTAATATAATAAAACTCTACACTGTTAGTGGTCATATTCCATTTTCTACATTGCGGAGACATATTGCTGCAGGATGTATTAAATAAAACAATTATGCAACTAACTGTAATGTTGCAAACACTTATTATTTTCTCAGATTGTTCACAGGACAACAACGAGTTATACTTTGCGATACCTTTGGAAAAAGTGTCCAAAATTGAATTACTTTTCCTCTCTCATAAGCAGCAAGGACATGATGTCATTTACTTCTCATCAAACTACGAAATTGGAGAAAACTACATAAGTATTGAAAAAGTTATGGGAAATGATGTGTATAGACTTGATGTACGTGAAGGTAACTCAACAAATTCCCTGAATAATTTATTCCAGACGATCCACATCGAGTTTAAGAACAATATCACCTTGATTTCAGTTTTTTGTGAAGATGAAAAGGAGGTTTTTGAGTTTACATCGGTGCCCTATCGTTTCATATGGTATAGGAAGTTGGATTTAATTACCCAGTGTGATATAGGTATGTTATTGATCACCTGTGCAATAACCGAATACATTATAAAATGAATTCTGAGTTGTACAGTTCAGTTATTTGTATTTCAAGAGAGTTAATGGAAGTACCCATATCTTTCAATATTCAGTTGTTTTTCATTTGAAGACATGATATAACAAGTATTTCATAGTCTTTAAACACAATTTAAGAATAGCTTATACAGTATAGTAATATTAATCATAAACATTGTTTATGAAGAAATTATTTTTGAAGAATTAATGTATCCTTTAACTGATTTCAGACCTAACTAACGAGTGCAATACTTCAGGAAAACAAACAACTAACAACAAATGCGACAAAACAAGCAGTATTTGGTTTCGAGACGAAGATAATAATGTAATGCACTGTGCCCATTCTACATATCCGCATAATTGTTGCGAATATTTTAGAAGTGGAAAGTGTATTAATTCAACACAACACGACAATTATGGTGGTGTCAACAGTACGGAAGATTCATTCCAGACATATACTGAGATTGTGTACAGAACAGACACATGGTACCCTGAAAAGGAGGAAATTGATATTGAAAATACCACAAACGAAATTGCTTCTAAAAGTGATACAACAAGAATTCTTGACCATGATGTGAATGGTCTGTACCTAGTAGGGCTTACGACAAAGAGTGATGGCAACGCTATGTATACAGAAGAAGCATTTGCATATACCGTTATAAGCAATATTGAAGAAATAAGTGTCGTTGAGACAAAAGAGATAGGTTCTGAAGAAGATGAAAATATGTTAAGAGGTATAGGAGATACCGATAGCAGCATGACTAGTGGCAAAGACGTGATTGTAACGATACGAGACTGGAATGGGACGGAAGAAATTGTCCTGGACGGTGCTGATACTTTTAAGAAAGATGTATTTACTGAAGAAGTGGTGAGTGCTTCGAATCATGAGGTTAAAAATCTGAATGTTGATTTTGGCACCAACGGTGATGGTACTACTGCCATCGGAGGATCTATGACCAGTGGTACAGGTGACAATGTTGCGAATGAAGATGTCAATAATGTCGAAGTGGTTACAGTTACTGAAAAAGACGCTGCTACCAAAAGAGAGGCAAGTATCCACGAGTTTAATGAGACTAATGGAAAAGTTACGATGATGAGATATGATGAGATAGTTGTAACTGACATTATTACTAGTATTATAACAGGCAACGATGTTACAAATGGTGATGTTAATGTCTTTGACGTTACGAAAGAGGAAACTATAACTCAACAGGCAATTGCTAGTGATACAATGGGTATTTCTACAAAAAAGGTTACAACTGAACAAGCAATTGGTACCGATACAATGGTTATTTCCACAGACAACCAAGAATTTATTGAGTCTAATGGAACAGTTACAACTATATATGAGATAGTTGTAACTGACGAAGTTACAGTAAATGTCGCTGACATTATTAGTACTAGAAGAATAACAGGCAACGGTGTTACAAATGGTGTTGTCAATGTCTTTGGCGTTACGACAGAGGAGGTTACAACTGAATACGCAATTATTGCTACTGATACAATGGTTATTTCTACAGACAACCAGGGGTTTAATATTACTGATGGAAAAGGTACGACTACAGATGAGACAGTTGTAACTGCTGCTGACATTAATACTAGTATTATAACAGGCAATGGTATTGCAACTGGTGATATAAATGTCTTTGGCGTTACGAAAGAAAAGGCTACAACTGATCATGCCATTTCTACTGATACAATGGTTATTTCTGCAGATAATCAAGTGTTCAATGATACTTATGGAAAAGTTACCACTACAAATACATATATTGCTATTCATGCTACTCATTCTGATGAAGAACATGCTGTAAGCGGATATATAAATATTATTAATAGTTCTGATCAAAGTGTTTTCGATAAAACGTCAAATAAATTTAGTCTTAGGCCTACTGATGAAACTGTTACCAATTCTGACAAGAGTGTTAGCGGTAAAACTGGGAGTTTAGTTAACGCTACAGACACTATAGTTACTGCTGACGTAATACAGCAGACAATCAGTAGGGATAATATTCGCGTTACCAACGGTTATGTTTATTTTGGCGGCAAGGAAAGTTCAAGTACTATTCCGCCTGATATAAATGTTTATGAGGACAGCATTTCTACTACGACAGAAGAACACAGCTTCATAGATGGAAAATACACAAGTGAAAGTAGTGAACACACATCCAATGGGCCGGTGGATACTGGAGGCGTCCAAGAGTGGATAACACATGGAAATGTAGTGACGACCGACAACAATTTCAGCGTTACAGACAAAATGAAAACTGGTGAAAATACCCGTATGTCTAATTTTATAAGCGTTACCCATGTGATGGAAAATGCATATAAAAAGATTGGCATGGACACAGGTCTAGTAGTAACAATAGTGTTGATGAGTGCTATGAGTTTAACGTTGGTTATTGGATGCCTTTGCATTATAGTTGCTTTCATAGAGAGACCATCTAATAAAATACAAGATAAAGGAGAACCTTAAAAGTAAATCATTGACAGAATAGCTTCGCCTAAATATGATAGTATATATATATATATCAAGAGTCATATAAACATAAACAATACCTTTTTTATTCAATTATACCTTTATTAATAATTATCTGTCAAATACTTTACACGGAATTTTTACATGATTTTAACATGAATGTTAGGCACGTATGTTATGCCTATAGGCCTATTTATTAGATAGTTATAGATAAAACGGTTCAATTAATATAATTTAATATAATAATTGATATGAATAAATAATTTACAATTTATGTTATCAATCACAAGCAGCAACAATGTCAAAATCTAACAACCATCAGTTCAAACTGCTTTGTTGATCTTTCTGTTTGATCTGTCATATGTTTCATAAACACCATCGTCATCAATACGTCGTTGACCGTTAGTCCTATGTTTTGGTACGGATACATGATTAAAAACGGTTTTTGTAACATCGGTGGATGCGTAAGGAACTGTTGGTTCTTCTATCGGAACGTTTTGAGACCACTCTTTAGGTAATTGTACGTACATATAGCTCATATCCCGCGGTTGGATAGCAGGATATTTGTCTTCAATTCGTGGGGAATCAACTCTTTTACCATCTGAAATTGTATCAAATCAACTGGTATCATAACAATTCTGTTTTTATATTTAAATGTAGCAAGGCAGTGCTCCCCAGTGGCGGGTCTACGTGAAAAGCAAACTTTCCCCAGAACAGTCTTTATTCATTCAAGAGCTGGGGTTACCAAAAGGGCTTATCACCAAATTCAACCAGTCTATGATCTAATAATATGTACGTAAAACAATTTTATAAACAAAATACTTTTTTGAAATAATTATAGGGTTATATTTGTTAAAATTCTAAAGAAATTTCAAAATTAGAAAATAAACTAAAAACTACATTAAGGAATTAAAATTAATAATGTTAGTTGCTGTTAGGCCTACCTTGTGATTTGTGTATTCGAATTTCTTCTTTTCTAGCTGCCTGTTCTGTATCTACCTGATAATTTCCTAAAATTGACATCACAAAAAAAGCAAGAATTTTGTGAGAACAATGTTTAACACGATTCTATTTTGAGAACTGAGAGGGCGTGGTATAATCCTCTTGGACCACGCGGCTGCTCTCACGTCTCCAATAATCATTAATGAAGATTATTTTTAATCTCTCTTTTCATCATTTATCAGTTACTATCTGATAATATTTTCCATAACCGGCCTTTTTATATAAACCACAGTACTTATTATTGAGAATCGTAATTAATTCGAATTTAAACGATACCATGAATGTCCCAATGAACGGTAGGATGTCTGCGTATAATAGACCTAAACAGAAAGTGTGGGTTCGAATCATGTTTGGCCAGTGTATTATGGTTTAGAGTTTCTCTGTGCCTATCAAGTTTTTATATTATTATTAGGCCATCTCGGAAAAAAAAAACTACATTACATTACCCGGGGTTATGGAAGTTGAACACATTTGATTTATCAAATTATCATTTCTTTAGACCTATTTTTAATCAAAAGCAACATTGAGTTTACGATAGCTTTCGCTAGTCAATGTTTTGTGCATGCTTCATTGTGTGCAGTCTTCAATATAACCCCACTTAAAACGCAATTTTAGAATTGATACAAATAAATATAAGTGAGTGTGTAGCCTACCTGTCCGTTCTTTCTTTGGTAATTTTATTGGCATTTCTTTTTTTGGTAGCGGTGCTTCTGCTGCTTGTGTAATTGCATTTAACGATTTTAAGTTTCCACTTGAAAGAGATTTATTTGGAACTGTAAAATAATGATAAACAAATATTTGTCACTTGTAATTAAGTATATTTTCATGACGAGATTATGTCACACAAGCCTGTGATTCTTTTAAATCTATTTAAGGTCTATATATTCTATTTTATGTTATCTTTTTCTTTTTGGTTATAGAATGAACATTTCCAAAATTGAAAGTTTAATTACTAATAATAGCTTGACACAATATTGTCTTTAGAAAATGTGTAAATATTCAAATGCAATATGGATTGTTGTGGTCAATTTAGTTGTGTCGTGTACTATTAGAAAATAAAAATTATGAAAACATTATGACTACCTTGTCTTGCTTGAATTGGGCTTCTTATGACACCATCTATATAAGTCGGGTTACTCAAAACTCGTTTTACTAAAAAAAAACCAGTACATTAAATATTTTAAATTATCGAGTATATACATTTTCTCTACTATTTCCATGTTTGTTACAACATATATAACCTGTTCGTCATTACTATAGGAATATCAAGAACTATCATTATAGCTCGACGAAAGATGTTTTTCTGAAAGCTCCCGGCTGTCTTCTATGTTTTAGATTTTTCTTATAACTGTACTTATTTTGCATCTAATTAAATAACCTTCCTTCCCTTTTTTCAGTACTTTGCAGTTTAATTTATATAAACACAGCCATTCGTTTTTAAATAGAAGCTTCGTTTGTGCAAGAATTTTGCTTTGAAACAGGATGCATTTTTACGTTTTATTTTTGGTCCCTGGAAGTGATTGTGTAATAGTGTCGATATATAAATCGTTTTTCAAGCAGAGTATTTGCAAATAACAACATGTTAATATTATAAGCAAATGCTTAATCAATTTATATATATTAAGCGCAATACAATTGCCATGAACAATGATTTAAATCTCAGATATAGGTGAAATTGAATCTAAAAACCACATTCAAAGTACGATTCTGTTGGATTCATTATAATTATATTTATACTGAGAATATAATGTGTTTATCAGTTTTTACCTTTTGATTTCAATTCAACTGCAAACTCTTGATATTCACCAGATGGGAATGTAGAACTGCCTATCTGATCAATATCTATTGACAAAAATCATCGTTGAAAAACTAAATGATAAGATTATCTTGTTCTTACATCTTATTATGCTCCCCATAATATACACCATAAGTAGCTTATCTAAGAATTTTCACCGGGAGTACAAGGAAATATAAATATGTTCTCAATTCAATACAGATTCGGTATTATATTATATAAGTACTTTACTTAGTTTTTGTGTTTTAATTCTTAAGTGAACACGACAACTTGATTTGGCTGGTATCCGGTAATAGGCGTTGGTTTATATTTTGATATCTATTACCAGGGAAAGATATAAATAATCTTAGAAGAATTACCTTTGTTGGACTTGGATAGAACTTTTTGAACTTTATCATTTTGATGGCAGTGGCCATTTTGTTGGTGATCCAAAGGAATATTTGAATCTGAAAAATATGTTCATACATTAATAATATTTAATTGAAAGTAATATTAGAAATATTAATAATAATAATATTCGTATTATTCCTTTATAAACGTCCTTGGTCTGCCGAAGATATAAGTTTAAAGGTGTTAGTGTTAATATTTTTGAAGAAGTAACGCTGATGACATCATTCGAGCTTTAAATGGAATTTCTACCACTTTTTAAAATGCACTTTTTGCTTAACCGATTGTCAATGCCTTATTATTATTAAACATTAGAAATGTTAAACGGAATCTAAAATATGGCATAGATTATTATGAGTGAAGAAAATGTGAATACAAATATATTTCATCACCTCCACCAGCTTGATTTTCCTCTGGTTGAATAATTACAGTAGTGATCAGTCCTGATGTATTGTAGATAGCGTTATTGAATTCAAATTTCACTATCAAAAATAAAATACAATTCTAATTATTAATCAGTCCTATCTGAACTGCAATCATTAATTAACTAGTGTACTGTTGATATCTGAAGAAATTGAAATATCAAAGATATAATACATAAACTTGATTAGTTAGCAAACGACTTACTAGGCCAACTTATGCAGAATTTAGGAGGGTCAAACTGTTTTATTACTGAATGTATTTGGATTATGCAGCCTAATAACGGCGAACACACATTTTAGACAAAACTTCGTTACATTATTTTTTATTTCATTTAGGCATTGTATTCTTTAAAAACAATTTAAAAGTTAAAATTACATTAGTGCGAACAAAATGTAGTGAGACCAACATGGTAGATCAGAAAGATTCAAATATAAATAATAAAAAGATACAAATTGTTAAAAAAGTTCAAAGCAACTCCTATTTATCTGAATTACAATGTGTGTAATTGTTTGAGATGTAAGCATAACGGTAATGATGTGGTGAATACTAAGAATCATTGGAATAAGAATTAAGTTTACCTTTACTTGAAACAGGTTGTGGTTCCGGTCGTGCATGATTAGCTACTAGAAACAAAGAGGGCGATATTTATAAAACTGTTAGAACAACAACATCTTTAACAAACAGATTTCCACCAGTGGTGGCGCTAGAATAAAACAATACCCTACTGAGTGTACCCATGGATAATGCATTCCTTAATCCATGGTGTACCCATCAAGCATTTTCGCCTTAAAGCGACTAAAACTACACTTAATATGTCTAATATCAACGGAGCTCCCCGCGTTCGACAAATTTTGGCGCCACCACTGTAACACAAAAATACCCAGGAAGCTGCAAAGTTGAATGTACAATGATGTGTTATGGGAGACATAGCAATAGCATAAGTACACACCTTCTGTTTGTGGTGGGAGTGGTGTATCCTCTTCAACAGTTAAGTTAAATTCGGCGCTATGAAGACATAAAAGTCAATAGATTAATAACATTACTTACCACTAGGATGTAAAGCAACGACGTAAACGCAACGTAAGCGAGTTGACCAATCACAAGCGTTGTATTATTCTAACTTTCGCTTGTCATTAAGCTTGGTTCCCACTAGCGACGCAACGTAACGCAATCTACGCAACGTAAGAAAATGCCCTTCCAATAATTGTGTTTGCCCCCGCCTGCGTGAAATCAAACCTGCGATGTTTGCAGCACTATTGAGTCGTCGGTTCCCACTTGTGATTACGCAATACAACACTTTGCGTCGATACGTCGCTGCGTTACGTTGCGTTGCGTTCTAGTGGGAACCACGCATAGTCAACACGCTTGCGTTGCGTTACGTCCTTACGTTTTGTCTCCAGTGAGAACCAAGCTTTAGGGTCAACGTAACGTTTAAAGTGCAAATTAACTTGCTGTCATTATACTTAGTGTCATACGAAATAGGTGGAAGAACGACATGATATTAAAATAGAGGGACTCGTGTAATTGTGTACAAGAAAAAAAGTTACTCCTGATTCCCAATAAAAACTTAAAACTTACTCGTAATTGCCATTGTCCAGAGTGTGTTTACGTCGTTTATGATGACTAACGCAACACACAGTCAACGTAAGAAAAGCCGAGAAGATTGCTACCCCAGTGAGGGCGTACGCCACATGCAATAACATGGAACTTTTAGCAAACTGGTCTATTTCGTGTGTTGAATTGTCAGAAGAAAATCCATTATTCCGAGCTTTGTAAATTGGAGTTAACCGTCGATTCGGAGGATCTGTCTGCGAGTCTAAGCTTGGATCATCCCGGATATCTAGGTGATAAAAGCAGTTTTATGATCATGTAAATAAAGCAATTCAAATCCATTTTGTTCAATCGTTATTTCTCGTGCTTTGTGATTTAGACTAATTAACTTAAATACCACAACATAAAATGAGGTAGTCATGTCAACCAATAGTACACTTGATTTGGTTTAATAACAAAAAGTACATAGGCAAGTATAAAGTAACTTCCCATACTAATTATTCCTATCACATCATTAATTCTGGTTTATTTTTATTGTTAATTAGTACGTTATTTGCTATCTTTTCTTCATTGTTTATATTCTCCATTATTCAAGTTATCTAAATATTGATTTTCTAAAATACATGTTAAAATTATTGGTTGTTTAATAAATATTTGATAATTTTGTTTGATTTAATCAAAATCACTTTGCTTTTGGTTAAAAAACAACCAGTTTACAAAACCACCAACAAACTGATTAAGACACATACCTTGTGTTGTGTTTTCACATATCAACAGAGGTTGAATTCCAGAGCTGTAAACGAATTTTGAACAACTTTCTTCTTCAAAGAAATAGAATCGATATGATTCGTAGCCACTTTCCTTTAACACAGTTTCCATAAATGAATGATCACTATCATCAGCAAATTTTGGCAAGAAAAGTGTAAAATTTGTGCAAAGAGAGTCGAGCTCATAACACTCGTTGATTGGCAAGTTCTGTATTGGCGAAGTCTCACTTGACCCAGAGGCTGAAATGTAGAGTATCATATGACAATTTTTCTCATTTAGGCTAGGCCTAATTGTTTTTGTTTTTTTTTAAGTTCAATATTCCTAATTAATAATATTATTTCGGGTGGGATTTTTTTCTCGATAATTTGCATTAAAAACTATAAAACCAATGTCTCGAACAGAGTTGTAGTTGGTGTTATAATAATGCCCAGTTATATTAGACCAGATAGATTCAGGGTTTCAAGTAACCCTTTACGGTAATAATAATAATAATAGAATTAAACTATGTCAACAATGAATTACAAATAATAATTCGTACTGTAAAACATGAGGAAGATACATGTGTTCTTATTTTAACCAATAAATATAAGTCGATGCTATTGTAATATATAAGGTTTCTCAAAATATTGTGCAACAAACCTTTGGTGAAGCAAGGTAAATTATTATTATGTTTCCATTCTCCTGAATCATTCTGTGTGTATATAACGTACTTCTTACACCTATGAAATATAACAACAAAGACATATCACATACACACGCACACACCCTGATTATTAAACCACAATTACTGCAATTATCCGATATAAGGCGATCGCTGATGGGAGTTTCAACTTAACGAGTGGGCACCAGAGATCAGACAAGTTTAGTTCTGTCGTGATTTAATTGTGAGACATTGAAGAAAACGTGTTCTACTCCTGTTTTTTTTTAAAGAAATATATTCAATAACATTATTTATAATATCACAGAAGTTTAGCTTCAAGACTGAATTTCAAGTTAATATTGGTAAAAACATATATATATTTTGGCACATATGGCGTTTCATACGTATAATACTTTAGCTCGAAATTCCATTTTTTATTTTCCAGACAAAATAGAAACTTCGAATGGCCAGGTGGATTAACATAAAACAAAGAAACAACAAAATTAATACAGATATGAAAATAAATACCTTGATTTATCATCGTCATCATCTTCATCGAGAGCTTGACAAAACGTTCCTCCTTTCATATTCATGCTGACATAGACCACAACCATTAACAGCCAAAGATGAGATATCTCCAGCCATGAATGGTTAAAAACCTGAAAAGAATAAAACAAAAATGTTGTATAGCGTTATCAATGAGGTGAAGATTGGCCACTTTCCAATTATATTATGAAAAATGATAACAATTACATATTATTTTTTGGTAAACAGAAAGATAAACATAAAATGCTTACAGAGAAATAAAATACATAGAAGTAAAACGAAAATAATTATATAACCCTCACTTTCCCCCCACCCATAAAAATGAAGATATTTTAGAATCTAAAATAGTAACAACTTTTTTTAAAAGATGAATATCATAATATGTTTGAAATTGTTTGTTTGTGGCGATACTAAAAATATGTTGGATTGATTGCCCGTTTGATATTATTTGAATGTGGTCAGGCCTACATATGAATTATTACCTACCCAGTAAAAATAATATGTTAAGCAGGAATTTAATACAATAATTTCCTTGTTGACGTACCTAATTCCATATCCCATGACCACGTACAAGGTTGTATTCCTTGAAAGACCCCGGTAACCTATTTCACTTAAATCATCATCTTGTGCCGTTAGTTGCATTAACTATTTCAAATATTATTTCTTATTGAACGCATTACACATTGTTAAGTTTATTATACATACATTATATGTATACTTATAGCATGGAATAAAAAGAAATTATTATTTACTCCATGCTTATAGGCCTATTTTCCAAAATGTATAGCCTGGCATATATGATAAGTGGAAAAGATTAATCGAACGACAATTTGATAATTATCGAATACTAACCCTTAGTCTGATTACTATTAAAGTTGTATAAGCACATTTTATTTATACACATATTGATAGGCCTATACTAAAAAAACTAAACTAAAATGTAACCTAAACTGAATCATTATAACATTTCAAAGGCATTCCAACGTTTGTGTCCCGGTTTGTGTGACTGATTATTAAATAGGCCTATACTTTTTTTCACTGTCCTGAAGATCGTTACGTAACTAAAGAAGTGACGTAACACAATTATTACGTTACCCAAACGTTACTACATATTAGAGTACAATTTCAATATGGCAATTATCTATATTAGAACGCACGCCATAGAACATCTTACGATTAACTACCACAGAGTTATACAACAACTGTTTATTTTTGTAATCCAAGCCATGACTGTGGTAAGCAGTGGTAAACTTGGGGCAGTCTCAGCAATGTGAGAAGGCCTAAATATTTATACCATCCGTAGTCCAGTCAGTCCCATGTCTTATTATATACAATAGTCATGCCATATTACTAAAGTGATTATAAAATCAAGATCAACTTACCCCCATGATGTCTATACTAATCTTGTCTTTAGGATGATATCTAATCTTGTATTAACCGCTCGCGAGGAGTACACGAGGATAAGTTTAAGAAATTGTCCGTTGCCGTCAGATCCAAACAAAACAATGCTTCCTGGTTTTGAGCCAATGCCAGCGAATAATATGGCAGATATTACACCTCCGCTAATAACGTAACCGGAACATATTTATTTAAGAAAACAAAAAAAACTAAACAAAGAATAATTATTATTATGAAATATATCAGCAGACGATTTTTAGTTTAAACAGTTTTTATAATCAATCCTTTAACCGCTATTTTTTGAACGAGCAAATAAAGTCTTAGATTATTGAGAAGTTCAAAAATAAATATTAGGCCTAGGCCTAATTAAATTGATGGTTGGAAACTAAAGCTAATAAGCCCTCAATCAAAAGAAAGTAGACCCTTTAATTATGAATATCATCTCGGTAGTACTTCAAGGACAAAACAAAATGATATGGTTCACTGGAGTAAGCCACTCGAACAGGAACTAAAGTTATTCTTTATGATTTCCTTTTATAGCATTAAGGTCAGGTCGTCTCAAATATTGCATACCCAAGTGTACCTAATAAATACCACCATAAGGAAATGGCATCATTGGTTTCTATATATAATATTAATAATAACTCATGTTGGTAATTTCACAGTTTTCTCCAGTCACTTTTTTGTCGATTTGTTGATATTCAGATTCCTATGTGTAAAAGTGTATCAATTAGGGTTTTTATTCCGATTTTTTGAAAGAAAAAAATAATAATTTCACGGCAATTTCATAATAATTATTATTACGCGAATCATCAATTCACAGTTTGACCCGATGTTTGTTTTTTTATGGCAGAGAACCTTTTCTAAAGAAATTTCACCAGTTTGTAATTCAGAATCTCAGGATAATTTGTGTTTTATATGTTGAAAGTTACAGTAGGTAAAATATTCTTAATTTTTTCAGAAAATATAAAATATATAAAATTCACGTGTTACTTGTTTGGATATTGATTTATTTTATGATCGTTTAAATGTATTTAAGGATAAAATTGTTAAATCTCTATAATGTTCCGATCTTTGTTTATGTTATTGTTGCATATTTGAATGTATTATTATTATGTTTAGATTCAACCTGTTAGTGGCGGTTTCATCGCTGTTGGTTGTCAACTGAATAAAAAAAAAAGAAAAAGAATGTATAATATCTCAGCACTTTTCCCCCATAAATATTAATGTGGGATCATAATAATTAAAAATTTGGTGGCGCTATATATGATTGTCTGCACATGCTCTAAACGTGTTTAGTTTTCATTGGTTCAATTCACGTGTTTATGAACAACACGACGCTTTAGCAGAGATCGAATTTTGTTAGGCCTGGGCTGAAAGGATTAAAATTACTCATTTAAGTAATCTTTAAAGTACTCAGCTATGGTAGTGGTAACAAGAAGCCATAACCTTGTGTTTTTACTGTTAATCGGGTTTACTCTCGTAGTAAATCGATGCACTTGCAGTTTACAAGGAATGACACTTACCCCAGACGACGAGGATGATGATGATGAAGACGATGATGAAGACTTCCCAACCTCAGGCAAACTTTCGTTCAAGACGCCGGACCTGGATGACGAACATGCTCATTCACAACACATGCCAGATGCACTTAAATGTGACGCATGTAGACTTCTAACTTTTAGGGTAGGTTACACTTCTTATTCCTGGTCAGGTGTGGGCTATATTCCTATCGGACTGACTGAGGATCGAGAACTAGCTAGACTAGGCCTAGGCCTACTAGGCATAAACAAGCTCCTAAACTAAGAGTAAAGTGGGCTTAGCCCTACTATAATACTAAATAGGCATTTTATTTATTTATACTTATTTATAGACCTATTGGAGATATTTTTAGAATTTTAGTTGAGGTGGCATGGACATGGTTTAAATTAGTGTGTATTTAGGCCTACATACATTTTACTTTATAAACATTTTAACATGTTCCAGTATCTGTGCCTAAAAAAAAGTAACATTTACATCAATCCTAGTCAATCGATCAAGCATTTTTTTTATATATAGTTTGTTGGACGTTTGACTTATAAAAAACAAAACCCCATTAAAACCAAAATACAAAACCAGCTGTTTGTGAAGTTCCTCACCTATCAGTGTATTGTTTCCAATTAACAACTTCACACATTATTGAAATTTTTAATCTATTGATTTTTAAAACAATGTACTACAATAATTTCCGAGTGATCATACAAAAGTAAATGTGTGAATATATCTGTTTGTGCAAAATTTATATTAATAATTCTCACTGTTTTAAATTTTCATCTGAAACAATAAAAACAGGGTATTAAAATATAATCATCTATACCATGGAGGCCTGTACTGTACTGAATAAAGTATAGATTTTATAAACTTTAACTTATAAAAATTAACTTTTCTCTGCAATAAAAAAAATACATATTGAATTATTTTTTCTCTATTATTATCATCAAAAAATATATTTTTTTTCTCGTACACTTTTTAGATGCAAGAAAAGTTTGATATAGCAAATAAGAAACGTCCATCACTTAAGAAGAATCTACCTGAATCTGAAATACTCGACCTTTTTGAAGATGTCTGCGGAAGTCAATTTGACAAGTAAGCATCCATTTCAAGACGGCAACACAGAGAAATCTAAAACCAGTTTACCAGCAACTTAAAATAATTGTCACTAACCCTTATTAATACACATTCTCCCATCACTTTTATAGTAATAATAATACACAAGATAAACAAAACAAAATAATGCATGTAAGGTTTGATTTAGTAGGCCTATAATAATTACTGGGCTAGTACAATACTGTCCAGGTGCCTTGTGAGTTAGCAACCAGTGGCCGTATTCACCATTCACACTTAGGCTAAGGGAAACACTTACCCTCTTTTTATTCTATTTTTTGTAAAGAATACGTCAATTCAGCATTTGTGCTGCCTTTGTATTTATATATTGTTATTGTTTTATTTATTGAATAAAGATACCGAGATATAAATTTAACAAAATCTCCTTCTAAATGAATAGACAATTTAAGGGAAATACTATATTTATTGAGTTAAGTGAAATACCTAATATTTAAGGGAAATATATCACTTAAGTGTGATTGGTGAATATGGCCACAGGCTCATATATCAATCAAAGACCTTCGGAAGAAGAAAGTCTCTCTGGACATCCTTTCGCAACTCTTCTCTGTCTTTAGGCTTTCTCTTCATCTTCTCCTTCTTTGGAATACTGCCTAACGATCCTTAAGGATCAAAACAAGCAGCAACATCTGCCCATACCTTCTTCCACTCTTAATTTAGCTGCATCCATGTGTTTGTTTTGTTGGTTCTTATTACAGTGTTGGAGTGAAAGAGATCAAGGGGATACCCAGGCTGTCTGGACCAGGTCTTGAAACAGCTGATGTGCCAGGAGTGATGGCTGGTGGCGGAAAATGGCCTGGAAGGTATTTTTGCTTTAAATATTATTGACCTTTATGGATTGTTGGGTCATGTTTTCTAACCCGATGTAAACATTGTACTGATTGACAGAAAAATATTAATAAGAATATTATTTGAAAAAATTTTTGCCATGTGATGTTCTTGGCTAAATTGCTTAATTTGGAGTCATAATTAAATGATGATTGGGTAAAGATTTAAGCCCAAATATGCAAACAAAAAAATTATAATAATTTTATGTCACCAAATAACTAGCAGCTACTGTACGAAAAAGTATAAAATAATTATACATGTTATGTCATAAAAATTATATAATTATGCAAGGTTTGTTTGTATTGTGACATCATTTAGTTATATTAATAGGTGGTCATATTCTGATGATTTTGTTTACGTTCAGATTAATGCAACTGTGTGATACATATGTTGGTGAACTGGGCGAGGAAGAGATCTATGAGGCTTACAAGGAAGGCAAACTACAAGAGTTTGTATGTAGACAACCTGGACAAGATTGCTACAATTATAAAGAACCAACTAAGAAAAGTAAAAAAAAGAAAAATAAGAAACAAAAATCTAAAGAAGAACTATAAAATTTAGGTTATCTTTTTATCTCCTGAAATATAAGTTTTTACTACTTTATTATATACATTTTAATGCATTACATTTTAAATGTTCTTTCTTCATTTATTGCTGGTTTCTGTTGTCATAAGAACAACGTTATTCTACAAGATATTTTAATGATATATGCTTTTGTATTTGTGTATAATTAATTGTTATATATAAGTATGCCTACGTGAGGTGGACATTTTTGGCCAATTTTATTATTTAACTTCAGTGAAAGTGAAAAAAACCGTTCTCGGACAAACTGTTTCAGCCCTTAAAATCATTCATTTTTTATTTTGGTATACTGATAAAATAATATTTATATATTTAGTGTTTATAATATACTTTAACATTCCATATTATTATCGTACAACATTTATAGCTTGCATTTTTATTATTAGAGTATATAGTCCTACTATAAAAAAAACGTTATATTATGATTTTCATTTCAATACACGAAAATATAACGAAATATCATTTTCATAGACTATGAATTTTCAAACTAAGCACTACTGGTATTTGACATTTTTATTAGAATTCAACAAATTAATTTGAAAATTATATCAATTTTCATAAAATAGACTCGGTGGTATATGCATAGGCCTACAATACTTGTTACAAGCTTCTCAGCGCAAGTATTGAGCTTGGACGTAAGCACGGCGTAACGTAACGCAAGCGAATTGACCAATAACAACCATGGAGGAAATATATTTTGTTATGTTTTATCCATGGTGCAACTGTAGGAAAGATAAGATATTTGTATATTGTCGGGAAAAACTTACGATCTAAAACTTATTAGTTAGCTCTGCACATCTAGGCCTATAATGCCTACTACTGTATAATAATTGTATTCAGGTGCATGTTATAATCGTGTATTTTAGGGTGTGTTACAGATGCAACGATGTACATATGGATTACAATGTTTCATTGTTTGGTGTCCATAATGCTTCACTGTTTTGTATTTTGAAATACAGCGTTGAATCAGGAAATACTTAGAATAATTAGAACATATTATAATTCTTTAGAACTGAAAATAAATAAACTAAAAGTGTACGAAGATAAAATAACAAAATGTATAAAAGGAAAAAAGTATTTATATGCGTTTTGTTTTATGGTTATATTGTAATAGTAATGAATAAAACGGTATGCAACTATGGTATGGTGAACATTGTAATCGTTTTGCTGATTATTTTATTTCGTGGCCCTAGTAATGGTTATGTTTAGGTCTTTTTATAAGCAATCTTCGTTAGGCCAGTCCATGAATGAAAATAATCGATTCATTCGCTCCCGCCCAGCATTAGTGCATGTAATATTATAGCTAATTATAATGATATATCATTTATTTTTTCTTCTCTACTACTGTAGTTAGTAGTGACGAGTCCCGGATGCGCTGCATGCGAACGAAATGCATGTGGTATTACATTTAATCTTAATTGTCCTAAACGTAAAAACGAATTGTCCGAAACGTAAAAACAAATTGTCCTAAATGTAAAAACAAATTGTCCAACGTAAAAACAAATGGCCCTAAACATCAAAAGAGTCTGACATGTCACATACTGGATTCCATCTTCTTGTCGAATTAGTGATCTGTATTGATATTTCGTTGGTCGTTGAATTAGTTTCAATCGTACAGGAAGAGTGAAATTGTAATTTTGCTCTTCCCTGGTTGTTTAGGCCTATTATAGGCCTATTTTTACGTACCGTACGATTAAATATATCTTGTAAACATTAAATGATACTACAGATAAGTTTGTTTGAGTGAACAAGGATCGCATAAGCACATTTTTAATTCTTTATGCCAAAAGTTAAAGCAAACTTAACTTAAAACCAGACCTTATTCGGGGACTGAGCAAGCAGAGTTTGCTTAACTATGACACGCAAAAGAGCTTATTGATAATCTCGTTTTTGTCAGAGTTTATAATGACGGTTTCAATGTTTTACGAATAAATTACATACATATTACATCTTGAATTAATAAATAATAACGTTTAGCGTACAAATATTAGTGATGCACAAGGAAACTAAAATATACCCAACATACTTGGGAAATTGCAATTTTGGCGTGTCATAAACTTTACTTGACTTGTCTCCTAGCAACTAAAGCCAGTATTGTTGTTTTTGTGTACACATCACATTCCCCCACACGGTGTGCGGCACACACAACACAGCATCTTGACTTGAGAAGGACTTTCTTGTTTATTATGATTTTGACATATTGATAATCGTTTGGAGAACATAATAATACACGTTGCTAAAGTAAAGAAACAATCGTAAGTAAAAGTAAGCCATAATAGATACATTACAGGCTAGGCACTGTATATAGTGTAGGCCTAGTAGGCCTCTATGTGTAGAATGTTTTGCTTGTATTGTGTCCAACACCACCGCGAGGAGGGCTGTACTTAATATCTAGCTAGGACTAGGAGTGGTGGTAGCCTAGATTGATTACTAATTAGGCATATGCAATAGCCTGTCTATCGTCAGATATAGCACCCCTCCTTTATTATTAATTAGATTAGGTCAGGTACCTAGCCTAGTTAGAGAGGCCCTACATAGGCCTAGGCCTGTAGTACTAGCTAGTAGGCTAGTATAGTTTGTGATGTAAGTGCACATTTACTAACTAACTTAGGGTAGGCCTAGTAGGGCCTACAGTATTCATTATTTGAAGTTGATTAACATGTTTATTTTATTTCAGGAACAGGGGTAGGCCTAAGGCTAAGTAGAATTGAACAATATGGCTGGAAAAACGGATATGGAAAGACTTGGTCTCTTTCAAGAGATGGGATACACAACAATAGGAGATCGATATGTTGGAGGAGGAAATAGTAAGTGTAATAATATATATATTTTTTAATGCAAATATTAAATTTATTTTTTATAGATTTTAACTTTTTCAATAACAATACAGAAACCATTATTAATATGTAACAGACATTCAGTTTCAAGTCTCAACCATTTTTAAATATGTCTTATTTTGCAGCATTCTTTTTGCTTGTGCTGTCCAAAAATGTATTTGTTACAGTATTATAAATTTGTCTTTTATTTATTTAGTATTAAACGTTATATAATTTTAATCATCTGTGACCTTTTTTTGTTTTGTTTGATAGAAGCATTTAATGTTTCTGCGCATAAGAACAAACAAATGTTACCCGGAGGATCAAAGACTAGATCGTCAAACCAGGTGGGCTATTTTGATTCCAAGTTTAACCGTGTGTTAGAAGGAGAAGCGTACAGTGATCCAGTAAAGCGGCGACGGCAAGAAAGGATACAAAATTCAAAGAAAAACATTGGAAAAGCATTTCTGCCCAGCAATGGTGATAAAAAACCGTGAGTGCTTTGTTGCTTAAATAATTATGGTATTCTGTAACAATTTAGGTCCAAAATACAAACATGAGCAATCTGGTCATTTAATAGCTAACTCCTATTGTATACCGTACATGATCAGTAAATGAGTTTTAAGAGTTTAAAAAAAGATCTATAAAATTATTTTTATTTATAAACATATTTCATTTTCTTTTACAGATCTGGAAATGGAAATCATTATGGTACATTTTCTGGTCCGGTATCAGCTTTTAGTCCGGTTAAGAAAGGTGGGAAGCAATATAAATCACCAGGAAAGAATGTTATTACCAACCCAGGAAAAATAGGAACTGGCTATGGGTATGTTATAATTACTGTTAGATGCAAATGAAAAATATGAGTTAATTTTGTTTTATTCTTTGTTAGTAAAATGTATAAAATATTAACAATAGTAATATTTACATATTGTACAACATGTATACAGTTCAATAATTTAGATGTTATTTTGTGCAGTTTTGTAGGTCTAACACTTGGCAAAGGTTACACATATTCTTCAAATCATTATGACAAAGGAAAAGAATTAAGAGTGGTAAGTAAGACATCAATAATTCATTTTTCTATTCTATTGGTCAGATGTTTTGCTTAAAAGCGTAACAAAATCTACTTAGCTTTTGGCAGTCAGGCAATATCACAATTGACCAAAGTTGATATTTGTTTTGTGTCTTATTCATTTTTTAGCAAATATGTTTACCTTTATACCCTGATTGTATTTGCATTTCAGAAGGAATTAGGTGAGCACAAAAAGGCAATGAAAGGAGGATCATTCAAGTTAAATATGCACCCTAAGTCTTATTTTGATGGTAATCCATATGTAAATGATAGGCCTCTTCCACCTGTTAAAAAACAACCAAGTGTCAAAAAGGACTTTAAACCATTTAAACCAAGTTCACCTGCAAAAAAGGTAGAATTTTATTTTTACTTTTAAAAGTTTACACATAACACGATGTATACTTAAATGAGTATTTTTGGTTACGAACCTACTGAAAATAAATATTTCAATACGTTGTTATTTTGTTAGGCTATTGAATGCAAAAAAAGTTAATACAATTTGCCATAAAATATTCTGTAATTGAATTAAGTCATATAAATGTATTACTATTAGTGAAACTTTTTTTTACTGAAATTATTTTAGATTGCTGGATCAAAAGCAGGGACCTTTGACCCTTACCCCTCGCATTCGGAGGATCCATACAGGGTAAAGGTTATAAAGAAAGGACCACCATCAATGAACAGCAGTGGGAAAATATTCATGCCATCACCAGGACCAAAAAGTGCCCCAACAAACTCAATTGTCACACAAAATGTTATTAGGTAAGTGGAATGGTGTAGTACCAACAAAATAAACTATTACAATAAAAACTAAATTTAAAAAATGAATTACGAATAACCAAAATGGTACAGTACCAAAAATGTGACTGCATTATCTTGATCAAGACACAGTTTTGCACTGATTACTAGCTGCATTATGGGAGTATGTTTATGTATGTAATGATATTCAGCGCTTAGAGGTTTCCAACATTAGGCGCTATATAAATCCAGGATATCATTATTATTAATAATATCTTCATTGGTTGTATAAAATATATCTCAAATTTAATTTTTTTTTTCTTGCAGACGAATAAATCGTAACAACTTTATGGTTGCACAATCATCTTATTCTTAATAAGGACAGAACAAATTGAAGTTATAGATTATTTGATAGCCATTAACTACTGTACCAAAAATTAATAAAAACCAAAGCTCCTAAATGGATTATTAATTATGAAAACCACCTGTAAACTATGAACATTTCTGTATATTTTTATATTGTGTGTGTATTGTACTATTTGAAGTAATAAAGATGTTAAATAAGTTAATATTTTGATAATAATATATCCTCATGGATCCTTAAAGTTTGCTGAGAGTTTTAGGATATGACTGCTAGAACGGTAGCCATTTCATCGAACCGTTATTGTTTATAGTGTTTCATAGTGTCAGTGTTGATGAAACACAACAATACTTTGCGATCAGACTTTCTTCAACAATATATGTTGATTATCTAAATCCAACCCCTTGTTACTTTTGACTTGTCATATGTCGTTTTTCAGTCTGATATAAAATATATATATATATATATATGTGTTAATATTCAGATCAATGTACAGTAGTACTAAAAATATAGCCAATAACTATTAAATTATTTAAGTCTGTAGCAAAGGATCTTCCATAATACCGTTTTCCAGATAACTTCTTAACATGCAATGTGATTTCAAATCACACTTAAAGCCCCATAGAACAAATTTAAAATGAAACTTTATCCATTTTATATACATAAATGTAAATAAATCTTGGCGCGGCCAACTGCATGACTCTTGCAATAAAATCCATGTGCTTCATCTAAAATGTTTTAAATAAAGCCGCATTATATATAAACTACTAATAAAATAACTAATTTTTGTATTTTCTTCTATGAATCTGTTATTATGTCAGATGTAATTATGCAAACTTATTGTAATTGCTTGTTTCACATACATTTTAACATTGAATGTCTTCAGTATAGGATCATATATATTTTATATATAAATTAATATTGTGAATTTTACTCTTAATGGAACCCATTTGCTTATTTTGTGCTGTAATAAATATACACTATTTGTTTATAGCATATGCATTAGTTTAGGAACTTGTTGTCCACATTGTGTAAATTAATGGTAACAAAATATGTGAGATACACCGATTTTAATAAATTATACTAAGTAAAACTGTAATTTTTTTATCAACTATCTCATTACTGTAAGGTTGTTCAATTTTCTTCTATTTACTGTTTTATTCTTTGTACTGTTTACTTGTGTTCATGTAATTGTTGCTGTTCGTTTCCACACCAAAACAAATGTTATAGAACAAAGGGAATATGCAAACAAAATATTCATTAATATCTTTGAAATATGATTAAATTTATTTTAATATAAGGAACCATAAATTCAAATAAATAACAAGTTTTCTTGGAATGGAAAAAAAGCAAAATATACACTCTTTTAATTAAATGTGCAATAAAAGAAATATATTTTATAGAAAATACAAAATTGTGAAAACCTAACCACCGTGATGTAAGAATTCAATGTTGTTCAGAAAATATTTATTTTTACAAAGGACACTTTAGTTTAATTTCTCTATGGTATTACCAACATATTCTTTATTAATATTTAATATCTTAAATTCATTCTAAATCTATTTTTTATGACATTCTTATTTTTATTTGTAGAAGAACAATATTTAACTAATAATAATAATACATTTTAATTTACTACAGTATTAGATTATGTCTAAAGTTTACTATTCAGTATTTTTAAAGGAATAAATAAAATATAATTTTAATTGCTTATTTTAGAATAATTATGTACAGCACATGCAATTTAGTTTTTTAAACTATGAAATTCAAAATCTATGTTATAAAAAAATAATAAACAAAATGACAATAAATTGAACATTTACAGTATTTTTAAAATAAATATTGCTTAAAACAATTAATCATAATTTTAAGAGAGTAAAGAAAAACATTTTAAATTTATATTATTTTCAAAATACACAAGTATTGATATTTTCTTTTAAATTTAAATACCTCTCGCTGCATTGCTTGTATCCTTAGGAAAGACACTTTACTTACATTTGCCTCCCTCCACCCAGGGGTATAGAATGGGTACTGGTTAGATCAAGACACAACTTTGCACTGATTACGTATTATTATGTTTCCATACGTGTATGATTAAAAAAATGATTTGGGTAATATTGTGCAGCGCATTGAGAGCTTGCTTATATTCGCTATATAAGAATGAACTATTATTTAAGGACAGATAGTGATGTTATTACCTATGAGTATTAATACATTTTATATAAAAGTGTAAACTTGAATTACCAAATATCCTTACCTTGTCCTTTTAATAAATAAAATTTGGACTACATACAGTAACCAATATTTAATGTCTGTATAGGCTAAATTCCATTTTACAGTACTGTAACATACTATTTCCATAGTAATTTGTTAGAAAAAAACAGCTAAAATAGTGTTTACTGTATATTAAAGATTGATGATGATGATGAACAAATACAGTATGAATCACTATACCAAAATATGAGTGTATAAGCAAGCATTTAAACAGCTAAAAATAGAATTTGTAATACAAAGATGATAATGAACAAAAAAATTATTGAAACAATGTAAAGTTTTATATACGAGTACAGTCAACTCTCCTAATACCGGATACTTCTGGGTTAGATGTGTCGAGTTTGAAGAAATTCTGGTTTAAAAGAAAGTGTTTTAATGGTTAAAAAGAGTACTAGTTTTTAGAGAGTCCAGTATTGGAAGAGTAAACTGTACTAAGAAAATGTAATTATACTTTGTTTAAACTGTTTTATGATGCGGACAAATCTAATTCGAGCTCAAGCTCATCTAAGAAATCATCAAAGTCCTTCAAACTGGAATCCAATACGGTCTTTTGTGAGGTGGAGCCCTTTGCAGCGTGTTCTACTGGTTTTGGAATGTCTTTTTTGATTGGCTGTGCATCAAAAGTCTTTAATGTGGTTTGATTAGACACGTCTTCTGTTTCTCTAGCTGTTGTTCCAAAATGGTTACCCACTGACACAGGAGGGGCGGCAATAACAATAGGTTCTGGTGTCATATCAGCATTTACAAAATTGCCTTCCCACGATGCATCATCCGATGACACAGTTTGATCTTTTGTACTGCTGTACGACTTTTCGTTAGGTGGGCTAGTATCTTGATCTCCAGTAATAAGCATACCTGAATTTAAAGATCATGTATTTTAAAAGGTTGATATAAATTATTTCTTTAAAGATGTATTGTCCCCCAAAAACATGAATAATGAAGATTAATTAAATCAGACTTTGAATAGGCTATTTTGTAGTTTTACTAAACTACCACTACTACTTCCGTAGAAAAAAAACGGGAAAAAACAATGTTTTCACTTATAAAATAACATGATAAATGGTTAAATTCAACCAAAAATCCATTGGCTGGCAGCCAATTTGACCATTTTTTGCTTTAAATTCCATTTTTTCAGGTAAATAAATTTGTTTTCGATCCAATTTTCGAAGTCAATAACTATTATGTGACATTAAAATGGCATATTCAACAAAAACAAAATTTTTTAATTATTTTTCAGGGGGACAATACATCTTTAATATTTGTCATGGTTTAAACATATTTTGATGACTTGGAGTGACAGTGGCTAGATTAAGTATATTCTATTTAGTAATTTTTATAGATAAATTTACAGGTTAAAATAAACTCTTAACTGCCCGTTGATAAACTGGAACTTAGAAGCATTACTTCATACAACGCACCAATGTATGTGGACAGTGTAACCTACTGTACATGAGAAATACATCTTTTACAAGTTCAAGCCAATTTTTTTAGTTTAAACCTACCATTTGCTCGTACAGCCAATGATCTTGCTTTCACAGAATCTAAAAACATTTCAAAATCATCTTGACCACCAGCTCTACAATGGAAATCAGAGAATTAAATTCATACATAGTGACAGCATTAAAAACATACTAGGATTTTTTTATTTAGTAGTACAAAAATTGTTCCTAAAACAAAAAGACGTCAATAAATTCTCATTTTCAGAATAACGTGATAACATATACCACTGCCACTTTAATGTTATTTAGCCTGCTTTTTGTTTGTTACACTGTGAAATTGCAACTTGGTGGAAAGTATTATAATTGTGGCAGGTAGTGACATTGCAACATGGTGTGTAGTGCCAATGGGACATGGTAAGTAATCAATCAATCAATCAATCAGATTTATATAGCGCCAGTATCCATAATAATGTTCAAAGGCGCTTGACAAAGTTAAGAAGGAAATGCCTCTGTGTAAAAATGGGTTTTTAGTCGTGTTTTAAAAGTGTTGATGTTTTCAGATGTCTTTATGTCGATTGGCAGTTTATTCCACAAAATGGGTGCTGCACAGGAAAATGCACGATGGCCATATGTCTGAAGTTTCCATTTAGGAACATGAAGGAGAAGTTTAAGTAGTACTATGGGACATGGTGAATAGCAACCGAGACATGGTGGGCAGTGCCAATGGGACATAATGGGTATAGTACTATGGGGCATGGTGGATAGCCACCAAGATATAGTGGGCAGTGCCAATGGGACAGTCACATGGTGAGCAATGCCAATGGGACATGGTGAGCAATGTCCATGGGACATAGTGGGTAGTGCTAATGCTATGGAAAATGGTGGATAGCCACTGGGACATAGAGGGTAGTCCAATGGGACATGGTGGATAGTCACTGGGACATGGTGAGCAATGCCAATGGGCATGGTGAGCAATGCCAATGGGCATGGTGAGCAATGCCAATGGGACATGGTGAGCAATGCCAATGGGACACTGTAGTGGGTAGTGCTATGGGAAATGGTGGATAGCCACTGGGACATAGAGGGTAGTCCTATGGGACATGGTGGATAGTCACTGGGACATGGTGAGCAATGCCAATGGGGCATGGTGAGCAATGCCAATGGGACATGGTGAGCAATGCCAATGGGACACTGTAGTGGGTAGTGCTATGGGAAATGGTGGATAGCCACTGGGACATGGTGAGCAATGCCAATGGGACATGGTGAGCAATGCCAATGGGATATGGTGAGCAATGCCAATGGGATATGGTGAGCAATTCCAGTGGGACATGGTGAGCAATGCCAATGGGACATGGTGAGCAATGCCAATGGGATATGGTGAGCAATGCCAATGGGATATGGTGAGCAATGCCAATGGGATATGGTGAGCAGTTCCAGTGGGACATGGTGAGCAATGCCAATGGGACATGGTGAGCAATGCCAATGGGATATGGTGAGCAATTCCAGTGGGACATGGTGAGCAATGCCAATAGGATATGGTGAGCAATGCCAATGGGATATGGTGAACAATGCCAATGGGACATGGTGAACAATGCCAATGGGATATGGTGAGCAATTCCAGTGGGACATGGTGAGCAGTTCCAATGGGACATAGTGGACAGTGCCAATGGGGCATGGTGGACAGTGCCAATGGGAAATAGTGGGTAGTGCCAATGGGACATGGTGGACAGTGCCAATGGGAAATAGTGGGTAGTGCCAATAGGACATGATGGACAGTGCCAATGGGACATGATGCTTCATAAAAGAAATATATAATACATGTATCAATTTAAAATTGATTTTTAATAGTCTTGAACATTTATTGAAATTGTAAAGAATAATGTTAATAAATAGTACATACATTTCCCACTGGCTTTCATCATCTCCCAGCCATGACTTCACTTGACCATTACTATTTGCCTTATGTTCATCATCAATCAATTTCTTTTGTCTTGCTATTCTTGAAGCTTCTCTTTTAGCTGCTATGAAAGCTTCCTCTTCTAGTTTTATCTCCTCCTCTTCTCTTTGTAACTAATATTTAAAAAAGTTTTTATATATTTTATTAATTCGTATTCTATATCTAAATTAAGAATTATAATTTTAAAACAGTACTGAAGTATCACAAAAACATGCAAAACAAAGTTATCATATTTTCAGAACTGCAATTTTAAAAGTTTTTTTGCCAAAAACAATTAAAAATAAACAAGTATCATGTGTGAATATTTATATGATTTTTTTTCCACATTTTCAGATCATATGGGTAATAATACAATGTGAATCCATAAAAAGTAAATTAATATTTGAAATGCTATGTTACGAAATTAATTTAGAACTCCAGCCAATTCAAATTATTAAAAAAGTTTTAGGTAATTATTATTGTTATATAAATTAGACACTATTTTACTTCGTTTTTTCTTAAAAACTTATCAGTTCTTTACTCGTCTACCATCAAACAATCATAAAAAAAAAAACAATTTTCGATGTGGATAACCATACCCTTTGATCAATTTCTGCATCAATTTTTTTCTGGGCTGCTACTAAATCTCTATATTTATGGTCATTCAAAAGTTCCCTCTCTTCGTATGTAATAATTGCATTACCATCTGCTTGACAGCCATCCTAGAGAATAAAGTAAAATTCATCTTTAATGACAGTTCTATCTATCAGAAGACTTTTTTTTAAATGTTAATGCTCTTTAAAAAATGTAAAATGAAATGAATAGGCAACCCATTTTGAATAGGAATACATACATCTTCAATTAGGTTCTCAAATTCTATTCCTACGTCACAATTTTGATACCTTCCACGAAAATAATCTTTTCTTCTGAAAACGAAAAATAAATATAAATAGGATAGGTTATAACTTATATAGTCATTGTATGAAACAGTAAGCCTACAGTACACTGAATTATTGTAATAAATATTATTGACAGAGTGTTTACTGTACTGCTCTGTCTGTACAGGCCTCTAGCTAGTATTTGCCTTTGTTTTGGCCCTATCTATATCATTATACAACCTAGGCCTTATGCCTATTAAGTATTATTAACTAGACTAGGCCTAGCATCTAGAGCTACCTTGCTAGCCTACCTAATTCTACCATTCACAATCTATTTATTTTTTTCCTCCATGCTTCTAAAATACTATATTACTAGGCCTAGTAGGTAGGCCTAGCCTAGCTAGTACTAGGCTAGTAGTACTACTTAGCCTACTGTACTAGCCTAGCCCTAGGCTAGAGATGCCGGTCTACAGAGTACGCTACATGCTGGCTCCCTAGTTAGGCCTAGTTAGGCCCAGTGGCCTCTAGCTGTCCTAGCTAGGCCTATTAAATAAAATTGGTTACTTATTTCTCACCGTGGTTTTCTTCCAAAAAGTGTTTCCAAACAATTCCCCATTACTATGTATAATCATTTATTATAGAAAATATAACTTAAGTACTTCTTTCTGCTGACATAACTACAAAAAAGCAGGCCTAGCTACCCTAGGCCACCGATCGTACGGCTGTTGTTGTTTACGTCGATGACTGCTGCCCGCAGCCCGTGTGATCACATGTATGCTGACGTTACGCATCACGTGAGATACACTCACTTTGCATATGGAGCGCCATAGCTGCATTCAATTTCTTTCCATTTAGTGTACAAATATGCTTGGTTCTTTTGGCCCAATAAGTTTGGTCTACTGATTGAGCCATCGTTTTTAGTCTTCATTCAGCGTATCTATACAAGTTTGTATAAGTATTATTAATTGCCATTATTGTGACAGAGCTGCTATTCACTATTGTATACTGTTGGTAACAAGAACTACGGTAGCAGCGACCTTAATAAATAGCTTATTTGAGCACTTATTTTGACTAGGTGGCTAAATTATTTGATTATATGGTTTTGTAGACCTATTTTCATTTGAACTTGCACTTGAACAATATGAACAGTTCTCTGTTAGCCTCGCCATACGCTGTCTAAAGAAGGAAAATAAATATGCAAACATCATTTGCAGAGACCAAGTTTTAACTTTAAAGTAGTTTTGACAAAGAAATATCCAATACCAGCATCGAGTCAACATTACATAGATGAAAAAAATAAAAAAATAAAAATTGTTACTAATTTATTTCAGTTTTCTTGTAGTTTATGTTCCTGTCCATCTTAATTATGTTTAAAGATGATTATTTGTTTAGTATTCAATAACTACTCTAATTTTATTACTCTGATGTTGAAAAATAAAATAAAAATATTATCGGCCCTCTTGTAGGCCAAGCGTTGTGAAAAAATACACAATTTAATTACAGTTCGGCCTACATGTTTTCTTTGTAGTTGGCATTTCTCGGATACTCATGCAACTTGATTTATTCACTGACTTGTCTTTTCCATTCATTGTTCGAATGCACTTTACACTCCTTGTCTTTTTACCTTTAGGCTTCTTTGAATCACATGTTTTAGTTTGACACTCGGACCAAGACCCTACTTTCCATCGGAAGCTGAAAATGTATAATAAAGATCAATTAAAAAAAGCAATATGTAAACTTAAAACCGAGTAAAATCGAGTGAAAAGGCGTGACAACTTTGATAGGAAATGAGATAAATGCGCTTATACAGTACATCCACAGGAGATATTATAAAAATATCCACAAATAATGTCAATACTTACGTGCGTCCATTTGATATAGGCCCACATGGGTGTGTGTTGCATTCCTTGGCGGATGGCTTGAATCCTTCGCGGTTGCAATGAATGTTTGCTCTCACTGTGTTGTCGCTCAAACTCTTACATTCGTATTCTTTATAACTTGCTCCTGGAAATAAAAGTGTATACAGTTTACTAAGATGTTAAGTTGTTTTATTATATTGTAATTGTATATTCTTTCCGCGTTTTTACGTGATGTTTACGGCCTGTGTTCAGTATACCTTGTGTTCAAAAGCAAGATTAAAAAGCGGGACATATGAGTATTCATGACTATGATATCTATTATTTTTTGCAATGTAATATTTAATTTCGTTTATTTTCTCATGTCACCGCTCTTACCTCCACCGCAAGGGAAAGTACACTTTGTCCAGCCTTTCAGGACCCAGTCAAATCCAGGTCGTGGTTCCTGCGCAAGTGTGACAGGTTGTGTGGGAGTGGTATCCAATGCTTCGTTTGGTGATTCCTGGTATACAATTGTGGGCGTGGTTTGGTCCTGTTTTTTCACACTGCTCTTTCTCACACAAATACCAGAAAAGCAACTCTATAATATAGGCAAATGCAAATTAAAAAGTTCCTTCTATTTATTCAACTGGTTTGTCAATTTTCATTGGATTCCGTAAATTAAAGACATGGAACAATCTTATCATTCCTTTAAACCTGATATGTGATATAATATATTTACGTCATCAATTTCTGTGTACCATGGGCATGCTGTTTTGTTTCTTCCAGCAACGTGGACACATTTAGTGGAATCACTCCTGCTAAACGACGGTTTGTTGTCTTCAAGGCAACTAAAATCACTACAAATGGAGAAAAAACAGATAAAATGTTTGTAGGAGAATGTACAATCGTAAAATCCTAAAAAAAAAAAAATGTTTTTAAATGAAGAAAGATAAAATGTTAGTGGGATGTACAACCATTAAAAAAATATTAAAACCACTCACAGCCTCTTGTGTTTCCAGAATGAATTGTAAACTTGGTTACACTACTTAGAATGTCTTATGTGATTAATCATTGCATTTCGGGAACATTCACCTACAAAACTTACCCTATCGTGTCCAATAATATGGTCTGACTACAGTTGGTCCATTGATAATTTGAGAATATAGTAGTTTTCAGTGTTTTTGCCATAATACTAAAGTCAACATCACCGTAAATACAATTGTCATCGTGTTCAAGTCCAAAACTATCAAGATAACACAAATCTGTTTTACAGTTTAGACAGGAAAAACTATAAAGAAATTATATAATTATATAATTATATATATTATTATATAACCAAGTAGCCTATCAGATCAGAAGACTGTTTTCTTTATTACAGAACATTCAGAATTTGCTTTTGTCCACTGACGTATGCCTAACCACACTGTAAACAGAGTTTAATTACATCTAATAAAGTAAAACAGTCTACACTGTGCATTTTAGTCTTTTAATTTTTTTTTTTATAATACGGTAAAGACTGTTAAAAATGTGATTAAATAAATTAAGAATGTAAATAAATACGGGGACTTACAGGTGACCTATTTCGTGAGCAATGACAATAGATGTCATATAACCACTTTCCTTTATCAAAGCACAGCTTTTCCGTCCATCACACATTCCATTATCTGGTGAATAACCTGCAAACACGTAGAGTACAAATGTTGGAAAATGCGTCTACTTTGCCTCTTCAAAGATACTAATTACAGTTAACAATATAGGCCTACAAGTTTGAAATATAATTCAACTGACTTATACGGTACCAACGTATATCTTCTACATACCATCACATTGACATCTTTGGTAATTGTGCCATACTCCAAAAAAAAATAAATAAAAAAATCCAACAACCAAACGGCCAATGTTTCCCACGTTTCTTTAAAAGTACAATAACCTGAGGTTGTATTTTAAGAATTTTATTGTTACATTATTTAACGTAAGATAACAATTCATCTGCTATAAAACATACCAACTGCTCCAAAATTCTTTCTTGTAAAGAAAAGAACAAGGTCTGTTGTTTCAGTGTCGTTTTCATTGATTTGTTTAGAAGCCCAATAGCATGATCTTTGCAGACTTCTCATTTTGTTGTTCTCAATTATCTTATCTTTAGACTAGAAATAATAACACTAAAATAATAATCTAACGATTCAACAAATTAATGAGTTTGATATCCAAACAAAAGGATTATAATAGTATCATATGCAAGAAAGGAATTTCTTGTTTTAATTGAAACCTAAGCCTATTATTGATATAATGGTGAACGAATTTAGTGAAGTTTGTTGATACTAGTTATTAATAACTTGGGTTGCCAAAGCTGCGCTTGCGTAGAGGCATGCTTTGTTAATACAATAGTTTAGATAGATTTTTGAAAAAAAGGAAAGTGTAATTCAAAGTTTCCTTTAAATTGATTATAGAAAACGTCAACATTACCATATTTTATGTGGCACCATAACATTAACAAAACAAATCGAGTCATTGGTATATTCATCTTTAAAACGGTAACCTATATTTTTGTCACATAAAACGTTGTTACATTGCCATATAATAATAATAAAATGTATATTTGTATACATTACCTCCAATTCATTCATTAAATACATTGTGGTTATTGAAATGGTAAGATTCAGATTTAGGATTTTTCTATTGAATACTTCATTCACCTGTAACGAGATTGAATTGAAAAATGTATTTGCATTGTCTATCGTTTTAAAATGTACATTATTGCAGTTCTTATGTCTATTTCAAAAAGTACGTTTGCAAACAGTCTCAAGACAGAGTTGATCGACTATTCTGCCATTTGCCATGACGCAGGCTTACTTAGTTTGAAGATAACATTTAGGAGTACATTTTAACGGCTCAGTGTTCCATTTATGCGAAGTTTGTCATGTATTTGATAATGTCGTTATGTTTAATACGTGTCTGACAACTTACTAGTTGCACCAGTGTGGCCAAGTATCTTGACACATCTTCCCCATGATATTCCTGCATACTGAACTCACTGAAAACTATTGCATTGATATGATAAGCAGATGAACCACCATTGTTTTCTGTAGTGGGAGAATAAATAGGCCTACTCATTTGCTACTCTGTATTTATAATAATGTAATTTAAAAGGTGCCCTCTTCTCAGAAACTTAAACACATTTTTGAATTGATGTGTGGAAGGGAAAGACCCGCCATGAATTATTTCCTGCAGGAATTTATCCGTAAAAGCATTGTCCTATATCTACTTGTTTTGCTCAGAATTTTCCTAAAGCAATATTAATTATTAAGCATTGACAAGAAACGATTTCCATATTGTGAAAAGCAGTAATTAAAACGTTTTTAATTTTACTTAAAAAACAAGTAAGAAAAACATGTACAGTGAAAAGTAATTCAGTACATAGAACAACAATGTGTAGTATTAGAATAAAACATACCGTATGACGTCATTGGATTGTAGCACTCCGAATCAGCTATTAACATTACTGTCAGAAAAACATAGACAATTGAGACTGGTATCGCCATTCTTTAACGTCAAACACCGCTTGAATTTAATAGTTCTACTTCTTAAACAATCTAACCGAACTGACATATAGGCCTAATTGAGTAAAACTTGTGTATGTTTGGGGGAGGTAATTAAACAAGGAATTAAGTAAATGACCTCATACTGCACGATAAAGGAAAAAGGAAGCATTGTTTAAGGATATAACTGGTAGCATGAGGCAATAATAAAATGATAGTACCTTCCTGATACAGAATACACACCTTAATCAGTACAAAGGCTAATATTTTATCAATATTCTTAAGTAAAGTCAAGATAGCCAAGAAGCAGGGTTTCGTCATTTAAGATTTAAGATGTAAACATGTCATGGTTGAAACACTGACTTAAACAGAATGATTGCTTTCAACAAAGTGAAGATGTTTGTTAATCTTACCCCAGTTATTATATGTACTATTACTAAATAAAATGGAGCTCATTTTGTGATCAAATATCCAGGCCTGCATAGCATGTGCACTCCTTTAGAGTTTTAACAAAAATGCTCGGCAAGAATGCAACTGGCATGCCGCAGGTGAACACATCGTCAGGTAAACAAGTCCGTGCATAAAATGTCAGATGGTTAATAATAAAATTATATTGTATTTGAAAATGACGAATTTATAAAGACAATGATGATGTGATTATCTATAATTATATACATTGATTTTTCCACAAACAAAAGCCGAACACAATATTATGTAAAAATAAATGATGAGTTTATTTTACATAAGCACTATAGCATTGTAATATATAATACTGATTATTATCAAAGGAAAGGTTAATGATTCCATTTACAGAAAATCTTTACAATACTCAAATTAAATCTAAATTATAGGTCATAGATAAGACTATAGAATCACAGTCACATACGACGTCATCGAAAACAATTACATTAACTAATGTTGATATTGTCTAGATTATTAGTCTACTATTATGTCCCTATGGATTTGGTTATAAACTGTTTACCGCAACAGCTACACAGAAAGTAACCGACATTACAGTAGCAATAATAATGACGTTTTAACAATGAGATGTAGGTTCTCAAATAAGGTACCAATCATTAGCAAAGTTTTGAAACACTATTTTTTATTTGCTTTGGTAGCAATATGGAAAGAGCGTAATGAAACCTCATTGGTGTGATAGCTTCTGTAAATACCTCAATTTCAATTTGGCCACACACATCACAATGTCCCGATTGTATAATACTGCGTGGGCCTATATTCTTTACACTTATGAGTATTATTAAAAAAGTATTTTAACATTGGTAATAAGATAATAATGTTTAAAATATACATGTGTTGATTAATTAACGTTCATCATGATCCATTCCTCAGTAGTTTTATTTTGAAGTAGGTTACCTGTAGTATTTTTTACAGATCATCGCACGAGTTTTAAACAATTCCGACAATTCGTACACCACAGGAGTGAATGTTGTAATTCAGATTTTTTTTAATGACTTATCAGTCACGTAGTCGTGGGGATTTTTGAAAGCCTCGATACGTTTTCTTGAAGTCAAAGTTTAGTCATATCATCTTTACATAGAAAATACTGCTTAGTTGTACATTGTTTGAGAAGTAACAAATTGGCACTGCATCAACATGTTCGACGCTAATGCCCTCAGTGAGTTCGGATATTGATCTATACTCTGTTTTCGCTGACTTTATTTCCTGTCCATGTCATGAGAACATTCCTTGCAATAATTTGAAATACAGTTAGCTACGAAAACATGAATCAGATAATTGCAATTCTATTGGCTAAAAGTGAAGACTTAACTAGCATACATTTGAATAAGCTTACAAAAAAACTTTTAAACAATGACAATGCATTAAATGAATTGAATAATATTAATACTACGATTTCGGCCACCTAAGTTCTTCTTTGTGTAATGCACACAGCATTATATATTATATTTCTTTTTGTATTGATTGTAATAATACAATATCGAAAACATTGATTATGCAGTGCTACAACAACAGACAAGGCAATGGTAGGCCTAAGTCCAGGTATGTGTTTTGAAACAGCAAAGAAACACAAATCAGGTTAAAATAATATCCGAGTATGGTAACGGCACAATGTCTAAAACATTTCATAAAATTGACAATACAAGTTTTAGGCAAAGTAAAGAGATAACACGTTGATTGTTATCGCATTAGATGAATACTACAATACGCATGCGCATTATGAACGCTTTCGATTCACACGAATGAATTGACCTAGGACATTATGTTAAACAAGAAACCAGTTTAAAACAGTTACAAAACTATCTAAAATACACAAATGATGCAAAAATAAGCATTGTTTACAATCATTTAAGCACATGAGGTGCGGTTACAGTTTCTTTTTGTTTTGGGTTTGGTATTTTTTTTACATTTCTTAACATTTACTGACTTGGTGGTTCCATTCACTGTTCGGATACATTTGCTTTTTCTCGTTTGCTTTCCATTGTCTCCACATGTTGCACTGCATTGGCTCCATTTTGACAATTTCCAAGCATACCTGATAAGACAAAAATCAATATTTATTATGTTATGTTTAATTTATACAATGATACTATTATATTTATGTTTATTGAATAGCATATGAATAGTATTTGCTTTTATATATCAATAACCGTGTTGATCACAGCTGCTTATAACCGAAATGTGTGTTTATGAAAAGAAACACAATGGTTCTATTAAGAAGCTGAAATTATATTTTCATTTAAAATTAAAATGCTGATTCAACTTCTGAAAATAACTACAGTACTAGTTTACGCATTAAATCAGTTTGTAAAGGATACTCTGTTGCAACTGTTAATTTGTAGAGAAAACTATTTCTTACACGGATCGTTCTTTGATATTCTAGACAGAGAGCACGTAGACTAGGTAGACTAGGCCTAACGAAGAGACGCTAGTTTCAAAACACTGGGGAAATGGAGTACATGGATGATAATAATGTGGAGAGCCACAAGTCCGTCAGCTCCGAATAGAGTGAGTGAACTTACGTTGGTTTATTTTTCTTTTCTTCGGTGCACGCTTTGATATTACACTCTTTCTTTACTGATTGTTGATTATAGTTTCCCTTCTTACAGGCTTTATTGTTAACGATCTTATCATCTCCAAGTCGTCGGCATTGGAATCTTTTGTAGCTCCAACCTAGTAATCAAATTTGTTCATAATTCTTATAATTGGGATTGCATAGTATTGATAATGCTTCCGATTTAATTAGCAAGATAACGTTAATGCTGAGACTTGACAATAATAATAATGGTACATTTTTACATGATTATTTTTCATTAATATTTTATCATATCATACCTTTTCCGCAAGATTTTGAACATTCTGTCCATCCCTTTGGTTCCCAAGAAAACTTCTTCTTTTCCGTTAAAGGTGTTTTTGGTATACACTGACCTCTTCGACACCACTAAAAATTAACACGCGACATGATATATTTAGAAAGCCCACTACGCAAATCATAAAAGATATTTTTCTATTGATAATACTCTGATTTTATGGGTTGTAACAATTAAAAAGACAAGATGGTATTCTAAGTACAGTATTACAGATAATTTTCTTGAAATGTGTGTAATTAATTACCGTCATTATTGTAAATTATAAGAAAAGACGATCCGGTATACGATACGGTACTGAAAGAAACTAAAAAAGGTAAAAAGTTTGTTGTTCATACCATATTTTCCCCACACTCTGTTCCTTCCAATGGAGGGGTCTGTGCAATATCGTGCAGACAGTAGTTACGATTGCCTTTTGAACTACACAGTAGTAACTCACATGGATCTTTCTGTAATATAAAAGAATCTTGGGTAATTCAAATCAATCCGTCTGTCCTGAAGATATCAGTATGAGAACATGAGAACGTGAAGTTGCAAGACTTCTTAGCTGAGATTTTATAAAGACTAATTATTAAATTATATTGGAAATAAAAAATTAGATAATAAATTGAATGAATATTCCATTTTTGTCAAACATTTTTATTATGATTTTCTTAGGATTTCGTCTCTTCGCTATATTGACCTTAGCTAATTTAAAACATGAAATGGAGGTGGCTAGTGGTAACATATTGGCCTCGATCAAAACTGATAACTTAAATAATGTTAAACATACGTACATTGAACGCCTTATTTGCCCATGGACAGTGTGCAAAATCTCCACCGTGCATAAAGTAACACTGGTCATCGAGTGTAAACTTGATTCCTGGTAGGCTATCCTGTCTCAATCCACCAACGAACGGGTTGTCATGAAGACACTTGTAACTTCTGAAACATCAAAACGACAGCATTGTATAAGAAGAATTTAGAACGATAAATATTGAATAGTTTATATTCAATTTATTAATTTCATTGTTGCTCTCAGTTTCAGGCCTAACTGTATCTTCGGAGACAGTCATTTAATTAAATTGCTAAAAATGCTACATTGGTCTATGCCATACATCCACCGTACTAATTCGAGGGTAAGAGTTGATAGAACCTTGACTTTTCGCGGTATATATAAAGAAAGATTTACATACGAGATGTTCTTCTCGAGAAGTCTTGCACTACATGTTGACCAAAAGAAACCAGCAAGTTGTGATGTAATCTTGTCTGCCATCAATGATCCCTTGGCCGCCGCACTCTGACATCCAGACTTTGCATTGTCATGTTCAAATCCAAGTCTAAAAGAACGATCGTAAATGACCAATGGAAAAGCAATTTTATACTGTAACGTTAGTCACTTCAAGTCGAATATTGGAATTATTATGCCACTAAAAGTTAATTTAATGAAAAAGTTTATTTGTTATATAAAAAATGATAGGTATCTTGTTTACTTACAAATGGCCAATTTCATGAGCCAAAACCAACGCTGACCGAAGCCCTGAATCTTTGCCAATAATACAACTCTGTCGATCTCCACATATTGTACCGACGAGAGCATATCCTAATTAAGAAAAGTTCGGAATCAATAATGCACAAGGAATTCAAAATGTGATTATAGTATACGATTATAGTTTTAACTTTCAATTTTTGTGTATTTTTTTGTAAAACTGTTATTGTTGTTGTTGTGAACTGTTGTTGTTAACTGTTGTTACACGCTGACTATGAATGTTTCTTACCAGCTCGTTTTGTTGTTAGTCTGGTTAGATATATGTTTATATCTGCTTTTTTGCCGATTCCGTTTTCTTGATATGTATTTCGACTAGACCAAGCGCAAGCTTTGGCCAAACTCTTTTCCATACTGTCCGGAGAAATCATTTTTGACGACTATAAATTAAAATGGTAAAACAAAAATCTTATCTTAATAATTATAACAATAATAATGCAATAAATGTATTTATTTAATACATTTATTTATACATGTATTTGTCTGCACTGTGTTACTCGAATACACAGACACTTGTACTCATGAATGTTGGTGTCATGTGCACTTTTCGTACTTTCTCACATTATTTGAGTTAATGTCATGCAATATTATACCACAGTTAAAAAGGCAGTACTAAACTAAAACTAGTACAAAATGTAAACGGTGACGTAAGTAAAAGAAAACTAGTCTTACCACTGATTGGCCAACTTTAACCAATTTAGTAACGATGAAATTGATTTCTGTTCCAAGACTTTGGTGATGGAATGTCTGGTCTACCTGTTGTAAGATTATATGTTTTTGTGACAAATTAAGTACAACGAGTACCATTAGTGATTTGGATAAAATATCAATCATCTCATTTATAATTGAACACAAGTGAGATTTTAATTGTAATATGATATATCCTTTAAAAAAAATATTGCACTTATTATTATGATATATTAGATTTCAGTGATATATAACTTGCACATTTCTATATAATTGGGGAAACCGTAAATCATTTAATATATGTAACATATCAGGTGTCATTAAATGTTCTTTTAGAATTATGTTTTATAGTTTGATTTAAATCTTTAAAAAAATATTAAGTTAAAATGGAAACCTAGTTACATTTTAGGGTTACAATTTTGTTAATAAAAATAATTATTTGTTATTGTTCGATTTAAATCTTTAAACAAATATTAAGTTAAAATGGAAACCGAGTTTTTGTTAATAAAAGTACAGTAAAAGAATAATAATCCTTCAACTTCAAATATAACTATAAAAATATTAGATGCCATATTCGAGAAGCTTTCATCTATGGTATTCTATAGTCACAATTTCACATCCATTATATTACTTACAATATTTATGAGTGTTAATACATATTCCTTCAGATCACGTGTTCGATGGAATTCTTGCATTGAGTAGTCAACATTAACGATGACTTCTGCGTAGTACTTGCTAGCTCCTCGTTTTTGTCTTCTTTTCAAATTATTATCTGCTCTTTTGTTTTTATTTTTTGGATCTGGTGTATCTATTGAAATGATAAGTAAATTAAGTAAGTGGAAGTGGGCTGGACATATCAGTAGGAGAACAGACAATAGATGGACTAATGACATCATGGAGACCGATGGATGGGAGCAGAAATAGAGGAAGACAAAGAGTGAGATGGCGAGATGAAATAGACAAGTATTGGGGTACAGTGCAGTGGCAGTGAGCAGCTAGAGATCGTACACTATGGCGGAAACATGCTGAGGCTTTCGTCCAGCAGTGGACTGACAACAGCTGATGATAATGATTGAAATGAAAATACTGTTTATGTAATTTAATTTAATTTTTTTTATTTAAAAAAAAATGTTGTACATGATTATCCATTAGATTTGTATTCCCATCATTATTTGAATGTGTCGTGCATAAATTGTTGAATTCCAACCCACTGCTTTTATTTTTGTATTACGATTCAAGACTGATTATAAAGAGTTTATTGTACAATATTATTTAATAAGCAATTAAATATAATATCACCCCACTACCCTTCCTAGAATTTATACGAAATAGAAATAAGATCACTTTAACGACTTCCTTCCTTATATTCTCATAAAAAAACACTCCAATGCAGAACAGGTAAGTGTTGTCCTCCTGTTTCAATTATATTTATGTTAGACCACATAATGCATTGATTCTTAGGTAAGCTGGAGATTTAGATTGACTTAGACATTTGAAATCAGCTATTTGAATCAGCCACCAACATAGACACACATCACATTGTGGAAAACATTAACAAAATATTAACGAATTAAATATCCGATAACTCTGAGCTTAAGTACGGTACTTGCTTAGCATGGACGTCGCCAGAATTTACATTCAAAAGGGGCGTTCACAGCAGCACCCTATCCTTAAGATTGAGACACCCATTGATTTTATCTTTATAGTTTAATTACATTATATATCAATGATATTTCATGAAATAATACTAAATGGAGAAATGCGACAACCAACCGATATGCGACTGTATTAAGTAAATCTAAATAGCAGTTCAACTAGGCACAGGTGCAAATGTTCATCCCTTGATCTTCACATTGAATTGAAATTGACCGGCATATACTTCCCATACGTTTTTCATATCACTCTGTATCTCACTTAAGTGTTTCCAGATTCCATTAACTTAACAAAAACAAATTCAACCGCGATGGGAAGTAGAAACACACTGTCCATTTATTTACATCGAATGTAGGATAACAGATAAAGTAAGACTTCCGTACCAGTTTCAAAATTTTAATAGGATGGGAAATACACCTGCTAAAATACATAGCAGGTCTAAAGTAATTTCTCCGCCGTCTAATTTTAACTCACTTTGATCTGTAGTTGGCAATTACCGTTATAACATCAACTCGCCAACCAAAATCCGTTTAAACATTCTTAGCGTCACGTTATATCCTACATCATTTTCTTAATATTTAGCCATGCTTAGAAGATCACTATCCTGATGAACATTTCATGTAGGAATAATAATATTAAAGAACAATGTGATGTGGTGTAAATGTTCTTTAAAGAAAAACCTTTGAGGGAAATACGAAAACAGTTAAGTCTTGTCAATATTTCATTGCAATACAATTTATCCAAAATCATTCATGACAGTCGTTAATTCTCAAGATCATCACAGTTAAGAATATTATGAGTGACATGGCAGGGAGGAATACTGACTTCTGTTTGTTTATCAAGTATTCAGAAAACAGTCGTATGATACTGTTGACAGACAAGACTACAGCAAATTGCTTCCAACGATGCTATGAATTAAAATAATCTTTAAAACAAAGTGCCAAACAAAATTAGGCCATGAAAGTGAATTATCTAAGAAGCCAACTTTTTGGTTATGGCCACTGGTGACAACGGTGATGGAAATAGTTATTGCTATTCTACTCAGTTCACAGAACGTGGCATAAGATAGAGTAAAATAAATTGTTAGGTAAACGTTTACGTAATAATAATAATATTTATTATATTCGGTTTATGTTATATTATGAATCCAGAAGTCCCTTCAATACTTTGTGCATTTTAATCTATTTTAATAATTGCAATTTCTTTGTTGTTTTATTGTTTTAATTATACCAAGCAAAACGAATTTCCATTTCCATGGACCAATAACATTTCTTGAATCACCATCATCAGTCATAAATGTACAGGATCAAAGTGGTCACACACTGACAGCAATAATTAAGTTTTAAACTGGGAATACACAAAAGCTGGTTAATAGCAGACTTTCAAATACATTTCCTCGAAAACAATCCGACTATAACCGCACAACTGCGCAATCCAAAAGGAACAATAATAATTAAATTTAAAAAAATTCAAATTCAAATTCAAAAACTTTTATTATTATTATGACATACTACAAAACACAAAAAAATATCTATTGCACACCTTGTTATATGTTATAATTGAGCTGGGAATAAACGAATTATGATACCTAGTAGTTCTAGATAGGATACAACACAAACGACAGTCAGAACGCCGTAGGTTGTACTCTGCAAACAGCGGATGGCTGTGATTGTACATAATACGTTTGACCAGCGTTAAAACAGAATGATCAAACTTAAATTCAAGATCATTTACAGGAACGTTTAACATTCTACTTTATTTACGCACAATTCTAAATATCCTTCCTCTATCTTTTGCATTAATGCTACTACCTAGGATGGCATAGCAGAAAGATATCACGCTAAGGACCATTGATTTATAAAACATATGAGGATTTTATTATATACTTTAAATTTGATAATTACATGAAATTAAAAAACGACTCACCATTTCTAAAGTCTAATATAGTATTGGTATCTTGATTAAAGTGTGTAATTTTGTGAAGCATTCCAGCGTCTGTATTTTCTCTATCTTTTATTATAGGTTCAATTATGTATTCCCCTCCTTGATATTTGAATACACCATTCTGCAATACAACAAATATTCAATATGGTATAATTTTAAATGTTAGATCAAAATTCTTTAAAGCACTGTCCGCATGGAAAGTACCGTTTAATTGAATAAACATTTTCAACGGAAACTATCAATTTTTTTTTCAATGTCAATTATAATATAATAAGAACCACACAATCATTTTATTATGTGTATATCGTAATAGTTGTAGTTAAGTTGCACTGTACTGTATTTACATTCAAGTAATCAATGTCAAATTGAACCATGTTTGCAATAAAACGACTCGCTTCCTTTGGGTTGGCTTGTTAATACTGATAAGACGATCATCAGCTGTATAATATAGTGACCAATCCTAATATAATATTCTACTGAGATGATAAAGTGCGTAATTATTAGTTATCACGCACGTTATATTGCTATAGGGAATTTGAATCACAAATAGTTTACGAAAAGTCATACAGTAATAATATTCACTAATTTTCTCTTTCAGACAGTTTTACTTAATAACTATATCATAAAACTCTCGTCATCATTGCTCATAATCATTAAATCAGAGCATTACGTTTCAAGTTCAACAAACTAATATCATTGGCATTAAGTTTAAAGACTGCTACTAAATAATGTCTTTATTCAAATATACAGTATTTGAGGATATAAGGATATATTGTATTATTTTTTATTTCTATGACTCTCTTTGAGTCGAGTTGTACAAAAAGCCATACAATGGTCTTTCATTAATTTTTCGATGGATGTATTTTGCTTCTGTTAGTTTTTTGTTTATGTTTCATATCCAGATTTAGTTTTTGGTCTGCCAACTCTTTTAACTTTCCGTAAAGTCAAAAGCTAATTTGTCAGGAGTCCAATTGGAAGTCTCTGCAATATGTCTTGTTCATTTTGTATTTTCTCTTCCTTAATATATTTTACCATTTTAAATTCATTTTATTCAGGATAAATACATAAAACCTAAAAGTTTGATGTATTTATCCTGAATAACAGGATATAGATCGTTCACCTAATTATTACTATTATTTGTATATTAAAAGTAATAAATGGTTGACACTCACCATTCCATCACAAATACTTATGGCTACTTCTGAGAATTCATCATCGACAATGCTGCCAACAAAGAAACATTGTTTCTCATGTGATGCTCTGACGTCTACTATTCCGTCCTCAGTTGCTGTTTCTACTGAAAAGCCTGGGCCAAGTAAATGTTCATTACGGGTGAGGTTTAGGATCAGGATGACACCGTAAAAATTCATACCAAAGTACCTATTTGGGTCATTGGTTGAACCAGCCTCGTTACTTCGTCGTACACGATTATAATCTTTTCTGATCTCATCTTCTTCATTAAATAATTCGAAGGATACAAATTCACCCTCTGAGTTTGAGACAAACGGCCGAACCATTGTTACACTCTCTGTAAGATATGTTTATACGCAAAATATTTTAATACAAATATCTGTTCTGTTCCAAAGAGAGAGTATCACGTAATGTATTATATTTTATTTACATAACTTACCGTATTCTGCATTGGAATTTGGAACATCAAAGTAATAATTAGGCCTACTTTGATGTTCCAAATTCCAATAAAGAATACGGTAAATTAGGCCTATTTATAACAAATATGTAATTATCAGTAGGCCTAACTATGCGAGCTGAGGTTATGCATTTTCTTTTTACATAACCTCATTAAACAAACTATAACCGCACTCATATTCAAGCTAATATGTTGCTAAAATACAACCTGCACCCCTGGTATTATATTGAGCAGGAGAACTTTAAACATAAACAGGCTACGAAATCTAAATGTATAATCATTATAAAGGATTTGACTCATCATTATTATCACACTAAACTATTTCTGTGTACTTCGGAAAACTTGACTCAATAAATAATTATAACTAATTATTAATAATTAAGAACTCGTCAGTTCAAGTTGTGATATCAAAGCCAGCGCTAACGAAGTTTGATGTCTTAGATTTCCGAGGAAGACAGTCTGCCATTTAACATATTTTGTAAGGAAGATTTTCTTCATAAACTAGGTTTAATATCCTTAGTTAGGTAGAATATTCTTCTTTGGTATTTGTTTTCAATAATATTGGAAACAAATGCCAAACCTCAAACCGGATATATAACAAGAGATGTTATGATGTTGTTGAAACCTTTTTCAGCTTTTAACTATTTAACTGACTGGTTTAATCAGACTTGATATTGCTTTTGTGTTTCAGAAGCTAAGCTCTCGGCTGCATATACAGTAAACTGATCTGAATCGAACTATTTACAATTTACTAGTTTATCAAATGTGCATTCATTTATTTATTTATGCGTGAATGTATCATAACATGATATACCGTACATTTATTATATTTATTATTTTTGTTTAGATTTAATCGGATTTGATTACATTTTTATGTTGTGTGAATATAATAAAACTAATTTGTTTGTTATGGAGAGGTGGGTATTAAAGGCATCGCAAACTATAACCGCAGCGCTTCAATCGTTTACTGTTTAATGTATCCCCAATTAAATTGCTGGAAACTTAAGCTCTTCCTTAACTTTGCGACAATTTTTGCCTTGAGGCACTTGGATAAAATTCAAAATTTCAGGTCAGTGGTAATCGTTATTATGCCTTATAAATTTACACTAAATAGTACTCTCGTCATAATCACTATATACTGAATTACGCACAGCATTCTTCATTCGTTGATTTGATATGTTAATTTTTCACATAAGAGTCAACCACCAAAGAGGTGCAAAGAAAGAAAGGGGTACACGTGCGCACGAACTTTGTCATATTGGTTGTTCAAAAAGAGTTAGGCCTATCAACTTATAATTAGGAAGCCTAGGAATATACCCACGCACTATCTGAGGCGTCGACTAGTTTTAAGAAAAGACAAACATTTCCGTTTGGAAATATTTATATCTAACCTAAACTAGTTGAGATCGAAAAGTGTCAATCTGATATTATTAATAATTTGCTTAAATTGGTTTATTGGAATGATCACGTGTAATAAGGCGACAGAATGACTGTTTTGCTAATACCCGTAAGGACGGCGTAACCCACATCTAATCATACTAACATGGGTGTTTCATTTCATTTCCGTATTTATTAATACTAAATACACATTTTATATTTATAAGTATGTAGAAATTATAAATCAATGTAGCATAAATAACTTTGGGACAAATTTTAATTCTAATGTAATTTAGTACTTAATCACTTGATGCATAACTTACCCTCAGTTTCTGCTGGACTGGCACATATTAGCAATATCTGAAATACAAAATTAGTAAATGGTTTTAGTCACAAATAATTATCAGTCAAGCGAGTGACGGACAAGCTAACTTGCGACAGCACGGTAACTGTTATCATTCAAATCTGTTTCATAAATATACCAATTTAGACAAAAAGAAACTATACAAAAGTATAATTGAGACCTGGTATTACCAATAGACCAATTGTGCTTTGTCATTTTATAAATAAGTGACAGAAAACATTAGAATAATTCATTTGTCTCTCAGACTTTCATTTTTTTCATGTTGAATAGATTTCTTTGCTACGTACGTTTTTGGTCGCGTTGACGATCATTTATCTTTCTCGACAAACATAACAAGCTCTTACCCCTTCAAATATAGGTCACATTCAACAGTTCATTAGAAGGCAGCTTGATGTGATTAGTGCGAATGTCATATAAATAACAGTTAATGTGATCAAATCGTACATCAACTTAAATTATCTGTACTTAGCCATGAATTAAGGTTTAATTTAATTTTCAGCCTTACGGTTACTAAATAATTTACTTTTGAAAAAAAAACCATACATTTCCAAATGTTTGCAACTGATTCAACTGATTACCCCATCTACATTATTTTCTAAGTTCTGATTCAATATACTAGTATAGCTTACTTTATAATCAAGATAATATACTAAGTATACACTGTAATCATCCCTCCATGCTGTAATTTACCTCACCGACGTAATACTATACACACCCTTAGGGTAATCACATAATTTACAGGGGCCAACATCTATTGCCCTAGGGTGGAAAAAGATAATAAGTGTCGGACATCTACATGATATCACACCTCCAATTTCCTTCGAAATTGTCTAAACATCTCGTGCCATAAGGATGAGAGTTAATCGCATCCCCCATGGGTCTTACGCTGACTGTCCTTAGCCTTGCTTACAACCATAAGGGATGTCACAATTTTCAAGGAAAACACAAACTGGATTAACCAGGAATCGTTGAACTCTAATTTGTTGAGGTAGTATTCATCCATTCGAAATGCATTACCTTATTGACTTTGAATATCAGACGGTACAACATTCATTGAATTATTATCTTATTTCAGTCTTAACTTATATAGAAGACATTGTAGAAACGTGTAATGTTGGCATTCCTAAAGGAAGGATAACTCTTATACGTAAACTAATATATTAATTAGGTTTAAAGTTTTCTACAGATAGCCCTAGTAAAAAATACCAAATGTAACATGTTTACAGAAACACAGGTGAAAATTTACAAAATAATTGTATCTAATAATATTTATAAATCCAGATTTAGAAACGATTTCAAACAATGCCCGAAAGGAAATTCTGTTCTAGGCCTACAATTTACGATCATTGTTATCAATCCAAAAATGATAATATCATGCAACAGTGGATGTCACTCTTATGATGCAAATCAAAAAGCACTACAGCTATTATACAAAAAAATACATTGGAAAAATGTTATTAGGCTTATTGTTGTTAAAGATTGCACTCGGAGAAGATATTTTAGAAATAATGGATTTTTCTACAATAGTATCCAGATATTTATACAATTTGAAGAGCTCTGCGTTCAATTTTCATGTAAATATTATGTGTCTTTATGTATGTATTTTTTTTTTAAATATTAGTACTTCATTATTTTGTTTATAAGTGGATAGCAATCTTACGACGTTTGAAATGTTATCACTTCAAAGTGTGTTTATCAGAGTACATTCTTGGCTTGATTTGCAGACGAACTTATGAGTCACTGTCGGATAAATAAGAAGTACATAGACCCACTTTATGATATTTTGTTGTTTTTTTTACAAAACATTCTAGACACGATCCCATTTTTTAGTATCTGTTATTAGGTCTAATTGTGTTATTGTTCAGTGGAGTTATGTTTGGTAACTGTGGTAACATTCATAAGGCCATTTTTTTTGTATTAGGAATTTTACTATTAACTGTGATGTATCAACATAATATTGAGTTATTAGTGCACACATACCTTATAGGCCCCTACTTTAAACTACCAATATTATTTTTTAACTCGGCCTTAATGATTCTACTCGTAATATGCCTATCTGAATACAGTGTGACAGGATGGGTGTGTAAAAAATGAGATAAGGTTATGGAATAAATTTAAAATATTATATATATTGGTGAGAGTATACACATTAAAACATAATGTTGTATACATTTCTTAAGTTGGACAGTATGTTCGAAATCAATTCAGGCAATTGTTAATAGAGAATCAAAGTTTTTTCACATAGGCCTAAAGGACGTTTGTGGGATTATATGTAACTTATTTGTGGCTTAAAGAAGAAAACCTTGGCAATGAATAACACCAGGAAGTTCATTAAAAACTAATTTTATGGAACATGCAACTGTTCACACGATTGATGTTTAAGGTTTTAATACATTCAAGCTTATTAAATCATCTATCATTTAATGGTTTGTCATGTGGACCATTCTAATGTTTTACATTTAAGTAAACCTATATTAGAACATCTAGCATCATTATTAGTTCAGATTCACATAAATAGGCCTGAACATCAAAATAGTTTAAAGTGACCAAAGACTCAGAAGTGAGGGTGACGAAAATACTTGCTTTAACATTACAGTGCACATCTCAATAGCATTATAATATACCTATGTCTTTATTAATTCATCATAGATTAGAATAAATGTCACAATATAAACAATTTTATTTTATCTATATCTATCAATAACAACCGATACGAATCGATATTGATTCATTGAAAGTCAACATAGTGAATATTCTTATTAAATTGGAATGTTGAGAATCTGATTTAGAATCAAATCAAAAGGAAACAGCGTTACATTGTGTGGAGTGCCCAGAGTGATGACTAAACTAATACAACACGATTCCATATATTTATATATTGTAAGGTTCCGTTAATTTGTAATCGGGAAGTTCACTATAATACATTGGGGATGCTGACACAATCCATTAATAATAATACCGTATGAGTGAGAAAGCATTGGGAACATTATTTATATAATAAAATGTTCGTGTATACTTACAATATAAATAGGCCTAATTATCTTCTTGACAGACCAAATTTTAATGGAACCAGTTTTCAATTTTAGGGTTAAGATCAAACACAGGCTATCAACTTATTTGTATTTGTACCGTAAGTGGTCAAATGAAACTACGGGTTTTGCATGCTACTGTATGTATTTCAATGGTGAATTTAAAGATTGGAACATTTTTTATTGAACTGTAACGCATGTTGTTGCTTGGAAATAGTTACTAAAAATGTAAAAATAAATTAAAAATCTGCTTGACAGGTATTTTTATACACGTTATTTACATTACAGAACTGCCACGTACAAGTTCGCGTGTAATTTGACAGAATACAAATTAGTTTAAAGATGTGTGTGTATTGGAAATGAATTTGTATTTGTAAGATTATTGCAGTTAAGCAACTTAATTGGCTATTGGTGACTTTATTTCTATTCATCGTAATACACTATGATATATAACTGCTAAATGAATGACAGTTTTACCTAGAAAAGAAAAAGAACGACGTTATCAATCTATACAATTATACATTTTAATAACATAACATAATGATAACAATTCACCTATATCGATGTGATCACTACTGTAATTTTCATCCGGCTAATTAGTAATAAGAAAATCATTTTAATTGGGTGCCAGTTTTTAATTTGAGATGATTTTTTTCAGATAGGTTAATTTCTTCGGTATTTTCGGTGTATTGTGAGCTATGAAATAAATGTAACAAGTATTTTTTTATGAGAAATTGCTTCTTAAAAAACACATTTATCATCAACCTATTCGGATCTATGGAAATGAGCAATTACCCATTGCAAAGAAATTACTTTCATCGTGATAGCAACCAACCTTAAACATCCTTTGGTTGAACTAGTTAGAGGTTGCTGTATTTTAGTCGGTTATGTCATTATAATCAACGGGAAATTGAAATATCAAGCAAAACACGCTAAATATTGTTATGTTATAGTTGAGATGATATAGGCCTACACATTAATAATGTTTATGAGTGCAATGGTACAATTATAGGTATATCTTTGGGAAAGATGGCATGTTATAGCTAAAATTATTTCTCCATGGTTAGTCTCAGTATATATAGGCTAAGTTGTGCCTTTAAAATATAGTTTGTTTATAACTTTCGGTTGACGACAAACCAGGAGGCAGAAAATATTCCGACAGAAGATAGCTGTATTTTATGACTATACTACAATAACAACGCAAAAGTGCAATCACATGAACATCATTTATTATGTGAATGTAACTTAGAATATGCCGTGTATAGTTATGCAATGAAATGTTTATTAAAATAAGTGAGTGATATAAATTATATAAAACTAGTAGTCATAAATAGATTACTCGAGGGTTAAATATTAATACGTCCCTGGGCAGAGGTGTTAAACTTTCATTTTGAGCGTCTGTGCTACCTTAATCGTTATACGCAGGGTCAGATTACAGTTTTATTTGTATATAAATCCATTTATATCATTATGCGTTTATATATTTATTTTAAATTCCAGTAGGTGCATAAGTAAAGCAATAACTACAGTACGGTAACCAATATAATTAATTTTATATACTGTATAATTAATTATTGCTTAGTGTGCACAGCAGTAACAATAGTGCAGTGCTTAAAACGCATTCAATGTCTAAAGAAACATTTCTCGTGACCAAACGTAGGTGGGTGGAGGAGGTTAGTTGGGAGATAGGACTAGGTTAAATTTGGGTTGCTAATTGGGCATGGTGATGTAGGATAATCCTTAAGAGTATATTATACTTGTAGAAATCTAACTACGGTCATTGTGTTTTCTTGTTTTCAATATATACACATAAAGCATAAATTCATGAATGTATAGGCCTACCCATTAAAAATGTATACGTAGAACATATAAATAATAAACACTGACTGGTAGGCATCACAGCAACAATACTATTACCTAGCCCAACGCGCGCCACAACATTATATTTCTGTCTTATTATTACTGTGTGCTCACATGATATAGACAATATATTAAAGTACGATTATTTAGAAAGTTTTGTAGTTGTTGAACGCCTAGAATTGTGACATCTGAGAAACAACGTAGACTAGGCCTACATTTTTTATTCGTGATTTCCACCAAGTAGGCCTACTCATCTTAAACATTTCACATTACATAAATACATAGGCTAACCTAATATACCTTACCTGAACAGACACAGTCAGAAGCACTAGAACCTTATGAGTATCTCCCATCTTTATCCAGTAGCTGATAAACCGTCTTGCTCCCAATCGGCGTGGAACAAAGATTTTAACATTCAATGTCAAGGCAGTCTTGAAGGTGACTGTCGACTGTTGGAATTACTTACGTTTCCGTAGGTTTTAAGACGTAGACTATTCCATTTTATAGTGACGTCATTTTGACCTAGGCATTTCTTGATGGTTATTAGTCCACCTCTATGAGGAGAGAATACATAATAATAAATAAAATACTGTAAAGGTCCTAGGCCTTCTCAATATCTAAACCTAAAATATAGACTAAAACAAGGAAAGAGCAATAATCTTTAATCGTCCTAAGAGCAACTTGTGTTATTTATTGTATTCCGCAGAGCATTACCCGTGACGCCACAGTACATGACTTGACATGACAATAGTCTATCTATACGTACTTCATAATTACGTAATTCATCGTTACGTCATAAATATATTCATGACCGTCAAAGCTGGTAGTAACCTGTTTATATCCAAGATGACCGGTTAGCTCAGTCGACTTAGCAGGGTCGTGTTAACAACACGGATGTCATGGGTTCGAACCCAATGCTGGTCGTGGTGGAATTAAGTTAAAGCTATGGAGCTACTGCTGTGTGGGGTTCACATAATTATACGTCCCCCGTTCCACCACACAAGCAAGTCTATGCATCTAGTGACGCCTGGAAACGACACAATGTCTCTGCCACATCATTGAGGTCGCTTCCACGACATTACCAGATGTAGGGAGAGGACATGACAATAGTACTGGGTCACTTAAATCTTGGTTCAGTCAGTATTTTTTTTGTGTGGATTCGATCTCGTAAATGTTATGCTTAGCGCCCTCAATTTTGAGAACACAAATACATGTCAGCAAATTAGGAACAAATGTAGAACATTGTAAAGATGATGCCGATGGGTGTGGAGTGTTTCTGTAAGATCAATGTTGGGTCACGAAAATTCCCAAAATAGGATCATGGGGTCGTGGTCAAAAAAGGTTGCGGAACGTCGTATAACTGCCTTTTTTTAATACGCAAATCTAAACATGAATTATTATTTGTAGCGTGTACAGTTATTATAAAAATTGGCGCAAAAAAATGTGTTGGTATAGAAAATACATTCTTTATGAAGAAAGCCATACAATACAATGTTTTATAGGCATATACAGTTTTGGAGTTTCTAAATTTATATTGTTCTAAATATGTGTTTTACTTTGTTAAAGAACTTATTAATTCAATCTGTTTTTTCCTTTTCCTTCACTTCTTTTCTTTCTATGTATTTATGTTGCAATTTCACCATACCGTTATGTATCAACAGCTCATATGTCATGTAATTCTTTAACTTAAGCTCTGTCTACAATATCAAACTATATGTGACAAAAGAATGCGATTGCCTATATATGGACACGATGACGTCATATCACTACCACATTTTTTTGGTCAATCTAGTTTGATAGTGTAGACAGAGCTTTATTTGATCTTTGATGACATACTGTTTCATTTTATGTTTACGTACGTTTTTCTTTTATTTAAAATGTTAGTGACAAATGGCCTAATGTATGATCATAGTATATATCTTTTCAACTGCTAACTGTATAGGGTTTCCTTTGGTCTCAATTGTTTACAACATACATATTTCTATTTGTAATTTGTTATATTGACCTCTGACCTAATAATAATATATATAAATAAATACTAGTCGTACACACTTTGATTGACAAAGTTTATATAGTGGGCGTATAGTATTAATATTCTGCCGTTAAAATACAATGTATCTTTACTTTGATACGGAAAACATCAAAACAATTAAGACTGAAAAATCGACACTTTTATCATAAGATACAACTTTTAATGGAGGAATTACTTGTATGGACTGATATGTGTAAAGAATAACTTTAAGTTACTATTCTGATTAATAAACTGAAAATTACCAGACTTCGAGTTGTGTGTAAGTTAAATAAACAACCAGAAAACCTACTGTGAAATTCTCCTACAAAAGATTTCTGATTAATGAATATATATTTTTGTGTCTTAATGCTGTGTGTAGACTAATTTCACTACAAGTATGTATATGAATTTGGTGTAAAGGTAGGTTCAGTTGACTAACAATAGAACAGGAACGCCAAAAACAAACGGGTGAATTTGAAAAGAAATAGCTTTTTAAAACTACTCGTATCAAAAAACCTGTACATTAAATCAAATTATGTTTTAAAATTACACATCCAAAATTATAGCTCTTGCCTCTTGTACAAAAATGAAGGTTTTTGGACGAGTAGTTCTCGAGAAAATGCAATTTCAGTTTACTTTACTTTAAGACTGCTCGCCGGCCAACGTCCGGTGGGAAAGAAGATCTATATACGGTTATATTAGACAACCAACTTTAATATAATATATAATAATATATAATAATATTTGACATAATACATAGGCCTATAAATGACAAAACGCTTATTATGTTAATTTGTATTCGAATTCTATTCACTTGACCGTTTCTGCTTTACAGCAGACTTCGAGGAAATTGGCCACGATCTTTAATATTATAATCAACGAAAAGTAAAAACTATGATTATGACTATGATTAAAACTATGCTAAAATTATTAAACACTCATTACCGATAGATATAATACCAATAATACATTTGGTTAACATATTGAAAATGATTTATGACAAACGAGTTATGGCAAAGCACACGGGCAGTATCCAACAACTGAAACAAGAAGAAAAACAAGAAACAAATTAAATTAAGACATTGAAAATATAAGAGGAATGATTTATATGTCGTTTAGTTATTACTCAAATGATATACAATTTTGAATATTTGTTTTGAAATTGACTTCACATGACAAAAACCTAATTCCAATTGAAATGAGTTAGGGTTTATCCTAATGTTCTAAACCGTGGGCATTCTATGAGAAATAATCTTTCTTTTAATTACTTGTTTCACAGAGTTCTCCCATGTAGCCAGTCGGGCATGTGCAGGCGCTTATATCATCTTCAGTAGAAACACAGCTTCCATTATTCATGCATCCACCGCAATCATCTTGAACTTTATAAATAAATTAATGAAAATATATGAAAATATTTATTACTTTACTTTATGGTATACAATGATGGGATATAGATATTTAGAGCCCTTTATTTAAATTATAATGTATTTTAATGATTGTGTGAAACAGAAGGCATGTGAGAAAATTGGCGAAGGTAAGACATTAACTCCAATTTAACACTCGCGAAGTGGCATGGTGGTGCAGCACAAAATTGCATGTACTGCAGTAAAGACTGTGATTTGATATATTATCTAAACAATGTGAGTTTGAATACTATAATATTTTAAAAGGTTACCTTTAAAGGGGCTTACATACAAGGATCCTGTTTGGAGCAACCGACTATCGCTACTCTCCTTTGATTGTATTCCAGTCATTCTATCCAATCGATGTATGCCACCTGTCAAATCTGTCCAGTACAGATTGTTTTCATAAACTTCAATATCAAAAGGGTGTCCTGTCACATTAGCAATAATTCTTCTTTCGGTTCCGTCAAGGTTAGCTTCCTCAATGACATCAGTTCCCGAATCACACCAGTACATCTTTCCATCTTGAAGATAATGATTATAATTATTATATCAATACTAGATTTCAATTCAATGTCAATAAACAGATTTCAATCTGTGATTAGCCCTACTACATTTAAAAAAAATCCACATTTTTGTAACATTTTATAAAAATAAATAACATGTATAATTCTCTAAAACGCCCCAAACTACCTCAAACAACTGATACTTTTATTTAACTATTATGCTAGTTAGGTCTGAAATAGCTATACAATTAATTAACAATCAAGGTATGGGCCTTATAAAAGTTAGTCCAAATCCAGAATTAGTAGGCCCTTCAGTAATGTAGTCGGACATTCTTGCAAATACGAAACAAATTATTTATACCGTCTCCACAATTAGTCTGCCATTAAGGGCATTTTTGAGATATTAGCACAAAACCAAGATTTATAACAATAATATTGATAATACAAATTTCTTACCGGAAACTGATAAAGCAATTCCACTTGGATACACAAGTCCGCCCGTAACTATTTGGGTTCTTTTACTCAAGTCATCTAATGGCGCTCGCTCTATATTTTGCACGCTGTTCCCAGTATTAGACCAGTAAAGGTATCTGATTCTGATAAAGAATAATTTATCTATATCTATCTAAATATATATATTATCTCTGACAACGTTTGTTTACAACAACGTAGATTCGACCAATAAAAGCAGTAGGGTAAACTGGGGTAAGTGGTCCGGTGGGGCAGCCGGACCACTTTGCATTTAAACAGGATTATATCCCTCTATTGTTAAAGCAGAGAACACAATCAAATTTGCACAAACAAACAGATTTTGTTAGCTTTCGAATGAGGTATTGCATGCTGTGTTCCCGTTAAGAAAAATTGCTTAATTTTACAAAATATTGATTCTAAGTTAGATTTTATTTCATCTAAAATCAATCATTAGTATTTCTAGATTTGTGTGTTTTTAGTTCCTTTTATATTTGTACGATTTTAGCCTTATTTTTGGCCGATTCTAATAGTTTTTTCGTCCACTGTGTGTCGGGCATGTGTGGGCTTGCTTGCTGTTCATTTAACAAGGCCTAGGGGTAAGTTATATTTTCATAATTTTATTTTAAAATTAGGGTTAAGTTTCAAAATCATAGTTATTGACATTGTAAATGTTGTGTCTTCATATAAGTGACAGATTTTATTTTGATAATTTAAACGTAAATAATCGTGATATTAAAAAAAAAATAGTTTCCACACATTTTAATATAAATATAACAAAAATATAAATGCATTCCCTTAAGATTTAATGTTAATATTATTTCAAATTTTATGTAATATTTTGGTGGTAATTTATACATTTTCCGGCGCCATCTTGGATTAGGATTATTTTAGTGGAGTAATTTTAAATTTTATTTTAATTTTAGTTAAAAACATAAATTTAAACAGCCATGTATCTAGTTGTATTTTAGATACATATTTTTAACATAAAATTGTTTTGAAAATGATTTCAGATATTTTTTCAATTATTTAATTGTATTATAAATAAGGCGTCCCAGTTACCCCGTTAGTGGGGTATGTGGACCAGTATTAAATTCTTATATATGTGTATACATTTTCTATGTTTTTTCTTGAACACCAAGTGTTTTATCACAACAACAGTAGTTTACACATTACACATTTGATGAAATATAATTTGTTTTGGTTCTAAAAGTAATGTTTGGTAATTGAAAGTCAGTTTTTATTATCATATTACTTTTTAAATATTTTTTAATAATAATATTTTTCAATTTTATCTATAGTAATTGCAAGGGACAAAAATTCTTAGAAAAATGAAAGAGAAGAAAAAAGAAAATAAAAAGATCAAGAAAAAACAGACAAAAGATTGAAAAGACAAGAGCACATGGAAAAGAAAAAGAAAGAAAAAGGCGAAAAATGCAAAAACAGACCGACCCGTGTCTCCTGAAAATAATGATCCATCCGAATACTGTGGCCACTGCAATGGCTTTTATTGGGACGATAATGAAGATGATGATTGGTGGCAATGTATTGGAGGTTGTAGTTTATGGTTTCATGAATCTTGCACTGGGTTGTATGGAAAAAATAAAGAACTTGCTACGTATGTTTGTAATGTATGTCGAAATTAGGAAAAATTGTGAAATCGGCCAAAATAACAATCAAATGAATAATTTGAGTTCATCAATTGTTGGTTTGAGCACATATTAAAGTTAAACAATTGAAGTACTGATTAAAAGGTTCTTAAGTGAACACTAAAATGTTGTATATAGTGTGTTTTATTATGGTTTACTTTGAAAGTTAAAGCCGGTCCACTTACCCCAACTCGCTGGGGTATGTGGACCGATGACACACCCATAGTTACCTAACACCCCTCCCATAATGCATTACTCTATGAAATTTTTTTTTTTTTAATAATGTGCTAGGGTACCTGTTCTTGCATTGTGAGTAATTTCAAACATTTCCAGCTTAAATTATGGACATTCTGAATGAATAAATGCTTATGTGTCCCACTTACCCCAGTTTACCCTAAATGCCTAATTGTTATACATTATTACTATTTTATAGAGTTGTGAGTGAGTGAATCTATAGTAATTCATTAATCATTATAACATACCCGTTAATAGTTTCTACCTCAATCGCAAGCGGCTCATCTAAATTAGTATCAACTAGAATCGTTTTATTCGTTCCATCGGTATTTACTGTTTCGATTTTAGAATCTGCAGAAATCGTCCAATAAAGTTTGTTTTTTTCCCCATCAACGGCTAAAGCATCAACTATTAATGAAAATGCATATTCTATAGATCTAACATATTAATAGAAAGCTGATATAGAACAGTGAAAATAGAGAAAAAGTTACTAGATAAACATCTAATAATATAGTAATATAGTATAATACATAAATAGTTAAAACATGTTCTTACCTCCATATATATTATTACCAACAACTCCATTTTCGTTAGTGGCAAACGAATACCATCCAATGTAAGGTGATGACACGTCAAACCAGTATAACGTTGAATTGTTCGGATCATAATCAAGAGCCTTAGGTCTGCTTAGTGAAACTTCCTGTATCGGTTCAGTAAAGTGTAAGCTTGTATTCTCAGGACTTATGTTTGAAGAGTAAATTCCCGGAGGGTTGAGGTTGGCCACAAACATTATATCCCCTGTAAAGTAACAATTTTGTATCAACAATAATTACAACTAGATTTTAATTCGTTAAGTTGACCATGATTTTCTGATATTTACTTTTACAAAAATAGTAAGTGTGAATGAAATAGGATTGTTTAAGAAATTTATCCGACATAATGCGATGTACGGAACTTATGTCGAAAGTGCTGATAGTGATTGTAGCAGGTGTATCACGGGGACCTTAATTGGAATGTTTTAATGATAACGAAATTTAACATGAAGCATTGTCTGTTTGAGAAAGAAATTAAATTTGAAGGAAATTGGACATACACATTTGAACTTGATCTAGAAGCGAAATACTCGGTCTTTTCAATGTGGTGAATTATAATGACTAAAGACGTGAACATCGGATAGGCAAACTTTTTACATGAATTCATATAATTCAACAGCTTGCATAACGAGTTTTTGTTAACTTATCGTAATTATGTTTATTTTTATTAGAACAAGAGATTGCGAAATAAAAGATTGAATTGAATTGAAAAATCCAATTAAAAAAATCAGGCGGCCATATAGATCGTGTGATGCGAAAATGTTGAACAATTTTAAATCGCTGAAATGTCCTGAATATCACTACGCTCGTGTAGCAAATATATTCTTATTCATATATTTTTACTACTGCATTAAAGACCAAAATCTTTGTAAACGCTTCGATGAAATTAAGTAATTATGGATTCACTGGTTGTTATTATCAGTGCTGGATCTCAATAGTGATGCAAATAATGATAAGTAAAAGGCTAAATCAAAACGGCGGAACGTTTTTAGGTAAGTCGGTCCGGTTGAGTGGTCGTGATCGACCGTAGTAATTATATAATTTTTATTTAAATGCCGTTGAATCTTCTTTTAAAGTTAGAGGAAATAACTTATGAAAATCGTATATTGTAATAATTTAAATGACAAGAATAGAAATAGTGTAAAATTATTTTAAGGTGTTTACAGTAGAATTATAAAATGGTCTATAATAAAGAATATTAGATATTTTCCGAGATTTACAATTATTTATGATTGCTGTTGTGGTGTTTGTGGTGTTGTATATACAGCTATATAACTTTATCAAGACCATATACATGGCTGCAGTCGCGTGCTCAAGTTAGTGTTTACCGACCAACCGACTGACCGACCGACCGACATAGTGAGCTGTAGAGTAAAAATTATGATATATGATATATATTCTTATTCATATATTTTTACTACTGCATTAAAGACCAAAATCTCTGTAAACGCTTCGATGAAATTAAGTAATTATGGATTCACTGGTTGTTATTATCAGTGCTGGATCTCAATAGTGATGCAAATAATGACAAGTAAAAGGCTAAATCAAAACGGCGGAACGTTTTAGGTAAGTCGGTCCGGTTGAGTGGTCGTCGACCGTAGGCGTATGTTATATAATTTTTATTTAGATGCCGTTGAATCTTCTTTTAAAGTTAGAATAAATATCTTATAAAAATCGTATATTGTAATAATTTGAATGACAAAAAGAAGTATGCGGGAAAAAGTACAATAGAAATATTGTAAAATTATTTTAAGCTGTTTACAGTAGAAATGCTGTTTGGGAGTTGTATTATACAGCTATATAACTTTAAAACTGATGATATAGCATTATTGAGTGAGTCAAAATGCCAATAGGTTAAGGAGACGGGTAGAGGGTTCTCCCATGGTGATCTGGTTAACAAAACAGCCCATGACGGTAGAATTACCACCTATCTGAGGACAATGTTTAGTTTACTAATCCTAAAGACAATGTTCAATATGGGCTACTTACCACCGAAAATGAATCCTACGTGTGACGTCATTAGGTACATTGCAAAAAGTATGAATGCCATCGTGTTGCTTCTAAACAGAAAATACCACCAGAGACTATTATAACACACTTAGGGATGTGTTTTCATTTGATTATGATATCGAATAGTATCAAATGTCGTGTTTTTTTTCCCCCATTTCAACAATGGGATGTATTGCAGTAAAATACACTATATACTACCACAAGTTTTTATCCAGTCAGCTGCTGTTAACTGGATTTTGTTTCACAAACGATACTTTTTTTCTTTCCTTCTTTCCAAAAATCGCGAAAAAGTCTACTAAGTTTCAGACGCGACATTTTACAAACTCGCCATCTGGTCTAACCGGCTTATCTCCCCATCCATATCTTGTCCGTTGGGTTTTGATCGGAGTTCGGGAAGGTGGCTAAATTGGTCGATGTATATACTAAACCACTGCCATGGGGATTAAGTTTTTCGCGCCGCGGCATTAGCCAGCAATGTCCCAAGAGGACATACTCATTAAGAAGCTTTATCATCGCGGTAGCTATAGTTCTAAGGTCGACAGTTTTGGAAATTTGTAAACTCGACTATAATTTATAGCTGCTGGACCCAAACAATGTCTGGGAAAAGAGAGTCTATGAGGGCTCACGGTTGAACGATTTTGGATTCTCGCCCTTTGATTGGTTGACGCGAATCAACAGACGGAAGAATTTTCTCACTTGTACCACCGTGAAGTCACGTTGTCTCTAGAGGGTATTCAGTTGCATGCCTAAAGGTTGAGGTCACACACACACAGCACATTAAAGTTCAAAATTGATCATTTTTAAATGCCATTTTTTAATTAGTAGATTAATATTTGTTGGCAAATAATACATTGTTGGAAAGGTACACATGTCTTCCTTCAAATGCTGTTGAAAATTAGCAGAAATTAGTTAGATTTTGTGTAGTTTTGCGATTAACCTACATATTTTTATTTTGTTACACGTTTCCATGGTAACAAAAACATATTTCTATAAATTATTAATATAGAAAGAACAATGATTAATTTTAAAATGTCGAGCGGCGTTTTTTGTAAGAAATATTTCTTGTTTTAAATATAAATCTAGGGTTTATTCAGAGACTACGACGAGTCGCACGGTCTTCAGACTTGAGTGAGTATGAATCCGATATCGAGAAGGGCACCACCGAAGGTCATGCAATGCAAATATCATGGTAAATAAAAAATTTGCTCCGATCGAGCTGAAACATGGCGGTGGGTGCAACTCGGTATAAGAAAAAACGAGTTAGGTCGTCAAGGTCATAGGTCAAGATGAAATCTCAGAAAATTTAAATTGCTCCGGTCGAGCTAAAACTTGGAAAAGAAAACAATCCTGGGGATAGGGTGAGTATGAATCCGATATCAAGGAGGGCGCCACTAAGTTCATGTAATTTAAAAATTGCTCCGATCGAGCCAAAACACTTTTGATCAATAGTATAATTCATGGCGAGTGTGGAAAGTGTAGGGTCAAGGGTCACACAATTCATATGACTGGATTCATGTTCTATTGAATGCATAACATTTGGGTGTCTAAAAAACTCAGATCTCAGATATCTGAGTTTTCTAGATCTAGAAAATTCAGATATCAATATCTGAGTTTTCTAGTTCCAAAATGGAACTAGATAACTCAGATGATTGGTTGGTAGGTCATTTGGATCATTCCATTATTAATCAGAAGGTAGGTCATTTGAAATACTAGAGTATTATTAAAACTGATACGTTTTCTTACCATGGAGGAAATATACTGTATATTTCCTCCATGTTCTTACTAATATTGTAACATGTAGAAGCGGCCTACGGCTTAAATCATAAAGAAAATACAGTGCATGTTACCGTTAAAATGTAGGCTTAAAAATTAGGTATGTACGAGTTGGTGTGGGTACGAGTTTGTTGAGGTACGAGTTAGCCAAGTTGGGAATAGGTACGAGTTATTTTGGGTACGAGTTGACCACTTCTAGCCTAGTACCCGGGTTAGGCCTACTCTTCGCGATACATCGCGATAGCGCCCACACGTTGAGCCTTGAATTGAGTTTGCTTAGCTAGGCTAGGCCTAAATGCTAAGCCTACATTTTAAAAGGTGCATACTGTATTTCTTTATGATTTAACATAGGCCGCTACTACAAGTTACAATAATTATTATTATTAGTAAGAAAACGTATAATTCTGTACGTAGTATTTCAAACAAGCTACCCTCTGATAATAATGGAACGATCCATTTGATGATCTGGGTTTTCTAGTTCCATTTTGGAACTAGAAAACTCAGATCTGAGATCTGAGTTTTCTAGACACCCATGACATTTAGCTTAGCACGGCCATTCTGGCAGTTATTTTATTAGCACTGTTGTAAATTTTAAAATAACGTGAATATATTAAAACAATTGTATTGTATGAATTCTTTTGAATTTCGAATTTCTACAGTGTCAAATGGAAATAGTGAATAAGAAAGGTCTACTTTTGTTAATAATAAATGTGTGAGGCTTACAGAAAACGAATAACAAATAACCATAGAAAATTAATAACAATTTAATTAAGATTTGAAAAACCAACAAATCATTCAACATAATTGGTTACAGAATTGATTAATCAAATAGATAGGCTTATTGAACCAAGGCAATCTAACAACAGGATGCTGAGTTCCGGGGACCAAAGGGTTTATCTGTGGTTGCGACACGATCAGTTCCACGCCCCTCAACAGACACCGCGAGTCGCGGAGATTATGTACATACACTGTTGGTATTTGTCAAAAATAAGATCAAAGGACTGTACGAGTTCCTATCTTGGCAAGCCGAGCTCAGTGTCCTGTTGTTAGATTGCCTTGATCATATCTCCATGCCTTGATTGAACTAATTGTATAAACAATAGTAATTATTCAATCTCAGATGTACGTAGTACTGTAATTCTACTTTTTAACAATAAAACTTACCCACAGACAAGTTATTTTAAGCTGTTGTAAACTCTACCGAACGAATGGAATCCGTGTAACAAACAGGTAGTTGGTCCTCTTTTGATTCGATTTATTTATGCTTCAGTGAATATTTTATTGTATGGTAGGAAAACTAAGAATAATCTTTATAATATTCATAATAAATGTGTATTAGTACTGACAATTTACCTGACCTAATTGATTGTGAATTTCTATAAAAAAAAACACAAAAACCCCCACAATAATATCTAGAATTCAAAATATGGTTATGCACGAAAAGGTTTTGGGTAGGGCTAGGTTAAGATATAAGATATCGAGTCTGTATGTAAATTTTGTAGGAAAAAGTTGAAATATACATAATAAGATAATTCCACAGAAATTTAAACTAATAATTAATGCACCATGCAAATTGCGATTGAAATATTGTATGATTTGGCGTGTTTCCTAACGATTGTTATGTTAATTTTAAGTCATCCTTGAAGATGTATTGTCCCCCTGAAAAAATAATTATTGAATTTTTTTGTTGAATATACCATTTTAATGTCACATAATTGTTATCCACTTTGACCGAAAATTAGGTCGAGAAAAAACTGTAATTTAAAGCAAAATATAGTCAAATTGGCTGCCAGCCAATATATTTTTGGTTGAATTTAACCATTTATTTTGTCATTTTATAAGTGGAAACATTTTTTTTTTAGTTTTGTTTTTCTACAGAAGTGATCAACTTTATTAAAACTACAAAATAACCTACGAATACGAATACGAATACGAATAGAACTTTATTGCAATCAAACGAAAGATTGAAGTTTAACAAAAGCGTTTCACTCAGAAAAATAAAATGCAATATACAAATATAAAAGACATTCAGAAATGTAGAACATACAATCAAAAAATTAAAACAAAATTACAATTAAAAATCACTTATTATAAAAACAATAAATATAAAATTCAAATTGTTAAAGACATAGGTCTGCAGGATAAAAATTTAAAAGTATTAAAAATGTTTACAAATTTAAAAAATGTTAAAAACTTCAAAAATTTTCAATAATATTTACACACAAAGGTACGGAAGGTCGCGGAAACATAACACAAAATGTTTACCATTTTTGGAATAATCCGTGATTAATAATAAACGTTTTTGAACGGTTAGTTTTAACTCTAGGGATACAGAACTCACGGAGTCTTCTAAGATTATAAGCAGCAGAAGGAGCCTCCGGTAACAAATGATTCAATCTGTGACTGGGGTCTTTGATTTTAACAAAAAAATCCTTGCACAGTCGAACACGGCGGTCTTCTAAGGTAGAAAAACCAAGGAAGCTGCGGGCATCGGAATAAGTAGCATGCGGAAAAATACATTTAAAGGCCCTTCTCTGAATTTGTTCAAGTTGTTGATTCTGTTGCTTCGTAATATTTGATCCCCAAACTGGGGCCGCATATTCTAATATTGGTCTAATGATACTAGTATAAAATTGGACAAGTGCGGGGGCATCCAGGCCTGCCCTCCGCACCTGTTTGAGAAAGTACATTCTAGAATTACATTTACTAATCATTTGATCAATATGAGGTTGCCATGACAAATTATGAGAAATAATTACACCAAGAAGTTTAAATTCGTCAACACGTTCCAGATTACAATCTCCAACATGGAGTGACTCAAAAGCAGTCTTTGACCTTTTACAACTAATTCTCATCTCTTTCGTTTTCTTAATATTAAGGTACATATTGTTATCCTTAGCCCACTGGACAGTTTCGTCAAGAGTGGTTTGGAGTACAGTTGCCCCATCGTTGCCGACGCGTTCATGGATGGAGGTGTCGTCCATGTATTTCATGCACGGCACCCCATCCAGAAGATCGTCGACAAAGATGATAAACAACATGGGCCCCAACCAGGATCCTTGGGGGATACCACCCTTAACGACTGTCCAAGGGGACACTTCATCGCCTAGTTTAACACGTTGTTTTCTATCACATAGAAAAGCATAGATCCAAGAGATTAAATGGTCTTCGACCCCTAAATTATACAACTTATCAATTAATATATTATGGTCAATTAAATCATAAGCCTTTTTGAAATCAAGCAATAATAATCTCATTTCATCTCCTTGGTCAGTAGCATTAAAGCATTCGGTTAACAAAAGTATAAGAGCGTCAGTGGTAGACACACCCTTAGAGCAACCAAATTGATTCAACTTGATTTTATCTTTAATTTGGACCCAAATCATTTCCCCTACGATCCCTTCAATAACTTTCATGGTGGTGGAAGTCAGCGAAATAGGACGCAAGTCATTCTCAAGAACCTTAGGTGGGTTAACCTTTGGAATGGGGATTATATCGGCTGACTTCCAAAGCATGGGGAGAACCCCTTCCCTTAAACTGGAGTTAACTATTGCACTTATTGGCTTGGAAAGGACATTGGCAAAATCACGTAGTACCCACGGAGGGATTCCGTCCGGGCCTGGGGCTTTATTACATTTCACAAGTTTAAGCTTAGACTCAATTGTCTCTGGCGTGATAATTAAATGGGGTGGTACTACAGTGTTACAATCATTGGTTTTTGGTTCAAGAGGTTTGAACTCAGAAATCAGGGACTGGAAAAAACCACTAATTTTCGTGGTAAGATCGTATACGTTCCCGTTACATAATTCATTAGCCATAGTTTTAAAGTACTTAGTACCCTTTCCGAGATTAAGAAATTGTTTAATACCCCTCCACCAAGATTTAGAATCGGACGAGAATAACTGGGCAATACTATTACGATAAAAATCACCTCTCAAAGATTTAGCCATTCGGTTAGATAAGTTTCTAAGTTTCTTATATTCGGCAGACATGGGGTCAATTGCAAAAGCTGCTTGCCGTCTAGAAACGATACCTTTAAACGCATTATTTACCCATGGCTTATCTTTAAGAAGTCTTTTAATCGTTACTGGGGGGAAGTGTAAATTTAAGAGTTCAGAAATGTTCTTATGATACAGTTCAAACTGGTTACAGCATCCATCCATTCGATATAGATCTTGCCATCTAATGTTATTAATGTCGCGTTCGAAGTTTTCCTTGGCACCCGGTTTACAGCTACGTTTTGTATGGTAAGCGAAGACGTTAGGCGATTTAAATGTTCCTACGATTGGGGTGCATACGATGACGTTGTGATCAGACAGTCCTAAAGGTGATTCTTTAGTAGGTGCATTAAAAACATCGCTCATATTAGTATATATTAAATCAAGTGATGCGCGATCTCTAGTTGAAACTTTAACGATCTGTTTTAAGGGATACTTAACAATAAGGTTGTCTCTCATTCGGTTGAAGTCTCCTGTGACGATTATTCATGATTCCGGATGTTTACTACAAATATAATCTAAACTCTGTGTAATGTGAGACGCCATTTCCCAATCATTATTTACAGAACTCTCCGGGTGATAGATAAGGCCGTAGGAGATGTTCGAATATTGTCGCGGCAAACGTTTTGGCCGGGTTGTTATCCACACACTTTCCAGTGATTCGTTATTAAGTTCAGACCAAACTCGATAAGATAGGTCTTCACGAACATACATGATGATACCTCCACCGCTGCGATTTTGCCTATCACGTCGCACCATCGAGTATCCCTCTAACTCTATCAACTTGTCAGGAAACGCGGGATTTAAGTGAGTCTCAGTAATTGCAATCACGACAGGTTTAGATTTCCTAACGCGTGTAGCCAGTTCATCCATTTTATTATTTAGAGATCGAGCATTTGTCATAAATAAAGAGGGAAGAGTCCATTTCCCATTAGAGAGTTCAACTAGATTATCTTGCTTAATCGTTCTACATTGACTTTTCGACGATCGGTGTTCCCCGTTTCTAGTTCTACGTGGTGTAATTCTAACCTTTATTTCTCTCTGTTTTCTTTTTCCGGCACGACATCCGCGGGGCTTGGTTGATGCTATTCCAAGCTCATTGATTCTCATAAAAACATCTTTGGTGGGAACTGCTAAGTTCAGTTGTCCAATTCTATAAAACTCGCTTCTAGTGAGACACATGTTGATAAACGCTATGTCGACTCAAAATTCCGTACCACAAATAATATCAATCAACGGAAAAAGACTGCAGTATAATCCAAAGAAACACACCAAGATTAATACAGTACTAATAATACAGACGATTCACCAAACACAGTCACGAAAACAATCACCAAAAAACACCGTACCGGGAACACTGACTACAATAGACTGGATACAGACAGTTCAGCACCGCATAATATAAACAGCAGATCCGCTCCGACATGCAAATTAGATGTTGCTGAATTACAATCGCTCTGGAATGTTGGTTACGTAATACCTCAGGCGAGTCGATGAGTGAACAGCTTAGGCCGAGTATGTGAATTTAGCTGGAACAATACGGTACCGAGAACTGTTCTATTGTCCCCTGCTTTGCTGTTGAGCGGAGCGAGTCAGGGCTAGGTACCGGCTCGGGATATTTACACCAAAACGCCAATAATAATTCAAAACTAGAATTTAATTCGTCACTTTGACGAATTATAGGTGATCATTTTTATCATTTTACTGAAATTAATTTTTTTTAAACATGCACGTACGTTAACATACGATCGGAAAATGTTGATGTATGCCATCCTATTATATGCTTATAGTGCTGAGTTGTGCCTATACGCCATATACAATATGTACAGTATATACTGTATATCTATATACAGTGTAGCATAGGTGAAATTACGGGACACACATGTTCTAATTTTTTGGCATGATGACGTTATCAAACTAAACTTTAAGATGACAATTTCGAAAGATAAATTAATTGAGCAAAAAAATATAAGATTTGGAAAAAAATTTGGCACGTAGAAGCGCTGTGCGCGCTCTTTGAATTGTGTATAACTTTGACGAAAAATATGAAAAAACTACTTTTTCACTTCAACTGGCCATATGTTAACGTCACAACATCCGATAGGCTTAATTTTTATATGAATTAATATCTACATTTCATCAGCTTTCATAATAAATTATAATCATCAAGGTAACCTTCAATTCTGAAGAGCTGTAAGATATTCAAATTTACTGCGAAGGTGAAATTACACGGCCTACGTTATTCAAGTTTTTACGCGTGATGACGTCATTAAAATGAAGATAGTGTCAACTCATGATAAAGATAATTAATTAAGCAAGCACATACTGAAAGTTGTGCGAAATTCGAGCACACATAACCAAGATGCGCTCTGTTGAATGTGATAATCTACACAAAAAGATAACAAATCCTAATTTTTAAATTCAAGTGGCCATTTGATGACGTCAAAACATTTTGTACGTAAAATGTGTACATGAATTCATATCTACAACTCAATGGCTTCCAGAATAAGTTAAAAAAATCGGGGGTCATCTTGCATTCTGAAGAATTATTTTCATTTTAAAAAAGACCTATTTTTCACCATTTTCAGAACTTTTGTAAAATTAATGTGCGCATTTTGTCATTTTTAACGTGCTCGTATAGCGTTATTTTAAGTCGGAACTGACTCAAATTTGGTGAATGTACTAAGGATGGTGAGTAGAATGAGATTTGTAAAAAAAATTCATATTTTTTACGCTTTTTAAGTATCGCGCGCGCAAAATTTTTTTTTGCGCAGTAATTTTTGGAAACACGCAAATGGCCTAATTCATGCTCTAAATTGATCAAAACCTAATTTTGCGCGTTTTAAATTTTTAGCGCGCGATTTCAAATGCATGACCTTGAAACGCGCAACTTTTTATTTGCTAATATTTTTACCCTTGATCTGAAGTTTACGTGTAGTGAATTTCATTAATATGTGATAATGAATTTTGGAGATATGATTGATAATGTGATTTCGCAAAATGGCGTATAAATGTCGTCACGGATGAGTGATCACGCTGGAAAGCTTATTAGGATTAAGTTATATTATTTGAAAGATATTCTGAAATTTTTGTAATCATTGACATTAAACTTTTTGAGATAATTGTTACACAAAATAGTGTACAGAAACAATAAAAAGAAAAAAAAAAATAATAAAGATTTTATACAATAACAATAGGTGATCATTTTATTCTAAATGATCACCTAATTAACAACAATGGTACGCCACTATAAGTAAACAGGTAACACAGAAAAATCAACGCATATAAATTCAGAGTGGAAACACAATTCTAGAGGAAAACAATACCTTCCTCAGCTGCCCGAGTTGCCACACACTCAGCGCGTCAAACCTATAGTCTATAATTTAATTAATCTTCAGTCTTATTATTATTAATCAGTTTTTATGTTTTTGAGGGACACTAGCCTACATCTTTAAACGGATCACTTGCTCTGTGTTATTTTATTTGTTTGTCTTTTGTGCGATGCAACAAATGAAGTGCATACCCGATAGACTCCTATTTTCTTTGACGTCAGGTAACCCCCTACACAATACTGCTTCCTTGTCTTTTAAATTTATTAATTGTATATTTACCAACCAAGGATAATAAGAACACTGTGTGCAATTTCCCTCTTTTTTTATTAATTTATATTGTAAAAACACAATTATGTTTTGTGTTAACAACTCAAATATATAAACCTAATACAATGCATGAGTAATATACACATTTATTTTTTAAGAATTTGAAAACTAAGAAAGCATAACATGAGATTTTAACCCTTTCAAGACGTGGCCCGTATCCCATACTCCCATAGGAGTAATTTACTGCTCCGGGACTCGAGGCCCGTGTATGTACGGATTGACCTTTTGGGGTCACTGAATTGCACTTTTTGACCTAAGTAAAATAAATGCAATTTTTCCGGAAGGCAGAAACTTTTCACATAACATTAATACATTGCAGAAAGTAACAGTCATAAAAATGTATTCCGCATTTTTCCTAAACCTACTAGCCTCAGTCACTTGGGAGTAGAAACCTCGCGTCTTCAAAGGTTAAAAGTAATATTGTCTTGTTATATCATAACAAATTGGAAATTAATAATTTGAAACACCAGCAATTGAAAATTAATATTTTGTAACTCAAACAAATGATACACAAATAATAGATAATTATAGCAGGGATTCCATTCTTCCATGATTATAGCAATAAAGAGATATACTAAAATAATACACATTTCTGTAATACGCATTTTGTAGTTAATGTGATGTTAATTTTGAAGTCAAATATTGTTAAATTCTCGTTGTTTAAAATATTACAGACTTCATTTTCATCTATTATTATTTTTAAAAAATATAAGTTATTAGTAGACTTTATCATATGAAATAAAACAGAACTATAGGCCTACATTCTCTAAAACTGTGCTGACGTCGATATTGCAGTATTACAGAAAAGTAAATGGCTGTTTGACTAAGACACCTATACAGTATATTGTTTTAATTTTTTTTTAATGTAGTTTTAATAATATATTAATTTTTATAATATGGATGCTCAGACACCGGTGGTTCAGCAATAAAAGATCCTACAACACTTTCGTAGAGATGTTCATCATCACGTTCATCAATTGGTCTTTCCGGCCTCTGGCCATATATAGTAGGAACATAGCGAATACCCGGGGAAGGTGGGGTGTCTGGAACTTGATCAGGTGTTCGGCGACGGTAAACCCCAAAAACGATGATAACCAAAAGTAAAACAAATACGATTGAAGGAACAGTTCCATAAAGTGCTCTAAAAATAAAATGTATCAGTAGTAATGTACACAGTCTAACTAGCGTATTTCTTTACAAATCACATTTGAAACATATAATAGATAGACGTTACATACATGATATATTCATTTGTTGACTTTTCTGATGGATCAGTGTGGATTGATACAAAATCAGTTTTCCTGTTTCCAATCACGTCTGTAGCCTGTACCCAAAATGTGAGCTTATCGTTTAATTCGGTCTCAAGTTCAAATGTTACCATTTCATCCTAAAATTGTAAAACACATAGTATACATTGTAAAGACATTTTTTTAAATATCGTGTATCTTACTCCGTTGTCATATTAAAGTAGTAAAAGCCAATCAGATTGGTGTGTTTACATGTTTGTATCATCCTATTTAATTGATAACAACAATAATAATTATTAAAAGTACCAAGTCATTTGGTAACAACTCCCATTTTTGTTCGACTTCTGTTACACCATCTTGTGTCACAGCATATTCGAATCTCACAATTCCGTTTTTATTAGAAATCGCTGATAGAGGACGCCCTGTTGGCGGGGCATCTGAATCGTATGCTTCTTCAAATACGTCATCGATCTTAATTGTGAGTAGCAAACCTTCATTGACATGTAGTTTGTTATGAAATCGGTTCTTCCACGATAACGTAATCTATCAACATAACAGTTTAGGTGGATTAAGACATGGTTATAATAATATGGTTATTAAAAGAAACAAGTCTCTGGGCTTAAAGGGCCATCCCATGCTTTTTTCTAGTTTAGTCTTGTATTTTTATATTTAATGTTTTCTCTTTTTATTTCATTTACATTATACTGTTTTATAAATTTGTACTGTATTTGAAAAGCAATAAATATTACTTACTTACTTACATAATCAAAAGTATATATACAAACATTATTGAACGCCTAATCAGTGGTTGACGTTATCTCAGTTATTTAATACAACAAATCCGTTGATAAGTTAACTGATATTAATGACAATTAATATTATTAATATTTTTATTTTAAATGTTGTTTTACAATAATGTTTTTTTTTAATCATCGAATATCGTACATATGTACTTGTTATCCTTGTTTTATCATCTGATTATAAGCCAACATTTACTACAAACAAATACACATAATTTAATTTAAAATCAAACTATTTTAAAAATAAAAATATACTTGTTCGTTTCCATTTATGGGTATTTGTACTCCTGAATCGTTGTTATACTTCACACCATCAACGGTGAGATGAATGGAACTGTCGCCTGCTATTGATATTTCACTCTGGTTATCAAAAATTAAGCAACGTCGTGCATTTCGAGTGTTACCAGCAGTATCATTGACACTCAAAACCACACAGTATACACCTGTGTATGGAAATAGCTTATGCTTCTTATTTGGCGAAATAAAAAAAAACATAAAATGAAGCTACCAGAAATAGTATATCTGTTAGTGCGACTGCAATTTAACAACATCCACCCTTCAAAGAAGGAATTGTCTGTCTTCCTTTTTTCGTTTCACTTTTTAGAAAATTGAAAACAAAGTAATACCTGGAGACGTTGGATTAAATCTTGCTTCATATTCTTCTCTACTTTGAAAAACATTCAGAGTAGTACACTTGTTAGGTAAATCGAGTACATTATTACTAGGAATCATTTTGCAAACTTTCACGTCATATGAAGATACCCCCGATGCATCCATCCAAGCCGACCACTTGATCACACACTCCGTCTGAAAATAATCGTTCAATAAATTACACCACAACAACAATTGGAAATTCGACTGATTTTGAATGAATCTCTAAAAGGCATTTGGGCTACTTCTACAAGTAAGAGGGCACATACAATACTTTAATTCAACTTTTTCTCTGAAAATAAATGTTTACATTTTTACCGATTTTGTATATCGATCACCAATTTCCAACGCATTTCCAACACAAGTTGAGGCTCGTGGAGTTAAAACTGAACAGTGAGTTGGTGGTTCAAAGTCTAAAATAAATCACGTATACAAATGTTTCATTATCAGTAATATATGAAACAACGTTAAATTAGACTTGGATTTGATAGGATTCATTTAAAATAGAGAATACTACCTGTGATAATACATAAGCCCCCTGGTTGAGTAAGTCGACTATCGCTACCCTTCAATGATGAAATTCCAGTTCTTCTATCAACTTGGTATATACCAGCACCTGTCCAATCGGACCAATACAGATAGTTTCCATAAATTTCAATATCAAAAGGATGCCTTCCAACGACAGAAATAATTGTTCTTCTGTTGGTTCCATCTAGGTTAGCTTCTTCAATTCTATCAGTTCCAGCATCACACCAATACATTTTTCCATCTTGGAAATAATTATATTGAACCAATTTGAAATCAAATTCAAGTGATTAGGCCTGATTAGGCATTTGATGGCGGGTGCAATCACTAATTATGTTGGAACGATATAAAACTTCACCAGATTAATTTTTATTCAAAATCGTAATAAAATGTGCACTTTCAAGATTCGTAATGAATCGTATTCGATTATTTTATCTCGAGTGTTTTATGAATGGTGTACGAACGACAGGGGGAAATGGGGTAGGGGTGGGGTTAACAATGATTAACAGCTTGACTTACCAGGAACTGATAAAACAAGGCCGTTTGGATAAACAAGTTCTGTCGTCACTAGCGCGGTTCTGGTACTCGAGTCGTTTAATTGCGCGCGCTCTATCATCTGTGTTCCGCTACCCCAATCAGTCCAATACAGGTATCTAGGGAAGCACAATTTCTGTTAATTATTACATTAGTTTACAGTACTTTAATATTAACAGATATATCAGTGACTGAAATAGACAGAATATACTCAACGTAATCCACACGTTATTTACGGAAGCAATTATCAATAAAATTAAAAACAATATCAATTTATACGGAGAGACTTAGGTCAGTGAAAACAGGTAGGCCTAGCAAGTTAATTGAAAATTGAGTGGTATACCCGTTAGTTGTATCTATCTCAATTGCTCGTGGCTCGTCTAATGATGTGTCAAACAAAATTGTTCTGTTCGTTCCATCCAGATTTATTACTTCAATTCGGTCTTCTGCAGTACTTGTCCAGTAAAGTTTATTTCCAGTTCCATCAATGGCTAAACCATCCACAACTTTATTTAAAAAAAAAATTAAGCTAAACCTTAATGTTGTACAGTTGAAGTCTTGATTTATATATGAAGACTAAAGGTATATTTTACAAAAGTTCGAACCTTCAAGAGGTTATATACAATTTAACACAATACAAAATTCAATTCTATGAGTGTATTATTATGGTTTTAGGTTTTAGACATTTTGAAAATAAGCCGTAAGGTACGGTTTGAATAAAACATAATACATAAAATGAGACGAATTGGCTACATATGATGCTTACATTATTATAACACATTTTGTCTTTTGATTGGTTAATAACGTATCACGTGCCGTAAATAGTAAGTTCTACCAAACGGATAGTTAATTTCACGTTCAGCTTTTTGTACACATTTTGAGAATGAAATGCAAGCAAGGGGTTGTAGTGTCGCATCAAGAACTGTTGTGCTGGCATAGCTTCCACCTTGGATGGAAGCTGTGTGTTACCTTAGAACGTAGGTGATGTGTTATAAAACAATAATAAATGTTTTCTATTAGTTTAATGGACAGTATATTTCTCGTTGTAAGTTTATTGACTCGCCTTTCCAGGACAGTAAATCTGTCAATTTATGACATATATATATTATATCAACCGAGCAGTCTTTTGTATACTACACAATAGACAAATTACACGCTGTTTGTCTAATGCTAATGTAAATATCTATATAGTAACATTCCTAACAACTGGTATTCCCCAAAAGTTTTCATAAAAATAATATTTGTAGAACAGCGTGGATTGTGACGTAAGTTTAACAATGGAACAGATGGTTGTAAATATTAATTGTAACTGAATAAAATTCTCCTAAACATTTCGCAGTTTTAATAAAGTTGATCACTTCCGTAGGAAAAAAAATGTTTAAAACACAAAATAAACGGTTAAATTTAACCAGAAGCCTATTTACTTCTAGTCAATTAGACTATTTTTTGTTTACATTACAGTTTTCAGGTAAATAATGTTTTTTTTCGATCCAATAACTATTATATGACATTAGAATAGCATTTTCAACAAAAATATTTAAAAAAAATACTTTCAATGGGACTATATCTTTCATAAAATCGAGAAAATAAAAGAATAGAATTGTTCTAACCTCCTGATTCAAAAGACACTAAAACTTCATGTTGTTCAGTGACAAATGAATAGCGTTCAATGGAAGACTTGCCTACGTCAGACCAATATATTGTTGATGTGTTAGGATCATAATCAAGAGCCACTGGTCTATTTAGTTGAATATTCCCAATTGCTAATGTAAAACTTAGATCCGTACTGCTGCCGCTGGAACCTAAACTTGACATATAAATGCCTGGTGGGTCAAGGTTGGTAACGAAGACAATATGCCCACTACCTGTAAAATAATAACGTTTAATTGAAAACAAATACTTACAGTAACAATAAATAAAATACATTCATTCATTCCTCTTTTTAGGGTTTTATTTCAATAGGCCTATATGTTTAGGCATTGGCCATTGTGTTTACTGTATATACATAATAATGGTATTTTCGAACACCTGGGAACACCTGATAGCATTTATCCTTATCTGTACATATTTTACAGTTCTGTGTATTTTACTTTGTGTTTTAACATTTTATTGATTTTACTCTATTTTTATATTAAGTTGCCATAAGAAAAACCAATTTCAAATTTTCGTTGATGAACTATTTGACAATAAAGTTATCTTGTATCTTGTAAACGTAACACCTGCTTATTATTGTATTTCTATTTTTTGGATAATCTATAGCCCTAAGATTCATTTAAAACACATCATACGTCTTCTCGTGTATAAAAATATGTACTCAAAAGATGTAATCCATTGTTTGACAGTAACATAGGCTAATGGCTTTAAATGCATTCATTATTATAGAAAATACTTACCGACAACGAGTCCTATGCGTAACATCAGTAGAATATACATTACATTTATATATAATTCTGCCATTTTACTTTACTCTATAACAAAAAAAACAACGGAAACTTGCATCTCTATACCTTTAATACGTCTTTTCAGAGTATCACAACATTTGTCTATTTAATAGACTTTTATTTGTTTTCTTATCTTAATTATCATGATAATCACGCTACGATGATGAGTTGTTGTTTGTTTTATTTTTTGTTTTTTTAAATGATAAATATAGTACATAACATGGTGTATACACAGCAAATATTATATTTTGAAACACATTTTTAAAAACTCTTTCTATGCAGCCTACATTCACATGAATGCTACTGTTTTGTAACAGTTACATATTATACCTGATGAAGCAATGGTGTTCCCATGAGCTTAGTAGTTTCTTTATGTCTGTTTTTGATTTACCTTTGGGATCCAGCCACTGATACCCAGAGCATCGTAACGTTTTCAGTAAGTTGTAATAATACTTTTTTGGATTTATAATATGGTCTACAAGTAATACTATTGTATTAATTGAGAATCCTAACTCTTAATTTTATAAATAAATTATATTACTTACTCAGATAATAATATTAAACTAGACTTCACTGAATGATCATCGAAACAGATTTGTGCAAAATTATGAGGAAGCAAATATTATAAATTACATTTTAGGCTCAATAGAATTGCGTAATGTTTAGTCATATTCAGTTCTTCGCTTCAGTTGTTTTGATTTTGAATTGTGATTAATGATAGGTCCATGACGTCACCCCATCAAACACAACTTCCTACACGGGCAAAGTACGTAGTATCAATTGATGGGTTTTTCCGAGTAACAAAATCAGTGTTATCATAATACCAAAGACAAATAAAACTATACCGTTTCTGATTCATATGATTTTCCCTTATAAATGTTAATACCGTTATTATCCTTAAATCTAATTACACATTGAACACAATATGTACTCTACAGCTCACTATGTCGGTCGGTTGGTCGGTCGGTTGGTAAATGTTAATACCGTTATTATCCTTAAATCTAATTACACATCGAACACAATATGTACTGTACAGCTCACTATGTCGGTCGGTTGGTCGGTCGGTTGGTAAATGTTAATACCGTTATTATCCTTAAATCTAATTACACATTGAACACATGTACTCTACAGCTCACTTTGTCGGTCGGTCGGTCGGTTGGTCGGTAAACACTAACTTGAGCAAGCGACCGCAGCCATGTATATGGCTTTGTTTAGAAATGTCCCTGTTTTTAGTCGCGTGGACGCGACTCTATAGTTCACTATGTCGGTCGGTTGGTCGGTCTGTCTGTCTGTCGGTCTGTATGTCTGTCGGTCCGGTATCACTATGCATTGTAGCACGCGACTTAATGGCTGCTGGCCTTGTTTTTTTCAGTTTCAATTAAACATACTTAAACATAATATAAGCTGAGACAATCTGAGTGAAGCTTCACTTCATAACAATTGAGTACAAGGTCTGAGATCATTGGTAAATAATATTAGGCTGCCACTACTATGGCATTACCTCTGTCATGGCAATAGTCGAATGCGTTATGCTTGATTAATATTAATAATTGACGTAATGTATAATCGGACACAAATAAAGGATTTCTATACGAGAGGATATTATCTAGCAGGAAAAGTAAAAGAATCCATCTGGATCAGAACAACAGAAAATAACGCCAGCGAATAGCTGACATAAGAACAAGTGGTGGCGCCAGACAGCACCAAAAAACGATGATCGATCAAGTAGCCGAAACGTAGCAAAATAAAGTCAATTTGTAATGGGTTACCAAAAAAGAAAAATTATGTTTTTCTATTAATTTATTTATATATATTAAATCAACTTTGGCAGTATCAATAAATTATGTTATTAAACGGTAGTTCTAACACCTATAAAAACTTGATAAATACCACAAAAAATGTATAAATCATTGGTTTTCTATACCATTGCTTCAAGACACTGCAATTTGAACGATAGTATAGGCGTTGGGCCGATATTCTTTTGCTTATGTCTAAAATGGGCCCGATCGTCTTGAACCTGATAGTCCGTGGATCCGATCGTTTACCATTATTGCCATGGTAAGCTTCCTTAATGTCGGAATTTACGTCTTTAATTTTGTGGGTTGTTGTGTAGACGGTTATTATTATAGACTAGGCTATTCCAGTGATATCGTGGAGAATTCTAGTCAAAGAAATATGCCTATTACATTGGAACGTCTGTCCCCGTCAGGGGTCTGGTTTAATCATAATAAAAACAATATAAGAATAACTAATACAATAATAATAAACATTCATAACATTATTGAAAACTAATATTATACCAAGGATAATACAATATTTTTCTTGAATATGGTTTTCGAAAATGATGAATGAGTTACGGCAAATCACAAGGGCAATATCCAACAACTGAAAAAAAAATGGTGTGGTAAAAAAGCAAATAATTAGAAGTTTGACGACGCTATTTCAATGGTTAATGAAATACCTCTATTGTGGATATCGTTTTGTTTTTGTTATTGTTTCGTGCCCTAGAGTTCTGCAGTGCTGACGTTACGATGGTAGGTGGCGCTGTTTCGTAGCTAGAAAACGTTCAACCTGCCTTAGTGACTCCAAGGTCACCAATGGTTTAGAATATAATGGCTTTATTTTCAATAAAAACAAACTAAAATTTCAAAAGATCACTAAATATTTGTTTTTAACAATCTATTTATTCTTATTTTTAAAAAATCAAGCTAAGATACATAATTTTTGATAGAAATACAGATATCTATAGTTTATCAACATAGTAACTTTGAACGCATTTTTGGTTGCGCTAGCGCCACCTATCATTGTGACGTCACACCACAGACTATAATATAGTCTGTGGTGTGCCAGTTCTGCGCTATATTTCATTTTGAAACCTGAGCTGCACTGACGAGATCTGCCTTTGGATTTATATATATATATATGTTTATATCTCTACCAAGCTACCTTCTTTGTTTTCTACTCTTATTCAGTCTCCACCCACTATTCAACACGCTGTTTCTATTTGGTTATCCGCACTTGGCGGATAACCCCTTGTTATTGTCAGGATCTTTTTTTTTTTTTTTTTTTTTTTTTTTTTTTTCTTTCTTATTCTTCTTTCTTTCCCAAAATTTTGTTGCGCGTGTATCTCTAAATCTTCTCAACATAACATTGTATAACTTAATCAGAAGATTGACCTCTATCTGAAGATGTCGTAATAAGGTTTTCGGTCCCGTCCGAGTTACGCAGCGTAAGTTACGCGCGATTTTATGAATTTCGCGTATTTAATTTAGATCAAAAACCATTAAACCATTTAAATTGAAACTTAGCAAAAGTTTAATTTATATCATGCGCTAACTTTCTATGGAGAGAAAATGGCATGTTTCACAGAAAGTTACGCGCGCACGCGCGTTTAAAATTTTAAAATGCGAAAAATCAATTTCTAATCAACTTTCTATGCGTTTCATGTCATTTTGAGCATGCCAAAAATTCCCACGCGCGCGCACATTTTTACGCGCACGTGCGCACATAGCGTTAAAAACATACTTTTTTCGCGTGATTTATGTTTTTCCAGCCTTTTCTAGTAATTTTACCAACTTTTAAACAATTTCGACTCAAAGTCACGTCATACGAGCACGTGGAATTGGATAATTTGCGCGAGTTTTTGATGAAAAAATTCAAAAATTTGTCAAAATTATGCCTTTTTTTAAACAGTCATAGATTCTAAACTACAAGGTGAATTTTATTGTTTATTACATATTCTGAAAGTAGATGAGTTGTAGATATCGAATCATGCATTGATATGGCTAACCCGATAGTGTGACGTCATCGTATGGCCACTCGAATATAAAATAGAGGATTTTTGTCTCTTTCGTCATAGCTCATCACATTTAATAGAGCGCATCTCCACTTATCCGTATTTCATTTTCCCCCATGTTTTTATATTGTCTAGGTCAATCAATTATCTTTCGCATGATTTACCATTTTTAAATTTTTTGTGACGTCATCATATCCAAAAGCGTCAATAACTTTGGTCACTTATTTTCACCTATTCTGCACTGTATGTAGTACGTATACAGTATATAGTGTTATACTGTATATACTTAGACGTGACACAAAATAGAGAGCGCACTAACATTTTTTCAATGGCATAATCGTTTTTCTGTGCGCAATATTCTAACGTATGACGTGCACGTGGCGTTGGCGCTGCGGATAACCTAACTCGTCCGTAGTGACGAGTTCAAATCTAGTGTTATATTTCTTTTATTCCTGTCCACCCAGGCAGCACTTGCCAACTCATATGCTATGACTTTATCCAAATTCCCTCACTTGCACTGATGAAGGGCTAGTGTTGCCCGAAAGCTCTGCTAACTTTTCTGGCTGTTTACTTTATCGTTTTGATTTAGCTTTTCGCTTTTTTTATTTGTATCTCCATTGAGATCCAGCCACTGATACCCACAGCATTGTCATTTTTTTCAGTAATTTGCCTTTGGATTTATATATATATATATATATATATATATCCAATCTGCAGATAGTACAGTATATATATATAAATCCAAAGGCAAATAACTGAAAGAATGGCAATGCTGTGGGTATCATTGCCTAATGTGTTTATATATATAAAAGTATCTCTTCGGAGATCCCGCCTCGTGAACAAAAATACTGAAAGTTTGATCTCTGTTGCGCGTGGGTACAACTGAGGACTAGTGCTGTTCCGCCGTACCACGCCGAGAATGTTAAAGAGTCGCTTGGTTAGGACATCTGCATATCAAGCAGGCGGTCCGAGTTCGAGTCTCGGTTGGGGCTTTTTCTCATTCTCACAGATTTCCTCATCTTTATCGTTTCAAATTAATTAATTAAATTTCAGTATATCACCGGGCGGTTTCGAATTAATGTTCATTGCCTAATATATATATATATATTATATATGTATATGATATATATAAACAAATCAGGCAAAGAACATTAATTCTAAACCGCCCGGTGATATACTGAAATTTAATTAATTAATTTGAAACGATAAAGATGAGGAAATCTGTGAGAATGAGAAAAAGTCGCCCCAACCGAGACTCGAATATGATATATATATATATTTTATATATATATATTTTATATATATTTTATATATGTATATAATATATATATATATATATATATATATATGACGTTATCCAAATATATATATAATTAATAACAATGATGGCATGCAAGTCTAAACATTTAAAATCAAAAAACCGGTTGACAGAAAGCGAAGACTTCTTTTTATTTATATGAAGATATTAGTAAATATTGTTCGAGTTAAATATATTATTCTTTAATTTATTGTTTGGAATGGATAACAATATCAAACTAGTTTGACAAAAAAATGATTGGTTCAAATATGGTAGTGATATGACATCATCATCATCATCACATTTTTTGTCACATAAAGTTTGATTGTGTAGACAGAGCTTAGGGCGTTGAGATTCGTTTTTATCAAATCAAACACCAATTTTGTTTAATAGAGAATGGCAAAATAGCTGCAAAATTATAACATTTATAAGAACGGCAATAGTTCTGTCATGTTTAGTTGTTCCATTTTGTAATTACTTAGAAAACAACGTGTTAGACATCCATGGAATCCAAAACAAAATACCCGCACGCAAACGTCGCAACACCGCGATTATTGATGTTGGTAAAATCGATAAATATTGAACGCTTATCTCAAGCCGAACACTATAAATGAAGGCCATTGTTTGATTTTACAAAGACCCCCAATAAGAAACTGAATTCCTTGTAAATAAAATCCCTTCTTTCCTCCCGTCCATTACCTAACCTGCTTATTCCGTAGACGTCCTTATTGTTGATGACTTAGTCCTGTGAGTTTCATCAATTTTCGGCAACCTTTATTATAGACACTTTTATTAATATTTATTTAGTAGTTATCCGAAAGGGTTATTGGAAATTGTCTTGTACTGTAACAGTTGCAACATGTGTATTTCAACTTTGAGTTCTCCAGCGACATTCCAACTCTTGGATGTAAGGAATTGAATCACAAAAAAATCATAAAAAGTTGTTTGTAGAAAAGAAGAGTTCAAGAATACCAACAAATAACTACTTTCAGATCAAGAAGATCCCAATTGGTAAGTTTTCAAACCTTATATTTTAGTTTACATATTGTTAATACCAAGACAGTGCTTACTATGCATTGTATATCACTTTTTCAAAAATATATTCTGATACAATGATTCGTTATTTCGTAATTGTTGCTGTATATCAAGCTAATGCATAAAAAGAATTTTTATATTATTAATCGCACTCTTGTGTAATACAAGACCAGCCAATTCTGGCTTATGAGTGAATATATAAAATAACAATTAAAAAAAGACACGGATAAAAAACATTAAAAAAAAAATAACTACTTTAAACACCAAGCCTCTTTGTATAATGTAAATAAATATGTTAAAAATTACTTGTTAAAAACAATGGACTGGCCTAAGGAGAGCAATTGATAGGCAAAGTTGGCAAAAGTAGAACAGTTGCCATCACACATTAAACATTTTAATTTTTATAAATTTGTTAGATCTAATGAATGGGTCCTCACCTGACCTATTTTCAGTACCAATGACTTGCATGAACCAAGATCTACATACATAAATAGATTTTATATATGAGTTATAAACATGTTATGAAAGATAGACGTCTAAGCGATGCAAAAGCGTTTATTGTTCAATTGAACACCCATTCGTATCTTTACTATCAATTCTGTCTGTCTGTCTGTTTGTTCACCTTATTTATAAGCAAGCAATATGTTAGGTCTGAAACGGTTGGTATGAAAACACTACCTTAATTAGCAATGCCAATATTAATACACTATACACTAAACTTTTTATGAGGACATATAAATGAGGAGGAATAAAACATTTTTTTTTTTTTTTTAAGATATGGAATGCTTTCTGGGGGGTTTGCATATTTTTCTATTATGAACGTGTAGCCACAGAAGATAGTATTGTGTTTTAATAGCTAATAAAATAATGTAATCTATTTGCATACAAAAACGTGACACAAAGACTACTTTTTTAATTCGATACCACGTATACTTATACTAAATTAGAGGGCCAAAAAGCTGGGTCACTGTATAATTATTGTGAGAAACAACCATACAACCTAATCTTTAGAATAAAGATCATTGTGGCAATTTAGGTCTAACTTGTTTACTTCAACAACATAATTAGCAAAACAACTAGTAATCCGCTTACAGGCTAATTGACATTAAGAACGTACTTGTCGATCAGTTTCCAATGGGACTCGACTCCTAAAGTAGCGCTTTATTGCTGCGGTTGTATTCAAAAGGCATGAAACATTGTTTTCGTCAAGCCTAACAGGTTTACAGTATAGAAAAAGACAGATAGATATTCTGGTATTATAAGGAAGGAAGTGTTATTTGGAACAAAACATTTCCCGCGCTTATGGTACATCATGCAATCCAGGGTCGTTATTGTCTGATCAACTAAACATGTTATGGTAAACCTCATTAATTAAATGAATAAAATAATTCTTTAAAATGAACTTGCATAAACAAAACTAAATAGTACACTGTTAATTGTTTATATTTGAGTCGATTGTATTGCATGAAAGTGAATACAATGTTGTTTATAACATACTGTAATTACTAGCATTTATTTATTTATATCATTATTTTGTATTATACCAATTATAAATAATATTATGCTTGTTTTGACAGAAAGGACACAAGGACAGTTTACAATTTTGTGCTTGTAGGCTATTTGAGTTTACCTTGATTATTTAACATGTGGGTATTTTCCACATTCTTTGAGAATCGATATTCTGGAATACAATGATAATTAAGAGGTCGTTATGTGTATCAACAAAACACACACATTCTTACTATTCTATCATTGGTCTATGATGATAATCCATTCAACATTAACCTGGCCATACAAACTATAGTAGCTTATGTACCATTACTTGGACTACTTAGCAAAAATGTTTGAAACTGCCAACTTCATTTGTATATTTTATATAACAATCTCTAACTTATGGTCCTGACGTTTTTATTTTTATCAATTTTTTTTACAAATAGCTATATACCAACAGACCCTGCCTATTGATTTTTAGGAAATTGATATATTGGTCGCAAAAGCTTACTAAAATCTCGAGTTATCTGTATCTTCAATATGGGTCGAAACATTAAATAGCACGCCCTCTGCCACCTTCTATTGTTGATCACTCCTTGTATCTTCCTCAGTTTCTGAGCGCTCAATCTATTTAATTGTTATTTTTCAATTCTTGTTTATTTTTTTTTGTGTTTTATGTTTTTCAAAAATGCTCCTAATCTTTTAAAATGCGCGTATTTCTATATTCTCATCCGATAGATCATAATAGGAACACATTGAACTTATTTATTCTCAATGGCTTAATGTTTTAGTGGGTACACAGTAACCAACAAAAAAATAATCATCAACAATTATTAACACAGATTTTAAAAATTTAATTTTTCTCTCTATTTTTTATTCTTAATAATTGGAGCAAGTGTGAATTAATGGGCAGTTATACTGTAGTGTTTCAACATACCAACAAAATGATAATCATCGAAAATTATTGAAACACAGATTGCATATTTCCCAAATGAGTCAGTCATTGTAAAGGAGTTGATTGACAAATTAATAGATCAGATTGACATATCTATTGACAATGTAACTATCATTTTAATAGTAATGTTAAACTATTGCAATATTGTGTTGAACGTCCATTAACAATCATTTTCTATCACAGATGTTAGCGTTCAATAATCATTTACAAAACAGGTGTATAATGCGAACCGCGATTATCGTACAATTGAAAGTATTTAAGAAATAAGCCGAGAAATATGTACCTCCAATTTCAAATATCAATTTTTCCCAGAGTGGAGGGCAATATGTTATTATTATGTTCATGTATTAATACCAGAAACTTGACATACGTTTGATGGTAATCAGTGCGTTAAAATTGATTTCGAAGGTATATGTTATTGTTATTGATAAATATTAAAGGGATTCGATAATACAAGGTTGAAGTCAATACTAACCTTATGATTAGTTATGATTGGGTTTTGTCTGTTTGTGATTAAACTATAATTTTAGCGATCATAGACGTGCTCGATTGATGCACATTTTGACATTTTTATCAACTACATATTTGATTTATATTAAGATAACATTATATTCATGCATTTGATTGGTAGTTTGCAGAAATGAAACGTTTCATTCTCGATCTTTAAAATTACATCAAGGGGTCAGAAGTTTATTCGCTGGATCGGTTTGGCCTACTGAATGTTGGTAGTGTTATCAATGAGATCAGCTTTGTAACATGGGGTTATTTTTAGTAAAAGATAATCAATAAAGATCGCAATATATGGCTGTTATCGTGTATTTCATTTTGTGTAATCACCTTATGTACGCTGTTGTAGCAGGTTGTTTGTGCTCCGTGCTGACGGACAGTGAGAACATGGGGTGTTATCTTGAGGCGGTGATGTCCAAATTAACATCAACAGCCGCTGAAGCACAACCAGATGTTGATAAACAAAATTGCTTCATAAAAAATACAAAATAATACAGTCAATAATTGCTAAGTCATAAAGGATAATAAATTCTTTCTAATGCGTGAGAATATGTATTGCCAGTTACAAGCTTGCACATCATCACCCAATGTCTGAAGCACTTTTTAGGGTGATGTGCCAACATCGGAATTTTATAGTAAAGATGGAATTTAAATACCTCATTGACATTGCTATATGATTAGATCACATATTTTACTAAATCTATACATGTTGATGATTTTATTTTACATACTAAAATACATGTAGTAAAACACTCCCCAGTGTTCTAATACCATTGTTTTTCATACCAATTATTGTGTAGAAGAGAATATTTTTATGTAGGCCTATATACGAACTTGTTTAAAATATGTTTACCACATTGTTAACTGAAAACAGGGATTTAACAATCAGAAATCTAAATTTTAAAAAGTTCGGCTTTAAATTTGAATAATGAGTCAAATCTGATCTGATAAAATCTAAAATTAGCAAATTTCAATCCAAAATCATAATAAAGAAAGGATGTCACTTTTATTACATAATATTTATTACATAATATTTATTACATAATATTTATTACATAATATTTTGTTGACATCTTAAAAATAATATACAAATTTTAGTACTTTGCAATGTTTTTGTAAAGTTAGCATAAACAAATTACACGTTCTAAACAGTGTATAAACAAATAAAACGTCTTCATAATGCAATATAGTGACCTTTTTACCTTCACCATAATCTGATATACGTCTCTACTCAGGAATTTTCTTCAATTAATGTCAATCACTTTTTTTTACAATATTAGTGTGCATCATTGTACATTGAGTACATCACCTCGAAACATTGTATACGAGATTAATTTGCTTCGGATACACTAATGAGAGCGAATCGATTGATTAGTAATCAGCACATGGAATACTAACTATATGACATGACCGGGTCCAGAAGAAAGCCTCTTGTATGTGTTAAATGAAAAGGTTCCTTTCAGAGAAAATCGTTGTATTGTAAACCGATTGATGATCAGAATTTGCTCTGAAAAGTTGAAACTGAACTGCGACAAGACATTTCATGAAAATCGTTTATAGTTTTATAAACTGATCCTGAAAAGACGTTGTACGCATGATACCACATTAGCCTGCAATGTTCGTTCTTTCTGAAAGATAAATTTTATTTTTTGTAAATAATGTATCCGGTACCATGTATGTTTAAATTCTGACAATAGTTACGGTATTTGACAACAGTATTGGAATACAATATTCAAGGTAGGCTAAACTCATATATCACATTTCCCCCATCTTAATTTTAATTTTGAAAAGTTATTATATACTTTAGTAGGCTTAGATTGTTAATATTTTTATCTTAATTTATGACATATCAGGGTGCTTAATTGTTTGCATGGTAAGCTACAGAAAGAAATATGACCTATTATGTTATCATGGTTCCGACTAGGACGCAACGAAAGGACGTACACAGCAATAGAGGCCTAATAAAATTGGTATAGCAAGCGATTCACTTTAAGCAATTTATTTCACTGTTATCGCAATCTCATTGTATAATGCAACAGCGAATTGATGATGAGGCAAGCAGGACAGCCAATGTTTTTTAGGATAGCGTCTTTGTTACGAATTTAACATTATGGAATCATTAAATAAATATAAGTGATTTACGTACGTACTAATATTTGACGATGTTGGCGTTTCATATTAATTCTACTTAGTCGCGATACAGGTGATTTTGCAGGTGATAAACTTAAGTCAACCACCTGGATGCACAGATGCCTAATTAGATCTCACCTACTTTGGCTATGGTATCGATAACGCTAGATAATACGACCTCCGCCGAGTCGGAGACGGGAAGTTAAACATCTGACCTATTCCTTAACGAAGGTCGCGAGAAATATGTTTTTTAAAGCAACTAGCGTGATGTCGGTAAACTTCTTGTATTTTCTAGTAATTTAACATCAATAGATAGGCGTTCTATGACCTTGTGAAATAATGTAAATTTAACCAAAAATATGATTACTTTGAATTAAAGTGTCTACGTGCAAATTAGTTGCGTGTGCGTGTGGGCACAATAACTCTCAACTCTTAATTAACATAAATTTATAGACCCACCCGAATCTAAATGTTATAAAAAAAACTGGTTACTTGAAAGTGTTTTCTTTAAATATTTCCTGTTTCAATTTTACAAAAGTTAAATTAACTATCGTATACTCCTACCTAATAGATAGATTTTGAACTTTAAATAATAATAGGCCCTAGTATATTTATATAATAATTATATATTTTTGAAAGAACAAACTAATAAGCAAAATCGAAATAAAATCCATAACATACTTAATTTAAAAAATGAAATGTTATTGATTTCAATAAAACTTTTAGATTCAATATTTATGAAATCGTTATTTGCTCAGTGATTTAATATTATTGTTTATTATTACCAATAAATGTTTAAAATAAATTTGAATTAACTTGATTAGAAAATGGCGTTGTTTTAAAACTAGAATTAAATACATTGCATTGTTAACTCTTTGGAATGTTGTTTTCTAAGCGGTAGTTTTTCTAATCTTTCCAATTACCATCGTGTTATTATAGTTGTTATAATCAAATTTACGCAAAAACAATGTAAACGGTATAAAAACGTCTTGTTTATGCAGTAATAAGGCTACCCTACAAAAGATTCTAGCTATAATTAGAAAATTCTTGTGTTAAAACGTAATCAGCGGGATGGCCCATGCCGAGAACCTCTACGAACATATTAAATACGTTGTTGTTTCAGAGAAGGTTCCACGACTCCTACTAGGTTTTTATAAATTTTGAGAAGAGCCAGGCTAAACACATTTCCATTGTTTTAATTTGATCAGGACCTATCGAATAGAAATCGCAGCTTATATGATATGAACGGGCCAATAAACATTGATGCTTAACTTGTTCTTAACTAGAAGCTGGGATAATGGTTTAAAACTATCCGAATCTTATTATAAGTTATAACACGATCTAGGCTCTAATCTATTTGATTTCAAGAAGAATTTTATCTCATCAACTCATCGTTGACTTACAGGATTGTAAGATTGCCTTGATTGATTATAGAAAGTTTTTTTCAGATTGCTTTCATCTTAATGTTGCTTCCCTTCTCCTTTTTTAGATTGCTTTCATCTTAATGTTGCTTCTCTGCTCCTTTTTTTTTTTTATTGCTTTCATCTTAATGTTGCTTCTCTCTTCCTTTTTTAGATTGCTTTCATCTTAATGTTGCTTCTCTTCTTCGTTTTTAGATTGCTTTAATCTTATAATGTTGTTTCTCTCTTTCTTTTTTTATATTGCTTTCATTTTAATGTTGCTCCTCTCTTCCTTTTTTAGATTGCTTTTATCTTAATGTTGCTTCTCTCTTCCTTTTTTAGATTGCTTTCATCTTAATGTTGCTTCTCTCTTCCTTTTTTTTATTGCTTTCATCTTAATGTTGCTTCTCTCTTCCTTTTTTAGATTGCTTTCATCTTAATGTTGCTCCTCTCTTCCTTTTTTAGATTGCTTTCATCTTAATGTTGCTTCTCTCTTCCTTTTTTAGATTGCTTTCATCTTAATGTTGCTCCTCTCTTCCCTTTTTAGATTGCTTTCATCTTAATGTTGCTCCTCTCTTTCTTTTTTATATTGCTTTCATCTTAATGTTGCTCTTCTCTTCCTTTTTTAGATTGCTTTCATCTTAATGTTGCTCCTCTCTTCCTTTTTTATATTGCTTTCATCTTAATGTTGCTCCTCTCTTCCTTTTTTAGATTGTTTTCATCTTAATGTTGCTTCTCTCTTCCTTTTTTAGATTGCTTTCATCTTAATGTTGCTCCTCTCCTCCTTTTTTAGATTGATTTCATCTTAATGTTGCTTCTCTCTTCCTTTTTTAGATTGCTTTCATCTTAATGTTGCTCCTCTCTTCTTTTTTTAGATTGCTTTATCTTAATGTTGCTTCTCTCCTCCTTTTTCAGATTGCTTTCATCTTAATGTTGCTTGACTCTTTAAATTTCTTTCATCTTAATGTTGCTTCACTCTTCCTTTTTTAGATTTCTTTCATCTTAATGTTGCTTCTTTCTTCCTTTTATAGATTTCTTTCATTTTAATGTTGCTTCTCTCTTCCTTTTTTAGATTGCTTACATCTTAATGTTGCTTCTCTCTTTCTATTTTATATTTCTTTCATCTTAATGTTGCTTCTCTCTTCCTTTTTTAGATTGCTTTCATCTTAATGTTGCTTCTCTCTTCCTTTTTTAGATTGCTTTCATCTTAATGTTGCTTCTCTCTTCCTATTTTATATTTCTTTCATCTTAATGTTGCTTCTTTCTTCCTTTTTTAGATTGCTTTCATCTTAATGTTGCTACTCTCTTCCTTTTTTAGATTGCTTACATCTTAATGTTGCTTCTCTCTTCCTTTTTTAGATTGCTTTCATCTTAATGTTGCTTCTCTCTTCCTTTTTTACATTTCTTTCATCTTAATGTTGCTTCTTTCTTCCTTTTTTAGATTGCTTTCATCTTAATGTTGCTTCTTTTTTCCTTTTTTAGATTGCTTACATCTTAATGTTGCTTCTCTCTTCCTTTTTTAGATTGCTCTCATCTTAATGTTGCTCCTCTCTTTCTTTTTTAGATTGCTTACATCCTAATGTTGCTTCTCTTTACCTTTTTTAGATTGCTTTCATCTTAATGTTGCTTCTCTCTTCCTTTTTTAGATTGCTTACATCTAAATGTTGCTTCTCTCTTCCTTTTTTAGATTGCTTTCATCTTAATGTTGCTTCTCTCTTCCTTTTTTATATTTCTTTCATCTTAATTTTGCTTCTTTCTTCCTTTTTTAGATTGCTTTCATCTTAATGTTGCTTCTCTTTTCCTTTTTTAGATTGCTTACATCTTAATGTTGCTTCTCTCTTCCTTTTTTAGATTGCTTTCATCTTAATGTTGCTTCTCTCTTCCTATTTTATATTTCCTTCATCTTAATGTTGCTTCTTTCTTCCATTTTTAGATTGCTTTCATCTTAATGTTGCTTCTCTCTTCCTTTGTTAGATTGCTTTCATCTTAATTGCTCCTCTCCTCCTTTTTCAGATTGCTTTCATCTTAATGTTGCTTCTCTCTTCCTTATTTCTTTCAGTAACTAGTTATAAATACACTAAATAGATTTAATATGAGGAAAATTTCAAAAACATAGTACTTGGAACTGGAAATACATATGTATGATCACGTGTTTTCTATTAGTTTGCTATGTATATACAAAGTAGTATTAAAACAACTAAATAAATGGAAGTATGCCTCACTTCATCATTTCTTTATAACTGAAAAAAATATGAGAAAAGACATAGCATCTATGTTATAAATAATAACTATGTATATTCATGAAAATTGCTTGTAAAAAAACAAAACAACAAAAAAACGAAACTTATTAGTTACCTAAACAACTGTATAAATAAAAATGTAAACTAATAAATATCATTTTAATGTATGTGCAATATTTGTATACAGTACTATGAAAAAAGCATTGTTTGTGTGCTGCCTTAAATTGATAACTTGATCTATAATATTATTTTATTGTATTATATAATAATGAATTACAGTATTGTAAATCAAAATAATTATATGCATACATTAACGAATGAATATAAATGGGAGAGACCCATAAAAGATAAAAAAAAAAATAGTTATAAATTGTATACATTTATCTGTAAGAATATTGTTTTTATTATTTTATTTCGCTGCGTTTAAATAATTTACAATTATCCACCATAGTAGAAAAGTTAAAAATGAGTTCAAGATCATTTTCCTTGTTGTAACTTTTGGAATTGTCTACACCTTGATACGTTCGTATTCCGATTACGTATTCCCGGCAAGGAACTATTTAAAATGTCACGTCTCTTTAGTTGGCTATGTCATTTAAATTAAGACTCTATTATTTTTAATCTAAAGGCAAACTTGCCAAAAAATATTTTTTCAGGAAAAAACCACACACGATCTATTATTATTAATTTAGGCCCTATGAAGATTATGAAGTGTTTTTTAAAAATCACATTCACAAATAAGTGCATTAAATTAGCTTATTATTTTAAATAATGGATGTGGCATTAGTGGACTCTGGGTGACAATGTAATATATAGTAGGCCTAATAGTAATTCATTTATGGTAATTGTGGATAAAAATTGAAAGGTTTAGTTTTTAGCAACCGTACTTTATTCAGCCTTTTAAAAGGTGTCTTACTATGAACTTGGATGTGAACATCTATGAATGATGCAATGCGTTATACACAGATATCCAAGTCGTCCACGATACATAAATACATTCGCGTTACACGTAGGAGGCCTACACATTTATTTAGCAATTGATGACATTTTTTTTCGTACTGGACATACACTTAGTTCTTTGTCACGTGTTATCACATTTGAGATCTCTATTGTTCTGTGCCACCATTTATTTACTGGTGGAGCGTATTTTGCACAGGTCTGTCCTTGGGTGTCCCCATTTGAACTCGCACACGCAGACAAAAACAAATACTGCCCGTTGCGAAGTAGTTAGTTGAAGAGCTATGGGCCTAGGGCAGATATTTGATGAGATCCCCTTTCGTGATGCCTTGTTTGGGGTAGCCCATTTGATAGTCATTCAAATTGCACCTGACAGGCCAAAGGGTCGTTAGTAAATTTTTCCTGTGTCATTTTTGGCACTCGCAAACTGTCTGACCTTAAACCTGTGAGAGAAGGTAGAGCATAGGAGTGAACGTGTTGAACGGTATCTCGAGACCAGGTGGGCGTGAGAACAATTTGATTTCAACAAGCAGCTCAAACCAAGTACAACCCCTTGTTCCATAAAACGGGTGTTCATTTATACTATATAAATATTTTAAACGCACCGAATATCCTCGTTCTATTCTATCGATTTAACACGATGAATTCGTGGCTAATGGGGACATGTTGATGGAATCCGAAATAAGAAAGACGACACCTGTATGAGAATATGAGTATTTTATTAATAGTCGTCGAAAATCTGGTACGTATGGATTGAATCTTAGCACATATTCGAGAAATCCATTGACTAAAAACTGTAACACGCGCTTTTAAGGTATAGTGTGTATACGATAGCTATAATATTGAAATCGATAATTTAAAAGCCACTATATTAATTATCATCAGGGATTCCCAGGCACTTAATTGTACAAGATGAGTCAGGCAGCATAGAGCGCTGACCGGAAGGACAATTCTGACCGATTGACTCTAAAAACGTCTCATGTCAGTGAACTATTTGCTACAATTAGCTGTTAACAGACGCATAATTTTTAGTGTAACGCGTCACACAATCCCTGTCGATAGATCGTCTGCAAGTACTTTCGGCGCTCGACTTACTCACACCATTTAAACACTCTTTAACTTGAACCTATAAACTTTGAATAATGCTACATCATTCTAAATAGGTTTCAAGAAACTCCATTTCAATGGATTTCAGGAAGAATTAAAACGCTCAAAAAATAATCTTTTTTTTATTAAACAAAAAAAATAAACCACAAAATTATGGTTACAAACTGTAGTTATAGGCCAAAATCATTTCTATAATCCAGTACCTTTATACACTTCATACAAATCAAGTATCAGTCAATTGTGTTAAAACTTTCCGCGTTTTAGCATCAAAATGTTCCAATGTTGGCCTACGCTTTTTTTATAAAATAACTATTTTTATCAACCGTTTTGTAATAGTTGTTGGTTGTTTTTACCTTTTCATGTAAACAATCTTCATGTTTCCAAATTCATTTTGTTCTTATAACTGAGTATATAGATTGTGTAAAAATGTTCGTGAAATAAGCAATTAACTTTCTCTACTGAACGTTGAAAGTAAATGTTTGTGTATATATTTGAAAGACGGATTTGATCATCTTAGGTAGAATTTATTCTTAGTAATCAATATTTTTAAGAGTCTTATGCACGTTCATTGAAGACAAATTTCCTTTAGAAAATTAATATATTTGTATTGTTTCTCTCTCATGAGATCATTGATTAAATGATATTGTTATTACAACGTGTATACATAAATAACAAAGAAGAGATTTACAACTTGAACTTAATTGTGCTTACTTAAGTAATATGGAGTATGTCGTTATGCACTTACACCCGGATGAAAACACTTTTTAAATAATGTGAAATAAGCAATAATCATTCATGAATAGGTCTAAACTAACCGGTACTGATGATTAATTCGTCGGGTACGGTATATGATACACAAGTAGGCCTACGTTAACGCCGATGAAAATGGTACAATTTGTACAGGACGTATGCGTCATGCTCTACACTCTGTACTGAACCTGCTAGGTCCATATACTGCATAACAATCAATCCGCATTATTTTCATTATTTTTATTCTGCTTGTAAAATACATGCATTCTTCAATTTTGTTTTTTGTTCTAAATTAAACAGAAATATCTATATAGCGCCACCTTTTGTATTAGTGTACTTGACTGATAGTGCAACGGCCTCTCAAAATAATTACCAGGTTTACTTGTTTTAGAAACGTATCCCGGTAAGGTTTGTGGTTTCCGAACTGACAAACCAATAATCTATTCCAACAGTAATAATATATTGTATTTGATTGGTGGTGACTTGTAACATTATAGGATGGCCAAAAGCAGTAAATTATATGTGATTTGTCATATCTAAGCAGACTAATGCGCCATGACTCGTGCTACTGAGGATTTCATATAATACTGTATGTGTGTAAACGAACAAGCGTTTCGCCTCCGTCGTTACGAAGAGCGCGTAAAAAAAAAAATTGGGAATGTGTGTGGTTTTTTTATCGTACCGTATCGGGTACCGTATGATATTATAGGGACAGATTGAACTGGCAAATTAGGCCAATATCAATATAGACAAATAAATTAAAGAAAACTGTAAATATTAATACTTATTAACATTACATTATTATAATAAAATCGACGATTTTATTGTATTGAATTAATTATGACTACACAGCAGTTTTTGGATAATGTTATTAGTACATTTTAAACATTAAATCTTCAATTATACATTTTGCTCCATTAATAGCACGTAGCTGATTCACCATGACCCTTTAATTAGCCTGTTTTTGTGTCATTCTTTTGCTGTCATTTGATTTGAAATCTTGCAACCCTATAAAATGCGTTATTTATTCTGAAATAAGAAATCAATGACACCAAGGTAAAATTCCATTGGCTCATTATGAAGAGTTCTTCAATAACATTAATAATGTATTATTTACAAGGCCCAAAGCACACGTGCCTCGAACGAAGCCTTTTACGCAGCATAATATATTTTACATGTATCGGGTTTTCTCGAAGGAACCTTCACCTTAATTCTAAATATACATCGAATTTATTGGGTTATTTAAACCGACTCCGATTACTAATACTGTGCTACTCACAACTCGTCAGGCACACATATACACCAGTCGCCTTTGGTATTAGTCTGTCAGAAACGGTTCACGTTCCATAGAGTTCAGTGAGAGGGAATATAGACGCAGAAAAGGAGGAGCTGCCATGCTTTAATACTGCCTGATGTAGCCGGTGCGCTCACTTCTAGTTTAATCCTCAACTGAATAGGACGCGTGTGCAGTACCACATTACCAACGCCTGCGTTTTAGTTCAACCAACTGTAAAATAGTAACAAACCAACTATAAGGGCTTTTTTGTATGTTCTGCCGTTTGTCGGAGTCAGGAAATGTATTGATTGAGTATAATCTGATACGACCATAAGACTGCATGCCATGTGAATTTAATCGTGGATTTTAATAGACAACCGTTTACATGGATCGTGTGTTGCTGAAATGACTAAACTATTATTTTGTATGGAATGTAAAAATCATTGAATATGAATGTGGATCTTAACTTTTCTTGATTTTTTCGAAATTACAAACATTTATTTATATCAAGATGAATCTTGGAATTTACCGGGCTGGATTACGTAGTCGGAAATGTATCGATAGAAGGTAATGCATCTTCAACATGGTCTTTTTAAATTGATATTATATATAATGTCATTACAATAATTAGGTTACTAGTGCATGTTTTCCAATATTAGTACGGCTGGTTCAGTAACAATATTTTATCTTGTAATTGGGTAGACCAAAACTGCTGTTTTGTTGAAATTAATTAATATTGTGTAAAATAAATTAAAATGCCAATTATTCTACAAATATACACATCAGAAAAAGTTCTAAGAATGTAAAATTTGTAGTAATACTAGTATTATCAGTATGCCATCAAGCATACTGTACATCACATTAATTCGGCAAGACTTAGTTAGAGTAGAAACCGTTTGAGAAAAATAAGTTTGAATTACTGAGTGTTATAGGTGTTATTTACCATGCCAAATATGTATTTATATCGAAATGCATTTTCAGAAGAAAAGACATATAAAATATCCAAAAAACTAAAAGTTTTAGGCCTATTCTTCCTAAAGACAAATTCCTGGAACAGAAAACACAGTATATCATTTATTACTAGAGCCTATATATTAAAAAAGATTTAACATCTATGTTTAACGTATTGTATTATTTTAATTTAAAAAGTTTGTATTTCATAATGACTTAAACTTTCTTTATAAACAAGCAATCAATTAATCTGATTAATTAATTAGAAAAATATTCTTGTAAAGATTACAGCACCGGTTGTATACTCTGACAGCTGCCGTTACTAATTACGGGGTGGCATTCATCCAACCGGTTTAGACTTTCACGGAGAGGTAGACAAATCCACTTGAAATTAATTTTAAACTTACAATACGAGTATAAGATTATATGTATTGATACGTTTATCGATTCTGCATGTCAGCGCTTAATTTACTAAACAGAAATAAAAGTCAATAGGCCTACTTGTGCAATAGTGATTTTCAATTTTAAAAAAAACGGAACTGTGTAGTGACTTAAAACTAGAGTAGGCCTACCATTATAAAAGAACCTCTATTACAACGCCCTCGCTCGTTTTCATATCAGAACAGTCTACAATCATATCAATCACAATCGGTATAAAAGATTTTCCTATATACAGACGTTTCTCCAACTTCTTGTTTATTTCAAGTTAATGTTTTGATATATGGCGAAAACTGTCTAAATGTCCGAAACATACCAACAGATGAATGTAAAATCGATTTTCGATAACAAAATGTTGATAACACTGAAACTGTTATTATACTAAACGTGAATAAGAAATAAACGTTATTGACGGTCAATAACCGAGAAAACATTATAAATTGTCTGTTAATCAATGATGTAGTCTCTTTGCTGCGGTTAAGCATGGACTGTCTAAGAGTAAGTACACTCGACTGGATGCTAACTCACATAGTACTACAATCGGAAGTTCCAATAACACATTAATTAACTGTGTCTACGACCTAAATTCGTCGTTAAAACGTGCGTGATTTTTTTTTACAATTTTTTTTGCAATCTTACTATTTTGATATATTATTATGAATAATATTTCTTTAACATGCAAACAATATAGTATACTTGCATGGCGAACAATTCATGTTCTGGTTGAATTTGACCTCTTTAAAAGAAGTTAGAACGGAACTGATTCATGGACGTTCGATTACAGGGTGTCTACCCGTTATACCTTAATATTGATGTCAAAATAAAACTACGTAAACGGTTAATAATTGACCGTTATGTGGCATAGGCGTTGTCATTTTATATTCCAATTCACATTTACTTTTGAATCTGTAATCTGTAACATAATAATCACTTCAACATAACTGGATATGTGTAAGGTGCTAGGACCAGTTGTAGTGTTTAGGATCATGCCGACCAACAAACGGCATACAAAGAAAATACATATTGTGCGGTTAAGATATTTTATATTTATATGGCCATTATGTACATTTATGTATACTGATTTAAGGAAACCAAGTGTCCCAATATAGAAAAGTACTATGAATTAAGCAAAATAATTCCGTGAGAGGTTTTAGTTTTTTCTCAAAATTCTTAAGTGATCTAATTAATAGTAAAGTTTTTTCAATAGAATTATGTCAAAGTTCGCCCGTAAATAAAGGTTGTCATAATATAGGGCCTACCAGATGTTGGAAAATCTTCAACGTTTTTTCGTTAAATAGTAGTATAGTACTGTATATACAATTATGTAAATTATACTTTTTCAAATAAATTAATGTTGCTCTACTGGAATGGGTTTGGACGAAAACATCCGTCTTCCACCAAACCTAAAGCTTAAGGCCTTCCTTCAAAGTATAGAGTGCGTGTTTCAGTACCAAACTTTGAATCAGAAAATCCCGAAATTAGCCTTTCGGTTGTGAAATAACTATAGTGAAAAACATTTACTTAATTTACCTAAAGGCAACTCATTTGAGAAACATTATCTTCACAATCTGGTTCTAACAACACCACTATTTATTTACAAAAGCTTTTATTTCATGGGAATAAGATAAGTTGCGTTCATTTGGAAAAGTTAAATTAATGAACAAACCGTGTACATATTTCTTTATTTATCAATATTTTTATTACAATATTTGTTTCCAATAAAATTATTTCCGTATCCTTATTTCAATGATTTCATAGATTAAATAGTTTTAATGATGATAGACCCATTTTACAGAAGCAACAAATGCAGCAAGAAGTACGAAGCATTATGTCCGTCTCTCTGGACTCTTTTCGCTGTTCAAATTTTTGATCGTTCAATAAATCACCCTTTACTCATGTTTCTTAAAAGCTCATATGGAGATTTACTTAATCTGAGAGCATGGAGGTTTAATGTACGCCCCTTTCTTCGTATTATCAGTTGTTTTTTCGCCCGATAATCTTTATCGTTAATATCTGAGTTGTTCCCATCCGTCTCCATTCTGGCAAAGGTATTTTATCTGGTCATACCCGTCTTTCATTCCCTCTTGCTGCTGGTGAGTTTATAGAAACATATTTTTCGTGTAGTTAAGTTCAACCCATAATTTGTGTAGTTATTTCAACTATTTTTCTTTTTTTGTGTAGTTACTTTTCTGTAGTAGTTACTTTCAACCATAAATATTTTGAGTATATACTAGTTACTTTCAACACTATATTGTGTGTGTAATTTCTTTCAACACTATGTTATGTTCTATCTGGTTACTTTGGTAAATTAGTTATACGAATACCAAAGAACTTATTTGGTCATTATGACAATCTTCATAATTAGAGCATGGAGCTATTTCATCTGAGCTCAATCATAATGTTGCTAAACCGTTTAATGCCTCTACTTATAGTACTACTTCTCAATCATAATCACCAAAATCATCATAATTATTTATATCTGTGTAAAAATCTGTAAAAACACAGATATATACGCAGTCTATCTTTTACAGTAGAGGCAGTCTCTTCCATTATTATTCGACTTCATGAAGCTCCTGTGTACTTAATTCAATTATAATTGATACTCCATATTGAATGTTATGGTGGAGGTGGGGGACAAAAAATAACGAGGAAAAAACAATAATATTATCGGCAGACATAATAATTATAGTTGTAAAATATTCACATAATAAATATATCCAGAGAAACGGTCGAATAACAACCATCCCCGAGGCACTATTATAGCTTATGGAGACAAGGTTTATTTTTTTAGACAATTTATCTGATAAAAGCCTGACCTCAATACAAACTTTTCAACACTCCCCTAGGCTGTGTTCTGCTACTTCAGCTTGACGAATCGGTGGTGGTCCAATCCTACCTGACCAAGTGAACTAAATATTCGTGTCAATCGCCGCAACAGTTATGAACCTGAGTTTATTATAACAGATTAATATAATGGAGAAGTTTCATCAATTACATTAAGATAAAAATGTATCAAAATTTCTAATCATGCTTCCGTATCTCTGTCAACAAAAGCCACACATTGGGCCTACAAGCAATGTGGAATCTCTACCCGACCGACTTCTGCTTTGTGGATTTTCTTGCTTTTATCATTGTCGCGAAACTTTGAAAAACAATCCTATTAAATTAGTATAGATTAATGATTACCTATAATATGTTTAATTTTTAAAGATGTATTGTACCCAAAACAAACATGAAAGTGAAGATTAATATAAAAAAAAGACTGAATAGGCCAATTTGCATTTTTAATAAAGTTAAATCACTTCTACAAAAAAGAGAGACAAAATAAACGGTTAAATTCAACCAAAAACCTGTTGACTTCCAGGCAATATGACTTTTTGTTTTTAAAGTTTTTTCAGGTAAATAATTGTCTTTTTATCCAAATTTTGGCCAAAGTAATTACCTATTAATGTGACATTAAAATGGAATATTCAACAAAAACATTTTTACAAATTATTTTTTCAGGAGAACAAAACATCTTTAAATAGTTTACATATTATTTCTATAGGCCTAAACAAGAATTGTTGCCTATGCAGAGACTTCGACAAGTTATTTTTGGATAATTATTTTGTTTAGTGAACTAATGACCTTTAATATTTGTGATATACTGTAAAGTAATAACATTGGAAACATATTTGCTATAGACGAGAGATCATGGATTACTAAATGATATCCATATACAAATGTTCAAACGTCTATTTTATAATAATAATAATAATCATTCAATAATGTCGGTCTGTAGTTTTAGTTGGAAGCCTCACGCTAGAAATAAAAAGATTGTCTAATTAATAGAAGCCTTATATCAATTACACTTTGAGTTACACTATAAAACGTAGACTTACTGATATCATCTCTGCGTTGATTTTTATTTGTTTATTGGTACGTATACATTTCGCAGTGGTTTACTTATTTTCGTAGAAAGATATTGATACACAGGAGCGGTCCTTGATTCGTATTTCAAATTGTTGTATTGCTGGTAGCAAAATAGGTAAATGTATACCATACCTTATTAGATTGACATTGCCACTAAGTAAATGTTACAATTGTTAATTTGTTAATTTTATCCTACGTATTTAGTTACTAAACTGTCGTTACACACACCTTGGTTTTCTTTTCTCGGCTAATCTGATTAATACGCGTAAAACAATCTTTCGGTCGACATGTGTCTCACTGAAAACAACACATGAATTTTAAATTTTTTCTTCAACAAAATAATTTTATTCTAAAGATTCCGTTTAAATTATCATTCGTTGACTTTAATATGACCGATTTGAAATATAGCTGACTTGAAATCATACTATATAATACGTCCTCGACCTTAACGCTAACCTTTTTTTTTTTCTGAGTGACCGTCCCATGGGGCTCGGGTCTGACTTAAGTATTTAAGCAATGAGGTATATCCCCGTTTTGCAATATTCAAAATAATATGTGCTAGCTTTTCACTAGAGAAGAAATACAGTATATCTTTGGAGAGAAAATCTGATTCTGCAAGCACATATCTACCAAATATGTGTCTCCCAATCATCTCTCTTCGACAAATGAAAGTGCAACGAAACTAGATTTAACAAAGAGAACATTGTAATGGAAAATAAAAATGAGATAAAATGTTTATAATTGATAAGAACAAGCATAAAGTAACACGGGTATATTGTTAGATAGTACTGATGTACTGTTAATTGTTAACGCCATTCTATACAAAGGTTTATTGAGGCAAAGAGTTTGTTGAGAATGTGTGTATTACAATGTCTCAATTGTATCATAAGTAGCCTACTTACAGATGAAACCGGCAAAAAACATCTTGGGCTGCGGAAGTGGTTTTAGGATTTTTGCAAGGAGAATGTACTGACAGAACTCAACACAAAATGTATTATTCTACTATCAATAATGATCATCATTACCAAAAAAGTTACCTTTAACTAAAATCAATAATGTTATATTTAAACAAGTTAGTTTTGTATTTCATCACATTAATACGCTTGTGTATAATGTCCAACACCTGTCTTAGTACACCTATTAACTTTGCGGTGATTAATTCCAAACAAAACGGTCTTTAATTTGGCAGACGCAGTGCGCGTGCCATACTCAATTCTCTATTGTGTTCAGTAGAAATGTAACCCCTATACCACTAATCGGATCAATTTATTTGATTATAAAACGTTAGTTTGTTTTACTATAATGCATCATGTATATCTTACCCTCCTGGACATCACTAATGAATCTAAGCAGGCTTGTTCATGCTGAAATACTTAAGCTCACTGGAGGCAAGAACAACTGTTTAACAATTGCTTGAGTGAAGCCTATTATAAAGATTAATTTTACAATAAGGGTAGTGTTCTTGTACACGCGGGCTGTTTGACTTTATGGATTTGTCCGAGCGCCTTAAAATTTGTTTTGCGAATTGAATAACAATAACAAAACATTTCATACAAATTATTACTTAAAAAAAGGTGCACAAGTATCATGTCCTCAACATGTTCCAATAAACAAATTATACAAATAGGCCTAAATAAGTATAAGGTAGACCCGACATTTGCAACAACCATGATTGACACAAACTATCATTAATGCACACTAATAATTTGGAACACAATACCTAAATAAAGCAAGTAGTATACAATGCACAAACGATCAAACAAAACTAAACAGGGAGAAAAAAGGAAAATAGAAAAAAGCAAAACACCTAAAAAAAAGAAAAGAGAAAAAGAAGAAAGCAATAACAAATGAAAAGAAAAAAAAACAGAAAGAAAAAGAAAGGAAAACTCATGAAGTTCGAATAAATAAAATTAGAAAACGTAAACAAACAATTAAATTTGAGTTATTGATTTTAACCAAATCCATACATTAAGGCATTAATATTCATTTGAAATGTATTTTATCTTTAATTTCAGAAGGGCAACACGAACTATGCTTGCATGTAAAGATATCTTGACGTTAATGTTAGCCTGGCTGGTTACAGCAACTCAATGCCAGAGTTTGCCAACCAGAGATGAAGAGTTATTTATTCACCAAATGCGAAATCCTGAAACATTCCATGATTCTAGTCTCATACCGGACGGGGCCGAAGTAAATGCATACGCCGTCACAGAAAAAATAACACGGTAAGCGAAACACCTTTTTGTAGACTAATTTCAGTGAACATCGAATTACGAAATATGAGAATTACAGAAATACCATGTAAATAAATCTGACGAGGTTTCCATTGATTCATTGATCGATCGATTCATTCAATTCCAATCTTCAACATTTCAGGTATTTTTTCTTGGTTGAAGAAGACGGTCCTCCTTTAGAAGTTACAATAACACCGTGTGCGTCGACATTAGAATGGAATCTATCTATACCTGAAGTACCCGAAGAGGGTAGCGCTTCAGGTTGGTGTTTTATTACCCTTATAACTAGTAATATGTGGCAATAAGTAAGTTAAAGAGTCAAATGAGAAAAGAAGTTAAGACAGTGGGTGTTGAGCCGTGAAATGTACAAACAACCACATTTTTGTGTAAACCACCCATTTGTGTAACCGCCTAAAGAGCCAAACATATTGGCATGGATTCGTTGTCAATGTATTATGTAATATTAAATTAAATACATCGTTTCACACACCTTTACATGCAACAAAAAACGAGGACGTGCCAATTCCCAATCCCAAATTATAACACTGATGTTTTGTTTAATCTCCAGGTATTAACGATCAGCTAGAACATCAGCGGTCGCAGTCAAGCAAAGTAGGATCGATATTAAAAACATACAAAGGCTTTAATGTTAGTACGTACTCATCAACTAATTCACCAGCAGGGATTTACATGTTAAAGGTGCGGGCTGTAGACCATGATTCGAGTTTTAAGATCTACGCCACCACGACACCAAACTCTGATCGCATTTATCCTGTTTTACCATCAGACTCAAGAGTCGATGTTACTGCGGTGCGCAAAGATCGCGTTTCTCTTGCGTGGAAATCTAGTCTATCGGAGACCGTTTACCTTCAGCCAATAAAATACTGCGTGGCAATGAATACTGAGCGTAATTACCCTACATTATGTGGCATTGAATCACGTCTGTACGGAGATCGTCGACCCATTGTACCTAACGTAGGCTTTGGATTCAGTAATGAAAAGGGTAGGAGGAACTCTAAAGGATTGAGAAAACGAAAAAACAAACTCGAATCGCTTACTAAAACTCAAATAAAAACCAATTCCAGTTTTACACTTGAGTGTATTGGAACGAAGAAAATGCACACGTTTACAAATCTAATTGCTAACCATACATATTTCTTCGATGTTTTTGCTGTTGACACTAAAACTAACCGTAGCACAGTTTACCAACACATTCAAGTCACAACACCTGCTGGTGAAGAAGTCCAGAAGGTGGTGATACTAAAGGACGGAAAGATGTTAGATTCTTCAGTGCAGCAATCAAAACCGAAAAAGACATTCCAGATAGACGTTGGAAACAAAGATAAAGAGCTTTTAGTTACTGTACAGCCATGTACACATCCAGTTATTGTGGAAATCTGGCAAGAAACAAGTGTTGTGAAATCTGGTGTTGTTGAAGATTTACAAAGTTTCACTGTTAACAATGCAAAAGGAACGTATTATATCAGAGTTGTTGGTTCATTGAAAGAGGCTATTCACTTTAAAATATTTGCAACAACAAAACCAAGGAAGTATCCGTATCCAAGAATGCCGGATGATAACAGAATAAATCCGTATAGAAATCTGCGCAAATGCAATTCAGTTACTCTTGGTTGGTTAACCTCAAGTGAAACGGCTCAATATTGTCTATACAGACGTGAAGATACGTCAACAGACAGTGGTGGTAGAAAAAACTTACGTCTTATGAACTCGTGTCACGGACCTGGAATGAGAAAGAGGAGTGAAAAAGTGTTCTGCACAAAAGTTAACGATCCATCAGAGCAGGACACGGTTATGGTTAAAAAAGTGGAAAATCTTAAAAAAGGTACTAATTACATATTTGATGTGTACGTCAGTAGGGATGGAAAACAGTCATTAGCTTATAGAAGCGTGAAAGTTAAGACGAAAAAATACTGCTGACGACGAATTGTCTGAACTGTTAGTGTTGGCTACAGTCATTAAATTAGTAGCAAAATAACATCTTCGCCATGTTATCAGATGAATCGTAACATGGTTATCTCCGCGCGCACTGTGCCACGAATGTCAATGTACTTGGATGATGAAAAAAGAACGCTCCTGATAATAATCTGGACAATCTTATGATTGATAATGGCGCTGTTAATGTTATACTGATAACGTATAGTGATTATTAGTACGCTCGAAAGATATTGTAAAAATATTTTAGTTTTGAAAGAACGTTATATTGTTTGGTGATGACGATCGGGTCTCAAAACCCGTATTGTGAAGGTGTTACATCAAGAAAGGCTGTATAGTAGCACAATGAACAATACTTTATCAGAGAGATATATAATCTTATGAGAAGATATATCCAATTAAAATAAATAAATAAATAAATACGTTCAAGTGTAGAAGAGGTACGGACATTCATGAATACTGGCTTAGTTAGATTATTATTGTCAAGTCGGAGGTGCTAAAATGTGATTTATTTATTTACATACACACATTTGCATAAAACCGCTATTGTCCAGTCCAGCCGTAATATAAAATGTATGTAATAATTAATGTATAAATTATAAAACAACTATTTATCTGACAATTAATAATCTGTTGTTGATTGATCTGTGGCACGTCGAAAATAGTATATTTAATTGCTCTGAAATAAAACGGTTTTCAGTGGCAAGGCAGCCTTAAATTATATTTATTGTATATGTTATATCTTAAAATATCATAATGATGTTATATATTAATAATGTTATTAAATGTAGAGAGCTTCATTGAGGTAACAAATAGTGAAATATGTTGAATACAGTGATGATAAAAAAGCTTTATATATATTATGTAAGTACCCCTCTATAACAATTAGACTAGTGTACTTGGATTATTATTACAGTGACTTTTCGATATACTATTGGGTACAAAGGGGTAGCAATCAGTGGAAAAACTGTGCGCATGTTTGAACACATTCGTAATAGATTCTGTTACTAGATTTGTCGTAATAACGGAATTTATCACAAGGTATTTAGTACCTCACTTTGATCTTACTTTGGTGCCACGTACTGTGATCGCATTCAAGTTGACCAATCACAAGCGACAGTTAGGATCGTCCATCGCGTCGTGATTGGTCAGATTACTTGTGTTGCGTTCAAGTTGTAACCAAGCTTAATCACGTATATTAAATATAATACAATGTTAATTAGTGCGTAAATATGACGTAGTTACTGCTGTAATTATATTCTAATTATTGTAAAGTGTAAAGCAGTTTGATATTGTAATGATCATTCCAAAATTAAATATTACTGGTCCATTATATTTTCGTCGTGAAGCCTAATACATAATAGTGAAAATAGGATGGCGTTCTAAACAAACAACATATCAATAAATGTTCATAAACTAACAGCTCAAACAAAGTATTTTTTATTTCAGTCAATTTGTTAATATCCTAACATACACTATTTCGATGTTTTTTTATAGTTTGGTGTACTGAAATACACAAACCAACGATGGTTTCCATGTAGTCTGACATAGATACCTATTTTTCGCGACTATGTGCAAAATACAATATCCAATAGCCAGGACAGAAGTTAACAAGGCCATATAGATGGCTGCGCAGTCGCGTGCTCAAATTTGAGTTAGTGTTTACCAACCGACCCATCGACCGACCGACCGACATAGTGAGCTGTAGAGAGACTAAAAAACACTTTGATTGTTCTATACTTTGAAATTAAAATTCAAAATTTAAAAGTCACCTTTTATATCAAATTCATTTTATAGTGTCTTTCTTCTTCGTCTGACAATTGTGCACACATCTTCGATTTCATTAGTCGTAAAGGGATAAAACTCTTCTTCAGTCAATACAGTCAATTATTATTACTTACATTAGACCTACATAAACACAGGATTTACTATATAATGGAAATATAACACCCAAATATAATTATCATTATTATTAGTACTAAATATCTTAACTTTTGACCATATCTCGTATATAGTTCTACCAGACAGGGTTTACGACACTGGGGTAAAATCTATAGATATGGCTATCTAATTATTTCGGCCGCCGGCGGTCATTTCAACCGCCGGTTATGAACGTCTGTTATAGGCCTACATTCATAATTCACACACTTTATTGAATCGAGTTTTGGTCCTCGAATTTTCCTGTAGGCCTATTTTAAAGTTCAACATGATTTTATGTTATATTATTCAACTTTTCTACTCGTCGACATGAGAATGCTTATGAAATAAGATGATTTATAACATTTTTGTTTGATCTCGGATCTTATCAAAAATATTGATAATATCGTGAGAAATGACAATGACAGATTGTTACATGACCATTTTGTAATCTGATAATATGAAGATGACACCTTGTTTTGATTATGAAATGTAAAATGTGTAATGTTATGAAGTTTTTAATGGTGGTTTTCGATGGTGGTATTACATAATCTCTATCTTTGACAAACTGAAAAATGTACTGATCCCGTGTAGGTGTGGGTAGGTGTATATTCCTATATTCAATTTAACTGTTCTTGTGATACCGATACCACTTCCCTATGAATATGGAGTTTCTAAACTATAAACAAAGTAAGTAAAGTATGTTGTTGGTTTCGTCGTTGTGGATAAATTAAAGTATTATAATGTGGTTATGCAAATGCTGTACAAGGAAAGATTGATTAAACAGAAAATCCATGAAGGTACCCTTAACTCGCATTAATGTTCTTAGAATAGCCTAACCTGGATCAACAATGAATATGACGTGAACAGCATGTTTCAGGTCAGGTCCCTGATTCATCATTGTAGACAAAAAATTGTTTATGCCTGCGATATAAAATGAATATGCAAGATCATAATACAAATAATTACACTGTTATTGCTAATACCTAAATATATTGTTTATTTCAATTTTCGCTTGGGTCTACTTTTTAATTTAAAATCGTTTGCAAAATTAAGTTGTTAAAATAAATCAAATAAGTCATACCACAAACTTAATATAAAGTAATCATCTAAAATGTTTTTAGGTAAGTAGTTAACCATCCATTACTTATAAGAAGTAGGGCAGAAGTACTTTTGTAATGTTTTCTCAGTCAGCTTACGACATGAATTAGATATCCACTCGCATATGTGAAAATAAGAGCCTACAGCAAAATATCAAGCATAACATTTTATAAAAAGACGTCAGCGTGGTTCTTCGTCACCTCAACTTAGCGCCTTCGTTTATGACGTCAGTGATGGGTTTTTCGAGTATGACAAAAGTCCTACATATTTAGTTTTCATAAACATATTAATTTGTTTACATATTGATATACTATTTCAGAATATGATTTTAAAGGCATATTCAACGATACCAAACACCACGCACTTATTTTGTTCGGTTAGTAGATAAGTTGAAAACATATATACATAAAATCAAAATGCAGTGTAATTAAAATACAATGTAATTAAAATGCAATGTAATTAATTAAACTATTAGCGTTTTTTCAGTTCCATTGATACCACATTTTGAATTTCAAGCTGATCAGAAAAGAAGGTGGTTTATTTTTATTTAATAATTCATTTTAACAACAATGTTGTGTCACCATAAGTGAAAAGGAATTCCTTCAATTTATATCCATGGGAGTAAATTTCTCATTCTAATAAAAGAGTCGTGTAATTACCACTCTTTTTTTAAAAGTGCTTATTTCACGATGCTCATTCTGCTTAACCGCTGTCGGAAAATAAGTGGGGTTCGATTTGTTCCAAAAGTTTATTTTATAATCAATAGAAATGTTAACCCCAGAGCTCCCCTTTAAAATAACTATATTATAATATGTTATCAGTTTAAATTTTTGTTTGCTTTTGCATTACTGAATACACCCATTGTGCTTAAATAAATACACGCACGCATTATATTGATATTCAACCCTAATTGATCAATCAATATTAATATTTTAATTAAAGAATTATTAAATCATTCGAAATTAATAGCTTTTAAAATCAAAATGTCATCAATCTTGTAAAATAATCATGGACATAATCTTGTTTGCGTAGGCTGTTTAAATTACTATATTAACCTTTGTAAAAGGTAATTATAATCGTCATGAGCCACTGATTGTCAAAGGTCCAAGATTAAACTTTATTAACACCTTCGTGCCGTGCATTTGTTGTGTATTACTAACCAATACTAAAGAGTGTCAAATACAGGTGTAGATAAAATCATCATGTTATACTATCCAATCTGCTATTAAAATTACAATACTATTTAGATTGCTGTGAGGACTAAATACTTATACAAAGTACGGGAAAGATATTAAACCAAGACAATCTCCTTTATAAAACTACTCATACTCTATATGTCTAAAACACATTGGTCTAAGAAGTTACATTTAAGCCTACAAAATAAAAAAGTGAAGAAAAAAAATTGTTAATACAATATCAACGAAGTAAGAATGTATTATTTTTCAGACATTCTAACACATTTGCCTAGAGTTGATAATGTCACATTCAAAGTTCAACCAAATTATTCATATCACAAGTTCTATAGAAAATAATGTCATCATTGTCGTCATCATCATCAGTTACGATCATCATCTTGCGACCTCACGCTATCCAATATTTTACACCATTTTGCTCTTATGCAGGATGGTTTGTCTATATATAATTTTCAATTTCCTTTTTCGTGATCCATGTAGATTTCGGTACTCTTCTTACTTTGGTCTTCTTCTTTTCTGTTAAATTCGTTTAGTGCAATTTTTGCAAGGGCTTCCTTTACATGTGTCATTTTGTGTTTGTTCGAATGGCAGGCTTTATGTTGGTAATTCTATTTTGCTCTCCTTTTCATTAATATGAATGAATCATGCACAAATAAGTGCATACTTATTTCTTCCTGGTTGAACTTAATTTAATTGAACCTATCCCTGTCGCACTTCGTAAAAGTAAAGTGCTACAGAGTGTGGCAGCTCAATTCTAGATACGAGGCATGTTATATTACAATGTGTGACAATTCTATTGCAAATGTGACAGTACAAAGCGTTACATTTGCATTACAGTGTAACGTGCCCTATCCCTGATTGAAACTTTTTGAAAGACTTAACGTCTTCACTTAACGTATCATACTGAAATGTACAAAACAATATCACTTCTTGTCATATGGATAGAGGTATGTTTTGTTACATCAGGAGGTTGAATGCCTATGATAAACTAGGGATACTAATGAATTTTACAAAACAGTAACGTGACTTTGTTAAAGCAGAAATGACGTCACATGTGTGAGTATTCCTTGCTTTAAATGTATATTTTTCCACTATAAACTGCGTTTAAAGTCGGCGAACAGCACACACAACATTTAAATAGGTGTATTCAATTACAATCTTATTTTCATTTTAATTTCTTTCAATATTGTGTATAAAACTCTTCAACACCGGTACATATTGTTTCTAAAATTGATCTGTAATGTCTATAGTTATTGAAATAAACGTTTTTTCCTCCTTTTTCTGTTCTGGGTCAAACTTTAAAGCAGTATTGCCATCCATGCATGTTCTGAAACTGATTCACAGACTACATTAATATTATAATCTGTCATTGTGAATCATCGGTAAAAATGATAACGATCATAATGCAATTATTCAATAATAAAAAAAATCAAACTAAACGTACAAACATTCAGCCATTCAACTTGTTTTCTTCAGCACCAATGATCATTTACGGTATGATTATTTTAAGGTATGAAAATAACCATACCGTATGATAACTAAGCGCCTCATCGCTTATACATTTTTGTTTGAAGTTTTGTTGTGATGCCTTGACAATAATATAATGAATGTATTCATGCAGAGAATACAGTAATTTATTCTATCATTTATGAAGACTGACTTATGTTTAAAAACTATTTTGATTAAGACCAGAGTAACCAACACTCTTAAGTTGAATTATGCACACAATTAATTAAAAAAAAAAGTTTCATATGACTCTTAATTTGACCAATCATAAAGCCTTGTCTGCACTATCAAAGTTTATGTAACAAAACAATATGATGTGCCCATATAGGGCATATCACTACCATATTTGGGCACATCACAAGTTTGACAATGTAGACAGAACTTAAGACCAGAGCAGGAACTGTTGCTTGTAAACTCATGGGGGAAATACATGGTAAACACCAATTTACGGTATTCATCATCAACATAAATGCCTACATTTATTTTTAATCAATAATACGTCTTCAGTTTCTTTTTTAAATTTCTTTAAATTAATATCAAACAACACTCTGGATCAAAAGTTTTTCGTTCCGCAACAATACACATAATTTCATCAAACTTTTTTTATTAATATTCCAAATCGTATGTAGGCGTATTCGAATTAAATGCTGTATAATAAAACAGACTTATGGGGACTATTAAATTACAATAATATTAATAAATGATGAAGTCTAAATTATCGTGGGATTTAAAGGACATTCTGATAAAAATATTTTAAACTTTTCTAAAAAGCTTTATACAAAAGTAAACGTTAATGGTTATATATTATAGTGTTTATTATGTTTGTTACATTATACCGTTTCTAGATCAGATTATATTTAATGCTTTCTGGTAAGTGTGTATAAAAAAGCTGTATAATATTGTCAAATTTAATTTAAATGTATTTCCACATATATTAAACAGTCAAACAGATACACAGGAAACTCTCTGTCTTCAGTAAGACGAAAACAGTTTATATAACATTTTCCACTGTATAATTCACATGGTAAAGGTTGGCAAATAGATTTCTAACGATAAGAAATTAAGCTGATGAAAGTCGTCAAATATGTTTCTATGACCTCGTATTATGAATGATTTTAGTTATTATAAATAGTTTTTGCAGTCATAAGACGTAATAAATGTAAATATATGTATTATTCATCAACATGATAAGCATACTCAGAGACGCCCCACACCTTCACTCTCACCCCCGGTCCCTTAATATTCGAATAATCTTGCACATGTGCATTAAAATTATGTGCATCGGCTTTACGTCCCATCTGATGGACGAGGCGATCTTACCTTATACAAGCAATACGGTACAGCCAGGTCTCGATCACATACCTCTCATCATGCTTGTCCGATTAGGTTATCAATCATACACTACTCAATATCGCTCTCTAATATTACCGTATGTTACCTAAAATGTCTACAAAAATCATTGCATTCTCTTCTGTATTTCTTTAACCTCCGGTTCCTCCAGAACAGGATTGCCTTTCGTGATTCGCCTTCTTGTTTTTAAATCTTTTTTACTTAAATATTTATCATATCTTTTATTCATTTAGCTGATCAATTTTTCAAATAATTACCATCCATGATCTTCCTCCTTCCTATTAATTGTATTTATTATTATAATAAGAAGAAAGAAGAGAATACACTTTTTGATTGACTTGACTTAATTTGAAACTATACTTGATTTTCAGTTCAATGTTGTTTTGATATAATGTAACCAATTAATTCAATTTGTATCAATTTATTCACACCCTTTTTTCAAGGCAAATCTACAAATAAATTTCAATTTATGACATTTCAAAACATAATCTAGGAAAGAATAAACATTTTTTGGCAAACATTTGTGAGTGAATAGAGCGATTGCCAGAATCGTTTAAAGTCTGTTATTTACCAGGACAGCTGGAACAACTGTCAGAGTAAGACAAGTTTTAATGTTGTTTGAACATATGGAAAGCATGATTTGAGGCAATTGAGTGAGTTTCTATAGTATGATCTGTGTGGAGAAATATAGAGGAAGTTCCGGTTTCGACGACCTCTTCGGGAATGTATTCCTCGTCGGCCGAAATTCCAATTGTTATATAAGAAACTTGTCCCGCAAGTCTGACGTAATCGTACTTTTAACCAATCAACGACCGGAAAAGTGAAACTGTTTGTGTTAACCTATTACCTTATCACTATGTATAGCCTATTGCATTCGTACGGTATTCAGACCTAAATATATTTAGGCCTACCAACATTGTCTGTCTTTGTGAGAAAATCCAATTTTTAACCAATCAAATGTCATGAGTCAACTGCGAATTAAACTTAACCTGTTTTTCGTGTATTGTATGTGGAGTGACCATGCAATTTATTTTGTTATTAGCATCTTCGGCCACAAAATATAAGCATCACAAACTTGTCTTCAAATCTTAAATTTATTATAGGTGTAGTATTATTATTAATCGTCTTTTAATCGTTTAGCCTGTCGTAATACAATAGTTGAGTAGTTTATGATATACTACTATATTTCATCGTCATTTTTATAATTACCATATCGATTTTGCTAGCTTTTTTTAATAGTCTCAACGTCATTTATTGAATACTCAAGACAGTGATAAACTACTAAATCTCCTTGGGTTATTAGTTAACTTAGCCCCCTCCACCCACCCACTATAATCGTATGTTCATCTACTCGACTTATGGGAATGAAATATTAATAAATCATCTATCAAAACATAAGTACTATAGAGGCCTTGTGCTGGTAGTTTTAAAAGAAAGTATGTACAGAATAATGGCATTTCATTGTAAATGCAAATTAATCTACTGTATAATATTAAGGGCACTTAGAGAGCGCAAACCTTCGCCTGCATATAAACATGACGTGTTCCCATATAGTTATAAAACCATCCTTTAAAATCTTATGAAAATTGGACAATAATTATTTGAGTAATCCTGCTAACTAACAAATCTAGAAAGAAACAAATATGCAAACACACGAGATCGACTACATAATAGGAGGTAATAAAACAAATAATTATTATAATAAAATGACATCTAAATTAACTCTATTCAATTAAATGAATCTAACAATTACCTGGAAATTTCTAAAGCTGAATGAATGTTGTATAATTGCATAGGTCAAAAATGAACATACACACACAAGATAACAAGCATACAAAAGTCGTTTTATTTTTGTTTTTATTGTTGTTGTTGTATCCTCATTTTGGCGCAACGACGAGATGAGCGGTGGTTTATAGAAGTTATGTTTTACCTAACATCCACCTGTCTCTTTCTATATTTATCATTAATAAATTAGTTTCAAATGCTTCCGTTTTGACTTATTTAGTTTCTTTAAGCGTAGGTGGCATAAGCAAGCAGGTTACTCTGATTAGGGCGAGTGAGTGTTATGCGTCATGCCTCCAAGTTGATTGATAGATACGTGTAGTTTAGAGCCCAGAGCACGATGCCGATTCACAAATAAAATCATTCGAATTCATATTGGATCACGAAATGCATGATGACGATTGATGGCGTTATCAACACACTAACATTACAGATAGGCTATCAGTCATCAGCTTCAATCAAATCAAAATATGAATTGCAATTATTAGAATGTGATACTATTTTATAAGCAATTGTGAATATTAAAGCGCAGACTATTGATAGAATAATAATAATAATAGAATTATTGTATAAACGTCTTCAACATTTTCAAATGTACGGTAAGTAAATTAACAAAAATCGATACTGTTCTTTTTGGTTGAATTCATTGATAATTTTATTTATCAGTATGTTTTACAGTTATCATAATACCAGTTGTCCATATTTGTTACTATAGTTTTTAATAGAGAAATAAGGCCATACATGGCTGCAGTCGCGTGCGCAAATTTGAGTTAGTGTTTACCGACCGACCGACAACCAACTGACTGACATAGTGAGCTATAGCTAAAAAACTAAAAAATGTCATCATTACATGCGAACAAATCATTTTATTTAAAAATATATATAATTATTAAAAATAAAAGGTTGAAGAAACTATATCAACTATGTACGATCGCGTACGATAGTTGACCTTATGTCAAGCGTACATGACGAGAATTGAAGTCTGGCCCGATTACAACGTTCGCCAGGACATTACTGTAATAAAACAATTAGGCATTAATTAAATCGGATACTGTATAAATAAACAGCGGAAACTATCAATTAAAAATTAATACAATATAGAGTTTTAATATGGTGTGCAAATCATTGATGATCGAAGCTCTATATAAAATATCGAGAAACAAAAGGATCGAAATAATAGATAATCATTCGTCCTAGTGGGAACCCACCTTAAGAATAAATCGAACTATGATATCATGTCTTGAAAGTTAGTCTTTGCAATTGGTTGATGTATTAGCTTTTTAGAAGCGGTTTATACGTGTCAAGTGGATAACATCCGCAATCCGTATCAGGTCAGCCAAATGGCTATGAGCATTGTGGCAGATTTCATACGTTTGTATTATGAAAGAAAGAAATTTACTTGTACATATAGGAAGACATTTTTACGTCATGTCTTACATATCTATGATAATGATATGGTAAGTCATGTCTGCCTCGGACAATAATGAATTGCTATACTTAAAAGGAAATCAAAGGCGTTTAACATTACGTTTCTGTTATTTTTTTTTAATATTAAATGCATTTTCACATTATTTCACATGTTTTAAAACAGACATACGTCTCATCAACAGGGGTACGCCTAAACAACCACACCCGACGTCAGATCCATGTGTTGTATATATCAAAATGATTGTTATGACCTATTAAACGACCAGAAAGTTCATATAAGCTATTATTGTAGACTTCATTGTCGGCTGAAAGATGGCTTAGTTCACAATATTCGACACTAAAGAAATCGCAGTGTCATCGGATTGGCATAATGACATTATTTTAATGTTTCTAATCTTTCTTAACAGTCACAATCAGGTCACGGTCCCTAATTTAGGAAATGAAATGCCGATTCTAGGTGTCGTATAATGTTGTGATAGGCTACAAAGACAGATCCGAACACGAAATTCCCACATGTAGAATTGTTACGAATAGTTATATATTATCAATAACTATGTATTTTTTTTTCATGAGAGTGCAGTTAACCATTTGAACAGACATTGGTAATTTTTAAAAACGTAACCTTCCTAAAATCATCAATATGCCGGGTGTCGTAATTTACAATTCCATCTATCCCTTTTACTGGTCTCGGTTTTGTAAATATAAACGAATTAGATGCAAAACTTTAAATTATTTCGTTTGTTATATGCACAAACCTTTTTTTATGGGAAAGTATAGGGCCTATAAAACGAAGCTGTTATTAACTCTTCACGAAACTCATTATAAAACAAATTAACATAAAGTATTAGTTTTTTCAATAGTTTTTTTAGTCATTACTGTGTGTTAATGATGCATGCATTTTTTTTAAACAAATATTATTATTGACAACACAAAATGGAAATATAATTTAATTCAACCTTTGTCGTGGAGATAAAAGATAATGTGGCTTAGCCTATTATTTGAAATTTAGGTAGTTCTGAATCAGGCTTAAACTTTAAAATCTGTTAAAATTATTGCTATATAGAATGATTTAAATTGATCAAATAAATTAAATTAATGGCTGTTTCTTTAATTTTAAAACCGTAGGTCTAACAGCAAACAGTAATGTGTTGTTAATAACCCTTAAGGTATAAACGCCTTCTGAAATTAAAGTTAAAAACTACCGGCAGATATCGCACGCTACCAATAGCAATCCCTCGAATTATATCGAGGTTAATGACTGCGTAAGAGACAATATCTTTAACCCTTATAGTGAACATTGTCTGACCTTAATTAAGTAATGATGTATCATGTCGAAACACATCTAGAAACATTGTCATGATCGTGTGCGTTTCACCGACTAATGTGTTTTAACTAGAGTTTACAGATGTGTAAACCGGTCAAAGACGTGAGAGTTAGGTTTTAAAATCACGTTTTGTCATTCACAAGAAAAGCTTTACATTACAATGTTATAAGATTCATAATTAAATCACATTATTTTGCATAAAATGTGATAATAATGTAACATGTTTTATACGACATCCACAGTTGTCTTTATAGGCCTAATTGCATGTTGAAAAGAAATGGAAATTCATGCATGCAACATACATCTGTAACTTGCCCTCTAAACTACCGTGCACTATTAATGAATATGAATGCATAATTTTTGTCTAGAAGCAGATCTTCTGAATCTTATGTCTATCTTAATAATGTATATCTTAACCATTTTTCCTAAATACCATTAGAAGGCCTTCCTGAAAATTGACTATGTATTGGAGTTTACGTCTTATGATGGAGAAAGATGATTTTCTGTTTGGACTATACTTTCTCTTGATAATGAGTATGCATTTTGTTTTCTGAATAACTAATCAGCCTATTAATACACGTAAACTCATATCTAGATGACTTTCAATAGTCAGTTAACATCTACCAAGTGACCGTTGCAGAATCGTAGATGCCTATAAACGTACCGAACAATTTGAAAGTCTAACTTGTTCCTTTCATGATGGCATGCTGGTTCAACTTTATTGAAGATGGATTTGCTATGTTATGTTTACCGAATTAAACTGTCATGCCTCTGTCATCTCTGGGCAGATATCCCCTTCACTATTTGGTTCCGCTCCTGGGGTATAGGCATGCAGTGTTACAATTTCGTGCTCTACTTTACGCTTTGAAATCTGTCATATGAATACGGTCGTGTATGACCGATGAGATACAAACATGTAGTAGATTTAGTTTCGGATTACTTTATATTTCAATATTACAGTGGAAAAATGAATGTCAACGTCAAATGCAAGTTTAAAAATGTGTAAATGTAATTGTAAAGCTAATTTTATTTGCTGATTGCTTGTAAAAGAAAGATATAATGAAAGATAAATGACGAGAATTACCATACGGGTTCAGGAAATAACCCAATGTGAAACTCATATTATGTTACTCTATGCACACTTAAACAAAATTGGCACACGAATGAAATGAGTCTATATTTGCTATTCCGATACTGTTTTTGCGCCCAAATAGTGCAATGGCGTTAAGAAGACCAATTTACACATACCAGCGATAACGGTAACCGCGCAGCTTCTCCAACGTAGAATCTGTATCTATCCGCCCGTCCGCTCCGCACTGTGTGTAAATGGTCATAACTAACAGATTCTATATTTTTATTACCGTTACCGCTCGTCTGTGTAAATTCGCGTTTTGCTGGCACGAGTTAAAAACCACAATAATGAATATCATGCAAATGTCGAATTTTGCACTTGGTGTTACATTTTTTAATACAGTCACCCAAGGGCAAACTGATGATTCTTGTGTCACGTTTATTCGCATAGGGATGTTATGTTTTGTGTTCTTTACAACACGTTTCATTAGTCACACTCGTATACTCTATAGCCTGTCCAGAACCATAAATTCAAGTTGACTAAAACGCGCAAATTGGCTGCTGTCCTATGGTTAAATCATGATATAATAATTATTACTATATATGTACGTTTTGCCTTTAGGAGACATAACATTTATATAATTCAAGGTAATAAAATCAATTGTTCGAATATTGTACTGATTAATGTTAACCTTCAGCAATTCGTCAATTTTAAATACCGTAGTATATGACAACCAACATTAAATTCAACTGTATTGCCTTATGTGATGAAAAAAAAACGATGTATGAAAAAAAAATGTTAATTCCATTGTTTTAATGTAAGCTAGACCCATGACTTTTTGCAGTGTTTTAGGTAATGGATTATAGCTGCAGCAGCTATGTAGGCTACCATAAGAAAATATTACAAACATCAAACATTAACATTAAACTTTATGTGACAAAAAAGTGTGATGTTCCCATATATGGACATGATGATGTCATATCACTACTATACCATATTAAAGAATATCACTACCAGATTTGGGCACATCACACTTTTTTTGTCAAACTAGTTTGATAGTATAGACATAGCTTTACTCTTAGCCCTATAGGCAAAGGCCAACTCATTCAAAACTTTTATTTTTATGCTCAAATTTGGTAAATAATAAACATTGTTGTTTTCTAAACATTACAACAAGACAGCTAATGCATGGACATGTGTGAGAATTAATAATTAAATGCAAGGTACAGTCTGAAATGTAAGTAGATACTTGTAATACGAATTCTAATTGTATTTAACTTATAGAATTTAATAATTATTTGTTAGTAGGATATTGGTATAGGCCCTACATTTGTCGAATCGTGGGTCATTCGTAAATGGACGAATGCTAATTTATAGGGCTGCAATTGTAGTTGTAGTTTAATTATTAAAATGCAAGAAATATGGTATTATTACAAGCACAATACACAATAACATACAGGATAATAAATACAAAAAGTAATCATGTGGGGGGAGGGTCATATAAGTCAAAAAGACTTTAAGTTTGACCCACCCCAAAATATAACATTAAATACGAATACAAAAAAAAACATAAACTATAAATAAAAGAAAACAAAGCTACATTTCTATTTAATGTTTGATCGTGAAGGCATGGACCTATAAATCAGATATATATATTAGATATTAATATTTTTTTCTTATTTATAAGTCCATGGTGAAGGTAAAATGAGTTTACAGCGGCACGCGTGAGTACAAGACACGTTTTGTGAGTGGACAACGGCAAAAGGCGCCGTGATCAGCGAAGCATAAAAATTATCAAATGTTGCGTTAAAAATTTCACTTTTGTTTAACAAGCTAGTAAATTATATCATTTGTTGCGTTTATGACAACAGATTGGGCTTATAGTGCGGTTGGTTAGCTGCTCAAAATTGGCAGGCAATTTAGCACAGAACTTAGAAATAACCTTGGTAGGCCTTTTGTCACGGATAAAAGAACATGGGTTTGGGCCAAAAAACAAGGTATTTCCATTAAAAAACATAGCTGAAAGTGGGTGTTTCCATAATCGGGTGAAAACGTTCATGGTCAAACACTCTATCAATAAATTTATCATAAGATTAAGAGTACACATGATTATTTCTTCAGTAACCGCACATTTTATTCTTCAGAATCCTACTTTTATCTTTCAATTTTAAATATTTTTTTTTTATCTTTTAATACCATTTTTACTGTATTGATTGTAATCTTTTTTTATATTGCTATTGAAATTGATTTTGACCAAAATGAGCGAATACATAAGAATCTGTAGTCTCTTATCTACTGAGTACACTGGTCCCTCACTAAACATTGCAAAATACGTTATGTTGTTAGTTGTCTGCCTGAATGTTTAGTATACTCTAGCTTCCCACTCTTGTCAAGCCAAGAATATTATAGGCCTATTACCGTGCGAGAATCGGCTGATACTTTTAGGAAACGACTCGGCACTGTAGTCTATAATTTATCCACTAATCATAGGCAAATTCTATACTACAGTGTCACTATACAATTTATATTAAATTACCAAGCTTTCAAGCGATTTCTGTTTAAGCAACTCAAAGCTAGACTTCCCCCAATTCTCAAGTGGCCTGTGTTTTAAATTTTTGTTTACCAATATTAAGCTCTGAATCGCCGTCTCTAACCTACTAGACGAATACTGTAGGCCGACTCGAAGCTATACATCACATAAACGGTCAAAATTGCGCAAGAGTCACGCAATCCTGCTTGCTGGAGAAAACGAAAGGAAATCCAGCAAATCAACTAAATAAAAAGTAAATTAATTGAACCCTGGGAATACTATCCTACATTGTATTGCAGCGCTACAAGTGTGATACCGTACATTCAGCAACATAAGTCATTCGATTTTACTCATTCATTGTGGAGTTTTAAACATATTACGATAAGCATATTGAATTCTATATACATAGGTGGAAAAAAGTACCGGTTCTCTAATTTTATTTTCCTTTTTTTAAACTTTAATCAAATGTATCCGTATATTCTGAAACGTTTTAAGACTGAATTAATCAAAGAACCACATGCGTAATGACGTAATAATTAATTTGGCTCATAAACACTCTACCAACAATGTTCAAACCTCTTCAAACCAAATGTAATTAAGCACACTTATTGTATGTTTTTATAAGTTGATATAGACTGTATTATGTATATTGCTCGTTCCCACTTCAAGGTGTTATAGACAAGAAACAAGTTATAGGATATGCCCATTCGGTTAACTTTTATCCGCTCCTTATAATGTTTATGATAAAACTAGATTATCTGTGGATTTGCGTGGATTTTTCTCAAGGTATTTCCTTCGTGTTATTTCTGTGACACGAGTATGGATGGATGATGACAGTCAATGTGACCAGGTCCATGATGTGACATTATATCATATTTAATGTGTTTAACTGAATAGGAAACAAAAAAGCTTCGATATATGTTCATGTTTCTAAATTCTCTAAAGCGATGTCTTTTACTTTTCCACCGGGGTTATTAGCAAACCACATACGCGTGCCCAAACATACAATTATCGATTACTTAATTGAGATTCGTAAAAGATCATTAGTAACGTCTTACGATCGACTTAATAAACATAAGTAAATCAAGCGTGTTTAAAAAGTAACGCTAAGCACAACAGGCACACGCGAGAGCCGAACAAAGCCGCGCGGGACGGGGATGAATGTGTGCTGATCTGAGAAGAGGCAACATGTACTTTGTCTTTGTTATCACTGTTTGTGATTATAACTGTTACCATTCTGTTGAAAATATACAAATTTTACGAATGGACAAGTTTGCTTGGGGGCTGATGATGCGTTGTTTACATTTCGTCAACGGCAGAGGGTTCAGTTAATTGAAGCGGTGTGCGAATTAAATGTCTGAATGACCATGTCGAAAAGGTGTGGAAATGGGTTCATGCCCCCTTTGACTGGGATATCATCAGCCGTCAGCCCATCATTTGTAAATTCGTTTCTGGGTGTTAAGCTTTTGAAGAAACAGATGGATGTTATGTTTTGTATCGACATAATTCGTGAAGGCGTTGAAAGTCCCCGTGACCAATCCTCAGATACCTCCTCATCAGAATATTTTCACTATCATTCAATAGGCTTTACAGATAATGTTCAAAATGATTTAAATTTAGGGGCTAACATACGGTAGTAAATAATATGAAATCATTTATTTGTTTATCAGACAATTAACATTAAATTGATGTCAAATGAAACCAACAAATCATACACAGGCACTAAAAACATCGGCCTACCACAAGTCTCAGTTCAAGCATGGAGAATTACCCTATGCTTCAAACCATCGCGATTTGAAATAGTTTAGGAGGGCACAACGTTTTTAACCGAGCATTATAGTAGTATATTGTTTAGATTATCGTGTAAAAAAAATGAGTGACACTACACTGTTACATTGTGCTCTAGAAAACTTAATAAGGCTGTCATGTCACTACATACATGTAAGGCTGACATTTAACAAGCTGATTCTAGAAGTAAAATACAGGTCTGAAACGTGACTACCCTTTTCCTTTGACAGCATCAGTCAACGTTCGAATCGGACTTATCGGATTCACTCAAATTTGTCAAATAATAGATTCGACAGGCTTTGAAGAAATTAGGCCTAATGCACGTACTAATGATGCAATAATCAAATACTACAATCATCTAACTGATTTATAATGTACTACAGTAGGCCTATACGTCAAATTTTTTCTAAGGTCATATTGATCATGGGAACGTGTGTGGAATTGAAGTGTGTATACCTTTTTCAAATATGTATTTTTATGCAAATATTTCCTAGCTCTAATCATAGTTCGAACCTGTCATAATTAGGTTGAAGGTATGTTTTATAGCACATTTAAAAATAAGGATATAGGTCTTGTCGGCTATGTCTTTTTGCAATAGGCCCTATAATATACCGTATTGATGAGGTAATGTATAGGTAATATCACTTTGCTGTTAAACATGAATGATAACTGTGCCTTTGTTTAACAAACTACATACGTTAACCGTGTTTAAGACACGATTTTACGGCAGCGATACTTTAGTATAGTCACACAATACTTTATTTTTATAGACAATTCGTGCAAACTACTTTACCCATGTTGCCAATAATATGTCATCTATAATAACACGTCGTTTTTTTGCATGTTGCTTAAGCTATGCGTTAAAAAGAGGAAGTGTAACTGAAAAATGTGAAAACTGGTTATAAAGATTACGCCTTTTAGAGCCAGCGGAAGTTCAAAAGTATACGCATCATTCAGATAGTAATCTTGTTGGGGTTGACGATGTAAAGGAAAAAACAACTCGCATGTGAATCAGAAGATGCCGGACACCACGTACCAAGTGAATGTATATCATTTATCTAACTAAAATGAAGAAAAAGTAGGCTAGTTGGCTTAAATTGTATTCTGTGTCTTTTATGTGTAAACTGACTTTGGGGTTGGGTCAACCGGCTCAGCTACAGTGATTAAGTTCACTTAGGTTGACCCTGGTCTCCCCAATTTCAGTTTTTTTGTTATGTAGGCCTATATATTGAAATACACCGAATAAATAAGGAAATGAAATTAATGACCAGAAATTAGCGTATTGTGTTTTTATTACTTTCTGTTGAAAGTTTTCTACTATAGGCCTACGATGTTCCTTAAAATTTACAATGTCATTTTGTTTACAGAGAAAAACACAGCACATAATTCCTTATTTTGAAAGAGACAAGAACAGACAATGCATACAGCTAGTAAAATTTACAAAATATGGATATAGGCCTGTGATATAGTTTCCATCATCTTGCCAAAAAAAACCGATTTATTGGCCTACTGCTTTATAATTAAAATTAATTGTACTTCAACAAGTTGCCTGCCAAACATCAATTTTGTTGTACCTCAGAAGGTTTTTGTGGATAACATTGTTTTTATTGTAAGCCTAAATTAAAACTCCACCACGCCAATGCTTGAATTAATCAAGGGACATAATCACCCCTTTACTCCAGGGCCTCGAATAGTTACGGTACGCAATTTTACACACCCACATTTAATACAGTTCAAGTTTACGAACCAGTAATTACTGCTGAACACCCGCCAAATGCAATTTTTATCGAATAAAAAACAGCTCTAACCTTCACGCAATTAGTTTCCAAATGTCACATTTACATTTTGATAGCTTTAATATTTAATTGTTTTTAAAGATTGTGTGGGTTATGAAAAAAAAAACTAATCATTCTTAAACCGCCAAGTGTGTTAAGATAGTGAAATGTCAAGACAATCATCAATCATGTTGTAAGTGTGAGCTGTTGTGTGTAATGAGTTGCTATGAATTGTTCTCAAACTTGTGCTCAGTTTTCAGACTATGCGATATGATTTTAATAACATTAACAGTCATGCCATGTCTTATAAAACCCGAAATTCACGTGTTTAATTGTGTTAACACACGGCCAAGCCCTAGACGGGGGATACCCACATTATGGGCACACTTTAATGATAGGACATCTACTGTACAGTACTTAATATTAACCCTTCCTTCATAGGAAACAAACTGTTTCAGTCAGTTAGGCCTACTTAATATAAAGTGTATGTAAGTTGTACGGTTGATTTCTGAAATTTCGGAAAATTGGTATCTACATAATTAATGTTTCCCCAATATCAATTTCACGACACGTTGTTTACTCTTATCAGTGTATGCAAGTTGTGCGGTAAGTTTTCTGACATCATCTTTAATATCGAACTATATAAATGTTTCCCAAAAATCAATTTAGTTTTTGACACGTTGTTTACTTAGATCACAAAACAATTAATATTTGTTAAATGTTAGTTTACAAAGTACCTTGAGAAATCGAATGTGTTTAATTACCCTTACCCGCTATCTTGCTATTCACACACATGTATTTTCAAATCAAATGTTTTTCTACTTTGTATTAACCTTTAAACTTAAATATTGTGAAATATATAAACTTATTAATAATATTATTTCGCTCTTAATACTGTAGTATTCGCTGCGATTTATATTACAAGGTGGCGCTATAAGCATTTAGTGCAACCTGATACTATGTAAAGTACAGTTAAAGAGGTGGAACTTAGTTTCCGAGCGTACTTAACACTATTTTGACCTTTTTTATTTACGTTATGTAACACACAAATGTCAATATACATAAGCAATTAAATGATATTATATACACAAATTGACATAAAAACGTATATTCTAAAAACTATATTCACTATAGAAGAAAAGATCCAATGAATAATTTCAGATGAAATAAAAACTCCAACGACGTTTGCGAAATATAAGATTCGAACCCGAATATTCAGATTACTACATACATGAAACCATACATGCATACCACTTGCGTTTGAATACAAAAGGCTGTCATCACATGGACAATTAGGTACAAACCTCAAACACAAACATAATGAAACATAGTACTGTATAGTATAATATAGTTTTATTCCTCTAAATTCTAGTTATTTTAGAAGATTGAAATCTTTGTATTTACTTTAACAATATAATTTACATGGAAAATCAGTTTCTTTGAGTTACCAGTACAGTATATACACTTGGATTAAGGTTTACATAATTATACTGTGTATCAGCAACATAGGAATTTTCCAGCCTTTTCAACTCCACAATAATTATCATAAAGTCGGTAGAACAAGGAAGAGTGGAATTACTAATTTCAATCTTTCCTGGGTAGAGGATGGGTTCCAGCACTGGTCTTGTTCTATGTGTTTATGAGTTTGTAATCGTGGTACTGCACTCTTGCTCTATACCTATCTATTCACATATCAATCAATTAATTTTATTGTAATTTTGTCAAAAGAAATAAAACAATTTTGTTCTTTTTCCAATTGTAATAAACATACCATAAAATACAAAATAATCAAAAAAAGAAAAAGAGAAAAAAAGGAAAATGTAAATGCATTATCGATCTTCAAATAGAATGAATATCCTTTTCTGTATTGTAGGAATGCAATAATACAAAAAGCATAGACAACATGCTAATAAATATTCTGTATTGTGAGTTAATCTCGATTAAACAGAATAATGAAACATGTATAACTCCTCTCATAAAAAAATTAGTACACTGTACACACTTCAGAATAATAGTATTTTATTCACACTATCCAGTTCATTTGACCTCAACCGTTTGTTGGTACATCAACAGCAGTCTTTAACTCCTGTAAGACCTCATCAAATGATGACTCCAGAGCTAGTAGCATACCTGGTGAAAAATGGGGGCATTAAGAAATTTAAACGTAACCAATTTAATATCGGTGATGAGTGTGAAGTGATAAACCATGATTTAATATTACATTGTGTCTAAGTATGAATTCAACAAACATAAATGGTGAATGAAAAAAACACCAATATACTTTCTGTACTGTTCATCATTAGAGGAAATTGGCAATACATACACATGCTAAACCATTATTACACATAGTGCAATGCATAAATAACCTCATATTTAGTACAATATACAGTGTATATTGACATGTTTATTCAAACTACATATTTTCATATATTTTATCATGCCCTGGTGTATAGCTAAAAGGTAGAAAAAATTGCAATTCCCAGAGTCAAATTTCAGTTGATTCTTTCATGTATTTTTGTTAGTGTGTTGGATATTCCCTTTAGAGTGTCTGCTTGCTTTTATTAGTACTAGCCGAATAATGTGGAACACTAATGTGGGACACGTTGGTAAACACTGCACAAATAAGTACATAAACAGACATTCAATGTTACATTTTGAACTGATACTACAATAGTGGCAGATTCTCTACACAGACAGGAAAAGTAAGTTAGTAGTTTTTCAATATCCTTATGAACATTTAACAAAAGTAGTTATCCATTCCATTCTAAGTTCCTGAAATCGATAGACAATACAGGTTGCATGGGTCTTTTTAAATTGACCTGCCCTACATTATACATAATTCTTTCTCAATAAATTGGTATTTAGTACTGCATTCAATGGTTTACTGCCCAATTGGGCCCTGTCCGAGAAAGTCCATAAATGAGAATTTGACATGACTTGTATATAACACAATCAAAAGTACAATTTTGTTTTAAAAACTTTCTTTCTATAGTATACCGCATACTGTAAACCCCACAAGCAATATGTTTTAAACCAATACATGGATTACACAAACCAACAGTGGTGTTGGTAGTCTAAGAGTGCTAGCTTACCTGGATAAACCGACAATAGCACTTTCTCCTTGAAGAGCGAGATATACCTCGAAAAGTAGAAATTTTCATTGAACACCCCTCCCCACAAATGGTATGCCTCAAGTGGGAGCCTCTCCACAAGCCACCATCATCATTTCTTTTCGAGGAGAAAGGGCTATTGTCGGTTTATAGATTTTTATAAATAGACTAAGATGTTATTTCTTTCTGTTAATCACTGGTATCATGTAAGATTCATATAATTTAGCTGTTTCAAAATTGGTCTTGTAAATAATCCCATTGTAAGTCAAATAAGTCAAATTTTCCTGAATATTAAGAGGTGATGTATTATTAAATTGAGACCTCAGCTAAAATTGCTTCCTCAAAAGAGATTTGAAAACGGTTCTTGGCACTTCACAAGACCAGATTCAATTTGGGTCTTTGAAAACATTTTTTCTTTTATTTTGACAATTATGCTTTAAAATAAAAACAAAGTTATTTTGCATATTTAAGGAATTGTTTCCAAAAAAGAATTAAACTCACCACAATTTGCATCTAACCTTGCTATTAATGTAATTACAATAGGAAGCTTGTTGAACATTATGACCTGAAAAAAAGGAGCAAATCAAATCAATGCTTACACGTCAAAACAGGTGTTCTGGGCTTGTACAGTATCCCATTAACAAAGCCAGCTGTAAGTTTTATCAAGAACAAGCAAATAAAGAATGTCATTAGAGTTAAAGTCATTCTATGACATGCTTAAGTTGATTTGAATCATATCTAAGTTACATCCACTGTATTTGATCGGTTGACTATACCTCTGTGTTGTTAACTTTGATTTAACTCTAATGCATCCGATTTATTACCATCAGGGAATTATCAAATTTTAACTGGTGTATTTTTTCGCAAAGAAACGCAGAACTGGTTAATGTGACTCCGATGGACAACAAAGAATGTTTAAATAAAGCTACAATGCCAGAATAATTATTCCTGCTCTACAATCTAAAAATATAGTCAAATAAGTGCATTTGTTTCACTGCACGAAAAATTTAAATCTTTTGCTGTTGTTTGTTCAGGTCGTGTCTATTTGGAAATGATAATATACAGTAAGTACAAAGTATTGAATACAGTATAAAGTCAAATTAATTTTTAAAACACATTTTGGGCCAGCCCAAGGATTTGAATTACTACTTACCTGGTGATTTTGGTATGTACTTATGATGGTTGTATTTTTGCCTAGACCTAGCTTGCTCGCTTGACCACTAGCCAACCCAAATGTGGACAAGAAGCTTGGTCGCAGTGCCAGTTCTGGTGTACTTTCATATGCAACTAAAAGGAAAAAAAGGGTACTTAGTATAGTGAATGAGCAGTTCGGGAGCTGCATTTGGTAGCGAAAAGGTGAATTCTGATTGTCATAACCAACAAACTAAAGTTTGTACCTTTAAGAACTGGAACACCGTCTCCATCTGAAACGACTATGGCATCAAGGCCATCCACTCTATAAAATTAAAAGAATATCAATAGAATGTCAATACTTAATAACAGTATCATCAGTAAAGGATAGAGTTGGTGATACGTAGACTAAAATGATGAGAACAAAATATTCCCCTTCAAAGTTTTACTTACGTCTCCATGAGCATATGAAAATATTTTTTTATTTCCTGTAAAACAATCAAAATTAATAAATTAATGCTAATTTAATTATAATGTGTGCACAATGCATATATTTATATATAAGTAGGCATGTATATTACAATAATGTTGTTCTCAGACCATATGTTTATAATGAATGACTGATGATGTTTTCTTTCATCATCCAATCTAATTAATAGGCCAATTATTTGCATTAAAAATGTCAATAACAATATTAATATTATTAATAATATTATTATTGATTGATGTAATTTGTAACAAATATGTTTTTAAATAAATAAAGTATGACTTACTTGAGACATCATTCAACTTTGTTTGAATGTGTATATATAAACGATCACAATAACAAAGGCAAACGTTGAATCACTCTAGGCCTAGTGGTAGGTAGATTTACAAACCAACCGAAGCCACAGGGCCCTGTCCCAACCCTACCAGAAGGCAAAAGTAAAGGCGAATTAGGCCTAGGCCTAGGATGGGATTTAAAATAGGCCTAGTTGATACCAATGTAGGGATCTTCAACGTGATATACGTTTAACTTTAACTACTTTAAGACCTACTCAATGTTAATTGTTAAAATACAAATAAATTTTAGACACAAAAGGAGGAGTACTGAAGAAATAACGTCTCGTGAATTTACGAATCTCGTGACAGATCAACAATATATAGGCTCTAACCAGTCGTCAAAAAGTTAAAATGCTCGCTCCTTGTGCTAAGACCCAATGTAACGGTTGGATTTACCAACGTTGGTGGCGCTTTAACAACAACAACAAAAATGGCGTCAAGCATGAATGAAATGAATTTGAAGCAAAAAACTCTCATGAGACTAGCTTCTGGTGATGATAACCCAAGTAATGAAAATGACGAGGGTCTGGCATGGCCACAGGCTACCATTGCGAAAAAAGTAGAACCAAAGAAGCTTGTATCAAAGAGAAGAGGTAAGAGGAAAATGGACCGTTAGTTAGGCCTCCTGCACTCACTGCTGACTGGACTGCACACGCCCAAAACCCAACCCAGCCACCCGATCAATAATACTTACCAGGCCTAGGCTAGTCTAGGCCGGTCCTAGCTTAACCCGACATGTTAATTTAGCCCAGAGAGTTAATTAATGAAATGAATAATTAGCAATTCAATTATTTTAAATAAAATATTGTTTTTACTTTTAATTAAATTATTAAATGCAGACCTACAGTAGCTATAATTTTCGGTAGCTACAAACAAGTAGGCCTACATAGATGTAGAGTCCCTAATTAACAATGTATAATTATTTTGTTTTGGTTGCAATAAAGTAATTATTTATTGAGTACTGTAATTTTTCAAATCTGTCATTACACCGGTGTCTTTATCTATAATTAAATTGTTAACAATACAATTTTTAAAGATTTTTAATGTTACTGTTTATACTTTTACACTTTTTTTTCACTTTTTAGTCCCTATATGTATCTTAATAAAAAGTTTCTTGTATTGTTTCATTATTAATTATTTTATGTTCCAAAGAGAGAAGTAGGATGTTAAGATTTGGTTTGAACATTCAATCGATAAGCAAAAGTAAATAAGTTCAGTAAAAACTAAATATAATACCTCTAGAAATGTTTGTAAAGTTTAGACAGGAGACAAAGAAAACATGTACCCAACATATTTTTTATTTTTGTTATTACTCAGACCTCCCAACTAATACCTAACCCCATGGGGGTTACTATTAGAGTCACAAACACTTATGATGCAGCCGTGTTTTGAAAATAAGGAGATAATGCATGTTGATCGCGGGAGTGGAGGAGGATTGCATGTTTTTAAGTTTATAAAATAAAGTTACCAAATTTGTTTATTTGTACTGTTTTATTATTTTGCTATGAGTTGCTGACCGGAAAAGTTGGGGGTGGGTTAATATTTTCAGGTGCCTAATTTAAGATTAGTAATACTAGTAACTCACTACTCTAATAGTAACCCCCTTTCTAATAGTAACCCACCCTAAAAAACAATAAGAATAATAACCCAGGGTTACAATTAGAAGATTTACAGTATGTCAGGCAGAAAATTATTCAACGCACACATTTATTATAAACATCCAGATTTCCAAGCTGCCTTTGTTTTTAAAAAATGATTTTTTTTTTACCTTCTGTATGTTTTCTATTCTATCATATCTAAAGTGGTAGAAAAAATATAAATTGAATGAATACATATTTGGAGATTTTTTTGGTTTATCCAAAATAACGGTAAAAATTGCATTTTAGTAGGAGGGCTGGAGATGACTCACAAATAAGCCTGTATGTTTTTGTAAAGCTAACCATGGAATTGCAATATCTTAAACATGTAAAATACTGTATCAATCTGGATCTTCCTGCTAGATACAAATTGAGCCTATTATCAGAGTTGATTGATTGATACAAAAAAATAATATTTGTCTATTGTTCTGCTAGCTTATTAATATTACATGGATTCAGTTGGACTTAATTGTAAATCTCTTTTTTTTTGTGAAAGTGAATAGCTATAAAATGGTCTATTTAAAGTTTTTAAATTTATTCATATTTATTGTTTTGGAGAACAATTTATTCTGTGATTGATTGATTTTATTCGATATTCATAAAATAGTTAAAATATACAATGTACATATTAAAAAAGAATACCAGGATAACCCATTAAGTCGACAAATAAAAAGTAAACTTATTTCCAATGGGGTCCAATCCGTATAAACTGAAAAAGTGAATGGTTGGGCCTAGTACAATGAATAAGTAGGATGCAGTAAAAATGGAAAAACAAGAAAATACATATAAAACAGGATAACATCAAAAAACAATATTATAAAATATTATATTTATTTGAAAATTAATCATTTACTGTACACTATGAGCAAAAATCTTTTTTTTTTTAAATACAATTTACCAAGAAATGATTTAGAGGGCAAAATATTCTTACTGTATAATCGTTTTTTCCTATTATCTACATAAATTTAGATTATTTTCCTATACAATTTTGTATTCCCAATTTGGCAATGAAGCGTTTAATGTGTTATCAAATCTATAGAAGATACCGTAGTCTCTGACGTATACAAATTAATCAGATCCCAATCAGCTTGCATGTCATCTTAAAAGCCACACTCTCACTGGCTGTGTACGAGATACATGTTTTAAGCCGTTATGAACAGATATTTATATGCAAATTATTGGATAAATTATAGCAGTCTCTAGTGTCGGTTTATTTAAACGTTGGCATCATTTATTCCTCGTGGTCGTCAATAAGTGCTTGGAGTATAATCATATATTGACATATTGCTCATTGCATATTTACAATACTAGTATGGTACAGTATCAAGACAAAAAAACCTGGTGAGCTTTACCTGCGAGGAGGCTAACACAGCAACAAATTAATTACAAGGTTTCCCAACAGCAGTTAGAAGAAGATGACGTATTGAGCCTCAGCATTAACAAGATAGATAAGGGAGTGTTTGACAGTATATTTTATGCTGCATCTGTAAAAAATAATTTGTACAATGGCAAATGATACAATTTATCTGTGTAATTTCCGTGTGTCTGTGGATGGGGAATGGTTATGCCTTAGGGAGCTTTCCGACGTATCTGTTGCCCAGCAGAATTCTAGTACAGAGGAAGGGGCTGAATCAGACCAGGAAACAGATGGTAGGTTTAAATACAATAATATAATTGTTAACAATATGATGTCATTTTCAAGGAGTGTGTATATTGTACTTTACTTTTAAAATGGTCAAGGTCAAAATTAAAATTCTCATGATATGATTATAAAAAAAATCACAATGGTTATGCACATTTTAATAATATCCTTGCATTTAAATTTTTTTGATTTTTCAGTTATTAAATGCATCTAGACCTAAATTGGGATGCAAAACATTGATTAGAAATATTTAAATATTTACATCTAATTAATTTGATTGTATTTATGTTTTAAAATGTCAAAATATCAATTAAAATGGTGCACCACCAAGTAAACTCTCCTCCAGTCTTTCATGATGACTTCAGATAAAATCACATTTATCAATATTAATAAATAAATTTTACATACTACTGTATGTTGTACTGTACTTTGATTCATTGAGTAAAAAATATTCATAATTTTGACTTGATAACATGATAATATTGTTATGGTTTTACACATGTACAGTATGGTTGACATTCATGTTCAAGTAATTAATGCTGTGAAACATACACTTAACATTGCACATGTCGTAGAAATGGTCACATGACAGATGAGGTTTCTCTTTAATTTCTTTCATTTTATCATACTTCAACATTTTTTAATGCAGACTCTTAAAGACAACAACTTACAGTATCATTCTCAACTTTAAAAAAAAAGGATCGTATGTACTTGACTTTTTAAATATTGCAACAGTGATATTCGCCTATTAATATGTTAATTATATCTATTTAAAGATGTATTGTCCCCCAAAAACATGAAAATGAAGATTAATTAAATCACACGTTGAATATGTTATTTTGTAGTTTTAATAAAGTTAATCACTTCCATAGAAAAAAAAACAAACAAAATAATGTTTTCACTTATAAAATGACAAAATAAATGGTTAAAGACCCCTTCCCTGCAATTTTGGACGTTTTTTGGAAAATAATACATATATATCACTTTAAAAACATTAAACCATGTCATTCCATGTACGTTTTATGGTAAATTATGATAAAAAGTGAGAAACAATGCACTACCTAAGTAGCTCGCGGCGATCGACCTCTCGTGGACGGTCTTAGGCCTAGCCTAGCTAGGCTTAGTTTTGTAGGCCTAGCTGGTAAACATCGGTAACGTACGAACATCGTACGCTAGCTATATACCTAGCCTGACGTTGTATAGTTGCTGCATTAATTGTCTTTCTATTTTTGCCAGACTCTGTTGATACAAATTGGGGAAAACCCGGTATTTTCACTGAAAAGTTAGGAGTCTTCCATTTGTTTTGGCCTCACGATCGATCGAAAAGTGGGCGAATTACAGTTGAAAAACAAAAATATCAATCTGCGCGCAATGCATTTTGGGATTTATAGCGGGCCGCTATAATTATTAGAATCGACTTATTTTTCACATTTTTAACCGTTTAAAGACGAAAAAAGTTATCGCAATAGGACCATATAGTATTATTTTTACATTAAATATAGTTTGTGATCTTAAATTAGATCTAAAAAACGTAGGGAAGGGGCCTTTAAAATCAACCAAAAATCCATTGGCTGGCAGCCAATTTGACCATTTTTTGCTTTAAATTACCGTACATTTTTTTCAGGTAAATATATATTTTTTTTATCCAATTTTTGGTCAAAGTGGATAACTATTATGTTACATTAAAATGGAATATTCAACAAAAATTTTTTTAAGAATTATTTTTTCAGGGGGACAATACATCTTTCATTTTAATATTATAGTAGTACATAGATTGGTACTTTAAGTGCCTGTCCAGACCTACTAGAGAGTTATGCTTTCGTATTGTATGAGGCGTACAACTCTATAGGTCTGAACCAGGGGAAAAATGAATAATGGGCCCAGATGCATTTAGTAACTGCAAGAAATATCAACACAAATTAAATGCAAGGATATTTACTTTCGTTCATTACGACAGCTCAAGGTACAAGTGTGCGACGCTTCGATACAAAAGTTATGCATCAACGATTTTGACCTTCTACCAATCAAATTTACCCATTGCATGCCGGATGTTCTCCCCAAATCTGCGAATCTGAACACTTGCTATTACGATATAAATAACGTGACCTCTCTTGCAATACAAAGGCATAAACTCCCCTTAAACTCCATAGATCTAAACATACTGTACTCTAGCATTTACACTCTTTCCTATTCTAAGTATAGTAACCACTGTATCATACCAGGGAATTTAACTCTTCCCTGATCATACTAATGAACAAAATTAGATAATTTCTATGTAAACATTATACTTCATTGAATCTTCGCAATGCATGGTGTTAAATTACATTACTTTTGCAGACGCACAGCATACTGTAATGCTTCCATTTACTCAAGTCAAGTACATTTTAAATTATTAACTTGAATTGCATTAAACCTGATTGTTATAGCACTGCATGCATGTTAAATCATAAGTATCTTGGGAAAAATACACTACTTTTAATAAAATGTTATGTTGTCATCATATCATTGAACTCTGAAACAACCAATAGAGGAAGTCATTGCAATCAACCATCAATTAGTGTATTTCTTCCTATTGTTCCTGCTTGATACATGTTTTAGATTTTGTCATTTCATTGTTATATTTGATAAGAAAACAAATGTTTTTGATTGATTTTTTTTATCCAGTACTTTCTAAAATGATTATGTTCAAGAAACGTTCAATGTTATTTTATTAATGATTAATTCATTTATCATTATTTATTTTACATACCTTTTTTAATAATACTCATTATATAATTTATAAAAACTGTTCCTAATATTGACAATCTATCTAACATAATGCCATTACTTGTTCTTGTTTTCCATGGTTACTGTAAACATAATAATTTGTGACATATACTGTACATTATTTTTTCTTATTTCCGTAGTACAAATATCAAGTGAATGAGTATGATTGATTTTTTTATATTGTCCAAAATACAATAATATTTTTATTTCAATTAATATCATACAACCCATCAAAATGCTTATACTGAAATTGAAAACGAACCTTAATTCGCATTCTTGTATATTTTTATAGAGTACAATATGATAATTAGTGTTTATAAGTTATAAGGGTTATGTGCATAATAATACAGCTCCCTGCTATGATAGTTTAGTACAGTGAATTTAGGAAGATACTCTAAATTATTAATGTGTGATTTGTATTTGTATCTTGGGGTTTAAACCATTTTCATCTATAAAGATATTCAATGATAGAAGTGCTTTTTAATACATGCACCAGATTACCAATAAACCTAGAAATAAATTTGTGTCTGTGTTTAATACTTTAATAGGATGTGCACATTTATATATGTACAATGATGTGTTTTTCATTATGATAATATCTTGTATATTAGTACAGTGAGTTGTTTGTTATGCTATAAAAATATACCACCCTATCACTCTTTGATAATTATTTCAAAAAAAATATCAAGCACATATTATTTTATGGAAAATGTTGTTTCAATTTAATTCATAGACAGCTAGCCTACTGTACATCTACAGTAACTAATTGACTTGTTGAATTCTCCCACATCAGACAGATTATGCAGTTCTCTACTCTATTGTAAAATGTATGCAGTCTAAGTACCTTGTTCATTATTGTAACATGTATTGCAAACAAAATATTTTCTTCTCCAAAGGTCATAACTAACAATTGCTTACATTTACATATTGTTGGAATGCATTTTTCGACTCCAATTTTGTTGCCCAGCAAATAAGAGGGGGAGGAGGATGTGTTCTGCCATGTCCCTCTTTCTCAATACATTACAACTTACCATCTCTGACATGGTCATCAGTGAAGCATATTGTGTTACAGTAGTTATATTAGTAGCAGTAGACAATTCATTCTTCTTCAACCAAGATACAGTACATGGTAATTATTGTGTCAAAAGGAGAAGATAGCTGCAGACACATGATAAAATATATATCCTGTCGATTTTAATTAAACCCATCCTAACCATAAATTTTCAGAGTCACAACAGTACTTTTTACACTGCATACAGGACCGGAAACAAGGGTTAATATTTAATATTAATATTCTGTCGAAAATAAATATCAAATAGTGGTTTATAATATCATTTTAACTGTCAAATATGGCACCACCCCTGGATCTAGCCTGGTATAAAATATCATTGTATTACCTTTTTATTAGATGAAAATAAAATAACGGATTTTTTAGTAAATGGAAGAGGAGGAATAAATATTTCAGAGATTCGTCCAATTAGTAGTGAGGTCAAAATATGAAAATATAAGACCTAACCCCAAAAAACTGTTTAAAATCTGAAATCTCAAAATGGTGCATACATTTAAATAAGCAAGTTTTAAGTAAAGATTTACTGCTGTTACCGTACATCATGTGTGGAATTAGTACATTAGTTTTGAGAGGCCATGGTAATGTTTCCTACAAACCACTTTATGCATTATTCATTGCTGATTGCAATCTTGTATTTCATTTTATATTACACATATAATTCATTTCATTACTGAACCATGTTCCAGTCGGAATCAATTTCCTAGCACTTTCTTATACTTAATATCCTGGAAAAATAAATACTCAGTCTAAGACAAAAACATGATGTTACTCTAGATCACCCGTAGATATGATATCACTTTTCATGTTTTGTTTATTTAAATCACTGATGAAGGGCTAGTGTTGCCCGAAAACTCAAGCTTATTTTTCTGGCTGTTTTACTTTATCTTTTTGATTTAGTTTTTTGCTTTTTTTATTTTGCATTTTCCATTGAGATCCAGCCACTGATACCCACAACATTGTAATTTTTTCAGCAATTTTCCTTTGGATAAATATATTTTTTATTAAATATTTTATATTTTCTGTACTTTGCTTTCATTTAATGTCATGTTTCATTTACAATCAAACGTAATGTTAATTTACAAAATAGTATGTATCTATGTACCCCTAATGTAGTTAAAATTCATGTGTTAACCTCGGTTAATACAAGTAATGTCAAGCTTGACATGTATGTCGCAGTCAATGCAAAACACTATCAAGTATCATGATTTAATTAACCAGTTTGCTAAAGTGCATAGAGAAAAGTGTCATACATATGGCAAGAACATGTGGGATTAAACCAAAGATGAATTCTGTATCTGTACATATAATTTGTGAAGTTTTTTATTACATTACAATTACAATTCAAACCTCTACAGGTGTCAGGTCAAACTTCCTTAGAAAGTCAATGACTTTTTTTTTCAAAGTCTATTTCTTAAGGTAAAAAAACTGGTTTGATAAATAAACCTTATCTACAGGTATCTTGATTTAAGCAAAATATTAATAAATGTCCAGATTTTTTGACTGCATTATATATTATGCTAATGAACACAGTTTCTTATACAAATAATTAACCAATCAAATTGCAAGTATAAGCTCAGGCATGTACTGTTATAATAGAGGATACAGTTTGTGTGTCTATCAAACACCTTATGTTCAAAAAGTGTTAAGGATTGTGTTGTTTGTTTTTGGGAATGCTTTTTCAACTTCTTATACTGTAAAAGTAAATAATCATCTGCTTTGGTCTCCCATTAGGTAACACACATTTCTGTATCCTCACTCGCTAAATATATTTTGTTACCTTAAATAATTTTCATTCGTAGATGACAGTGTTCTTAAAAACCCAGTGCTTGTAGAACGAGCTAACTTGCTCAACATTGCTAAGCTGTGCATCAAAGCACTTATTGAGTCAGCGCTAGAAGAAGGACGGATCTTGGATGATGAACATATACCACTACAGCAATTCTTTGTGGTTATGGAGCACATTTTGGCACATGGACTGAAAGGTAATGTTTACTACAGGATTTACCAACTACTGTCGCTACAGAATAAGCATACAAGGTTTGAGTTAGCTTATAGTAGCAGGTCGAACAATTTTTTTATCTAGTTACAACAGTACTACATTCTGTTTTTAAAAGTATGATCACAGTACTTTTATTTTCAATGTCATTTCCTTCCCCTACCAATACCAGGGGTCTTTATGCTCCATTTACTAAAAAATTAATGTTTTTTCCAATTAATGTGGATGTCTGTCCACCTGTCTGCTTGTTAAATATATTGCGGTAATATTAAATGTGTTATATCCTGCTTGGACCACACGTTACGGAATCTTGTCATTGCTGTTGGTGAATTTGCAGTGTATGTGTGGTCAGAAATCATTAGGTTTAAATTGATGATATTTAATTGCATGTGTCTGACAAGTATAGCAATAAAATGCAGTGTACTGTAGAAAATACTGTTAAAAATGAGGGGGTAAGAGGTTAATTTAGTTGAGAGCTAGAGGTGGGAACTGATTAAGTATCAGTTGAATTCTCTTTACAAATTCCGCACAAGTTTGTAAACCATATAGTTTGTAAACTATCTATAAACACTCCAAATCCTGATAAAAATGACCTAGTTCATGAAGTCCTCCAACCATCACCCAAGCCTACTTTCAAAAGCAAATAATAGTATGTATGTCATTGGGATTGCAAATGGTTATGTTCTATTTTGAAATATAAAGTGAAATATAGTAATTTTATACATTGAGCTACATTTAAATTACAATATATGCACGAAACCAACTCTGTATTCTTTCATTAAATACTTGTTTAGGTAAAAAATTTGTTCTAGAAAAGAAGAAGGAGTTTTGGAGCGCATTAGAAGCAGTTGAAAAGATTATGCCAGAAGCTAAGGATATTACAGATAGTGTCAGAAATCTACCAGGATTAAAGTAAGTATGAATAGAATCGTGAATTTTCATCTGTTCCGGTAATATAAGTTATTCCGTTTAAACTTTATTTTGTATTAAGTATGAATATTATTGCATACTGTATTTTTATTTAATGTTATATCTTGGGGTGGGTCAAACTATAAGTCTTTCTGACTTATATGACCCTCCCCCCATATGATTACTTCATTGTATTTATTATCCTGTATGTTATTATATTGTAAAAAATAAATTAAATTGAGAAATTGAGAAAAGTAGAGCACTGCAGCAATGTTTGAGAAATTAAAATAATTTTTTTTAAATAAAAGACAGTGACTTTATTATTTTATTGAAAAAAAGCAAAGAGCAATCAATTTCAGTACCATTGATTAATCTTGCTGTTTCCTGTTTCTTCTTCATTGATTTTTTAGGACAAATATCGGTCGTAGTCGAGCATGGTTAAGACTAGCACTCATGCAGAAGAAACTATCCGATTATTTCCGAGCACTGATTGAACGGAAGGACATACTCGGGTAAATAATCGCTGACTGTTAAACACAATTTTAATCTTGTTTCTATTAAAAGATAATATTAGTGATTTTACTATTTTTTACACAAAAACAGTTTTTTATTGACATTTACAGATAATTGTAAACATTACTCAGAATTAAAAATAAAAAACAGAATATCACTGATGTGTTTTTCTGTCGCGGTTTCACTCAATTCACCCTTCACACTCAAACCCGGTTACAACTTTTAACAAGTTGTTATTATTTGAAAAATAGGTTAAATGGTAATAGTTGAATGAAAATGTCAAAATTGTTTTAAAGAGTATTGAGATTGAAGTTGTGTTGTTATTTATCTTAGTCAACCATCAAGTCACAAGTGTCAATCATTAACACATCATTTCATATTATACGCTTTTAATTTAACTGCAACATGTTCAGGTCACAACCTGTAAATGCCATATTGCATTTTTATCTTCTTTTTATTTGCTCATTGTTTTAATTGCCTCAAACCATTAGAAATATTAACTTCAAAATGACCGACATAATATTAGTACTGAATGCGTTTAAAGAGGAATTTAAATATCGTAACTCGAGTGACTCGCCAATTACAGGATGGATACACTATTTAATACTTTATCATGCTTATAAACCTGTTAGTGGCGGTTTCATCGCTGTTGGTTGTGAATTGAATAAAATGAATAAACTAAGTTTCTTTTGAAGATTAAGGAGTGGAGTTGAAAGAGTCGTGAGTTAATTCAATTCAATTCAACTTTATTTCAGACAAACTGTCCATATGAAACATATAAATACAATACAAAATAAAACAAAGCATTATGTGACAACCGTCATGGAGAGAGGACTAATAATTATTTGTTGACATATAGTGCCTTAAAATACATGTGGATTATGTTTTGGGATTTATTGGATGTAGACTGTAGACATTATTATATTATTGATTACTATAGTTTACAAAACAACACATTATTATGGCTATACTGATACTAGTTAACACACGTAAAAGTATACATGAAATTATATATACAGAAGTTCAATCCATTTTCTATGCAACTTTGAATCTTTTAGAATACGAGAAAAAACACATGTAATTAAAGTATTACAGCTTTTTTCAATTTTTGTTTTGAAACAAAAAATTGATTTCCGAATGTACTCATAGAAGGAGGGAACATGGCACTAGTTTAGGATTGAACCCTGGACCATGGGATTGGAAGGCATGCCACAGCTCCACTACTAGATAATTTGAATAACGTTTTTGTATTTTGACCAATTACAAAACCATATACAAAAAATAAATAATGTTTGTTTGTTGAATGGTAAGGCAGTCACTGCAGTAAACAATGCTGTACAATCATTTTGAAATTGTTCCTTATGCCTGTAGCAATTACTAGATTGTGCTTATTAAAGATGGTGTCTATAGCCTATCTAACCCGTCACATTTATTTTGTAGTGAATTCTATGACCCTGGAGCTGCATTGATGGAAGAGGAAGCGACTGTCATTGCAGGACTTCTAGTTGGCTTGAATGTTATTGATTGTAACTTGTACTTAAAAGGAGATGATTTAGATTCGGCTCCATCGGTTCTTGATATCAGTGTTTTTATGAAAGATGGAAACTACTTGGAGAAACCTGAGGATACTGGTGCTGGGTATGCAACTTGTAACTACTACTACAGTTAAATTACATTTATATAAATTTGGGTTTGTCTTATTTAAATTGTCCATGCTAATAGACTGCCTGCTGGCTTAAGGCTGATGAGACTTTGGCTTGTTAATTTAGGAATAAAGTTGAATTAACCTCTCTCCAGTTTTCCTATACTTTATACCACCTGTACTACCTATACATAGTATTGCCTGCACACATACCGATAACATGTTGTATTCAAAATTCTTACAAAGTTCATGGGTAGTCTAGCATGACTATTGTACATAGTAGCATAGGTAATGCACTAGGTTGGCTTTTTACCCATGTGACTAGGGGACTTATGTTTATGTTCTACAATTCTTTTCAGCTGTTTAACTGATGTAGAGTTGAACCATCCCAGAGTTCATCTCCTACCCATGTCACTACGGCATGTTTTTATGACCTCTTAATTCATTTCAGTTGTTCAATGGGTTGTGGCGGTGGACCATCCCAGAGTTCATCTTCTACCCATGTCACTGCTACGGCATGTTTTTATTTCCTTCTAAAATTCATTTCAGCTGTTCGACTGATGGTGGAGGTGGCCCATCCCAGAATTCAGATCTGTCTTCTATCTTGGATCAGAAGAATTATTTAGAAGAATTGAATCGTCATCTAAATGCACAGATCAGCTCATTACAAATTCGGGTCAAAGGTCTTGAAGAGAATAACTCTCAGATGAAGCAAGAGGTAATATAGTACATTTATAATTAAAGAACTCAATATTTTACAAGAAAATGGTTTTTTTAAAGAACATTTGTTTAACTACTCTTGCTAAATCAGTTTGGGGAATTGTGTACAATAATATAAAGATCAAACTTTCAAAAATATAATTAAACATAAACAAATTTATGTACAGTAAAATTTTGCAGAAAAGTTATCCAGTTCAGTCTTTTTGTGTTTTCTTGATGTAGGTCGTTTATTCGTAACCATTTCTTTGTAAAACATATACAAGCATACTGACAAAACTTAAGTTTCTTGTAATTAAGTTCTTTATGTAACAATATTTTACTTTTTCAGCTTGCAGTTGCCAATAACAATCTTTTAAGTATTCAAGCAATGAATGAAAAGTATCAAACTGAGAATGCCAGACTTTCTCAAGATGTCAACAAGAAAATTGAGGTTGGTTTTTCTTATTAGTGAAGATACCAGCCCCAGATTGGGCCGTCGCCCTGCCCCAACTCCAAGGTGGTTTTCAAATGTATTTTGGGGTTCATTTACCCATAACCCCGACTCGCCACCGACCATCAATACAAATATTAAATAGTAAAATGGTATCTAAGTTGAATCTAAGGTGGAAATTGTATTTTATAGCTTGTACGAGCTGATATGGATGTTGAGAGAGAAGCATACAACACATCTAGAGCTGGTTTAGATTCACTCTACAAGTCTGCACAAGACGATCTGCAACGTCAAACACATGAACGCAATGCAAGTTGTATTAAGCCTTGTCACTCTATCAAATGTTATGTGAAAAAAAAATGTCATTTCACTACTGTATTTAAGTATATCACAACCATATTTGAGCACATCACACATTTTTTGATAGTGTAGACAGCGCCTTACCTTTTATGATAATCCATACATCCCAAACATATATGATGGTATATGTTAGTAATTACAGACATCCTCTTTGGCCATTATCCACTAAAGCTCACCTCAGATAGCATTTCAACCAATGAAACAAAACATTGGGTTCTGTCTGTGGAGTACAGGTTGCCAATGTGATGAGTCGTTTGATAGTAGTTTTTGAGAATATTAAACATGTTTAATATTGTAGAATGTGACGAGCATAGACAACATTACATTGGGTTGGGTTGCATTATACACAGTTGTCTGGGCTCAACTTTAATAAACATTTACATTTTGAGTAGCGTTTGTTTAGTTACCAAATACTACTGGTTATTGAAGATACAGAACACTACCAATTGCTAGGCGTGGTCTTTCAAAATTCTTAAACTTCCAAAATACTAAAAAAATTGACATTTTTTGATGAACTTACTTTCATGATATTGTTAAACTAATTTGTCTTGGTTTTTTTTGTAGGAACTACAGCAGGACCTACAATTGCAAAAGAGTATGAAGACAGAAATGGAGATGGCAATGAAACTATTGGAAAAAGACATCCATGAAAAGCAAGACACAATAGTATCTCTAAGAAAGCAACTGGGTGATATAAAGACCATCAACCTAGACTTATATAATAAACTACAGGTTGGTTAAAATGCAGTCAAATCTCCCAATACACAACACCCTTAGGCTGGCTTAATACGGTTCTGGAATTCTGGATGTGTTTTTATTGTTTAAATAGATTTTTGGAGGAGTATTGTTATTTATTATTGTATTTAAAATGTGATCACTTGCATGATTAGTATTTTTAGTAACAACTTTAACAGATAGGCAACTTATATTTGTGTGTACTTGGTGGACTAGAATTGAACCAGTTCCCTGTACCAGGCTAAGTTAACAACATATAGTCTGTGCTAATGACCAACATAGATGCATGAATATTACTCAGAATTTGAAGGTAGGCTGATAGGCCTACCTCACCACAAGTTAGGCCGACTTGCATATCAGGTTGTGTTTGTTGTACCATAAAATGACTGTTTTTGTAATTCAGAATTTTGAAAGTACTGCCAAACACAAGACTGACATTGTTGTAAAATTAGAAGAAAAAACAGCTCAAATGGCTGCCACTATAAAAGCACTAGAAGAAAGGTGGGTAGTAAATATCAATTTGCATAAAATTTACATATATTCACCTGTTATTTCTCATTGTGTTCTGACTTTGTGTGCATGTTACCCATGTTGACTGTTTACATTGAAATATTTATTTCTTTTTTTAATTTTTTATTTATACCAAACTTATTGTAATATTTCCTAAACTCATCATAACCTTATTAAACAATATGTATTGTTACATGTTGCACATAGAATATTCCATACTTAACATACATTCTTAACAAAAAGCAAATTAAAACTTAATTATGTTATTTTTCCAACCCATATGCCCTTATTTGGTTCAATGCTAATGATATGTAGTTACTTCTGTGTGTATCACCATAAAGTTTTGCTTGCCGTCAAATATCCACAATGCAATACACATCAACTTTGTTAGCTTTCACTGTTTTGTTTTTTAAATATAGTTAATTGGAACCTTTGTTTATGTATCACTATTATTTTACTTGTGTATTTAGTAATTCCTTTAAGTTTTTATTTCCTTTTCTTTTATTTGCCTTCCATCTTCTTACATATATGCATGCAGGTTAAAGATATGTGAAAATGATAAACAAGCGGCCATGGAAACTGCTCGTAAACTGGGGCAAACTCTTGCAGAAAAGGACCTCAAACGGTGAGTCTTCCAGAGTATGAGTGCCAGTTTTAGTAAGGCAGCATGGATGGACATTGGTGTACTAATAATAATTGTAGAAAATTGATTTTGTTGTACAGATCAACAAACATGTTCTTTCTGCCACAAACCAAAAATTTATCATTTCTTTGTCACAAATAAATATTTGTCGTTTGTTGTTTATTAAATGTAATTGTTGTATGCTTTTGTTTACATACTGTAATTATCAAGAATGTGAAATTAATTTTATTAATAAAAATGTAATATGTTATGGGGGTAAAATTATCTCTGTTCCACCACACTAATGCTGTATCTAATTTTGTGGAAAGGGTTCCATACAATTATTTTCTTAAAAGTTTATGTTTCCCAAACTCTGATGACCAAAAACCATTTTCTATTAAGTATTATAGAAATCTAATATAATTTTTGTAAAAATTATTATCTTGAGAACTCAGACCAACATCTCTCTCAAAAGGCAATAGCGCCCTCTATTTATGTTATAGATTTTTGCCTACTAGTTTTTTTCAACAAAAAGTCATAATTTCATTTAACACTAAATGGCCTAAAAAAATATCTGACCAGTTAGGCCTTATTATTATTAATCAAATGTATGTTTGGGAATTTAATTCATGTCATTAAAAAGCTGTGAAAGATATGTGAAATTGTTTACAAAATAATATCTTTTCAATTTCTTTTAGTTCTGCTTTAGAAACAGATTTAAAAATTGAACGTGAGTGGCGCAACCAGTTACAGAAGGATCTTGGCATGGAGAAAGAGTTGGTTAATCAGCTTCAAAAAGATGTTGAGGAACTGGCAAGTTTAAGGCAACAGTATAACAAAGTAGCAGATGAACACACACTTTTACAACAAACTTGTGAAGAGCAAGAACTAGCATTAACAGAAATGGGATCAAAACTTAGCGAGTAAGTTATTGTATTTAATCCATAGATATATTATTGATTGTCAACTCAAGCGCACTCGTAGCTCAAGACACCACGGAACCAATCAGATACCTTACAAGCATTTTAACAACAATGTTATAATTTATACTTTTTTTTAAAGAAAAAGAAATGGGTGTTGTCAAGAAATGTCGGAACAAAAGATATACCAGTTTGAAGTCATGCCCCTACACAGCCTATTTTTTTTTGTGTATAACAAGTGATCTGAACTATAGTAACCTTAAATTGTTTGATCTGTAAATGTACAGTAGTTTTCCTGTTCTTATTATTATGTGTATGCTGCCCTCTATAGTAACATTAAGTTTAGTAGTCTCTTTTTCTGTAAGTTGTAATTGGAAAATGAATCTAAATATTTTATTGTTTAAAATGAATGTTGTTATATTATAATTACAAATCTATGTATAATTAATGAAAGTTATTTTATATATTTGTTTTTTTATTTCTTATTCCTGTGTTTCTCAATTGCATGTAGATCTCAATTAAAGATGGATGATATGAAAGAAACGGTAACAGCGTTAGACAAACGAGTGTGGACAAGCGATAAAGACTCCCTCTCCTGTATGTTGTGTGAAAAACAGTTTTCTGTTGCTCGTCGTAAAGTAAGTATTGTGTTTCAGTTGCAACAGATCGTTATGTTTGTACATTTCTATTCGCATTTCTATACTATGTTTTTATTTTATGTCATATGGATTCAAGTTTAGAAAATAAATCATACTGCAAGGCAGGCATAAAAGTGTAGGAAAGTAACATGGAATGAAATTTGAATTTATTTTGTTACAGCACCATTGTCGAAGCTGTGGAGGAATTTATTGCAATTCTTGTTCAGATAACTACATGCCTCTGCCATCATCAGCTAAGCCAGTTAGGGTTTGTGACAAGTGCCATACAAATCTACTACAGAGGTACTCAGCATCGTCTGCATAATTCTGAAATGGGACTACTGCCAGGGCCTAGTATGTTCTACCATTTACTGTTTCGAAATCCATGCAGCACCAATATTAATGAATATATTATGAATGAATGAATGAATTATATGGTATAAACATAGCACCAAAATGGCTTGAATGTTTATCATGGGAATTAAGTGATCAAGATTAATGTTCAGCGGTTACAAAAAAGTTTATGCTCAAAATGTGTAAATTGTATGTGTACATGCAGCATTGTGAAAAACTTTATGTGCTTGCTATAAAAATGAAATGATTTAAACATCAATCGATGCTCAATTATGGGTTTTTATTAAAGTTGTGGCAACTCAATGTCTTTTTTAGTACTATTATACGAATGCCTTACTTTCCATGATCAATGCTAGTATTGTTAAGTCTGAGAGGTAACAATGATTGCAGCCTTTGCAGGCCTAAGGCAGTCACAGAGTGTACTTGTTCGCCATGGTCAACACACCATAAAATGGTCCGTTATGTTTTAAATGGACACCAAACTGTTTATTTTTCTCAAATGTCATCTTCGATATATCATGTTTACAATGTAATTGAATGTGTCCATCCTCATATGTTACATTTCTAAACTTTATTATTATTCATTTTGTTATTATAGTTTGTGACAATTGTATAATGATGTCAAATTTCAATGTCATAATGCGTAAAATATGTTTGTAAAAAAGATGTTTATAAAATTACCTTTATGTTTGTTATTATACATAATATATGTATATACTTTATAATTATTTTAATTCATTTGTTATATAATTTTATATAAATAATCTGTTTTAGTATATATATATATATATGATTACATACTATACTACTAATAATTTCTATAATTTATTTTTTGAACATTCAATTTCTTCCTTTATGAAACCAAAGAATTAAACTTATATTCGGTTTCTATTTATACGTTAAACAAGTGTAGCAGTTTTTACAGTACTGTATTAATACAGTAGAATCCCTCCTTGTGAACGCCTCTATTTAGGAGGCACCCATATTAAGGGACAATTATCCGGTCCCGATTGTTTCCCCTTAATAGGAGTTCTGCTGTATTGTTGTAAACCTTTCAGCTGCCTGATTTTTAAAGACTGTTGTATAAGCTAACAAATGAGGGCCTGTGATGATTTTCTCAGACTGATCAACAAATCTTGCAGGCTTTATCAGTAGCGGTAGTGTCAGATCGTGTGCTAGTGTGGTGACGACAGGAAAATATGCCTCCATTGTCAAGGTCTAATAATAGACATTGTAAGGTGAACACACGATGGAAGGCATCGCATCCAATACATTCTTACAAAGTTATACTATTCAAGACAACCTTAATTATGATTATTAAATCTAGTTAGGCCTATATAGTTTTATTTTCAAATGTTTAATGAAAAACTGTTTTTGTCCTGTAAAAAGTTACTTTTTTAATGTTTTCCGCTGCTGATCAGAGAATTGGATGATCGCTCGAGCTGGGATGATGCTTTTATTTATCAACAGATCTATTTATCGGAAAAAAGAGTCGTATCTCATTTCTGATTAGCCGTAAAGATTTGAATGTTGAAAATCCAGAAACCATATTACTGTACTGTATATATCTATATTGTATCTTAAATGTGCCTTTGTGCTTTCATAATTCAATTGATGGCCGCCATGTTTATTCAGCAGAAGAGTTTATTTTTGTTACCTGACTATTTAATAGTAAACATGTAAAACTATGTTAGATTAATATGACGTTTGAAATTAACTGTCACCTTCCATCGATGTCTGTCACAATTTTGTAGTAAATTGCTAAAACTACAGCTTGTAAGCCTATGACTTTTAAAGTAATTTCACTAGTGATATGAAATACCAGACTGTAGGCCTACTGTAATGCACAGCATGGCTACCTGAATATTAAATTGTAATGCTAAGATAAATTATGTGGAATTAAATATTACTGAAATTCAAAACAATACTGCGTATATTTTCTTGTATTTTTGATAATTTGTCTATTTTGAGTTTATCGTTTTTTTCTTCCCTACAATCCTAATATGTTTTTTTAGGAGAGAGATCATGCATAGTTTATTTTTTTAGTTTATTTTTAGTTTAAAGATGTTCTACAATAAACACTCAAAAGTGTTAACTAGAGTAAACAACAGTTAAATATAGCAACAAGCAACGGAGAAGGGGGTATCTTGATATCGAGTATACTTTATCTAAATACACACACAATACCGACACTTTAATGTACGGTGTTTTTAAAAAGTAAGTTCTTTTCAGTAAGCCGTTGGTAATACTCTCAACCATTAACAAAACATAAAAGTGGCTTGAAGTGACCTCATAAGCGTGTAGCCTACTATTGGTCAATGTGCGCGTATGCCATCAAATATTGTTTTAGGCCCTCATAACCACATTTCTTTACGAAGTTTGGGTTCGTATGCCAGCTTATAATAAGAGCACTTCGGGGTCTTTGTCGGCAGATATATTAATGGATAAGTATTATTGAAAAACAAACTGTTATGAAAAACCCTTTCTTTGCTTATTGATACGTGTGCCATTCATACGCTTTGTTCTTAAAGGATGCTTTGCATTACTTAAGTAAACATTGCATTTCAATAATAGATTTTGGTTTGAAGATCTTGTATTTCATCAGCACTCTTTTTTAATGATTTTTACAATACAATCCTATGATAGTGGGGCATTGGCCGAATATAATGATATTTTGCATACACAAAGATTCAAGTAGCCTCTATGAAAACAATTGTATGTGTTACATTAAATTGATGAATAAAGATGGGATGATCCTAAGCGATAAGAAAGATATTTAAAAAGAGGAAATAAATACACAAATACTAGGGAAGGGTGAGGAAGAGGAAGACAATATCAGAGAAGAATGTAAATTGAGACGAGTCGGCAAACATTCATAAATCCAAGAATAGGATTTTAATCATTCAGTTTTTTCATTCTTTTTTCTTTTAGTGGTATGCCTATTTTGCAATTTGTTTTTATCGAAAAGGTATTATTTAGTTATCAGAAGTATTTTATGTTTATTAGCCTATTGCAATCTTTTTATTTTGTTGATATAATACCAGTTTGGTATTATTTTGTAAAATAGGCTTGTATCTCCTCACCCAGGTTAGATCAAGACACAACTTTGCGCTGATTAGTAGCTGCATTATGGGAGTATGTTTCCATACGTGTTAAATCCCAAAAAAAAATGACCGGGGTAATAATGTTCAGCGCTTAGAGGTTTCACAACATTATGCGCTATATAAATCCAGGATATTATTAGGTGATCATTTAGAATAAAATGATCACCTATTGTTATTGTACAAAATCTTTATTATTGTTATTATTATTATTATTATTATCTTCTTCCCCATCATTAACTACTAAGTTTATGAAATTCTATCTTATCGTTTCAAATGAATTGATACATTTTCATATATCACCAGGCAGTTTAGAATAAATGTTCTTTGCCTGTTATGTGAATATAATATCATTGATATATTGTTTAGCTCTTTCTTTATTGTTATACCATGAGGTGGCATAAGTAGGCCTCCCATCAATTATAATATTTCTCACCGCATCTAATAGTCAGATAAACGATTGTAAACATTGTCATCACTTAACTTAAGCATGTACCAGTGACCAACAATCGTTACCATTATGTCCAGTACTTAGTACTAAACCATGGGATTTGATTATCATTAAGTATAAGTAAATGTGACGTCAATAAAGTAAACTATGATTGTTACCGTATGTCATTATGGAATAATAATCGTCCTGATTGTTTGATAACGAAAAAACCCGCAATTTACATACAAGAAAATATTATAGGGTATCCTGGTCAAAATAAATTCAACAAATTACATTACAGTTTGTATTTTGTATTACGCAGCTAATACTACAACTTATTAATTTTATTCAATAAGCGCGACAAACATTTGCAAAATTACCATCTCTCCTCACACTATATTTTAATGACAATCTATCCTCGCACTAATATATAGATGTTCAATTACCTTCTCTCCTCGCACTATAAATGTTCAATAACAATCTATCATCACTAGATATACAGTAGGGCCTATAATGACCATCTCTCCTCGCATTAGAAAGATGTCCAATTACCATCTCTTCTCGCACTATACAGATGGTAATCGCACTCTCTTGAGCGATTAACAAATCCCAAGACAGAGAACCAAATGAAAACTCATTTACATATTACAAAATGTAGAATAATCCAACCCTGGATTTCTAGCACTGCCCAAATCTAGATTCTATTTTTAGTTCTGTTCTTGACCTTTCCGAGGGACGAACTAACGGGAGAAAGTCATTTCCTCTACATATGGTCCTGTGAAGTGGCTATTTAAGTGAAATACCTCTCCTCTTAGCCTTCACCAAATGGTCATCTATATAATATAATATACAAAAGTTGATCCATGGAAAATCCATTGAGTAACATACCATTTTTACAAAGACCGGCTACGATTGTTTGCCAGCTTTCCACGGGAAATGCGATAACTCGGCGAATCTCTTACCGATTAATTGGATCAGATATCGATATTATAGTTCCAGATCCTTATAAGATTTAGGTCACCACGTGTGTGAAAGGGGAGTCTATTTCGGCTATGTTTAATGTGGTTTGTGTGGTTGTGGCTGCGATTAAATTAGGTAATGATAACCAAATGATGATTATGTGCATATCGTCTGAATATGTGGTGTTAGAAGGGATGAAATTCCACTTATTGGGGCATTAATTGATATCCTATCAATTCATGATACCCGAATCAGTATTTGTGTTCAAAGAAACAAGTTAAATATACGAAAGTGCCAATATTTGTTGTGATTAAATAACCTTGTCGAAAACTAATAATTGAAATTTGATAACATTTAATCATATAATGTGTTAATAACATTTAAGCCTATAAAGACAATTGTGAATTTAAGGGGTGAAACCAAACCGTTAAGTTTAGACTAAATTAAGTACGATATTAGGCATAAACCTACCCCCACACAACCTACCTACCACTCGCAACTCTCTGACTATTTATATCTGTAGGCCTATGACTATTATTTTTGTTTTGATTGATGCGTTTTATGGTTCATAACTTCTAGACAAATATACAAACCACATAAACATAGAATGAAGACCTACTAAACGCAATTTCGGCTTACTTACAATGTCGAATCAATTTCTCAATTTGATGTTTTTATTTACAGTAGACTAGGGGGACTATTGCTCTTTCTTTTTTTATATATAGTTTCTTCATTTTGCGTTTGGCAATACTGTTGTTACATCCGTTTACGTGTTGTTGCTGCTGTACTACTATAGAAGGGTTCGGTAGAGTGTGATCAGTTTGTAAAGATCGACTCCTTTACTACATGGGATCAGAGAATCCGACATTCAAAACAAACGTCTATTCACCATTGTGCAATCCTTTATCATGTGATTAGCTAATCCTCAATAAAAGTCACTGTAATTTTTTCATTTCATCGGTTTCAAATTTATAAATAGAAAAAAAAACAATCTTTATTTCCTAAAATATATGTTGGTTTTTAAACTAAATTATTTCTTATGATGATTTTCTTTATTATGTTAGAAGAAATTCCAGGGAGCTTGTGGGTTAGATCTAAGACCTGGATTTCCGGGACATGCCGTGGTGATAATCTGTGATGAGATAAAGTATTAATATTAGATTAATAGATTGTTGTGTATGATATTATATATGGTACCTATTAATGATTTTGAAACCCTAGGGATAGTTATATAAAGAAAGGCAGGCCATTTCAACCCACTGAAATGATTGGACAGTATAAGAAGCGCCGGTGAGTCAATGGGCCTGGGTGTCTAGACTGACTGTCTCGTTTCTTTCGATCGAAATAAAAGCGAGCAATTACATGAATTGCTGGCTATCATGATTAATGGCGTCCTGTTGTATAAGCTTTGATTTTCTGGCATCAAACCACTACCTGATCCCAGTTGTGAAAGATCGGCTAAATAGAAGCTCCTTGGATTCAGTTGGAATTATACATATTCTCGATCGTGCTAAACTTTCTGGAACGAAACTTAATTTTCTTGTCTGATAACTCATAATGTTTCTGGATCTTTTAAAAGGATTTATTTGTCTTGGTGTGGTTCTTGTCCAAGTGATGGCTGGTAAGTGATACGGGTATTTTTTGTCCATTATAACATACCAATGGGAAAGTTGTAATGCATTGCAACCTGCAGCTACCCACTCTGAAACTAAACGAGCAATCCGTCAGTCATGGTTCCCTCATTTAAGAAAATGCGCGGTAATCAAGTTATTGTTTGTGAATTAGTGTGAGTTAATTATCTCACCATGAAATCAAGATTCACAATTTGTATGCATTTTATTGTACAGTATAATATTAATTTGTAATTTCTTCATACGATATGAAATGTATTGAATTGGATTATGACTGGTATGGGATCGAGACCTGGCAACTGTCAATTTTATCTTCATGTCTTTGTTTGCAAACTTATAAAGTGTGTAAGTGCACTCAGCTCTTTACTTTACAACTCGATTGGTCACCCTAGTAAACATTCCAATTACTTCAGTATTCATTTCAAGATGATACCAAACATCTTCATTCCGTCAATCAGTATTATCAATGGGATTTCTTCCATTCAAATACCATATGGGTACTACTCATACATTTTAAGCATTTTACGCCAGGAATTTTCTCTTGTCGATAGCTTATTTTCAAGTTTTGGTACTTTGACACAAACGCATTCTCTTGTGAACCGGTCCTTAACTTACCGTGTAGCCTATATTTTGTTACAAATGTCGTTGATAATGTTTTTTTTACCACAGACCTAATAACTCTTTGTTGGTGGTACACGATTTAGGTAGAATTTATTCGGAAAGAAACTTGTGGTGTTTACTTTTTAATGTTTACTCGACTGCCCACAGGTGAACTTTTCGCCTTGTTGACAGTTGTATAAACGCCTACGTACCAATCCTAATCTTTATTGAATATACTTTGATAGCACACTATAAAACGTACAATAAATAATCGAAATCATACATTGTATAATATTATTATCAATTAAGATTTATAAAAGAATGTTAATTGAAAATAAATCTCTTAATGGCAATCATATCAAAAGTAGGACTTTATAGATGTCAAAAAGTATTGGAACAGATTTGGCCTGAACTGCCACAACATGGAATTATTGTGTGCGGTACAGAGTGTAGCTTTAAACACATAATGGTAACCTACACACATTTCTATAAGGAACACACTTCATGCGAATACTGAAAATACCTAAAGATTAAGAACACATTAAGAAGATTTAAAGGAACATGCACAAATAAAAACAAAAGTATTTTTTGGACTGAAACTCGTAAAATATAAACAACTGAGCAAAATGAAAGAATTGTTTATGAAAACATGCTTTTCCCATATCACATTTCTCATTAATGTTTTTTGAATTTGCGTAGGTATTTAAAAATAACTGTATATTATATGTATATTAATCAAATATTGTTATAATTTGGAATTATCCTTAGCCCATTTGTAATATCTTTTACAGCTGTGTATGCGGCCCCGACGAGTAAAGAAGAATCCATACTACCACACATTCCACGCAGTACAGAAAGAATTCGAGAGGGGTTACAAAATGACCCTTCACTTGTTGATCAGATCCCTCGAGTACAAAGCTCCGCATACCCTCCAATCGTCTTTCCTATGGACGAAGATGAAGAGGGTAAACTTGTTAAGAGAGGGTGCTGTGAAAGGACAAGACACGTAGTAGAAGCTGGTTATGGTAGGTCATCTTACAAAATCTTACAAAAATTACAATAAAATTGTATGGTACACTAATTACCAAGCCAACCACAGTTGGATGATTCACTTTCCCGAACACATTCTGTGTAAATAACGTATTTTAGTATTGTAAGAATACAAGCTTTTTCCAAAAGAACAAAATTTAAAAATATTCATTGTTTTAGATTTATAAGAAATATAAGATTTACGGTGTCGATTTATGTGATGTTAAGTAGGCATAAGGTATAATACAAAGTTCTCAATAGTTAATAAATAGGCCTACACATTCAACACACTTCGTGTTTAAACGCTAATTAATTTCCTATAAACAAAATGTTTACTTTTTAAAATAATTTAAAGTATAATATATCCTGCAGCTTTTGCCTGCAGCGTAGAATTACAATTACAAGGGGGAAATTATTGGTTTTTAAACCAATTTCAGAATAATAGGTATGCTTTAATTTTATTCGGTATAAGCATAATCTAACGATGTCTTCAATTAATTGATAGCATCTTTCCACTAGCAGAAATAAGTTCAGTTTTAACATACCAAATTTAAGGTGATTAAATAGACAAAGGGTTGTATCTAATTAGTTAAGATCGATTATTTAAATAAGAGATAAAACACCTCAATTTGACTACAATAACAAAACATCCACGTAACTAGGGCTACCTAAATACAACAAAACAGAGCTAGTTTAGGCTAATACGAAGGGACTCATACGGTATGCGAATTATTGCCTCCTTATCGCGGGATGATAATAATCCACATCAGATTAAAGGCATGAGTTCTCAATATCTGTGTTGTTGATACATTTTCGCAGCTGCCGTACACATGACAAAATAATGTACTTTTATCCCCTTGAAATTTGGCTGTAGACATTACAGCTACAGAAATACTAGGCCTAGACAAATTTTGCTGCCAACTTTTTTGCATTAAAGCCAATGTACTATAACCGGTATATTTACTGATATACATACATACAAATATCACATACAAACTGACCTATAAACCTATTAAATATCAATACAAATAATAACAAAAAATATTATTATCTATTTCATAGACAATGTTCTTTCTCAAACTATGTATCAAAGAAATAAAAATAGATAGTATTTTAAGTTACTTATCAATTAATTTCAGATGACAGAAGACGACGTATAGGTATTGATGTTGGAAAATGTCGAAAAGTATCAAAAAATTCTGATGAACGAAATCGTTTGCTACCGGAAGAAAAAAATCAGGTAATTTTCTCTTAAATACGGTACTGTACAATACTATAAGATTGTTTTTATAAGGAAGAAATCTTTACAAAAAACTGTTTCATTAAGAAAATGTCTTCGGAAGGCCGGTGTCATTGCTGCATTTATAAAATCCTACACATTATGATATTGTTTTTAACTACCAAACACACTTTTGAATCAAGGCCAATTTTACTTTATCGAATTTAGTAGTCATCTAATATCTGATTATTTCCTTAATTGTGCTAACAATACTCGTGTAATAGTATTAACGTGTGTTTCGAAATATAAATTTATTCAAACATCGTAATTTGTAAACTAATACTGCTACTTTTGTAAAATAAAATGTCCGAGTAATTTATATTATAGAAATAACTATTATTCTTGTAATTTGTATTTTCTGAATATATTTATGCTTAAAATCTCTATATTCAATTACAATAAACTTCAACTTAAATGCAACATATACACAACGGCGTTTATTCACCGGCGACGGTGTACGGCTCGGTTTTCTGTAAACCCCGTCTACTTCTAGTTCCCCAAACTATGGTAAAAAATGTGTCAATCTGTCAGCTGGCGCAACATGTAATCTTCAAAACATTATAACATTCTACCTTGTTTTTTCTATATTTCAGACAATATTTCGGAAATGCTATAAATGCTATAACTTTAATTAAATAATCTTAATTAGTTTCGTAATGGATGATACGGTTTAATCGAAATTTAGAACTTTGGGAGACATTTTGCCACCATGGTTTGGTTAGCTTGCCTAAGATACATCACACTTTATATTAGCTAGACTTAGTAGACAGGCTTACCAAACCAGCCCTTGCGCCGTCGCCGCGGAATAAATATCGTTTGGTCTTTCCAGTGTTGATCAGTTATCCTTAATTTTATCTTGGCTAGTTTAATTTAACCTGATTGAAAAATGTAACAATACCTTTAAATTAAGATACTTAAAAATGATTATCCTGCTATTTTATCTTATTTAACACTTCATGGAATGTTATTCAGTTGGATTACAGATTGAGAAAAGATCTAAATGCTTTCTATTATTCCAAAGTTAACTTTGTGGCATTAGCCGACATACGTCTCGAGGTTTTTTATTTCTATAGCCGAATGCGGGTGAAGTCCAATTGTCCATTTGTCCAAGTTGCCTTCTCGTTGTCCACATCGATTTAATAGACCGAATATCTGCCGCCTTGCTACTTCCATCACTGACGCCAACTAAAAAGTTTTCTTGTACGTGGTGGCGCTCTTTAAACACACACAATACTGTCATTGATTTGTTTGATTTTTTTAAACAAAAATAAAACCGTAAAATTAATTCGTTATCAATTGCATTTAACTTTTTATAGGGCCTACACTGCATATGAAAAGGAGCAACAACAAAAATAGCTTGCGCTTGACTGAATAATTAAAATTTAGAGCAATATATATAATCGTAAAAATACCAATGCTTTATTTTAATAATGAATTCCAGTCCAAAAAAAAAAATTCAAATTTAAGAAGTTTCATTTCATTTCATTTATTGATTTAACCAATAAACAGATACAGAACAGAAACAAAGCACAATTGTCAGGGGCAACTAAAGCAAAACAATTACTATAATTCAAAGAGTCAGTTGCCCCTTAAAAAACATCGAAATACAAAAATACAAAAAATATTGCACCAAGCAGGCCTAAAACATTTGTACAGTATAGTCTATATACGCTACTTCTGTCTATAATACACTGTTTTTAACTGTGGTGCTTCTAATTAAGAGACAATATTATGCTATCCTTCTGTTTTCCTTATGGTTTCATATTAATAACTAAAGTATATTAGAGCCTCTGTCTCTCTTTTTAAAAACTAAACAATGTTACAATAGCAATTTGCCGTTAATATTGCGAAAACAAAAATATTATTTCGATGAAAAAAAAATATAATAATTCAACTTTTATTGCATGAATGGTGTTTGTTTTTATAGCTTTTTCTTGTACGTTAGCAAATACATGTCCATGTTAATGAAAAAGCAAACTAGTTTCATTGACACATCATATCAATTCAGTGTATTTAAACACCTTTCAAGATCCCTATTCATGTTATTTTAATGGTATTCATCAATTCTCTTATTTGACAAACTCGCAAACGTGCACCTGCAGTCCACTGAGCACCTTTGACTGACTGATACCGTAACAAAACATGTATTGTAAGTGAAGAAAATTAGGTAAACCCTGGCATTCTTCTACATAGTAAACAATTCGATGCAGGTGAGTCAATAATAAGTGTGAAAAGATGAAGAACAATTGTCAGTATGGGATGGGAACTATAAGCCGTAATTGTTGCTAAGCCGTTAAATAATACTAATGAATCGCTATAGACGAAGCAGACAATAGGCAACATACCGTCACTTTTGTTTTGAAACCCAGCTAAACAAACGTTGAGAGAAGAATGAGGCCACCTGCAAAACGTATGGAAACTCTAAACAAGTGCTTGGTCGTAGAAATTGGCCTGTCGATTATCATAATTGACGCTAACTTATACTCGGTGAAACCTGACATAAACTTAAATCAAAACAACATATGCTTGTATTGGTGTAAAATATATCTTTCAATGAAATTAACATCACTCAATTTAAAATTATCTTATGCCATCTCCCTGACGAAAGCGTAAAATGATCTGGATATTCAAAAGCATAGGCATAGGCTAATAGAATACTGTGTATTTTTATAGTTTATACAGTACCTATAAACAACAAGTATTAAACTATTTCATATACTTTATCGTACGGAGCCTATACTCACTATTTATTTGTTCTTTGAAGCTGTATTACTTAATCGATTTTTAATCGAGAGGTGGTTTATGTTACTTAACAATTATTTAAGAAATAATGGTAAAGTGTTTATACAAGTGCAAAAATGTGGGCGAAATATTTCAAGTTTAAATGTTAAGAGACTTTTTATAATTCCGAAAAAAGCTATATAATTCTGATTTCTTTATTGTCTTTTGTTTTCGTATTTGATTGAGTAGTCAACGGAGCCAAATTATTAACAGGCATTTAAAGATGTACTTAGATGTATTGTTCTACAGATCAATGACATATCTTCCAATTGTTTTAAAAAATATCCATACTATTTCAGGTCAATATACAATAAGCTATGAAATATTGGAATTCGTGAAGTTTTTAGGATTAAGAAAACCTAGATTTTATAAAGCTTTTCGTAGTGATTACTTACTGATTTCTTTTCAATATTGTTAATAAATTAATGTTGGTTTTTCTAAAATTAAAATGCCTATTCCAAGGCCATCATATTAATTTAGACTGTTAAATGAACAATTATTTTATTTCATAAAATTCTTCAAACAAATCGTTTAAATAGTACGTTAAATTAAGATTTCTAATAATAATAATACTGCAAGTATAGTGTAAGGCTTTTATTGAATTCAGTGACAGAAAATAATAATGTCTATTCCAAGGCCATCATATTAATTTAGACGGTTAAATGAACAATTATTTTATTTCATAACATTCTTCAAACAAGTAGTTTAAATAGTACGTTAAAAAATAATACTGCTGTAAGTAGTGTAAGGCTTTTATTGAATTCAGTGACTGAAAACAGTCTATTCCAAGGGCATCGTATTAATTTAGACGGTTAAATGAACAATTATTTTATTTCATAACATTCTTCAAACAAGTAGTTTAAATAGTACGTTAAACTAAGATTTCTTATTCTTAAATAATGTAAGTAGTGTAAGGTTTTTATTTAATTCAGTGACAGAAAACAATAATTCTTCTGAAAAAAAACCCACGAAAGTGGGATTGTAGTGAGTGAATGAATCCAAATGACAAGGTTCAAATCTCATTGATCATTGTATTTTGATGTGTATTTATCATATTATTTATTTATATTTCAGTGTATGCAATGCCCTGAGACAAGCGAGTGCGTTGCTTCGGAAATACGTGTACAACGCGTTTACCTCGTAGGAGAACCACGAGTATTTGACGTCGTTCAGGATTGCGAGTGCGTGCACACGCCACCATCGTGCGAACGTAAATCGCAAATGAAGATGTTTTTTGCGGACACACCTTACGAAACGGAGGTAGATGTCGGAATGTGTGCTGGTGCTTGTTCTGATGGTATGTTCATATAAAAAAATCATGGCTTTATTATTCATCATTACAATAAAAAGAAATCGCATATATGTCATTCCCCCCCCCCCCCCCCTCCTTTCATCATCTTATTATTACATCATCATCATTATCATCATATATTACTCACATCGGGATAAACCTATCCTATTTTTTTTTATCACGAATAGTTTATTTTCATCATAAAACAAAAGCTTTAAACTTATAGTAGATAACGTTTAGCTGAAAAGAAAATGAGAATACTACGTTCATCATCATGTTATCATAGCAACATGGCATTAATGTGACGTTTAGATACTTACAATAGTATGTTATATATAGATATATATATATGTTTTATTATCCATATTATTATTAAGACAACTTGTGTAATAGTAAATTATACAGTCTATCTCAGTTAAATATTATGAATTTTGGTTTTGTATCAAATAGCTTTATCGCATGGTTTAAAATCTTACATTTATGAAAAATATTGTATGAAAATCACATATTATTATGATTTTGGTGAAAATAAGAACACAATGTGTCATGAGCTGGCCTAAAAGGAGGAGGCATGAGAAATTCAGATAAAAGTCTTAATCCCCTTCGCCTGCCGCCTTACGTATATCACCACTTGAAAAAGTTTCCTATGACGTACCACGCCATCTGGTTTTCGCTGCTTCGTGGAACTAACTTTAAACTCGTTCAACTTTCGCCACTTGATGTGAATAGCTATGCTAATTACTGAAGAAGTAGCTGATCTGTTGAAAACATAAAAGAGTTTTTAAGAACCATCTAAATTACCTTTCATTAACATGTTTATGAATTTAAATTATTTATTCGTGGTGTACAATTACGATTTACGATTACGCCATGAATAAGAATGTCCAGTAAATATTGCTTTTGAAAATACTGAAATCTGAACATTAATTTTATTTACTCGCATAAAGAATTGAAACTGTCAATTAAATTAAATTAAATTTATTCTTCAAAATTCTCAAATTGGCAACCATCCAATTTAAGGAAATTAATTGGCAACATCTTATATTTTGTATTCGATTCTTTGTATTGAAGATTAATAAGGTATCGATAATTTATCTACGGTACAATAAGTTTTATAACATTTATGGAAGTGTATCTTTGAATATTGAATATAGGCCTAGACTATGCAATTTCTTATAATATACGGTAGGCCTAGATGACTGTATGATTAAGTAAACGCCGCAGCCGAGTACTTCACTCCTCTGCAATGGATGCGAAATATATATTCCAGTGACTACAATTAATTATAGAGTGCTGGTTTTTAAACATCACTCAGATACATTCATCATTACTAATTATTATTTTATTGCTGTTATCATCCTGGATGTTTACAGTACACTAATTCAATGTTTGTTTGTTATCATTTTAAGACAATACAATTTGTTTATTTCTATAGGCGATGGACTTGAATGTAAAAGTACTGAAAATCGCACTGTTACAATTGAGGGACCTAACGGTAAGATGACTTATTTTTGTAATGTTCTATTTACTATTAATAAATTAATAATTATCTATAATATTAACTTATGATTATGATTAATCGATAGCCGAAAGCAGACTGACATTATGTTTACAATATGTCAATATTATTTTGTATATATATTTTGTAATTTATGTTTACTTTGAATTATATTTGCATAATACAGGTGCATTTTGTGTTGACGTCATTGAAGCTTGTAAATGTCAACATTCATGTTACCGCGCGACGCATCGAGAGGTTTACTACGAAGTGATGTTCAACACGACGTCGAATTCAACGCAAACAGTAATAAAGGTGAGATTTTGACCTAGTTTAATGAGCCAATGGTGATCGATAATAGATCAATAATAAATGAATTATCAACATCTGCTTAGGTTTTGTAAAGGTTACCCCGTGAGGCGCACCTAAATGCGGAATAAATAAAAATATAATATAAAATAATAATATAAAAGCATATACTTATATCTAGTTATTGTATTAAATATTAGGCCTATGTATATATATTCGTGTTTTGGAGGGGTTTTTTTGTTTGTTTTTTTTGGTTATTGTTTTTGTTTTGTTTTTTGTTTTTTTGCTTACGGCTATCGATTCTGAAGTATAAAATTGTGCAGCATAGTTAGGCATAAACTTTAACACACGGAACACAAAAGTCTCTCAAAGAATATATCGTAGATTATGTATGTAGGTAGATAACGTTTGATTCTTATGAATTCACTTCGTTTTCGAGTTAATTATATTCCATTAAACTATGGGATGCGACCACCTATTTACCACCCTTCCGCCTTATGGTCTTATGATTCGAGCTGATGACGTAAGTGGTACACTGAACGCGTGCCAGGACATTGTCATTTCAACCACAAACATACCTCGGAATTAAAGTACGAAAACGCACAAATTGCGTGGGCCCAAGTCAAGTCCTAATGATTTCCATTTTTATAATCGAAGTTCAGCAGATGTAACTTTTCTTCGTTTCGTCACTGATAACCTCCTTTCTGCTAAAAAAATCAAGGCTCTTAATGTAGTATGTTATCAGTAATGCAACTTTTATATGAACAAAAGCGTGGGCCTAAGCTAAGTTTTAAAGTGATGTGGGTGCCTAACATTTCCTTTTACTGATGACATTGATATTCGAGGAATTATAACTAATCCACTGCAGAAATAAAACTTTGCTGTAAAGAAGTTACGCCAAGACATCTTGTATTTGAAATATCTTTTACCCTTAATGTCCTCACTATCCTTAATGGCTCGTAAATTGTATCTAAGCCTATCAATATCATTCATGTTCATGTTTTGTTATGATTTATTTTTAGGAAATGGATATTGGAAAATGCATAGGAACATGTTCACAGGATGCTTCGTTACAGTGTATTCTGAGGTATTGTTAAATATTAATTATTCATAATTCATATTCAAATTCACATTGGTTAATTATATTATTTATATTCACATTATACTAATATTAAAATAATTACTGTTTATTCTATACTCATGTAATTTTTATTAATACTAGTGAATATTTTTAATTTTGTTAACAGGTCTCCGAGCAATCCTGATGAATGTTTAATGTCGTTAACGAAGAAAACAAACTGCAGTCCACAGTCGTATCACCAACACAACTTTCAAACAACAGGAAACCGAAGACAAACTGTATTAACTATTAGAGATTGTGGATGCTAGATACAATACAATACAACAGAGCTATACAAATAAAACATATTCGAGAAGGGGATATTTTATCTAAAAACCCGTTTTTACATCGTACTGTAATAACGGCTTCCATATTTGGTGTGGCTGTGACGTCAGTTAGTAAGCAGTTTAAAACAGCCAAATATTACAAGTTACTATTACTGCGATTTTCATTCTACTGTATAATTATTAATTAAATTATCTATTATTTATTCCAAAATGAATTTTTATTAAAGCAATTCTACAAAATATTTTCAGATAAGTCAAAAGGGAATATCTATGATATATTTAAGTACACACCCCTGCTTTTTAAATTACTGTAGGCCTACATTATTTTGGACGAAATATTCAGCGTTTTACACAATATCAGTTTGAATAATAATAACAAATGGGAAAGAATACAATTGTATGAGATTTGTTTTTCTATTGATCATAAGAAGAATGTGGAAGTCTTCTCAATTATGTATATAGTTTTTTTATCACTTAAAAGTTACAATATTATAGCAATTGCCTGTATATTGTTTGTAGATAAACATTTAACGAAATTTGGTAATATATCCTTGAGTTAGTATAGTATAGGCATATTACAGTTAGATGTTTATGCCTTTATTTTAAAATCACCAGCGATGAAATGTAATTTAAAATCTTCCAGCAAAGTGGATATCAATATAGCCCAATAATTTACTAAAATAAACTGGGTATATGGTTGTTATATAGGGATGTTTGGCGAGTTCATCTTATGCAGAGTCTCACAGCATGCCGGGCAAACTTAAATAGTACCTCTGAATTTACTATTTCTAAAACATCTATAGTTAGATATATTTTATCACAAACAATGGATTTTGAAACCCCAGGCTCCCTTTAAATCTGTAGCTTCAAAACATCAGTAGCTCCTGTCCATTCGGTCTTAAAAATCATTTTACCTAATACGGACCTGATTGCGATGTTGTTTTAAATGTATTTCATACACACGTAGCCTAAGGCAACACTGTTAAGTACTATTAAGAGGTCGAATTAGTTTTTAATTCTTATTTTCAGAGAAAAATATGTAATACTTTTATATATTTTTCTACTGAAAGAAACTGTTGAGAGATAACATTGATTTTGTACAAAAATAGTGTCTGTATTGCAGCCCTAAGGACACCCTTACACACGCGAACGTCAGGTTTTATATTTAACTACACTAAGCTAAATTCAGTAGGGACTTGTATTCGATGAGAGAAGTTTGTCTCCAGTTATGCTTAACTGTTTGTGAATATAGGCTAAATACTTTCGACTTGAGGGAACATTTATGTGAATAATGTAAATATATTGATGTATTGAAAAAATGTATTTTGTGGTTATGTTATTTCGTCAGTGGCAACACATATGCCTATAACATAAAACGAACGTTCTGTTTTTTATGCACAGGATCATTCTATGAATGTATTTTATTAATGCTGATTTATTTTATTTATATTTATTGATTTGATTTTTTATTCTGAAAATGAATGTAAATAAACTACTCAAATCTGTGCATAAAACGAACGTTCTTGGTCAAAATGTCTTGGTCAAAGTATAATTTTAGCCTAAAACACATTCATTTTTAGTCGGGTGCTACGCGACTCTACAGCTCACTATGTCGGTCAGTTGGTCGGTCGGTTGGTCGGTAAACACTAACTCAAATTTGCAGTCATGTATATGGCCTTGTTCTTTGATTATTCAAGAATCTACCATAAAACAATCATAGTCTTACTCATTCCTAACATAAGGGAAAAAAGCACGAATAACTCGAATATTGTGTAAAAACATATTTAAAATATCGTGTCCTTATATGGTATGATCTATACAACATATTCCAGGTCAGGCACAAAAGAACCACACTTATAATATTTATAGCGTCAACTACATCGTCCTTGCAAACGATCCCTCTTGAAACTCCAGAAACAGAGATCATCTTCGTCGTTTATAATTACACAATTAAATATAAAGATCTGTTAAACTGCGTCTCTAAATTGCTTCTAACATTGTTTAATTCTACACAATTTTTATGATATATTTTCTACAAAATAACGGTACGAATATTTTAAATCAATGGTATAATATACGCATACCAATAATTTACAACTTTAGTGATGTTTTTGTTTGTTTAATTATAATACAATGTGTCCGGTTCCACTTGTTTGTTTACCGCAAACTGTGGTTTTTCCATTCATAAGAATACAGAATATATTTAGTTTTTACTTTGTTTTAATGACTTGCTCAGATCTAAATCCGCACCTAACCTGAATACAAGTACAGATAAGTGGTGAGATAATGTGTTTCATCTTAATAATAAAATTAAGTGATTGTATTATACCTGAAGCACAATTTTAATCTATGGAAGAGTGGATCCAATGTTGATTCTTGACCTAATAATCGAACAACAGGAGAATTTAAAATTAAAATTCGATTTAAATCTAAAGCAATAGTTTACATAGTTTCTACACAGGACAATTTAGAATATTTTCAGAAAGAACTTTAAACAATAAATGAAAGCTTGAAGGACACAGAAAAAGACGCAAAGAGAAAAGGTAGGCTATACTTTAATCTATTCAATTAATCCTAATAACTAGGCCTACAATTTATCTCAAGCTGCAGATGCAACAAGAAAATTACGTTATGTGTTACCTCCATATATTACTATATAGAAGAGAATCCCTTGCCCGACGTAGTTTGAAAAAGTTGAGATACCAGTCACCAGAAACAAATCAAAACCACTTACACTTAACAAAATGATTGTAGGCATTGCATCATCTACTGTACAGCAAATTGTTATAGTATTACTTTATAATTAACATGGCATGCAACGTCATGACGGATGTTTTTTCTAGAAGTTAAACCTTTATGCCATTTATTTTCATGATTAAACTTGTTTGAATAAATTAATTATAATTCAAAAACAACAGTCAATGTTATGTGGCCCTTTGTCCTAATTATGAGGTCATAGGACATGGAATACGCCACTATACAATAGCATGACCTCATTTTTAAATTATTTCATAAACCTTAGTGGATAATCAATAATTATTTTCTGTAATTATGAAACGGAACTTATTAATTTACACATGTTAGTTAAATCATTTTGTATCAAAACAATTATTGTTTAGTTTAGAAGAGCAATAATTGGAGAATGATTCATATTTTCAGGTATGTTTACACAATTTCACAGATAACAATGCAAACAATAGTATTGACGGCAATGTATCCTGTTTACACTTAACTCGGGTGAAATGATCATAACAAACAATCTCAATAGTTCTTAATATACTATATTATGAATTATTGTGATTTCTATTTTTAAAATGAAAATATTGCAATGTAAAGCTACACTATCAAACTTTATGTGACAAAAAATGTGCCCATGGATATCATGATGTCATTTCACTACCATATTTAAGCATATCACTACCATATTTGGGCACATCACACTTTTGTTGTCAAACTAGTTTGATAGTGTAGACAGAGCTTTAGTAAACAGGTCTTATACAATAAAGCTGCTTTCACAAGTTCAATTTTCTATATGGAATTTCGTTTTTTGTTTTTTAAAATCTGCATGAAACTGACTACGGTACTGCACTTCGGATGCATAAGGAGATACGATAAATAGACTTTTCTGCACGTATTTTCTTTGAATATATCAGTTATATATTACCTATAGGTATTGATGATGTCACATACCATATGGTTGCATCGGTCTCTAATAATAAACCAATGCATGTTATTGATTTATAAGAAGTTCACTTGATCAAAGGAGAATAAACCGCTTCTGACACGTGCCACAATATCTAATGTTTAAAGTAAACTTCTTTTACGGGCGGATTGAATTAAAATGAATCATAGATCCTTCTATCCCGATCTCCCCCAGCGGCCCCATTCACCTGGAATCCTGTCATAGAGAGACATGTATGCCTAAATAATAATTGTATGTAAACATGATAATCTGTGCATCATGTTTAATCCCTGCCATTTAAACATCCAATTGAGTTTATAATGTACAGTACTTATTTTAATCTGGTTAAGTAAACATTCGTATTACACTGAATACTGTATAGAATGACTTCGTATGGAAGAAACTGTCAAGGGCGGAATTTCGGACACAACGGCACATCACCAATACTTATTCCGGTCGTCGATTATTGGTCGGTCAGTATTGCTTTTTACGACACATTTTTACCAACCCGCATTAAATAAATTTATAAAATAAATGGCACAGGTTTTTTACGCGTGTTTTAACTGTGCCTGAATATTTGATGCGTTCTCTATATGAAATGTGATTGATTTGTTGATTGGTTAATTAAATACAATATAAATGAACATATTTACAAAAAATGACACTATCGTATTGGCTTCTTTTGTAGATTATTAATTATTGCCAGGGCCGATTTATAACAGTATGGAATGGTAAGATCTGTTATGTCATGAGTGCAATAATAAAGCAGCCAAGAAAGCACCCTCTGTTTGTGTGTGAATAGACATTTCTTAATTGAAGCGAACAGTGAAGAGGGCTAAGTTTCACCTGTTTCTATTGTGGTTTAACTTATTGTCAACAACGTATGCCAGGTGTGAATTGTTGGTTTTTATTGTTGTGTACCTTTATTTTGGCACGTTCTGCCAGTTATAACTGCTGGAAACTGAAGTGAGTGTTTAGTATATATAGTAACAGATTGGTTCTATTCAACCACTACACCTGTGAGATTGTATCGTGCTTTTTCCCACACTAGTTTCTAAAAAAACTGCAGTGTATTGAAGTCTAATAAAACAGTAAAGAGTTCAATAACTGGAAGTATTATCTGTCTATATTAGCTATGTAAACCTAAATGTGTCGTAAAGATGTTTTAGGAATATGCAAATAGTAAAACATAACGTGTGTTGTTGTCGCTTGGTATTAGTAGTGCGTTTATTACAAACAGTCTTTACGTTATTCTAGTGTTTACCGTATGGTTTCCGGATAAATTTTAATGTAAAGCAAGTTTTATGTTGAATTGAAAACAACATGATTGGCAGTATTTTACTTTGGTTAGCCATCCGACTGATTGACACACATAATTCATTGATTTAAATCACAGCTAACCAACTGTTTTAAATTAAATCAGAAAAAAAAGATTTATAAACAAAAGTGTTTATTTCCTTTATATACATTTTAATCAAGATTAATCATTCATTTTTCATGTTAGATAAATATCCATAGAGAGAGAGAACGACTATATATATAATAAACTAAATGTGTCAGACTAAATATAAAATTATTGTTGACTCTTTAACAATGCTATTGATTGTTCTTGAGAGAGAAAACAGATAGTTTGAGAGGAAAGTCGATAAAGGAAGAAAAGACAGTACAACTTGCACTTGTTAATTGACAATACTTATAATACATACATTAGTATAAGCGAATCAATTATTCTCTTCCTGATGAAAATAAATATGATTTATTATGAGTTATTTATTTGGGTCGGCTAAATTAAAATGACAGGAATCGTCACTAAATTAAAGTTTTACAATATACACTCCATTCTATAATTCGTTTCAAGTTTTTCGGAACCGTTCCTTGAATACAAAAAGCTAATTAAGGGGTGTGAATGCCTTTGTGCGTGAGTTTACTTCCAACACCTTGTGTAAAGGCTAACTAACAATTAACATGAATGTTCATAGGCCCCGTAATCCGCTGATTTAGAATGACAGCATGCTAATGTTTGTATTACTGCCGCACTAAACCAAAGAATGAAGTAAATTTAATCAATCTCATCTTCATCGTTCATGAATTTTAAGGGCGATTACAACTTTATTCTGGTGATCGTGGATGGACTGGAGAGACAAAAGAAACCGTGATCTCTTAAGTGGATTTCGCTGTCCTTAAGGGCTGTTGAGATCATGAGCACCCATCTAGCTCAGGTATTGGTTCGTCCGGAGGTAAGAGGACAAGCTGAGCGTCAATCACAGGTGTGAACTGGTCCGTAACATCCTTTGAAATTACAAACACCCGACTCTGATTGCCAAACTTTCCATCGACCCTCGTCCTGACAACACGTGTTTTAACAGCAAGCTTCAATAGATACGAAATCGTGTAAAACTGTTCTGATTTTTTTTTCTTTCACTGGAAACCGATACGATTATATTATACGAATCTGTTTTTTTCAACTGAAAAACATTACCCACGATGTCAGTATACCAGTTACTTTTCGTGATTGTAATCATCTTCCATTCTTGTACGGGAAAACCAACGCCACTATCACCAACGATATCGGATGTGGAGGACTTAAATACACTACCTGAATCGGAAGAAGTTCGTACGAAAGCGTTGGATCAGTTACGCAACGTTTTCGGTTTTACCAACAAGTCGCATTTTTCACCGGCAAAGGATCATTCTCCGCCTCAATATATGATGGATCTATACAATACTATTGCGCATTCTGGCGGAATTACTAATATACCAAATCCGTATTACTCGAGTACTGTACGTTCATTCCTGGACAAATGTAAGTCATATATTTATATATGTTCCCAAGTTTATCAGAACTGTCAGTTGTCGAGGTTTGCTTGGAAACTGACTATACCCATGTTACCACATCCAAAATAATTTTGTGCGATTATGGCAACCATAATTTAATTATTTTTACATTCAATAATTTTTCATTTATTGTACAAAAATACTTATCATTCGGTCATTTAACAGATTGTTACGTATGAGTCAAACTAGATTCATAGAAATCTGAATGTTTAATTATGAAACATCTGTACGATAATGTTGTTTTCAACTTCTTCATTTGTCTTTAACCTACACATAGTCATTTAATTATACAAACTCGACCAATCAGAGTTAACTTTGGGTCTAGCAATAAAAAAAAAATCAAAACGGAAAATGGATGATTTTACAAGTAGGCCTTATGGCAATTGTTGAATGATTTTTTATTTATTTATTTTGTTAATGTTCCAAGGTACTTTAGATAATTAAAACCTCTTCTCTGCCTCTATAAATAATTTAATTAGTGGATTTATAAAACGGACATACCGTCACTTTACTTGGAAATTGTTCACTTATACTTGTAGAAAATAGATTGAGGTGATTAAGCATAATTGTTTATTGTAAATCAATTTGTAGAAACATGTTAGGCTTACATATGCGATATTTAGGATTTTGTTTTTAATACTTTGTGCTCGCTTTAATCGCACGCTCTGCGCAAGACCGTTTCTCCTGTAAAAACCCCCAGTCATTATGCTATATCGCAATACCCGTTCGAATCTTCCGCCTAAACATCATGAAATGAAATTGACTAAAACTATTATAACGATTCCCGATATATAGGAAATATATTTGAATTCAATCAATTTCTTCAAAGCAGGGTCAAGAGGGTAATCAGTCTGGGAATATGTGGTATGGGATTATGCCTACATTTCCCAGTCCATCTGTTCATATAGCAACAATGAATATACAAATATTTCAGAAATAGAAATCGGTTGCATTGGAACAGTGAGTTAATTGGGCTATTAACAAAAGCTGACGTCACATTGAGATGCTCTGTAGTTTTTGTAGGATAGGCATTACAAATTTGAAATATAATTAGAAAAAGCAAAACATACTTTGACAATAAAATTTACTTTCTAATGATCAGCATAACCTTGTGTTTGGTTATTAGTATTTTTGAACGAAATAAATAATTTTTCATCTTCTTTAATCTGTGCATCTTTATCTATCGGAGACATTGTTACCTAAGTTTAAAAAAAGAAAGAGATGTATTATTTATTGGATTGGACCCACTACACTATCTTGGTAGATAAAAGCAATACATTTATATATACTGTATTTTATATATTTAATCTTAATTATTTTTTTCAACAGCACACAGACAAAGAATGCTGTATAGTTTCAACTTAACCAAGGTACCAAACACGGACAGAATACTTCGAGCTGAATTGCATCTATTCAAAATGAAGCCAAAAGTTAAACATGATAATAGACGACAACACTATTACCAGGTAAAGTTACTAATAATCAACCTTTTCCATTTTACATTAAGATTCATTTCTGTCATACCATTGATCAAATAACAGGATTAGTTTGCAATCACTGTGCTATATTTTGTGGTACCTTGTAATTCTAAAAATATTAAAATTTTAAGTCCACATCAATCGTCAAAGATTTTGTTTCCGAACGCTGACGCATTGGAAATATAGCTCAGTAAAGTCAAGGTTAATATATCTAAGAGGAGTTACCTTTTCTGATTGGTTAAATGTTTTGAAAGTTAAGGAACAAATTTGGTAATAACCCCTCCTGTGCCCAGGCTGTAAGTTTTCTAACCTGTGCGAATTAAGGGATCTGTCAGACGCGCCACCATCTTTCAACAACTGCGATAAGATCATTTCAACTTTGTTATGTTTGAGCCAATGATCTTCTGCGGAAAACCAGTTTCAGTGTTTATCGACACGAACTAGGGATAAGGGTTTCCGCCCAACTTACCTAAACGGATTTTTTATCATTGAAAAATGACATAATCAGAAATAATACACATATGTAGGTCGTTAGAATTTTAGAAGAAAACAGACATCTCCTCATTTTAACTTTCATGTGGTTTAGATTCTGTTTTTTTTTCGACGAATGTGTATCAACGTCTCTAGATATTCATAGTTCCATATATTATTTTGTCAAATAAAAAAAATGTATAGTTGATTAATAATTATTTAACTTATTATTTACTCATTAGGTTCATCTTTATAAAGTGAAAACGGACAATCCGTTATCAGTAGAGGGCGCTGAATTGATTGGTATACGGCTTATCAGTGTGCAGAGAACTGGTTGGGAGGTGTTTGCCGTTACAGACGTTGTCAATAGTTGGATAGCCAATTCAACAACAAACCTAGGATTTCTCATGACGGTGACGAATCTGAACGGAGAAGTGATGGACGACAGCAACGTACGTTTCGCCCAGCGTGGAAAACATCACGATTCGAAACAGCCAAACTTGGTTTTGTTTAGCGACGACGGTAGACAAAAACCAGCATTACCAAAAACAATAACGAAAGTTGGTACGTGCTCGTTTCACAAACTTAAAATAAATCATGTTTTTTCCAATTACAATACTCATGCATGTAACATTATGGAATGTCACAGTGTATTTCATAAGATGAACACAAGAACATTAAATGTATATCGACATAGGCATTGAAATAATGAATATCAATTACATAAAAAGTACTAAATAATAATATTAGTAATAACGATAAATTAATTGATCCATTTTAACTCTTTCAGATCCCGATAGTGCATATGATTATATAATTGAGACGTACGACGATAATAAAGAGGAAACAAAATCAGGGTTTAAACATGTCATGAAGAGGGACACACAGACAGAAACAAACTCAACAGAACACGCAAATACAGGTGAAAACCAGTACCAAACAAACACACGCCGTAGCCAACGAACTGGTCCCTGTGCATTACAACCAATGTACGTCGATTTCCAGACGATCGGTTGGTCAGACTGGATCATCTCCCCAGATGGTTACAACGCAAACCACTGCTCCGGGAAGTGCACATTTCCCCTAACGAATCTTGTAAACCCCAGTAATCATGCATCGGTACAAAGCCTAATAAACACTTTAAACCTAGACGAGACAGTTGGGCAACCTTGTTGTGTACCGGATAAAACAGAACACATCACATTACTTTACTATACAGATGATGATAACGTAGTTTTGAAGCACTTTGAAGGCATGATCGCTACAAGTTGCGGTTGTCATTAGAGAAAAAAAATAGTATGTACGCGGGGGTATATTTTTATCAAAAACATATGAACTGTTTAGTTCAATATGATTTTAAATTCGTTAAAATACGTAACAAAATTGAAATACTGTTATAAAAGCATGTTCAAGAGCTCAATTTTAAGCTTAATTTAAGATCGTTTTTAAATATCAATTGATATAATGCTCTATTATTAGCTCTTATATACTCAACAACTACAACTTTTGATAATGAGTTATACATTGATGGTTGATATAGTTCGGCGTTTGAAGCAATGTAGGCCTAAAAGGCGTTGGAGTAGCATATTTTAAAGTAAATGTATTTATTAATTTTCTAATTCAAACTCAAACACACACTTACGAATATCGACAGCCAGCATGTGCGTTTATTCGAATAATACATTATTTATTGGAAACTGGTTTGCACTGTAAAACACTGTATATTTGTTTAGATCGCGAATTGTTGAGAAATGCAAACTAAAGCTATGTCTACACTATCAAACTAGTTTGACAAAAAAAGTGTGATGTGCCCAAATATGGTAGTGATATGCTCAAATATGGTAGTGATATGACATCAGCATGTGCATATATGGGCACATCACATTTTTTTGTCACATAAAGTTTGATAGTGTAGGCAGGGCTTTAGAAATGTATTCTTAACGCTCCTCTCGATTGGTATCGGAAACAACTTGGAGACCTGGGCTAGGATAAGTGCGTTATATTGAATTATAGTGTACTCTGACATATCGATAATTGTGTTCATGTATATAGTTGTAAATAAAATACAAATATAATTCTGTACTTGTAATTAGGTGTGATATTATTGAATATGAATTTAAATAAATAAAATTATCATATTCTTATTCTCTGTTTTTGTGATTTGTATCATTTATTGTATTGCATCAAAATAATTATTGCAATGATTTTGGAAGGAAGAACACCGCGATGAGACTGTGTCCATGACGCTGAATTCTGACGTAATGAACTTAGCGTTTTAGAGCTACATAATTATTATTATCACAAAACGATGTACACCTATATTCAGAAGAGTACCGCATTCACAGGTAATATGGTATAGTATTAAATTCTAGAAATTATCAGGTGAAACAGAGAAATAAAAAGGGGGCGCCTTGCTACTTAAGATTAGTTTCCACTTGGACGCAACGACACGTGACAAAGCATACTTTAGGCGCAACTTAAGTGAGTTGACCAATCAAAAACGATAGGTCGGGTAATCCATCGCGTCGTGATTGGTCAAATTGCTTTCGGTGGGCTTACGGTCTTGCGTTGCGTCCAAGGTAGGAGATGAACCCTTTCGTTGGATGTGCGAGTTTCGACTTTCTTGCGTTTTTAATTGACAGACTCCACACATTTTGAAGAGTTTAAAGCAACTCAAAAAACAGTATCTATCATTTATAGTATGTTTAAATATTTATTTCTGGACGTATTACTCATTCCGAATGTTAGAAAATCACAACACCATGTACTGTAGTGCACATAGTTAAATGTAATCAATAATCAGCATTAAAGTTACACAGTACACACAGATGGTAAGCTCTTTAACATTATTAACTATTCATATTATATCATGACATCGTAAAGCTCAGTTTTAAGTGAGAGGAACAATGTTGACTTTTCATGTTCATGATGTTGTGAATCCATAAATGTTCTATAAAAATGCAAAATAAAATATTTGACAGATGCTACCGATTGCGTTGTGGAAATTTTTTCATAAGTCTGTTTAGTTGTTCACTTGTTGTTCGACCTGCTTCTATTTTACCTTCTCTTGCTGCTGCTGCAAATGCTCTTTTCTCTTTCTGAAAGAGGAAAAATAAATTTAACTTTTTAAATTTCTTTTTAAAGTTACAATGATACTGTATAGTGAACTAAAATAATATGATTTTTTCCAAAGATAGTTACTACTGTACTAATAAAACGATATTAAAAAGAAAATTAAGAATAGATTATTTTAATAATTGATTATTCTAATTGATTTAATTAGATAATAGTAGACTTAGTTATTTGAAGGATATTTTTAATCAGTATAAATGTCTTGTACCTTGTAAATAGTACAATATTATGATAAAAATTATGAATGATACAGAAGACAGACATTGACCACCACCACGATTCCAATGAAGCTGGTGATTGAACAGAAACTGTATGATGTATCTGCAGTATAAATGAATTTTTTAAATAAATATTTTATTTCCTAATAAATTACCTCAGATTCATTAAAACATTTTTGAAAAGCTGACATTTCCTTCAGACAGTCAGCATCATTGTAACTGCTCTTCTTCCAACATGCTAACAATAATGACATTTCAGTTAAACATGAGGCAGCTACAAAAAATAAATAATTATTTATTTAGCAAGGTACATACAACAATTGTAATACTACAGAAAACAGTAAACATAACATGAGATAAAATGTATGTAGCAAATGTATTTGGTTTAGAATAGTAATGTTAACCTTTTAATCAACATACAGTATATATAATAGTCCTAGGACTAACCATGGATGTATACCTCCATGGATTAACTAAGTACAGTATAAAGCCGTAGAGGCTTTAGTTTTAAATAATTAACAAATAAATATTTCAATTTAATAATTTGATGATACAAAAAGCATTACAAAATAATAAGGTAGTAGGATAGACAGGCTTTTATTTAAGTAAGGACCTGTATATTTTTACTAAAATAAATATAAGTTACAACACAACTAGACATAAAAATTCCTAGGCCTTAGTAGAGGATAATTATATGTCAATATACTGCGATCGGACTGCCTGTTTGGCCCTATCCATCCATCACGAACCAACACAGAGACAGGTCAGAGAGGGCCTAGCCTAAATACCTAAAAATAACAAAAGCAACGTTGTATTACCCTCTTTTTTATTCTTTCTTAAAGATACATTGTTTCGTAAAGCAAATGGTTTTTGAAGAGGAATTTTAGGATCTGGTTTATACACATTTCTTATTATTATTTCGTTAAACCTTTTCGACATGTTTTTTTTCTTTTCGCACTTCGTTTTCCTTGATCTCTGGTTGGTTATCGAAACGAGATCGTGGATATAACTCGGTGCCGGCCTGGTGCTACGTATATAAAAATAATGTTGTTATTCAAACGGTAAAAGTGCGAATAGCCATTGCTTGAAGATCTCTCTGATCTTCTTTCTAGTTGAGGGCGGTATTTTGTTTAACAAAAAATAAAACCGGCATGATGACTGCTGTACTGTAAGTTTGTAAGTTTCTAGGCCTAGAAGAATTAACCCTTAAATGTAGAGAAAAAAAACACTGCATTAAATTATAAAGGTAGGAATAATGTATGTATGTATTTACAATTAAATTTGTCCTTTCGAATGAATTAAATAAAATGGTAATTTTTTCTAGGCCTGGTTGACGTGGTTTCCAAACAATCAAACCAGTTAACAACCGGACAACAAAGAGTCTATCTCATTTAGCTTCTTAGTGCGGCTAGGCTAGGCCTAGAACTTTCATTTGGAACAAAAACAATATGTCGTCAGATCGACTAAAAGCCCTCAAAGAACGTTCAAAACAACGCAGACAGTTATTGGGAAAGCAGGTAATGTATTTAATATAATACAAAAAAAAAAAAAAATATTTTTAATCTTTAAAATTTAACAAACACATAGACTTTAGAGTGCTCACTACTAGGCCTAATAGTAATAAGCATATAAAGACTACCTATTCTTGTAAGTAGTACTATATTTCTTTTACAGTTTGGAGTTGAAGACATTGGAAGTGTTTTGAACACCGATTCACCTGGTACTAAGCCATCCGTGACTGAATCTCAACAATCAAGGTATCTGTTGAATATCGATACTACACCATAGATTAATTGTGGCTACAGAAACCATGCAGAAACGTACTGTATCAAAGCTTCTAAACAATTTTATCTGCAAAGGTTTTTTTGCAAAATGCTTAAATTGTATTTCCCACTTTTTTGTTTCAAAATATTTTTTAGACCATGGGCCAAACAACAATGCACATTTTTCTTTTATAAACCAGATCATATAGATGAATATTGATAATTATTAGTTTTTATGTATTGTATTCTTGATTAATGAAACTTTATTTATCAACGTTTTGCAGTTCAAAGGATACCAGTTTAGCTCCTCCCTCAAAAAGAAGATTAGGACAAGAAGAAGCAAAAAGTAATGATGTCAAAAATTTGAAAAGGTCAGATAGTCAAGTAAGTTTTATAGCATTTTCTTAAAATAATGTTATTATTTAATGTTTTTGTTTGTTCTGTAATATTATGTACTTTTTTCTTCTGTCTTAATAAAGAAAACAAACATAGGACTATTTTGTGTATTCAGTGCACCAAACCGTTTAGTTTAGTTTTAGGTCTTTATTTGGAGTTTGTACCCAAGTGCTACATGTAGATAGGCTCAAAGCATTTCTTTACAGACTGTCTTTTAAACTGTACTTGAATATTAAGAAATGAAATTAAAATTTTGCAAAAGTTTCAGTCCAAGTTTTGGTGTTTTATTGTTTTCACAAATTTATTAGACAATACTTGTTTTTTGCAGGGCTTGGAAGAGGAAGTAGGCGTCTACAAAGACTCTACAACATTCCTAAAGGTAAGGACTATCAGAGAAGATAATTTTACTCTTCCCTGGGATTACTAAGTATAATCCCATTACTGGCTTTATTTTCAGACACTACTTCTGCTGTGTTCAGCTAAATACAGCCCCTACATGAACAGGTATTCTAACCCAATTGAGGAAACTTCAATTGTTTAAGATGGGCTTCTTTTTTCAAGATTTCTTTTAAAAATCAGTATATTTATAGATTTTAAAATAAAACCCCAAAAAGACTACTTAAAAAATTGTAAAAATATTTAATCAAACAATTTTATTTCAGGGTACGCAAAGTGCGAATCCTCACAACGACTATTGTCAGCACCATGTTGACACAGGTCAAAGGCCACAGAATTTTATACGTGACGTTGGTAAGATATGTTAAATAGCACCTTGATAGTGATAAACGTTTATGTGCTTTTATGTTTATAGTATGTCATATGTACACAATTTTACCCTGCTTCAAACCAATTGTTTAAAGTGGGACGTGGCTTGCCTTTGGCACAAACTTCGCCCCTCCTGGAACCGCCCGCTTCTCTAACCTAAGATCAACAAGACCATCCTATTCTAAATTCAATTCATTGTTGTTGTCATACTAAAAGTCAACTAATTATGTTTCAGGTTTAGCAGATAGATTTGATGAGTACCCAAAACTGAAAGAGTTAATTCGCCTAAAAGATGAGTTAATTTCCAGAACAAACACACCTCCAACGTAAGTACAACATTCAAACAACTCACAAAACTACATTTCTTACCGAAATAGTTTTAAAAGAGTACAATAGAACTGTAATAGTCAATTATACACATACAAATGTCAATAAAAAACATCTATTATTATATAGGTACTTACAAGCAGATTTAGAAACCTTTGACCTCCATGAGCTTGGGTGTGAGTTTGATGTCATCCTTGTTGATCCACCACTGGAAGAGTACAGACACCGACCAGGAGTATCAAACACAGAGGCATTCTGGAGTTGGGATGATGTAGGTAGATTACTGTATGATAAACATATCTTGTGGCGATTTGTTAAGCTCTGTCTACGCTATAAAACTAGTTTGACAAAAAAGTGCACAGAGGCGTTGTGGAGGTGGGATGATGTAAATAGATTACTGTATGATAAAAAAATCTTGTGGTGATTTGTTAAGCTCTGTCTACGCTATCAAACTAGTTTGACAAAAAAGTGCACAGAGGCGTTGTGGAGTTGGGATGATATAATTAGATTATACTGTACTGTATGATAAACATACCTTGTGGCGATTTGTTAAGCTCTGTCTACACTATCAAACTAGTTTGATAAAAAAAAGTGTGATGTGCCCAAATATGGCAGTGATATGATATCAATATATCATCGTGTCCATATATGGGTACATCACATTTTTTTGTCACATAAAGTTTGACAGACAGAGCTATATACTATCGACTGTCAGAGCTCAACATTGCCTCATCTTATTTGGCATATATTACACAAGGTATATCGTTTCATTATGTATAATTTTATTTGATTATTTGAATTAATAAACAATTAATTTTGTTAGATATTAAAGCTAGACATACAAGATATAGCAGCACACCGTTCATTTATTTTCTTATGGGTTGGCTCATCTGATGGCCTTGACAATGGAAGACGGGTAAGTAACATCTGAAAAAAAACATTCATATTTTTGCGAACAAGACATAGAAAAAAAGTAAATTTGGGTTATATTGTATTAGCAGTACGTATCTGAAAAACTGATTGTTGAACATTACCATTATTAACTAATCCATTTAAACTCATCTTAGATAACTCAATGAGATCTTTGGAAAATGTCACATTACAAAGCTTAGAGAAAGTGAACCAATTGAATTTAGTAATATTTATGTTTTGTTAAAGTGTTTAAGAGAATGGGGATTCAGGCGTTGTGAAGATATATGCTGGATTAAAACCAACATTCGCAATCCAGGCCATTCCAAAAATTTAGGACCAACAGCTTTATTTCAACGGTCAAAGGTAACTAATAGTTAAGCATTTGATATCAATGTGTTCACACATATTTTGGTGTTATGAAGTGAAATCGGGTTATATAGAAACCCACAAATAAAGTGACTATACAATTAATAACTTGATTTTTGATGGCTTCTGCAAGGGGAAAATTACTTTGAACATTAACTGAAGATCTCAATAACTTTATTCTGAAAATTATAAATGTTATATCCGCACTGCACTTAGATTAACTCAAGTTAATCAACCCATTACTGGTGTGACTTGTAACTGTTATATGTCCTTGTTTTGACAAGAGTAAGCGAGTATGTTTTGAGCAAGTATACGATACAAAAGTATTTATTATCATTTATACAACAAGGTACAAATAAAATTTGGTTGGTTGATTTACATTTGATATAAATACAATAACAAAGAAATTACAGAGATCTAACAAACATGCTATTAAATATAGAATTATAAACAAATGATTGTCGGCAACGTTTAGTGTTTTGATTCAGAGTGATCAGTCTACCAGTTTGGCTAAGCTTAAAGAATTTATTTAGAGGGTGATCGGGATCTTGACGAATTTTATTGACAGTTTTTAAGATGTCCCTTTCATGAAGTGAAATAAGAGGTTCAAGGCTAATGCCGATTATTTTACTGGCCCACTTTTACAATTTTAGCTAGTTTGTTTTTTTCCCTTTGACTTAGATTCGAGAACCAGACAATTGAGCCGAAATCATCATCTTGATAGAGATAAGAAAACAATGGGAACAATGGTGTAAAGCTCTGTCTACACTATCAAATTTTATATGACAAAACAAACAGAATGTGATGTGCCCATATATGGACATGATGATGTCATATCACTACCATATTTGGTCACATCACACTAGTTTGACATGGTAGACAGGGCTTAACAAATACCTTTGAAATATTTTTTCTTCAGGAGCATTGTTTAATGGGCATAAAAGGAACTGTAAGACGGTCGACAGATGGAGACTTCATTCATGCCAATGTTGATCTTGATGTGATTATTGATGAAGAACCAGAACAAGGAAGTTTAGAGAAGCCTGAAGAAATCTTCCACATTATGGAACACTTCTGTCTAGGCCAACGACGCCTTCATCTCTTTGGAACAGACCACACAATACGGCCAGGTATGATACTGCCCAGGGTTGTTGAAATATATGGGTTAAAGACTATCTATCCTATCCTTTTGAATTTTTAATTTTCTAAATTTTTCTTGAGGCTTTCAGCATAATGCGCTATATCAAGTACCAGTTATTATTATTATTATCTATATGGGTTAAAGACTATCTATATGGGTTAAAGACTATCAATATGGGTTAAAGAAGCTCTATCCCCAAGTGTGCTACTTCAGGACCCAAAAGTTTTTACCTTACTTTGGTTATATAATTTTGTTTGTTTGATCTGAAGAATTTTAAAAATCATACAATTTGTTCCTTTTGTATTTTACAGGATGGCTAACTGTAGGTCCTAAGCTGTCGAATACTAATTTCAAACCAGACACATACAGAAACTACTTCACTGAGACCATAGTAACTGGATGCACTGATGAGATTGAAAGATTAAGGCCAAAGTCACCACCCCCAAAGAACAAAGGTCAGAGGGGTGGTGGACCACGTGGTGGGGGAAACAGAGGTGGGCCAAGGGGAGGGGGTGCTCGAGGGGGAAATAGAGGTGGAGGGACTGGTGGTAGAGGAAACATGAGAGGTCGAGGTGGTGGAATGAGAGGAGGATTCAGGGGTGGCAGAGGGGGTGGTCATAGAGGTGGGTTTCCTCCTCGTAGCTAGCTTACAATGATTATTAATTAGTATAATTTTTCTAATAATATTGCTATATCAAATAATGCGAACGAAAATGCAAATGAAATGCACTAATTGTTTTTTCTTTAGTTTGTTACTTACGTTAAATACATGTGTATTGCTTTAAAAATGGTTTGAATATGAAATACTAAAAAACAGAGCAATCTAATTTAAATTTATTTTAATTGCGTAGTTTTACTATTTTGTAATATGACATTAACCAACCAAGGCTATCAAAACAATAGCCGTATGTCAACTTAGTAATGCTTTCTTAATGATTTTTTATGCTAAATAAATGTTTCTTTTTTTAAATGCTGTAGTTCTCTATTTATTATTGCATAGTTGGTGTAAGTTATAGTTTCCAATATCAACATAGTGGCTACACTTGAGATATTAGGGAGGTTTCGCAACGCTACGAATACGATAACGAAAACGGATACGTCATACATTTATGAAACTTTTGAGCTGATCCCCATTTCATATTCGTAAAGCGTGTTTGTGTTGACGAATATCATCAGTCATATTCGTAACTACAAAACGAGTATAGTTTTTGATTATTTTCCACATTTTGCATTTGAATCAGAAATGATTCATGATTATAATATAATTATAGATTTATTGAAAGTAATTTACTAAAAGTAATTTACTAAAATAACAAGTCGATTTTGATAAATAGCAGTTTTTAAAATGCTTACTCGCTTTGATGTTACGCTAGGCCTAGGCAGCCAAGCAACACGTACCTGCTGCGCTTCGAATTTACCGCAGTCACATTTTTTTTTTTGGATCGACGGCGCCCTCGATTTTTGCAGGCTTACGAAAACGAATACATGTGCGTGACGTATTCGTTTTCGTTATCGTATTCGTAGCGTTGCGAAACCTCTCTATTGACCTCAAATGTAAAATATTTCACATGGCAGTAAGAAGTAGGCATTATTATGTTGAAATCCCCAGCCAAATTTAGCGTTAATTTTAATGTATTTTGATAAATCTTGGTTCTTTGCCACTGCTACCATAGCATGATAATATACCCCCATCCGAAAGTTGAATACCTTCCTTGTATATATCTCGGTCATGTCACAACAACCCGTTACTGTAGTTTAAAACGTTAAGTATACAATTCCTCTGTCGTGGTTCTAGACGCTATGCACATAAAATGCATACATTCCCCATATCCCAACACGGGAGTGCCCCACCGGACGTGCTAACCGGTCGTGGGCGACCAATGTTTTTACTTTTTTTGTACATCATTTTTAGTCGCGTGTTAGTTCACTATGTCGGTCGGTCGGTCTGTCTGTCGGTCCGGTATCACTATGCGTTTTAGCACGCGACTTATGACTGTTGGCCTTGTTGTTTAATGTTGTATGTACCGTACATTTAAATGCATTTAAATAATGGTTACCAAACTGACAAGCACTCTTTTGGTATACTATTAAATATTGTAAATGTAATTGTGAATTGTGAATAAATGTGTGAATGTTATTTCCTTCACTGCATAATAAGTTCAGAGAAAAATGTAAATTTCGACTAATTTTCATCTCATCATGGAAGAACTCAATTATGGTATTTAATGGTAAAGTAACGGCGCATACACATCTCGTTGATTTCACAACACGTGACTTTAAATAAAATGAGGCATGACGTAATTCTTCAGTGTATTTCAATTTATTTATTGCACTCAATGTTTTTGTTTTACACTTGTTTAAAGTGTATGCACTGCGCAGGTCATTTTTACTTACTTAAAACAAATTTATTGCCGCTGTCGAATAATCGACCCTGTCAAAAAATTCAAATATATTGTTTGCAGCCTATTACTTAGTTAATTTTACGTTTTAATTAATCTAAAGTTTTAATTAATCTTCATCTAAAAATTAGAACTCTCCACCAATATACTAGATACACTTTTCCTATAACTTATTCAAATAAGTAAGCGTCGAATAAGCACGCCGCAATGAACCTCGAAAAGTACCGCCGCAGCGATGTTTAACCATTACAATACAGTAGGCCTATCATGAATATATATTTTGTTGACAATAATGTCACTTATTGTTTGAAGGTTTGCATGGCGAAATCTAATGTTGATATAAAATATCAATGAGGATGAGTCTAAAGAATTTTTGTTGTCTAATATAACAGAGTGACGATCAAAGCATATTGATCGAAACGTCGAGAAACTCAACAGTTCTTTTCAGAACTAATATACGTAGTGTACCGCAAACTTTATATCAATGTCACTTGTCAAATTTTGTATTAAAATATTAGAGAAAACAAATTATATTGCTAAATACAGCTCGTCGTATTAATAGAAAAATCTACTCGAATTATATATAGAACATCCATCAAGGATTTGTTTAAATATATGTTGTATAATAATAATAAATATCTAGGCGGCCTATCTAATATCTATCAGATTTATCGCAACAACTCTATGAATGTAACACTTTTTTGTGGTATTACGTCACTATTCTAGTTTAAGCAAAATATACAATAACAATATACCAGGTATGTTATCGTTTTGCTTCGTTACTGCTTACTTACTACCCTGGCAATTTAAAAATAGGTGGGGGATGTTCAGTTACATTATGTAGATATTACGTTGTTACAAGGCGTTTCTCTTGAATATAGTAACGCTTGGTTTCGCATGCAACCACTAGGTTGACACGTTTGTGGCGTCCCGAGCGCGACGCACAGACGTCAAATTTAGGGCCTACTGCAGAGACGTCATTAAACAACGTTTGCCGTGCTTAATTACGGACACGTAGTTTAGCCATAAAGAAAATACTATAGATTAATTCTACATGGTACAGTTTTGAAAGTTCGATATGTTGTCGAATTCCGGTTTTTTCACATCGGTTTACAAGAGGGTGATAATTCGTTTGTTTTTGTTTTATTACCAAGTAAATACATTGGATGTGGTTGGAATAGTTGTCTCTGTACGTGACGTATTGCGTGTGCGTTGACGGGGAATGGACGCCAAAGCGTTGGAGTTGCACGTAGTGGTGGTAGTTCAGTAACTAGCGGAGTCGGTTCGTGAATGATGGTATCTTCTGGTATGATTAACTCAGGTGGTGCTCTGATCTCTATTGGGCATTTACATTGGGGATGTTGTGGTGACACTTCGCTGGTGTACCTTGAATCGAAGAACAACGGATATGCCATCATCGAAGAGGAGGGTTGCGTTACGTGTAACGTTTTCGGTGGTTTTGCGTTCGAATAATTGGTGAACTTTCTATAGTAATCTTCATTTGGACTCACTGTTGCTGTTTCTTGTCTGGTAAGTAAAAAATGTACGATCTTTTGATATTTCTCGTCTGACGGGGTTATACCTTCAACTTCTGTTAGATAACGAATTACCTCTTTTAGGCAATCACTGAAGCCTGCGTTATATTGGTTATTGGGCATCTCATCATGCTTGCTAAATTTGGTTTCCGACCCTAAAATGAAAAATAAACCATTATTCGAGTAGTAGATGTAACACACTTATTATGAAAGCAACTTATGAATTTAAAATTTTTTTTCTACAAATTAGGCCTAACTTCAATAAAATAACACTTAGGCCTATAGTGTACTACAATAATGTAGGCCTACCTGTTTCGAATCGACCAGCTATTCCACAACGCTGTAAAACACGTAGATATTTGACCGTCATCTCAAGTATTTCGGCTTTTTCCAGTTTACCAGATGTCTACATAAATTGAATATAGTTACGATTTATAATGTTATTATTTGATTGCTAAAAAGTAGTTTAATTGATGTTTAAGAAAGCGTGTCTAGCATACTCTACTACATTTTATTTATTTTATTTTATTCAATAGAAACCAACAGCGATAATTACCGCCACTAACAGGTTTGATACAAACAAAGCCAGGACTGTTTAAAGCACCTTGGTTGGTCCTATTGATATATCACTAATAGCGCCTTGTGAAACTGTTTGGTTATAGCCTAATAATGAAACCATAATATTAGTCTTACAAAACTTACGTACCTGTTTAGCAAAGATAGACGGGACGGCCTGACTGAGTTCAGCTAAGCAACTATTAATTCGATCCCGACGTCGCTTTTCTATCACCTTATGTGAAGTTTGTTCCTGCAATAAAAAAAAAAAAGAGATATTACAATTTTGGTGTTAAATGCATGCCTTCTAACTTCTTGAACAAGTTAGTTTAATTTAATTTTTTTCAATTTATTATTAATTATTGAATTAAATAGGTTATGGACTGTATTTGATTTCGTCAGAAGTACAACTTTGGCTTCGCATTCCACCTACTTTTCTGCACATCCACTGCGAATGCTCCTTACACTGGTAAGAACAAAATTGATATACCCAGCTACATTGTTCATTTTAATATAAAAATAATAATCTAAAATAAAATATATAAGACTAATAATACTTACTGAACGTTCACGCTTCCTGCTAATCATATTAAAAGTAATGATATAGATGATAAAAACTAATAAGTATCCAAGTATTAGGCCTGGTCTCTATCTCCTGTGGTTGCCTCGTTGTAGTGGACCGCTCTCTTTCTCTGATCGTCTTTGATTGATAAACGTTGCTGCATCGTCTGTCGTAATATTGAATTCAGCATCAGTTATTAGCGGTGACAAGTGTTAATTTTCGCCCGATGGATCCTCTTTCTCACGACATTCCGTCGTTGTGCTCTACTGTTCTGTGCACGGGTTCGTGGTTTCGCTTTATTAGTTCTATTGTTTAGTCGAGGATGTTGCAAGCCGTCCACAACCAGCTTGAAAACTCACGCGTGGTTGCGTTTTGCACATTTTTATATAATATCATCGTGTGGATCGATATAATGAATGAATCATATACATTTATTTTTTTTAGTAATCATGGAGGAAATATATATTTTTCCTCCATGGTTTAATGCTATACGATGTTTTATAAATCAAAAAGGCACATTTCTAACGGGCCGTGTATAATTCTGATAAACAGTATTACAGTACAGTACTAAATGTTAATAAATAGAAACTGGTATCATTATTACGAACAAATACTTAACCATTGACGATTATAAATAATTTAATCTTAGATTATCGTTTTGATACCAGAGGTCCGCCTCTGCTGTAAATTCTGTTTCATTGGGCTAAATTGTATCAATCGCCTGCACTCCATTATGAATTTGCCCTTCAGACTACCCAATAGGCCTTAACTATTATGAATTTGGTAGCACTACATACAACAAGAAAATATTTTGTTGTTTCAATAGTATAATATACTCATAAAAGAAACAATATCATTTAATTATAAGAATACATAATGAGAATTAAGACTAAACCATCCGTTACGTTTCTAATAATAGGCTAAAATAGTATTGTCCGTTTCTGACTCCATATGGCCACTTGAATACACCCGCCCCTTATCCATTCAGTTTGTGTTTCCAAGGTTATTTATTCAATCATTTAATTAAAGCCGTGATAAACCATTAAAGTGAGATTCAACGATCATTTATATCCAACCAATTATCTATCAAGCTTTGCTGCTAACTCGTCATAGTTAGATACTTGCTTAACAACTGAGAGTATATTATAATGTTAACGGACGTCAATGATTGGTCGCCATTGAAGTGTAAGTAATGATTAAACGGGATGTCATCTAGTACGCACGCGTGGCCTCACGTGCCGACGTTCTCTCACACGTGAAGTGTTAAATACAGTGGGCGCTTAAAGCGTGTCCATTGTCATTTTCATGCTTAATTGATTACTCTACAAACGTTTGATTTTGTTTTTGTTTTCAGCACCGTCCATCCCGGTGTCCTCCTGTAACATATGGGTTGAGACAATATTCAATGATGACATTATAAGTTTCAGAATTAAAACCATTATATATGTTCCTTTGTTATATTATTCTGTCGGTCATTGATTAAAGTGCGCGGAACTAGTCTTACTGTATATATAATAGTGAAGCCTATACAGCGATCTTCACTGCAACATTTCGACTTAATAATATAGCCCTAAAAGTCATCGAATGCAAGAATTCCGGAAAAAACAAGACTCTTTGTTTGTAACATTACTGATCATGTGATATCAAGTGGTGGTCTTATTATATCGCATAAAACTGGGGAGAAGAGGGCAAGTGTTTGTATACCCAGTCAATTTTCGGTGTAATTTGTTTACCGCCGGGTATAAGATTCTCATGCTGTTAAAGGATGGTATGACCACACAATTATGATATATGTATATAGATTTATTGATAAAGAAAACGCATACATATAAAATGTTACAATTATAATACATACATTTCACTTCAAAGTATTGTTTATAATGGATCTCTATAAGAGTTATTAAATTAAAGTAGGCATATTTCTCCAAAAATACTACCCTTCCGTTGATGAATAAGAGGTTAATTAAAATCATCATGTATTTTATAGGTCTTTATTAAAATGATTGATGCAAAAATAAAGATATGACGATGTTTATGATGGTGATGATGATTACCGGGTTACAAAAACCAATAATTGTATCCCAGTACAATTCTAAAATAATAAATATCTTGAAAAATAACAGTTTAGTCAAAGTAGTGTTACTTATTACATTTTAAAAAGTTACGGTACTGAAGTGGGCTTTAAACAAGCAATTTCAATAATTATTTACAAGTTTTATGAAATATTGCTGTTATTATAATGCTTTCAATCGATCTTTTTAGAATACTTACCTACAGTAACTATACAATAGTTTTCAATATCATGACAGTTATTGGCTTCACTTGGAAAACCTATTAAAGTATTAGGATTTCTCTACTCAATTGTAACATACATACAACAAATGAGTTATTTATATCCTTATTTTATAAATAGAATATTCAATTAAAGGCAGTACAGTATTACACCCTTTTAGGACAGAAGACCCTCATTTCTTTGGTAATTTTTTCAAATTATAATTAAAAATCTATAGCCTACCATTCAAACCCGCCGAATGAAATGCAACGCAAAATAATCATATTCAATATAAATAGATGTAGTTCATATAAACATTAGATTAATTCGGTAAGGTAATTGAAGCGTGGTTCTCACTAGCAACGCAACGTAACGCAACGACTTATTGACGCAAAGTGCTGTATTGCGTAATCACAAGTGGGAACCGACGATGCAACATTGCTGCAAAAATCGCAAATTTGATTTCACGCAGGCGAGGGCAAACACAATTATTGGAAGGGCATTTTCTTACGTTGCGTAGATTGCGTTACGTTGCGTCGCTAGTGAGAACCAAGTTTTAGATTAATCAATAACGCTTCCCACGAAAATCATCTGCTCATATCTGATCGGAATGTCTCGCTAATAAACCGATGGTAATTAATCTTCCCATCCATATTTTCGTCAAAGTCGGACATGACGTGATAGACCTCTTCTTCGTTCAATACAATATTACAAAGTTTTAGTGTATTTCTGAATTCTGGTATGGTCAGATACCCTGTGTTGCCTTTGTCAAGTTTTTTGAACGCTCGACGTAAATTCCGCCAATCTCCCACCAACTGAAAAAAAGATAGAAACAAGTTAGGTTTTCCGAATAATAGGCATACTTTCTAAAAATATAATGAAACCATGACTTTGGTATTTACACACACTACTGTTCAAGAAAACATAATTATAAACTTTTTTTAAACATAAACTTTTTTAGACTAATTAAATAGATAAACACATGAACCTAACGTTTGGTGAGGATGATATGCTGCACCCAATTATCGTACGGTATCATGTCTAGGGACAATAAACAGACGATACCACTAGGTATATTTGCAGTGGTATTGAGTCAAAGTCGTCCATAAATACGCATTTTCAGGTTGTGAAAAAAGACACGTAAATCAATACAGCATAGGTAAAGGTAATAAATCCGTGTTCATTCTTAACGTAGGGGAAAGAGCTGTTAGGAGCTCATTGTACTAAGCCTCGGCATTATGTGGTAGGATGGCCAGTTCCTTGCCACGTCGCATTTTTCTCCCTAGTATTCTCTACCAGGTACTCGTTTACAGATGAGTGGACTGGGAGTTGTCGGGAATTCAACCCGGGTCTCTGTATGACAGTCAAGTGTCCTAACCACTCGGCTACCCAACCAGCATAATCAGATGATAATAAAATGTGATGATGTCTACCTTTTGTCGCAATTTGGCCGTTATTCCAGTTAGTCCCTTGTGCGGTTCATTGACGATAGGAGCAATCGGTACCTCGGATTGAGGATGCGTCAGAACATCTAGCATGTTGTTACCATATCGATGAGTTTGTTTTCGAAGAGCAAATGGTTTTAGAAATTCAATGTATGAAACTCTGGAAAGAAATAGTTAATGATAATGTAATGTGTATCATTTAAACATTGAAGAAGGACGATGTATTATTCCCAAGCATTTCGTGCAACCTTTCTCGTATGATAACATACGAGTTCTAAATCGTGTAGTATAGTCGGGGTTCGTGTCTCATTCGCTAAATGGGGTACTATAGAATGTACGAAAAACAAATCCATGAAAAGAAAATATGTACTGTAGACCTACTATTGTTTCTGGAGCAACCATAAAATGTAATGAACAATGGTTAAAGACAAAATACATTGTTCTAAGGTGGGCCGTGAACCTACAATAAGATCTTCAGTTGAATACTACGTAAAATGATATCTTACCTGCCATCTCTATTTATATCAAACTTCTTGCAAAGAATATCCAACTCGAGATGGTTGAGCTGAATACAGAGTTCTTGCAAAACGTCTCTGAACTCCTCTCTTGTTATGTAACCGGTGCCAAACTTGTCCAAATTCAGAAATTCTGTTCTAAGATCGTTCCACATGTAATCAACCTTTGATCTTAAGTTGTCTTCTAACATGTCGCCTGCACAGTTCAACTTACGCGAACGGATCAGAAAATCGGCGTCACCTCTTTTCGGTGGCACGATCTTTGCATTTGGGAATGCGGCTTCCTGGGGATTGTATACAAAATGACGAACAAATTGCTGAAAGTCGAGCATACGATTTTGAGTAGTGATAAACGTATCCCAAAGTCTACTGATTTCTCCTCTTGTTACCTCTGGCTTCACTCCAAGTCTACAAAGTAAACAAATCATTTATTTAGGTCGCTTTTAATGAAACATAAATCAGTTTAAAAACGTTTCAGATATACCTTATAGTATTCTGTAACTTCTATTACGGGAGACTGTATTTCGTATATTTAGTGTTACAAGTACGGAGTATCGTCTTTAATTAAATGTCCGGAATCATAATTATCTATAGTCTTGGGAGAGGAATGTTTTATCTTGAATTTAGAATCTACCACTTACTTTTTTAACATATAGTACATCGTCGATTGTGTCAGTTTCTTTGTGTTTGATTCGTCGAGCTCGTTAAAGGCAGCTTCTACGTCATGATAACGTTCTCTTACTAATTTCTTCAGCATTAAAGAGAGCTATTTACGACACAAAGTAATAAAATAGATCAATAACGATATGTTTGTTTGTGTGCATGCGTATTTATATTTACTTTTCCCATTTCGATGTTCTGCACTACGAAAGCAAAATGGGCAATCATAGCTCAGGAATGTCCGATTACATTACACCCTAGTCTGAGTTCCACACTTAATATTAGTAAAAAGATAAATATTTTGGCACATATGGCGTTTTATACGTATACTACTTGAGCTTGTATTTCAGACAAACATCGTAAGTCTAATTACACCCCAGAATGAAATCAAATCTATAGCATGTCAAATGTAGTAGACGCTGTATACAATCTACTAAATTCACGTACCATTCAACAAGGATTAGTATAGATAAAAGAGTACACCGTGAGTTTTTTTGTAGACACGTCACAACTAATAGATCAATATATTACCTGTTCGTTTGATCGACCCTTCTTGAACTCTCTAAAGTCCATAGGTTTGCTGTATTCTTCGGGTTCTTCTGTCTCCATTAGCTCTTCTGGTTCTTCTCGGTAGTACTCGGACTTTGTGTCAAACAAACTCGGAGCACCGATGTTTCTAAGAAAATAACAGTACCGGTATGTTATAATTTGTATGTGTCTGAAAGTTATCTATGCCTACATTGTAGACCTCGAATGCCATTTAAAATGAATCGCACCTCTCTGAATGTTACGAACGTTGGATCCAGAACCGTCACGCGAACAGTAACTTACGTGTAGGAATGTTGGCCCCTAAAATATTAATAATTAATATTACCTGGTGTCAAATTGGGCCATGAATTGTGGGTATTTTACGTTTCCTTCGTCATCAAGCAGTAAATTATCAACAAGAGTAGCGTACTCGTCATCAGACATGTCGATACCAAAGCGGCTTTCAATCGCAGCTCTAAACTCCTCCTGCGACAACACGTCTGTGTGCATTTTGTCAATTTTGCTAAAAGAATAACATCAACATTTTTGTTAAATAAAGAATATGAGAGGTATCAATTAAACAACGATATTACATCGAACTAAAATTTGGCGCCATTGGCAGGTGTAACTTCCCAAATAATCAAATAGGAAACTACATTTTGCTTTTCCCTGGTTTATAGTATTGAACGTTGTATACAACAAATACTTACTGAAAGGTTCCGAGTAATGATAAGAATTCCGCTTGGAACATTGACATCAATTTGGTCTCTACGGCAGTTATTGTTGTGCAAGCACCAGGGCTACCACTTCGTTCGCTTTTGTTGTATCTATTTAATCAATAAAAATGTTTTTAGAATTTAGTAAAGTGTTTCCAAACTTTGGTATCATACTGGAATAAATAAATTCATGGTTTTCTGTTCGATTTTTATTCTATAGAAATATCATGCCACTGCCATACATATCAAAATAGGATCGCTCTACAGATGTTTTTGCTATATTGAACCTTTGCTTTGCAATAAGAAGATAACGTTTTTAGATATCATTACACGAATTGTGTATGTGTGACACGCGGTCAACCATTTGCAATCACTGCACATATAAAGTATGCCCTACCTATGCTTAGGATTTGCCAAAATCTTGTGTGGAATTCCTTCTTCGCTCCTGTCCTGAAATCGCTGAAGAAACTCTCTGTATGACACTTTACCGTCTTTTCTACTGGTAATAGAGCACCGTGCCAAAAAGTCGTTTAGTTGCTTATTGTCCAACTTTAATTCAAACTTTGCGAGAATTCTCTGAAAATCCATTCGGTCAATCTATAAAATTAAGACGTATCAGAATATAAATCTACATTAGAACCATTGATTATCGGTTACTGTACCTATTGATCATTAACAATGCCTAAACACGTAACACGTTACCTCTCCAGTTCCCTGTGGGTCGAGATTACTAAATTCCTTTTTCATCTTCTTAAATCCCTCTCTGAATTTGTTCTTTAACCAATTTTCGACATCTAGAGATTTGGCTCGATCTACCTCGGACTTCTTTAGAGTTCTTCGTGCTGAATGAAAAATAAAATGTTGTTATCCTGAGCAATCGTATATATCGAAATCTACAACATAATTATTATTTATTATAACGATAGACTGTAACTTACGAGATGTTCTATCACCGCTTCGTGGGCTTAATTGACTTTCCAATGGACGTTTTCGTGTTGCTTGTCCATTTTCTGCACCAGAACTAAAAGATATGCCTAACTTGTTCATTAGTTTTACGCCGTTTATGACACCGCATCCATTTTCATCATACCTGTGAATAAAGGTGGTAAATAGAATGATTAGAAGAATTTGTCGAATTTTCAAGAAGGTGATTACATGGCGCCCTCTATATCGTCACACAATTAATGTTGTGAACCGTACCTTGAAATTGCGTGCTGCGCTTACTCGATTGCGTCTATTAATTGACAACAGGTCTTATTTAATTGTCTTATTCTCTTATATCAACATGTCTTTAGAAAGTTTAACCAGTTGAAAGTGAAATGAAAGTTCAAGGTATCGGATACAGAACATATTTGAACAACAACAAACTGTATATTTTCCGCACATGGAAAGAAAATCGTGTCGTTCTTTAGTAAAAGTGATAATGGGTGAGCCTAGCAATTGATAGGTTTATACAATCCAACAATGATCAATCAATCGTTATCATAGAAATGAACAATAAATTGTATGCGTACTTGGACCAGAGCTTTTCGAATTCGTCATCATCCATATAAAATAACAATTTGTTGAGAGCGTTTCTAAATTCTGGTTTTAAGATTCGTCCACTACCGCCTGGATTTATCTGCGGTATTAACTCAGCAATATCAACTAGTCTGAAAGATAAGAAGAAATATAATAATTTTATAAATTTAGCAGTGGTTAATTATGAGAAATTCGATGACGACCAAAAAAGTGTTTTCGATTGTACAAGGCGACACGACGACTACAGTACGAAGTTATACGTTACAATCAATAGCTAGCTAAAGCTTGGGTCTCACTAGCGACGCAACGTAACGCAACCTACGCAACGGAAGAAAATGCCCTTCTAATAATTGTGTTTGCCCCCGCCTGCGTGAAATCAAACCTGCGATATTTGCAGCAATGTTGCGTCGTCGGTTCTCACTTGTGATTGCGCAATACAGCACTTTGTGTCAATACGTCATTGCGTTGCGTTCTAGTGGGAACCACGCTAAGCATACGTACGTGCAACCATCAACCCCGCGCGCTGAAATAATGTGTAGACGTACAGATGCTAGTTACGCCTCATGCCCTTTCGTAGTCTTCAGTGCCACACACAAGCGGGAAAGGTTAGATAAAAACAAACGAAGAGATATCTTAATATCAAATTCTTATAATGTTTTCTGCATGATAATGTCATAATGTTTATGTTACCTTTGTCGAGCCTTTTCCTTCAGCTGTGCGTGTACTTGCGCCGACGTCATTGTAAGTTTATCCAGGTTATGTCGATTTATGGGATCGAGCCAAGACGGTAGATCGTTGTTGACAGTTTCTCTAAAACATGCATGAAACTCTTCTAGACGAATCACCTGCTTGTCACCAAGATTTAATCTAAACATGATTACACAAACATAAAGAATATAAAATATGTATTTTGTATAGGTTTGATAACATTACGTAATGTATAACAGTATAAAGCCGTGATTCCCGTTGTTCAGTGCTGGTACATGAGATCGAATTGACATATGTATGCATTTTGGTAACATCGGCCATCGTTGTAAATAAATTACGAGTGAATTGTGAACAATAAGGTTTTTTAGTGATACGTCACAGTCAATATCTTCATCACACAAACCCAAGACTACAGTTTATGACGTCATTACGTTTAATACATTTAATATGATCATAATTTTAATAGAATGACGTAACGCCCTTGAATGACGTAACTTACCTAATCAGCAACAGGTTGAAATGCTTGGTGCTAAGGAATCGGCCAAGGAATGCAGTGAGCGCCCGATGAAGAGCCTCGCGCGCCAGGTTACCTCTGCCTTCGGGATCGTTCGAAATGAATAACTTTTTGATGTCGTAGTAATTTTTCTTTAACTTTTCTCGTAAAATCATCTCCAACTGAAAATTACATTTGTAATAAAAAGTTAATACAGATACAGAAAAACATATCCTCTCAATTACGTATAATTAAAAGGCATTTATGCCCAAAAGATTTTTAAAAAGGAGCAACAAAGTAATGAACAGTATTGAACAACAAATTGATAGGCATAAATAAAAATGTGTCTATTTAATGTATTAATATTAAAATCAATTATGGCCAACCAGGCCTGGTACTGTAATAATGATAAATATAATATAATCAAAATCATTTTTTTCAAGTATATTATACGTGTTGAGACATTATCTAATGTTTATTCGTTAAGCATTGAAATCCATCAAATGAATTTTACAGATTAAGGACATCTGATTTGTTAATGAGACAACATAAATAGACTGTTGTCATAGGAACAAAGTGGCTGTAAACGGATAGCTGGTTGTGTAATTATCCGAACACATTAAACAAGAAACATGAAACTAAATCGAAAAGTCTTTTATTATTTACTCATAACAATCGTATTAGCTCTTTAATTCGTTATTGAATCAGGTAAACGTAAAAGTCTTTAATGAAATTGGTTAAGTTTTTGTCTCTGTATGCATCGTAAATAATCAACTAGTGCATCAGCTGTTTATGTGCAACAACTTTAAATTTATATTATATACAATTCTGCGATGTATCTTCTATAGTCAGTTGTCTGAAATGCATTTTTAGGATATTAGCTATTTTTACCTCATCAACTTCCAGCCTAAGTTTTGTTTCAGGTCTTGGTAAGCGGGATGCGGTACTTCCACGGCTCTCACCCCTACTGAGCATATCAGCTCTTGACCCTGTACAGAAAAAATATGCATTAAATCAAGGTGATAGGGGCTTAGGTTGGGATATGGGATTTGTCTTACCAACTCACATGTCAAACAATTATAATTTCAATTCTTTAAATTGACATAACATGTTCATTATTTAATCTAGATAGTTGTTGTGTAGAAAGTACTTATTTTATATTCTGAATTATCTTCTAACTATTGCCCCCCCCCCCCCTTTTTTTATTTTTTTTATTGAGAATCAATTTTAAGAAGGTCGTAATACGAAAATGCGATTTGTTATTGATGTTAAAATCAATGTATACGCTTCCATCTTGATTTAAAGAGAGATTTTATGAGCGGAGTGTATAGTCGGTTACCATAGAGATGGCCATAACCTGTTACAATAAGTCACTTAATCATGTGTACTAACAGTCCTTGGGGTAACACAACCTTTTTGACGGATGGTTTGAAAAGAATTTGGTTTCTTAATTTCGTTCTTCCTTATTAATATCAAAACTATACATATACTTTACGATGGTGACCATTAATTACAAAATTATAACAATTGTTCTGTTATGGAGTGATCGATCCAAGCGTAATTTGAACAACAGACAATAGACACGTGTTTTTTTCCAATTAAAAAAAAATTATTTATACATTTTTCTAAAAATCAATGTACAACATTTTAGTATGAAAATGAGATCCCAACAGATCCGAAGGTATTTTTGTGACTAATGATTATTATTTTAAATATAATTAATCTAAAAGAGGTTGTTGAACATGGACAATCAATCGAGTATATATGGCCTATAGTAAGCAATTAAGTAGGCCTATAAAGTTGTCATATCAAAAGAGTGTGCTTCCAAAATGATTATGATGAGGATGATGATGACATGATTGATGATGACGTTGATGATGATGTTAAGAAGACTCGGCGGAAAGGAGGAATCACCGACGGAGGATGTCGACATGACAGATGCTCATTAAAGTATTAAAAACAATAAAATAATATAAAATGACGATAATTTAATTATGATGATAGCAGGCCTATATTATTAACTGCATACTTACCAAATATAGGAATCTTGGTTTTGTTTTCGTTATCACTTTCCTCCATGTGAACAGGCAAACTTTGTGAAAATGGTCGTGGGATTTTAGGAAACGAACGTTTGAAATCCTCACTTTCTCGATTTCCATGAGAACTCTTCGTAAGCCTCGGTGCTAAAAACGGTATTTCATCCGAAAGCCTGGGTTGTGTCGTGGGTCTTCCTTGCCTGCTAGATAGGCCTCTTACATTCAGTTTATCAGGGTTTCCGAGTCGAGAAAGTGGGTGCTGAATTTTTGGTAGATTTAAACCAACTCTACCACTTGCTTGCGTGCCTGGCCGGCTATCAACGCCTGCCTGAGACATAGTTGTTACTTTCTTAAAAATTCACAAAATCAAATACAAGATCGCTTAAAGTTTCTAGCAAATGTGATTAAATTTCAACACCAGGTTCGAAGTATACACTTAACTGATTGTGTATGTTTGTCTATACAAATCCAGATCGGTCATATCATGCTTGTTTGTTGTTATGGGCAACGTGGTTGTATTGACATGTAAATGAGGTCCTGAATGACTTGCTTGGTTCGTGAGTGGAACTGTTGCTATAGGCTTTTGTTGTCAATAAGAATAGAGGGCTTAACCAAGTTCGAAGTTACAGAAGTTCACAAGTACTATGTCATTTAAAGTAAACTGCATAACGTGATATATTAGGTATAATTTTATTGGTTGTATTAAATTATAGATTTATATAAACACAGACTTTGTAACGTCATTTTCTGAAGTTAAGTAGTCTAGAACGCATGTTTATTTAAAGTTCATATTTTCTGATAGTGACGATAAAACCTCTGCAAGTTGTTGATTATAGGGCTCATCGACATATCGAACATATTGAAATCGTATACAAAGATCAAATACAATGTTGTATAGTATTTAATAAAATAAAAATGTCTACCATGCTAATATTCAATAAAAGTTTTTAATTAGGTCTATGTTTACAATACATTAATGACAAAAATGTCCACGTTTCGGATTATGAGCAAATTATTAATTATTTCTACTAATTATTCTAGTCATTTATATTGTTGTGAACTTGGGTAATTCCAACTAAAATGTGGACGATCTTTGACAATGACATAATGGTTGTTACAACATTTCTATTCACATTTGCCGTTTGCAGCAAAAACAAGCTGGTTGTTTAGCCATTTTGACAATAAGCAACTAAAATAAAGCAATTTTTATATAATTATCTATTCTAAAGCACAAATTCTGCACACAGCTCAACAAGCCACATTACAAAAAAAACGATATATTGATATGGTAAACCGGTGTGGTGACTTGTTTTATTTTGTTATACTGACGTATAACCATTATTAACAAAAAGATATACAGATATTTTACTATATCCGGGCCTACCTAACAATTACTTTGAAAAAGTAAATTTCAATAAATGTTTTACTGTATTTTATACTACTATCACCGCCCCACACCCCGACCTACTGTACTTTCAACTTTGTCAAACAAAACACTCATACATTGACAAAGAGTGATAAGAATAGTTATAAAACTAATCATGCTTAACACCATCTAGATAACAAAGCAAGATAATGAAGATAATTACTAACATTAATTTGGTACAAAAACATAAGTAATCTGGATATTATTATTTTAATTTTTGGAATGGATATAATATATAATATATTTAACTGTCAACTTATTTTACACCATTTGATAACTTTTTTGAATTGAACATTAAATAAATTGGTGTCCGATTTACAAATAATCGGAAATAATTTTTAAAAATCGGTAGAATTAGGCAGATCGTTAATATAAATTTTTGAATAATGGATCGGTACAAATATTAAGGGAAGTCAGTAAACGGTTAAACTTAATTCGATCCTAAACTCAATCCTATACAGAGCCTATAAGATTTGCAAATTATTTAACAAAACGGCGCCGTTTTCGTTCCGTAAAACGGAACAAGTGTGAATGCCAGTACTAAGATCTAAATCGCCGAACACTTACTTGGGCTATATAATCTTTCACTGAAAAGCGCTTATTCTACTGCGCGCTCTTTTGATTTGCGTGGTGTTCAGGTAGAATAGAATGTAAGTATTAATTTGTGAAAATTTAATATTGAACTTGCCGGGAAACCAATGGCTTTTGAATATATGTACTCATTCCCTTTTATGTATTTAAATGCGATACGTACGGTAATAAATCGAGGATTAGCTGGCTCATTGAGTTACAGCGATGTTTTGCCCCTGCCCAGCATTATTCATTTTTATAATTGTATGTCACATAAAAAATAAACAAAACGAAGTATTACGCTGGTGTTCTTCGTTTAGCCCATATTCGATTGTATGGTATTTACAAAAAAAATTGTTTGATCAAACAAATTAAACATCAGTCACTTCTACATTGTCATCTCCTTCTATCGCAGGATTAGCTATACCTTTAGATTTATCATAATCTTGAAGAATTAACAAAAGATCGTCTTTCGGATTTTCATAAATGTTGTCGTCTTCTTTAGGTTTCCGGAGCGTCTCAGATGCTTCACTTGCATTACTGGGTTCACTGTTAACAAAATGAAATATTTAAATTAGATCATGAATATTCATTTACCTAATGCAAATAAAATTGTATATATCCCGATATAATCATAATTTGGGCAAAGAAAAGTATAACATAGAAAAAGAATCCTAAATAAACAAATTTCATTTTTAAAAGAAACGTGCATGTGTAGGCCTACCATCAATTGGCTGTCAATCAATTACACCGATATTTTTTAATTCAAATAAATATAAATTTAAATATAATTTGACAAATATAAATAAAATTATTATAAATATAAATAAACTTTCTTCAAATATTAATTTGAAGAAAGAGATGTAATGAATTAAAGGTTAATAACGAAATATGTCTTGGTTTTTAGAATGTATTTTGATACTATAAACGAATTCGGAACAAGGCTATAATAACATATTTTTAGCCTGTTTCTGGAGAGGATGATCGACTTACTTTTCTTCACCATCATCTTCCTCATCATCTAACAACGGATTACTGCAAATAAATATTCAGAATTAAATACAGTTATAAGCAGTAGTCTACTACACCATTATTATTTGCCATTAAAGTTTAAGTTAAATTATTGTATAGTTATTTTTTAAATAAAATGAATGAATATGAAATATCACTATTCACTTATTCTGTGGTAGTCTGGGAAGGAAGATGGATATCGCATATAAGAAGAAAATATACATGCAATTATGTAAATAATACACATGCATAATAATATAAATATGACATTCATAAACACACCCCTTTTCAGCGAACTTGTTCGTGCCTGATAGCGGTGTTGGCTTGACAAAATTCTTGTATATCTCAGCATTTGCAACTTTCAGCTTTCTCCGTAATCTATTCAACAAATTAAAATGCTCTCAAATGTGATGGTAGTGATGATCTGACCTGGCAGTGCCAAATTCAAACTTAAAGGACAACTTTACCAAGAACCATATTTTAACAACGTATTAGGGATGTACATAATATGTTTTCAGAACAATCGTGAGAAGTTACGATATCGGCGCGCGCGCTCGCCGTACAGCCGTCGCCGTAAATTGCTGTGAGTCACAAGTTCCAAGGCAAAATCTACCACCTCAACTCATGAGTTTTCACTGTTGTTAACATACAAGAGATAGGTTACTGTGCTAATTTGACCTGTATTAGGCTTAAATTTACCAAAATGTTTAGTCTGGTATTTTGAAGAAACATGTTAATATCCAGATAGGCAAAAGAAACAATAAAACAATTCAACATTTATATTGCTTACGATTTATTTAAAAAGTGTGTTTACTAGAAATGTTCGCGCTTTTCCAGACTTGTCTATTGACCCGAAAGAGTAGCTAGAAACATGACGTATGATGCTCGGGAATCATTCAACCATATCGCACTAAAAACTTTTTTAATACGATCGCGGTGATTTTTGTTGAATACAGACGATGGTGTTTATAGTAATCTTTACCGGCCTACCCTTGTACTCTCGACGATATTGTAAATCTGGCGATTGTTCTGAAATCATATGTACATGCCCTAATACATTGTTAAAATATGGTTCTCGGGAAAGTTGTCCTTTATACTACCATCATAAATTTCAATTTATTGCTAACTTGATAACTTTTATAGTTACTTCAAACTACAAAAAACTATACTTTCCCAAATCAACATTTACTTCGACCAAAATCAAACATTAACATATGTAAATAGACTTAACAAATAAAACAACAACAATAAAAATATATCATTTGGTACTTACGATGAGCGCCAAAATCCAAAAGCAATGGCCCATAATGACAGAATGAAGATGAGAACAAGAGAAAAGGTAAAAAAGAACCACTGTAATGCATTCAGAGTGTCAAACACAGGGTCAGGATCTGGTATTGCTTTCTGTAATTATAATCAAATATTGATTGATTTGTTTATTCAATAGATAAATATTCAATAAATGTTTCTCCACACATATATTTAAAATACCTAAAATAATAATTATATAAACACTTGTGATAATAACCAATAAAAAACATAGCATGTGTGGAAGGAAACCTATATTTAAAAACTTTACGCCTAGGCTCCCAGACAAAAATAATAAAAAAATATTTCTTTTCATATAACTGTATGTTAACTGTATCGTGTTTTATGAGAATATCTTCAAATAGGATCTAACCAAAAACCTGTACTGCAACATAACTTATTCTATACATTTATTGAAGGTTTGCATGGCGAAATCAAATGTTGATATAAAGTTTGCGGTACACCACGTGTATTAGTTCTGAAAAGAACTGTTGAGTTTCTCGACGGTTCGATCAATATGCTTTGATCGTCCGCAGGGAGTGAGGACGATCAAAGCATATTGATCGAAACTAATACATGTGGTGTACCGCAAACTTTATTCTATACAATTAACATATATCAAAACAATAATAAACAAAAACCACAAACCACAACTTCCATGACACGATATCTATTTTTTAAGGCTGCATATATAGTGTAGGCTTGATCTATAGCACTATAAAAGAAAAAATAATATTTAACATCTATTGTATGTAATCATCATTAATACCTTTCAAAAACTATGACACTGTAATAATAATGTTATTGTAATATTGTACACAATTATGAATGCAATAATACACCATGCATTAATTAATAATTGTGTTATATTATTTAACAAAATTGAGATACAGTAACCTGCATTTTGAAAACCACTGAGATTCCTGAAAACCATTTTGAGAATGGTGTCATAATACTGTATGAAGCAATACAGTAATATCAATACTGTAATAATACTGTAATAAGAATGCAGCAGTGAGATGGTAGCTATAATAACACTGTACAAAGTTAAGATGTTAAACTATCATAGGTATTAATACTTACGTTATAAGAATGCCATACGCAATGACTTTATTAGTTGTTACATTTACTCCATGTATTCTCATATCAGTCCTAAAAAAGTTTGATAAATATGATAAAGATGTAGACAGGCATTTTCATTATAACAGAAACTATTATGTGCACAAACAAAACAAAAACATACACACAAAATCAATATTTTTGTGAATATAAACAATAATTTGTTATATTTACAACAGAAAGACCTTCTGTGATATAAACACACACAAAAATAAGGCTCTGACAAACTTCTTAAAGTCTATTAGGGACTGGTGTAACTTAAGCATAATATATAACTATGTAACTTATACATAAATATATACTGTAACTTACACGCCTAAAACCAAGTATATGATTGAGTTAAAACAGCATGATGATGGCTGGACAGACTGAGCATAATTTTAAACTTTACTTACATACTAGTTATAGGTATATCTTCATCATCTAAATGAACAGTGATGTAGTCAATGTTTATAAGATATTCTGTTGCATTACCCACAATGCTATAAATACAAATATATATCTTTTTTAATACATTTATTAATATAATATCTTATTATTAAACTGTAAAGATGATGTTATTTTAATCTCTCTAAATTCTACTTTTAATTCTTCAGATAAATACCCTGTGAACGATTTTTCCTCTTCTAATATTAAAGTAGATTTTTTGTCAAATACAACTTTAACTTGGTTCTCATTAGGGTTCATGAGATAAATCTATATGTAAGAAAAAAAATGTAAATTAATTAAAATAAACAATGAAATTGGTGAATATCACTAGCAGAAATGCATAAGCTAGGGATCCAAATATTTGTTTGTTTTTATTTTATTTTGGGGAGTACGCCTCTGGTGTACAAAATCACTATAATAAATTCTTAATAGTTTAATGGGCAAATTGAACAATTTGTGGAAGGGATATACACTTGCATTGGCACATCACATGACATGTAGGCTACCAACCATACAAAAAGTTCCAAAATCTACTAAATAAACACCTAGTTTCCTTGATATAACTATGATATAGTTCTTACTGAAACACTAGCAGTATCCTTGTAACCTCCAGCTCCTACTACCTCAACATCAAGTTCAAAATAGCCTTTGTCATCAGAATGAAAGAGATTGGAAAGGGTTATCCACCCATTGGCTGGAATCGGTATATCAAAAAATGTTATTGCATTTGACTGAGGCTTATCTTCTGTAAAACAAAAACAAAAAAGTTTACTATAAATTGTTTGTGTAGTGTAAAACTAAATTCTTCATATAATTGTTTCATCAAATGATCTAATATTTGGTTTAAAAGAAAGTTTAAAATAATTCCAGTACATGGAATTCGAACTGACAATGAGCAAGACGGATTAACTTTGAGATGTTTCTGTGCCATTTTTCTGTATCCCTAAGATGCAGTACTGTATCCTCATTACCTTCATTAGATGATTTTATGCACTTAAACTTCAGGAAATATGCATAGTAGTTACTAGGAAATGACTATGACTTATGTAAATTATGCATTACATCATTTGCCAAAACTCCAGGTCCTCACAAATTAAAATCTCCCTATTGATCATTAATGTTATACATTCAAAATACACAATTATTTGTTTACGTACCAACATATTGTATTTCATTCATTATATAATACTCCATCTCTGCATTAACTCCTTCATCTTCGTCAGTTGCCACTAACTGAATAATTGATGTGCCATAGTTATAAGTAGATGTTACACCTGTTAAGATAAAATATGCAAAATCAAGTTTAAAATATATTTTACACAAATTAGTAAGATGCTACTGTACTTCATCATTCATCATCATTTGTTTACTAAGCATTCTCATAAAGTTTTAAATTAATTGAAGAAATTGAATGTACAGCATAATTACAACAAAAAGAAGTTGTTTATTACTGAACTTCGGTATCTTCGCATGGCCGGAGGATTGGTGAATACGACCACTGGCCAAGATCTCATGCAATGTTTTCTGCAAACATGTTACCCTGTATTTGTGCTACATAATTCAAGATGGGAGGATACCTCATTGCATATTCTCCTATTGTTTCATGCCTTGCTATTTGCTATGCAGACATTGACACTGTTTGTCATTCTCCAATTATGCTTTGTTTTTTTTTAAATTAAAACTGGATCTATACTTAATTAATGGATACTTTTTTTTACCTGCAGTGTAAGTATCTTCTGTAAATATAGGTGGATTATCATTCTCGTCAATTATTTCAATTTTGACCTGCAGTAGTGTTTGGTCATTCAGTGGGTCAAATGTTGATGTAGTTGTTTTTAGACTCGAGTCATCGTTTGGGCATTTTTGTCCTTGTTCATAATTCATATCATTTGATGCCTTGACGATGAGAGTGTAATCAGCTTGGTCTTCACGGTCAACAGTTTTTACTACTGTAATACAGCCTGTGTTGTTTTGAAGGTGAAATTTACATTTCTCATTTCCAGCTGTTGGTAAAAATAGAAATCATGTAGGCCTAAAATAAATTACTGGATCTATTAAGATGTTTACTTGAATAGACGTACTCTTCAAGTGAAGTTTAAGCTTTCTCTTATCAATACTTCTAAAGTACACAAGACAAGTTGACAACTTCCAGCCTCAACTGAAACACCTAAACATACTTTGCAACATCTCTGAACAGCATACTGTAGGCTATAAGACTCAATTTAAACGTATGTATGCCATAACTATCCAGTGTAAAGAGTAGCTAACAACAATTACAAGTTAACATTCAAACTACAGTAAAATCTGCATCATCCAAGTATAAATACCAATCAAATGAGTGAGCACCAGAGCAAACCACCATCAGGACATTTTTTTAGTAGGTGGAACTTTAGCATGCTAGAGGCTTTCAAATAAACTTTAGAGTGGTTTTAAGAATTTAACTGGGTGACTCCTCCCATAACTTACCTACGATAAAGTAGTAGATGGGGTCAATAGTGTCATCATCATTTGCTTCAATGTACGCAATACAACTATCATTATGCCGTTCTTCATTTACATCTTCAGTTAATTGTACTTCTTGAACAGGAGGTTCAACAGGTCCACTGTCAGGTGGCTAAAGTAACAAAACAACCTCTGTCTATTTTTTAAATACTTTAACTTTTGATATATGTAAAATACTCAAAATACGAAAAACATAAACAAAACTTTAGGCTGCAGAGAAAGTTGTTGACAATCAACGTTGATATAGATTATTGTAACAATTGTAAGGAATGAAATAAAAGTGAGTGAATCTCACAAAAGACAAAAAAAAAGTAACAACACAGAAATTCACAACTATAGCTCGCTAATGATACAAAATACAACTTTTAACTTTGATATCAAGAGTACAAATAACACCTAAAAAAGCTATAGAACAAGCAAAAACTGGGGCAATAGCTTTTGATTTACAGGTGAAATATAATCCTACACATTATGACGATGAATTGTGTGAGGAAGGACAACCCATATCCTTGCATGTGCACAATGAACAAATGACGTAACTAGTTCCTAGATTTATGTCAACGCAAACATTTAAAAACTCCTTTATCGTATGCAAGAAAGTTGAGTTCCACTTTGGTAAGATAACTGGAGTCTTTGAAATTTCCTTATCAAGTAAAGAATTTACCTTCCAAAAATATGGTGGTTCATCTGGAACATCTATGACTTTGATGGTTATTACGGCTATAAAAAAAAAACATTACATGATTTTCAAATAATACAATCCTCAAAAATACTATTGCTTGCAGACAATGCAAAAATCTCTTCAAATCATATAACTAAGGTAATTTTGTTTCATTCTCACATTAAAATTCATGACGTATATCTACATTGACTTTTGTTTCAGATTATACGACAATTATTTCTATTTGAATTTGGCAATGTCACATGGTATATTTTACACCACTTCTGTTTCAGATTATAAGACATTTTGGGTTTGGCAATGTCAGATGTAGGTGGTTAAGCACAACCTATTTGGGAGACCAACATCACTGACCCTACTGGAGCTCTTATCTACTACTAATACCTCTTTTCATGCCAGAGTATTTTACCATTAAAAATTCATAAAACATGAGTATTAGATAAAAACTGCCAAAAACAGATTGAAAATAAAAAAAACTATAAGGACCTGAGTCTGTTTGTTTTATTCCATTGACATCTCTCACTTGGACTGTCAAACGATATTCTTGAACCTCTTCTTGGTCAAGTTTCAGGGTCAAGAGGAGTTCACCAGTTGAACTATTTAAGGTAAAGTGATCATCATGATACTCATCAATGGGAGCACCAATGGTGTTGAAGGCTTCAGTGTCCAGTATGGTGTACTCCAGTTGGGAGTTACTGTCAGAGTCATTTGCCTTTATGATTGTGACAATGGAAGAAACATTTGTATCTATAAGGAATAAACATACATTTTATTTCATTACCATTTATTATATCATTAAAAATCTATAAATAGAAAATTGTGTTGCTCTGAGGCCGTACACAACAAAAAAAACAGCGCAAAACCATGACAAAAAAGGCCACAACATTCTCTTACAAATAATCAAAAACAAGGTTCTCATTTTTATCAAGTCAAAAAGAGATTTATGCAAGAGAAAACTGACATTATGACTGAAGGACATAAGAAGCAGTTTTGTTTGATAGGTCTATTACTTTTTTCGTTTTATATCACTAAATTGCCACAAGAAAACTTACTTCTATATGGTATACAGTAGGTCTTCTAAGTATGCATACTATTTGTAAAATATTGTAGAAATATTGCTTAGGGTCCCGTTAATAACCAGAATTTGTTAAGGGACAAATTTCCACAAAAGGTGGAAACATTGTCATGTTAGGCATATTTTCCATAACTTTAGCAGCTAGTCTCTAATTTCTTCAACAAAAAATAGTTTTAATGTTAATGTTGTTCGATTTATAAAGATTGTCTCAAAGCGTTGAGAGAAAAAACAAAAAAGAAATTACAAAGAAAAAAGATGGGTTTTTAAAAGTACTATGATAGAGGATGCATTTTTAATAGGATCAGGAATATTGTTCCACAGTTTAGGAGCTGCAACTGCAAAGACTCAATCACCATAGGTCTTAAGGCGGCTGGGTGGAACAAAAAGTGCAGATGGATTAGTGGTCGACCTAACATAGACACTGTATATACACTCAGTTGTCTCAGAAGTCCAAACTTAACACTAACCTTCTCTTATGCTAACTTCAGAATCTTCTAATACTGGTAATTCATCATTATTGTCTAGAACAACTATATGCACCGTGCAGTTTCCACTTTTTGGATTGTCACCTCGATCTGTTGCGATTATGGTTAAGTAGTAGTCTTTTGGTCCTCTATCCCAATCAAGATCACCAGACTTCCATATCTCTCCATGAATACGATCAATTAAAAACTTGCCATTAACTGCTTCATCACTCTGGATTTCATAATCAATCTGTTGGTTCTGATATTCAATGTCGGCGTCTGTTGCATTCACTGTTAGTATCAACTCTAAAAAAAATACAATTTGGTAGATTATTTAATGGGTCAACATTTTAAATAAAGGAAATATAATTACATTTTTCTATCATTATCATCTGACATTTATTAACTTTGTTGATGGTTTAGAAGTTTTTCTTTTCAGTGTAATAATATTTTGAGCTTTGGCTTGGTTTTCGGTATTCTATCTTACTGTATAATAATAGACATGTATCTATAAAACAAATGTAAGAATGTATTGCATTCTGAGTCTTTCATCTACTACTGTATATGTAATAATATAGGCCTATATACTTTACATTAAAATTAAAATGAATAAATGTCTTTTCAATTGTTTTTATGATTTTCACTATCATCATAATTATCTCCGCAAACTCAATAGTTATCACCATTCACTATGATCATTTTAGTATATTTTCAGTGTTTTGCAAAATATTCTCTTACCTCCATTTGGGGCTGTTTCATTTATTTGCCCTTCATAAACGTTTTCGTTAAAAATTGGTGCATTATCATTTTCATCCTATGAAAAAAATATCAATATTTTGTTTCTTGGTTGAGAGAGATTGCAGGAACGTAACAAATCATGAAAACTCTGCTCTTTGAACTGAACATTTCTCTTTGAAATAATAAAAGTGTTCAGAAATTGAAAGGTAAAATGCATTTGTTATGATTATCTAGTCTAAGCATTGCTATAACAAATTAACAGAAATTCATAGTAAACCCTTACCCCAATTCTAATTTCAATTGTAACGTTAGTTGACATCGATGGTGTTCCAAAATCTTCAGCAATCACATCAAGTTTATAAGAACGTTGAGTTTCGTAATCAGCAGCCTCAATTTGAAAAATGTCACCAGTTTCCTTATTGATTGTAAATATTGAACTGTCGTCACTTAAGCGATATGCAACACGCCCATTTGTAGTGTCATTTATGTCCGCATCTGTAAACTAACAATAAGCATTTATCTCCTATAGTTTTATTTAAAATTTGGTATAATAGCTTTTTGAAAACAGGTAACTGTCTTACAAAAGAAAATTGTGTGCACACGACATATAGAGAACATGTGTCTTTTTAATTTTAATAAAACAGGTTAAATAATCTTGGATGTGAATAATTATTCTCATTCCTGGCAATTCCAGGCCAGTAGGCAAGTCAGTCACAGGTTATGCTTTATTCTCCTACAGTTACATTATTTATTTTAAGAGATACCAGTAACTTTCTGGTTACTTACTTGTACTTTAGCCACTGGTATAGAACTATTAAAATTAGGACCTTCTAACACACTGGAAGATGTAAAAGTAGTTCCCATGTACTCTGGAGAATTGTCATTTACATCTGTAAGATCAATCTTAAGCAGCACTGTGTTAGCAAGGTTGCCATCATCCTTGGCTTGATACGTAAAGAAATAACTTAACTTCCCTTGTTCAACATCAAATGGGCATTCCCCAGACACAGTAACAATTCCAAGATTTGGAGAAACATTAAAACTAATAAAATACAATAGGAAACACAAATTGATGTTGGATGTGTGTTGAAATAAAATTCTATTTTCAATTGAAATCCATGCTTCTAACTCTAAGACACTGTCTACACTAACAAACTTTATGTGACAACAAATGTGATGTGCCTATATGGACAAGATGACGTTAAATTACTACCTCATTTAGGCACATCACACTTATTTTGTCAAACTACAGACAGAGCTTATATTTACTTTATTCCTCTTTCACATTGTCTAACTCCAGATTTTACCCACTCTAAACAAAACGACAGTGTAAAATCCAGAGTTTTGAAAGGAGTAGTAGATAAATCCCTTTATTAACATTTACAGCATTACATAAGGAGCCAAATGTCAAAAACCCATGTATCACAATACATATATATTAAGCATAAGATTAGAGATCTGATTCATATCAATAGAATTTAATAGATTTTGTTATTCTTCTTACCAATCAATGTCTGAACCAGTTCCAGTAAGTTTGTATGTAGTGCTTTCTGTAATACTATCTTCATCTGTTGCCTGAAATTAATTATACAGCAGAATTACATAATAATATATTACCCAATTACTTCACAGTACAGTCAACCAATACTGGACTCTATAAAAACCAGAAAATCCTTCAAACCGGACTTTCTTGAGGTCAAAATGTCCCATATTCATTTTTACCATTAGAAACACATTCCGGATACCAGACTTTTCAGAAAACTATGCATACTAGGCTAGCCCAAGGTGTCTGCTATTAAGAGAGTTCAAATCTGGGCTCAAATCCAACATAATATATATTTACCGTAATAGTAATCACATATGATCCATTATTAGAGTCTTCAGGAATTTCAACTTCGTAAGAAGTATCCGCAAATTGTGGAATGTTGTCATTAAGATCTTGGAGTTGTATTAAAACTGTACCAACGCTAAACCTAGACGTATCTGACGCATCAGTTGCATTTATCTGAAATAACAATAAATACCAATACTTATTTTATTATTATCATAATTACATATAAAAAACTATAGATTTTTAAAAAATTAGGGGAGCACAAGGAAATTGAATGCAAAGTTCTGGATAAAACAATGTAAAATTTTAATAAAAAATAAATTAAATTAAAAAAAAAAATATGTTTTTAAAATTGAGCATAAAAGCAAACATTTATCCCACTTGTAAAGATATATTATTGTTTCCTTCCTCAAAATCTAATAGCGCTGTTACTGTCAACACCACTGTTGCTTCAGATGTATACACTTTGTCCGCATCTCTTAAAGCAAATGTACCATTCCCACCATCAAGAGAAAATGAAAATTGATTGTTTCCACTCTTAAAAAGAAAAAATTGCTAGTATTAATTGAGGTGTAGAAATCCAAATTTTCAGATTTTCAGTATATATTAAAATAAAATGTAAAATTTGGCAAAATCCATGCAATGATACGTCCCAGCTGGCAATCCATTCATTTTCTTGTTATTGATGTAAACCACTTCTGCACCTCTGCATCAACAGGTTTGAAATTATTTATCAGGTTTGAAATTATTCCTCAGTTTATATCTTTCTTTTTAATAACAGTATTTTTGGGAAACAACAGCTTTTGATTTAACAAATAATTATGGCAAAACATTGGCGATGTATTGTTTACACCCCAACATGGTTTATCAATCGAACAATGTTAAAAACCAAAGTTACACAAATTGATAATTCACTCTCAATTCAGTCTCTGAGGTAAACATGCATTTTACAACAAAAATAGTTTGATTTTCAAAGGATAAAATCATATCTTATTGGATAAATGGGAAAAATATTTATAAACTCAAAAATATAGCAACTCTAATGTCATCTAAGTGATCCTACATTTTATTTATTTTTTTTTTTTTTATAGAAAATTTGTTCTGTACAGTATATATCTTTTAAATTAGGCCTACTATGATGCTTTTATCTTTCTGTATTTTTATATGTTATAATTTTTCTTTACTTTTAAACTTGTAACTGGACCATTTTGGAAAGCAGTAGTGCGTTACTGAAAATGCAATCCAGTCAAAAGAAAGAATAAATAAATAAATTGGAACTAGAACTAAGAGATACAATGAGATATGACATTGTATGGGTGCATACATATGCTTTTGACATATATCCTTTTCCAAGTACCAAAAACATGATGCAAAAATACATGTAATTAATCCATATTACTATATTTACCTCATCTACATCTTTAACTATCATATCGAGGTAAATGAGATTGCCCTCTGGTGTGTTTTCATCAAGTTGGTAAACTTCAATTTCTGGACTAAACATTGGAACATTATCATTTACATCTATAATTGTTACTATAACCTCTGTTTCACTAGTCTGATTGGTTCCTTCTTCAGTGGCCTGCAAAAAATAAGAACTTCTGTATCTAATAAACAGGTACAAAAATGTAACGTACAGTACAGTAAGGCAACTGCTACCATTATAGAAAACAATCTGCAAATTGACGCTACAGTGGCAAAATCAGCAGGTCATGTCAGGTCAGGTTATAAAATAATATAGATTATCTGATAATTTAACCACATACAACTCCTAGAAAGTAGAAAGCCTTTTGCCATTTCCCCACCAGCCTGGGTAGTAATTTCTTAGCATATCATTTAAATATGAACACATCTTCAAATATCCTACACATTATAAAAATAGAAAGTGCTTTCAAACCTGTACTTGGATAGTGAATCCATTTTCAGTCATATTTTCTTTATCAATTGGATTTTCAATAAATATTTGCCCACTAGTTTCATTTACAGTAAAGTGGCCAGAAATTTCTAACATAAAGAGGAAGATAATTGTAAGTTTTTAAATGATATTAAAAATGTATATAGGCCTACTGCTAACAATACTGATAGACAAGAGAAAAGAGTTAAGGAGACAAAATCAAAACAGAAGAAACATAATATTTAACACTCACCATTTACTAATGTGTACACTATGTTGTTTTTTATTTCTACACCCTTATCCCCATCCACTGCGTCTATTACAAATACTTCTGTTCCCTAAATAAAACAACATAATGCACATATATTTACATCAGACGTGAATTGGATATTTTCACTGCTGGTATTATTGTAAAATAGAATGCTGACTTTTGTATTTAAATTGTTAATGTTAATGTTGTCATATTTATATAGCGCTTTTAACAGTCAGCATATCCCAATGCAATAACAATAAAAATGAGACAAATATATTATTATATTACATAGCCTATGTAAATACGTGAACATCTATCTATAGATTGTATATATCCTCGAGTACGATGATATATATCGGTAGAATATAAGATTTGACATCCACTCGGGAATGATATTATGTTCTCAGGGAATATATATTTCCCTCAGCTAGCGCTTCAGGAAATATATATTCCCTTGAACAAAATATCATTCCCTCGGGGATGTCAAATCTTATATTTAACCTCTAAGCAATATCTGTATAATACATACTTTTGGTTTATTTTCATCTAATTTAGTGCTATACGGCAGATTTTTAAATTCAGGTGGAACATCGTTAAAGTCTTGAATTAAAATACGAATTGTTGCTAAATCCTTAGCAGAATTTCTAGGAGTTCCAAAATCCTGAAAGTAGAAACAAAATGTTTTTAAATTAGGATAATAAATATCTATATTTATTAAAATTCAGACTTTTTTCATTCATTTATAAAACATGTAAATCAAAAGTCAAAAAATAGGAACAGTGCTATATACACACCGATGTTAATATATATGTTAGAAAAAGACAAAATAAATGGTTAAATCCAAGCCAATTTTACAATTTTTTGCTTTAAATAACACTTTTTTCAGGTAATTACATTTTTTTTTTAAATCCAATTTTTTGTAAAAGTGGATAACTATTATAGGACATTAAAATGGCATATTCAACAAAAAAATATTTAAGAATTATTATTTCAGGGAGACAATACATCTTTATGAAAAGTTTTATTGCTCGTATAAAATAGAAAAAGATGTTAAAGTTCATAAAAAAAATACACAGTTTTGTTTTAAAAAAAGTTACCGTTGCATTTGCCATGAGTGTATAAATAACTTCATTTTCATAGTCTAACATATCAGAGTCCTTCACTATTAAGGTACCATTACTTTGCATCTCAAAAACCTAGAAAGAATAAATATTAGCATTTTGAAGAGAGTTGCTGAATTGTGTATTCCCATTCTACATGCATTGATATAGACCTGATCAGCTATACTTAGGTAGCATAATTTGCAATGCCTTGTTCCCTCCTAATTCTTCTTTCTTAGACCTACAGAGTAAGTAGTGAATGAACTAGGCAGAAAAGATAAGATCACAGAAGTGGAGTAGCACAGAACTTGTTTATTTAACCAGAGGCAAACTTCACACTGGAGTTATTATTACTATTATAAAACTTATTAATGTAACTACTAAATAGTTCTAAAACTAAAAAATATACCTGTGAATCTTGAGTGAGTGAGTATGTAATATCACCATTATCTCCTGAATCAAAATCAGTAGCATGTACAACGTCAACAACATGACCATTTGTAGAATTCTATAAACAATACATTAAACAGGTTATCATGTATACTGGAACACTGAATAATGTGAGTTAAGTTTTAGTTTAGAAGCCTAAATAAAATGCACATTTTCACTGCAAAACATGCTCAGCAAGTGTCATTTTATTCCTTTCACAGGATTTCAATAAATATTTAAACTACATTAAATACAAGTAGTAAACTAATAAACCTTTCATCTTTCTCACCAAATGAAATTACCATTGCATGAATATAAATACATTATATAATACTCAAATGAAGAACAAAATATTTGGTGAATTAATATCAATTATCAATTGTAATTATGTGGAACTTTTTATCTGCATAACCAAAAAAAAAGGAATTGTAATGGGCTTTGTTATGTTTATTTTTTTTCGACAGTTGAACAAATAAAAGTGTCACTTGGGTTTGAAATTATTAATATAAATGTAAGGGTGTGTGGCGCATTGTGTTGGACTACTGATCGTGAGATCGCGGTTCAAATCCAACAATGCCGCATTGCTTGTATCCTTAGGCAAGATACTTTACTTACGTTTACCTCTCTCCACCCAGGTGTATAAATGGGTAACCTGTTAGATCAAGACACAATTTTGCGATGATTACTAGCTGCATTATTATGGGAGTATGTTTCCATACGTATTTGAATTACCGGGGTAATAATGTTCAGAGGTTTGTATTATATTACAGTAAACCTACTTCGAACAAATTAAATGTGTAAACAAGTTCTTCAAACACAGGATAGTTGTCATTGAGATCATTTAGATAGACCTTAATGTCTTCAAATGGAAACTGGAAAATATAAAAGAAGATAAAAAACATGTGTGATTGACTGTAATAACATTTTAAAGAACTAAAAATGCAAATCCATAGGCAACAGCAAGGATATATTTCATGATACGTTCACACTGAAGATAGTCACCATTAAAACAAACATTTTATGGAAAACCATAAACTTGAAAAAGCCTCTTTTTTTTTCAATTATGTAATAACAGTTTTTGTTTATGGATAACTTTATTAAGGGCTGAATAGTTGGAGAACTATCAGATGTGGCTATAGTTAGTTAACCATGAGGCAAGGATCTAATGATGTGAGAAACTACGTTACAAAGTATGTTGAACTCACCGTGCCAGAAACATCACTTAAAGTCCATGTAATCTGAAATTTGTTTGATGACTAAACAAAAATAAATAAATATCAAAGTAAAATATACATTTTAAACATATATAGTTAAGTAGCAATAAGCAATGTTTTATATTTTCTGTGAGTCTATTATGTGAAGCCTTTAAGCATGCGAATTCATGAAGGGCGTCATGGAAATGAGGTATTTATTATTTATTATAGAAAAAATTGTTTATAATGATTCAGCAATTTATAATAAGAGAAAGATGATGTAATGGTAAAGAATTAGATTTGTTTGTAAGAAAACACATGTTTCAGACCTGTGAACATCCTCCTTTGGCTTTTGGTGACCGTAAACTATTCACAAACTAGTCTTTCAAAGATGGTGTGAATTATACTGATTGATTTGGATATGAAATAAAATTATTGCCTAATATATGTTGAGACTTAAAATATATACCTCATAGTTTGGCATTTGTTTAAATGACACACTCCCGTTACTTGGTTCAACATCAAACCAATCATAGCCATCTTCAAACCCATCATCTCGAGAAAAACTTCGCTCTATGTTAAACGTCACAGTATCATTATCAAGATCAACAGCTACAAGAGTGTAAATAGTTTCACCTGAAGAAAATAAAGCATTAACTATAAGTTTTTTATCTATTCACATTCAATCAAATTCAATATGTTTGAGCAATATTTAAAAAATAATAGTTGGAGATCAGCAACAGTACGATTGTTGGTTATAGTTCATATTGACCGTTGTTCATTTTCTTCATTGCACAAAAAATATCATGTTCAATTCAGCCACTGTAATGTATGAAGCAGTAACATTACCAAAAAGGTTGTCTCTTAATCCCTTGAAGTTTAACTAAACCTTATATAGCTTACCTAAACCCTTAATCAAAACCAAATTTTATCTCTTTTACTTTATCAAAATAGTCTCTATACTTGAGGATGCCATACAGTATTTCAAACAAATCGTAGAAAGCATATTGTTTGAATGACGGAAAACGTTTAAGAGACAGAAGAGTTGCATAGTTGACTCAAAGTAGTGGCATACTCTGTCGAAACAACATTGTGCACATTACAAAATTGTTTTTCTTGAACATGGTAGTGAGCGAGTCTGTCACACATCCTCTCCTTTCTACATCCAAAATTACCCTCTGCAACAATTATTTCACATACCTGTGTTTGTATTTTCATCAAAATATTCTCCATTCATATCTAGTCTGTGACCGCCTTGACAGTTAGGAGACGTATCGGAACACTTGAAATAAGGTAACAAACCATAGCAACCTGATAAAATAGAACTTAAAATTTACTGACTTATATCGGTACAACATTATTTGTTGTTATTCAATTTCTTAGTAATTTTAAAGACGTAGTCCTTGAAAAAATGATGTTGTTGTTGAATATGCCATTTAATGTCACAATTATAGTTTGGTTGCCTTCTAATGTGATTTTGGTTGCATTTAACTGTTTATTTCGTCTTTTTATATAAAAACAAAGGTGATTTTTTTTCAGCATTGTTAGTGTAAGTAGGTGCACATTTTTGGCAAAAGCAGGAGCACCAAATGTGTGAATATATTTATCTTTTTTCTATAGCTGACAATTTCAAGTTAAGTATTGATAATTTGAATATTATAACTTGCCAACATATTACAATTAGGCCTACATTAAGTGTATTTAGCTGAGAGAACTCCACTCAATATGACAGTATGCCTGAAACATTGGTTTTGACCATTTACACTATTCTAATTATTGTACAACTTATAAAGAAAAAATCTATCTATACATACAATTAGTAAGGTAAAGTAATCCAATGATATAGATTGACTTCAACATTATATCAGCCACTGTTTTACTTGATTCCTATGTACGATAAAAAATGAATTATTCATAAACAAAATATTGGTACAATAAAATACTGAAAAAGGAAGAAACTAGTGTTAGATTATTTTAATAAATTTGATATTGTGAATTCATGGACCTAACCTAAAGTATGTTAAATTAATCAATGGCAATATAGTAATCCAGATATATTTACATATTTGTGCAATATGTATTGGAAAACATTTCTAAAACTTATATAATTCATCTAGCATCATCCAGTACCTGAGTTAGTTAAATTTCTTACCTAATATTACTCTCCAAAATCGCAGATAGGTTAACGATAAAGCAAATTTGTGTAATTTCCATTAGAAGTTCCTGTTCCAATAGTTGCCCTTTGAACTCCAGCTTTATTTGTAGGGTTAATCAACGAGCAAAGTCTAAGTGATAAACTTAGTAAATACATTTGGAGTACCTACCATAATGAATGCTGTAGATAGATATAGATCATTTTCAACAACAAAATGTGTTAAAGATAATTGAAATAACTGAATGTTTTTACTAACTAATCTACCAAACAAACAGCCATCAGAACCCAACCCAACTAAAGTAAACAAATGTAGGCAATCCACAAGCAACATCAACCAATAACAATCTCTAAAAAACTGCTCAAATCAGGTTGGAGAAAATATATCATGCTGTTATGCTGTTTTTATTCTTACACTATGTATTTTTTGACATGTTTTTACACACAATTTGGCCATTTGGCCACGAGATGTAAATTTGTCAGTATTTTTTAAATAAAGAGGATATATATCAGTCAAATAAATACATTAGATGGTTTAAACACTGATCAGATAAGTTGCATAAAATGATGGAAAAATGAAAAAATATATGAATGAACGTACATGAAGTAACAACAAGCATGCAGTAATAGTTTGTGATACATTATTATATGGTTTAACAATTTGTATTCTTGCAAACAATTTTGAGCTATTGAAGCAACTGTTTAGATTAAATAAAACAGGGAAGACTCCAGATATATAGAACTACATGTTAATTCTTATTTGCATGCATGGACATTGAGACAAATGCTTCCACAGTCAAGACAATGACATCACACAACTAACTCATGCGCATATAGGTTCTAGGGCAATGCAAATCAAAAGCTTCGTAATACCTTATACAGTAAACTCTCCCAATGCCAGACACCTTTGGGCTGGACAAATATGTCTGGTTTTCTGGAAAGTTTGGTATTCAGAATGTGCTTTAAATGGTAAAAGGTATTTGGTACATTTTGGACTTGGAAAATTGTGGTTTGGGGAGAGTTTCTGGTTTTCAGAGAGTCCGGTATTTGGAGAGTTGACTGTACAATATATCTATAAAATATATAATATAATACACAAAAATGACAAATTAATTAACAAATTTGAATACCACAACATTATATAAAGAAGATATTCATGTAAACAACTTTGTAATTTCAACAAAAAAATATAAACTGCAATAATATGAATAACTTTGTAACTTTATTCAAAATGTATCAGATTGTCATTAAAATCATTGTCAGTACAAAAATCAACAAGTGTTAGTAAACAAATACAAAATATTTTGAATTAAACAAAACAGCAGGCCTGTAACCAAGACTTTTAAAAGGGTTCCCTGAGAACTACTGTAAGGACAAGATATAACAGTATTAAAGTAACCAAAAGCTTTTTGGATTCCCTCAACATCATATCCAAAACGATGTTCTTGGTTACAAGTCTAAAAAACATGTTATTATTCTTTAAAGATGTATTGTCCTCAACAAAACATGAAAAATGAAAATAAATAAAATCATAATTTTAATAGGCCATTTTGCAGTTTTAATCAAGTTTTCATTTCCATAGGAACTAAAACAAGGATTTCACGTATAAAAAGCCTAAACAAACGGTTAAATTTATCAGACAATTTTTTTTTTTATTAAAACTGCAGTTTTTTTTAGTTAAATAACTTCTTTTTTTAAATCCAATTTTTGGTCAAAATAAATAAAAGGAACTGTTATGTGACATTAAAATGGCATATTCAACCAAATTTTCTATTTTTCAGGGGACAATATATCTTTAATAAAACTCCAATTATGGACATAAAATATGAAAAGAGAGTGCAATATTTATTTACTTCGTCCACTATGTTACCTTCACTCAAAGCTTAATTATAAAATTCTATATTTTATTTAGTCAAATCTATATTGATTCCCTCATTTGGTATTCTCTGTTTAAAAAATAAGTATATAATATATTCATAAATAGTTATTTATGATCATTATTTGTTGATCAAAAATAATTTTGAAACAATATTAAGTTATAAATGATTTATTATTTGAAAACAAAATTCTTTTCTTTTTTTAATATAAAAACTGCCAACAAGTTGTGAAAGTGTGACATGAGAAGGTTTGATTTTACACATGCATTGTGTACTTGACGACTGCAAGGACAATTTTTATGGTGCTGTTTGTACCAAGTAAATGATATCATCACATGTTTTACCTTAAACCATAAACTTTAACGACAAGAGAAGAACATGCATTGAAAAAGCGCATTGAGGCTTTCAGCATAATGCGCTATATCAAGTACCAGTTATTATTAGTTATTATTAAATAATGTGGTAATTTCAATGATAAAACCAGAACTTTTGATAGGCATTTTGATATGAAAATTACATCTTAAAGTGTCAATTATTTTCAATCACTATTTTTCTTATATATACTGTATATATAAAGCTACTGTAGTTCATTTATTATATACCCGCACTTTCACCAACAATTAAGTATTTTATATAAAAAAAAGATACTTCCAGTCCTAACCTTAAGAACCTAGGTATATGTGTTGGTATCTGGACTATTAATTTTTGTGATGGGACAGAGATACATACAAGCAGGAGAAAAGGAAGTGAAATCAATAATGCTGTTTGAGATTACATGCCTGCACTGTAAACACAATTAGAATGCTGCTGTGGCTGAAGTACTAGAGTTCACACTCTGATATACAGTAAGTCATATCCTTAAAATAGTATATTTTCTGTTATTACAGTAATTGTTTTATGCTGATACAGATATAAGGTCCCAAGTAATTATCAAGTACAGGTAAGTATGATAATATAAGTATACCAGTGTTAACTAACTTTTTTGGGATGTACAGTTAGTACATTCTACTTGTAACTAATGTAGGCCTTTATTAAAATGGCTATTCCACTCCAAAACCTCCAGGGCCATAGCCAGCATGAGGCAAAAGAGACACTCGCCTTGTCTGAAATTTTCACTACCCACCTGAATTCCCCAGCAGAGATCATCATATTTTATGTTAATAATTATAATTAAAGCATCTTTGACTCGTCTGTTTTTAACCTCTCGCTACGGCATTTATGGTCACTCATCACATGTAACAACAATACTCGAGTGGTTATCGAACCTGACTATCATAAAGAAATACCTGGGTTCATATAATTATAATAATGATTCCCCGTCTGCTTGTGTGTGAATGAGTACCTGGTTGAAAAATACTGGGAAGGTGGGGGAAATGATCTATGCCCCCACTTCACCCATTCAAAGTTTAATTGGCTAACAGCTCATTCCCCTATATTCGGTATGAATACAAGACTCACATTTACTTTACAACAAATAAAGTTACATGACAGTCTATGAATAAACTTTTAACCCTAAAAATACTTAAAATAAAATTAATAGTAACCATTATCAATTATAAATTCATAAAAAGGCTTATGTATTTCACTCATATTTCTTTTTATCTACACTATATTTAAACTTTTTACAATTCCACATTTTTACAATCTCAAAATATTACAATATAAATATTTATATCTTCATATACTTGTAAGTTTAATTTGTAGGAGCAATATTTTAAAATACAAGGAAACTGTGAGTACAAAAAGTAGGACTAGACATATATCCCTCCTAACTATACCCCAACAAACAAATACTATCTAATTAGTACTAATTAATAAATTGCATCGTTTAGTCATTATTTAATAAAGAAGTCTGTGGTCAAAATAAAAATCTGTTATAAAATATTGATACATTTTTTTATAAACATTTTCTTTTACAATAATCAGTTTTTTTATTGTATTTTAAAAGACAAAGGTGTCCTTAGGGAGATATTAGGGACTTTACGAAACACGATGGGAAGCCATAGGACGGCTTTAACAAAGTGGGCGGAGCTTAAGCATGAAATTTCATCGTCTTAACTTTTTGAGAACGATAAAGTTGCCATTTTCCCGTTTACGGAGAACGACTAGAAAGAATGTGTATAATTATAACCTTAAATATACAGTTCAAATTACACTTAAACGTCGAATTTTCAAAACTCTAAATAATATTTGAACTTCTATTTCAATTGTGTAATGAAATAACTTTTTATTGGGTTAAAATGGCTGTGTTAAAAGCGGCGTTTAAATGCAAGGCCCTAGCTAGGAAGGCTTATGCTGTATCACCAGAGCCAAGTGATTCAGAAGGGCCCCGCGCCACGAGACAGGGGAGGGATCGGAGAGATATACTGCCGGTCGTCGTCTTCACGCAAGGGTGCGTAACTAATAAAACGGCTATGTTGACTGTTTATGATTTTACACTCTAGTGAACACAGGATATTCGTCGTCCTCCCCCTAACCATCGTGTTTCGTAAGTCCCTAATTGTATTAACGTTAACATGGATGTTTATATAACGCTTAGAAATATTCTTTAAAAAACAAAAATATCAGCAGACTTTATGAAAGAATGTGGTGAAGCAAAACAACATTCTGCAAATTTCAGTTAAAAATAATGTGAAATATAATAATTTTAATTAATTATTTACAAAATTAAATATGCAAATAATATTATTCAAATATGAAAAACAAATAAATTGAATATAAAATTTGGAAACATACAAAATGTGGATATAAAAATTGCATAGTATTTTTTAATGCATAGATTTCAATCCCGTAACATTTTTCCATTAAAATTCAATCAATAACAGTCAGAATTATTATCTTCTTACTAACTTTCCATGTCAATATAACAAAATTAAGAATCAGGAATAATATAATATTAAAACTAAACATAGGCTGCCTAAGGCCTATCAAATTACAATTTTGGATCCAGGATTTATGCAATAGCTGCAATTCACAGTGAAACTCGCATCCCTGGTCTGGGAGTGGGGTCCTGGGGTAGAATCATGGGCAATTAAAGTCTCCTTTTGTATTATTACACCCTTGACCTGCCACCATGCAATACAGTAGACAGAAGTGATGAGTTAATAACGGGGTATATTAGCGAAATTACAAATTTCATTTATTCATTTGTGCCTCCATTTGTAATGAAATTGAAATTCACGTCTCCAATACACGTAACACAACAATAACATTTATTATAAAATTAGCTCATTTTCGTTTGAAAAATTTACCAAACTTTGCCATGGGAGACTTAGCTGGTTCATTCTGTTTATTGATCTTCTTGCGCACATTCTCTCTATATTGATCATACCTATGAAGAGAAAACAAATTATTATTATTAAACGATTGACTTGTATCAACAGATTTTAGCCATGAAGTTCAGGATCTTTATCAGTGGCCCCCGGTATACCAATCCTAAGCCCTCCAACCCTGGGTAGTTGCATTGGAGCCCCATGGGATTATTATAGATAAAGAGCTTACCTGTGCTTAATTTTCTTGACCTCATTCTCCTCTTCTTCTTCGAATTTGTTTAGAATACCTTTTAAAACCACTTCAGAGAGATTCACATACTGCGCAACCTGACAAAAAAATTTGTTGTAATGCAAACAAAGGGGATCTTGGTGATGTGATGAAAGGGACAAATAATGACGTCCGAAATTAGTTGCGAGTGTACAACATTTCCTAGTCACCATTATCATTCAGTTTAAAACCTGTGTGTGAACTGTCTCCACAACTGTAAAGTGATCATCACCAAAATATATAATCTTTTATTTTTAGACTACTGCTAATAAACTTGTAACAAACAAAATTCTGTTTGAAATAAGTTTTACTTTAAAGATGTATTGTCCCCCTAAAAACATGAAAAATGAAGATTAATTAAATCAGACTTTGAATAGGTTATTTTGTAGTTTTAATAAAGTAAATCACTTCCGTAGAAAAAAAAATGGAAAAAATAATGTTTTCACTTATAAAATAACTTGATAAATGGTTAAATTCAACCAAAAATCCATTGGCTGGCAGCCAATTTGACCATTTTTTTGCTTTAAATTCCAATTTTTTCATGTAAATCAATTTTTTTTCGATTTAATTTTTGGTCGAAGTCAATAACTATTATGTGACATTAAAATGGCATATTCAAAAAAAAAAATTTTAAAAATCATATTTTTCAGGGGGACAATACATCATTAACTGTGAAATAACAAATATTAGTTTATGAGAAAATCATATCTGATTTTAGAAAGAGCCTTACTTCTGGGGAAACTTCATCACTTGAGCTGAGGATGAAAATTTTGGCCACAGTCTCATCAGGTCCTAGCTTCACCCGTTGTATCAGAGGATAGTCTGTGGGTTTTAACTCTGTTGCTTCTACAAAAACAAAAATGATGAACATTAATATTAAAAGAATATCTTATACATGTATTTTCTTTCTCTTTCTGTGCTTTATTCCATATCATTTTAGTTTTCTTCCCAATGTGTCATAGCCTCCAAAGAATGACCTCTCTAAAGAGTAGTAGTAAAAAGAGAGGCTAAAAAACATCTTGAGGGGCGGCCTAAAACAAAATAGGTAAATTACAGATGACACAGAATATCAGTTGTTAAACATACAGTGCTATACTATAAAAACTATATATTTTAACTTGGGGTGTGTGCATACAAATGTCCAAGTTAATGCAAGTTTTTCTCTTCTGCTGACTTTCACTTTACTTTTACTGCAAATTAACAATTTCACAACATTTTTCTCTTTCTGTTTAAATTCATGGATTATTTTGATTTTTAAAGTACAACTTACCACCACTTTGCCGTAAAACGTACAGATGGAAATCTGACGTTGGATCTACGATGCAAAATTTTCTTAACAGCAGATCCAATACATCAGTAGTTTGCATTAAACTTGTAATCGTTACACTTGATTGCGTTCCATACTTGGGTCTGAAAACAGCAGTCTAAAATAGACAAAATTAAATATAACTTTTGGTTTCATAAAAGTCAATTAAACTAATTCAATTAATGTACAGTATTTATATACTGTAATAAATAAATATTCACAAACAGAGTGTATTCATCAGCTTCATCTGCAATGAAAGATCATGTCTAAAAAAAAGGGTCAAATCTCTCTATATGAATTGTCCTCAACATACAGTACATAAAATTGTACCTTTTTTACATTGCAGTGGCATAACGGCTATGAGTTCTCACTGGCTAAACCCAGGGCCTATGGGGACCCCTGAGCAGATCCCAGGGGAAGAAAAAAAGGCATTAAAATATGTCAGTATAATTCAAGTGCTCACTGGCTAAACCAGGGAGCTTTAAAAATAATAATTATTTTTATACCTCCCTGGCTAAACTATCCTGGAGCTTATGGGGGAAGAAAATGGCATTAAAATATGTCAGTATAATTCAAGTGCTTACTGGCTAAACCAGGGAGGTATAAAAATAATAATTATTTTTATACCTCCCTGGCTAAACTATCCTGGAACTTATGGGGGAAGAAAATGGCATTAAAATATGTTGAAAAGGCTAAAACCGCCTGAGGCCTCCAGCGTTGAGGGCCATTCAGTATAATTCAAGATTTAACTACCAATCATTGCAATGTATTTCTTTCTTAAATAAACAAACCTTTCTTTTGTACATATGACCACTGAAAGAGGATGTCCTTCCACTTCTTCTCATATTCCGACGTCTTTCAACCGCTTGTTGCCTTGTTTCTTTTTCATCTTCGTGATCATGTCCATTTGTTTTCTCATCCTCTCTGTTATCCGTAATTCTTCCATTCTTGTTTTTTTCTACTTCTTCATTAAACACTTCTAGTCCATTATCGCTTGAATCAATAATCAAAGAGTTGTACATTCGTGCGTTGCGATTCGAATCAACAGCCTTTGATCTCTTACGATCATCAAAATTATCAATTCCTGGACGAAGACTCATTCGTTTCCAACTATGATCTTCCTCCTGTTTTAAATGGATGAGTTTTTGAACACCCCAATACAAGCGAAGTACTCCACTCAATATTTTAACTCCATTTTGCTATGAGAAAAATATAATGTTAATTTAATTAATATTTATTAATAATAATTAATATTATTAATAATAATTATTATAATGTTAATTTAATTAACATAGTATTTTTATGCATTAATTTCATATTTGTAAACTACAGTATCATATAGTGTTAGTACAGTAGTAGTCTATCAGTGTGGACATCGACAGATTACTCTTAGAGAGAAAAATTAAATTAAAAGAAATTTGTTAACATCCCTATAATTAAATGGTACAATCCACAAACCCTTCTTGATATTTCCATAAATAGTACGTTTTATTGTCTAATTGATACTTTCATAATCTTATTACAGTACATCAATTTTATGATTATTGTTGAAAAATGTCCCTTTCTGTAATAATAGAAATCAAAAATATGCCTTTCAATTATTGTACAGTAATAATTATATTTCCATACAAAATCAAATCATAGCATGTGGAAATATGTGCAGAAATCAATGTTTGTCAACCTCTGCAGTCACTTTTCCAAAAACGCATGGCAGTCAGTATACTGTACCATACGAGAGTAATGTGAAACTTTGAATTGTAATTGTTTTTTATTTATCTGTTTTTGTATACAGTATCTCAGAGCAAACATAATTTCTATGTATATTTTATATGCAAATGACTGTTGACAATAAATGGAAATAATTTCCCACTGATGAATGAATGCCTTTTTTTTTCCACTGAAAGCTTACATATACACATTTTTTTTTTAAAAACAGCCAATACCTCAGTAACCGTTATACGTGAACTTGAGAGTGTATTTGACTGGTACTGTTCATACACCTTCAGCTGAGATGCAAATATTTGACTATAAAATAAAATAGAAAATTATATTTAAAATCATTTATTTGATATATCAGCTACAGTTTATTGAGACTATTATTATAAATATCAGACATACTGATATTTTATATTGAAGTCTGTCTCAAATGTGTCTTTTTTAGAGTATTCCTACTTACTAAAGATACATTCACACTTGTTCTGTCTTCCGTTCTGCGAAACGGAACAAGTGTGAATGTAGTTTAAGGCAATGTACTGTATAGACTTTTCATTCGTATTATTTATAATGGGTGGATGAATGAAACTGTAACTTTTATTTATATATTATTCATTTATACTGAGTGGCCTCTTTCAGTCAAATACTGGTCTTCCAGAAGGCCCAGTTGCGATGTGATGTACTAGCACACCGGGGTTACCCCCTACTCGTCTCGAAAGATGTACTAGGTTCTTTAAAGTGCACATGATCTAGATGTGTACACTGGACCTATGGTTTATAGTCCTTATCTGAGCAGACTCGTTCTACCACTAGAACTATGGAGCGAGTGAGCCTCGAACCCTTGCCGATGTTATGGCTACAGTACGTAATTATGGTTCCACTCATTCACTTTTAATAGAGTTTGCAATAAAATATGCAGTGTTATTACAGTACCTGCCCACAAGGTCCTGATACCTTTGATCCATTGTTTCAATTTCTTATCACCATGTTATAATGTGTCCATCTATAAAATAAAACATAAAGGAGCATAAGATATACCTGTACTTACTGTATTACAATTTAAGATATTGCAAAATTTGTTATGGAATACTACAGTATAGGTACAGCAAGCATAGAAAAAAGTCTACTATAGGTATACATGTTGATTGAAAATGTTCATAGTTTGAAGATACGTTATTATAAAAATTCTATTTGGTCAAAATATAATTTGTATAATAAGGTATACATGTTTATTGATTTTTTTAGACTTCTCCATTATAGGCCTATTATTATTATATTGTTATATGAGGCAATATTATACAAGGACAATGAGTCCCAAGTGCGACACTGTCGTAAATAAAACTTTACAATCAGTGAGCTCAACAACATGCTAATTCATTATACAGTAAATTACTCACAATATTGTAGATATGTACAGAAGCCTTCTAACTTACAAAATGAACAAAGAATGAATTCATCAATTTTTTCTATATCATGTATGATTCAAAACTGCTTTTATAACCACAACTGAGGAAGGATGTGTTGGATTGAAGTGCCATTTATAATCCCTTAACTGTGAAGTTCAGTCACCTCTGATACTTAAAAAATGTGTAGGTCTATTTTTTTGCTTCTGGTGATCAGAGTGCTTTTAAGCGCAATTATCTTGTTATGCCTTTTAATTTTAGTGTGAATGAATTTACATTCGATCTATCTTGGTATTTTTTTGATATTTAGTTTTGTTCTACTGTAAAACAAATGATTAAATGTAAATCTTATCATTTCTCTAGACTTGCCCCAAGTATGTAGTTGTCTTTTTTATGTTAGTCCACCAGCAGTGAACATTTCGATTTTTGTCGTAATTGTGAGTATTATAATATACGTATGAAACGCCATATGTGCCAAAATATTTATCTTTACTAATTACATGCTAGAACCTAGTCTATCATTCCTCGAGAACAAATTTTAGGATCCCAGTGCATCCATGGAAATGAAGGACTAATAAATTTGGTCATGGTAAAAATTATCTGCTGGGAAATATAACATTACAATAATATGGCATGGAAATAAAAACCTTGTACGGTTATACTGGTATACAAAAGAGGAATATGGTACTATTTACATAACACAACTAAAATGATGACATAATAGTCTACTTCTAGACCTCTTTGGACAATACTGTAAAATGTCTTGACCTTAATATTGTATAATAGTACTACTGTATCTATCTTGAAATATACTTTGCCTACAGACATTAATACAGTACGTCTGCACATTTCAAATGATAATTATATTTTGATTAAGGAAGTAAAAGAAATATTTATTACTGTTGTTGGCACATATCATTCAATATACAAAAGATTAATTCATTTTCATTTCATTCATTTTTATGCAAACTGGTACAATTAAAGATATTGTCATTCTTTTATTAATCAAAAATACTGTCATACTTTTGTTTTGTAAAGTTAAGGGTAGAATTGTGTTAATTCTTATGCACATTCATTACAGACTGAGACTGTATAAAAAGATACTATACAGTAGTTGGTATAGTAAGTATTGCATACACAAGATTTGGAAAGTCAATACAATGTACCTATTCTTTTGCATACAATAGATACTTGCTTAGTTAGGGTTCAGTAAGTTCTGAATACAGCAACTTCAAAGAGGAAAATTGTATTAAATCCCCATTTACTTGTATTTCCTTAAGATAAAAAATTAAAATATCATTACCAACTAATTTAAATCACATCCTCATGAAACAAAATATAAAGTTATTTAGAAATTACTGAAGTAAAGTGTTTAATGTATGATTTGTACTAAAACGAAAGAAATTTTAAAATATTTAAAGCTGACATCAGCAAAAAAAATTTTATTTTAATAGTCTCCAGTGAAAGTATATTAGTAGTACAGGTAGGTGTATCATCAGGATTTTGAGCCCCTTCCAGATGGTTTTGGAATTGGTACACTACACCACTTCCGTTGTGGGGGTGGGTTAAATAAAGTTCACTGATACAGTATACTAGACATGAAATAAAATAACCATATGTCCATTATTAATCACTTTTCAAACAACTTTAGTAGTTTAAGTAGGTTCATTAACTTCTTAAATTTCATAGTAGTTATTTAACCAATGAAAATATAAAGACAGTAGGCCTACAAATTCGTTCTACTTAAAGCATCCTGTGTTATTTTTCATCTTCATTTATAGGATCAATTTCAGACTAAATGCGTCAATGCTCGATGCAGTTTCTCCAGATAAACTATATATCGAAAGCAGAAGAACAAGGAATCCTTACAGTAAAGTATTCTAAGGTGGTAGAGGGCATCTACAATTGTTGTTATCATGTATCAAATACTAAAGAAACAAATAACTATTAACAGTACTGTACATTATGTTTACAGCATGTACTGTACTGTAGATCCTAACTTAATTACGGATATTATTATTAATGGCAGCCAATATAAAAGTCCATTAACATTGGTGAGGGCGTGTGGCGCAGTGTGTTGGACGTTGGGCTACTGACCGTGAGACTGAGGTTCAAATCCAACTCTCGCCGCATTGCTTGTATCCGTAGGCAAGATACTTTACTTACGTTTGCCTCTCCCCACCCAGGTGTATAAATGGGTACCCGGTTAGATAGATCAAAACACAACTTTGCGCTGATTACTACTGTAGCTGCATTATGGGAATATGTTTCCATACGTGTTTGAATTGATACAAAAAAATGGGTAATAATGAGGGGTAATAATGTCTAGCGCTTATAGGTTTCACAACAATAGGCACTATATAAATCCAGGATATTATTATTCAACTAATGTATTGAAATAGTATAGAATATGTGTATATATAAACAAAAATATAATTTTTTTTTTTTATTATTGATCTGTTAAGAAAATAGTGAGTAAGACTACACATTTGATTCAACAACAATATTTTTAGTTTACATTACATCTTAAAATGTTGCCACACAATACAATCAATAGAACATTATGGTAATAATGTTAGCCATACAGGTAGTTTTACACTGTTATATTTCTATGGATACCAATGTAATATAATCAATAATAACCTAAGGATATAGACACAACATCAATTAATTATTATAGTGATATACAGTAAAAGGCTTTGTCTTCAAAATTAAAGCAGAAAAACAAGACAAGAACATCAGTGTACTGTACCCTCTGTGTCATATTATATAATTTCTTTTCACTACCAGTATGAAAAATATTGTACAAAAAGGTTTTATTTATGAGGCAGTAGGAGAGGATCCAGTGGGAAAAGATGGACATTTAAACAACACACTTTCTATTTTAAGCTTAATTAATAATATCCCACAATCTGCAATAATAACGTAATTGAGTGACTAAAATTCACACATAGAAAACATGAGCAATCCAATAAATGACACTTCCAAATGTCTACAGGGTCAGGGGTTCCTTAAGGGTAATGGACAAGGTTATATACTGTATACTGTAGTACAACAAATGATGTAATTATCAAGCATTAATTATCAAAATACTCCAAATAACACATCATCTAATTAAAAACATGAAATACAAATTGGCCATACTGTACAGTAGGCTACAGTGGCAGATCTAGATTTTGTATTATAGTAGGGGAGAAGGGATAGGACCTAACATTTTACAATTAATTGCTGAACTTAACCTACTGTACAGTATCATAATGCTGTACTGTAATTTTCAACATCAACATTTGAATCTATTCAATCAAAAAGGCAAACACCAAATTCATCTTTAATTTATATATTTCTGTTTTTGTTGGGTGCATCTGTTATTTGTGCTATAAATCCATTAAAAATAATATATATTACTGATATTGTTTTTTTCTTATATTATACTAAATTATTGCAATGGCCTCTGTAACATTAATGCAATTTCATAATACAATTACAGATTAATATGAAAAAAGACCTCATGAGAATTTGTCTGTCCCACAAAATTACTCAGAAAATTAATTTAAATTTTTAACTTATTAAGTTCATCAAAAAACAAGATCAAATTCTATGATACATTTCCTTCAAATTAGTATTTTCAATGTCTAGTAAACAACAGAACAATATTACTCATCCTATAACAAATTAGTTGTTTATAAAGATAAACACAAATAAAATAATATTAATATATTCCTTAAATTATTTTTTTTTAACACAGAATACTGTTCATAAAATGGAAAAGAATGAATTGACAAAAGCATGAGATGAATGTACTCAAGTTTAGCTTTATGGTGATGGATTTTATCATAGATATTATTATATAATATCTTTTAGAACATGGAAGTACTGTAAAGGCTTTCATCTTCTGGTAATACAGAAATGGCTGCTGCAATCAAAGTTAAATCAAAATCAAACTGATGAAAATATCTAGTATAATCTAATTGTTGTTGAATATCTTTGGTATGACATTAAATAATATAATATCCCTAATACAAATTATAGTATCTAGTTAGGTCTATCACTGTCAGCAGGCCGCAAACAAATTGATTGCAACTTAGGCCTATTCCTACAGGTACCAACGGTGTCCACATATCACCCGCTAGGCTGGCTGTCAACAAATTAATCAATCAAGTAAATAAATACTGGACTGGTGGACCCCTGGCCTGGCTTGTGACGTCTGGTTGGGCCAGCCTGAAGTGAGTGCCAGTGTATCTGTACTGCCTGAAACTGTTACTATTTAATATAATAAAATGTATTAACTATGTACATACCTATAAATACGAATAACAACTAAGTTTGCTTCTTGTAGGCCTCAAATTGTGTGGAAACCACTGCCACCTTCCAACACGCAAGTTCACTTCCGTGTTGACTTTATACCGGTTGGCTTCACACAACACGTACTTAAATCGCAGTTTCCGTAGTAAAATCAATATACAGCAAAGCTACTGGCTTTTGAATATTCATAAGATTACGTCACACAGACAGATACATCGTTTGCGTTTTCCCCCTCATTACTTGAAACTTCTCGCCAACCACAATTATTTTAAAAAACTCTTTTGCTTGGATAAGTTTGCTTCCAGTAATACAAATTGTGTCAAAGTCAGGAAATGATAGAAAAACGTATTTTATCAGCACAAGCCAAATAAGAAACATTTTTTCAGCTTTGTAGGGAACTTTCGGTTTGCAACGAGGTGAGAAGCGAGGACACACATGCCAATATCTGCACATGCTCACAATGAACTAGCATGACTTAGTTTGGTCGTCGCAAATCGAAAGCGCCCTAATATATTGTATCAAACATCTTTCAGTAGCTAGCAGTATCATTCAAAAACAAAAAATTAAGACAATACATTTTTTTTTCCAAAAATCTTTCATATATTTAACTTATTCATAATTTTTGACAAGATAAACACATTTTATAATAATCCTTTCATACATAAAGTATTATCATCAATATTACATTTATTTTACAGGCTATATCTGCCTATTCACTGAGGTTAAGTACTGAGGCAAAATTTAAACCCAACATTATTTGGATAATTACCAGAATAAATAACTGGTAGTAGTGTTATGAATACATTTTTTAAATTTTTTTGGAAACAATTTTATACCATAACATAACATATTGTTACAGGTTCCCCAGAAGCCATAACAATCAAACAAATTGTAACCCAAATAAATAATTATATTTCTATTTTGGTATTTTTGCTTATATCCTGCAAACAACTTGTAATAAATAGAAGGCACAGTGGCATACAAATTATTTTAAACTAGCTAAATTAAATACACCGTTAGAATACACCATAATATAGTTATAATACTTTAGTATTTTTAAGTTATAAATTGTATAGAACAAGTACACAGTTGAGATAGCTCACACTGCACATGTGCCAAATTCATACCAGGAATTAGGAATTGTTTAGACATGATTTTACTTTTCCATATTAGTATACTATTGAACATGAATGTTTTATACTTGATTGATCAATCTACAGACATATTTAGCAATCATCATAACTAATAAAACACATGTTTTTTCTAATGTTGAACAGTAAATGGATGGAAAATCAATCTTTGAATCTAAACATTCTTTACCTAAAATATATTATACAAACAAACTGTATTATTTTAAAGGGGTGTAATGAGTTTACATAGAATTGTATGACATTAAATTTAGAGTATCATTTATTCTAAATACGACAAAAAACTTTTTTATTATATATTTGGACGTTTTAGTTACTATTTTGCTGTTTATTGAATATTTAAAATATGTGACAAGTGTTCACAAATACTGTACAAAATCAACAATTATTGCACAAAATCAAGAAAATAAACCGCTTAAACTAAAAATCAAACTTAATTCAATGATTTAATTGATGACATCGTTGATTCAGACAACTTGTTAAGCTCTGTCTACACTACCAAATATGGTACTAATATGACATCATCATGTCCATATATGGGCACATCACATTTTTTTGTCATATAAAGTTTGATAGTGTAGACATAGCTTTAGGCCATGGCAAATAGATTGCCTGTGCATGAAATGCAGCCCCACATCATAAAAGTTCATCATCAGTCATTTTTGTTTTTTTTTTTCAAAAAAATAAATACCGAGATCGATGGTGACAATATTTAACAAATACATATCCTTCTATTTATATTATTTCATAAAGACTTTTCGAAATTGTAGTATAAATATATAGTGTTAAAAGGGTGCATGTCAATTTTGAGAAGGGCTGACGAGAACCATACAACATATTTTCCCTTAACAGCTATTGCAAAGGTAAGTAGTACACACAAATATTTTCATAATATATCAAATATAATCATAATTATTTTTCATATTTTGTATTGTTTTTACCAGGTTCAATCAATAATTGAACATAAGACTGTGTAATAATGATATTTTAGGATACATGTGATTAAAACCCAAATAATTCTGTGTAAAAGTTTGATTAGGGTATTTTTGGTTTAATAACTACAGTAAATGATATTTGATCAATCTTAAAGACAGAAATATACCACTATTTTCTGAATACTCTAAAAGAATATAAAGAACTAAAAATGTGAAATTAGTAAATCTTAAAAACCTAATGAAGAAAATACACTTATAGTTCATAAACATAATTCTAATTAATTAATAATTAGTCTTCTAGAAGAACAATGAAATCTTAATTGCCTGCAATTAAGATGCCACTATCAGTTAAATCTATCTGTTGCAAGTTTACTAAATCGCCACTCGGTCAAATAACAGAAAACACTAGGATCTAGGTGTCTTACCTACAACACAGACAAAGCCAAGAAGAGAATGTTAGCAAACACTTATTTATAATATTTGTGAGGAAAACAGTTGCAGCAATTGTTATTGAATAATAATGAATATTCAGAAGCACATCATTAATATTCATAATCATATTATGATTATAGACCTGGTTTATTTTTTTGTAATTCATGTTATGCAATACTAACTGCCGTTCAGGTCAACTTGATTGTCATCTAATGGACAATACTCAGATGTTTATAAAATGCTTGGGTAGTTAGCCAGATTGGCGTCAAGGCAGCCAGATTGACACTAAGGTAGATTACTTCAATTATTTGCGATCTTAAACGTCAGATAATTTTGGTAAGTTAATCTGATCGGCAGTAGAAACTTAGCATAGTACACAGTAGGTTTAATATTTCCTCCATGATTTTCTTGCTTTCTTTAAACATTATCCCTGAGATTCTTCAGTAGTTGATGATGGTTGAACCTGTTGCTGCTGGTTCGAGCTCCACGTTCTGTAGTGATGTTCATAGACAATGTGGGATGAGTGAACACCAGAGACGGATAGAAGAAGAGGTATATCACTTTGGTCTATTGCAAGTCTGCTTTGTATCTCGTCAATGCCTGCCTTGCAGTTACTTTTCAGGTAGTCTGTTAACAACGTACTTTTGAAGTAAATTTCTTGCAGACGATCTTCCAGATGCATTAAACACTGAGAATATAAAAAGTAAAAAATAAGAAAAGGCAAATATAGAAAAATTAAACCACTCAGAAACTGAGTGAAGTACTTGGCAAAATAAAAAACATAGTAATAGTAATACAGTAGTAATAATAATAGAATTTTCATTTAAATGATGAGCAAATGAGACTAAATTGGGTGTAGTAAACAATATTATAAAATTGAATTATAATAATTTTTTTTATTCATTCGTACTTAAATTTGATTGGTGAAATACACTTACAGAATCTGGGGCTAACTTTAGCTGCCATAACTCCTGGATGGACTTTAGCAGGTTGGAAACTAGCTTAGAGGGCGGTATAACAGCTGGCGCTCTATTCTCCATATCACTAGATAACAATTCCACTGTCCATTTATCAGTATCAGCCACGATACACATACTGCTAGCAATGGGCTCATCCAGCACAGAATTCTACAAAAAATAACACAGTATGAAATCAATAGGACATGCAAGACTAAGCCATTTCAAAAATATATTTTCCCCCTTCCCCTTACAAAAAAATATTTTGATGTCACATAATAGTTATTCACTTTTAACAAAAGCTGGGTAAAATAAAAAATCATTTACCTGAAAAAAAAAATAATTTAAAAAGGAAATCAATGGGTTTTTTTGTCAAAATGTAACTGTATTTATTATGTCTTTTTTATAAGCGAAATCATTACTGCTTCTAAATATTAACAATACTTTCACTTCTGTCTGAAACATATCAGTATAAATTTATTTCAGCAGAATAATAGATAAAAATGATACAACAAAATTGGTGTGGGTGGAAAAATGATTGTATACCTGCGTGCTTAACTTGATTTCACTTCTCAACTTTGATTTATCTAGCTCTGGTAGGCCTTGAAGTGCAAAGTCTGGGAGGTAGTTTGGGGAGTAACCTCCAAGTAAAGAACGACCAAAATTCTCCAAATGACTACACTGAGGGGTAATTGAATTGCCAATAGACAATGTCCTGAAAAAAAAGCAAAAAGTAGTAAGCATAGTAATAATAGTATGGGTGAAAAAAGGAGACAAAAAACTAAATAAAAAAAGTGTACTATAGTTGAAATATTTGTATTACTTATTTGCACAATAACACAAAGGTGCAATTGTGTAAGCCATTCTAACAAGCAATCTTAACCAAACAAGGTATAAAATAACAGTATTGTAAAAATTAGGTATAGAAAATAAAATGGACTTTTAGTTAGCCAATAAAAATACAACAAGTTGTTGCATAGAGAAATTCTTTTATGGCGACACTGGTATATTTCATAACATTTAAACTTTATTGACAAACATTAACTTACGGCATAAATGGGAGTTCTTCCGGATCCATATTGCTGCTTCCATTGGATATTGTTGATTTATTCGACAATAAAGAAATATCAGATATTACTGAATTCCCACGCTCAACTAATCTTGGATCGTAACCACAATTCTCACTATAACTTCGATGTAAATGAACCTTTGGTGTCGTCAGACTTTCAGTTACTGGTGTCAAATTATCACCAGTAAAAGTATCAAGGGTGGGAGTAGAGTTCCCAGAAGTAATTTCATTAGTATCTTTATCTACAACAGTATCCTTGTCTATGTTAGCTTGGCTTGCACACGAAAGCGTTTCTTCTACAGGACTGTTAATAACATCTGGTTTTAATACCAGTTTTGAATGATCTACCATAGGGATATCAATTTCATTTACATCTCCACTGTCAACAGCATTGGTAAGATCAGGATAAAGTTTAACTGACTTTGATAGGCTATTTGGTGGTGGTACATACCCAGATTTTAACAAATGTTTAGTTAGTTTTAACTCTTCAAAATTTAATGTTTTAGTTCTTACTGGAGCTCGACCAACAGCGACAACATTTTCACATTTCACTTCCAAAGTCATGTCACTGTGTGCGCAAACAATAGACGAGTCTTTCATTGTAGTGTTTCTTGTATCTACGCATTGCACGGAAATTTCATTTTCAGTTTTTTCTGGAAAATTAACAACTGGCAAGCATTGAACAGTTTCAGTTAGTTTACGATTAGAAATTGGTGACGTGTGTTTGGAATCATCACTACTACTAAAGTAATCACCCTCACTTACAGTAAATCTACGATCTTTTTTAAAGTTCTTTAACTTTGCGTTTGAATTACTCTGTTCCCATTGCACATCAAAATCGTCTGCGTGATCAAAGCAGTCCGAGCTATGTTCTATAGAGGACGCTATACCTGAATCTCGCGTTTTGGTTTTAACAGAACTTGATCTATATAGATTATTAGAATCGTGGCTGTCAGTCTCAAGATCATTAGATTCTGTGTTTGACAGATAACCGGATCCTTCTGCATGATCTCCGATTGCACTGGCTGCCAACACTTCATCACTCATTGTACAACCATCCAGATGCCGTGACTCATAATCCTGATCTGATGGCATCAGGACAAACTCTGCAACATCATCAAAGCTAAAGACTCTCTTATATTCCATTGCTATCTCCTCTCTCTTCTCTTGTTTCTCATACACTTCGCTGCAACGGATGAAATAACTAAGAATGAACAAAAACCGACAGACAGTCTCTGCCTTTTTTCCCACTATCACAGTTTTCGATATGTTTACAGGATAGCCAATCGAACCATACAAGTCGCTGTAAAGAAAAATTAGGAATTCATATTAGATGTGACAGATTATACATGCACATTAAATAATAAATAATGGTTTGATTTATAAAGTATCATCTTTTACTTTAACCATTAAAATTAAGCATACTCTCCATAATATAAATTAGCAAACTATTCTTCTTCTTATGAAGTAAATAAAATCAGTTTTTATGCAAACAAGTAATAAAGGATATTTCATATAATAAATGGCTTACCCAAGCTGTGCCCAGAGTGGGTTGTATGGATGGGACTTGGCCAGGGTGTCAAGAAAAGTAGACGAGTGCTTGTCAAGGTAGGCCCTGTTTGGTGTCACTCCAGCTGGCATCACTGTTGGTACCCAGGCAAGATGGTGGGTTAGCACACCAGTTAATAGACAACTAACAAAACTGAAAAAAAAGATGATGTAATATATGTAAAGCCTCTTTTATAAGTGTGGCTGACAATATCAAAATATGCCTATCCAGAACACCTTTGTGCTGGGAATACAACCAATTTATACCAACTATCAAGTAAAGTAGGCCTATGTGCATATTGTAACAAATCTGCACAAAAGACATTTGATACACTTGATTGGACAACGTATGATGAGTAGACTGTGATCTACCAGGATTCACTCTTAATAAATTATGCCTTGCACTGCAGGGGATATTCCTTACAATATTCCTTGAGCGGCCTAGCAGATATGATGGCATGACAAATACACTTACAAGTTTGTGTTGAGTGTATTATGCTGATCCAATTCTGACATCAATTCCTTAAGGAAATGTTGGCAGAGATGGCTTCTTTGACTTGGATAGCTCATCAGATCCAACCAGATTGGTTTTTGAATACGTGGAGCCAGGTATAAATTACAAATAGAATTTCGGAACTCCTCCAGGCCCTGGATGAATAAATATATCAATTTTCATGAAACTTTTAAGACAGTCTGCATTTTCATTAAATATTGATTATGATTATTGATTCTCTAATTTTAGTGGTATTATATGATTAAATCATTTCAATTCGAGAATGAATATTACTTACTTCAAATAAAGGTGTTATGTAAGTTCTTCTTTGGAGTGTTAATGCCTTTTCAACGACCAGCGTTAACTTTTGAAAGTGCGATTCAAAAAGTGAGAAATGCGAGAAGAAAAATCGCTCAAACTTGTCAGCTTGTTCTTCACTGCCATCCTTGCCTTGACCAATAACAATCGCTAACCCAATCTTTGGATTTCTTCTCCTGGATACAGGCTAAGTATAATAGAAAACAAAATAACATTAACAGCACAATACACATTTATGATAATTTAACATGATGTTGATTGAGAACGACTTTGTGAAATAGTTTAACAAAAGAACTTTTTATATTACATACTACTTACAGCATTTAACAAACATAATATAGAATAGAAAAATAATCATTGGCTATATAAATATTTGTTTTAAATTCATGTGTAAACACATCTTTAATAATTAATCATTTCAAGTTGTTATTTTTCGATAATCCATAAAGCTGAAGAATTAAATCGCTTTGATTTTCAAAAGTTTCAACCACAGCAAACTTACAAGGACACAGTACAAGGATCTGATTAATCCTAGCAGCGCCATCACAAACAGGAAAAACAAGGAGTGTATCAAAATGACAGAGGAAATAATGTTCATCTCCTGTCACAATCACCTAACCTATTTAAGTTAATATTTAAAAATTGTGTGGGATTTCAGTTCTATATTTTCAGAAATATGTTTAGTATGTTTAGAGTTCATTCCACAATGAAACCAAATTAATATCAGAGGTTAAATGACAGCTAAGGATATTCTAGTAATCAAAATATTATAGTATAGATACATATAGAGTCAATTGCAATATAATTGGGTCATTATTAAAGATTAGAGTTTATCAATATACTATCAAACTTTATGTGACAACAAAATGTGATGTGCCCAAATATGGATATGATGTCATATCACTACCATATTTGGGCATATCACTACCATATCTGGGCACATCCCACGTTTGATAGTGTAGACAGAGATCTAAACTTTGTATGGAATAGAATACATGCCTCATCCTGGGTGGTATGTCCACTATCCATAGATGACCGCCTCCGTCCAAGATCAATGTCCATTCTCATTGTCTGACTGCGCAATACTCTTCTAGAGAAGCTAGATGAGGTACTGGACACACTGCTACATGGTGATGGAAAGGGTGTAAAAAAGCTACTTGATGATCCTAGTATTAAAAAATAATAGTGTAGAAAGTGAGTGAGATTAATATTGCATCAATCTATAATTTATTATACTTTTATAAAACTTTACAGTCCAGATTTATACAAACTCTGCACCACGCTCAAATTTATTATTGATCGAAATGTCGAGAAACAGTTCATTTCAGTATAACTTTATATCAACATTTCATTTCAGATAATATCTCCTTATCAATTTAATAAACTTAGTTAAATAGACAACGTTTTTCACTTTTAGAATAGAGAAATTAGCAAACAATAAATCCAAAAAGGGAGATTCCATTATTCATATTTGATCTGTATTTGCAATTATTTGATGCTGTCATATATGGTTGCAAAAGATAGTCTGACTAATCCTCCAAGATGATTCCAAATCATGTGCTTATGACAAGTCAGTAAGACAAGTCAGTCGCTATAGGTTCAAGGCGCTGCACCCTACACATATGTGCTGTTACAACTTATCAGTTAACAGGTGCAATTTGATCACTTTAAATTATTAGACAACCTAGTTCAGTGACCTTGTGTTGTATAACACCGTAAAGATCTGTATGACACGCAACCGAACCTAGCCAAGCATAAATCCTTGTACGCAGCCATACAGATAAATTAACTTAACCTCTTATCACGTAATCTTTACTATTGTGTTAATTCTGTATGGACAGGGATTTCTTATTTGAACCAAAACTATTAGGATAAGTCGAAGACATCCATTAGACAAATAAATCCAATTTAAATACCAACCAATATTTATAGGTTGTTTGCTACATCTTCTACTGGATGTTTACAAAAAGGAAATAAAGTTGACAATGTCTGAGTTGTAGCAACTAAAGTACCGATAACGTTTGGCAAGAGATGAGTCGAATTTAAGCAGCACAATCTAAGGTGAAGTCATCACAAGGGAATATACTGCCAGGGTGTAACAATGTCTTAATGTTTTAAATGTAATTCCGTAATAATAAAAACTCCAGTTTACAAAAGATGGGTGAAGAGTTGGCAAAATGCCACATGAACAACCAAACTGCTATCTTATTCATTTCCTGAACATTATACTTTCCTATTCCTGGTCTCCCTTGTCAATAAATATGTCCAGAGTACAACAATGGTTTTAATAACCGAGCGTGTTAACATACCTTGAAATAGTCTATTATTTGAGGGCTTTGTTTTAAATAACCAAATACACAATCCGTATGCCATTTCAGCTTTATTTTTCTATATCATATAGAAGTACCTGTGTTACATGCACTATTTTCATCAGAAAGATGGCCTTCTATTAGTAATAATAGTTCTAATAATAGCAACTATTGTTAGTGCTAACTATCATGAAGCAACAGAGAGCAATTAATCTTACACCAATTGTCTGGTTATTGTGATAGCTGACTACCTTAATTTCAGAATTCTGAATTGTTTCAGAAGAACTGGGAATTTATCAGAATTATGGTTGGTTTGTAAGCATGTGCAGAAGTTGGTCATTTTTCATTGATTTGTTTTTATTTTGGTTTTAAATCATGATGTGCCACTAACAATACACCAACCAACAGTGGTGTTTGTAGTCTAAGTGTCGCTTACCTGGATAAACCGACATAAAGAGAGGAATACATTATGAAAAGAAGAACATTAGTACATTAAAATATCACACCCCCGTTGGACAATGGTATAGTCCATATTTATTTACCTGACATCCCTGCAATGCCACTTTCTGAATCTTTACTCCTGGAAGGTGAGTTTGGAATCGCCATTGGAAGACTATGGGCTACACAAATAAAAAAATCACATTTACATAAATTTATATAATTTTAAAAAGAAGCCATTTAAAAATGGAACAGAGCAAATTAATTATTGTGGTTACTGTATATATAAATCTTTAGTTTCCTATCTGTGTAAATCCTGGTAAAGTTGTTCACCTGTGTAATCTTAGTATTATATTACTCTTTCTCACAGTTATTTTCAGCATACACTGTATACAGTATAAGCCTACTTTAAAGCCCTACTTACCAAACTTTTTATTTACTTTGTTCATAATGTATTGTAATTTGTATGTAGGTTCTGGGTTTATTCCATTATGTATTATTATTATTATTATTTTAGTGTGGCAAGACACTGTACAGTAATAGCTATGTAATTGTACTACTTTCTATGTATTTGATTGGTACTACTGTACTTGTTAAGCCTTGTTTACACTATCAAAATGTATGTGAAAAAATTTGATGTGCTCATATATGGACATGATGATGTCATATCACTAGCATATTTGGCAATATTACTACCATATTTGGGCACATCACACTTTTTTTTGTCAAACTAGTTTAATAGTGTAGACAGAGCTTAAGAGTAGTTCAGACTACTTTACTGTTTACATTTCTTAGTATTTGCTATGCAAACAATTAAACAGTTCAATGACCATGTCGGGTGTTATCAAATAATAAATGATATGACCCTATATCATCCAATCAAATTACAAGATTCTACTCTTTATTAAGGCATTTAAAAAATAAATATTAAATGATAAGTTATAAATCCACTTACCTAATGCACTTTCATTTTTGGTAGATGAATCTATAGTCTTTGGTGTGCTAAGATCTACCATTGATGAATTATGTTCAATACTGTCCTGATCTCTGTTGTTACAAAACATAATTCAATTAGTAAATAAGTATTACTGTACCTCATTTTTTATCATGTTAATAATTGCCTCATTTAAATACAACTGTGAAATTGGTATATAAGTACTCTAGGCGTTGATTTCAGTTTGAGTATTCTGTCATGGTATTATATTAAGGCAGTTTGCCTGTTCATTAAATACCTTACTATTTTGATTTTAAATAAGTATTAAAAACAAAAAATATATTTTACAGTAGGTACTGTACACTTTTATATAGTTAATAATATAGTTTATATACACAATAGAACACATTTAAAAACTTAGAAATGTAAAATTAAATTGATAAATTACATCTTGTTTGAAGCTGGAAACATTATCATAACATAAAAACATTAACATAATATAAATTAACAGGCACAGAGTGATACTGAATATTAATTAATTAATTTTAAAACTATGAGGAATGATGACATCTGTGAGAATGAAGTATTCTAACCATTAGACCACTGGGGCTTTCATGGTATTGTTCAAATTTGATAGTGACACTTTACCATACTATGAACATTATCTGTGATTTTAAAATAAATGAAAGAAATAATGATAACTCAATGTTGTAAATGTCAGATCAGGGTTTTCATTGTCAATTAGAATAGCCCAACAGAATTGCGACAGAACAATATACTGTATAATGTAATACTTACACCCCACCTGTTTTGTCACATGTTAATTCCTTATAGGCTTTTTATCATACTCAGTATAGCTAATTAACATAAAGTATGTTGCAATTGTATTATGTAAATAATGACATTATGAAAATAAATGCAATGATTTATAGATTTTTTAAAAATCCTGCCATATTCAAACAATATATTGTAGGGTGTGTGTGTCTGATCATGTGATTCTGTCATTATCTTAATAGGTATATTTTATGAACTATATTAGTAATTTAGCTTTGGCCTAGAAGGAGAAATGTTGACTTATCCACCACGCGTGACAGAGATAAAAATCAATGCAAGTCAGCACTGTGATTCAAATTTATAACACAATCTCAGTCATGTGATGCTCTTTAGCTTTTGAAAGAATAGTCTCTGTTTTAACAAGGACAGGAACTATACACTGCATCACATGATATTTATTCAATTGTCTATTTAAAGGTCAGTTTTTAAAATGATTGAATGACTGTAGTAGTTGTTTTGCAATAAATTAATTTTACCTACCACCTTAAACTTAATGCAATTATGTTAATGTTTCGTATTTGCATGTCTAAGTGCATCATTTATACTGAAGTATTACACAAACAAAATATCCTATACTAACCAACTAAAAAAGAACTCAATAAAAGTAAGTTCATTTACTAATCATACAAAATTCACAACTTTAACAAAACCAGTAAAACATAAAAAAAACAGTAAAATATAAGAAAACATTTATGTTAATTACATTTCAGTAGGTTTAAATATCCTATTTTTCTTTTATTCCAAATTAAAATAAAATGTTCTTTTCATGTGTCAGCCTATCCTAAGACTGATTGAGCACACTACTGATGTATTTGTATTTTATTCAATGCACATCCAATAGCAACAACAAAACCTGCACTAATAACAGACAGATTTACAGCTGGGGTTTATAGTATTCTAACTAATTAACAATTAAACAATGTATTGCATCCATGGTGATAAGTCTATTGTATTCACAGAAAATAGTTTAATATGCTTAATATCTAACACCAATTCTCCATAGAAAGATACGTCTAGTTTAAAGTATTCTCTAGTAATTTGGAGATGAAAAAGCATTATAAATTAGATATATTCTGATACAGTGTATTAAATATACTGTAACAGTAGTATAACTTTATAATGTACTGTATCCATGGTGATGAGTCTATTGTATTCACAGAAAATAGTTTAATTTGCTTATCTAACACCATTTCACCATAGAACATCTAGTTTAAAGTAATCTAGTAATTTGGAGATGAAAAAGCATTATAAATTTGATTTATTCTGATGCAGTGTAATTAATGTATACTGTATAACTTTTCCTATTAATTAAGGTTATCACACTGAAAATGAAAGATTAGCTATCCACACAGATTTTAACATAAACTGAAGCCCTAACTAATGTATGGAAGGGTATTTCCATATTGTACAGAAGAGTTTGAATTTTGGTTGCAATACATCTGAAAATGATCATAGCATAAATGATTCTCAAGATTTAAATATACCTATTATGATAATGACAGAATCACATGATCAGACACACACACACACCCTGCAATAAATTGTTTGAATATGGTAGGATTTTTTTTTTTAAATCTATAATTCATTGCATTCATTTTCATAATGTCATTATTTACATAATACAATTGCAACATACCTTATGTTAATTAGATATACTAAGTATGATAAAAAGCCTTTAAGGAATTAACATGTGACAAAACAGGTGGGGTGTATTACATTATGATACAGTAGATTGTTCTGTCGCAATTCTGTGCACTACTTGACAAAGAAAACATGGAGTTGTAATTATTTCTTTCATTTTTTTATGACAAACTTTAAATTTACTAACTATTTTTCCCATGCAGATTTATTTTTCATAAATAATATTACTATTATTACGAACTGTAAATGATAGAACAACTTACAACTGTGAATCCTTGACTGATTTTAGAATGAATATTCTTGTGAGCATCAGTTGTGGTGGGTACCTGAGTGTATGAACTTTGAGAGTCGAGCCACGGTAAGAAATCGCAACAGAACCAAACATCATCTCTCCGAGCAACTTTACGTCAGATCCTGGTCTTTGAAACTGCAATAAAGTTAATTATATTTTTGTATGGATCTCTTATTTCTAAGTATTATTTGTGATATGATAATTTATACTTTTGTATAGCGCCATTTTCAATGATAAATCCTTGCTCTAGGTGCTGTGGATTTAAATGTTAAACATTTTAACTAACACACTTCTCCTCTATAGGTCATGTACGTCAGTGCATCCAATTAAAGCTGTTTATTGATCTATGAAAAAAGGCATAGGATAGATAAGATTTTTTAATTACTTTGAACTTTAAACTTTTAAGAGAATAATTGCAAGAGTGTTCATTTACCTGGTATTTTCCATTTTCTCCATTGTCCAAGCATGGATTGCTGGAATTACGTGGCAATGGGGTGCTGCATCTCCCCTTGGGGGAAGGAGCATAAAAATGTGAACGAATTGAGCAGTCATGCTTGCGTGCCTATAAACAGATACATTGAAATGAAGTACAGTCAATTGAAAATTAAATATATATATATACAGGTATGATTGCACAACAGCAGCTAAGTTTAAACTGAAAACTATAACCAGTAAATTGTTCAGCGATATTGATGAAATACCAAAATGCCCTACTGTGCATTTGTGCAATTTCTTGTAGTTTTATTGTCTAAATTATGCTAAGCAAAATGAATTTCCATCTTATGTGGACCAATAAAATGTCTAGATCCTATTTTGAGCTTTGTTTATCATGTTTGAGTAAACTAGTTATGTTTACTGTTTTGAATAGTACTGTACATAGAAAATTCCCCCTTAACTTTTTCACAATACGTAAAATATTTGATATAAACATGTAGATCACAAGTCGATAAAATAATCTAATAATCAGATAAAGAAATAGTTAAAACATGTGATATTCAGTCACTTGGTACAATGCCAATACAATTATACTACTATCGCCACTGTAAACATTTGACAGATAAGCATTCAGTCTCATTTAAATGTGATATGAAAGGTCAATAATGAACGGTCAAATGATTGGTCAATTGTCTATTTTTAATTTTCCTTAACAGCTGTACCTTTCTACAAGTCATGATGTACTATTTTTTAGTTCTTTTGATTTAACAGAGCCAAGTAAAATTAACTGTTCTATTTGAAGAAACATGAAAGCTCTTTTTGTTTTTTTTAAATTATAATTAATATTCAATTTTGGCAGTAGGCCTACAGTACATGTTCTGTTGTATGTGGCAAAATAAACAAAATAAAATTATATTTTCATATATTAAATATGTTCATTTCAAGATATATCCTCGAAAAAAACAACAGAATGATAGTACTGGAGGATGCTATAATATAAATGTCTAGTGTACAATTAAACAGTGTTATATACTGTAGCAACAGACAGCATGTAATCTTAAATTGGTAAAACTGTAAATAAAAAAATAATTACAAATTAGATTAATACTAATTACTTAAATACTTACACGAGGTGTTTCTTCTACTTTCTTAATGGACTTTGAATCAAAGAGTAATTTCTTCCCTTTTGTGTCGGATTCTTGAAACACAAGGAGACGGATTTGTTTCGGATCGAAGTCGGGCGGTTTCCAACTGGAATATGATGTACATAAGATTAGACTACTCTAGTCAGTAAAATAAACTGACAATGACATTGTGCGATATTGTATAATTCAATAGCCGATGTTAACGGAATGTTTCTTCAATCAAAATCAACTCATGGTATTAGACATTACATGCAATTCAAATTGATTGGAATGAAAACCCCTTTATGATAATTAGGTTCTGTGTTGGATGGACATATTAGGACAGTAAAACAATGGAACATTACACCCTGCATCTGTACACAAACATTTCATGCACATTTGACAGAAATAAACATTATATGTTCCATCCAATTATCAATCAATTAAATATAATTGGACTCCGACGACAATCATAAAGCCTGCTATGCTGAGTGAGAGAACAAATAACCATGTGAATAAATTTTATACTCAACACAAAAATAATGGTTATTTGATTGACCGAAGTTGACCTTGAGTGAACTACTGCATTTTGAGTATTGTTAATGAATAATGTTTTTTTCATCAACGTCCAGCCATCGAATTAATCAAAAGCAGATATGCAATTGATGTACATTAGTAGTATAACTCTCTGATGTAGCTAAAGTATGTGAATTTAACCTAGTTAGGCCTAGGCTAGGCCTAATTTAATTTGACCTTGATTCAAACATGGAGGTATAAAAATCTCCATGATTCAAATTAGTAGAATAATAGAATTACATCATCAATAATAAGAAAACAATACATTGTTTCATCATGGTGATGGAGATATATACTAATAGCTCCGTGGTTTTATATTAAAATAAGTGTACACTGTCGCAAGTATTGCTTGCTGACAATCTACCAATTATACATATTAATGTCAAGTTAGGCCTAATTGGCTCCACCAGGCTCTCTGTTTTGTCAACACAACCCCCAAAAAAGCGATTCTTTCGTTGACTTACCATTTGTACGAGGTCAAGCTTTCGGGAGACCTGTGTGGAAAAGACAGCAATTTACAATCATATTTAGACTTAAAATAAAACAAAAAAACAACTCACTAACAAATTGAATCAAGTGTATACTTACTCTGCATTAAAACCACATTTTCTGTCTCTATGAAACATACGATGGAGTACTTTAGCCATTGTTTCTAACGTGTTACTCTACATATTGACAACCACTATTTTTCTCCAATGGCCATCACATGATTCACTACAGAAAGGAATTTGTCATCATCGTCGACGACCGCTGAATAAAACGCATAATCTCATTGGTCACATTCTCACTCAGAATCAGTCATGTGAAAAACTCGTGAACTCCAGTCACCCTTTCATAAACAGGGTTTGTTTACTTTTACCTTCAATTAGGCGGTACGTTCTGATCTATTATATCATGGAGCATATGATTATACTGTATCGAAGTATAAATATGTTTTCTTTGTCTAATTATGTTAAATATTCCGATTCTAAACAAATCCCAAGAATGGAATAAATGTATTTTTTTTAAACCCGGTACCTAAATTTATAGAATATTGGAATTTTTTATGGTTTTCAATTCAACTCACATTAACTGGATAATTATTTCTATAAAAAAAAGTATTTTCCTGTGTAAAAAATGATCGAGTTGTTCTTTTGATTTATGTACTTTTTAAAATTCTTCTAAATACATAAAAATTGCATAAACCAGAGAGTTGTATAAAACAACTCCCTGATATTATAAACCAATTTTGGTGAATACCCTATTTGAATTTATAACATTTTTCAAAAGGTAAAAAAAGGCTTTATTCCACGGCGCTCGTTATTCTTACCGCTGAAAAAAATATTAAGTGGTGTTATAGGCTACAATTGCAAGGCTTTCATGAACAATATATTGTGTTAAACACGGAGATACCCTTTAACGACCTCTATGATAGTTTCCCTAATAATACCGTATTTAGTATTCGAATAAGGGGTAGGCCTACTGAAATTTATTTTTGGGGGTTTGAAATGGTAACTATACTCAATTAAATGGTATTATTATAGTAATTTAATTAACATGGATATTTATTTTTTACAATAGGCCTACTAGCATAGTTTTAAAGTTGTCATTTTATTTGTTTGTTATTCATTGAGGCCAACCTTTCTACTTTTCTTAATGATTGGCGCAAAATGTTAATTTAAACATAAATCAATTCATTTGGAAATTACACTTTTACACAAAACTGACTTCCGAAAAATTAATAGGCTACAATATATTGACTGATGGATGTTAAAAGGCCTGACTATGATAAGATTATGTAAAAAAAAAGTAAAACTTGTTAAGGTCAACTTCTTCTGAAGAGGTAAAAATTATAATTCTAATTTGTATATCTCATGCACTGAATAAGGGGAGCGAGTGGTTTTGTTGCCTATATTTTAATATGCCATTGACATTGGATCTTTATGCTACCATTTTGAAATAAACTGGTACCGTACCAACTCTTTAAAACAGAAATTAATCACTCATTTCCACTCTAATCGAATGTCACGATTATCAGAATTTAGGTTTTTTGTTTAAAAAAAATAATACATTTTACATCCTTAACCCTTTTAAAGTATATTATAAAGATAATGATGTATTGTTTTTCTATTGTATACCTCTGTTTCGTAACTAGGACTGTATTTATGTGATCTCGAACGATCACCGTAGCGAAATAAAATTAATATTTGCGTTTAGATCGACAGAGTGCGGCTTCTAATCTTTCGATGTTAAAAATAACTTGCTTGCTGCCCTCAATTTTTACAGACTGTCAATTAACTAGTTTAGGCTTTCTCTGTGGTGGTTCAAGAGTGGAGAGAAAAAGAAGACGTCTGGAATATATGGAATTAGCACTTCCTGGATAAACAAAGATTGTCGATAAAGAAAGTGTACTCGAGCAGCACACACCGTCGTTATAAAATTGATTTTCAAGTGGGTTAATTGTTTAGTTTGCCGTGGATTTTTTGTCTTTGCAATCCGTAGGATGTCATACTAAAAAGTGAGCTTGTTTATATGGTTATTGTGGTATATAATGATTGAGAATTCGTAGGCCTAGTTCCTTTGAATATATTACTCCATCATGCACCACACACAGTCTAGCCCAGTCGATCGTGTGATGCTGTTGTAGAGGCTAATAATACTATTTCTACTACATCATCTCTACTTTTTCTAATCAAGTTTAATAAAAACATATTTTCACTTTTTAGGGTATCGCCTAACGGTCGCAAAAATCGTCTTGGATTTTCACCCAGACGTCGGTATCCAGGTAAGTAAAGTTAATACAATTTTACAAATTACTCATTCATTGCTTCGTCCTTCAGATGGGATGTAAAGCCGTTGGTCCTGTTCTGTTTACATTACATACCTGTTTAGTTTAGTGCATGTTAGATAAAAGAATTGAAGTTGTTGACCAGAATTATTGGGCATATAGGCCTAGGCCTAAAACAAAATATGCCTTATTTTCAGAAACATTGATATGTTGGTGACGTCACAAAACTTATGTTGCTCTTTTGCCAAGTATTTCGCTCAGTTGCTGAGCGCTTTATTTATGTTGTTAGTATGTTCCCTCCACCGTCAGGAAGAGCCTAGTTTTCGTTTTGTTTTAATCTGAAGTTTGTGGTTAATGATGACTAATCATTCATGTATCGCTATCAGCCTGTCGGTAATGTTTGAAATCAGGCGCATTTTATTTAGGTCGCGATACAGATAAATCCAACTTCCGACATATTCTATAGAGCATCACTAGCTAATGAATAAGTACTAATTTCCCCACCCGCAAAAAATTTGTCTAGGCAATGGTGACTGTGAGTTAATGATGGTCAGTAAATATATTTTAGAGAATCAACATATGAAAAAGTAAAGGTTTTATCCAACCTGATAAATTGCGTCTAATAATTTTTATGAAAAAAAGGGGTAAAGGAAGTGAAACCATAAATAAATGGCGGAAGCCTGTCAAAAAAACAACCAGGCCCCAGACAACTTGGCCCCAAGTCAACTCGGCCCCATGTAATTTCTTGACCTCACAGTCTTAGTTTAGGGGTGGTAACCATATAACCTTAATAATAATTTGTTTAAAAACATTTTTTATTGTTATACTTAAAATAAAAGTACTGTAATGTACTGTAAGTGATAATGTAAATACTGTAAACTAATTTAATCAAAAATAGATACAATACAGAAGATAAAGATCTTTGTGTGTCTGATTTTATATCCTATACATTTTACAGGTACAGTACAGTAGTTTCATTTGGCCTAAAGCTTTGTACCTATTGTACAGTGTGATGAGGTTGCACTTTTTTAAACCTCAATAATGTCATAGACCACAAAGAAGCTAGTTGTGTACACAGATAACTGGATGTGTTTACATTAGAGGAACCTTTAATATCCTTTTGTGTCTTACTTTACTGTGAAAGTGGCTATCATCAGCCAATTCATTATCAGTCCAATAAGTTTTCTATGTGCACAACCATACCGTGCCAATATAAGACTTTCAACTATATGCACAGATTGACCATGTCAATAGCCTAAAAAATTATTTCTTCTGTAATAAATAATTTGCCTTAAGCTCTGTCTACAATATCAAACTTTATGCGACAAAAAACGTGATGTGCCCATAATATATATTATTGTGATGTCATAACACTACCATATTTGGGTATACTACCATATTTGGGCACATAACACTTTTTTTGTCAAACTAGATTGACAGATTCCAATGTTAGAGCCTATGTATTGAACATTAGTCATTTCGAAGGTGTGACTTACATTATATAGTAAATATTATAACAAACCTGTGTATCCTTGAAATTTGATTGGTTGATTTTGTATCGCATCTCAATATCTGGTTTCCACCCTTTTTCGTAGTTTAACACCCATATCACGATAGATTAAAAGTGTGTGCCGAAACTAAAAAAAAATGATAAGCCTATTTCATGCCTAACTTAGCCTACAGTAGGGACCAAACATTATCGTATTTCTCTCTGAGAAAAAGAGCGCTACAAGTACAAGTAATTAAACATCCCTCTTCAAGCATTTTTTCATACCAATTTATTCAGAGCCCTTTTTCATTAGCATTTTTAATAATAATAACACTATCATGGTTATTAGTATTTAGTTTAAAATGGTACATGCTTGAGTTTCTACTTTATATTCTTCGTTTTCAAGGATTTTATTATCTATCAGACAAAGCTTCTTAATGAATTTGAAGTGGTAATATCTTACAAAATCAGTCAAGTATGACAGCTAAATAAAAAAAATGATTACAATTTTCTCATTATACCAGTAATTTTATGTAATTTTTCATTGATTGAATGTAAACCATAAAATTTGATTAGCCAATACTTAATTATTAACAATATAGAAATGTTTGTTTCACACTTACTTACTTACTTGTTTCTGGAGCTCAGCATTTGCTAGGTACAGAGTCGAGGCTAGGCTATGCCTATAGTATAAGCCCCTTTTGAAAATAACATCAAATCTTGAATACGGCGCAAATTTTAGAGGGTGGTTGGACCATGCCTGTTCAAGACCTGACTTGAATTGATTAATTGATCTTGAAAGATACTACATCCTCCAGTAACGAATTCCATAGTATAAAAGCTTTTCGACCAAACGAGACTACACTACAGGTATCATCATCAAACCAGGACTAAACATCTCTTTTATTATAAATTACTATAGGAAATTAATGAACAATAGTGTATTAAATTCTAAATTGGTTAATTTGTGTGTTTTTGTTTAGTTTACGTAGGAAAGAAGCATAGTACTTTAGGTTGCTAATTGCAGATGTTTAAATACAGTACAAATTCGAGCTTTCAGTACCTAACAATTTAAAAGAGGTCACTTTAAAATAAAAATGTAAATACACTACGTTTTGGTAATTGCAGTTTGGTAATTAAAGAGAGAAAAAAAACATTTTATGATGCGCCCACATGGTGCGTTACCACTAACAACATTCACGTCAGTTCAGTTGATTTGGTTTATACTTTTTTTTTCTTATGTATTAATTGACCTTAATGTTGACAAACATAATTTTGTTATTGTTTCTCTCCCACCCTAAAAAAGTATTAGTAAAGAAAGTAATTTCTTTATAAAAATGGAACACTTTTTAAACTGATTTTAATTGTCTAATTGGTCTTAATTGTTGGTTACATTGATATTCACATTGATTGTACTGTGAACTTGTGTAAAGGTACAGTACACACTCGGGAGATGATCCTGATAATATTAATATAATACATTATATAGTACTTTACTACTACTTAACATTTTCTTTAACCTTTAACCCTTTCAACTTAATACAGTTTGTTATACTTAAATTATTGATTGTTTTCTTCTAGAATCCAATTAATTTTATTGTTTAGATGTACTGTACTGTTGTATAATGAATTAGACATGTGTTATGTAAGCAGGAAAATGGCAGTTTATTTGTAATCTTTCAACCATTGTAATACAGTAGTCTTTGTTCAGGTCCTAATGGTGACAGACACAGGGCAGGGATTATTCAAATGTATTCTAGGAAACGCAATAAACTCATCCAATACTGACACCTTTAAGCTGGCCTAATATGTCATGTATTCTGGAAAGTATGTTGTTCCGATGTGTTTTTGGTGGTCAAAAAAGAATTTGGGACCTTTCGGACCTTTAAAGATGTATTGTCCCTTGAAACACAAAAAAATGAAGGTCAAAGTATTCTAAATTTAAATTGGCAATATCAAAGTAATATTAAAGTTATTCACTTTAAGTCGAAAATTCCAGCCAAAAGCAACAAGTTTACGTAATTAACAGGTAAATTAGTTTGATTACATTTCATCTGGAAAATCGTCGCCAACGAAAGTAAACAAAGATTTCAAACCACAAGTACGCATTATGCATATGCTAATTAGGATTGTTTACAACTCGTCACGGTTGAGAAGGTATTTTCACACAGATCGTGAGGAAGTTTTATGATTATGCATACAGAGTAGCCAAACAAGCGCGTTTCATTATGGGATATGTTTTGATCGAAAACTTTGACTGGAAGTCAAAGTTATTTTTTTAACAAAAAAACGTCTGTATTTCAGTTAAATGATTTTTTTTTTCGAAAAATTCTTGGTGATAGTTAATAACTATTAAGATACTTCAAAATGACCCACCTTTTTTCGAAATCTGTTATTTTTTATTTTTTTGGAATTAGTCAAAGGGACAATACATCTTTAAGAAAAGTCTGGTTTTGGAAGAGAGTCCAGGTTTTGGATAAGTTAGTGCTCCTCTCCAGAATCTGTCCTTGCTATTGTAGCCCATTGAAAACATAATCCTGTTGTTCTGTGTATTAATGGAAAAAAATGCAAAAAATATATATTTTTTTTTAGGACGGCTAACAATGCCAGTTCACCAAATCAGTGTTGCTCCGCTAGCATCAGAAGAATCTATACCTAGCAGTTTACAAGTTTCAAAAGATGAATCTCCAGTGGAAAATGTAAGTACACAAAATATAGTGTAATTGTGGTTGTCTTTAAAGCTCTGTCTACATTATCAAACTTTGTGACAAAAAAATGTGATGTGCCCATATACTGTATGGACATGATGATGTCATGTCACTATCATATCTGGGCATATCACTACCATATACGGTACAGTATGGGCACATCACAATTTTGTTGTCAAATTAGTTTGATAGTGTAGACAGTAACTTAAATAAGGGTACAGTATCAAAGATGGTGCTCAGAGAGATTGGGGCGCCAGACACTTTGGACTGAGGACATTACATTCCTCAATGAATGTTAAGAGAAACATGTGATATTACTGTTTAATATGTATAGAGTAGCATGTTCATGTATTATGTCAAATAGCAAACCTTGTTTCTGAGGTTTAATTTAAACCATTATTTTCTGATGTGTTGTGTAATCCATATTGTAAATAATCTCAAATGGGCAAACTGTCTTTACCCGCTTCTCTTTAAAGTAAAGTAATTTAATGCTGTATCCATGATTACTATTCATCTACCTGTACAATTACTTAAATGTCATATTGCGCATAATTAGTTTATTAGCATTACAGTAGACCTCCATTCCTCATCCATTCTAATGAGACCTTGCCACGATTTTGATTATATTCGTATGATGGCCATCATGTATGTACTATGCGTTTATGGATTGTCATCAGTGATAAGTTTACTCTACATGTGCTATGCAACTTCATCGATCTTAATTTGAATCTAGAGTAGAAATTACTGAGATGTCCAATCAGAAATACATTAGTTATTAACTTATTGATTTTAATTATACTATTTCTATAATAAGTCTGCTCAAATTTCCAATAACGAGGTTGAAATTTCAGATGCAATAGTAGCTTTGTACTATATTTAACTTGGCTTTTGATAGATATTTAATTTGTTCTATTTTTAAGCATTTTGTTCTGTACAGTATGGTATAAGCCATTTGTTTCTGTTGCATATGACAACAAGTTGTTTAATTATTTATAGAAAATGTTTTATATTAAAACCACAGAACATTTTTTTTTAAATTTAGCTGTGGTTTATAATAAAAATAATAATAAAAACCTTAATCTTAAAAATCATTGTGTAGTGTCAGAATCTGGCCACAAAATATGTTATAATGATTTATACTTTTTTTGTATCTACGTCATTCGTTTCAGAGACAATAATGTTCTTAGATTTTTTTTCCCCGAATAAATAATAAAAATAATAATAAAAACCTTAATCTTGAAAATCATTGTGTAGTGTCAGAATCTGGCCACAAAATGTGTTTATAAATACTTTTGTTGTATGTACGTCATTCGTTTCAGAGACAATAGTGTTCTTAGAATTTTTTTTTTTTTTGCCGAATATGCAAATGAACTCACGATATCTAATCAAAATAAATTGTTATTATTATCGCTATTCTCCATTTCAGTTATTAATATGTGATGAACAGGCAATATTTTTTAATGTACAAATGTTGTATTGACTTTAAATTTTTATTACATGTCATAAATAATATTTTAATAATACAGATAATACAGCACAGGTACACTATATCAATAAAAATGAATTTATGATTATCTTTGTCAATATCATGTTTCCATCCAAATCAATATTAATATCAATGTACATCATTGATCAGTCGTCATAATACAGTACATTATTGTGTGCGGACGTATATTACAATAGTAGGTTAAAATAATGGCTTAATTTTAACCATTATTTTTACCATAAATTGAGCGCCATTTGGACGTTAACAGCTTAAACGACGAATCCCGAGCCATCCGCTCACATAGGACATAATTTTGGATTTTTCAAAGGAGGTCAGGTACAGAGGTCGGATAGCTGATTACTGTACATATAACACAGTTTATAATAATCTAATAGTAATATATCATACAGTACATGACAAAACTGATCATCCATTTTAATATTTTTAAACCGAATATGCCGTTGATAATTACGCGTTTTAAACACAAACGCGTTCACCTACGTCCACTACTAAAATGTTTATTCATATTCAGTATTAACATTGGATAAAATTAAAATGCTAATATCTGAAATACTCACTAATGTATGCTATAGCTTAATGTGTAAATATTTCTTTATGGAGAATAGCATTTTTTTTTATAATTTAAAGTTCAGTGTTGACTCATTGACGTCAATGTGAATATGTTTATGAATGTTGTAATGTAAAGAAAGAAAAAAATGTCATAAATTTTTCAAATTTATTAGCACAGTAGTATAAATATACAGTACTGTTTGTTATTTCCAGAGTAAAAAAATAATTTAGTAAATTGTAAATTTGTTTGTTTATACTGTGCAACCAATTATTATTTCCCTGTACACTTTTCAACAGTGTCTCTTTGATTATTTAAACAATTAAGTGCCAACAAAGTAATTGCCATTGTCAACTGCATGTTGTATGTTACTGTACTTCTGGTACACTGATATTGATACATTATATTTTATTTATTTATTTGGAATTACACCGGTGGCACACTTAGCACAAAGGTGCATCCTTAAAAAATAACAATATAAAATATAACAATTAATTAATTTACATACAGAAAAGGGAATTTTAATCGATACATACAGTATAGTAGATAATTACTTTACACAAATGAAGACAAAACAAAATATAGTAAAAGTGTATTAAATAAAATCAATTGATAACACAGCTTATATTGTTTCATCTTTTAGTTATTGTACATCAGATTTTAATTCATTTTGTGTTCTACAGTACTGTACTATCCATATTAACAGAATAGTTACATTAATACAAATTGCCTGAGTATAGCAATGGGAATTCTCTACCATTGATTACAATTTAATTCATTTTATAATAATAAGATTAGAAAATCAAAATTAACTTTGTGCAAATGTTAAATCCTATGTGAATAATATTTTTACATTAATTTGATAGATTTGATTTATTGTACGCATTCTAAGTTATTAAAGTACTCTAATATAATTGAAATGTTTAAATGCGTTTAAACGTTTACTATATCTCATAACAAAATATTTCAATCTTCGATCAACTAAAGCCGAAGTATAGTCATTGTCTCAGGACCATTCTGTAGTAAACACCAGATAGGTTTTCTTCATCAACACTTCTATGAATGGATGACTAGTTGGGAACAGAAACGGTAGTAGACCAAACCCAGTACCATTTTGATTACGATCATTCCGAAAATTACATCACGACAATTTGTTGAATAGACTTAAATTCTATACATTTGCTTCATTTACGTCTTTCCTTTCATTGTGTGTAATGTCAGTTGAAATTCTACATAATTTCTTCATTTCTACTTTATCAGTGCTCATCATTTAAACATGTTTATTGTGGCAAATATTTTAAAAAATCAAATTTTTGTAATATTGGGAAATGATCTTAATGACCTTAGACTAAAAATTCATCCACCATCAAGTCTGCAGATTGAATGTTAATAATTTCATTGACAAATTATTTTCTATGCGCATAAGATTATCTAAGCAGCGACAGGATACAGTAGTTGAAGCTAGCAATTCGAATGTACTATTTTTACGTAAAATTTTTCCATCCATGTATTAAGATTGATAGAATGCGCCATGTGGTATGACATCTGATATGGAATTGAAATGTAATTCTTTTTAATTAGAATTATTTTATTTATGAAAGATAAACAAAGAACAGTGAACGTAAAATGATAATGTAATGCCTTCTTTTTTTTCAAATTGTGATTTTATAATTCATGTCGTAAGCAATAATATTGTTATGTTAATGTTCAAGATAATGTAATGCAGAGGCCATCTGTAACGTATAGCTACAAGCAAGCATACATGATTATTGCAATTCAGTACATTGATGTTTTCCTTATGTATTATACAGTAGGAGTAGTTTTAAGTTGTTTTGTTATCTCCGCCATTTTTTCTATGCAATATTGATTTATTTGTATGTGTGTGGGTGTGTCTGTTAGTAGGATATTGTCAAAACTAAAAGACGGGTCTTTACCAAATTCAAACTACTGAAAGGTATATAGCTACAAATGACTCCATTAAAATTTGGAGGCAATCCGGATCAAATCGTAATTTAATTTATCTAATAAATACGAACATTTAAGTATATAATTTTTTACATTTTTTTTTTTTTAATTTTTCAGAGTTATAAAGTTACCAGTCCTCTATCAAGATCCTTAACAGGTAGTGTGCCCCTCATAAGTGACAAAGGCTCGTTGTATGGTGGGGTCACTCTCTTAAGTCCAAAGCGATCAATGTCCGAAGGGGTAAACAATATAAGTGACAAAATCAATGATGTCGTTGTGGAAACTGACGAAGTTAAAGATGGAAGTCTGGACAGTAAATTCATAGACTCTGATAAACTGTATGAGCAAGCATCCACCGAAACATGGTACACGCCCCCGACGGGGATGTCCAGAGAATCGTCGTGTAATCCATCTCATTGTCCATCGCACGCTCAGTCGATGGTTTCTCTAGCGTCCAGTCAAGGTGACATCTGTCGCATATGTCATTGCGGTTCAGAAGAGGACTCGCAACTGATAATGCCATGCATTTGTACAGGCAGTTTAAAATTTGTTCACCAGCATTGTTTACATCAATGGATCAAAGGCTCAAACGCAAAGGATTGCGAGTTATGTCATTATGCATATCGCATGTACTCAAAACTAAAGCCAGTTGGCAAGGTGAGATATACATGTTTTTTTCAACAAAGTGTTTACAACTATTTTCATAAAATAAATTATATTCTCATAATTCCTCAGTGGATTCTAATTTTACCTATTCTTTGTACATGAATAATGCTTTCAGGTATGTATACACTATATTTATGATACAAATAATTAAAACAACAAAAAATATATAAAACTATAGCTTTAAACACAGTACATTTTAAAAGTATTAGATTTAGTTATACTGTATTTACTAAATATAATTGAAATTTGACACACAAATATATAAATGCCCTTCACATTGAATAGACTATAGAATATGATGCTTGATAATTGGACTTAACTTTTGACCTCAACGATATCTCCACAATTATAATACTAGATTTTATGTACACTTTGTACTATACTAAAGTATAATGCAGTCGATAATACAAGCTAGGATGCAATCATGTACTGTATGTGCATCAAGGGAGACTTAACAAGATATTACTATTCTTCCCAGGACTTTTTGAAACATGGCTAGGCTATTGTATTTAGTCAGGTCACGTGATTGATGGCATTCACATAAATGGAAGCTAATTAAGCCTCATCAGCATTAGTACTCTCATTCGTAGGTCCATAAGTATGTCTCTCAGGAGGTCCTGCTCGCTTTGCTGGGATCCCCTTATATGGTACTGAGCACCCTAGGGAGACGAGCCTTCTTCCTGTGTTAAACATAAATCATGTTGCTTCTTATAGGCCTACCCCAGTGATATTTATACTGTAGGCCTAGTACAGAAAAAGGACCGATCCATCTCTTTGTACGTCTACTGTATGTTAAATAACTTTTGAATAAACTTTCTACCATACTTTAAATCTAAATTTGTTCAGGCTTATTGTATTTATCACAAAAAGCAACAACATGATGTCTCACTCAAGGTGCTATGCTTTCTGAAAACATAAAGGCCATATTTTATTAGCACCCCATAGCATACGCTATAACAATTAAAGGATAACAACAAATGTAATAATGTCCCAGCGGTATGCTGAGCTAGACATATTCTGATGGATTTACTCTGTTATTTGCAATGTTTTGCTTATTTGTTATTCATAATTGATGTACTGTATAGTTCTTGTTAAAATATACATTATGATGCCAAGCTTACTGTTAGTTAAACTCGACTCACATAATAATTTATAGTTTTGGATTATTCTTTAATCTATATTTATGTTAATGTTATGAATCAAGTATATAAATAATGCAAATGTTATAAATCCTAATATTTATCATCACACACTTACATTACATTTTTTGAGTTATGGTTTTAAACAACTTTTTTTAACCCCCGGCACCAGAATCCAGTCTTGGTGTAGTTTTATACTTAATTCAGATTGATGTAAGACCATTTGTTTATAAAATATTTTTGTTTATTCTTCTAGTGGGAAAGTTTGGAGATGTCTGCCAATGAAAAAAGAAAAATTCTTTGTTCGGTTGCCTTCCATTTCATTGCAATAACGTGTGTTGTCTGGTCACTATACGTACTGATAGAAAGAACAACAGACGAGATAGAGAAAGGGAATTTAGAATGGCCTTTTTGGACAAAACTAGTGGTTGTTGCAATTGGTTTCACTGGAGGAGTTGTTTTCATGTACATACAATGTAAAGTGTACTTACAACTGTGGAAACGGTTAAAGGCATACAACCGTGTAATATACGTTCAAGATTGTCCGATGGAAGATAGGTTACGTTACAAATTAAATTATGCGAATGAAACTGCGGTGAACATTGATTCGCAAGTTTTAAGTTAAAGAAGATGAATAGCGACATATTCTATCATGTGACAATGTTTTATCACGTTATCAAAATACTAACTTGTTAGTTACGAAGCACCAAGCATTACTCAAGACCACTTTCCTGTCTAGCGATGAGCACAATAGCTGGCCTGTATCTAACAGGATTCTAGTTTAACGGAAAGCTAAGCTTACACTTACGTTTCTCCAATTTGAGTGCGATCTATGGACATATATTGTATACATTAGCACTATACACAGTGTAATTCTGCTGTATTTAATGTATGACAAAATGTGGTTAGAAAATGTGGGTTATGTATCAAGTTGACAATGTGTTTCAGAGAAGGTTTATTTATTTGTATTAAAGTTAAAACATAACCTGGAATTGTCCAGAATTGAACCTAGCACAGTAATTTATTTTGGATAAATATAGAAAGAACTGAATGTTTATATTATTTATGTTAAAGGTATATACTTCGGTATAAGCACACACATTAAAAAGTGACGTTTTTGAGGATCTGCTACTAATGGAGGACCAAAGGTGGGCCTATACAGAAACATTCAATAGAAATTATAATGTACATCATGTGGATCAATTCAATTTCAAATTTGAGCACAGTTTGGTTCAATATTTGTTGTTAATATAATTTTCCATATTAATACGAATAAGAAGAACATGTCATTAAAAATTGATTATATTAATTTATAATTAATTACAGACTTCTGAATTTTTTTTCAACAATTAATTCACCAATCATGTTCAGTCCAATGATCTAGGCATATTCATTCTAAAAGGCTTGTTGATAACATTGGTAAATTCATTTAATATGGAGTACTTATTTGTTTATATAAAATATACATTAGTTCAAGAATATTTTAATCACAGTACATGGTTTGACAAAGACTATTTTTCATTAGTCTGAACATCTCTTTTACAATAAAATTATTCAAAACCTTTTTACTATATTTGCTTAAAATGATTATTTTTAAATGATGGTGTATCACTATCAATTTGATTTGACCTCACCAAATCACCATGCCAAATTGAGGGTAAAAATAGTTGTCCATATTTGAACATACAGTACCATTAAAACCACAGTTGTCCAATTTGCAGCTGCATAGCCCCACGAGTATTTTTTCCACTTTATAAATTTCCATTTTCGTTTGAAGTACTGCAACGGTTATATTATGTCTATGAATAACTAATGGTCTTATACAAACTGTTTGATATTAAATGCAATATAAAAAGGAAATGTCAAAAGTTAAAACAAAATTCTGCGTTGGCTCACTAATTTTTACTATTATGAAATACAACACGATTTAGGAACAAAAAAATTGGTAAATAAACAAAAACAATGAATATTGATATGAATGTCCTTGGATTTAGAGTAGATATAAAAATTGAGATCGCTAGATAACACCTAAACAGAAAACACTTAGAGTAATTTATTCCTTGTTGTTTGTGCTATCTAATCATATATCAGATTGAATATTCAGTTTGATGCTTTGTGTTGTTGCCAGGTTGTTCTTATGTTAATTCGCAAATTGCATGTTAAACAGGAAGTTAAAGGTGTTTCTCGATATACTGATCCATTTTTATTAATTATGATATTACTATAAGCTTACAGTTTCTGGCGCGTGTTGAAATTTTACGGTAGAAGAATTTAGATAATTATTATTGTTGCTTTGGAGTTTATCAGATTTACTATTTATGGAAAATATTATGCTAATTTTCATCACCCATATGAGTCATTATCATAAACACAATTGGCATTGTCAACTTTTTAATAATAATAGGATGATGATTCATCACAAAACATCCACAGCATTTTACAGTAGTTGAATCAGTTCATATTAAATATAAGTCAACCTCCCCTCCCCCTTTTAGGACACATATTCCCTTTTAAGGAAATACACATTCCTGTGATATGAATAAGGGGAAATATTTATTGAATGCTATTCCCTATTCAGGGGGAAACCTCTATTAAGGGGCCAATTTATTGAAGGTGTCCCCTTAAGAGGGATTCTACTGTATAATAACACCAATTTTATTGATAATTATGTATGTTTATTCATTTTTTATTGATATAATGTTTACCGATTAATAGTATTTTATTAATTTACTTTGCATAAAATTATAACAATTCATGAATTATTTAATTAACTTTTTGCAGTTTATTTCATTTCGTAATCAAAGATTGTATAGCGCCACTACGCGGCACAAGATAGATAACTGCGCAAGATATTTGTAATCCCATGTACGCAATTCCGGCGGCAAAATTAACTGGATGAATGCGGGAGTTTCGATGAGTTTAGGCTAGGCCTACAAGTTCAAACAATACAAGACAGACAACTATACAATTTACTGAGACACAATGATTATCATTGATAAATAGTAATACAATAATTGTTAACAAAATAAATTATCAAAGAAAATATAACTATTAATATTATAAACACTATTTGTTTTTACTCGTTGGTTTGGCCGCTATTCCGGGGGCCATGGAAATACATGGGAGCGTTGTGTTATAGGATAGGAGCTTAGCAACACATATCTATCTTGCGCAGCGTGGCTGCGCTATATGATCTTTGATCTAATGTCAATACAGAAAAGAAACTGCATTGTATCATAGATAAAATAACTAGTTTCCTGATATTAAAATGTGACCGTATTTCCAAGAAACAACATAAAGAGGTTCAGTTGATAGCAACAACACATTTCACTTAAAGTTCATACAATATAGAGGGTACTGTATGTATAGGATATTACTTCCTGTATACTATTTTCAAGAAAATATTAACCAAGTTATGATGTGAAATTTATATGAAAAAGGCTGTAATAGTTTCCTGTATGTTAAGAGAGAGCTATTGATTTGCGAAAACTGACGACGTAGGACCTACGTATTGATGTGTTGTTGGTCGTCACGAAATAGAATTAGGAAATGTTTTCCAACTTGCCCGCATGCACACAATGAATTAACATGAGCTAACTTGTTCCTAGGCTGTCGGTTGTCACGAAATGAAAGCTAACTAATATTGTAAACATCAGTAGGCCAATATTTTATTTGTTTAAAGATGTATTGTCCCTCAAAAACATAAAAAATGAAGATTAATTAAATCAGACTTTGAATATGTTATTTTGTAGTTTTAATAAAGTTAATCACTTCTGTAGAAAAAAAATAATGTTTTCACTTATAAAATGACAAAATAAATAGTTAAATTTCACCAAAAACCATTGGCTGGCAGCCAATTTGACCATTTTTTGCTTTAAATTACAGTTTTTTCAGGTAAATACATTTTTTTTCGATCCAATTTTTGGTCAAAGTGGATAACTATTATGTTACATTAAAATGGAATATTCAACAACAATTTTTTAAGAATTATTTTTTCAGGGGGACAATACATCTTTAATAATACCCACATTTCATCAATAAAATGACAAAATTACTGTACATTAAATTTTATATGAAACAATAACTATATTTAATTTGTTTCAGTTTTAATTTAAAAACTACAGTAATATCTGAACAAATTAGTGGATAGCATGTTTTGTATGCTACTACAGTATTGAGTTAAAATAAGTTATACATATTATAAGTGAAAGTAATATCATTTTCAATGTACCCATACCTCTAATGGCTTTTTTCCCCTTGTTTATAATGCAAAGAATATCAGTTGTGTATGCCTGTAAAATAATCACCATATAATAATGTGTACAGCAGTTTATAATATTACTTTCTATAATTCATGAGTATATTTTATGGTTTGGTTTACGATCACGTTATAAAGTGTACTGAAGCAACATACCTTTAATTATTATAGAGGACTGTATGATATTGACAGAGGTTTTAACTGTTCCACCAGTATAAGGCCTCAACAATTTGTAAAAATGTCTTATAAAACGTAAATTATTATTATTTTTGTACAGATGTACATAATAAAAAAAATATATGTATCAAATAATGAAATAGGTATTTTGTGTCCATACTGTAGCGACTTGATTGCACTGTAAAGTATCTTCATCACAATTATCATGTTCAGTGTAGTCTTTCAGTCTCTTCAACAACAACCCAGATTACATGTATATGATAGAAAGCCTTGTAGACAATGACAATGTTTCTTTGTCATGTTTCGTTTTACAGAATGACTACTCATTACAGGTAACGGGTAACTAAGTAGTCAGCTTTTTGCCCCACTCTGACGTAATAGTATTTTATAAAGTACATTTGAGAAACTTGCAAACAAAGTTGCAGGTCATTTTTGGGTGGGACTTGTACCCAGTAGATCACTATCTGCTGTTCATACACCAAAGTTAAATTAGAGCCCAAGGAAGCAGCGAATACTGCATCAATAATTAATTAACTATTTTGAAGCAAGTTATACATTTTACATTTTTATTTTGAGATCACAACCACATACTCTACTTCTTCATTTGCATCTGGAAGCTTATTTGCAAAACATCAATGCTGTTTTCGAAAAAAAGATCAATTTTCATACACTAGTCAAACACCGTACATATTAACCATGGAGAATAGCGTACACGATCAATATCAGTATACCGTTGTCAGGCACTGGCCTGGAGGATATCGAGTCTCTCGTAATTCTCTGTTTACTATATACACAGTCCTTGTTATTGACATTGGCTCAGACTGGTGAATATCAAATAAGTTTAACCAAGATGGAAGTTAAATATCAATAAGTAACTTATGATTGAAGTTGATGTAAAACGTGACTTCATTATAAGCCAGCGCAACTACCACTTATTTTTAATTTGATGTAATTGTTAATGGAATCCAATATTTACCTTATTAATCTTTGAAAAGTCCAGGTAAGCATTAAAAAAACAAAGCGTTCACTAGTGTTTCTATTTACGGATATAGCCTGTCAACATTATACCGTAATATTATTAAGTTATGATATTAACTGGAATGTCACTAAAGCCAGTATGAATTATTGATGAAATCTTCATAATATAATAAATGGTAGTACTTTCAATTTAGGTATACTCTACTGACACAGGCTTAAGGCTCATACTGTATATCGTGAATCAATTTCTGACAAAGAGCAACATATAAAATAAAAAAATGTGTGTTTTTCCATTCCTGGGAGAGTTTTTGGTAGGTTTTTTTTTACTTATTTACTTTTTTATTTATTTATATATTTAAAATATAATATATTTATTTATATATAAAAATATAAAATAAAAAAGCGGTAGCTGAGCTAAAATGCCTGCATTACAAAATAAGACAAGACAGCTAACAATTACATACAAAAATCACGACATCATTTTTTTCACAACCAAATTACCATACTGACTCACTAGAGTTTAAACACAGGGAAAAATGTAGTTTGTTGGTCTACATCCACTTGTTATAGAAAATAAAAACATTCTGCAGTTGTTTCATCATGGTAAAAATATGCATTAAAGATCCACGCTCTACATTTCTGCTGAGTGCTTATTGGATCCTTGATTTCAGTTAGGCGTCTAGCAATCATCTATGTTGTTACCATTGAACGCAATAAGAGCCTGCACGCTACATGTATGACATTGATTCATGGACATGTTTAAATGCATTAACTTTCATTAAAGTAGATTCTAAAAAAAACACATTTATTGAATGCTTTCAATCTTAATTCATATGAAATAAGTACTGTATTGTCTCGGCTTGAGCTGCCCTAAATATGGAGCAATATTATGCAAATTGATAAATACAGTAGGCGAAACTACTATTATTTCCTTGAGTGTAAATTCACCCTCTAATCCTGTTCAATTTATTACACCGACAAGATTTACTATCATAAATTGCAGTAGACTACTCGTGCCATCAATTTTAATTATTAGAAAAAATAATTACAATTTCAAACTATGAATACCGTAGCTCTAGATTACTTATCTTATGCACCTGCAATTAATTTGTCATTAATGCCGTATTATAATACTAGATTAATAATAGAGCAATTTTCAAGACATCCATCAAATTAAAAACCAATTTAAAGGTCCTTTCTATTTGGTACCATGGCAACTCAAAAAACATAAAATATTACTTTATCCAGTAGGTAAAGTGAGTCTAATTTAGAAACCACAAAAGACCCAATTCCAATGGATGTATTTTTCATCAAAATCTAAAATTGTCCAGGTGATTATACAAATTGTCTGTAGGCCTACAAAAACAGTATAACCTACAATTCATTGGTATCTAAGCTTAAATTATACTCTCACAAAACATAAAATTAAAACATCTGGGTAAAAAATATCCTTTTTTTTTTGCAAATATACATATTTTTAGTCCTGCCAAGTACAGCAATTACTGCAATACTACATATGTTAATTTTTGTACAGGTTTTCAACATAGTCAAACAGTTTGGCCGATTTCTTCTCTCCTGCTAGAATCATCTGTTTTAAAGCAACAGCTTGGTCAAACATACTCCAATAGTCTTCCTTCCACAAAATTGATCTAAAAAGATGAAAAGAGATGCAAAAGTAAATATTATTTTAAATCAATTGTTTCACAAAATAAATAACTAGAAATTGAATGGAATGGAAACTAAAATGTCATTTAATTTATTGAGTCGACTGCTAGTGCTAGTGCTACTGTAGCGGTGCAATGGTTTAAAATGATCATGATACAAATGAACTTTGACCTCAACAAAAACAACTACTGTATACTGAAGCTCTGTCTACACTATCAAACTATTTTGACAAAAAAAAAAGGTGATATGCCCAAATATGGTAGTGATATGACATCATCGTGTCCATATATGGGCACAACACATTTTTTTGTCACATAAAGTTTGATAGTGTAGACAGAGCTTAAAGTAAAGGTGTGTGTATTTCATTGAGAAATTACCCATCTGCTGAGTCAACGACAAGCTCTTCAAACAAGCCCCCATGTGTCGAGTCTGGTTGAGGGCATCCCATATGATTGTATTTGGCCATGTGTGGGGCCAGAAGAGGCACGCTTGGATCAAGAGCGTGTTGTTCTTCCTTTTCGATTCTTTCTCGAAGTTTGTCACATACATGACACTCAAAGCCTATAATGAAATCAACATGATTCGGTTCATTTATTCCCCACGGTCGATTCTCTAAATGAGCAGACAGAAATTGATTAGTTATACCATCTTTTTTGTAACTTAAATATTGCAAGTACATGTCATCATTTTCATCCAAATTCTTAATAAAATTTGCAAGCATTTCAGGATTTGAAAAGTCATCAACTAAAATCAATGTACGGTTATTTGGCATCCATTTTGATGGTCTGGATGACCCGTAATATATAGGCACAGATCCCACGTGGAGTGGTCGAAACAATTTTTCAGTCATGTAATCATCACAAATAGCATTCTCAAATGCTAAGTGAAATTTGTATTGGGATATAAGTTTATAAAAATCTTCATCATTCATTGATTTCACAGGATCTTCCAAGCCTTCCTTCATTTTTTTATTATTTACGCAATCGCCAATTGAATCAATTTCAATATATTTCATTAATTCTTCCACATATCTATCTCTATATGAAGCGACATCACAATGGGACTGTACATACAAAACCGGCGCTAATCCACTTTTTCGTAACCGATTCTTTTCTGCAATTGGAACCGGGGAGCGATGAAGTAAATAGTCTTTATTAATAATAGATTGCGACGTTAACGGATAATCCGACTCCTCTCTAAAAGTTGCTGTATGATTAAAAAGCTGCAAAGCTGGGAGATGCGATAATAAATAATTATTTAATGGCGACTCTTCATGAAGTAAACACCATTCATGCCAAGGTTGCCGTGGAAGTGGCATATCGTAAGGCCGTATATCTGTGCCGTAAAACATAATTGCACGTGTTCTTTCATTTCCTAATACCTTTTTATTTTTGGTTGCTACACATTGGCCTCCTGGACATTGAATTATATCAGATTCTTTGTTAAAATGAGGATACAAACTGTCTGTCCACCATAAAATTACAGGAAGCGTATCTTTCAAACTAGAAAACTTTGGGAACTTTGATGATCCCCCTCCAATTCCGCCTTCATCTGCAAAATTTACGGGTTCAAATGAACTGAACTGACAAAACATACAATTTAAAAGAATAAAAAAGGTATAAAACAACAATATATGACGCCTAAAATTCATTTTAGTACGATAGTTGAGCTATATTTTTCATAAACTGTTTCCTTGTTTTTTTAATAACAACATGTTTCACGCTCTAGTACACCGTAAGTGACCTTTAAACCCTGTACGTTGAACTTTCAACTTGCCAAATAAAAAATGGCTGCCTCCATGAAGTTTTTACGATGGGTATGGTTTTGTTTTTATTGGCTGTTTCTTATATATTTAGGCTCTATATAAACATTGCTGATTAGTATCCTAGCCCTAGTTGTATATATTTACTGAAAAATGTATGATATAGGCCCAGGCCTAGGCCTATATGTTATTTATTTAGCTAGCTAACTAGCTAGCTCTGCCTGCAGTTTCACTACTGTCGACGTCGTACGTGCACAGCAGGAGGAGGAGGGTAAACCTGCAGAATGAGGATTGGGGAGTACAGCTAGGCTAGCTAGGCCCTGCCCATACGTAGGTTATAGCATGGAACATAGTAAAATGGTAGACCCACTGTTTATTTAGGACAGTTACTAGGCCTAGTAGGATAGGATAGGTTAGGTTAGTAGCCTAGTAGTAGTAGAAAGAAAGTAATAAAATTAAAAAATAGCCTCAAAAGTCAAAACAGTCAAAAATAATTCCATGCCATGAATGTGGGAAAGTAGTAATATAATAAATGTATAGAACCGACGTTTTCTGAAAAAAAAAGAAAATAAAGAATAAAATAGTTTATCCATGTCCCATGATGTTATTGTATATTTTGACAGACTCGGTATAATATAAATCATTCTAAAACCAAATTGTATGACCGGCTGGTTGGCACAGTGGAATGAGGGGTTGTTGGTTCGCTTCAATTTTGTAATATACTTTTATATGTTTTGTTTTTATTTCTCGATTGTCTTGAGTTTGAGGATAAGAGTTAGCCCTATTTTACTCACCATTGTGACTTGGCCTATGGCACTATTAAGTATTATTTATATTATTAATTAAAGGTCATGAGACTATATGTAATCGCAGTGCAATCTTCAGCCCAGAAACTTTTTTGAGAGCCCAATTGAGCACTTATGCAATGATAGATACATGATGATTTTTTTATTTTTCTTATAGAGTATATTAACAAGAGCACCGTTGCAGAATCATGTTACTAGGCTTTTCCAAACAAGCACTGTTGCTTGCAAAAGCACAGCGGGTAAAGTGAAAGTCAGTAAAGGTGAAAAGCCAATTACATATGAACAAGCGAACCCACCTTTTAATATCGGAGTACGGAAGGGGTGGAATACTCATCATACAGGTAAGATAATGTGTCATTAATTTTTGAAGATTAAGTAATTAGTAACTCTGAAAACTAAACCAGACCTCTTTCAGTGTATATTATGTACTTGTTTTTTGTTTTGCATGATGTTGTTTTTATCCCAACTTGGAAAAATGAAATACTGTATCAGGTTTTTTATGGAAGCATGTCCAAACTATAGAGGTTGCTATATAATTTTGAAAAATATATCAAACCCCACAATGTTCAAACATGTAAAGATATTGGCATCTACTATAGTAAACATGGTTATGTCAGGCATGCCCATTGTATGTTTTACCTACTAAGCTAGTATAAAATCTTCTCATTAATTGTTTTTACTATGTTCCCTTATTACTGACCAGTATTTAATTCATTTTACCAATACAGCAAATTTAGACAATGAAGATGGATCTGCTGAAAGAGTGTTTGAGGATGTATTTCTGCGCAAATTTATATATGGAACATTTCACGGTTGCTTGGCAACAGATATGATTATTAAGAGGCGGGCAAACATGATCATTCTTTCGATGGTGCTGATGAGAGTAATTGCTCCACAGAAAATGTATTTCCTCGCTGGGTACACTGAAGAACTATTGTCACACTGGTTTAAATGTCCAATCAAGTTAGAAATACAAGTGGTAAATGATAAACCGATATATAAATGGATCTAGCACATTTTGAGTATAACAATATGAATAGAGAGGACATTGTAAAATGAATAAACAAGACTACCTGGCTTTCACACAGAGTATCTGTTTTGAATATGAATATGCTGGGAACTAGGGCTAGTACACAGCTAGTGTACTAGACCAATATACAATAGTACTATATTGAGCCATGGACTACTATCATTGATGCTACACCATTATTGGTGAAAACACATTTTGATATGGTAATATGAATGGTAGACTACTACACTGTAGGTGATATGTAAAATCATTTGGAATACCATAAGATACAGAAATATAGCACAGTTTCATTTATCTTACTTTAATTCTTGTTGAAAAAAACATTGATTTGTCCAGTAAAGGAAGAACCAGATAACATCTACTGCAATACAGTAAATAAAACTCAACTATACAACATTTGGTTTTATGATTTGTTCTACAGTAATTAATTAATATAACGTTAATTATAATAAATTTTGCTATAAAAACATCTAACACAGGTGTTGATTTATATCATTTTCAATTGATAAATTATTGTGTGTTTAACATATCTACCAACAATCTTATTTGTTGATCAGAGGTATAATAAATACAGTAGCCTAGCCAGGTTGCGATATTTCTTTTCGTACATAAGTTGGGGGACCCCTCATGAACCGTCACAAAATAAACATGAATATTCATTAGTCATATCCATAATGATCGTAAGAATTGAGCTGACTATAATTCGCTAATGCAAACGCTTTCTGTTGAGCCGTCTGTGTAGTCGAGTGGATTAGACTATCGACTTTACATGACGATGTATGGGGTTCGAATCCCATGAGCAACTTCTTTTTACTTAATAGTGAGATAGAGATTATTTAGAGGGTTAGGTTTAGTTATATTTAGGAAATAGTTCGGCTATCTTTCACATAAGGGGTTACCAACTTATGTACAAAAAATAAAATCACAGCCAGGTTACCTTTCAAACTTTAAATAACATCTCATAGAGAACACTACTATTGTGTAATCAGTTAAAATGTGTAAATCAATTTTGTTAAATAGTATAAAAAAACATTTTTTTATAATAGAATACATGATATGAACAAATAAAAAGAACTTCTATAATATTAAATTATTAGTGTACTGTATTCACTAGCCTATTAACAAATGCTGTCCGATCATTATTTTAATGTTAAATTAAATATACGGCAGTAGATTATAATACATAGACATTAACCATAGCTTAAACTACATTTAACTCTCTAAACCAAACACCCATACAATTAAATCCAATGGCTCAAATTGATACTGTATATATATACTGTACATTGACACCATATTTTCAGTCATGAAATTGTGGGCCAGCCCCCAATGGTGTATAGTTTAAAGATTTGTACAAAATGACTCCTATACAGTTAAATCAAGATGTTATGTACAGTACTGTACTTATGAGATTGTAGATACTGTTTAACTACATTTACTGTAAATCTAACAATTTAATCAAATGTTCATTTGGTTGTCTTGTTTTCGTCCAATCTAAAACAATAGCCTGGAAGCATACTCTCCTACTATGCATATTGTGTTGAGATACATTCCATAATGTCAGTTGTTGGTGATGTATAAAGGCTTTGAAATCAAACATTTATGAATAAATCTCTTGAGTGATTTTTGTAACAGTGTATATGGTTTTTTAAATGATAAAATATTTGTGAATGTTGATTGGCTTTTGTTTTCAAATGATTGCAAAAGACTTAAAAGAGTTACTGTATTCCATTGTACAGTAATTTCTGATACAGTTCTAAAAAACAAATGTGTTTTCCTGTCCGGATGAACAAGGCTGCCGATGCAAGTAGACAAAATGTAGCAAAATAGTAAGTAATAGTTTTATGGTTTACCAAAAGGAAAAAAATACAAAATTATTTAGTATTATTTAAAATAATTTGATCAAAGTAATCATTCGAAACTAGATGATTTTTTTCAAGAACAAGTTAATAGAATAATACACAAGTTAACCCTGAATTTGACTGTCCATACATGCAGCATTTATCTTCAATCAAAATTAATAATTTACAAAATAATGGCAGTGTTGAATACTTAATTTACAACGTTATTAATACAAAGTTAATGCCCCAATATTATTCGCTCCGACATAAATAATTTTACCACTGCCCCATGCCATCATGCTTGTTAAATGTTCACCACAACAAAATCAACATTTTCAATTTAATGTTCGAAAATCATCACAACAGGAAACATGCTCATCATGGACATGATGATCTCATATCACTACCATATTTGGTATATCACTACCATATTTGGGCACATCACACTTTGTCGAACTAGTTTGATAGTGTAGACAGAGCTTTACAGTACACTTCGCGTTATAACAAAAAAGTGTATTCTTTGATGACCATCAAATGGAAAACTCTTCACGTCAATTGGCATAATAATATTGTCATTTAAAAGGCTAGAAAATCACTAAATTCTAACGTTTTAAAAAAGTTATAGGTACAGTTCCTTTTCAAGCACCACTAACTTTTTAAAAATCTATCAAAATTATTATTTAATTCATTCAAGGTGGCCCCCTTTAAAGTTATATTTATATAAACAAATCTTATAGCTACTGAAGTGGGGTGGTTTATTATTTACAAAGATATGTTTTCAGAACATTTCATCTTTGACTGCGATAAGTTCCTGAGAAAAACTTTCAACAAAAGCAGAAAGTTGACAGTGATACCCCACCCCTGTACACAGACACAGGATGTCAGTTAAACATAATATGAAACATTTTTAATGTGTTTTACAGTGTAGGCAGTTCAGTATTACGACACTGGTTTTTAAGTTTATGAGGATGTCCAGGCAAAGTAGAGGTTTTGTTTAGTCAGTACTGTATAATAATTATTATACCAATTACAGCAAATCCCTTCTTTGGGAGTTCCCTGTTAAGAGGACACTTCAATCCTAAAGCTGTCCCCCTAATAGGGGTTCTACTGTACAACAAAAAGTAAATATTTCTACACATTATCAAAACAGAACAATGTTTAACATTTTTTTGCCTATATTCCTAAAACAAATGTATTAATTATTATAGCCGACACAAATTATTTCTATTTTATATATACAGTATATGTATTATGGATTTTGTAGTACTCAGTAGAACAGCTTTTGTTTACCAGATTCTTTATTATCAAAAGAGTTTTTCTAAAGTCTCAAATTTGGCCAGTAGTAGTAGGATATAGACGTACATCAGTAAATTTTAAATGAGTTTGATAATGATTCAATATGTTTAAAGATTCTAAAATATCTTAATGTAATGTAAAACTGTACATGAGCAAATGGTCATATAAAAAAATATTCCTTTTTAACATAAATGTTAAGTTGTGGATTTAAATATAAAGTTTATTTTAACTTTTTGTACAAAAAATAAGTATATGTTTTCGTTTCAATTTTATCATTGAATTGTCTAGAATTTTTGGTATTTTCCATTCTTGCTAGTTGCTATTGTTCAGCATCAGTGAAGTATCTGGACTTAATTTCAGATAAATTGGAAGATTTTTGGATTTATTTTTACTGAAGATAAATTCACAAACATGTCTGATTGGGTTCCAATGGTATATCATCACACACTTTAGACATCTCCTGAGAGCTGGTGGTTTTACTGTTTGATAATTCAGTCCTGTGATTGGTTGGATTGTGCTCTATATGGTGCGCTGGTTGTAAGTTGGCTCCTGATGTAGTACCTTCAGGGTTTTCAGCACAAACAACTTCCTTATGATTGGTCATATGTTGTCCGACTTCTGGTAAGGTCATTGACGGATTGACTGCTGGGTCAGTGCCAATCACGTTGACATCACTCATTGATGTATCACCAATGGCATCTGGTAAAGGTGCCATTTCACTCTTAATTGCATCTGATACTGACGCAGTATTTGGTAAAGCTGGCATGACACTTGCATTGATGTTAGGTACTGATGTTGGAGCATCCTCTGTAGCATCTTGCGATGACGTAGCACTTGTGGTAGGCTCTTCTGCTGTTTTAATTTGGTCTTTTGATGAACCTGATGTGTTCAATGAAGAATTCTGTTCACAAGAATCATCTGAGTCACTGTCTGGGTAAACCTCAGCACCATGAAAAATATAGCGATTTGGAGGCAGGAAAAGAAATGTTGATGCTGAAAACAAACATAAAATTATTTTTGTTTAATAAGGAGTAAAAAAAAGAACTTCTTATGACTATTTATAATCATATAGACAGTTGGTCAGAAAGATGTGTGAATTGAAGTGTAAACAAAATATAAATCAAACAAGAAACTAGGTTATGTTGTGACCAGCACCATGAGCATGATTGGATATATATTTGCTTTACATTTTTACATTATAAATATATATATACATAAACACAACAGGTACAGAATATTAATTCTAAACGTATTTATTGATTTGGGTATTATAGTATAATATAATGTCACCTTTTGGCCAATACAACAACAACTTTTGTTTGAAGATGTTAGTATGTACAGAAGAAAAAGAAAAGCAACGCCATAGCAGATCCAGGATGGTGGAAGAAGAAAACAAAGAAGGGTCGAAGCCGACTTGAGACAAACTGAATCTGTTCATGACAAGTTTATCAGTTACACTTACGTTTAAGGTGTGTTGCTATACTATCTCTGCTGTATCTCCTTTGTAATTTCTTTTTACCACTTGTTGTCTTTACTGGACTTTCTTCAACAGAACTTTCATTGACTTCAAAAGAACTACTAGATGATGCTTTATTCATTAAATTGTTTTCTGTCTCACATGCCATGTTAGTAACTAACTCTTCAGAAGAACTCTCAGTACTGACATCAACTTCATCTTTGATTTGCTTTTCAACATCAGTTTCATGTACATTTTGTTCTGAACTCTTTTCACTCTGATCTTTGGAAGCCATATCAGTTTGTTCAGCCTCTTGAAATACAGAATCTGCTCCTGCCTCTGTTTGTGAGACATCATTGACATCTTGAGAGTTTTCCTCACATTCTCCTTGACTGTATGGAGGTGTTGGCATCGTCTCAAACAACATCTTTGCAGACAAAGGCATGTCTAATGATTCTTCCAATTTGTCATCAGTGTGGCATATTTGATTCCAGCCTACACCAAGTCGACGGCATAACTCATTTACAATAATGTCACTGTCACCAAGTAATTCAATGTCAAAGGTCATATGAGGAAGAGGTTCTCGGTTGATTAAAATTTGAGGTATATCATGAGAGAGCATATCTAATAAGAAAAGTAAATATAACTGATTTTAATGTCACTTAAATAAGATATTTGTTCCAGCAGTATAAATTGGCATATCTTATCATGGAGGTAGATCTGGTTGATCAGTTTTTCTTGAGGAAACATTTGTCAGGTTTGGGCTTTGACCTCAGGCTTCATATCAGCCTTGCCTTAATAAATGACATACTGTACTTCCAAACAATAAAAAGTTTTTGGAAACCGTGAAAATAGTGCAATACTAAAGGCTGTCAACTCAACTTACTTGGTATAGTTGCCACTGGCCGAACTTTAAGTGACGAACCAATCACAATCAGAAGATCAGCTTGAGTTTTATCATCTTCCAGTGATTCATAAAATGTGTTTGGCAGGCCTTCACCAAAGAATACAATATCTGGTTTCATAACAGCTAAATCTTCACCATCTTGAGGGCAATTTGGACATACAGGAACAACCTATTTTTTTAATATCATTATTGTTTTATTTAATAGTAATTATTATCGTAATAGAATATGTACTAACATACAACAATGAATTGAAATACAGATTGAAATTGGTTAATCAAGAACCATAAAAATTATGAAAAAACACATGAACTAAACTGATCTTATCAAAATAAATCAACCAACCCCATAGAATAAAAAACAAAACAAACTACAGTATTTGTTTTAAATATATATCACGTTTTATCTGGGACAGTGCGGTCACACATGCCAGTTGCCACATACGTTGCAATTAACTGTAAGTGTCGACTGCAAATGACTGACAAAACCACCTTCCCAATCCTATTTGCATAACAATGCACGGCATACCAAACAGTGTGTTGTAAAATTAAGATGAGATATTAATTCTCAAAGCACCTCAGTGGAATAAGTCATTTATGAATCAATACAGTACCTGATTGAATATGTCCTGCCTAATGGCATCTGCATTCACTTTACGCTTACATCTTGTACATGAGGCACTTGCAAAAGAACCTATAATAATAATAAACTATTGTGTTAAATACTAAAACTACAATCCAAATGTGTTTTTAGTGACTCTGCGCGGTCACGCGTTTTCTCTGGAATGAAGAATAGACCAACGTATGGTACCAAGTATTTTTATTCTTAACATGACTATTATATACAAAATTATCTTTCGCAGCAAACAAATGTTAAAAAGGAACTAATTAATTATTGGTAGAAGAAATATCATGCATATAAAAATGAATATTACACAGAACATACATGTTTTTCATACTACATAATAACGTTCTGTAACAATTAATAATAAATAACAAAAAAGTAATAAAAGATACTTACAATATACACTCTCAACTCAAGTTTGTCATCCTGCCCTAATATTATCCTAACTAAGTTTTAATATATTATTGAATTCTATTAGTAATATGACTGTTCTATTCAACAAGGTGGAGACCAGCTTTCAACTCATAAAAATATTCTCCATATTAAACTTTTACACATATTCAATGACCAAAACTATTACTTTTTCTTACCATGACATTGAATGACTTTAGTAATACCAGCTACTTGTTCCAATGTATCAATATTCTGTGTATAGTTACGTAAAAGCTTCCCTTTCTGTTCTAACACTGAGATGAATTGATGGTTAACTGATGGTTTAAACTGACCTGGGTAAATTTCCTGAAAAAAAAAATGGATAGCATATGGATGTACTGACATAGTTAAACTCCAGCGGTGATGTTAAGCTATAAACATCAAGTTTCTTTTTAGACTTTGGTTCTCTTTTCTTATTTAGTGCATTATGAAAAGCAAATTTGATTACCAATTAAAAGATGAAAAATAAAATCCTAAGTTAACAAGTCTTGTTTAAAGGTAATGCACTGTTTTTAAATTATATTATATTTACTCAGACCCCGCTTATATACAGTCAGTATGCATTTCCTTTATCCTCTTACTTGATTGGTACTTTATGAAAATGAGTAATGTACTTTATGGCTCAAAATTTAAAAATAAATGTGTAACTCTTTGTACCTTTAGCTTACAGTAGAGGAATTAGGTTGATATTTTTGTTAATAAATAACAAAATAACCATTGAATTTATAAAGCTCACATATCCACTATGAAAGTGCACAACCTTATGATTACAACTAAAGAACTGTGTATGTACCTTAGCAAACTTAAAAAATGGCCTAGGGTCTCTCCTGAAGTAATGTATATCAAACATAGACTGTGGATCAGGAAGGTCAGGAAAGTCTTGGCTGAGTCGTGCATAGATGCCATCCCTCGATCTAAAGTCAGGAATACCACAAGAAACAGATACCTACAACAAGAAAAAACATGATGTAGCAGATAATTTAATGATAATAAATGTATGATGTATAATGTATGAGTTTTTGTATAGCTCATTGCTTGTGGGTCTTTCACATTTCAATTACACCAAGGTCACGTCATATCAGGGCAGCCAAATAAGGTTCTCTCTCCCCTGTCTACGGCAGTGGCTGGTAAGGCAGGGTAACAGTACAAGATGTACAGTACTAGGTTTTTGAAAGTGCACATGTTCTGAATGTGTACACCGAGAAGACTTGTTCTACTACCAGTAACCATGAAGCAAGTGAGCTCCAAACTCATGATCATATACTGGAAATATGTCTTTCTTTTTAAACATTATTAACAATTATTTTTTCTTCCAGTTTGAAAGCAGCAAATCTAGGCCATTAGCATAGCATATTGTAGTTGATAACCTGTTCATTTACTGCTAAGTTTTAGACAGTAGGTTGCATAATACCATCTGAACATGCATTTAATTTTAAAACGTTTTAAACAAAGTAAATTAAATTGTTACCCCTGCTCCTGTAAGAACAAGAACCTTAGTGCATGTCTGCAACAGACGTATTACATCATCCATAGTATTATAGGCATCAAGTTTTGAACGTCGTTTCGGCTCACTCAAATACTCAAAATATTCAACAAGCAATGCCCACAGTTGACATTCCTCCATTTCGCTAGGAAAGTTTGTACCAGGTAAAACTCTGGATAAGATGGATCTAGGGTTCACTCCCATGATCATCTGCTGCTGAAGCCAACCAAATGGACCTAAAGTTTTGAAGTTTAAATATTACTTTATGCATCATTTTTAACTTGATAGACTTTATAGCGTGGATGGTTATTTCAGAAAAAAATCACATTAAAAACACAATTGGCTTGCTTATACCAGATTTTACGACCGACCATCGATGTATATTACTCACCTTTGGCTGGTTGTGGTGACCAGTCTCCTAGATTTAAATCCAAGTCGTCATCACTATCTTCATCATCATTTTCATTATCAATATGATGTTGATTGACATCTACTGTAGCAGAAGATGATGATGGTTCATTATCTGTTGTGATGTTATCTACAGTATGTAAAAATTACTCAAATAATAAATAATTCTTCAAATAAATGTTTCAAAGGTTGTACAGAATGAAATGCAAGTCTTACAGCACAACCATAGGACCAATGTCGCTAAACTTTTCCTGAAGTAAAATGATTTCTAAAAACAAAATGCCATAGACAGCATCTACGTTGTAAATACGATGAAAATAGATCAAAATAATTTCAAATGAATCATTTTATAAAAAAACTTTTTCATTATGAAAATGTATTGAAAAATCGACAAGGTTTAGTTCAATCATTTAGTCCACTAGCTTTTGCTAGAATACTATAAATAAGCTTAAGGGTAAATAGGTGTCGTTCAAATCTCACATTACTGATACAACTGAAAAAATATGTAAATTTAAAAGGTTTAAAATTAGATAATTTAGAATATTTATATACCTTAAAAATCTTATTGTATTTATTAATTTTATTGATTTTTAAATGTTTTTTAGAATATGCTGTGACTTTATCAGAAATAAATTTGTTTTCTGAAATAAAGATAATAAAATAATTAGTTTAACCTAAATACAACATTACACAAGGTACTATATATTATTAAAAAATTAAAATATTAATTATTATGATCCAAAAGATCCCACATTAATTTTATCATCTATCACTTTCCGGAAAACTATATAAGAATCTTGCTTTCCAAAACTTGTTTTAGAACAATGACCATTCCCCCTCCACTCTCCCCTCCCCTGGCTTTACCCCCTCCCCTGGCTCCCCAACCCCCACAACAAAAAAACAAAAAAAAGATTAGGCCTAGGCCTACCCTAGATTATCCATTTGAACAAATTAAAATAACAAAAGTAGAGCAAATGTTTTAGCTCCCACCTTGCAAAATTGGCACAGTTGAGCTAAGCTCGGAAAGGTTTTCAGAGCTAGGCCTAGGCCTACTGCTACTGCACAGCGGTGATGCTTCCTCCAGGGATGAACCTGCTCGATCGCCGGATGAGCCAGCTTCATGAATTGGTCTGACATCATCGATGGTTGATGAACAATTTTCTAATGAATTATTTATAGATGGTCCTAAATTAGCACTTTCATACTGAGTATTTAGAATTGGTACATTACAAGACGTTGAAGATGATGAAATATGCTCATCCTGTTCAAGCCGAGGACGTTTTGTTTGTACCGCTGAAATTTCAGATTCAGAGTTGTCAGCCATTTTTGTTGACACTGATTTCCGAGAAATTAAAATTCCCTAAAAGTATTTATTATGCAACATATTTTAGTCATGAATTCAACATTTTAAAATAGTTTTTGGTTGTATCATATATTTACACCATTTCAAATAATTTGTTTAGTTTTGAAATTGAAAAGTTACTGTTTATATCTATTTTTCAACAAGTTTGAGCAGATAAATGTTGATTTTTAAAAATCGTATAGCGCCGCCTTTCGATCTTCGTGACAAATGTATTTGGAAAAAAGGGGGAGAGTGTAGTGTCAACAAAACTAGAGATACAAATAAGATCAGGAGAGCAGAATACCACATCTCAGAACACAGTAAAACACAAAAAGGATGGTTTTTGACATCCCAACTGATTACATGTGATATGCATCATCATCACACAATATTTAGAGCAGCAGAGAGAGGGTACTATTTATTATCCATTTATTATAGGCTACACACTGTAGGCTATATATAAATTATGAATTTTTTTTTTTTAAGAATATCATTTTTCTAGGGTAGGTACTGTATAAATAGCCTAATTAGGCTATATCTGGTCAAAACCACTCATATAGAGTCATACCAAATACTATAGTCAACTGTACTTGAATTTCGTCTAGGCTAGTCCTAGTGTCCTTAATTCAGTTAATATCGGTACAGGGCACCAAGAGATAGAAAACATTAATTGGCCGGACAGTATTGACGGTTCCAATAGTTCTCAAAAAAACATGACAAGATGATTAAACAAATCAGACTTTGAATAGGCCATTTTGCACTTTAAAAAAAGTTTGTATTCACTTATGTAGGAAAAAAAAAATTCATTTCATTATAAAAAGACTAAATATTAAATAAAATAAATTTCACCAAAATGTTATTGTCTGACTGAGACAATTTGGTGATTTTTTTGCTTTTACAGTTTCTTTAGGTTTTTTTTTTTTTTCGATCCAATTTTTGATAAAAGTAAATAACTATTATTAATGTGACATTAAAATGGCATACTCAACAAATTTATTTTTCAGGGGAAAATATATCTTTAAATAGATACAACAGTATAATTCACTGTTAAATAATCTCCCATTCTCTTCACTATATTTCTGTAAATACAGCAGAATAGCAGCAGTGGTGGATCCAGGATTTTGAAATAGGAGGGTGCATCTTTACTCCATGGAGAGTGGCGGGGCCTAAAAATGGTGAAATGAAGTGCTGAGTTTAATTTGATGTCCTATCTCCCTTATGCAATTTGCAGTGTTTTGACTAGGACTAGCACCAGTAATTTGATTGGTATTACTAAAATCGGTCATGGCTTGCTAAGCAGTATAAAATGACCCTCTTTGTACAATTTATAGGGTCATTAAATTCAAATTGTGAGGTGTGGCTTTATTCATCTGTAAATTATTTATTTTATAACTGTATTTTGCTGGTATCTTTCCTTAGAAACCACCTCTAACTGATTGGAATGGATGCCATTTTACAATATGATCCAAGTAAAGAAGAAACTTTATATGAAATACTTGGCTGTGACCAACTATCAACAGTGAGTTAGCATTTTGTCAATTACTATATTACAATTTCTAGCATGATTATATAACTTTACAGTATTCAGACCATATCAAGCTACTACTACTATTTACAGTATAACAATAATAATAATAATAATGTAAATGGTATATTTGCTAAAATGCCAGTTAAAATAAATACATTTTATGTATAATTTAATTACCCTAAAGTCTCTTTCCATATCATCGATCTATGGGGAGGTGCAGCCATTTTTGGTATGAACATTCAGGAATTCTGACCCCAGAAGTCAAAACAAATGTTAACAATACACAGTTCTTATGGTCCTTTCACACACCTCGACAATTAGAAAGTCAAAGCTTTGGATCCCGACCACGAACCCTAGCCTACAGTGTTTAGTTATTTGTTTTTGTATAAGATTGAACGAATGTTCTTTCATACCCTGAAAAAGGGTCGATAAAGAAATAAAGGAATCATTGTCATTGTCAATCACTTACTATTTTCACCCGGACTGCTTGCTCCCCTGGATAATGAAATATGTCCAAGAAAGTGGTAAAACCACACATCATTTTTTTTCTACTTACCTACTACAGTAACTGTTTCGTTATTAAGTTTGAACAGATAAATGTTGAATACAAGATTAGAGCATTAAAATATCATCCTGATAAAAATCCAGGAGATGCGACAGCTGCAGAGGAATTTAGCAAACTTCAGCAAGCACGAGATATTCTAGTCAACCCCAAAAAACGCAAGCAGTATGACACATGGCTTAATTCCGGATTGCATATACCGTATGCTGAATGGGCACGGATGAAGGAATCGGTAAAAACGGTGAGATTTACAATACATATAAACACCCTGTTCAATTATTGCATTGCCAATTCAAGAGCCTACACCACATTGAATTAATTGATACCACCATATATCATTTTCTTATAAACTAAATCAATTCATTAAAATATTGAAAGTTAAAAGCAATATTTACAAGCACCTTAAAATTATCTGATTAAAAGTTCATTTGGCTGCTTATAGCATAAACAATTTTTATTTAGTTATAGATATTCACTGTATTATTGTTATGCTTTTGTCTTTGGGATTAAGTTTTAGGCCTTAATACTCATGTGGCAGATGCAGATGACAAGGTAGACAAGGTAGACTCATGTGGCACATAATTTACATGTCATTCTAATCCTGTTTTCCTATTTTTGTTTTTCAGTCAATGCATTGGTCAGTAGTTACAACTGACCCTATGATTGAAAGTACAACTAAAGAGGATCAACCAGAAGATTTTGCTGATAAAATGAGTGTTAATGATCAAGGTATTGAATAGTATTTATTTGAGTGCCCATTCTGGGAGGTAGGGAAGAGCCATGGTGGGTTGGGCTCTTAGGTGTATATTTTGTTTTAGTCTGTGGGTTTAAAGTCCTCCTAGATTATCTTTTTGTATATACAGTAATTACAATCTACATCTTTTTTCTTTGTAATTTCTTTCTGTTTTTTCTCTTAGCGCTTTGGGACAATCTTTTGATTGTTTAAGCGCTTAGAAATCCAACAACATTAACATTACATTGGTTTTCTAGGTTCAGCTGCTGGGTGGAGAAGACAAACAAAGAATGATATTATCAAGAAATTCAGAAATTATGATATATAATCCTAAAATATGGAGTTGCTGCTTTTTAAAGATGAAACTCCTTTAGGATAATACACAGTGTAATCATTATCTGTCATACTTACTGTATTTTTGGTAGTTGAAAAATGGATGGCGATTACTTACTTGGCACAAGCTAGTCCAAACATTACAATAAATTCTTATCAGCCTCCCACTTCGCCAATTCATATCATTCTTTATACTCTAGACTTGCCCCAAGTCTTTTATTTTGTTGGCATTTTGATTTTTGTCTGGGAAATATCAAGCTAAAGTATTAACACAAGATACACCACGTGTGCCAAAATATTATCGTTTTACTAATATTGAAAAGTTGAAATTCAGTCATAAAATATTGATTAACCTATTGTTAACAAACTTTATAAGGCGAGTATTGCTTGAGAAAGAGATAATCTCTTAACATTCTAGTCTAGTCTGTGTACAACTAGTATACATACCACCACTAAAATAGACATAATCAAAGATTTCCAGAAATAGGAGTAAAGTAAAAAAAGGTAAATGCCCAATCTAGAATGTTCTGAAGTCATTCTGCCATTTTCAATGTATAACAGTAAACAATGTACAATAGATTGTATTATAATTTTATTTATTGTATGTAACTGTGGTGTATCAGTATATACACATTGTATATAATTATTATTGCCATATAAATAAAAGACAATTATATATAGACATACATTTTGTTTGAGCAGTGTAAATTATGAACAGGTAACCTTAGAAGTAGATGTGGACATCTTTTATTATAGCACTATTCACAAATTTGACTTGCAGTATTTTCCCCAGGGGTTTGTATGGGTCTGTGCTGTTTACGTAGACTCGCGGTCCTAAATAGTAAAACACATGTCATTTTACAGTTCAATACTTTGTCAAAAGAAACACTTTCAATGTCTGAGAGCATCTTGAGACCATATTCCTGTAGTATCTCTTAGGACAGTATTCAATAAAGCAATTTTTGATACATATCATTTCCAGGTAATAGTAAGCATTGAAAAGAATTAAAGAGACAACAGTCATCCACTCAAGCAAATGTAATTTTAGAGCAGTATACTTGAAATGTGAGTTAAGCTTGGTTCCCACTAGCGACGTAACGCAACGTAAGAAAATGCCCTTCCGATAATTGTGTTTGCCCCCGCCTGCGTGAAATCAAACCTGTGACTTTGCAGCACTGTTGCGTCGTCGGTTCCCACTTGTGATTATGCAATATGTCGTTGCTAGTGGGAACCACACTTTAGTGTATATAACAGAGGGTTGAACTTGTGCTTGTTGGCTTGTACAAATCACAACATTTCTAAAAGCTATAACAATAGTTTTTATTTCTGATGAACCACAATCCACACTATTTTTCTTCTTCGCATGAGCCAGGAACATATGATTCATATTTAAATTGATGACCATCTAATAAGAAAGCGCTGACTGTTGCTTTTCGAATTAAAGGACCTGAAAGAAAAAGGCAAATGAAACGATCAGAACTTGAACCACTCGTGATTATTTGTTTAAGACGTGGAAAAAAGTTATTTCAAGGATTATCATACATAACCTTATTGAGAGGTACAGTAGTGACCAAATAAGCAAGGTACAATGTGCATTTATATTTGTATCTATGAGTATGTACGTTTATTCATTATACAAATTTTTCTTACTCCACATCCATACACATGTGGTATCGAAAAGGCAATAAGTATACTTTAAAGGTTTTAAACTATTTGAATTAACCCAGGAAGGGGTTAGGAGGAGCAATGAAGTATCATTTGGAGGGATTGTGAGTAATGGGATAACAACATGACCAGAATTTGTACTGGGATGGTTTTAAATTGGAGTGGGTTAGGTATTTCTTTTAGTAGTAGATAATATGAATATCTCCCTGTAGTACAATTGGCTAGGAACTTACCAGCTGCCGGTGGTTTATGTGTACATACTGCTTCTATTAAACTGTTTACATTCTCTTCTATTTGTGTATTACTAAGACTTAACTGAAATGGAAAAAAAAAAGGTTGAGACTTTTCAGTCAGTGTTACTGTTAGATAATGTTGATTTTCGCTTTTAAAGATCTAAGAAATTATTCAATTTAAAGATAATCACACCCATTTTTAGGCTCGATTTTCATCCTATTTGAGGAGATGCAGGATTTGGCAGGAGGGGTGCCAGAGAGAGGGGCAAGGTTTCCAGACCAGCCTTCTAAAGTATACTCGGTCCAATAAGGTAGTAGTAACTTCCGATTAATACCACTCTAACACAATTAAATACCCTCAAAAGATTACAGGAGAGTTTATGACAGTGTTTTTGATTGACCTCTGTGACATGCCAACAATAAGATATCTGCATCGAAGTTTCCAAAAGAATTGTTTACCTTCCCTACAGCTACATTAACATGTGGAATATTTGTTTGTACTTTATAAGCAATTCCATTTAAATACAAAGCAAGCATCTTCTTCATGTCAACACCGACAGAACCTTTTACAATGTAAAATATAAATGTGTAAATATTGTGATTCATAACAGTGGTAAAAATTAGCAATTAACAAAAGTTAGTTTCATTACAGTATACTGCAAGATTTATCATATTCAACATTCAACAAATATTCACAAGAAAATATTATTAATTGATGTGTTAAAACTACTGTAACTTTTACTGTAAAAACCGAGAACAAATTTCTACAGAGATTGGATTTTCAAATATCATCAGTTTCATCAATTTCATACATTGTCTCACCTCTTTTTGAGCTTGGAAACGTTTTCCTAAGTTTTTTCTTTAATGGCAACAGACCTGCCATCATGGATGGACTTGCTACTATGTAGTCATAATCAGTAAACTCATCATTCAGTATTTGATTTATCAAGGCTTCATCACCTATCATGTGAGCACCGCAATTCATCGCTTCAGTCACCTGATCACCCTGTAAATTAATAGTTAATGTTGACGGGTTCAAATTACTTTTTTTTTAATATTTAGGCAAATTGCCGAGTTCACTATCCTTCTTAAATCATCCTGTTCAAAGGAAACAATATCACTACACAAGACACTCTACATACACAAAGTCTTAAGCTCTGCCTACACTATCAAACTAGTTTGACAAAAAAAGTGTGATGTGCCCAAATATGGTAGCAATATGCTCAAACATGGTAGTGATATGACATCATCATACACATCACATTTTTTTGTCACATAAAGTTTGATAGTGTAGACAGGGCTGTTGTTTTATGGATTAAGAAAAGTATACTGTACCTCCGCAAAGCAAATCACTTTATTAGATGCTTTAAATTTATGCGGTATTGCAGCCATACCTATAAATGGCTCTACTTGTTTCTGCAAGATAAAATCATAAATATTATTATACAAATGTTTAGGATTTGAATGGTGAAAATGATTTTTTTTTAATGTTTTGTATTCGTTGAATGGTGAAGAATATTGTTTATGCGTTGAAAAAGACTGCTCTAGAGCAGTCAATCTTTCGACTTTATGAAATATTCTCCATCATCCAACTAATAAACATTCTGTATTTGTATAAAACTGTACATTTATCTGAACTAACATTAACATTCCATAGAAAATAGTGAAAACAAGAATTTATATCTTAAATTGTTGTATACAAACCTTTTTTAATGGTATAGTCAAGTCAAGAAGCAAACTCAAATTAACAGTTCTGTCACTGTAAATTTCTGGTTTTCGACAATATGCCCATTTATCTTGCGCCCTTAAATCATCAAGACATTCACTGATATGCCGAATTTTTGGTGGATAGCGATCAATACGATAAACATCATCCACAGGTTCCCATCCATCAAAACCCTTAGGAACATCCTGAAGATCTGCACTTGCTCTGAAGGGGAAAACAAATATTCAAATGAATATAGTAGTATTCTAATCACATAAGTTGTATTTACCACAAAATATAACCCCTGAAAAATATTTGCATCCGGTTTTATGGATATATATGTTTAAAATGTCTTTATGTTAAACCACATTTGCGACGTATATATATATATAATATTGGTTTAAAGACATTTTACTGTATATAAACATAATCTAATAATCGGAAATTCTAATGTGTTTGATACGGGATGTGCACAGTAAGTAGCCAGGTACAATATCTTTCGTTAATGTTAGACATTAAACACCACAATTGCATAGTACATGTGCTACACAAATGAAAGATACGGCACAGTAGGTCTTCATGACAAATTCATTACAAAAATGTGCACAACAAGGTGTAGATTTAGCTACAACCAAACCTGTGGCAGCAAGGGCAAGAGGAAAACAATAAATATGGGGTCCTCCTCAAAATGAGCCTTTCTTTGGCTGGAGTAACTCTGCCGCACTCTGCATCCGGGAGTGAGCCCCACCCACTTCTTTATCTAAATGAAAATTTGTAATAGATTACTAATTTTTATTCACAGAACGAAAGCATCATAATAAAATCTAAACAAATCTTACATATTTGTAAATGGTCGGCATAACATTCTCATACACAATGGTTTGCAGTGGGTTTTTTCTGTAGTAATTTTAATCGCTCTGAGCAGGCACTCAAGGTATCTTGCTTTTGCCAAGACCATTTCTAGGTTTAAGAATACAACATTTGATGATTATTGTAACAGTAAAAGTTCATAAAGTTCAGTTATTATACCTGCGAGTTAATCAAAAGGTTACAGGTAGCCTATAGTTATTGCGCTACTCTACAATCAACTGCTTTCCATGCACCTGCAGATGATTGCAAAAATGTCTACTATATGGAATGCACTGTTCAATTTAGTATTAAAAAAAATAATAGATGTTTTGTGAATTTCAATTTTAAAAAGTAGGACAAAAAGTCAGGATGTTTTTTATTTACTCTAACAATAAAAAATAACACTTTTCAACCTTTTGATATCATTTTTAATGACGTCATTATAATTTGTTTTAAAATGCAGAGTGTTAAAAACAATATTTTTAAAATTCAAATTGGATAATTTTTATAAAAATAAAACACGGATTAATTTCAAATGCAAAATTTATGGATTCATTTCAAAATGTTTATCAAATGTTTCCTGAAAACCCGGATGTTTAGCTTAATGTTTGACGTCATTCTAAGAATTATTTATAAATTAAAATATAAGACATTGTAAAATTAGAAATGTAAACCGGATTTAACTGAGTAATGATGTGTTTATTAATAATATAACATGTACTGTATAATATATGAGAACATTTCCATTTGAGCTGATCCCCCTTTCATATTTTGTAAAGCATGTTATTTTAAGTAAAAAACTATATAGTTTTTGATCTATTTTATCAGCCTTTTGGTATTGAATCAAGAATGATTATATAAACATAGAATTTACTTATTTACAGTTAAATTTTTACTAAAAATGCGAGGTTAATTTTGATAAATTTTTTGTTAATGTTCTTGCTCACTCTGATCTTATGGTAGGCCTAAGCAGCCAAGCAACATGCACCTGCACTTCAGGGCCATGCGAAAACAGAGCTTTACTGGTTTACGAAAATGACTTTTTTTAAATTTATTTATTCGTTTTCATTATCATATTTGTAAGGTACATATGTCAGTTTTAGTTACTGTTAGTTAAAACATGCACATTTAGTTTAAAAAAAGTTCAATGATCAGCAAGAATTTTGTTATTATGTATTGTAACAATTATGTAATGAATAAGATGACCTTTAAAAATCTCAATAAGAAATAAATTATAGAAATAATGAGATCGTAGAAGGCCAAACATGATTTACAATTGACATCCTGCATTACACAATATATGGCTGTATTAACAGTTGAATTTTTAAAAAATGCATTAAAAAAATTTTAAAAGGGAAGGTAGAATTAAAAATGGTACATGCAGTACTGTAATAGGGTCCCACTAAAACCTGCACAGAGCGCCCAGAACCCCAGAGAGCGCCTGAAAGGTCCAGTGACGCCCGCATAGTGATAACCACCCAGATACAGATATGTTTTTGTTAAACTCCAAGGCATGATAGGCCTACGTCCTTTCTCAAATAAGTTAATTGGATCAGGCAGTTCCAGTTTTAGATGGGCCTATTTCTTATTTTTATAATTGATGGCAAATAATGATGGTATGACTGTAATAAATGAATGTATTGTAATAAAGTAATAAAATGATTTGAACATGTGCAGTTTGTATTTTTAAACTGATGATAAGTTTAATATAAAAAAAATATACAGTATACACAATCGAATCATCTAGGTCAGCGATCTAGGATTAGATATTTACCAGGCTGTAATCCCATACCAGGGCCGAGCAAACACAATATTTGAACAAGAATGAATTCAGGATTGTTAATTAATAAAAATGGTCTTTAAAAAGTTATAATTTAGTCACGTAATCCTCGGCGGTCTTGGGCATTTTTGTTATTACCCTGTGCAGCCTGGGCGCAATGATCTAGGCCTAATAAGAACTTTACCTATCTAGGCTAGTAGAAGGCCTAGGCCTACTACTACTACTACTAGCTAGCCTAGATAGTAGCCTACTAGTGCTACTACACTAGGCCTAACTAAAGACTACTTGGCTAGTAACTAGGCCTAGTTCCTAGTAGGACCCTAATAGTTAGGCCTACGAGGCTAGGCCCCAGTCTAGTTACGTATAAAACAATGCAATGGCGTTAGTCCCGCGCCGAATCGTCCCACCCAGGGCCAAATCGTCCCAGGGCCGGCCGAATAATCGTCTCAAACAAAGAGCCGAATCGTCCCGCTACCAAAATTACCCTATTATGCCTAGCCTACTAGGCCTAGCTAGGCCTATGCATTTATACCTAGGCCTAGGCTATGTCGACATGAGACAAACCCTTCAACTACTAAAATGCGGAAAAAACATATATATATATATATAATTATACTGTAGTATATATAAAAGAAAGAAAATAATCAAAGTTACTTTTTTTGTTTATTTTAGACTTCGTCTCGCATGTGTGTGTTTTTATGTGGATGATGCCTGTTTACATTGTGTGTCGTGTCGTGCGCCACCTACAGTCGTCAAACAAGATATTAAAGCTGCATTCACACTTGTTCTGTTTCACGGAACGGAAAGACGGTGCCGTGTTGTTAGATATGGAAAAAATCATTCAATTTGATATAGGATACATAAAAAAGAAATTCTAATGAATGCCGCATAGAATAGAATGGATTACAATAATTGACAAAATGTGTTTAATTCACCATTCTTAGAGATACGCGCGAACAACTCACTCGTCTCTCTGTGGATGGAGTCAATTTTTACAGAGAGAAATAATATAAGCTTCTCACAACCCGGTTTATTGATTTTAATTTTGAATAACCGTGGTTTTTGTTAAAAACGATCAGCACCTGTCTTAATGGTATTTATCATTCTTAATTGATTGGTTTGCAGGAATTACCGTTTACCGTTTACCTTTCATATTTATTTTTGAAAACCAAAAATGTTCAAACGGTATTGAATCTATAGTAGATCATCAGTCTCTAGCATTCATGATGTATATCATAATTTTCAATCATTCATAAAGTAGGCCCGTGGCGTTGCATATGTATAATTATTTGATTGGTTTCTTTCAGAAAGATATACAAATCCATCTACAGCCACAGTGGCTCGATCCAGTAAACAGAGAAACGGAGCGGATTAAGATATCGACCTGTCGCCATATAATCCATTTCGTGTATATCAGGAAAGTCTCTGCTATAAACTCTCGTTAAAGTGATCTATATTTCACATTTTTAGTTATAATATTTGCCGTATAAAATCTCTTTTTCGTGAAAAATACAAGTAAATATACTGTTGTGCATTAAACGAAAATAGATGGGATAGAGTTCTGGGATTATATGACTCGACCATGATGTTAAGTTAGGCCTAGGCGTACAAATCGGCTTAGTTATCAGTAAACAAAATAAATACCGTTTAGTAAGATCAAAGTAAGCCTAACCATCACTTAACAATAAAGCACATACAATATAATTTCAAAGGGAAATAATTTTCGAGAATGACTTTCCTTTTCCATTCTAACAAGTCTTCTCCGAGTCCTTAAAACTGGAGGTAGGCCTAGTAATATAGGTGGTAGGTAGAGATGTTCTTTCATCTTCACCACCAGTTGCTGCTGTGGACAAAGAAGTCTACTGTGAGCAGCACAGAGAGAACAGACCAGAAGAAGGTCAGTGCGCAATTCAGTTCAGTTATAAAGTAGGCCCTAAAAATTAGTCATTTATTATTGTAAAGTCCTATGTTAATGAACGTTATAAATAAAATATTGAATAACATGAGTTAATATATATACCATACTTATGTATATTTCCTATACTAATTAGTTAGGCCTAATGATGAATATTTATTATGTGCATCTGCTCCAAAAGGCATTTTGAAAGAGATTTGTCACTCGATATCCATTTTTAAAAAGACATTAGCTATTAACTTTTTTTTATATATAAAAACATATCCGACAATAATGAAAACACATTAGATAAATATTTCGCCTCGTTTATTACATTTATCATATCACAAACAATACCAACTTGTATACATAGTCATAAACACCACAAAATGTGGCCATGGAGGTATAAAAATAACTCCATGATGTGACGTTACGGAAGTGTATATTGATACACATTTTACAAAGAATATACATATCAAAGAATTATTACATTTTGTATAAAATTTACAATGTAAACTACAATAAGATGATTTTCATTCATCTTGTTTGGCATCAAACAATGTTGATGATGAAATGTGATATATATTACATAATTTCATATATTATCATATTATTAATTATTTCAGGGCAACATTTTCATGATCCATGGTTGCCTTGATTTAGGCCTATTTTTATTCTTTGCATGAATTGGAATCAAATAAATATCAATCAATCAATCAATAACTTAAGCTCTCTCTATACTATCAACATAGTTTGACAACAAAAGTTTGATGTGCCCAAATATGGTAAGGGCACAAACAAATTGTTGTCACATAAAGTTTGATAGTGTAGACAGAGCTTACGATTTGGTGAGGTGTTATTTGTCATTTATAGTATTTGATTATTATCTATTTTCAATATTTTATTAAATAATAATATTTAAACTGTAATTAGATTAGATTTTTTTACTTTTAAACATATTGTTGTTATGATAGCTCATCTTGGAGCTTTATAACTGTAAGCCCTTGTTCTTAGATATGTCGACATCCATTCATAGTAACACATCCAATCAAACGCAAATTATCCTACAAATATCTTAATCTCTAAGATTGTATTTTTATTCATTATTATTTATTATGTTGATCCGTGGATAAAATACAGTTTAACTTAAAAGTTCAACTGAAACGCTTAAATAATATGAAATATGGTATGGTATAGCACAATAAATATGCAATACTATGATTTTAAAATAAACTTGACAATAATTATATGTAACTATCATACACAGTGGAAAGTTGAGAATATCGATCTTGGATTATAATAATCTTTTGAAGCTATACCCCTCTTTAGGATACGCTATTATTAGGCAACCTGCGAATGTGGCATATTTAGTAGGCTCAGGTCTTACTTACTTATTGTAATTTTGGCGGACAGGTAATATGTTGTGTGAAGCAGTAGTATTCGCTTACGAGAGAGCATGTCCAGTGTAACCTATGAACTTACGTTAAATATTAACAACCATTGCAAACTCAATGAATTATTTGTGTTAAATGACATCATATATTGTATGCATACTAATATCATATTCTATTAAAGCATAAGCTTACAAAATTCATTGATGAATTGTTTACATTAGCAATATATACATATTACAGAAGCATATATTTTATATATTATTTACAATATTATGCGTCAAAATGTCTAGTCCATGCAGCGACTCCTTTTCAGTCATAGTCAGTACCAGTTGTTCAACCTTTGATGCCTTCCTGAAATATTCATGGTATTAAAAACAAGTTCCAAAACTTTTATTGTGTAGGGCTTGCATCTTCTCAGTTTAATCACTTGGCATAACTAATCGTCTTAAATTGAGTTAGGGCAATTATGCCAGCATGTAAATTAAGCACATTGGTCTAAATTATCAAAATAAACTCTTTATGTATTTCATTGGATTATGCTAAGCACCGGTATCAGGAAATCATTTTCATTTTGGCAAATAATGTTTAATTTTAATCTGTGCCTTTGATTATTATCTGATAATGAGAACAAATGGAACTTGCATTCTTTTGACTTATTTGCCTGGTTAAATTTTATTTATACATAGTGGCCTCTTGCCTATTCATAATTTATTTGTTTACTTTTGATTATTTTTCACCAATCATTATTACTTTATTTTATTATTATTTATAATTTAAAAATGTTTCAGATGTTTTCAGTTTAAATATTTATTAGAAACATTAATTTTGAGTGATTTGATTTTCCTATTCGTTTTTTTATGATGTCAAACATGTAAACTACGTCCAGCCAGAGTGTCCAGTAAACGGTCAACTGTGTCCAAGTTCGTAAAATGAAATCATAAAGACAGATCAGTCGTCGGTAGCCGTCAAAGAATGTATTTTCTTCAAAAACATGGAAAATAAAATCAACCTTTGAATAGGTCATTTTGTAGTTTTAACAGTTATTCACTTTTTCCAGAAACAAAATAATGGTTTTACTTATTTAAAAAAAATACTAAAATAACAGTTGAATACTGTGGATTTCATTATTCAACCAACCATGATTTAACCCAAACACATGGCTTCCGGTTGACTGTTTTATTCTTTAAATTACGGTTTTATCAGGAAAATTGGGTTTTTTTTCGATCCAATTTTTTGGTCAAAGTGAATAATCGACATTAAAAATTCCTCCACTTTATGTATTGTAATCAGGAGGGGTTTTCTTTTAGAAAATCATTTCTGTAAAAAAAATCAGATTGGAATATATTTAAAACGGAACTAGCCATCTTAGAATGAATTGTTGTTATGATAGAGACACTGGCGGTAATTTAAACAAGGCCAACAGCCATAAGTCGCGTCCTCTCAGAAAAAAATGAACTTTCCAAAAGTAATGTACTTTAAAACTTTTCTGTACATCAAAACAGTTCAAAAAGTACAGAAAAGCGATAAAACGCATAGTGATACCGGACCGACAGACAGATCGACAGATCGACAGACCGACCGACCGACATAGTGAACTATAGAGTCGCGTCCACGCGACTAAAAATACCATAGAGTATTAGGCTTATGGGCCTAAACAAATTATTCTAGTATTCAAGAATACTGTCATAATTAAAGTGATTCTATGTGATTAGTGTCCCTGTTCAAGATGTTTCACAACGTTTATTTTTTGTTTTACTACGTTGTATAACCAGGAAAGAGTTAAATTAACTCTTGCCTGGTATAACAACACGGTGCGTATAATGACATGAATTGGATTGTGATAAAGCGTTACATTTTTCCGTTTGTAACGTGTTCCTTATGTCACATTGCATTGTCGTCGGCAAGGATAGAATCCTGGCATTCATACATTGTAGTAGTTGTCATAAAAGAACTGTTTCTGGACGCAGTGCGTTTTCCTGATGACGTACTGTGCATACTCATCATTGTAAAGTTTCCAGTTCTACTTCGAATGACAGATTTGGAGGTTTCTGGTGGTTGAACTAGATGCACACAGGGTAGCCATCTGAAAACATACTGAAATCCTTTTCGAAATCTGGAAAAATTTATGTAAATAAGTTGATAGTTATAGTCATATGGAACACATATTATACATGGACATACATTATTGTAAGACTAAATATAATATAGTCAATCGGATTTAGGCCTATTTTGTAATATTAGGGAGCTTTCGATTTACTAAGACCGACGACAAAACTACGTGGTAATGAAGTTTTTGTATACGTTTTGAAATAAAATTTGGTATCACTGACATATTCGGTTTATATCATAGTATTGTTGAATTTTTCAATACTTGTGCACAGGCGGAGATATTGGGATGTGTGTCCTCTCTCCCCATACACCTCGATACAGGTTTGATGGTTTAGGCCCAGACGACGATCGACGATATATCGATTGACATTACCAGTCATCGCAAATCCAAAGTTCCCTAACCACCAACTTGACAAGAATTACAAATACGATTTTACCTGTCATTTAGCCAGCAATATATAAACGGGTTACACATTGAGTTACTCATAGACAGCCACCATATAAAATAGAACAGCTTATCTATATGCGGCACTGAATATAAGTCTGTGTACGTAAAAACAATTACATTGTAAACATGTATAGGAAGCCAACACAATGCGAATATCGTGATCACTACAACTATCATCTTAACAACCTGTAAGAAACAGAAATACAAAGATTGTCATTATGTTTAGGATGTTTTAGTAGTTAAAAATAAAGGATACGGCATGGTTATGTTTCATTCTAAGCTAACGATTTCATTTCGGAAGTTATTGTCAAGATTTGATCATTAAAGAAGAATAAGTCGAGTTATTGTCAGAAGAGTTGTCCAGAAAGATTTTCTAATAATGGACTGTAACTGATAAATGATACTATGAAACTATCATTAAAATGGAGAAAATTGAAAGCAACGTATAGGTGTATTTTATGATGGATAAATTACGATTTAATGCTAGGTTAAATAGCCTATTAGGCACACAATCTGAATGAATTTGAATACGATATTTTTCTGCATGAAAAATAGCAAGTATTCATGAAAAGGCCTGATCTTATATCAATATTATGTAATATACATTTACCCGCATTGTTTTAATTGAGAATAAAACAGACAGACGTAGGTCAATAAAAGGTAGTCCCCGGATTTACACATTTTTTTATAAAGAACTTTTAGATTGTGATATAATGATAGAATGATAGAAGTCGTAGTTGACACTACTGGAGCGCTTGCCGACGCGACCATTACGTTGAGAAAATGAAGATTTCTTTTTTATACTGAAAACGACCATTTACAACAAAAATAAGAAATCAAAATAGTAAACGTTTGGTGAGAAATGGAATGTTGAAAACTAACTTTTTTATTTTGACCTAATTTTAAATGTTAAGTTGTAACTGACTGACGGTTATTCCTTTAAGTTATAATTTAGGTACCTACTCTTCTTTTAGCTTCAAGGTGAGGTCTAGGCCTATTAGGAACAGATTCTCCAGGCATCTGACTTCTCCAAAGCTTTACTCCAATGACGCTGTAACAGGCAGCCATTACACATAACGGTAGCACGTACGTAAAAACCGCAAAGCAAATGTGATATCTGTTAAAAAAAGGAACACAATTATTATAAAAGTCTTTGAATTTATTTCAAAACTGTTTAAAACGTCTCGATCAATTAGGCAAGGCGTTTTAAAATGGAAATAAATCGTGGAAAGCGTAATGTCTAGATAAAAAATTTTTAGGAAGAAGTTTTAAACGCAGAACATTGCTAGTTATAGAACATTTGACATGGGCTCATATTTTATGTATTTCTCTATAGAACTCAATGGAACAAGTCAATCTTTTTTAAAATTATATTGTAATGGTAAAAGAATTATAATCCACCGTCCTCTTTTAGCAGGTAGATGCGACCTCGCTTTCAACCTACGGTATATCTCTAATACAATTGTCAAGGGAAATACAGACGGTTCATATTCGTGGATAAATATCCCTAATAATACTTGTATTAGAAAGGAATATAATATTTACATAAAGTTATCCAATCCCCAGAACTCATTTCTGTCCGGCCATTTGATAAAACATTGTCTTATCTTTGTATTACTTAATTTGTAAGATAATGTCTCTACTGTGGCGAAGAGAACAGCTGGATAAGCAAAGCTTGCCGACAGACTCCAAATTACGACTACTACTCCAATAGTTGTCAACCTTGAAAGTCTCGGTTTTAGCGGATAAACAATCGCTCTATAACGGTCCAAAGTTATAGCCACAAGTGAGAGAACTGTTGCCATTACGCAAAAGTATCCATTTGCGAGACATATTTTACACATTGTTCTGCCAAACATCCAATCCTGTGCTATATTCTGGTAGGATGCAGGAATCATGTTGAAGGTCGTGTTCAAGACATCCGCAACAGCCAGATTGACAAGAAAACAATTGGTGACCGTTCGCATACGTGGATTGGTCAAAACGATCCAAATGACAATGATGTTCCCACCGGCTGCTGTTACAATCGTGGCTATGAAAAGAACTGCCCAGAGGTAAGAGTAGGTGTCTGGTATGAACATTGCTGTTGTATTATATACAGCATAGTCTCCGAAACGATACAGCAAAAGCGATTCAGAATTGTCATTATAGTCGTCAATGTCTGACATCATTAAGCTGGTCAAGTATCAGATAACCCATACAATAACTCAGTGGCACATTCTGAGAAGAAAGTGACAAAATAACGTATAAGTGGAAAAACATGACATATATTCGTTTCTTTTTTCTAATATAATTTTTAATGTAAGTTTATATATGATATATAATATGAAGACAATTAGTCTTCAACAATCACATTAATTACAACATTCTTGAATTTACTACCTTTTGCTGATGAATTTGCTAAACTTTAAAATTTAACATTAGTGTGTATAAGATTAAGACGTTAAATAAATAAGAAGACATTTTATTGAATTAGTGTGAATGTGTTTCTAATGAATGAGAATCTCTCGTTGAGTACAAACATCCAGCTTTATTAAATTTTATTGCAATGAACCATTCAACTACTTTATCTTAATCTTTTAATTTATAGTGTTCATACTATAATTTGCGTTTATATAAAAATATAGAAGCTGTCTGTTTGATTATAAAGTATGGTATTAGCTTCATACTATTGTATCTTTGGTTTGTAATATTTACTTCAAGACTGCCGTAAGAGGAACTTTGAGTTCACAAAATAAAAAATGGAAAAAAAATGTATTTTCATTTCAAAAGCAACAATATGCATATTGTGACACATCCGCATGAAAGCTTTACATGTAATCCTCCTGATCAAGGAACATGGACTAACTTTCTATAACATTATGAAGGAATATAGACCTAAAACAGCATATTGTTAAAATGAAATGAAAAGAAAAAATAATCGGGGTTTCTTTCTCATTATATGCTGCTTATATTCCTTAAATCTTAAATCTAATGTAAAAAACTAAAACTGACAAATTCTATTTAGGAAATTACAACCTTGTTGGGTCTGGAAATATGTTTGGTGTGAAAAGCATTGAAAGAAATTGTTCGGCTTACAATTGTTCAACTATCTAAAACGTCATGTAAATAGCTCCTCCTCCTCAGTTTACATGCTCTACCGATCATTTTACATATTTATATACATTTCATAATCCGTGGATCAATAAAATCCTTCTTTTCTGGAATTGCTTTTATCGAAATTAGACAAGGAACCCTCTAGAGACCTGGAATTGCAGGCCAAACTGTGATGTGGGGTACTAGTATTAGCCAGATCATTTCAGCTTAAGATGGCCAACCTTCGCAGAGTGACCCAGCTTAGAGTTATGCATGATGATATCTCAGATTATCTGTGTAAAAATCGCTTAAAATCCACTGAGTAGTTAAAATATATTTCTTATTTAATGTGTAGATTCCACATTAAAGCGATAGATTATTTGCTTATGTGATCTTTCGCTATGTTATTGAAAATACATCATTTTATATGAAGTGTGTGGTTTGTTTGAGGATCTGACCCCAGGAATGATGGGATAGTATATAGACTGTACGTCGATTAGACTAGCACTGTTTATTTCAACTTATTTCTCCAGGTTGTCTGAAATGTTTTCAGGTCTCGAATACAGTGTTTGTGTCTCTTGACGTTCCTCCTCTGACTCTGATTTTACGTTTCGTTTTGACAAGAATACTGTAGTTATGTATTTTCGTTATAATCTAGATTGATATGATATGAAATAATACGGTACATGATTGTATTTCATAAAATAAATAAGTTGTTCTATAGAATGCAGAAAAGAAGACACAATGGTTAACTTTAGAGTATATGCGTTCTCCCTTTTTTCCGTTGCCAGTAAACACACCAAACGAAAACACGTTGATAACGTTGACGACCAATAAAAGCCGTTAAATAGACATGTACGTCACGCTATATTGCCTATTTGAACGAGCTTACACAGTCTAATAGAGCGGTACTATCTTATGACATTCAATTGATCGGAATACATCGTGGAATCGATGATGTTACTTATATGTTATAAGAAAATGTAAAATGTGTTGAAACAACATCTATGCCAACATTGTTTGAAGAAGATAGACGACAGCTTTTAACGTGGACACATCAGTGCGACACAAAAAGCTCTGGCAAACTTACTGAAGTTTGTCGGACTACAACATACCCGGATGGTTATTAAGTAATGTTATTCCGTGAAGCATTGATTGTTAGCCGATTTACAGTATCAATTAACTCTTCGTTTGCTATTCATTTATTTTATTTTAACCATTCATCCATATAATCTTTATTAAGAGTTTAATGTTTCTTAACTGGTATAGGCCTACAGTATGATTTTTTTGAGAAAATAAATGTTGGTAATCTATCCATCCACATGTCTATGCATTTATCAAATGCCATTCAATCTTTTTATCCTTTCGTTCATATCCAACTATGTCTCCACTTTTTTTCTCTAGCCATTTTTCATTAACATGCTTTCATATTCTCTAGTTAATTAGTATTGCTATCAATGAACGTTGGAATTCAAACAAAATCAAGAGCCTATACAAATTTATAAATATAACATTGAAAAAAACATGGTTATTAAAACAACCAACAACATGAAGTGATCACATATTTCTGATGCATATTACGTAATTGATATTAAACCGTATAATTGATTGGATGCTTTTACGTAAGGAAATTTGTACCGTGACGTCACGAATGTCATTTAGTTGTTCGTTACATATTACAGATTGAATTGCGTGAACTATGCATTATTGTTTTATTGAAGCACTAGTTTTAATAAACCACTTTTACATTCCTGATTCAGTGTCGCTGTTTTCAACTACTTGAAGATCCCCCGCAAAAATTAAATGAGTATTTGGTTACAGTATCTATAAAAAAGATGAACATGGTATTAATTGAATCTTTAATATTAATTTTCATCGAAATTAAACTATTTACGGGGTCTTGCAACACGTATCTATTTATCTATATCTTTGGTTTCTGTGCAACCAAACACTTATAAGTTTGCTTCCATTGAGGTATCCGATCCGTATCCGCAAGGCGTGTATACACAATCTTTTTAATAAATTTTATTAATAATACTGTCTTTTACTAATATTCAGATACTTTTCTGAGTCATATTTAACACACTATCTGGAACATTCCGACTCTCGTGTTTATTTCACTTTTGTATGTTGTTTTAATATACAAATGTTCTGTGTCAGTATAGTCAATTTGTTGAATTGAAAATTTTAATTAATTGCCATTACATCATTCTTTAGTCGAATTGCTTAGACAAAATTAAGATTAACAAACATTGTTAAGGTATTGTTAATCAGTTTTATTCTTGTAATTAATTTATTGATACGATATTGAATGTTGTATAAGAATCAATTCCATGAATTAAGATCTTTTTAAGTGCATTGTATACATTACAAACGTCGTAAATTCAGTTACTGTATTTGAAAGTTAAGGCTATAATGTTATAGTGTTTAAATTGAAACGCATAAAAGGGCGATGACAAATTAATGTATTTCGAAACGCGATGGTACTGGCCTTGTTCGTAAACACAAAAACATTTTCTACAGTTGATAACTTGGATTACATTTGTCATTTAATATATACGTGATGCCAATCAGCTTAGCCCCAACGTGCCTTTGAAAACGCCAAAAAGATTCTAACTCGACGATTTATTGTAAAACTGTTTTAATAACCGTGATATTTCTCAAAGCGTGTAGATTACAACGATTACACTTGTTTTTTAATAGATACATTAAATATAATAACATAAAGTGATTTGACAGGTATTGGCAATATAAGGGATAATAGACTTCATTTAGATTTAATGTGAATTAGGATACCATTGAAAAACACGAACTACATAAATCAGGACGGTAACCTTTCAGAAACGTTAAATGATTGCTTATAGAATTAGTTAAATTATTTTCCAATTGCTGTCGGATTGTTTAATCGTCTGCCGATATACTATCGAATATTGTTTACAACTACTGTACGAAATAATAATGTATCTAACACGCAATATACTTATTGCATTAATGGCAGTGGAACTGAATGATATGAAAAATGCGTAACATTCAGATACTTTTGACATGGTTACAACCAATTCACAAAAACAACCCTATTCCTTTCCAGAATCAATTCTTTTGGTAAACAAAATTATAGACCTAGTGGAGAAACTTGTTTGAACACAATAATATATAACGGAATAGATAAAAACAGTCCACTTTCATTCCTTCCTTCCTAGAATACCGAATCTTCGGAAAAGACAACCCCCATCATCCAAAAAGTACCAATCTCTACCTTTTCTTAATACGCATAATGGTAATAGAAATTTAAATCAATACCACCATTATGATTAATATTTGTTTTTCAATGTTACTACGTTATTCAAGTTGCAAAGGTACCTTTTTATAAAAGTAGTATAGAAGTATAAGTATATTTATTGGTTTTAAAGATCACAAACTCGTATTGTTGACAAGTTCAACAAATGAAATTAGTATAAAAAGCTAAAAAACAATATAAAAACTATACAAACAACAATAAATATACAAAAATACAATCTTCATCATTCTAAAAATGTATGATCAATATTTAGCTTTCATAAGCGTGTGTTATTGTTGCTTTGATATAGTTCCAAATTGAAAAGACAGAAATAGTCAATCAATATGTACGTACATGTATGTGTGTGTTTCGTTATAATTATGTAGTATTTTATGTTTTTTTTCAAATATAATGGAAATACGATGTTGATAATAACGATACATTAATGTCTACACAGATAAAGACACAAATGTGGTAATGATTGTGAAGATGTTGATAAAAATGCGGTAATTATGGTTGTGAAAATGTTGATAAAGATGTGGTAATGTTATGAAGATATTGATAAGATGTGGTAATGTTGTGAAAATGTTGGTAAGATGTGGCAATGTTGTGGAAATGTTGGTAAGATGTGGCAATGTTGTGAAGATATTGATATGATGTGGTAATGTTATGAAGATATTGATAAGATGTGGTAATGTTATGAAGATATTGATAAGATGTGGTAATGTTGTGGAAATGTTGGTAAAATGTAGCAATGTTGTGAAGATATTGATAAGATGTGGTAATGCTATGAAGATATTGATAAGATGTGGTAATGTTGTGGAAATGTTGGTTAGATGTGGCAATGTTGTGAAGATATTGATATGATGTGGTAATGTTATGAAGATATTGATATGATGTGGTAATGTTATGAAGATATTGATAAGATGTGGTAATGTTATGAAGATATTGATAAGATGTGGTAATGTTGTGGAAATGTTGGTAAGATGTGTCAATGTTGTGAAGATATTGATAAGATGTGGTAATGTGGAAATGTTGATAAAAATGCGGTAATTATGGCTGTGGAAATGTTGATAAAGATGTGGTAATGTTATGAAGATATTGATAAGATGTGGTAATCTTGTGGAAATGTTGATGAAGATGTGGTAATGTTATGAAGATATTGATAAGATGTTGTAATCTTGTGGAAATGTTGATAAAGATGTGGTAATGTTATGAAGATATTGATAAGATGTGGTAATGTTGTGAAAATGTTGGTAAGATGTGGTAATGTTATGAAGATATTGATAAGATGTGGTAATGTTATGAAGATATTGATAAGATGTGGTAATGTTATGAAGATATTGATAAGATGTGGTAATGTTGTGGAAATGTTGATAAAGATGTGGTAATGTTTGTGGAGTAAATGGCCAATGATGTATATGGCTATGAAAATGTTAATAAAAGTAATTACCCTACAATATTATGGAATGTAATAATGTTGATAAAGATGCGTTCATATGGCTAATCAAACCCAGCAAAACCATGTAGGCCTACTGAGGAGCTGGTAACACACAAAACATGAATCGTCCAAGAAGGTGAGTTACTGTTATGTGAAATGAAATAATGTGTTTTATTTGCTTGTTGATGGTAATTACTATGGAAATATTGATGCAAATGCTGTACCCGTGCGGACGCACTGTGAAGATGTTGATGAAGATGGTGGCAAAAATTAGTATTAGGCTTGATAAAGATGGATGTAAACATTTTATGGAAAGAGAAAATAACAAAATGTGCTCAACAGTATAATGAAAAATAGACAAATAGAACAATTTCCACAGCCAAGATACCATGGAATCCATCAAAAAACAATGTGGACGCTTTATACACTTAACGTGTGGATTTTCACGAAAAGAAAAAAATAAGCTGATGATAATATTCCTACTTGCTTTATCGTCATTATCTTTTATCTATGAGCTTATACAGCATAAACTGCAAAATTGACATTTATCTATATATACATATATACCGGGTAATACCTGTATTACATTAGCAGAACTAATTGCAATGTAATTTCATGTTCATTTTAACATAGTTCAACGCACCGATGCTTTCCAAAGTCCTTCGCAGAAGACATAACTAGAACAACCGTTGATAAATGCTCTTTTATTATCATTGAGCTCACATTTTCAAAAATCGTCTGAAACGATCGTCATATATATGAACAAGGCTTACTGCTTCAGTCGAATGGTGTGAGAGCAACAAGCCGACCGATCGGACCAAGAATTGTAATGACTCAACCATATGACGATTTAGCAACGATCAATTTCTACGTGATATTAATTAAGCTTCGTTTCGACTATTTTGCGTGCCATAGCACGTGTTGAAGATTAAGGGCGCATCTGCTCTTCGTTCAGTTAAACTTACCTTAAGACAGGCAGCGTTGCATACTTAATGTTATATGGGACAGATGATTGAACTTAGAGATTGAGTACATTATCTTATAAAAACAAAAGTCAAGTGAGAAATTGTAGTAACAGTGTATAATTTAAATCTAATTTCATCGGTGTCTAAAACTTATATAGTTAACTGATTGAAGCATAGGAGAATTCTGCGCGTACCTTTTGATATTTTACCCTGCGATATAAAACCGTCCCACAATACAGGTGTTTTTTTATATGTAACCATAATCCATTAATTAAACTAAAACATTAAACATTAACAATAACCTGCATACATGTAGTAAATCTTAGCATTGGTTAATATTATAGGCTTGTAGTATATTTATTTACATTTGCTTGTAGGCATATTATTATTGAGAGATAATCTTAAACTAAAATATGTTATTTGTGCAGATTCGGGATTTGGACCCAGTATCCATGTAGGTGTTGAACTAACCAAACGATATGACAAATATTATGAATTGTTTGAATTGAATGCTAGTTAGATTCTATGTCAATTACTATTACTTTACTCTAAGTGGTCTTGTTCTGTTGATATATGTACATGACGTAAGTATTAAATGGAGAGGCTTTCAAACGTCACGTAAACATTACCATTGATGAAAAAAAATGTGTACTTTTAATCTTATGATATCCTGGTTCAATCTGGTTTCATGTTGATTTTAATTGTAGTATATCTTTCCTCCTTGTAATACTTCTTTAGCATTATTTAGATGTACTATGATTTAGAGGAGTAATGCACTTAATGTACTTACATAGTTAAATATAAAGTGATGATAAAAATGGTAATTTAACAGACGGACAGAGGGAAAACTTAATATAAGATGACACCAAAAGGGCCCTCTAGATATAGATGTGCTCTACGTCATCACCATTGACATATGCAACATTGACATATTCAATTCAATTCAATGTGTTCTTTGTGGTTCAATTGCCATGTATCTAATTACTAAATTGGACATCTTTGTGTGGTGTACATTTCTAATAGCTATTTAATAGGTAGTTCTATTACTGTATTATTGTGTTAACGACTCATTAAGGGCGTCGGTGCCGTTGGGGCTCTCATTGACAAATAGGTCACAGCAAGTACTAATGTTCTTCCTGTGAGCTGGAGGAAGACAGCACAAGACCATCAAAAGTGCGTTGAGACAATAATCCTAAATTATATGTTTAAAGTAGCAGAAATATGTAGATTAACAACAACCATTTTTATTTCAAAGACGTATGTCTTTAATTACGTCCATTCTACCATATAGGATCTATTAAAAATACGACTACAATATCTCTTTTTTGTTGGATGACTCTTGACAGATGATACGAAATATAAACTGATTTCTAATGTTATAATTGCTACCGGCCAACATAACAAACAGGATGAATGTTGAGAGATAATCCAGAACACGTAATGATACGAGGAAAATTGTTACACTATGAGGAACACCACATGAAATACGTACTATACGCGCACTTTAATATGTCCCTCTTCCTCTCTTCTTCCAGCATATTGTAATGAATTAACTAAAACGAATACAATAAACACAAATACGAAAACATTGAGCTTTTTCTGGGATGCCAATGTCATAAATGCTGATATAATAATACACAACGTACCAAAACACTATTTTTAAAATAGAAGCAAGACAAATCATAATGTTGTTGGCATGATAGAAAATCACATCAATTCAAGATTAGTAGTAAGCTGATTGGAACCTTAAAACGCCTCTTATGACACACCATACAGGCAATAATACGTTTTTATAATGCTCTTAAATGACCGTTTAGTTATATGATTTATCGGTTAAAAGCATTTATGTGTATTATTGTGTTCATTATACTCATCCATTTTAAACTAATTTCTTAAAAGGGTATCACTGTAGGGCATAAGTTTATATATGTATAAATTACTTAAACGGTTACTGCTTATCTAATTCTAGTCTTTATATTTTCGTTAAGGAACTTTCATTTTCCTCACTTTTCTAAATAATGAATAGGTGCCAATTAACCAACCACATAATTCAGAAATGATCCTATCCAAGTGAATAGGCCTACCACTTACTGTAAAACCTTAAATACCTGATTCCTGTGACATAATTGTGTATTGAAGGAAATATCTCACTCAATATTTTTTAGGTGAAAATGATTTTCCTCTTTAACTATAAGGCTCATCATATACACCGAATATCCACGTTGTCTGATAACAGATATATTATTTGTGAACGGTCTGATCTATTACAGTTTTATGATGTCATTTATCACTTAACACGGATTGTAACATCATATACTCAACATTCAGTCGGTATCTGACACAAAGTAATGCTTGCTAATGTCCGGGTTTCTATATTTATACGTTTTTAAAACATCCAGTCAAGTGTATTATGCAGGCTATACGCAGATATCTCACTATTAAGTTAAGACTAATTATATTGGTAATACACGATGGTATATTCTATATATAGTACATACACTGCACTTAAAAAAAGAAAATGCTTTTTTTTTTAATTCGTTAACTCAAACTGTATCAGCGTTCTAGTTTCAATATGTCAATACTGGCGATCAATACGAATATAACATAAATACTGTTTACTGTTCATTTTAATCACATTGGTATTCTATAGATATCGATAATTAATCAATAGCATTGACATAACATAATGTTGACAAATGATGAGCATGATGCACACTTACATCAACGTTATCGCTCATTTAAGGCTTACTACGGTCGTGTTCTGTTTACTAATATTATAATCTCAAAAGGGTATTATTATGAATTAATACACCAGATACATCTTCTTCAGGCGTACTGATGAGCTTTCAGTTTGCGCCGATCATATCCTAGCCTAGTGATTCCACCGTGGCCAAAATATAATATTACACCCACTGGATTTCCTTACCGATGTCCCGTTGCCTTTTTTAACTCCTCTAAAAATCTGCCTATACGTGAAGTAAATTTTTAAATATTTTTTTAAAAACTTTGAAAATGTAAGTTGCGTTTACAGAACATATTAGCTTTACATAAACATTATAAAAAGACACTGTATAGGCATGGTGAACTTAGCGCCCCCAACTATCTATTGTGATTTTATACTGATTGCAGACGTCTATGCACCATTTCTCTATTTCCAAAACGCCTGGGACTGCAGATGAGAGGTACTCGAGGTAACCCGCTTAATCCCCAAAGTTAACATACATGTGTAAGCGCACCCAATTTTCTCTAAATTGTATTGGCATGGCAAAAATCTACTCACCTAGTTTCATACGACTTATTTGTAATTGATGTAATTATTATTACACATTAGTTTTGTTTCAAACGTACTTGATTGTTGTTAGGTATTGTGATCTAAGCATAGAAAATGCAAACAACTGACAACGAAGATTCGACAAAGATTACTCTAATTGGCCATTCTAATAGTACAAAGCAATCGTACGTAAACTCACTTTTTGACCTCCATTTTCTTGGCATTAGTTGAGATACGCAATTTCGTATTCAATGATGTTAGTTCTAGTTCTAAGAAATAGTGATTAATAAACCATAATATTTGTTCATAAAAGATTAACAATAGTTATTATCTTTAACCAACTATAAAGATAAAGCATTTCTTTGATTGATTTACAGTTAGCTTAGAAAGTATAATTACAATTTCATTGAGTCATGTTTTACAGTCAAACGAGTGGCAATAAATCTTAACAGAAATTAATATATATTAATTGAAGATTCTATTCATTATTTGTGGGCTCGTTCCGCATGTTTGTAAGTGTGAGTAAATAGTGAAAACAAGTAATTTAAATACAGATAAATCGAAGAAGGTGATGATGCGGATAATGCAATGTAAGATTCTTTATTTAATTTATTTACTGCAACCTCTGTCACACATGATATTTTATCTTGTGAACAACATTTGTCTCTCGGTTGGGCAAACATAAAACTGTTTCTTTCTCTGGTATCTTTAATACTCCACTTTACTGATAATACTCTTAAATTGTACTTAAGTTTCGTACAATTATAATATCAAGTCAAGTACTCATTATTTTACTAATTTATTCTTGATAATCGGTGGTCAAGCAAATGGTTGATAATGGTAAATTGTATATCATTAGGACGAGGTTTTAAGAATTTGGCGTAAGTGGTGTCCCTGTTAAATGTATATAAACGATATCAAAATCTATTGAACCCACGATCAATAAAAAAAACCCGATCGTTTCTTTTATCCTTGATGAACTTATTAGATACGACAGAAGGAAATATTGTAATCTTAAATTGCTGTGTTCATTCTACTTTGGCGTATTTATAGGTTAGTATTCTTGGCTTCAAATTAATCTGTACTTCTGTGTTGAAAATATGAACCTTTCGATGTTGCAATTACCAGGACATAAGACTGAATGATTTGGGAACACTGGGGACTTTTTGATGTTATGTCAAACAAGCCTTATGCAAATAAGGTGCTCAGTAAGCCTTCACCTAGACCTAGAATCGGCAAAGTGGCTTTTAAAATTCCAAACAGTGTTCATGGTGTTTGCGAATGGGATCACTGTATCCCTGTACAGTAACCGTCAAATTAATTGTCTTTAAAGAAACAAACACGCACTGTTTTGCTCGTATCATTCTTACCTGTTTTACTCTACTGTATATTGCTTTGCATTTTGTCAGCCATCTTATGAAGATAATGATATTAAATTGTAAATTATAAACCTCTGTAAAGTGTATATTAAATAATTAATTTATTTATTAATTTATTAATTTATCAATTAAACTTATCCGTAGTCACATTTCAACGGTTACTATGATGCAAAATAAACAGTTATAATTTTCTATTCAACATGCAGGAAAACATTTATTTAAATGTTTTTTCTTTTGATATAACGAATGCCTAAATTTAGCATTATTGCCGTCATTTTTAACTTTCAAACGTCAGACTGTCAATTTTATTTGGAAATTGAGATTGATTTATTTAATTTGTAGCAATCATTGCATTAAAAAAAACCTTTCAATTCAAAATTTCTATTGAACTTGACAAATTGTCTCATTGCAAATTTGAATGATTTATGTCAAATTTCATATGATGATAATTAATTCATTGGCGTAGTTATATGATGTAAGCTAATCTAGCAAAGGTAACAAGCTGAAAATTAAGGTTAACGCGATATTTTTACATTTTCCGTGACATTAAACGCTTTAAACATGACAGACAGGTTGCAACAGATAATTAGATACACTGTGCTGCCTAATTATCTACTTGGTTTCTATGTACAAAGCTATTCGTTATATACGGTACAAAATGCACAATAAATTGGTTTGCTTTTCGAATAACTTACTTTACTTCGCTTACTTTGAATTTAATGTTTAAAATTTGGCATGATGTATAGTTATTTCATGCTAGAACATTCGCCCGATCTCTGACTTTAAAAACTCTGAGTTGTATATGACAATATTTTTTTTCCTCCAAGGATAATCTTGTTATGACTAAAAAAGATGGTCTCCAACAATTTCCAGCGATAACTAAGAACGCCGAAGATCTTTAGAGAGGGCAACAGTGGACTATTTAGAAATTAGAAAGTGGTATCGGTATATAAATTGTTATATTTCTTATATTTCCGTTAATTCTGAAAACGGAAAATGTCTCAATATCGGGATTCAAGATTTCTCTCCATCCAAAGTGTTGTCTATACTTCTTCCAATTCCAAAGATATTTATGTAGGCTGTGCCACTATATTGTTGTCAAATGGCGAAGTGGTTGTTTAATGTGACTCGTTAGTTTGTCGGATAAGACTTTGATAAAGTTACAGAAAGAATCAAATCAAGCAAATAGATTTGAAAAAGAGAAAATAATTTTATGGTAGCGTTAAGTGGCCATTACCGTACTGTGCATGGTGTTTAATGCTTAATGTATTTAACAACTTGATGGCGTATATGTGCTTATCGTGACAGTAACGCATCTTGGTTGATGTTGAAGTTTTCATCACTTTGTTTTGAGAATGAGACATAGAGGCTTTTAAAATCGGTCAACAATCAATATTCATTTCAATAAATGTTGTTGATTAACCCGAATTTTAAGCTTAATATTGTCATTGGTAGTCAGCAATATTCTGAATCGCATTTCGTTCTACGTTTATAAAAAATATAAACTATTGGTATAGTATTATCTTATTTGTTTCATACAAACAAAAGACTTTCGTATCTATAGGTTGAAAGTGAATTATGTCGTTCTTTATGCTTGTATTGGTAGACCTACCGGTATAGATGATGTCAATTGTTATAAGCATGTACTTACTTTAGTATACACATAACATAAAGACATTTAGTACATTTCATGTTTAATTTTTGAATCTGCCTATTTTTTATATATTTTTAATAAAACGGTTAAAATACTCAATAACATAAATGTCGAGTTTGTTTTTACTGAAGAATAATTTCTTTGGTTATTTGCAGTGACAGCAACACACCGTATATAGAAAGGAGGTCAACTTAAAAGGTCACGTTGAATAATAAAATCTGTTTTTTTATGAACCAACTAGTCAAATCGTTTGAAATGAATCCGACATAACGAGATTTCCAGTTGTAATGTAGATTTTACGTATCGAAAATAACAGAAATTGGGATATATGGACACATAGATTACATATTTATAATAATACAATTGTTTATAATGTTTCCATTGATTAAAAACAGATAGGTTAACTCTGTTAAATCAATGAGATAATAAAGATCAAAGCGCTCCACTCCGGTGAGCCTAATTTTAGGTAAAAGAATATTTTGTTTTCTTCATGGTATACTGAACGTGAATAACAGATAAAACAAACAATTGCGCAAATTGTAGACGAATTTAAGATGACTTATTGCAATTGTTGAAGTTAAGATTATAGGTATGAATATCAGAAAGTGGAATAGAACACCGACATGGGTAAGATTAAAAGAAACGTCAATATACGTTTTAAAAAGACAACATTATACTATACTATACTTCTGACTATAAGTGGAACTGTTGAATTTAAGTATAGAAAATAATTATGTATCGCATGCGATAGAAACATTGACCAAGAAGCATACTAAGTCTAGTTTACACTAGCAAACTTTTCTCAATGTTTGTGTTGGCAAACTCTGTGTGTTTGAGAAGTTTGTGATTCTTCTAAATCAGTTACTGGAGGCTGCTATTGGTGATTCACATGAATATTAAAAGCAACCACATGAAAGACTGTTTTTGATCGGCCGATTTCACAAACCTAAAAATGTTAGATGTTAAAGGTGAACGTCTTAACTTTTGCAAACTTTTCTGTAGTTTTCCAAATGTCTAAATGTACGCTGGTTTAGTCATGCGGCGTTTAACTTGTCAGAAGAGGGACAACATTAACTTAATATCCAAGAGGAAAACAAACCATAGTGATGTACGAAGCATGGTAATTTATGTTACCATTCTACTATCTCCGGACACAAACAGAATAAAAAATGAACAAAATAGTTTTGACTTTTACTTTACAAAGTTGATGAGGTACGTCATACTTTATATTTTGTGTTATATAGAACACGGTAAACAAGACGATTCATCAAACTATCACAAATATTAAATGCGTTCAGATACATTGCAATTAATTAAGATTTATAATTAGTCACTTTACTCAAATATCTTGCTTACTGAAAGCAGATGACATGCTCTGATATCTTTAGACGGATTGAACAGATGTGACGTCTACAAGGATTATGCTGGCCTAGATGTGCTTCAAACCGTTTGAAAACATGGCGGATCCTGAACATTGAAAAGGAGAATACAGCTCTAACAGTATCAATAACACATCACACATAATGCACAAAACATAATGTTATAGCAAAATATGCAAGGAAACTATGAAACCTTATTTATCAGTGCTGTAAAACAAACATGATTATTGTCATAAGAACCGAAGACAAGAGCAAATAAATGGGACACCTGGGAGAGCGCATGATATATGCAAAAAACAAACACACAGAATGAAGCATACATGACAGAAATGCAATAAGTCAGATTCAAATTCGTGCGACTTGAACTCCCACTAACTACATCTAGTGTTTTACAGTAGGCCTACAATTCCCAAATGAAATGGATTTGCCGGAAAATGTCTAATACTATTCCGGTCTCTGAGAACTCATGCTGTTATGATTACACATTTTAACATTTACCAAATACTTTAACATCGACAAAAAGCATAAAGTTCACATTAATTGACCCTATGTACATGTACACTTCAGATGACTTACTAACCAATGTGTCGCACTTTATAAATATACTGTGTATTTGTTAAGTATAATTGGACAAAATTAGAACTTTGCCTGGCAATCCGACAAGTGTGTTTATTCTTCTGTAGAGCGAGGTCTTATGTCGGATATCTGAACTCTTTGGAGAAAGATAGTTCAACTAATGAATTAAACATGAAACGCAATCACGAACAATATTTCGACTGAGATTAAAACAAACACTATAGCCTAGTCTTAGAGAAACATTCTAAATTAACGCACATGGTTAAATTCAACTACTTCACATTGTTGTCAAGCGATTACATCCGTCTTCGTAAGTAAATGAAGAGCAAATGAGGAACTATGATTAATCTAACCTGGTAGCACGATGTACAGCAACTTACCTAGTTACTTATATACATAATAGACCAGTTTGGCAGTAACTAAATATATTAATTATATCCCTGACGATGACCGACGATGAAAGGTTGAAACTGTAGTGGTATGTAACAATACTTGTTTGGCTTAGAAAAAAAGAAACTTCATCAAAAAATAATCATACGAAGCCAAATGAAATTATTTGAACATAAATATATTAATTTGCAAGCTACATTACCATGCTAAAAAGATACAAGCGATGCCTCACAGGCTTAGAACCATTATTCAGTCACCAGAATACTATAAGAATAACTGAAAAATCACCCAACATCCAATGTTTGTTTCCTGAAGTAGATATTCGATGAGACCGTATAGAAAATGGTATTCGTAATACGCCTATATTGATTTACGGAATGCTAGCTTGGTAGAGGATATTTTTCAGAAACTCTCTTATATCTATCTCTATATCTATTTTTTTTTTCTGATTATCTTCAATAGCATCTTTTATTACTGAATTGTGGTACGTACTACCAGAGTCCAAGGAAGCCTGATCACTAGACTAGATTAGGAAGTGTACTAAGGAAAATATATCTATTTTTAAATACATAAAAACTTGCCTTGCTAGTTTTTTTTTTCCAATTTTTTCTTCAGATGTGATCGATTTACATTCGACATAGAACATTCTGAAGCAGGTGTTTGTAAAATAAACTAAGCTATATTTGTATCCACTTGTTATTGATAAGTATTATTATATAACATGGTAGATTACAAGTTTCCATCATTTTAGAGGTCCTGTTTCTTTAAGAAAATTTTTAATAGCCTTTTTTGTCCTGATACAAAACAATTAAATCTTGTCTCACATGACACGCAAGAACCGGCTAGTTGTTATATAAAATTGTAGAAGCAGCAACAATTGTACTCAATAGTTTAACTCGAATATACACATCATGAATGTGGGGAGCCATAAGCAGCAAATATTAAATCACAGTTATAAAATATACAAATTTATTTTACAATTTTAAACATATTTTAAATATACGTTTTTACAAATACACAACACATTATGCATTGTAAACATGCATTTGATAACAATTTCACCCCCAACACTTTGTGATTTAAAATACATATACGTTTGCTTCTAATGGCGCCCCGTGTTACAGAAGAGCTTTTTAACAATACTCAAAACTGCACTGATCTTTTAAACTCGCTTTCTAATCGCAGTTTCCTGCGTCTTCTTTCCAACACTCTAATTGGTCAACGTAGCCATCATACTTTTGTTTACAAGGAATACTGAACGTTTACCCTTGCGGATTCATTAGCGTAATACCAATAAATGTCTCAAGTAGACTTTCAATTGATTGAAATTAATACGTTAAACTTGAACTTACGGTGTATCTACATGTTTAATTTTATATGCGACGATTAATATAAGCAACTAGTTACTAATAATAATAATAATCAACAATAACATATTTATTCTCCATTAAATTAATATCATGTAACATAAATCATTTTCTGACCAAATTAGGCATGTTTATTTTCAGAAGCTTTGTTTTGCTAGAACACTACGCTGATTGACTATATTGCTACCGTATTTCGTTTTGATAAGTCCGGCTGCATTAGCAGAAAATCCTGCTTCGGGCTAATAGTTTGAACTTATGGGTTTTCGGAAGTCATCCGTAATGTACAGCCAATGTATCTTCGTTCTTGACATTAAAATAATTACTTGGCTTGAGTTATTAGAGATTACAGAGTAAAGTTAGCCCAGTGGAAATTTGATTTTGTCAATAAAAACTTCTGTATAGTTATCAACAGACCGAACGTGATGATGTTAAGGAAGAGAGTTATTAACAACTCCCTGCCAGGTTAAGGAATATTATCCATTTTGTTTAAGTGTGGACAAATGTTAGCAATAACGTTATACTGGCCTACACAAAATACTGTAGTGCCTAAATTATCATACATGATTACGGTACGTTACCTCCAGTGTATAAGTTGTTGTATTTATTAATCCAAAGGCAAATTACTGAAAAAATGACAATACTGCAGTGGGTATCAGTGGCTGGATCTCAATGAAGATACAACATAAAGCTAAATCAAAATCTAAAGTAAAACAGCCAGAAAAATTAGCAGAGCTTTCGGGCAACACTAGCCCTCCATCAGTGAAATTGTTTTATTTATTTATAGAGTTTCATTGCTTTTAAAATCTTTACTAAATAATACTATGAAGATTTAGACGTCAATCGGTTACCTTTACACAAAAGCTATGTCGAGTTGTAATATCAGAAATGATTGATTTACAGTCGTGTTCCAGATTCAGTAATTGTTTAGTCGTTCCTGCATATCGATGTGGGGGCATTGTTCTTTAAAGAAGTATATTGACGGTAATATAAATCCACAAAGGCAAGTGGGAAATGCCACAGGTCCCGCTCAATATGCCTACAGAAAAACCTGATAATTCATTCTTCTAAAATACATAGATTATCCACATAATGAATGAGGTAAATGTGTAGAAATGTTTATGTCATCGAGCAATAAAAAACAGGAAATCTCTTTTTTTTTTACAAAAAGGGACAATTATCAATCTTTCTCCTGAACTTTAATTTATAAATACATTTAATTTAAAGTTCGATACAGGGTGAAAGGGATCAGCATTCATGTTTTAAAAGTAAGTATAAAGTATTAGTGAGCTTTCGATCTGCTAGGAAGTTGTGCGCATGCGGAGACATTAAGATACTCGATCACTGGACTTGGGGTCCAAGAGACGACAAATGACAATATACCTATAACCGTTATATATTTTTGTTGTTGTAAAATGTTTGCATGGATATACCTAAATCAATAATACCTTTTATTGTTAATCAATTAGATTGAATTAATTTTCTTTATATTCTCACGCATATACATTAATTTGTTATCACACTATTAGATTGAATGTCTTGGACAGTAAATCTAACTTACTACATATTCGTTTGAAGTGCATTTCTTCCTTTCCCCCTCAATTGTTTGAATTATAAATGAAGAACAAATCATCGTGGTTTATTATGAACATCTATCATTCTGAGGTATATAGAATGTCAATGTATTTATGGTCAGATTAGGATGCTGTCTGAAAGCCAATTTAATGACTACAAACATAATAATTTTTTTCCTCGACATCACACGCTAGTTAAGTTGCTGAATTATGGGGCGCTGTTCGAAAAATTGGCTATTACAAACCATGGTTTATCTTTTACAACCATTTGTCTTTTGAAAACAAGACAAATAATGGCCTTGTCTGCTATAAATAAAAGACAAACTATAGTTTTTAAAAGACAAAACTATGGTTTGTAGAATAGAATATGTAGCGTGTCAGGCGGCGCCCCGTACAAAAATCCATTTGATGTACAACTACCATGGCTTCCTCTGGTTTCTGTCGTGTTATAAGTGTGCTACTATATATCTATTAGATTTATTTAACTTATTTTATAAGAGATCCATAAAGGTGCTTTACATAAACAATTATTTCATACTCGATGTACACATGGAGTTCATGAAGCCTACAACCCATTTACAAAGTGAGCTGCTAGGAAAATCAGTCATTTACTTTACATTTCAAATGTCTTTCAAATAGGGTGTTTCCTCTTCCATGATTCCCATCTTTGTTTAGGACAACGTTCTTATAAGATGTTTAATTTATTACCATCCACTATATAACATACAACCTTTAGAAGAACTATAGGTTTAAATGTTAACAATCATACTATCCAGTAAAAACCTATAAATATTCTTTACCGTATTGTATCCTTTTATTTGTCAGGTAAAAATGCTGAAAGAAAATTGTTTCTATTTACAAAAAAATGATTAAAATGGGGTGGGATTTGAACTCACGTCATCGAAACAGCGCCTTAGTTAAGAATATGGACTATAAACTACTATGAGTTAATAATGGCATCCGTGAATAAATGATGTTGCATTGAATTGAATTGTCAACAATGCAAATTATTTTGGGAATGAAAAATAAAGTATCCATAAGTCTAAAACCGACAATTTATAATTTTTTTAAAAAGCAGTAGGCCTACAAGGAATAGAGAGGTAATAATAATACACCATTATAGCAAGTTGGTATTCACTACTTTCTAATTTGTGATTCTATTCTCCAAACATCCCTAATCAACATATTGACAGTTATTTTAGCCTCCGGTGCCTATTTTAAGAGATTGTTCACATTGTGGTAATTCATGGTTGGCACGTCCTTAATGGCATTACGAGCGCGTTTAAACGATAACAATCGTAATGGCGCGCATCACTATTGTCTTTTTTCACAATAATCCACGCCAACGCGAAATTAACTATTATGGATAAAACCTAATGTAGATAGAGCAACATTCATCATCAGAACTCATTATATGTGATACAAAGTAAAACCATTTATTTATTTAATATCCTTATTTGTTTATTTACTCGTCCGTTACGCTTTTTTTCTGCATTTAATTTGAACATTATATTGACTGAACTCTGAGTAGCAATTTTATTTGGATAATGCATCATGTAACCACTTCGGTTGAGAGTGTCTCTGGCATATATAACGATCAGATCTCAATTAAGAGATCGTTTTTGCCATTCCAATAAGTCAGCTTATTTGTCGGTTCATTATGAGGAATAAAGATGTACTGTAGTAATAACAAATAAGTTAAGATAAGTTGTAATGTGTGTTGAAGGTGTATTTCAATGATAATATTAACAAAAATGATTTTTATTATAAATGGTAACATGGTTAGTAAGTACGGTATTACAAACGATGGTGTAAATAATCGATCGTGATAACGATGCGTTAAAGATGTTGATGATCAGGATGATGTTGATGATCCTGATCACGATGATGTTGATGGTCTTGATCACGATGATGATGATGATGATTATGATCAGGATGATGTTGATGATCCTGATCACAAGATATTGATGATTATGATCAGGATGATGTTGATGATTATTATGATCACGATGATGATTATGATCACAATGATGTTGATGAACCTCATCACGATGATGATGTTGATAATGATTATGATCAGGAGGATGTTAATGATCCTGATCACGATGATGTTGATGATCTTGATCACGATGGTGACGTTGATGAGGATGCTGCCGACGAAATGTCAGACAATGATGATGATGACCGTTGTTGATAATATTATGCTGATGAAGATTGGAGATGATCATGATAATGAATTTGTCGAAGACGTTTATGATGATTAAATTAACATGTATGCTATAAAGATTAATATGTTTATTTCCCTAACTTGTTAATATTGATGACGATGGACAGTGGAATTGGCGGTAAATACAACGATGTCAACGATAGTAAGGATAACAACAATAATAATGAAGATAAATAATACTTTGTCAAAAAGAATGTTAATTATGACAATGTATCACAATATTAGTAACTATTAAAACTGTCGATTAAAAAAACTATATCAAGTATTTGTCTGTCCATAGTTCGCTATTTCGAAATTACTGATTTCTATTCCTTCAATATAAATTATGGAATTAAAGTTTACTGTCCAAACAACGTTATGTAAAAACATAGTTAATATGTGTCTCTCTGGCTATCTGGATTTTTTCAGTTACACCTGAGACCAAGAAAGTAAATGTCAATCAGAATATAGCATTCAAGATGAACTGTCACTAAAATGATGCTATCACTAAAACAAATTTGAACTAAAACAAGTTATTAACAAAAAAAACAGAGGAAAATGCAATTAATGCGTCTGTTAATTTGTCAGATGTTAATTACGTCAGAATAAGGCAAAACATTTGACCAATTAACTTAGCTCTCTGACTCAAAGCTATACTCCATGGAGCAGTGAAATTATCCTCTGTCAATTATTTTGTTGTGTTGCTTTTTTATTGACAGTTACTACCATGTCTGTTTAAAACATGTTCATTTATTGTGTCCACTACATAGATAATGAATCTCAACAACGTCACTAACTAAAATGCTTGTCTTGTCATTTATTGAACATTATGGAGTGCCAAGCTAATACTATACGTTTGGAAAGCAAATTAATATATTCTTCGTTCTGATAAGCGAAATGTAGATTTATGAACTTACCTTGTTGCCTTTTCTTTGAATATGTTCTACTGTTGACGTATACGCAAATAACCATCAATAAAATCTATTAATAGCACTTCTCACTTCCCGTCAAAATCAAGGTATCCTCAGAAAAAAATTAAATAAGAAATATTTATCAAGATCTGTTATCAAAAATTCGTGATAATACACCTTTATATATCTAAGGCACGATAGGAAGGTACGGTACAGGTATACGTATATCTGTGTTGAGTACCATTCTGTTACGGTCTTATATACCATAACCTATTAGCCTATGATGGACTATTCCATTATTCTTGATGTTTCTCTCGAGTGACGTCGCCTCGTACGCGCATCATCGGTGTGTCCTTGTATTGCTCTCTCTGTACGAACATTTAGTCGTAAATATATCGATTGTTATATTTTACTATAAGCGATAAATTCACAACTAAAAAAATTATACTTTAATTAATGACTTTATTGTATTTTATTGGTGTGAATTGGTCATAGGTTGTTTGAAATAATGATTTGAATACATACAAATGAACAAAAAGAATATTCGGGATAAAGCTGAGCAAAAGGAAGACATATCAAACAAGTTGGCTGCAGTCGCGTGCTCAAATTTGAGTTAGTATTTACTGACCGACCAACCGACCGACATAGTGAGCTGTAGTGTCGACTTAGTCGACTAAATAACTAGTCGACTAATAGATGTTTCTATGAATTCTTTAGTTTACGTGGCTGAATTAATGTTGACTTCCGATGACACTGAAGCGGTCTGTTTTCTCAATTTTGTTTGTTTCATTCTTTATATTTCCGGATTTACTTTTTAACCATAAAGTACTGTATCGATAAATTGATATAACATTTAACATTTTGTTGCCAAGGATTGGAAGATTGACATGGTAGAAAAATATCCCTGCGTAAAAGATGACATTTTAATCATCGATTGTATGTAAACAACGTGTCTTTCCTACAAATGAGAAATATTTCATGTAACGCAATTAATGTCAAACATTTAATTTATATGATGCCGTATAAGTTTGATCTCTGTTACGCTGCGCTTGCGCACAATAGTACTGTTCCACCGCCGTGCCTGCCATGCCCAGAGTGTTGAATGTCGCTACCCAGTCGGTTTTTAACATACCATGAAAGTCGTGGTCTTATGGTACGCACATACGTCAAACTTGTAATATACATTGCCATAGCCTTGTGTTTTTATTTTCGATTGAACCTTTATTACAGTACTGTCAAAATTTGTTTTCGAAGTTCGTGAAATATTTATATCTAAGTTTGTTATTGCTATTTTTTATGATTGTATCGCCTACTATTTGTATGCCATGTTGGACACTGTTATCCCCAGTTGACAATAAAGAATAATAAATAATAATAGGATGGAATATTAAGAAGATTTGGTTTGGCGGCATAATTCTCACACAGATTTCGTCATCGTCACCGTTTATTAATTAATTTACACTAGATCTATATTTATATATTCGATTCCGTTGTAAATTTAAATGTATTAACTATACAGAATGATAATTAAAGCCATGCCTTAAATATCATCATAATATATATTGAGATCAGTATACAAAGCGTGTCAGGGTTTCTTTTTCATTTGTAGGCCTAAAGGAAACAGTTCAAGTATATAAAAATTGTGTATTATCTCCATCAACTATAAATCGGAAGTTATTCAGTTTATTTTTATATAGATTTTTTTTTAAACATCAGTGATAATAAAAATGAAGAATGAGTTGAGTAACATTTCCCAGCAGAGGGCAAATGACACTTTTTGTAATCAATCAAATACGCAAATATGGAGAGTAGCATTAATATACACAGTTCTAATAATAACATATTTATTGCACTGATAATAATTAATATGGATAAAATACTACAAATTGAATGGTTTTGTAGAAACTATCATGCGTACTGGTTACACTCTAACAATGTTCCATAGTATAGATGTTTTTTTGTGTTTAAATTGTACATACTATATTTTCCATGAAAAAGTATAGCAAGCTAATGCCGAAAACACGATATTCCTCTGAAGTTTTTTTTTTACATTTTTGTTATTTGTCTTCTCCACATCATTCTTTAATAACTCTTTTTTTAAATCCAGACATTTCATCATGAACATTAGCATCATTTCTTTTACTGACGTTTTACTGTTTTCTTGTAATTTATCAACTTAAATTACGTTTACTGACGTTCCTATCTTCCACATAAACTGTGCGCTGTGGTCATTTTAATTTAGATAATCCAACACTATTGTATAGCTTTACGTAAAAACATAAAGCGTTAGAAACGCAACACATGCGACCAAAAGTCGTAACCTGACCTAAATTTTACATTCTATTAAAGAGAGCAACTGCTGAGGATTAATGATACTGTACGTAGAAAGGATCCTATCATATCTTGAATTAGCATTAATCAAACAGGGATGGACACCAAAGACAATATAGGTGTAATTCAATACGTGGATACAATATTTTGGCTTTAAGATAATATGGTAATTTAGGTTTTATGTGTTTCATAATTACTCTTTTTCAGAAAATCGTGTTAGATTGGCTATTTAAAGTAGTTGGGCCTTCTATTTTACCTCAGGCCTATGTCTAATTATTTGGATAACTGATAGACACTAGTAACTATATGGATTACCGTATCAATGACCAATCAATCAATCAATATTAATAACCCTGGTATTATTGTGAGTGTTGCGTCGTAGATGACAACGAAGATTAGGGTGAAAATTAGTAGGACGGCGATTAGCAGGAGAGTGAAAAGAAAGTGACTATCAGGATGATATCATAATGATGTCCAGATAATGATGACAGTGGTAATTATGGCGATGATTAATACAATAGTGATTTGAAAATTACGAATTATTATTGGAAATATAAAGTAAAACATTCCTAATACATTACTGGGTGCTGGTAATGTATCTATACTTCAACACATGGCCGCATGTATATTATTTTAAGATCTATAAGGAATATCATTAACAGGCCTATATAAAATGGAAATCTATAGATGGTCGTATGTTAAGTACATTGGAATTAGATCATCATTGAATGTAATTAACCTGGTAATAATACAGTAATTATATCATTACTAAGTGTGTCGTGAGATTCCAAACCAATTAACGGCGAACAATCATATTGTGATTGCTATAGTTAAATAGACATTGTATGCAGGTTCTTGTCTGCGACGGGTTATGATAAATTACCCCTGTACAGGGTATGGTTATTCATGGTTACCGTACTATTCATGTGTTGCAACCTCTGTCTATTCGCTAGAAACATATACATACTATTGTAGCCGTGCAACTTTGAATGATTGATTATTCACCTAAAATACAATAGTTTTAGATATTGTGAAATTATTATTTTCAATTTTAAAAATATAGAAGTTACATAGGAAAAGGGTTGTAGTCCACTTCAATTTCAATCCTTGTACTAGGCTTTTATAATTGTTCAAGTGATGGTATATTTGAGCCTTCTTAAGAGGAGTTTGTTTTTGTTTTTCTTTTATTCCTTAAGAATAACAATTAAAGATACAATTGCAGTAAAGCGTCAGAAAATGTCCCAGATCTCATTTCAACATTCATTAGACATAATCTCGTGGGTGTACAATAATGTGTAATGGTCTGTATGGAATGAATCGCTGTATTATGAGGAATGTATGTGTCTGGGTAAAGAGGCAAAGGGGGGATTTAGTGTGCGTTTGCAGTTATTGTTTCCTACTTTACTACTAGCAAGAAGAATGAAATGCAAAGACTCATTCGAGCTGTCAGTTATCATTGGACAATACTTGCATAATAACTAATGAATGGAAACACTGACCATTCATCATATTTGCCAAATGCCTGCTCAAAAGCAAACATTTATTTAAGCAGTGTTCCGAACACTTTCATTGTAATTACATCGTTGTCGGCATTCTCTTTACAAAGGGACATTCGTTAAAACATGGACATAATTAATAATATCTACAGACAGGTATAAAGAAACATTAACGGTTCATTATTGTCAACAAAATGATTGATATACCGACAGATGTATTAGCCCAATATTCTCATTCATTCACCATTAACAAAACCGTAACCAAAACAAATTATGAGAACAAAATGACAATCCGCTGTAACCATGACGTACGGTACCGTAGTATTCCAATTGTCGAAAAAGACCAACATTATATAATGATAATTATCGTTTGCATTGCCAAAGGATTGTTTTATTTTGATCCACAATCAACAGTTAATCTTCATTCAATAAATGAAAATGTAAATTTATCATAATTGTAATTTATCGATATTAGTTATTATTAAGTTAATACATCATTTTATTTATTCGTTTTGGATGATTTTAGAAAATAAAATAGTTGAGAAAATGTTTAATAATTACTCATTTACAATGCAAACGATAGGTTCACTTCAGTAATTGATTTTATATCTTTTAATATATCTTTTCTGGATCCGCCAGACTGAAAACTTTTTAAATACACAAAAAATAAATACAATATTCAACTTTTAAAACCACTTAGCAATAATACACTGTCATTTTTATTCTTATTTGATTTGAATTTTCTTTTCCTTCCTTAACAAGTCAATCCAATAGCATGTTGTGCTCGTTAACAAGAGAAACTTGCTTTAGAAAACATCTAAATTAATTATAAATATTTATAAGGTTGCAGAATTTTGTCGTCATTGATTAATCCTTTTAATCCGATATTGTTAAATAAATTGAAATATCAAATTTTAAATGAATTGTAAAATTGTTTATGATAGGACAGATAGTGCCATGATATGTGGCGATAAAATAAAGAGAATCGTGAGGTCAATCACAAATGTATACAAAATGTAGTTGCAACTCTTTGCCTGATTTTCTTTTAGTTCCCGTTCACTTAGGCCTACAATGAATAATACTTTCTAAGCCTAAGCTTGGTGGAATTAATAACCTAATTGCAGAAATAAATGCATATTCCAAAACGGATGTATTTGTAATAATATTAATGCTGAATGGGAGATTTGCAGAAAAAGGTGGTAAGAAAATGGAAATGTTGTTATTGTTTCCAACTCGAAAGTTTCGTGTCGTCCTTGGCATTGTAATGGGTGTTTAAGTAATTCCATAGTTTGACAAATGGGGGTTATGAACCAGTTATTGGTATGCATTTGCGTTTAAGTCCATTTCTTCGCATTATCTGTGCATCAAAGCTTCCTATTAATTACCAAAAGCAAATAAAACAGGTATTATTGTGTTCATTAAATTCTCATTATTCGCTTCGCCTTTAGATTATTTCCGTTTTTAATTCGAGAGTAAACGAGGGTCTATTCTGTATAAATCTCCTTGTATTTCTCGGTGTTTTATTAATAGAATCAACAAAACAATGTATTTACAGCGACTCTATAGTTTCCGTGATATACATACTTCTTTAATATAATGTTTCTTATTTTTGGTTTTAACAAAAATGCGTTTATAAACTTGCAATGTATGTACGGTTCTACTTTACAATGGATCTAGAATCACGTGGCACTGACAGAATGACGGCATTGAAGGCGGAACAACTCATAACTGGGGAGAGAGATCTTTGTAATATGAAAATGTTTAATAAGCGATTCCATTGCATATTATGCCTACATATTATTCTAAAGTATAGCAAAGACAACAATTTTCTGTTACGTAAAGCACCAATAGGCGATTTCAATTTATTCGTTACATATCTGAATTTATCCTGTGAACCACGGTACGCTCTTGCTGCTCCTATTCCTACATTTCTTGCCGATAAATTGCCCACGTGATAAACAGATCAATTAACTAGTCAATATCGATAAACCTAAATTAAGAGAAGAATAAACGTATGTATCTATGATAAAAGAGTTGTTCAGAAAGTGGTTTAGAAAACTAAGTCTTAATCAAGGCTTCAATCTCGTAAATGACTATAGAAACTTAGAGGAAAGATTTCGTTATCTTGCGATTTTTCAAAACGATGTATGTATAGAGAACCAATTAGAATGGTAACGATATGTTTGGGACTCATTTAGAAATACGTTGGGAAAGCGTACACTGTCATCACGAGCTAATGCATGTGTAGTGCATTGTTCTACATGAAGGCTTCCATGGTTAAGGTTGTGATCTTTCATTAACAGAAATTGATGATTTTAAGAGAAAAAGTGAGAAACTGCTGGGCTATCCACACAGCTGTGAATACCCTCCCGCTCCTCCACCAACAATCTTGCCAGACAAACATGGCAATACCATTTCGAATACCTGTAATCAACATCATGGATGAATAGTAGCTAGGCCTACACTTTCACAGAATTAGTACAACAACAACTACGGTATCAATCAATTAAATGAGCAACATAATCTTATATCTAAGATTACACTCCAGACAGATAATATTCGCAACGTATGATTAAAAAATACGTGATTGCATAAAAATAAATCACTAATTAAAAATCCAAAATGATTAATCAGTGTGTATATGCTTTATAATACACATGTATAATATTACCTCAATTGGTTGGATAGTTATAAACGCTCTCTACGATCAAATTTACTTACAAGACGCAGTAGATACGTTTTTGATTGGCTGAAGCCTCATTCATATTCATATACGTGGATGTTGGCGGACTTATTGCTTTTTGGAATACTAAAAAATTGCGTAGTTTTGTAGGCCTACGGCACTATTAACAGTATACTACAATTAACCTTTTGCAGGTTACCTGCCTCGACCAATAGCAATACGTTTCTGATAAAATAAAACGAGATAACTAAGGCCTCGGGCAAGTCATACTTCTATCAGGGGAGCAATTTATATTAACTGTTGGAGTCGTTTTCACTATGTTTTCTTCTAAATTATGACATTTATGTCAATTTGTGTTGAATGTGAATTTAACGAATGGTATATGTAACATTACACTACTGTTATTTGTGAATGGTCTCAGTATGTGCTAATATACCGTTACCAACAAACATCTTCGATCACGTCATCTCATTAATTTAAGAACTAAAATCTCATCACCGTCAAAATCCTGAATGTTATTGTATCTTCAACAAATAAATCAAACAAATGTTGTTCAATAAATAAAATATCGGCAGCAATATAAGCAACAATTGTTTCCTTTTCCGAGAATTGACTAATTTCTAAGCCGATGAATGATAACAAGAATTAAAAAAAAGGTCGCTTACAATTACTTATCACATAGGTCTTATCTTAATGATGGAGTAAGAGCAGTTTTCTGTTTGGGCTCATGCCTATTACTTGCTCCTGGCAAGATGAAATGTAAAACGTACTTTTAAGAACTTTTGCCGAATAAATATTATTATTATTATTTTATTTCATTATTATTACTATAAGAAAATGTGTCAATTTAGTTTTTATAGTTTGTCAGTAAATCATCAGTAGGCCTATTCAGTTGATATTGCTTCTGCATGTACTTTTATTATATAGTAAGGCTTACGTGTAAGTTCCGTAAGTATAAATATTTTATATAGTATACATGTAAATGTAAAATTTCCTGTCCGCAGTATATTTATTCCAATTTCTCAAACATATTATTCAAGTGAGATGTTAATGTAATTGACCGGAAGCCTCGTTTTAATAAGCCTGTTGCCCTTCAGTCTTATTTAAGTATACATTTCCACTAGCATGAAATCGATCAACCACGTTTAAGTAAGGGAAGAAGAACAAATTGACAAAAATGACTGAAATAATGATATCAGAAAGATTATTGTACCGAAGTCTGTACGTTCTTGCGTCTTAAAAGACTATTTAGAGTGTATCATTACAATTTACGGCTGAAAGACATATCTTGATAGGAAGATTAAGGCGTTTGAAATGAATAATTATGCTACTGTTACTTATTGTAAATAGCGAGATGTCCTGAAGCTAAAAACAAAAGATGAAAATGTAAATTGTACAAAATTTCACTCATTTAAAAGTCCAGATATTTCAGTTCCAAAACTTAATTGTAGAACGCCCTCTTTGGTTAAATAGGAAGATAAATCTTATGAGATCAACAAATAATGACAGTATCGACGATAGAACATTAAAATCAAATCAAATGGAAATGTTCTCCACGTTCAATAAATATGCTTTATTAGTATACAATATAAACATTCATTTGAATCTAATACTGGAGTTTGGTTCTCAATAATCGACTCAACTTTACTCGTCTACTTCAAGGGACAGATTTTTAAAGAGAGATTCTCAAATTTACTTCTGGTAAACTTAACTTAACTGTTTTATTCCTCTCACATTTTTTGAGATGCACAAAAATGAAAAAAGTTTGCGAATCAACATCAACAATCTTAAATGCATAAGATGGCGTACTTCCATATTGAACAATGTTTTACGCTCTTTAAATAGATTTTTAATTTAAAAACATAAAGGTTTCATCCTCATAATATTGCCAAAGGCCAAACTTTTCCTATTCGTGTTGGCCTTCGTGATAATTTATGCGATAATCAACGACTATAATTATTAATCTCATCTTATACAGAAAATAATGTTGGTGGTGGTGGCAAATATAAACAATATTTTAATGAATATATAATATTATAGTAAGCAATGTTTATGATTCTTCTTTAGGATAATTTATAATCAAGTATCAGCCTCGATCAAAAATGTAACTTCATTAGAAAATTATGGTAATTGAAGATGTTTAATCATACACATAGCCTATACTGTGTTACCACTTTTTCCAGTAGTGCCGCCAATTTTACCATATTCATGCATTCTCTACTACTCTATTAAAACTAATCTGATTTCTGGTACAAAACGTGATCTTTAATTGAACTAAAGACTTTCAATTTAGATCAACTTACATATTTACATTATTATATTTGTAATCAATATTTTGTAATGTATTTGGCTTCTTATTTTGAAATATTATTAAAAGATGTATGCAAGGTCATTTACGACATTGTATGCATAATATCGTTGACTTTTAAAAAATCGATTAAATAATTGTCTATATATAAACTTTAATAAACTTATATAATCTAATTTTGGTACGGATATTATTTTGATTATTTATGATACATTTTTGTCGTAATTACGAAAAGTTATTGAATAATTAACTTTGATAATAAAGTTGTAATGTAATCAAATATTCCCTATATACAATATGAGATCGCATTGATTACATCCATTTCAACAGATTTTATTTTAATTTTTTGATTGATTTATTTTCTGCCGTATTCGTATTATTTTGAACGGCTTGCCTTCATAATCATACAGAGCAAGACCGTAATTTAAAGTTCAAGCTTCATCCATTATCCCCATTTTAAAAGTGCAAAAGGAGTCCCATTACTTCGGTGATTAAGATGCGAGAATCGGTGGATGAATTAATCAACACAAATCTGATCCCAATATCCTTATATATTAGTGGCTTTGCTTTTAAGACTCCACGTCAAAATGCACAGTGCCACAGCTACACGTTTTTCCCATCCGTATGACGTTATAAAATAAAGAGTTTTTTTGTGGTTTTTTTTAAAGTCTACAGCAGCGTTCCGCAACCTTTTTTGACCGTGACCCCATGATCCTATTTTTGAAATGTTCGCGACTCAACATTGCGTATTTGATCTTACAGATATATTTTATTTTAAAAACATTATGAGTGTCACCAGCCACTGGATCAGAGGCTACTAATCAATATACCCAATGAAGAGGGCGCACACAATTAATTGAGCAACACCGACGGCAACATTTTGATCACCCCCTCTATGGGATTAGCTCGTGAGAAAATGTCACGTGCTCTGAAATACTTTTGGCCAATGGGCATTGTCGAAAATATTTCTTTTAACAATTAAAATTGTTCAATGTTTGTAGTATAGTAGCTGTAAGCTCACTGTACTGTATATAAATTATATTTGATATCACTAAACTCATGTTTTCCTACAATACTATAAATAACAATTGCTTAAGTTTTAAGATGTTTTTTTGTGTGTTTAGTTATCAGATACCAGTGATGTATCAGGATAAAAATATTATTAAAGACTAAGAACTTATAAGGTGGATTAAACCATTAAACTTTGCTAAAGTGTTTATACATATACAACAGTAAGTAACTCACCAATTACAAGATGGATTTAAACTAAATCTTTTCATTTATAACGCCCATTAATTTTATTCGAGCTCTATAGCTCTTATTTCGTAATTTAATTTTGATATAATTACTAGTTATATTGTATTGTGCTGCTTGTGCATTGCAGTTTATTTACTTGTTAATTTTGAAGTGGGTTTTCATCAACCAATCCTTCCGATTTAGTAACGACGCCCTCAATATGCTTGGGAAAGAGAAAAGACCAGACAAGAAAAAGAAGACGACTGCAGCGATCTCAAAGAAGAGATAAGTGTGTCTGCCTCAAAGTAGATGATTAAGCTTCGTTGTCGGCTGGTTTTCATGTTTAATCCATTAATTTTAAATCTTGATTAACAATGTAAATGAGAGGTACGGTACGTGTTGTTGTTTTTTAGATATATAATAAGATACACGTCAAGTTCTTTGAGTAAGTGTGTGTAGGCTAGATAATGTAGGCCTCCTCGACTCTGAGTAAGGTCGACTTCGTGTGTCTCAATCATGGTCACAGACACTCACTCATTTCAGTATGTACTTTTCTGTTAGTTTTAAAAACTTAACTTGTTTTTCGTTAAATATCAATTTCATTTGAAGCAGGGTCTCCTCCATAAGTAGTATGAAAGGGCCTATCTTCTCGGGTGACAACTTAACTTATTTTATTCATTAATTTAGAACTGAAAATTACCTCATGTACTTAATTGTTCCCTTTTCTCACGTATAGAAACTCCTGCATCGTGACTGCATCGTTACCGGCATATATATATCTATTTATCACATAGGGCTATGTCAGGAATATAATCAGTATATACCAACATTTATTGATAAAGTGTCAAGGTATATCCGGCCAATAAAAGTTTCTTGTTAATTCAATTCTAAAGATAGTTTATTTTGTTTATGAAATATATGATGTCCACCCTATTTTAATCCTGCTTTTTACTTCTAACATGGAAAGTTTAAAATCAATGGAAGCATCTACGGCTCCTGATCAAATTTTTCCGTCCATTCATCTGCATATCTCTTCTTCCCCACACCCCCCTTATTTTCAACAATGTTCTCGTCTTGAGGTAGTCCGACCAATTCGCCATCTTAAAGTAAAGTACTTCGCACGTTCTATGAAAACAATTTGCAGAGAAGCATTGGATACAATTGACTTATGCACAAGATCACACACACGGGGATGTTACGTCTTAGCATTGCGTTGAATATTCCTAGTACTGTAATATTAGTAGTTGAGCAGGTCTGGTTGATGTAGGCATGGCGTGACCCGTTCTAACAGAAAACCATACCAGCATGGTAATATTCCCTGTATATTCCCTGCGCACAGAAATAAACTATTCAGACGTGTTTCCTCGATTCCTTGACTCAGTTTTGGTAGATTCAGACGATAACCAATCGCAATTTCTTCTTAACCGATTTCTTTCCACTGCTGGACGAAGGCCTCTTCACCAATTGACCATTCACTTCTGTCTCTAGCTACTCTTTGCCATGCAATGCCACCATGTGTTGCAAGTTGCAAGTTAATAGATCAAAATCCCCAAATTGTGTCTATAGCTCGAAACAGAATGTCAATTGTACTATTTTATTTGTTATGAAAAGAATGATGCCGAGTGATGTGTTGATATATTTTTCATTGAGGGTTGCCAAACCCTTCTTGTACCATGAATCTCCAAAGGCTTGTTTTATCTAGGTAAGTGGCACTCAATCAACAGCTTAAATGGTCCAATATAAACTTTTCTCAAATTTGTTTTGGTCAAATACAGTATTGTATTGTATTAAGTATTCTTAATTTTTCACACAAAAATCATAATAATAAATAATTAATATTAAAAGAAGTAAAAGTACTATAAAGTTTGAAAAACAGGATTTTTTTTTTTACCATATTTAATGAGGATGATCCATCCAGCAATTGCTGATCATTAGGAACCCTGAGAGGTTCACAAGACAAACATATACACAAGATGATCTACATAAACAAAGTCTTATTACAAGTCTTTGGGAGTGGAGTTGTAATTTTGTCCTTAGAAAAAATCCTGACATGTGACGGGACTTGAACCCAGGACCCTTAGAGTGGTAGCCAAGCATCATAACCACCAAGCCACCTACCTCAAGCAAGCAAAGCTTTTGATCTGTGGCACAAAAAACTACCAAATCTACTTCAATCTGCATTCCGTTTTCATTTCTTTCATTACTTTAGGCAACCACCAGACCACCCTATTTTGTTAATGTCTTTGAGAAAGTTGATTAACTGTGTGAATAAATTAACCAAATTTCTTGAAAATTTCAGAAACAGGAAAATGTTTCCATAACTAGTTAAATAGCAGTTTTTAACCGGCAACTTTTAGCTGCAACGCAAAATAACGATTATTTGATTGACAGCTGTAGTTTTTTTAACAGTTGACCACCTGATCTGATTGCATTTGGGTAATGTTAATGTTTTTTCAACGACCAGCCACAAATTTAAATGGTTATATGGGAGCACAAATTTAGCAGAAATGTACTGTGTCTAACATTTTTATTTTTATTAAATAATTTATTCGGCAGTATGTAGCACAAACAGGCCCTTACAGTACTCATTTAATCGAGACAAAGTTCTCAATTAAATAGTTATTTTGAAATTTTCTACACAAAACAATCTAAACATATTGACAGTAAGAAAATGTGATTCTAGCAGCCTCAATGTTACTAATAGGCTGATAATCCTTTTTTAAAATATAATCTAAACAGTCTATAAATTTTGTGTGAATCTTGCGAAATAAACTGAAAAGAACGATTTTACTTCAAGGCCTAACCTATTGATTGATAAATTAATAAGTATATACGTGTATCTACCTATTGAGGAATAGAATATTCTATAACTGTTGCTAAGCAACTTTGCTTGACAAAGCCTTTCTCTTGGTAAGTACCATCTCTAATTGTCATCATCTTTCCATGTGAAATATACATTGACACTTTGTAAATTACCATTGTTCCGCTGTGTCGGTTTTGTTAATCAGCGTGTCTATTTACGTCTGTTACAATTGTAAGGGAAAAATACCTACTTTACTAGGTTTAGTATAATGTGCAATTCAACTAATAAATCTATTTGAAAAGGAAAATACAGAATTGTTGCAGAGAATTTCAGAAACTTTGTCTGTCATCAACAGTTTGAAAGAAAATTGTGTATATTATAAAACTTACTGTTTTAGTGTCTTTTGCTTGTTGCAGTATTGTTAAGTAAACATCAAGAGTTTCATCAATGTTTAACAACTTGTTTTAAAAATTGAAAGCCAATGCCGATATTGGCTTGGATATATAGGTAAGATGATTTCTTGTTTTCTATTTCTATTGATTACTTTAGTTGGAAAAAGTCTCATGTTTAATTTTGTGTATATATATACTTAATTATTAAGTGTTGGAAGTGTTCAGTTATTAAAATAAACTTATATTTACTTGGTTGTAATAAACCAATCTTTTTGAACAGAAAATGTGATCATTTTGGTTGAATAAAAATGTTTAGTATTCTTAAATCATTTAATTTTACTGAAAATTAATTTGTAAGTTTTCATTATGAATTAGAATTGGTATTTAATTAGTTTTTCTTACATGGTCAAGAAACTGTTAACATCAGTATAATTGTCCTTTAATGGTCAGCCATAGTGGCATTGAAATGTTTTAGAAAATATTATTATTATTTTGTTTTGTAGTCTTTTATCTTTTGTATGGTAGTCTTCGCTTTCTTCTATTTAGTAAATTAGAATGTTGTTCCTTATTGAGGTAGAGTAGCGTATTCTTAATTCTACATTCAATTTGACTGTACATATTACAAATATATTGTCTTTGTATCTTTTTTTAACAGTTTCTTGTACACTAAACTGCTTTGTTGTTCTTTTAAATACTATTTTAGTTCTAAATATTATATTTTCCTCAAACAGAATTATTTTCAAACACTTTTTGTATTACATTTGGTTTTGAGTGAATTTTGTTTTGCTTTTGATTAGTTTGCTAAGTTTGGTATTTTAAGCTTTGATGAATAATATTACGCTTATTAATTCTATTTATAGTTTACGTTGCACATTAACTTATCTGATAATTAGATTGTGAAAATTGTGGATGATAAATTTCTTTTTAATTCAAAATTGTATGTCATCTGATCTGATGTTTTAGATTAGTTTATATAGTTTATTCATTTTGTGCTGTTTTAATATGCATTGAATTTGTAAAACATATATCCAAAGGCAAAACAATGCTGTGGGTTGCTAGCAGTAGATGGATCTTAAAATAACGATGTGCTAAATCAAATTGAAACAGTCAGAGATAAATACTTCATAAAAAAAAAAAAATTAATAATTTATAATCTTAAGTGTTCTTCTACGAGGCTGTATCTTTCCTTTATCATCCTTTATCGTGGCTAGTAAATAATATTGGTAAAATCATTTTTATAGACTGTAGTACTGTATTATATATTTATAATTATTTAAAATTAATATGTTAAATATAATATAATTATTATTTAATAAATATAGTCTTTTGATATTTCTAAAATTACTGTAACTATAAATCATGACACACCATTTTCCCAATAAGTTGACCATCTGCAGAAAAAGGGTGCAGGCTTTGGTCTCTCTACCACCTGAAGACTATATGACACACAATAGACTTTATTGTAAAGTGGTTTAGATCATACGTTCTTAATTCATCTTTTAGTAACTCTTAACATAATATATGTATGTCTATTGTAGTACAACCGTATGTCTATGATGTGTAGTTAGTAATTAGCCAGGTACTGTATACTTGAAATAATTATAGTTTTGTGCATGCAACTGTGATCACCTACAATGTCTTGTAGCACTTTAGTCTACAGAGAATACTTTCACAATCCATATTAATTGTTTCCACACATATAATCTGGGATAATTTGATTTTGTTCTCATAGCTCTACTGAGTAGATCAACTTTACTTGCTACAATTTGCATACTACACCATACAAAATACAGTAAATAGTAAAAAAAATATATATCATTTACTTCATAATTAGCCCACAGGGTACAGAGGAGTTATTAATGTTTTGTTTAACCATGGAGGAATTGTTTGGTTAAACATTAGTTTATTGAGCTACAATGTTTAAAGGCCATTCTCAACCATACTTTATTTTCTTCCAAACCTAACTTTACTGCTATAGAACTGCTGGTGTTTATTGAGCTACTGTATACCAAATTTGATGCAATAATATAACAGCCAAGTAATGGTTTTCTGTATTTTCTTTGCTCTTTTTGATTCATAATTGACAAGTGATACATTGTGTGAAACTCATGCATTTCAGCCTACTTCTCACAGACTCCCATGCTGAACATTGAAAACAAGCCATTATTTCCTTTGATAATGTTATAATCGTGTGTATGCTTGGTTGGTGGTTAGATTTGCAATAGATAATAAAAACTGCCATCCAACAGAAAGATTTGGCCTTATGCTTTGTTCCTTTTTAATTAATTAAAAAATACCTTTTAATTAATAGAATATTCTATGACTGTTGCTAAGTAACCCTACTAATGTAAGTAATTGTCCAAATTATTCCTTTTAATAAAGCACTGTTAATTAGTGCTTCAAGTATTGCCATTGCCCTACAATGCTGCATGGCATCAGATTTATTTTTTGAAATTAAATCTGATGGTATTTAAATTTAGTGGAAATTTCATTTAAATATGTATATACATACACTTTTATTTAAAATAATAATTTACTTTTAAATGAAATTAGTATATCTATAACTTATATTAATAGTTGAACTAAAAAAATTATACATTTAAAAATTATTTAAATTAACTCTTTTCTGTTATTGAGTTAAAAGAATACAAATTAACTCACTAATGTAAAAATAGCTGTGAAAAGTAGGTTACCATTTATAATTCATTTCCTTATTGTAAAGTAAGTGTTTTGATCTAAAAATATATTAATAATTTAAACAATTGTTTTTTTTTATACTAGGTGCATAATGGGTAGCGGAAGTAGTCTCTCCTCACGCTCATCCACCCCCGAACGCAAGATACCAGAGACCAATCGCAAAAATTCCATCTGTCACGAAAATTGGAATGGACATGTGATTACCAATGATGTAGCACCAATTTTAATTAGTCGTGATTGTTGCGAAGAATTTCAAATAAAAATAGAAAAAACCAAACCAGTGCTTGGTTGTATCAGTGAAGGCAATTCAGAACATGCTCTGATTCAGGTAAATGCCAAATTTATCATATAATGAATATATTTATGAAAGCAATGTAATTAAACAATAGCAAAAACAAGACAGCAGATTCTGTACTTAAGCGTCTATCACACCTGCTTTAGTTCGTGTCCGGCTGCAGGCAAATAAAACCGCATCTCAATGTTCGTTTTTATTCATGTGGCTATACGACAATCTTTTTACTCCATATGCACGTAGCCATGTGGCGTGTCCTGAAGACGAAAAGTCTAATTGCTGTATATACACAATCTGACATGAACTGGAGTCAGACCTGAACAGGTGTGAATGACTCAAGTATTACAACTGTATTCATATAAAAGCATCAGCTAATTCATATCACGTTGTTCATAAATCACTTTAGATTCTTGATTTTAAATTCTAATCCAACGTTATTATTATTATGAATTTTGTTATTAACAATAGTAACTAATGGTAACAATAGTGACCTTTAATGGTAATAATACAGTAGTGTTCCCTTGTCATCTGAATAGGAGTTGGCCGTATAAAAGTTAAAACATATATTTCCTCTTCATTCTTTCCACTGGAAAGTGTCCATCTAATAAGGATTGTCTCCTGAATAGGGGGGTGTCCCAAAAGAGGGGTGCTATTGTAATTTATATCTAACACAGGCATTTCTGTTTCTCGCAGGGAGTGTACTTCTTAGTTTTTGATCACTTCAAAGGCATCGATGAAATAAATACATTGTCCAAATATGGAGTTGCCAACTTCCGTACTACTGGTCATGGTCTTCCTGTTTATGGAATGGGACAGCCAAGTGGAGTTGGTCTTCATTGTGTTGTAAATCACCTGCAAAATGAACCACAAGAGGTAAAGCTCTGTCTACACTACCAAAGTTTATGTGACAAAACAATGTGACATGCCCATATGCTGACATGATCATATCACTACTATGTTTGAGCATATCACTACCATATTAGTTTTTTGTCAAACTAGTTTGATAGTGTAGACAGAGCTTTAAGTGCAAATGTGTTCTAGATAATTAAGTTGAGAGAAGGAAATAGAATTTAGATTAGATGCTGGTGGACTCTATAATTAAAATATTCATTCATTTTGATTCATTGCTTGTGCCATTCTCAATTACAATTTTATCAGTTTTAATAAACACCACTTTTTTAACAGTTTTCAAAAGTTATTTTTTTTCTCAAATTGGCAATCTCAAAAAAAAAGAATACCATTTTTGACCTTAACCCTATTTAAGTGCCTATTTGCGATGACAGGTTTTAATCATAATGGGCTGATATTATTATTACTTTCACGATCCTTTTTTTATGATGTCTTTATTCATCTTTTCAAGTCATCATTATCTAGGAAAAAGAGAAGTAAATAGTATGTCTCGTCTGGTTGTCATGGCAATTCAAAATAAATATGTGCATTGTTTAATATTAATACAAAAAAGTCCACACAAATTTATTTTTATTTGTGCATTAATTTCTTTTGAAACTGTTTATACCTTTTTTTACATTGTTTATTTTTAACAGGCATGATTGCTTAACATATGCCAATATCAATATAGTTGCGTTGCAGTCATTCCAAGTTAGGAGATCTGGATTGGTTTTAAGTATAATTAATGCATACTTTACATTAAAAAAAAGAAACACACACATATTGTTAATTCTTAATATTTAATAATAATTTATTATAATCTTTCTTCATACATCATTTATTTTTATATTCAGGATGTAATCTTTATGAACTTAAGGGATGAACCTGTACTGTTTCTGAATCATGATGGCGATCTAAAACCATACACTCCACGTTTCAAAGACAGCTTGTTACAAAACATCACGTCAAGATCGAAACCAAAGCAGGTTGAAGCAGCTATAGCAAAAGAGGTATTAATATTTTTTTTATTTTAATAAACCACCCAGCGAGCATATGATTGAATGTATGCGCAGCATTTATTTGTTCAATATATATATACAATATTACAAATTTTTTTTATGTGCACCACAGTTCGGAAACTAGCAATAAAAATATATATTATTCAAAAACTTGAAGGTATACAAAAATGTTTAGCAAATATATTTGAAGATTATTATTAATTATCATTATATTTCATTAATCGTAGATATTAACTTATTTCATTTGACCTAATTTAATAGTTAAGTTCTATGTTTGTACTACTTATCTTAGGCACAAACGGATAACAGTTTTCAACTGAGTTAGAAATAAATAAATTTAAAAAATAACATTATAAACAATATAATTTGTGTAAATAGTGAACACAAGCAAATTGATTTAAATGGTGCGAATGTTAATATTAACATAACATATACAATTACCAGATCTTGATTTATTACTATGATTTTAAATACTGCCTGTAAACGCTGTTTTAGTATTGGTTTAGATATAGTATAGTCATATAATTCATTTTCACAATCTTCGGCTATTCTATTAAAACAAGCTGTGATAACAGAAATGATTAGTTAAACACAAGATAATATATTATTTATTATAAATGCTATTTGCTGTCTGACATGGTACATAATAAACACTAAGTAGAGCAGCATAATCTGTAGACATTTAGTTCTGGTAACAAAAATGTATTCTATGGAAACTACAGTGATTCTGAGAAATTGCCTGCTGTAGATTTGGAAACATATTTCTTTACAGAAAACCAGTTAATGTATATTTACCGTTTTGTTAATTTGACTGAAAAAACTATTGTTTTTATGTAATACCATGGTATTTGTATTTTGTTTAATGTTTTTAAGTTACACATGCAGGTGTTATATATCAATAAATGTTTTTGAAGAAATTTAAAAAGATGATTTTTTAGGAGAAAATGGCTTCTATTTTTCATACAAAATGCTTTAACTCAATATATGCTTGTGAATTGATAGTAATGATGTGTCCATGTTTTTGATAAATCTAATTTGGCTGCTATACAAGTTACATAACTTGACTTTTGGGGTTTTTTTCATAGTGGATTAATGTACTGTATTATTGTATAATAGTAGAAAATTATTTATGTTTTATATTTTATTATCTGACCTCTATTTGATGTTTTATCTTGATATGCAGCTGCTTCAATGACCTTAAATTGAATTGATAGTTTAATGTATTTTATTATGTACAGTTCAATTGCAACACAATCCATGCATTATATTTGTATCACCTAGAAATATGACAAATAATGTTTATTAGTTGAATAAAGAGAATATTTCATGATTTGGAAGATTGAATTTCTATTTAACAAGACAGAGCTGCATTAATAAATCGGACATATATACGGGTATATACTGTATATATAAAAATCAAAAGGCAAAATACTAAAAAAATGACAATGCTGAATCATAATGGAATACAAATAAAAAAGAAAAAACCTAAATCGAAACGATAAAGTTTTTAAAAAAAGCCAAACAGAAATTGCCGTATTTCTGTAGATTAAAATTGTTTTCTTAGAATATTTATGTATTACATGGTTTGCATTGATATTTTAAAAAAATGTTCAATATTATGATGATTATTTGTTGTATTACCGTATATAAATAATGTATTGCGTAGTTGTACTGTATATTCAACTTTGGCATTTTCAGCAAGTTTCCGGGAGAATATTGATAAATGTTGTCGTATAGCTCTGTTCTTCATTTCATCATTAATGCATTCATTATAAGTCAAATAAACAGTGTTATTGATTTGTTTATTGTTAATGGCTGCAAAGAAATTTAATAAAAACTATATCATTTATGTTTGAAATGTTGTTCCTACAAACAAACTGATAGTAGGAAAAAAAAAAGTAGATTTTCTGTGTGTGTGAAGTTTAAAATTTTGAATGCAAACACAATTGTTGTTGATATAATATAATAAATAATAAATTTATTTTTGTTGAAAATATTTTTGTTGAAACTATCCTAATGGTGCCACTGTATGCGGTGTTATGTTTATTTTTAAATCGTAATAATATTTCAATATGTGCATACTTTTTAATCTGTATTATCGTTAAAAAGATTTTTTTCAAGTTTTATTATTATTGTTTTTGTTATATTGTAATTTGTGTATGTTTAAGGGTTCCCACTCGACAGTGATTTAGTTCACTTTTGGTTTTCTCTGTGTTTCTCTTTTATTTTATTGTTGTACCTTTTGTACTGTCCTTGTTTTTTTTTTAGCCAAATGAAAGAAATGAAATGAGAGTGGGTGACAGCAAACCGTGTTCGTGGTGACAGTGTTTCATTTCGCACTAAAACTAAACATGTAAATAAATGTTGGCGTTAATTGCTTAATTGATTTGAATGTTGCCTTCTCTATATTCTTGTGATGCTTCAATCATCCAAGATTTTACACCTGTTTTTTACCTTTTTTTAGGTCATACAGATTGCAACAACAGATGAAGACAACCAGTTTTATTTCTACAATGATGTCATGAACTTGATGGAAGACCCACACAAATATCATGTACAGTTCTTTGATGACTTTCAAACAACAGAAGAGGTCTATGCCCAATATCTACTCTCTAGGCCCAAGACAAAATACATACGATTGCCCTTCTGCAGTAGCAGTTCACCATCAGAGGATGCTGTGGATAGTTTTCTCAATCTTGTAAAGGTATGAATATGTAGTCTTATTTCGTGCCTAGCTTACCTGGACTAACCGACAATAGCCCTTTCTCCTCAAAGAGCGAGATATAACTTGATAAGTAGAAATTGTATGCATTCTCAAAGAGCAAGATGCTAAAATATAAAATTCATTAATTTAAAATTTGTTGAAATAACTGTGTCACGCTATCTACTGTAATGTAATGTATGATTTCATATTATTGATTTTCCTGACCCGTACTTTCATCTAAAATGTTTATCAGATTATAAAACTCATTATCTAACTCAGGGTCACAATGCAGATATTGTTCTATTACAGCACTTTAGAATTATTTTAGACCCATTTAACAAAAGTCCTGTATTTTCTAGGTTAAATGATGTTCTGTTGATTTAAGAACTCTCACTGTTTTTGTTTTGATTTTACAATGCTTTACATAATTGCCTCTTTGGACATTATAGTAAGATATAAGAGGTGGCTAGCTTACTACAACAAACCGACAATAGCTTATCTTTTCGATATTTTCTTTCACATAAACATGATGGTGAAAAGAAATGATAACAATGGGATGTAGAAATGGTCCCACTAGAAGGTGTGGTTTGCAGAAGATTCCATAAATTGTTTATGTAATGTGGGGAAGAAGGAGAAACACAAACTCATCATTCCATCTACTCAAAATATAATTTTTTAAATTAAATAAATAAATACAACTGAAAATGAACTCTCTTTGCCATTAGTAGTATGTATTTTTTATAAAATATTTCATTCCATAGGAAATGCCTGGCTTTTTTGACCATGCGAACACAACCTTACCAGCTTTTGTGGTTAATTGTCAAACCGGCCAAGGACGAACAACAGTTGCGATGGTCATGTGTTGTCTACTTCTATCACATAAACGAGGACATCAGGAACAAATCGAGTAAATATTCATATTTAATTTTTCTATGTTGTTTCTATTGTAGTGGTTCTTAATATTTTAAATTACAATTACAGAATATTGTTTTTTGTACTTCATTTTCTACCTCATGGTCTTGCTCTTTATTTTCATAAAGTAGAAACTTCGAGACCCACCATAATGTCCCTTTCTGTGTGTGTTCCCTAAATAGGGGTTGGCTGTAATGTTCACGCATAAATTTCCCCTCATTCCTTTCACAGAAAAAGGGGTGTCCCAAAGGAGGGGTTCTACTCTGTAACTATACATTTATAAATTAAATAAGGGGTATTATTTCCAGTATTTTAGAAACTAACTGAAACTTTTTTTCAGTGGTGCTAAAATACCAAAGCATGAAGTGAAAAAAGAAGAACAAGGGCAGTTCCTGTCAGTGTGTAAACTAGTAGAATTATTACCAAATGGCTTGGAGATACAGAAAGAGGTAAGCATAAGATTTTATTCATCTTATCTAAGATAAAGGCTTCAGTCTGACATTTAACTCGTCATGATTTCCAGTTAAATATGTCTGTTATATTTATAGTTAAATTTAAAAGTGATTTATGGTAATTGAAACTTTACGTTTGTCTAATGAAACAAAACTATTTGATGCATAGGGTGATCAAAGATTGTATACAACAATCTTAATCGCCTATTCCACACGTAATGCAAAATAGCATATTATCGTGTATGCACAAAATAGTAAGTAATTCTGTTTTTTCACTTCTTCTATCATTCTTCTCAATACTGATGCAAAATCAAAAAAAAAAAGTAATGTTGGGTAAAATTCGTACACTGAATGCCTACATTGAAACAAGATAAAATTATACATTTACTGTAGAAAAATGCAGTAATAATTTTGACACTGTCCCTTTAGTTCAGCACTTCGTTTTACCAATCCCTATTTCAAAATCCTATATCCTAGAAATTTAATTATGAGTTCAGAATACAAATTTGTTAACATGGTATATTATCTATTCTGTGCAGAGAGTTCTGTCGTATCTGTCTACCGTATGATTGACTTTCTTATTGGGTAGTGAATACTTGATTAAATTGTTCAATATAGCAGTGATACATGTAAATATTGACTCCATTTTAGCTGACATAACCATGTTGCTTGTTTTCATTAAGTATTCTATATGATGCTAGACATTAAAGGGACAGTTAAAACATTATGTCCTTACAAAAATAAGTATTTGTAAATACTAACATTTAAAGTTGATTCTGTAATTAATTGCTAGTCAGCATTTTAGTAGTAGATTCATTAATATTTAAAATAAAATAATAAATTATTAAATTATAATTGATAAAATTTCAAAGCTTTTATTTATTCTATCCATAATAATTTATTTAAAGACGGTTTTCAATTCTCCATTCCATTTCGGAAAGGAATGGGAATGGATTCCCAGTAATGTAAAGGATTCTTATTTCTGGGAACTTATAAAAGTAAAACCTATTTAGCTTGTTATTTTTTCAAATTGTATGTTATGTGAACATTACATTGAATATCATATTACATTCAGAATTGTTACTGCATAATGCACAAACTGCTTGTGGATACTGTAATATATTAGACACTGATACATGCTAGGCTATTAAAGAAATAACCTTTATTTGCCTTGGACCAAAAGCCTTTTAACGATAGAATCAACTTAACTATCGCCATGTATCAATCATTTGAACATCTTTCTTAGATATAGAGTGTTGCAGTATTTGTTAAATAATGTATAGTTTCATTAAATTAATAATTTCTTTGTCTATCTCCCAGTAATAAATATTGATAAAAGAAGAAATCCTGCCCAGGTACCTCTCCACCACTTCACTAATAGTAGTTTAAAACCTTCCCAGTACAAATTCCGGTCATATTGATACTCAAGTACACCCAACCCACAAAAAAAAACTTTCATCATATAAACATTCTTAAGCTCTGTCTACAATATCAAACATTATGTGACAAAAAAATGTGATGTGCCCATATATGGACATGATGATGTCATATCACTACTGTATTTGGGTAAATCACACTTTTTTTGTCAAACTAGTTCAATAGCAAAATATAATAGTTAATTATATCTCAACCGTAATAGTAAATAACGATTATTTTATTTACCTGACGTTACGCCAACTATCAGTTGGCTTTCTCAAAGTGTAGTGACACGTATGTCACAGTTGACCTCTAGTTCAATAGTGTAGACAGAGCTTTAGTACAATTGCAGTCATTTTGATACCCCATGTGTATGTTAGATGCATGCAATAGCAAACATTTTTATTACAAACTAAAATCCTACAAGGGACATTTAGACCCCTTTTTTGTCACTATTTTGGATCCAAGATAGCAGATAATATTAAAACGAACACATTCCCAATACAACTGTAGTCATTTCTATACCCCATGTATATGCATACATGCAGTAAGAGAAATGTTTATAACATACAAATTCTCTCTCTTATAATGTATATAAACACATCAGGCAAAGAACATTAATTCTAAACCGCCTGGTGATATACTGAAATTTAATTAATTAATTTGAAACGATAAAGATGAGGAAATCTGTGAGAATGAGAAAAAAATATATATATGCTATAACACTTAACCATATTTACAACTGGTCCTAAGCTAAGCGTTAGCAAATTACAGGTTGCTTATTCTATGCTTTAACTCTGAGACTTTCTTTTATACAACAAGCCTTGTCCCAATTAAATTAGGGGAAACCTGCGTAGATCAAAATTATAAATCATTATTGAAATGGTGTAAAGCTTTTATGCTTTCAAATAAATTAATCAGGATGTGATTTTCAGAGCATGCCTGTTAGAGATTATGATTATTGTTTTTGATACAAACAAGGTTATGACTTGAACCTGTAAGTGTGTTTAATATATGATGTTGATCTCATTTTGCAACGGATTAATTAAATGCAAACTCTCAAATTCAAGGCAGGTATAGAGTGTAATTACTTATTACCTCTTACATGGAGTCATGCTCTTGAGAAAACAGGTTGTTAATTAAAATACCTCTTTAATTTTGCTGCTGAGTGCTTGCAAAGTGGTTTCATCATTCAAGTTTCATGTTAATATCATACTGAATACCCCACAAAAATTAATTTTAATCCCAAAGTGAAGATCTTCTGTTTTTATCTTTCATCTGTTCTTGCCGAAATTTACACCATATTTATTATTTTACAAACATTATAGGAGATAATTGATTCCAAGTTTACACCTTTTCCCAAAAGTATATTGATGATATATTTGAAAACAAAGTAAACTACAGCTCCGTCTACACTATCAAATTAGTTTGACAAAATATATTTATAGAGTTGATGTTGATTTTTTCCACCAGAATCAAATCTAAAGTCTATTGCCTTCCCTCAACTTAATTATATAGAACATATTGTACTTAAAGCTCTATCTACATTATCAAACTAGACAAAAAAAGTACCCAAATATGGTAGTGATATGCTCAAATATGGTAGTGATATGCTCAAATATGGTAGTGATATGACTTCATCGTGTCCATATATGGGCATATCACTCTTTTATTTCACGTAAAGTTTGGTAGTGTATGTAAACAGAACTTAAAGCAGCTGAAAAAGTAATTATGTATGCAAACTAATCAAACGATTGCATACAACATCAACACCATTAATTAAACACACACTTTAAAGTGCGTCATATTATCTACAATGCAATTTTGTCAAAATTAGATCAATATTTTGTTGAAACATCCAATTAATTGAGTGTTTTAATTGTCCATTAACTGAGTATATGAAATGAAACAAATTTAATCAATATAAAATTAATGTGTTTTGGTTTGTGTGGTTGTGTTTTGATTGAAATCAAAACAAAATCAACTGAAAAAAAAAATGAAAATCAAACCAGTAGAAACAGGATTAATTCATGTTTGAGAAAATTATATCAACATATGAAAAAATAATACACATATGGATCTTCTAATGTCATTCTCTTTTATCGCATAGTAATGTTTTAGTTTTAATTTGTAGATTTCTTCTCTAATGAAATCTGACTTTACTATGTGGAAGAAATACATTAAATAAGCTTTCTAAGAGTCCATTAGTTCTTTTCTTAATATCCATTAGTGTAATAAAGAAATAAGTAATCTGAATTTCTTAAAATAAAATCAAGATTGCTGGTTCTGAGATTTTCAATTTTGAATTTCCATTCTAAGCTGGTAATAATTATACTTGTTAACCTTGGCAAAATGATCGTTGATGGTTGCTAGGTAGTTGATTAAAGCTATTATTGTCTTGATTGGTTTTTGACGCATTATTTCCGTATCTGTTTATTTGATTTGAGTATCACATCGTGAATTTAATGTTAATATATGGTGTTATTCACCTTAACTATGTATGAATATCATTACAGTTTATGAAATATAAATGTACCTCATATTCCAGTGCTCATAAGTACTATAAACACCATATTATTTCATTGCTCAAAAACATATGGTAAGCAAACAAATACTATGCTATTTAAAAAACAAATACCATACTATAGCAAGAAATGCCAATGCTAATTACACTATAGTTGAATAATACTTGTATCTATATATAAATTATGGTTAATTCTGACATAGGCGAGCACAATGGAAAAACTTTGGTACTAATCTCCGCCTTGGATATCTACCTTATCTATCTCAGATGTACCGCGAAACGTAGATTTGATAACATTAGTTTTCAGTACTATGCTATTGTTCCATATTTCTATCTTAGGAAGATATTATAAAGGGTTTTATAAGAAATTTTCTGATTTCAGTCGGTAAATTTTAACTCTACGCGCGGTAGAAGTAATTTCCGGGTTCACGGTAAGGTGTGTCAATCACCTTGCAAGTTCCCTGCATGGTTGGTTTCAACCAGGGAGTTGTAAAACAACTCCCTGTTTCAACTAAGTTGGCCGTTGGTGCTTGGTGGCGATAGCCATTTTGGTTTTTGTTTATTTTCGGACCACGAGTGTGAAGGTATAGTAGTACATAAAGATCAAATTAAATATATTCATAAAACATAGGAGTAAATTGTGGGAAATAATTATATAAAATGACATCGAGAGAATTGATGTCTTTTGTTTGAAATCGAATGAAACCCTGATAGCTGAGTTGACTTTATGTATAGGCTACTGTGCGCTATCTGTGTCTCGTCAGGACCCTGGGATACTTCTGCCCATGTTGCAAGCCGTCTAAAACGTCTTCCTTCTTAGGCCAAAACGGCTCACTGTGTCGCAGAATAATGTATTAATTATACCAATTAGGATGGTATTTATTTGAATAAATGCCCGGAACACCTCCCCAATAAAACATCAATTAAAATAATTATCGCCACTCCCCCTTTTTAGGTTGATGTTATGATTAACATCTGTGGAGAATTAATCAACATACGTGAAGAAATGTATGACAGCAAAATTAAGATGACGAATTTACAACAAGATTATAACATTAATGTAAGTTACTACTTGGGAAAGATACTTGGATACCTTTTGAATATCAACGCCCTTGTGTTAGAAATACACCCGATCAATAATCAAAATAACAATCGGTCAAATGCATAGGGGTTCATCCATTCCATCAACAATCTTCGACATTACTATTTATGACATCAAAAGATATTCAAACAGTCAGCTGGGTCTCATAAAAAGAACAATGCATAAACTAAATTAATTATAATTAAATAACTTTAATCATTCAACACATTTATGATTTTATATGAAATTGGTACAGATAGCTTTATGAGAAAATGACAAATTATTTTAGTGATGTGTAAAGTGATTTATATTCTGGAGTTCATATTTATTTTATTTGTATTATGTGAAGTATATTTGAAAACTTTTTTTAAAGAAATGAGTTATTTAATAATAAAACATTTGCAAAATATTTTTCTCCAAATTCACTACAAAACCCATGTTAAAGATGGTTGAAACTCAATTTAATACAATCTCTTAAAATAAATTTATATGTATGTATCAATTATCAAAGCAACATAAACAAAAATAGTTTTTGCACCCTATTAATGTCTAATAGACCTTTGATTTTCATCACAAAAGCAGGATATGAAAATGTACACATTTTGAGATTCATAATTCACAATTCATAATTTCATTCAAAATAACCATAAACAAGGGCCTTTCTTTTCAGTTACGGCGTCCTCCACTATCTACAGCTATTTTGACCTTCATTCAAATCCAAGCATCTGAAAATTGAGATACCCCTCATGAAATAATCTCTAATCAAATGTTGCGTTTGTAACCCATCATCTTTCAAATTTTAATATTTTTATTGCAATACACGTTTTTCAGGGAGTCAGTGCAAGATCATATTTCCTGTCTAGAACTCTCAAATACTTGGAACGATACTGTTTCCTCATCATTTTCAATACCTACTTACATGATCAGGTTAGTTATTTTTTTCTCCTCAACTGTTTACAGATTTACACCTAATAATAATAATAATAATAATTCAACATTTATTAGTTTCTATCAATGGTAAAGTATGTATTCACACTGTGCACATTTATTTCAAGGCCGTAGCGAGAGGTTAAAAACAGACGAGGCAAAGATGCTTTAAATATAATCATTAATATAAAATATGACGATCTATGCTGGGGTGGGTGGTGAAAATTGAAAATTTTAGACGAGGCATGCTGGCTACGGCCCTGTATTTGTATTCTAATTTTATGCAAAGTGTTTTCATTAGATTTTCATATTTACAGCAAGAAATTTATAAAAATATACTTTGTTAATTGGCAACTTATTGTTTATTTGATAATTAAGAATCTCATTTAATAATAATAATTATTTTTTAGTTTTCGCAAATGTTTCTTTGTTCATTCCAATCATGGATGCGACAACGGCCTGAGTTAGTTCGACTTCTCTCCCAGAGGAACTGTACCCAGGAAAATGTCACAAGTTCAATTTTAACAAAAGCGGGTTGTGTGTTGGTAAGCTAATGAATATAAGTTGTTTTTTTCTTATGAAACATGTTCTGTTGTACTAAATGTACTCTTTGATATATAAAAGCTGTTAAGAAACTAGACAACATGTCTCTGAAGTCATAGGGATATTATAGTATAATATCTCCTATGCATACATATATACATATCTTTCTCTAATATATAAATTATTTAATTTAATTTACTTTATTTTGTCCTCAGAAAAAGGAAAATATATTCAGTGTATTTCATAGAATATAAAAATATATAATAATACTTTTGATGGCGAGAATGATAATAGTTTTGGTTTCTTCAAGCTTGACTGATTTGAAGAGGGATTATCTGTCTTCTTCCTTCTTTACGTCCAATTTGACCACATTGGATAACAGTCTTCATATGGCTTAAGTAACATCTTTGCTCAGATTAGGAATTTGTACACTACACATTTATATCAAATACAGTATATAAGAGCTATCCATGTTGTTTTTGATTGAGATTTAACAGACAAAAACCCATTATGTTCTGTGTTTTATAGGTATCAGATGAATCCTTTGAATCAGATGTAATGGGTTCGAAATTAGATGTTGGTGTCTCCAACTTCCGCAGTGTTCCAGGTATCCCAACATATGGCATGGCTCAGCCTACATTCAAGGTATAATAGTCAACTGTTCATTTCATCATTAACTTTACTATTAACTAACATTATTTGAAATTTAGATTTTATGTCTATTTTAATAGAGCCTTTTATCTTTCATGAAATTATTGGTACCATTGCACTCATAAACATTCATTATTTGTATACTATTCTATAAACTATTTAACTCTATTTACCTTTACAGGGTTTAGAACAACTCATGTCCTATTTAACAGACAATAAGCATAGGCATCCAGTAGTGCACTTGTTTAACCTACGTTCAGATCTGGTTGTAGACTGTAATGGAGAAACATACTCACCGAAAAGTAAAAATGATCTTGGTGCAAATATCTTTCATGCAAATATAAGTATTGAAGATATTGAAGAAAAGGAGACACGGTTAAAGAATGAAATTTTGTTGGACAAAAGTTCATTAGAGGTAATTAATTATTAATACCAGAAACTCTTAAATTCAATTCATTTTAGGCGCAGATCAACTCATGGTTGTTATGAATACATTTATTATTATTATTTTCTGAGGCTAGGAGGCACCGGATGATAAAAAGATCAAGTCTTAACCGATTCTAACTGCGGTAACCCATACTCCGGTTGGGTGCTAGATTGGTGTTTTTGCCTTTTTTGTTCTCTTCCTTTTGTTTTCCACTCTTTCTCTTTATTGTCAAGCTCATAGAGACATCGTTTATTTGCGCTATATAAATCTATCTACTACTACTATATTCTCCTCTTATTCTTACCAATTGCTATGCGTTAAATGTCTATATTTCTTGTTTGTTTATTCTTCCACTTATCATTTTTGTTATAGGTACACACAGATATCAAAAAACCGTCAGTTAATATGGAGTTCAAAAGTGTCATGACAATGAGAGAAATGTATGAAAGTAAAGTGTCTGATGGTGACAAATTGATATATCATCATTTTCCTATGAGCAATTATGAGAACTCACCTACAGAGGAGGTATTTCATTTACTTTTCTGTTTACTTGTTGTCTGGAATTGAAGCCAACTCTCAATATTTTTATTTGAATGCAGGATTTCCTCAAGTCCTTGATTACTTTTAGTTCAGCTATGAATTAAAGAATAGTTTTTAACCTAAAGCTCTGTCTACACAATCAAACTTTATGTGACAAAAACATGTGATTTGTCCATATATGGACATGATAATGTCATATCACTACCATATTTGGGCATATCACTACCCGTATTTAGACACATCACCCTTTTTGTCAAACTAATTTGATAGTGTAGACAGAGCTTAAAACAAACATATAGACCAATTTACTTGCAACTATGGCCTCTGGTTTCTAACCATGTTTTGTATCTTGTTGCCACATTTTGTGCTCATTTTCATACTTTTAGTCCCACCTTTTCTGCTGTGAACCTGTTGAGGGCCTAATCATGTGCCGTGGACATCTTTTACCACATTTTACATACCCTTACACCTTATTCATTTAAATGTAATATCCATTGTAATTTGTTTTTTAAAGAATTTTGACAATATCATGGATGTACTGCAAGACCTAAAAGAGTTCTATACTGACGAGGATGGACCAGCATTGTTATTTAGCTGCCACAATGGCAAAACATGGACCACCGTTGGAATGATCATAGCAGGCCTTGTGTGTTGGCACAAAAGGGTAAGTCTTTCAAAATTATGGCTCTCACACAACTCAAACCTTGAAACATTTATTTATAGATTATTCTACAATGCTTAACATAACTTTGTGTAAAGAGAAGAAAGTGTATAACTAAACAGTTATTGTATTTTCCAGGGTTTTCCTGTAGGAACAAAAGTTGGCCAACAAGAAAGAGTGAGCTTACCAAATGCAGAATATACTAAAGGAGAATTTGCGGTAAGATGAATACATGTCAGAATAGGTTATCAAAATTCTACATATCTACTATATTTCATTCCAACTATTATTCACTTCATTGTACCTTATTTTGACTTGCTTTTAACCCTGAAACTCATTTTTATTTTTTATTACACCTTATTTGTAGAGGGTGACCCTAAACCATGTATGCTGACAATCAAGGGGCCCTCTTGATGAGTGACAGTGTGTATACTAGTACACTGTGGTAACCTCTTACTAGTCTCGAAAGATGTACTAGGTTCTTTAAAGTGCACAAGGGCCAGATGTACTGGACCTATGGTTTATAGTCCTTTTCCGAGAAGACGCGTTCTACCACTAGAACCATGGAGCGAGTGAGGCTCCACTGTCTTAACCGCTTAGCCACTCACTCCCTCACGTGGCCACTCCCTCAGTAGTAGTATAAAGTTAGGGTATCTAAACTTCTTGATTATACTTGTTTTATTTATCTCCCATCATTTCTGTATTCGCTTATCTTTCCTCTTCTCTTTGTCAATCACTAAACGCTGTCATAGCAAAGTCTTTCTGTCGGGTGTACATAAAGCTATAAGGGTATCAAATATTTCTACTTTAGGCTATATGCATTGCACTTCTAAACCGTGAAGTCAATGAAAACTTTTATGAGTACTAAATTATTTATCCTTAATTGATACAGATTGTAATGCAGCTGGTACGAAGGCTACCTAAAGGGTTACAGGTCAAACGTGAAGTTGACCTGATGTTGGACAAATGTTCAGAGACCATGACTCCAATGCATTACCATCTCAGAGAAATTATCTTTTCAACCTGCAACAAGGTAAGCATAATATGTTAGTTATTTGTGACAGTAACAAGAGGAATTAGTCATTAATAATGTATTATTTTAGTTTATAATGAATGGATTTAAAGATGCATTGCCCACAAAAATACTGAAATTGAAATGGAAATCAATTAAGTTCTCAAAGTAACAAAACATAACATATATCAGGGGGATTACCACCTATCTAATAGGGACAGTGATAAATTTACTACTGGTAATCCTTGGCCACATTGCCTAAAGACATAAAATTTAAAAATATAAATAACAAAATATATATATAGAAGAAATTACAAATAAACTTACTTCTAATTAAAGAAGTCCTGTGGGCTGTACATTCAAGATAATAAATAATAATAATAAAATACAGTATAATACAATTTATGAAAAAGTGTATGACTTTTATGTTTATTTTATCTTATTTTTATTTATTTCAACAATATTTTATGAGGGTGGTCCATCCAGCCGATGCTGATCATTAGGGACCCTCACAAGACATAAACATGTAACAATAAAAATTAAATTAAAATAAATTGGCCCTCTCAGAAGAAAAGATAGGAAAAAGAAGATTATTATTAATCTCCAAAGTTGCTGTTTGGTAACTTTCTGAATTTAGGACTGTGAAAGCTGATGAAAATATATCTGACATGAACTGTATTTCTCTATTTATCATCATATTGTTCAACAATACATACAATTCTAGAATATCATAATATCACAGTACATTAATGGTGTTCTTAGGTTAATAACATTATTGATATAGTAATCAGCAATATTAATAGCACGATAGTAATCTATTATTTCTTTGTGCTATATTTTCTTTGCATACAATGTTTGACAATGATTGATCATTGCTGATACTATTAATAGTATCAAAAGCAACAATAATGTGTTTCTTTTCAATAGTTATAGTTCATATTTTTAGAAGCAACATGAGTTGTTCTGAAATAGAACAGTTCTTATAAATGAACTATAAAATGTATTTGTAAGAATGATTAAACTTACTATTGTTAGACAGCAAGATTAAACAGGTTAAAGAGAGAATTTAGATTGAACTTGATAAGAGTAGGAAATCAGAGCGTAACAAATATCTGAGCATGCTCAAATATCTATACATAGATATTTATTTGTGTTTTATAATTTCTGACTTTTTTAATTTGGAAAACGACATGATGCAACAATAATAAATTATAAATTGGTTTCTAAGGTTTTCTCTTCATTTAAATCTGATTTTATTTAGATAAAGACTTGCAGTAAAGAAAACAAAAGAAGTCTTCTTATGTTGTCGTTGGCGTACTTGGAGCGATATATCTACTTGATTCTCTTCAATTGTTATCTTCACATGGAAAGAGCTTCAGAATGGAAGAAAACTTTCGCAAACTGGATGAAAGAGGTAAAAATTGAACAAGGCATGATAGATAAAGTAGTTCGCAACGTTTTTGCAAGAAAAAGGAACAATCTCTGTTCAAGCCACTGGGTTGTCAAAGGCCTATGTGAAAAAACGATCAGGTTGAAACCTTTTTCAACCGTACTGGTGGCTACGGCCCTGATAAAGATTTCATTTCTTTGGGTGGAACCATCTATTTCCATCATTCATTTGTTTTGAAGCAGTATCATATATTCATTTTCATTATATTTATAATTTTCTAACAAATGGTCCATGGGAATCATTCAAAGTAAAGTTTATATCTCTTTTCTCCGTTTTAATATTCAAAATAACATTTAATGTGAGCTAATTAAGAGGGGTGAAATCCCAGAAAAGAAAAAATGCCCAGCCCAGAAAAAGATATATATCTGTATCATAAACAATAATTGTTTATATTCTAACTGTAATAATTTTATTTCAGACTGGCTATCAAGTAGGTGCCTACAAAACCTTGAATATGTTAAACTTTCATGATGTGAAAGAATTGGAAGAAACTGATGTTTACAGTTGTCGAGAAAGATGGATGGAAAATTGCCAGAATATTGAATTTTCTACGGCTGCAAAAGTCTGTCATTCAGTGCAATTTAAATGAGTTTTATGTAAATGACATTTCCGTGTTCCAATCGCAAGTTGCAGACTGTGATTCCATTGAACAATTGTCTTGAGCACATTTTATGTACATATAATTGATGTGTTGAAAATTGGGAGGTTATATCTTTATTCTGTCTTCAAAGTCAATATTGAATTCTCTATTTTTTTAGATCAATATCCAATACTTTTCCATGACTACCTTTTTTATCCATATTTTCAAGGTTTAGAGGAACAAAATTTTGATAAAATGCTGAAAAACTCCATACTTAAAAATATTGTTCTGTGTGCCCTCATTTATGGTATGTACAGTAGCGTTGTGCAATATTAGAGAGCTTTGGTTTCAGGAAAACGAAAAACAATGTTGATATGAAGTTTGCGTGGTGTACCGCAAACTTTGTATCAACATAATGGTTCCTACTACCCTAAACACTAGAGGGTGCTATGTAAATGTTTATATTTCCAACTACAGTATATCTAATTATATATGCCAACCATCCATAGCAGTGTTGATAAAACATGATTAATATTGGAATAATATTGAAAATAACGATTGATGAAGATGTTTTTTTTTTTGCAGTATGGTATTAAAAGCCATTACTATTCCTAACAGAATGGAACAACTAGAACATTTTAGGATAGCAAAAGTGTAATTAAAAAGTTGCATCTCTAGTATCTTAATTAAAAAATCCTGCATCATTATGGTTTACCAGTTTATAAGGGCATTATTTCATTGTTATGTCATTTAGTATTCTCTTAAGCTTGGTTCTCACTAGAGAAGCAACACAAGGACGTAGACACAACACAAGCGAGTTGACCAATGACAAGCAACAGTTTGAATAATTGATTGCTTGTGATTGGTCTAAACACTTGCGCTGCGTTAGGTCCTTGTGTTTGTGTCTGTAGTGGGAACGATGCATTATTCTCATTTGTAAATAATACTATATAGCAATTCATAAGTCAAGTGAGTGCAGAACTCCTGGTTGTAACACTGTTTGTAACACTGTATCCAGTGAATATTTGGTGCAATGCTTTATGTTTGTAAATAACTTGTACAAAATAGTTAATGTTTATAAAATGAATAAGTAATGTATGTGTGCTATAATTTAAAGAGAATGTTAAAATATAGTCAAAATATTATGTATCTTCGCTGGGCATTTCCTTTCTACCTGTAATATATTTGTAATGAATGTTTATGAGTTGAATCATAGAGATATTATAATATCTCTATTGTTGAATGAAAATCAAAGACTACAATACACACCTACTGTTTTAAAGTAAATATTTATTTTGTGTTCTGCTGCTAACATCTTGAATCAATGTTAAAAGCTCAGACAAGGTGTTTTTTTTTTTTAATATAGGCAGCCCTATGATTTTTTTTTTTTTATTATACTTTTGGAGGCACTTAAGCTCTATCTACAGTACACTATCAAACTTTATGTAACAACAAAAATGTGATGTGCCCATATATGGACATGATGATGTCATATCACTACCATATTTGGGCATATCACACTTTTTTTGTCAAAATAGTTTGATAGTGTAGACAGAGCTTAAGATTCAATATCACCATTAATACAGTATCACATTTCTGTTACAGATAACTTTTATTGTCCAAATAAACTGGACATTTGTTTGGTTATAAGACACCAAACAAATGGCGTCTTGTGTGTTCAGGCTGATCCGTCTAAATTTTGAAACTTACAATACAGAAGAAGGAAAATACAGTGCAGTTCAGCACTTTGTTTTACATTTACATTAAAGATGTATTGTCCCTTTAACTAATTCCAAAAAAATAAAAATAAAAAGATTTAAGAAAAAAGATTACTTTGATATGGCCAATTTAAATTTAGAATGTTTTGACCTTCAGTTTCAAGGGACAATGCATCTTTAACCCCTCCCAGTTTTAAAAGCCTGATTCCACCACTATTGTTATAATAAATAACTTTGTATTAAACTCAATGAAAAAACAAGAAACAGGACCAATGGATGAAAAGTTTAAACGAATATAGCAAAATGTACATAGTAAATTAATATTGATGTTCTTTGTTCTTACAGGGAGTAACACACTTTTATATTTGTAAACATAGGTGCTATGAAGGGCACTTTTAATATATCAATATCAGCTAAAAAAACTATTATCACCTTGTTTTATTGATTAACCGTAATTATAGAAATAATAAGTTATTGATAATATGGTTATTTTTTAATAAATGCCTGTATCTGTTGGAACTTATGTGTTATTTTATTTTGTTGTATGTATATATTGTAAATTTTAATAATTAGACATCTATATAATTATGTTTTGCGGTGTAATATATAATAACTGACATTAAACGCCTACTTGATAAATTGTGATAAAAATGAATCGTAGCGCCCTCTATGTATTCCAATCTCCGCCAAGTACAAACTTAGTTCTGTTGAGAACAAAACAGCGAGTTGAGTTGCGAGTGCAACGAGTAGTGGTGGAGTGTCTAGGCCTAGATATTATCAGAGATATGGAACTGGAGTCCATTCATATTGCTTCATAAATATTTAGAAATATAATGGCTCAACGAAACATTGTGTCAGAAATGCGACGGAATAACAAAACCATTGTTATAACTGGAAGTTCTATTGCGATTTTGTTAGCCCCAGTAACGTGCCGCGATGACAGCGACATCGGGGAAAAGGCTCCCCACTCCGGCGGTCGTGAAATATTTCGCGACTTCCAACGAGAGAATAAACTTAACTTGTGGAATAAACCACTGGCAGAATCTGTGAGGGAACTGACTTATTTAGGCTGGCTAGAGCCTGGGACATTGTTTGTTCAAGGAACAGATAGAGGACTGGATGGCCTACGAGAAGCTTTTTCAAGAAGGGTGCTAAAACCGCCTAGGAATTACACCATTCATAACCTTGGTGAGTAACAAAACACCCACACACATCATAAAGTTGAAAAGTATTCAAGATGATTGATTCCATATGTTGACAGCACTATCACTATTCCTTCTTTTGTTCTAAAAATAAGTTAGAAAAGTACCTTTTAAACTGAAAATAATTAAAGTTAAAACCATTAACTTTGTAATTAATCGGATAACTTTCCCTGCAGAGGAATACCCAAATTAAGTTTTTATTAAAGTTTCTGCACTTGAGAAAGAATTAACTTAAGAAATTGGTGTATTTGATTATTAAATATTATTTTTGGTGTGATTATGATTGGCAGCTGTAAATATGTATCCCTTTCTTCGACAGTCTGGTTTAGGAACAGATCTAGCATTTTTTAACATATAATAATTTTAGTCTGTCAAAATTGTTCATTCATTTCATTTTAGCCCCTAGCACTCCCCTGGATCCACCCCTTCTATTGTTACTCTTAACAAACAAGTTTGCCATTTTTTAATTTTCCCATTCCAGTACAAAAAGTACTTTTTGGATTTGTTGGCAACAATTGAATACTTCAAACTTTGCTGGTTAAATATATGCTCATATTACATTAAAGCAGTGAATGGGTGTAGTAGGAAAAAGAATGAGTTTTCAATATTGCCAATATTGTTCATCCCACCATCACGCAAGACGATCAGCTGCAGAGTTTAGTTTTTACACTCATTCTCAATTACAGTACAGTCTATCCAATTATTTTATAAAATTATTTTGTTATAATAATATTAATAACTACATAGTTTTTATCAGTGTATGTTTGCTTTTATATATTTGCTGTCTATATTTATCTACAAGGAAGCAGAATATGCGTTGCTAAAAATGTTTGCTATGGTTCTTGTCGCGTTGTCGCTAAGTCAACATGGACTTCAGTTTCACCTTATTTGTAATACAATCTATGTTTTTGAAAATTTATACTAAACTGTAGTTTCGTTAGAAATTAGTTTGAAGAATTGCAATATACCCTTATCTACTGTACGGTCTTAGACCATGTTGAGCTACCGGCCAAAAAACGTAACATACTGTACCCTCAATACAATGGTGAGTATTAAAGACATTGATGAGGAAAGCCAGCCTGCAGTAGCTCTTATTATACAAGATTCATGGTCTGGTCTGGTTGCAAAGTACAGTAGATCAACTTAGCTGCAGCTCAACTGGTCCCATCCCCCTGCAAGTACAGTATAACATCTGTAATACTTTCTGAACATACAATATATTTGTTACTGAACTATGGAGAATTTTTTTTCCGAAATAAAAGATAAATGAATAGACATATGATTCTAGATATTGAACTGTGTACTGTAGGAATATAAAATCCAAACAACATATTTAATGCAGCACTGCTATTTTAATTCATTGCATGGTTTCAAAGACTTTAGGATGCAAATATAAGAACTAAGCTGTATATTATGATACAGTTGATCTATGTAGGCCTACCAATACCAAATTATTTCTTTTAAAGCTTTATTACAAATAACTATATAAACAACTAAATCAAGATAAAATGCGATATCTCTCTGATTTTGACCAATATGGGACAGTCAAGTGGTTTACAATACAATATCTGTGAAACAAGCTGTTGTTTGTAATACAACACTTGTGTATGTCATAATCTATTTGTGAATTCTGTATGATTTGTTGTGTACTGTAGGGGTCAGTCGTTTTTCATCATGTTTATAAGTATACCAAAGAAGCCTTGTGGAAAGTTAAAATGTTTTTTTTTTTAAACTAAACTATGTGATAATCAGTCACTTTAGTGGCCGTTTAGCTCTTTCTTGGTACAGTAGACTTATTGATTGTTAGTTTCAACACATTGTCATCAACAATGGTTGATTGCTTTACCTTGTAGATGACGAATATTTAAGATCAACTTATTGATGCGGGTCGTTTTCAACATGATTGCACAATAAATATACATTTTTTATTAAAAATTCTTCTATGATGGATTACATTTGCAGAAACTCACCCACTCACACATCACTTGAACTTTTGTACCTTAATTTTGATTGGCATTAATTATAGATGATTTGAATCTGCAAATACCAATTGAGACCAGCTTTAGTTACATAATTCCATCAATTGGCTTTTATTAGATTATTAAACCAGGGAGTTGATTAAACCAATCCGATTCTTAAATCGCATTAAAACAGCCATTCCATTGAAGTTCAGTGTTGAATGGTGGGTACATTATAAGGTATCTTTTTACTTGCAGAATTGAATGGAGTTTACTGTTTAAAAGAAAATTTGAAACTTAATATTAAAACCTATTATGTTTTGATTGATTGATTGATTTTATTTGATATTCATACATAAAAGTTAAAATATACAATGTATAAAAAGAATACCTGGATAACCCATTAAGTCGACAAAAAAGTAAACTTATTTCCAATGGGGTCCAATCCGTAATGACTGAAAAGTGAGTGGTTGGGCCTAGTACAATTATCGTTAAGTATGACTCAGTAAAAATGAAAAAACAAGAAAATACATACAAGACAAGAAAACATCAAAAAAACAATATAAAAAATAGCTTAATTAAACTGAAATACCAAGCTGTTCATTATTAAAAAATTCTTTAAGTTTTATTTTGAAGGTTGCATTATTTTGTATTGATTTGAGTGAATTGGGGAGCCTGTTCCAGTCACGGATACCTAAGAAATAAAAAGTCGTATCATTAACGCCAGTAGCCTTAGGAGTGACAAAATTAAATGTTGTACCCCTGGTGAAATGGTTGTGATGATCAGAAATTAACAAAAAGTTATCCTTAAGGAAAGAAGGCGTATTAAAGTTATAACGAATTTTGTGAACATAATTTAATCTTAAAAACTTATTTCTGAGGCTGACATTAAGAAACCCAAGATCGGAAAGCTCTTTGGCACCTATGTGAGACCTCGGACCAACATTTAAAATGAAACGTGCCATCTTGTTTTGGGCAGTTTGTAATTTATGTTTAAGATTCTTATTGACACCGCCGTACCATGCCGAGGCAGAATAGTCAAATGTACATTGTATTAAAGCAGTGCTTAATAGTTTACGACATTTTTTATTCAAGCACGAACTTTGCCTATGTAAAAACTTCAACCTTGACTTAACTTTACTGATAACACTAGTTGCAATGATATCACATGATACATATTGGTCTAAATCAATACCTAAATATTTAACTTGCTTAGTACTTTTGATTCTACGGCCCATTAATTCTACAGAAAACTCTTTTACTTTGTTAAGCTTCGCTCTGCTACCAAAGATAATACTTTCGGTTTTGCCAACATGTAAAGATAATTTGTTTTCAGTTAACCAGTCCTGGCACTTAGTTAGGACAGTACTTAATTTATGAGCGATTTTGGTGGCATCGTGATGAGAATACAGAATCGTAGAATCATCAGCATAAAGCAATAATTGAACATCAGAATCAATACAAGAAGCAATATCATTTAAATAACATAGAAAAAGAATAGGGCCCAAGATGCTACCTTGCGGTACACCATGAGTAACTATAAGAGGTTCAGAGCAGGTACCATTCACACTGACAACTTGTGTGCGGTTAGCGAGATAAGATTGAAACCAGTCAGTACACTTAAAACCCATGCATTTTAGCTTGTTAATTAAAATCACATGATCGACGGTATCGAAAGCTTTTTGTAAGTCAATTAGAACCATTCCAGTAAGAAGGCCTTTGGACTTATTGTTTTTTAAACCGTCGATGAGATTTATGAGGTTGCTTTCAGTTGAATGGGCCTGCCGAAAACCGGATTGATAGGCATAAAGTATATTATTTTTGGAAAGATACCTTTCAACTTGTATAGCTACAGATTTTTCAAGAATCTTAGATACCGTAGGCAGAATACTAATCGGCCGATAATTCTCAACATTTGTTCTAGTATTTTTCTTAAATAGAGGGGTAACTTTAGCAATTTTAAGATCATGAGGAAAACAATTAGTTTTAAACGAAAGGTTAATGATATGAGCTATCGGTTCAGCCAAGATTATCGCACCGTCACGTAAGAATCTTGAGGGAATATTATCTAGACCGACGCTTTTGTTTACATTTAGGCTTTCGAGTTGAGTTTTAACAAATTCTATGGTAACAGGCTCTAGCTTAAACATTTTTCCTTTTAATTTAACGTAGTATTTAAGAAGATCGTTAGTGGACATGGTGAAAAGACCTATGCATTTTGGGAGTTTTTTGACGAGTGTTGACGCAACATTCGTGAAAAACTCATTAAAACGAGAGGCAACGCCTTTTGGACAGAAAGTTTGTTTACCATTGTCATCGAGAACGATTTTAGTGTTTGTTTTACATTTCTTCTCGTATCCGAGCTGTTTGAGGGTTTTCCATAATTTTTTAGGGTTGTCTTTATTTTCATCAATCTTATTGAGAAAATAATTAGATTTAGCTTTTTTGATCAGCCGCTGAGCTTTGTTCCTAGAGGCACAATAATATTTGTATATATCTAGATTAGATTTATCTTTCTTGAATTGTTTTAAAAGTGTGTCTCTTACTTTGATTTCATCGGCAATTTCGGAGGTAAACCAGGGTGCTATGTTTTGTTTAAGTCTAACTTTTTTTATTGGCGCTATTGAGTCGATCACCTTAATGATGATATCTTTAAGAGTTAACCACGCGATATTTACATCGACATTATTAGTGACAACAGACCAATCGATATCGTTAAGTGTTTCAAGATAGTTATTTACATTATAGTTTTTTAAAGATCGTAATTTTGCGGAGTTGTGTTCATTTTTATGAACATGAGACTTAGGTATTTTTCTAGTGCAATAAATAAGAAAATGGTCACTAAGGCCAATGTTAATTACTCCAGATTGCTTCACATTATTTTGTACATTAGTAACAATGTGGTCCAAACATGAGCTTTTTTCTTTTCCTATTCTAGTTATATCCTTAATAACATTACTAAAACCATTTCTTATAAGGCAATCATTATATCTTTGCGATACTGGATTAATATTTAAAGTACATATGTTAAAGTCACCAAGAATATAAATTTCACTACTCTCTTTGATTTTTGATACAGTTTCTTCAAAGTTGTTCTGAAATAAAGTTACATTCTGTTTTGGTGGGCGGTAGCATGTACCAATCACAATTTCCTTTGAACGAGGCAGATATATATTTATCCAAATTGCTTCAAAATCGTCGATATCCAGATCATTTCTACGTGTGAAGGCGCGTTCATTTTTTACGTAGATACAAACTCCACCACCAGACCGGTTTCTGTCCTTCCTGAGCGCTGTATATCCATCAATTTTGATCTCGTTATCGGTGATGGATTCGTCCAGCCACGACTCGCTGATGGATATAACAGTAGCTTTGGTCTTCGATGCGATGTGCCTTAGTTCAGACATTTTATTAACTAATGACCGCGCATTAAGGTGAATAAAATGTAGGCCTTTGTTAAACACGTTGAATTCCTCGCTTAAATGCTCGTAGATCCAGATCTGAGCGTAGATCTGAGCGTAGATCCAGATCTTACTGTTCCATATGTTGTTCAATTATTCTGGATCGGTGTCGATTTAAGTTGAAAAACACTGGCGAAAAACCAGTTCACGAGAGAGAGTAATCGAGACACGTCTTATCTGTACGCTGCCTGGCGTACTAATTTTACTTTTTAAATTAAACAAATTTATCAATTTTTAGGTTGTTGTGTGTTCTGCTATGACATGCTACATGCTACAACATAAATTGACAGCCGAATCTGGCTAGCATACATTATATTACAGTAATTTTCTTTAAATATTCAAGTTATATCTGGATTACAGAATATAATACAGGCATTCAATGCTATAAAAACAAATACAAAATTATAATCAATTATAGAACATTTTCAAAGAGAATACAGTATTATTTGACCATTTTTAATCAATATTGTCCTGCGGTCACCATACTTTTGCCCAAGTGCATTTAAAACTTGTAGAGTTGGTCAAACCATTAATGCTGCCATTATTTTATCATGTGGCCTTCCACAAACAATACAGCTTTTGTATTTAGTATTGATTGTTTCAATTGTCACCATGTACCTTGTGTTAATTCAAACCATTGTCTCTTACAAATTGCATATAGCTGAATTTAAATAAACCTAATTTTAAACTTCAGAATAAAAGCATTTGTGTAGGATTTTTTAAGGATTGAGCTATTTGAATGAATTAAAAAATACACAGATGAAATTAAGTAGAAGAGTAGATCTTAAGATTTGATTTTGACAACATTAGAAGAACAAAAATAAGGTGGAATTGTACATTTGATTTTAATATCAGTAATAAGAAAATGTGTTCAATCATTTGAGCAGTATTTAGCTTACAATGAATGAGGCATTTGCTGCGATATTCTGTCCTCTGCGCCTCTCTAGGTTATTTTTATTGGTTTGCACTGCTGTAGGTCCATGTTGATGGTTTGTGGACATTAATCTGTTATGGCCCTTTTGTCGAATAAATAAATGAAAAAATGATATCCAAAATGTCTTTCTTTAAATCGTTTTTCCCCAGCTTGGCCAATTTTTCAATGTTTTCAGAAATTTGTTTCATAGTTTTTGTATAGTATAATGATAATTATTTTCAATTAACTAAGTACAGTATTAAATTATTTGGCTATAAGTTGTTGATGGTCATTTAATATACTAGAATGATTGACATACTGTATGAATGGCAGTAATAGTCAATTGTCACTGAATAACACATCCAATCAAATCCATTCAAACATTTGAGTGAAAGCAAATAGTAAACAATGACAATGTTTTATTCAGTGACTAAATTAATTAATTGGCATTTCTAGGTTTCATCTCCTATTTTCCCATTCATTTCAATGGCAAAACAATCTCCAAGCCACAGAATATACATCATCCTGCATTGACAAATTAGGTATTGCCCTAGCCTTCACATCAACTACAGTACAGTACAACAATTCTTCTTGTTTCTCTGTATTCATTTTGTTTTCGGAAGGTTGCTGTAATGTTGTTTAAAAGCACCCTACTGGAATCATTCATTCATTATTCAAATGACAATGGACACCATATACTGAAAGAAAATCCGCTGGCATAATTAGAAATATTTAAATGAGGAGTTAACAAGAGTGTGGGCTAAAGTGTTGAAATCCAATAACTACTGAGAGTATGCAGACCTTTTTTATAATAAATTTAAAGTGCAATGATATGATAGAACTGTATATCAAGAAGTAGTAATTTGACTTTAGTACATGACACTAAATAAAAGGTGAGCTCACTTCACTCGTTTATCCTTTAGCGAGTCTACTGTACATGTATGGTTCTAGAAAATGTATGGAAAAGTGATGTAATTGCTTCAAAGGAATGGTATTTCAGTTTTATTATCAATTCTTCTTAACATTCATACATTCCTCTTATCATCATCATCTTTTTATCATCAGCAAAATTATTATTATTGTCTTGATTATTGATATCTTCATTTTTTGCAATTCTCATAATTTCTACCTACATCTATAACTGTATTCAACATTTTTTCCCTTTTTTAACTGTACAGTCTTTTTTCATACTACAGTACGTATATCAAAAATATAAAGACTTAAAAACAAGTCATTTGGTCCATATATATATATTTATTCAGTGAAAGAATAAAGAGATAAAAGCCAGAAAGAATGAGGAAAACTACGTGTGGTTGTGAAAAGGGCATTGCTGCAAACCAACAAACAAAATAATATGAAGTCTAAGTGACGTGTTTAAGAGTATTATGATAAATTATGTAGCGCTGTTATGAAATGCATATAGTAGCTGTACAGTTAAAGTAATTTATGATACTATTACTAATACATATACATTTGAAAATGGGAACAAGACCCTTTTAAAGTTAATTAGTCCTTTTTCGTGTGCAGTTTTCTAGATAAACCGTCATTGGCTTGTTTCTCTCCTAATTAAGATAGTAATTATGAAGTTCAGTAGGCTTGTTAGAACCAAATTAATGGATTTGTTGCTGCAGTACCTCAATACTTAGTAAATCCCATCAAATTAACTACAGTTTTATGTGTCTAATTATTTATGTTTATAAAACTTTTGATCAACTTGCTGAATATAAACAAAATTTAGTGAAAGCTTGGCATTTAGGAAATTTATCGACATTGTATAAATTCTTTCTCTTCAATCACATTATCATTTGCCTCAGCCCGGAAAAGAGTACACCTATGGTTGGTTTACTCATGTGTACTGGCACAATATACTCTAACTTGTCTAATAAATTTGGGAGGAGGAGGAAGAAAATAAATATGTACAGATACGGTACCGCCAATTCTGCTTTTCTTCCCATTGTAATAAATTACAAACTTCCTATTAGTTGAAATTAACTTAATATAAAATTATTAAACATCAGTTTATTTTTGCTATTTCAGCTGTGTACACATATATTGCTATATAAACATTTTTGAGAGAAGGGTCAATTGACAAGGTCATTCTATCTCTTAATGTACCATGTTGAGGGTTAAAAACAGTTACTAATAGTAATAGGTATACTTTTGGCTTGAATACTAAAATATAAACCAACCAACCAAATTTTATTTGTACCACGTTGTTAAAATGATAATGAATAATATCATATCATATACTGTACAGTACGTAACACGGCAAAGTTATGATTCTGTGAAAGAGGAACTTGCTTTAAAAATTCTTGATTTTGTTGATATCTATTTCAAATTATAATTTCTTTGCCATTTTATATGTATATCCAGTTTCAATTATTTTTCGAATTTACTAATTTCGTGCAATGTATAATTTATGTTCAGTTCAAGAGTACATTATGCCTACAGTGCATGGGATTAAGGTTATAAAGCTTAACTGGATAAAAGCTGTTGAGGATCTATAAATTGAAACATCCAATAATACATTAAACAAAATCTGACAAGATTTTATGCAATTAATAGAAACATAAATTATGAGAAATAAAACTTATTAACATTTAAGCTTTCAGAAGGCCTACAATGATATAGTAGTCATTCTACTAGACTTTATTTCATAATACCCGGTATGCTTTTACCCCCACACTGACTAAGTGGTTTTCGATCGATTGCGTTTGGTCCAGTAAATTCGAATTCATATTGCGATAATTCATTGTACAGAAGTATAGGCCTACACATTATATAGAAAAACAAGTTAGGAATCTGACCCAAATAAACTATTGATTGATTCTTTAAAGATATGAGTGTCATTAATAAACCACACCCTTTTGGAAACAAACCAATCAACAAGCAGCATTATTTGCTTTCTTATGTCAGTTGTAAAGTTTACAGTTGTAAAGTTTACTGTCATTTTGGGCTCAATTGCTCTTTGCTTTTTCTCAGAAGAAAAATGAAATCTCCTGGCAACCTTACTGTATATCAAATGGCACATTTATTTACCTGTCATTTTGGGCTCAATTGCTCTTTGCTTTTTCTCAGAAGAAAAATGAAATCTCCTGGCAATCTTGCTGTATATCAAATGGCACATTTATTGTCACATCATTTGTCCCAATGGTCTCTCCATTATGGTTTGCATCCCGGTTACCATAGTGATACATCTTGTAATCCAACAACATTTCGATTTGTGGTTTTTATTGGACAATAAAGAAAAGCTTTGGAACGATTTTGATATAATTTTGACCTAATTTGAACTTAAGTATATAATAGTAATTCTTAGTACTGTTTGCTAATATATTAAAAGGTTTTTTTTAATTGGTGAATCTATCATCTATAAAACTGTTCATTTCTTCATGGAACATTGATTGTTTGTATATATTACGATTAAGTATTGTATAATAAATTGAAAGATGAAAGGGATGTATTTTACAGTATAAAATATATCACTACTATTTAAGTTGTCATTGTAATCGGTGATGATACTGTACATCCATATCTTCCAGGCTGTTCACTTCTACAGATCAATAATTAAATGCTTTTCATCCTTCTTTTTATTTATATAGTATACCGTAAATCTTCTAATTGTAACCCTGGGTTATTATTCTTTGATTGTTTTTTAGGGTGGGTTACTATTAGAAGGGGATTACTATTAGAGTAGTGGGTTACTATTACTAATCTTAAATTAGGCACCTGAAAATAGTAACACACCCCCAACTTTTTCGGTCAGCAACTCATAGCAAAATAATAAAACAGTATGAATAAACAAATTTGGCTGAACTCTAACTTTATTTTAAAAACACCCAATCCTCCCCCACTCCCGAGATCAACATGCATTATCTTCTTATTTTCAAAATACGGCTGCATCATAAGTTTTTGTGACTCTTAATAGTAACCCTTATGGGTTACTATTAGTAAGTGGGTTATTGTTATAGATTGACTTATAAGGTGGGTTACTATTAGAAGGGGGTTACTATTAGAGTGTGGGTTACTATTAGAAGATTTACGGTAATACCATGCTCACCCCGAATTTAGGCTATAAATTTTGACACAGAACTTTGTTCTTTTTATGTAATGACAGTATTTCCCCCTTCAATTTTAGGAAAATTTACAGTATTGTATGATACTCTTGTAGTAGACTTTATCTTTATTGGACTTCAAATCAAACCGTGACCTTTGTACTCTTGTACTTTTGTGTTTAAAGTTGGTTTGTGACTTGTTGCCATGGGAATGGCATGGAGTGTGTCAAATGAATTGTTGGAACTCATCTACACCTTGTTTGTATTGTCATCCATGTCTGTTTGTAGGCCTACTTTATTAATGGACACTGCAAACATTTTTTGTTCTATGTGTATAACATGATCCTCTGTGACCTGTTTATATAGCTGACTATAGCATGGAGTGTAGGCAGAAAGGCCTAATTAATTAGGGGACCTTGAGTGCCCAGGTAACATTGATTAGGGTGCCAATTGTATTGACATTATAAATCCATATGTACAGTTTTATAAAACTGTTCTTTTATGGATGGTGTTCATTATTAGATATAGTAGACAGGACAAACGTCTACAGTAATACAGTAATGCACTTGTCAATTGTATGACCCACTATACGACCCCCGGGAGAGGTGCGTCATTTGTCCGACGTGTGTCATACCTTATGAATACCATGACGCACATGTGCGTCAAAAATGTGACTTACCTTTAGGTGACCATGACGCACCCATTTTGACGCACTGTGACCATGTTATTTATGATATGGTGGGTGGTAAAGTGACAGACATTGACCCACCATTGTTCATTGATGTGACGTACCATCTAGGTTTTTTGACGCACCCCTGCGTCAATAATTATTTGTAAATGACGCACCATTGACGCACCTCTCCCGGGGGTCGTATAGTGGGTCATACAATTGACAAGTGCATAAGCAATATGCATATAATTAAAGCACATGTTTATCAAAAATATATTTCCTATAAAACGTGTTTACAGTAATCTGTGTGTTACAACCATATTGCCTTCATTATTAAAGTTACCATAACATTACTCTTTAGAAGTCCTGGACATTTGTCAAAAAATGATACTTTAAAAAATTGTCTAAACCTTTAAAAGAGGGTGTCTGAAGTATGCAGTTTCACAATTCAAGTGTGATGTTTAATATACTTTTAATGTTTGATCTGGAAATTAAATTTGAATTAAAAAATCATAATAAATAAAGCTCTGTCTACACTATCAAACTATATGTGACATATGGACATGATGATGGGTACATCACACTTTTTTAGTCAAACTAGTTTGATAGTGAGTGTAGACAGAGCTTAAGTTAGGACATCCTTCATGACCATGATATATTGAGTTAATTTTGCTTATAGGGCCATACCTTCAAGCATCCAGCTTGAGTCAAATGGAAGGTGACATATTATTATTCTCATAACATAGGGCTTCTTCTCTTTCTATAAATACAGTAGCTTACACCAACTAAAGCATGTCATGCAATGTTATGATTGTAGAGAAACCTTCTCAACTATCTTGAGACTGCAGGCTGACTAGATAACATCTGCTTCCATAATCTGATTTCAATCGTGATGCATCCAAGTGTAAAGCGCAAGACATTGGTCATTAATTATTGATTTTAACTTGAAAATCACCTGGAAATAGTATTCAGGATGCACTTTGAGCCGCTGGCTATTATGCTTCATTTAATTAGACAATAACTGGCCAGTGTAAATAGTATCGGTAGATTTACATCATTGAATCAAACGTGTTTTGTTTTACGCTTCTTTTAGGTGATTCACTGGTTATTGTTCAGTTGATTAAATTTCTTTTCTTCTTTCTATTTTTCTTGACAGTTTATAAATATTGTATTGTTATGATAATGTATGGATCCAGGATTTTTCAAACAGGGGAATCTGTCAAAAATATGATATAAAAAATGATATCAAAACGTAGTTCATAAATTTATTTCAGCTGTCAAAAGAGGATCCGTCCCTGTGTAGTACATTTTCATTGTACAGTACCTCCGCATACCTTAACCATACAAACATAGTTTAGAAATTTCAGTTGTTTTGTTGGTTTCTATCTAAACAGAAACATTAAATAAATTAAAACGAGTTGACAGATGGTGAAAGTATGGATTACACTAAAGTAGATATTTCTTCTGCGGATTAAATTTGATTTAAAGACTATATTTCATCAGTATTAAATTTTAAACATTCGTTTCGCAGGATGTCATCGCTTTTCGCTGCCATTGCATCAGAAAAATGGGTCAAAATAGACTTGATAATGATTTCCACAGGCTAAATTCATATTTTGTGAAGATAAGACGACATTATTGAAAAATGCGCATCTAGCGAGCTATCATAGCCAACCAGGCGACAGAAACAACACAGTTATTTTAATGCAAAGCTTTCAAAGGTAATTGTAAGAAGGCTGGTTGTCAACACACAGCATAAGTATACTTGATGTTATTAAAGCATGTCAGTATGATTTATGCAATGATATATGGGTCGTAGACATGCTAAAAGTGAACATAGAAAGAAACATACATTTTATATGTTAACTCATGTAACCCATGATTAAAAAATACTGAAAGATTTACATTGACAAGTTGGCAGCAAGTGAACCATGCAGCAATGCTTTGTTGATGGATAGATCATTTGCGTTGGTTTCAAACAATCAAGGTATGACCATGGACGAACTACTGTACATATAAAAATAAGTCTAAGTCTATGGTACAACAAAAGCCCCAATTTGTAACTTTTATGCTTCTCCAACAACGTTTATCGGTCGCTTTCTTTGTCCCTAAAAAAGTAACAATTTTGGGGTTTTTTGTTTGTTGAATAGGCCATTATAATATCACATTTAGCTGTTCCCTTTGACCTAAAAATTCTGGTACACCAATGATATATTATATAGCCAAAGGCTGGATGTCAAACTACAATGTTATCGCAGTTCAAAAAAGTAATTCTCTATGGAGAGGGAACCAACAAGATGGCGGCTGCAAGACAAGAATATCTGTTGTAGTCTATTACGTGACTAGCTTACCTGGATGAACCGACATAGGCCTTTTCCCCTTCAAGGGGAGAACATAACCGAAAAGTAACATTTTATTCATGAACTCCCCTCCAAGACAGTGGTATCGCCCATGCGCCACGCCCTCAGGTGGGCGGCAACGCCCATGCATACCTCACCATTTCTTTTCGAGACGTCGAAACGTTAACACGTTCCGACAACAGAGGAGAACAATAGAACCTATTGTGTTTGGACATACTTATAGTATTGTGCGATACTGAGCCTAGCTCTGCCGTTGGAGTGGATTATACACGAAAGATCTGTTTTGTTGTGTGAGCAGCTACTGCTAGAAGCTAAAGCAACGCTACTCACGTTAAACATATCTGCCAACGAAGCTAAGTATCATAGTTTCGGCCGTTATCCGTGGGATTTCGGTCTGGTTTTTGTGTGCTAACTGAACATCGCTAGCCAAGACCCGGTGCCGGGTTTCCTTGGCCGATTGTTGTGGGCTATACGTGTGCTAGTCACCATGCCCAAGATGGCTTGTGTTGCGTGCGGGGGGCCTCGTGCCACGATAAAGTGGGATAAACATACGAAATGTTTATCCTGTAGAGATTGCAGCCAAGCCGATCCGTGTGAAGTGTGTGTCAGGTGGCCTCCGGCGCGATTCGCCGCTCTTCCAGCACGCGCTGAGAAGACCTCGCCTATACCTGAGTCTTCCGCGGAGGCTCCGCCGTTGCCCCCGATCCCGGTAATTCCGCCGCCGATCCCGGTAATTCCACCGCCACTCATAGACTACCAACACCACTCTTGGTTTGTGTAATTTATGCACTTGTCAATTGTATGACCCACTATACGACCCCCGGGAGAGGTGCGTCATGGGTGCGTCATTTACAAATAATTACTGACGCAGGGGTGCGTCAAAAAACCTAGATGGTACGTCACATCAATGAACAAGGTGTGTCAATGTCCGTCACTTTACCACCCACCATATCATAAACAACATGGTCACAGTGCGTCAAAATGGGTGTGTCATGGTCACCTAAAGGTAAGTCACCTTTTTGACGCATGGGTGCGTCATGGTATTCAAAAGTATGACGCACATCGGACAAATGACGCACCTCTCCCGGGGGTCGTATAGTGCATTATGTGGTCTTAATGTATTATATTAGAATATTTTTTATATTAAATAATGTTTTTGAACACATTTACGGCTGCCATCTTGTTGGTTCCCCTCCTGTTGGAATCACTTTTCTGTCTGGAGTACACCTCCTCGGCTTATTACATCTCTCTGGGTAACACTGAGATTGAGATTGTGTCGTGAATGCAGTTTTCCTATAACATTTTGCTCACAACCCACAGTGGCTGCTAAGAGGCTAACCACTTGCAATTGACCAGACATGAATTGAACGTGATAATAGACTACAGTACCACAATTTTTTTGTTTTGGCCAATTATTTATTTTACATGCATTTGAATTACAGTAGTGGTAAATGACGATATGTAACCGTGTTACATAAAATGAATTATTAACATTATTTTTAACTATTATGTAAAGTACATAATATGAAGAGATATCATCTCAGAAAAATATGAATATTTCATTAAATCAGAGCTGTTTTATGATTATTGTGTGTTGATCACTCAATCAGACTTTAAGATCATCGACCCCCTAACAAACGCCCCCTGGGCTATTTTGCATGCCTTGATCTAAATTCTATATTTTAACATATTTACCATTACACATTTTTCTCAAAAACATTTTCAATAATGTGTTCTACAATAAGGATGACCGACTAAAAAAAAAATATTAAGAGGTAATTTTATGAGAAAATTTATACGATTTTGATCATTAATATTCGCATGCTAACGTCACGACTCCTCTTAACATAGCCATAAGCTATGCTGTGTATATTATTTTATTGTTCGGTTATTCAACTTTATAGACAGTCATGTAAGTCCACAACAATAGGAAGATAAATGTACCTAGACTTTTACCACAGAATATTACAGATATTTAATTTATACATTATTTATTGCAGACTATATTTAACTTGATAATATAGTTTAGATTCACTTAATTAATATTTAAATTTTTAAACAATATTATTGCCTATAAGCTCACTTTTTATTTATTTTGTTTAAGTATATCATATTATAGTTTGTTATATAATCCACACAAATTATACTGCATGTTTGGTGCTATGTAATCAAGTTAAATTTGAATTTTTTATTTGAATGGTACAAAGCAGTTTGTTGCAGAAAGTTGAAATATTCATGATTTGAAGGGTAAATCCAGAATAATACACTTTTATAAATATAGATTATCCCCTTTTGTATCATTTAATCTTTTTTTAATTCTTTATTGTTGATCCCACAGGTAGCTTTCATATCTGGACTGAACTGTTAATCCTTTTCATTTAATCTTCTATTTGACATCCTACTTTTTTATAAAATCTTCATTCTTCTGTATCTTTCCAAATTTACTAAAAAGTTTCACACAACAAAGATGCATTTTGAGAAATGTGTTTAAATAATTAATTAAGTCTTTTATAGTCTAAACAGGTTTTCAAATACCATACCAAATGGGAAATTTCCTGACCTGGAAATAATCTTGTTGGCTTACAGTTTCATTATGGCTTTGTAGATTCGTATTCACACACTACTGTGAAATTCTTAATATTTGGTTACTTTTACAAAGACTCATTGTCCGAATGCTAACTAGCAAATACAGTTCTCTTCCAAAATTTCAACAGTTAAAATACGTTTATAAAATGCTCAAATAGAAAAACAATAGATGTAGTCATGTGTTCACTGATTGGTGTTTTTGCATTGTGTTGTTTTGCTTGATAAGTGGATTAAAAACTAGGACATGTATATTTTGCTACGCTAAAATTTGAAGTTGGATATCGTGGAGCCATTTGTTCGATTGATTATGACGATATTTATTTATCCATCGATTGACTGACTTCACAAATATCCAAAGTACTTGTTGAAATGCATATGCATTGATAACAGAATGTGCGGGTGGGAGTTTGGTGATGGCATAGAGTTCACTTGTTATCTATGATCAAGGCATCAGGGATACACAGTAGTTAAAAAAACTCTAGGTTTAATGTTAGTGTCAAGAAGTTAAGGGTTGGGGAGGTGGAGAGGGTGGGAGAAATCAGACGTTTGTATTGAAATAAGGTTTCCAACCTCTACCCAGCATTAATTAAGCCTTGGTACAGTACATACCCAGAAATCAGTTAACGCACTTGATGGAAAAAGTATTTTTAAAGTGGCGATGAAAGTTTGAAGGGATCATATCTATAGGCGATTAATTAAGACCTATTTTTTTTCTTTCGGTCACTATTATTTTCAACTTTGTCTTAATTTGAGATCTAACACACAAAGGTCTAAACAACTTTTTTAGCTACTGTAGGTACCAATATTTATATTTAAATCAATCATCAAGCAAACTCCCTGGGAGTATCAATGTTTATATCTCTTTGTGATGCTATAATTAAATTATATAATGTAGTTAATCTATATTGATTTTTATTACAAGATATAAAATTGAATCCTATTGTAATAAAATCTAATCTATTGTCATTGCATGTATGGTTACCATGGAACATAGAATCCTATAAAACGATAGTATCCGCAATACATAAACGTGTTTATGTTCAAAGAGTCTTGAATAACAGAAACATGATCTAGTATGAGGTGTATAAGTAGTAGAAAAACAAACTAGTACAACGTGGTATAATGTACTGTACTAGTAGTTGAGCCTTTATGTCAATCTACCAGTACTACATTATACTCTAATACCATTCATACCTGTGCAAATAAGTGTAGGCCATTGAATAATAGTGATTCTTCTGATTGCCATTACTGTAGTAAAGACTGGTTTCCATGAAATTCTTACCCTCTGTTGTAGGATATATTGATTAAATAGCCAACTAGTTGCAAGTTTCCATAATAAATAATCATATATACAAATAACCCAATCAGATAAATTGTTAAAGTTGAACTCTCACTGTTAATTTGTTTGCAATTGAATTGACTTGCCTACAAAAATCAGTTTACAGAACAATTTGTCAGTTGAACTATTGTCATATTATATTCATATTCAGTATGTTTAAAGTAATGTATTTGACATGTTTTGAATAATAGGCTCATTGTGTTGTTATTTGCTTTATTGTGATTATATTTTGTTCATCTCTAAATCCCTTTCCCTGGATTGTCTGACTGCAACTTTCCATATTATGTATATGTTTATAAATAGTGTACTATTATAGAGTTTCACAATCATACTTAATATCCTTGCTTTTGGCTGTGGTATCAGTGGTATTAAATAGTAGTGTTACTGAGCAAATCTATGATCCATCAATATGATAAGCTGAGCTGGGGAGCTTGATTGTATAGCCAAGTTTACTCACCAAACAAAGGGCTAGGCAATGATAACCTGGCCATTGTAATACAACTTTTTTCCCCCAAATAAGCCCTTAAGCTTGTCATGAAATCTGTAAATTGGGCTATATAGGCTTGTTCATTTTGTATAAATAGACTTATAGAGTTTTTGATTTGCAATGAACTTTGGTCTATGTCAATTCATTGTGCAAATGTCGGAGAAGGAAGCTGGGACGTGCTTCTTTTCTCCCCACCACCTCAACACACTTTATGTGATTTCTAGGTCCAGATGACACAAATAAGCTCTTTAATGCCTTATATGTATACCATACAATATTCAAACTATATCCATGTGATTTAATTAATTTTTTAAAAAGTACTAAATTATGAAATTAAAATATAAAAGTTTTGTACTTTAAAGTGTAGGTAAGATAGCAAATAAAGATAATGAATTGATCGCAATCACAACTCATGATTGTGTTACGTTCGTAAATATCACTTAACTCGAACTCACTCCTACTGATCGTATCTACATGTAAATAAGATGACAGTCATCATTGAGCTGTGAAGATTTTTTATAATTCACAATGACTAGATCTTATAGTGTGATAGCGAAGATATCAGGTATAAAACAGATGTCAACAAAGTGATGACTGTCCTAGAAAAATAGTCATAACCACTGAACTGAAAAAGGAAAAACTTACTAAATTGCACTTTGGATTAAATATGATACAGGTCATGAAATGTGTGCAATTATAATGCAGTAATTTTACAATTAAAGAATGAATTTGTATGCTATGTACAGTATCGTCATATAACCGAAAAAGTCTTGATTTTATGTCTATAAATTGGTTTTGGTACTTTTACAAACAGAGCTTAAAAAGCAATTTTAATTAATGAGATGTAAAATTTTTATATTAAGACTACAGGTAAATAAAAGAGATAGTGATAAAATTATTTTAGATTTTTAAACCACATTGATTAACTTTCTTCTTTTTTTTAGGTAATGTACCATCAATACAGATGACCAACATACAACAAGCTCAGTTCATCCCTCTCACCGAGGTCCTCTGCCTAATTATATCCGAGCTGAATAAACGAAAGATCAATGCAAACCAAGAAGTGATTAGAAGTAAACTATCAGAGTGCTACAACCATATAACATTACCAAGTATGGAGATCATATACAAATCATTAACACATCTGTTAAACCAGGGGAAGATACGCCATAATGGAATTGGATACATTGCACTTGATCAATCTGTCCCATTAGATTCAGAATTTGATGATTACCTTTTGAACTCTGCTTATTACATTAAACCCGAACAGACTGAGAAAACATACTTAATGTTTAAAGATGGTCAGATAACTAAACATTCATTGCCTAAATCTGTGTCAGATAAGAGTACGCAGACTTTGGAGGAAAAGCAAGAGCAGGATATTGTAAAGACTAAAACGGCAGCAGTATCAAAGGTGGAATCTCCAAAGGTTCCACAAAAACAAGTTCCTGTAAAACATCCAGGTTCCAAGACTTTACCTGCCAAATCACCAGTGCTTCATTCCTTTGATGACTCTCTTGTCTTTAATACTCTTAAACCAGAGTACTCACGACCAGGGTTACAGAGAAGTCTTTCTATGCGTGAACGCAAAAGTAAATCACTTAATCGCTCTAACTTTGATCGCACAAAGTCGATGCGTACCGGACGTGTTTATGCAGAAGATGACATGTTGCTGACATCTGATTCTGAGTATAAAACATCATGCCTTGGTCGTTTGTTTACCAGTAAACACCACACAAAGAACCATGCAAAACACCACAATAAAAACATTTTATCGCCAACAGTCCCTGCTAAGCAAGCTAAAACATCCAACAGTCCTAACAAACGTGAAACATTTTGTGCTCAATTTCCACCGTCGGATATTCATGATCCATTCTTTAATCATGTGCGGTGGTTGAACAATGAAAACACAAAAAAGAACTCAAGTGAAATTTCAAGCACTTTTAATGATGATCAAAGCGTGATAACCACTGATAGTTTTGGAATTCCTCGTCCACCACGTGAAACAAAATCCTTACCAAAAGACGCAACAAAGGTGAATGTATATCGTATGGAAACTGGACATTTGAGTAGTAAAGCTCAGAGTTTACAGATGAAGTATAAAGAAGCCCAGCAAGAGTCAATGCCTGAAAGTGAAGCCGAATTCCTAAAACCGACCAAACTGTATGATAATAAACATCGTACAAAAGCAGTTTCACAGCAAACCAACACGAAAACTGGAAAAGTGAATCCATCTACTAAAGAAGACAAGATAAAGCATTACTTTCAGTCTTTGCGAGATACCAGTCCAATTAAAATTCAACCGTTCCAAGGTGTGGATAATGAATCCTTTTGTAATGACTCAGAGTTAGATTATCGGCCGCAAAAAGAAAACACACGAGGTAGGGGGAATAATATCAAAAGTAAGGTTCGCGATAAATCAAGGGAAAGGCCGAAGAAACGTCACTCACAGAAATATGATTCTGAATCTCAAACATCAACTTTAACAGGATCTGAAGGATTGCCTGTCCCACCTGGAATGCATAACGGTGACATTTCTGACAGTGGCAGTTCTGTGTATGTTGACAAATATCCACATCATCCTCATTATGAAGTGCTGACTTCCGACACAGATCAAACTTTATCCTCTCATGATAGTGAAATGCCCATACAATATCGAACACTAGTAAATGCAAATGAGAGTAAGAAACCACATCCACAATCACTGCCAATATCACCTATTAGTAACCAGTTCAAACCTGTTAATTCTGGTAGTAACAAACAAGTTAATTCCAGTAACAAACCAGTTCAATCCAGTAAGAAACAAGTTAATTCCAGTAACAAACCAGTTCAATCCAGTAACAAACAAGTTCAATCAAGTATCAGACAAGGTAATTCTAGTAACAAACCAGTTCAATCCAGTAACCAATCTATTAATAATCAAATGGGAGATCGGCGAGTTTCAGCGCCTATTGTTGTTTCTTCAAGACCTCCTATCCAAATTCCACCAGAACCTCCTCGAAAAAATTCAGAGTATTACTATGATGAAGAAATTGATCAACTTATGAGAGGATCGCCTTATTCTAATGAAGAGCGCCCTCTCTTGTCACCTGTGCAAGCAATTAGGACATTCTCTGCTTATCCAGAATTCTCTAGTACAAAATCCAATAGTCAAGATACTTTAGATTCTGGAAGAAACACTTGTAGCATTTCTCTAACTAGTTCTCATAATTATGAAACTGTTCCTACAACAACCAGTTATCATGAAGGCCACCAATACAGTCAGATCAACATACAGGGTCCTGACATAACAAACGGAATTCAACATAAGACATCTTATATGAATGGTAATATGAACGTCCAACCTAATTTAAACCGTGGCCCGCCAATACATAATCGCATTGAAAGCCTAAGCTCAACAGGCGATGGTGACAGTGGCTTTAACTCCCCTCGTTCATCAGTTGCCCATAACCGCAATTCTTCAACACCGATTGAAATCATGTCACCAGAGCGATTAAAATCAAAAACCTCACCAACAAAACTTTCAAACAAACCGGAATATGCGAAACTAGAGGAAAATGATAATTATGATCGACCACATAGTCGAAACCGAAAGAAAAACAGACCTAAATCCTACATGGATAGTGAACATTCAAGCGTGTCGGATCTTACCGTGAAAACAGCTGTTAGTAAAGATCGCAAACATTCCGATAATAGTTCGTCATCTGATAAATCAGGAGCTTCAAACCTACGACGCAAACAACAAAATGGAAAGCGACACCACAAAAGCTATGAATTAATTGGCATGTTATAGTTAAATTTAGTATTTATTAATACATTGTAAATGTTTTAAATTATTCAATTTTAATTGTACATAAAATTATTCCTTAATAAGTAATGTTTGGTAACATGTGAGTTTCATCATGTTTTAAGTATTTTTTAGAATAGAGAACAATGGGAGTTATTCTGTGTACAGTAACTATTTTGGCTAGTACTTTAATCACCTCTGGATTAGTTTATAGTATGTACCTGTTTCAATAAATAATGTATTCATTTTAGCATTTTAGGGTTCAAAGTAGAATTATTCAATTTGTAGGCCTACCTACCATTTTTGAATAAGTATGTATTTCATTTTTAACTGTGAAAGTTTTTAATTGTTCTCAGCAAGAATGCTATAATGATGCTAACTTATTCAAAGAATGGAATTTAACAAAGTATGATTGTAGTACAAGGTACTAATAATTCTTCCCTGGGCAAGAATAAAGTACTTACTTATTTAATGCCCCATTGCAGTCTTTATACAAGTCTCTATGACAGACGATACTGTCAATTATGTTTTGTTTATCATGGGGACAGTTTACACACTGAGAAAATCTCATCATTTTATGTTGATTATTACCTTGGGAATAGCTAACTTATTCATATATCAAATGGCGCGGCATATGTGGTTCTTTTAAACAAATTTTGATCGTGAGTCATTGGTTCGACTTCATTAGTAACCAATGCAGCGTTTCTTATATCTATGTACTATGCCATCTACAAATACTAACAATCTTTAAATAATGTTTTAGCTGATGTTTATATGATCATGGAGAAAAATGTTTTTACAAAACAAATTTTAAATTTAAAATCTTGCTCATTTATAGCATATAACATTTACTTTGTATTCTACAGTTTTACAGTGTCTGCTCAGTTAATGTTTGGAGATGCTAGCAAAAACTAGTGTAATCCAAAATGTAGTAAAGGTTTCAGGTGTAGGTGATAAATGTGATTACTCTATGTTCACATATTTCATTATTTGAACAAACAATTAATTTAAAGCAATACGTTATCATCAAGAATGATAGCAGGAATGATAAATGTCAAATTACTTAGCATCTGTGATATGTGTGAACGCTGTGAGTGAGTACTTATCAGAATCTGTCTGTGTTTGCTGACAATTTGCATGTAAAGACAACTAAACGATGTTGTATCAGTATTGTTCATATGCTTCATGAAGCTGTTTATAATTGCATATCAAAGTTCATTGTCTAAACTGACTTTACATTTAGTTGTAGTAATTTTAGAAGTAGTTGTACAGTACTTCACTTGCTTCTCTGTTAAATGCAAGTTACACTAGCACTCCTTAATGTGGCAGGTACTATGACGACTATACAAGAATTATGAAATTTAACGGAGTGGTGCATCTTTGAAGGTCAATTTCATTTGAGAGTGTAGTAGTTAAGAGCCAATGTCACCAATTTTAATTCTTATGTTGTTCCATGTCGACCATTAATTGTTTTCATACAATACAGAGGTATAAAAATATCGATAGAGGGCTCGGAACAGACCACCCAGTGTAACTCTCTATGATGTTTGTTTACCAGTAAAATTGAAATTAAAGATTGATTGGGAAAATAGGGAAAACATGAGTAAAAAATGTGTATGGTTTCTATGTTTTATTTTGGCATTTATTTTTTAGTGTTGAGAATCAAATATGATTTATTTAATTAATTTCAAATGTGCTAATTCAACATAAAGTAAATTGTAAAATTCTAGTATTGAATTTTTGAATACCATTCATACTAACTACAGTTAATATGATTATATATATATATAATTAATAAATTAAAATGTTAATAACAAGATTTTGTTCAATAAAAAACACAAATAAAAATGTACTTTTTTTTTATCTTAACAGAATGCCTTGATATTTCTCACTTGTGTTTACACTACTGTACCTATCATTTATGATAATTGATTACTAATATAAACATCAATATTACTTAATTATTAAACCGCCTTGATGATCTTTCTAATATATATCTAATTTATTTCTTTATTTCCATCATTACTAGTTGTATTATTTATCCTCTTAAAACGCTTATTTTAAGTTAATAAAGGTAGACAACTTGAATGTACATAAGTTAGGAATGTCATTTTATTTCGACCTATTTGTACTTATCATGCTTATTACTTAAAAGTTACAATGCAGTTCTGTGCTTTGTTTCTAATTTTGCGAATCTTGTATACAAAAAGCTGTATTGTTTTAATGAGTAGTATATTAAAATAGCACCTTAATGAAATAAGCCTTTGTGTGCATTTTTTATAAAACTGTTAATGTTATTAAAATAATGTCACATAATTAAAATAGAATATACTGTAAGCTGAAATAATTTAGTCTATTTCGTGCCTAACTTACATGGATAAAACAACAAAAGATCGTTTTCTCCCGAGCCATGATACGAAAAGAAGAAAGTTCCTTGAACATCCCTCTACAATAATGGACTAATCCGTGAACTTAAGGTCGGCAGTGCCTCCTATCCTACTATTCAGGCCAATTTACACACACGAGCGGTAATGGTAAGCGGAAAATAGAGCGCGCGGAATTCGCGAGTGGTGTGGTGGAAAGTAGGTGCTTGTAGGCCATGAGGCTAGTGCATGTTGCAGGCACTACTTCCAAAACTAGGCTAGGCCTACTACAACACTCGTATTTTGTCATCTTGGACTCGACTGATTCACGTAAATAGTTGTTGATAGATATCAGGGAAGAGTTAAATTAACTCTTCCCTGGATCAATCATGTCGTTGATTGGCCAGAATCCACACTTACCGCGCTATCTTTTCACAAAATCGTATCTGTTTCTATCCTGAACGGATTTCCGCCCGTCCGCTCCGCGTTCAAATGGTCATAAGAAATAACACGGGTTCTATTTTTCCCCGCTTACCGTTACCACTCGTCTTTGTAAATTGGTCTTTAGTGGTGGCTTTTCGTTATAGATCTTACAAATCCATAGCATATTTTTTACGTTGACGTTTTCTACGTTAACCATAACCGGTCCAACAACAAACAAGGTCATATACACGCGTGCGCAAATTTGAGTTAGTGTTTACCGACCGACATTGTGAGCTGTAGAGTCGCGTTTGCACGTGACTAAAAATATGGCTGAGGAAAACTTTTGGAAAGTTGTTTTTATTTCAATTATCGTACCAATCCATTGGTGCATATACGACCAAGGTAATGTTCATCCCAATCACACGGATGATATAAATTGAAAATTACCTTCTTTCCATGTCAACGACCTGATCTATTCTTAAAAATCTCTTAAAGAAGCTGATGTGTACTATAGATTGTTCCATCAACAATTCATATCCAAATATAATTTGTTTTAAATTACCACTTTTGCGGCTGAGTTAATCAGGTCTTAGGCAAACGGCAATAACAATATAATTGCTGAATATCTAAGTGTATGAGGCTATATTGAGATAATGTACACTGCTTTCTTCAAAATTAGCCTAAAGACAAAAAGAATTGAGAAACTAAAAAAAAAAAATTGAAAGTGCACAGGGATAAATTTCTCATCGAAAGAAAATAATATTTCAATTACTTTTGACCAAATATCTTACTTTTTCTCACCTTGATCAATATCTGTTGTGCTTTCGTAATGGGAACAATTTAATTAAGTACAATTTACATCTGCATTCATCTGTAAAAAGTGTACAATTTCACAGAAGACAACAAGAGTATCACTTATGGTAAATTGAAAATGTTGCCTTGCGCGCCAATGTTGTTATTGAACGTTCGTCGTTTGTATGTTGTTTTTTTTTAAGTGTTAATTCCATGTGAAGAAGTAAGACATTTTTTCAGCTAAAACGACTACTACATTAGAAATGATCTTTCCTTCCACAACTGACAGTACACCTTCTGAACTGGATACCCACAACTAGAAATAACATCGAATAATATATATAATGTATACCATAATCAAGTATGAAACAGAAGTTCTGAGTCAATACTTACTCTACTGAGCAGACCTATTGTAAGATTTTTCATTTCGGTATTTATAATAGGCCTACAACTTTGTTTATAAAGTGTGTTGGAAATTTGAAAAGCAAAAAGAAAGATGTTCACTAAAGATCATACAATAATGTCAAATTGTTGATATAAAGTTTGCGGTATTAGTGTATTAGTTCTGAAAAGAACTGTTGAGTTTCTCGACGTTTCGATCAATATACTTTGATCGTCCTCAGGAGTGAGAATGCAGAAAGTCCAGTAAACTTGGAATATAAGTCAAATTGGCTTTTCTAATTATGTAAGCTTTAATTAACTAGTGTTGACAATAAATTACTGACGTCCTTTTTCTGATTACCATGATATAAGCTTAAAAAGATAAAGAATCACTGCCGCCGTGGGGCAAAATGAAAGTCATCATTGATAATGGGTTTCAACCATTATGATTGTGTAGCCGATGGTCACGCTGATGAATCATTAGAGTACTTGTATAACTTACCAGCAATGTCGTGTAAGCGAACGAAGAAGAAAGAAAGAATATATATAATATGGTGTCTGGCATAATTAATACTAATAGCCCAAAAAGAAACGTATACTTCTTATTAGCTGGAGTACTACGCGGTAATGGTATTTAGTTCAGCAAGTAATGGATTTTAAGTGTGCACATTGGCATTAAACCTCACCCAAACGGCTTAACATTTCATCTAATCGAAACGACGAAGTGTCGTCACGAAATCCAACTCACCAAGCCTCGACGAACCACCAAAACACTTTATGACAAAAATGGATGATTTCTCTAGCTTTCGTTTAATCCAAAACGAAATATAAACACAGTGAAAAACATCAGTTTAATTAATTTTGATTTATTAATTTAGAATGCATTGTGTATTTTCTGAATTAGCTGATGGATATTTGTAAATTTGAAATTTCGTGTTTTGTGAGACCTGTCTAAAAAAAGGCTTAAAATGTTTCGTAATCATAACTCAAATCAATATCACTTTCTTCCAAAGTAGTACATAAAATGGCAAATAGCATCAGTATATAAAAGTTTAATATAAAAAAAGAATGTAACAAAAAAATATTTGAAGGTTATTACTTCATTTCAAAATGGAAGGCTAAACTCAGGAACAACGTACCACACCAGGAAGACAAGTCAAATGGCACTGACATGTCCGAATATACCTGGAAAATTTCGGACAGAAAGGTTTTTCAAGTACCTTAACGATCTGCTGATAATATTAGGCCTCATGCAAAAATATCACACTTTAACCTGCAAGCCAGATCAACTAATTCATTCACATTAAAATAATTATATATATGCGTTTTAAGATGTATTAAATATGTTTTTAACCTTACCCTTTTGACACCGTGCTCTACATTACGTAGAAAAGGAACACGTATTTCTCCTAATGATATTTGACTAGCCAATCGTGGCATTGTATCGCCAGCGCGTAATCCCAAGACTAATGTAAAAGAGATTTACATTTCGCATTATTATAAGTAGTTTAGTTGAAGATGAGTTTAAAATTATGTTCACTTCCTAAACGAATTCACATAAATTGGAAATGTCGACTGCATCAACGTCTGCAGAATTATGCGTTAATAAAATGAATTGCTAACATTTTTTTATGTTGAAATATTTACTTTTTAGACACTAATATGTACAATTTTGTTTCTTTGTAGTGATATTATAATGTAATATTATTTTTTATAGGAGATTGAAATACTATATTGTATTACAAAAAACTAAAAGGGTTTTAAAAGGTTTTGATAACTTCGATAGAAGGTACATCTTGGATGGAAATTGGAAAATTGTTCCACAGTTAGCTAAATGAATATATGTGTGCACATAGCTTTTTATTTGTATTGTTAATTTTCTAATTGCATGCATGTATTTGCTGTAGGCCTATAGCCAAAAAGATTATAGATTTAATTTAAAGATAATTGAAGGAGTCAATGAATTCGTCAATGTCAATGAAAATTATTTTATGATCTGTCCTTTTATTATGTGTATACTTTGTACAATATCAGAATACCCGGCCTTAAATATACTATTTTATTGAGAATTATCATTTTATTTTTATTTTATTTCAACAATATTTTATGAGGGTGGTCCATCCAGCATCAGCTGATCATTAGGGACCCTCAAACAATACAAACAGTAAATACAAAATAAACTATAAAAACACAAAATCAACAAAGATATAAAAAATAAATATATATATATATATAAATATACAGTAGGCCAACAATGAAAGAAGGATAAAAAGAAAAAAAATCAGAGAGAGAGAAACAGGTGTTTTAATGAGATTAAATAAATTAAAATTACGTTAGATAATCCATGTTTTTAGAAACGTGTAGCATTATTAGTATGATGGGGTACTTTTTCATTCAGAGTGCATCAAGTGTAAAGTTTTGAATGAGGGCAGTATTTAAAAATGTTGTAAATTCATCGTACATAATCTTGAAAAAAAAAGAATAATGTAGCCCGGTTAATGACAAACACGTAATGCTACTACAGCGCCGTTCCGCAACCTATTGGTATTAACTTGTTTATATCCAAGATGACCGGTTGGCTCAGAAAGTCGTGTTAACAACACGGATGTCATGTTCGAACCCCATGCTGGTCGTGGTGGAAAAGAGTTAAACCTTTCGAGGTACTGTGTTTGGGGTTCACAGAATAATACGTCCCCCGTTCCACCACACAGGCAAGTCAATGCATTTGGTGATGCCGTGGAAACGACACAATGTCTCTGCCACAGCTTTGAGGTCGTTTCCATCACATTACCAGATGTAGGGAGTCTGAGAGGACTATGACATAGTAATAAATGGGTCACTTATCTTTTGGTTCAGTCAGTGTTTTTTTTTCTGTGGATTCGATCTCGTAAATTTTATGCTTAGCGCCCTCAATTTTAAGAACACAATACATGTCAGCAATTAGGAGCAAACGTAGAACATTGTTAAGATGATGCCGCTTTCTGTAAGATCAAATACGCAATGTTGGGTCGCGAAAATTCCCAAAATAGGATCATGGGGTCGCGGTAAAAAAAGTTTGCGGAACGCTGTACTACAGTATAGTCTTTCTTGGCTCATGACATGAATTTATTATTATTATTTGTTTTATTTATTTAAAATAATTTCTACAAATAGCAGCTGCGTATATAGGTAAAATAATTAGATTGATCTCAATATAGTCTAGTAGGTCTTAATACAATTTTAACTTTGAAACAACAAAATCTATAGTTTAAATGTTTTTCTTTATATGTTTGTAATTATGAACGCCATCAGTCTATTTATTTATTTATTTATTTGGAATTACACCTTTAGATCGGTGGCACACTTAGCACAAAGGTGCATCCTTCACAATATAAAATATAACAATTAACAGAAAAGTAAAAAAAAAAAGGCAAAAGCAACTATCAACCCCTATCCTACCCAATCCCGACCCCCCTCCCCCACCCCAATTTACATCGATACATACAGTAGATCATTACTTTACACAAATGAATACAAAACAAGATATAGTAAAGTGTATTAAATAAAATAAACTGATAAACACAGCTTATTACGAAAAACCCCACCAACCCCCCTCCTTCCCCCTCCCCCACTTTTTTTCAATTTACTTAATGTAGCAATGTAGATAACATTGTTATTGAGTCATGGAATTCAATGAATCATTTCGAAATTTCCATGCTTGTTTTAGGTATCTTTTACAAAAACTATCCAAAATATTTTCACACTCTTCATCAATTAAATTATCTGAGTATCCCAAAATATATTTAAGTTTGTCATTTTCATGAGAAGTATAAAAAGTATCAAACATATCTTTGCTGCCATTTCTATACATATCCACATATAAATTAAATAATTCCTGATTACGTATATTATTTAAAGCTGGACAATTAAGGATGAAATGATGGATGTCTTCGTCCGAATTTGTACCGCATAATTTACATTTTTTATTATTATCAATATTCCAATTTGCAGTTCTATCATTCAAAGGTAGAGTATTTGAACGAGCTTTAAATTTTAATGCAGCACCTTCAAAATTAGTTTTATCAATTAAGTAGTTTTCAAGTCCAGGTTTTGATTTTAATGTCTGTAATTGTCTGTAATTGTATTATAGAGGGCGCTAAATCAAAATATAGAAACGAGAAAGTTGGCGTTAAGATTGCTGCTAACTGTGTTGTCTGTTGTTCTGGATTCGATTGATTGATGTTCACACCCGATATATTTTTAACAATAGGAAAAAATCTGAGGTATGTAAGTATTTAAATAAATCACCTTGCAGTATATGATCTTTTAATTTACAAAGAAAGAAGAACGATGTTAGTATTAAAGTTAATCCGTATCAAAGATTGGTATATAACTTAGTCCATACTCATCAGTATTAGCTAGGCTTTAGGCTAGGTACGCCTACTGAGCTGTCTCTCACACCTGCAGCGGGCAGGTTGTCTAGGTACTACTATAATACTACTATGTATTACTAGATATTACTACTATGTCATATGTTGTTTGTTTTCTTGCATACTATTACTTAATTTATCTAACAGAAACATTTTAAGATAGAGGAATTCCTCAATAACAGGTTTAATATATTATACTTATAGAGAACATACAAATAAATACTAGGCCTGTTTGTTTTCATTTAATTCCTTATTTTATTAAATCGAATAATTTGAAGGCCATAATAATTAAGAATAACCAGACTGGTAGGTCGTCTACTTCCTCCCTACATTGAGATAGTAGTATTATAGTGGCTTATTCTCCAGGCAATGCAGTGCACTAACCTTTGTGTCCTGAAGTATATTTGCTTTTTTTAGGTGGTTCTGAATATGCACGTATACTTGTAATGAAAAGGCAAAAACGACAGAAACGAATCAGTTGTAAAATGTACCTTTAATCACTGCTTGGTACAGTGATGTAGTTAAGTAGTCGGGGTTGTAGGTTCCATTTCCTTTATGATGCCATACCTTTACCAGTCTTATTTGGGCATCAAAATTACCAGAATTATACAGGAAGGTTTTAAACTATTTGAATCACTTCCGGGAAGGGGTTGGGAGTTCTGGGGTGTAATGGAGTAATTATTGGAATTGTACTGGGAATGTTTTAAACTACTGTATATTCCGTCATGGAGGGATTGTGTTTTGGGAGTAATTGGGATATTAACATAACCAGAATTTGTAGTGGGAAGGTTTTAAACTAGTGGAGTGGGAGAGAGATACCTGCTCTGGGGATGGGTATTTATTCTAGTTGAACCAGTACTGTATATACATGTAAAACTATTTGTTCCGCAATATCTCCCTTTCATCATTGTTTTTCAAAAGCTAAGGTATCGCGTTAAGTCTGTTCATCTATAATCAAAGTGATTTTATGTATTGAATAATTTTATTTAAACCCTTTATTTTTTTTAGATGTATGTTCCTAAAGGTTATTGCACTGAGAATGAATACAAATATATAATTTCCAGTTTTCAAAACAAATTTCTGTTAATTCTTTTTAGTGGACAAAATAAAGATACTAACATTACTATGACTATTTCTCCAAATTTCGTAACCTATAAACTATAAATATACAGTATTATGACCAGTAATAATAACTAATAATTATTATAATCATTTTGATCCCAAATTTAAATTCCCAGAAAAATTTTTCCTAATCATTCAATAACTCTTTTATGAATTATTCATTACAATCTGTGTTTTATTATAAATATGCCATGTTTATTATTCATCACCTTGTTTGTGATATTGGATATCTGTACAATATCTACTGGTATAAACAAATTATACAGATTGTATTGACATTGTACAATCTAGATTTTTAAAATCCAAATAAATATTCCTGTTACGACTAGTGAAATTATAAACAATGCATAATTTTAAATTGTTTTATACACTTATTGATTGAGAATAAGTTCATGCAAAAAATTTAAGTTCGCTGGTAAAAAAACCCCTGGCTACGGTCCTGGGAGGCGATGTTGGACAGGAGTCCGCCTATGACTCTAGGCTCTAGACGAATTAGCAATGTTTTAGAATGTATTCAGGTGTACCTGTAAGGAGTGTTTATTGATAATACCGGGTCTTTCAAATTGCAGTTGAGGTGCGTTGGTTTTGTCCTTTGTTCAACAAAGTATGCGTAAACACCACTTTGTTCTATATCTACTAGAGAGAGGGCCGTTGAGATACACATGTGTACTATAATGACATGACCGCCACGACAACGTATATTACATATTTATTAAATGTGTAATCATGCATGTGTTTGTGTAAATTGCTTGTTTCATTAAAAATTACTTCTTTGAAATGCAGAACTGTTCTGTACAATGTAGTCAGTTGGTAGCTATGAGAAAAAATGTATCGCTATTTAAAAAAATTCTGTGCATTCCATTTCTTGTGTAAAATGGATGTTTCAGAAACACATTACATGTAGATGTCACTGCCAGAGGTGGCAGGTATTGTATGCAAATGCAAAAAAAAAAATTTATGTGCAAATGGGTCTGCACTTTGGAAAGCTGAAATTAACACATACTGTACTTGATACAATTTTATGTTCAAGGAAAGTAAGCTTATAACCTAGTGTGATGTATTAATATTTTGATACCTACAGTATGAAGTGTGAAAGTTTCACATTAAAACAAAATAAAACATACATTTAACAGAAATTGAAAGTTGTCACAAATTATCAAGTCAACAAATTGAAAAAAATGTTATAAAAAATTCAAAATTGTCCAAGATGAAACTAAGCTTGGTTTCATACTTAAAAATAAACAAGAAATATTTCTTACAAAAAACGTTGCTTTACCTTTTGACATAATTTCCCACGAAACTTTGTTGTACAGCCGCCGACAAATGTACTCACTAATCAAACAATTCTTCATTTCATCTACTATACTGTATACACACCATTCGGCGATTGTACGAGAATATTAGCATTCAAAATGGCTGCCAAAATCCAAAATGGCCACCATAATTCAAAATGGCGAACATTTTAATGTAGCTTGGCCATTATTCAATGATAAATTGATGGTGTTATACCCAGCCTACATTGATAGATAGATGAAGAAAACATCATTGAACAGGTCTTCTCCCAGATATGCTTTGTGGTTTCCACATGCCCAGTCTGAGTTTACAAATTCCCATTTTTTCAGCCTTAGTAAACTATAAGCTTCCGCGTGATACAGTTTCCTAATGCTTCAGTCCTATTGAATATAACTGCCTAAAGGTGCGACGTGAAAACAGTGAGTGTTTAATATAGTTTTCACTGTTCGTCACAGGCTGATGTACTGTATGATAGCAATTGCAACAAATTCATGATTCCTAATACACTACGGTACAGTAGATGTTTATTATATTATTGGAAGTACGAAATCTGAGAAAAGTGAAGTTAGTAAAGCCTATCATACAGTAAAAAGTAATTTACTTCCTAACATCCCATCAATATTGAAACATACTGTACGGTTTACTTTACATGCTTTGATGAACTACCAAATTGTATTCTTTTCATTGAATTATGTAATTGAGGTTAATTGCAATATTCAAGGTTGCTTTAGTATCATTCAATGAAGATGCTCATGGTCGTTTCACCTTTCATAATCTATTTTTATAGGTGATAATCATGATTTGTTTCAATACTCAATTGAATTCTACGGTATATTCAATTTTTCAGAATAGCCACAGAATAGAATAGAGGACACATTTCTGAATCTGAATATAGGTATTTTATTTATTTATTCATGGTCAAACACAGTAAAATATGTACATTATTTGAAATTATTTTTGATCAAAGTTAAAAATTCACATAAAAATATAAAAATGAGTTAAAAGGGTTTCAATTTTGTAAAATACAAATAAAACATATCATTTAAAATACAGATAAAATACATAGTTTAAAATACAATACAAGCAAGATTGGTGTGTGAAGGTACACAGTAATATGACATGGTGTCGCATGGACTGTGTCTTGAGAAGCTACAGTATACTGTAGCTATAGGGATAAAAACAGGGCCAGAATGTAGCATGCTATTAAGGATGACTGGGGGTATGGGATATTGTACTTCTTTTGTGGGACAACCTCCAGGTAGATATGATATTCATACCCCTAGACCATCTACAGTACAGTACCTTGCACTGATGGCTAGAGTTAGATTGGTGCCCAAGGAAGCTGCAGGTACTGCACTAACATGGGTGGTGCTGTGGGTTTGAGTCCTATCATGTATTAATACACAGTACAATTAATTATATTGACAAACATGATCTGATCAATTACACAGATACTATATATGTTGTTGCACTTTAAGGCTAAACAAGTGGTTTATGGTATTTAATACACATAGTAGTACACACATTAGTAATCTCTCATGCCCATGTCTTCTACCATATCTTATGTCATAATACAGAATAAATATAACACTATACATATATGTACGTGTTAATTAATAGAGTTAATTTGTTCGTGTACACCCAGAGTGGTCTGGCCAGTCTTATAGGACCAAGCGTTTCCAAACCTGGAAAGCATGTACTGTACTGTATGTACATTATGCAAATCACAACAATAGTAACAATTTGGGTGCATCTTGCTATTCCTTGCTATAGAAATATCCTTTACCAGCAAAGCATTTCAGTATCATGTTCAATTGTAATGTAAACTGTAAGGAGTTGATTATATCACAATGCAATATTGGGTGACTTTAGCAAGGATTGTGAAGATTTAATTTACAGATTATTTACTGAACGTTGTAATGTAAGATTGCATTACTTAGAGGTATTGGTGACTTTATAATGATGCTTTTTTTCCTTCCTTCCTTCCTTTTTTCTCCTCTCCTTTGTTTTTTTCTGTTCTATATTTTCACAAATGTGTCTTATAAGTGGCATGCTTAAATATAATCACAAAAAATAATTGAATAATCAATAAGATATTTTATGGGGATCGGGGATCAAATCTATTGTTTAAAACGTTAAAAAAACCTTCTCCCTATGTTAAAAAACCTTAGTGACTACATTATTCCTGAAACATGGTGGTATATACAACCTCTTTCTAACTTATGATAATATACCATGAATAGACTAATAGTTTATATACTGTAGACTAATTGTATATAGACTAATAATAGTTTGTATATAGACTAATAGTTTATATAGACTAATAGTTTAACAAACACGAAAAGAAGATTGTTGATATAGTTAGGATATAGTTTTTTATGGATCAAACTATTATGGATCTATGGATATTTTTCTGTTTATAGACAATGCAAAACTCAGAAACTGTTTATATTACAGAAATGACACTGATTTAAATACTGTAACAGGAGAAGAAAAAGAGGCCCTCATAAATATTTACCAGTACCACCTCCTATATGTATGTGACAGATGTCAAACAATCATAGCAATCTGTGTCAAACCACTTATATGACACTCATAAAACTTCAAAACTAATGTTGTAAAATTTAACTCCAACTACCTTTATAATAATGAACTGCATTTAAATAAACACCTCACTTGAATGTTAAATAAGTACAGTCGAATAAATACTGCCGTCGAAAGAACTTCAGTTAAAAAAATGCTTAAGTCGAATAAATATTATAGTTGAATAAGCACTAAAGTTGAATATGTACTGTAGTCAAATAAGTGCTTGAGTTGAATAAGTACTGCAGTCAAATAAGTAATGCAGTTGAATAAGTGCTTGAGTCGAATAAGAACTGTCGTCAAAAGAAATTCAGTTGAATTAATGCTTAAGTCGAATAAACATTATAGTTGAAAAAGCACAAAAGTCGAATATGCACTGTTACAAATAAGTGCTTAAGTCAATTAAGTACTGCAGTTGAATAAGTGCTCGAGTTGAACAAGAACTGCCGTCGAAAGAAATTCAGTTGAATTAGTCAAATAAGCACTATAGTTGAATGCACTAAAAGTCGAATATGCTCTGTACTGTAGTCAAATCAGTGCTTGAGTCGAATAAGTAACTGCAGTCGAATAAGTACTGTAGTTGAATAAGTGCTTGAGTCGAATAATTACTGCAGTCAAATAAGTAATGCAGTTGAATTAAGTGTTTGAGTCGAATAAGAATTAAAGTTGAATACACACAGCAGTCGAATAGTGCTTGAGTCAAATGAAATGTAGATTAATAATTACTGTAGTTGAATAAGCACTGTACTTGATAACTGTAAGTATTGCAGTCAAATACACACAGTCGAATAACTGTACAAGTCTAAAGTACTGCAGTCGAAAAAGCACTGCAGTTACATAAGTACTTTCTTCGAATAAACACTGTTAGTTGAATAAGCACTGTAAAGTATTGTAGTCAAATACAGCAGTCTAATAAGCTAATAAGTTGAATAAGTGCTACATTAGAATAAGTATTCTGATAATTCTTTTTTTATTATTTGACAATGATTTCTTTTGTTTATTAATCATTGAATGTAGCAGTCACAGTATGGTTTTTAAATTTATTTTTAGTGTTCTCTTTCAAGGCATGTTTTATTTTATTTCCCTAGCTACTCAAATCTCATTAAGAATTGTATGCACTCTGTTGCCAGGACAACACAGTAATACACCACAAGGGGACCGGTAATTGTAAGTACTGTAGAGCGTTGAGATAGTGCTTTTTGTTCTACCGTACAGAAATTTGGTTCAAGTATAGCTTTCTTCTAAAGACAATAGGTAAGCATAATCGTTTTAAAACCAACTAATGTTATTCTCTTGGTTATAATAATTGATGATGATAGTTGTTTTCAAATTCTCATTGCCGAAAGACAAGCTATTTTGTCTAGCAACAGTTTTTAAAAAAATGATCATATTTATTAGATGTTTACATAAATAAATCTTCTCCAAATTCTTGAGACCATTTGTGACACCTATGGTTGAAATAAGTCACCTTTTATTTGGCCTTTCCTCACTAGTCATATAATTCAAGTGACTTATTTTATACTTACTAAAGTAAATCAAACATTAAATGTATATATTACCCACATAGTGTTCACCTTCTGTAATACCTGTCTGGCCTTATGTCTCTAAAGTAAAATTAGTAGATTTTAAAGGCTTGAGAAAACAATATTATATCATCATGTAATATGATTTTATTTTTGTATTGTATGTTATACACTGGAATACAGTACATGTATGGACCTTGTTCATGTTTTTAGCCAGTTTGACGATATTTCCTATTTCATGCTTGGCATACCTGGATAAAACAACATGTAACCCTTTTCACTTCCAACGAGAGAACATACTGTAAATGTAATGAAAACTTTGAACACCCCTCCAAGAGAATTGTACTGTATCGTCTGCAAGCCAGGCTCTCATCTGGGTGACCCTGCCCATACATGCTTCACCATATCTTTTAAAGATGCTGAAAGTTTATGACATTTTTTTCATTGAGAGATATTGAACTATAACCTATTATTATTATTGAAGAATATAATACAGTACTTTGAACAAGTAAAGCTGAATGTTGGTTCACCGAGTACAATAGCCTTAAAGCCTTGCTTGTCTATTTAATGTATGCCATGTACTCGGTCGACAAGCTAAAAAATGGCTTGTCACCGTGTTTGTCACCGTTGCAGTAAATGTTTGTCTTGCAGGCTGTGCAGCTACTGTAAACTTTGCTGTATGAGGTTTGTTTTAATATTCTAATATTCCGATGCCTATTGGATAATGGTATCTTAATTCTATCATCATCTTAAACGCTAATCGTTGTTAGACATTGCGCGTCTCACTTGTGTTCGCCACTCAGTACGTTTTTTAGCAAGCATGTGTATAGGTCCGCATGTAAAAAGTTCTGTTTCCTTCTTTATGTTTGCCATCCATTTGGTCTTCCTTTTGGTCTTTCTCTGAGCCTCTCTGAGTGCGATCTTAGCTGGTGTGTTTTCATTTAAACGGAGTAGGTGACCATACCATGTCAGCCTTCTTTTCTTAATGTTTTTACTCCACTCAATTTCTCCTGTTCTTTTATACAAATCTTCATTTTTTATTTTTTCCGGCCACCTTATACCTATTATTCTCTTTAGGAATTTAATTTACTTGCCTGAAAATAAGGAGTTACAAAAATATTTCTTTGTCTTATTTCAAATTATGTATATTGAATTTATTTGTTGACACGTCTCCTTTGTCATCAGTAGCTTTAGAGCGATGGGTTGTTAAAGTTTTTATGATAAGAAATTAGTCTGGCCAGCCTGCCAGAATTAAATGTGAATCATTATATATGGCTAGTGGCCTGAAATTAATTGTCTTTTTATGGATTTAATACGACATCATGTTTTCAATGAAACGTTCAAAACTTAAAGAAAATGTATATTGCAAAATCATATACTTTGACACTGCTTTCACTGATTGGCTCTTCACAAACAAGGTCATAGCTTTTGTAGCATAGTTTATAAACAATTATCTTGCTTTATTTTCAAATTTGAATTATAAAGAAGAAAGGGTAATAAAGAAGAAAGAAAGAAAGATTTGTTTACATACATTTTTTATTTTATGTTTTATTTTGTTATTACACGTCTGTGTCATCTTATTATATCATTGATGTTATTCATGCTCATTTTTCATCTGTCACTGCGGGAAAATGTTGTAGAGCCAGAGGCCTAAAAAAATCGCATGTATTAATTTAACACTCTGACATTTAGGTAGCTGCATAAGTAGATAATTTCTTTTGATGTTAGCAGAGTATAGTCGTTATTTTGTCGTCCACAAATATCTTCTTCATATAGAATAATGCACAAAGTATGTTATAAATAATTTGCATAATTATATAAATATTTATATTGTAAAGTACTACAAATTGATTCTTCTTTCATGTTTGTGTAGAACTAACTATATTACTTATTCCTATCAGATACATTTTTGTAATAATTGTGTTATGTTAATTTTTGCTATGGTCATGTGACCTGACATTTATTGGATTACCCTTTTTGACCTCAAATCTTTTCAACAAAATTCTTAAAAAACACATTTTTTACACTAGATAATGACTACTGAAAGTTTGAATTATTTTATTTCTATAAATACACTAAATAAATGTTTGCCAGTGAAATAATATGAAAGCAAAAATCAAAAAAACACTACAGAGAATCATGCATAATGTTCAGAATTGTTTTTTAAGAGTTTCAAAGTAACCTAAGCTGACAGCTAAACTATAGAGGGAGTGTGCAGTGGAGGCAATAATTGTAAACAATTATTTATTATATACACTGTAGTACCGGGCATACATATTTACATTTATATCATATACTAAGTATTCCGTGGTTCATCTACATAGTAAAATCCATTTTGAGTTGTGATTACATGGGAGATTCAGAATCTAGTTTAATTATAGTTGGTTAATTGTTATCTGACTGTTGATCACACTTGATTTAAGCTCTGTCTACACTATCAAATTAGTTTGACAAAAAAAGTGTGATGTGCCCATATGGTAGTAACATGGCCAAATATGGTAGTGATATGCCCAAATATGGTAGTGATATGACATCATCACGTCCATATATCACATTTTGTTGTCATGTAAAGTTTGATAGTGCAGAGCTTAAAACAGCAGTGTTATTGTACATCAGCTTTATACACATTTTCTTTGTTAAGCAATCAAAGCAAAGTAGCACACATTAAAGATTTGCAATATAGTACTTTCTGGAATGAATTTAGCATTTCTTTAGGCTTACATTAATATTATTCATACATAGCACCAATCTGACATAAATGATTAATCCGTGCTTACACTAATTGCTGTGGTAACAGTGGCCTGCTTATACTGACTTAGCTATTCCACTTGATTAAAAGAATAAATCCTTTTGGATAAAGAAGCAGGTTTGTTTTGATTAAAATTCAGAAATAATTAATCAGATGTATATCTTCTTTAAAAAAGGATTTACTTGGATTTTAAACAGATTTATTTCCATATTAGTAGATTTTCCATCCAGTATTTCCAAGTTTCGTAAACAATTCCATGTCTTAACTGTAGCTTATTTTCTATCTATATTTATCAACATTTTCCCTGATTAATAATTTTTGAATAAAATCCAATTGAAAAGTTTCTTGTCTTTGTTTACACATTTATTAGTTATTTTGCGGTATCCTTCTGATTGCCTATAGATGTTGACACCTAATATTTTTTTTAATGCACCTTTATAGTTTGATGCCTTTGTAAATTCTCCTGATATTTCTTTCTCTTTTTTTGGTGACATCTGGGAATTGTTCAGTTCAGAAATAAAGTTGGTTTGTTAGCACCAAGAAATGCAAAAAAAACAAATATTTTTATTAACACCATTATCAAAAATTGTTTTTTATATATATATAAAATACTGTACAGTTATATTCTTCAATCTTAATGAATTCCATGTACCTAAAATACTATAGTACCTTAAATATAGTACCTTTAATTACATATTGCAAATAATTGAAGTGAGCCCTCATACTGCCACACCCATCGATATTTTCTTTTCAAATTTGCAATAGTGATAGACTTGCATATATTTGCAAGCATTGTTATAACCATGGTTTTTCCTTAATATTATAGACCATCTGTTCCAAATGTTATGTAAACATTTGTGTAAATTAGTTTATAGCGAATGTTGTATTTACAGTAGTATGGTCATTCATATTAAATGTAGGTTTAGAGATATGCATGATGATCGACTGCTCTGTGCAGTAATATAGTGTTAAACTATAGTAGGTCACCCAGTCTGATCATGGCTAAGGGTTTGTTCACACATAAGACGTACGGTAATTTGTGTCATTAAAGTGATCATCAGGTCCAAGCAGATAATATGTATACATTGTGTTCTCAATGTACTTTGTATTTAAGTACAAAATTATGTCAGAGTAGGGCAAACATCTGACCAATTACTCAACTTCCTGACACAAAGCTACTCCCCAGTGGTTAAATACAATTTTCCTCCTTATTGCAACTTCTAATCAAAATACAAGTTTTATTATAATCAAAATTAAAACAATATTTTCCCAACAAAATGTTGTATTGTATAACACACCTAGCATTATCGTTTTAATGCAGTGGCTAGAGTCTTGTATGCCCAATATGAAATACACAGTATACTATACAGTAGGTCCAAACTACTGTATGCAAATCAGAAGTGCTGGATTATTTTTCATTATTAATTACATCATATTATCTTTTAGTTTATTTCAACCATAGAGAATTTGTTTCTATTAAAATTATTAATCATATTATGTTTAAGATGTCTTCCACTTTTTCTCTTTATTGGTAAAGTTTTAATGATAATTTTTACAATTATAAAGATTTTGATATTCAAATGTTGAAAATCTATTTTTTTTTTGTTCTCTGTAATAAGTATCGTTATGCCTCAATTCTCAAAACAAGTTTTGATGATATACAGTGTTTGATAATATCATTATCTCAGCCAAAACTTACACCTTGACTAATTACTCTATAAGTCATTATGTGCTATAGTTTTAATTGACATGATGATCATTAAGCCTACAGATATGTTATTCACATGGGACAAAAACACTGACAGAAAATTCTAATTATGCATTGTGATGATAATGATGATGATAATCTAATAAATTCTAATAAGGATGTGTTCATGTAAAGTATAATTAAATCAGACCGAGGTGTGTTTTGTTGTATTACCAATAAGATGTTGTTCACTTCATCAGTATATTTCATGTAGTAATAGGGCATTGAACATTATAAGCTCTCGAAGTAGTTCACGTGTGACGATGCTACATTGAATGAATTTTCACTTTATGCAATAATGCATAAATTTAGTGACATGGCTAGTATTGAATAATTGCATACATATTCTTTTCCCTCCATTTCATCTTTATTGTTTGATGTTTTACATATTTATTTTAGCAAGTATCACCTTCACAGTATATTATACTGGTAATAGTTTCTAGAATTTACTATACGTTTTATGTTTTAGTGTTTATCGTAACCTTTGTAATACATTATTGGCATTAATAAAAATTGCAATATTTACAGTTAGAGCAAGTTATTGACATAATTGATTAATGATTGTAGCTGATAGTTAATAAATTCAATTCTGAATTTTGCAGATTGATGAAAATTGCATTTCATATTTCTTCTTAATCTCATTGTGAGATCATTATCATCGAAAATGATGACAATAGTGATGATTGATAATAATATTGTCATCATCATCATCACGTTTTTAATTAATTTAAATTATTGCCACTTCTCGTCTATTTTAATTTATGTGCAGCGCATTGAGAGCTTGCTTATACAGTATGCGCTACGGTATATGAATGAACTATTATTATCATTGTCAGATCATCATTATCATTATCTTCATCTAAACATAACAATTATCAGGAAAATTCAAAACAATGTTATTTAAAAAAAATTTGTATCAATCTTTTTACCTTTTGGAAAATGTTGCTTTTTAAAAAGCAGAGTGTATAACTCATGTCTCTTCAGAATGTTTGCGATGTCATATTAGACATTTTACACTTTGTAAGGAGACCATCAAATTGAGCAGTGTAAACATATTCTTTTGCTTAGGTTTTAACAGGTTTTCTACATGCTGAGTCTGTGTTTACTGTGAAACCGGTGTGTGATATAAGTAATATAATCTGGATAAATTATCTTAATTTTCTTGCCAGCAGAAGTTTGGCTATAATAACGTACTGTACGCCATGTTTTCTATCGGCAAAGTTGGCCGTGAGATTTTATTCTGTTATATACTAATTAGACAGCCTTAGTTCTATGTGCCAATAGAAAACTTTACATTAGACCTTTACGATAGAAAATAATAAACTACATACATGGTTGACTGTGCCAATAGTCACTTCCGTTTAAAACACCCAATCGATTAGAATACTATTTTAAAACTGTTATATAATTAGTGTCTATTTTTATAATCAGCTTTTAACTAATAATATTATAGAGCATAATAATATCATTTCATTTTCATTCTCACAATAAACCAACCATCCTTGTAATAAACTGCTATAAACATACTGTGATGTGCCATTTCATTATTAACTATGACTTTTCTTATTTTCATGCACCAGCAGTAAAAGCTGTTATGACAAAGTTATCTCTAACTAGAAATATTTAAATTGTTCATATATATTCATAGAACTTTTATATTACCAATTAATTTTTAAAATTTATTCTGATTTTTCAATTTAGAGATTTACAATTTAATGTAAAGTTTGAATTTGTTATCAAAATACAATAAACTATTTAATGATATGTATTGTATGCTGTGTGTATCCAACACGCGTCTCTTTTGTTACCCTATGAGAGGGCGCTATTTAAGTTTTAATGTCTCGGACATTACAGCATGCGTACATTTGATTACACTGCACACCCGATTCTCGATACTCTATCTAGATTTCTCCAGTATTTTTAGGAACATTCTGTAATTCAACATTACAATATCGCCTAGTATCATCAACCAAACTAGCCGGTAACCTAGTAGTCTTTGGTCACATTCAATTCACCAGGGGAAAAAAGTAGTGAGCCCTCTATCGGCAGCGAATCGTTTTTGCACACGAGACAGCGTAAATAATTACCCGGAAGCAACTTTGTTTTTAAAAATAAATATTAAGTTTTTGCAAACTGGCCAATTGGAACTTTTGGTTTTATTTACTAATGAATAATTCATGAAAACCTTTGACACAGCATCTACGAACCACGTGATATTGTTTTTTTATCGACAAAGCCATTATATCTGTGTCGAACAAGGGTGAATGACACCGATGTTTTTTAAACAATTTTAGGGTATTCGAATGTTAAAATTTCGTCTAATTTGTTGAGGCTGTAATAAAACAACCTAACTTTTTGAGAAGGTGGGTTTTATATTTTCTGGATATTTAATTTTTCAATAGTAGTTAATAAAAAAATCTCGTTGGTGTTATTTTTTATTTTTTTTTAATGGCTGCTTAAACATGTGCCTTTTTGGTTATTTTACTGCTGAAAATGGAACATATGGTTGTAGCTAAAATCATTTTTTTACACCATAAGATTAAAAATGTTGCTTTTTAAAATAATAAGAACATTATATAATATATAGGAAAGCTGTTTTTAATCATAAAACTTTACAAAGCCTCTTTTATTTTATTTAAAAATCAATATAGTCTAGGCCTAGTTTACAGTTAGGAGAGCTAGGCTTTAGCCTGTTATTATAGTGGAGTAGTGCGTGTATTGTTGGCGCGTGTTCATTGTCGGGCGCGCGTATTTATAAGCCTAGGCCTAAGGAAATAAAAATAAATGATTACAAATATAACTAAATAATGATTATTATTAATTTAATGTTGTTTTTTTTTACAGATCACAGAGGGATGTTCTTAAGCTGTCTGCATACTTCAATACAATAGAAATAGCATTAATCAACAACAATTTCTCATTAACTTACCGGCATATGTGAAACAACACATACAGTAATTATGTAGGCCCCTATATCTACAGATTTTTATTGCCAAAGGACATTTAATTTTTAAAAACTTGATATTTTCCTATTTTACTTATTTAAAGGTTCAAGCGGAGGTTGGTTGTTGTTATAAAGTTTAAATGTGATCGGCAATAAATAATCATTATAAATATAAATAGAAAAAGGCCTAGTACAAAAGATGTTAATTTAATGTACAAAACTTGTTGTCTAATTTGTGATAATATTAAAGGTTTTATGTTAAATGGTGTGTATTTCATTTATTGCTCCATTATTATAATAAAAAGAAGGGAATCATGAAATTTCATTAATTATTTAGCCCCAAGAATGTATTGATTTTATAGTATTTTACCAATTTAAACAGTCCAGGCCTAGCTTGCAGACAGTCCCCCCACCCACTTCTTAATAATTTTAAGAAAAATGAAAGTTCAACACTTTATTTCAAAATGTATAAGCCCTTTGTCTTCATATTTTAAGATTATGAATCAGCCACTTAACAAGAATAACAATCGAGGGGCCAATGATGAAGAGCATCTTCCCTCATTCTCTTCGCCTAAGAAAACGATTATTCCAGCCCTGCCGCGTCTCCCTAGGCCTACGCGCACCGTGCTTTCGCTTAAAACAGACCTATATTCAACTCCTTATAGAATTTGTTTGAAAAATAACACCAAGCTTAGTTTTGGAAATCTTAGAAAATACATATAAGACTATATTATACCGTTTTCAGAATTTCATTTAAAAGTTCCAAATTAATGTTAACTATTTTAACAAACTAGTTAGTTTTCACTTTCTTGTTTTCGTCGTATGACTCGCTTTGTTTACGCTTACACTTGGCTTAGACGTTTATCTTAGAATTCGAATAAATGAATCCATAATCAACAAAAATTGGTACTGTTGTGGTTTTTGTTTCATATAAATATTCCTAATACACAGAAATCAATTAAACAGCAATATAATTTAATATAAACGAGTTAAAAAGGAAATTTAGACAGCCTATAAAATACGGAAGTCAGAACTCGCGTCGCTCGAAATGTTCGGTAACTTTCTATTTATAGCCTATCGAAAAAGGCTCTAGCTAACTTTTAAATTAAAACGGCTCTCGGAACACTTAATTAGTTATCCGCTTGGTAGAGCGGATAACTCCTTGTTATTGTATGGGATCAATATTTTTTTTCTGTATTATTCTTGGATCCTTCCTTCCTTTTTGTGAGTCGCGTTTCTCTAAAATGTGTAAACATAACATTTCATAACGTTGACAACATATGGGCATTTACGTGAAGTTGTGCACCTCCTATTTTTGAATGACGTCATAGTTGCGCAACGCGACTTACGCGCAATTTTATGAATTTCAATGATTGATTATAGATTAAAAACCAAAAGTCATTTAGTATTGACACTTTGACAAAATTTAAGTCATATCAGGGGCAAACTTTCTACGGATTAAAAATGGCATGTTTCACAAGAAGTTACGCGCGCACGCGAATTAAAAATTTCAAAATGCGCAAAATTAATTTCTAATCAACTTTTTATGCGTTTCTTGTCATTTTGAGCATGTCAAAAATTCCCACGGGCGCGCAATTTTTTACGCACGCGGTGCGCACGTAGCGTTAAAAACATATTTTTTTCTCTTGAATTATATTTTTCAAGTCTTTCCTAGTAATTTTGAAAACAATTTAGACCTTTTCCAGTTTAAATAACGCCATACGAACACGTTGAATTAGACAATTCGTGCGCGTTTTTTATGAAAAAGCTTAAAAAATCGTCAAAATTATGTCTTTTTTTAAACAGTCATAGTTTCTAAAGTAAACCGTGAACCGTTTATTTTTATTACAAAATCTAGAAGTTGATGAGTTGTAGATATCGGATCATGCATCGATAAGGCTAAAAAAACATTGTGACGTCATCGTATGGCCACACGAATGTAAAATATAGGATTTTTGTCTCTTTCGTTATTGCTCATCACATTCAATGGAGCGCATCACGCTTATCTGTATTCCTTTTTCTCCTAAATTTATATATTGTGTAGGTCAATCAACTTTCTTTAGCATGAGATAAAAATATTTTAATTTTTATGACGTCATCATGCCTAAAAATTTTAATTACGTGGGTCATTAATTTCATCTTTACAGTAAATTTTAATCTGTAATAGCTCGTAAGAATAAAATGTGATAATCACGATTAAAACGTTTTCTGGAAGCTATTGGATTGTAGATACGAATTCATGTAAACATTTTGCCAATCGGATGTTGTGACGTCATCATATGGCCAGTTGAATAAAAAAAGTCGTATTTTCATATTTTGCGTAATAGTTCATCACATTTAAAAGGGTGCGCATCTATATTTTACGTATTCAAATTTCTTCTACACGTTAATATGTTGTTCCTGAGATAATTTCCTCCAGAAATTGCTATTTAAGTGTTTCATTTTGATACCGTCGCCATGTTAAAAATTGGAATAAATGGCGGGTCCCGTAATTTCACCTATTCTACACTGTGTGTAATATGTATACAGATTATACTCTTTGCATGTATATACTATATGACACAAATTGACAGAATTCAGCACTAACAGCATATCATATTCTTCAGTTCTTGTCATAATGCCATAATCTTTATCTGTGTGCAATATGCCAACGTATGACGTGCACGTGGCGTTTGTCGTTGTGCGGATAACTAACTCGTCAAAGTGACGAGTTTCATGTCTAGTTTCCCATTATCACTATTTGACGTGGATGTGTGGTACAGAAGACACATGTGAAACACATGGGATGCTGTATTACCAAATGTTCCTATGATACTGAACAAATACATCATATGAGAGTCATGTACACTTCAGTGAATATTAAAATAGTTATTAGTATAATTTAAAAAATACTGTAATAATTTCTATTTTTATTTGGAATTTATTCAGATAGTGTTATTAGCAGTTCTAACATGTACAGTAATGGTTATGAAGGAATATATTGATTTTGACTTTTGGAATCAACAACATTTGTAAGATGAGACTAATTAAATTTGGAGTTAGGCTTTACTTTCGTAAATCAATGTCAGTACATCTGTATTGTTGATCAGCAAAGTTTATCCTGGTCTTACTACTGTACATGATGATGACTACTGGTTGTGAAAAGGCAGCCAAGAGGATTGCCATATCTACAGTCTTTGTGAAGCAGGTCTATTTTGATCTATAAGTAAAGGCTATCAAACAACCATCAAGAATATGGAAAGTTATGCAAATTCAGGCACATAAAGCAAAAAAATGTATTTTATTATTATATTGTATGAAGAATTATAGTAAGATAAATGCTAAGCCTGCCTAGCAGGAAGCTTAATAGATAATTTGTAAGACCTCCAGACTTAACATTTTAAGAGTCACTGTACTTTACACTACAGTCACTTAAATCCAAAACCGCCAACATTACGTTAGAGCAGACTTAATTCTTAGTCAGTAGGCTACTGCCATATTGCAAAAGTCTGTCTAAGACCACAAGACTTCATGTAGGAGCAGTCATAGTTCTAAGGATTACAGTTTCTGCCATAATATATTGCAACAGTCTCAAGTCGAAGATTGGCATTCTTTATGATTATCACCATCATAATTCTAAGAGTTAGTACTGCCATATTGCAAAAGTCTTTCTAAGACCACCAGACTTCATATTGGAGCAGTCATAGTTCCAAGGGTTACAGTTACTGCCATTATTGAGCTTAGTCAAGTCGAAGATTGGTATTCTTTTTGATTATGGCCATCTTAATTCTAAGAGTCAGTACTGCCATTGCAACAGTCTTGTCTAAGAACGTCAGATTTTATATTGTAACCATTATAATTCTGTCTTTGAATCTTAATTATTTTTCAAAATGTGCCTGTGTTTAATGTTTAATTAACACTGTCTGATTGGCATTCTTTTTTAATATGGCCGTCATAATTCTAAGAGTCAAGAACTGCCATTGCAACAGTCTTGTCTAAGAATGTCAGCATCAAATTTTATATTGTACAGCTAACCATTGTAATTCTGGAAGTCTTTGAATCTTGATTATTTTTCAAAATGTGGCTGTGTTTAATGTTTAATTAACACTGTCTGTCTAGTGGTTCGTAACCTGTCAGTCAGATTTGTCCACTCCATTTCCATGATCTTATCAGTGACACTTTCATGCCCCATAATTAATTGATTGCTAAACAACCGTGTTAAATTTGAAATCACTTAAAAGTTTTAATGGCTGTAAATGGTCAGTGTTGAAATTAATTTATTCAGCTGAATTTCAATGCGTAATATTCAAACAGGTTATCGGAAATTAGGTATTATTAGCCATTAAGTCGATATACGGCATTGATTTTATCTTCTACAGTATTCTTGTCATATTTTCAAATTGATTTCTCAGAATTTTTTTACAACAATACTGTATATATAATTTTACAAATTGAAAAATGTTTTAATCATTGAATATGAAACCGTTTTACATGTTGCTATACATGTAAACTATTTTTAAAAGGAATATTTCTCACCTTAATAAGTTGGGATGAAGTAAGAGTTTGTGATAATGAAATCTACTAAATTTAAATGCAAATATTATATTTTTTTAGTATGATTCATTTCTGAGATGCATCACAACAATTCTGAAATATTCTGATAAATAATATTACCAGGGAAGAGTTAAATTTAATTCTTCCCTGATATTACCTTTTATAAGCTGTCTGCCCTATCAAACTAGTTTAACAAAATATGGTGGTTATAGTATGCCCAAATATACTGTACTGATATGATATCATCATGTCCATATATGGACACATCACATTTTTTTTGTCATATAAAGTTTGATAATGCTTAATGCAACCAATCAAAGTTTTGGTTTATTTAACTATTATTATTATTTGTTTTTGTTATTGGCTATTTTTGTTGAAATCTAAAATCATGCTTGCCATACCAAATAGTCTCCCAAATTGTTCTTATCTTGATCCTTACCAAAAACTCTGCATACAAAACATATTGTCATGAATCAATGACACTGTTGGTACTCAATTCCAACATCCTAGGCTCAAATCCTGATGGAGCTATTATACTGTATAACCATGTAGGAAAAAATAATATAAACAAGATTTTCTAATGGTGAGAATAGTTTCATAAGCCTTTATATTCCTTGTGTTGAAATTGCAACCATGGGCTCATAAAAACTGCAGTAGTTTTACCAATAAGAAACACTTTCCTCCTTCTGAAATTGATGATTAAATTTGATAAAAAGTCTCTTAATACTACAGAAGTTATGAATTTATTTTCACCATAATGTTACCAATAAGAATATTCTAAGAACTGTAACATTTTTATTTATTCAAATGCAATGTATTCTTTTTTTTCCCTAGTTGATGCGGTGAATATTAACGACTGAAATTATATGCGTTTTGATCCGACTGAGAATATTTTAAGTGCAGTCATAGATTTTAAAGGTTAGAATATTTCTAATGTCTTGAGTTTGACGAAAAGGAGAGCTATGATAGTATATTAGTACATTTATCTTTAAATACTATAAATATATAATATATTAGCTCTGGGAATAATTATCTTTATGCCGTCTTTAAACTACGTATTACTACACAATAAATATTTTATGTAAGTTATAACAGGTATACAGTATTTTCATAGTTCATCAAATATATTTTATGTGTCTAGGCATTTTATTCATGGTATATAGGAAATATATTTTCTGCTATATAAATTATGCTTAAAGTATAAAAATAATTCCCCTACATATTTTCTCCAAACATTTTATTTTTATTTTTGTGTCTTAGTGCCAAATGTGATTAGGTTAATTGCAATACACCCTTGTGAATTTGAGTTTGGTGTAATGGTTATATATCCAGCCTTACACATTTGATATCCCTGGTTCAATTCCTGCTGAGGATCTTTTATTTTTCATTATCCTTATTTTTTTTTTACAAATCTTGTTATTTTTTATTATTAATAATATTTTATATTTTGACTTTTTTTTATTTTGAACCTAACATTACGTTATGACTGCTTTTAACACTAAGAGGTCTGAAAATAATAAAAAGTGGTCCAGAATTGGGATCCTGGTTCGGATTGCTTCCAAAATTTAATGGAGTATCCTTGACCAAATGTCTATCTGTGGTTTCAATTTGGTAAAGATTTGGCGATACCTTTTTGAATAATCCTGGTAGCAAACAGACAAACACACACAGGCAATCGACTACATAACCTCCTTGGCGGAGGTAATAACAAGAGTAATAGAGTTTCCTGATATGCAGCATTTCTAACCAGCAAAATAGCTATTTTTGTCACAACTGTCCTGAACCAAGGAATATGTGACTATATAATAGTATACTTGGTATTTTGACACAAACACTGATGTCTCAATCAGCATGATGGGGATGACCCAAATTGTAATATTAATTATTCTTTTATTTAATATTTTATAGGAAATAATGATGATTTGAGTAAATCCCTACATTAATATTTTCAATTATTTAGTAAGATGAGACTTGTGTAGGAAGACTATGTAATTAACGCACTTCCATGTTTTTAATTCTAAGTAATGGCTACTATTATATATTGACCAATAGTCTGCTAAAGGTAATAACAATGATAAATAGATAATACATTTTCCTACAGACAAGGAGATTATAAAAGTTTTCATCCTAGAACTATGAATAACCAGTTAAAATCATTTTTGATAAGAACAATAACATCCAACGATTTTATTGTTCTTATTGACGTCACTTAATTGGACTTTTCATGAACATAGATTCCACAATTTTTATTTAAATAGTTATTACTATTTTAGTCTTCAACTGGAAATAATACTGATATACACTGATATCCACAATCTTTAATTGGATTATTATTTATTATGTATCAACCGTGTTTGGTGAAAGAAAAAATGATTTAAGTATGATTGCTGGCTTCTGGGATTAAGTTTATTTTGTGCCTGCTTACCTGGATAAACCGACAATATAGCAATATAACTTATTTATATAAACATTGTGTTATATGTTGTGCACTTTTCAGGTCCTACAAATAAACTGGATGTACTATTTTGACAGTATACTATACATACGGATTAAACAATAAATACTGTAATAGACTATTTCGTGCCAGCTTACCTGGACAAACCAACAACACCATATTCTCCTCGAAGAACAAGGTATAACTAAAAATTTATTGACTAAATGTTGGTGTTAGTGCCATTTAACTTATAGTTTAATTGTTTTACCATTAGGAAAAAAAGTAGTCTACTTTCAATGATTCTTTCCAATAATGATAGCAGTTTTAATTTAGGAGCATCAAATGGAAGTGGTACTCAATTTTCTCAAAACCAGACACCCTCAAGGGCAAGCATAAATGTCGGATTTCCCGGAAAGTTTGGTTTTTCGTAAAATTGAGAAAAGTGTCGGAACCATAAGAAAATTCTGACATTTGGAAAGTTACTGATTTTCAGAAAGATTGGTCAAGTGAATATTCGATCTCTTTATTACCGTGGAATCGGATTGCATCTCCTCTTTTACGCGAGTTGCACTGGCTGCCTGTCCAGCAAAGGATTGAATTTAAGATCTTGGTACAAGTATATAACTGCATCAATGGTTCAGCACCCGTCTATTTACAGAAACTAATACAGAAGTATAACCCTGGTCGCCAGGTATATTACTCGTCTTGCTGTTCCTAAAACTAGTACCGGTAGACTATTTGGTAATAAATCATTTTCTGTCATTGGACCTAAGTTATGGAATAATTTACCTATTAATATGAGTATAGCTCCAAGTATACAATGTTTTAAAAAATTGTTAACAAGTTTTCCTTTCACTAAGAAATAATTATTAGGTGATCATTTAGAATAAAATGATCACCTATTGTTATTGTACAAAATCTTTATTATTATTGTTATTATTATTATTATTCTTCTTCTTTCTGTACACTTTTGTTTAACAATTATCTCAAAAAGTTGAATAACAATGATCACAAAAATTTCACAATGTCTTTCAAATACTTTAACTTAGCCATAATAAGCTTTTCAGCGTGATCACTCAACCGTGACGTCATTAATACGCGATTTTGTGAAATCACACTATCAATCATATCTCCATAACTCTTTATCACATATCAATAAAATTCACTATACGTAAACTTCAGGTGAAGGATAAAAATATTAACAAATAAAAACTTACATTTTTCAAGGTCATGCACGTGAAATTGCGCGTTAAAAATTTAAAAAGCTCCAAATTAAGTTTTGATCAATTTAGAGCATGAGTTAGGCCATTTGCGTGTTTCAAAAAATTACTGCGCAAAAATGCGTTTTTGCGTGCGCAATTCTTAAAATGCGTAAAAAATATGAATTTTTTTTACAAATCGTATTCTACTCACCATCCTTAGTACATTCACCAAATTTGAGTCTGTTCCGACTTAAAATAACGCTATACGAGCAGGTTAAAAATGACAAAATGCGCACATTAATTGTACAAAAGTGCTAAAAATAGTAAAAAATAAGGCCTTTTTAAAATTAATATAACTCTTCAGAATGCACGATGACCCCCAATTTTTTTAACTTATTCTGGAAGCCAATGAGTTGTAGATATAAATGTATATACACATTAGACGTACAAAATGATATGACGTCATCATTTGGCCACATGAATTTTTAAAATAGGGTTTTTTCCCCTTTTGTAATGGACCACCATATTCAACAGACCGCAACTCGCTTATCTGTGATCGATTTTCTTTAAATTTTAATATATTCTACCTCAACCAATTATGTTACTTATGAGTTGCCAATATTTTCATTTGGATGATGTCATCACGTCTTAAAATTTAAATAACGGTGGTTACGTAATTTCACCTACAAGGTATACTTGAATACCTTACAGCTCTTCTGAATTAAAGTTGACCTTGATGTTTATAACTTATTATGAGAGCTGATGAAATGTAGATATGAATTCATATAAAAAATAAGCCTATCGGATGTTGCGAAGTTATCATATAGCCAGTTGAAGTTAAAAAGTAGTTTTTAAATTTCTTTAGTCAAAGTTATACAAATTTCAAAGAGCGCGCATTGCGCTTCTACGTGCCAAATTCTCTTCCAATTCTTATATTTATTTGCTCAATTCATTATCTTTCGAAATTGTCAACTTCAAGTTTATTTTGATAATTCCATCATATCAAAAAATTTGAACATTGTGTGGTTCCCGTAATTTCACCTATGTTGCACTGTATATAGATATACTGTACACTGTACTGTATAGAGTATATATTCTATGACACATAATATAATAATATAATAATCAACTTTTTACGATCGTATGTTAACGTACGTGCATGTTTAAAAAATGTTAATTTTATTCAAATGATAAAAATGATCACCTATAATTCGTCAAAGTGACGAATTAAATTCTAGTTAGGTGATCATTTAGAATAAAATGATCACCTATTGTTATTGTATGAAATCTTTATTTATTTTTTTTTTTATTTTTTTTTTTTTTATTCTTTCTGTACACTTTTTGTGTACCAAATATCTCAAAAAGTTAAATGTCAATGATTACCAAAATTTCACAATGTCTTTCAAATACTGTAACTTAGTCATAATAAGCTTTTCAGCGTGATCACTCAACCGTGACGTCATTTATACGCCATTTTGTGAAATCACATTATGAATCATATCTCTATAATTCATTATCACATATTAATGAAATTTACTACACGTAAACTTCAGGTAAAGGTAAAAATATTAGCAAATAAAAACTTGCGCGTTTCAAGGTCATTCGCGTGAAATCGCGCGTTAACAATTTAAAAAGCTCAAAATTACGTTTTAATCAATTTAGAGCATAAATTAGGCCATTTGCGTGTTTTAAAAAATTACTGCGCAAAAACGTGTTTTTGCGCGTGCGTACATAGAAAGCTTAAAAAATACCAATTTTTTGTACAAATTGCATCCTAGTCATCTTACTTAGTACATTCACTAAATTTGAGTCCATTCCGACTTAAAATAACGCTATACGAGCACCTTAAAAATGACAAAATGCGCACATTAATTGTACAAAAGTGCTAAAAATGGTAAAAAATAAGGCCTTTTTAAAATGAATATAACTCTTCAGAATGGAAGATGACCCCCATTTTTTTTAACTTATTATGGAAGTTAATGAGTTGTAGATATAAATGTATATACCCATTAGACATACAAAATGGTATGACGTCATCATTTGGCGACATGAATTTTTAAAATAGGGTTTTTTCCCATTTTGTCATAGACCACCATATTCAAAAGAGCGTAACTCGCTTATCTGTGCTCGATTTTTTTTAAATTTTAAATATATTCTACCTCAACCAATTATGTTACTCATGAGTTGCCAATATTTTCATTTCGATGACGTCATCACGTCTTAAAATTTGAATAACGGTGGTTACGTAATTTCACCTACAACGTATAGTTGAATTCCTTACAGCTCTTCTGAATTAAAGTTGACCTTGATGTTTATAACTTATTATGAGAGCTGGTGAAATGTAGATATGAATGCATATACAAATTAAGCCTATCGAATGTTATGAAGTTATCATATGGCCAGTTGAAGCAAAAAAGTAGTTTTTTCATCTCTTTCGTCAAAGTTATACAAATTTCAAAGGGCGCTCACCGCGCTTCTACGTGCCAAATTTTCTTCCAATTGTTATATTTTATTGCTCAATTCATTATCTTTCGATATTGGTATCCACAAGTTTATTTTCATAATGTCATCAGTACCAAAAAGTTAGATCATGATGTGTGTCCGTAATTTCACCAATGCTACACTGTATATAGATGTACAGTATATACTGTACATCATGTATATGGCATATAAATAGGCAAAACTCAGCACTATAAACGCATAATAGGATGGCATACATCAACATTTTCCGATCGTATGTTAACATACGTGCATGTTTATTAATATTAATGTCAATAAAATTATAAAAATGATCACCTATAATTCGTCAAAGTGACGAATTAAATTCTAGTGAGAAATTGTTTTTGTAAAACAAAAAATGTTTCTTCGCAATTTCTTTCTGTACAGATTTTGTGTAACAAATATCTCAAAAAGTTTAATGTCAATGATTACCAAAATTTCTGAATGTCTTTCAAATACTTTAACTTAGTCCTAATAAGCTTTTCAGCGTGATCACTCATCCGTGACGTAATTTAGACGGCATTTTGTGAAATCACATTATCAATCATATCTCCATAGTTCATTATCACATATTAATAAAATTCACTACACGTAAACTTTAGGTCAAGGGTAAAAATATTAACAAATAAAAACACGCGCACACGTAGGGTCATGCGCGTGAAATCGCGCGTTAAAAATTTAAAAAGCTCAAAATTAAGTTTTGATTAATTTAGAGCATGAATTAGGCCATTTGCGTGTTTCAAAAAATTACTGCGCAAAAAAATATTTTGCGCGCGCGATACTTACAAAGCGTAAAAAATGCAATTTTTTTTATAGAAATCGCATTCTACTCACCAGCCTTAGTACATTCACCAAATTTGATTCAGTTCCAACTTAAAATAACGCTATACGAGCAGGTTAAAAATGACAAAATGCGCAAATTAATTGCATCAAAGTGCTGAAAATGATGAAAAATAAGGCCTTTTTAAAATGAATATAAATCTTCAGAATGGCAGGTGACCCCTAATTTTTTTAACTTATTCGGGAAGCCATTTGGTTGTAGATACATATTCATGTACACATTAGACGTACAAAATGGTATGACGTCATCAAATGGCCACTTGAATTTAAAAATTAGTAATTTTTATCTTTTTGTGTGGGTTATCACATTCAATAGAGCGCATCTCCATTATTTGAGCCCGATTTTCGCAAACATTTTAGAATGTGCTTGCTGAATTGATTATCTTTCTCATGGGTTGTAAACATTTTTATTTTGATGACGTCATCACGCGTAAAAACTTGAATAACCTAGGTCGTGTAATTTTAGCTACACCATACATTTGAATATCTAATAGCTCTTCAGAATTAAAGGTGACCTTGAAGATTATAACTTATTATGAAAGCTGTTGAAATGTAGATATGAATTCATATAAAAATTAAGCCTATCGGATGTTGTGATGTTATCATATGGCCAGTTGAAGTTAAAACGTAGTTTTTAGATTTCTTTAGTCGAAGTTATACAAATTTCAATGAGCGCGCATTGCGCTTCTACGTATCAAATTCTCTTCCAATCCTTATATTTATTTGCTCAATTCATTATCTTTCGAAATTGTCATCTTCGAGTTTATTTTGATAATTCCATCATACCAACAAATTTGAACATGATGTGGGTCCCATAATTTTACCTATGCTACACTGTATATAGATATACAGTATATACTGTATATATTGTATATGACACATAATAGGTACAACTCAGCACTATAAGTGTATATGCATCATGTCATAGGATGGCGTACATCAGCTTTTTACGATCGTATGTTAACGTACGTGCATGTTTAAAAAATGTTAATTTCATTAAAATTATAAAAATGATCACCTATAATTCGTCAAAGTGACGAATTAAATTCTAGTTTAGATTTGTTCTTGTATACTGCTCTAATTAATGTACAGCCCTTTGGTCTTTTTTGGAAAAGTGTTTTTTAAATCTACATAGTATAGTAACAAGTGAAATGTGTTTTCTAATTGGCTGGTCTTGTGACACACATTTGTACAGACATAAGAAATACCTTAATGTCTTCAAGTAAAACTGGTACATAAATGTACGATTATTAACAAACTGGAATATTTATATTTTGATTGCCACAAATAAATATCGATCATACTATGATGCTCATCTTAAAGTACTACTACTGTATGTATCGAAATATGCATATATTCAACTAGTTATTATTCAAATTCCAATCCAAATTTTGTAATTATAAATATTTGTTTTCACATGGAAAAATATAAATCTTTTCATATTACGTGTAAAGACTGTCATATTCCATAGTAATAAAAAAAATAGTAAGTAGTAAAAAAAATAATAATTTGACGAAAATTGAACTCATATTGTAGATTAAAAAAAACTACATTTGAAGTTATAAACAATAGTGATTAAGCACACTCGCAGTCATCTTTTGACCGTTTGAGTTGCATCTCAAACGACATCTCACTCACAAGTAAATTAAATTGGATTTTTTCAATATATTTTACCCCTCAAAGTTGATTCTTCTTTCAGGTTTTAGTGCACAATAAGCAGCATATAATCTTTCTGATCTGAAGCCAATTCGTGCACAGAATGTAATTATATTTTGTAGTACAGAATAGTGTTTGCCACTGCTAATAATTAAATAAGGTGATTTATTTTTTCTCCTATCGTTTGTACAATGTCATTTATCAACTGATTCTTCATTATTTCCTTGCAGTAATTTTATTTATTATACTCTTGATATAGTAAGACAAGACAAATAACAAACAGAAGCCTATGTGTAGTGTGTCGTGTCATATTCACATCAGATTGCATACATTGCCTACCTTTTTAGTTTGTGCTATGCTATGCTATGCTTAATTTTACCTCACCAAAAGATGCTGCTATTTTAAGGAGTAAGGAGCGACATCTTCCTTTGTCACTTTCAGCACGTCTGGTGAATAGCTGAGTAAATGGCCACTCTTTTTTTAAGTTACTGTATGGCCATATAAAGACCAACATTAAAAAAATTTAATATATAATAAATTGTCAAATAGGAGGCAAACTTGCTATACAGTATAAAACAGTTAAAAGTTTGGTAAAAACATTTTTTTTCTAAATCCATCAAAATATTATTCACTATCTCCTTCAGAAAGTCTTAGTATTATATTAGCACGATCCTACATATTTGATAGCTCAGTCTGAATTATTATATAATAAGCGTTATAAGACGATCCCTTACTTTTCAAGTGGAGTATAATGTGAAAAGTCTTTTTATTCATACATACAAAATATATTTGTTTCTTTCCAGTCTTCTGCTTTTCAATTCTTACAGTCTTACCGTTTTTGTGAGCATATTGTAATATACAAGCAGAAGAATTCATGTACAAAATATTATTTTTAATAACAGAGAATCCTAACAGCTGATGATATTCCTAATAATAAAGTAAATAAACAAAACATGCATCTGCATTGACATTAGTGCATTAAATAGTTCAACAAAATTGTAAGAAATTTCTATGGGTTATTTCAACGCTCTACTTCAAATATCAAGTCTTGTTATTAAACAACTAGAGTATATCCATCTATAAGTTGTTAAACTGTTTGCTATCATAGTACTTTAAATTCTTTACCTCTTTAAATTTAATTTATAAAGTGTGTCTTCTCGCCTATTTGGCGCTTCTATGCATTCACTGTTTCTTTATAATAGTTATTTTCAGCCATTTATATAACTCGATTTAAATCAATAGTTTTTTACAAATTTTAATCGTAAATATTTTTATTGCTGGAATTTGGTTTTATTTATAAATATAAAAATATATAGATGTTCAATAAATATTAAAGAAAAGATTTAAATCCCATGGATTCCCAGAAAATATAGAGGTTGGAGTCTTACTATCACATAAATAAATGCTTTTTAGTATTGGTACATCTGATTTCAGAGAGAGGGCTAATGTCCATTTATCTGCTGGTAGGTAAAATGGAAGTTAATGTAGATCATTACTACTGTTGGTTTATGTAATTGCAATATTCAATACATTTATATGACATAACAAATCTTTTTGGCCTAAAAATAATTTGTGTGATATTTTTTTTCATAAGTTAGATGATTTGTCGCCAATTCTATAGCTCTGTCTACACTATCAAACTTTATGTGACAAAAAAATGTGATGTGCCCATATATGGACATGATGATGTCATACCTCTACCATATTTGGGCACATCACACTTTTTTTGTCAAACTAGATTTGATAGTGTAGACAGAGCTTAAGATGTTTCTTTTTCCTTCTTTATCTTATCTTATCTTATTTAAAGTTGGGTCCCGAAGGTGTTCCCTCAATAGGGATTCAGTTCTACTGTATAAAAAAATTATTTCATAATAATTTCTTTATATTACAGTAGATTATCAAATTTGAATTTTTAAGCAAGTAACTTACTACTCATAAAAGTATGATTTATAACCTTATAATAATTACTATATTATTGAGATATCAAATAACATGATCTTCATAATTGAAATTGATGCAGACTTCAGGAAGTTGTCTCCATTATTAATTATTGTTTCATAATAACTAAGTGACATTAATTAGTTCAGATAGTTAACGAGCAAGATGTTCATCGGCTTCCTGTGTATTTTTTAGCTATCAATAGCAATTTGTGATGGATTATCTGAATTTTATAGTAGTTTTGTAATTGATATACAGTTGAATCTCCCGTAAGGGACACTATCATGTAAAAACGTCCAATTACGAGAGGCACACACATTTTACACTGCACCTCTGTCTGACATTAGATAAGAATCTGAACAAACAGGCTTTTTAATGATCATCCAATACAAAAGGTATTCACAGAGTGCTTTATATTTCAACATTTTTTTCTGAGTATAGATGTTTTGTCATTTCTTAAATCCCCATGTTGTAAAAAAAATCATAATTCAAATTAATCATATTTTTAAAAAAACACCAATATATTAGAAGAAAACTAAATTAAAACCGTCCTGATGTATTTTGTCTGACATTTTAAGGTTATAGAGTACCAATCAATATGTTAATTTTTACTGTAGCATTGAATTTGTTTTTCCTTTTATTTTCTTTATTCTTTAATTACAGTATAATAAATTGGTATATATCAATTTCTAGTTGTTTTGCTTATATAATTTATGTATTAAAAAATATATTAATTTCATTGTCAACCATTGTTACTATGTATCTAAAATAAAATGCTAAAACTAAAAATAGAATTTCAAAAAAAGACACCTTCCCTACAATTTGTGACGTTTTGTAAAAATAATACATATATATTACTTTAAAAACATTAAACCAGGTCATTCCTTGTCTTAAATGTACGTTTTATGGTAAATTATGATAAAAAGTGAGAAACAATGCACTACCTAAGACTTAGATGGTCTTTAGGCCTAGCCTAGCTAGGCTTAGTTTTGTAGGCCTAGCTGGTAAACATCAGTAACGTACGAACATCGTATGCTAGCTATATACCTAGCCTGACGTTGTATAGTTGCTGCATTAATTGTCTTTCTATTTTCGCCAGACTCCGTTAATACAAATTGGGGAAAACCCGGTATTTTCGCTGAAAAGTTAGGAGTCTTCCATTGGTTTTGGCCTCACGATCGATCGAAAAGTGGGTGAATTACAGAAGAAAAACAAAAATATCAATCCGCATGCAATGCATTTTGGGATTTATAGCGGGCCGCTATAATTATTAGAATCAACTTATTTTTCACATTTTTAACCATTTAAAGACGAAAAAAGTTATCGCAATAGGACCATATAGTATTATTTTTACATTAAATATAGTTTGTGATCTTAAATTAGATCTAAAAAACGTAGGGAAGGTGTCTTTAAATAGTTCTATTAAATTTTGAATTGATTATTTTCTATTCATTCAGTTTAATCATTTGTATGAACGTAATAAATAAATAAATTATATCAGAAAAAAATTGATACTAAAAAACATTTAAAATAGATTGATGGTTCCGCTGTAAAAAATGTACATTACAAATTTGTAAACATGGTACTAGTTATTGCTCCATGTTGTAATTACCATCTGCTTAGGATATACTGAAATAAACTTTGTAAGAAAATCAATTATCTTTGAATAAAAATGAAACATTTTGAATGATGGGTTCAGCCTTGTTACAGTTTTTCTTCCTACAAAAAGTTGTATCAAATCCCCCCTTTTTTTCATTTTATTTTATGTCTTTAGGCACATGTTGCCAAGGATTACCAATAGTAAATAAATTACTGTCCTATCAGATACTATAGGTGGTACTGTAATCCACCTGATACAGGGGCTATTTTGTGAACCAGTCCACTGGGGTAGTCCCCTACTCGTCGCGAAGGATGAACTGGGTTCTTTTAAAGGTGGTCTCTGCTTAAAGTCTATTTTTAGACTTATTTTGACCACCATCCACATTTATACTTAATTAACTATACAGCTCTGCTAACTTTTCTGGCTGATTTACTTATCGTTTTGATTTAGCTTTTCGCTTTTTTTTTTGTATCTCCATTGAGATCCAGCCACTGATACCCACAGCATTGTCATTTTTTCAGTAATTTACCTTTGGATTAATTAACTATAAAGAAATATATTATATATTATTATTTATGGAAAATCAATAAATAACAACAATAAATGCACACAGGTTATAACTGTGTACACTGGACCTACGGTTTATAGTCCTTATCTGAGAAGACTTGTTCCACCATCAGAACTAATTCTTAAATATTTATTGACTTTTATATTTAAGTGAAAATGTATATAAAATAGCTATAATAGTAGTAGTAGTGGTACTGTAAGACGTAAACTTCTAGCTTTAACCCAAACAAAAGTTGATAAAAAAAAAGAAGGTAATTATATTATATTATATATATATTAATTATAAATTACTCCAAAACCTGATTAAAATTCAAAAGAGTGCATTAAACTATGCTATTATTTGTTTTGTATATATTTCTTGACATTAGATTCATGTTCTGACATAGGTTTGTGTTCTTGGAGTTTCAGAATAGAATATTTCTTATCATTGATTGCTTTTTATAATGAGATTTATTCAGATTTGGACGTAAATTTTTTTTTTTGACAAGTGCATGACAAATGAAGTTGCAAATACAGGTTTTGGAATAATCCAATTAACAATAGCCTATTTTATTCCCAATGCAATAATTAACATCTAAAGCATGTTTTTACCAGCCCGTCAATTTATTCCATTAATGAGCATGATAACAAAGTATCAACCACAACTCACACTCAACCTTTTTCCTCCTTGTGTGCGTGTGAATAATAATAAATGCACATATACATGCTAATATCAGGAATCTACCATTATATGATCAATTCTTAATTAGCATAATCTTTGAGAAAAACCACCCCTGTTTTAAGAATGGACTCGGCTGATTCACTCATAATCTAGCAATTAAATATATTAGTTTGTTACTGTATTTGTTGAGCATACACACGCTCTCTCAACCGTCTCACAGTCAAGTAATGATGTGCTATCGTTGATGCTCTGATATTAATGAATGAAAGATAGCATTAGATAACCGAAAAAGACTGAAAGACAACATTTCTCTGCCTTTTGTGTATCGATTTCGATTTTAATTTACTGGGATTTTTCGTCGGAAGGTTGCCATCATTTCTATGATCTGTCTGTGAGATTGATGTTCATATAAATATTCAAGGATTTTTAAATATTAAAAAGAATAACTGTATCACACTAATATAAGGTAATTCATATTATTGTCTTTTTGCATTAAATAATAATATGAGGTAAATAACAATAATAAATTTTAATTGTTCGAAAATGTCTTTTGTACAATGTTTTATTAGATGTACAGTATATACAGTATATAATAATGTATTTAATATTTTAAATATGATAGTATAAAATCTAAACTTAAATATACCATGATGCGCTCAGATGATCTATTATAGGATGATGCAGAGTTTGATTGCGGTCAGGATGACTTGTTTTTCTCTTGTTGCATCCTTTATTATTTAAAGTATATTACTGTATCACTGTGATTAGAGTTGTACTGTAAAGCTCTGTCTATACTATCAAATTCGTTTGACAAAAAAACTGCACTCAAATATTGTAGTGATATACCCAAATATGGTAGTTATGACATCATCATGTCTATACATGGGCACATATAAATATTCATTATTTATATAACGTTAAATAATAACTGTAAACATCCTGTATTCTGTATGTTTAACATTATTCGTGATTATTTAATATCATCATGTCCATACATGGGCACATCACATTTTGTTGTCAAGTTTATACTGTAGTGTAAACAGAGCTTTAGTGCTGCCTTTTTCGTGACCTTTGAAATCAGATTCAAAATGAAATAGAATGATTAAATAAAAGGTATGTTATAAAACAAGTAATAAATGATTTGAATATTGTCATTCAATCAAATCATGAAATTATTCAATATATAAACATTCATTATTTATATAACGTTAAATAATAACTTTAAACATCCTGTTTTCTGTATGTTTAACATTATTTGGGATTATTGAATAATTATATTTATATATTCATCCCACAAACTACAGATAATTGCATAATTGTTTTACATAATTCATCATACTTTAATTATAAGATTTGATTAAAAAATGTTCTTTCTTTTCAAGTACATGGCATCAATGAATTTTATTTACATATCTGTACTGTATAATTAATATAATTCATTAAATTACAATGTTCATCATTGGGAACATAGGTACACACAAATATTGATTTAATTTCAACAATTCGGTTTATTGGATACCAACCACTTTTAATTCTTTTAAATTATTTATTCATTTTTTATAAGCAGAATAATTTCAAGTACTGCTACAGATGGCTCCCTCCCTGATTCCTTCCCTCTTATTTCCATCCATGTATATATTAAAATAGATTATAATTGTGAAGGGTAGATTTCAAAACGGGAAGAAGGGGAGGTGGAGCTTTTGAAAGGTCACTAGCGAAAACATTGGTAATTTATATTCCATCAGTAATATATAGCTATATATAATATAAAGCGTGAACATGTCAACAGTAGGTATTAAATACTAAAGCTTTCTTATATTACATTTGAAGTTTGATTGTGGAAGACAATTTCAAATCCAATTTGCGATTTTTCATTTTGAATATCCTTCATGCGGTAGATTACTCTAGTATAATAATATTTCAGTATTCAATCTGCTGCATGTTGGCTTCAATATTTTTGTACTCAGTGTGGAAGGTAGTAGATTTTATTCTCCGGATTACTATGTACTATTATACTATAATGTTACCTTTTGTACTCAGTGTGGGAACGAGTAGATTTTTTGCTCTAGATTAACTATGTACTATTATACTGTAATGTATTTTAGATTCCAATATTCTGTATGTTGGCGTCAGTGTTACCTTTTGTACTCAGTGTGGGAACGAGTAGATTTTATTCTCTAGATTACTACGTACTATTATACTATAATGTATTTTACAATCTAATATTCTCTATGTTGGCGTCAGTGTTACCTTTTGTACTCAGTGTGGGAACGAGTAGATTTTATGCTCTAGATTAACTATGTACTATTATACTGTACGTATTTTAGAATCCAATATTCTGTTTGTTGGCGTCTTCTGTACTCTGGAAGGAATATATTTTATGCGGTAGATAACTATGTACTATTATAATATTTTAGAATCCATTTATACTGCTGTTACTTCAGTGCTTTCTTTATACTCACATGTGGGAAGGAGCACATTTTAAAATGTTTCAGGTTGAATATCCTTCAAATTATGCAATAGATTACTACCTACACCGCCTACTAGTTTAATTGATTATTAATACCAATTTAATTATTCTTTGCATTATTTGTTGTATCACATTAAAATGTAAACAAGGTTGTTCAAATCAACCTATTGTTAAATGTACCGTGCTACTTTATAGTTCTTGTCCACACTATGTATAGTGTACACCAGAAAATAAATAATAAAACAGGTCTAGACAAAGTTATGTAACTATAATTTATATGTATTGACACTTTTTATGTGTTTGCAGACATAGAATTTTTCATAAAGACATGGCAAGATAAGATATTAAAATACATTTAAAATACTTTAAAATCATTTCTAAGATTACTTATAAAATAAATTTAAAATACTGTAAAACATGCAAAATATTATAACATTAAAAAAAAAACAAATTGATTTGAAAAATTATTCTTTTGAAAATTATCAATTTCTTCTTGCAAATATCAGGTTTTTAAGTATAAAAAAAGGATGATGTTATTTTTATGATATATTTTATTACACTTGGCAGGAAAGTTTTAAATTGCTTCTTAAATTCACAGCCAAGGTTTGAATAAAGTATGTCATCTGAAAATTGCCTACAATTGAAAATATTGTGATGTTATTGGTTATCTGTTTTAGGCATTATTTGATTTCAAATCTAGCATAAAGTTGAACAAATTATAAAACAAACGTCATGTTTTATATAATTTTTTTAATATCGATTGATTTGTTAAAAGATTTTTGCAATGCAAAATCCAGAAATAATTTTGTTATTATTATCTTTATCTTACCTTCATCATAAAACGTCATGAGGTAATTTACCGAATGATGGTGAAATCAAAACAGTATTAGGTTTGGTCTACTGGCATTTCTCCTCCCAACTAGTCATATATTCATAGAAGCACTGATGAAGAAAGTCTACAGTATCTGGTGGTGACTATAGAATGGTCCAGAGACATAACTATACTTTAGAATACGTTTCGAATATTGAAATGTTTTGTTACTAGAAATAGAATGTCTACTTTGTACCGATCTTACCTGGATAAACCGACAATAGCCCTTTCCCCATGAAAAGTAGAAATTTTCATTGAACACCCCTCTCCACAAATGGTATTAGTGTAAATAGTTGGATGTATGATCTTGTATATAGATTAGATTGGCATGTGATGAATTAGTTTATTCATTAAAATTTTATATTTATATTTTTATTTGTTCGGTTTGCTTGCCCTGTCAATTGCGTTCTTAAGAAAACTACTGTTTTATATTTTCTTCTTTACTGTCATTTCGGCTGTATTATGACGTTTTTAATATCTGTCAAGTTTTTGTTTATTGGAATATAAAAAGCTAATTTAATAACTCTAGATAATTTAATTAAGTCTAAATTAAAATACTCTTATAATTTATTTATTATATTTTATTTAGTACAGTACCTGTATTTGAATAATTGAATATCAATGATGACAATAATAATAATGCCCTAATAAATACTCATATAATCAGACTTTGGCAATTTTGAAAAACATTTTTAATTAAATTTAATATGCTATGTCATGTAATAACTGATACAGTATATTTTATTATTCATAGACTACTTACATCATTTCTGGTTTGTGTAATATATTTTATTATTTATGTAAAGTATTTTTGTATACTTTTTGCCCATCGATACAGTACCATTTGAAAGTTTAAGATAATAAATATAAAATATGATAGATATTTTCATTATTATAATTATATGCACGCATGCATCAACAAATCTAGCCATGGAATTTTTAGATTATCTTCAGTACAGTACTTAGAAATCTGAACAAATGGACAAGTCATTTCACACAACGATCGTGTAGATATGTGCGACCTCTTAATCCTCTGAATGACCTCAGTAGAGCTCACGCAAGAGCTTACTAATTAGTCCTAGTGGTAATTTGAAGACTGGAGTAAATGGATAAAAATTGTATATTTTCATCAGATCTGTTGGTAATTAGTTTGTTTTATACTATTAGAAAGAACACTGTATGTGAATGTATATAAATAATGTTATTATTTAGTTATTATCTCCTGACAAGCATGCATTTAGAATGCAAAATGCTGTGAGGTGTCGTGTGTAATATATCTTGGGACACACTCCTCTCCACCTTTTCTAATTCCAAAATTCTGCAGAATTGGTAAGAGTTTTGGTTTAAAAGTAATCTGTTCTCTGAACATCTTGAATTCTAAAGAAAAAATCTTTAAAAAAAATCTTTAGGGAATTTTATATTACTGTATTATTATAATGGTTCATGATTAATCAATAATTATAAAGATTTTATTTCAAATTTTAGTGGAAAACTAATGTTAAAACCCAATCACAAGAAAGAAGCTGAGTTAAGTATAAATTTGAGAGCATTACGTGGAGATGACATGGTTACCTAGGGGGTATTGTTTGTTCAACTTCATTATGATGTGTTCATTGATTTTCTTCAGTATTCTCAGATTTTGCTTGAAGCCAATCAATTAAATCAGCTTTGTTTTCGTTATTAGAATGAAGAGAAATCATGACTTTGTACAGAGGCTATGTTCTTATCATATGTATGAAATCAGGTTTATTAATAACATATTACTGTACGTTTGCTTAAAGACTTTTTTAACAATGTTAATTGCATCGTGCTAAAAATCGTGTGAACATTAAGCTTTAGATCATGAGACGGTATAAAATATAGTTTACATGATGTATGCGTATTCTGTTTATCAATAGATAATGCGGCATCATTAACATCATTAGGTTTCATACCATCATTGATATCAGTATCATTGCTATAGTCATCATCATCAGCCGTTACTGATATCAAAAATCACTATTATCGTTACCTACATCATCAAAATCAGTAACATATCATTATCATACCATTATAGTTGTCACACATATATGTCTGAAGCTGAATTCCTTTTGGACGATTGTACCACAGTAAAATTAGTACTGGTATATATGTGATATAAAGAATATCAATAAATTCAATTTTTTTCTTTTTCATCTCATCATCATTATCGTCATCATCATCTCATCATCATCATCATCATATTTATCAACAATAAAGAGTTTTGACCATCATCATTGTCATTGTAATAACTGTCATCGCCATCACTGTCATTATTGTCATGCTATTGTCATCACTATTATCAATACAGAGTTTTCGATTTGCGACTAACAACAACCAAACTATGTCAGTTCATTTTGTGCATGTGGAGATTTTGGGACGTGTGTCCTCACTCCTCACCTTGACACAGGTTTGATGGTCCAGATGGTCCAGATGAGGGCCGCCGACATCAATTGACCTGAGCTAGGTTGGTCGTCAGTCCACGCAAATCACCATTGCCATCATGATTACCAACGGCAACCATCACTTTGACATCATCAACGTCACTCAAGAAATACTATAGAAATCCTTCACAAGACAACATTCTTAAATTATTCTCTAATATAATCTGTAATCAAATCTAGGGATTGACTCAGGTTAAGTCAGGCTACTATTATTAATAATTATATATATATAATTTAATTGCCCTCCTGTACAATATTCGTTCTAAACAAAGAAATTCAATAGTACCCTGTTTTCATTATCTATATTTACTCTTGCGAATGGCTAATGACTTGAATAAGCAAATATGTTTTGACTGAGTAAATAAGAATTTGTGAAATGAAATTTCAATGTTTATCGAAAACCTACCAGTAACGCATTATTTTCTCTTTATACACACTATTACCAGCATGGAGGAACTTTAAGCTAGTTTAGTGATATGAGAAGAATATTATTTTATTTCATTTTCCAATAACATTTTTATTATATTTACAGTAATTGATTCCTGCAATGGAAACAGTATTAGTCGGGATATAAAATGTATTATTATGGATAGTTCTTTAATATTCATTTTAAGCAATTTCCCAAAATATGCCACCTTGGTCCAATTGTCTGGTGTCATATTCTGAAAAGTTTTTTAAAATTCAATAATAAATTAGGACCTTTGGTTTATGGACATTTTCCGGTTTTCAGACGATACTATTTCAGAAAAAGTTGACTATAACTGGAAATAAAATAAGCAAATCCTACCTTTTAGTAGTAGGCTATGTGCTATCAAGCATGGATTAGAGCAGGCTCTATGACTCACACTGCTGAACAACTTGCATAATATGAAATATCTAATTTTAGAAATATCCATCCAAAATTTTTGAATTTCAAATTACTTTTAATAAATTAAAAATGTTCAAATCCATGGATAAATGTTAAATATTTCTTTATTTTCAGTCTGTTACATTTCACACAATATAAGAGAGTACTTAAAAGATTATAAATAAAAATTTATTATTGATAAATGCAGGTGAAGGTTAGTCCGGTATTCATTCAACATAGGAGAATGAGCAGTTATTAGGAGCACATTGTACCAAGCCTCAGCATTATGTTAAATGAGATTTAATTACAATGAGTAAAATGTATAGTTTCACACATACATATACAGTACGTCTGAAGTTGAATTTCTATTGAGACGATTATACCACAGTAAAATTAGTACCGGTGTGTCAATAGACTATTTTTATATACATTAGAAAAAACATCAATACATTGTAATATGTTGAACATATAGCAATATAGTGTGTTTTCTTTTTTATCTCATCAAATACACAAACATGAAATGGCTATTAAAATGCTTTTAAATGCAAAAATAACAAATGGTTTTTCAGACTAGCATAGAAATTAGATATTTTTAGAATTTTTACGTTTTTTCATTTCTTATTAAACTTGGGTACAATAAATGAAAAGGTCATTTATACAATAATATATCTTACTTATTATCTATACCGATCAAAGTTTAATTGGTATTGCGTTTTTCACGCTACATTTAGCAATTTAGCAGTACATTCAAATAGATGTTACAGAAGAAACAAATAGAAAACACTTATCATGTATCACACTATAATGCACAATTAAAAACTGTGTGCACTAAAGGTATTTAATCTATGTGATACATGACACAAATATATTTCATACCAGCCATACTGATATTAAGCAATAATAATGTATTCCAAATTTCAATGTACTGATATTTATGATATGCATTGAATGACTGGATTGTGTTATATAGTAACTTAACTAAATTATAACATACCTAATTATTATTATTCTTGCCATTTAATTGGTTGATTTTAATAAAGTATCATGTCATCCTCACGATTCGGATTAAATTGAATGTTGAGTTTTTTTGTAAAAATGTCGGGAAACACAATAAAAAACTTGTTAAAAAGCATTCTATTCAGCCTTGTTGAATAGACCAACATCGCCTAGATCCACTTCTTCATAAACATTCATTATTCACTTGCAGAAAGATGTTTTTTCTGTTGCTATTAGTAGCCAAGTACATATTTTCGTAATCTATTGTAATCAAATGTATTCTGCAGAGCGATATGAATAGAACATTAAGGTTGGTACATAAAGGCCAAAAAATACAAATAACCACACTCGTCATTTCTGTACATGTGAGCCAGTTTTTTCCAAACTTATATAATTATTTCTTATTTTGGGGGCTCATTCTTAAGAACATCTCATTAATTTTACCATGGGTGCAATAAATGTAAAGTCAACTTTAATCTTTCAATTTTGGATTTCATTCTATATAATCATTACACTCTAAATTTAACTTAAAAGTAATCCCGTCTTGAAGGAGATTATCATTTTCTATCCCGTTGTTTAAACAAGGCATGGGTTTCGTTTTATTCCTAGATAATTGCTGATTTGATTTGCTGCCAGTAAAATAAATCATTAATATCTCTATTTTACTACAGGTACAACTTTGAAAAGGAAGAATATTTTGTTGAGTTTAAATCTTTCAACACATGCAAATATATTCTCACAATTCAACTCATAAGCATTCATTATTTTAATATTAATCCAACATCTCCTAATCCTAATTTATGTTGGTCGCAATAGAAAGCACACAATGGGAAAATCTGTAGTCAAAGTATATTTTAATTGCCTTAACAATGTACATAATGACTACAAATTTTAATCATATAATGAGGCCTGTGAGAATTCATTATACAAGTCTTTCAATTAATATTTATCGAGGTTAGAGTTTGAAATATTTTAAAATGTGTACAACTACAGTTATTATTATTATTTTGTTTGAACTACTGTAGTATGTAGTACACTGCAGGAAAGACATCACTTTCCCCCCAGACTCTCTATAAATATTGTAACCAATACCACAATAAATGTTATTATTTTACAGCCACAAAAGTGCACCAGAAAAGGATTCACAGAGATAGGCCTACAGTTCCCATTGGCTTCACATAAAACTATCCCCATTATAGGGGTGTCCCATATTAGTGTTTCTACTCTATTTGTTTGTGAAATAACTATCTGTTTAGTAGCAATCTGCAAAAAAATGAGATGTGAAAGCTGTGAGTAATAGATACAGGCCTACGGTGCATATGCATTTTTCCAGATCTATAGTCTAATGTTCTCATTTATACATGATAACGTATGATCTATCTCCAAGTCTGCCAAATACCCAGTACTGTACTATTGCATATATTCAGTAGGTTTATTCCCCCTAAAAACCAAAAAGTAACCATTTTAAATAAAAAGAATCAAATAGAGTTCTTCTTATGAATCCAAAACAATTCTATTTTTATATGTCGATGAAATTGATATTGGTACAATAATGAGGAAAATTAATTGGAGAGGGAGAGCCTCTGGGTATTTTGATTGCAAGTAATTATTACTGCATAAGCACAGCTTTTTTAAGATCAACCTTTCATTTTATAGTTGATGTAGTATAGGCTAAAGCAGATAGAATAAAAATAGTTTTAGAAGATTCAAGATGTTAGAAGTTTATGGTTGGCCCGAAACATGAACAAGAACATGTAAGTTAATATACTCTGAAGTTCACTCCTCACACATGGATAAATATGTAAATCTATTCTAGTTTTTTTTTTCTAGTGTAGCAGTAATATTCTTTCACCTTATTAGTTATTAGTTATGTTGCAGTTTGTAAACTTGATCAATTCTTTTACCTCGGTTATATTGTTATTATAAACATGCTTGATCAGGTGTATTTTGCCTTAAAGACCGCTTTAAACGTTCGCCCATTTCTGCAAGCTTGAATGTTATTAACATATTTCATGCATTTTTAAAGTACAGCTGGTTTAAGCTACGATTGACGTGCAATATCGATCTTAAGCACATTTGATTGATAGTTATATTAAGACATTAATAAATAAAATATAATATTACATTATGATGTATACAGTTTATAAGTACACAGGTGATGTTACGAGGAAGATTAGCAACTTATAGGTAATGCGTGACCATCAGGACAACCATTACCTTGCAAATGGCTCAAATAACAGTTAAAATGTCTCCCAATGGACGCACTGTCCCACTTAGTCAATCTGGCTCTTAACAGCAGTCTGACGCAAGTACCTTTTTTTAACGTTAGTTTTATTTTAAAAACGTGTTTGCCGATGTAACTTACAGTGATGTATTAGACAGACGCCACTTTCTGGTTAGAATTTATGTAATGTATGTAACTGAATACCTTAATCCCTTTCATTTACATGTCCCTTGTGAATTGGTATCAATAACTGATTATTTAACACATTTCTAAATTGGAAGGCGGATGATCCAATTATTTTTTTTTTTGCTGATTTCTTTTTTTCTGGAAGTAATAACATAATAATTAGAATACTCTGTAATATAAGATCATCTTAAAGCCTTTTTTGCATTGGAATTGAAAAATGGTAAATTTAACCAATGTAATTTTACCCAAAGCCACCAATAAATTTGACCATTGTTTGCACAATAATCTCGCTTGGTTATAGTTTTAATACCATAGGTTTTACCAAAATTTATGTTTTAAAGTCATGATTAAAATTCTATAATTTTAAATAAAAAACTTTTGTTTATGTCAAAACTGGCTACTTACTGTAGTAAAATAGTTTGATTAGGATTAAATACCCATCAACTTAATGAGCTTGACTTTATGTTATAATACAATACTGTCATTTAATGTGGTTTTAACGACTTTTGACCTTTTTTAATGGACTTTCAGATGCCAATAAAACAATTTGTCATTTTTTGTTTATTCATTTTACATTATAATCGGAAGACAAGAATAACAATGGAAGCTGCTTTAATTTGACACCAAAGAAAATGATAAATTCAACATGCTTCTAAAATGACAGACATATATTACATACCTAGGATCTGATTGGTCAAATGTTTCCTGCTTAAATAGTTGTTCATTGCAAGAAAGTTCTGATTGAAGTTGAGTTCAGCTTCTACTATAATCCTATGACCAGAGGTAGTATACAAATAATGAATAATTTAAGTTTTTTATATAAATGTAAGTTTTTTTTTCACAGTTTTATCGTGTAGATAAATTTCCTTTTTACATCTGATTCAGTATTACCTGTGAATATACTTTAAAACTGCCAAATGGCAACCTGCATTAATCAGGGTGTTCGGATACTAAGTATTTGGGTCACTGCCCCATGCCCCCACGCAACTCTTAGAAATTTACAGACACGTATCGCTCGACATACGCTCATACAGGGATGAAGGTATGAGTTATTCACGAACGAGTTTACAAATTTTTCAATTTACTAATAACCTTTTGTACTGTGAGGGATTTTCAGAGATGAGGGTGAGGTATTGGGCATGTCGGGGTTGGGGGTTAGCAGTCGGTTAAGAGGGTTCGCCCGAACCATAACCCCCCTCCCCCTGGCTATGGGCCTGTTAATAGATCATTGATTTGATTTGTTGAAACATTTCTGTTACAGTGACAGCATCAAAGAAATGTAAGCTGCTGTGTAGAATATCTTGTGTGTATAGATCATTGTAAAAAAAAATGTTAGTGAGGTTATAACACCTTATTTCAGACTTTGAAGTCCAATTATTTCAAACTTCTATTTCTAAGAATAAAAATTCTAAGAACACGCCGTATGTAGTATAAACTAATCAATGTAAAGTGTTAATGTGAATTTTCACATCTTGATTGATTGAACAATTCCATCTACTGGTACTCCTGACCTTCTCTTAGTAATTACGAGATTTACGATAATAAGGTAAAATAGATAACATTTAATTGCGCTTCCTTGATGATTTAAATGTACTTCCACAAAAGCAATTCATTCATTCAACTCAAGAAAAATTACTATTACTAAGGCCTAGCGATTAACATTTTATTGTTGATTTGTTCAAGTTCTCTCCTTTTGAAAGTTGGTTTTACTGACTTTGCTGGTCTACATTAATCGTGGTTCCCACTGGGACAGAACACAAGGGCTCAGCACAACGAAAGTGAGTTGACCAATCACAAGTTTGGATGAGCTGTTTGTGTCATAATCGGTCAAACTCTACTCTTACATCCTTGTGTCCTTAGCTACTGAAACAGAGCATCAATTTTTTAATGAGTTACCTGTGAATTTCACTATTCTATTAAATTGCTTTGGTTCAATAAAGCATTAATAGCAGATTAATTATATGGTAATTAGAATTTTAGTATTTTCTGCCAGCTGATACTTGACAATATGGCCTATAAAAAAATGAATAGCGAGCTTTCATTTTGGGATATGGTAGACGAATATTAAATCGACCAAATACAGTCCTAAAAATGAATTTAACAGTGTATAATGGGCTTATATGCATGTACAGATTAATCTTTTGTATAAAATAACTAAGGTTAGCTAAGGATAGTTGACATCTTTAAGCAGTAGTTTATAGAATGCGTTTGGTAGGTAATACAGTAGATGAAAATTAAGCTTGGTTAATTGGTATTTAACTACACTTTGAACTGAGTTGAATTTATAACTACAGTCAAGCTGGTATAATGTAATTTTTATTCATGAAGTACACATTCAATATGCTCGGTGTTATTAGCTGTATGGTGTTGTGATATTTGTGAAATCTAATTAATTGTGAAGTACAGATGGGAATAAGAGTAAAAATCAATGCCTAACTCTGCCAGATGATTTAATAAAGTATACAAACAAATGCTGTATGCTCTCCACTACTGTCTATGATATTGAAAATAATCATACTACTACTACTGCTGATGCTACTACTACTATATTACTACTACTACTAGTACTACTACTACTACTACTACTACTACTACTACTACTACTACTACTACTACTACTACTACTACTACTACTTGTACTACTACTACTACTACTACTACTACTACTACTACTACTACTAGTACTACTACTACTACTACTACTTGTACTAGTATTACTAGTACTACTACTACTACTACTACTACAACTTACTACTACTACTACAACTTAATACTACTACTACTACTACTACTAATTATCACTAAATTAAATATAGGAATTTTGTTGCAAGACTTGCAATGGATAAAAACCAATAATCATAATTATCAAGGATGTTGTCATCTTTATCATCAATATCACATTTAAATTTCAAGTTTCATCATTAATATGATCAACATGAAATTCTTGATATGGTCATCGTTGGCGCCGCCTCGCGGAGTGATCATCAATCATGTCAGTATTAGAAATACATCATACGCAACATAAACTTACAGCTGCCTTTTTATATTAACTGAAAATGATAATTAGGCTATTTGTGGTTGAATAATGATTTTATTCTCCTCGTTAGCTTACACATGTTAATTATTTAACTTTATTTACAAAGCAATTCCATCCAGTGTCAATGTCCAAGAGACCTACTTCTATTGTCCTAGATATTACTTATTGATCCTAGTTTTTAATAATACTGTATTGTCTGCATGTTACCATATTTGTCGTACAGTCCAATACTTGATTATAATCCCACTGCTAATTTATGCGTGATCTAAGTATAAGCAATCCCTTTTGTGCCTATATCGACTCTTAAAGATATCAAATAAGTTGAAATGGTTCTAAACACAACTTCTAGACCAAATAAGTTTTGGGTAAAAAAATAATAGTTATATTTACTGTATATACTGTATATATAAGTCCAACCCCTATTTTATTATTATAATTTTGGACTCATTTTTTTTTATCATGACTGATAATAATACCTGTATTAAGGTGTTATGTTTCTCTGGATAGCTAATACATTACTATAATACTTTATTATGGTCACAATTTTAACTCTTTTGTTAGCTCTCTTTATTTCTCTCATTTAGGTTTGTAATTTTGTTTCTTATTTATAAAAAGATTTTTTAATTTAAGACAGACCACAAATTATGTAATTTTAATTCTTGACATTTTTTTATAATAAACTTAAGTAATAAACTGATATTTAAAAAATATTGACACATATTTTGCTTCTTTTAGGCTTTGGTTGAATAGAATCAACATAGGATGCTATTTATTTCACTCTGAGAATTAAACAAACCAGAACTTGGTGTTAGAAGTCAAGATGGAGAAAATATTATGTGGCAGACTGGCTGGGTGCCCGTCACCCCCTTCAAGGGTCGTCAAGATGATAATCAGCTGTAACAAATCAGGTAATGTAGTTCTATTCTAATAATTACAATATTTGTCATTTTAAAATTAAAGTTGGTAGGTAATAAGTAAGGTAGGTAATATATCCTTCATCTCCTGACATCCTATCAATTAATACAAGTGCCTTTGGAAGATTGAAAAAAAACCTGGAGCAAGTTATAAATGTATTTTCAGTTTTGTATTCTTTTGATTTTTTTGTAATGACCTTTCATTGGTTTAAAGTTCTAAACTTAAGAGTCAATGCTCTGAAACAAAACAAAGTTGAAACATTGGAACTATTGTGGTGAACACATACTTTCATACCTTGCTAAATGGCAATTTAATACATTTTGAAATACCCAATGGAACGAAAATCATTAAACGTCTTATATACAATTCCACATAGAACTAAAACTAATCCATCTTCAGGATACTAACAGATCTTGAAATTGTATTTAAGCATGCTTTGCCTTGTACGTTCATTGCATACTGATACAAAATTAAGCAGCATTTATTTAGCCAAAATAAGATTGTAGATTGTTTCTACACAGTATTTCAAATGAATTATGCCAAGTTAAATACAGTAGGTAAAAGATAGAATACAGAAAACCTATAGTTGAAAAATTGAAACGTAAATCTAACTTTCATCTTTCACCTCATGCATTGCCATGATCTTAAACAATCTAATGTTATTATTCACTTTATTTCGTAAATGTCGCTAAAGTGTCAGTGATTTAAACACCTCAATATACACAAACTTGTAACCAGAGTTTCATAGGGATTTTTTTTGTTATCATATAAAGGGCAAAATATTCCTATTTACTATCACTTCTGCTACTGATCTCCAGTTTGAAAAGGGCACTTTAGCAAAAAGAAGGGTTTGTTTGTCAGAATTGATCGATGTGATGCTAGATCAATCCTAAAACATGGTAAATGTAATAGGGTTCTTGTAGATGAACACTAAGTCAAAAGTGAGCTAATTGGTTTTAAAGAAAAGTTACTTAATTGGAATGTGAACAGAATAATGTTTTCATTTTTCATTTATAATATATGGGCTGTTTATTAGAACTATGTTATGTTATATATATAAACTTTATTTTGCAAATAAAATGCATAGCAAAAACATACAAAAGGTATAAAAATACATGAGTATTATAAAAAATCTAATATAAAATGTCAGACCAGCTGACATACAATTTTGAATTCGAAAGCAATTTATCAAAGACAGTTTTTAAACTATAAAATTATTAGACATACTAATACGTAACATAAACTATAAATAGACTAGAATTCACCAGAACTAGGGATACCAAATTTAACAAACATATAGGCACTACAAAATGTACTCATTTTTTTCATTCAATAACATACGCAAAGAATTATTATAACACACTTTAAGGGAATTAAAAGCTTGCTTAGTCAAATGAAACCAAAGAGTACAACAGTAGAAACTCATACAATAAGATTTGAACAAATAAACTGTTGTTGGAAATAAGCATTATACTAAGTACAGGAGTAAAGCATGTTAAATAAGACACAAAAATGAATTAAGCTTCTAATCCACTACAATCTATACCATCTTTATTAAATTAAAAAGAGAATTTAATTATACTCAAAGCAATGATTTCAATCATGTTTTAACCCTAAATAATAATAAATCAACAACTTAAATATTGAATGGAAAAAAGACAAAAATATATTGCTGTTATTAATTGACATACGATTTACAACATTAATCTAGATCACATGATCAACATTAATGCCGACGTTGAGACTAAAATCTGTACTAAAAAAATATATCAATTACATCTTGAAGTTAACGGCTTATGCTTCACTAGTGTGCAGATAAACACGATTTTTGCTAGACTCGTAATTTACAGAAAATTTGCAATTCACAAAATACAGTCCTTGTTTTCAAGCAACAAAAATGTTAATGAAACTTTCATTATTTACAATTCCTATCTTAAATAAAATCTAGACTTTCTGTGCAAGACATTAAACTATATAGATTCTAAATACAACATTTGTTTATATATAAATATATACGTATCTGTTTTGAATTGTTTTAGTTTTAAAAGTCAGGTGTTTGTAATAAACTTGATATGCATTAATAGGCAATTTGGAATTGATTTGATTATTATCAGATTACATATAACTGCTGTCAATGTCCAACATAACATAAACTGACCTACTTTCACTTTTACATATTTTTTCATATGTTTTTTTACTGAATATTTTATACAAATCCTCTGTAGCATCAAAGAGCTGGAAAGCAATATTACAATATTTCAGGATCAAGATTTTTGGTTGCTTTGACATACCATCAGATATGTAAAAGACATACCGATTCCTTTACATATTTCCAAAATCATTCTGAGATACTAGGAAAATCAATAAGATTTTTCAAAAATGTTTGGCGTAGCTACAAATTTCTAATTCTAAAAATTAATGCTAATTTGAACATTAACACTAGATGACAAGCAAAAAATAGTGTGCAATATTATTATTTTGTCAATTACTGCACATCATGTCACCTGAGTAATCCAAATCTTTATAAGTTGACCTCTTTTTTACCTTGCTCATCATTTCACTGTCATTAAGACCAAAAGATGTCATCAAGCTTGGACAAGGTGCTAATTAAAATCCTCATTATAAGATGTGTTGTTATGTTAATAATAATAATTAATTCTGGCTTTCTAGAGCAATTTTAATTTGTTGGGTATAAAATGTTGTAGCTTTAATCTACATGAGCTTTTGAAGCATGACTAAAACAATTTCTTCTTCTTTGGACACCAGCTATTTGTGAAAATAAAAATAAAAGACTGCCACATTTTAAACAAACAAGAAAGTTAACTTTTTAACATTTGACTCCACATGTAGTATAAACATACAAGAGTGTCATTTAAAAATAAATAATCATTTCATTCATACTTTGTTATGCTTAGAGAGTGTAGTGAGTTATTAGGATTGAACCCTGGAACTTGTGATAGGAAGGGAAACATATAAACTACCAGGCTAAAACTCCACAATTTGACCAGTTCTATTAATTATTCCCTAATTTTATTCAACATTTTCTGTTCTTTTGTACTATAGATACTGTTCAGGAAAGACAAATGTTATTAAAGGAAGCATGTCCAGAACTACAAAGATACTGTGAAGAGTATGGTCTTGAGTTTCAGGTATTTAAGAAGCTTAATGCAGATAAATAACCTTTAATTCCCACGCACATGTTGGGTCATTATGCACTTGCATGAAAACCTCTTAAACAAACATTGAGTATGTACTCAGATTGCCCTCCTAAAAAAGTTAACTTTGCTTGGAACGTGCAAAAACCTTTTATTTGTGAACTTCAATGCACAATTGTATCAAAAATGTATATTGCAATGGTAATCTATATTTTGCAAATATACATTCGGTAATTAAAGAACACTCTAAACCTTTCTGTGGTTCTGAGTTCAAATCTGGTTTTGATTTGTACCAGGATTTTTCTGAAATCAAACTTTTTTTTTATTGAAACAAAAGCATTGCTCTTCCAAATTGACAATCAACTAAAAAAAATTGAATATCAACACACTGTTAAAATAATGATATAATTAGTAAATTTTATTTTCATTTTCCCCCTTCGTTTTAAGATACAGTACACTATACTAATGATAAAGAAAACATATTCACAAAAAAAATTCAAAATAAAAAAACTCACAATTATATTTAATTTCATTTTAACGGTATAAGAAAGAAACTCTACACCACCCAGTAACTTATAAATTAATAATAGTCTTAAACAATATTGCATATAAAGCAATTATTCATCATAATTTCTAGCTTGTAGATCTGCACCAAGGACCAAAAGACCTAGCAGCGAATGACCATGAGGCAGCAGCACTACGCATGAACGAGATCCGAGAAGCTCATAGGATCTCTCAAGGGCCTTTTTTTGTGGTAAGTGCAACTAAACTATTTTAACGGTAAATTAATTTCATTTGAAATGGAGGAATTCGAACCATTGCAACTTATGCTCTTTGCAAATAGAATATTATTATTGTATATATTATGAATTTAATCTTAGTTTTGTCCTCTGTCCTTTTTCGAGGTTATTCCTGTCTTTGTATCCCTTTGTACCCCAACCCGTACCCCAACCCAAGATATTTTCTGACTTCTTCCTTTCTTTATTTCAAAATTACTATATTTATATTTTCCCTTTTATTTTCCATTATTGTGCTAAAAAAAGAAGTGAATTCTTATAAGGTAATGGCCTCATCAAACAGGTCTATAATCAATGTGCCACCAACAACCATATAATATAAGGTATATCTAATCCCTCTTGGTAAAACTCTGTGTACTTGTCTTCTCATACAAATTGAAAAATCATTTGTATTCCAACCTGCTAATAATATACATATTTTTTTTATTTTAGTCTATTATAGGAAACAAGTATGGAGAGTGTATTCTGCCGGTTGAGATTGAAAGCAATGAGTTTTCACAAATCCGAGATTGTGCTTTCGAATCTGGCAAAGGTATGATATTTATTTATTGATGATTTACATTTTTATTTTTAATTGTCAAATTTAAAATGAAAATATTAAATGATTTTAGATTGGAAAAACAAATGTATGTAATACAAAAGAACATCATTTTTTTATTTTTTTTATTTAATTAAATTTTCTGCCATATAAAATACAAAGAAGACAAAACAATTATAAAAGAAGGCAAGGAAAGACCAAACAGGTGCTAGTTGGTTAACCCAGAACAGAGCACAGAAAGAAAGAAATAAATAATTACGTTTAAATTAAAATTAAAGCATCTACAAGAAAGCAACCAACTACACACATTTTCAATATCAAAATTATTTAAAAAAAATAAATATTGTGATAATTTGATAATTTAATAATTTCAGTTTGTATAAACTAGAATTAACAAACATCAAATTGAAAGACATCTTTAGTTTTTTGTAATGTTACTGGTCCCATTACCAGGTGTGGTCATAGAGTTGCTTTGCAATTGAACATTTCACCAGTTCTCTTCACAAGTCTTGGTTATGTGCCAATATCTGTGTTTCTGAGAAAGATTTTCCATTCCATTCGGTTATTTATCCATATTTGTCTACCTCTTCTGCTTCTTATTGTGGTATAGTGCAAGAAATTCATTTGCATTAGAAATATAATTAATACTATTGTTTATCAAATGTTTGAAAACATATGCTACAGTACACAAAGATTGGTAGGTAATAGTGGAAATGTCTATGAAATGGATCAGGATATACAACAGATGAGTTGAAACAACAAAACAACTACACAGACACTAGCAGCCATGTAGTTCATCAATGAAACACCTTTATGTGTAGAATACCTCACTTAAGGTCTGTTTAATTAAACGCATATATTCAACACACTGATTCATTGGTGTATGGTATCAACAAAGCAAGATTATATGTAATTACAAAACCATCTAGAAAAATATTTGAAAAAATAAGGCTACTCGAAATCGCCAAATTTGCCAGCCTCGGAGGCCAAGTTCATAGAAAATCATTGTTATGTTTAGTGTATTGTTGAGAAGAGAATACTTCTTGTTCTAAGGAACAATCGGGAACCAACTGGAGAGGTTACTGGACCTGTGTGCCAGGAATTAAAGATGACAGAGGAATATTATTTATGCCTTTTCAAATTAAACAATACAAATACTGTGAGATTAGAAGAATTAATACAGTACATACAAAATAATAGACAAATTATATAACATTTTATTTTGAAAAACTGTTAGTACTTCTAATTCAACCAAAGATATTTTGTGTATAATTATAGCATCAATGAGATAATGCATTGTAAGTTCTTTCTTGATATTATAATTCTGTGTTTTGCTTAGGGTGCTCGTTAGTAGGCTCAACTAGATCCACTTCTGTTTTGCATATTAATCTTCATAATCATTACTGGCTCCATCAGAATTGAAGGGAATGTTTTTAATACGTAGATAGTTGAAATTTAATAATTATAATACCATATTACAAAGAAATAGTGTCATTTTTAATACACATCTCAAATGATTTATGCTTTATCTTGTCATGAGGAGATGTCTACAGTATATTCAGAGGATAATAAATGACTGTGCATTCTTATACATATATTACATTTATAGTTGAAATTTAATAATTATAATACTATATTACAAAGAAATACTGTAATGTTGAATATACATCTCAAATGAGTTATGCTTTATCTTGTCATGAAAGGAAGTGTACAATTTATTCAGAAGATAATAAATGACTGTGCATTCTTATACATATATTACATACGTTGTAGTTGAAATTTAATAATTATAATACTATATTACAAAGAAATAGTGTCATTTTTAATACACATCTCAAATGATTTATGCTTTATCTTGTCATGAAAGGAAGTGTACAATTTATTCAGAGGATAATAAATGACTACACTATACATATTACATAAGTTTGCACAAATCTTGTTGATTAATGTATATGATATAACAGTATTAAATTTCTTGGGTTGTAATTCATTTTTACATAATGCTATTATTTTGTAAAGTAAGATGAAATTCACCTTCTTCTACTGTATATTTTAAATCATTTTCGTTTCACATGCTGTGCACAGATATGAGTGTGTTATGACTTTGAAATATTGATTGATGCATGCTTCCATATATACAAAAAAATAGAAGAAATGATTTAAAATATAAATAGAAATGCAAGTGGTTATTGATCAAAATTGCTTCGGTATTATTCTAGAGAAGGCCCAAAGCACACGCATGGCCCTTTTAAATATTACTAAAATAATAGGATTTTATTTCCTTAAAGTACATTGACATTAATATCAAATAAGATTATTTTAAGAGAATTTTTACCAGTTTTTAATTTTTTTAAATACTGTACTGTTTTGTAGATAGTTACCTTTTTGTAAATGTGTGTGTACTATTAGTGTTAGTTTTCTTTGAATTATTTTTATTATATTGTTAATGTTCTCTATTGAACCACTTTTGAAATCAATGCTTCTGAAAATTGTATTCAGTATAAAGACAGAATAAATAAATAAATAAATAAATATCGTTTTTTATCCTCATCTCATCTTTAAGGTGAAACTACAGTATTTCCATTACTATACCATTCTATCTGTATAATACAGTCCATTGCATGTATTATCGCATAGCATATAACCTTTGACATTTATTGACGTATGTGGAGTCTACTTAGAAATAGAGAATTAATGGTTTTGGTCTTATTTGTTTTTCTGATCATAACTGATATTAAGATACTTTTTTGGATGAAATCTGAAATCTTTAGTTGTTCTTTGATGTAATTAAGTTAATTTCTAATTATTTTCAGAAGAGAGACACTGTCATTTTTAATAGTTTTGAAAAAGAAATTTAGAATATTTCTCTTTCATCACCAGAAAAGATGCATTATATATAATATTTATAATTATAGTATTTAGCTTATTAATACTTAAAAGTACTCTAAATACTATAATTTTTGATAATTATTAAATATTAGAGAATTACTGATTGTTGTTTATTTTTTAATTACACTTTTGTTGACCTTTAGTGTGTTGTTGTATGATGAAAAATGAGAATCTTTTGATTAACTGTTTTTTTTTAGATGTCAACCTTCTTGATGAATGGTACCTTCCGAGGGGTGAGGGCGCTAATTGTGTTTACGTGCTACAGCCAATGACATCACATATCAGATATCTTTATGATCAGTAAGTATATTGTTAATCCTTATTTTATGGGAAAACTTCATTTTATAGTAATGTATAAATGGTATAAATTTTGAACATGGTTCATCAAGATCATTGGTTCGAATCCTACACAGGACTATCAATGTTGCATACCAGTGTTATTATCCAAGTTTACATAAAGACATTAGTTTAGTTCTAATCATATAATTGGCAATTAGATTTCCTGTTTGATGTGTGCTGATATAAAAAAAAAAAGCGTTGCATATAAACACCTCTGAAATACACATAGAAGCAAGCATGACACTATTGAAATCCAAATGCACTGAGTCGTTTGTTAATGTGAGTTTGATTAATACGACCTTTGAAATTTACATTTGTGTGCTGGAGATTTATTATTGTCGGAAATGTCTTTAGAATTTAACTAATTTTCATTAAAGCTTTTAAAATGTTGTTTCTTGAAGTATAAAAAGAAAATTTCCTTCCCGATTATGTTTCCCCGTCTTAGCTCAACAAAAGTAGCTCGTTATAGTGGTATGCGTGCTGTTTAACGACATAAAAGTGAATAGTGATGAGCCTATTCTGCAGTTTAATAACAAGGGTTTATCAGTAATTGATTTCTTTGGAAAGAACAAAAACACTCTCTGTTTTTAAAAATGCATCTAAAAAATGTCTATTATGTAAGATAAGATTTTTTTCATCTTTAGCAATTAAATTACATAAACCAACCACCTTGTTCCTCGATACATTCCATCTTGTTGCCTTTGCTCCTCTGACAAATCATTGTTATCATCTGTTCCCTGTTTAACAACTAATACTTGTATGATGCTCCTTTTCTTTTGTTGCAATTCCTCCCCCAGCCCTCCCCCCTTCCCTTCTTAGGAACGAACTCCCACCTTATGTAAAACTTTCACCCACTTTTGATTCATATAAATGCTCATTTGATCATTTTTTGGGTATTGACGCTATATAAATGTTTGATTATTATTATTGATTATATATATATATATATTATATTTTCTGAGATAGAAAGAGAGAATAGTGTTTATGTTAAGTGTTAATTAAAATCTCTTCCTCTACATCATTTCTCCTAGTTACATTGTTGCCCTACATATTTCATACCAAATGTGTATGTTAATAGTGGTTGAGATTATGGTGATATTATTCTCTATTATGCATGCATCAACATAATTTGGAGATCATACAATTTAAGCTGTTGAGTTTCAGTACATTAGAGAGCATTCAATTTGCATTGACCGACGACCATAGTATGTCATGTGAATTCACAGGGATAGGGGTTTGATGGTTTCTAGGTCCAGGCTACAACCTATGGCACATTGATTGACCTGACATCTAGTTAGGTCATCGCGAATAAGTAAGATGCTAGATATACATATTTATAACAATCCATTATGTTATAAAAACATATTTTGCCATCTTTTTATCTCCCAAAACTATGAATACTTATTTTTATTTTGTAAACAAATCAAATCAATTAAAAATATACCTATTTATTGAGGCCAAGAGGTTTACTATCAATAATTTATCATAGCATAAATATGTTTCTCCCATTGTATATACAGTACCTTATAAGGATTTCATATATTAGTACTGGATTAATAAATTAATTAATTAAATGTGATTTTTATATGTGCATGAAGTTAAAATTCAAAATGGTTTATTGTGCCACAAAAAATTCTGTGATTATATAATAGAATGCTATATGAATTAGATATTACATTTTTATAAGTTGTCATTTTTTGTATTCTATGGTAAATTATGTTTTTTAATTATTCATACAATTGCTCAGACAGTGGAATGTAATATTGCATGTATGTCACTCTATAGCAGAGATTGTTAGGTCACCATAGTGATACTATTGTGAAAGTTAATTGGGGAAGATGATGAGAGGTTGCCATAGTGATAGAAAGCTAAAGAGATAATGAGTCTGTCCAATTTATGGTGTGACAATAGTGATGGTGATTTATTTATTAATCATTGAAAGATGATTCCATACTTGTTGTCAAGTCAATTGTTAACAGCAAAAACAGATTTCAACAACATGCTAGTTAGTTCATTTAGAAAAATATCAGCATGACTCTTAAGGACCTAAGATAGATGATGTTTTCACCAACACAGTTATCTTATCCATAGATCATTTTGTTGCGTAGCACTGAACATAATATTCAAGAAGTTTCAATGCTCATGATACGTGATTACATGATCCAACATAGCTCAACAATCCAAAGCTATCATCCTCACTATATGATAGCCACAAATCCCACCAATAAAACTATAATGTTCCAAATAACGGTTTCTAATGTTTTTTATTACTTATATGATGATTTTATTATATTTATTCAGGTCCACGATATTAGTTGCTTGTTTAAGTTGAAATACAAATAAAATATTATCTGTAACATTGTATAGACAATCAAAAAAAGTATAAAATAAGAGGGAAAAATGTAATTTAAAAATAACCGTCAAAATATAGATACATGTTTCATTTGTATGGCATATGGACATCCTTAGGTTAGTTCCTCCTCTCCTTCCCCTCACTCTCATGCTTGTTTCCCAATCTTTATTAAAATGTTACTCCTATCGTAACATTTTAGAACAGAGTAAAAAATAGTCAATGGCAGATTTACACTTTTTCTTTTGGTTTTATTTTTTATATATAAGAATATTTACATTAAGCCTGATGAACATCAATAACAACTTTCAATTATTTTTATTTTTTTCTCATTTTTTCCCCTACTGTTTTAATGGTACAGTCTTTCTAGTATTTTTGCAATGAAGTCAGTTCTAATATTATGGATTATGCTCATCTTTAGAGGATCATCAGAAAATGTTTACCATTCGTTGTTTTGACTCCAAAGTAATACCAAGATTTTCCAGACAAACTGAAAAGCAAAAAACAAATCGCTAATAAGCATGATATTGCTAGCTATTTAGACTAAGATGATAGTACTGTAGTTTTAATTTTTACTTTCATTTTAGAGCTAAGAGAAAAGATATCATAAATTACCACATATTAATAAATTATATTAATACTTGCAATATAATATGGATTTGTACCCATAAATTATTGATTTGTTGAATGATGAAGAAGTACTATTCCTTGTAGCAATAAATTAAGTTTGTTTCCCACACCACGCAGGGCCGTAACCACACTGCAAGTAATTTGACCAATCGTAATGCGATAGATCATTCAAACTGTTGTTTGTGATTGGTCAACTCACTTGTGTTGTGCCTACGTTGTTGCATTGTAGTGGGAACCAAAGCTTCAGTTGTGATTAACCACTTTACCATATACAGTATTTTTAGTCGCGTGCAACTCACTATGTCGGTTGGTCGGTCGGTTGGTAAGACTAACTTGAGCACACTACTGCAGCCATGTATATGGCCGTGTTATATTATTTTATTGTATTAATGACTACCTTTTGAATACTGGGGAAGAATTTCATGTTTTCTGTGTTCATGGGGTCATGTTTTAAGATTTACAGTAACACCAAATGATAATTTTCACACCCACACATTTCTTTTTAATCCTTGACTAGATTGAATAATAATGTTTTCATTTTTTTCTCTAATCTGGTTCAAAATGAAGCAAATAATCTAGATTGTGCTTACGTTTAGATTAAATAAATGTTTAGTCAGATTAGATAAAGGTTGATTTGAGAAAAATTGAATCTGTCAGTTGGATTTATAGGATTAATAAGATTAAGTGATTAAATAGTTTACTGATGGATTGATCCGGATAAGAAGATGTAGAATAATGTTCAATATGTGACAGACATATGTTGAAAATGGAGAGTTTATATTAGCGAGTAAAGTAGAAGCTTGGTGGTTACAATGCTAGGCTACTAATCCCAGGGTCCCACAAATGTGATGTCTTTATAAATAATGGCTTTTAATTTTGAAATCTTTATTATTGATTTGTCTTTAAATAAGAATGAAATATAGATAATAAAAAACAATCCACGAAGCTGCGACAAGAATGCATATAGTAAACATGATACTGTATATAATAAAGTAAAGCATGTCACTATTTCATTTTAATGACAATTACCATATTACAGTAGAATATAGGTTGGTCATAGTGCTAAAACACATAGTTCTCATTTGTTTTATTTGTTTCATAGGAAAGTGTTTCCTGAATAGGTGTCCCCCCAAAGGAAGAGTTCTACTGTATATGAATTATTTTTCTAACTAAAATGGTATGATAGACAATTAGAAAATTTATAAAAACATGTTATCATTTTTTAATTTATTTTTATTTAAATTTCAGGACTGATGAAAATAAGGAGCAGCATGAAAAGGATGTGACGCGTTGGCGCAAGACTTACGAAAGTTTATTGGATATATTACAACAAAGTTCAGAGTATATACATGATGAAGGATTAGTTAAAGAGAAAGAACTACAGAAATATCATATGTCAGGTATTGTTTAATGTATGATGCATTTGATTGGTGTTATGGAGGTAGTACTGTATGGGGAAAGTTAGTGGTGAGTGATTATAAAGGATAAGTGGGTAGTATAGGTTGTAGAGGAAGTTTTTGTGAAGGTGATAGGAACTGAAGACTGTACTAGTAAAGGAAGTATTAGTGAAGCTGATAGAGGTATACTGGTGAAGGTGATAGAGAATATATTGGTCAAAGTGATAGAGGATATACTGGTGAAGATAATAGAGGATATACTGGTGAAGGAGAAGAAGGATATACTGGTGAAGATGATAGAGGATCTGGTAAAGGTGATAGAGGATATACTGGTGAAGATGATAGAGGATCTGGTAAAGGTGATAGAAGATATACTGGTGAAGGTGATAGAGAATATACTGGTGAAGGTGATAGAAAATATGCTGGTGAAGGTAATAAAGGCTATATTGGTGAAGGTGATAGAAGATATGCTGGTTACTGTAATAAAGGATATACTGGTGGAGGTGATAGAGGATCTTGTGAAGGTGATAGAGAATATACTGGTGAAGGTGATAGAGGATCTTGTGAAGGTGATAGAGAATATACTGGTGAAGGTGATAGAGGATCTGGTAAAGGTGATAGAGGATATATTGGTGAAGATGGTAGAGGATATGGTGAAGGTAATAAAGGATATACTGGTGAAGGTGATACAGGATCTTGTGAAGTGATAGAGAATATACTGGTGAAGGTGATGGAGGATATACTGGTGAAGGTGATAGAGGATCTGGTAAAGGTGATAAAGGATATACTGGTGAAGGTGATAAAGGATATACTGGTGAAGGTGATAGAGGATATACTGGTGAAGGTGATAGAGGATCTGGTGAAATATAAGGGTAAATTACTGCACATCCACACAAGAATAAAATTATTTATTAATATCGCAATATTTGCCAACATTACAAGAACACCTATTATGTTTTTTACTACTAAATTTATAATTCATACTGGCGTCTATTTTTGTATTATGCAAGTGAATGTAGGATTTATTAGCTATTGGCAGCCTTGCAGCACGTGTGGAGATAAATCACCAACGTGTAATGTATTTCACCATTAAGTGTACTTTACATATGTGCAGAGAATTCAGTAACATTTTATTACCTGTAGTTAAGTCTTGAATTTCATCTGACTTCTCTATTGCACAGTAATAGTACTGAAATTATTACAAAATCCAAGATAACAAAAATATAATTGTTAACCTTCCAAATTCAGGTCTAATACTGGTTCTGGTTGATGTTTGCCATTGCAATAAGCATCACTATCTTATTTTAAAATGTGCTTTTATATTTGTTCTAATGGGTGACTAAATATACCTAAAGATAATTATTTTCTGTACATTTTTTTTCTTTTACAGCTTTGGAATGTGAGTTAACCCAATCACTGGCATTGACCTCTGACCCAGCAAACAAATGTATTTGTATATTTCGTAATTTGGAAGGAATGCCACAATCTGTTGACAGTCAAGAAATGCATAGTTACATTGATCTGCGAAAAGCCACAAAACCGAAAATTTTGAAAAAAGCACAAGAACAGATTAAAGTGTTAAAAGAGGTGCGAATACCTGCAAAAGTTGCATCAGAAAACATTCTGAAATTTTCTGTGAAATGGACACCTGTTGGAATTTCACCGAATAATGAGGAACATAATACCTACCTCAAGCAACTATGCAATAAATTTGTAACAACTGTTAAAGGTATGATTGATAAACAAGCCTTGAAAGATCAAGTTGCCGCTTACCAACGAAGGCCAGATGAAATGCGTAAACTACAGAACGAGGTTATGAAACATTTGGAAATTGCAAAGAAACATTGTGAGATTTTCATAAATCGAGACAGTATCATGTCTCAGGTGAAAAGTCTTGTGCAAGAAAATTCAGCTGATAAGAACTCAAGTAGTTCACCAATTGTTTTGTATGGAGATTCAGGATCTGGAAAAAGTGCCGTTCTTTCGCAGATTATCAAATTATCACCAGAGTGGTTAGGAGACTCGGTGGTGAATGTGATTCGTTACTTTGGTGCTACAACTGATTGTAAAACAATTCATGGTGTTCTTTATAGTATATGCCAGCAAATTATGAAGGTTTATAAACCGAAAGGTAAAACCCGAATTCCACAGGATTTAACCGATCTTCTTGCATTCTTTACTGATCTTGTGAAAACTGCAGCAAATACCTACAGACCACTAATGATTGTTCTGGACATTCCATCTGATATTACATCAAACCTTAATGCTAAGCATATCAAATGGCTCCCAACTGATTTTCCTGCCTCTGTGTCAGTGGTCTTATCTATGGATGGCAACACACCAGTTTTGAAAGAGTTACGGAATCTTATTCCTGAAAAGAACTTCATTAAAGTCACTTCGATGAATGACCGTGAATTGTCTGAGATTGTTCGATGTTTCTTGCACAAGAATGGCCGGGTATTACCGAATGAGCAGTTTAAGATTTTGACACGCGCATTGGCTCGAAATCCACTGCCTTTGTACGCCAAACTTCTTTGCCAGGAGACACAGATCTTGAATTCTTCAGGAAATGGAAGAGATCCGACATCGTCAATCTCGGATGCTATTACTGCACTCTTTGTAATGCTGGAAGAGAAGCATGGACAATTCTTAACATCCACAATTTTAAGGTAAATATTCACTTACATTATCTTATTTATTACTTTATTACACAAAAGTCTAAGATGAAAATTCATGTAAAGTTATCCTTGTAAAACATGGATGGCTAAACATGAAAATAGGTAGAAAACAAATGAATAAATTAAAAGGAAATTAGTAAACTGGTAAAAATGAAAGTCTGTTTTCTATATTAACCACAACTTCAAGTTTCTTCATATGATAGCAAATCTTCATGCTTTAGTGTCTAGAGGCTGCTCGATACTTAATAGCCCTAAGGGCTGAGATTTGAGCCTAGACAGATGGACAAAGATGCAGATTCATGCACAGTCTTGGGAAACATTAAACTTATAAATTGAGTTCAATCTATCTCCAGAGGCTGACATGGATCAAAGTTTCATTCTGAATAGATTCTCTATCTTAATGACTTCAGCCTAGCAGTACATTATAATGTGATTTTACTTTTGTGTTTTAAATTATGTTTTTTTCTCCAACATATAGTCTATACAACAGTAACAATTGTTGGATTTGAATTTGTTTATTTTAAAAATGAATGATAATATTAATTAACAAATTCATTAAATTATTCAAAGAGTAAATAATAGTATAAGCCTATTGACAAAATATGTTTTTGTATTGTAGGTATATCACATGTGGGCATAACGGAGTGACAGAGTTGGAACTTCTTGACTTACTGTCGTGTAATGACAATCTACTCCATTATATCTATCCAGATTCTTTGCCTTCTCCTCTCAGATTTCCATATCAAATTTGGGCAGGGTTTAAGAGAGACGTAGGTAAGATATCAGATAAACTAGTGAGTGCTGTGAGCAGACCTGTGAACATTATGTTTCTCAAACAAAAATGAGTTATGTCCAGTTTAAAATCTTGGAGATTCAATTTAAAAAGTCTTTTATTAACAAATTTGACACAATGTCTTACTGTACTGGTTTAATTTTTTGGTAAGCTAACATTGTAATTGATAATACTATTCATCTTCTGATAGAATATAGGGTACTATGTTTTTTAGTAAGTTTATATCAATGCTAATTCTATTTGTTGTACTATTTTAGGATCTCTTCTGGAGGAAAGACATATGGACCACAAAAGCCTTCTAACATGGTGTAATACTGTCATTGCCTCGATGGCAACTCAACGGTATTTCCCATCAAAAGCGCTCAAAGTAGAGTGTCACCAAGACTTTGCCAGCTTGTTCATGAATACGTGGCTGAATGGTAAGCCATACAAACCCAGCAGTTACGCTTCTGAAGACGAGGTGCTTACGATCAATCGTGGGGTGGCACCACAGCCTCTCATTTATGGACAGACTCGGTACAATCTACGCTGTGTTAGTGAGCTTTGGTATCACCTTCTTCATTCAGGTAATATTTTGAAATCCAAGATGGCGGCCAAAATAGGGTCGGGAAAAATTGGCCCCCAGTTGCAATGAATTCTGCTAGTCCTAAGGATTCAAAAACTGCCAAGAACTCAACTTGAGCATTAAAATCTCACGGAATTACGTTAGGTTCCCCACTATAAGTAGACAATCTAAAAGCTACTTAAATTATATACATATTTGTATACTAATTACAACTGTATATATATGTATGTATATACTGTAGATATGTTTTTTTTATTTTGAGGAAAGAGTAATAAAGAAATGGTTGCAGTAAAATAATTTTATTTCTATGAAAGAACTTGAGAATGTGTCTAGACATTTAGGCCAATATGATGTGACCTTCTTCTATAGAAGAAGTTAATACTAGTAATGATATTCAAAAAAATATTGTGTACTGAAGTTTTGTGCTTTGCTGATAGGTAGTCAAAGTCAACAGTCTTTAAGCTCACAGCTTATTACAAAAAAAATCATAGTACGGCCAAATAATAACTTAATCCAAATGCTAAACTCTTTCAAGAAATATTGATATTTGCACGGTTATGCTTCATCATGATTTTTCTCTCCTTTTTTTGTACCATTTGAATATGGTATTAAAAAATGTAGGTCAAAGTTTTTTTTCTTACATGAAAGTCTTAAGGAACTTTTTGGTTTTAAAAAAAGCTACATTTGTGAACATGTGTAATTTAAATCATTTGAAAACTTTTTTTTTACTTTTACTCAGGAAATGTTAACCAACTGAAATCAGCAAGCATCTGTAATTTTGAGTTTCTTCTTGCCAAGATACATGCCACTTCAGTCTACTCTCTTATACAGGACATTGACACAATTTTAAAATGGACGATAGATTCAGAACTTGACCTGATTAGGAGTGCTATCATCTCGTCTGCGAGTACACTGGCTGAGGATCCGTTACAACTTGCAGCAGAGCTTATTGGGCGGCTCCTTCCAATGAACCGTTAGTAACAATAGAATTGTTAATTTGTTAGCTTTTTTTTTTTATTAGTCTTCTTTAAAGAGGATAACCCAGATCAGTGATAATACTGCTTTCCACTGGGGCCCTCTAATCACTATAATACATAAACATTGACTACAAACAAAACGATCGCACACAACAAACTGAGAAGTGGCATAAATATACAGCATTATGTTTACAAGAAATTTCTCAAATATTTATAAAAAGATTAACTAATCATTAATTATTATAATGCAATATTAACAATTATCATTTAAAAATAATACAAAAATATAATTTATTATTAACAATTGAGTTTCACAAATACGAATAGACATAATATGTACAAACAATTTTTTTATTTTTATAATTATCAACTATAAATAAAGTCAAAGAATTTGTCTTATATATTGGGAAATTAGATACAATTTAGAATTTCAAATCTAAAACGCTTGTCTAACATACATATACAAGGTACTGCGTTTGTGCAAGAATGCATATCTGATCTACCTCAAATACTTTTGTCAAACACTGTCCATGATGGGAGAAATGCTGTAGCTTAATGATCCTATCAATCCTAGGTCTTGGGATCAAATCCTATCTGATGCGACTTGTAAATACTTAATATAACACTATTCATTTGTAGGATTGTGTGTAAATCCACAGTGATTAAATTCCCTATTCCCTAAGCCATATTAATAAGACATATTTCGGGCGTGTCCCCTAAATAGCAGCTTGCTGTAGTGTTAAAGCATATGTTGCCCCTCATTCATTTCATGGAAAAGATAAAAATATGGTTGTCCCAAATGGTGGGGTTACTAAACATAATTATTATATACCATATTGTTAAATGTAAGTGAATACATTTTCGTTAAGGTTACCTTAAAAAAAAGCTAATGGTAGATTTTTATAATTTAAATTCTATGATTTGTTTTAGGTGACTACCCACATGCGTTACAAGATCTTGTTAAACAGGCCATGGCATGGTGTGATGTTTTCACAAGACCTCTGCTAAAACCGATAGCTCTATGGCTTCCCACACCGCGCCAACAACACATCACTACCCTTACCTGTGACGAGGATATAGCCAGAGTTCAAATCTCCAACGACACACAGCTTGCATACTGTCTCACGAAGGCAAACAAGATGGTTGTTTACCATATAGCATCGCAAGAAAAAATTGGGGAATTCCCACCACTTGGGGGGACTGTCACAGCATACATTTTGTCTCAGGACGACCGGTATCTTTTGATGGGATGCGACAAAGTGGCAATACTCTGGGATGCGGAGGCAATGAAAGAGGTGCACACATTCCGGGACCATAAGGATGTAGTCATGTGTGTGTTAATCTCGCACAATGTTAAATGGCTGTTTACGGGGTCGGCTGATGCTACCGTGCGTGTTTACAACCTGAACACTGGGAAGTTTGAATATAAGCTGGAAGGGCACGAGAAGGCGATAGTTGGAATGGGAATTAATACGCATGATGATGTTCTCGTCTCTTGTTCCCTTGATTTTTCATTCAGGGTTAGTATGTATATACAGTATTGTAAAGTGAGCTCATTTAAATATTGACCCTGCAAAGTACAGTGTGATTTATATTTGGAGACTGTATTCCTGTGTGTTAATGTAAACAATCGGAATTAATATTTTGATACACATGTCCTTCATAGCATGTCCAGTCTAAATCTAAAATGCCTTTTTAAAAGATTTGCCTGCTTGTATTACTTTGAATTGCTTTATATTTATTACTAATTATTGCTAAAAATAAACAATCCTATTTTCATTTCTACATTAATTTGAAATTTATAAATAACATCATGATTTGTTGCATTTTTAGGCTAAATATAGTTATTGTTGGTAAGATGCAGTACTTAGAATTAGGCTTGAAATACCCGGGGACCCACAATGGCCATGGCATTTAAATGCTATTTCATCACATTACAATATAGTATATTGCATTACGATATATTTTATCACATTACGCACATTAAGTATCTATTTCACCTGAATACAATACTGAATGGTGTATCGCATTACATACCTAGCTATATCATTATAGTCTATACATAACATTATATTTTATGACATAGCCTTATTTGGAAGTTATTGCATTTCATTTTATATTCTATTATATCGTAATTTATTGAATTACATTTATTGTAGATAATAAATTGTGTTATTTTATTTGCTTATTCCATTTGCAAACCAAAATTTTATTACATTTACACTGATAATTGTACCATATTTTTCATATTATTTGATGTGTTACAACAGTTTTCAACAAATAGTGTCTGCAACAAGATAATGTATACAGCATTAACCAAGTTTTTATATATTAAATTATATGGTCTTTTCAATTTAGCAATTTATTTTCAATGTCGTTGTTTCAGACATGGAACCTTGATGACAATTCATTACTTGATGCCATTGAGATGCACAATAAACCAATCACAAGCATGACGTTATCTAAGGATAGCACGTTTTTATTGTCAGGTATTTCATTATGTTTCAGCTACACATAGTATTTTTATTTTCATAATTGTAAAGTCTAACACATTTATAGCTGTGAAAATTAATAGCCTTACAGAAAACCCGTAAAATGTACATTGACATACACTAATAACCAGATTTGAAGGTAGATTATCATCCTCCAAACAAATTTAATTTTGTTTAATGTTTTTTGGATAAGTAAATAAACATTTTTTAAACTAGATACTCAATTGAATAAAATGTTGTACTAAAAATAAGTCCAAACATCATTAGTCATCAGAGTTTTTCTCTGCCTAAAGTTTAAAATAATCAATGTATAGAATTGTCTGATTGCTGTTTTTCAGTTTCTTTCAATCTGGTTTTTACTTAATATAAATTGTTTACGCTCCCTCTTCTCACATTGACCACATTTGTCTTCTGACTGACCCCAATTGAAGCTATTCAATTGCAAATTAATTACTCATTGACTTTTCATAATGGTTGTCTATGCTTCTCTATTGCCTACTTAAACTTTGTAGGTGAATAATTTGGATTATAAGAGAATCACAACAGTTACTTAGCAAAGTTTTTTGTAGACTAGTGGAACTACCATGTGTTTAATAATAATAATAATATCCTGGATTTATATATTGCCTAATGTTGTGAAACCTCTAAGCGCTGAACATTATTACCCCAGTCATTTTTTTTGGATCAAACACGTATGGAAACAAACTCCCATAATGCAGCTAGTAATCAGCGCAAAGTTGTGTCTTGATCTAACCGGGTTCCCATTTATACACCTGGGTGAAGAGAGGCAAACAATGCGACGAGCATTGGATTCGAACCTCGATCTCACGATCAGTAGTCGAATGTCCAACACAATGCACTTATGTACTTTAATATCCTTCTTCAATATGTCGACTGTCTGAAAATTAAACAGAGTGGTCATTTTAAAAGAAACATTATTATGTATATTAAAATGAAAGGTTTATGTAAAAAAAGCTGCTTAGACCTACAGAATTAATCCTAAGAAGCCGCCACTCTCAAAGATCTCAGATAACGACTGTGTTTAGATCAAACTTCAACAGTCTGTTTTTCTTCTTTTTTTTTACACTTGCTATTTCATCTAAATTAATAATTTGAACAGAGGAGCATATCTTGAAAATAAATCCATTTAAGCATCTTAAAAGAAAAGGGGATTGTATGGTGATTACCGACTTGTTTTAACAGAAAAACATTCATTCCTTGTTTTAGTTTCTCATCATATTTACATCTTGTTTTTATTGAAGCTTACAATGACTGCAAACTAGAAGTGAGTTGTTTGGTAACTGGAAGTGGAGTACACTCTTTGGAAGGACATGACACCAAAGTAAGCTTTTGACTGATGCATTTTAAAAAAACACAAAACACAAACAACTTAATAATGTTCTAAAATAGTCGTGGAAGTTTGAAACATGTTATGTCTTTACAAACAGAATATCAAAATACATAGAAGAAATAGATACATAGAAAAATCTACACAGCTTGAGGTAATAGAGTGAAAACTAAATACAAATAGAAAAGTTGAATCAAAATTATAATGTGTCTTCTTACCCCTTCGTTGGATTATAATCTTTCGGTCAGCTCATGTACATTGTGTGAAGTTAAGTGGAAAGTACCGTTATCAACACCTTGGGCGGTTGAAAATGGTGTGATCTTATATTGCTATTTCTGCACATTTTTAATCGTCTCGTTATGAGATATTTGGTTCTGTTTATCTCTCTGAAAATTAAGATAACATAATGGCAAGGAACAACTACACTTGTGTGAAGTATTATGCCGTCGTGTCTTTTAAAATGTTTTACTCTCATTGCAAGGTCCGGCCAGTGTGAAATTAAGTGGCTCATGTGTGAAATGCACGAAGAAGAAACCAATCCATTATTATTTTAAAGTAGAGCTTGTCCACTACGCATTTACCACTGCTTTGTGAATCATACTACTTAATTTATTTCCGTATGCTAATTTATCAATTTCTCTCTACTAATTCAACCTCACAATTTCAGAGCATAGGTAAATTTGAGAACAGGACCAACAATTGCTCATAGTGGCAATTTATCAAATAGACAGGATCTGGTTATAATGGCACAAAATAAGCGTTGATTAATTTGGGGGATTATTAGGCTTTTGTGAATAAATCATGATTCTATTAATTGTAATTAATCATTCTGTAAGTTCATGGCTAAATAAACATTCACTTTTAATTGGATTTTAATCTTATGATTAATCAATTAATTAATTTTTACTGACAAATTCATTGTACTATAATTCATTTTACAACATAATATCCATGTTAATTTATTCATATTAGGGATTACTACTGTATTATGTCTAAATTTGACAGAAATGTATTATTATATTATTGTTGTTGTTGTTATTATTATACAGAAATGTAATTTTTTTTGTATAGATACCTTTATTTTTACACAAATTAATTTTGAATGATTTTGTACAATATACTATGTGGCAACGTCATTTAATGTACATGTCCATTATTCTGCAAAGCATCTAATCTTTCCTATTTACATGTCCACACAACAAAGTGATACATATTTTCCTCTATTCCTTTCTACTACATTAGATAACTTCTATCAGCATATCATCCGATTCAACATATGTTGCAGTTGGAACTATTGATTGTAAAGTACATGTATTTAACATGAAAACTACTGAGTTGGTGCAAACATTCACAGAACATACAGGACCTGTGTGTGATGTTCTGATAACAGATAAGGACTACTTCTTGATATCTGCCGGCCACGACAACCAAGTGCATGTCCGTAACTTTATCAAACCTGAAAAGAAACATCAAATCAGTAGTCTTCATGACGGCGAGGTCACTTGTATTGGTAGGCTACAGATTAATTATTTTTTTTACTCTTATTCCCTGTATTGCCAAGCATAACATTGATTGTACATAAAATTAAGCAAGACAGATGGGCTAAAACACAACGTAAATTAATTACATTGACAACATAAAACATATAATGAATGTACTGCTTCTTCCTTCCTCTTCTTTTCTCATAATGGTTTAATGGTTTTAAATTTATATAGCAAAATAATGTAATGTAAATGTTGATGTAAACTAAACTAGGAAAAAGCCTAATAAACCGAATAAATTGACCAAGACAACAGAAAAAAAGCCTGAATCAAATAATCAATTTTAATCAGCTGTTTTTACCTTGCCAAGCACTATTTACATCCTTCTAGAATCATACCTATGATACAATATTGTTTACATTTTTTTATTAGCAATTTCAAAAGAAAATTCATATGCTGTGACTGGTGGAACAGATTGCACACTGAAACTATGGAACTTGGAATCTAATACAATGTTTCAGACGCTAGATGAACACTTAGAAAGCATTACTTGTGTTGCTATTTCAGATGATTGTAATTATATTGTATCAGGTTCGTATACAAATTAGTTGTCTGTTTTATTAATATTTCGGCACACACCTTATGTAATAGTCATGTTTTCACCTGAAACCCCATTCACACTGCATTTGTAGTATTGTATTGCTTGTAAATAGTTTTTAGTTTTGTTTTTGTTTTGCTTTTTTTTTTAGTTTAGTTATTCATGTCTTTTTATTTTTCAATATTTCCTGTTCTGTTCTGTTTTTTGGACCGCACCGCATATTGTGAGTGCCACCGATTCAAAGGTGTATGGTCAACAAATAAAATAAAAATAAAACTGGAGTGAATGCAATGACTTTGCACGAAGAAAACTATAGGAACAGTCAGCCATGCATATAATTTATTATTTTCTATAGTACTTCGGCAAGTTCTCATTTGTCATTAGACAACATAATATAAAATGAATGAAAGGCACATAGTCGACCTTAAATAGAAAGCAATCAATCTGGCGATGGCCTCCACATCAAATATATCGGCATGGGCATGCTATAGAAAATACTAATTAAATATAGAATTGTATTATTAATTTGAAGTTACATGTTTGAACAATGCTTGTTTGACTAAAGAGGAACAGTATAACTCACTCTTAACAAGTTTACTGTTTGCATTAAAATCAATTTCAATTAAAATCAATAAAATTCTTTTTTTTTTCTCACAACAAGCTTTAGTTTATTTGTTATGTTTGTGTATACAGTAATTGTGTTATCGTGGTATTATCACTTATCTAAAATGTTTTAAAGATGTTTTTCACTCATTAGTTATATGTATACATTTTCTGTTTATACATTTACAGGGTCTGAAGATAAAACTGTCAAGATTTGGCACATTGTAAAGCAGAAGTATACAGTGAACTTCACAGAACATGAAGACACTATCTCTAGTGTAATGATAGCAACTGATAACCAACGCATCCTCAGTGCTGATGTAGGAAATCGATTGAAGCTCTGGGAGGCTGAGTCCAGCCAGGTAAGATAATACATATGATATGGTAACTACTATTGAATAAGGTAACTATTATAATGGAATACTTTCAATAAAGTAATGCTTTATATTATGAGAAATATTATGCCTATAGTAAATAATGCAAGGAAGTGTTTAAAAGTTCAAATTGAAGTAGAAAACAAGATCACTTAAAGCTCAGGGGACTTTTATTTGCAATCGTATATTTTGTTTACTTAGTCAGATACATGTATCAATCTAAAGCTCTCTCCACACTATCAAACTTTATGTTTTAAAAAAAATGTGATCTACCCATATATGGACATGATGATGTCATATCACTACCATACTTGGGCATATCACCAGCATATTTGGGCACATAACATTTTGATAGTGTGGACAGAGCTTTGTTTTGAAAATATCTTCTTTTCCTTTTTTTTAATTTAAAATTTAGGTTTTGATGTCATACGTTGGTCCATCAGAACTTGTCACTCTGACCCCTGACAACCAATTTGCCATAAGTGGTGATGGCAATGAACTTATGAAGATCTGGTTCCTTGATAATGGTGAGTCTGTCAAGACCATCAACCATTTAGAGAAAATCACCTGCATAACGATTACGAAGGATACACAGTTCACAATCACAGGTTCCGAGGACATGTCACTGAAAATTTGGGAAACAAAGAGTGGCAAGCTAACTCAGGTAGTGAAATAATTATTTTGCTTAAACAATCTTATTTGAATTGTGAAGGTCAATTTGTAGCCCAAACCCAAAGCTACTGGTCTCATTAACGTAAAAATAAGGATCCGTAATATTATTTCTGTACCATAAAGTTGCCAAAAGATCAAATGATTTTCTGCCATTAAATATCTATCTAGTCTGCACAGATAACTGATTATTTTTCTTTTTAATTGTTCTATAGATTCTTGCTGGTCACGATGAGATGGTCACATGTGTGGCTGTTGCCAATCACAATCGACATGTAGTCTCTGGCTCCAGTGACAAACTTCTTATTGTCTGGAATTTATCAACAGGAGAGACAGAGAAAACTTTGGAGGGTCACCAAGACATTGTGACAAGTGTAAAGATGACCAGTGATGGAACGCTGGCTGTTTCAGGTATGTTGTGAGGGTGCCATTTAGTTTTGTGGTTTATTTTATCTGCACATCAAAATTTACTATAATTAATAATAATAATTAATTAATGATAGTAAGATATGGTAAAACAAAATTGATAAAGATTGTGTATTCAAAACAAACATAAAACACAATTAGATAGAGAGGATGTATAACAAAGGCAAAGTCTGTAATATTTTATACACACACCAATAAAAAAAACACCAATTAAATACACATTTTGCATTACGGAAATAACCCTGTCTTGTTTTTCAGGCTCAAGAGATGGAACCTTACGAGTTTGGTCAATCCAACATGGCGTTATGGTGACTGCTTTCTACCTACATGTTCCTGTACTTGAGCTGAAAATGACGTTCAATGCTGAACACATCCTGGTACGTGTTGAAGAGGGCGGTTGCGCTCCGCTACTCTGCTTACATAACAGCACAGCAGCTGAAATCGAATCCCAGAGCCAAGTCAATATAGACCTGAAAGATGGTAGGTTATAATTTGGCAGTTTTTAAATATATATATTTGTTTGTTTGGAAGCAAATAGGCACTAGCCTGAACTAATTCCATAATTTAAACATTAAGTGTAAGTGTATGTACACATTTTTTGGAATATTAAAGCATAATGCAGTAAGTAATTTAAACTGACTTAATGCTGTTCTTTTTTTAATCTCTGCTTCAGCTGCTTCATTTAATTCTGTGATGAGTTTCCTCTAGTTTCTCTTATCCCTTGTTATTTTTGGAATATTATAGTCATTATATGATAATATTCATCCAAAGGAAAATTACTGAAAAAATGATAATGCCATGAGTGTCAGTGGCTGAATTTCAATAGAGATACAAATAGAAAAAGCAGAAAGCTAAATCAAAACATCCAGAAAGTGCCAAGCTATTCCTTCGCCATGGCTAATGAGGGTACTTGATTAGAAACAAGAAATATAAAGCTGATTTTACACTTGGCGAATTTGTTTGCACGAATAGAAAGCGTCAGCATGTGTATTCATGTTTCGATCTTCCAAATCCCTATCTATGCATACGTATAAGCTGACGCTGTTATTCGCGTGAACATATTCGCCTAGTGGAAAATCGGCTTAAAGCTGTCATGAGCTGCATGGAATATAGAAAAGTAGAACAAAGAAAGAACAGATAATATATGTATTGATAAAAATATATATATGTGTTTATTTTACAGACTCTTCCAGCTCGACCACTTCGCCAATCACTGTACCAATGAATAAACCTCCACCACTTGAGAAGAAGTCATCATCCATTCGGATGCCAAAAATCAATCGCAAATCGACATCGTCTGTAAATGAACCATCAGATAAGAAAAAGCATTCAAAGAATCGTCACCAGAGTTACAGCGATGGAAATTCAAGTCCAGGAAAGGCCAAGAACAAGAGGTCGGGTGTCTGTAAGATTCTCTAGATCATAATGTTGATGATAATGTGTTGTGAACCATCAGCCACAATGCGCATACCTATTTTCAGGTTGCCATCACCATAGCTTTGTTATTTTTGAATGGTAACTTTACCAATGTCAATATGCTATACATGGATACTACTTGAAGAATAGCAAAAAGAAGAAGAGAGAGACCATTGTGTGTGAAAGCATTCGTTTTAACAGGGAAGAGGAATTTTAGATGTTGAAACGATGTACCCTAACATGTGACATGTAGGAACATACGATGTACCCTAACATGTGACATGTAGGAACATACGATGTACCCTAACATGTGACATGTAGGAACATACGATTTACCCTAACATTTGACATGTAGGAACATACGATGTACCCTAACATGTGACATGTAGGAACATACGATGTACCCTAACATGTGACATGTAGGAACATACGATGTACCCTAACATGTGACATGTAGGAACATACGATGTACCCTAACATGTGACATGTAGGAACATACGATGTACCCTAACATGTGACATGTAGGAACATACGATGTACCCTAACATGTGACATGTAGGAACATGATCTTGCTCACATCGACACATCCATGCTCTGGCACATTTGAACAAACAAATTGACTACAAAATGTGAAACTCAATTCTTGAATCGCCCAGGAACTATGAGTCTATGAGATTGTTTAGGTAATCATGATAAAGGAGTGCTGTTGATAATTATGATTCAGTGATGTGATCCATGATTACCCTGGTTATGTAGACAGGACACTGTTGAACAACAGCATAATATTGTACATAAGTAGTTGGTGTATTGGCTACCTGGTAGTAATTTGTAATTATACACCCTGTACCCAAAACATTGGTCTTTCTATTATACCGACATCGGTTAAAGCTTGTGTGTGTATTTTCCTTGTATGTTCTTACTAAAAAAAGTCATACAGCACTAATATAACTGATTAAGCAACTATTACAAGAGGTTAGTAGTCTTTGGAAATTATTAAACTGTATTTCGGAGCAATCCATGTAAAATTGTAAAACCAACTTTTACAACCTGCATAGCTCTGTAAGAAAAAAAAATTAATTTTTATAGATTTTATACTAAATTAGAACATTAGTTTGTTTTAAATAAGTTAATTTTGAAAACATTGTAATTTCATAAATTAGAATTTTTGAAATCTTTTTCATAATAATTAAAATCAGACGTGCTATGGTGCAATATTTATTAGCATTCCTAGTGAAACGATTCTTAAAAGCTTAAAATATTCAGTTCTCCTCTTTCCCATATTTCACTATTAATTCCAAATTAAGGTATTTTAGTAACAGTATACATATGTAAAATTATGGATATTTATTATTATTAGGTGTGACATCCATAATAACAGATTTTATTCCGTTTATTCCATTCCACCCAAAGTTTGTGTAGAAAATTGTACATTCAATGACTGTGATTTAAATTGGACTTTAATATAATTGTACTAATTGACAAATTAAATTTATATTTGGTCCAAGTAAGTAATTCTAGTTTTAATAATGTTTAAATACCAATTCCAATATATATAACAAACATAATTGAATGTTTTTCAGTTTATTAATTTATTTTTATTTTGGTGCAATATTAGTTGTGCTATTAGTATTATTACAAATGTTTTATTTAGGAAAATTGACACCAAATTTATTTTTTAAATGGTGCTACGCACAGGACACTCAGTGGTGATGTTTGTTCCATGTGAAAGCAGCTTTAAGTTTTTATATAATAGTTATTTATTAATTTTATTTTATGAAAATATGAAATATAGCTGGTGCTATTCTTATTTTTTCCTTTTACTTTTTGTTAACAAGTAATAATTTTAAATTATTCTTTTATTTAGTATCTCAAATTAAAATTCCTTAAAATTGTTCAATGACTTTAATTTATTTTTCAACACATTAATAAGGAAATGTCTTTCAATTGTAATAGAATAGAATAGAGTACTTACTTAAATATAAGCTCTCCCCTAAAGCTCTGTCCACACTATCAAACTTTATGTGACAACAAAATATGATGTGCCCATATATGGACATGATGATGTTGTATCACTACCATATTTAAGCATATCACTACCATATTTGGGTACATCACACTTTTTTGTCACCTAAAGTTTGATAGTGTAGACAGAGCTTTAAAAGTTTTACCAATGGGCTTATATACAAAAACAATATATCAGAATGGGCATGGTAGTCTTAATTTACCTGATGATAAGTAGCTAATCACCAAATTATCTCATTCATAAATCCTTTATATTCAGGCCAGTATAATATAAGAAAAAAACTTTTGTTTTGGAAGGTAGATGAAGGACGAATGTTAAAATGAACAAATACAGTTTAGATAATGAGCCAAAGGGTGTATACTGAGCTTACATGAATGCATAGATTAGTAATATCTTGTCTCGTTCTTAGTGGCCCAAATCGCTATTGTTCAGTACAGGTGGGTATACATGATGGGAACAGTTGACTGTACCTCTTTTGTATAATATTATCAGGAGCGTACTAATATATCTTTTTTTTTGTTATATTTCAATTCGATTTTATGGAATAATGTGTATGCTTTTATCCCTCTGGTAGTGTATCCTGAAGCAGTTTAAACATTTTAAAGTAATTTTGTTAAATGATTAAATGTACTGTATTATAATAAACAACTCATGTTTGTCATGTGAAAAATTCACTTACTTACTTCACTATATTGAATAATTACTTTCAATATAGTATAATAATAAGATTTATTGTAAAGAAGAATTCTGTTATCAGGTAAAGATAATTTTTAAAATAATATGTGTAAATGAAATTCAATTTTGCTCATTAAAAGTAAAGAAATGTGTTATTGACAGTTATTTGAACAAAGTGTCAGAGAGGTTTTAACAAGTTTTTATATAAAAATGTGTATATAAAGATTGTGGATCAAATATATAGTATTGAAAATAGTATTTATGTTAATTAAGGATATGTTAATGGTTGATATTAATAGGCCTATGTGTGTGTATTTTCTCATTTTGTGTATTATATTTCTAATAATAATTGATATTAATATTAATACAAATTGTTCTGTAAATTTAAAAGCAACAGGTGTATCTGTATGATAGCTGAGGAGTTAGTTTCGGATTTGTATGAGATACAAAATTGCAACACAATAGGCTTTATTTGAGATGAAAAGGTAACATTTCATAGCAGACAAGAATCTGTGATAGGCCTAGTTGTCGATCAGGGTAGAAATGTGTGTTCTTGTTTCATGAACTCATTGCATTATGATGGTGATTATGTAATAATATTGTGTATTTGTTATTTGTTGTAGTCACCTTTCAAATTTTCACCACCCCTTAAGTTTGTTAAATATGCGTAAGAATAACATAATTGTTAGTGGACAAAGCTAATAAGAATGAATAAGCACATTTTTTCTGTTCTACACTCTAACAATCTTATTCATTTTATAATTATTTTATAATTAATATAATTATTGCTAGAGTACATGTAGTATATTTTATTTTAAAACAATTATTAAATTTAACATTTATATAATACATTAAAAAATGTTAAATAACAATTATTTGAATAAATTAAGTAAATGTTGTAAATGTATGTATAAGATATTTTATGAGGCTGATATGTAATTAGATGCTGTAGTCTACGGTATGTAGAAATGACTGGGTTCAAATCCTAATGTGAACCTTCCAGAGTATACAAAAAAATTGTTATTGTAGTAAAAAAAAAATTGATGTTATTAGCAAAGTAAAGCATAAAGTAATATGCCAGAAATGGTAGGCTTCTAAATAATAGTACAGCTGATTATCCCATGTATTTTATAACCAATCATAACCCCAAAAATACCCCCTATTGCATTTCCCATTTACTGTATCTTTTTTTTTACTTTACCCTTTAAAATAATAATAATTACTATATTATTCTCTGTATTTTTAATAATATTTTTCCTGATAGTAATGTTATTCTCAAATCTATGTGTGTGTGTTAAAATTCCTTATAAATGTATAATATTAAAAATATTAGATTTAATTATATGCCTATATTGTATTTTAAACTGTTTAATGTTCTTTTTCTTCTTTCAACTTTAATAGATTGTTATTAACAGGGTTTTAAGGCACAACTGTATTGTGCGAGTAAATTTAGTAAACATTTACACCCTAAGCTCTGACAAATATTAAATTCTAAAACCATTAAACAATGTATAATGATAATTAAGGTGTATTTTCAACCTGAATTTAGATACTTTATGTGTAGTTTAGATAAAGATAAAACCCTAATAATCTACCCTGCGTGAGATTTTTTATTAGACCAAACTTACTTGCCAATATCCCTGGTCATCGCTAGTTAACAGTTGGCATTTTAGTACTTTTAAAAGTGTGTTGTATTGACAAATAAAATGTTTTACTGTTTTGATAATATTTTACTTCACACCAATGGGAGTCCTGCTTTAGGTTCGATGCGTACATATTTTAGCCTAAAATATTAAGTTAATCCACTGTGCACTGGTATGATATATTAGTGTAAGTTTCATCAGTTTGAGTCAGATATCTATATTTTTTCCCTCTTTCCGTTGCTTTATTGTATTCATATTTAATTCATTGCACAGAACAATTTTAAGTTTACAACACCTGCATGTAAAATTTGAACAATATGGGTATAAAGTATTTATGTTTATGTGTGTCACGCGGGGTGTCCGGTGCAATAAAATAGAAGCAAGGACATTAAAATCATCTGCAGTGTTTTCTTTTTAAGTACAAGTATGAAAGGTATAATAATGTCTACAGATAATTATTCAACTAAATTTTTTGTTTTTGAATTCAGTTTGTCTACTCCAGTTTTTTTATTTCACTGAAGTCAGTTTATCGAATCCAGTTTGTTACTGAAGCTAGTTTGTTACCAAAGCCAATTTGTCGACTAAAGTTTGCCACTGAAACCAGTTTGTTGATGCCAGTTGATCACTTAGGCCAGATTGTCGACTCCAGTTTGTCACCGGCAACAGTCTAACACCGAAGCCAGTTTGTCGACTACAGTTTGCCACTGAAACCAGATTGTCACCGAATCCAGTTTGTCTAATCCAGTTTGCCTAATCCAGTTTGCAACTGAAGCTAGTTTGTCGACTCCAGTTTGCCACCGAATCCAGTTGGCCACTGAAGCCAGTTTGTCACCGAATCCAGTTTGTCTAATCCAGTTTGCAACTGAAACCAGTTTGTCTAATCCAGTTTGCAACTGAAACCAGTTTGTCGACTCCAGTTTGCCGCAGAGCTAGTTTGTCACCAAAGCCAGTTTGTCGACTCCAGTTTGCCATGGAAGCCAGTTTGTCGCTGAAGCCAGGTCGTCACCGAAGCCAATTTGTCGACTCCAGTTTGCCATGGAAGCCAGTTTGTCGCTGAAGCCAGTTCGTTACCGAAGCCAGTTCGTTACCGAAGCCAGTTTGTCGACTCCAGTTTGCCATGGAAGCTAGTTTGTCACTGAAGCCAGTTCGTCACCGAAGCCAGTTTGTCGACTCCAGTTTGCCATGGAAGCCAGTTTGTCGCTGAAGCCCGTTCGTCACCGAAGCCAGTTTGTCGACTCCAGTTTGCCATGGAAGCCAGTTTGTCGCTGAAGCCAGTTTATCACCGAAGCCAGTTCGTCGCTGAAGCCAGTTCGTCGCCGAAGCCAGTTTGTCGACTCCAGTTTGCCATGGAAGCCAGTTTGTCGCTGAAGCCAGTTTGTCGCTGAAGCCAGTTTGTCGAATTATTTTTGCCACTGAAGCCACTTCATCACTTACTTAAGTTTGTCTAATCCAGTTCGTCACCGAATCCAGTTTGTTTAAGTCAGTTTGTCACCGAAGCCAGTTTGTCGAATTATTTTTGCCACTGAAGCCACTTCGTCACCGAATCCATTTTGTCTAATCCGGTTTGCCACTGAAGCCAGTTTTTCACCAAAGTGGGTCAAGTTAAGCATGATTCAGAGTTCGAGTCGCCATTAGGCTCACTGATTTATTTTATCGTATAGTTAGGCATATACATTGATTTTTTTCAGTGGGTCAAATCTGACAAATTAGATACCTCTTTTCGTTTAACATTTAAAAAAATAAAAAAGAAACATCTGAATAAATCGGCCTATTCGTTATGAACTACAACGTATACTGCCTCTACAAAAAAACAATTATTAGGTAGGACTTTATAAAGAAAGGTCAGTATGATCAGGTAGGAATAATTTGTTATTATCCTCAAAGTTAAATTAGAAAAGTGAATTAATTAAAGTTCGTTGAAATTGCATCTATTAAAGTATCTCCTAAATCCGTTGAATTGAGCAATACATTTGAAAAAAAACTACTAAATGTCTTGTATTTCATTCTAAATTGAATTCATTTATTTTATACGTCAAAGGGTGTTATGAAAATCAATATTTTCGAGATTGGGGCTCTTCGGGGAAATATGTGTCTATTTTTATTATAGATTGAAAGAGGCGTCTTCTAAATAATCTATTTACAGATTCTAAAGTTTATTTATTTTATGTATCGTTTTCATGCTGGTTTCATGATCGGGATTCTTTGAGGAAGAGTATCCATGTTTATATGCAGATGCAGATCACCAATATCTCCCATCGTACCACCTATCCGTCATCGAACCCCGTTTGGACACTGTCATCCAGGGCCCCTCTCACCGTACCTATTCGTTTGGACATGCCACTACTGTCACCCAGGATCCCTCCCACCGTACCTGTCCGTTTGGACACTGTCATCCAGGGCCCCTCCCATCGTACCCATCCGATTGAACATGCCACTACACGGTCTTCCAGGACCCCTCTCACCGTACCTATCCGTTTGGACATGCCACTACTGTCATCCATGGCCCCTCTCATCGTACCTATCCGTTTGGACATGCCACTACTGTCTTCCAGGGCCCATATCATCGTACCTGTCCGTTTGGACACTGTCATCCAGGGCCCCTCCCATCGTACCCATCCGCTTGAACATGCCACTACACTGTCTTCCAGGACCCCTCTCACCGTACCTATCCGTTTGGACATGCCACTACTGTCATCCAGGGCCCCTCTCATCGTACCTGTCCGTTTGGACACTGTCATCCAGGGCCCCTCCCATCGTACCCATACGCTTGAACATGCCACTACACTGTCTTCCAGGACCCCTCTCACCGTACCTATCCGTTTGGAAATGCCACTACTGTCATCCAGGGCCCATCTCATCGTACCTGTCCGTTTGGACACTGTCATCCAGGGCCCCTCCCATCGTACCCATCCGCTTGAACATGCCACTACACTGTATTCCAGGACCCCTCTCACCGTACCTATCCGTTTGGACATGCCACTACTGTCACCCAGGGCCCCTCCCATCGTACCACCTATTCGTTTGGACACGCCACTGTCATCTAGGGCCCCTCTCAGATCGTGCACCTATCCGTTTGGACACGCCACTGTAATCCAGGGCCCCTCTCCCATCGTACCACATATTCGTTTTTGGACCTTCCACTATCACCCAGGGCCCCTCCCATTGTACCTGTCCGTTTAGACACTTTCATTCAGGGCCCCTCTCATCGTACCATCCGTTTTGACATGCCACTATCATCCAGGGCCCCTCTAATCGTACCTGTCCGTATGGACATGCCACTACTGTCATCCAGGGCCCTCTCATCGTACCTATCCGTTTGGACTGTCATCCAGGGCCCCTATCACACTTAAATATCAAAATTCAAAGGATATAGATTTAACTCTAGGGAGCTCTTATTCCTTCAAAGTTGTGTATAGCTCTGAGTATACTTTGATCCTATTGATTTCGATAATAAAAACACGTAAAAGTAATTTTTTTTTATATTAAAACTCAGATTTTATACTAAATGTCATTTCAGAATTGAAGTAAATTTATCGAAATCCTTGAAACTAATAAAGAAAATCTACAAATGATATTCATACTAAGTACCTATATTAACTTATTTTATAGTAGTACAGTTTAAACAATAATCGCTGTTCCGCAACCTATGGGTCACGACCCAATGTTTGGCTCGCGAAAACAAATTGATGGGTGGCGAAATTGTTTCCGATACTGAAACTTTTTATCAATTATACACTGAACGATATGTGAAATATTCTCAGTTTTGTAGAATCTACAACACTGATTACATACAGTTTTACAGTTTTTATATGTTGACGTGCGGCGAGTCCGTAGCGTACACACAATTTGGGAATCGACGACGGGGCAATGGACGCTTTTGATGCATAGTTCGTTGTTACCTATGGCCTCATTAATAAAGATTACTATAACGATAGTGGTATTAATATGACGGTAGAAATCGCAAAGATAGCTTACCTATTTCCTAAATTAATTTAACTGTCTCAATATCTTTCAAAATAAAATAAAAACAATATTTATTTCATTAAAAAAAAAAAAAAAAGTCCGCAGAGTTTAGAACCCAAGCTAGCGCTTAGAGTATTCGAGCAGAGCATATATCCGTTAACGCCACAAAGTACATGACTGAGCAGCTGGCAATAGTCTATTTATACGTACTTCATATTACGTAACTCATCGTTACGTCATAAATACATTCATGACCGCCAAAGCTGATATTAACCTGTTTATATCCAAGATGACCGGTTAGCTCAGGTGAACAGCGTCGTGTTAACAACACGGATGTCATGGGTTCGTGGTGGAAAAGAGTTAAACCTTTCGAGGTACTGTGTTTAGGGTTCACAGAATAATACGTCCCCCATTCCATCACACAGGCAAGTCAATGCATCTGGTGATGCCGTGGAAACGACACAATGTCTCTGCCACAGCTTTGAGGTCGTTTCCACGACATTACCAGATGTAGGGAGAGGACTATGACATAGTAATAAATGGGTCACTTATCTTTTGGTTAAGTCAGTGTTTTTTTTCTCGTAAATTTTATGCTTAGCGCCCTCAATTTTAAGAACACAAATACATGTCAGCAAATTAGGAACAAATGTAGAACATTGTAAAGATGATGCCGATGGGGTGTTTCTGTAAGATCAAATACGCAATGTTGGGTCGCGAAAATTCCCAAAATAGGATCATGGGGTCGCGGTAAAAAAAGTTTGCGGAACGCTGATCTAAATGGTTCTTTTATGGCAATTATTAAATATAAATGTTAAAGTGGAGCTCCACTCAGACTTTCTCATCTTGTATTATGTTATGAGAACAGATCTCCAGCAGCAGCGTGTCGTGGAAAATGTTCACGTGATCATACTCCCTAGCACAATTTAAAAAAAACAGTTGCACCCTATTGGAGGAAAGTGTCTATGTATACTCGATAAAAAAATACCAGAAATAGAAATATCTGGAAAATTACATTAAAAAAAACATTTTAGGATTTTTTTAGTGAAGAAGTTAATTTGTTTGGATTATTCAAATATACCCCCTTATTTGCATGTAAAAGAATATAAAATTACATGGTATCCCCCAAATCGCGAAAAAACGTGATTTTCGAGAAAATCGTACACATCGAAAACAATTTCCAAAAAATATGAAATATGAGTGATGATATTTAAAAATAACAGTAGAAATGTATAAAAAAAATAGAAATATAGCTCTATAAAGTTTTAACGCCCTCAAAACTAATATAAGTTGTCATAGCTGCTGTTTCATGTACTGTAGTAGGCCTCTAATTTTGTACATTTTGCGCGTTTTCAGTGCAACGCTTATAAACTCAAATACATCTAAGGCACCTTAACTCTATCATTTAATACACTTTATCATCCGAATGAACTGTTAATGTGCATAATTAATGACCATTTCTTACGTAATATTCTTGTGTTCTATCATCTGGTGAACATTCATTTTCAAAGCTGGCCCGACTAAGTGGAACAACCTTACTAATACAATCACGAAATTCGCCATCAGTGACACATTTCAAAATCTCTTTTAAAACACACCCTTATTTTTTCTCGAAATAGTAACATTTGTCTGATGATCGGAAAACGCTTAGATTCCTGAACATGTGCTATCTGTTAGGTTAATTGCTAATGTTATATTAGTCTACCTAATTTATGTACTTTATCCATTTTTAAAAATTCAAATAGGTCAAAATCTAAAAGGCAAATGAAGTTGGTTCGGTGTGAAAGTCTTTAACATGGTGTTTTTCCATTAATATTTCTTTTGCTAGGTCTCTTAAGTAATCACGTTAATGTTATTACAACGTTTGGAAAATTCCCCGTGATGATTATTCTATGGCACATTTCATTGGAAATAGTTAAAGAATCATATAATAATAATAATAAACTGTATTGTTAAGAGACACAGTACTAAAGAAAGTTATCTCCAGCTGTCAGATGAAACTGATGATTTCCTCTTAGGGCTATTTCCCATCAGCGGTCTCTTTAGACCTCGAAAGTAATAATAATAACAAATACGTATTATATCGTTTATTATAAATAAACATTGTCGTAAAAGCAAGTTTGCTTGTAACAAATAACTACCAGGACATTGCTATATAATACAAACAGACATTAAAAATAGAAAAGAATAGAAATACATTCACGATATTGTCGTAATGCTGTGGTTCTTACTAGAGACGCAACGCAAGGACATAACGCAACGTAAGGGATTTGACCAATCACAAGCGATGGATTTATTCGACTGTCACTTGTCATTGGTCAACACGCTTGCGTTGCGTCTACGTCCTTGCGATGCGTCATAGTGGGAACCAAGCTTAGCTAAAGCTTTTCTCCCAGCGCAAGGACGTAGACGCAAAGTCAGCGAGTTGACCAATGGCAACCGACTGTTCCATCGCTTACTAAAGCGTGCCCACTAGCGACGCAACGCAAGGACGTAACGCAACGCAAGTGAATTGACCAATCACAAGCGATGGCTTATTCGCTTGTGATTGCTAACTGTCTATAACTTCGCTTGTCATTGGTTAAAACGCTTGCGTTGCGGTTACGTCCTTGCGTTACGTTCTAGTGGGAACCAAGCTTTACGGTACGTTACTGCGTTTGCGTCTCTAGTGGGAACCAAACTTTAGACTCATACCACAAAAAATGTATCACATCAGGGTCAAAATTTCACCAGCAATGCATTCTATTTATAACCATTCATCTTCAATATATACATACAATTTTGGGCAGAAAAACCTAATTTATTCATTGAAATGAAATGTACTCATTCTATTTTCTATTTTAATATTTGGACAAATAAATTGAATCTTGAATCATCATCAATTGCAATAATATAGTAGGTCTACAGTAGTAGATAACAATTTGTTTAATATGTTAGTTCAACAACATTCAAAGTGTTAAAAATATCTTGAATTATGCGTATTCTAATGGGAGATTGAAGAAAATGCAACAAGGGAAGTATACTGGATCGAGTGTGTGGTTAAATAGTACAGGAAGGGAAAGAAGATCATGCATTCAGTACAGTACATATATCTCGCATCGTTAAATATATTTTGCTTTTTAGGGGCATTGAAAAGCGAAAACCAATATTTAATGGCTGTATTAAAATGTAATTTAATATAATCAATATAACCACGGGATACGTAAACAAGATACCATGATAATGATGTCATATCCAGATACACTGTAAACAAACAACACTCTAGAATCAATGGATTTATAAATAGTAAATTTACACGATTGGTTAAAGAACGCCTACCTAGGCGCACGACCAATCATCATCGTATTTATTAGCGATGAGTTCGCATTGTGTTTGACTGTGAAATATTATAATTGTATATTTACAGTATTATGAGTAATTTAGCCTCATTGGTGAAATTTAGTAGAGTTTGCATTATAATAGTAGGCAATATTAAAGGTATTGTGGTGATTAAATTAAAAACGACGCTAGCGTTTAGATTTGTCAAGCGAAAACATCTCTACATGTTCACCACCATCAAAGCATGAAGTAGATTATTACTATATTATTATTATTACGGAACTCATAAGAGCGTATGTCGGGGGGTTCGAATCCCACGCTGGTCGGAACGTTCCGTGGTGGATTAGAGTTAAAGCTATGCGAACTACTGTGTTTAGGGTTCGCAGAATTATACGTCCCTCTTTCCACCAAATCATGAGGCAGCCAGATCAATGCATCTGATGTCGTGAAAACGACCCCAAGGCTGTGGCAGGGCCTTAGTGCTGGGGCAGGGAGAGCACACCATAACATTTTTTTTCTGTGGCTTCGCGTGCCACCCGCTTCGATCTCGTAAATGTTATGTTTAACGCCCTCAATTTTGAGAACGCCCGCGTTTTAATGTCAGAAAATTAGGAACAAATATTATAGAACATTAAAAAAGATGCAGATGTCTAGACCAACTTTGAAGTTGGAATAACCCGCCATCGGGCTAAGCATATGAAGCCGAGTTTTTTAAAATCCCACCTAAAACTTTGAAGGCCCAAATTAATAATTAGGCGTTTTTGTGGCTCGTGCTGTTTGTATTGTATAATTTTGTTCTGTTGGCCGCATGAATTGCATGCATTTGTATTCCTCGCTGGCTCGCACTTTGGCAACACTCACCATGTAGGGCTGGTCCTGCTTATTTATTTCGTTTCATATTTCAAAAACTGTATCATTTTTTGTTTAGAACCATTGTCTTGGAATTATTCTCATTTTGTAGTTCAGTGTCATAGTTTCTTCTTTTATAGTCATTTTATTAGGCCTATAGGGCTCAGACTGTGTAAAAACAATTGAAAATTTAAACTCAGCAACCGACAACAAATTACGCAACAGCTAATATAAGTCATTGTATATCAATTATTATTAATCAATATTTATTTATTTTTTATAATTACGTGCGTCCATTACTATTTTCAATCCGACAATTGTCAGTCAATCCATGAATTACATTTCGTTGAACCATAGAGATATTATAGTTCACTATAATATCTCTATGGTTGAACTATTTGAAATACATGATACTGAATGCCAGTGTCATCGTTTTTTTATGGTTGAATAGTCATTCAAACTGCGACATATCAAGGTAACAGGAAGGGTGTGGGATTCAGTCAAGTCAATTTCATAAATATATCGTGTATTAATTATCACCATTACATTACATACTTACTGTATTATTCAAAATAGCTAGCTAAAGTTAATTTATTATAGAAATTAAATTATTATACACGTTTTGTTGTTACATCTATGATGAATACATTATATACATTATTGCCCGATAATTAGGATGAAATAATAATAAAATCATTTATGGTATTAGTAGCCATGTGATATTGGAGGAATTAGTTTTAATTTCTTTTAATAAAGCCCAGACGATCAGTGATGTTGTAAGTTTAGTATTTTGGGGTTATGTACCCAGAGCTCCGCCCATCAAAGCCTTCAATCAATCTAGGACCGGCCTACTTGTTGTGACATCATACATAGCACAACACAGTGTACGCTGTCGTGTGCTTAGAACGTTTTCTTCCGGGTGTAACGTTGTTTTGCGGTAATAGTTTAACTCAAAAGAACCGCCTGTCATTTGAGTCTAGCTAACACGTTGGATAAGACATCCAGGCTAGTCGTACATAAAGACAAGAGAACATATATATACATATATATACAGAACATATATATATATATATATTTATTTATTTATTTGCCGTCGGATAACATAAATTCGCTAACTTTAAAATGTGGAGGACGTTATTTACGTTGTGTTTTTTCGCGATTTGTGGTGCGTATGTTTGCCAGGCGTGTGTACCTGATGAGAATGATGAATTTAGCATAGAATCAAAGACATACTTGGCTCCAATTGTAGTTGATGCCAAAGTTGTATCCTGGAACAAGGGTATGCCTGCTGCTACTGTTAACAAGATCAGAGTACTAAAAGGAGAGATCAACAGTAAAGAATTTATGGTTGTAGGACTAGGAACTGATGAGCCTTGCATCATAGAACCTATCATAGAGACGATATATTATTTATTTTTCTTAAATATCTCGGATGATGGGAATTACGTGGTAGTAGCAAATCCAGTCGAGTCAACTTCAAATAATAAAAGGAAAGTACGGCATTTCTTGAAAGAAGAAGGTATGTAAATTTACATATTTACAGATTTAGACATAAAAAATAGCGCAATTATTAGCGAATTCTGATATAGTAAATAATAATGATTACACAATACGGTTATCGCTGATGCAGTTTTTATCAAAAAATTAGCAACTAATACATACTAAAACATAATACTCAATTTGAGCAGAATGCTGTCGATATATTATAAAAATAATATTGTATAATTATTTTCCATTTATTTGCATTATGAGCAGAAGAAAAGACAAGGATTTATATGTACAGTAACATATAGTTATTTGTTTAATGACCAGTCCGTGTATCATTCATGTCTGAATCATGGAGTAGAACCATTTTTGTTCTGATTAATGTATCTGAAACCTTACTGGTCATGTCGTTTGCTTTGAAATGTGTTTTAACCAACATTCATTAGTCTAACCTTCGATTGTCACCAACAATGCATTTTTCACAATCACGACAACAATGGCAGCAGCATCGAGAATCGAACATTAATGTAGAACAAAAATGAATATAGTAAAAAAACATGCATGTAATTATTGTTTAACACATACAAAATAGTAAAAAAAATATAGAATAGTAGGTGCAAGAGCCTTGCAGTGTACAGTATCCAACAACATTTAAATGGATTAATTTTGATTTTGAAAGAAACAAATTGAAATGTTTATGTCCGCATCAAATACCGGTACTAATGATGATACTTCCATTGGTAACCGCTTTTTAAAAATAATTCTGATTTGTACTTTATGACCGCAAAAAAAAAGAAAATCGCAAGTCTGTAGGTCTGAACATGAACTAAGTACAGTCAATCAGGTCTTTGTATGTAGATATAACAATAGATTATCAATACATAATATCAGCCACACACCTATTGTGTTAAAGGCTTATAGTTCTTGTGGTAAATTTATTAGTAGAATCATTTTTAAAATGACAAAATAATCCTTTCATACCCATATACAATTCAACTGAAGGATGTGGTGTAAAAGTAAACTTGATAAAAATCCCACCCAGCTTTTCATATTATATGCAGTAACAACTGGTATCTAAACTATTTTTGTTAACAAAGAGTATTTATGTATGTTTAAAAGATAGATTTGTGCACATTATATAGAAAAATACATTACTGGAACAAGCAAAGGTATGTTACAAGTACTTAAAGTTGTTAAACATTAAATAGCATACATTTATTTATGGAACAGATACTGTAGGTTGTGTTTGAAATTGCCTGAGATTAATTATCTGGGAATAAAAATTGTGGTCTTTCTGTGTAATCCAGAGATTGTTATCCATGATGAAAAAATAGATGTTTATTTTCTTTGTTTTAAAAAAATAATGTCATACTACTCTAGCTTGTACAGAAATATTGCAGGTAGATTTATATTGAACCATGCTTACCTTTAGTGAGCATGGTAAGCATGTGCCTGTTATAATGGAACCCACACAATTCTTTGTTCTGTGATATTTCCTATTATATAATCAAGCTTTTGATTTTAGTGTTCCACAGAAAACAGGTTGATTTGTCATTAGGCCAGACCCTTTAATTACAAACACACTAATCAAATGTGAAATCCTTTTTTGCTTACCTGGATTCTAGGCCTATGAAACCTGTGGAATGCAGGTTTTAATATCATTTATCAAGGCTGGCCAGGGTGTAGTGATACAATTACAGGCTCTAGGTGTTTTATCATTCCTATAATCTCCCTATCTGTTTGCCAAAGCTGTATTTTTAGTGTGGAATGTACTATTAAGAATTATATTAACTGTAGTTCAGTGGTTGATACAGAATTGAATCCAAAATAGTAGAAATGACCTTGGTATACTACCAGGGTGATCTACTGTGTGGTTATAGCCATTTTCAAATATTGAATGGACCATACCATTGAAATATAAAATTTAAAAAGAAATATTGTGTATATTATTTCTGACTTGCCTATGAAAACTTAAATATCTTCTTCAATTCAGTGCCAGTATTTAAATATTTACATGTTCTGTACTATTAAAAAAAATATAATGTAAAAAAAAAAATCAGTCTTGATGTCTGAGATGAAGCCCCAAATAGGACAGTAGACAACAACTATCGTGCCAGCCATATATTTCCTTATATAATCCTCCGAGATCATACCTTTATGTGTAATCTGTCTAAAATAACCACACAGTTGATGTGTGTGTCTGTGTCGGAGGGGTGACGTCTGTCCTTGGTGGTGGATATTTTTTTGGATTATACTGTGTTACAAATAATTCAATTTTGGTATAGTGTACTGTAGGTTGTGTGGAATGGCTTGGAGGTGTACAGTCCATGTGGTTTGCAGGTTTTCATTCATAGTCTCATTTCATTAAACAAAATGCTAGTCATTGAGTTATTTTTAAATGAATATATTAGTTGGCAACCTTTAAAATGATTTCAAATAAGATTCCTCTATATCATTTTTTACAATTTCAATGATATTATTCAATGGTCAATAATTCAACAATATTGTTTCTGTTAATGTGGTAATGTTTTGTTTTCTACATTAAAAAAAAAACACTTCTGAGGACAGCTGTGAACAAGTTTTGATTTTAAGGCTATGGTTTTCTGCACCCCTGCCTTAACTGATCGGCCACTCGACTCAACAAAAAAGAGTTGCCTTGTAAATCATATGGTGGCATGGTCACATAATATAGTCAGTACAGAAAGTTAACATAAATATATCTATAAAGGTTCTTTAAAGTAAATAATACTGATGATAAATACTGACCTATTGAGTTCAAAGTAGAAAGTAAACTTAAAACGGTACCCTTTCAGATAATTAATTAATCAATTGTTGTTCACATCAATTACTATCATAATTTATGTAATTAGTCTCCTTTTTGATGTTTTGATTGGTTAATTTGTGAAGGCTACTTTGTGTTTCTTTACAATTACTGTTTCGTGTTTTGTAATTGCCGTACGGTACTGCTTTGATGTTTCATTAATTTGTGAAGGTCTAGTTATATTTTTGACAATGACGATGCTTACTTTCGTATTGCTTTTAAATGCCAGACAGGTTTGTGTACGCAAGATAGACAGAATGTTTCCACCCAATCTTGAAATCAAACGACATAACATGGTTTTTCCTGTTGTTTTCACCATTTGTCGTAAACTATTGTCTGCCCATTTGATTTCGTTTTCTAATGTCAGAAATTAAGCTTGCTGAACGGTAGTGGTCACGAATATTGAAATTATTTATTCTTACGGGAATGTTTTATTTTAATTATCATTATTTCTCCTGAATTTCTAATGCTGTGAGGTACTGTCTTGAGGTTTGTGGCATTTAACACAAGGGAGTGTGTTAATCTTATTACTGTGTGTAATTACTACGCTCTGTCTGATTCTTCACTATAAACACTGTATTGATAGACTGTATACACACAGAGCTACTCCATTTACATAATTTATACTCAAATCATAACCAAGAGCAGTATAATATTCCATACCTACAATCATAAATTGAATTTATACTTTTTACTGTTTTATTTTCAAAACCTACATTTCTGACCATGAGAAACATACTATGTAATTATTTATATTGTTATACAGGTATATCAAGTTTAAAATGCAATAATGTTGTAAAAACAGTAAGTAAATCTTATAGAGCTGTTATTAGACAGTTTGAATACAGGTCCAGTATTCTGGAGTTGGGATAGGGAAATTCCATTATTCAGTGCAGGTTTTAATCCCACTAGATGGGTGAAACCTAGAGAACACAAACCCAAAGTGAAACTTGTTAAATACACCAGTGTTGCCATTGATTTTCAGCTAGTTTTTTAAAACACAATTAAAATTGTAAACATTTATGACATACTGTATTTTATTTAACAATATCAATTATTGACAATAAAAGCATAAATAATGTATACCTGTACCTTATAACATACATATACAAATAATTATTAAAACATATTTAAGAATTAGGTTGTTTTACCATGAACCAATCGATGTCGCAAACTGCCTACTCACTGTCTGATCTCTTCATCATTCTTACATTTCTTATTTTAGTATTCAGGTAAATCCTTCAGGATCTTACATGACAAATATCTGCCTTTCCTTCCAAACACGTTAAAATTAGCATGTATATATTAAATTTTCAAACGAATTGTATAAATTATTTATTGCTTATATTAATTTGTCAGGCAGAAAACATTAATTTATTCACACTTAGTTTCTCTTTTAATTACTACTTAATAATGTCTAACACTCTATATACTAGGTCTTGTAATAAGCATATTAGCATAATTTAGCAAAGATTTGTGGAATGAATCATCATATTCTAACTGACTCAATCTGTTGACAAATTTCACATTGTCACAGATTCTGCAAGAAACGCAATAACGGCCATAACCTCATGTTGATGGTTGCGCACTATGTGATTCATCAACGACTAAGAGCTATTAATAGATCAGGCTCGTAGTTGCTCGTACGGTACAACGCATTAGAACGGTTTGCCCTGGTTAATATTGATAAATCAATTGAATTATCATATCATTCCACAAGTCTTTTTAAATTTTATTGTACGATTACTAAAGAAAAATACAGATTTCAATTTCGTGTCAAACATAAAAGCAAAGAATGTATAGTATTCAACAAAATGAATGAATACATACAGTACACACAATTTTCTCAGTAGATTACCTTCTTTCATAAATCATTTTTCCTATTCATTGTATACTTCTTAGTAGTTGTGAGTGGGAATTAAAATGATACATAATTTCTCAAGAAGTTTACAAATTATAAAAGTGCAAGCAAAAGGTACTGCAAAACCCACATCCATAAAACTTCTGATAGTGTTATTTTAAGCTGTTTGATTTATCCCTAATGCTTTGCAATTAATTAATTAAGTTTCTCTGATTTAACTGATATTTATCGATGTACTGTAATGCTGAACAACTAGGATTTCTTCTAAAGAGTTTGGCGTTCGTTTCAATGTTTTTCATCTTCACGGAACATGCTTGAAGCAAATGATCCTGATAAGAACGTCCTTTCAGTTTTCTAATTCTTCAAAATGTTTAGGATTTTATGAGTATTTAATCATTAATGAATGCAGATGAAATATATACAATTTCAAAAAAATTTCACTCTGTGCATAAAAAGTTGTAAAATTTAGTCTGGACTGTTCACTTTTATTTATCACAACCAATATCTGAATTCATTGACCCTATCATCTTATTAAAAATTAAGGGTTATTTAATTTACTAATGATACTTCAATTAAATAAATACATTACCCGAGATAGGTCTAATTCAATCATTCTGGTTTGATTTTCTGAAGATACTTTAAATTTGACCCTAGTGAATGTGTTCCTAATACATTTGTACCAATACATTTCCCTCAATAAATCTGTCTGCTAACTTCATGCTTGTTATAGACCCTGTCTTCAACTTCATCAAGTTTTGCTTAATTTGATTTAAAAAAAATGTATAATCCTTCAATAAATGTGTTACCAATAAATACTGTTTGAATACCAAATTACATTTTTACCCAATAAAATTGGCACTAAAGTAATAAGTTTTTTGTCATGGCGAGTAGGTTCACCAATATTGATCTTTACACTACCAAATAGATTATGTTATAGGGCCTAGTTCGTCTAACTTTTTGAACATAGTCGTACAATGTATTATGTGATGAAGGGTTGAACCCAAACATTTTCTTAAAGGCTTGCGTCTTAACCACAGTGCCATTTTAGTTCATGACCTGTAGAGTAATGACCTCTTTAATTATGATAAGCTTGATTAGCAATGGTCAGTATTGATGAACTAAGGACAATTACTACCTTAAGCGATAGAGCTATCGGCCCTTTATTTACCGTACATATGGTATCGATTTAATATTTTTATGATCTTGCTTATTCTTGATTACATTTTCATAATTAATATTCCAAAAAGTAACTATACAGAAGTGCAATTGCCTTAAGATATATAAGATATAATAAATAATAATGATAATCATTGATAAGTCTTATCAGTCAACTTCCTCTTCCATCACCAGGCCTGTTTCTGCTGTGACCTGATAATAAACCAATTAATTAACCTGTGAATAAATTAGAGTGTAGAAACAAGCTGCAGAAACTGGACAAACTTGAAATAAATGGTGTATTCAAAATATCGGTTAAAAGCACAAATAGATTGTTGGAATGCCATTTAACTGTTAATGTGCCAGTTTTATATACAACGCATCATAGATATTATTGACAGCAGAGGTAAAAGTTTTTCTTTTGTATAGCCCTATTTTCACTATCACACACTAATGTATGAAGTTATTTAAGGAGCAACAATGCAGTTATATCTGTCTGTCTATTTATATAAAAATATAGTATGACTATAAATAAACTGGTTATTTGAAGTTTATTTTGGCCTTTTTTCAATTGAAAACAGGTTATTAAAACCTTATCTCTGGTTTTCAACAGATTACTGATTTAATCTTATTTAAGCTGCTTGAAAGCATAATCCCTATCATATATAAGATTAAAATCTAGCAAAATAGTATAGTAGTCTGAAAATATGGTTGGTTGATTATATTTTACTATAGTTGGTTCCGGTATTAATATTGTTTCTGGTATTGGTTTATTGTATACTGGTATAATATTCCTTCTAGCCAACAATTTAAAGAAACCATGTGTTTATACTATGCATTAAATCACAACCAATGTAATGTACGTTTTCAATTTAACAACATTATGGCAATGATTTAAAACGTTTCCCCTGCAAGATGCTACTGTATGTACACATAACATTGAGCCTAATTCAATTTCACAGCGACTGATCAGCTGATTTGAGCGGTTGTACTTTAAAGTTTTCAATGCCAATTACAACAACCATGATAATCAATTTAATTAGTCACATTGATGAGTAAATATAATTAGTTGATTGTTATAGTGTATTGGAACAGTTTACCTGTGAGTAGATAAACAAACAATCATGGAGAAATCTCCATGGTAAAATATTAACATTGAATTTCTCCTATTAGTATTAATAAACATTATTATCTTATACGTATATATCACATGGCACATGGAGAAATAATTTCCATGCATGGCATGACCTTTCTAAAATAAAATTATATATCAGGTTTGTGGCCTGATAATGTACTAACTAAGCTATAGTAATTTGGTTTACTTTTAACCAGGGAATTGTGAACTTTTCCCTGCTTTTAACGCTTAAGCATCGCTTCAAGTGTGTCAATAATAATAATAATAACACTTTTTTACAAATTTGAGTAGAATTTGTTTATTTTTTTTAATTTACTGAAACATTTTCAGGTTCAAGGCTATATAGGTTACATTATGCTTGTTGTTAGAATAGAATTCTGGTTGTTGTTAAAACCAATTATTTCTTGATAAATGTTTGAATCGTTGGCGTCAATCTCATCATGAGGTTAAGTTTTTGCTACTTCTATTTATCCATCGGCAAGGATGATAATTTACCGCCATGATAAAAATAATAATTTGCTTTGTCCGATTTCACAAGGATAGTTTACCTGTGTTTTTTTAGGCCTCAAACCTGTTTATCTGTTTTTTTTTGTTACAAGTAACTATTTTATATTAGTGTGATTTTTATCTAATAGGCTCTTAGCAATGTCATTGATTCAAATTGTGTTGATTTATTAAAACAGATCAAGATGGCTTTAAATTATAAATTCAAATAAAACTGTTAAGTATCAAATGATTATCATTATTACTCCTATCTCTATGATATCATTCCTCGCTTTCTGAAAATGTTTGGATTTAGTACTTTATGATAGTGTCATTTTTGTGGATTTCCTTCTTTTTGTAAGATTTAAAATGTAACCACAGAAGCTTGGAAAACTTCTAAATGTGCTTTGTCACTGACATTGACAACTTGCACACAATCTTTGAATCGGAAGTAGCTATTGTATGGAATTCTTTAGAAACTAAATACTGCTTGAAAATGTGAACCTTAAGACCAATCTTTAACGTGCTGGGTGGGGTAGAACTAGTTATAACGTGCCCAAATGTATGTAAAAATATGTGTTGAACCGGATGAAACTACTGTACTTGAGAAACTGATAGACTGTCAATGGCCATACCTTAACAACTGGCATACCTTAAAGTAATTGTTCTGTAATCAAACAATATATGCCCTAGATTTATTTACCTAATATAAGGACATTCTCCCCTACCCTGTAGACCTATTTATTAATATCCAATCACCTGTAAAAGATTGTAAGGCGATTTCCTCTTTTATAAAATATTATGGAAGATTTTCTAATCCAGAGTATATATTGTCATTCCAGAAACCATTCTTATTGTCTGAATGTATTTAGTAAATGCCAATAGGCTTATATTTAGTAGTAGTGTTGGAGATATGTTCCATGTTCTTTTCTTTTATCACAGTTACATTTACAATTCACTTGCTATCCACTACAACAAACATTTTTAAGATTGCATTCATGGTATGAGTACGCCATGTTAAATATTTCATCATATGTAGGCCTAATTATATTAACTCATTTAAAGATTCATTCATGTAATTATTATACTTTTTTTGTGATAATCATACATGCTGTTCAAGTCCCTGGTTAATTCTTATGTGGGGAAAACATGTGTAATACACTGATAATCCACCACAATGTAATATACACACCGGAAGATTAGTTCTTCCCTTGATACTTTACGGAATTTGGACACAATCCTTGTGAAGTACCCTGACTCATTCGTCTAGCTTCTTACGCTGTAAAGTCTAGCCCACCTATCTATCCTGTAGCGTGGACATGCTGGTTAGCAAAGATTATCGTTTTCAACATCTTGATATGTTAAGACCGTAGGCTATGAAAACACAATTTTAGGCTCAAAGGTAACATTTTTTTCTTTTAAAATGAGAGTTCTTGAATTATTAATTTTAGTAGTCTTGATAAAGAATTTCCGTGGTAAATAGAAAATGTTTATGAGCATGCTCAAAACGATTTTCTGATTATTCGGAGTAGTTTGCATGTACTGTATTTCCATAATATTACCATTTTGGTAAATCTGTCACTATAAGTATGTGGTACCTGAAGTTTATTTAGTTGTAATTAACATGCTTTGAAAATACTATTTTTTTTAGGAATGCACTGATGATATCTGTCTGGTGCTTCATATATTGTGAAAGCCATATTCTTTATTTGATTACAATATACAGTAGGCCTATGCTTTGTAATTTTGTAGGGTAGATCATCATCAACAGATCTAACGAGATATACCTTTTAACCTCATTCAATGTATTTAAAACTATTTTTTGTTAGTGTATTGCATATATAGCAATGATTTATGATGTGTCGCACTTAGGTATTGTATAAGGTAGCATATAGAATAATCTATAGCATGGTATGGGCATTGATCATGTTGATAACTTCCTGTTCAACTTATTTGTTTGTTTTGCACAGATCGTTCACATTCAACCATAGAATTCCATTTGAAGTATTGCTGAATGCAATTGTCTACATGTTTATTTTTACAAATCATTTTATTAGACTTATTGAATTCTAACTGTTGTACTTTTAGTGGATAAAGCTGCCAATGTGTAGGGTGGTATTGACCACGAAACAAGGTGCATAGCTGCAGAGTTGGATATTTTAAAAAAATATATACAGTATTAGGTTCATTGTCTTTATTGAGGTCTTAATCATGGATAAGTTCATATTTTAGGAAGAAATTTGAAAGTTAATGTTTAGTTTCAGCTTAATCTTGACATCTCATAGTTTATTTTTAGAGTCCTTCACCTCTCCCCCTCCCTTCCTTCCACTAATTCCTACACTAATGATGGCATAAAAAAACTAAATAGTGTCCCAACAACGTTTTTGACCATGATGTTTTTTGGAATAATGTGTGACAAAAGGACCACTTAAATTTGAGAGCCCTTTTGTCGAAAGAGTTCAATACCTGAAAATTGTCAATAAATAGGATAGGCTACCGAGTAAATATAAAAAGTATTCAATTATACAATTTCTTTACTTCAAAGTGATATTAAAGATGTATTGTCCCTTGAAACACAAAAAAATGAAGGTCAAAATATTCTAAATTTAAATTGGCCATATCAAAGTAATATTAAAGTTATTCACTTTAAGTCGAAAATTCGAGCCAAAAACAACAAGTATACGTAATTAACAGGTAAATTAGTTTGATTACATTTCGTCTGGAAAATCGTCGCGAGCGAAAGTAAACAAAGATTTCAAACCACGAGTACGCATTATGCTTATGCTAATTAGGATTGTTTACAACTCGTCACGGTTGAGAAGGTATTTTCACACAGATCGTGAGGAAGTTTTATGATTATGCATACAGAGTAGCCAAACAAGCGCGTTTCATTATGGGATATGTTTTGATCGAAAACTTTGACTGGAAGTCAAAGTTATTTTTTTAACAAAAAAACGTCTGTATTTCAGTTAAATGATTTTTTTTTCGACAAATTTTTGGTGATAGTTAATAACTATTATGATACTTTAGAATGACCCACCTTTTTTCGAAATCTTTTATTTTTTATTTTTTTGGAATTAGTCAAAGGGACAATACATCTTTAAGAAATTAATCAATTCATTATTCTATAGTATTGTTAAAAATTAATAAATAGGGTGACCTATTTTACCTATACCCTATACTCATTTTATTTTCTGTGGGAAAATATTTTTCCCACGTCAGATTTTTTAATCATTGTACTTTGTGAATTGTATAGCTATAGTTATAGTACTTGAAATTGATGGTACTTAAACAATGTTTTAGTTTTAACAGTTTATATAAGAGGTGCTGAGGTACCATATTCACCAATCACACTTAAATGAGATATTTCATTATATTCACTTGTGTGTGGTAGACACACGCAAATCTAGATCGTATCTAATCCCAATCTACTTTATTGGTTTTTAATAATTATGATACCACAGTTAAAATTTCATCATTATCTTTTATTTGAGTTGGCTTTCTTCGCTACACCATCTCTTTACTTCTTCCTTTCTTGCTCGTCATGTTCCTCCAAATCAACTTTTCTGCTTTCCTTCTTTACCACATTTTTCCATGTTACCTTTGGCTGTCCTCTTTCTCTTTTACCTCCAACTTCCAAACTGCCAAGCTCTCTTTACTGGTTCATCTTCATCTTTTCTCCCATTCATCTCTTCTCCCATTCATCTCAAGCTACTCCTTATAAAGACTTCCACGATTGTTTCACTCAGACCTAGATGTTCCATGAGCTCCCTTGTGTTCCTCCTTTCTGCCAGCTTAACAGCACTCATCTTCCCTTTTACACCACGTGGGTTTACTTTGGCCTCTTCTACCACATGAATCATCTAGCACTTTCATCTTTGCCATGTTAAATTGCAGGCCTTTATTTTCCAAGGCCCCTTTCCACTCTATCGAAGGCCTTCTCCAGATCTCCAAAACAAAACTGAAACAAACACATGTCTCTGCACCCTCCTTAAAAGTTGAAATAGCCTGGTAATTTTTTGCACATAAGTTGTGCTTTAAGTAATAGGTCTACTGCATTGATAGAGGACTTCTTGCCATAATCACAGTCATGTTTAAAGCCTACTTGTGAAGATAAAAAACATGTAGGACAAATTTGTTCAAATAAGCTGAAAGGGAATTACAGCTGAGCTAGAATAACTCTTGTTTACTACAGTAGTAAAACATAAACTTGGAAATTATTTTTCCTACATGACAGATTCAAGATGGATTGAAATTCATATCATCCTGTTTATAGTTACAATACATAAAGTAAACAAAATGTTTTATTGCATGTTTTTAATGTGAGCTGAGCTAAGCAATTCGGTCAGTTTTTGTAGTTTCAATATTGTAATCTAACACTATATTTCATCAAACAATCGAATCGATTTTTATAGATCTCTGATCAAATTCAACAAGATTTTAAAATTGACATGAACAGGCGCTACTTCATATGTACGACTTTACAAGTATAATTTGGCATTATGTCTGTTGAGAGCATACGCTAATGCAAAATAATATGGCTGCTTCTGGTTGGTGTACTGAATCTAGGGATTATTGTTGAAGAACGGGATTAACGTGAGCATAAGCACAATATACTGACATAATGTATGCTTGCATTTAATAGCTTAATGAAAATACAGTATAGTAAAATAACTTGAAGGAACATAATAAGAATATTGATTTTGTATGATCTAAACATCCAGTACTGTACATACTGTACAATAATATGCAATTCTATTTCAATTTGTATGATGCGCAAATATTATTTTTTTTAGTTCTACAGTATTCATTATTACACAGAATGCATCTATATTTAGTTTTGCTTCAAAAAAACCTGTGTATGTACAGTACAGTAAAAGTAAGAGTGGAAAAGTATACTGGAAGTTGATTGATGAAATACTGTACGATCTATTATTATTATTATATAAGTTATTGTTATAAGTTTTAACACTTATTTTAGGTTTGCAATACATGTTCTGTAGCTAAATACTATAGTAGGTAATTTGTTCACACATTATGTGTAGTGTCATTCGTGCCAATAACAGACCTGAAGTTACCTCCATCATCAGAACATCGGCACAACAGCAAACTGTAGGTTTGATCATCAACCTTCAATTATCCATGAACTTACAGATGGACTCACTATCTATTTAGATCTAAACCTCAATTAATGTTTCTAATCAGATAGGTCAGGAAGTTGTAAACATCACTTAGGTGATTTTTTTCTCATAGTGACCTAAAATTAGTGAAAAAGGTGATTTCGGGGTCAATGGCAAAATAAATCGTGATGACAACAAATGCTAATGGAGTACATAGATGGCCAATGACAGTTACGACTGTATTTGTAATTTGGTTAAAATTGAGTTTCCTGTCATTATTTCACGCTTATTAGGTTTACACTGAGTGCTGTAGGGAAATATTTGGATTTAAGCCATCATAGTAACAGTCTAGAGTAAAAAAATTAATACAGTTACAGTTAATATAAATATAAAAATATTATATTAGAATTTCTTTGACCAATCTTTACATTTCATTTGAACTAGAACATGAACAACCACTGAACCATTCTGTAGCTACACTGTCTATCAGTGTCTCCTGGATGTCTAGTGTCTGTCTCTGCCCCCTGTCTGTCTCTGAATTTCCTGTGTGCCTTTCTTAAATTCCAGTTATCAGTATAGCACTGCAAAAAAAAACTGTAGACCCCCTGTTTACCTTATGAATAATAATAATAATATGCTTTTTTAATTTTAAGTAGAAAAAAATATCTATATATATTATATAATATACCAAGCTACCTTCTTTGTTTTCTACTCTCATTCAGACTCCACCCTGCCTCCTTTTGTTGTATTTCTTTTATTCCTGTCCACCCAGGCAGCACTTGCCAGCTCTTATACTATGACGTTATCCAAATTCCTTCACTTGCACTGATGAAGGGCTAGTGTTGCCCGAAAGCTCTGCAAACTTTTCTGGCTGTTTTACTTATCGTTTTGATTTAGCTTTTCGCTCTTTTTTTTCTGTATCTCCATTGAGATCCAGCCACTGATACCCACAGCATTGTCATTTTTTCAGTAATTTGCCTTTGGATTTATATAATATAATTATATAAATAATATTTAAAGCTGTGTTCACATGCATACTTTGAATAGAACAGGTTTAAGGACCTTTCACATCTCTTTCAGTTCCAGTGTCAACATATCAAATTATTTTATTTTTGTGACACGTAATGCAGCAATCTTTTTATTTGATACGTATGGCTTGTGAAGACGAAAATTCTGACACAAACATGAACTGGAGCCGTAGCCGGAATCTCTTATACCACAGTGTTGAACTGCAATGTTGATGGTATTTAGAGAAAAGAGCATATAAAACATACTTAAAATTTATCAAATTGCATTAATAGTCATTCAAAATTCATTTTCATATGGTATACCACAATGGTCAACAGCTACTGTACAGTATTTAGTATACCACAATGGTCAACAGCCCAACCCCTAATCTACACATTCTTTATCTCATATGTTGATAAATAGATCAAATCATTTTAACACCTATCAAACATCAGCACTGGGCTTAACAGTATGTTTTGACACTTTTATTTGAAAACAAGCAGCATATTTTGATACTAATGTCTTTATTTATGTCAACAAAATTGCTGATGAACCTGGTTACCATTATCATAAACCACACAATTTAACCCCAAAGGTGTCTACTAAAGTCTGTCCTACTTAAAGATAAATCAAAGTATAGTAATTAAGTGAAGAACACCAGGTAGTCTTCACCGCTCCTCAGGATGCTATCAATAAGGCCATCGATGATGAGTGGTATTTGTCAACACTCACCTGAAGTTAGGTGCTATTTGCTATAAACCACAGAGGTATTATATTAAAACTATAGAGAGTCAACTATGCCACAGAAAAGTGATGGGAACAGAGCAGGACAAAATTGCCATATAAAGTAATTTTTATAAAATCAATTCTTAATGACAATGAAATGAATCATTTTTTCGTGAAATGATAGTTTAGAATATGCTCTTGTGGATATGCCCAAAATGACTGAGTAGTGTGTGTGGCTACCAACTGATAATGATCAGTTGATTTCACACTGGCAGTTGGACACTGACGTTATTTTAGGTATAATAAAGAGCTATATTTAATATCTACCCATGAAGTATAAATACAACAAAAACTAAAAGAGCACTCCGACATAAAAATTTAATTACATGTTCGCAGCTACAGTATGAAACCACCCCTTAAAATCTTAGGGCAATACATTTTTTAGTAATCCTGCTAACCACCAAATATAGAAAGAAACAAACACACACACGCGTTCGACAACATCCCCTCGCTATTCTGGCAGAGGTAACAATTCATTAGATCGTACTGTATGTATTAACGACAGTCAAAAATGAAAACGAGACCCGGCTTTCTACAATATGATATCCAACGTACTATTCCTTTGCAAAAAAAAATGTATGTCATTTATCTTTCAATATATTATCCTTTTCTTTTACCGAGAAATCTATCTCTACCTTTCTTGCTTTTCATGAGTCGGACGTGACTAATTTGACGGAGAATAGCTTCCGAGAAACCTACTGAATGTTCTCAATTATGTGGCTTCTTTATTCAGTTCTTGTCTACATCATATCATGAAAATTGTATTCACATATTTATATTTCCCTCTTCTTTTGACATGAATCATCTTTGTATGGCAAAAACCATTATAAACATTATTATCTGGAAAGTTGATCTTCCCCCTAAAGATCTTGGCGATGATTGAAAATATACTCCCTTGGCTCGCAGCACACAAGTACCAGTTGTCAGCGACCCTTGACCTGTGGTGAGTTATTTCCCTTGTTGCCGACCATTCTCCATCATTGAACGCAACAGTAACATTGTGAGTGTTGAACTTTCTATTAAGGTGTATTGACTGATGACTAAAAAATGAAGGGCAATGCCACTACAAAAGTCAAATTAACCAACTTATCACTGATTATTCTTCATATCTTTACCAAACGTCTGAACATTTTTATTGTATGAACACATGTTATGAAAGATTAAAAACTATAGTGGCATTTTTTTAGGTTGGTGGTTAAACACACTTGCTTATCAATCACATGCTCTTATGTTCGAATCTTACTGCTTGATGTGTGCCATGTCTTATTCAGTATCTAAACAATTTGTGATTCTACATATTTTATTTATAAAAAATAACATAAATTAAATGATAATTAAATAATATATTTTAATTCATCAATATATAATTAATCACAATTAATATAGGCCTACTAACATTATTCTGACATCTAATTTTGTGACATATATTGCTTATTTGTATTTGAAAAGCAATGACAATGTAGTATTTGCAATCAATATGTTTTTCTCTTGGATCTTGTGTCCACTGTATTAGATCTTGTTGATATGAGATAGAGGCTGACAGTTTCCTGGAAGTACAGTTGAAGTATGCACAAACATGCCCTAAATGTATATGACTTTCATTAAGATGCTTTATGTCTGTCTTACTACATATCAACAGGGGTGTCTAAACCAGTTTTGACAGTAGCAACGTAAAATAACAAGTTTTTAATGAGGACAAATTTAGCACGCTAGGTGTTGATTACGTTACCTAATTGCCTCACTCTTTAGCCATTGTTTGGGACTGTGAGTAGACATTAAAGAAATTTGTAGCCAGGATGTTGAGTGGCTACCGCATCTAAATTAAATATATCACATGTGGAGAAACGGCAAAAGAATTAAGGGATAGGTTGAAGCACATACTGTGTTCACTTCTAAATCATAATGGCATACTTAATAATAAAAATATGGCCGGTTGATTTCAAAGGAGTGTATGATGAATGGATGTAGGAATATGATTAAATAGCCTGCACTTTCGATGAACGTATGCATGCTGTACCAATGAGACTAACAGGTTGTAATTGAACACGGCATACTGTTCGGGGCATGTGCTGATGTTTTTCTTGTAAGCTATCGTATAGATAAGAATTACATTTGATCAGTTAACAAATTGACAAATGTGGGATGATGTGATCTCGTCTGTAAACCAGAGGCGCCTGAAACAACAGAGTTAAATTGGTGATGTTAGAATAATTGTAACTATGTATCAGCAATACTCTGAAAACTTTAATGCATCTTCTGACTGCCATAGCACCAACACCATAGGTTCATGTTAACATTCAGTTTATGCAGATAGGTTTTCTGACTGACTCTTTCCCAATTTGAATTGGTAAATGGGTTAGTCAGAAAACCCTGCTATCATATCTGAAATATCTCTCTTAATTTTTGAATGCCTCAACATTTTTAAAATTCTTCTGTAACAAAATAAATCTATAGTAATTCATCAATTCATGTATAGTGAGACTAGAAATTATATTGTTATGAATGACAAGTAGTCTAATTTTATCATCATCTATTCTATGCATTAAATTGTAAAAAAAATGGTTGTAGAATACCATAACAGTATAATATAATACTAAAACTGTTTGGCTTCCATTTTATGTGGTCATGTGGTATCCTGGATTTATTGTACTATATCTGGGTTAAATTATTATTATTATTTATTAAATTATGAATTATAAGAATATTAGTGGTTATTTTTCTTTTAATGTTTTATAACAAACGTACTTTAATTCGTAATTAGTGGTTAAATACAATTTAACCCATTAACAAATCAGTTACTTATTTTAGAATGTTCTGTGTAAAAAAAGCCCCTAAAAAACTATAATATTATGAATTTGAAAAATAAACGGATGAAAGTATTTACTATTTTTTAGACTATGTAAGAAAAAAATTTCTCAGTATTGAAGCATATAATAAAAGAAAACAAAAACAACATGAATCGATGAAAATCATTGGAAGATAAAAAATGTTGAGAAAAGCTGATTGGAATGTTGAATTTTTAATCTAGCCATTACCAATGCTAAAATACATCAATTAAGACGTGGATATCAAATCAGAAAATGAACAATCTCTGCCATGACAACACAATGGCCGTGTAAAGAATGAATAATTTTACGTCAATGCTACGTGATAACAGCTTGCAAAGTCTATGCTTGGGTGGTATATTGGTAGACACTCAGTCCTCTAGGCCGATCATAACCCCATCATGCATGCCTTTAAACTGATCTACAGTAGGCCTATATTATGTTTACTCATTCGACTGAAAATCACTACCCTAATGGTTGAAATCGAAACATAAGAAGTTTTCACTGTTTACAGACTGAATCCACATCTAAAAGACCCCACCTGGCTTTATTTACATGCGTAATGTGATATTATTTATACAACACCTTCATTTGACCACCTGGAATAAGTCTTCCCAAATGCTTTGTAACCTTTATAAAAATGTGACAAACGTTACAATATCCAGAATTGATATAATTATACATGGCGTTTCAGAAAAGGTTAATAGAAATCTTTTTTGGCATATTCCGGTTCAACTGACCCGGGAACTGACCAATTGTGCCTGTAATTATTTATTGATAATAATATTAATTCTGACCATTTTACCAAGTCCGATAAAGGGCACGTATGTACGGGTAGACAGTTATACATTCTGGCTACAAGCAATAATTGAATTATGACCAACCAATAACAATAATAATCATAATTTATGTTGTGAAATTCATGAAATATCACTTGCTTTTTGTTCTGTATGTTATTGTTATGCATCATAGTAGACTATGAGACACGTAACACTGCTATAATTTGATTACTAGACCAACAAAATACATCAACAGTAATAATGATAATTTTCAGTTTCACATAATTGGTACACGTGTGTTAGGCTTAAATTATTGTTTGTTATTGGAAGACAGTTACGGATTTATAAATCAGAAAATTGCCCCTGGCATCTCTGGCCCTGTCTATTTCTTTACTACCCAGAGAACCTGTCCATCTAGGCCCTTGCGGTTATCATTGGAATGGTTGTTAAAGAATACAACAATGTCTTGCCAAGGAACCTTGTGGGTTAAGGAACACTCTTCCACAAAATATTTTCCCTTCATAGTATCTATTTCTAGGTTGATACCCTGGGAATATAGGGTCAAGGTAGCTAATTACTTTTTGTATGAAAGTTGTCTGTTTGGCATTGAGCCAAATAAAATAATATGTAACACATTAATATTAATAACATAATGTTAATGATATTGAAGAGTGTAATATAATAACACTTCATTAAATATCTTGAGTGAAATTGATAGAATTAAGGAAATCAAATATTGGTAATTATTAATTAAAACCAATAAGCAATTGAGGTTTGCCACAACGGAAATGATTAATATTATTACAGTTATTTTTACTGAAAGTATTGAAATTTGTGTCTCGTCTTGCAAAGTCCTGTCTGATGGTTTAGGTCACATGACCCTATTGTCAGCCCAGGTGATTATGCAAATGTACAAATAAATGTGGATTGTTTAGAGGAAAGTCTGTTATCTGTGATGTACAGGTGCAATTAATTTCCTACGTCGTTTTCTTTTTAATTGTTGTACCTACTCAGGGATTTAAGTCTTGGCTCAAAATCACAAATGAAGCTTTTTACAACTTTGTTCTATTAGAAATTTAAACATTTACATAAGATAATTATAAGGGGAAGATTTAAATAGAGGAGGTAGCTAGGAAGGGGAATATGACCATGTTTATTATGTATAATCTAATACAAGATTTCCCTATAGTTATGCTATTTTACTACTTTTATAGTAAAAATGTATTATTAAATAATGCATTTTTGAAGAAACAACTACACTGCTTAATTTATTCTTGAGCATGTTGTCATTGTCAATCATGATAATAGTTAGTCTTTACTGTTTACGCATTATTCATTTTTACTGGGCCGTTTAAAATTTCTCTCTTTCAGTTAAATTTATTTACAATACTCTACTATTCAATTTGATGCACTTCAAATTCATATATTCAATACTATGTCTACATACAATTACAAATAAAATGTTAGAAATGAGATTAAAATTCTATCAATTTTCATACCTGTATGTGTGTGTCTCTTTGCTCGCTGTAGGTTTTTATTGTATATTGGGTTCAATTTGCGTACACAGCTAATGTTATGAATGTGAATTCACTAATGCCATCGTACCAAAGCCATTAAAATCGCATTACAAATCATATTCGTATTCATCAATACTACGCAGACAATATTGTTGTGATGTGCATGTTCAGTTTATTTGTTATTGTATTTCAAGATGGAGTGTAATTTGCTTCTTATTTGCATAGTTGTTGTATTGACAAAGTTTATATTTAGAAATGACCTCGGGCTCTCTCTCTCTCTCTTATTTAGTGTGGAAATGCACACTAATAAATTACATTGCTTTTTGCCTGATTTTGTGATGTAATAACTTAATAAATAATTTCAGTTTGATTAACTGTAATAGTGATTTAAAAAATGTTAAAATCCTTGGGCTACAGATATCAATTCCTGTTTATTCCATTCTTGATCATTGTACATGATTGTACAAAATAGTTTGCAACAATACTCTAATAAATCTGAAAAATATGACTATTGCTGGCTGCTTCATCATTTATGGTATCATTTAAACTTCACAACATGTTCAAGATTGTGAAGTTTTTGGAAAATGGTGATGCAGTTTCATTTTTGGAATTATATGAAGGTGTACAGTATGGCGTGTCTATTTTATTTCCTGCCACCTGACTTGCTTTTATCATTAAAAATACATGAATATATAATTATTTAAAAATATTTATATAAACAAATGTTACAACTAAAGAGGAAATACTGTTTTTTTAATGAAAGTAATAATTAGAAAAAGGATTATGTTTGAAAGAGAGTCAAGATGTTGTCTACAGTTACACAAACCAGTTTTCAATGATCAAGTCAGCATATTAATGGCGAAATACCTATGTGTATATGGTTATCACAAGGAAGCCTGAGTTATTATTAGGAAATAGAGTGAGTAAAACAAGATAGAAAGAGAATACAACAGTAATAAATATAATAATGACAATATTTAGAAATCATAACAAATCTACAATTGCTGAAATTGCATATATTTATTAAATAAATAAATAATTTATTTTAGTTGAGTGTTGTGTACATAATAAACAATTCCACAGGTGCAAATCTATAGAATTGTTGATGTATATAAAATAAACTTTCTTTTCTCATACTGGTTAGATCACACACCTGCTGTATTGGTATGGTATATTCTTTAGGAATAAGTTACACCTTTTGTGTTGGTGGTGTACACAAGTGATACATCCCATTAGATATACCGGTAGTAAGAAACAAAACGCAAACAAAAAAAGGATATGAATTAACAGATTATTTCAACCATGAAGACATCCTAGAATATCTTTGAAATTGAATTAAATTGGATTTTAAAAAAACCCAGTCAATAGCCGATGTTCAGTAACACAATTTGCGAATAATAGAACTAATAATATATTATAAAAGAATATTTTTACTGGATTATGCACTTTTGCTACCCATTTGCAAACTGTTGATATCTTCATAGAAAGCTCAATAATAAAACATGGGGTCACCCTAGAATTGGTATAGATTGACAGTATGAAGTCAATGAGTTGCTCACACTTTTCAGAAAAATGGTTGTCGGCTAAATTGTGAAGAAATTCTGGGGATTGCTCAAGTAGGGCAGGTAAAATAAAAAGAAGGTTTGTGTCATTTTGATTGGAAGGTCGCGATTGCAAGAGTGAATGTGCATAACACAAATGTGCACACTCTTGATGTCAAATGGGTTCAATAGAGTATTTATTGAATATCAGGTGACCCACAATCCACCAATAAATTACAGGGAGATGGGTATGTTATATAAATATTGATTGACAATAAGATACTGTAGAGTAGAGTATTACTCCTGCATAGACACAGATATTTTTTATGTCCATTGAAATTGTTTGGTTTGAAATGGTTTTTGCCTTTATGTTGCTTGCAAAGGTTGCACCTTCAAACCCTTATGAATTGCTTAATATTCGAGGTATGCTAACTGGTTATTTATTAATTATCCAGTTTAGTTTATGCGTCTATTTATCTTTATTCTGTTCATGTGTCATAAACTGGGTAGTATAATAATATGCAATCTTTTATCTTTCCCTCAGGGTGTAAGCTCCTTCTTGTTAATGAGGAAAAGTTATTTATTGTGATCACAATAGTGTTAAGAATCTTTTACTACTAAATCCACTTATTTCCACGTTGGGATAAAGAAAATAAAATTCTAATAACAATAAACTTGGTTAAATTGTAACTTCCGATATAAAGGCTTAAACCGTGGCTTTACCGGTACTAATATTGTAAGGGTCACGCGATTAATATCTCCTTAGTTTGTAGTGCATTTGAATGCTTCAGATGTGGATAGTTTCCATGAAGAGAATGCTTAATGAAGCGTGTCTAAACAAACAATATGCTATTCATAAGTCTGCATGGCTTGTGTCTTCAATTAGTCGTCATTCAAATGTATACTGTGATTGACGATCCAAAAGAAAAACAAATTTGTGTAACCAGACATATACGTCAGACAAATGAAAATTTGGTTTAAAATATTTGATGAATGCAATGGTAATTTAACTGAACATGGCCTAACTGTAGTTTTGTCAATTTTGTTCTGTTTTAAATATGATTTTACTTATTTTATCAATTTAGTCCGAAATAAATATTGATTCTTTCAATATCTTTCTTTCTTCTAACCCTTGCATTTATATTAAGTGGTGGATTCAGGATTTTGAAATAGAAGAGCCTAATTGTAAAATGAAGTGCTGACATTAACCTATATTGTACCGTTTGTATTTTTTTTGTTTATGTTTTTCCATAATGTTATGTATATAGCCTTTAACAGGATAATTTTGTTCGAATTATACATAGAAACCAACTCCTGCTCCATAATGCCATTATTTATCCATTCAATGATCATGTAGCTATAGTGATGTGTTATTAGTGTAATAACATACAGCAAATAGAATACAAAAATATCAATGCAAATTCAAGATGACATTCCAAAGAGTCTAGAAATATGGAGACCTTTCATTAAATTATTAAAAGCAGTATTAAAAAGTATACTGATTCAAGGAGTGTACGTAGGGAGTGTGAAACAATTCTTTGTCTTGCTACTGTATTCTTATTAGAAAGTACATCAACTGAGAGGGTTATGCAGGGTGTGTGTAATTTGGTGCCATAGAAACATTCTTTGTCCTGCTATGTTCAAGATGCCGCCGCCGTTGTCGTTCTTGGCACCTAGAAAATGTCTCTTTATCTGCGTAGACTCTTAAATTTCTCTAGATCCAAGCATGAAACTTCACCTTTTGCACTCGTTATCAATACACTGAGAAAGCCGACATCAAGCCCTTAGAAATAAGTGTCAGCTACTCAAGAAGTTTAGGTAGGGGTCATCACTGAGATCTTAAAAATTAGGACATCCTAAATATAAGCCTAGATATAACATGCTAATGGTGTGTTATGTTGATGCCTGACTGATGAATTTCATGGTGCTCTACATTCACACTTAAGTATCCTTGCTTTAATCGGTTAAACAGATTTAAGAACATTTGGAAAGTTTAAACTTTAACTTATTGAATGTAATTGACCTTATTTTTAAAAATGATAATTATAAACTAATATATTTTATTGAAAGGTCATTAACCAACCATATTAAATTCAGTGCCTTGATACATTTGATGGTGAACATACTTTGAATCAAAAAGATTTAATTCTGAATCAAGTGAAAACAAACATTTCTTTTAATAACAAAGAAATATATATTTGCATTTTGATTAGAATTTTACAATAGTAATTATATATGTGTAAAGTCATAATTTCTTTTTCCATCTGAAAACGATGACTACACACTATGTATTAAGAAAGTTTTTGTTTTTGGAGGCCAAAATACTTTCGTTAGACAACAAAATGTTGATATGATAATCTTTTTATCATTGCATCATCTTCCAAGTTAATGTCAAATGAGCGTCTTGAATGACAAGAACACTGAATCATATTTATTCAGAAAGAAGAATGATGATTAGAGTGGAGTGGACAAACTCAACTCCTGAATTGTTGCTATCATTTAATATAGAATATAATATAGTGACTTAATTTACCTGTATTTAACCTTTAAAAAAGTTTGCCTAAAGTAAAAAAAAAATATATATATATAGTATAATAAAATAATAACTATGACAAAAAAGTGATTTTAATTTAAAATTAAGATTATGTTACATGTTATGTTATTGTTACATTATTACTAATAATAATTGTACAAATCGATAAATATTAATTTAGGGACAGGTCACTAAAACCATTTATACAGATAAATATTATTTGAATAGGTTAGGGTTCGAAATATGGGACTTTAGTAGAATATCCTAATTCATATTAGTCCATATTGCAGTATTCTGTGCAGATGCCTACTTTTACACATGACACATATTAAAGATGTATTGTCCCCCAAAATCATGAAAAATAAAGATTTTTAAAATCGGACTTTGAATAGGCCATTTTGCAGTTTTAATGAAGTTGTTCACTTCCATAAGAAAAAAAAACGGGGGAAAAAATTATTTCACCTATAAAAAGACAAAATAAACAGTTAAATTACCCAAAAACTCATTGTCTTCCAGACAATTTGACCATTTTTTGCTTTAAATTACATTTTTCTCAGGTAAATAAATTTTTTTCAGACCCAATTTTTTGTGAGAGTGAATAACTATTATGTGACATTAAAATAACATATTCAACAAAAAAATTTAAAAAAATATTTTTTAGGGGAACAATATATCTTTAACATCTACAAGATGCTTATACTGTAATATGCTAATGGGGCCTGTTAGTAGAGTACTTCTTTCTGTACTTCAATTCACATTTTTTTTACCACCTCTTTGGGCTCATCTTCGGTTTTATTGATTTCTACTGTCAACACTGACTTATTAGACAATGTTGAATGATTTTAGGATCATACTGATTTAACGAGGATGTTTTTAGTGTCCATTGGTATGTGGGCACAATCACCTGGCCAAAGGTCATGAAATGCCTGATCTTAATTTTCAATACATATTAGTATTGAACTAAATTTTTAACAAAGGTTATCCAACATCTAGTTACTGGTGGATTCTAAAGAGATAAGCTTTCTTTGCTGTCTTTCAGCAACTCTTAAGTTATAATTTTTAAGCAAGGTAACACCGAATATAGTGTCCTTGTTTACCGCTGCCGTATTCAAATTTATTTATTCATCTTTGTTTTAAAGTTACAAATTCAGGTATTGCAGACATCTCGGGAGATTTATGTAAAATTGAGCAAAGTCATGAACTTGGAAGGAAGTTGGATTTCTTGTTTTATTCCCCCGTTCGTTTGCCTGTAGGTTTCATTGTAGGTAGATTGTTCAGGTCAAAGGTTAATTATTAATATATATGTTCATTTTTAGTCTGTGTTATGACTGTTCTATAATGTGCTGGCATAGATTGCAATTTGCTGAAAATAGAACATTTTGGATTGAATACTGAATTTGCAATAGTCTGATCTGTATCAAGTCTGATGATGCAGTTTTTGGACAAAAATAATATTTTGATGATTCAATATTATATTTCCAGTTAATATCAAACACAAATTTTGAAAACACCAACAAAAAATTAAAAAATAATAACACGGAGGAATTGATTAACTAATCCTCTATGCTAATAGAAAATAATTTTAAAGTATTTGTCAATACTTCGGAGAATTGGTAGAAAACAGTCAACAACGCAATACTTGTTTGTCTTCACTTTGCTAGTTGACCACACGAGATGGTACGTAGTTCGATGTGCTGACACATATAGACACATCCAATTTCTTTGTTCTTTAGAGTCGTTAAGTACTTCAAGACCAGAATATTTCGCCCACCCAAAACTTAGTTCAGTATGTCACTTCTTGCTTCCATACCAAAATGTATCTTACATTTTGATGCATCTTGTTATTAAATGGTAAGAATTTTGACATAAATAATGTATTTTCAATTTAGGATATTATTAAGATTATACTAATGGACAATATCGAGCTCCTATTAGATAATCCTTGCTATCCTGTGTTTTTAGGCTGTAGGCTTGAGAAGTTTCCTCCATATATTTTTATTATCTTACACAATTTCATTTCCTGTTTCTGTACTTGAGTATATTCATAATAAGTTTTATGAATTGTATTGCCACCCAATTTGTGAAAATTATATTTATATACTTGAACCTAAAACTTCTTTTGTAAAAGAATTAATCATGACTGCCTTTAAATGTGTGTAATGACAATTTTCATAAAAATATGTTCACTTAAATGTTGTAAGTATAAAATTAAAGAAGACAAACAATTCTTTTCTACTCTTTGCTTGGTTTTATTTCTCATAGAGGAAATTAATTTTTTTATAAGCAATATATCATTTTAGAATCGCAAACCAGCACAAATGATGAAACCTTATCAAATTATTTGATCAATGTAAACAAAAAAATACAATAAAGGCAGTCATCCTGAATAATAAAGAAACAGTAATCACTTGTTAGATATGATATGAAAGATATAATATTTGTTATTGTATCATGATTTTGTTTCATTATTTTGATAATAATTGGCAGAAATTATGTAGCATTCACATGCTGCCCCAATGTTGTCATGGTCCAATTCTCACATTAATATTCTTTGTAATCGTGAATGAAATTTCTCTACAAAACACCCCCAGAAAGATCAAATTAATGTTGCCGTTTATTGTTTACAAACAAGAAGGTTGGATATACTGTATTAATTTTTAGGCCTATATTTCTAAGGTTAATATTGATTCACCATTATCTTGTTTATGATTGGATTATCAATTAGGTTATCAGACTTAAGATAATCAATAAAGTCACACATTAGGTCAACATGTGTAAATATATTACATTTTTCACATATAAAAACTACTGCTTCAGTTGCAAAAGTGCTGTAGACGTCTTGTCAAATTTTAAGCCTTTTTAGTTTAACTAGAAATTATTTGTTGTTGTTTAATAATTAAACAATATTGTTGTCGTATGTGGACTACTATGCTACTCTGTTACGACTGAGTTAAAAATGCTTTTCTAATTGCAATTCACATCTGGTGTGAATACAGCCTTAATCATGTTTTACTCAGGAACTACCGTTCCCACCAGATAAAACATGTTATCTGCCACACTGAATTTTCACACACAAAAAAAATTCTTACACAAACAAGTTGTGTGGTTGTGTCTGAAGCCATAGGTTCTTGATACAGGTTGTTGAAGCCAAAAAACAAGGTCAATATAACTGGTACTAATTATTACTGTCACTATACTGTAACAGTGAAAGCTTTGATACACATGTGTGGATGATGTGTGTACTGATGACCATATGTATAAATTATGCTTGCTTGCATTCAAGAAATAAAAATTCTAAAGTGTTTGATCCCAGCATTTGGACATGAAATGAAAGGATGATAAAATGTTTCTTTCTGTTGCTATAAACAGCATGCACTAATATAGTAGAACCCCTCCTTTGGAACACCTATTAAGGGGACACTTTCCTGTGAAATGAACAAGGGGAAATGTTTTAATAAGTAATACTATGGCCAACCCTTATTCAGAGGGTGTTCCTTAATTAATATGAGTTTTACTGTATATTAATTTACAATCAAGACTGTAGTAGGTATTTCATAGTGTTGTGAGAAGTGTATTCTCTTGAAACAATTAATGTGTACTAGATATGAAACTATTGTACAATAACCAGAGTTCAAATGAAGGTTTCAAACTGCTTGAGAGTTTCTATGCATTAATGTCAGGAGTGTATCTTCCTATTCTGCTGTTTCCAATAACTGATAATTATGTAGTGTATTTATCAGTTGAACGACCGACAATCTTGTAAATCCACTGACTGAAACCTTCCAATGATGCATTGTTTATTTACAATTTTTAAACCAAAAATATTATAGTAAAAAAAAACCATATTAATGTTCACGAATACAGGGCACTTTGAATACTCATGCTGAAAATAGTGGCTGGAATTTTAATATTTTAAAAAAGAGATGTTGAAACAAAAATAAACACTGAAACTCAACTTCTTGGAACAAACATTTAAAAAAAATCACAGAATTCCTTTCAGGGTTCCAAATATCCCAAATTCATTCATTCAATTAGTTATAGCTTTATTTGGGTGTCGATATAGTTCAATAACATGTTATTAACAGTTTTTTGTTGGTTTTGAAAATGAGAAAGGTAAAAATACTATACGTTACATCATAAATTAGGTCATAGATGGACTGTTAAATTTGCTATATGATTATTTAATTTCCTGACTGTGATTGAAATAAATGATAAATAGACCAAAGTCATCCATATCTATAAAAACAATTGTAAAAAAGATTTAGTAAATCATGAAATTTTGATGATGATTTACTGCACCTTTTCTTTAAAATTATTAATGCAATTATGAAATAGTAGAAACAACATATGGCAGATTCTCTTTAGTGAAAATAATATTTTTTTATTTTTTACTTTTTCAATTTTCTAGGCCAACTCTTCTTTTAAAAGAGTGAGCCTTGAAATAATAATTTTAATGTCTAACTAGATTTTTTCAAGTGACAGTTATGGCGCGCCAAATCTGTATTTAGTTACGTGTCCTTCACGGACTGCAAATCACAATAATTTGCATGCTCAAAAACGATATTTACAAATGTCTGAGCATAATAATGTATATTGAGCATATTGTCTTGGCTTATTGAGAAATCAGATTGGCCATATAAAATGCGGTTTCATTATAATTTTGGGTTTGCTAGGTCAGCATAACTTGGATTGCTACTATTTTGTTCAATGAATCCAAAGATTTTATAGATTATTAAACTATTTACTTTAATTTTATTCCTAACTGTCAATATGTCTTACTTATGGAACACAATCTGTGCATAGCATGTTTTTCGAAAAACCAGATCCGGAATTTAACTTTTTAAAATATAGAAATAATATTTGCTTGAATCAATCAATGAAGTGATAATGTGTTTCCTTCATAGATGCATACTAAAGTATATATTTCAAAGAAATTATGCATAAGGATGTTGCTTTATAAATGTATGTATGGTTTATTTACATTCATTAATTCATAATGTTGATTAAATCCATGCCTTTGCACTTTTGCTGCTGCAGTGGCGACTATCAAGTTGTCCAAACTGTTTATAACATGGTTCCGCTGCAGGCTAGTATATTCTGTCAGCAAATCCCATCCACCCATCACTTGCTATAGATCATAGGAAACGATACCATGTGTCATTGATTTTGGTACATAATCAAACTCTATCTTCCTCTAGGGATTTTTGTATAAACTCATCCACACTTATGTCAGCGTACTGTCCTTCATTTATGAACAAAATATTAATCATGGACATCCAACGAGTAGTTATGAAATCCTTATATGATATGTTAGTAGATTCTGTTTACAGATTTGTCTTTCAATTATATTATTTTAAAGTTTCTAATAAAGTAAAAGAACTTACCATACTTTATGACGCATCATAGAATTTGGCAGGCATGCTCACACAGTGTGCAGCCGACCATTCACAGATGGGAAAGTTTTAAAGTTAGTTAAAATATGCATACATTTACATAATTTGTTATTTGGGATGCCAATAATAAACATGTATATGTAAACAACAAAGGATTTGAACCAGAACCTTGGGATCAACTCCATTCATTCTGTCACTCCACTGCTGGTCATTTCCAACCTTTGAATGTCATCATGTAAGAAGTTTACCTTCACTATGACAATTCTAGTCTTGTTGCACTGTCATTCTTTTCTGTACCTGTACATACATTAACCAGATGCTTGAAAAATAGGGTAATCATAATTAAATGGGAACATAATGTCAATGTATTGTTAGTGTATAGCATATAGTACGCAAATGTATGGTTAAAATCTATTTGTGAACATAAACAGATACCCAGAGTTAGCTTCTTATTACAATAGACACGTGTTTAAAAAACGCATTTAATTAGAATTTTATGCATGTTGGTTGTCAACTATAATATTTAGTAATTATTATTGAGAATATTCATTTGGTATTAATTATTTTTTGGTTGGGTGATAATGTTTTTTTTGTGAATTACTTTTAGTTCTTTTTTTTATTTTATCCTTAATATGTTTTGTTGTCCATTAATGTGTACACACTGAAGCTTACGAATATCAATTTGATATGTCTATAATGTTAATAGAGTCATAAATTATTATTTTATTCACAAATTCTATCTACAGCAAGCGGAGAGATAACTAGAGCAGAGGCTATGTTTAATCGGTTGCTATGGTAATCTTTACTGTTAAATTGGATGACTGCATTAATGGCCATGTTGTATCAATTCTGACCCATAATTTCTAAATGACATTGTGTTGTTTGTAAAATATTTCTAATGAAAAATTTGCATCTTAAAATGATAAATTGACCTTTCAAAATTGGATATAATTTTCTCATCAAACATAGGCCTTTTATGATGGTTTTATACCTTAATGCAAATAAAAAAAACAAATTCTATATTAGATATTTTATCATAATCCAACATATTTCTGAAAGATATTATCCCATTAATGTCTAATTTAAGTTTTCTCTTTCACTTTGTCCATATCCCACCCTTTTCCCAATTCAATACATTCCTTGCAAGTGTGTAACCTCTTAATTTGTTTTCATTTGGGTTACAATATGCATTATTATTTAAAAATTGTTGATTTCATAAGTCTGGCGGCTTTGATCGACTTCCTAAAGGTATAAAACAAACATATGTACAATTTGCAACCATTTCCTTTTCTTTAATATTGTTTCATTTTATACAAGAAAATTAATTATGTTTTCACCAAGTTTCAATTAGATTAGTCCAAAGAGTTCTATAACTAAAACTAAAAAGAAAACTTTTGATGCAAAAACAAAAAAAAATCATCAAATTCAAGACTCTATGAATATTGTTTTCCTTTGGTTTTATTCAATGATGGGAAAACATTTATTTTAAAAAGAAAATCTATGAAAACATGAATTTAGTTTTTTAAGTACAGTAGAACCTTTCCCTCCCTTTGTTACTAAACGAGAGGCAACATATGTCTTAACATGGCATTCATAGGAATTAAAGAGTTACTTTAATAGGGGTTCAACTGTATGTGGTTTGTGCCACGCTTTCAAGATGGTATTTAACCAAAATTCATCATAATAATATTTCTGTTCTCGATGGAAATAACTTAATTTTTTTAAATAATACTTCAATCTATAAAGACTACAATGCCAATTTACTAATTTGTCAGAAACTAGAAATTGCAACAAGTTACCAAATTTAAAAGGTGACCATCATAGTGGAGAACCTAACCTAGTTCTTCCATCATGTCCTTTATAGCTCCAGAGCTTCTACCATGGTTTGAAATATCGATTAATATACCAGACTATTTGTTTGCAAACTGTCACTTTCAAAAGGATCTTCATAATCGATGTTTGTTGAAGATTTCTGCAGAAAAAAAATTAAAATTCTTTGTATCTGTTTGTGTAAAGCATCAGCAATATTGACTTCAAAGGAAAATTTTAAGTAAATCTGGAAATACTATACAATATGTTGATAAATATAAACATTGTACATGCTTCATTTTGGCTATTTGAATTCTAGGCGAGGGCATACTACAATGTCAACATTACTCTTTCAGTTTGGTTATTTTTGTAAATCCCAATTGACTTTGAATGAATAATGTCAATAAAAATATAGATAATTTTGGCTATGTTTGTATAGCACTTGAACCTACATTGTGGGATGATAGCAAATATTAAATTGTCATCATGAATTCATTTGTACTAGATTCCTTACATATTTCTACCTTGATGTAAACATTTTCCTTTCAGTTATCTCTTTATTATTAATAAATTTCAAACCTGTATCCATGGATACAATATTTTTTTATTAATCTTACATCATTGGCTCATTTTTGTTTATGATTCATGTAAACATTCAATGTGAAAATTCAGGTTTAAATGCGTGTTAAATTTTGTATCCGCCAATGTGTTCCTATTTTCCACTGTGTAACACTTTCTTTATTTAGGCCCTACCACCCAAAATGTATTACATTAAAATATTCCTTCACAGTATTCTTAATCAACTTGATACTTTAATTTATCATTTTAAATTGAGTAACTAAATATAATTGAAAATAGATAAGATATCAAGGATTTCCTTGGGGGATTAATGCACTCTTTTTAGAAAGTTAATTTTAACAAAACTGTTAACAATTAAAATTAAATTGATACTTTCTGTCATTGAATGAAGGAAGTAACCAAACACTTCAGATTGCTGACATTCACAACAAATTAACTTGACATGCTAATGAGGCCGCAGCATTAATAGCTAAGTGTAGGCCTACTTTGCGAGTCTTTATAATTCTGCCTAGGTTAAGTTATAGTTTACGGGAAAGCCTTGGGCCTAGAGGTTTTCACACAGCAAAATTCTGATTCTTGTTTTAAGAAAAAAAAAACTTGTTTCAAGCAAAATATTTCTTGAAACAAGTAAATTTTGACTTGTCCGTATTTCAATACTTTTTTGCTTACCAAGAATCGTAAAATTCTTAACAAGAATCACACAAATTCTTATCAAGAAAATTATTCTTACCAAGAAATAATACTTAAGATCAATATTCTTACCAAGAATTTAATTGTTTTTTCATTCTTGTTTTAAGCAGTATCTGTCTTAAAATAAGTAACAATTTACCGATTTTTTAAAATAGAATTCTTGTTTCAAGCAATATTTTTCTCAATTTATTTGATAGAATTCTTGATTCAAGCAATATTTTTCTTAAAGTAGGTAAGAATATTCCGATTTTTTTTTTACAGAATTCTTGTTTCCAGTAATATTTTTCTTGAAATAAGTAAGAATTTACCGAATTTCATTTTATAGAGTTCTTGTTTCAAGCAATATTTGTCTTAAAATAAGTAAGAATATTCCGATTTGTATTTTATAGAATTCTTGTTTCAAGCAATATATTTCTTAAAATAAGTAAGAATATTCCCATTTGTATTTATTTAATTCTTATTTCAAGCAATATTTTTCTTAAAATAAGTAAGAATATTCCGATTTGTATTTTTTGAATTCTTGTTTCAAGCAATATTATTCTTAAAATAAGTAAGAATATTCCGATTTGTATTTTTTGAATTCTTGTTTCAAGCAGTATATTTCTTAAAATAAGCAAGAATATTCCGATTTGTATTTTCTAGAATTCTTGTTTTAAGCAAAATTTTCCTTAAAATAAGTAAGAATATTCCGATTTTTATTTTTAGTATTCTTGTTTCAAGCAATATATTTCTTAAAATAAGTAAGAATATTCCGATTTTTATTTGTAGAATTCTTGTTTCAAGCAATATTTTTCTTAAAATAAGTAAGAATATTCCGATTTGTATTTTTAGTATTCTTGTTTCAAGCAATATATTTCTTAAAATAAGTAAGAATGTTCCGATTTTTATTTGTAGAATTCTTGTTTCAAGCAATATATTTCTTAAAATAAGTAAGAATATTCCGATTTGTATTTTTTAGAATTCTTGTTTTAAGCAAGATATTTCTTAAAATAAGTAATAATATTCCGATTTGTATTTTTTAGAATTCTTGTTTTAAGCAAGATATTTCTTAAAATAAGTAAGAATATTCCGATTTTTATTTGTTGAATTCTTGTTTCAAGCAAGATATTTCTTAAAATAAGTAAGAATATTCCGATTTTTATTTGTAGAATTCTTGTTTCAAGCAAGATATTTCTTAAAATAAGTAAGAATATTCCGATTTTTATTTGTTGAATTCTTGTTTTAAGCAAGATATTTCTTAAAATAAGTAAGAATATTCCGATTTTTATTTGTAGAATTCTTAAATAATAATAAATTCTTACTTATATTGGGAAAAAAATTGCCTGAAACAAGAATTCTATAAAATATAAATCATTAAAAATTAATTTTAAGAACGATAAATGAATACTCATTTTAAGTAATATTTTACTTAAACAAATAAATTCAAGAATGTTATAAAACATAATATTAACAATACTGTTATTTTCATTAAGAACTACAATTTACGTACAAATATGACATTAGGTACAATAATATATACAACTTCTTTAAAAAAAACTTGTTTTTATTAATAATTAAATGCCATCAAAAGAAAACTTAAAAACATTAAAATGGTCAAATACAAATTTCGTAAAATTCTTCTCCCGCACCTGGGCTTTAAACTATTAGGTGTCTTTAAATTTACTAATGTCTATTAATGATGCTTCAACAGCCTTTGCCAAGTGTACAGGTGTCTCTTCATCACCAATCACTAACTGTTGAAGGATAGTGAGGCCTACTTCTTGTCATTTTGGATAATCGAAATTCAGAAGGTAAAAAGTGGAGAGGAGAGTAACTAGAGCCTCATCTAATTTTGCTTTCTCCATTGTAGTTAGAATTGTTTGCTCAACTTTAATGTAGGCCATTTCTGTGTCCAAAAGCAATACCGGCATATTGCCTGATCGGCGTGAAGACCAGGTTTCTGGATCTTCATTCATGTTCCTAAACATGAAAAGAGATTAATAATAGTTTTAGTATTTATAAAACTATTACTGTAATTGGGTACGGTATGGTTTTTAGAGTCCTATATCTGGGGCGGTAAACACAAAAACATGACGCAATATTAGAACAGTGGTAAGAAGAATTTTACATTATAAGACATAAGGGTGGGTGGAATATGCATTTGAATTTTTTAATTACAAACGTTGCCTGTTTATACCGATCCCAAAGAAAGGCCTGGCTGTATATCTATTATTCTTATTTTTAGTTAAATTATTAAGATCTAAATTTATTTTTAATATTACTATTTAGGAAGACAATATGCAAAACGGTGCTCAATCCTGATTGATGCTTTTATTCCGTATCAATATGTTTATAATAACAATCATACAATTAAATGTAAATTTTGTTTAATTGTTTGATTTTAATAAATTATTGTAAACATATACCTCAAATTTTAAGCTACGATAAATTTGATTTTTAAAAAACACTTTTCAACTAAAGACAACTTTTTTTTTAATGTACATAATATTATTTTAAATTTTAAAAACACTAAATACCTTCAGGTTGTCTACAAGGTCGGCAGACTTTTTTTGACGATTTTTTCCCAACAAATATGTTTGACAGATTTGACAATATATGGGTTATCTTTGAACCTAAACAAAAATAACAAATTGAAAACATTATATAAATTTATTTAAATTAATAAATGAGTGGAATAATGTACGGACATAAACTTGATATAGCTCAAATTGTTAATGTAGCCTACAGTTTTGTAGGTAGTCAAGGTAAAAGGAAGGGGAAAGGGTGGGCTGGCCAGGAGAGCATTAATCTGTCAAAAATTATTATTCATAAGTCATTTATTTAATTTTAGTTGTTAAAGGGAGGAGTGCATGACACTAGCTTGAACGGTGAAACCAAGCTGTTAAATACGTACACAATATGTACACGTATTTTCCTCATTACCATTATAAAACTATTTATGAATAGATAAAGGCATAACAACATACACTGTACTTACCAGATGGAGGACTGGTGTTTCTTTTTGAAATACCAAAATAAACTATATTATTCACTTCTTCGGACAAATTTGCTAAGCACTTTTTTAAAAAGCTTTCTTTTGTTTTTGATTCCTCTGCCTATCCTAGTAGTATCCTTCGAACTTCTTCAATTATCTAAAAAATAATTTAAATAACGTTTTTTTTAAAAAGAAATTTGATATAACAATTTTAGTTATGCAGTACAATGGTTTTTTTAAATGTCATTATATTTCTCATTGGAATATGTGTATATAAACATGAGGGCATTAATTGAAATAATGGCAAAACAAATACAATATAATTAAACACTTAGTTATTCATATACATCTACCTTAAAACAAATCCTTCGTAGATATTTCATGGCTACATTACAAAATAACTGTTACATTATAGTCTATTATTTATTATTAATATTAGGCCATATACCTAGCTGAAATAGCCTAGGTCCGACAATATTTGTCCTCTCTGTCAAAGTCTGAACTAAAATGCTAAGCTATACCTATACACCTCCTGTCAGTACAGGCATAGTAGGCTAGACCAACTAACTAGGAAGGGAGCCTAGCCGCCTAGAGGCCTAGGTTAGGCCTAGACTGCTGGCAGTGGTAGATTAAAAAAAAATATTATTAAAATATAGGCCTAGCCTAGGCCTAGGCCTAGCCTAATTATTATTGACGAACCTGTTAAAATGTTGGCCACTTCATCATCTATTTCTCGGATCTTCGACAAAACGTCTTCCTTCGACATTATATTAGACTAATCTTACTATTGAAGCATTGAATATATAAATTGCGATGAAAGGTGTCTTTTACTTATAAACTCTAGATTTTGAATGATTACTTTAAAAAAACCGTTGGCCATGATCCGGGAGCTAGCTGGGTCATCGACCCCACACAGTGTTGTTTCAACTATCCAAAAAGTTATCGCTGGCCTTTACCCCAGAATGTATAAGGTCATTATACTGCTCAACGTTAAAGCAAATCTATAAAACGTCTGGACCAACAGTAATACGACATACATAAATAATGACACATGTTTGTGGCAGTCCGAAAAATGCGACAAGTTGGTGCCAGTAAACCGAAGTAGGTACAGTATTGTGATTGTTGATTTATGAATAATGGAGGAATTTTCCCCATCCATCATGATGACACATTTCCCAATCTGTATATACAATCACAACAGGTCTAGGCTAGGCTAGGCCTAAGCCTGGTTGCTTAGCCTTCATTGAGGGCGTGTGGCGCTGTGTGTTGGACGTTCGACTACTGATCGTTAGACCGAGGTTCGAATCCAACTCTCGCCGCATTGCTTGTATCCTTAGGCAAGATACTTTACTTACGTTTGCCTCTCTCCACCCAGGTGTATAAATGGGTACCCGGTTAGATCAAGACACAACTTTGCGCTGATTACTAGCTGCATATATGGGAGTATGTTTCCATAGGTGTTTGATCAGGAAATGACTGGGGTAATAATGTTCAGCGCATTGAGAGCTTGCTTATATGCGCTATATAAGAATGAACTATTATTATTATTATTATTGAAGAAAATGTGGTCTTATTCAACTTGTTGTACGCTGAATTGTACGTTTAACGCGCCTATCTAGGCCTACTCTATATTTATTGCTAAGGCATTATAATTCAATTCATGGAAATATTCCGAATTTTCCAATAACATATGGAATTGGTGGTTGCCCGGCAAGCTTTGGAATTTACAATTCGTTTTACAAGCATGTCATAAGACGCCATTTTAAAGACGAGTATAACAATCGGCAACCTCCTGCAGTTGACGATGGTAACATCAGTATGCCTGGAGAAAACGAGGATGCCAATTGAGGATGAAGTAGAACTAGGCCTAGCTAGACCCGGAGACTGACGAAGTTAATGAAGAAAACAACAATTAAAAAAGGGATGATTTATCAACTGACGATAGTACCGATAATTCTAGTATTGTTACTCACTGTTAATGATTATTTAATATAATGATCTTGTTGATGTTCAGCAAGAAGGCCTACTAACTAGAGGATGAACAAGCAGATAATAGTATAAAAAAATGCTGCTTTCTTTCTACTAAAATTAAAGGAAAGAAACAAGATTCCACAGGTAAGCTATTTTACTTCAAAATTACAACAATTATGCATTTTAAACTATTTTTTATTAGAGAAATACGTACGTCTATTTCCTAGGCCTAGCTGGTACTGTTATACAAGACTATTACCTATAGTAACTATAGGACTTTGGGTACTATTCTAGGCCCCCGGCATTATACACTCTAAAAGTTTATGTTGCATTTTTTTTGACCAATTTCATTGTTACATTGCATAGCTCCCCAACTAAAGCACAACTTAGTTTTTAAGCATATTAACTTGAATATTTATAAAAAAATATTAAATCAATATTATTTTCTTTAGGTTGCAGTGCAATCATTATTCAAAGCGCAGCTTGATTACCCAGATTCTTTCATCAGTTGAAACTGAAGTGCTAACTGCTCTGACAGTTGTGTGTATATAAGGATATTGACAATCTATTTTAAGTAAAACATTCTCAAAATAAGTATTTTTAAGAATATTGCGAATCTTGATTCAAGCAAAAATAGTCTTGATAGGATAGTATTATTATGACTTCTTATGTTGAGTAAAACATTTCTCAAAATAAGTATTTTTTAAAATATTGCGAATCTCAATTTAAGCAAAAACAGTCTTGATAAGATAGTATGATATTGACAATCTATTTTAAGTAAAACATTTCTCAAAATAAGTATTTTTTAAAATATTGCGAATCTCAATTCAAGCAAAAATAGTCTTGATAGGATAGTATGATATTGACTTCTTATGTTGAGTAAAACATTTCTCAAAATAAGTTTTTTTTAAAATATTGCGAATCTCAATTTAAGCAAAAATAGTCTTGATAAGATAGTATGATATTGACAATCTATTTTAAGTAAAACATTTCTCAAAATAAGTATTTTAAAATTATTGCGAATCTGAATTCAAGCAAAAATAGTCTTGATAAGATAGTATGATATTGACAATCTATTTTAAGTAAAGCATTTCTCAAAATAAGTATTTTAAAAATTATTGCGAATCTGAATTCAAGCAAAAATAGTCTTGATAAGATAGTATGATATTGACTTCTTATTTTAAGTGAAACATTTCTCAAAATAAGTATTTTGGAGAATATTGCGAATCTCAATTCAAGCAAAAATAGTCTTGATAGGATAGTATGATATTGACTTCTTATTTTAAGTGAAACATTTCTCAAAATAAGTATTTTTAAGAATATTGCGAATCTTGATTCAAGTAAAAATAGTCTTGATAAGATAGTATGATATTGACTTCTTATTTTAAGTGAAACATTTCTCAAAATAAGTATTTTAAAGAATATTGCGAATCTTGATTCAAGTAAAAATTATCTTGATAAGGGTAGTGTGAAATTGACTTCTTATTTTAAGTAAAATATTTCTCAAAACAAGTATTTTCAAGAATATTGCGATTCTTGATTTAAGAAAAATATTCTTGATAAGGATAGTATAATATTAACATCTTATTTTAAGAAAAATATTTCTCAAAATAAGTATTTACAAGAATATTGCGATTCTTGATTTAAGAAAAATAGTCTTGATAAGGATATTATGATATTAACATCTTATTTTAAGTAAAATATTTCTCAAAATAAGTATTACAAGAATATCGCTATTCTTGATTCAAGCAAATCTATTCTTGATAAGGATAGTATGATATTGACCTCTTATTTTAAGTAAAATATTTCTCAAAATAAGTATTACAAGAATATCGCGATTCTTGATTCAAGCAAAAATATTCTTGATTCAAGCAAAAATATTCTTGATAAGGATAGTATACGATATTGACATCTTATTTTAAGTAAATTATTTCTCAAAATTAGCATTTATAAGAATATCGCGATTCTTGATTCAAGCAAAAATATTTTTGATAGAAATAGTACAATATTTTTTCTTATTTTAAGTAAAATATTTCTGAAAATAAGTATTTTCAAGAATTTGCACAACTTGTTTTAAGCAAAAACAATCTTAATAAGGATAGTTTTATAATGACTTCTTAATTTAAGTAAAATATTTCTTAAAATAAGTAAAATTGCAAGACTTAATTCGAGAAACTTTTTCTGTCTTAGTAAAATTTTTCTTGTTTTAAGTAATTTTAAATCTTGACAAGAAGAAAATTACTTATTTCAAGAAATAAATCTTAAAACAAGATTTTTTTTTCTTGCTAAGAATTTGAAATTTTGCTGTGCACATTTGTTGTATAGGCCTACTCAATTTGTACTTGAGGCTAGTCACAGCTGCATTTGCTTGTCCGTGTTCAGTTCGGTACTTGATGATTCCTTCCTGCAGCTGGGTAGGGTTTATGCCACGTCCATGACATATTTTACATAAGAGATCAGTTGCCAGGAACAGGAACTGAGAGCTATGATACCATGTCCCTAGGGTTTGCTGATGCACCGGCATTTATGTTTTACAACGAACATTCAACTATTTTAAGGTGTTGGAATGTTCAGTTAACGTACAGTAACAGTCATTTTTGCGGAAATGTTTGATCATTTTGTCATACTAGTTTTGTAGTGAATTAGCATCAAGCATTCGGGCACATTTCCTATTTGTATCACTTTATTTGTTTCTTATCAACATATTTCTTAATATTTTATGTTGTTTAAATACATTTTTTACAAGTATACAAAATGTTGGTTGATGTGAAATCAGATTTTTTTTCTTCTAAAAACTGCAAAATGAATGTGATTGTAGCATGTTAGGTAGAGTAATTGGTTTTGTTTTGATTTCCATTTTGTATTCTCAACTCAATATAATATTTGATCAGCTTCTTACGTGGTATGTATGTTAATAAGTTTTCAGGTTCCTGCATTGTTTATCAATTCTGACAAAGTTAATATACACTGTATTAACATTACTTGAATGTGAATTAAAATGTATTTGAAATACATTAAGCATATTTAAGTGGTGGCTACCATCACGTAAGTAATCAAATGTGTCGGCCTGATTTTCCCAGCATCCACTCTTCAACCCCTAAAGTCAAAATGTATTGTATTATTTTCACTGTGACAATGTTACCAATAGAATGCTTTATATCCCATTCAAGATAAAGATATGACTCAACTAAAATATGTATGATGTTCAGAAAACTTTTATTTTATTTTAACCCAGACAACCTGTTGATTAGCAACAAGATACATGCATTGTTTTCAGTAAAATTGAAATACATATCTTAACAATGAAATTGCTAAAAACATTGTTAAAAATACATTCACACAACATTTAAAATATCTAATATAATAATATCCATTTATTTCTAGTAATTTGTACAAAATACACATCGAGAATGCAGAAAAACAAAGCAATAAATAACAATTTTTTTGTTACCATCCCATTTTAATTCTGACGTTTCCACTTTCACTGTTGCACTTCCCAGGAGATATATCTTACTAATTATTTTCTGACCACAGTCATCATTCATTATTCACAACAGAAATATTACTTAGTTCTTGTTACTAAAAATAGCCACAGATATTTTACTGTATTTGACGAGTATAATCCTATACTTCGTTATAATCCTAGCTTCTAATTTCGAACCTGTAGTATTTAGATAGCATGGTTGTCCCACAGTATAAAAATGGAATAGCCTTGACAACCAACAAACAAATTTTGTACACAAAATCTAAATATTACTTGCACTCATGTAGCTTGATCATTTCTTTTTTCTATTGCTTTCATAGCTCTGATGAAGGGTTAGCATTTTCTGGCGGTTTTATTTTAATGTTTTGATTTAGTTTTCTGACAACCACTGACACCCACAGCATTGTCATTTTTTCAGTAATTTGCCTTTGGATTTATTATTTTAAACTTTGTTACATATAATCACAATTATATTATTGTTTTTGCCAAATTTTGATTGTGGCACCTATATATAGTGGCAACTATAATCATCCAAATTACTACAGTGGTAATAGCCGATACTTTTCTGATGTTGCATTTCGCTCAACAAACAATTATAAAACTGTAATATCCTATATTGAAAATGACAGATATGTGTTATGTAACGTTGGATATTACTTGACGGTTGGATTGAAGTGACAAGTATTTTGATGGGTAAAGATGTTGATGAAAGATGGGAGAAATATGATGGTAGTTTGTACATACTGTACAAATGATTGAGCATGTTAAATCAAGGGAAAAGTTGTACTAGAAAGATATATAGAGAGATATATAAAGAGAGAATATTAACATAACTGTATATCCTCTAAATGAAGCCATAAGGTTTTATGCTAAGCCATTATACATATTCATGTATTTAATTCAATCATGAAATTAGTGCAAAATAAATTGTCACTGTATCAACCTCATTATATTGGAAATGTATAGACTATTAATATAAAAATTACTATATGTGCTTAAATATTATGAAGAAATATTTCAAGTTAAATTGTGGATGGAAAAACTAATGAATCCATTGTTCCATGTAATCAATTACCAGTCATAAAAATTGGTTTAAATCTGAATAATAAGGTGGCCATGCCATCGCGCAAATGGCAGAATAAATGGAAGAATAACTCTTGACATATAGAATAATAGTGAGCTGTCCAAGTGTTTTTCACACAGTGCAATACAAGTATATTTTATTGCTGAAAATATTTCCACAATCAATGTTTCTTACTTCATACATGGAGTTATAAAATTTATAACTCTATGCTTCAAGTATAGCAGCAATTGTTTACTCACTAAAAATCATGATACAAACATCATAGAATGAACTAAGGTGTTAAAATTGTATGCCTCAGTAAACATGTAATTAATTATGTATGCGTTAAGATGATGACATACATTTGAATATAAGTTCATGATTGACTAAGCAGAAATCATACTTATGAATATAGCTGATGTAAGTAATGAATACATTAAGTCAGACACATTGTTATGCTATTTGAAAGTTTGGAATGGTTGTTGTGATCGAGCTGATAAATAAAGCCTGTTGTCCGAAATGTGCATGAGAAAATCAATCATGGTTCTGAGAGATTCATAAATAGCAAACAATTATATTAGATCAATAAGTATATAGGATAAATTAGTTTGATTTAGTAAGAATAAATTAAATGTAAGTACTCAATATACCAATGGACTGGTATTGTTTACCTCTCTGTGACCTGAATAAATGGCCGAGAATTCCTGAACTTAAGTTCTGCTCTTTCACAGAAATTGGTTTAAAAACATCATGTTGCATGTAAACTGTTGTTCTAAATATGGCGTGAACACTTTGGTGGAATTAGAAAGTCCCTCTAGCTCAAACTGTGCAAGTATTTGCCCCATGGTTTAAGGAAATGGCGTAGGGCTAGGGACTACTGTATATATAAAGTATATAAAATAGATATTTGTTTAAAACCAGTGAACGTATAGTAGTTTCAGTGTACACATTAAATCATATAATTTATACATCTTTCGTTTACATATAGCAAGTAATCAAAATAACCCTGATTACAAATTATTCCATGCACAGATTACATCTAGACATTTTCTCAACTCGACATTCAATTTACAAATCAATTGCATTTTAGCTTGGCTATTTTTTTTCCTCATTTAATATTATTCGTTATGCAGTAGCACTACACTCTTATATGGTGAACTTTTATAATGACCTCCATTAATACGATATACACTTAGATTTAATGAATGTATATTTAATTATTTTATTAGAGAAATAAGAATTCTAAATATAAAACAAAGTGGTAAAACAGATCCATTGACGCAATAAGATTAAATGATTTTTACCTCTTTAAAAGAGCTCATCTTCCTAACATTTTCATTGTTTTTCCTTTTTTAGGTTATCTGAATTATTCTCTTAGTTCTATTACATAATCTTAATTTTAAATTGATTCCAGCCTGAAATTGTTCTTATTTTATTATTCTTTTATTTGTGTCTGATGATTTAATTTTGATTTTTCGTAAAAATATGCTCAATGATTACAGTTCCAGCTTGCAACTGTCATATTCTCAATTGTTCATTTTTGTGGAGACAGTTTTATAATATTGTATTCGACCTTTAAATTTTTTTTTATAAACAGAATTTATAAAATCTTTTAGCTTGATATTCCCAATTGTTCAGATTTGTGGAGACAGTTTTATAATATTACAGTCCAGTTAAATAATATCATTTGCCTTATTTTTTGTTCATTTTGTAAGGAAAGTTTTATAATATTATAGTCGACCTTTACATTTACTCAATAAGTTACTCCCTGGTTTGACAATGTTTCTTAATAGGTTTCCTGGATAGCTTACCGAAGTCTGCAAACTTAATGGATGTTCTAATGGCAATAATAAATTACTTAGTATTGTATAAGTAATCATAAGTTTAAACGTTGCATACTCCCAGGAAATAAACGCAAATCTAATAATAATAATAATAATATGTATACTATACTTGCGCAAAAACTGTACATGTACAACAACACACAGTCAATTATTTTTCAGGATTGTCATGGTAGCCATATTACCTGTTTCATTTTTAATTTTCACATTTTTGTCTATCGTACACTTTTGAACATCCTCTAAACTATTCTACTTTTGTGTAGAGGGACTTTGGTCTATATCTACACAATAACCAAACATGTTGTGGGTGGCATTTTAAGGTTGTCTGCCAACAATTTAACGACGGGGCTGAGATGAAAACACTGCAACCCCCTCCTACCCCTATGCTTTGAGCAGTGGATTATTTAAAGTGCACACGAGGTAGATATTTACTATAGTTTGAAGTCCTTGGAGAAGATTTGTAATTCTATCACCAGAAATGGTCACTCACGGACTGTCCAATGACAGAATAAAAGTTCAATATGATTTAATTGCTTTTAACGTTTTAACCAGTAACCGGTTGATAATATTGTAATACTTTTTTATTTACGATAGTTATCTTTTGATAGATACATAATCATAATCTTAAAACGCATAGTATAACCTGATTGTAATCAGGCTTTTTAGATGAACCTAAATTAGATTCTTACTGATCAGATATGTAATAATTAGTTTTCCTTAAAATTACAATAGATATATTAATGGTACGTAAACCAGAAAGATTTAAATAGTAGATTATTTTGTTACACATTAGTGGTTTATAAAGGGTGAAGGTGAAGTTAAATGGTTATTCACCACTGTTTAGAGCCAAATTATAGCATAAATCCATTTACACTATAAGCTGCTCCTCCCAGGGTTGAGAGTGGCCTAAGGCAGTTACAGAAAATGTAATACTGTAAACGTATTTTCACACACTTAATTTTATCTTTAGGGTATCTGCTCAGTTTACCCCTATATTATTGTGTATCAATTTGTTCATCCATGGAACACTCCAAGTATTAAACTTGCTACTCATTTATAACTGCTGTCTATCACTGTTTGTCTCTTTGAATACATGATCTTTATTCATTAATGTTATGGAACTAAATGATCCAGCTGATAAATATTAATATCATATTAGATTAGTTCTACGATCATCAGCCCCAGAATGTTTGCAAGTCAAGTGGAAAGAAGTTCCTGCCTGAACTTTCTTCACTTTGATCAAGGAGAAACTTCCATGCTTTGATCTAACCCTTAAGCCATCTGTCTGTCTGTTCCACCCTCTGTTTCCGTCAAACCACAACCCTTTATCGTTATGTGCTAATATAATTGATTCATAATTTTATGCATCATTGCAAATTTTTAAAAATTATTTGATGGTATTACATTACTGACATTTATTTAAATGTCCAATTTGTAAACATTCTCTTGGGAATTCATCTCACATTGGCTTATAATGTTTAGAGACATTTCAATATCATAAAATTTACAGGGAGACACACCTAATTTCAATGCGACAATTTTGTCCAAATTAGGATGATGTTAAATGCATATGTTTACAGTTGTGGGTGTGGCAGGGCTTAATTAAATTTAATGTACTTGAGTCAATAAATGTAGAATTTCCTAGGTCATTGTATAGTCACCTCAATGATTTTTTCCTGAAATATTTAAATGACTAATATTGCAAATACAGCTGTTAAAATACGGCCATACTGCGTTGAAACACCGGTTCTCGTCAGATCAACGAAGTTAAGCAACGTTGGGCCCGGTTGCGTTCTGGATGGGAGACCGTCGAGAAATAGCGGAGGGTGCTGTATATACTGGAGAGTGATGGTGTAATGGTAATATCGGACTAGCATGGAATAGGCATGGGTTTGAGGTTATCTGTACCATACTAATTGCATCCTTAGGCAAGATGCTTTAGTCTCATTGCCTCGTCCTTCGGATGGGATGTAAAGTCGTTGGTCCCATGTACTTAACAGTGCACGTTAAAGAACTTGGTACACTATTCGAAAATAGTAGGGGATCGTCTCCCGGTGTGCTGATCTGGTAGGCGCTGCACTGCTGGCTGCATTGGGTCCGTGGAGGGCCTAATCCGAATTTCCTCAGTTTCCAGTTAAGCTTGAGAACAAAAATATAAATACCTTTACCTTTAAAACTATAGAAGAACGAATACATTTATATTTAATTCTATCTAGGTTATAAATCCTAGATAACTCCAACCAATTTCAGACCTGTTTGGGTTTCTAAATCCAAGGATTGTGTAGGTTTATCTAAATTCAAATCAAAGTGTGACTTGAACAAATCTATCAATAACTGTCTAAATCCTATTGTTCAATCCCTCTTAATCAGTATTCCAGCCACTAGATCAGTAATCTCATTTTTAATCCTCAGAGCCTAAGTTGTTTTTTTCATGGTCTGGCTTAATGTTGAATAATTGGTTACTACTTAATAGACATTATACATGGTTTATCCCTAAAGTAAGACGCTAAGCCTCAACTTGCGTTGTCTGTGTATCTGTCTTAACAGGTTAAAGCTTTCTAATAAAAAAAAAACACCCTTTTTAGGACATGTCATACCTGAAACGTGAATCATGAATATATTTATTTTTCATATTACTGTATGATTTACTTTCAATTCATTTCACAATTTGTTTTTCATTTTATCTCTTATCACAGACATGTGAAAAAAACCAGTTTACATTATTATAATATAATATACAATATATTTATTGTACAAGATTAATAATGGAGATTAGATTAGATTAAGGATTAGAGTAAAATACAAGGGTTGCATTTATCTAAACATGTAAATAAAAGATAAGCCCTCTAAATTGTTTAAAAAATGTTTAATTTGTTAAGAACCTTGATACAGAAAGTAAATGGGAGGAACATAAAAGTTTATTTGTAAAACGTTATCATTCGACTTGAGCCTGCAAGGATAACTTTTTATGAAATTTACTTTACGCTCTATATACCTCCATTAATCAACTTAATGCTAAAGATTCACCTAATGCGGTTAAAATTACTTTACTTGTTTCAGTAATTTTGGTTTCTATTGTCTTGCCCTTGCGTGCCATAACTAGGAAAAATAAGCTCAAAAGGTATCTAGAGTAAATTACACATGGAAATAAGTCTTTCCGTTTGTTACCTTCATTTATAAAATATTTAAATTCCTATATTAATGCAATTAAATGTCCAGGTCTCGCATTCATTTTCCCTATTGTATTTAATATACTAACATGTTATTTGTTCAGAACAGAAACTAAAAAAAAAACTTTGGTTTGAGAGTCTTGCATAACATAACAAGTATCTCGAGAAAAGGTATGGGATGTTATGAATTATTGTTTTTATATGTCTGAATTTGCAAATGGTTTACCTTTGCAAATATGTACAATAAAACTATGTACATACAGTCAATTTGCTGTACGCTGAATTATATATCAAGGTCTATACAAATTGACACATTTACCATTAGTATACCTAACAGGAAGGATTGATAGTTTTTAATTTTGTTTTACCTTAACAAACTTTGTTGTCTGTTCTCAGGGGAATCACACCGAACTAGAATTTTGTAATTGCTTTACATATTTGGCGACATAAGGTTATGAATTTAAATGGAAAGAACATGAACCTTTTTCTGCCTTTTTAAACCATGATATCCTTCCACAAGGAACCTGGGTGAATTCAGAAGAGCATAACAAAATGCATAATTCCCCCTGTCTCTTTCTCTCCTGACAAACATCATTATACAATATTAAAATATGTGCATAGAGCAGTAGAAACAATTTACTGCTGGTTGTAAATGTTATAAATTTAAATGTTCTTGTTTACATGTTTTGTTTTACTATATTATAGTGCATTTGTTTTTGCAAAATTTTAACAGATAGATTGTCCACTAATAATTACAATCAAAATATTTGAATTTGATAGTCAATCTTTAACTGTCCAGAAAGATACATTAATTGGAAGTGTAAAATCACCGGCAATCTCCGGGTCTGGTTACCTATCCCCTCCTGCCTCGTAGAATTTTTTTTTACTTCATCATTGTGTCATATGTGGTAAAGTGTAGTATTATTAAAATATTCCCTACTGGTCGTGCTAGACACGATGGCCTAAATTAATTCCATATCAAGATGAACCGGCGTTAGTTATAAACACCTTTCAATTGTAAAGTCTAACTTTCGTTTCACCTGTCCAAAAAACGTATGTGTGAACTAAAAGTACATACGAGAATTGTCTGAGCACTAACCAATCATAGTGACTTCCTTACAAAATTATTGCTTTACATGCATAATGACATCATATCTTGGCCCATAGCAAGCAAACACATTCTCTTTAGAGGAAGCTAAAGGGAGCCCAAGAGATGGTGTAGTTCCTGATTTGTTTACAACTCTGTTGTCCTGAAGACATTAATCTTATTATTTGAAGGTGTTAGCAATTAGTGTATTCAATTTTACATGGTCAGGTTTTTGCACATAAATTGAAGAGTGGCATGTTCTATAATGTTTAGTAATTGATATATTACTGTAGGGATGTAGTAACTGTGAACTGGTGTTTTTTGTTGCATCATGTTCGGATCTTCTTAACTATGTCATGATATTGTTTGATTTAATGCTTTGTGGACTAATAAAAGCAAAGAAATAGATTACTGCTCATATGATATTCATACAAACAATAGTTATTGTATATACTAAAATAATTCTGTAGTAACACCAGGTAAAACAAATTTGTAATACCCACCAAACACACACCACAATTTCTTTCTAGAATAATTAGCAAAAGTTAATGTAAAGGCTGCAGATGACATGCGTAATAGCAATTACACCCTAGGTGTTTGTTCTATGTGAACAGTTGAATCATCTCTGTTTTACAAGTTTAAAACCTGAGCAGGTTGAATATTTTTTGTATTGGCCTTTAGGGACAATGAACTTCAGTCAATTAAGGAACCTTGTTATATTCTAACATCTCAGAGGCAAATGTTTTCCAAGTATATTGTCAATTTGACAGCCACAGTTATTCGCCAATTCACTGTTCGCCACAATTTTATTTATACACATTAAAAAATGTTTATGCCGATATCAGTAGCTGGAAGGCAAGATGTGGCTTGTCTTCTTTGTTTTTTTACTTTGAGGTCCTGAAATATCTGATTTTATTACAAATATCACACACAAGTACATCAACCTCAATAAAATGGATATAGATTGCATGTATTTGTGACTAAGGAAAGTTAGTATTTAACAAATAAACAAATTGTTGCTTTTTTAACAGAAAAATATATAAATCACTATTGAAAGAAATGGTGGAAAGTCCAAAATCTGTAAAAAAGTTAAAAGCGTCATCATTTCCTCATCTTTCAGATGGGTTGTTCAGTCAAGGTGCTGATATAATGTAATGGGTTTGTAGAAGACCTAATCCTATAACATAATGATTGTTCAAAAGAAAATTACTAACACCACTACTGGTTTGTACTAGATGTAGTACTAAAAGTTACTTACTTAAGTCCTCAAGGTTTTTACAGAATTATGTTTATCCCTTTAGGACAATGACACTTCTGCTGTTTATTTTCATCATTAACCATTGTAGTTATTAAAAGCAAGATTCTTCTTTACTCTCTAGGGCATTGACTCTATCCCTCATCCTTTAACACATTGTGGGATATGTTTGTTTATTTTGATACCAAGCAGAGTAACATCCCAAATGGCTATGATATGATTAATTGATATTAAAATTTAAGTTTTTTGTTTGAGTCTGTGACACAAGATGTTTATTTGTGTACTTTCCTTCCCAGTTTTATAATAGCACCTTCTTGTCGCCAACTCTGATTTGGTAATATTTTGTTCCTATTAAGAATAGACCAAGAAGAAATAATTACAAATTTTATTATCTGTGAACAGTGCATCAATGACATAAAACAGACCGTAAATACATATCAATCAAGGGTACAAATGACAAACAATTTACTACATTTACTCAACTGTTAAAAGGATGGCTCTAAAGTTTGGTAAATTGTCCTCGGATTTATTATTAAAGATTTTGGTTGAAATTAAACATTCATATAGTAAGTTGAAAATTATTAATAGATAAAATAATTTAAAAAAACCTAAACTTTTATCCAAAGTTAAAAAACTTTTGAACAAATTGAATTTAAATATTCATAAAATATTAATTATGTCATTATTTTTATAGTTCACCAGGATGTTATTACAAATATCAATACACCAGGATCTATTAACTTTTTATTGCCCTTAGGGTCATGTAATAGTGGCCTAAATGTCTTATACATTACATCAAAATTGACTTGGTTCTCTTTAAAATAAACACTTTCACAGCTTCACTGAAAAAGATCCGATGGTTATGATTCATTGAGGAAGATCCAGTGTCTTGTGTCTTTAATTGTGGAATTAAACGACTTCTGTTTATTTGGAAATAGTTCTGGCTCCAAACTTCTACTCCACGGGTGCAATCTGTGGCAACTCTATTTATTCTTACTGGTTTTAAAAAGTACTCTAAAGTGATGTTTGTTTAGTTGTTTAGAGGTAATTGGCAGTTTAGCCTAGTTTAAGTAGACATGAAGTAAAGTAAATACTATAAAGTTTCTGAAGATGTATATTTAAGTGGCTCAGTGTAAAATATATACACTTGACTTGTCCTCGATTTGTACTACAGGTGTGCTGTGGTAGAATAAAGGGCCTAAAAGTCCAGTTTAATCACCTAGTGATGACACTGATGTGGAGTAGTTGATGCAAGACAATGAGTATATTAGATGACATTATTTGACCTCCTCAAGACAATGATTTTTCACCAAGTGCCAGGTGTATATCATTCTAAAGCCTACAATTTTATTGATTTTTAAATGTGAACATTATTTTAATAAACATAATATGCAAATTAAAAGATATAATAGTAAATAATATGTTTTACCTTGAACAATATATTTATTACAATTATCTTATTAATAAACATTGTCTTAATGTATTATACCTGAAAACCCCATGTTTCTTTTTCATTTCAAACGGCAATAATTCAGACAATGATAGACACAGAGATGGACTAGAGCACGGGATAATCCTACTCTGAAAGATAGATGAACAGGGTTCTCTTATGCACACATTAGACGGATGTGTACACTGGACCTCCAGTTCCTTGTCCATGAAATTTTTTTTTACCACCAGAACTAAAGTTGAGGAGATGCCGATTTTATTCTGTGGTTCGAGTCGTTTTTACTTTATATGATAGAGGGATTTGAACCAGAACCCTTGAATTACTGACATTTTGCCTAAAAATCCACTCATTTATTTTGTATATTTACATGTTTATATTCTGCCCACAAATAATGAAAAAAGCTCTTTTTGCAAACAAAATGCCAACATTACAATTCTCTATTGACAAATTTAAAATTTATTTTATTTGTATGTTAATCCAACAATTTACTGTAAACAACATCAAAGTTTCATTGCAAGCATATCGCAAAAGTACCTCCATTGATTCATTATTTTGAAGACCCACATTTTAAATAATGTCTCGTAAAGAATCAGAAAAGCTGTTTTGCCTTGTTTAATGTGTCCATTTATATACTCATTAATTACCAGATTTAATGGGAATACCATTTAGCTACGCAAAGACTAATAGAAACGGCATAATACAACTGACGTCACCGTGGGGGTGTATAGTAGCTGTCATCTCATTTCATCATTTCTCCTTTTGTTACTATTCCATTTTCTTTAGGATAGTGTGTTATACGATTCTAAAAATACAACATTATAATACATAAATTAACATGCAGGTTATCAGCTTTTATGTTTGCCCTGACCTGGCTACAAATGTAGGTTTTCATGCAAGTAAACAGTGTCAGGATTCTATGCTGTTGTTTTTGCTTTAAATTAGCTTTATGAATAAAGAAGAAAGAACAACTACACTATGGCTTGTTTGAATTATGTCATAATTACATTTTAGTAATTAATTTAGATGAGAAAAAAAATGCCAACTTCTTAAAATAATACTATGTATGAATAAAGAAGAAAGAACAAACACTATGGCTTGTTTGAGTTATGTAATAATTACATTTTATTAATTAATTTAGATGAGAAAAAAATTGCCAACTTCTTAAAATCATACTATGTATGAATAAAGAAGAAAGAACAAACACTATGGCTTGTTTGAATTATGTCATAATTACATTTTAGTAATTAATTTAGATGAGAAAAAAATTGCCAACTTCTTAAAATAATACTATGTATGAATAAAGAAGAAAGAACAAACACTATGGCTTGTTTGAGTTATGTAATAATTACATTTTATTAATTAATTTAGATGAGAAAAAAATTGCCAACTTCTTAAAATCATACTATGTATGAATAAAGAAGAAAGAACAAACACTATGGCTTGTTTGAATTATGTCATAATTACATTTTAGTAATTAATTTAGATGAGAAAAAAATTGCCAACTTCTTAAAATCATACTATGTATGAATAAAGAAGAAAGAACAAACACTATGGCTTGTTTGAGTTATGTAATAATTACATTTTATTAATTAATTTAGATGAGAACAAAATTGCCAATTTCTTAAAATCATACTAATATAAAAAAACTTGAAGTGAACTATATAAACAAAAAAAAGAAACAACTAAATGTTTTGTAATTTCATTGTGGCAGAGTTTATCTAAACACAACAAACTATCATCTTGGGTATAAGAACAACAACCGTTTTCCTGTTTTGACCAACACGGTAAAGGTGTATGTACAGTATGCCTATACTCAAAATGAGAAAAATAATACAATTATTCAAATATAAGTAAATATATAGAAAACCATCAGCAAAATAAAACTAGAAAAAAAACCCCAATGTGATTATATTGCCAAAATTATCAACAATAAATCATAGTAACATACAATTTATTATCTTATTTATATATGGGCAAGAATATTATATAATAACAATTGAAATATGAGTGACAATGCAAAGATGGTTTCAGACATAGATAATTGTTGGTCATCATTTCTCGACAGTCTGCCAATCTTTTTCATCATTTTGTTGTTAAAAATCATCTGCCTGCAAAAATCATGCCAATTGCGTGTTTGTATGTCATCTATTCTTTCCCTTCTATAAATAAAATCTATAAACAAAAATTAGTAACTGATAAACAGTCATATAAACCATAGGGTATAAACTATAAGTGGGGATAACCATAAACATAGACTATACATTTTTCTACAAAGCCCCATCCTCTCAGTCTCGGTCCATCCTCTTGGCCCATCCTTTCAGCCCATCCTGTCGGCCCATCCTCTCCCCTGAAACATATCCCAACTAAGTAGGATTTTATTAGTTGGCAATAATTTTGATAAATGCTTTTAACTAAATCTTATTTTTAATTCTAAGTCTGTCTGAAAATGTCCGTTTTCGGAAATGAATGTATTTACTGATAATAAGCCAATATAATAATAATTTTTTTTAAATAACCCTTTCTTTTAAACAGCCCTAAATGTTTGCAAATCAAAGGATATTGTTGCCAACTGCATTTGGTATTATTGTGATCAATATATTTGTGCAAAATTTAAAGATGCATGAAACTTAAAGATATGCAAAAATTAAAGATTCATGAATATTAAGGATGCACGAAAATAGTCTACAGCAATTAGATTTTTTTTGTTTCAAGCACAAATGTTATTGAATGTCTTTATATTTGCGGTTAATATTTCGGGGTCGAATATGGATTTCAAAAGTGAAAGTTTCTATGTCTGGAAAGGCTGCTTCGTTTAAAGTTGACATTTTTGTTGACAGTAACACATGACTTGAAAGGGTTTTCATTATAGCTGTCTACAATAAAATAAGCATAAATTTGATTAATATGGTTTAATATAAATATCAATCATGAATATGAATATACTTTTTTTTTCATTTTCATTATGTTTGATATATATAGCATTACTGAATGATTTAGTAAAAGATAAGATATTTAAATTTCTATAATGTATGCTGAAATCAAATATAATTAACTAGTCTGCCAATCTTCATAATCTATACATAAAGATTTTAATTTTCTATATTTAAATTTTCTAGAAAATTTCAAACTAAACAAATAAGGAATTACCTTGGTAGAAGTACAAGAAAATAAATCTTATTATTACATCATCATTTCACAACTTATAAAAGTATGAAGAATAATACTTCTCCATAGGAAGTAATAGAAATAAATGTTTATCAAACTTAATAAAGTTATGTCGGGTTTTGTATTTCAAACATTCCAGATTGGTTTATTTCATCATCAAAGTAGTGCTTAAATAGTGTTGGTAATTTCCTGTCATCACGTATATTCTTAAAGATTTTGAAAGATAAAATCTCTTTACACATTCTTTAACGAGATCAGAATTCCGACGGTAATTAGCCCAAGGTCTCATCTTTATGTCTTTTATTGGTAGAATCCGAAATTGTTATTTGATTGCGAATGCCAACCTTTTCCAAGATATAAACTATGTTATACCACGTATGTAGGATGCAGAGTGCCAGTGTCATTGTGTTCGTAGTCTGACTGGCGAGCACATTGAAGTTAAAGTACCCCCTCCCTTGGTTTGGAATGTCATTGATGTTTTCTGATGTGGTCTTGTTTGCCGACAGATATTTCAAAGAAATTATAAATCAAAGAAGGTGTAATAATTTGATAATTATCAACTTTATTTTATATTGTATTGAATCCTGTATAGAACCCCTCTTAAGAGGCTCTACAAAGTGTCTTTCTTATTTCAGAGTGGGTGGGTGTCCCTATGTTTTTGATATTTATATAGTGTGAAGATTTGAATTTCAATTTTTATTAATAATTAAAGGCATAAGAAACTTAATATTGTTATACTCTTGGTGTCTTTGTAAATAAATATCTGTAACTGTATTTCTTTCAATCTTGATTTTTTATAAAACATGTTTATATATTCTTGTTTGAACTTTAAACTTATACATTTCATATAAACCTAAACCTCAGTTAAAACAAATGATCGTAATCATGTATGGAATTTAAAGTTAAATTTGTTCAGGAAAAGCTTAGTTTAAGTAATAAATATTGAGTGACCAAAACTTGTAGCACTACAGTGCCTCTGCCTTACAACAGTAAGCTTGCCCTGGTAAATTTACACAGGGGATTTTAATATGTCAAGGGAAAGAAGGGCATTTCACGGCTAGGGAAATTTGCAAATTACTCACTACCGTATAGTAATCTCATAAATTCTATAGCTTTTGTAACGAGAATAGATGCAACATTTTATCAATCTATTAACGAAAACACTATAACACAATTTTACTAATAAAAATAAAATGTTCCTCTTTCAAGTAATGCAATATACATCTAGTGAACATCAATGGTAATAACCTCTTGGTCATTGAACTTTTCATATACCAGCAATAGTACCCATCATGCCTGTGGTAGTAAACCAATATAATACAACTTTCAACCAATCAGATTTGAGCACAGACATTTTGTCTTGAGATGGCTATTAAAGCCCCTTAGGCAGTGCACTAAAGGCAAAAGCATTGGCATAGCCTTCTTTAGGCAAGTTCATTGCCTGGAAATGTTGGTTTTATTGAGTGAAGGCCTAGTCAATGCTACTTTAGCTCTGGCAGGCCAATTATTTTATAGCCAAATAGTAATCCAACATGTTTATGCCTGCTGGGTTTCAAATCTTTAAAAAGAAACTGTTCTAGAATGTTTCTGATACAAAAACAAACAAAATTATAAATACTTAATTGTAAGAAGCATGCAGACTAACATAACATTTATTTAGTATTATTTAAACTTGATTGACTTATTGTAACAATTATTTTAAAATTATTCTGATTTTTATCAATGTTAATTAAACAAAGAAAAACATTTGTTTTACTGATAACATGCCTTTAGGTGCAAATTATGGTTTAGGGCATTTTTACAGTTCTCTGATTATAGCTCTCAGTTAGTATGTATACAGGACCTTTTTTGCCTTCATAAGTTTTGGGGTGGTACGTAATTATAGGTATCATTAGAAAAAATACTGAATAGATTGCAAACATATTTACAGTGATTATAAATCAATCAAAACATTTATAATTTTCACTTAGGAAATTTAATTGAAATTTCATAACATGACAAGTATTAACTGTGATGTCACCAGTTTTCGTGTAGATTGATCATCAGTTCTCTTGTAGATTGATAAGCATGTTATGATTGCACTTCAAATCCTTCATGATTTATTAAAGATTTTTTTTATAGTTGTGTCATCAATTATGTCAGAATGGTGTGTTAACAGTAACCATTGGTGATTATATGAACTTGCATGTTTAATATTTTATTAGTAGTGGATATATTTTAAACTTTGACCTTTGATAAATTGTTTTAGCATTTTTATATATTTTTAAGGTTATAATTGACAGATTTCAAGAATTATAATTATTAATAATAAAAAACAATTGACTGGTATGTTAGGTTTTATAAGATGCAATAAGTTCAATTACTTACACATTCAATTTTGTTATGTTTACATTAAAAGATTCCATAAAAGTATGACGTAATTGTTATTTAATATAGACCTCATTTTACCTTCAGATATCCGACTAAACTAACAAATTAGGATGTTTATGGGACCATGGGTATTATTTCAAAAAACAAGTTATTTAATTTATAGTTTGTAGAGTTTATAATTATGTGAAATACACTATTAAAGTGCTCTTATCCAAACTGTTAAGTATGCTTTTATTGCATCCTATTGTTTCCCTTTCTACTGTATCTACTTCCTTCAGGATTTACTCAGTTTTCCTATTGACTGGAATCGTGGAAATAGTTGAAATTCTAGTCACCTTTCAACATCTAGATCCTGGTGCTCTTCCTATGTAGACCTACTTTAATAGTTTAGTACATTTCAAAGGACAATGTGACTTTGATTCTTTTAGTATTGCAGCATTCAAGTATAAGGAACATGCTGTTAAATCACCCTTTAATAGACCTATGCTACATAATTGTTATTAACTTGTTAACGAATGATATATGACCGGGGAAACTTAATTATTCTCAGTCGTACGTGCTATTTTTGTTTCACAATTAAAATTGGTTTTTTTGTTCCTATACTGTTTATTCATAGAATTTGAACATCACCATTTTATTTAATTAATATGATTTATATGATGAGGCTATGTAGTCCAGATGAATGGCACTTGTGCACTTTTGTACTGTACAAGTCCATTTCTTATCTTGTGGTATAGCAGTTGTCAGCAAACACTTTAAACCACAAAACAAACCCATGAGGCCTACTTGGATTTTTAATTGCCTCCTTAATTTTTTAACCTCAATGTTTATTTATTAGTAACTCAACATAACAGTTTATTTTACAATGGTTCAAATGAAAATAAATGCAAACTATCATGTTTGTTGAGGTATAAATTGAGTAACCTCAAGTGTGGCTGTTTGTGTGTGTAGCAGCAGTAGTCCAGGTTCTACAAAGCTTTTACAGGAGTCAAAACGCCTGCCTGTATCTGGAAAAGAAAAACATACAGGAGTCGGCCAATAATTAGAATCTGCAGATGAAACAGAAATCCAAAGTGACATTTATTTTTGTTTTGTTGTGTGGTGAAGATATTTCTTTATTGCTCTGTGAACAGTGAAACTTCAGGGCAATCAGTCCTAACATCAAATCACTAGTCACAAAAAAAAATTAAATTCTTTTTAAACTTTAACTACTGAATCTTCTCAGATAATTTGGTAAGCTATTGTATAAACTGAAACAATGGTCATTTTTTTGCAAAAAGTTAACTTTGACCTCTTCATGCCTAGCATATTGAAACGTAAATGGTCTATACCACAACTGCTCCAGCTGCCCCTTCGTACTTAACTCCAATAAGACTTAACAATTCCTTGTGGAATCAGTAACTTGGATTAGTCACTTAAGACAACTACTAAGGGATCGATCAATTGGAATATACATCTGTTTCTGGATTAACACATCTTGACATAATTCTGAGCAATCAAAACCTATTACATTGTATTAACTTTCACTTACGGACTAATTGTCTCAAATTATGAAATTAATGTGGATTATTAGAACTTTATCTGATATAGAGGTTATTTTAAGTAAACATGCATGAAATTAATGATTACATTAATTAACAATAACCTATTTTATAAGTTACCTTGCATTAATGATATTAATAATCAGTATTCCACACAATCAACTTGAATTGTCTTTCACTTAAAAGCAAATGTTATCATCAAAGAAAAAACTACAACTTTTACCATAATGCTAACAAACTAGAGTACAGTTTGGATTTCACTTTTGTACATACTTTAGTTTAACCTTTTAACTAGTTTGTTAATTATTAAGAAATGTACCATAGTTAAGTCACCTTGGACGTACTTTCATTCACAAGCTTGCCACAGTTTAGAAAAGTATAGTTTCAAAATAAATTATTATTATTTTCAATTTAATACAACTTAAAGGTTGAAAATGTAGAAAAGGAAATTTTATCAGAGCTCATTAATATTTTTTTCTGTGTATAAGAAAATTTAATGAAATATAATACATGATTTATACAGTATGCTTTCAGCGATTATACACTATAGTTATGAACTATCAATTTTACAGTACAGTATATAGAAAATAATATAGTATCTAGAAAAAAAGTAGCATAGCCTGTAGTCTAATGACAGTTAATGAACTGACTAGACAATAATTCTTTTTATACATTTTTAATACAATTTCTGTTTGTAATGTTGTGAATTGTTGGCTTGATTTTTTTTTAAATGTATAAGCTTTTACTCTACTACTTATTTGTTTGTTTATTTGCTGGTATGTTGTCGAGTATGTTTGAATTAGAACTATTCCCAAAAGAGAGCCCAATTATAAAGACGAAACGAATTAAATTCTCATTAGTAAGTACGTGCTTTCAGAAACTAAGTTTTGAGTGTCACAAAAATCAAACAAGGCGCAACAATAAATACAAGAAAACAATTAGGCATCGGCATGACAGAGCTCTATGGGGTGGAACCATAATATGACGTTTTTAATTACATTTTCCTATGCAGTTGTGCACGTCATTTCTTGTTCTCGTTTGGCCTCCCATAGTTTTGGACTCGAATCTCTACATGATGTTGATTTGTATTGAAGTTTATTTATAGGATTATGTAAACCAACTCAGTTTTTTAGACCGAAGCATGTGGATTTAAGTTTATTTATAATTATTTGCGAATTGTTCCAGGTAATAATTTCTTGGGCCACTCCATGATATGCATTGTATTCGAAAATAGCGAAATTTATTATTTTATGGTGTGTCATCGTTAAAACATTATTTGCTGAACTTATGAACTTTATGTAATGAAATTTGTAGTATTAACAGAGAGATAAATAATGAAGACGGTGTGATAATTGTCATTTTTAAAGACCCCTTCCCTGCAATTTTGGACGTTTTTTGGAAAATAATACATATATATCACTTTAAAAACATTAAACCATGTCATTCCTTGTCTTAAATGTACGTTTTATGGTAAATTATGATAAAAAGTGAGAAACAATGCACTACCTAAGTAGCTCGCGGCGATCGACCTCTCGTGGACGGTCTTAGGCCTAGCCTAGCTAGGCTTAGTTTTGTAGGCCTAGCTGGTAAACATCGGTAACGTACGAACATCGTACGCTAGCTATATACCTAGCCTGACGTTGTATAGTTGCTGCATTAATTGTCTTTCTATTTTTGCCAGACTCCGTTGATACAAATTGGGGAAAACCCGGTATTTTCGCTGAAAAGTTAGGAGTCTTCCATTTGTTTTGGCCTCACGATCGATCGAAAAGTGGGCGAATTACAGGTGAAAAACAAAAATATCAATCCGCGCGCAATGCATTTTGGGATTTATAGCGGGCCGCTATAATTATTAGAATCGACTTATTTTTCACATTTTAACCGTTTAAAGACGAAAAAAGTTATCGCAATATGACCATATAGTATTATTTTTACATTGAATATAGTTTGTGATCTTAAATTAGATCTAAAAAACGTAGGGAAGAGGGCTTTAATCTAAAATTGTTTATAGTGTAATAAATTCACATCAATGTGTGTATGCTTGTACATTTAGATCATGGAGCAATACCCCTTTTAATACATGAACCAGTTTTTAAACAATGTTGTGTGTGTAAATCCAATCCTTAATAACAAAATTAATACTGCTATTCATTATAAACACTTTCTAATTAAACCTATACACTATTAATCTATTAATAATCCTTTCTTCTAAAAATAAATGATTATGTTATGTTGTTTTTCAAACCAAGGTCAACTATTTAGTTGAGATTTATTTTCATTGAATATGTTACATGTTAGCATTTAGTTTTTAATGTGTATTACTAGAATATCTTGATAAGTTGATGAGGCATCTGAAAAGGTTAATAAGCTATTTGATTCTAAATGCAATTATCTATAGGAATTCAAGGTCCACCAATGAATAACAAAATAAATGTCACGATTTATATTATAAACGAAAATTATCTTTCATATGTATAATTAAAAAGTTAAGTTTTTTATTTATTGAGTGGATAAAATTGAAGCAAAATTAAATCAATTTTAAAAAGTGAGTTATTTGATTTTCTTAATAGATGTCAAATTCTTGAACTTAAATCATTAAACTATAGAGGGCTCTTTATCTATATTTATAAGTACAAAGCATCTTTTTGTTTGTGTATAGAAAAGTATAATGACTATTTAAGATTTACCAATACACACATAAAGGTTTGGTTTGGGATAAACCGCATTTATTTTTGTTTAAGTCAACATAGTTAAGCAACGCTTAAAATGAAAAATTGAAGCTTTATTTATAAAACCTATTTATCTTTGAAGAATCGACTTTTCATTGTATTGTATTGCTTTATTATTTGAAAACTGACAATTTAATCACTAAGCAAGTTTTATAAATTTGACGCCTGGTATAATGTACTGTAAATACAAACTCTCATTCAATTTCTAGTACAAAGTGACAAAACATGCATGCAAATGAGATCTTGCTATGTTAGACCAAATAAACTACTATAGAGGACAGCACAGTAGTTGTTAGATCAGATAAAAATGTGTTTAAATTTTTATACTCCACATACAATATGTTAATATTACGCTAGTGATTTCACAAGACAATTTTACCTAATTATAATTACTTAATTTGTTTTTTTCTTCTTTTATAGTTATAAAACCAAATTTCACAAAGCTGATAAGAGATAGATATGTTAGTGAAGGTGAAAAGGTGACAATAACATGTGATGTCATTGGCCATCCAGTACCAAAAGTGTACTGGAAAAAAGATGGAGAAGTCATAGATAAAATAAAAGGAATCAAAATATCAAAGTAAGTTTTTTAAAAACTGCATGTACAATGATCTTGTGATGAATTAATATTAATAATGGGGAAAAAACAACAGAGCAAGTACAGTTTCTGTGATTTTATTTATTTATTTAAAAAAATGCTTGTTAGTAACATCCTGCAAAATAATTTTAAAATTAATTTCCATCTTATGTAATTTTGTGTTCATTTGATTACATTATTTTAAAGTTTGTGGAAGATTTATAATCGTTATATTATTTGATATCAAACTATGTTATCTGGTATTTCCAAAAAGTATATTTTATGCCACATATTTTCTAGCTATATTTTCCAGAAATATTCAAAAACACATTTTTTACTTGTAACATAAATTTGATACTGCTTGTACACACTTTTAATATTAATTTATCTCAAGAGAGTCTTGGTTATTTTTGGTGTTTTCTGCATTTATATTGATAAAAAGATGTGCTGTGAATATTCAGCGCCAAATATTTAAAATTAGGTTTTCGACAAGAATAATATAGGATTAATAAATTGTCTGTGTCATCAAGAAATGTTTTCTTTGGAGGACTACATTTATTCAGACAGAATTGTCAGGCATACTGATATGCTCAGCATGTTCATGACATGAAGACGTAAAAATTAAGTTTTTCCTCTTTTTCTGATCATTTACTAAGCCAGGGTAAACCCCTTGATAGCATTCTCGTCACAGAAGCACATTTTTATAGAAATGGCACAGAAATTCTTGAAATTGTGTGTACATTTAAGGCAATAATTAAATTAAAATGAAAGCACATGTACCGGTGTGATAAATAAAAAATGAAATTATAGTAAGAGACAGAAAAGTATTTAAAGATTAAAAAAAAAACATTAGCAATATCTGTAAAAGAAGCACAGAAACATAAAATGTTGTGAAGTTTCATTGCTACAGGTATTAGTTAGTGGCCAGTCTAAAGCTCTGTCTACACTATCAAACTAGTTTGACAAAAAAGGTGTAATGTGCCTAAATTTTGTAGTGATATGATGGCATCACTACCATATTTGGGCAAATCACTTTTTTTTTATAATGTAGACAGAGCTTAACATAGTTATTCTTACAATATAGTTAAAAGCTCTACATGCCAGAATAGTCTTATCAACATTAATAAAGTTAAATTGAAAACCTGTTTATTATATGATTTTTCTGATTTTAAAATTATAAACTTGTTTATTACATGATTTTAATTGCAATGTGTCAGCAGTTTGTCAGTATTGCCCGATTTATTAAATTTATATTTTATTTAATCAGACATTTTTATGCGACCTAGTTTTATTTTGTAACAATTTATTAGTAGACGGCCAATTTACAGTCACTCAAATAGGGAATACATGCAATTTTAAAATATAACAGTAAGAGCAATGTTTGTTGTTATAGTAAATTATGAAAACATTAAAACAAGTTTGTACATGTATTAAACATGATATATTACAATTTGGCTTTGTAGTCTATTTCGTGCCTAGCTTACCTGGATAAACTGACAATAGCTCTTTCTCCTCAAAGAGCAAGGTATAACTCGAAAAGTAGACATTTTCATTGAATATTGTGGGGAGACTCCCACCTCAATGAAAATTTCTACTTTTTTTCTACTCTTCTTTTTTGGAGGTTTAGCAAAACCCCAAGGGGAAAGGGCTATTGGTTTATCCAGGTAAGCTAGCACTTTTGGTTTGTGTAACATTGTTCAGCAATAAGTATGTATTTTATTTAACTTCATTTGGTTTATATAGTATATAAATCAAATTAATAAAATTACAGATACACTAAATGTCACATATAATAAAATGTAAATAAACTATTGATTATTGCCTGCAATGTTGAGCAATTTAAACAATAACATTTACCATGATGATTACAAAATAAATAAACCCTAATTTTTATTAAATTATAAATGTCCTATTTGAAATTTAAATTATTGAAATCAATAAGTTGAGAAATATATATTTTTTTAATTATCAAAATAAAGAAAGCCTAACTTTTATTATATTATAAATGTCTTGAAAGATGAAATTTAACCTTTTAATGTTTTAAATTAAAATGATTGGATTTAATGTTGAGGACATTTTTTTTTCAATTATCAAACTGATTTAAAAAAAAAGAAAAACAATTATAAATGTCTTAAAAGTTGAAATTTAAGTCCTTTCAATGGTCCAAACAAAATGATTTATATTTTAATCTACTGGATTATTGATTATAGTTAAATGTATTATAAAGGAATATGCAGTTTTGATTCATTTAAATGAATTTTTTTTATTATAAAAAGTGTTTTTGACATTAATTAAAAGCATTAACATCTTGTATTAAGGGAAGTTGAGGGCAGCATATTGATAACAGACTATCTGTACATTGCAAATTTAAAATTATTATCTGTATAAGTATAATAAGCTAAAACAAATAATAAATAATGTATAATCGCTTTATAAGTACAAATATTTATACACTTTTAAGAGGTTGCCTGTTAAATTATTATTTTGTCTCAAGTATTATGTAAACGATTTTAACTCTTGAAATATTCAGGCTGTGAACTCAAAATTATTATTAATTATGTGTCCTTCTGGCTGTATTATGTATTTATGTAATTTTGGCTTGTCCGCATATCGGAAGACTTGGAAGTAATGTATAAAATGAATGATATCCTAAAAGTTAAGGTTAAATTATCTGATTGTGGATATATGATATCTACTTGAATTTGAAGAACATTTTTTGGTAGGGGTGTGGGGGATGTGTTGGCGGCTACTGTGGAGAAGATATGGAGATAATAGATTTTTGTCAAAATTTTTGAAAATAGACTGTGTTAAGTTTATTATTATTATTTATCACGCCATTAAACAACAAATTAAGTAATCTTAAAAAGAGCAATTTGAATTGGTGCCGACATTTATTTGTCCACGACCCTACAATCGTTTAAACATTATTATATCCAATACAGTACATAAAATTTGAAAATTGTATTTTTGTGTACAGCCCAAGGGAAGAACAACATAGTGACTTGATCTGTGCCTCCGTGTTTTAAATAAAGTATATGAATTTAATATTGTAACATATGATTTAGTATGTTTATGTATTGTTGATCAATTGGAATTATTAAGTGTTTTTTACATTTTCAGAGGAAAAAATAAACTTCGTTTCAAGGCCATATCTAAGGAAAAGCATGAAGGCGCTTATGAGTGTGTTGCTGATAATGGGGTTGATCCGCCAATTTCAAACAAACTTTTTGTCAGTAAGTAGCCAGTAATCATATCTAAATAGGGACTTTACGATTCATGACTTTAACCTGATTTACAAATGCGTGATGTCTAAGCTCTGTCTCTCATGTAATGTTGTTGGCATACGTTGAGAATCTTAAATCTTAATTTGGTGAATTTAACGTTTTTCAAATTCTTTCAAACTTATAATATACAAGTCAAGAAGATTAAATCAAAGGTTCAAGTTGTTGATCAAAAAGTTTCTATTAATTGCAAATTATCCTTTAAGCACGGTTTTACTTTCATAAGATGGAACGCAAGAAGTAAGTTGCTTAATGGGTTGTATCTCTACTTTTAGTAGATGCACAGAGGCATAGTATTAACGTATGTCTGCCAGGTTAAAACGACAAATATCATACAATTTGTTACTCAGCTTAATTTAATATTACAGAAATAGCGTACATTCTCAAAATGTGTAACAATTTATTTTAAATGAATAAATGGAATATGAAATCATCAATTAACTATGACTATTTCACTTACATGCTTTTGGTAAATAAATTCAACCTTAACTATTCCAATTTTAGAATCAAGATTCCATAAAATAGAATGGTAATAATTAATGTTTAGGGTTCTTCTTAGTTGTGAGTATTTACAGTTTTAATTTATCATTTAATTAGGTTTCATAGTTTCATAAATGTATTCATAATTTAATATCAACTAAATAATTAGACTATATTGTTTCATTGGATATACATAAATTAGTTTCTTGAGATATAGATTAATGGAATCAAGTTTCATAAGATCAATTATCACCGTATCATCACGACCACTATATTGCACTTAGTTCTCAAAAGCAATTTTTCCAGAAGCTCTGAAACTATACAGTGGATTGAAATGATACTTTACTGTTATGCAGATCCTTTCAACAAAGAGTAAATAAGTTTTACAGTTTACATTATAAACCTCTGTTGTCTGCCATACCTGTCACCTAGGGCCAATCACTACCAGTTATTTACATATATCAATCTTTCCGACAACATATTGCATAGATATACTGTAGTGAGCAGTGTATTCCCAACAAACAATGAATATTAAGCATCAAGGATGCCTCAATCCAACATAGACTTTTCCGGTTGCATTAGGTACTCTGCATCACAAAATTGAGTCTTCGAGCAAAACATAATTACTAAATTACTAGTTTAAGCATTAGACTAGATACTTCGGCTCCAAGAGACAATTTTGTAGTCTGTGTAAAAAATATCTACACATTTGCTACTTAATTATCCCACGTACCCACTACACTGACTTCCTGAGAAGAATTCGGTTATTTATCTGATTTACCAGAAATTGACACACCTGGTCTCCAGAGAGGCAAGCATTTGGTAATTTATGTATATAGACTTGTCGTTGGATATTTAGATTCCTTCAACCAATATATACAGTATGTATGATTCATAATAACGATCATCATGCATAGATGTATTAATATCGCTTAGTCGATAGATAGTGATTACCATCTGAATTGATGAATTACAAATGACAATTTACAGATCCGCTCATGATTACATCTGTTTTTCATCTTGATCACATGACACCAACAAAAACTGACGCGTATGACACATTTGAAACGTCTCTTCACATTTGAAATGTCTATTTGGGTTTGAAATAGAAAGAGATTTTTCAAATACTTTTCATTTCTGTTATCTTGGATGCTGTTACTTTATGATTATGATAGGATAGATGAGGTTTAGTTTGAAAATGAATGTGTTTTCGTTGTCAGTACGCATGTCTGGTTTATGTGTGCAAGTGTTAGATTAATTTGATTGTATGAAAACGTTTTTTAACGGAGGAATGACAGTCTCGTATACTTCAGAAATTTCATCCACTTCTGTTTGAATTTATCATGTATTCATTAATCGAATTGGTTTCAATTATGGATTAGAATTGTCAAGCCTTATTATAATACGATTGACCATTTGCAAAGTGTATAAAGTTTAGGTATTAAAAATAGGTATTAATGATTTGCTTATACTATTTTTGTATACATTTTGAAATACATTACAACTTTTTAACAATATTGAGAAATGTGGATAATAAAACGGTAACAAATCGTAACATTTTACAATGTATATTTAATAATAAATTTTAATTTAATAAATCTCAATTGTTACATATTGCAATAAAGTTTTATAATCTTTGATTAAATCTCTATTACATTGAAATACCAGTACATTCTTTTACCAGTACATTTTTCTGCAAACACATATTAAAATCTATCAGCTCTCATCAATTAAAATGCATTGTCTGTATAAGGGTCAATCAAAATTGATCAGTTGATCATCTCAACCAATCATGACAATGTGTCATCTGAATTTATATAACCAAAAATAATGAATACGTATCAATCATTTCATTTTTTTGTTTTCCAAAAAAATAATAAGCTCATCAATCATGTTGCTTATTATTGAAAACCTGTCTGAAAGTCCATTAGTGAAGTTTTACAGTATTTGTACATTAATGTGTTATGAATGTTTAATAATGTGAACAATTGATTTGTTAGTCCTGTTCATGTCTGTAAATGCCAATGCTTTTAGACGTCTTCAGATGTTTTAGAAAAGAATGGGGTATTAATGAGATCATATCTAGTTAACTTTTATATTAGGTTATTATATTTTGTTCTATTATAAATTTCCACATTCTTCTTCATTCTTCTACTCACTTATTTTAGATATTCACACAAGCAAATTAAGTATAACTCTTAAATTGGTTTATTATGATTTAGTCCGCGGCCTGATGAATTGAGCATTCAAAGATTTTGATTTGTTTCGTCTACCTTATTTTGATCGATTCTTGGAATTACTGTAGATAAGGACTGATTGAGTGACGTTTTTGATTGAAACAGCTTCCACATACTCATTAACGTAATGATTGATTAGTAGAATAGAATTCATATGCTTGATTTTAAGATAGATTTTAAATAGACAATATTAGAATCAACATTCACTAACAGGTGAAAATTGAGTGTGTAGTTTGTGTGTTTGAGTGTATCAATTTTTGGGAAAATTTCTATCGTTTCCCTTTCACAATTCCACTAATGTGATTGTCCTTTAATCACAGCTATGTTAATGAACTCTGTTAATTACACTACAGTACAAGATATTAATCTCGTTTACAAGTAGTGTTCCATGCCCTGATGTAATTATATGTAGGCCTACTATAGATTAAGTCATTTGTATATTTACAGGTGGATAGATGATGATTTCTACAGAGAATCTTATAGCATTATTTACTTTATAATCAAGTCTTATAAATCTTTATGGTTGAATGATTCAGATTAGCGTTGCTTGACAGGAATGCAAGACAACAAATTAATTTGTGCTGTCTTTAGTAATTGCCCATAGCTTTGCATTCTAATGTTCAATAGTTGGTCCAAAATTATGTTGTACGAGTTTCACAGATAAATGAAGACCGAAAGTCTTATCATATTATCAACATCTTTTTCTATCATCTTTATCATCATTTTGTTATCAACATCTTGTTGTATATTTGTCAATAACATTATTGATATCTTGTCTTGATAATCTTATCAACATCTTATGATCTTATTTATGATACATATTTATAAGTATTTTGATTCAAATTCAAATCTTAATTGTCATGTTGCATCATTTTTATCAACATCTTTTCTTTCTGATGATCATATTTTTTCCCCTACAGTATCAGCTTATCAATGTTACTAATATTACAATTACAAACTATTCTTTTTACAGCCTACAATATTTAATAGTTACATCTTTTAACTAGATAATGTGAAGTAATAACTTAAATGTTGCATAATATTTTGAAAGTCCCAAAAGGTTATTTGAATTCCTCTCTGTATAATGAATAGACTAGGCCATCTCTGTGCCCAACCATGTAGAACTGGGCCACACCATTCTCAATTAAGGTATGTTAGTTTGACAATTACTATTCAGCACACTGAGAAAATGTCAATATTAATGGTACATGTTTACTAAAGACTAAAGTCCAAAATCCCACAGTGATGCTACTTAAATTGCAGCACTATACATACTCTACGTATCACTTAATATAAGTACTTAGTGGGATCTATTGGCCCACATAATCCAAACTATGATCACATGACAGTTTTAGAATAGCATGTTAATCATAGCACACTGCAGATCACATAACAAGTTGAGCAAGCTGAGCGGAACAGTTCACTACCAATTTTCTCTCTGCTCATATTGATTTTCCCATCGTCGGCTGGCTTGATTTCTGATTGAGTTTAACAACACCAATATGGATTCTTCGGATGAATATGATGATCCGAAAGGACTTCTCCTGGTGGAGAAAACCAAGTCTCAGCTTCGAATGTCGCTGGCTTTGCGCCTTGCAATCTTAGGCACGATAGTGGTTGGATTGGTATTTATAGTATTGAATTTATCTGTGGGAGACTGGTGGAAACTTGAGTATTCAACCAGTGAGTAACGTACCTGCTGTTTTATTGATAATTGTTTGGTGTTTAATTAACCATTGTATAACCGCATTCAAAACAAAACGTGTTTTAGCTCATAGACCAATTATCAATACATCATACATCACCAAAGAAGTAATTATTTGTAACCTCTATTTAATAGATATTATAGAATTGGAAATAATTGCTTTCTAATATGTATATAAAAAATTTTTTAAAACATTGCTGATTAAATATTACACACATTTATAGACTGCTTCAATTGTGCATGCATGCTTGGTAAAATACTATAAAATCTAAAGAATTCATAACCGTAACTAAATCCTATTGTTAATATTTTAAAGATGAACACAGCATTTTCTTACAAATTTCAGTTCTGAGTGTCTCTAAAGTGTGAGAAACTATTTTAAAGTCAGACATGCTAACAATGCCTTTGTATAATATAAATATTTACTTATTCATTTTTTACATAATAGCTTTGAGTATGACATGAATTCCAGAACAAATTCCAAACTACCTCCTTCAAATTAAATTCAGAATATTGACATTGAGCATACATGATTTTTACCTATTCATGTTTAAGGATTTTTCCAAAGTGAATTAATAAGTACTAGTTTTAAAATGTCTTGCCTACTTTTTTATTATACTTCATAGTACACATATTATTGTATAAATAATTATGTTTATTGATCAAGTTTTTTTGTTTTGTACTGTTCATGTATACAGTATATTTTTTACTGTAAATGTATTTGATGTGTTTATTATATGACCATTACTTTACCACAAAATACTGTAAAATTGCTCATTCTTCACCTTATGAATGTTTTTCCTTTACTATACAGATGTATTACCATTACAAAGTGAGTCATGTTCATTTTATGAAATGTTTTATTCAATCTTAATGCTTTCACATGAGCTATTAAACATTTATTTCTTTTATAGTTTTATACTGCTTTTTTTGCCATTTTAGTGTAGTTATAAAAAGGCAAATATTTTTTTCTTTCAGTTGCTCAATTTTGGGGATTCTTCTCCATCGACCTTTTTCCCCATCTCAGCAAGTTTCTTTTTCATAAATCCTTCATTTCTGGAATATTTCTACTTTCCCTTTTTCCCAAATCCCCACCTTTTTAAGCCAGGAAAATATCGTTTTTTGTTGCATGTTTAAAAGAAAAAATATCTTTTTTCTTTAATTTATAATTATCTTTAATTTACAATTGCCAAATTTATAAGCAATGTTCCTTGGGTAATATAGTTGTCCTACTGTTTGTGCGTTTCTGTATGTTGCTAAGTGCAGACGTTTACTCTAAAAGTGCTTTAAATTATATTTTAATTTTGTGATAATGATTCATTATTATTATATTAACTTTTTTTAAACATCATCGATGATGCTAATGTTAATTACTTATAAACATATGAATTTTGTAATAATAGTATTTTTAATAGAAACCAACATTTTAAAAGCTTTTTGTGAATTATAATTACTGGATACTCTATAGAGTATTTGAAACTTGACTTTAAAAGATTGATTACATAATTGATCAATCATAATTCAAAACATGTTTCTAATTTATTTTTAACAATAACTTAATATGTAATGTAAAAGTGATTAAATCATGGTAGATTTACTTTTTCTTTACATTACAAGTTGTAGTTTTTGTCAAGCCTGTACATTCCATACTAGCCAGATCTAAATCAAAGTTAGACAGAAGAATACACTGTATATTTTACAAATATAGGATAGTGAATCAAATTCTTATTAGTGATTGACACAAAGCTAGATTTATTGTAATAGCTCAAATTCAAAGAATTAATTACTAGCCTAGGTTTTTACTCACTTACTTACAATGTACTCTGTGCTAGTAGTAAAAAAAAAAAGAATAGAGCAAATCTATACTATAATAAAGTGAATAGTGATAGATGATTGAAACATCACAAGTTAATAAAAATAAGTTAGAAAGCAGAGTTAATTGCATTCAAGTTGAATCAATATCAATTCTGCAGGGTCTCCTCCTTAAAGTACAGTAGACTTATTTACACTTGTAATCGTTGTATATACGTAAAAACCACGGATCCATATATCATCTGCGTGCCAAATTCTAATTCTGTGACGCATCTTAAGATATGATAATTACCATCGTTGAATGTGTTGTTGATTTTTATCTTAACTGCCAGAGAATGTTTGTCCATAAGTGTTTTAACAATTCAATTCCAAAATGTTATAATGCGGTGGAGTTGTGCAGAGCTATATTGGATTATCTCGATTGCTTTTATGTATTTCAGCCATTACTGTAAAGATTTAGAACATGCTTTCAGAATGTTGTTAGTGCTAGATGACTAATATGGATTGTAGGAATGTAAATACAGTATATGCAAATTAACTTTACAATTTTTACCTAAAAACCTACATATTTAATTTTGTTTTTTTGGAATGAATATTCAATAGCTGAAGTTACTGTATCTTCATGTCTCTTCCTTTTCAGTAGCTAACCTATATTGAGTACTTAAAAGTATATTGCAACCATTGCCCTGAGCTTCATTCTTATTCAGGATAATTTAGCAGATAACAGCGATTCATAGCTGAACTCGCACTCATTATGACGTGGGATAACTCATCAGACTTTATTGAAAACCATAAAGTACAATTAGTTTGCTATAAGTGGCAATTCACTGTCAGGCTGGTAGCATCTACAATAATTATAATTTCTACCAGGTTTTCTTCTTTTTTTGTAGAATAACATAAATTGATGCAGTATCATATTGATTCAGATAAGCCCATCCTTGGGTACAAGCACATCCTTGGAGCATAAGCTCATCCTTGGGTTTAAGCCCATCCTTCTACGATATATTTCCACCTTATGTTGCTAAGCTCATATTTGTCATATGTTGCAGAGGCTGTGCCTCTGTGCTGTGCCTTGTGAGGAGCCTCTGGGTGAAATATTGAATTTAAAAATAAAAGAAGCCCATCCTTGTGTATATAAGCAGGAATTGTGTGAAAACAAAGTTTAACACGATTCTATTTTGAGAACTGAGAGGGCGTGGTACAATCCTCTTGGACCACGCTGCTCTCACGTCTCCAACAATTATTCAGTAAGATAATTTTAATCTTCATTTTCGTCACTTTTCAGTTACCATCTGACAATATTTTCCTTAACCACCACTTCTTATAAACCACAGTATTTTTACTCATATCGATATACAATAGTTAAAAACTGACTGTATTCAATTAGTTACTTTTTATTCTCATGAAATCATGACATTTTGAGACTCAAAGGAATCTATAGAAATGTTCCACAAATCTTTATAAATGTTAGTCAATTAGTTTTTTGTTCCACCTATACAATATCTGTCAGAGGAAAATAGAGCTTAACTTTATATATTTAAAAAGTCATTCATGCTTAACTTGTGGCCTTAAGCTTATGTACAAAGTATGTAAAAATATCCACCATATAATTTATTTACTGAAAACTGTATAAGCATACAAATTCATTAAAATTATGAAAGCCAACAGCAGTTGTATTAACATACAATTATATATACAATGTTAAATGTAAAGTCATTAAATTTATATTATTAAAAGTGCCAAAACGATTCTCCTTGCGACCATTTGCTTGATAGTACATATCACCTCCAATTATCCTCAAATCCAGAGGAATTTTCGGCCAATATAAGAAATCGGTAAAACAGCAGCTGATTTAATGAAGTGCTCAATGTCATGGTTCAAACACTGACAAGCTTATCTTTATTCTTTACTCATTAGCTGTCTTGATTTGATAGATTGAATAGAATATTGGCAATGTTTCTGGCAAAACCACTTGCAACAAAATACAAAAATTCAAACATCACCTTAATAATCATTGTTCTAAGAATATTGACCTCTTTAGAATTTAATAACATTTACAACTTTGTTTTGTATATGGTATAGTTTTTTCAACATTATATTTCATAATCGTAGAGAAATTATGTGAACCACTTTGGCTAATGGTTTTATTAAAAGATAATTTTGTGTAGTACAGTCCTATAGTAAACATTGTATATAATAAACTCTCTAAATAACACATTCTCAATGTTTGAAAGTTTAAAAATACAGTAGAAGAAAGTTGTTCCTTGATGCCCTCTCAAATAGGGATTCTTTTCTGAAGGAGAGGTCCACTGTATAATTTAGTTAATTTAATATTGTTCATATGTAGCTTAGTGATAAATTATTTACATGGATCTTCAAATTACTTTATTATCATCCTCCTCTCATACATCAAAATTATCTTTATTAAGAAAAACTAATTAAAATCTGTTTCAAGTTATTAGTAGTTGCTACAGAGAAGGGAATATATAACATTATTTTCCTGCATACCCTGTAATTACTTTATTATCATCCTCCTCTTACACATCAAAATTATCTTTATTAAGAAAAACTAATTAAAATCTGTTGGAATTAGTTATTAGTAGTTTGCTACGGAGAAGGGTAATATAACATTATTTTCCTGCGTACCCTGTAATTACTTTATTATCATCCTCCTCTTACACATCAAAATTATCTTTATTAAGAAAAACTAATTAAAATCTGTTGGAATTAGTTATTAGTAGTTTGCTACGGAGAAGGGTAATATAACATTATTTTCCTGCGTACCCTGTCTGTATGTGTTTGTATGGATGATACTATTATTATTATTATTTTGGGTTTGTGTTTTATTGATTACAAGCTAAGTTCACCTATTGTAATCCCACCTTATTTCAACATTTCTTTTATATAATTCCAAGATATTTATTATAATTTATTTTATTTTATTAGTTATTTTGCCATTCATATTAGCAATATTTGTACAGGCATCATGTTATGTGAAGTTAAATTGATTTTTTTTCTAAACCTATCTTTAGAAATGTGTCAGAGGCTTGTTATGAGAGTCCTCCCAACTTGTTTGTTTTTGTCGAAGCGGCAAGTTAAAACGTGTCATCAATTGATTATCCGGAAGTGGTTTTGAAATAATGAAAGAAAATGTCACACATACTTGGCTATAATTACAAACAATAAAAACAATGAATAGAATATATGAAATTCTACGGGGAAAATATTAAAAACAATAGTAAACAGTTAGTTTATTTGTAAAATTAGAAAAGTCATTTTTATTTGCTTATTTATTTAATTTTATGAGATGATGCATGTAATATTGTGCTTTGATTTTTAGTAAAAGTACACTGAAATTTAATTTTATATTTAAGAAAAGTAGTGACTATATAGTTAACCATAACTAGTTAGACATACTTAATAATTTCCTATTTATTATTTTAAAATTTCTAATTATTAATTTAATAATTTTTATTTAAATATGGTTCATTTATTAGTTTGTAATCTGCTTTTTCTTGTTTTATTCAAGTTTAGAAAAATTACAACTGACATATATTTGTTATTGTTGGTATACTACATTATTTTTTTCCCAGATCACTTTTGTTCTGTCAAAATCAATTACAGTATATAGATGTATTGTGCATGATTTTGCATAAATTACAGACATACTCAATAAGCACATCAAGTTTAGCCCATCATCAAATAATGTTTTAATTTCTTGTATTATAAATATCTCACAAGGTTCAAACCTGACATATTTTTTATCGTCTTTCTGTAGATGTATGTGCAGTGAACTGTTACAATGGAGGTACCTTGAACGATAAAAAATGCAACTGCGCTTGCCCAGAAGGATTCATTGGAGAGTTTTGCGAAAATTCAGATATAGTAACAACAAAAGCACCACCAGCTTGTGACGGAATGTCATGTGGGGATTACGGTACACTTAATGAAACAAGGTAAACATGACTTTATTGTGTAATACCTCTGTTTCAAAATCCATACCTTATGTATAATTAATGAATGATTGCAAAACAGAAGTATTCATATGTTTATGTTCACGCCTTTGTTACATCAAGGCTAGACTGTTGTAACTCATTACTTTATGGCTTACCAGCAAAGGATATCTCTAAAATTCAGCGAGTCCAGAACACAGCTGCCCGATTGGTCGTTCAAAGCCCCATAAGGCAACATATCACACCTGTGCTGAGACAGCTTCACTGGCTTCCGGTAACACAAAGAATTACATTCAAGATCCTGCTCTTTGTTTTCAAAGCTCTTCATAATTCTTCATCTAAGTTCATTTCTGAACTTATTCAACCTTATGTTCCTAAGCGGTCTCTGAGATCTCGATCTGAGTCTCTTCTTGCCCATATATTTCATCCCTCCACTAAGTTTTATGGAAATCGTTCATTTTCTTCGGCATCCGTTTCTCTATGGAATGCGTTGCCTATTGAAATCCGTCAGGCTACTTCCACCAGTGTCTTCAAATCTCTCCTCAAAACCCACCTTTTTAATTTGTAATTTTTCAAAATTTTCTGTCTTTGTAAAGCGCATTGAGGCTTTCAGCATAATGCGCTATATCAAGTACCAGTTATTATTATTATTATTATTATATTATAGTCTTATCATTCGGGATCGAAATATACTTATTAAAATTTACCTTTACAGGTCAAAAATACTACTCAGACAAGTAATGTACATACTTGCTTAGTACAGTAATTCATTATGTATTAACAATTAGATATTTCTCTTTTTCCTGGGAAGTCCCAAAACTACTACAAGTTCTGTACTTTGGCAATAATGACACCTTTTATTTCAGTTGTACCTGTAAGTGCCAAAAGTATTACTCAGGCAAGTACTGTACAGAGGATGACACGCCCCCACCGTGTACGCTTCAGTGTGTAAATGGCGTACTTGATCACGACAATTGTAGCTGTAATTGTGATCTTATGTACACAGGCCGTACTTGTAACAGTGAGTTTTTATTTGATTCATGTTTGGACCTGATATTCAGAGTTTTCTAATAATTCTTCATCTAGAAAATGGATTTTTCATTTTAGTAGGAAATACTACCTATTATCCCTCTCATCAATAATTTAGATGAAATATTATTTTTCAATAATTGACAGTTTTCTTTTGACTGTTTAAAATATAGAGATTAAAAATGCAAATATTTGTTTTGATAAGTTTCGGAATATTAAATATTAATCTGATAAAAACCAACTCAATTTTGATAAACCTTTCAGGGAATCCTGTTGGGAACATCACCATAGCATAATATATTATTACAGTTATCGTTTCTGTATTTCTGTCTTTAAGAAAAACTTACACCTACGTTTATAAAGAGGAAATTACAGTGCATTAACTAAAACAATTGTTTGTTAATATCATTATAAATAATAACGTTTTATTTTTAGAAAAAGATGAGATGCCTTGCAGTAGACCAGATATTTGTCTTAATGGAGGAACATGTTATGCAACAAATAATAATGATGTTATTGAGTTGTGCTAGTAAGTTTATCGATCATTTTATTGCATCATGTTCCTTGAATTTTCATTTTGGTTCTATGTACATTGCTGATGTAGGCTCATAGAAGCCACATTTATAATTATAAATTCAATATGTACCAAATGAAAAAAGTAAATAAATAAAATTTCTATAAACCATAGAAATACTCTATGCATAAAAAGATTTATAGAACATATTTTTATACTCTTATGACTAAAAGACAAATGTTGCCGGTAATGGCTAGCTTATGTACAAAGTATAGGTCCCATTTGTTGTATTGTTATTGGAAATTTTATGTATCGCTAAAATTAAAGCTGCTTTACATGCGTGTTATTTATATATTCAGTTCTAAATTTCAGTGTGAACTGATGATTATTGCCTCTTATTTTCAGGTGTAAAATCGGTAATATATGGAGATGATACTTTTTATTGAACCAAATACATATCAGATTTGTTTTGTATATATTATAATATATATGATATTATTATATATACAGTAGATGATAAAATTGTCCTTGATATTGTGAATTGCAGTTACTATTTATTTAATGGAAACAATATAAGTTTATTTTAATCACTACATCTTTCTTCAGCTGTCCTGATGGGTATTCTGGTAATAATTGTGGAATCAAGAACTGTAATTTAAATTGTGGAGATCATGGAGAACTGATGACAGACCCTTGTAGTTGTGTTTGTGATAAAGGTTACAAAGGTGCCCTTTGTGATGGTAAGTGTTTTAATAGAGATAGTAGAAGATAAATTTATTTGGAAACTACAATATTTAACTTTAACTTGTTATAAGTGTAGTTTAAGGATGTTTACATTTTTGAAAAATGATTGAAATAAAAGAATGGTATTGTACTCATCTTTCAAAGGTATATAGCCACTTTATAGTGATAATAGATGATAAATTTATATTGATTTAGTAAAGTCTACAATATTGAACCACTTACAATGTTAAATCACATTTAGTTCTTTTATGATGATTTTCCAAATAAATTCAAATCAAAAATCTTTTTAAGCTAAAAAAATTGGTTGAAATCCTCTAAAAAGATATATTATAATTGCGATAAAAATGTGTGCTATTTTGACAAATGACTAAACGCTTTTAAATAACATTGATTTCAGACGAGATTGTAGCAACGCCAACCAACAGCTTTTTACAACAGTGTACAGATGAAAACTATAACAAGAACTACTGTTTTAATGAGGGAACATGTTACGAGTTTATTAGCGATCCCAACAAACACTTGTGTTTGTAAGTATTATTAAATTAGTTTTTACAGATAATAATAATAATAATAATAATATATACGAATTTGTGATTAAAGGCGCTGTGGACTTAGATGTTACAATATTTTATTTCAAAATAAATTTAAACAGTAAACAATTAAATTTAAAATAATTTATAAAAAGAACCTTTACATTTAGAAAACATTTTAGCATCACTAAAATCATTTCGCAATAGACAGATTTTTATAAAACGACAGAATACCATTTAAAATAAATGTGCTGACGCTTCAGTTAGTATCATCAATATAGCTACTATAATTATAATATAATTTTTTATTATGAAACAATTGGTTTATCATTTTGTTTACTAATAATTAGCAGTTGATATAGATGCAGTAATAATACAAATTTTACAAGTAAATATTTTGGTATCTAGTATTTAACCTTCTAACTTTAAAATTCATTAATATAATAATGGTAATAATTCAATAATTAACTTAATCTTTGTTATGTTTATTCTTTTTTCATTGTGATGTGTTGTTATATTCAATTAGTACTGAACCATAATTTGCCTTACATTGTTCTTATACTGTCCATTAAAACTAAATAAAGTGTTTATGCCCTTAAAAAAAATATATATATTTGGAATACCCTCAAAATTAAGTTAAATTTCTATGAAATTTAAGGGACATTACATCATAAGTGTTGTATTTTTGTACTGCACTTTTCTGTATTGCACTTTGCTTGTTTGTACTGCACATGTTGTATGTTTCTCAATCTCATTTAAAACAATTAAAATCACTCATTTCAAAATAATATTTAAAAATTTGACAATTTTAAATTTGAGAAAAAAATGTCTCTTCACCTTAAGGATTATTATTTTTCACTCAAATTTTGTTTTTGAATTAGTAAAAGATTAATCTAAAATGGTTATGAGTACAATTATAGAGGAAAAACTGCTTGTACTATTTGGAAAGTCAATCGTCCAACTTTAATTTTTGCTCATCAGTTATAAAAACATTTATGTATCTCTTGCAACATAAAATCATTGTGATAAATTGTGTTGTACATTTATACATCATCTTCTTCAGTGCATGTCATTAAATGGAACATTTGCATGCTGTCATTTGAAACATTTGCATGCTTTCCGTTTTTGTGTGCTACATTACAATAGCATAATTGTTTACATAATGCATCTCAATGGATGCATTATGTAAATTGAACAGAATCTTTGTATTATCATAAACATTTTAGTGCATGTCTTATTTCACATTTATGCACTTTTGCATGTTTTTCTTCGTATTTTAGTTTATGTATTTAAAATATTTGTTTATATATTTATATAATACTAATACTTGATAAAGGAAATTTATAATTTACATAATTAATAATGTAAATTAAAAAATTCACAAGTTTAATTTAAGAAATAAATATTTATATTTCAGTCACTACTAATATGTATATAATAAAAATATGTAAACGAACAGACACCGAACAAATTCTAAATTGCACGGTGATGGACTGAAAATTAATTAATTTAGGAATGATAAAGATGAGGAAGTCTGTGAGAATGAGAAAAAGCTGCAAAACTGAGAATGACCTAATAAAGTAGAAATATTATTACATCCCGAATAATAATATAAAATTAAAAATATATATATGTAAATGAATATTCATATTAAATTAGGTACATTGGTATGAATGATAAATCATTAGTTGAAGTGTCATTTTTCATACAAATTTGAAACTTTTATGTCACCTGTCATGATAAAATTATGCTCAGCCATTGTGTACAACTGTTTTTATTTTCATTTTATGTTTTGACATTTGTCATGTTTTCACTATATGCTCCAAACATGAATTAAATGAATATGCATAATTAAAAAAAAACAAAATTGTTAAATTTAAGAATAGACAATCAACAGTTTAAATTATAAATTACCGTAACGAAATACTTCAAATTTTAAAGAATGATATTCACGTTTCTGTTTTCTTACAGCTAAAAGTTGATGTGTCCCTAATAATTCTTTGCTTTCCTTTTAAAATTTCAATATTCTTTACTTGTGGTCTTCTTAATTCAATATAAAATATTTAATAATATTACAGACATCTTAATTATGTATCTACAAAGTGTAAGTATTTTTAATGAAAAATATGTGTTAAATTGGCTGAGCATATCTTTTGATTGGCAGATGTCCAAATGGTGCAGAAGGGACGCGATGCCAACTCCTCACCACTAGTTTTGGTGACTGCCTTTGCCTCAACGGGGGCGTTTGTGTGCGCCATCCCGACGAGCAAAATGCTGTATGTTTGTGAGTACTGAGGTTATTGCTACGGATGTAGATTACATCGCTACTTTTCTTTTCTTCCATGTGTTTCATTTCATTTACATCTTTTTTAAAATCTTAAAAATCATAAACCATATACCAACACTTTTGAATATTTTCAGTTTATTCCTTAAAATCATCTTTTTATTATATAAACAAACATTTAAGAAGAAGTAGCTTGTTCGCTTTTTCGCTTATTATATGAAACTGTTTATAATAAAAATCAATTTTCAAAAAAGTAGTAAATTGGTAGAGATTTAGAGTTTCATTTAGTTTTGGAATCTTTTTCATTTATCCAATTTGCAACAGAAATTATGAAGCACTTATCTGTCAAATTTATCAAAAATTGTGTAATTTCAATGTTTGCCTTGGCAATCCACATCTTACTGCAGGGATAGTAAATTAAGGAAATGAATTACTGTGACATTCCTTTTAAGTAGAAACGAAATCAATTTACAACAAATTCCCAAACTGTCCAGATATAATCGGTTTATCCATATCCCACTTAAATCTTCAATGATGATATGAATGATAGATAATAACAACATTATTTGTCTGTTTGATTTCAAATATCATAATCACCTGTTGTTTTTTTCAATTGAATAATTTACTTTCATTAACCACCAACACTAACATACGTCATAATGTTGAGTTCTGCATTACATAATTGAAAGTTTACATAGACATTTTCCGATATATTTTGTATACTCCTTGTTAACAAATCTTAAAATGGCAGGTTTAGTAAGTGTTTGTTTTTCATGGAGTGACTGTTTCTAGTGTGTTTGGGATACTTCTCTTACTAGATATTCTCCTATGTATTTAAATGTACTAGTTTGACTGAGTGACTAAATTATTTTGTTTGCTTATTACTTGCATCTGGTAAATTATGTACTTTTTTTAAACTATACATAATATTATTATTCCTGTTTGAACATTTAAGAATAAGTATAAGAAATATAGAAATTTCATTTAACATTGTTTCAGTCATTTTCTTACTTAAAAACTACACAATGTATTTTTGTACTAATACTGTAGTATACTTTACATTTAACATAAAATAACAATAATAGATAACAATAAAGAGTTCAATATTTGAAAATAGTTACCATTTAAAAAGCTGAATACAGTTGTGAACTCTTTATTGTTTTATACTTCATTGATTAGTTCATCTTCTTATCATAATGACGTGAGTATAAGCCTGCCCCCTAATATGGAGTAATCTAATGAAAACTATTCTTCTCAGACTTTATACTCAAGTTTGTGTTTAAGGGGTGAGGCTTATACTCGACTTGGTAAGGTTTTTAATTTGTTGACACATCATAACTAACGATAGTTGACAATTAACATAACATGTAGTGGTTAAATGTAATGATTTGCTTGTGCACTGATGCCTGTGTATGTTTGTCTCTGTTGTTTCCAGTTGCCCCGCTCCACACGGCGGCAATCGTTGCCAGCTAATTTTACCGGTGGTTGACATAAAAGATGGTGAGAACGCCAATCATCAAAGTAAGTTTGTGCATGGAATGCGCACTTTTCTTATTTTATGTGTTTTGTTTTTTACCTCGTCTTGAAACTTTACTTACAGATGTCTCAAAAACTTTATGGGTTTACGATGTGAATTGGTTAAAGCAGCCAAAACTTTCGATAGTAAGTAATTATCAGGCCAAGAAACTGCGTGACCTCTGAACCCTTCTCTTCATCAAAGCTGAACTATGTTAACAACCTCATCCATTTGATTCCTCTCAACTAGCAGTAAACTCACAGATGCAATAACAACTTTCCTCATCTCCTCTAGCGCTAATAGTTTTAGTAATCATTTCTATTAACCATAACGCTTTTGTAGTTTTTCACAGGAATTTCACACAATTACATTCCAAATATGGAGTGTGATAATGCTTTGGAGCGGTTTGCTTGCTTTTTACATATTATATCTAACTTTGATCACTAAAAAAAATGATTATTCAAATTACTAACCTTTGTTTCAATTGAAAAATAAAAACTTCCAAATATTATTATACAGTAATTTGTTAAAGCTTAAAATTGTCAATGGTTCATTTTTACATGAATCCTGTTGAAAGTAAATCAAAATTTAATCAGCTCATTGACATCATTAACAATGCATATAAGAAGGCACGCCAAAGAGCATGGTGGGTGACCGCTGTTTAGAAGAGCCTAGGTGCAAGTTAAACTGAATGAATAAAATGTAGGCTGCCTTGGTGTTCTTACCATGTAGCTATAAATTAGTCTTACCATGAACAGCATATGGACAATTCTTGCAGTAAACTACATACTATTATATTTCCTCTCTTCTCATTCTTCATTACCAAGTAGTTACTGTAGTTCTCCCTTCATTGATCTATTCTTCATACTGAATCTATAGAAACATCTTGCATGCATTTTTGCTATTTCTTTATATAATAATATAGAAGAAATGTATTGAAATTCTAAAAGACTAATATCTATCGAATAACCAAAATTCAGAAGCTCTATACTAGCTGTAAACTGGTGATACCGTATGTTGGAATGATTCTAACTTTGTGGAATTTTCCAACCAAACACCACCAGTCTGTACTGGAGACAGTGACAGCTTCTACATTCAGAAACCAAAATGTAGATGTTCAATACATTTTATTATAGTATTTTCATACACTCCAAAATTCCAACTTTCCAGAACTCTTCCAGTACTATATATAAAGAAATAGCAAAACTTTATCAACAATGTAAAATTTAATTTATTCAAAATTATGCATGAAATTTTGATAAAATTATTAGTTTTGTTTTAGTCATACTGAATTTTTGATATCCACAAGTCATTTTTTTTCAACATTTTATAATTCATATTTACTGTATACTGTTATTATATATCATGGTGGATTCATACCTATTAAATAATGTTAAATATTGACAATTTATAGTTTTTCTACTTCTAAGAAGGTAAACCTTTCTTGTCTAAATTATACTGAATAAATATATTTTATTCCCTACATTATGTCTTTAAAGAAAAACCACTTTAACCAAAACTAACGCTGTAAAGCTTTTTAAATAAAATTTAAAACTCAACTCGTCATTCTATGCCTTCTCTTCCCCATAGCACGCGAATTTGTTTACTACTAAATTCTAAATTACAAATTAATAGTTGGTAGCAAACCTTTTAATAATAATACTTCTATAATATTTAAATTAATTTTTCTCGCTAACTATTCTCGGTCATCAAATTGGAAATTCTAATTTCTTCTAGCTTAGCTAATACATCAATAAGAGGTTGCCAGTTCCTTATCCAAATTCACCCCAATTGAATTGCTTACTAAAGTCAGAGGGTCTCTTTTTTGCCTTAACAAGCCAAATATTATTATTATTATATATATTATAGTATATACAGTATTTAATATATGTAATATTATGATAATATATTTGTTGTAATAATGATAATCTGCCTATTAAACTAAAGATTTAAATTTAATTAACCCATACCATAATCATAAAAATGTATTTAAACCTTGAAATTGCTAAAAAGTGGTACAGTATACAACTAAAGAGAACATCCGTGTGTTTCATTCAGATTGGTTCACAAGAGGCAGCTTGCATAGAAGACATGTACATATATATAATCACATTTTATATCTATTTGATAGTGGTGTCAATAACAATTTTAAGTATTTTTATTTCAACAAAAATAATGATATATTATGTGTAATTATTATTTGTAATTCATTCACTAATATTTTACAATGATTTTAGATTTTAAAACATTTCTTTTTCATGATTACTGAATTTTGCAACTTTAAAGAGCATCTTTAAAGGATATTATAGACAATTACAGTTAATCTATGTATATATATATATGAATAACTTGAATTGTTTCATTAATAGCATTGTAGAATTTGTACAACATTTTTCAAATGTAATGTTATGATTTATTGAACAGCGGGACAACAAGACCAGCGAAAGGTCATAGTGTACATGACGGTTATATTTGTTGCATTTCTTGTCACCATTGGACTATGCTTGATATGCTATCTTAGATACAGGTTCGTTAAATAATTTCTTTCTTTCTGTTTTTAACTTTTTCTTTTTAATGTTGTCTTTATTGTCAATAACCAAGAGTTATTGATAAAATAAAAAATGATTTTTATAGAAAAGGTCCACCTTTTTATTGCAGCAAAAGGAAGATGTGTAAATATTGTCTTTCACCTACTGGTTTAAAAATAGAGTTGAGCTAAAGCTAGTTGAGCTAAATGATGAGATTATATTAAATCTTTATTATACTGTACTATGTCAAATATGGTAATACAAATTATCTTAATCCATGGAAGGATCTAATACAACCTATTTAAATAATTCTGTAATATTATTCATAGTTATTGATTAACTTCTATTAATAAATGTTGATACATTGTTTTTCCCAGAAAATCAAAAGAAACGGAGCGTTATGAAAAACAAGTTGAAAATCTCCGAAAACACCAATCTAAACGATCAAATGGAATGAGTGGCCAAAATAAGGACATCGAAAACCAAATGGTGAGAATTTAAAAAAAAAATCATAGCAGTGCTTCAATTTATCTCAAGGTGGCCAAGATAGTTAAATCACAAATAAATGTGATCAGTGTAGTTCTGGATGCCAATAAGTGAACCAAAAAATCTCCTGAAGATGCATACAACTTGGGCATATATCATATTGCAGCAACATTTTTTTGGCTGATAAAATAATAGTCTTACACATTTTTTGTTACTTCCATAGCTTTGGCTTCAACATTATTTGTCAAGACTTGGGGTAAAGAGAAATATATCTCTGTTAAAACTATTGCACTATTTCCAACGCATGTTATAAGTTTATCTTTTCTAATTGAAAGTTTTGTTTTATTTTTCATTAAATAACGCATGTTTATTAATGCAAGACCTTTTTTTTATCGTGAATTCTACAAACGTAATAGCACTGAATTTTGTGGTTACTGTATTATATCTCTTTATATGGTTAAGATTTAATAATTTTTTAAATATATATTTTAAAGAGTGATGGTTCTATTAGTATTGGTTGTATTTTATTCATTTCAAATTTAATATTGAAAGTTTATCAAGTTTAATTAGTTAATTGAAATTGGAAATGGTCAAATAAATACACATTTGACATTAATTAACAGTGACATTAACAATGGCTACTAAACCGATGAACTTTCAATATTTAAAATTCATGATTTTAATGAATACTTCATTGTTTGTTTATTATTTTTTGTTTTGTTGCACAGCCAATTCTCTCAAAACAACATGGATAAAAACAGATTTCATGGTCGATATTTTGGAAGATCTATTCCAAATTCTATTCATTTTTACTACTTATTTTAATAACATTTTTTTAAACCTAAAGTTATAAAGGATTATAATTTATTTGGTTTCATATTTTTAATTTATAGATTAAATTCTTTCTTTTTAGTTTTTAAAAAATTATTTTTAGTTGATTTTATTTTCTGTTGTATATTATTTTAGGCTGAGGAAGAGTTATGATTTTTAGCCTGATATTTCACCTTTATTATTTTATGTAAGTACCCTTCAAGATCAGCACATTTTTGGCTTATGGTTTAATTTGAATTAACATCTTTGGGGTGCTAACAATAAAGCATTTTATTTCATCGATATTCAACAATATTAACTGCAAAGCAAAATATATAACTATTTATACTACCATCACTCCATTAGATTTATATCATATCACTCATAACATCACGCAATAATAAAATTAATTAATCATGACATCATCATAATATATCATTCTATTAGTAACATTAACATTTATTAAGAATAATGGGATTCCAATGTCATTACCTGACAATTGATTTGAAGGTCTTAACTGTATCATGCCTGGAAAGACATGCTTTTACAAGCCCACTATGACCATTTAGAAAAGGAATAATTTCCTCTTTCTTTGATAACCTTACTGGCCATAAAACTTTCAATTGTGACAGACCTCGGTACTGTACATATGATCATTAAGGGTCCTTTTAAATTTCTATTTTCTAGTACTACCTCATTTTCATAATTCCTTTCTTAGGCGTTATAGCATTGTTATCTATCCTAATATTCTACCTCAGCTTTTGGTTTTCTATATATAATTTATGTTTAGGTTTTAGAAACCAAAATAACTGCCATACTAACCCTTCTTTCCTGTTGTTATAGTCTGTTTGATGTGTCTAGTAAAAGACAATGTATTAGAAATGTCTTGATAAACTTGGTAATATTTATAACTGTTCCAATTGTATACTTCTGTCAATGCTGTCGAAGTGTCGTTTTAGTTTCAAAATAAATATAACTACTTTTATGGATTTTTTTTTCTTCTGTATTTTGCATAGCATAAACACTAGGAATAGGCCAGCTTTATGTTAAAAGCTAAATACCTGAATTTTCCTATATCTTTACAAATAATTTGTGAACATGAACAGTCCCATAATTTCAGAGTTTTTATTTTGATATATCATCTTTATTACAAACTGTAAAGATATTTAGACTGCCTAGTTTATAATTACTAAAATATTTTTATTGATTATTTTCTTAGAATAATTTATTTTTATTAAACTTAAATGGTTTAATAGTCAGTGTACCTAGTGGTAAAATGTTAAATTCTAGTGCACAGATTTTTTTATATATTTTATTATCTAATTTTGTAACAAAATTCTGTTTGTAATTGTTTTGAACTGACATATTTCTGTTTAATTTGTGCTTAAGTGGTGAAAATATGCAAGAAATTATTTATCAATTTTATCGTAAACATGGTAATGCATATTGAAATAAAACTTTTTTCTCTCTTTTTATCTTGCCCTGTATTTTTAATATTTGTTCTAGTGCATGGCATTATATTTGTATTATTTCTACATGGATTTGATTTATGTTTGTAAAATGATAAGTGTGTTATTTATAAAACAGGTGCTACAGTATTAACATAATATCTTTATATTTCTAAGCCTCTTACCGCCTCTTCCTTTTTTCCATGCAATATCATACTGATTTCAAAAGTAGGATTACAGGGTACAGGAAAGATATTAAAGTGACATTGTTTACACAATAATAATCTAACTAATAACAGGCATTGGAATGAGGCATAATAATGCTACCAGAAATATTGAAATTATGATGGAAGTCTCCTATACGACAAAATCTATTTATAATGTTGTTATTGATTTATTCTTCTTGTGCAAGTGATCTTATATGTTTGATGTGAAAATGCTAACCCAATTTATTGAAAGTTAATGAAGCAAGTTTGGTCAAGATAATAATTAATATTGTTACTGTTAACATTTGATTGAATATGAGAAAAAAACCTTTTTTCTAAGTAACATTAGATTTAGATTTTTTCTCCTACAAAATTCAAACTTGCATTTTTACCATTTTTGTTGAGAAACAGTACTCAAATATCATGTGTGAGCTTTTCACTATCTGCTTACATATTATAGTCCTTTCGCATCGCCTAACTAAACTCCGAAGTTTTTTCACATCGGGGCGTTTTGTATGGTGTGCGTCCTGGTGTGTGATACACTTCTGAGTACTGCTAGGCATTTAAAAGGGTATTAGCTTATTCCAGTTTTTCATGCATTCAAATTTCATTTAAAAGTCTAATGTAGTTATTTAAAGCACTTCTACATTATATAAATATGGAAATAAATTGATTAACCTTTTTCTTTTGATTATTTTAAATAGGTTATACCGGAAGAGGTATTAAACAGTCGTCCAGAAAATGCTTATATAAGACCTCTACCATGTATGGGGTCACGTAACTCATCCACTACAAGTGCAGCACAGACTGTTATCGAGATGAATCATCTAGCAGCCTCTAAGGGGTCACAGTTCAATGAAAGTACCGTGCAAACGGGCAGTGCTGATAAAGTATCTGGTCATGGTAGTGCAACAAGCGTTCATGGCAAATCGTCACGATCTGGAAGCACAGGCAGTGGTCATCACTCACAACAGTCTAGTCCACCATCTTCAGGAGCAAGTCAGAGGCGACGTACAGAGTATGAGAAAGTCCCCAGCGAAGATCCAGACAACTGTGTATATAAACGTCAAGGCGGAACTGCGTGTGTTAGAGAGCAAGACTTTTGCGTGTCAAAAATGGATAGTGACAGTGCTTCTGATAAAGACAGTGAAACGTCGAGTGTATGCGAAGGTGATAGCATTGATATGCCAAACCCACAGATTCAAGCCTTCAATACGTTACGTTCTAGCGACCGCGATAGTGCAGAATATACATGGGATGACTACGGACAGCTCGCAAGGTTCACCCCTAACGGTTTCAAAGGTGATTCCCCTTTACATCATCCGATGGGCAGAGGGAGGCTGTACGGTACAAGTAGCGGGGTACGACCCAGTATGAACGTTGTTGCAAACCCAATGAACTGTGGCTTACAGAACAATGCGATGGGAGACAGTATAAATAATCCTAACGATGCATATTATCAATCCACGCTTAATAATTTAGACATCTCCGCTTCTCCTGCAGCTGTATAGCATGTCAGGACCTTGTTGTAGATAAATAACGTAAATATTTATAAATTAAAGAGAGTAAGCATACAAAGTATAGTATTATGAAAGATTATGAAAGAAATTAAGATGATTGGAAAGAAATATTAATGAAGTATGTGATGCAACATTGAACATATCTCTATTGGGAGTGGTTAAACTTCGAAAGAAAGTAAGTAAGGTCGTAATGTGAAATAGGCTATAGACAATTAACTTTTAAGAGACATAGTTGACTGAAATAATGTACTAATGACTGCATTGTAGTTTACAAAACTTAGTTTATGAATAAATTAAACTATTGAAGAATATATATAGTTTTATATACAGTGTAATTATGTAGTTCAATATACATTAAATTAGTGTAGCGGTTGAGTAATGGAAAAGTCATTGTTAATAATGGTTTGAGATATATATGGAAAAAGTTTAACCATCACGAGTGTTAGTACAGTAAGATGGTCAATAATATATATGATCTTGAAGGAAAGTATATAAGTTTGCTCAGTAATTGAATAGGCTTGAAAGGGTAATAAAATTTAATAATCAAATATTATTTTTGATATGATAAACATGATTTAGATCATGTAGGAAAGGTACTCAAACTATTTAACTTGATTCTTTTACAAAAAAGTTGTGGTTATATGTAATTTAGGAAGAGTAGGAAAAGGTCTAAAGTTATGTAGCAACAAATGGAAAGATGATTGTTTTCCTAATGGAATATAGGTTGAGTTTGCGAGTGTTCAAAATGTATGCAAAGAATGAAGTTTAAAATTTAATTAGTGTTTGTGCGTTTGTCTGTAAAGCTGTTGATGACTAGCATATGCTGTCATGCAACATAGCTAAGCAGTTGAATGCGCGTTTTTATACTGCACCTTATTGGATTAATTGGTTAGTTTTCACATCATTCCCTGAGTCTGTGTTGTGTGTGTGTGTGTGATGCTTTTAATTTATGTTGTTTAAACTGTTTTTAGCACATATAATGTAAATAATTGTTTCTATAAATAAATATTAATTCAGTATTAATATTATCTGAATTAATTTTTTAGATAAATTTTTATATATTTTTGTTTTTTTAATTGTTTGCATCGATGGGACGCAATCAAATGCTGCCGCAGATCATGACTAAATTGAACCAATTTATGACGTATAGATATGTGATCATTTTTTTAGTTATAAATTTAAAAAATCTAATTTTGTATCAATACAAATACATAGACTTTAATGTTGGTAATAATACTCATAATATAAACATCTTAGTTTTTATATGTTTGAATCTAAATTGTTTCCATTGTTACCATAACTATTAAGTGACAATTTACAAAGTTTGTTTTACTATTAATTTTTATTTAATTTTTATTACAAGACAGCCAAAGATTTCATTTGTATAAATGCAGATAGGAATTTATTTAGGAAAGTTATAAGATATACATAGTAAAATAAAATATAAATAAAAAATGTTAACCTTTTAAAGTAAAAAATCTACTTATTTTTATTTGTTTTAAAAGGCTGAATCTAAATTTTAACAAAACCTTTGTTCTCAATTTGTTTAAATAAGAAAAAAATACCTTTACCAATTCCAGCATATTTTTATCTTATAAATAATATAGTATATGATATATAGTATATATATATTGCCTTGTACAGATGTAGTAAGAGTTTTAAGAAGTTAAGGAGTTGTTCAAAGCCTAGAATAGTCACATGATTTTACTTCTATACAATAAGTAACAAGGGGCTATAAAATATATATACGAATATATAAACTTTGGTGTAAATTCTAAATATTTTTGTAATAATCATTGCAGAATGAGGGAAAATGATAAAAGAATGTGTACATTTTCAAAGCAATGTGGTGAGGCTGGTAAACTAAGTAAGCTAGCTAATACTATTCTACTACTACTAAGTACTTTCCCAATTCATTTAAAATCAATTTTGCCATGTGCCTATTCATTTGAATGTATTCATCATGTGTTGTGTCCACAATGTACAATAATGCTACATCTTTGTTTTTATTTTTTAAAATGTTGGTATGAAAAGTGTTTTAGGTACTTTTGTAAAACGAATGCTTTGACTCAATATACATACTGTATAGCATTATATTATCAATATGACTGATTTGGGTGGCCCACCCTGTGGTATAATCATATATAATTCTACTTCAAAGTCGTTTTCATGTAAAAACAATTCAAGCAGATAAGCTTTTTTTTTCTTAACAAAACAAAAATAAAAGTATAATAAATACTTTTACCATATTTATTGTTTGTAAATTTTAATTTTAAGGTAGCTGTAATTATTATTAATTGTATTTCTAGTTTTAGTTATTATTTATTTTGATAACATTGCCTTAAGAAAACCAGTTGCTTTGCTGTATCTTATCCTGCAATGCAGTTAACTAAAATACTCCCCTCTATGGTGTATTTTTTCTTGACAATAGTTGTATATTTGTGGATACGACTTGCTGTAATTTAATATTCATGAGACTAATTGCATATGCATAATTTGCTTCAACTTGTTAGCATAATTATTTATAATGTGGATGTAAGCTGTGATTTTTTTTAATGAATATTCATGAGAATAATTGCATATGCATAATTTGCTTCAACTTGTTAGCATAATTATTTATAATGTGGATGTAAGCTGTGATTTATTTTAATGAATATCCATGAGAATAATTGCATATTAATACTTGCTTCAACTTTGACACATGTAAATTTGATTGGATGAAAGTTAATGAATGTTAAATAGTTTTACTGCACTGTTTATACTACTTTCTTAATAGTGTAGTTCTTCACTAGAAATTATGAAAAAATGAACTATTTGCAAAAAAAAAAATTTAAATGTAAAAATATTAATTAATCATGCAGCGTGTTTGTGTATTTTCATATGTATTGTTTACTAAAAATTTATTTATTAACATTTGGTATGTGATTTAGCTGAAGTTTCAAAACAATAATGATGTTCTACATATCTTCCTCAGGATAAAGACACCTCTCAACTCCTCCAATTAGATACTATTTACACTTGGCCCTGATAAACACCCACATTATAAATATAAGCATCAGTTACTCTTAATTAGAGACCAAACCTGGTAATAACAACTACTTGTTTTTATCGGGTCTTGTCTTTAAATCGGTACTTAATGTTTGTTTTGGAGCATGCTCAGTACATGCTTGTAATCTAGTTCAGCTTTTATGACAAGTAAATGCAAAGATTCCAAAAAAAAAACAATTTGATGTGTCATTTAACTTGAAACTTATTTTAAAGCAAAATAGTACTGAAGAGTATAAAATATGTGATATCGCTATATGTGCACATATATCACGCTATTATCCTCTTATGCTGTCATAGGACGAAGTTATGTAAAAAAATAACAAGGTTGTAATTTGCCCATTTTGGACAAAATCCCTGTGCTATAGTACAGTAATTTTTCAAAAAATCACCCAAAATACAAACTTTTCAAAATGCGGTAATATCGCTATATGTACACGTATATCACGTTATTATCCTCTTATGCTGTCATAGGACGAAGTTATGTAAAAAAATAACAATGTTTTAATTTGCCCATTTTTGGACAAAATCACCCAAAATACTAACTTTTCAAAATGCAGTAATATCGCTATATGTGCACGTATATCACCCTATTATCCTCTTATGCTGTCATAGGACGAAGTTATGTAAACAAATAACAAGGTTGTAATTTGCCCATTTTTTTGACAAAATCGCTGTGATATAGTACATGTTTTTTTTTTTAAATCGCCCAAAATACAAACTTTTAAAAATGCGGTAATATCGCTATAAGTGCACGTATATCACCCTATTATCCTCTTCTGCTGTCATAGGACGAAGTTACGTAAAAATATAACAAGGTTGTAATTTGCCCATTTTTTGACAAAATCCCTGTGCTATAGTACAGGGATTTTTCCAAAAATCGGCCAAAATACATACTTTTTAAAATGCGATAATATCGCTATATGTCCACATACATTATGCTATTATCCTCTTATGCTGTCATAGGACGAAGTTATGTAAAAAAATAACAAGGTTGTAATTTGCTCATTTTTGAAAAAAATCCCTGTGCTGTAGTACAGGGATTTTTCAAAAAATCGCCCAAAATACAAACTTTTCCAAAATTCGGTAATATCGCTATATGTGCATGTATATCACGTTATTATTCTCTTATGCTGTCATAGGACAAAGTTATGTAAAAATAAAATAACAAGGTTTTAATTTGCCCAATTTTTGACAAAATCCCTGTGCTATAGTACAGGGATTTTAAAAAAATCAGCAAAAAAACATACTTTTCAAAATGTGGTAATATCGCTATATGTCAACGTATATCACATTATTCTCCTCTTATGCTGTAATAGGACGAAGTTATGTAAAAAAATAACAAGGTTGTAATTTACCCATTTTTGGACAAAATTTCTGTGCTATAGTGCAGGGATTTTTAAAAAAAATCGGCCAAAATACAAACTTTTAAAATGCGGTAATATGGATATACAGTATGTGCACGTATATCACGTTATTATCCTCTTATGCTGTCATAGGACAAAGTTATGTAAAAAAATAATACGGTTGTAATTTGCCCATTTTTGAAAAAAATCCCTGTGCTATAGTACAGAGATTTTGTCAAAAAATCGGCCAAAATACAAACTTTTAAAAATGTGGTAATATCGCTATATGTACACGTATATCACATTATTATCCTCTTATGCTGTCATACGACGAAGTTATGTAAAAAAAACACGTATATCACGTTATTATCCTCTTATGCTGTCATACGATGAAGTTATGTAAAAAAATAACAAAGTTGTAATTTGCCCATTTTTGAAAAAATCCCTGTGCTATATATAGTACAGGGATTTTTTTTAAAAATCGGCCAAAATACAAACTTTTCAAAATGCGGTAATATCGCTATATGTGCACGTATATCATGTTATTATACTCTTATGCTGTCATAGGACAAAGTTATGTAAAAAAATGACAAGGTTGTAATTTGCCCAATTTTGAACAAAATCCCTGTGCTATAGTACAGGGATTTTTTAAAAAATCGGCCAAAATACATACATTTCAAAATGCGATAATATCGCTACAGTATATGTCCACATACATTACGCTATTATCCTCGTAGCTGTCATAGGACGAAGATATGTAAAACATAACAAGGTTGTAATTTGCCCATTTTTTTAGAAATCGCCCAAAATACAAACTTTTCAAAATGCGGTAATATAGCTATATGTGCACGCATATCACGTTATTATTATTATTTGTGAATGGGAATTTTGCAATAGAAAAATTTAATCTAAAAAATATGATTTATTGGTCCTCATTGACTGTTAAAATAGAATTTCTTTAAATATAAATAAAATTAATTTAAAAGATATTTGGGTAATACTTATCTATTGTTACAAAACCTGTCATGAGCATGTTTAGACTGACCTGCCACTACTTTTAACAAGGATTCTGTTTAGAGATATTTGGCAACAATAAAGAAATTAATCTTCACACACTAATAATTATAATTGGTACATGTACAACATAAATAACAAACTGTGATTCTTCTCACAGCAACACACATGATACACAGTATACACTGTTAGGAAAGTGTGCACCATAAACAAATTAGATTCTTTCAAAGTCAACACAGCAAGCAATCAACTATCTATTTTATACTTGGCCTCTCATTGGTCACCTGCACAAGCAGTTAATAAGTTAAAATAATATTTAGAAATCGTACACAACCTTACAGACATTGCCTGTAGTGTAAGACTCTAAAAACAAGTAAACATGAAAATGTTTAAAATATTCACGTCTACATTTGTTTCCGATATATTTTTTATTATAGAAATTTTAAAACTTGATAAGTGAGCACAGTCTATCATCACATCTCAATTATTTCACAAGTTCACAATATCTTAAGATTTAGACAAATGTTTGTTTGTAACTGTCAGATTCTGATGTTTTGTCATCCACTTCACCAGATACTTCTCCATTTGCAGTCTTGGTTGCCAAGTCTGGATCTTTCTCATCTGCCATCACCTCAACATATTCATGAAGTGTATTTTTTGGTAGTGCATTGCTTTGCAGAAGCTTTGGTCCAGTCACCATGATTAGGATTGCACCAATAGGAGCAGTGATGAGAATGACAAGAACTGCTATTGTTAAGATCTGTGAATGTAAAGATTGCACCAATAGGAACAGTGAGGAGAATGACAAGAACTGCTATTGTTAAGATCTGTGAATGTAAAGATTGCACCAATAAGAACAGTGAAGAGAATGACAAGAACTGCTATTGTTAAGATCTGTGAATGTAAAGATTGCACCAATAGGAACAGTGAGGAGAATGACAAGAACTGCTATTGTTAAGATATGTGAATGTACAGATTGCACCAATAGGAACAGTGAGGAGAATGACAAGAACTGCTATTGTTAAGATCTGTGAATGTAAAGATTGCACCAATAAGAACAGTGAAGAGAATGACAAGAACTGCTATTGTTAAGATCTGTGGATGTAAAGATTGCACCAATAGGAGCAGTGAGGAGAATGACAAGAACTGCTATTGTTAAGATCTGTGAATGTAGGGATTGCACCAATAGGAACAGTGAGGAGAATGACAAGAACTGCTATTGTTAAGATCTGTGAATGTAAAGATTGCACCAATAGGAGCAGTGAGGAGAATGACAAGAACTGCTATTGTTAAGATCTGTGAATGTAAAGATTGCACCAATAGGAGCAGTGAGGAGAATGACAAGAACTGCTATTGTTAAGATCTGTGAATGTAAAGATTGCACCAATAGGAACAGTGAGCAGAATGACAAGAACTGCTATTGTTAAGATCTGTGAATGTAAAGATTGCACCAATAGGAGCAGTGAGGAGAATGACAAGAACTGCTATTGTTAAGATCTGTGAATGTAAAGATTGCACCAATAGGAACAGCGAAGAGAATGACAAGAATTGCTATTGTTAAGATCTGTGAATGTAGATATCTTTTGTTTATTTTTTTTAATAGAACTGGAATTTACAATAATTTATTATTGAGAGGCTCAAAGTACAAATTATTGCATTAGGTTACTCTCAAAACAAGATTAATGTAAATAATATGTGGACTAAGAATAAGATAAGCCTACTACTTACTAGGCAAAATAAACAATAACATCAGATCAAACAAATTTAGATTACTAACAAATATTGAATCATTTTAGGCTAGATATCAGAGCTATCTATAAACCCATATCTATAGCAGCCCTGGCCATAGTCCAGGTTTACTTCTTCATCATATCTATGAGGTGCATTGAGCAATAAAACAATTGTATTTAACTTTGGTTCTACTAGGTTTATATAGATAGCAGTAGCAGGTATTAAATATGCTGTCAAACAATATACTGTAATTTACATGCTAAATGTATACAATGTCTTACTTGTCTTCCTAGATCTTCAAGGTGTTCTTCAGCCCCACGTTCTCTTGCTGTATCCAAAGCAACTGATCCAATTGCAGCCTGTAATCAATAACATTTTATCCTTCTTATAACCTTTTTAGTAACATTTAAGATATTTGATTTAGTTGCGAGGTTAGTATTTATAGTCTTTGCATAGCGAGTATATATTGTGGAATTATCAAAATATACTGCTTCTCGTATTTAAAAGTATATTTGTAAATTATAATCAATCTTCCTTGCCATTCCACAGTATTCTTGCTACCATTATAATAACAGTTCTATAAACATTTTCAGGAAAAACTTAACTTTAACAATCTACTGAGTGACATACCTGTACTGTAGCCTTAGGTAGCCAGGCTATTGCAACAAACACCTTTTCTTTAATAGTAAGACCAGCGCCACTTACAGCCAGTATGGAGACTAATATTCGAGCCGTAAGACCAGTAAAAACAACAGCCAAACCGAGACCTATAAATATAATATAATTGGTCAAAATTAGCATATGAGTATGTGCTTTGAGTCTTTTTACAGATGTGTGAGCTTGTATTACACAACACAACACTAGCCAGGATTTTTTTTTAAGAAAATGCACTCTAATATCTGCAGTGAATTATTGCTTGGAAATTTTATTATGAACATACAAAACAGTTTATAAAAGGCTCCTCCTTACCAATTGATGATGGTTCAAGGTAGCTTAGTTTGACCTCTGCACCAATAAGGCCAAAAAGTAAAGGTTGGAATATTATCCACATGAATTCCATCAATTTTTCAATTGGTTCCTAAAATACAAAGAAAAAGAACAAAGGGCTTATATACTTTTGATTCTTCATCAATGCATTTAAAGATTAGTATTGTTATAAATGATTAACATAAGACAAAGTTGAGCTATGGATGGAAATCAAAGACAGCCTATCAACACTACTGATGTCTGTTTTGTGTTGCAGTGTTACATTGAACCTCACAGACCCCACAATGATGTCTCTACCTTATTTTGTTTCCAACCGTATCCAGCCACAAACGCCATCGTAAGGCAACCTAAAGCACCTGCACCGGACAACTCAGCAACATTACTCCCAAAAATATAAAACAGACCTGTACAAAACAGAAGCAGGAATCTCACAAACGAAACTTTAACCTGGAAAAAGAATTGAGAACAATTTATTTTCAAACTAGGTATCATTATGGCTGGTTACATTGTGGCTGTGTTAAAATATCTATGAACAGGAAGGCTAACCATCAACATATATTATTCATATTCTACACTAAATCTTCTCCAAGCAGAAGGTAGGCATTTATCATTGCTTTATGTAGTGCAGGGGTATAAACAATTCTTTACCTGATTTTGATTTGGTATATACCAAAGAATGACACCAGACAAAACACCAACACTAACCCCAATGATTAACTCAAGTGGACCACGGAAAATGCTGTACAACAAGTTTCCTACCGAAAAAATAAATAAAATGACAATAAATTACATTTCCCAAGATTTAAATTAGGTGAAATTAATTATATGGAAACTAGCAAGCATTTAAGTACTAATAAATAAAACTATAAAATAAAATGATTTCTTACATTATTTCAATATCATTATACACTTTTTCCCAACATTTGATATAGTAAAACCAAAAACCATAACACAAAATAATCTGTATGCACAAAATATGGTAATGGCAGGGACTAGGGCATTCTGCAAAAGATGCATGCAGTCTACCCCTGAGCTACACCTTTAGACAGTGAGAGTATACCTGTTGAAAATGCTGATCCAAGTAGCACACCAAACACACTAATGGCAAGGACATCATCACAACTAGCTGCAGCTATCACCAGTGTTGGGATACCTTTAGTGACTCCATATCCTCTATCTTGTAAACTTAGAAGGGTTGGTACAATCACAGCAGGCGTTACTGCTCCCAAGACAAACCTGATAAAACAAAGTATGGCATTAGTCATTTAAAACTTCAAACCATAATCTTCCACATGGCACAAACACCAGCATGTCTAATAACAACAATTATGTTAAAATGTTTGAAAAATAGACAATGGGGTATGTTATAAACAAATAGGGTTGGGTTATTTGTACACAACATGATCATTATAATAATGGAAAGGGATAACCCATTTAAACTGCCTCAGGTATAATTACACTCTAAATATTATTGAAGTTTACTTTCAATTAACCATCAGGCAGATCCAGAGGGGTCTGTCAAATTTGTTTATAAAATATGATGTACACACTAGAGTCAGCACTTCATTTTATAAATTTTTAGGTCCTAGCCATCCACCATCTCGATTTCAAAAATCCTGGATTCACCACTGTTAATTGGTAGAAACTAATTCTATGTTTGTGTTGAGTTAAATATTTTAATAAAAAAATAACCCTAAATATACTATACCCCAACATAAATCCCCACACCCATGGGAAGCCCAGCAACAGGTTTGCAGTAATGCCTACTGTAACTGCTTCAGCTACACACGGCATACAGCATAAACGGACACATACACAACTGAGCCTTCGTAGTGCATCAGCATCTAGACCTAGCCCTGCACGAATCAGGATAACAACCAATGCCATGCTGCGTAGAGATGATGACCATTCTGGATAAATATCCTCCGCAAAGTTTATAGCAGGAACATTTCCAAGTACAAATCCAACAATTAACATTCCTAAAATGAACAATCAATAAGCGAAATATAAAACATTTTAATATTGATAGATAACAGTGTTTCCTAAAAAATAATGTATTATTATAATTAGCTATTAAGCCATTCAAATTCTTTATATTAATCTTTTAAAATAGGAGCATATAATAATTATGATAATGCTGGTTTTTAATTCAGTTTTTAAAACATAAAATAACAATTCACCTTCAGGCAGAATTAAAGATGGAATAAATAATAACATAAATAATGATGCTGATATTGATGATGTTGAGAAGGATGAGGGTTAACAATGGCTTAATACTTTTAAACTTCCAGTCTAAGGTCTGTCTACACTATCAAACTAGTTTGAAAATGTGCCCAATTATGGTAGTGATAATATGACAACATCATTATATCCATACATGGGCACATTTTTTTGTCACATAAAGTTTGATAGTGGAGACAGAGCTTAATGTAATATTTCAAGGAAAATATTTTTGTCTCTTTATCACACAGATCATATTTTAATCTAAAAAATCCAGAACATAATCCATTGTTCTTCTTTAAAAATAAACTTACCAAGAAGTTCGGGTAGCCTAATCAGTTGTATAAGAACACCACCAAGTTGACAAAGAACAACCAAAAGAAAGAGTCCAAATAGGTTTCCTCCAGGAAGAGCCTCCTCTCCTGTTATTGCCCACAGCATGCCCCAGCTTACACCTAATAGCAGTACACACAGCAAGAGGTTAGCAAATGTTCCATGAGGAGGGCACATCATTGAATATTTCAGCCGTTGCATTATGGTGGGATTTTGTCTGGGTTTATAATACTTTGACATCCATGGCTTAAAAGCAACCTTACAAGATTGTTTACAGTTATCGCAGCAACCGCTCTTGTCATCCTTTGCATTTTCGTTTAATTTTATGTTTCTTTCACAATTTATTTGCCCATCATCACTAATTGTGGACAATCTATTTTGTATAGTATTTATTGTGTTGGTAACTGTCTCCTCCATCTCATAGATGCAATATCTTTGTTAAAATTCAGTCACTGAAAATAATTTTAAAAAAATTTATCAACCAATAAGCCACTAAAGCCTGTCTGTGAAACTAATAATAAACGTGGCGGCGCACTGGGTATTGGAACACATGACTTAATTAAAAGCTTATATAATTATCTTTAAAATAATTATGTTCATCATAGATAGATGATATAGATCTGATAAAAACTTTATTGCAATTTATAAAACAAAAATTGAAATACAAATTGAAGTTGAACAATTCAACAAATTAAGAAAATATATACAAAACTAGAGGGTACTCTGAGAGTACAAACCTCCGCCTACTGTAAAATTTCCCTACATAAAATGTCCCCGGAAAATATATATATATATTTTTTTACATTTTTTGTTATAAGTTCTAAGTGTAAATAGGCTAAATGTACACTACAAAGTTGTGGATGAGAGTTTGATCATTGTGGCTAAGTTTGGTGAGAATCGGATAAAAACTGTGGTCTCTAGGCAGTAAAATAGTTTTTTATTAGTTGTGACCTTGACCTATGACCAAATTTAATGAGAATCGGATAAAAACTGTGGCCTCCAGGCTGTTCACAGACAGACACACAAACATACAGGGGTGAAAATATAACCTCCTTGGCAGAGGTAATTACGAATTATATAAGTTATAAATAAGGGAACTATTACAATATAAATCTTAGTATAAATCTTATTATAAATCTTAGTACCCGACTGCGCAAGAAAAACCATCTACCAACCATTAAAAATACCAGTGTTAATAATGAAGTTCTGATGTATTGCAGTTTGGTAGAGGAAATTTATTGACTGATCTTAATTTATATGGTACATGACGCGGTTGTGGCAGTAGGTTGTGGAGAATATGGCTAGGAATTTTCTGTTTTGGAAAGTATTCCTTGGACAGTCGGGTACGTCGGTCCTCAAGCAAAGAAATATTTAAAAAATAAAGTGCCTCATTATACAAAAACCATGGGGTTATAACTCTAAAAGCCCTCCTCTGAAGTTGTCCAATAGTATTGATTTGTAAGCGGGTCAAACAAGTATCCTACACTGGTGCAGCATATTCAACTACAGGCCAGACAATACTACAATAAAAAAAAACTTAATTCGTCAAAGACCTGCTCTACGCATTTGCCTTAGGAAATAAAGTCTAGAATTAGCCTTCCTACACATGCAATCGACTTGGACATTCCAAGTCAGATTAGCAGTGAGGGTAACACCCAGAAGTTTGGTTTGATCTACACATTCGATGGGGGTTCCATTTAGGATCAATGGGTCAAAATTTGATTTAACCATTTCGCAGCTAACTCGAAACGCGACAGTTTTTTTTTAGTTTAATTCCATATGATTATCATTAGCCCAAGCGGTGTCAGCAAGTGGCTGGAGCCCACTCATACCATCCTTACCAATGCGCTCATAGACGGTGGTGTCGTGTGGCACCACCGCCATAAGATCATCAGCAAAGAGAATGGGCCCCAGCCACAAACCTTGGGGGATACCACCATTTACACCCTTCAAATATGAAAAAAAGGCGTTACCTATCTTTACACGTTGTTGGCAATGGCAAAGGAAAGCTCTAATCCAAGATAGAAGGTAGGAATCTATCCCAAGTTTCCTAATTTTTTTAATAAGTGTTCCATGATCTATCAGATCCCAAGCTTTGCAAAAGTCTAACAGAAGTGTACGAACTTCTTGTTTTTTATCCGTCGCGGAAAAACATTCATTTAAAAATGTTATAAGGGCATCAAAAGTTGACACTCCTTTGCTGCATCCAAACTGATTAAGATTAATTTTATATTTAATTTGGGCCCAAATTTGTTCTCCAATTAAACTTTCAAAAACGTTCATTGTTGTAGACGTAAGTGAATGGGGTGAATATCATTCTCAATACTTCTAGGTGGACTAGCTTTCGGGAGAGGCACTACATTTGCGCATTTCCAAATATCAGGTATAACCCCTTCCCTGAGACTAGAATTAAAGATAACACATAGAAGGCCTGCAATTATGCTACTGTTATCTTTCAGAAACCATGGGGGAATCATGTCCGGCCAAGGTGCTTTATTGCACCTAATCTGGTTGAGTTTAGCTCAATACTATCTCTCTCAATAATCAGATTCAGGGGAACTAGCTCATTTAACATACTAGTATCTCTAACTATAAAGGCAACAGTTTGTTAAATCAGGACGTTAGTGAAATAAAGAAATCATTAATAGTATTAGAGAGAACATTAAGGTCACCCCGGCACACTTCATTAGCTAAATTAGTAATCCATTTATCTGAACCACCAAGGTTTAAAAATCTCTTAACGCCACTCCAACAAGTACAACTATCGGATCTGAAAAAGAACTGATCTCTATAATGCTCTTTATGCAATAGTTTAGCTTCACGATTGACTTGGTTCCTAAGTTGGCAGAATTCAACGAATGCTGCTTGGCGTTTACAAATTAGCTTTTTAAACCTTGGTGTAATCCAGGGTTTACTACAACTCTTATATACAGTCCATGGGAAATGTTTATTGATAAGTTCATTCACTTTTCCACTATAATATACAAATTGACTTGCACAATCATTCAGCCTATAAAGTTCTTGCCATCTAACACATGCTCCATGTTGATGATCCGTTTATATTTGGTAACAAAGGTAATACCATTCCTAACAGGATTCACCAACGGTTGAAATAATACAACATTATGGTCTGAAAGACCGAGGGAAGCTATTCCTTCAGGAATGCATCATACAAGTTATATATATGATCCAGCGTAGCACCTCCTCGAAATATCCTCGGAATGGATAGCGAATCAACTCGAGCATCATAATGTTAAAGACAGGCCAATTTTCTTTAAAAAATACTATTTTGATAGATTTAATATATGTTTATACAAATGTATTGATTTGCGATGAATGGAACATTCTAATATTACTATTTGGTTTAACACAAGTACCTGTAGGTAAATTTATGGGCCCTTGGGGAATTAACCGAAAACCTTTAGATAGTATTGCAATACTTGGACATTAAACTGTAAATACGTATACTGTGAGTGTGGTTACTGATATATAAACAGATGTACAAACTAGACATGAAACTCGTCACTTTGACGAGTTAGTTATCCGCACAACGACAAACGCCACGTGCACGTCATACGTTGGAATATTGCACACAGATAAAGATTATGGCATTATGACAAGAACTGAAGAATATGATATGCTGTTAGTGCTGAATTCTGTCAATTTGTGTCATATAGTATATACATGCAAACAGTATAATCTGTATACATATTACATACAGTGTAGAATAGGTGAAATTACGGGACCCGCCATTTATTCCAATTTTTAACATGGCGACGGTATCAAAATGAAACACTTAAATAGCAATTTCTGAAGGAAATTATCTCAGGAACAACATATTAACGTGTAGAAGAAATTTGAATACGTAAAATATAGATGCGCACCCTTTTAAATGTGATGAACTATTACGCAAAATATGAAAATACGACTTTTTTTATTCAACTGGCCATATGATGACGTCACAACATCCGATTGGCAAAATGTTTACATGAATTCGTATCTACAATCCAATAGCTTCCAGAAAACGTTTTAATCGTGATTATCACATTTTATTCTTACGAGCTATTACAGATTAAAATTTACTGTAAAGATGAAATTAATGACCCACGTAATTAAAATTTTTAGGCATGATGACGTCATAAAAATTAAAATATTTTTATCTCATGCTAAAGAAAGTTGATTGACCTACACAATATATAAATTTAGGAGAAAAAGGAATACAGATAAGCGTGATGCGCTCCATTGAATGTGATGAGCAATAACGAAAGAGACAAAAATCCTATATTTTACATTCGTGTGGCCATACGATGACGTCACAATGTTTTTTTAGCCCTATCGATGCATGATCCGATATCTACAACTCATCAACTTCTAGATTTTGTAATAAAAATAAACGGTTCACGGTTTACTTTAGAAACTATGACTGTTTAAAAAAAGACATAATTTTGACAATTTTTTAAGCTTTTTCATAAAAAACGCGCACGAATTGTCTTATTCAACGTGTTCGTATGGCGTTATTTAAACTGGAAAAGGTCTAAATTGTTTTCAAAATTACTAGGAAAGACTTGAAAAATATAATTCAAGAGAAAAAAATATGTTTTTAACGCTACGTGCGCACCGCGTGCGTAAAAAATTGCGCGCCCGTGGGAATTTTTGACATGCTCAAAATGACAAGAAACGCATAAAAAGTTGATTAGAAATTAATTTTGCGCATTTTGAAATTTTAAATGCGCGTGCGCGCGTAACTTCTTGTGAAACATGCCATTTTTAATCCGTAGAAAGTTTGCCCCTGATATGACTTAAATTTTGTCAAAGTGTCAATACTAAATGACTTTTGGTTTTTAATCTATAATCAATCATTGAAATTCATAAAATTGCGCGTAAGTCACGTTGCGCAACTATGACGTCATTCAAAAATAGGAGGTGCACAACTTCACGTAAATGCCCATATGTTGTCAAAGTTATGAAATGTTATGTTTACACATTTTAGAGAAACGCGACTCACAAAAAGGAAGGAAGGAAAGAAGAATAATACAGAAAAACTAGATTTAAACTCGTCACTTTGACGAGTTCGGGTTATCCGCGCAAACGCAACATGCACATACGTTTAAAATATATGAACGCCGACAATTATTGTGCCATCCTATGACATGAATTAAATATGTTTACAGTGCTGAATTGTACCTATTTTGTAGCATACAGCATATTAATTACAGTATTTACAGAATACACTGTATTATGTTATATACAGTGTAGCATAGACGAAATTACGAGACCCATCTTCTAAATCCAATTATTAACACGATGACATCATCAAATTGACATATAAAGATAACAATTTTAGAAGATAATTATCTAAATAATTACATTAAAACAAATTTGAAGAATTTTGGGTACGTAAAAGTGAGATGCGCTCTCGTTTAAATGCAATTAACTTTTACGCAAGAGATGAAAATATGACTTTTTGAATTCAACTGGCCATATGATGACGTCACAACATCTGATTGGCAAAATATTCACATACATTCGTATCTACAATCCAATAGCTTCCAGAAAACGTTTTAATCATGATTATCACTTTTTATTCTAACGAGCTATAACAGATTGAAATTTACTGTAAAGATGAAAATAGGGGACCCACGTTATTTACTTTTTTATACATGATGACGTCATAAAAAATAAAATATTTTTAACTCATGCGAAAGATAGTTGATTGACCTAGAGAGTATTAAAATATCTGTGGAAATGGAATACGTATAAGCGAGATGCGCTCTATTTAATGTGATGAGCAATAACGAAAGAGTAAAAAATCCTATATTTTACATTCGTGTGGCCATACGATGACGTCATAACATTCGAGGGGTAAAGATTCTGCATGAATTCATATCTACAACATATCTGCTTACATATTAAATTAAAAAAATTGGGGGTCATGGATGATCCGGAGGAGCTATAGAAGATTAAAAATAGGCATAATTTTGACAATATGTTGTCACTTTTGCAACTAAAACGCGCGCAAATGGTCTCAATCAACGTGTTTGTATGACGTCATTTTAATTTGAAATGATGTCAATCTTTTTTAAAATAACTAGGAAAGACTGTAAAATCTTAATTCAAGAAAAAAACACATGATTTTCATGCTCCGTGCGCACCTTACGCGTAATTTTTTTCGCGCGCGTGGGAATTTTTGACATGCTCAAAATGTCATGATCAGCGTAGAAAGTTGATTAGAAATTAATTTTGCGCATTTTGAAATTTTAAATGCGCGTGCGCGCGTAACTTCTTGTGAAACATGCTATTTTTAATCCATAGAAAGTTTTCCCATGATATGACTTAAATTTTCACCAAGTGTCAATACAAAATGACTTTTGGTTTATAATCTATGATCAATCATTGAAATTCATAAAATCGCGCGTAACTTACGCTGCGCGACTCTAACGTCATATAACGAAGTTTCTTGCACATCTACAGCTGCAGGCCAATCATTTGACAAAGTTATACAAAGTTACGTTCACAAGCAATAGGGGATATGCGACACACAAAAATCCGGGAAAGAAAGAAGAATAACAAAGAAGATGATGAAGAAAAAGATATTTACAATCACATGGGTTATCCTGCAACTAAGTTGCGGATAACCAAAAATATTGATCTCATACAATAACAAGGAGTTATCCGCTTGGTATACCAAGCGGATAACTAATAAACTTATTACTGTGAGTGTGGGTAGGCCCTACTGTTAGTTATATAAACACACAATATACAAATAAGCTTTATTACTGACAGTTGCTTCTCAACGTTTGTATTAATCCTTTAATTACTCATATTGCTAACTGCTCTTATGTGTCGGGGAGTTTCCCTCTGATCTAAGAATGGCAGCAATAAATCCTATAATTAAGAAACCATCTCTCGACAGTATCCAACTTAGTAACTATAGACCCATATCGAATTTGCCAACGTTGAGTAAGATCATTGAACGTCCAATTGTTAAGCTATTTAATGATCATCTGCAGAAGAATAATTTAAATGAACCCCTCCAATCGGCGTACAAATTAGCACATAGTACCGAAACGTCTCTATAAAAAGTTAAGACTGATATTCTAAATGAATTTGATAAATCTCGCGTGGTTATTTTAGTTTTATTAGACATGTCTTCAGCGTTCAACACTATAGATCACGCTACCCTGGTTGATAGATTGAAAAATGATTTTAATATTAAAGACAAAGCTTTAAACTGGTTCTAATCATCTGTAGTGAAACGAAACCAATCTCTGACATAATGCAATTACATCATGTATCATACCATCTATACGCGGATGATACTCAGATGTATGTCAGTTTTGATCCCAGAAAACCATGTGATTTGAACGCAGCAGTAAGCAGGCTGAATAAATGTATTGAAGATGTAAGGAAATGGATGTGTTAACAAGCTAAAATTAAATGACTCTAAAACTGAATTAGTAATCTTATGTCCACCAAGGTGTAAGTTTGATAGGACTAATATTGAAATTAGGGTGGGTGAACTCATTATAAATTCCAACAAATCTGATCGCAATCTCGGGGTTGTATTTGATGAAGGACTTAACATGACTGCCCATGTTAGTTCAATCTGCCGTAGTGTTAACAACTGTCTTCGAGGACTAGGAAAAATTCGCAAATACATTGATGCTGAATACATGTGCCCATGCTGTCCGTTCTGTTGTATTGACCAGGCTTGACTATTGCAATTCTCTCCTTGGCGGCGTCACTAAAGATAACATTAAAGATGTATTGTCCCTTGAAACACAAAAAAATGAAGGTCAAAATATTCTAAATTTAAATTGGCCATATCAAAGTAATATTAAAGTTATTCACTTTAAGTCGAAAATTCAAGCCAAAAGCAACAAGTTTACGTAATTAACAGGTAAATTAGTTTGATTACATATCGTCTTGAAAATCGTCGCGAGTGAAAGTAAACAAAGATTTCAAACCACGAGTATGCATTATGCATATGCTAATTAGGATTGTTTACAACTCGTCACGGTTGAGAAGGTATTTTCACACAGATCGTGAGGAAGTTTTATGATTATGCTGCATACAGAGTAGCCAAACAAGCGCGTTTCATTATGGGATATGTTTTGATTGAAAACTTTGACTGGAACAAAAAAACGTCTGTATTTCAGTTAAATGATTTTTTTTTCGACAAATTTTTGGTGATAGTTAATAACTATTATGATACTTCAAAATGACCCACCTTTTTTTTAAATCTGTTATTTTTATTTTTTTGGAATTAGTCAAAGGGACAATACATCTTTAATCGTTTACAGAAAATTCAGAATCGTTCGGCAAGATTGGTTTACAGTGTACCACGGCGTACTCATACTAGCCCGTTTCTGAAAGAATTGCATTTTGGTTGCCAGTTGAACAAAGGGTTAAGTTTAAAATTTTAGTTCAAGTTTATAATTGCGTAAATGGTCAAGCACTGGTTTACATGTGTGACTTAATTAGTAGGTACAATTGTCAAAGAGCAGGTCTTAGGTCAGAACACGATCCGACTAAACTCAATGTTCCTCGTGTTCACCGATCATCTGGTGAACATTCATTTTCAAAGCTAGGCCCAGACCTTTGGAATAACCTTTCAAGCACAATTCGTGACTCATCTTCAATTATAATTTTCAAAAAACTCTTGAAAACCCATCTTTTCCCGAAATAATTATGTTCACCAGATGATCGGTCATTGTAGCTCGCTTTGATCCTTGTAAAGGCGCTATATAAATTGAAATGTTACTGTTAATTAATAATTACAAAACCTATAAACGTTGTAGTGGTGTATCGTTACATGTACTTTACTATTTCAATTCAATTCAAGAAGCATTTATTGACCAAAAATATTATATCGTAACATTAACAATGGTTGGCATATAATATATATATAGTCGAGAGATGGGCCTGTCGCTGTAGTCCCTCTTTACTAATTATACAAATAATAATAATACAACACTTAGGCTAATCTTAATTAGCCGTTACGTACATTATATATAAAAAAAAAGAATACAGTATCTTCTTAATTAATTTGGTTACCATCTGAGGTATACTTTAATAAAAGATATTCTTTAATGGACCTTTTTAAACTTTTGCCATGCTTATGCATGCTTATTTCAATCGACTATGACAGTGACAGTGTCTATTTGAAATCGCCAGTTTTTTAATGCTGAAATTATACAATTATAACAAAATTGAAACGTTACATTACTAGCCTCCATTTTATAAATCAAATGTTTTCAGAATACATTAAGATCAAATGAAACACAAAATTGGAACTGCCCGATCTAATTAAATTATCTGAAAAAGGATGTATTCCTCAGACTCAGTTTATAAAAAGTTATCTGTCTGTATCCGGAAGTTTATTATTATACAGGCATTCTTTGGGCCTTCCGGGCGGGTTTTAGTAGGACCATCCTAAACTACTACAGGATCCCCCACTACCTAGGCCTATACTATACTACTAGCTAGGCCTAGCCTATATCCTGGCCCTAGTAGGCTCTAGCCAGCCTACCTAATCTCTAGCCCTACTACTACTATGTACTACTACTAGCCTAGGCATACTACTACTACAGGCACTAGCCTAGGCTAGGGCTAGGCCGGCCTAGAATAGCTTGCCTCTAGCTAGAGGTAGGGCATAGGATTGACTTGACAGACGATCGGGGCCAAATGATCAGGCTTTTTTAAAGACGATCGGGTACAAACGCGTGCAGCCCAAATTTGTGGACGATCGGGCCAAACGTATAAGACGCAAATAAAAAAATGGGCCCAATCGTCGGCGCTAGTTCCGTTTCGCACCTGTCGTTTATTTCGACTCAAAATTGGTTAAGTAACTTTATCGTGAGTACCACACCTTAGAATTAGGCCTCAAAAATACTTTTACGAAGGAGATCACACAGAAAGTAAAAAATAAATCCTTTAAATTGATGAATTTACAGACGTGTTTCTCGCACATCGGTTCGTGAATTTCGCATACTCCATGTTCAATGTTGTTGTTTCTATGGAGCGCCAAAAGAGCAATCATAATAGAGGGCTAAAAACTCAGTAAATTGCGTATATTTAATGCATTTATTGGTGAAAATTACGTTCAATTCTATCATATTTTGTCAATGTCAATGCAACAAAAATATTACTGTTGATACTGTACATGGTTTTTGCAGGAACTTTTAGGAATGAAAATCGACAAATTCATCATCATATTACATGTACTGTAGGGGTATACCTGATCTAAATAATATTCCTCTTACTTAGTCTTACTCTCTTACTCTTAGGCCTAGGGTTGGTTGCTATTTGAAAACAGCAAATTATTAGCAGTAAAATGTTACAGCATTTTTATTGACAAAATATATTAAAATTAAACGTGTATTTCAATAATAAATACATTAAAAGAAGACGCATTCCACTGAGGTTTTAACCATCTATTGTTGTTGCTCTTTTGGCGCTCCATAGAAACGAAAATATTGAACTTCGAGTATGCTAAATTCGCGAACGGTATGCGAGAAACATGTCTGTAAAATCATCAATTTAAGGATTTATTTGTTACTTTTTATGTGATTCTTCTTCATAAAAGTACTTATGAGGCCCAATTTTAAGGTGTGGTATTCACAATAAGTTGCTTAACAATTTGGAGTCAAAAGGAAGTCGAAATAAAAACAGGTGCGAAACGGAACTAGCGCCCGATCTCTATATGATAACCCCGATCGTCCGTGGCCCCGATCGTCTGTTCACCGGGCATAGTAGTAGTCTAGGCCTAGCTATGCTAGAGCCTCCTCTAGCCAGGGAGATCTCCCTGCTCTAGCTAGGCTAGGAGGCCTCAATGCGGTAACGGGACGATTCGGCCCTGAGACTATTCGGCCCGGGACGATTCGGCCCTGAGACGATTCGGCACACTTACATTTATCGGCTTTATTTTCAGAGAGACTATGGGGCAGCACCACTAGGGATAAAGATGCAATAAAGCAAACATTTTGAAAACATTGTCGAAAATGATGATTTTTTAGTCACGCGAACGATGTAAACAAGTTACGCCCTCTGTTGGCCGCTTGGCGAATGCACGAAATAAACATGGTTTTCGAAGTAATAAATTGAAAAAATTACGTTTTTTTAGTAATTTATTATATATATTATATCAACTTTGTCAATATCAATAAAATACGGATTGTTAAACACCTTTAAAAATTTGATAAATACCAAAAAAAATGAATATGAATTTGGTCTAAAGTGAGACGTTTCGGCCCGGCCCACAAAGTGGGATGTTTCGGCCGAAAAGTGGGCCGAATAGTCCCGGGCCGAATCGTCCCTGAATCCCCGGCTAGGCTAGTCTACCCTACACGGGTGGTAGGGATCAACCCAGGCCTAGCCTAGTTAGTATTTTAACTAGGTTGTTATAGTTATTATAGTATTATTATTATTATATTCACAAATATTAATAACAAGGCTTACACAGATGACAAATTGTTTACGATAATAATTATGAAGAATCACATCCTTTAAAAAAAAAAAAATAGGCCTAGGCTAGCTAGGCTAGGCACACACGTACGCCTGAATTTTGTTTTGATTTTGACGCCCTCTTTTGTTGTAAAGCGAAGTAAACTTAAAGGGGGATTCTGGGTTTAAAATTGCTTTTAAATATCGTTTATTTATTAAATAAAAAATATTATAACAATATAGACATGTCAGAATGAAGAAGTAATAACGAGAAATTAAAAAATTAAATTTCATATACATTTTAGGGTAAATTCATGGAAAGTCTGTTTTTCAGCAGCTTAGGGAAGCTCATTAATATTCATGAGATATTCACAAAATCACGTCATCAGTGGATTCCAAACTCGCGACGTCATGTAGGTTGTGTTTGGCAACTAATTTACATCTCTCTCCCCTGTCAAACCACGACCACCCGATCATTGTGAAATACATTTTTTGTAGATTTTCTAAGCTAGGCCTAAAGTGTAATAATAACAGTAGTAGCATATATTTATTTGACATTTAATGAAATACAAAATTTAGTACAGATTACTCCATGGTACAGATTATATATAGATTATATACAGTTATACTATTTTTATACCTCGAATAGTTCAGATCGTATTATCGGCTTCAAGTACTAGGCTAGGCCTAGCCTAAATCATTTTTTCATGCCACGATGGCTACCCTACGTTTTAAAACATTGGGGCCCATCATGGGCCTAGCTAGCCTACTACTAAACGATTGGCCCATAAATAACAAAACTCAGTGGATCCAAACCCATCCTATCAACCAAACTCCTAAACAATCTAAACCTAAAACGTTCTACAAAATCGGCTGTAAATATTGAGGCAAAACAAGGTCCGATCGCCGTCCGCACGTATGGTGTCCCGATCGTCTAAGTAGGCCTAAAATAGGCCTAGTTTACTCTCCAAAAAATAAGATACTGCATCAAGCAAGTAGACCAGGTAGTAGGAAGGAGACCTGGCCGATCCGGCCCAGTTAAAAATTGAGCTAGCTAGTGTAGTAGACCCTATTCGAATTGATACTACCAGGCCTTTTACTATAGGCTACACTTGTTAAAATTAGCAATACTTATGTTTACAAATATTCCAACTCTCTCATTCGAGCTATGTTATCTATACCATTCCGGTAGGTCGAGTCGACCTTCAATCAAATACTGTACATCGTTTATGTTGTGATTATAAACGGGGTATACTCGACCCGACCAGTTTGGTATTGTATACTGTATCTGCTTATCACGTGACGATGCCAAGCATGGGCAGAGAGAGCACGTGTATCATCGTCTCGCTCTCCTAGCTCGCTCAGCAGGAATGTATACGTTACGCTTCATTGATTTTGAAGGCTTTCCCTAAGTCAGTGCGAAAATCGGCAAACGTAAAGTGCAAACATATCTAAGTTTTCACTGTTTTGATAAATTTTCATAGAAAATTGACTTCATAAATGGGAAGACCGACTAAAATTACATCAGATAAGTATAATTTTACAAAAGTAATTGATATGGTTAATGATAACGAGTCGTCGGAAGATTGACCATTTCACGAATTTCCTATTCTGTAACACAGTGTCATATCGCCGTAGCTGCACTTGTAATCTGGCCTCATTTCACAGCCTTCGTTCTGCTTCACTGGGCGCTTATATAAATTGAAACTTTTACCGTTCAAGAGACAAACAAATATATTTTACATTTTTTACTATTCATTTTAAACCCGGAACCCCCCTTTAAATTATTAGAAACAAGGCCAACAGCCATTAAGTCGCGTGCTACAATGCATAGTGATACCGGACCGACAGACAGACCGACCGACCGACCGACCGACATAGTGAACTATAGAGCAAAAATTTAAAATGTGTGTTTACCCACACGTCACACAGTTATTTAATGTATTAGATTAAACAAAGGTAATAGCTTTCAACAAAAAGTAATCAAAAGAAATCTTACACCTCAATCATGAACACTCATATTAAAATGATAACGTTGTTTTTTAGCCAATGACTAGGCCTAAATGATTAATTCAGCCCACCCAACTATCAAATTTACAGCTACTAAATCCACTAGGCCCTAGTAGCGTTGACTTTTTGGACACTATAGTGACCATAGAAAATGGTACACTCAAAACTGACCTATTCCGTAAACCCACGGATAAAAATATGTACCTGCTCCTTAGCAGTTGTCATCCCCGACACTGTACTAAAACATATCGTACAGTCAAGCATTACGTATCAGACGCGTTGTGTGCGAGAGCTCCTCGCCATTACGGGTTCAAATCTAGTTAGTATTAGGCTAATTTGTTTTTACTTTATTTAATGTTTCTTCATCGCGGGGTCCTGTTAGTGTTAGCCAGTTAGCGCTCAGAGCCGTTGCAACACTGAGTCGGAGCATTTTAGAACAATTTGTGTAGACCTTGTGCGTTGTTTTTTTTTTTATATATAGGCCTAGTCCTAAACTAACCAGTGACATTAATATCAAACCAATAATAAGTATTAATCTGATATCGTAGTCAATTATCACTGGTACATTAGTAAGTCTATTTGTTGTTGTCAGTGAAACAGGTCTGGAGGTAACAGACGACATCACGCCAGTAGTTTCCTTTAAATCTTTGTTTATGACGGAAAGTGGTTCGCTTTCAGCATATCTTGGAGCAACTTCATCTGGTACTTTTAATCTACAAACGTAGGAAGAGCCATTTGTAAGCTTAGACGCTGTTTCTGATTGTTCAATCCAAATGTGTGTATTATTATTACGTAAAACATGAAATCGTGATTCGAAATCCCATTCTAACTCTGGTTCAGGGTTTGTCTTTTCACACAAGCAAGTCACAATGGCAACTTCTCCAATCTTATAAACTGACTTTTTAAACCTAACAATTGGATATTCATCTGATGGTATCTCACGTACAGTAAGCTTCCCAATTCTGGAAGTTAGCAGGATATTGCCATTATATTGTAAAAAGCATTGGTAATCTCCTGCATCTTCTCTCTCTACTGGATCAATCCTTAAAAAGTGTTTTGCATTGCCATATTGATTGTGAATACTAATGCGGTCCAGATCAAAACCATTACTTGGTTGGTTGATAATGTAAGACCCTTTGGTCCAAATGATTTCATATTTTTGTTTCATGTCTTTCGGAACATCTTTAAAGATACAATTGACATATGCTTCACTTCCTTCTACTGCTGAATTGTCCATTGGTTGATAAAGAAACTTGACCGCAAAAGTTTTATGGAAAAATAGTACAATGATAAATATGACGTATTTGTACATTGTCGTCTGTGCTCGGTGCGTTAGTCTGAAAATACCAAACAATGTATTTACTGGAAAGGCTAACCAATACGTTAGATGTAAATAATTCAATTATTGAAATATATCACTAGTCTGATCCTCAATAATTAAATTTAGTAAACTACACGTTGTATTTTATTTTATTCAGTCAAAACCAACAGCAATAAATACCGCCACTAACAGGTTTGAAACATACAAAACAATACAACATCAAAAACGGTTAACAATAAAATACAAATAAATAAAAAAATATATATAACATAGATCAGCATGCCATAAACAATTTCAATTTAAAATTTATATACTTGTTAATACTTGTTTCAGGACATTTTATTCTTTGGTAACATATTATTTATTACAGATAATTGGACGGAAAGAGGTACAATATGAATATAATATTGTATAAAGTAACACTACATACCTTGGAGTTGATAATGAATGTTGACTCTTTGAATTGCAGTAACACAATGTAACTAACTCGAATGCTGAAGTCATATTAAATCAAACATGTTATGTTTATCTTATCAAACAGGTTACACCGATAGGTTAATATGTTTATATTTTTTAATGGACAACGTTAAATTAGGTACGTTACATAAGCAGCAGCGTGATTATGATAGTATCTGTTATTTATTTTTTGATAATGGCCTAGCCAGGTTGTTTGATCTTTCTCTGAATAAGTGTCGTTGACTTTAATATTATTTTATTCTGTATTATATCATATCATATCATATCACTATCATTATTGCCTTTTTCATTATTTTTTCTTTATTCTCACAATCAACAAGGCAGTGCAAGGCATCAATTATACAGGTTGATCAAACAAAATATGCATTTAAAAACAAAGAAATTTATAAAGCAATCATAATCAAGATCACCACCAACAAAATCTTACAGGCTGAAAACTATTACTTAATAGTCTTATGACCTAGGCCAGATATGACCTGGGCCAGATTTGTATGCATTTAAAGGGAGAATATTATATCTCAACTGTTATAGGATAATTTTACCTCAAGTAATAACATGGGATGTGTGACAAATATTATGATCCACCGTATCAAACGCAGCACTCATTTTCCGACATCCATCGCACGGAGGATAGTTGTTAACACGCAGTACAGAGCAGTTTCAATACTGTGATGTGCTTTATACGATGATTGAAACGGATCAAATTTTCGATTACTTTTCCAAAAAAAATACAGATTTGATACTAGTCTATAATAAAATAGGTTCTCTGGATCAAACCCCGATTTCTTTAATAGAAATAGACCAGTTTCCAAAGATAAGTTAACAACGCGTGTAATTAGTTGAAAAACACAGTCGACGTTTTAATTAACAAAGTGGGAATTGGATCTGCAAGATTTAACAGACTAGTTCTTTTCCAAAATGTCTCTTTTATCACTTCCAGGTTCGAAGCTACAAAGAAAGAGGGACAAGTATAACCAAAGCCGAATAATACTAGTCTAATAGTTGAAAAAAAAATATAGGCCCTACCCTTAGCGTTTTCGACGAGCATATTGACACACACACACCGCTGATGTAAATATTTCTGTCTATGAAGTTCTTAATTTTGTACGATGTAGTAAGTGTCGTGTCCAGATATTGTATGAAAGAAAAAACATCTGGAGATATGTTGCTGTGCAATACTTTAAGAGGTGCCAGCCATCATCCATAATGTACTGTAACCTCTATCAAAATGATAAAAAAGCGCGAGAAATACATTGATGTATTTACATTATGTTTGATTGATACATTCTTGGATCTATTCAAGCGAACGCTTTATAATAATAATATAAACCACCATTTACATCAAAAGAAGAATTGAATACTCAAATAACGTTTCCTCATCAAAATGGCAACAATCATTATCATTTACCTCTGAATTAAACTTAAGTTGAATACATTGCATATAAGTGCAATTGAATTCAACTTAACTGCTTTTAAGTCGTCATTTTTGTTGTTCGTAAGTTAAAAAGCCAAAGTTTGAACAGTGTTCTTACCCAAGTCCGCTTATTGACATTTGAGTTCTTGTTCAAAGATGAAATTGTTTGCATTATAATATTACACTAGATGGTTTTTATTTATTTTATCCATTTACTACCATCGATCTTTAATGAGGGTAGATTTTTCAGTTCCAGTGAAGAAACTGACCACTAAGAGCCCTCAATACATACAAATACAAACATATAAGATATAAAGTATTCAGAAAAAGTTAAGTATATAAAATATGCACATTGAAAATCAAAATCGTTAAAATTCTACTGATCGTTATCTCCATTCGTTTATACCTACGGGCATTAAGCTTTTTTTTTGCAATTTTAAGTAGGTCTACATGAGATAACGTTTCCTTTTGTTTACTGTAATATGAATTTTATTAATTTGAAAATAACGTCAGTTGATGAAACTTTTAATTTCATAGTTAGTAAGTGAAATGGAATGGAGAAAGTGGGACGAATATACGAAAGACAACATAATTAATGCTAAATAATGTCTCAAAGAATTCTTGCCTGTTAAATGCTATTCGTAGACAGATACGGATTTGGTTATTTTTTCGAAATATCTCAGACACTGTAAGCTGGTAATTAGAATAATATATAGAAACATAATTGACTGAACTGATAAGAGAAGTATTGTAATAATAGGATTAACGACAGTTTTAGATTTTTCAGAGGGTCGAGACTCATCAGAAATTAGAATTTCATTCGTTATATCAGTATGTATTCTGTGAACTTCTGCGGTAGTTTCGTATGTCAAGCATTCTTCAATTTGGATCGTCATATTCGTTGATTTCAAAATATCACCAGCGTTCACTGTACACGTTATGTTTTCTCCATGCAATTTACAAGAAACACGTCTGATGAACAACTTGTGAGATAAATTAGCTTGTTGTATTGACTCATTAAAAATTGCATCATTCGTTGAATTCCATCGAAATTGGATTTCTTCTTTGAGTATCTCTTCAACATGTGTAGGCATGCTGCTTTGAACATTCAATGAACTTCCGCGATTCCGCCATTCAAACGCTTTGCACCAAATGTCTGCAGATTGGTTAACCATAAATGCAGTTGCACTGATGTTGACCACAATATGACGTTTAATAACAACGGTAGATGTACACCAATGTACGTCTTTCGTTTCCATTGTGCATGTGTAATCAGTTTCCTCATCTCTATCCATTGCTATGAACATAGCACTACTAATAACCTTGTTCTTATTTGTAGTATTAGTAAAAACTGCGTGTTTAGGGAAATTTTCAACATCCCAGTACAGCTTCAAAGTTGGATACAATTTACTTTTTATGATCTTCATTAAAGAAAAGAGAAAGTTTAAAATGGTTTTTTTTGTATAAACTAAACACTTCAAGTAAATAAAATAAAGAGCAAAATATTACAATTATTATGCAAAACAAAAATTGGTTAAACATACAAATAAAACAATATACTTGGTGGTAGGTAAATAGGTCACATATTTTTGTAAAACCTGTTCCTATAGACCCAAGAAGTGGTCAGATATTGCTTACAATGATGGTCAAAAATATAATTGTCAAGGAACAAGTAGTGTTTATATACAATAGTCCGATGGAGTCCGCAGTAATTTATAGTTTGTTTTTAAGTTCATTTTACAACTCATCTTTTATTTGTGCAAGTCCAGCGCAATCAAAAATAAAGTGGTCAACTGTTTCTTTTTTATTATTTTCATTGCACAATGTACATTATGCCAGTAAATTCAGCTGACCACTTGCATAATAGCCTTTAATAACTTTGGCCATCTAGATAAATTAGCTCCGTTAAACTTTCTTATCGGTTATTATTGTTTGGTCATACACTTTTATCTATTAGCTTACGTCATGGTTTACTGTAGTGTCAACAGAGACAGATATTATTGGCAGATACATAGATTTGTTTATTTTTCAGGGAAGTGTTTTTTTAATGTTCATTTTATTGACATTATTTTCCAAATTAGCAGTATGTAGGCTTATGTAGCCTATTACGAGAAACATTGTAATGAAAATAATTTAGAAAACCATTTTATAAGAGGCATTTTACAATACCAATTTCCTTATTTGACTCGATTAGTTGTACCTTGTGTTTTAAAGAATTGTTTGGTTTTGTCTTTTTAAAATTAATTAATTGTAATGGTGTGATCTTGATTACAAATGATAGCTGATGATGACGATGATGATCATGACTGGTATTATAAGCATTATGGCGACGAAATGGCAATGACGATAATTTATCATGTCCCAACGATACTACAGAAACATTAATAATGTGCCTGCAATAGATTGACTGATCTTGTAACACTGAATACTGTGTACGAAAACACTAATAAACTAATTAACGAATAAACTGCCGGTGGAAACGGCGTTTAACCGATTCCACTCGAGAAAAATTAACCGACAATTATCTCATTCAAATTATCGGATAAATGCAATAATTTTTAATCTTTGACCTGAAGGACAAATTGTTACGTTTGATGGGCACCTGGTTATTTGGTAATGACTGATCATGCGCACTTTTAATTACTTACCTGATAACCGATAACTTTGTTTTGGCTGCCGAGACACGGCCTCAAAGTTGACAGATAAAGGTCATAATCACGTTGCTATTCCACTTCTTTGAATAAAAAAGTAAACATATTAATGACGTTATTAGGTGCCTCGGATCATATGAAAAGGTTTTATTGAGAACCTTGTAATCAATTTTCTGTATTGGAAAATAAACAATTTATTACATTGTTAATTCCGAAAAAAGGTAACCTTTAACAAAAAAAAGTAAACATATTCCTATCATGATTGCTGTAACATGTTTGTTGTCACCTTTGTTGACACTTTATTGACGTTGTCAGGAGCCTCCGATCACATGAAACGATTTTATTGAGAATCTCGTGAAAGAAGTAATAATGTGCAGTAATGTCAGTTTTGTTTTCATTTTATATTCGGTATCTATTATCAATAAAAAGACATTGACTAACAATACATCGAATGAAATATATCGCTGTCACTGCTCTGTGTATTTTCTCTATAGGCTCAGACATTTTTATTATTATTTTGAAATAAGCGAAATGTCACCCGCACACACAATAAAAGTTAAATTACTAAAACAAATTGTAGTTCACGTAAAGTAAATGCCTTTAATCAATATAATTGATTAGTTGAATATCTGAAACAAATTAATTTCAGTAGTTCACGATACGTTGAACCACTAAAATATTTTTTTATTTAATATTGAATGGCGCCACCAACGGCCATTTTGCCGGAAGTGACGGACCCGGAAGCCAGTTGAACAACAGCGCGAGTGTGTGAAAATAACCCTGTGATATCCACAAATTTCGATAGGTAACGCTAAATTTTGTCGTTGTAAATAGCATCGATGTGAAAACTAATGTTATCAAATCTACGTTTCGCGGTACATCTGAGATAGATAAGGTAGGTATCCAAGGCGGAGATTTGTACCGAAGTTTTTGCATTGTGCTCGCCTATGTCAGAATTAACCATAATTTATATATAGATGAAAAGGAAAAATCATGGAGTAACTTATTCTTTACTCCATGGAAAAATACACGAAGAAAAATAGTTTAGATAATATAATATTTCGATGAAAATTACCCAGAAATTGTAATGTAAAGCAAGTGGTAAACCACAATAAGGTATTGTACGGTATGCTATAAGGATATGTTGCTAAAAAACTCGCTTAAATTTAATATAATATAAACAAATATTAGAAGGGTTGAAATACTGTATGATGTTTTAATTTTACTTGACAATGTGAAAGTTCAGAAAAGAGGGCGCCATATATTGTTTGGATTTCTAAATAATAATACTGCGTATGAATTCTATTTATAAATCCTTACTAAAATGTGTTTTTTTTATCTTCACTTAATTATTAATATAAGGAATATGGGTAACATGTTTGTTGTCACCTTTGTTGACACTTTATTGACGTTGTCAGGAGCCTCCGATCACATGAAACGATTTTATTGAGAATCTCGTAGAAAGAAGTAATAATGTGCAATAATGTCCAGTTTTGTTTTCATTTTATATTCAGTATTTATTATCAATACAAATGAATTGACTAACATTTCTCTATGTATTTTCTGTATAGACATTTTTTATTAGGATTATTTTACAATGTGTTTAAATCATCCGCGCAATAGTGAGGAGTAGGCCTACCTTTAAATTACAAGCAGTCATAAAATACAAAATTAAATACACACGCAAAAAAAAGATACAAAAGAAACAATGCTTTTAGCAAGCCTTTTATTTCGTGGATACACAAATATAGAAATAAAAAATGTTTGGCCTAACAAGAATATTTCATCCAATGAACAGCATAGGCCTACAATATTCTACTTATAAATGCAACAGATTAAAAAATATACTACATTTCTACAGAAAATACGTAGGCCGATATTATACAAAATTATAACAAACACAACAATACTAATAAAAGAATTTACAAAATGAAAAGACAAAATACACGAAGAAAAATAGTTTATATAATATAATATTTACAATGAACATTAACCAGAAATTAAAGTTAAAATTGTAATGTAAAGCAAGTGGTAAACCACAATAAGGTATATTACTGTATGCTATAAGGATATGTTGCTAAAAAAGTAAGTAACCCGCTTAAATTTGATGTAATATAAACAAATATTAGGAGGGTTGAAATACTGCATGATGTTTGATTTTACTTGACAATGTGGAAGTTCAAAAAAGAGGGCGCCATATATTGTTTGAATTTCTTCATAATAAATACTGCATATGAATTCTATTTATAAGGCCTTACTCAAATTTAAATTTAAATTTTTTTATCTTCACTTAATTAATAATATAATAGTTTTCATTCAGATTTAAAATAACAAGTTACTAGCACTTTCTAAACAAAGCTTTTGTATATAACCTGCAAGATATTCCAGATTATTTTCTTTTAAGCAAAAACAAAAATTTAGTTGATAAAAGTAATATAAACAATTATTTAACATTGAAATTTATATTTAGAAAAAAAACCAACAATAATTTAAATCACTACTTGCCAAACAAAATAATTATAATTGATTTAATTCTCTAAATTCATCGAATAAAAAAGGTCAAAACTTAAGTTAATATGACAAATTTGGGAATTATTAAGTAAAATTATCACTTACTAGAGGGTGAGCTCGCTTCGCTCGCTCCCCCTCTAGGAAGTGTAGACGATGGTTCCCGGAATGATAATGTTCTTCTTTTACGTTTTCTGTCGGTTACCATTATTGAAAATGCGCTTGACATTCGTTTCGGGGGGGGGGGGGAGGGGGGTGAGGGTGATTATTATTCAAAGTGATGTTTTATTGGAGAGGCGTTTATTCAAATAAATATCATCCTAATAAGTATTAATACATTATTTAATTTAAACATCTTTTGAAACTAACTGCCGTGACAGAGTGGGCCATTTCGGCCCAAGAAAGAAGACATTACGGCTTGCAACATGGGCAGACATCTCGGTCCTAACAGGACACAGATAGCCTACAGTTATTCCTGCCAGCTTACCTAATAAAACTCAGCTATCGGTATTTCACTCGATTAATGTCTTATCATCAAATCTCCCTATGTAATTTTATAATACTATTACCCACAATATATTCCGATTCTTTATGGCGTATATTTAATTTGATCTTTATTAATTAGCAGTATAATTTTTATTTTTTAACTACTGTACCTTTCACAGGCGCGGTCCGTTCCTAAAATAAACAAAAAACTAAAATGGCTATGACTAATGGCCAACTTAAGCTCCAGTCCTACGATAGTATCTGTTTTTTTCTTCCGTCTTCCAAAGGGACACTGTATTGATTGATGGAAAGTGCCTGTTTCCAGTCACCGTTAGGGTCAAATCTATTATTTTAACTGCTCCCTTGTGTATAAAAGAGAGAAAATAGTTGAAACCAAGTTGCTGCAAGGTGAACTTATCATAAACCCGGAAATAACTTGACCGCCAAGAATTGAAATTGAGTAGAAAATCTACTGTTGAAATCATAAATGTTGTTAAAAAACTCTTTATAATATCTTGCTAAGATAGAAATATGGAAAAATAGCGTCGAACTGCACATTAATGTTATCAAATCTACGTTTCGCGGTACATCTGAGATAGATAAGGTAGGTATCCAAGGCGGAGATTTGTACCGAAGTTTTTGCATTGTGCTCGCCTATGTCAGAATTAACCATAATTTATATATATATGTGATATGACGCAGTAGTTGTTGGTAGAGATGTGACAACCTCTACCGTTTGCATCAGTGCATCTGTCTCCGACAGCTCAATTTACATCAATACAACTGGTGTTCTGTTGTCACAAGCTCTTGAGGGGCGGATTGGGTGACACTGCGCTCTGAATTCGTCTGCAGGTTTTGCTGGGAATATACGGTTACTTCTGGTGTTGTATCAACCTCTGTGGTGATAACTTGTCGTTGTAGTACAATTTGATAGCAACTTGTTCCTGCTGAGGTGCTTGTGGCAGAGCAATCGGTTGCGGCTGTTGTTGGCTGTGGCAGAGGACCTTGCTCAAGAGCTTGTTGCTGCTTGTCTTGCATAATTCCCATAAATCGGAACAGTCTGTTGAGCCTGATACATTGCTGTGTGTCAATGCTGTCTGCAGAAGAGCAGATATCGGTGGTGCAATATTCTGTGGCACTGCTGTTTGCAAAAGAGTAGCTGTCTGAGGCATCGCATTTTTTGTCACTACCGTCTGAAAGAGCGTTGAAGTCTGGGACATTGTAGAAATTGCACCAAGTGCATATTCTACAGAACCAGGTTATAATGTGACTGTCTGTAGAGGAACTGCAGTATGCTCTGGTAACGGAATACTTTTATATATTGTAATTTCTTGATTGTGGAAATAAGGTTGGCTGCTGTGCTGTGAATTCTGTTTTTTTTTAAAAATCCGTATAAGTTTTAAATCATAATCAAAATGTCAAAAAGACTGTGAAATACTGGAATAAGCAAAATATGGCCTGATACGAACAAACAATTAGCTGCGGACATAAGAAATAATAAAATGATAAAAGAAATGCACACTGAGGAAAGTTTCTACATGTTCTTTTTAGGAATATTTTACAACAATCACCGAATATCTTCACTAATGCTTTATCTTACCACCACTACTGCATGATTATTTCCGTTTTATCTACTAAATTACGTCATGGTTTACTGTACTGTGTCAACGGAGACAGATATCACTGACAAATATTTATATGCATTACATTTGTTTATTTTTCAGGGAACTGTAAAAATAATGTTCATTTTATTGAAGTTAAGATTCCAAATTAGCAGTAATGTAGGCTAATGCACAGATTACGAAGAAAAAAACATTCTTTTTATAATATATATATATAATAATAATAATTTTATTTTATATGAGGCATTTTACAATACCAATTTATTTATTTTAAGACTCGGTTTGTCATCAGGGTGGTGATCTTGATTACAATGATAGCTGATAGCTTTGATGATGATGATGACGACGACGACGATGACGACGGCGATGATGATGATGATGATGACTGGGGTTATAAGAATTATGACGAGGATGAAAATGACGATACCCATTGTGACAGAATAGAATTATAGTATAACGTATTGATGCTAGGAATTATTAGAATTTGTCCTGTCACAATACTACTACAGACACATTAATAATAGACCCAGCAATAGGTTGTTTAATCTTGTGACAATTTGTGTACAAAAACACTTAAAAGACAGATAAGGATCATAATCACGTTGCTATTCAGCTTATTTAATATTATACCTTATCCTTTGACCTAAAAAAGTAAACATATTCATATCATGATTGCTGTAACATGTTTGATGATGGGATAAAAATAACATGTTTGTTGTCACCTTTGTTGACATTACCAGGTGCCTCGGATAACGGTTTTATTGATATATTACTCGCAGAAAGAAGTAATAATATGCAGTAATGTCAGTTTTGTTTTCATTATATATTTAGTATCTATCAATAAAAACGAATTGACTAACAATAAATCGAATAAAATATATCGTTGTCACTGCTTTGTGTATTTTCTCTATAGACATTTTTTATTATGATTATTTTAAAATGAGCTTTTAAACTTAAATGTCACCTGCAGTATTGAGGAGTAGGCCTACCTTTAAATTACAAGCATATAATACAAAAATTAAACAAATTCTAAAACACACACAAAAAAAGATACAAAAGAAACAATGCTTTTGGCAAGCCTTTTATTTCGAGAAAAGAAAGAAATAAAAATGTTTGGTCTACAAGAATATTAACATTGGATTATGGATGCAGTCACCTCAATATCCAAATCCAATGAACAACATACAGTATTCTACTTATAAATGCAACAGATTAAAAAAATATATACCACTACGTAGGCCGATATTATACAAAATTATGACAAACACAACAATACTATTAAAAAGAATTTACAAAATGAAAAGGAAAAATACACGAAGAAAAATAGTTTAGATAATATAATAGTTACAATGAACATTACCCAGACATTAAAGTGAACATTGTAATGTGAAGCAAGGGGTAAACCACCTAAAGGTATATTACGGTATGCAATAAGTATATGTTGCTAAAAAACAAAAAGTAACCCGCTTATACTTGATTTATAAACAAACATTATAAGGGTTGAAATACTGATGATGTAATAAATGTTTTTTTACTTGACAATGTGAAAGTTCAGAGAATTGAAGAGGGCGCCACATATTAATATGTTCGTTATCAAAATATATTGGAACATTATTTTAGTACTTACAATACCAATTTTATTACTTTAAAAAATGTAATAGTTCCCTGTTTATTGCAGTAGTTATTGTAGTCGTTTACGATTGTTAAAACACTAGAAGTTGTGTACAAAAACATTGCCAAAGTCATTTTCAAAAGAAATGTTTACAGACTATGATAAACGATCATAATCACAATGAATACCATTATTAATCTTTATGGACACCTTGGAAAAAGTAAACATGCTGTAAAGGATTTGTCCTATGATAAACATTTTTTATTTAATGTGACTTGAATATTACTTTAGGTTGGTTACATTTTTTTTTTTTTTTTTCAAGAGTCAACTACATTGATTGTCTAATTCAAGGTATGTGGAACTTTTTAGAATAACTTATATTCAGTGTGTATGTTATCATTGATCTGACTTCAAATAACAAAAGGGGAACCATGATTCGATCTTTATTTGAAAAAAAAATACATTGGAAGTGTAAAATAACATTGTATTACTTGTTGGTTGGTATGTCCACTGTGTATGCCTAATCAATTGTTTTGTATTTTCAGTCAGTCTGAAAACATATAGGTAACAATGTGCAAAACTAGATGTAAATATGGTTTCGTACTTTTCATTGTACTATTATGCCAGAACAGTTTTGCGGCAAAGTTTGCTTATGAACCAATGGACAATTCAGCAGTTGAAGGAAGAGAAGAATACGTGACTTGTATTTTTAGAGACATCCCAGAAGACATGAAACACAAATATGACGTCATTTGGACAAAAGATTCTTATGTTATCAGTCAACCAAGTAATGGATTTGATCTGACAAGATTTACATTTCACAATAGATATGAAATTGCAAAACACTTTTTAACTATTGATCCAGTCAAGAGAAAAGATGCTGGAAGTTACCGTTGTTATCTAAAATACAATGGCAATATCCTTCTTACTTCCAGAATTGGCAAGCTTACTATACGTGAAATACCATCCGATAAATATCCAATTGTCCGGTTTAAGAAGTCAGCTTACAAAATTGGAGAAATTGTCACTGTGACTTGTTTTTGTGAAAAAACAAACCCTGAACCGGAGTTGAAGTGGAACACAAATATACGATTTGGTTTGTCTGACGACAATTGGCCGATTGAATCAAATACTACACACATTTGGATTGAAGAATCTGTAAAAGCAACTGTATCTACAAATGGCTCTTACTATGTCTGTCGACTAAAAGTAGAAGATGAAGTTGCTCTAAGATATGGTCAAAGCAAAAAACTTTACATCATGAAAAAAAAATCTAAAGATACAAAGACTGTATTATCAGAAACAATATCCGTTAACACCAGACAGGTTTTTTGGACGACAAAGAGAGACAAAGTACCAGAGAGAATTGACCTTCAATATCCTTACTATTTCGAGAGAAAAGGCCTAATCGTCATTATTGCTTTCATATTATGCCTATTATGCCTATACTGCCTAGTAATATTACTATTAGTTAGTCCCCTAATGTTGTATAGGTTGTCTAGGTCTGAGGTAAACATACAAAAGATGATAGTAGACTATCAAGCGATGTTGTCCCAAGAGACCAGCTCTACCGAAACCCGGAAGAATAATTATCCCCTTCGTCGAGTCGGGAGTTTTCATCGGAAAATTAAACAAGAAGATGATTGATTTTCTTCTTTGGTAAACCAAACCAGCAAAATGCAATTACAAATGTAATTTTACTCCTCTCTGATCAAACGACTAAGAAATAATAATTATCATTAGGCGCGGTATACATATCCATAGTTAGGGTTAAAAACAAAATGGAACATTTTGTCCAATTGTGACAGAAAGTGTTGTTATTGACCTTTGACTTTGGGAAAAAATCCCCATTTTAAATAAATTTTATTTTTAGTCGCGTGCAACGCGACTCTACAGCTCACTATGTCGGTCGTTTGGTCGGTAAACATTAACTTGTATGGCCTTGTCTTGAAATCAGTTTCATCTAGCTAAGTCAATTTTTCAGAGTATATTCACATGGCCACGAATCGATTACATTTTTCAAAATTGTCAAAAATTATTTTCGATGAAATTAGAGTACGTTTCAGGCAATTTTAAGCGTTTAAAAAATTGCCATGAGTGCGCAGATTGTTGCACGCGCACTGCGCGTTAAACGTTAATACGCACTCCTTTTGCACGATTTCTGTTTTACAACCTTTCTTTATTAATATCATCATATTTGATTCACTTTTCAACTCGAAATTACGTTATACGAGCACATCAAAAGTGACAGACTACGCACGTGTAAGTTAACAAAATGGTGAAAATATGCTAAATTTTTAAATTAATATAGATCGTCAGAATGCTTGGGAACACCTATTTTGCATTTCATTTTCTTAAAGTGTATCATATGTATGATTTATTATGAAATTAAGAAAACAAAAGTTGATTAAGTCATCATTAATCGCATATTAAATTTGTTTTTAATAATTTCGACAATCAAACATTTTTTCTTAGGCCGAAATAACAAACTTAACATTAACTTTCTTTCTTAATATGTTCATATATTAAATTTAAAAGTATATAGTTTGACAGTGCATCATTTTTTTATATTTTTAACGATGTCATCATAGTAAAAAATTATAATTCATTGCGGTATGTAATAATCTATCTGCACCAAAGTGGTTACTGCATAGTAAATACACGGAGGAATCTTTCTACAACTTTTAGTCAGTTGTGTATGGCTCGGTGGTACCGAAATCGAGTCTCACCTTGGGAAACGAAACGAAATAAGAAGCTTAGAGACATAACAGCTTCCTCAATATGTGTGCTGTTTCCAGGATGGCCGACATCTGAGCTCTTAACTTGTCATGCCATTGTGTTTGCATTTTTTTAAATTGTTCCAAGAGCGCCAATTACATATTGGTATTTTCTGCCAATGTCCCAGTGTACCCGCAATGCCACCTTATCATGAGGCTCCCTACACTCTCTCTGGGCGAGCATCTTACATCCACTAATAATATGTCTTACAGTTTCAGTAGAGTCTCCACACAATCTATATAACGGTGTTTCTGATCTATACTGCTAAATTGAAGAAAGGTTTAGGAATAATTCTATAATTTTCGTCAATAGTATCGTTTTCGTCAGTATGTAATTGTATAGTTATTGTAATATTTTACTGATCAATCACATTAACATTTTATGTTATTTATAACTATTCTGAATAAAAGTTGCTGTGGCATTGAATCTTATCTTCTTGGTGGATATTACTTACCTTTTTTTTAACTGTTTATACAATGGCTACAAATTATAGTAAAAATTATTCTTAAATAGAAAATATCGTCACATGATTAATCAGGAAAATTAAAAAGAGACCTAACAGTGCCGTATTCAAAAAACGTTATATACAAATAAATATGATATAATTAAAAATTACACGAATTTCTCCGTTATAAAATATACAATCTTTCTTGAAAACAGTAAAAAGAAATCATGTATTAGTATGAATGCAACAAATAAATGTAAATCAGAGAATACATTTTTGTCTTGGTAGAGCAGGTATTTAGTTGTTCTTGTTAACTTGTGCAACCAGCATATAGGCGTATATTGATACAAAACAATAAAAAAACAAGGCCAACAGCCATTAAGTCGCGTGCTACAATGCATAGTGATACCGGACCGACAGACAGACCGACAGACAGACCGACAGACCGACAGACAGACCGACCGACATAGTGAACTATAGAGTCGCGTCCACGCGACTAAAAACATTGAATTCATGGAATTTTTTAAAATTACATAGATAATAAAATTAAGCATTTGGTACTTTAATGACTAACATTTTCGATCTAAGTTCACGACCTAGAATATAATTGAAAATATAGCAACATAAAATCAGAAACAATTTCTAAGTAATAATCCTTAAAACTTTGTAGTTTGAAATATACTAGCCAAGATACACCGAGATATGGGTTGTCAAGAAACCTATTACACACTTACCTCAGATTAACCGCATTACACATCACATTTTTGCGGTAGAGTTTGCTTATGAACCAATGGACGATTCAGCAGTTGAAGGAGGAGAAGCATACGTGACTTGTATTTTTAGAGACATCCCAGAAGACATGAAACACAAATATGACGTCATTTGGATCAAAGATTCTAATGTTATCAGTCAACCAAGTAATGGATTTGATCTGGCAAGATTTACATTTCACAATAGATATGAAATTGCAAAACACTTTTTAACTATTGATCCAGTCAAGAGAAAAGATGCTGGAAGTTACCGTTGTTATCTAAAATACAATGACAATATCCTTCTTACGTCCGATAAATATCCAATTGTCCAGTTTAAGAAGTCAGCGTACAAAATTGGAGAAATTGTCACTGTTACTTGTTTTTGTTAAAAAATAAACCCTGAACCGGAGTTGAAGTGGAACACAAAGTCACGATTTCGTTTGTCTCAGGACAATTGGCCGATTGAATCAATTAATACTACACACATTTGGATTGAAGAATCTGGAGAAGCAACTGTATCTACAAATGGCTCTTACTATGTCTGTCGACTAAAAGTAGAAGATGAAGTTGCTCTAAGATATGGTCAAAGCAAAAAACTTTACATCATGAAAAAAAAATCTAAAGATACAAAGACTGTATTATCAGAAACAAAATATGTTACCTCCAGGCATGATTTATTGAAAACAAATACAAAAGGATCCGAGAGAATTGACAATCAATATCTCAATGTCAAAAGAACAAGCCTAATCTTCATTATTGCTGTTATATTAGGCCTAATAGTAGGCATAGTTATTTCCCTCATTTTGTATAGGTTGATTTATAGGCCTGAGGTACACAGCAGACAGAAGGTGAAGGTAGAATTAGAAACAGTTCTGTCGACACAGACCAGCTCTACCGAAGCCCGGCTTCGAGCAGGGAATGTTCACCGGAAAATTCAACCGGAAGAAATTGTATTTTAGGTCTTCTGTCTGCTTGGTAATTACTGTATTACCAAATATTTTGTACCTAAATTTAATTAAACGGTCGTTAAAAAAAACTTCTTTTTGTAGGCCTAATAACTTCGCGAATGATTAATCAATTTTTTTGGTGGAAAAAATAAAACTGATCGAAATTTAATTATCTTTACAGCAATTCTAATTTTATACTTGTAATCATAGCACATTATCGGACTTTTGGTTTTTATCGCACCTGGTTGTGTTTTTCTTCAGCGTAAAAAAAAGTTAAATCGGCCGAAATTACTTGCTGTCTTTAACACAAATCCCTCTACAGTCAAAAGTTGTAGGTCGATTTTCACCGGGAAAAGTCAATTAGAAAGCATAAGTTGTCTTCTACATTGCTACTTATTATGGAGTTGATTGGTTAGCTAGTTCTATCGGACTAATCAGATTTATGAAATCCCTTCGAACCTCCTCCTTCGACGCTTATGCATTTCGAACATAGCGGTATCTGATGTTCAAGCCCGAAATGTACTTCAGACATTCCATTTTCCTATATGTTTGATACGTGAATGTGGTGCAGTAATAGCTAGTAATCTAGCATATCGTTTAGTTGTGATATCGAATCATATTAGATAATCGCGAAAATGTTTTTTGAATTAAAAATAGAATGCTTTTTAACTTGTTTAATTTGTTGTTTTTTACGCACCCTATTTTGTGAACCATTCCAAACTTATTACACGCTTGACTGACCGTCGACTGTGAAGTCGAATTCAGTGAATAAAATTGCACTGCCAGCGAAATATTGTCGTATAAGCGACAGAGGGCGCCACATTTCAAAGGTCAATCGGGACAAGTTCCATCGAGGCGATGATCGCAGGCTGCTAGCTGCTGATTTTTGTCCCGATTGACCTTTTAGATATGGCGCCCTCTGGAGTTATCGAAGTCGCTTCATGCTGCCACTCCAAATGATATTCTATTACAAGGTTCCAAAGTTAAGGTTCTAAAATTAAATGTTAGTGATTGAAAAATAGTATTAAAATACAACGCGTTAGTTTTATTATACATCATTACATCAATAACTGATTTTCTATCTAATCTAAACAAAAGTGACTTAGTCATGTTCGGCACTGATTATTATTAATTTGATTTCTTATATAGAGCATTACATTACAATTCTCAACGTACTGTACAGTAGAAAATTTTATATTATTTATTTTAATTATACGATTAACAAATTTAAAAATATATATATAAGTTGAAAAACACATAGTTTAACCTTAATAAAACGTCGAGCTTTATTCTCGTTCCCATTGTTTGATACTGCTTAGGGATGTTTTGGTATTTTGCATTTTTTTTCTGCAATTCGTTTTTATAATATTTTTGATCAATATCAGTTTCTTTCAAACCATTTATGTTAGTATCTACTGAATAATTCCACTTCCACGGTAGAGAGGTTGTTTTGTGTATTTGTTTTTAGTCGCGTGCAAACGCGACTCTACAGCTAACTATGTCGGTTGGTCGGTAAACACTAACTCAAATCTGAGCACGCGACTGCAGCAATGTATATGGCCTTTATAATGTTTAGAGATATACATATATTTTTCACTAAAATTATCCTTTCTTCAATCCATGTTTGACTATATTTGTATCTGTTGTATCATACAATAGTTTTATTTTTAGTCTCATTAACTCATCTACGGTTCCTTACAATTTATGTTGTTATTTACAAATAATTATATCTTTATGTAAGTTCGGTATATCGTTAATCTGTTTAACATTCTATACTAAAGTAGAACACAAAATGGAGATTTTGATTTCATTCTCCTGGGTCTGGACTTCCACCTACAATTCCTTCTTGTCTGTTAGGCCTCAGTGCTAGTCGAATAATACACAGATTCGGATTTAGTAATTTTATCAAAATATCTCAGACACTGTAAGCTGGTAATTATTATAAGGTATAGAAACATGATAGACTGAACTGATAAGAGAAGTATTGTAATAATAGGATTCACGAAAGTTTCAGATGTATGAGAAGGCTGAGATTTATCAGAAGTAAGAGTGTTCTTAGAAGTGTAAGGATGTGTTTCTGCCGCCATCATACCAGTGCCTTTTTTGTGAACTTCAGTGCTGGCTGGCTGGCTTTTGTGAACTTCGTACGCTAAACATTCTTCTATTTGAATTGTCATCGTTGTTGATTTCAAGATATCACCAGTTACATGTTATGTTTTCTCCTTTCATTTCACTAGAAACACGTCTGATGAACAACATATTTGATAAATTAGCTTGTTGTATTGCTTCGCTAAAAATCGCATGATTTGTTGATTTCCATTGAAATTTGATTTGTTCTTTGCGTATATTGCTGTTTTTAACATTCAATGAAGTTTGGAATTTCCATTCAAATGCATAGCACCAAATTGTTGCATATTGGTTTACAATAAATTCAGTTGCGTTAATGCTGACCACAATATGAGGTTTTATAACAATGGTAGATGTACACCAATGTACGCCATTCATTTTCATGTTGCATGTGTAATCAGTTCCCTCATCTCTATCCATTGCTATGAACATAGCAATACTAATAATCTTGTTCTTATTTGTAGTATTAGTAAAAACTGCGTGTTTTGGGAATGTTTCCGTATCCCAGAAAAGCTTCAAAGTTGAATATGGGTATGTTTCACAATTTAATGTGACATTGTCACCAACGAAGTACTCTGATTTTGAAGGGCTACATACCGGTTCTGAAGGTATAGGCAGCACTACTAGTTCTTTTTTACCAAAATTAACAAGTAATTCATCGCCTTGATATATACATTCGTAAACGCCACTGTCTGTTTCCTTTAGGTCTGAGAGAACAATTGCTAGCCGCTGTGTGTCCTCTGCCATGGGTAAAGCTGTATAGTTGATTTCAACATCATCGTTTTTCTTCCAAATGGTATTTTCAATGATGATTTGTATTTCAGATCCTTTATCAATATAAAAATCACAATAAAATGTAAACGATTTGCCAACAACAGCATAACTAACATCATTTCCAGGATAGCACTGCAAATTTGGAGTTGATTTAATTAAGGTAAAGTGAAGGAACGGGTAAATAAGAACATTTAACAAACGACTCATATTGAATAAATGGAAATGCATTGATTACTTGATATAGTCAATGGTGACTATGCTCTTATGTCTGTGCTCTTCCTTTTTATTAATTAGTAATAGTAAGTAATTAGTTGTTTCATAAAACTGCACTACTGTTAATGTTGTTTATGTTTTCTTTGCATTCACAATGAGTTTCAATTATTTTATTTGAGTGAATCAACAATCAACTCTTTATTATATATAGAAACACAAATTCGATTTTCCAGTTTTTAAAGTATTAAAAACAAACTTGATATGGTTCAGACCATTTGATAGTAAGAAAATGCCTAAAAGTCAATAATGATAGCAATAATTATATTACGATTTTACCCATTTTGTTACACTAATTGATATTTTCAAATCCATTTTCAGTAATTACATAATACATATGAAAACTTTATTATCCAATCAGAAGACATTACAGTACTTTGCAGTCAAAAATACAACACAAATTTACAGATAAAAATAATAAATATGAACAATATAAAAAGTGTGAAATACAGAAAATTTAAACAAACGTAAACAACTTACTTTTTATGATCTTCATTAAAGAAAGTGTCCTTTTTTTGTATAAACTAAACACATCAAGTAAATAAAATAAAGAACAAAATATTACAATTATTATGCAAAACAAAAATTGGTTAAAAATACAAATAAAACAATATACTTGGTGGTAGGTAAATAGGTCACATAATTTTGTAAAACCTGTTCCTATAGACCCAAGAAGTGGTCAGATATTCAGTGCTTACAATGATGGTCAAAAATTGTCAAGGAACAAGTGGTGTCTATATACAATAGGTCCCTTATCAAAGTCTTCCCAAGTAGAGTGGAGTCCGCAATAATTTATAGTTTATTATACAACTCGTCTTTTATTTGTGCAAGTCCAGCGCATTAAAAAATAATGTGGTCAACTGTTCCTTTTTAGTCGCGTGGACGCGACTCTATAGTTCACTATGTCGGTCGGTCTGTCTGTCGGTCTGTCGGTCTGTCTGTCGGTCCGGTATCACTATGCGTTTTATCGCTTTCTGACCTTATCTTGATATCAGTTTAATCTAGCTAAGTCAATTTTTCACAGTATATTCCTTATGGCCAGGAATCGATGTGGTTATGTTTTCACGGTGCGCAATAAAAAATCACGCGGTCTACGCACGATTTGACGAAATCACGTTTGTAATCATATCTTCACAACCATGAATCACAATTAAATAAAATTTGGTACTCATAAATTTCAGGGCATAAATCATCATATGGCAATACAATTACGTGCGTAGCGCATGTAAGAAAATTTATTTTCGATGAAATAAGAGTACGTTTCAGGCAATTTTAAGCGTTTACAAAATTGCCATGAGTGCGCAGATTTTTGCGCGCGCACTGCGCGTTAAATGTTATTGCGCACTCTTTTTGCCCGATTTCTGTTTTTTTGACTTACTTTTCAACTAGAAATTACGTTATACGAGCACGTCAAAAGTGACAGGCTACGCACGTGTAAATTAAAAAAATATAAATGTTTTTAAACATTTCAACATTTTTAAACATGTTCAGTAATTTCGGTCAGTATAGTTCACTATGTCGGTCGGTCTGTCGGTCTGTCTGTCGGTCTGTCTGTCTGTCTGTCGGTCTGTCTGTCGGTCCGGTATCACTATGCATTGTAGCACGCGACTTAATGGCTGTTGGCCTTGTTTATTATCGTTGCACAATGTACATTATGCCAAAAAATTCAGATGACCACTTGCATAATAGTCTTAAATAATAATTTTTGCCGTCTAGATAAATTAGCTCCGTTAAACTTTCTTATCGGTTATTATTGTTTGGTCATAAGCTTTTCTCTATTAGCTTACGTCATTGTTTACTGTAGTGTCAACAGAGACAGATACATTATTGGAAAATAGATAGATTTGTTTATTTTTCAGAGAAGTGTTTCTTTAATGTTCATTTTATTGACGTTATTTACCAAACTACTATTCCACAGTGAAAAACAGCTCTATTTTATTTTGTAGCCCAATGTGACTGCATGCATAGATTTCAATGAAAACCAGGCTTTAAACTTTAATCTTAAATTATTAGTATAAGTATACACTTTATGTATTATACTTGGTGTTATTATTTAAATTCATCCTGTCTTCAATAATTTGACTAATACGCTTATTAGAACAAATCTCAGCACATTCAAAAACTTTTTTTATTATCGTTGCACAATGTACATTATGTCAGTAAATTCAGCTGACCACTTGCATAATAGCCGCAATCTAGATAAATTAGCTCCGTTAAACTTTCTTATCGGTTATTATTGTTTGGTCATAAACTTTAAATTATTAGCTTACGTCATGGTGTACTGTAGTGTCAACAGAGACAGATATATTATTATTGGCAAATAGATAGATTTGTTTATTTTTCAGGGAAGTGTTTCTTTAATGTTCATGTAATTGACATTATTTTCCAAATTAGCAGTATGTAGGCTTATGTAGCCTATTACGAGAAACCATTGTATTGAAAATAATTTAGAAAACCATTTTCCAGTTAAGCTTGAGGTCAAATTTACCTTTACCTTTACCTTTACCTAAAGAGGCATTTTACTTATTTGACTCGGTTTGTTGTACCTTGTGTTTTAAAGAATTGTTTGGTGTTGTCTTTTTAAAATTAATTAATTGTTAATGGTGTGATCTTGATTACAAATGATAGCTGATGATGACGATGATGATCATGACTGGTGTTTTAAGCATTATGACGACGAAATGGCAATGACGATAATGATACAGAATACTTATTATTGATGCTCTCAATTGTTTTTGATTTATCATGTCCCAACGATGCTACATAAACATTAATAATGTGCCTGAAATAGATTGACTGATCTTGTAAAACTGAATACGGTGTACGAAAACACTAATAAACTAATTTACCGATAAACTACCTTTGAAAACGGCGTTTAACCGATTATTGAATTATCTCATTCAAATTATCGGATAAATGCAATCATTATTAATCTTTGACCTGAAGGACAAAATTGTTGCGTTTGATGAGCACCTGCGCACTTTTAATTACTTACCTGATAACCGATAACTTTGTTTTGGCTGCCGAGACACGGCCTCAAAGTTGACCAAAGATCATAATCACGTTGCTATTCCGCTTCTTTGAATAAAAAAGTAAACATATTAATGACGTTATTAGGTGCCTCGGATCATATGAAAAGGTTGTATTGAGGATCTTGTAATCAATTTTCTGTATTGGAAAATAAATAATTCATTACATTGTTAATTCCGAAAAAAAAGTAACCTTTGACAAAAAAAGTAAACATATTCCTATCATGATTGCTGTAACATGATTGATGATGGGATAAAAATAACATATTTGTTGTCAACTTTTAAACTTTTTTGACGTTGTCAGGAGCCTCGGATCACATGAAACGATTTTATTGAGAATCTCGTAGAAAGAAGTAATAATGTGCAGTAATGTCAGTTTTGTTTTCATTTTATATTCAGTATCTATTATCAATAAAAAGGAATTGACTAACAATAAATCGAATGAAATGTTGTCACTGCTCTGTGTATTTTCTCTATAGACATTTTTATTATTATTTTGAAATGAGCGAAATGTCACCCGCACACACAAAAAAGATACAAAAGAAAAACTGCTTTTGGCAAGCCTTTTATTTCGTGGATACACAAAATAGAAATAAAAATGTTTGGTCTACAAGAATATTAACATTGAATTATGGATGCAGTCACCTCAATATCCGAATTCAATGAACAGCATACAGTATGAATGCAATATAAATAAATAATGATAATAAATGCAACAAATTAAAAAAAATAAACGTAGGCCGATATTATACAAAATTATGACAAACACAACAATACTAATAAAAAGAATTTACAAAATGAAAATGCAAAATACACGAAGAAAAATAGTTTAGATAAAATAATATTTACAATGAAAATTACCCAGAAATTGTGATGTAAAGCAAGTGGTAAACCACAATAAGGTATATTACGGTATGCTATAAGGATATGTTGCTAAAAAAAAAAAAAGTAACCAACTTGAATTTTATGTAATATAAACAAATATTAGAAGGGTTGAAATACTGTATGATGTTTTAATTTACTTGACAATGTGAAAGTTCAGAAAAGAGGGCGCCATATATTGTTTGGATTTCTAAATAATAAATACTGCGTATGAATTCTATTTATAAATCCTTACTAAAATTTGTTTTTTTTTATTTTCACTTAATTATTAATATAATGAATATGGGTAATTACTATCAGACAAAGAAGGATATATACATATTTTTAAATTAAAAACTTCTTATTACAATCAAAGAGTGAATAATTTAATCTAAAAATCTGTTTAAAGAAATTTGTTTCTCACCATTTTTCCTTTAAAACCTAGAAATTCAAAATATACAGATTAGAATTAAGGTTTATCATAAAGTTGAAACAGTTAAAAAATACGAGAGAAATATATACATTATTGTAATGCTTACACAGGCTACAAATATATTATTACTTATTGAATAGAGAAAAGCGAAATGTACAGCGAATACAGAGTCTGGTTTTCTTAAAATTGGGTTCTTAATTTCATAAGAGATGCTTCATAAATGTGAGTATGAATTGTTATCAAGTGCAACAAGTATAGCATTGACTATGCATTGACGATGAAAACCAGGCAACTTTAATCTCAAATTATTAGTATAAGTATACACGTTATGTATTTTGTTTTGTCGTCATGTACCCTGTGTTTTAAAGAATTGTTATTATTATTTTTATTTTATTAAAACATATTTAGGCAGGATAACATAATTCAGAAAAGAAAAGATCACAACATTCCTGTTTAAAAAAATTAAAATTGTTTAGTTTTGTCTTTTAGTAATAGTAATCTAGAGGAGGTATTATTGGTGGTGATCTTAATTACAATAATAGCTGAGCTGATACTCATTATGATACAAAATACATTATAATGTATTGATGCTATCAATTTTTAGAATTTGTCATGTCACAATACTACAGACACATTAATAATAGGCCTAGCAATATGTTGTTTGATCAGGGATGTAAACATCTCTCTGGTTTGATCTTGTGACACTGAATGTTGTGTGCGAACAGAATTGTCAAATTGAAAGACAGATTAAGATCATTATCACGTTTCTATGCGGCTTATTTGCCATATACCTTATCCTTTGACAAAAAAAGTAAACATATTCCTATCATGATTGCTGTAACATGTTTGATGGGATATAAATAACATGTTTATTGTAAACTTTGACACTTTATTGACGTTGTCAGGAGCCTCTGATCACATGAAACGGTTTTTATTGATAATCTCTTAGAAAGACGTAATAATGTGCAATAATGTCCAGTTTTGTTTTCATTTTATATTCAGTATTTATTATCAATACAAATGAATTGTCTAACACTTCTATATGTATTTTCTCTATAGACATTTTTTATTATGATTATTTTACAATGTGTTTAAATCATCCGCGCAATAATAGATTATGAAAAATACACACACAAAAAAAGATACAAAAGAAACAATGCTTTTGGCAAGCCTTTTGTATCGTGGATACACAAAGATAGAAATAAAAAATGTTTGGCCTAACAAGAATATTACATCCAATGAACAGCATAGGCCTAGTATTCTACTTGTAAATGCAACAGATTAAAAAAATATACTACATTTTACAGAAAATACGTAAGCCGATATTAAACAAAATTATGACAAACACAACAATACTAATAAAAAGAATTTACAAAATGAAAAGGCAAATTACACGAAGGAAAATAGTTTAGATAATAATATTTACAATGAACATTAACCATAAATTAAAATGAAAATTATAATGTAAAGCAGGTTGTAAACCACCAAAAGGTATGTTACGGTATGCTATACGGATATGTTGCTAAAAAGAAACAAAAAGTAACCCGCTTAAATTTGATGTAATATAAACAAACAAATATTAGAAGGGTTGAAATACTGTATGATATGTGTTTTACTTGACAATGTGAAAGTTAAGAAAAGAGGGCGCCATATATTGTTTGGATTTCTACATAATAAATACTGCGTATGAATTATATTTGTCTATCTATTTAAGTCCTTACTAAAATTTGGTTTTTTTTATCTTCACTTAATTATTAATATAATAATTTTCATTCAGATTTAAAGTAACAAGTTACTAGCACTTTCTAAACAAAGCTTTTGTATATAATCTGCATGAAATTGCTGCTATGGAGCAAGCAAAACGTAAGGGTCAACTAATAATGGGCGTGACATTACCAAAAATAAAATACTTTATTTTATGAGTTTCTGGTATTTAGTTTTTATGAACCATTAGCATCAACTATTTATTAGAAATAGAGACACTAAGTCTTTTGATATATTTATAAAAATTTTCAAATAATTGTTTCAGTTAAATTTTATTGCATTGCAAAATTTAGTGATGTGTCAAAAACTCAGTACGAGGAAGCCTATGACCGTCAATAGAGGAATAAGTTAAACCAAATAAGATGTTGTAATTCAGTTGCTTATTGAATGATGGAAATGAAAACGTAAAATAGTTTTAAAATTTTAAGATTATACGCCTCTGCTTTTAAAACAGCGACTCAGCGACTGCAGTTTAACAAACTATTAAACTTGAAATGACTACTAAAACGCATTGAAACAAAAAACATTTGTATTTAAAATACTACGTACGTTCATATCAGTAATGTCAATTTAACGTACACACTTAAAATCAACTTTTACATTTAAATACAAATTATGGATACTTTACGGACTTGTAATTTTGGAAAAATATCTCAGACACTGCAAGCTGGTAATTATGATAAGATATAGAAACATGATTGACTGAACTGATAGGAGAAGTATTGTAATAATAGAATTCACAAAAGTTTTAGATGTCTGCAGAGGCTGGGATTCATCAGACGGGACAGTTTTCTCAGAAGCGTAAGGAACTTTAGTACTGGTTTCTTCGTACGCTAAACATTCCTCTATGTGTATGGTCATCGTCGTTGATTTCAAAACATATCCAGCGTTCACTGTACACGTTATGTTTTCTCCTTGCATTCCACAAGAAACATGTCTGATAAACGTGTTGGATAAATTAGCTTGTTGTATTGCCTCGCCAAAAATTGCATCATTTGTTGAATTCCATCGAAATTGGATTTCTTCCTTGTTTATCTGTTTATATTTGCTACTTTTAGCTGAGGTTTGTTGTTTCCATTCAAGGGCATTGCACCAAATTGTTGCCGACTTATTAATCATAAAATCTGTTGCGTTAATGTTAACCACAATATGACGTTTGATAACAACGGTAGATGTACACAAATGTGGAACGCTATCCGTTGTCATTGTGCATGTGTAATCAGTTCCCTTATCTCTATCCATTGCTATGAACATAGCACTACTAATAACCTTGTTCTTATTTGTAGTATTAGTAAAAACTGCGTGTTTAGAGAATTGCTGCTCCGCATTATCCCAGAATAGCTTCAAAGATGGATACGGGTATGTTTCACAGTTTAATGTGACATTGTCACCAACAAAGTACTCTGACTTCGAAGAGACACATACTGGGTCTGAAAGTTTTGGCAGCACTACTAGTTCCATCTTGCCGGAATTAGCAATTAATCCATCGCCTTCATATATGCATTCGTATACGCCACTGTCTGTTTCCTTTAGGTTTGAGAGAACATTTTCTAGCCGCAGTTTGCCCATTATCATTGAAGAACCAGTAGAGTTAATCTCAACATGATCATTTTTCATCCAAATGGTATTGTCAATGATGGTTTGCACTTCAAATATTTTAGAAATATCAACATCACAATAAAATGTAAATATTTTGCCGGCAACAGCATAACTAACATCATTTCCAGGATAGCATTGCAGAACATCATTTGATTTAATTATGGGGAAGAAGAGAAACAGGTACACGAGAAACGTATACTGACTCATACTGGAAAGAAAGAAATGTATTTAGGACCACGTGTATGTCGGTTTAAAAAAACAGTTGTTCTGAACACCGATTTCTTGAACATAATTTATGCCATACCAGTCAATGTTAAAACATACAATGCTTTAAACAAAATGTGAGGGTTCATTGTATTAATACTAATGATGTATCCTTTATGGGTACTTTATTTTTATCATGAGTTTCAATAGTTGTGTTTATTTCTAATGAATCAACGATATCAACTATTTATTAGAAATAGAAACGATTATAAAGTCTTTCAATTTTATTTATAAACTTAATTCAATTAAATTCAATTAATTTTTTTCCAGAATAATACGGTATTTATTCCAGTGGTTTAGGAAAAAAGGTTAAAATTACCAATTATAGGAACTCCAACAACAGTCAGCATTTAAAGAAGCCGCCAAATAAAGTCTTGAATAAAGTAGTTTGATTAATTTGATACCAACCTCCCCTACAATAAAAAAAAGAAAGAAATGAGAACATATCTACTATTCTTTAGATATCGAGTTATGTTTATTAAAAAAGTTAGACAATGTTCAAACACGTTCTAACGGTACAAACTGCATTTGTATCGTTCCAGTAGAATGTTGTATTATTATTAATAATTCCCGCTATTTATTATGCACGTATTATTGAAACATTCATTTTATTATTTTGTTGTAATTAACTGAAATTGATGGAAATTCGTCCACATTAAACATCGGAAGGTTAGCCTCTTGTTAACGCGGGTGTTAACATCGTTTTGAAGAAACGGTTGGACGAGTAAATGGTGTTTGAAAATGCCATGGAGGCCATGGCATGGCCTAGCTAGGCCTTTTTAGTAGTGACTGCAGCTAGCTGGATACGGTAAATTAATTTTACCATATCCAGAAAATTTATTTTATACCACCATGGTCTGGGTATATAAACAAATAAACGACTACTGTAATTCTTTTTTATTTATTTAGCCAAATACTATGTACAATGGACATTTATGAAAGAATCCATCATTTGAATATGATGGAGCTGACTGGTGTTGATAGAATTAAACTGACTACTGTCTCACTCAGGTCTCAAAAGTAATTTATGTCCTGGTTGTTCCAAACTCATTTTTATACATTTGTTCAATAAAATTTATTCCACACACTATTTCTGCCATATAATTTGTTGATGTTTACAATTTTATTACTAGTACTATTACAGCAAAGCCATCTCATGTACTGTTGACTCCATAAATCTGCAAAGATAAGACCAATAAACGGATGGATATGTACTATTATTTTTATTCAATTCTACCTAGGCCCTATTGTTTATTTCGTGCATTCGCCAAGCGGCCACTTGTTTACATCGTTCGCGTGACTAAAAAATGATCATTTTCGACAATGTTTTCAAAATGTACTGTAGGCCTAACCTAGTAGTTAGCGAATTTAGAAGAAACTATAGTCTACTAGACCTAGCCTACTTTGTAGTCTGCGTGAGTGGTTTAGTGTGAGATGTACAAATACACCTGTCACGATAAATATGGTCCGGGGCCAAAATTAGTCCGGCCGGTCAAGTTTTAGCAGCCATAAATGGTCTCCCGGACTGATTTTGGTGTGACACACCCTTTCTTCTTTTTACGTACAATCTTTGCAGACACAACTTTTTATTGATTTGTGAAATATCGATATTTTCTACGACTGCAGCAACAGGGAGCTTGCAACACGTGAGTCTCGTGTATGATGGGTTTGTTTATTTTGTTTACACACCGTGTCCGCGAACGAGGCAAGATTGTGATTGGCCTGTATTAAAATTCATTAACCAATCACAAAACGACTGCTGCCGTGGCTACAACCCCGGGTGTTTCAAACTCTAAACTTGACGATCTCGTACGTGCGTATAGAACGTTCATAAAAATTAAGATGGCGTACCAGTTGATCGGCCATTTTGCGGACGTTTTATACAAAAATTAAATTTGTTTATTTCTCAAGTTCTACTAGGTATTTGAATCTAATTTGTTGTGTATTGTTTATTAACATTAAAAGGATTCATACAAAGTCATTTTTTGAAAGTTTAAAATCCTTTCATATCCATTTTAAGGTAAGGTAAGCAGAGAACAGCGTAGGATACAGTATTCTACTCTATTAAATATATTACATTTCTATAGAAAATGTGTAGGCCGATATTATACAAAATTATGACAAACACAACAGTATTATAATAATAATTTTTAACGGAGTGGAGTTGTGGCTTGGTGGTTATGATGCTTGGCTACCACTCCAAGGGTCCTGGGTTTTAGTCCCGTCACATGTCAGGATTTTTTATAAGGACAAAATTACAATTCCACTCCCAAAGACTTGTAATAAGACTTTGTTTATGTAGAGCGTTTTATGTTTGTCTTGTGAACCTCTGAGGATCATAATGATCAGCAATTTCTGGATGGATCACGCTCATTAAATATGGTAAAAAAAATACTTATAGGCTACAATAATATAATTTACTAAATGAAAATGCAAAATGCAAAATCTAGTTTAGATAATATAATTTACAATGAACCTTAACCAGTGGGGTACAATAGTCCGCATAGTAGAATTTATAATCGATTGCTGTGCGTCGCCAGATATTTTGGGGTTTCAACAGTAATTTAATCAATATTTCTTATGAAGTCTATAGGTTATTTATAAACATTTTAAAATGTATATTTACTTAGGCCTATTTATTAAAATAATAGTTTTTATTCAGATTTAAAATAACAAATTACTTAATCCTATAGCACTTTCTAAACAAAGCGTTTGTATAAATAACCTGCAATATATTCCAGATTATTTTCTTGCGACATTTAATTTGTGAACGAATAACACTTTTGTCAAACACAGTTTACAAAATACGATCATACCTGTACCATAAACCATATCCTTATCTTTTTAAAAACCGTACTTTGTCCTTCCAAACATGTATTAACCTAGCAGTAACGTAGGCCTATTTGTTATATGATAAAAGTAACATTTCTTATTTAGCATTCGAGCTGATTACAGTGCGTTACTGCAAAATAAAAGTCAACTGCAATGATAATCAATTACATGTATGTACTTACAATTGTTTTAAATCATATATTCATTTTCATCCTTCCATCGTCGCATTTTTAGATAAATATAGTTAGAAGTGAATAATTTCCAAACACAAGTATTATTCTTACATACTCAATTCAATTTTAATATTACGTCATCGTGAAGATGTTATTTTCATATTTAAAGTGTTAACATCACTAAATACTTTTTCGCTTGTTTGTGTGTATTGTATTGTAATACATATTAACTAATATACTTGTTTTAAGGTTAAATATCTGAGAACAGAGGCGACAATGTGCAACGCTAGATGTAAATATGGTGTCATACCGGTAGGCCTACTTATCATTGTACTATTCTGCCAGACATGTTTTGCAGTGAGATTTGTTTATCAACCAAGAGACCATTCAGCAGTAGAAGGAAACGAGGCATATATAACCTGTATCTTCAAAGATATCTCAGAAGAAATGATATATTCTTATGACGTAATCTGGACCAAAGGGTCTTACATTATCAGAGAACCAATCAATGGATTTGATCTGGAACGTATTACTATTCACGATCAATATGAAAATGCAAGACACTTTTTGAGGATTGATCCGGTCAAGAGAGAAGATGCAGGAGATTACAAATGTTATTTGAAATATAACGGCAATATCCTGCTTACTTCCAGTATTGGGAAGCTTATTGTGCGTGAAATACCATCCGATAAATATCCAATTGTCCAATTTACGAAGTCAGCATACAAGATTGGAGAAATTGTCGTTGCGTTCTGTTTGAGTGAAAAGACAATCCCTAAACCAGAGTTAGCGTGGGACAAGCCATCAGACGCACAAGAACATTGGCCAATGGAATCAAATAACACACACATTTGGATTAAAGAGTCAATAACGGCCTCTACCTCAACAAATGGCTCTAAATACGTGTGTCGGTTAACAGTACCGGATGAGGTTGCTCCGAGATATGCTGAAACTGAACCACTTTACGTCACAAACAAAGATTTAAAGGAGACAAGTACCTCTACTGTTTTGACTTCACCAGAACAAAAACATGTTACTTCTAAACCTAATTTGTTATCAACTGTAAACCAGGTGTTAGTACGTGGGGATAACAATGTATATTATTTCCTATTTGCAATTACAATATTAAGCATACTAATTCTACTCTTAATAATAATGGTCATGAAACTATTTTATGAACAAAAAGTAATAAAGGAAGTAATGAAACAACTTAAAACACCCACTGATACAAACAACATAACAACTAGGCGTAGGAGAATCGACCGAAGCAATCAAACCACAAACGAATAGAATAGTAAATTGTACTCTCCAGTTATAGAAAGTGAAACAAATAACTTCGTTATTAATCAAAGGCACAGTGAAAAAATTAGCCCGATTAAAGTAATTGTATAAACAAAAAGGAATCGTATGGCAAGCCTCAGCTGTCTGAAGTATTCAAAATATTATATTATTATATCATTTTTTTATTATATTATATATTGTATTGTAATGAATTATAGGTTTTGCGTTATATTACTTGGTTTTAGCATTATATTATATCTATTTCTAATATATTATGTGAAAAATGTAACAAATTATTGACTTTTTGTATTATATTATTGGGTTTTAGCATTATATCATCAACATTTACTATTATATTATTAATAAAATACATTATATTATAATATAATTGTATTATATTAAACGCATTTACCTTATTTTATAACATACAACATTATTATATTATACGGATTCGTTAGTTATATTATTATTTTGTATGATGTTATTTATACGTCACGGCTTATTTCACTTCTTCTAACTCTTTCTCTCCCTCCCCCTGTTCACTAGCAATCAGCGGCAGAATCTGAATTGTGTGACTGTTGAAGAATAACTAATTATCTTTACTACGTACTAGGCCTAGGCCTACTATTAGGGGATCTAGCCTAGACGTAGCTAGTTAGACAAGTGACCAAGGACCACCGGACAGCTATAACTAATACTACAATACAATAACACTACTACAATAACTACAACTGCTACTACCTAGGCCTAGCTAGTAGAGTACTAGGTAGCCTACTACTAGGCTCTAGGGCGTATGTTATGATATTAACTACTAGGCCTAGGCCTACTAGTACTAGGCTAGGCCTAGACTTAAGGTGTAGTAGGCTAGGGCCGGGCCTGCTGCCTTAGGCTAGGCTACTACTGTACTACTACTACTAGGCAGCCAGCCCATGATGGGTACGAGTAAGCCAAAATGTTGGATTTATAAGTAAACCAAAATTTGGGTACGAGCGAGTTGGCATGGCCCGGGTACAGGTTGACCTGTATCCTTCTAGCTAATCGTACTAGGCCTAGTCCTCAAGTACTGTAAGTCTACGCTACCCAGTCCGGCTACAATATGGTCTATTTTGTTTTACAGCTTTATTAATAGCTGGGTTCAAATCTGGGTTGGGACGGCTTTTTCTCATTCTAAAACAGATTTCCTTATCATAAAATAATATATGAATTTATTTGTAATATTGTAATGTATACATAATATAAGTAATTGCCATTGCATTTATTATTATTAATTATATATTATACGGTTACCCCTTAATTATACTATAGTATAATTTCCTTGTTATATTTTACAATATTTTCTTCATAATTCTACAATTTTGTCTTTCACAGCACAAATTTATCATACTGAATCATCACACACCAAGTCTCATAAATCTCTACTGTATTTGTCCAAGCTACTCCAGCTACATGGTATTGCCTTGAGGCTAAACTACACACGGTATACTGGCACTACCATCATTCCTGGCTCGTCAACCTGGACAACATAAGCACAGTTTCAGTTTATTTACCATTTCAATTTCTGAACATAAGAGATGAACAACTTATATGGATGGATAACCGTAAGACAGGACAAAGGTGCAATACATAACAAGACATGTGAACACTTGTGTTTGCAACCCCTTGGATAAAATAATATATTTATATAAAGGAGAAAGTTAGATATTATAATATTTCTTTTCGATCATAAAATGATAATTTTAAAATTACTTCCTAAGAAGTCATACTACTGATTCAAAATAGTGACTTACACCCTGTGGTCAAGGCTTTATTTTCTCTTATGCTTATTTCCTCCAACATACAGAGTACATAGGACTTTTTTTATTCATAACTGTTGAATTGCATCCCAATACATAGTACCTATTGGTATTATATCTAAAAATACAAAGGCGGCTAACACAGATAGTTCCATATACAGTACTCTTTTATAAATAGATGTATCTCTCCAAACTACTCCCAACTACCTAATCTAATAATAGTAATATTAGCATACTACTATACACTTTGTAGACAAGAAATAAGTTGTATACACCTAGAGGACTTATGGTAGTACAGTCGATCGCCCTCTCACTGGCTCGGTCAACATAATCTATGCCTAGATTATTACAGTAATTAAAGTACATTATTACAGAGATTTTGTTTTTTGTTGTTGCAGAAATCAAAGTTATGTGTTAGAAAGCAGTACTCGTATTAAAAACTAAGCATTTTGCAGGTCTTGAACGCAAACTGGCAGGATATTTTTTATTGTTGAAATGAATTGAATCCTAACTTATTTTCTACGAACTGGAGACGAAGACATATTATGACCCTTTTATTTAAATTTATTTGAATAGACCTCCATGTAAAGTCATTAAAGGCTACATGATTGTTTTATATTTTAATATGTGATAGTAGAAAATCATTGTGTATAATGAGGACTATGAATCTTATATTTACTTGCATTCTCATCTTTTTAAAATATTATTTATAATGCTGGTAATGAGTTTAAAATTTAATTATATTGACTATTTTTGATAATCATCATGTCCTTATAAATTCATTTATATTTCTTTTGTGTAATATATTTCATATATTATGTATTAAATAAATTGGTAAGGCCCTATACTATTACTATTTAAGAAAAGTTTATATACACTATTATTTAAATGCCTACCAATATTAGTATTAATTGTTTATGTAAATATTTTGTCTAGTTGTCTTGATTTTTTGTATAGGCCAATGGCATCAATGTTTTTCTCAACGCAAATTAGCCTAATAATGCCACATTTAGACACATGATTCATTGATTTCTGATATTCTGTACTTGTGTTTGCATTACTAAAATAGTAGTTAATATGTTTTATTTATAATGTATGTATAAACATATATTCATATTTTTTTAAACATTGTTAATACCTATCTACCTTTCTGATATTGTTACTGTTATATAATATTTGTTGAGGCAGCAATAAAAAGAAAATTAAAACATTTAATTTGACCTATACTGTACTATGTTAGTTCAGGAGATAAAGTGTGTTTGGGCAGAAACTAGTGTGTTGGAAGTTGGTGGTGTGAGGTGTATAGTTGTCACTTTAAGACCTAAATTAGATGTTTTCTGAAGAAAAGAAGTAAGCGGATACGCTTTCAAACAACTCCAAGAAGATTCACACAAAAATAATTACTTTCCAATAAAATAGTATAACAGTGTATATTACAGTAGGCCTACATTGAATAAACTCGAGCGGAAAAATAACGCACATAAAAAAACGTTCATTTTCTTGTCGAAAAGTGCCCTCTCTAGTTTTCTATTAATTTATTAATAATTATTATTAATTAATGAGTAATATGAATATATTTTTAACATTCAATGCTGGAAGCTGGTTCTACTCCTAACAAAGTTTCATACCTCCAAATTTCATCAACGTATTCAAAGCACTTCAATTTTAAATATCACATTTAACATAAAAAATCGGGTTTTGGATAGAATTTTGCTTAAAAACATATACAAAAAACATCGATAAAAAATACTTTTCGTATTCAAAAACATTTGATACTTGGTATAAATGTTCAATATAGGTTGCTCTATTCACAGAAACAAAATTGCATCCATGAACGTTTTTTGTTGGTTGTTTTTTCAAAATCGTTATTAGCTTGAAAAAAATGAGTTGGAATTGTATGGTCTTTCATAAGTGTACATTTTGTAAAAACGTAAATTAAAAAAATCAGTGATATGGCTTGATAGTAATTTTTTTTTGCAATATGGATGGAGCAACCTATATTGAACATTTATACCAAGTATCAAATGTTTTTGAATACGAAAAGTATTTTTTATCGATGTTTTTTGTATATGTTTTTAAGCAAAATTCTATCAAAACCTGAATTTGTAATGTTAAATCTGATATTTATTTAAGTGCTTTGAATACGTTGATGAAATTTGGAGGTATGAAACTTTGTTAGGAGTACATACAGCTTCCAGCCTTAAATTTAAAAAATATGTTCATATTACTCATTAATTAATAATAATTATTAATAAATTAATAGAAAACTAGAGAGGGCACTTTTCGAAAAGAAAATGAATATTTTTTTATGTGCGTTATTATTCCGCTCGAGTTTATTCAATGTACTGTAATATACACTGTTATACTATTTTATTGGAAAGTAATTATTTTTGTGTGAATCTTCTTGAAGTTGTTTGAAAGCGTATCCTTTTACTTCTTTTCTTCAGAAACATCTAATTTAGGTCTTAAAGTGACAAATATACACCTCGCACCAGATTCTGCCCACACACACTTCATCTCCTGAACTAACATAGTACAGTATAAGTCAAAATAATTGTTTAAAATTTCTTTTTATTGAAAACAATCTGCCTCAAAAAATATTATACAATAGTAAAAATATCAGAAAGGTAGGTATTGTAATAATGTTTAAATTTAAAAATGTGAAAAAAAAACTAAATGTTTATACATACATTACAAATGAAATATATTAACTACTAGGTTATTTTAGTAATGCATACACAAGTACAGAATATCAGAAATCAATGAATCATGTTTCTAAATGTGGCATTATTAGGCTAATTTGCTTTGAGAAAAACATTGATGCCATTGGCCTATACAAAAAATCAAGGCAATTAGACAAAATATTTATATAAACAATTATACTAATATTGGTAGGCATAAAATAAGTGTATATAAACTTTTCTTAAATAATAACAGTATAGGGCCTTACCAATTTATTTAATACATAATATATGAACTATATTCCACAAAAGACATATACATGAATTTATATGGACATAATGATTATCAAAACTAGTCAATATAATTAAATTTTAAACTCGTTACCACCAGCATTATAAATAAAATTTTAAAAAGATGAGAATGCAAGTAAATATCAGATTCTTAGTCCTCATTATACACAATAATTTTCTACTATTAGTATCACATATTAAAATATAAAACAATCATGTAGCCTTTAATGAATTTACATGGAGGTCTATTCAAATAAATTTAAATAAAAGGGTCATAATATGTCTTCGTCTCCAGTTCGTAGAAAATGAAGTTAGGATTCCATTCATTTCAACAATAAAAAATATTCAAAATATCCTGCCAGTTTGCGTTCAAGAGTACAACCTGCTTAGTTTTTAATACGAGTACTGCTTTCTATACACATAACTTTTATTTCTGCAAAAAAAAATAAAAAAATCTCTGTAATAATGTACTTTAATTACTGTAATAATCTAGGTATAGATTATGTTGACCGGGCCAGTGAGAGGGCGTTCGACTGTACTACCATAAGTCCTCTAGGTGTATACAACTTACTTCTTGTCTACAAAGTGTATAGTAGTATGCTAATAGTACTATTATTAGATTAGGTAGTTGGGAGTAGATTGGAGAGATACATCTATTTATAAGAGAGTACTGTATATGGAACTATCTGTGTTAGCCGCCTTTGTATTTTTAGATATAATACCAATAGGTACTATGTATTGGGATGCAATTCAACAGTTATGAATAAAAAAGTCCTATGTACTCTGTATGTTGGAGGAAATAAGCATAAGAGAAAATAAAGCCTTGACCACAGGGTGTAAGTCACTATTTTGAATCAGTAGTATGACTTCTTAGGAAATAATTTTAAAATTATCATTGTATGATCGAAAAGAAATATTATAATATCTAACTTTCTCCTTTATATAAATATATTATTTTATCCGAAGGGTTGCAAACACAAGTGTTCACATGTCTTGTTATGTATTGCACCTTTGTCCTGTCTTTATGTTGTCTGTAATGTCACTGCACTAACGGGTGACCGGTAAACGAGCTTCGCTCTTACGGTTATCCATCCATATAAGTTGTTCATCTCTTATGTTCAGAAATTGAAATGGTAAATAAACTGAAACTGAAACTGTGCTTATGTGGTCCAGGTTGACGAGCCAGGAATGATGGTAGTGCCAGTATACCGTGTAGTTTAGCCTCAAGGCAATACCATGTAGCTGGAGTAGCTTGGACAAATACAGTAGAAATTTATGAGACTTGGTGTGTGATGATTCAGTATGATAAATTTGTGCTGTGAAAGACAAAATTGTAGAATTATGAAGAAAATATTGTAAAATATAACAAGGAAATTATACTATAGTATAATTAAGGGGTAACCGTATAATATATAATTAATAATAATAAATGCAATGGCAATTACTTATATTATGTATACATTACAATATTACAAATAAATTCATATATTATTTTATTATGATAAGGAAATCTGTTTTAGAATGAGAAAAAGCCATCCCAACCCAGATTTGAACCCAGCTATCAATAAAGCTATAAAACAAAATAAACCATATTGTAGCCGGACTGGGTAGCGTAGACTTACTTGAGGCCTAGGCCTAGTACGATTAGCTAGAAGGATACAGGTCAACCCGTACCCATGCCAACTCGCTCGTACCCAAATTTTGGTTTACTTATCCAAAATTTTGGCTTACTCGTACCCATCATGGGCTGACTGCCTAGTAGTAGTAGTAGTAGCCTAGCCTAAGGCAGCAGGCCCGGCCCTAGCCTACTACAACTTAAGTCTAGGCCTAGCCTAGGCCTACATATGAATCTCTTGGTGCAAATTTTGCAACCAAACAGTGATTTTTAATATGTACCTAAGCGAGCTGTTTATCTACTTATAGGTTCATACCAAGTTCATGAAACCCAAGTCTTGTCATCGTCCATTATATAGGGGGGTCAACCATTATGACTAAAACTGAATTTCCACAATTATTGATTACATTTTTTAATCAAAGAAATTAAAATGACATAAACTAGTATAGTATGAGCATTTCCATACTTTGTAATAATTACCATCTATTCATTAATAATAAAAAAATGATATAATAATATAATATTTTGAATACTTCAGACTATGGCAAGCCTCAGCTGTCTGAAGTATTCAAAATATTATATTATTTATCATTTTTTTTTTATATTATATATTGTATTGTAATGAATTATACGTTTTGCATTATATTACTTGGTTTTAGCATTATATTATATCTATTTCTAATATATTATGTGAAAAATGTAACAAATTATTGACTTTTTGTATTATATTATTCGGTTTTGGCATTATATTATGAACATTTACTATTATATTATTAATAAAATACATTATATTATAATATAATTGTATTATATTAAACCCATTTACCTTACTTTATAACATACAACATTATTATATTATACGGATTCGTTAGTTATATTATTATTTTGTATGATGTTTATTATACGTCACGGCTCATTTCAGTTCTTCTAACTCTTTCTCTTCCTCCCCCTGTTCACTAGCAATCAGCGGCAGAATCTGAATTGTGTGACTGTTGAAGAATAACTACTACGTACTAGGCCTAGCCTAGGCCTACTAGGGGATCTAGCCTAGACGTAGCTAGTTAGACAAGTGACCAAGGACCACCGGACAGCTACAACTAATACTACAATACAATAATACTACTAATGCAATAACTACTACTGCTGCTAATACTTAGGCCTAGCTAGTAGAGTACTAGGTAGGTTAGCTACTACTAGGCTCTAGTGGGGTTAGGGCGTATGTATGATGTTAACTACTAGGCCTAGGCCTACTAGTACTAGCCTAGGCTAGGCCTAGACTTAAGTTGTAGTAGGCTAGGGCCGGGCCTGCTGCCTTAGGCTAGGCTAGGCTACTACTACTACTACTACTACTACTACTACTACTAGGCAGCCAGCCCATGATGGTTACGAGTAAGCCAAAATTTTGGATATAAGTAAACCAAAATTTGGGTACGAGCGAGTTGGCATGGGTACGGGTTGACCTGTATCCTTCTTTCTAGCTAATCGTACTAGGCCTAGGCCTCAAGTAAGTCTACGCTACCCAGTCCGGCTACAATATGGTCTATTTTGTTTTATAGCTTTATTGATAGCTGGGTTCAAATCTGGGTTGGGACGGCTTTTTCTCATTCTAAAACAGAGTTCCTTATCATAATAAAATAATATATGAATTTATTTGTAATAGTACCTAGGCCCTAATTGCCATTGCATTTATTATTATTAATTATATATTATACGGTTACCCCTTAATTATACTATAGTATAATTTCCTTGTTATATTTTACAATATTTTCTTTATAATTCTACAATTTTGTCTTTCACAGCACAAATTTATCATACTGTATTTGTCCAAGCTACTCCAGCTACATGGTATTGCCTTGAGGCTAAACTACACGGTATACTGGCACTACCATCATTCCTGGCTCGTCAACCTGGACCACATAAGCACAGTTTCAGTTTCAGTTTATTTACCATTTCAATTTCTGAACATAAGAGATGAACAACTTATATGGATGGATAACCATAAGAGCGAAGCTCGTTTACCGGTCACCCGTTAGTGCAGTGACATTACGGACAACATAAAGACAGGACAAAGGTGCAATACATAACAAGACATGTGAACACTTGTGTTTGCAACCCCTTGGATAAAATAATATATTTATATAAAGGAGAAAGATAGATATTATAATATTTCTTTTTTATCATACAATACATAGTACCTATTGGTATTATATCTCAAAATACAAAGGCGGCTAACACAGATAGTTCCATATATACAGTACTCTCTTATAAATAGATGTATCTCTCCAATCTACCTAATCTAATAATAGTACTATTAGCATACTACTATACACTTTGTAGACAAGAAGTAAGTTGTATACACCTAGAGGACTTATGGTAGTACAGTCGAACGCCCTCTCACTGGCCCGGTCAACATAATCTATACCTAGATTATTGCAGTAATTAAAGTACATTATTTTTTTTTTTTTTGCAGAAATCAAAGTTATGTGTATAGAAAGCAGTACTCGTATTAAAAACTAAGCAGGTTGTACTCTTGAACGCAAACTGGCAGGATATTTTGAATATTTTTTATTGTTGAAATGAATGGAATCCTAACTTCTTTGCAACAACTGGAGACGAAGACATATTATGACCCTTTTATTTAAATTTATTTGAATAGACCTTCATGTAAATTCATTAAAGGCTATATGTTTGTTTTATATTTTAATATGTGATAGTAGAAAATCATTGTGTATAATGAGGACTAAGAATCTGATATTCACTTGCATTCTCATCTTTTAAAAATTTAATTTATAATGCTGGTAATGAGTTTAAAATTTAATTATATTGACTAGTTTTGATAATCATTATTTCTTTTGTGTAATATAGTTCATATATTATGTATTGAATAAATTGGTAAGGCCCTATACTGTTATTATTTAAGGAAAGTTTATATACACTTATTTTATGCCTACTTAGTATTAATTGTTTATATAAATATTTTGTCTAATTGCCTTGATTTTTTGTATAGGCCAATGGCATCAATGTTTTTCTCAACGCAAATTAGCCTAATAATGCCACATTTAAACACATGATTCATTGATTTCTGATATTCTGTACTTGAGTATGCATTACTAAAATAACCAAGTAGTTAATATATTTCATTTGTAATGTATGTATAAACATTAAGTTTTTTTTCACATTTTTAAATTTAAAATTTATTACAATACCTACCTTTCTGATATTGTTACTATTGTATAATATATTTTGAGGCAGCAATAAAAAAAAATTAAAACAATTAATTTGACTTATACTGTACTATGTTAGTTCAGGATATGAAATGTGTGTGGGCATCTGGTGTGTTGGAGGTTGGTGGTGTGAGGTGTATATTTGTCACTTTAAGACCTAAATTAGATGTTTTCTGAAGAAAAGAAGTAAGAGGATACGCTTTCAAACAATTCCAAGAAGATTCACACAAAAATAATTACTTTCCAATAAAATAGTATAACAGTGTATATTACAGTACATTGAATAAACTTGAGCGGAAAAATAACGCACATAAAAAAACACTCATATTCTTGTCGAAAAGTGCCCTCTATAGTTTTCTATTAATTTATTAATAATTATTATTAATTAATGAGTAATATGAACATATTTTTAACATTCAATGCTGGAAACTGGTTCTACTCCTAACAAAGTTTCATACCTCCAAATTTCATCAACGTATTCAAAGCACTTCAATATTAAATATCACATTTAACATAAAAAATTCGGGTTTTGGATAGAATTTTGCTTAAAAACATATACAAAAAACATCGATAAAAAATACTTTTCGTATTCAAAAACAGATGATACTTGGTATAAATGTTCACTATAGGTTGCTCTATTCACAGAAACAAAATTGCATTCATGAACGTTTTTTGTTGGTTGTTTTTTCAAAATAGTTATTAGCTTGAAAAAAATGAGTTGGAATTGTATAGTCTTTCATAAGTGTACATTTTGTAAAAACGTAAATTTAAAAAATCAGTGATATGGCTTGATAGTTATTTTTTTTTTGCAATATGGATGGAGCAACCTATATTGAACATTTATACCAAGTATCAAATGTTTTTGAATACGAAAAGTATTTTTTATCGATGTTTTTTGTATATGTTTTTAAGCAAAATTCTATCAAAACCTGGATTTGTAATGTTAAATGATATTTATTTAAGTGCTTTGAATACGTTGATGAAATTTGGAGGTATGAAACTTTGTTAGGAGTAGAACCAGTTTCCAGCATTGAATGTTAAAAATATGTTCATATTACTCATTAATTAATAATAATTATTAATAAATTAATAGAAAACTAGAGAGGGCACCTTTCGACAAGAAAATGAATGTTTTTTTATGTGCGTTATTTTTCCGCTCGAGTTTATTCAATGTACTGTAATATACACTGTTATACTATTTTATTGGAAAGTAATTATTTTTGTGTGAATCTTCTTGGAGTTGTTTGAAAGCGTATCCTTTTACTTCTTTTCTTCAGAAAACATCTAATTTAGGTCTTAAAGTGACAAATATACACCTCACACCAGATTCTGCCCACACACACTTCATCTCCTGAACTAACATAGTACAGTATAAGTCAAAATAATTGTTTGTTAAAATTTTTTTTTATTGAAAACAATCTGCCTCAAAAAATATCATACAATAGTAACAATATCAGAAAGGTAGGTATTGTAATAATGTTTAAATTTAAAAATGTGACAAAAAAATGAATGTTTATACATACATTACAAATGAAATATATTAACTACTAGGTTATTTTAGTAATGCATACACAAGTACAGAATATCAGAAATCAATGAATCATGTGTCTAAATGTGGCATTATTAGGCTAATTTGCTTTGAGAAAAACATTGATGCCATTGGCCTATACAAAAAATCAAGGCAATTAGACAAAATATTTATATAAACAATTATACTAATATTGGTAGGCATAAAATAAGTGTATATAAACTTTCCTTAAATAATAACAGTACAGGGCCTTACCAATTAGTTTAATACATAATATATGAACTATATTACACAAAAGAAATGTAAATGAATTTATAAGGACATAATTATTATCAAAACTAGTCAATATAATTAAATTTTAAACTCATTACCAGCATTATAAATAAAATTTTAAAAAGATGAGAATGCAAGTGAATATCAGATTCTTAGTCCTCATTATACACAATAATTTTCTACTATTAGTATCACATATTAAAATATAAAACAATCATGTAGCCTTTAATGAATTTACATGGAGGTCTATTCAAATAAATTTAAATAAAAGGGTCATAATATGTCTTCGTCTCCAGTTCGTAGAAAATGAAGTTAGGATTCCATTCATTTCAACAATAAAAAATATTCAAAATATCCTGCCAGTTTGCGTTCAAGAGTACAACCTGCTTAGTTTTTAATACGAGTACTGCTTTCTATACACATAACTTTGATTTCTGCAAAAAAAAAAAAATCTCTGTAATAATGTACTTTAATTACTGCAATAATCTAGGTATAGATTATGTTGACCGGGCCAGTACAGTGAGAGGGCGTTCGACTGTACTACCATAAGTCCTCTAGGTGTATACAACTTACTTCTTGTCTACAAAGTGTATAGTAGTATGCTAATAGTACTATTATTAGATTAGGTAGTTGGGAGTAGATTGGAGAGATACATCTATTTATAAGAGAGTACTGTATATATGGAACTATCTGTGTTAGTTGCCTTTGTATTTTTAGTTATACTGTAATACCAATAGGTACTGTGTATTGGGATGCAATTCAACAGTTATGAATAAAAATAGTCCTATGTACTCTGTATGTTGGAGGAAATAAGCATAAGAGCAAGTCTTGACCACAGGGTGTAAGTCAGTCACTATTTTGAATCAGTAGTATGACTTCTTAGGATTTAATTAATTTTAAAATTATCATTGTATGATCGAAAAGAAATATTATAATATCTAACTTTCTCCTTTATATAAATATATTATTTTATCCAAGGGGTTGCAAACACAAGTGTTCACATGTATTGCACCTTTGTCCTGTCTTTATGTTGTCCGTAATGTTACTGCACTAACGGGTGACCGGTAAACGAGCTTCGCTCTTACGGTTATCCATCCATATAAGTTGTTCATCTCTTATGTTCAGAAATTGAAATGGTAAATAAACTGAAACTGAAACTGTGCTTATGTGGTCCAGGTTGACGAGCCAGGAATAATGGTAGTGCCAGTATACCGTGTAGTTTAGCCTCAAGGCAATACCATGTAGCTGGAGTAGCTTGGACAAATACAGTAGAAATTTATGAGACTTGGTGTGTGATGATTCAGTATGATAAATTTGTGCTGTGAAAGACAAAATTGTAGAATTATGAAGAAAATATTGTAAAATATAACAAGGAAATTATACTATAGTATAATTAAGGGGTAACCGTATAATATATAATAAATAATAATAAATGCAATGGCAATTACTTATATTATGTATACATTACAATATTACAAATAAATTCATATATTATTTTATTATGATAAGGAAATCTGTTTTTGAATGAGAAAAAGCCATCCCAACCCAGATTTGAACCCAGCTATCAATAAAGCTATAAAACAAAATAAACCATATTGTAGCCGGACTGGGTAGCGTAGACTTACTTGAGGCCTAGTACAATTATCTAGAAGGATACAGGTCAACCCGTACCCATGCCAACTCGCTCGTACCCAAATTTTGGTTTACTTATCCAAAATTTTGGCTTACTCGTACCCATCATGGGCTGACTGCCTAGTAGTAGTAGTAGTAGTAGCCTAGCCTAAGGCAGCAGGCCCGGCCCTAGCCTACTACAACTTAAGTCTAGGCCTAGCCTAGTACTAGTAGGCCTAGGCCTAGTAGTTAACATCATACATACGCCCTACTACTACTAGAGCCTAGTAGTAGCTACCTAGTACTCTACTAGCTAGGCCTAGGTAGTAGCAGTATTAGTTATTGTAGTAGTATTATTGTATTGTAGTATTAGTTGTAGCTGTCCGGTGGTCCTTGGTCACTTGTCTAACTAGCTACGTCTAGGCTAGATCCCCTAGTAGTAGGCCTAGGCCTAGTACGTAGTAAAGATAATTAGTTATTCTTCAACAGTCACACAATTCAGATTCTGCCGCTGATTGTTAGTGAGCAGGGGGAGGGAGAGAAAGAGTTAGAAGAACTGAAATAAGTCGTGACGTATAATAAACATCATACAAAATAATAATATAACTAACGAATCCGTATAATATAATAATGTTGTATGTTATAAAGTAAGGTAAATGCGTTTAATATAATACAATTATATTATAATATAATGTATTTTATTATTAATATAATAGTAAATGTTCATAATATAATGCCAAAACCGATTAATATAATACAAAAAGTCAATAATTTGTTACATTTTTCACATAATATATTAGAAATAGATATAATATAATGCTAAAACCAAGTAATATAATGCAAAAAGTATAATTCATTACAATACAATATATAATATAATAAAAAAATGATATAATAATATAATATTTTGAATACTTCAGACAGCTGAGGCTTGCCATATCAGACAGCTGAGGCTTGCCATATATTATAATAACGTAGTTTATGTGTTATTCATTAATGTAACATTTTGACGTCTTGATAACGTACCAATATAACATTTATACAACGTTCAAGACAAACGTTCAGAAATACGTTATACAAACGCAAAATACAAACTATAAACTAACGTTAATTTAAGATGTAATAATAATGTTATAAAAACGTATTATAATAATATGGCAAGCCTCAGCTGTCTGAAGTATTCAAAATATTATATTATTATATCATTTTTTTATTATATTATATATTGTATTGTAATGAATTATACGTTTTGCATTATATTACTTGGTTTTAGCATTATATTATATCTATTTCTAATATATTATGTGAAAAATGTAACAAATTATTGACTTTTTGTATTATATTATTCGGTTTTGGCATTATATTATGAACATTTACTATTATATTATTAATAAAATACATTATATTATAATATAATTGTATTATATTAAACTCATTTACCTTACTTTATAACATACAACATTATTATATTATACGGATTCGTTAGTTATATTATTATTTTGTATGATGTTTATTATACGTCACGGCTCATTTCAGTTCTTCTAACTCTTTCTCTCCCTCCCCCTGTTCACTAGCAATCAGCGGCAGAATCTGAATTGTGTGACTGTTGAAGAATAACTATACTACGTACTAGGCCTAGCCTAGGCCTACTAGGGGATCTAGCCTAGACGTAGCTAGTTAGACAAGTGACCAAGGACCACCGGACAGCTACAACTAATACTACAATACAATAATACTACTAATGCAATAACTACTACTGCTAATACTTAGGCCTAGCTAGTAGAGTACTAGGTAGGTTAGCTACTACTAGGCTCTAGGGGGGTTAGGGCGTATGTATGATGTTAACTACTAGGCCTAGGCCTACTAGTACTAGCCTAGGCTAGGCCTAGACTTAAGTTGTAGTAGGCTAGGGCCGGGCCTGCTGCCTTAGGCTAGGCTAGGCTACTACTACTACTACTACTACTAGGCAGCCAGCCCATGATGGTTACGAGTAAGCCAAAATTTTGGATATAAGTAAACCAAAATTTGGGTACGAGCGAGTTGGCATGGGTACGGGTTGACCTGTATCCTTCTTTCTAGCTAATCGTACTAGGCCTAGGCCTCAAGTAAGTCTACGCTACCCAGTCCGGCTACAATATGGTCTATTTTGTTTTATAGCTTTATTGATAGCTGGGTTCAAATCTGGGTTGGGACGGCTTTTTCTCATTCTAAAACAGAGTTCCTTATCATAATAAAATAATATATGAATTTATTTGTAATAGTACCTAGGCCCTAATTGCCATTGCATTTATTATTATTAATTATATATTATACGGTTACCCCTTAATTATACTATAGTATAATTTCCTTGTTATATTTTACAATATTTTCTTTATAATTCTACAATTTTGTCTTTCACAGCCCAAATTTATCATACTGTATTTGTCCAAGCTACTCCAGCTACATGGTATTGCCTTGAGGCTAAACTACACGGTATACTGGCACTACCATCATTCCTGGCTCGTCAACCTGGACCACATAAGCACAGTTTCAGTTTCAGTTTATTTACCATTTCAATTTCTGAACATAAGAGATGAACAACTTATATGGATGGATAACCATAAGAGCGAAGCTCGTTTACCGGTCACCCGTTAGTGCAGTGACATTACGGACAACATAAAGACAGGACAAAGGTGCAATACATAACAAGACATGTGAACACTTGTGTTTGCAACCCCTTGGATAAAATAATATATTTATATAAAGGAGAAAGATAGATATTATAATATTTCTTTTTTATCATACAATACATAGTACCTATTGGTATTATATCTAAAAATACAAAGGCGGCTAACACAGATAGTTCCATATATACAGTACTCTCTTATAAATAGATGTATCTCTCCAATCTACCTAATCTAATAATAGTACTATTAGCATACTACTATACACTTTGTAGACAAGAAGTAAGTTGTATACACCTAGAGGACTTATGGTAGTACAGTCGAACGCCCTCTCACTGGCCCGGTCAACATAATCTATACCTAGGTTATTACAGTAATTAAAGTACATTATTACAGAGATTTTTTTTTTTTTTTTTGCAGAAATCAAAGTTATGTGTATAGAAAGCAGTACTCGTATTAAAAACTAAGCAGGTTGTACTCTTGAACGCAAACTGGCAGGATATTTTGAATATTTTTTATTGTTGAAATGAATGGAATCCTAACTTCTTTGCAACAACTGGAGACGAAGACATATTATGACCCTTTTATTTAAATTTATTTGAATAGACCTTCATGTAAATTCATTAAAGGCTATATGTTTGTTTTATAGTTTAATATGTGATAGTAGAAAATCATTGTGTATAATGAGGACTAAGAATCTGATATTCACTTGCATTCTCATCTTTTAAAAATTTTATTTATAATGCTGGTAATGAGTTTAAAATTTAATTATATTGACTAGTTTTGATAATCATTATTTCTTTTGTGTAATATAGTTCATATATTATGTATTGAATAAATTGGTAAGGCCCTATACTGTTATTATTTAAGGAAAGTTTATATACACTTATTTTATGCCTACTTAGTATTAATTGTTTATATAAATATTTTGTCTAATTGCCTTGATTTTTTGTATAGGCCAATGGCATCAATGTTTTTCTCAACGCAAATTAGCCTAATAATGCCACATTTAAACACATGATTCATTGATTTCTGATATTCTGTACTTGAGTATGCATTACTAAAATAACCAAGTAGTTAATATATTTCATTTGTAATGTATGTATAAACATTAAGTTTTTTTTCACATTTTTAAATTAAAAAATTATTACAATACCTACCTTTCTGATATTGTTACTATTGTATAATATATTTTGAGGCAGCAATAAAAAAAAATTAAAACAATTAATTTGACTTATACTGTACTATGTTAGTTCAGGATATGAAATGTGTGTGGGCATCTGGTGTGTTGGAGGTTGGTGGTGTGAGGTGTATATTTGTCACTTTAAGACCTAAATTAGATGTTTTCTGAAGAAAAGAAGTAAGAGGATACGCTTTCAAACAATTCCAAGAAGATTCACACAAAAATAATTACTTTCCAATAAAATAGTATAACAGTGTATATTACAGTACATTGAATAAACTCGAGCGGAAAAATAACGCACATAAAAAAACACTCATATTCTTGTCGAAAAGTGCCCTCTATAGTTTTCTATTAATTTATTAATAATTATTATTAATTAATGAGTAATATGAACATATTTTTAACATTCAATGCTGGAAACTGGTTCTACTCCTAACAAAGTTTCATACCTCCAAATTTCATCAACGTATTCAAAGCACTTCAATATTAAATATCACATTTAACATAAAAAATTCAGGTTTTGGATAGAATTTTGCTTAAAAACATATACAAAAAACATCGATAAAAAATACTTTTCGTATTCAAAAACAGATGATACTTGGTATAAATGTTCACTATAGGTTGCTCTATTCACAGAAACAAAATTGCATTCATGAACGTTTTTTGTTGGTTGTTTTTTCAAAATAGTTATTAGCTTGAAAAAAATGAGTTGAAATTGTATAGTCTTTCATAAGTGTACATTTTGTAAAAACGTAAATTTAAAAAATCAGTGATATGGCTTGATAGTTATTTTTTTTTTTGCAATATGGATGGAGCAACCTATATTGAACATTTATACCAAGTATCAAATGTTTTTGAATACGAAAAGTATTTTTTATCGATGTTTTTTGTATATGTTTTTAAGCAAAATTCTATCAAAACCTGGATTTGTAATGTTAAATGATATTTATTTAAGTGCTTTGAATACGTTGATGAAATTTGGAGGTATGAAACTTTGTTAGGAGTAGAACCAGTTTCCAGCATTGAATGTTAAAAATATGTTCATATTACTCATTAATTAATAATAATTATTAATAAATTAATAGAAAACTAGAGAGGGCACCTTTCGACAAGAAAATGAATGTTTTTTTATGTGCGTTATTTTTCCGCTCGTGTTTATTCAATGTACTGTAATATACACTGTTATACTATTTTATTGGAAAGTAATTATTTTTGTGTGAATCTTCTTGGAGTTGTTTGAAAGCGTATCCTTTTACTTCTTTTCTTCAGAAAACATCTAATTTAGGTCTTAAAGTGACAAATATACACCTCACACCAGATTCTGCCCACACACACTTCATCTCCTGAACTAACATAGTACAGTATAAGTCAAAATAATTGTTTGTTAAAATTTTTTTTTATTGAAAACAATCTGCCTCAAAAAATATCATACAATAGTAACAATATCAGAAAGGTAGGTATTGTAATAATGTTTAAATTTAAAAATGTGAAAAAAAAATGAATGTTTATACATACATTACAAATGAAATATATTAACTACTAGGTTATTTTAGTAATGCATACACAAGTACAGAATATCAGAAATCAATGAATCATGTGTCTAAATGTGGCATTATTAGGCTAATTTGCTTTGAGAAAAACATTGATGCCATTGGCCTATACAAAAAATCAAGGCAATTAGACAAAATATTTATATAAACAATTATACTAATATTGGTAGGCATAAAATAAGTGTATATAAACTTTCCTTAAATAATAACAGTACAGGGCCTTACCAATTTATTTAATACATAATATATGAACTATATTACACAAAAGAAATGTAAATGAATTTATAAGGACATAATTATTATCAAAACTAGTCAATATAATTAAATTTTAAACTCATTACCAGCATTATAAATAAAATTTTAAAAAGATGAGAATGCAAGTGAATATCAGATTCTTAGTCCTCATTATACACAATAATTTTCTACTATTAGTATCACATATTAAAATATAAAACAATCATGTAGCCTTTAATGAATTTACATGGAGGTAAATTTTAAATAAAAGGGTCATAATATGTCTTCGTCTCCAGTTCGTAGAAAATGAAGTTAGGATTCCATTCATTTCAACAATAAAAAATATTCAAAATATCCTGCCAGTTTGCGTTCAAGAGTACAACCTGCTTAGTTTTTAATACGAGTACTGCTTTCTATACTCATAACTTTGATTTCTGCAACAAAAAAAAAATCTCTGTAATAATGTACTTTAATTACTGCAATAATCTAGTTATAGATTATGTTGACCGGGCCAGTGAGAGGGCGTTCGACTGTACTACCATAAGTCCTCTAGGTGTATACATGGATTAAAGAATAGAAGGATATGCATCGACGGTGACATCAAACGATTTTACAACGCGCTTGCCTATACTAAAGCACTGCTGCCAATCAAACAAACACGCTCATTGAACTCCGTGTCTCTAACCGCGGCCCTCTGTAAAACGCTGCGAATCAACTGTTACATTTTTTGAGACCAAAACGTAACCATGTAGAAATCGTATGCGCAGTCTGAATGTTCTATTGACATGTCTGCGTCGATGATTAATTGACAACAAAAATATATTGCTGAATAATTCTGTTTTAGTTTCATCACAATCGGACTACGAAAAGTTCACTTTCTTACGACTGGTAATTTTAAGTAGTTGGTAATATTAATAAAATATGCAATTTTTATATTTGAATTATCATTATTTGCCTGCCATCTTCTGTCATTAAAAATTGCGTTAATCTATAGAATATTAAATTATGCATTTGACCATGTATGTTGTTAGCGTGGCCGGTGTTCACCCATACAACAATCGTGTTTTTAATATATGGCTAAGCAGTGGTTTCTTCATAAATCTCCTTAATTATCGATGTGATTATATTTAAATTGTAGTGCCTGGTGATTGGCTAGTGGTTATGTCATCCACATCACATCCAATCACCGGGTCTAATTGAATGAAAACAGCGATCCCTGATCCGGGATTGGCTGGCTATGTATAGTTGCGATTCGTTACCTAGCGGTCGTTTTGAAAAGTACACGCAGGGCAAACTTAATCACGAACAAACGAAGTACCTATTATTATTCACACAAGAAGTAAGACAACGGTGAGTATATAGATCATGATTACACGTTGTATCTACTACACTTAAGATTAGCCTAGGCCTACCTAGGCAGTATCAATGTCGGCAAATCATATGGTTTACTATAGTAAGCCTAGAAGAAAAGGCCTAGGCCTAGTATCCTTGCTGATTTTGTAATTTTACATGTAGGGCTAGGCTGAGACAACAAATAGTTATTGTCTCAGATGTAGGGCTACTACAGGTCATAAAATGCTACTTTAATGTCATAAAAACATTAGCGTAGATCAATCGCGGCAGAAACCTATACTAATTATAATTATAGCATTTACAATTCCTCATCAGAAAGGTTATAACTAAATTCGTCGTCGTATAAATTGTTCGTCGCCGTTGTTGCTAGCGCTAAAACATCATGCCACCAAAGAACGCGCGAAAGAAGCGTAGCCAACAAGGTTAAATGTCGTTGCACATGTGCAGTAAACAATATATTAGGCACGCGACCGTTTCGTTGTTACCATGCGGTTAATTAAACTGATAACATTGTGGGCGGTCCGCGGTCTGTCGGCGAGAGTCAAGGAACCCTTGATCTCACGTCGATGCATATCCTTCTATTCTTTAATCCATGGTGTATACAACTTACTTCTTGTCTACAAAGTGTATAGTAGTATGCTAATAGTACTATTATTAGATTAGGTAGTTGGGAGTAGATTGGAGAGATACATCTATTTATAAGAGAGTACTGTATATATGGAACTATCTGTGTTAGCCGCCTTTGTATTTTTAGTTATACTGTAATACCAATAGGTACTGTGTATTGGGATGCAATTCAACAGTTATGAATAAAAATAGTCCTATGTACTCTGTATGTTGGAGGAAATAAGCATAAGAGCAAGTCTTGACCACAGGGTGTAAGTCAGTCACTATTTTGAATCAGTAGTATGACTTCTTAGGATTTAATTAATTTTAAAATTATCATTGTATGATCGAAAAGAAATATTATAATATCTAACTTTCTCCTTTATATAAATATATTATTTTATCCAAGGGGTTGCAAACACAAGTGTTCACATGTATTGCACCTTTGTCCTGTCTTTATGTTGTCCGTAATGTTACTGCACTAACGGGTGACCGGTAAACGAGCTTCGCTCTTACGGTTATCCATCCATATAAGTTGTTCATCTCTTATGTTCAGAAATTGAAATGGTAAATAAACTGAAACTGAAACTGTGCTTATGTGGTCCAGGTTGACGAGCCAGGAATAATGGTAGTGCCAGTATACCGTGTAGTTTAGCCTCAAGGCAATACCATGTAGCTGGAGTAGCTTGGACAAATACAGTAGAAATTTATGAGACTTGGTGTGTGATGATTCAGTATGATAAATTTGTGCTGTGAAAGACAAAATTGTAGAATTATGAAGAAAATATTGTAAAATATAACAAGGAAATTATACTATAGTATAATTAAGGGGTAACCGTATAATATATAATAAATAATAATAAATGCAATGGCAATTACTTATATTATGTATACATTACAATATTACAAATAAATTCATATATTATTTTATTATGATAAGGAAATCTGTTTTTGAATGAGAAAAAGCCATCCCAACCCAGATTTGAACCCAGCTATCAATAAAGCTATAAAACAAAATAAACCATATTGTAGCCGGACTGGGTAGCGTAGACTTACTTGAGGCCTAGGCCTAGTACAATTAGCTAGAAGGATACAGGTCAACCCGTACCCATGCCAACTCGCTCGTACCCAAATTTTGGTTTACTTATCCAAAATTTTGGCTTACTCGTACCCATCATGGGCTGACTGCCTAGTAGTAGTAGTAGTAGCCTAGCCTAAGGCAGCAGGCCCGGCCCTAGCCTACTACAACTTAAGTCTAGGCCTAGCCTAGTACTAGTAGGCCTAGGCCTAGTAGTTAACATCATACATACGCCCTAGAGCCTAGTACTAGTAGTAGCTACCTAGTACTCTACTAGCTAGGCCTAGGTAGTAGCAGTATTAGTTATTGTAGTAGTATTATTGTATTGTAGTATTAGTTGTAGCTGTCCGGTGGTCCTTGGTCACTTGTCTAACTAGCTACGTCTAGGCTAGATCCCCTAGTAGGCCTAGGCCTAGTACGTAGTAAAGATAATTAGTTATTCTTCAACAGTCACACAATTCAGATTCTGCCGCTGATTGTTAGTAGTGAGCAGGGGGAGGGAGAGAAAGAGTTAGAAGAACTGAAATATGTCGTGACGTATAATAAACATCATACAAAATAATAATATAACTAACGAATCCGTATAATATAATAATGTTGTATGTTATAAAGTAAGGTAAATGCGTTTAATATAATACAATTATATTATAATATAATGTATTTTATTAATAATATAATAGTAAATGTTCATAATATAATGCCAAAACCGAATAATATAATACAAAAAGTCAATAATTTGTTACATTTTTCACATAATATATTAGAAATAGATATAATATAATGCTAAAACCAAGTAATATAATGCAAAACGTATAATTCATTACAATACAATATATAATATAATAAAAAAATGATATAATAATATAATATTTTGAATACTTCAGACAGCTGAGGCTTGCCATAATAATACGTTTTTATAACATTATTATTACATCTTAAATTAACGTTATTTTATAGTTTGTATTTTACGTTTGTATAACGTATTTCTGAACGTTTGTCTTGAACGTTGTATAAATGTTATATTGGTACGTTGTCAAGACGTCAGAATGTTATGTAAATGAATAACATAAAAACTACGTTATTATAATATATGGCAAGCCTCAGCTGTCTGAAGTATTCAAAATATTATATTATTATATCATTTTTTTATTATATTATATATTGTATTGTAATGAATTATACGTTTTGCATTATATTACTTGGTTTTAGCATTATATTATATCTATTTCTAATATATTATGTGAAAAATGTAACAAATTATTGACTTTTTGTATTATATTATTCGGTTTTGGCATTATATTATGAACATTTACTATTATATTATTAATAAAATACATTATATTATAATATAATTGTATTATATTAAACGCATTTACCTTACTTTATAACATACAACATTATTATATTATACGGATTCGTTAGTTATATTATTATTTTGTATGATGTTTATTATACGTCACGACTTATTTCAGTTCTTCTAACTCTTTCTCTCCCTCCCCCTGCTCACTAACAATCAGCGGCAGAATCTGAATTGTGTGACTGTTGAAGAATAACTAATTATCTTTACTACGTACTAGGCCTAGGCCTACTAGGGGATCTAGCCTAGACGTAGCTAGTTAGACAAGTGACCAAGGACCACCGGACAGCTACAACTAATACTACAATACAATAATACTACTACAATAACTAATACTGCTACTACCTAGGCCTAGCTAGTAGAGTACTAGGTAGCTAACTACTAGGCTCTAGGGCGTATGTATGATGTTAACTACTAGGCCTAGGCCTACTAGTACTAGGCTAGGCCTAGACTTAAGTTGTAGTAGGCTAGGGCCGGGCCTGCTGCCTTAGGCTAGGCTACTACTACTACTAGGCAGTCAGCCCATGATGGGTACGAGTAAGCCAAAATTTTGGATAAGTAAACCAAAATTTGGGTACGAGCGAGTTGGCATGGGTACGGGTTGACCTGTATCCTTCTAGCTAATTGTACTAGGCCTAGGCCTCAAGTAAGTCTACGCTACCCAGTCCGGCTACAATATGGTTTATTTTGTTTTATAGCTTTATTGATAGCTGGGTTCAAATCTGGGTTGGGATGGCTTTTTCTCATTCAAAAACAGATTTCCTTATCATAATAAAATAATATATGAATTTATTTGTAATATTGTAATGTATACATAATATAAGTAATTGCCATTGCATTTATTATTATTTATTATATATTATACGGTTACCCCTTAATTATACTATAGTATAATTTCCGTGTTATATTTTACAATATTTTCTTCATAATTCTACAATTTTGTCTTTCACAGCACAAATTTATCATACTGAATCATCACACACCAAGTCTCATAAATTTCTACTGTATTTGTCCAAGCTACTCCAGCTACATGGTATTGCCTTGAGGCTAAACTACACGGTATACTGGCACTACCATTATTCCTGGCTCGTCAACCTGGACCACATAAGCACAGTTTCAGTTTCAGTTTATTTACCATTTCAATTTCTGAACATAAGAGATGAACAACTTATATGGATGGATAACCGTAAGAGCAAAGCTCGTTTACCGGTCACCCGTTAGTGCAGTGACATTACAGACAACATAAAGACAGGACAAAGGTGCAATACATAACAAGACATGTGAACACTTTTTTTATTCATAACTGTTGAATTGCATTCCAATACATAGTACCTATTGGTATTATATCTAAAAATACAAAGGCGGCTAACACAGATAGTTCCATATATACAGTACTCTCTTATAAATAGATGTATCTCTCCAATCTACTCCCAACTACCTAATCTAATAATAGTACTATTAGCATACTACTATACACTTTGTAGACAAGAAGTAAGTTGTATACACCTAGAGGACTTATGGTAGTACAGTCGAACGCCCTCTCACTGGCCCGGTCAACATAATCTATACCTAGATTATTGCAGTAATTAAAGTACATTATTACAGAGATTTTTTTGTTGTTGCAGAAATCAAAGTTATGTGTATAGAAAGCAGTACTCGTATTAAAAACTAAGCAGGTTGTACTCTTGAACGCAAACTGGCAGGATATTTTGAATATTTTTTATTGTTGAAATGAATGGAATCCTAACTTCATTTTCTACGAACTGGAGACGAAGACATATTATGACCCTTTTATTTAAATTTATTTGAATAGACCTCCATGTAAATTCATTAAAGGCTACATGATTGTTTTATATTTTAATATGTGATACTAATAGTAGAAAATTATTGTGTATAATGAGGACTAAGAATCTGATATTCACTTGCATTCTCATCTTTTTAAAATTTTATTTATAATGCTGGTAATGAGTTTAAAATTTAATTATATTGACTAGTTTTGATAATAATTATGTCCATATAAATTCATTTACATTTCTTTTGTGTAATATAGTTCATATATTATGTATTAAATAAATTGGTAAGGCCCTGTACTGTTATTATTTAAGGAAAGTTTATATACACTTATTTTATGCCTACCAATATTAGTATAATTGTTTATATAAATATTTTGTCTAATTGCCTTGATTTTTTGTATAGGCCAATGGCATCAATGTTTTTCTCAAAGCAAATTAGCCTAATAATGCCACATTTAGACACATGATTCATTGATTTCTGATATTCTGTACTTGTGTATGCATTACTAAAATAACCTAGTAGTTAATATATTTCATTTGTAATGTATGTATAAACATTCATTTTTTTTTCACATTTTTAAATTTAAACATTATTACAATACCTACCTTTCTGATATTGTTACTATTGTATGATATTTTTTGAGGCAGATTGTTTTCAATAAAAAAAAATTTTAACAAACAATTATTTTGACTTATACTGTACTATGTTAGTTCAGGAGATGAAGTGTGTGTGGGCAGAATCTGGTGTGAGGTGTATATTTGTCACTTTAAGACCTAAATTAGATGTTTTCTGAAGAAAAGAAGTAAAAGGATACGCTTTCAAACAACTCCAAGAAGATTCACACAAAAATAATTACTTTCCAATAAAATAGTATAACAGTGTATATTACAGTACATTGAATAAACTTGAGCGGAAAAATAACGCACATAAAAAAACATTCATTTTCTTGTCGAAAGGTGCCCTCTCTAGTTTTCTATTAATTTATTAATAATTATTATTAATTAATGAGTAATATGGACATATTTTTAACATTCAATGCTGGAAACTGGTTCTACTCCTAACAAAGTTTCATACCTCCAAATTTCATCAACGTATTCAAAGCACTTAAATAAATATCATTTAACATTACAAATCCAGGTTTTGATAGAATTTTGCTTAAAAACATATACAAAAAACATCGATAAAAAATACTTTTCGTATTCAAAAACATTTGATACTTGGTATAAATGTTCAATATAGGTTGCTCCATCCATATTGCAAAAAAAAAATAACTATCAAGCCATATCACTGATTTTTTAAATTTACGTTTTTACAAAATGTACACTTATGAAAGACTATACAATTCCAACTCATTTTTTTCAAGCTAATAACTATTTTGAAAAAACAACCAACAAAAAACGTTCATGAATGCAATTTTGTTTCTGTGAATAGAGCAACCTATAGTGAACATTTATACCAAGTATCATCTGTTTTTGAATACGAAAAGTATTTTTTATCGATGTTTTTTGTATGTTTTTAAGCAAAATTCTATCCAAAACCCGAATTTGTTGGTGCTTTGAATACGTTGATGAAATTTGGAGGTATGAAACTTTGTTAGGAGTAGAACCAGTTTCCAGCATTGAATGTTAAAAATATGTTCATATTACTCATTAATTAATAATAATTATTAATAAATTAATAGAAAACTATAGAGGGCACTTTTCGACAAGAATATGAGTGTTTTTTTATGTGCGTTATTTTTCCGCTCGAGTTTATTCAATGTACTGTAATATACACTGTTATACTATTTTATTGGAAAGTAATTATTTTTGTGTGAATCTTCTTGGAATTGTTTGAAAGCGTATCCTCTTACTTCTTTTCTTCAGAAAACATCTAATTTAGGTCTTAAAGTGACAAATATACACCTCACACCACCAACCTCCAACACACCAGATGCCCACACACATTTCATATCCTGAACTAACATAGTACAGTATAAGTCAAATTAATTGTTTTAATTTTTTTTTATTGCTGCCTCAAAATATATTATACAATAGTAACAATATCAGAAAGGTAGGTATTGTAATAATTTTTAAATTTAAAAATGTGAAAAAAAACTTAATGTTTATAAATACATTACAAATGAAATATATTAACTACTTGGTTATTTTAGTAATGCATACTCAAGTACAGAATATCAGAAATCAATGAATCATGTGTTTAAATGTGGCATTATTAGGCTAATTTGCGTTGAGAAAAACATTGATGCCATTGGCCTATACAAAAAATCAAGGCAATTAGACAAAATATTTATATAAACAATTAATACTAAGTAGGCATAAAATAAGTGTATATAAACTTTCCTTAAATAATAACAGTATAGGGCCTTACCAATTTATTCAATACATAATATATGAACTATATTACACAAAAGAAATAATGATTATCAAAACTAGTCAATATAATTAAATTTTAAACTCATTACCAGCATTATAAATACAATTTTTAAAAGATGAGAATGCAAGTGAATATCAGATTCTTAGTCCTCATTATACACAATGATTTTCTACTATCACATATTAAAATATAAAACAAACATATAGCCTTTAATGAATTTACATGAAGGTCTATTCAAATAAATTTAAATAAAAGGGTCATAATATGTCTTCGTCTCCAGTTGTTGCAAAGAAGTTAGGATTCCATTCATTTCAACAATAAAAAATATTCAAAATATCCTGCCAGTTTGCGTTCAAGAGTACAACCTGCTTAGTTTTTAATACGAGTACTGCTTTCTATACACATAACTTTGATTTCTGCAAAAAAAAAAAAAAAAATCTCTGTAATAATGTACTTTAATTACTGTAATAACCTAGGTATAGATTATGTTGACCGGGCCAGTGAGAGGGCGTTCGACTGTACTACCATAAGTCCTCTAGGTGTATACAACTTACTTCTTGTCTACAAAGTGTATAGTAGTATGCTAATAGTACTATTATTAGATTAGGTAGATTGGAGAGATACATCTATTTATAAGAGAGTACTGTATATATGGAACTATCTGTGTTAGCCGCCTTTGTATTTTTAGATATAATACCAATAGGTACTATGTATTGTATGATAAAAAAGAAATATTATAATATCTATCTTTCTCCTTTATATAAATATATTATTTTATCCAAGGGGTTGCAAACACAAGTGTTCACATGTCTTGTTATGTATTGCACCTTTGTCCTGTCTTTATGTTGTCCGTAATGTCACTGCACTAACGGGTGACCGGTAAACGAGCTTCGCTCTTATGGTTATCCATCCATATAAGTTGTTCATCTCTTATGTTCAGAAATTGAAATGGTAAATAAACTGAAACTGAAACTGTGCTTATGTGGTCCAGGTTGACGAGCCAGGAATGATGGTAGTGCCAGTATACCGTGTAGTTTAGCCTCAAGGCAATACCATGTAGCTGGAGTAGCTTGGACAAATACAGTATGATAAATTTGTGCTGTGAAAGACAAAATTGTAGAATTATAAAGAAAATATTGTAAAATATAACAAGGAAATTATACTATAGTATAATTAAGGGGTAACCGTATAATATATAATTAATAATAATAAATGCAATGGCAATTAGGGCCTAGGTACTATTACAAATAAATTCATATATTATTTTATTATGATAAGGAACTCTGTTTTAGAATGAGAAAAAGCCGTCCCAACCCAGATTTGAACCCAGCTATCAATAAAGCTATAAAACAAAATAGACCATATTGTAGCCGGACTGGGTAGCGTAGACTTACTTGAGGCCTAGGCCTAGTACGATTAGCTAGAAAGAAGGATACAGGTCAACCCGTACCCATGCCAACTCGCTCGTACCAAAATTTTGGTTTACTTATATCCAAAATTTTGGCTTACTCGTAACCATCATGGGCTGGCTGCCTAGTAGTAGTAGTAGTAGTAGTAGCCTAGCCTAGCCTAGCCTAAGGCAGCAGGCCCGGCCCTAGCCTACTACAACTTAAGTCTAGGCCTAGCCTAGGCTAGTACTAGTAGGCCTAGGCTAGGCCTAGTAGTTAACATCATACATACGCCCTAACCCCCCTAGAGCCTAGTAGTAGCTAACCTACCTAGTACTCTACTAGCTAGGCCTAAGTATTAGCAATAGTAGTTATTGCATTAGTAGTATTATTGTATTGTAGTATTAGTTGTAGCTGTCCGGTGGTCCTTGGTCACTTGTCTAACTAGCTACGTCTAGGCTAGATCCCCTAGTAGGCCTAGGCCTAGTACGTAGTAAAGATAATTAGTTATTCTTCAACAGTCACACAATTCAGATTCTGCCGCTGATTGCTAGTGAACAGGGGGAGGGAGAGAAAGAGTTAGAAGAACTGAAATGAGCCGTGACGTATAATAAACATCATACAAAATAATAATATAACTAACGAATCCGTATAATATAATAATGTTGTATGTTATAAAGTAAGGTAAATGGGTTTAATATAATACAATTATATTATAATATAATGTATTTTATTAATAATATAATAGTAAATGTTCATAATATAATGCCAAAACCGAATAATATAATACAAAAAGTCAATAATTTGTTACATTTTTCACATAATATATTAGAAATAGATATAATATAATGCTAAAACCAAGTAATATAATGCAAAACGTATAATTCATTACAATACAATATATAATATAATAAAAAAATGATATAATAATATAATATTTTGAATACTTCAGACAGCTGAGGCTTGCCATACGTTTAAATTCGAATAAATACGGTATTTACTATCCGATCAGATTGGGGTTTGACTAGTCGTTTTTGTCAGTTTTTGATTCCGTTAACAATCTTTCCATTACTTCCTTCAGTTTAGTTAGTGCATACCATTGTTTAATGACTATGAAGAATAGGATTAATAGGAATAATATTACAATTACAAATAGGAAATATACATTGTTATGTGGATGTACTTGATATGTTATGTCTGGTACTTTCTGGTTTACAGTGGTCAAAACACGAGGTTTCATAGCATGTTTTCTTTCTGGTGAAGACACAACAGTAGTAGGCCTACTTGCCTCCTTAAAATCTTCTTTTATGACGTAAAGTGGTTCACTTCCAGCATATCTCGGAGCAACCTCATCTGGTACTTTTAATCGACAAATGTAGCGTGAGCCATTTATAGCGGTAGTTGCCGTTTCTGATTCCTCAATCCAAATGTGTGTGTTATTTAATTTAGGTAGTTTGTGTGAAAGATGAATTTCGGATGATGTGTCCCACGCTAACTCTGGTGTAGGGTTTGTCTTTTCACTCAAACAGATTGCAACGGCAACTTCTCCTATCTTGTAAGCTGACTTTGTAAACTGAACGATTGGATATTCTTTCGATGGTATTTCACGCACAATAAGCTTCCCAATTGTGGAGGTAAGCAGGGTATCGCCATTGTATTTAAAATAACATTGGTAATCTCCTGCATCATCTCTCTCAACTGGATCGATCCTAACAAAGTGCCTTGCACCGTCATATTGACTGTGAATCGTAATACGTTCCAAATCAAATCCATTGCTTGGTTCACTGATAATGTAAGACCCTTTGGTCCAGATTACGTCATATTTATTTTTCATTTCTTCAAAAATATCTTTGAAGATACATGTGATATATGCCTCTTTTCCTTCTACTGCTGAATGGTGCATTGGTTGATAAGCAAATCTTACTGCAAAACATTTCTGGCAGAATAGTACAATGATAAGTAGGCCTACCGGTATGACACCATATTTATATATAGCGTTGCACATTGTCGCCTCTGTGCTCAGATATTTAACCTGAAAACAAGTATATTAGTTTATTATTTATTACAATACAAACAAAAAAGCGAAAAAGTTTTCAGTGATGTTAACACTTTCAATATGAAAATAACATCTTCACGATAAAGTGATTCAAGTAAGAATAAAAGGATGAAAATGAATATATGATATAGGCCTAATATATTTGTAAGTACATACCTGTACTTGATAATCATTGCAGTTGACTTTTATTTGCAGTAACCAGTAACCAGCTCGGATGCTAAATAAAATATAACATATAGGCCTACGTTACAGCTAGGTTAATAATGTTTGGAAGGACAAAGTACGGTTTTCAAAAAGATAAGGACATTGTTTATAGTACAATTGCTGTTGACATAAGTAAAGTGTTTGTTGTGGAATCGGTGAGAATAAGGAGGTGAACACGTTGTTGCAATATGTTGTCTTTATTAACTTTATTATTATTCAACAACTGTGTTGGGTTGTCTATAAGAACAAACAAAATACACTAAGTAGATAGTTCTGTAGTCAACAAATACCTCGAAACATATATGATAATAAAGAATAGTACGACTACCCCCTCTATAGTAATAGAAAGACGTAGACACTCGCACGCCAACTCGACTTAAACGAAGTGATAACGTCAAGCGAGGCCTAGATATATGAACTTTAACAACAATAAAATATATAATTTTTAAAGGTGTAAACAACTCAAAGACTGCCCCCGCAGACTCCTGGCTAAACATATTTATACACGATTATAATTAAACTCACCCAAAGGGTTCCAAATAACAAAATAAGATGATTACACTGCATAAATATCTCACACGATACCAATTGTATATGATTTCGTTCAGCCTGCGTATTGTACGCGCACTGGCACGCAACTCACAAATTGAAAACAAATGACGTCATGACATCCCAGCTCCCTAAAAAAGTGACGGACGGTCACAACTAGTAAGTAAGTCTACAACTTTAAATGTAACAATGAAAAGTTCATAAATGTCAATTACACTTTAAATCATCAATCACAGTGGTCAAGGAACTTCATCTGATCCACATATCACTACATGTCTGAACGTTCGGTGCTCTTCATTAGCATGATCAACTTAGTAACCGGTTTCTTAGCAATGATACTATCTGCAAATCTTATGTCAACAATCCTAACAAGGTCATCTTTCCCTGGATAAACTTTACTGACTTCTGCCATTTTCCAACTACCACGTTTCTTGTTCTCACCAATGACAAGCACTATGTCGCCTTCCATTACATTCTCCATTGATTTCTGCCATTTAAGTCTTGGTGAGAGCTTATGGATACACTCCATCCATCGGTGCCAGAAACCATTCACCATAGAGTTACAAATCTCTCTCCGTTTTCTCAAATTTCCATGGAATTCTTCACACGGTACTTCCGGACACTGTAAATCACCTCTTCCAATCAGGAAATGATTAGGAGTCAATGGCGGATGATCCAGGGGCGATGATGACTTGGCCGTCAAAGGTCGATAAGACCAGATATCTGACAGAACACCGTCTCCCATTCAACAAATGTTAGTCTATCAGCTTTCACCAACTGTCTCATGCCTTTCTTCACCTCTTGAACCATGCGCTCAACAGCTCCTTGGTGATGAGGTCCACCTGGTAGTCCAAATTTCCACTGCACATTATAACGTTGGCATTGTTCTCGTATCTTCGTCTGGTCTAGTCTCAAATTCAACTCATTTATTGTATTGTCAGCCCCTCTGAAACATGTGCCATTGTCACTCACCAACAAAGATGGTGCTCCTCTGATGCTTACACATCGTTCCATTGCTTGTAGGAACGCTTGGGTAGTAAGATCTTGGACACAGGTTAAGTGTACAGCTCTAGTTACGGCACATGTAAAAACTGCACAATATCCTTTTGTGGTTGTATTTTTGTTCAGTTTTACGTTAACTGGGCCCAGATAGTCTACGAGTGTGGAACTAAATGGCGGTGAGCATGGTTTCACTCGGAAGTCTGGTAGGTCAGCCATCTTTTGCTCTAATGGCTTCCCTTTGTGTCTCCTACAAATAGTACATTGTCGTACAACTGTTTTTGAGATGTTGGTATCCCCAATAATCCAAAACTTCTTTCTGACCTCTGATGCGGTTCTCAGGTGACCCCCATGCAAAGAGTGTCTGTGTCGATCCCGAACAATCAGTAAACTAATATGGCTTCCCTTCGGTAGTAGGTAAGGGTGTCTTATGTCATACGACAGTGGTGCATTCTTAATTCGTCCACCAACACGGTACACTCCTTCTTTCTCATCGAAGACTGGATCTAGCTTCATGATGTTGTGATCATTGAAATTTATCTCAGCTTGTCCCTGTCGGATCCAAAGCAACTCAGCTTCCTTCAATGCATGTGGTGAAGGCCACTCACAAATTTGTGAAGTTAACTTCTTTAACCATTGGTTCTTTGGTAACTGCTTTAAGGACACAACTCTTGCTGTGACCATTTTAAGTTTTGGCCAACTAGAAAACTTGGTGGGATCAAGTATTCTTTCAAATTCAGGGATAGCCTTTATTTTGAGTGTTAGGCTGGTATTCATGAAAGGGGACTAACTTTAGTCCTGGACTATCTCTGGATTTAGTCCTGGACTATTTTGAAATGGTATTCATGAAAGGGGACTATCTTTAGTCCTGGACTAAACATGGACTAAACCTGGACTAAAACCGGCAAAAGATAGTCCACCCAAGGGGTAGGTTTAAGAAAGTTAGTCCAGGGGTGGATTGCTATAAAACAGTCTTAACTGATGGTCTTAACTCCCCGATTAAAGCCGGCTTTATCAGATAGACGGTCTTATTAAAGCCAACCCTGTTAGACCATTGCTATAAAACGGTCTTACCCAAGACCGCGACGAGTATAGATGCACAAACAACCAACTCATATTATAAAAAAACCTGAGGGCGCACTTTACGCGTATAATACCAAATAAGGTTATGTTCGTCACACTCGCTCAAATCACAATTCAGTTTGTATGTACGTGTAAAAATGAACGTGAATAAAAGAAGGCCGGCCTTTTCAGAAAGTGAAAAGATAGCATTAGTCGAGCTATTTAATGAATCGAAATCAATACTGCTCTCACAATTAAATGCGAATGTTACTGTTGAAATTAAAAGAAAGCAATGGGACATAATTTGTAACAGCATAAATGCAATTAATCCCGGAGTTCAACGAACGCGAGCAGAAATTAAAAAAAAATGGAAGAACTTAGTGGCGGAAGCCAAAAAGGATATCAATAAGGTAAAAACAAATCTTACTCATATATTTCCTTTTAATAATATGTTTAATTAATACAATAATAAACAATAAACGCAGAAAATAAAGGCTAGGTAGACTAGGCCTAGTATACCGGTAGCTGTGGTCACAAAGGTCTACCTATATTATAGTATTAGGCATAAGTATAGGCTAATATTAAAGTATCTATAAGTCTAGAAAATGACATAATTAAGTCATATATGATAAAGTGAAGTATTTAATTTAATTTTGTAGGTTAAACATCCAGGGACCGGCGGTGGTCCACCTCATACAATGAGCAAAATCAGTGAAACTATTTGTGACATCTATGGAGGACTAAATAGTGCGATGTTTGTTGGTGTTTCGACAGGGTGTGAAACATATATAGAAACTGGTAGTAAGTTAAATCCCATTGTTATGATTAATTAAATTGAATTAGGCCTATATTGTTATAAAAATAGGAAGTAAATGTTAAAATTTTATTTTCAGGTAATGATGATGGTAAAGATGACTCAAATGATATCATTCAATTACAACCAACCACAACGACCCAGCAATTAAATGATCCGAATGAATGCGGTAACGCATCGTCAAAAAGGAAAAGAAATTTACAGGATGAATATATGGACTGGGGCGTCAAGCTGGCTAAGTCAACAATTCAAAAAAACAAAACTGAAGAAATCAAATTGAACGAGGAAATAAATAAATTAAAACTAGAGCAACAGAAATTAAATTTAGAAATTGCCATTTTAATGACGCAAGTTCATGTGATTGAACAATAATTTAATATTAATAATTTATACTGTATAATCAAATCAACCTTTTGTAAATACAATAGTAATTTAATTAATTAAAATTAAAACCTAAATAATCAAACAGCACAGTATTTAAATCAATTGATTCATTGTGAGAATACGGTTTAAATAAAATGTTTTTACATGTTAATATGAACTTTATGCATTGTCTTGTAATTCATGAGCAATCATATCCCTAACAATTCTTCCATTTGGTGCTACCGGTCCGTTGTACACCTCATCATTAACCATTATTTGCTGATCGTCTACCTCTTCGTCATCTATATCTGGGAGTTTTAGATCTCTAGCTATGTTATGTAACACCATCGTAGCAGCTATAACAGCACATATTCTCTGGGGGGACATTCGGTTTTCCTCATGCATGGACCTGAACCTTCGTTTCCATACCCCTATTGTCCGTTCAACTATACTTCTTGTCACCGCATGTATTCGATTGTACCTCTGTTGATGTGGATGGACAGGGTTAAAATATGGCGTTAATAAAAACGGCCGTAATGGATAACCCTTGTCACCAATTAAGTATCCGTCTACTTCTCCTCTCTCAAATATTGTGCACAATTCTGAATTCCGAAAAATACGTGAATCATGCGTCGCACCAGGCCATCTAATAACAGCATTTGTGAATTTCATTTCATGATTACAGACTACTTGTACGTTCAAACTATGGTATCCCTTCCTGTTGACGTACATAAATTCATTATCTTTTGGGGCCTGCATCCGAATGTGCGTACCATCGACAGCTCCAACAACATTTGGAAATCCAGCTTTTTCATGGAATCCAATTTTAGCACGCATAATGTTGTGGTTGTTGTTATGAAAGGTAACATATTGCCTTAGTTTGGCCTCAAATGCCAGCGAAACCTTTCTAATTATTCTACAAGCTGTCGATTCATGAATTCCTTTAAAAAAGGGGAAAAAGTTTTGTAAGACTATGTCTATTAAATTGTCATTTAAAATAATTATATAGGCCTATATATATATAAAATACAGTAACGATTACATTTTTATTACAATAAAACAAATATTTAATAGATTATGTGATAAAAAAGGACTACCTGCTATGTCACCGGATACATTATGCATCACCCCTGTAGCATAGAAACGGAGAGCTGTGCACACTTGTAGAACTGGCGGAACCGAATGATTTTTATTTGATTGCCTTAAATCATTTATAATTAAATCTGTTAACATTAAAATTTCAGCGCGAGGAAATCTATATTTTCTATACAGTTCATCGTCGTTATATGCATCCAAAGGATGTGATCTATCACGGAAAATTCGTTCAATTCGTGGTCTTTCACGATCAATAATACCAAGGCCTATTATCGGCAACGCCATGTTGACAACAAAAAGAGAGGTTTAAGACTGTTTTAAGACTCCTTCGAGTAGGCTTTAATTTTAAAGACCGTTTACAGGTTAGACCGCGGTATAGCAATGGTCTATAATATAAGACTACTTGCTACGTCACGAATTATAGCTGGCTAAGCGCTAAGACCGGTTATAGACCGCTTAAGCCTGTTTTCCTGTCGACGTTGAAATACGTTGAAATACGTTGAAATACGTTGAGTTCAAAATCGTTAAAGTTGAAAAATTGTAACGACAACGGTGATCGAGTCGGACCGCCAATATTTTACACAACTTTTAACGATCGTTGAAGTTGGAATTCGAATCAAAAAATCGTTGAACTGATCGAGCGTCACATCATGCCAACCGTGACAAACAAAACATTGCGGTGTGCGCGGTGTAAACATCTAATGTAATTTTAATTTGCCATGGCCCCTTCTATTAAGAAACGTGAGAAAATGAAGAAAATTCTGCTTCTAATGGAATTAGACAGAAATAAAAAGCAAAAGAAAGAGAAAAGGAAGCATCGTATGTGGGTCCGGGACTTGCTTCAACGTCGTCAAAATTTAGGCCAGTACCATGTCCACTTCAACATGATGAAAGAGCGGGACAGAGAGTGGTTTTTCAAGTAAGTATCTGGGCTAGGCCTAAGCACAATCCAATTATTAGCATTATGGAAGGCCTTCTTTAAATTTAAAGTATTTTTAGGTCTAGGTGGGCCAAATAGTATTAATATTAAACTCATTATTATTAACTGATTAGAAACAACATAGGCCTATGCTAGGCTAGATACTATTGTGCTTTACATTTATTAATATTGTTCCTTTATTAGATTTTTCAGGATGTCTCCTGAGAGATTTGACCACTTGCACCAACTAATTAAGCCCCATTTAAAGACGCGGGTAAATAGGGGTAGAGTGTCTATTAGCTCAGAGGAGAGATTGTCAGTGACAATCAGGTACCTTGCTAGTGGCAGTAGCATGAGTGACATGGCCCTAAACTATTGCATGGGCATATCAACAGGTAAGACATGTTTAATATTGTTATCCATTTTAAATCATGAATTAAATATTCTATCCATTCAACTCACATTAAAGATGTATTGTCCCTTTGATAACTGTAATTCCAAAAAAATTTTCCAGACGAAATGTAATCAAATTAATTTACCTGTTAATTACATAAACTTGTTGTTTTTGGCTCGAATTTTCGACTTAAAGTGAATAACTTTAATATTACTTTGATATGGCCAATTTAAATTTAGAATATTTTGACCTTTATTTTTTGTGTTTCAAGGGACAATACATCTTTAAATATTTGTTTATCATCAAACAATCATTGTTACAGAACCATTTTCGGACATATTCAAATAGTACTCTTTTTATATTAAATTTAAATCATTTCTTTTATGCTTTGTAAATTTTCAGTATCCAACATCATACGAGAGGTGTGCACAGGTTTATGGAATGCATTAAATAATACATATTTAACCATGCCAGGCAACGAGAGTGACTGGGCAAATATAGCAAAAGAGTTCTCTACCCAGTGGAATTTCCCAAACTGCATCGGTTGCTTGGATGGGAAGCATGTTATGATTGAGAAGCCACATCAATCTGGGAGCAGCTTCTACAACTATAAGGGATACTGCAGCACCGTAATCATGGCTATGTGCGATGCGAATTACGCATTTACATGGGTAAGTCTGGGTGCAGAAGGCCATGAAAATGATGCTTCAATATTTAGTCGGTCATCGTTTAATCGTCACATAGAAGCCGGCTCCCTCAATATCCCACCACCAGCTGAGGTTGCTGGAGTTTCATTGCCGCATACCATCTTGGCCGATGCAATTTTCCCGTTGAAGACCTGGCTGTTGAAGCCATATGGTGAAAGCAACTTGTCACACGAAAAAAGAATTTACAACTACAGGTTATCCAGAGCCAGACGATGCATTGAAAATGCATTTGGTGTAATGTCTGCCAGATGGAGAATAATGAGGACCCCAATCAAAGCAGGAATTTCCACAGTAGACGAAATAGTCAAGGCATGTGTTATTTTACACAACTATATGATTCAGACAGACAATGCACACTACATTCCTGCTGGATTTGTAGACTCCAACAGTTCTAATGATTTTAAACCAGGAGAGTGGCGAAGCATTACCAAAGATGACGATGGTTTGGCCAATCTTAATCGGCAAGGCTCCCCAAATTATTCCTTTTCTGCCAAATTAACAAGAGATCTTTTCTGCGGCTATTTTAATTCCAGTGAAGGAGCAGTCCCATGGCAGGACAAGATCATCAGAGACTGTGGGACAGTAATTGATGTGTGAACTGCACAATATTTAGGTTGGTAATTAATTTATTTGAATAAAATTAAATTGGAGCAATAAATAGTTGATTGATACCTCCTTAGGTATACTCTATGTAAATAAAAAATCTAACATTAATATTCATTAGGTGTACATCCCCATTAGAACTTTTTGGTCAAAATACTTGTCATATAAATCAACTAAGCAGGTGATTAATGACCTGAATCCTATTATACCCCTGTGATTTTATTAGCTCTCTTGTAATTGATTGATTAGGACAAGGTACATTCTTCAGTATGCAAGGTAAATGGTCAGGCAAAAACTAGCAGAAGTCGGTGATGATCAAAAGGCTTAACGACCTGCCTAGCAAAGTTGGACTTATATTAGCACATGTCACAGTAGGAGGTTAAGTGACATTTACCTGAAGTTTTGAAAATCTTCGGGTAAAAATGAACACATTCTCTAATGGGGCTGTACACGTAATGTTCTTTTAATTAATTTTCAAAAATTAAGGAAGTGATATGTTTCATCACTGTTCTCTGACTCGCTTCTTCTTTGTTTCTTATTTCGGCTTCCAACCACTTACAAAAATTACTAATACGGTCCGGTTCTGGTTCTGGTTGTTTTACGAAATCAATGACAGCCTGTTCATATTCTGTCAGATTTCCAGTTTCATTCTGAATGAGACAAGACAACATTATTGTTAAATGGGAGAATTTTTACAAGGTACAAATTATTTATAATTTTTTTTATACAGTATTTATGCATGACAGTTACAGTAAAAACCGACATAAATAAAACAAGAGGTTTTTATCAATCATTTAAATACCTTTAGAAGTTTCTTCTTGGCCCAAGGTTTTCTCTCTAAGAATGATAGTATAAATGGTATATTTTAATAGCCACATATATTTCAACATACTTACTACAATGCATTTTAATTATTATATTTATACAGTAAAATGACTAAATGTGTAAGGTTAGTATAAGGCTATGATTAGTAAATGAAAGATGCATAATGAAGCGACATAAGATCACAATATTCAATAAGAAAGAAAGTAGTAAAAGAGTTTAAATAACATTACAACATGTAGGTACTGTATATTAAAGCAGGCTGACCTTTCTTAATATTACTTCTTTGGTCCACATTGTACTTAGGTTTTTTAGGAGTGGCTGCAGTGGGAGTAACGGTATCTTCAATTAGCACAACTTCACCTTGGATTAAATGATAAGTACTACGGTAGTATTAATTAATTGTACAAATTGTTAAAACCAAATTACCTCAGAAAAGAATTTAAAGATATAGAACTGTCAATTACTGTGATTGTATTTTTTTATAATTACATAAGTTTTGAATTAATAATCTTTATTGTTTATATTGATATTTTAATGGTAGACTTAGATACTCTACGATATTAAGTTGTTTTGTTCTAACCTTGAAATTCATCAACACTGGGCATAGTTGATACAGTATGATCAGCATCTTGTTCAGGGTCAGTGTCATCAGCATCATCTTAATAATCATAACATGAATTTATTAAATAAAATTATTTTAGCAATGTATATATTGAGGTTAAATACTGTAATAACTATTTTATGGTTTAATTGTTGCTGTTAATTAACTGTATTCATAATGCACTCACAATGATCCAAATCAATTTCCTCTTCAGTTTCTGATCCTGAAAAATTTAAATTTAAAGTGTACTATAGGATTTGGTAAATGGTCTTGTAGTTGTACAGGTAAATAGTAAAAAAACTTAATCGCTTACCATCTTCATTAATTATTGCATTTAGCAGTGATTCTGCTGTATCTTCCTCATGTTGACTTTCTGTAGAAATATGTACCAATTTTTACGGTTACAGTTTTTTGTTTATTTTACTATTATGATATCCAAGTTAAAATTGTAATGTGTTGTGTTCTGTTACTGACTATGATTCTGTGTATAGCGCCATGTAAATATTTAGCAATATTTGTTGTTATTAGGATTTAATAGTAATTTATAAGTAACACACACTAACCAAATTCTGAACATGTTTCTCCGGTGGTCCGACCATGGTAATAGGGGACCATCCAACGCATTGCCTCCCACTCCCCAGAAATGGCAGCCTGAATCTCCTCTACACCTGCCCCTGATCTGTTTCTTTTTTTCAGTTCTCTCAGGTATCTGAAATAAATATAAAAGACTCACTTATATATATATATATATTTAACTTTTTGCTTACTTTACTATCTCAATTGAGATCCAGCCACTGTTAATAAAAAAATTGCTTTTTCCAGTAATTTGCCTTTGGATTTATATTATATTGTATTTGTGATTACAAGCATTTTAGCCGATTCATATTTTATATATATAGTTATACCGAAACAAATAAATTACTTTATTTGTTTATTTATAACCGAAAATATTAAATTAAACTGGCATATATAAACATATGATTTAATTATAAAGCCATTACATTATACAATGATTACATTATACCTTGAAAACCTGGTCCTCACATTTCGAAATATTTTATCGACATCTTCTGCAGTGAATTTACTTCCTGCTTTTGTTTGAATCATGGTGTTATTTAGCTCTACAGCTATTTGTTCTAGAGCTGTTTTTCTTGTTGTTCTTTTATTTTTGTAAATTGAAGACTTTCGTACATACAACACCTCGTACCTCTGACATATATTCATGACTATTTTTTCACATGAATCCATTCTGAATTAAAAAAAGGTTTATAAACATTACTGTACTACTAGCAGACCTACTACCTACTATGCCTGCTAGGCCTACTATACAAATAATATTAATTAATTGAACCGGTAACCAGTAATCACTAGGCCTATAGGACAACTTTTTTTATTTATTTATTTAAAAAATTTTTTTTTACTACCTACTAGTACGTCTTAGTTCTACTCTACTACATTAGCTAATACTACTAGCTAGGGTAGGCCTATCCTTCCTACTACTCTAGCCTAGCTAGCTTAGAGCAGGGGGGCAGGGCCTCTCTCTAGCTTGCTAACTAAGCCTTCTTGCCTATATTATATACTATAATTAATAGACAAGCCAACATAGGCCTGGTTAACTTACATTGCACAGACCTACAAATAGTTAACAAACTGGAAACAAATTAAAATGTTTTGACTTACATGTTGTTGTCAATTTAAATTATCGCGCGACGAAAAAAATGTACGTATAGTATATCGTCTGTTTATCAACAAAGATTACGTAATTTGTTAACCATTTGATTGGTCAGTTTCAACGATCGAATGACGTAATTTGCGAACCATTTGATTGGTCAGTTTTAACGATCGTGTCGTTGAAGTTGGATCGAGTTCAACTTCAACGATCGTAATCGTTAATTTGTTTCAACGATTTTCAGCGTCGAAAATTACCCCTTTTCCTGTAAATCGTTGAAATTTCAAGGAAATGTACAACGACGACGTAAAGACAGTTTTACCCCTTTTCCAGTAAAATCTCGATTCAACGCGACTCAACGCAACTCAACGTATTTCAACGTATTTCAACGTCGACAGGAAAACAGGCTTTATAGCAATCCGCCCCTGGACTATCTCAAGAATAGCTCGAAAAAAATGGCGGCCTGAGGTAAGGTAGGTTACAAGTGTGACAACGTTAAAACCATATTTAAGAAACAAAATATTATTAATCATTTTTATTTGTATCAAATTAGTAAATATAACGTATATTTAATATAATAAAGTACTTTAGAAAGTAAAAAAATTATATTTAGTAAGTTAATTTAGTGTGTTTAATCTAGGCCCAAAAGCTAGGCCCACAGTTTCAATTCTGACAGCGCTTGCCTAGGGCGATATTGCCTAGCAACCACCCTATACTGCTAGTGTTAAAATGATTTGTTCTTCATTAAGCGCACATTTAACTTATTTTAAAGATGTAAATCACTCTATATATCTTAATTTGTAATATATTTTACATATTATAATTTTTGTTAAAAATGATGATAGATGGATATAGCCTAGCTAGCTAGGCCGAAGTCTAGTATTTAGTAAGCCTAGCTAGCTAGAGTACCTAGTAGCCTAGGCCTACTACTAATTAACTAGGCCTCTCTAGACTCTGCCATTGTCTAAGTCGATGGGCATTGCAAGGCCCTACATCAGGTAGTCCGTAAACAGTAGTCTTAGCCTATTGTAGGCATACCTTGTATTACTTAGTATGCCTTGTCTAGGCCTAGACTGGAATGCAGTGTTGGGTATTTTCAAAATATTGGATCAATTTACATAGGACGTCCTGTTGAAGTAATTTTAATTTTAATAGGCCTAGGCTAATAGTTAGTAGTCAATATTAGATACTGTATATATTTTAATACCATTTATTTATTTTTCTATTAGTATTGGTTTAGACAGCTGAACAAATGTTTGGTGAATATTATATGCCTCCACTACCGTCCTAGTTACATGGAATGCTGCTGTTGGTCAGGTAAGGTATTAATAAGATAAAAATACTGCTATTATCTGTACTGTCTTTCAGTTGTAAAGCTGTTTGGATGTAATTTAACATTATTTAAATATTTTTTTTTTAGATACAATTGCTAACAAACCTGGATGGAGCACAATAATCATGCAGAGAGAAACAGGACTATCAAAACAATTGTATACGTTTTAACAAGTTGTACTTGTGTAGTAATAAATGAAAATAAGAAAATTAATATAAAAACCACATATGAAACTTTTTAAATTACTCTATTGTTTTATTCAAAAACAGTAAATAAATAAATTCAAATACCATATTACTGTAGTACATTCATGTTCAGATCACAGCATTCTGTCCAACTTTTATTTAGATAAATAATTCCTGACTGAAATATATATTATATACAATTGTCATCAAAATAAATAGTTTTGTTACTTAAAGATGGTCATCATGTCTTGAATTATTTATGTCCAATTCTCAATTCTGCAGTTTATACTCTGATAATTTTGCAACCACAGCTCCAACAATGAAAATAGTAGTATAGTCCTAATAACAGTATTTAATTTAATCAGTCTCTAAACAATGTTGATGCCTTGCTGACTTGAAAATCTGTGTAGATAAAAAAAAGGTAATTTACAATAAATATTGGAAATTAATAATTACTGTATTATTGTTTTTTTTATATTTTCCTGTGAAATTACCTTTTATAATCAATATTTCTTTTGAACATATTTTTCTTATTTCTCTGTTTTTTGTTTGCTTTGCTATATTTATTTGTTTGTTTTATGTATTTATATGAGGGCCCCTTGAATTATGGTCATCATGCATACTGTATGCTGTTTAGGTTCACCATTTAACAAAAATAAATAAAACATTTGAAATAATTATATATAAGGTAGTGCACTATTTAAATGTGATATCTCATTTTAAATTTAATGGAACACAGATCTTCAATTAAATAGCTAGTAGAAGGCAGGCTATTGCTCTACTCTAGACTAGTAGTAGGAACTAGATGGACAAGGTTGCAGCTACCTAGGTTAGGCCTAGTTTTTTAAAAATTTAATCATCATATTATTATTATTATGAATCAACCTACTGTAACAGATCAATTAATAACAAATGATGCATCCATTTTTTTAAACAAAATATAAAAAAGTACTACTAGGCCTAGTACTAGCCCTTTGGATAGTAGCACTACTACTAGTAGTAGCAGTAGTAGAAGGAGTCTGCCTATAATCCTCCTATATATAATATAGGCCTAGTAGTTAGCTAGGGCCTAGGCTAGTCTAGATCTAAAGAAAAGAGTAGACAGTAGTTACTACTGGAACTAGCCTAGGCCTAGGTAATAGGCCATATTTTTAGTGAAATTAGTGTAGGCCTAGGACTATAGGTAGAATAGTGGGTAGGAATACTAGGCCTAGATAGTAGTTGCGCCTAGGCTAGTCTAGGTAGGCCTAGAGAGAGGTAGGCTAGGCCAACAAGGCATATGCCATATGCTAGACCCGAAGTTCGCCTTAAAATTCAATTTCTTTACATGAAATTCAAATAAAATTACACAAGAGTCTTCTTTAAATATTCAAGACTTACTTTGTTTTCCAATAATTTCATTTATGCTTCTGGTTTAATGGCAAAATTGGTTGTTTTATGTTACTATTTATTCATCAGGCATCTGTTACACACGTGTACATGTACTGTGTGTAGAATCTGTAATCTGACCTCTAGTTGAACTTGTGCAGGGTAAATTATACCCTGGACGCGTAGTACGCGAATGCAATGCTAGCGTGTTTAGAACAAGTTTAGAAGGAAACATCATGGACCACCTAGCTGCTGTAATTTTCCATGGCTTAATCCAGGACTAGTTAGTCCAGGTTTCATGAATACCATATTAAAGATAGTCCAGGATTATCCTTAGTCCTAGACTAGATAGTCCAGGACTAAGGATAGTCCAGGACTAAAGATAGTCCCCTTTCATGAATACCAGCCTTAGTGTCTTAGCATTACGGACATGGAATTTCTTTTGTTCTCCATCTTCAGGAGCTACTTGAACATTTGTAGGAGTTTTAGGCCAAGAGATTGGTGGTGATCGTAGGAACCCTGGTCCATCGATGACTTGCTTCATATCGTCAATGTTTCCTCCTCTTGAAACAATATCTATAGTGTTCTGGTCTGATGGTACAAAGGCAATATCTTTGATCGGGTCAAATTCAGAAGTGATCTCACCTACACGGTATGCAACGTACGATCGGAAAGATTTAGATTGACCTCTCAGCCAACTGATGGCAGTCATACTGTCTGTCCAAATCTTTGAATAAACTATGTCAAACCTCAAAGCATTCTTTACAGTGAGCATCAGCCTTGAAAGCAGCAGAATTGCTTGAAGTTCTTTTCTGGGGATGCTTGATTGTTTAAGTGGTGTGAGTCTGGCTCGGGCGCACACAAACGACAAATAAGCTTCAGTTGACTCTTCATGTGACCACCTTAGCCAAACTCCGATACCCATAGCATCTTCTGAAGCATCACTTGCACCATGCATAGATACTTTAGGTAATGGTCTTTTTCCTCTAAATGGCTCTGGAATAAGACATCTTGGAATTTCTATGTCACTTGCTTTTTCAAGGTCTTTATTGATTTCACTGAGAATAGCACAAAGTTCACCTCTCTGGTTAAGTGGTGTATCCCAATCAATGTTTAGTTGCCACAGTTTTTGTAACAGTGTTTTCGGTCGGACAAGGATACCGGAAAGCATACCGAATACGTCATAGTAAGAAGCGGTTTGTTTCAGAATGCTACGTTTAGTTGGGATTAGACCTTGAATTAGTTTTACCTCTTTGACCTTTAGAGTGTCGTTCACAAGGTCCCACTTTGTTCCCAAAGCTGTTGCAGCAGTGGCGTCTTCTGATTCATCACACATATTCCTAACGTTGGATTGCCATTTCCTGATATTGAAGTTTCCTTTCTTCAGAGTCTCAGTGAGTTTAGACTTTAAGTTGTCAGCCTCATTAGCATCACTAACAGATTCATTCAAATCATCCATGTAAAACTGGTCAGTAACAATTCTTTCTAATAGTTTATCACCGGGTGCATGCTCAGATACTATATGCCTCAAAGTCACAATAGCCGCAGTTGGTGATGGCTTTTCACCAAATGTAACAGTCGTCAACTCGTACACTTGAATTGGATGGTTAGGATTCTCTCTGAACACAAATCGATGAAAGCGGGCATCATCAGAACTGATTTTAATAGCCTGGAACATCTTACTAATGTCGGCAATTATACCAACTTCGTTTTCTCGAAATCGTAGGGCAACATCAAAAAGATCTGTATTAACATTTTCTCCTTTATATAAATAATCATTAAGAGAATGGCCTTGAAATCTTGCCTTCCCATCATATACCACTCTCACAGGTGTTGTTTTGGATTCTTTGGTTACGGCAAAGTGTGGTAGAAACCACATCTTCCTTCCAGCCTCTCTATCTCTTTGTAGCTCTGCTTCTGTCACTCGACGAGAGACACCTCTTTTCAGTTGATCTCTCATTTGTTCGCAATACACTTCCCATTCTATGTTCCTATTCTCAAATTGCTTTTCTAGGCTCTTCAGTCTCTTCACAGCATACCCATAGTTATCTGGAAGGTCATTTGGTGCCCTTTTCCAAGGCAATCTAATTTCATAAGTTCCATTTGGCAGTTGTTTCACACTCTGATCAATTGCTTCCGTTGCCTTGCGGTTTGTAAGATGTTCAGAACATTTGCACTTCTTTGGTTCTAAACCCATTGTCTCAATGCCAAGAAAATCTTCCATTGGTCCAACTGCAGACACATTAACATAGTTAAAGAGTGCTGATGTGGTGAGTTGTCCTCCTTGGATAAACCATCCAAAGGGACATTTCACGGCTACAGGTTCATTGATACATTCACCTCGGAGGTACTCTTCCCAAATCATTAAGTGCGTGTTATCGACACCGAGCAGTACATCAATAGTTGGGTATGGAGCAACTTGTAAATCAATTTCATTTAGATGACTGTATTGTTTAAGCTGTTCTTGGTATACTATAGGAGCATCTCCGCAGGGTTCATCTATTTCTGTGACGGTGAGTGGACAAGACCATGTACCATTTACGTCTTCAATGTAGCAATTCAGCAATCGTAGTTTCTTAGTAATTTTCTTACCACCAACCAGACTCAGATCGTGTTTTTGATAAACATCTTGATTAGTAAGTGGAATGAGTCCCGATCTCAGAAGTGTCGCTTGGCTTCCACCATCCAATAAGATACGCACTAGACGGCGGGTTTTGCCACATCTCAGGTACCCCATAACAGTAGGTAAAGTCACTTGTAATTTACTTTCTCCATTGTGGGTGACCATGCCTGCCTGCTTAACAACTGTGGTTGGATCCGCTGGTTGAAAGGGTTGAGCATTGCAATTAAGATTGGGTTGATCCTTTCTTTCATACAAGACAGGACAAACAGCCGGAAAGTGAAGGTTACTTCCACAAGATGGAGTTCCACAAGGCGCGGCAAATTGACAGGAATTTTTGTTGTTGAAATTTTGATTTTTGTTTCATCACTTCATATTTCTCCTTTTGAGACAAACTTCGAAACTTGTTACAACTCTTTAAGAAATGAGTATTCGCAGTTGGATGCAGTGCACACTTGGGATTTCTATTGTAGTCTGACTTGTATCCTTCTCCAGATGACACTACAGCAGCATTTGAAGCCTTCTTTGATGATGAAGATGATTCAGTTTCAGTCATGGGCATAGCTTTCTCAAGTAACAATAATTGGCTGTACAGCCATTTAACCAAGCCCGTGAGAGAATGACCTGTGTCGTTGTCCCTAACGCTTTTATAGTAAGCTATTCTGTGTTCTTCTGGTAACTTCTGTTTTATTTGGCTCAGCATGATTTTGCTGTTCAATTCTCCAGATAAACCAATGGTTTCCGCTCTGGTTTCAAACGTTTGAAGGGTTTGGACAAAACGACTCATGGCTGGAATGTTGATCTTGTCCTTACTCTCATAGGACTTTAAATTCTCTAGATCCTTCAACAGACTATCAACCACTCTGTCTTTGTCTCCGTAGCGTTCATCTAACACTTCCCAAGCTCTAGCAACATCGATACATCCTTTAACCATGTTTCTTTCTTTGCTGTTAATCATAGATTCAGTTAGCTGGTAGAAACATTCAATCTCAGTTAGATTAGTTGCACAATGTGTAAATAATTCTTTAAATCTTTTGTAATCCCGGATGTTGCCATTAAATGTAGGATACTTCATCTTTGCCATAGTAGGCGTTGACCTTGCCATAGCAGGTCGAGGTGTAGGTGAACTGAATGCAGGCGGCGAGGCAACCGTACCAGCAGGCTGCGTTGAGGCTGATGTTTGAAGAGGAGTTGTAGGAGTTGAGAATGGTACATCGACTGTAGATTGTGAGTGGCGCAGGGTAATCTCCCGTTTTGCACATACCAACTTTTGAAGGAAATCCATCTCACATTCTGACATCCATTTCTCTTCCGTTTCAAATTCTCCTTGGTCTTCAAGTACATCAATCAGTTCAGAGTGTTTTAACTCAACTTTTCTGAACTGTTTCTCCGCCTTGGTAATGTAAGTTTTTAAAACATCTGGTTCGCAATTTTCTTTAAGTAGTGATTCTATCATGGACAGAGTCCTTGTTAACTGACCTTTGCTGTTCCGTCTGGTAAGCTTCAGTTTGTTTACGTCTGCCATTGTAATTATTTCACTAGTTGTTGAAGCTGTTGTGGAATCGGTGAGAATAATGAGGTGAACACGTTGTTGCAATATGTTGTCTTTATTAACTTTATTATTATTCAACAACTGTGTTGGGTTGTCTATAAGAACAAACAAAATACACTAAGTAGATAGTTCTGTAGTCAACAAATACCTCGAAACATATATGATAATAAAGAATAGTACGACTACCCCCTCTATAGTAATAGAAAGACGTAGACGCTCGCACGCCAACTCGACTTAAACGAAGTGTTAACGTCAAGCGAGGCCTAGATATATGAACTTTAACAACAATAAAATATATAATTTTTAAAGGTGTAAACAACTCAAAGACTGCCCCCGCAGACTCCTGGCTAAACATATTTATACACGATTATAATTAAACTCACCCAAAGGGTTCCAAATAACAAAATAAGATGATTACACTGCATAAATATCTCACACGATACCAATTGTATATGATTTCGTTCAGCCTGCGTATTGTACGCGCACTGGCACGCAACTCACAAATTGAAAACAAATGACGTCATGACAGTGTTATTCGTTCACAAATTAAATGTCGCACGAAAATAATCTGGAATATATTGCAGGTTATTTATACAAACGCTTTGTTTAGAAAGTGCTATAGGATTAAGTAATTTATTATTTTAAATCTGAATAAAAACTATTTTAATAAAAAAGTGAATATACATTTGAAAATGTTTATAAAGAACCTATAGACTTCATAAGAAGTATTTATAAATTGTTTAAACCCCAACAAATATCTGGCGATACACGCACAGCAATCGATTATAAATTCTACTATGCGGACTATTGTACCCCACTGGGTAATGTTCATTGTAAATTATATTATCTAAACTAGTTTTGTTCGTGAATTTTGTGATTTCATTTTGTAAATTCTATTATTGTATAAATATTATTATTATAATACTGTTGTGTTTGTCATAATTTTGTATAATATAGGCCTACACCTGTAGAAATGTAATATATTTAATAGAGTAGAATACTGTAGCCTATGCTGTTCTATAGATGCTTACAGCTTACCTTAAGTGAAATAAGGGGGGAAAAGAGTATCACTCGTATAAGCTGCATATGTTCGTTTGAAAGTGTAGGGTAATTTTCGAGACCATGAACAATCTTATAAGTTTGAATCATGTCATATATGTAGATATTAAGGTTACTTACCTAAACGGCTTACCAAAAACATTATTGTTTGTTTTTGTATCTATTTTGTGTGTGTATTTTGTAAATGTTAATTTCTTTCTATGCAACATAATGTACTAGCGGTTAAATGTTGTAACTATTGTATTATCACAGTGGCTTGTATTGCTATGCTTTAAGTCAATTGTATACTTTTGTAAATTATTTCCAATACCGGGCTGCGATTTTTTTTTTCGTACATAAGTTGGGGACCCCTCATGAAACGTCACAAAATAAACATGAATAATTCATCAGTTAAATGTTCTTGTTCCGTGTGCACCTAAGCGTATAGCAACAAGAAGTGATTACACAACTGCGATACAATTCTAGGCCTATCTCCGCTGTGGTTGCGGCGTGCGATTTCATAAAAGAATAGCGGCGTTTTGTGTGGATTTTCGAAATAATCAGCCTTTAGTTTATGGTGTTTTTTAATAGAATTTATTACTAAAGAATTACGTGTTAAAATTATAGTTTCTATTAATATTATTAGGCCTAATTATTAGTCTCTAAAGCCCATGTCTATTCTTGTAGTCTGTGTGGGTATGTGTGACGTGTGTGTGTTAGGTATGACACAGTCCGAGTAATAAGTCAGCAAAATTAAACAATTTAGGCCTACATTACACAAAAATACATTTGTTATTGTCGTGGGTCTAATCTTTATATCTCATGTGTTCATATACGCGCATTTTTAAAGTTCCTTTGAGTCCATGCATATTGTTTGATAATAAAATAGCACAATTAAAAAATTTCAGTAGGCCTACACAAAATACACATTCTTTATTCTCGTGGGTCTAAGCTTTCTTTGGGCTATGTCCAATTACTACTTAGTTGAATGTGTCTTGCCTAGCTGTCGATTAGCCTCGACACATTTTGCATAGTGGTGTGTGTGAAGAAGAGTGCGCGAAGGCAATCACGTGAATTTATAGAATCCTAGGCCTAGAAAAAATCGTATCGCAGTTGTAATCACTTGTTGCTGTCCGCCTGGGTGCACACGGAACAACAAATTTAACTGATGAATTATTCATGTTTATTTTGTGACGTTTCATGAAGGGTCCCCAACTTATGTACGAAAAAAAAATCGCTACCCGGCTCTCCTTTCCGCAAAATAATGTGGGAATTATTAATAATAAAACATTCTACTGGAACGATACAAATGCAGTTTGTACAGTTAGAACGTGTTTGAACCTTGTCTAACTTTTTAAATAAATATAACTCGATATCTATCTAAAGTATAGTAGATATGTTTTCATTTCTTTTTTTGAGTGTATGGGAGGTTGGTATCAAATTAATCGAACTACTTTATTCAAGACTTTATTTGTCGGCTTCTTTAAATGTTGACTGTTGTTGGAGTTCCTATAATTGGTAATGTTATATTAACCCTTTTTCCTAAACCACTGGATTGTTCTGTAAAAATTAATTTTATTTTATTGAATTAAGTTGATAAATAAAATCGAAAGGCGTTTCGTTTCTATTTCTAATAAATAGTTGATATTTTTGATTCATTAGAATTAAACACAATTATTGAAACTCATAATAAAAAAGTACCCATAAAGAATGCATTATTAGTATTAGTATTAATACAATGAACCATCAACATTTTGTTTAAAGCATTGAATGTTTTCACATTGACTGGTATGGCATAAATTATGTTCAAGTAATCGGTGTTCAGAACAACTGTTTTTTTAAACCGATATACACGTGGTCTTAAATACATTTCTTTCTTTCCAGTATGAGTCAGTATAAGTTTCTTGTTTTCCTGTTTCTCCTCTTCCCCATAATTAAATCAAATGTTCTGCAATGCTATCCTGAAAATGATGTTAGTTATGCTGTTGCCGGCAAAATGTTTACATTTTATTGTGATTTTGATATTTCTAAAATATTTGAAGTACAAACCATCATTGACAATACCATTTGGATGAAAAATGATCATGTTGAGATTAACTCTACTGGTTCTTCAATGATAATGGGCAAACTGCGGCTAGAAAATGTTCTCTCAAACCTAAAGGAAACAGACAGTGGCGTATACGAATGCATATATGAAGGCGATGGATTAATTGCTAATTCCGGCAAGATGGAACTAGTAGTGCTGCCAACACTTTCAGACCCAGTATGTGTCTCATCGAAATCAGAGTACTTTGTTGGTGACAATGTCACATTAAATTGTGAAACATACCCATATCCATATTTGAAGCTATTCTGGGATAATGCGGAACAACAATTTCCTAAACACGCAGTTTTTACTAATACTACAAATAAGAACAAGGTTATTAGTAGTGTTATGTTCATAGCAATGGATAGAGATGAGGGAACTGATTACACATGCACAATGACAACGGATAGCGTACCACAATTGTGTACATCTATCGTTGTTATAAAACGTCATATTGTGGTTAACATTAACGCAACAGATTTTATGATTAATAAGTCGGCAACAATTTGGTGCAATGCATTTGAGTGGAAACAACAAACCTCAGCTAAAAGTCAGAAATATAAACAGATAAACAAGGAAGAAATCCAATTTCGATGGAATTCAACAAATGATGCAATTTTTGGCCAGGCAATACAACAAGCTAATTTATCCAACACGTTTATAAGACGTGTTTCTTGTGAAATGCAAGGAGAAAACATAACGTGTACAGTAAACGCTGGAGATGTTTTGAAATCAACGACGATGACCATACAAATAGAGGAATGTTTAGCGTACGAAGAAACCAGTACTAAAGTTCCTTACGCTTCTGAGAAAACTCTCACGTCTGATGAATCCCAGCCTCCTCCGACATCTAAAACGGTTGTGAGTTCTATTATTACAATACTTCTTTTATCAGTTCAGTCAATCATGTTTCTTTATCTTATCATAATTACCAGCTTGCAGTGTCTGAGATATTTTGACTTAAAAGTCCGTAAAGTATCCATAATTTGTATTTAAATGTAAAAGTTGATTTTAAGTGTGTACTAACGTTAAATTGACATTACTGATATGAACGTACGTAGTATTTTAAATACAAATGTTTTTTGTTTCAATGCGTTTTAGTAGTCATTTCAAGTTTGATAGTTTGTTAAACTGCAGTCGCTGAGTCGCTGTTTTAAAAGCTGAGGCGTATAATCTTAAAATTTTAAAACTATTTTATATTATTTCCATCATTTAATAATCAACTGAATTACAACATCTTATTTGGTTTAACCTATTCCTCTATTGACTGTCATAGGCTTCCTCGTACTGAGTTTTCGGACACATCACTAAATTTTGCAATGCAATGAAATTTAACAGAAACAATAATTAGAAGAGTTTTATAAATAAATCAAAGGACTTAGTGTTTCTATTTCTAATAAATAGTTGATGCTAATGGTTCATAAAAACTAAATACCAGAAACTCATGAAATAACGTATTTTATTTCTGGTGATGTCACGCCAATTATCAGTTGACCCTTACGATACGTTTTGCTTGCCTCATAGCAGAAATTGCATGCAGATTATATACAAAAGCTTTGTTTAGAAAGTGCTAGTAACTTGTTATTTTAAATCTGAATGAAAACTATTATATTAATAATTAAGTGAAGATAAAAAAAAAACACATTTTAGTAACCCTTCCAATATGGCAAGCCTCAGCTGTCTGAAGTATTCAAAATATTATATTATTATATCATTTTTTTATTATATTATATATTGTATTGTAATGAATTATACGTTTTGCATTATATTACTTGGTTTTAGCATTATATTATATCTATTTCTAATATATTATGTGAAAAATGTAACAAATTATTGACTTTTTGTATTATATTATTCGGTTTTGGCATTATATTATGAACATTTACTATTATATTATTAATAAAATACATTATATTATAATATAATTGTATTATATTAAACCCATTTACCGTACTTTATAACATACAACATTATTATATTATACGGATTCGTTAGTTATATTTATTATAATTTTGTATGATGTTTATTATACGTCACGGCTCATTTCAGTTCTTCTAACTCTTTCTCTCCCTCCCCCTGTTCACTAGCAATCAGCGGCAGAATCTGAATTGTGTGACTGTTGAAGAATAACTATACTACGTACTAGGCCTAGCCTAGGCCTACTAGGGGATCTAGCCTAGACGTAGCTAGTTAGACAAGTGACCAAGGACCACCGGACAGCTACAACTAATACTACAATACAATAATACTACTAATGCAATAACTACTACTGCTAATACTTAGGCCTAGCTAGTAGAGTACTAGGTAGGTTAGCTACTACTAGGCTCTAGGGGGGTTAGGGCGTATGTATGATGTTAACTACTAGGCCTAGGCCTACTAGTACTAGCCTAGGCTAGGCCTAGACTTAAGTTGTAGTAGGCTAGGGCCGGGCCTGCTGCCTTACTTAGGCTAGGCTAGGCTAGGCTACTACTACTACTACTACTAGGCAGCCAGCCCATGATGGTTACGAGTAAGCCAAAATTTTGGATATAAGTAAACCAAAATTTGGGTACGAGCGAGTTGGCATGGGTACGGGTTGACCTGTATCCTTCTTTCTAGCTAATCGTACTAGGCCTAGGCCTCAAGTAAGTCTACGCTACCCAGTCCGGCTACAATATGGTCTATTTTGTTTTATAGCTTTATTGATAGCTGGGTTCAAATCTGGGTTGGGACGGCTTTTTCTCATTCTAAAACAGAGTTCCTTATCATAATAAAATAATATATGAATTTATTTGTAATAGTACCTAGGCCCTAATTGCCATTGCATTTATTATTATTAATTATATATTATACGGTTACCCCTTAATTATACTATAGTATAATTTCCTTGTTATATTTTACAATATTTTCTTTATAATTCTACAATTTTGTCTTTCACAGCACAAATTTATCATACTGTATTTGTCCAAGCTACTCCAGCTACATGGTATTGCCTTGAGGCTAAACTACACGGTATACTGGCACTACCATCATTCCTGGCTCGTCAACCTGGACCACATAAGCACAGTTTCAGTTTCAGTTTATTTACCATTTCAATTTCTGAACATAAGAGATGAACAACTTATATGGATGGATAACCATAAGAGCGAAGCTCGTTTACCGGTCACCCGTTAGTGCAGTGACATTACGGACAACATAAAGACAGGACAAAGGTGCAATACATAACAAGACATGTGAACACTTGTGTTTGCAACCCCTTGGATAAAATAATATATTTATATAAAGGAGAAAGATAGATATTATAATATTTCTTTTTTATCATACAATACATAGTACCTATTGGTATTATATCTAAAAATACAAAGGCGGCTAACACAGATAGTTCCATATATACAGTACTCTCTTATAAATAGATGTATCTCTCCAATCTACCTAATCTAATAATAGTACTATTAGCATACTACTATACACTTTGTAGACAAGAAGTAAGTTGTATACACCTAGAGGACTTATGGTAGTACAGTCGAACGCCCTCTCACTGGCCCGGTCAACATAATCTATACCTAGGTTATTACAGTAATTAAAGTACATTATTACAGAGATTTTTTTTTTTTTTTTTGCAGAAATCAAAGTTATGTGTATAGAAAGCAGTACTCGTATTAAAAACTAAGCAGGTTGTACTCTTGAACGCAAACTGGCAGGATATTTTGAATATTTTTTATTGTTGAAATGAATGGAATCCTAACTTCTTTGCAACAACTGGAGACGAAGACATATTATGACCCTTTTATTTAAATTTATTTGAATAGACCTTCATGTAAATTCATTAAAGGCTATATGTTTGTTTTATAGTTTAATATGTGATAGTAGAAAATCATTGTGTATAATGAGGACTAAGAATCTGATATTCACTTGCATTCTCATCTTTTAAAAATTTTATTTATAATGCTGGTAATGAGTTTACAATTTAATTATATTGACTAGTTTTGATAATCATTATTTCTTTTGTGTAATATAGTTCATATATTATGTATTGAATAAATTGGTAAGGCCCTATACTGTTATTATTTAAGGAAAGTTTATATACACTTATTTTATGCCTACTTAGTATTAATTGTTTATATAAATATTTTGTCTAATTGCCTTGATTTTTTGTATAGGCCAATGGCATCAATGTTTTTCTCAACGCAAATTAGCCTAATAATGCCACATTTAAACACATGATTCATTGATTTCTGATATTCTGTACTTGAGTATGCATTACTAAAATAACCAAGTAGTTAATATATTTCATTTGTAATGTATGTATAAACATTAAGTTTTTTTTCACATTTTTAAATTTAAAAATTATTACAATAGCTACCTTTATATTTTGAGGCAGCAATAAAAAAAAATTAAAACAATTAATTTGACTTATACTGTACTATGTTAGTTCAGGATATGAAATGTGTGTGGGCATCTGGTGTGTTGGAGGTTGGTGGTGTGAGGTGTATATTTGTCACTTTAAGACCTAAATTAGATGTTTTCTGAAGAAAAGAAGTAAGAGGATACGCTTTCAAACAATTCCAAGAAGATTCACACAAAAATAATTACTTTCCAATAAAATAGTATAACAGTGTATATTACAGTACATTGAATAAACTCGAGCGGAAAAATAACGCACATAAAAAAACACTCATATTCTTGTCGAAAAGTGCCCTCTATAGTTTTCTATTAATTTATTAATAATTATTATTAATTAATGAGTAATATGAACATATTTTTAACATTCAATGCTGGAAACTGGTTCTACTCCTAACAAAGTTTCATACCTCCAAATTTCATCAACGTATTCAAAGCACTTCAATATTAAATATCACATTTAACATAAAAAATTCGGGTTTTGGATAGAATTTTGCTTAAAAACATATACAAAAAACATCGATAAAAAATACTTTTCGTATTCAAAAACAGATGATACTTGGTATAAATGTTCACTATAGGTTGCTCTATTCACAGAAACAAAATTGCATTCATGAACGTTTTTTGTTGGTTGTTTTTTCAAAATAGTTATTAGCTTGAAAAAAATGAGTTGGAATTGTATAGTCTTTCATAAGTGTACATTTTATAAAAACGTAAATTTAAAAAATCAGTGATATGGCTTGATAGTTATTTTTTTTTTGCAATATGGATGGAGCAACCTATATTGAACATTTATACCAAGTATCAAATGTTTTTGAATACGAAAAGTATTTTTTATCGATGTTTTTTGTATATGTTTTTAAGCAAAATTCTATCAAAACCTGGATTTGTAATGTTAAATGATATTTATTTAAGTGCTTTGAATACGTTGATGAAATTTGGAGGTATGAAACTTTGTTAGGAGTAGAACCAGTTTCCAGCATTGAATGTTAAAAATATGTTCATATTACTCATTAATTAATAATAATTATTAATAAATTAATAGAAAACTAGAGAGGGCACCTTTCGACAAGAAAATGAATGTTTTTTTATGTGCGTTATTTTTCCGCTCGAGTTTATTCAATGTACTGTAATATACACTGTTATACTATTTTATTGGAAAGTAATTATTTTTGTGTGAATCTTCTTGGAGTTGTTTGAAAGCGTATCCTTTTACTTCTTTTCTTCAGAAAACATCTAATTTAGGTCTTAAAGTGACAAATATACACCTCACACCAGATTCTGCCCACACACACTTCATCTCCTGAACTAACATAGTACAGTATAAGTCAAAATAATTGTTTGTTAAAATTTTTTTTTATTGAAAACAATCTGCCTCAACAAATATCATACAATAGTAACAATATCAGAAAGGTAGGTATTGTAATAATGTTTAAATTTAAAAATGTGAAAAAAAAATGAATGTTTATACATACATTACAAATGAAATATATTAACTACTAGGTTATTTTAGTAATGCATACACAAGTACAGAATATCAGAAATCAATTAATCATGTGTCTAAATGTGGCATTATTAGGCTAATTTGCTTTGAGAAAAACATTGATGCCATTGGCCTATACAAAAAATCAAGACAATTAGACAAAATATTTATATAAACAATTATACTAATATTGGTAGGCATAAAATAAGTGTATATAAACTTTCCTTAAATAATAACAGTACAGGGCCTTACCAATTTATTTAATACATAATATATGAACTATATTACACAAAAGAAATGTAAATGAATTTATAAGGACATAATTATTATCAAAACTAGTCAATATAATTAAATTTTAAACTCATTACCAGCATTATAAATAAAATTTTAAAAAGATGAGAATGCAAGTGAATATCAGATTCTTAGTCCTCATTATACACAATAATTTTCTACTATTAGTATCACATATTAAAATATAAAACAATCATGTAGCCTTTAATGAATTTACATGGAGGTCTATTCAAATAAATTTAAATAAAAGGGTCATAATATGTCTTCGTCTCCAGTTCGTAGAAAATGAAGTTAGGATTCCATTCATTTCAACAATAAAAAATATTCAAAATATCCTGCCAGTTTGCGTTCAAGAGTACAACCTGCTTAGTTTTTAATACGAGTACTGCTTTCTATACACATAACTTTGATTTCTGCAACAAAAAAAAAAATCTCTGTAATAATGTACTTTAATTACTGCAATAATCTAGGTATAGATTATGTTGACCGGGCCAGTGAGAGGGCGTTCGACTGTACTACCATAAGTCCTCTAGGTGTATACAACTTACTTCTTGTCTACAAAGTGTATAGTAGTATGCTAATAGTACTATTATTAGATTAGGTAGTTGGGAGTAGATTGGAGAGATACATCTATTTATAAGAGAGTACTGTATATATGGAACTATCTGTGTTAGTTGCCTTTGTATTTTTAGTTATACTGTAATACCAATAGGTACTGTGTATTGGGATGCAATTCAACAGTTATGAATAAAAATAGTCCTATGTACTCTGTATGTTGGAGGAAATAAGCATAAGAGCAAGTCTTGACCACAGGGTGTAAGTCAGTCACTATTTTGAATCAGTAGTATGACTTCTTAGGATTTAATTAATTTTAAAATTATCATTGTATGTTTGAAAAGAAATATTATAATATCTAACTTTCTCCTTTATATAAATATATTATTTTATCCAAGGGGTTGCAAACACAAGAGTTCACATGTATTGCACCTTTGTCCTGTCTTTATGTTGTCCGTAATGTTACTGCACTAACGGGTGACCGGTAAACGAGCTTCGCTCTTACGGTTATCCATCCATATAAGTTGTTCATCTCTTATGTTCAGAAATTGAAATGGTAAATAAACTGAAACTGAAACTGTGCTTATGTGGTCCAGGTTGACGAGCCAGGAATAATGGTAGTGCCAGTATACCGTGTAGTTTAGCCTCAAGGCAATACCATGTAGCTGGAGTAGCTTGGACAAATACAGTAGAAATTTATGAGACTTGGTGTGTGATGATTCAGTATGATAAATTTGTGCTGTGAAAGACAAAATTGTAGAATTATGAAGAAAATATTGTAAAATATAACAAGGAAATTATACTATAGTATAATTAAGGGGTAACCGTATAATATATAATAAATAATAATAAATGCAATGGCAATTACTTATATTATGTATACATTACAATATTACAAATAAATTCATATATTATTTTATTATGATAAGGAAATCTGTTTTTGAATGAGAAAAAGCCATCCCAACCCAGATTTGAACCCAGCTATCAATAAAGCTATAAAACAAAATAAACCATATTGTAGCCGGACTGGGTAGCGTAGACTTACTTGAGGCCTAGGCCTAGTACAATTAGCTAGAAGGATACAGGTCAACCTGTACCCATGCCAACTCGCTCGTACCCAAATTTTGGTTTACTTATCCAAAATTTTGGCTTACTCGTACCCATCATGTACTGACTGCCTAGTAGTAGTAGCCTAGCCTAAGGCAGCAGGCCCGGCCCTAGCCTACTACAACTTAAGTCTAGGCCTAGCCTAGTACTAGTAGGCCTAGGCCTAGTAGTTAACATCATACATACGCCCTAGAGCCTAGTAGTAGCTACCTAGTACTCTACTAGCTAGGCCTAGGTAGTAGCAGTATTAGTTATTGTAGTAGTATTATTGTATTGTAGTATTAGTTGTAGCTGTCCGGTGGTCCTTGGTCACTTGTCTAACTAGCTACGTCTAGGCTAGATCCCCTAGTAGGCCTAGGCCTAGTACGTAGTAAAGATAATTAGTTATTCTTCAACAGTCACACAATTCAGATTCTGCCGCTGATTGTTAGTGAGCAGGGGGGGGGGGGAGAAAGAGTTAGAAGAACTGAAATAAGTCGTGACGTATAATAAACATCATACAAAATAATAATATAACTAACGAATCCGTATAATATAATAATGTTGTATGTTATAAAGTAAGGTAAATGCGTTTAATATAATACAATTATATTATAATATAATGTATTTTATTAATAATATAATAGTAAATGTTCATAATATAATGCCAAAACCGAATAATATAATACAAAAAGTCAATAATTTGTTACATTTTTCACATAATATATTAGAAATAGATATAATATAATGCTAAAACCAAGTAATATAATGCAAAACGTATAATTCATTACAATACAATATATAATATAATAAAAAAATGATATAATAATATAATATTTTGAATACTTCAGACAGCTGAGGCTTGCCATACTTCAGACAGCTGAGGCTTGCCATATACTTCAGACAGCTGAGGCTTGCCATATTAGAAGGGTTGAAATACTGTATGATGTTTATGTATTTTAATTTTACTCGACAATGTGAAAGTTCAGAAAAGAGTGCGCCATATATTGTTTGGATTTCTACATAATAAATACTGCGTATGAATTCTATTTATAAGGCCTTACTAAAATTTGTTTTTTTTTATCTTCACTTAATTATTAATATAAAAGTTTTCGTTCAGATTTAAAATAACAAGTTGCTAGCACTAAACAAAGCTTTTGTATATCTGCAAGATATTCCAGATTATTTTCTTTTAAGCAAAAATAAAAATTGAATTGATAAAAATAATATAAACAATTATTTAAGGTAACATTGACATTTATAATTAAAAAAAAAAAATCTACCGATAATTTAAACCACTACTTGCCAAATAAAATAATCATAATTTATTTAATTCTCTGAATTTATCGAATAAAAAAGGTAAAAATGTCACTATAATTTAATTGTGAATAATAATTTTACCCTGTAAAAGGTAAACAATTGGGCATTTTATCAGTTATACTAAAAATGGATAAGGAGAAGTATTTACAATAATTTTGAAAGACAATGTAAAGGGAAACTCCTGAGATTGCCAAAATATATATATACAATTGAACACAAAATAGAATAGGGTTGACATAAGGTTTGTAAATTTAAAAAAAAGTTATCGTTAAGTCATTACGGTAATATTGAGCACTATAATATTAGCATTATGAATAAAATATAAAGTTTTTTCCTTAGAAATTAAACGGTAAGCAGCATTTACATAGATTTAAGTTAAATTCAGTAATGTATGTATAATCAAATTGATTATGAATATGTACATTATAAACAAGCATAAACTTCATTCATCTAAATCATACCAAAGATACAAGTATAAATAGCAGAAAGAAGTAAAAATAAATCCATTCATTTGAAAGATACGTATACAATTATTGATATCATGTTCTATTAAAAAAAAATAATATAAAAGTAAGGAAACTATGTTCAATACACTTTATTTCAGTTTCAGTTTATTAGAAAGTGCTGGCAAACTTGATGATTTACATATAAATCAAAATGTAGCTACGCTCAGCACAAAAATGTGCAACAACAACCCTACTGTGAACTAGCATTTAAAAGTTATTATGGAATATGGAATACTATCAGACCAAGAAGGATATATACATATTTCTAAATTAAAAACTTGTTATTACAATCAAAGAGTGAATATGTTAATAAGAAAATATGTGTTTCTCACCATTTTTCCTTTAAAACCTAAATTAATACTAATTAATTAGAATTAAGGTGTATCATACAGTTGACACAGTTAACAAATACGAGAGAAATATACACATTATTGTAATGCTTACTCTGTGACAGAGGAACTTTCTGAAGAGCTTGTCGCCGATCTTACATAATTACCTGTGTTGCAACTGAAATCGGAACAGTCTGTTGAGGTAATTGTAAAGAGTCTGTTGGTACATTGCTTGTGTCAATGCTGTCTGCAGAAGATGTATGTGGTGCAATATTCTGTGGCACTGCTGTTTGCAAAAGAGCAGTTGTCTGAGGCATCGTATTCTGAGTCACTACTGTCTGCAAGAGCGTTGAAGCATGCGACATTGTTGGCAAATGTTGCAACGTAGATACGCGTAGCTGCGTGGGCTGCAATGGTGCTTGGTGCTAGAGGAGTTTTAATGGTAGCTTGTTGGAAGGTAAGATTTACCAGGTGTATATCTGACAGAACAAGGTAAGGATGCGACTATTTGTAGAGGAACTGCGATGTGTCCTATAGATGATAAGGGAATGCCTTGATATGTCGTAATTGATTGTGGCACTAATGCTGTATATTGTGCTGTGAATTTTTTTAAATACATATTTCAAATTCGAATCAAAATAACAAAGATTATTATTCAGAAAAAAAATCATTTTTCTATCTTTTTTCTGAGGTCACACGTTAAGAGGAAACACAGCTTTAGTATTTGGATCATTTGAGATTTTTTATCACAGACAAAATTTGAAAAATGCACATTAAAAATCATTAGCTCAATTTTTTCTTTCTGACATCTAATCTACAATCTATATTCTACAGAATATCTTCACTAATACACTAATATAATATCTATTGCTAAAATCTTTATCTTACAATAATAACCACTGAATGATAAATACGCTCCGTTAAAACTTTCCTATCGTTGATTGTTGTTTATTCATGAAATGTTATCTATCTTACGTCATGGTTTACTGTAGTGTTAGAGATAGATAATATTGACAAATATTTACATGTATTTATTACATTTGTATATTATTCATGGAACTGTGACCATAATGTTCATTTTTATTGAAGCTATTTCCAAATTAGCAGTAATGTAGGTTTATGTACTCAGCAAATTACGAGAAAACCATATTATTTTTGTAATCAAGATAATTTGGAAAAACATTTTGAGGCATTTTACAATATCAATTTGTTTTTGTCGTCATGTACCCTGTGTTTTAAAGAATTGTTTGGTTTTGTCTTTTAGTAATAGTAATCTAGAGGAGGTATTGTTGGTGGTGATCTTAATTACAATTATAGCTGAGCTGATACTCATTATGATACAAAATACATTATAATGTATTGATGCTATCAATGTTCAGAATTTGTCATGCCACAATACTACAGACACATTAATAATAGGCCTAGCAATATGTTGCTTGATCAGGGATGTAAAAATCTCCCTGGTTTGATCTTGTGACACTGAATGTTGTGTGCGAACAGAATTGTCAAATTGAAAGACAGATTAAGATCATTATCACGTTTCTATGCGGCTTATATGCCATATACTTTATCCTTTGACAAAACATATTCCTATCATGATTGCTGTAGGCCTAACATGTTTAATGGGATAAAAATAACATGTTTGTTGTCAACTTTGACACTTTATTGACGTTGTCAGGAGCCTCGAATCATATCATCCGCGCAAAAGTGAGGAGTAGGTCTACCTTTAAATTATAAGCAGTCATAAAATACAAAATTAAATAAATTATAAAAAATACACACACAAAAAAAGATACAAAAGAAACAATGCTTTTGGCAAGCCTTTTATTTCGTGGATACACAAAGATAGAAATAAAAAATGTTTGGCCTAACAAGAATATTACATCAAATGAACAGCATAGGCCTACAATATTCTACTTATAAATGCAACAGATATAAAAAATATACTACATTTCTACAGAAAATACGTAGGCCGATATTATACAAAATTATGACAAACACAACTAATCAAAAGAAAAATACACGAAGAAAAATAGTTTAGATAATAGAATATTTACAATAAACATTAATCAGAAATTAAAGTGAAAATTATAATGTAAAGCAAGTAGTTGTAAACCACCAAAAGGTATAATTACGGTATGCTATAAAGATATGTTCCTAAAAAAAGTAACCCGCTTAAATTTGATGTAATATAAACAAACAAACATTAGAAGGGTTGAAATACTGTTGGTATATAATAGTTTTCATTCAGATTTAAAATAACAAGTTACTAGCACTTTCTAAACAAAGCTTTTGTATATAATCTGCATGAAATTGCTGCTATGGGGCAAGCAAAACGTAAGGGTCAATTAATAATGGGCGTGACATTACCAGAAATAAAATACTTTATTTTATGAGTTTCTGGTATTTAGTTTTATGAACCATTAGCATCAACTATTTATTAGAAATAGAGACACTAAGTCTTTTGATTTATTTATAAAACTTTTCAAATAATTGTTTCAGTTAAATTTCATTACATTGCAAAATTTAATGATGTGTCAAAAACTCAGTACGAGGAAGCCTATGAAATTCAATAGAGGAATAGGTTAAACCAAATAAGATGTTGTAATTCAGTTGATTATTGAATGATGGAAATAATATAAAATAGTTTTAACATTTTAAGATTATACGCCTCAGCTTTTAAAACAGGATTTGTCTCAACAACTGCAGTTTATCAAACAATTAAACTTGAAAATAACTAAAACGCATTAGAATAAAAATATTTGTACTTAAACTACCACGTTATTATATCAGTCACGTCATTTTAACGTTAGCGCACAAATTATGGATAATTTACGGACTTGTAATTTTGTCAAAATATCTAAGACACTGCAAGCTTCCCGGATAGCATTGTATAACGTCAGTTGAGCTAATAATGGACAAGGAAGAAACAGATAAATGAGAACCTTTAACAACGACTCATACTGAACGAATGGAAATGTGTCCCAGTGTAAAAATACGGCTGACTTATATAATTCAGTACAATAACAAAACAAACTGTAGACCTACGTGCTCTTTTTGTTTGACAAACTCTTGTTTCTCTTAATTCCTTTATTATTTTCATTACGAGTTTCAATTTGTTTTAGATTTCATTCAATAAAATCAGCTATTTATTAGGAACAGAAACATGAAACTCAATCGATCAAACGCTTTGATCTAAATGCTTGATATAAATAATTCTTATTGCATTTACGATTATACACATTTCATTACGCTAATTGATACTTTTAATTCCTCATTAGATTTGGATTCGGCTTCTTTTTTTCCCAGTAATTCCACATTAATACGAAAAGATGGTAGATATTAGCTGTTTGCATTGTCAGTATTATTTCATAAAGGATATTAAGGAGAAATTGAGGGTGAATTACAATTGTGATTTAGTTGCTATTTCTATAACAATCTTAAAAACAAATACCTTTATAATATTAGAAACCAAGATGTATATAGATAGATAGATTATAATATCGGCTTGGATATGATTATTTGACAGTCTCCAGTCTCCCAGACGTGCTTTGGGGTTTGTGATTTGAGCATGACCCGTCCGAGTTTACAAAATTCATCTAGAAGTATAGCTTCCGCTTGATATAGCTTCTTATTGATTATATATCTTTTGGGAACATAACTGGCTAAAGCCGCGGCGCGATGAAAATTAAAATAGTTAAGGATTGTAGAGGAAATGCGGTGCGTCCTGAGGTAACGGAATGCATTGAGATGTTGCATGTTGATTGATTGTGGCACTAAGGCTGGCTGCTGTGCTGTGAATTCTGTGTTTTAAATCCATATTTTTCAATTGGTTATCAAAATAATTATCATCCAGAATCTTTTTTTCTGAGGCCATATACGTAAAGAGAAAGTGCGACATAGTTTCTTCTATAAACACAGCTTACAGCAAGCCGGCATTAGCATTTGGATCATTTGGGATGTTTGATCGCAGCCTAATTTTTTTTTTAATGCACATTCAAAATCATTAGCTCAATATTATCTAACAAAAATGTATCAGTAGTTAGGAATAAGAAATTACAGTATATGGCCTGATACGAACATACAATTAGCAACACGGACATAATAAATTATAAAATAATAAAAGAAGTGCACGCTAAGGGATTGTAGTAAACCGTTTCGAAGTTTCTCCATGCAGGTATATGTTACAACAATCTACAAATACAATGATATCTATTGCTTAAATCTTTATCTTACAACCACCACTGCACCTGATAAATTAGCTCCGTTAAAAAACAACAACAAAAAACAAACTTGCTGTATCGGTGATTAGGCCTATTGTTTGAACTTATATCTAGGCCTATCTTACGTCATTGTTTACTGCAGTGTCAACAGAGACAGCTATTATTGCCAAATATTTAGATTGGTTTATTTCCAGGGAATTGTTTCCATAATGTTCATTTTATTGACGTTATGTTTTAAATTAGCAGAAATGTAGTCTTATTGCGAGAAACCATTTTATATCAGTCAATTTCTTCATGATTAAGACGGTTTGTTGCCATGTACCCTATGTTTTAAAGAATTGTTTGGTTTTGTCTTTTAGTATTAGTCATTTAGGATGTATTGTTGGTGGTGATTACAATGATAGCTGATAGCTTTGATGAGGATGATGACGACAACGACGGTGGTGATGAATGGGATTATGCATTATGACGGCGATGAAAATGGCAATGACGATATAGGCCCTACTCATGATACAGAATACAACTACAACTTATTGATGCTCTAATTTTAAGGATATGTCGTGTCACAGACACATTAATATTAAACTAGTGACACTGAATGTTGTGTACGAACACACTTGTCAAACAAAGGCAAAGTTGACAAACAGATAAATTTTATAATGCTATTCGGCTTATCCATTATACCTTATCCTGAATCTTTTTTAAAACTGTACCTTGTCCTTTGACAAAAAAAAGTAAACATATTCCTATTATGATTTCTGTAACATGTTTGATAAGATAAATATAACATGTCTGTTGTCAGCGTTGACACTTTTTTAAACGACATGTATAAATGAAGTTATTAGGTGCCTCGGATCATATGAAACGGTTTTATTGAGAATCTCTTAGAAAGAAGTAATACTGTACAATAATGTCAGTTTTGTTTTCATTTTATATTCAGTATCTATTATCAATAAAAAGGAATGACTAACAATAAATCTAATGAAATATATCGTTGTCACTTCTCTGTGTATTTTCTCTATAGACATTTTGTATTATTATTTTAAAATGAGCGAAATGCGTTTAAGTCACCCGCAGTAGGCCTACCTTTAAATACAAGCAGTCATAAAATACCCAATTAAATAAATTCTAAAAATACACAAAAAAGATACAAAAAGAAATAATTCTTTTGGCAAGCCTTTCATTTCGTGGATACACACATATAAATAAAAATGTTTGGCCACAAGTATATTAACATCGGATTATGGATATAAAGTAACCTTAATATCCACATCCAATGAACAGCATACAGTATGGTACATAAGTTAGTGTTTACCGACCGACCAACCGACCGACATAGTGAGCTGTAAAGTGCCGTTGCACGCGACTAAAAATATACTACATTTCTACAGAAACTACGTAGGCTGATATTACACAAAATTATGACAAACACAACAAATATGACAACAAATACTAATAAAAATAATTTACAAAATAAAAAGGCAAAATACACGAAGAAAAATAGTTTAGATATTATATTATTTACAATAAAAATTACCAGAAATTAAAATTAAAATTGTAATGTAAATATATATAAATGTAAATTATATTTGATTTATTATAAATAAACATTATAAGAGTTGAAATACTGATATGAAATAAATGTGAAAGTTCAGAGAATTGAAGAGGGCGCCACATTTGGAAAATTGGAAAATCATTTTAGTACTTACAATACCAATTTTATTACTTTTAATAATGAAGTTATCAGTCCTTGTTTACGATTGTATTATGGAATTTACAATATAATGTAGGATCTTTTACATTTGCAATAGATATTAACATGGGCCTAAATTATGTAATTGATCTACATCATGGCACTCTCCTTTAATGAGTAAGCTGTTATTGGTCTCTACAACATAGAGATATTGTTTACTACTACTGTATAACATCTCTATTTAAATCTCAAATACATTTTAATGAAACTTTTTTTCTGTTTTTATGTATTGTTTTAAAGAAGGAGGTTTTGTAGTGATTATTGATTACAATGATCACTGATTATTACTTATTAGCCTGGACAACTGATAGCTCAATTGACACATGGAGGTTAAAGTTCATGGTACATCGATAACACAGATATATCAATAATAGACATAACAATGGGTTGTTTGATCTTGTGACACTAAACGTTGTGTACAAAGAACATTGCCAAAGTCATTTCAACAGAAAAGTTTACAGACTGTGATAAACACCGATAAACGATCAAAATCACAATGAATACAAATATCCTTAATCCTAATGTTTGAAAGGGTAAATTCTAAATATAAGACTGAATTATCAGAAACAAAATCTGTTACCTCCAGACATAATTTATTGACAAAAAAATACAAAAGGGATTCGAGAGAATTGACAATCATTATCCTAACTATGACAAGAGAACAACCCTAATCGTCATTATTGCTTTTATATTATGCCTACTATTACTATTAGGCCTAGTTATTTTCCTCATTTTATATAGATGGTTTTATAGGCCTAAAGTACACCAACAAAGGGCGAAGGTAGAAGAAACATTCCTGTTGCCACAGACCAGCTCTACCCGGAAGGAGAATTATTAAATTCGAGCAGGGAGTTTTCAGCGGAAAATTAAACCTAAGGAGAAGAAACAAAACAAAAAAAAAGAAAAATTAGGTTCTAAAAATTGGAATGATTCCACTGTCATGAAACAAAGTATTAAAGTCCCATTACCTACGTTTTTTAGATCAAGGTCACAAACTACATTAATGTAAAAACAAATACTATTGCGATAAATTTTATCGTCTTTAAACGGTTGAAAATGTGAAAATAATTCGATTCTAATAGGGTAAGCGGTCCGCTATAAATCCCAACGCGTGGATGGGATTGATATTTTTGTCGTTATTCTGTGATTCAAAAAACAAATGTAAGAATCGTAACTTTTCTGCAAAAATTCTGAGTTTAATTTGTATTAAAGTATTCTGGCAAAAACAGAAAAGCAATTAATTAATGCAGCAACTTGTCATTAAAATTATCCATTATTTAATCTATGTTTTGCTGAATTTGTACCTGTAATAAATTTTACAGTAATTTTATTTTAATCTAGTTAATTTTAGGCCTATGGTTCCATACAATTGATGCTATTATTCACAAATCATTATATTGCTATGAAAGTTCGGTATATCGTTAATCTATTTAACCAGGGAAGAGTGAAAATTTCACTCTTCCTTGGTTTAACATTTTATATTTGTCATACTAGAACACGAATTGGATTTTTTTTTTGGTCTGGATTTTTACCTAAAATTCCTTCTTGTCTGTTAGTCCTCAATACTAGTCGTATAATAGACAGATTCGGATTTAGTAATGTTATCAAAATATCTCAGGCACTGTAAGCTGGTAATTATTATAAGATATAGAAACATGATAGACTGAACTGATAAGAGAAGTATTATAATAATAGGATTATCGAAAGTTTCAAATGTCTCAGGAGGCTGAGATTCAACAGAAGTGAGAGTTTTTTCAGAAGTGTAAAGAGTTTTATCCGCCATTATATCAGTGCGTATTCTGTGAACTTCTGTGCTGGCTTCGTACTCTAGACATTTCTCTATTTGAATCGTCATCGTCGCTGATTTCAAAACATCACCATCGTCAACTGTACACGTTATGTTTTCTCCTTGCATTTCACTAGAAACACGTCTGATGAACAACTTGTTTGATAAATTAGCTTGTCGTAATGCTTCGCTAAAAATCACATCATTTGTTGATTTCCATTGAAATTGGATTTCTTCGTTCCGTATAATATTGTTGTTTTTAGCATTCGCTGAAATTTGGGAGTTCAATTCAAATGCATTGCACCAAATTGTTGCATATTGGTTTACAATAAATTCAGTTGCGTTAATGTTGACCACAATAAGACGTTTGATAACAACGGTAGATGTACACAAATTGTACACGTAATTCGCTATCATTGTACATGTGTATTCAGTTCCCTCATCTCTATCCATTGCTTTGAACTTAACACTCCTAATAATCTTGTTCTTATTTGTAGTATTAGTATAAACTGTGTGTTTTGGGAATTGTTCCGCATCCCAGAACAGTTTCAAAGATGGATACGGGTATGTTTCACAACTTAATGTGACATTTTCACCGACAAAGTACTCTGATTTTGAAGGGCTACATACCGGATTTGATGGTATCGGCAGTACTATTAGTTTCATCTTACGAGAATTAACAAGTAATTTATCGCCTTGATATACACATTTGTAAACACCACTGTCTGTTTCACTTAGATTTGAGAGAACAATTTTTGTTCGCGGTTTGTCCATTAACATTGACCAATGTGTAGTGTAAATTTCAACATCATTTTTCTTCCAAATAGTATTGTCAATGAAGGTTTGTGTTTCTGATCCTTTATAAAAATCAAAATCGCAATAAAATGTAAACGATTCACCAAAAACCGCATAACTAACATCATTTTCAGGATAGCATTGTAGAGGCCGAGTTGATTTAATTATGGGTAAGAAGAGAAGAAACTGGTAAACGATAAACAACAAATGACTCATACTGAAAACAGAAAATGCTTCCCAGTGTAAAAATGTATCGGCTAAAAAGGTATCGGCTTAAAAAAAAACTGTTTACTTGATATACCTGTTGGTAATGATACAGGACCAAACTACAGCGAACTAATGTGGTTTGACAACTCTTTTTCCTAATGGTTCGTTTGATAATACTGTTGTTGGTCTTGCAATGTATTTTTCAATTACCTTATTTTCATCGATTCTTGTTATGAATCATAAAATTCAACTATTTATTGGATATAGAAACAATATTTCAATGGAAATGAATCAGACGCCACTTTGAACTACAAATTCTTGATATAAATAATTCGCTAATGATAGTAATAAGTCTACTACGATTAACACAAATAAATACAATATAAACAATAATTATAAAACAAATTATCAATAAAAATCCTATAAACAAGATAAATGCTATAATTTTGGATGACCTTACATAACCAGTTAATTAAATTACGGTAAACGTGCAAAAAGTGAGAAATAATACATGGAAAATGAAGATGTATGTAACATAAACGAGTGTCGGTCTGAACATTACGATTTTGATTGATTTCATTTGTGTATACAAACATTTCAGTTTCATAATACAACGTTTTTATTAATGAACAATTTTACCACATAAGTCGTTTATTCTTTTATTTGCTTTAATGGATTATGATATGATATTTCTCGTCTAGGCCGACCCTTTGCCTTTGCCACCTCCTTTGCCACCGCTCCCTAGGCCATTTGCCACCGGCCTATTGCCGATCCCCACAATTATCAACCAATTTATGATCTTTCTTTCCTTCAATGCACATATATTAACAATATTTGTCCTGATTTTTTGTATATCAATGGTTTACCCAGTGTATCTGTTATCATATCTTTTATCATCATTTTATCTTTATGCTGATGACACCACAATTCTTTATTCACACACAAATTGGAGAACGTTAATGATTGTTTCAAACAAACTTTCAATTAATATCAGCAAATACCATTTTATGTTTGATTAATATTAATTTTAACATTTACAACATTTCTTGGAGTGGAAATAGACTAAGAATTAAACTTTAAAACCCACATTAAAGAAATAGAAACTTAAATATTTAAAAATGTCCGAATATTATATCGTCTTTCTATTTAACTTACCTAAACAAATCCTTCGCATTATTTACTGTTCATTCATTTCAATCATCTACTTCCTACTAAACTTTCTTGTAGATTCATAAAAATGACAATGACATTCATAATTATAACACTTTTTTTTCAATCTTTCATTTCAATAGTACTTTACAAAAACAATGAACATTACAGATATAATAAATCAATTTCCTATAGCAAAACATATAAAGAGTGGGTATCACTATTAATATGATCCCCATCTTCCACTTCCCTCATGAAAGTAAATTTTAAATTTTTAAATTTTTCACATTAAAACAAATCTTGCTCCAACAGTATCTTCCAGTAAATATTAAAAAACGCGCTTTCATGGTTTTTTTAGGAAAACCTGAACTACTATTAGGAAAACCAATTAAAATTTTTTAGACTAATATGGGGACTCTTTCAAGCAAACCTTCGTGGTTTCCTGAGATCCTATTTCATTATTTTATTTTTAAAAACATTGTACATAGGCCTATCATTATTTCACATTATGATTTGATGAATAAACGTTTGTATTTGTAACATAATTGTCTTGTCTTTTTGTGCTTTGCTTATTTGTCTGTCCTGTTTTGTTTTTGTTATGCATATTAAATTGAGCATTGAACATTAAATTTGATTACAATTTTCTGCGTTTCTGCTCACAAATTTAATTGGAGACCTTAAATGTATTGCTTCCATTTTTTTCCTCTTTAATATTCATATTTATAAATTTTGTATCGAATTGTAAATATTGTTCAATTTAATGTATAGGCCTAATACAAATGTGTTATACAAATCAATACAAATACAACCATTCTTTATTTGTCAAAAAGCATAAATACAATCAGATAAAAAAGATTCATAGACAAAAGGAATCCTTGTTAGGCTTGTTATACAAGCAGGGAGGGGCCAATACCTAATCATATAAAATCACAACTAAACCCACAAGAAATAGTAATAATCAGCAGTACTTAGTACATTAATCACTAGTATAAGAATAATTAAAATAAGATAAAAATATTGATATTTAAAGGACTTGATTGTATTAATTCTATAATAACCGGGCCAATATTGTTCCACAGATGAGGCCCAGTGCAACCGACATGAGGACTAGACAAAACTTTATTATGATAAATCTTATGGAGTTCTAAGATCGAACTTTCTGGTACAATACTAGTGACACTGACCATCAGTATGGATAAATAAGACCAGATATATTTATATTTAATTTGCTAACATCATTGTACATAAAGATAGCAGTTTGATATTTATTGTCAGATAATTTAAGGAAACTTCAACTATGAAATAGCGGAGCAGTATGAGCATCGAAGAGAGACCGTGTGATGGCTCTTACTCTTTTTTTCTGAATGATAACAAGTTTACTTAATCTTGTGTTATAATTAGTACACCAGGCAATGTTGCAATATAGTACAATAAGTATAATTCGTCAGTCAAGACACCAAGATATTTATTATATTTAGGCTAACCCTATCGATATGTTAAAAGTTAATATTTAAATTAAGTACATACATTTATAAAATTTGTTTTTGTTACATTGAGTGAGAGTTTGTTACATTGAAAATATTCATTTAGCTTTAAAAACAATTCTATATTAACGGTGTCCTGAAGAGTAAGCCCATTTAAAAACAGATTAGTATCATCAGCATAAGGTCATAGAAAAAATGATAGAAGAATGTAAAATCATTTATAACAGTATACTGCTCTCTGCCTTCAAGATCAATTTAATTCCACGATTTCATAGTTTATTAAACAGAATGCCATGAATTATAATTGTATCGAAACTGGAATTACACGATTTTCAATAGCAGTATGGATTTTCTTAATAAGATTTATACCATATAAGTTGAGTACCTTCTAGAAAGGATTGTTCACAATAGATTGTACTCGTATATTGATAAAAATAACATTGTCAATATGGTTTTCCTTAAAACTGATGAGATGGATATAGGCCTATATTTCTTTAGATAATTTACATCTCCAGATTTGATCATTTAGGTACTATTCCAGTGGTAAGAGACAAATTAAAGATATGACAAACGTGTGAGACAATACACTCTAAAACATTTTTGAAGAGACAATAGATTTATAAGAACTTTCATAGCTTGATGATTTCATTTTAGACACGAGTTTTATTATTTCACCATTATCTGCTGTAGGAGTAAGATACAAACACGCAAACTACGGTACCGATTACATAATGAATAATAAAATAAGAAATGCACACTGAGGGATTGTGGTAAAGCGGATTCTCTCCTTTCTATTTTGTTTGTATCTCTATAATCTACCAAAACTATCATTACCAATACACTAATCTTGTATTTATCTTACAGCCACCATGACTACTACATGATACATTAGCTCCGTTAAACTTGCTTATCGGTGGTGATTATTGTTTTGTCGAGTCAGAAACTTTTATCTATCTTAGGTTAGTTTACTGTATCAACAAACACTGATATTTGCAAATATTGAGAGAGATATTGATTACATGTATTTATTTTTCAGTGAACTATGACTATAAATGTTCCTTTGATCGTGGTATCGAGAAAAAAACCCAATATTTCGTAGGTTCGCGATCAAAAAGCAATGCCCCACGCGTAGGCTACGGATGCCCGGTTACGCGTGGGAACGAAACAGTAATTTAAAACTGTACTAAGGCTAATGTCTACAGCCATTCTTTTTGTAAACAAAATAATAATAATTTATTAAATTTAAGACCCGGCTCGTCGTCATGTACCTTGTGTTTTAAATTTAAATTTTGGTTTTGTATTTTATTAGTAATAGCTTTGTTTGTGATGATTTTGATTACAATGATAATAGCTAATAGCTTTAGTGGTGGTGGTGGTGATGATGATTAACCTGATGCCTAGTGTTTAGAATGCCATTACAAAATAAATACCACATACAAATTATGGGCTTAGCAATATGTTGTTTGACCTTGTGACACTTAATTTTGTGTACAAACAATACTTGTCAACAGCAAAGGTTTACAGATAATAAACAATCATAATACCATAATATACCTTATCCTTAAAAAACGGACATTGTCCTTTGTCAAAAAGGGTAAATATCATTAACCAACCATGATTGCGGTTAACATGTTTAATGGGTAAATATATATGATTAGAGCATTCGAGTTGGTTACATTGCGTTGCTGAAAAGAGTCAAAAATTGTATTCATTATCAAGGTATGTGTTACTTTTTTACAATATTATATATTCTATAATAATTGTACCTCCTTCTACCGTCCAATTTTTTTGGGATAAATATGCTATCCAGGGTTTCTGGCACAATAGAGTTAACTCAATTCAATTTTTAAGATTAATATGTCATTATGAGGATCATTTATATTTTGAAACTTAATTAAGTGGAACTTGATTTTTCTTTAATAAACTACATTTCAAGTGTTATCATCGAACACTTGTTGCTTGTTGGTTGGTATTTCCATTGAATACATTGTTTTATATTTTCAGACTAACGCACTGAGTACAGAGACGACAATGTACAAAGCTAGATGTAAATACAATGTCATATTTATCATTGTACTATTTTGCCAGAAAAGTTTTGCGGTCAGATTTCTTTATCAACCAATGGACCATTCAGCAGTAGAAGGGAAAAAGGCGTATATTAATTGCATCTTTAAAGAAGTTCCAGAAGACATGAAACATAATTACCACGTAATATGGACCAAAGAGTATTACATTATAAGCGAACCAAGTAATGAATTTGATTCGGAACGTATTACTATTCACAACAGATATGAAGAGACAAGACACTTTTTGAGGATCGATCCAGTAAAAAGAGAAGATGCAGGAGGTTACAAATGTCATTTGAAATATAATGGCAATATCCTTCTTACTTCTACGATTGGGAAGTTTACTGTGCGAGAAATACCATCAAAAGAATATCCAATTGTTCGGTTTATGAAGTCAGCTTACAGAATTGGAAAAGTTGCCGATGTAACTTGTATTACTGAAAAGACATACCCCGAACCAGAATTAACGTGGGACTCAGTATCAAGAGGTTTTTTTTCACGCGTTAATTGGCCAATGAAATCAAACAATACACACATTTGGATTGAAGAATCAGAAATAGCATCAACCCTTACAAATGGCTCTCGATACGTTTGTAGATTAAAAATACCAGATGAAGTTGCTCCAAGATATGGTGTTAGTGAACAACTTTACGTCATAAACGATAATGTTAAAGAGACAAGTACTGCTGGCTGGACGACACTAGAGAGAAAAGATGCTGTTTCTAGCAATCGTTTGTCAACAGCAAATCAGATGTCAGGCATTATTGAAAACAACCGTTTATACATATATATGAGCATAGTAGTAGTAGTCTTAGTAGCTATAATAGTTGTAATAGTTTGGAGACTTGTATATACTGAAAATACATTGAAAACGTTGAAGGACAATACAAAAGCATTTGAAGAATTAAAGGACAATACACAAGTATCAGATATACTTCAGAAGGAACAGTAAGGTTTTTCCCAGAAGAGTGGACAGAATGCGTATGCGAATCAAAACACCGTTGCGGTTGTCTATAAATATGGACTTTTAGGTGGCCAAGTGAAAAAAACCAGATTTTCTTTAAAAGTTGCATAGTGAAAGAGGTTTGGTTGAAATACAGATAAAATTATTTTTGATATCTGTATCTATTGTCATATTAATGGTCATATATGTATAAATGTACGTAAGAGAACATTCGGTAAATCTTCTATAATGTTTACTCAATGGTATAGAAAGTTTCGGTACTGATTTTTAACACCTAAAGAAAACTAGTACACTAATGAAGTTTAGTTGGATAATTATTTATTGACGATTACAACTAATTTAGGTTAAACGATAAAATATATATGCTAAAATATAGGTCTGCAAGATAAGTTTGTAATAAATTAATGTATTGTTTAATAAGTGAAATAATGAGTGGCATCGTATTTTTCGCCTTTGGCACGTCTGACATATCCATGTTTACTATTATAAATACTCTGGTTCACCCTAAAGATAAGGTTCCAAAGGATATGCAAACTATATATTGTTTACGCCATAAAATGCAAAGATAAAGATTGTGAAAGAGGCAGCGTGCCCTCTCAAAACTAGAAAAGGTAAAACTATTAATTACTATAGAGGGCTCATGTCTTTGTACATGAATATACATTATACATAATAATGCAAAATATACTCAACTTCAGTCTTCTCAAAACTAAAAATATACGATTTCTCTATGATGATCAACTACACAAATACAGTAGTTAATCAAAAGTAAAAAATAAAAAAAAATTTATCATAATAATCAAATAATAGACCTAATAAAGAGCACAATAACAACTAAAATATTACTTTAAATAAACCATTTACAAAATTCGCAAACTACATATTTGTATCCTTAGCAAAAAAGGGTGTAAATTTAGATTATTATCATCCGTTATGATTCACCTCCTGGATCCCACGTAATCGTCCCAGCTAGCTTGGGGTCTACTTTCCCAGGTTTGGTCGGATTGAGAAGCCGAGGAGGTAAATGTTGAGAGCTAACGGGCTTGCTTTCTGATAGGAAATTTATATACATTTTCTCTGGTATTTATCAAGTTTTTAAAGGTGTACTTTATTTATATTGGCAATGTTGATATAATATAAAACTAAATTACTAAGAAAACCGTTTTAAAATTCAATTTATTACTTTGAAAACGTTATTTCCGTGCATTCGCCAAGCGGCCAACAGAGGGCGTATTTATTTACATCGTTCGCGTGGCTGCTAAAAATGATCATTTCCATGCTTATAAAATGCATATCAAAGTCGATAAATATAAGTAGACCGAATCGTCGCAGGGTCGAATTGTCACAGGACCGAATCGTCCCGCTACCTATAAATACCAATACCTTTGCATTTTAAATAGCACCCTCTACAGATTGATGTATTTTTAAAATACTATAGTGCCCTCTATAGTTTGGATATGATTTCGTTAAAGGTTCCTTTATTTCATTTTGGCCTAAAGAATTTGTCAATTCTAGACCTTTATTAGTACTGTGATTCTATCAGTAAATAATAAATCATTGGTTAGAAGATAAATTTGTTTTTTAAATGCAAAATCTTTCGTCATCCAAAATTTCTACTGGGGAATTTAGCGAAATCATTTTTAAGAGGAAGTGCATATAATATAGTTTCTTCATTTTTGTTGCAAAGCTAAAACAAGAACCCGGCATTATCATTTGGCATGTTTGATCGCAGTCTAAACGTTTTAAATGCACAAAATTATTATTAGCTCCTGTGGACATTGTTAAAAAAGTATAATATAATGGCTTGATACAAACACACAATCTTCGGTACCGATTGCATAAGGAACAGAATAAAACAAGAAAGGCACACTGAGGGATTGTAGTAAACTGTTGCGGATTCTCTCCATTTTTTTAGGTACAACAATCTACCGAATATATTTACAACTACACTCATGTTAGTATCAGCCACTGTTGACTACTACATGATAAATTAGCTCCGTTAAAACTTGCTTATCGGTGATATGTTTATTGTTTGGTCGAGTCATGAACTTATACTTATCTACTTATCTACTATCTTACGTCATGGTTTATTGTAGTCTCACCATACACTGACATTGTCAGATATCTAGATAATGATAACTGTTTATTAATTTTCCAGTGATCATATATTCGTTTTATTGTATTTTTCGAATTAGCAGTAAAGTAGGCTTAGGTTATATTTAGAGCATATTACGAAAAATATATTTGTATAATCAAAATTATTTTGTATGAGGCACTTTACAATTTATTTTTATAAGTTATTTTATTGTTCGGTTGGTTGTACTGTACCTTGTTAATGTAAATCTGGTTAATTCCAGTTAGTGTATTTACGATGTAATCTAATGACACATGTATAGGTATTTACAACACAATGGCGTTCTTTATACATAATTATGTAACAATTTATATAGAAAAATATTTTACCGCCTGATATAAAATAATCAATTAAACTGTTCTTGGTCTCAAATAAACTTTCTACGTTTTGATGTACTGTTTCATGATTTGATATGATATCTTTTTGTATAATACTGTAGTCATCTACGAGGTTCTTTAGTTGTGATCTTGATTACAATGATAATTAATAACTTTGATGATGATGATAATGATGTACTATGATAATGATGATGGTGGTGATGGAAAATGATGATGATGATGGATAATGATGACGATGATGATGATGATAATGATGATTGATACTCATTATGCTAACTTTATGATCTCTATTTTTAGAATTTGTCATTTTCCAACGATACCACATACAGATTAATAATAAGCCTAACAATGTTGTTTGATCTTGTGACATTGATTGCTTGTGTACGAAAACACTTGTCACAGCCAAAGTTAACAGATAAAGATCATAACTATACCTATTGAGTAAACCGTACCTTGGCCTTTGACAAAAAAAGTAAACATATTCTTATCATGATCGCTGTAATGTGTTTGATAAGGTAACATGTTTGATTTAATATGACTTGAATATTCAATCAAAGTTAGTTGCATTGAAGTCAACTGTATTGATTATCAACTTCAAGGTATGTATAAGTTTACTCAATTAAATTTGTTGAGGTTAATTATGTCATCGAGAGCATCAATGTAATTTTTTTCATTTTAAATGATTTTTACTTGTAGGCTGGCATTTTCACTGTATAATATCCTGCTAATATTTTCAGATTAAAGATCCCGAGAACAAAGGTGACAATGTACAAATGTACTAGATATAAACACAGTGTCATGCTAATCATTGTACTATTCTGCCAGAAAAGTTTTGCTGTTAGTTTTGCCTATCAACCAACGGACCATTCAACAGTAGAAGGCAAAGAAGAACAGATTACCTGTATCTTCAGAGATATCTCAGAAGACATGAAACGTAAATATGACGTCATATGGACCAAAGGCAATTACGTTATCAGCCAGCTAAGCAATGGGTTTGATTTGGAACGTATTACTATTCACGATCAATATGATGATGCAAAACATTGTTTGAAAATTGATCCAGTCAAGAGAGAAGATGCAGGAGATTATCAATGTTATTTAAAACATAATGGCAATATTCTGCTTACTTCAAGTGTTGGGAAGCTTACCGTGCGCGAAATACCATCAGATAAATATCCAATGGTGAGGTTTAAGAAACCATCTTACAACATTGAAGAACCTGTTATTGCGATCTGTTTGAGTGAAAAGACAAATCCTGAACCAGAGTTAGCCTGGGACAAGGCATCGGAGTTTCATCTTTCACAGGAAAATTGGTCAATTAAATCAAATACTACACACATTTGGATTGAAGAATCACAAATAGCCTCTACCTTAACAAATGGCTCTCGATACGTTTGTAGATTAAAAGTACCAGATGAGGTTGCTCCGAGATATAATATAACTAAACCACTTTACGTCATAAACAAAGATTTAAAGGAAACAACTACTGTTTTTCCTTCACTAGAAAGAAAACATGTTACTTCTAAACCTAGTTTGTTAACCACTCTAAAGCAGGTGTCAGACATGACGTATCAAGTACATGCGGATAAAAACATATATTTCCTTGTCAGTGTTGGCCTACTTGTAATAGTATTAGGCCTAATAATTATAGTGTTACTCATAAAACTATATTGTGCTCAAACTGAACTGAAAAAAGTAGCGAAAAAACTAACTGAATCAAAAACACCTGAGAAAAACGACGAAGATCAAAACCCCAGGCGTAGGCTCTTGGGGAGTGGTCATAAAACCCCAATTGGATCGGATAGTAAATAAATATACAATTGTACTTTCCACTTACTTTCTGTATTGAAAATTGTTGTCAAATACACAGGTGTTATTAGGGGTAATGAACAAATTAGCCCGATTAAACCATCTCGGCCCTGTACCTACTCATAATTAGCGCTAATTAACATTTTAATCAGCATAATCGATTACATCATTGGAACCTTCAACAATGCAATAATAATACAACAATAATAACGGTAATTCTTAATTCAAAACCTGTACTATGACCGCTTAAAGGGGTCAGTTTCTGTTTCAATTAACTTTATTGTGAATAATGAGTAGCCCTACACTAAAGAAAATGATAAATAGTTATCTTTCTTACGTGGCAAATTATGTTGTGTTGTGCAATGCCATAACCTGTTCAGATCAGTGCCTCTTCCACCTGTAGTTATTTAGTAAGATAGTCTTCATACTTTTAATTAAATAAAAGACGTAGATACTTCGTATTTAACCAAAACTTTGTTTTTTCTAGCAGTAATAGAAAATGAATTGAAAACTTTGCAATTTGAAAAGTTTTATTACGATACTATTATAAATATATAATTTGTCCTCAAGTATTCTGTAAAGATGTACGTAAATGTGAATACAACAGTAATATTTACTATATTGTTATATAATTGGATCTGTATTTATGGATTAAATGTAATAAAAATCATTTGCCTAATCAGAAATAAGCTGGTTTTTAGCCTAAATCTTGTTTCTTAATTTATTGCGAGACAGAGATGAATTTTTGATTTGGACTCATTTAAACAAACCAAATTTGTGTTTTGTATGTAACATTAGGGTTGAGAGATGGGGAAGAGGATGGGTACAAAGAGGAACAATGTTTAGTCGCCTGCAACGCGACTCTATAGCTCACTATGTCGGTCGGTCGGTAAATACTAACTCAGATTCATATTTTTTCGTTATTTTGACAGTGGATTTTAATACTTGGAGGCAAGTATAAATGTTTTTAAACATTTTTCAACATTTTTGACATTTTCAGCAATGTTGGTCGGTCGGTCGTAAACACTAACTCATATTCATATTTGTTTCGTTATTTTGACACTGGATATTAATACTTGGAGGCAAATATAATTTTTTTTTTAAATGTTCAACATTTTATTAAACATTTTCAGCAATTTCGGTCGGTTGGTCGGTCGGTCAATAACCACTAACTCAAATTTGCGCACGCGACTACAGCCATGTATATGGCCTTGTTAAATATTATTCTTTAACCAATCAATAACGAATTTTTTTTTTTTATGTTTTATAGGCCGATAAATAATATAACACTAAATACAGTAAAACATTTGCGATTTAATACTTTGTTAAAACTGTCACTGTCATAGTCGATTGAAATAGTTAAGTACATGTAACGATCCACCACTATGACGTATATTTTTTTGGCGATTCAAATGGTGAGTAATGGTTAATACGTATTTACAGTATTGTTCAAGTATTGCAATACTATATCTAAAGGGCCCATAAATTTACCTACAGGTACTTGTGTTAGGCTAAATCAATAATTATATTGGAATATACCATTCATCGCAAATCAATACATTTGTATAAACGTAAATTAAATCTATCAAAATAGTATTTTTTTAACGAAAATTAGCCTGCCTTCAACATTTTGATGCTGTACTCGGGCTGTTCAACCGATTTTCAGTTATTAAAAACAATTATCGTAGAAGGAGATAGGTAAATGCGAAGCATCTTCGTACTATTATGTGCGGGTATTTTCCAAGATGGACGTCAATTAGACAGTGTATACTACGATAGGAAAACACCCCTATTTGGGGCAAATTGTTGAACCTAAATTCATTTCAATTGTCAATAACTAATTATCTATCTCAATTTAATTAGTAAACAGGTTTAAATCAGGTGGTTAAAATCAGTATCGAACGTACGAACCAACTTTATATACCATCGAGTAAACATTCTAGAAGTAACGCGCGATTTACCGAATTTTGCCCTTACGTAAATTTATATATAGATTCCTAATAAGCTTTTCAGTATTATCACTCATCCGTGACGTCATTTATACAAAATGTTGTGAAATCACATTATCTATCATATCTCCATAACTCCTCATATCAATGAAATTCACTAAACATAAAATTCAGGTCAAGTGTAAAATATGGCGTGACATACCAGAAAGAAAATACTTTATTTTCATTATCAGTTTCAATGGTATTTAGTTTTTATGAACCAATAACATAAACTATTTATTAGAAATAGAAACAAAAAGTCGATTTGTTTACAATTCTACAAATTAAATCACTTTGTTTATCTTTACATAATCAAAGTTTCTGGTTTCAGTTTAAATTTTATTGCATTACAAATTTAGTGATGTGTCAAAAACGCAGGACAAGGAATCTTTCAAAATGCAATTGAGCAATAGATAAACCAAACCAAAAAAGATGTTATAATAACGTTACTTATTACAATGATGGAAATCAAAACATACTTGTACAATTTTAAGATTATACACATAACGATTTCCCTCAGCAAATACAGTTTTTTACTTTAAATAAACTTGAAATGACTAGATGGCATAAAAACTACATACGTTTAACGCAATCACATTTCTAGTAATAATTAGTTTACGTAAGTAGATTACGGACTTGTAATTTTGTCAAAATATATCAGACATTGCAAGCTGACCAATATGATAAGATAAAGAAACATGATTGACTGAACTGATAAGAGAAGTATTGTAATAATAGGATTAACGACCGTTTTAGATGCCTCAGGAAGCTGAGATTCTTCAGAATTGATAGAAGTATAAGGAACTTTTGTGCTGACATTGTACGTCAGACATTCTCCTATTTGTATGGCCATGGTAGTTGATTTCAAAATATCACCAGTATTTGCTGTACATGTTATGTTTTCTCCTTGCATTTTACAAGAAACACGTCTGATGAACAACGTATTTGATAAATTAGCTTGCTGTATTGCCTCGTTAAAAATCGCATCATTTGTTGAATTCCATTTGAATTGGATTTCTTTCTTGTTTATCTGTTTGAGTTTGCTTTTTCCAGCATTCAATGTAGTTTGTGGTTTCAATTCATATGCTTTGCACCAAATTGCTACCGACTTGTTAACCATAAATTCAGTTGCGTTAATGTTGACCACAATGTGACGTTTGATGACAATGGTAAATGCACATTGGTGTGGTACGTTATTCGTTGTCATTGTGCATGTGTAATCAGTTTCCTCATCTCTATCCATTGCTTTGAACATAGCACTACTAATAACCTTGTTTTTATTTGTGGTATTAGTAATAACTACGTGTTTAGGAAAATTTTCAACATCCCAGTACAGCTTCAAAGATGGATACGGGTATGTTTCACAACTTAATGTGACATTGTCACCGACAAAGTACACTGATGTTGAAGGGCTACATACTGGATTTGATGGTATAGGCAGCACTACTAGTTCCATCTTACGAGAATTAACAATTAGTTCATCGCCTTGGTATATACACTGGTAAACGCCACTGTCTGTCTCTGTTAGGTCTGAGAGAGTCATTTCTATTCGTAGTTTTCTCATTGACATTGACGAATATGTATTGTGAACTTCCATATCATTTCTCTTCCAAACTGTTTTGTTAATAACAGTTTGTATTTCAGATCCATATCTACCAATCAACTCACAATAAAAGGTAAACGTTTTTCCGGCAACAGCATAACTAACATCATGTTCAGGATAGCATTGCAGAACATCAGATTTCATTATAGGAAAAAAGATAACCAGGAAAACGAGAAACTTAAACAAACGAATCATCTGGAAATAAACAGTTATTCTGATTGCTTGAAAATAATGTTAGGCAATGCCTGTCTAAAACGTTCTTTGTTTTGCTGGTTCATTGTATACTTCTAAAATGCATTCTGTATATTTAATGGGTACTTTAATTTAATTACTAGTTTTAATTCGTGTTTATTTCTAATGAATCTATAATATTAAATATTTATTATAAATAGAAACGATTATAAACTTTTCGATTTTATTTATAAACTTAAATCACACTGAGCTATGTTCATTGGACCACAAGAACGAGCTAATTTTGACTTGCAGGCACAGAAGAAGTTCCTACTAAACAACGTGCCCTGTGATATAACTGTCAGTCATGTTTTATATTCAGTACATACTAGCAAATAACAAATTTAGTTTAAAATCTTCTTGGTACAATTCCGACCAATTTGATACCTCATAACCCCCAAACGCCCTCATACTCACTAACTTTCACCCCCGCTTGGCAATGACTCCGCACTCGGATCATGTATAAAAATAAATCCTTTTCTGTACACATTCTAGTTTTGTTAACCCGTCACTCACTACCCACAACCCCTCAGTGGCAGTTTTCAATAAAAGTATAAGTTCGGAAATTGTTATAAGCCTATTCCAGCTACAAACTCCCAACCCCTTCCCGGGGGTGTAAACAAAATCCAAAGTGGGGCATTTTTACCCCATTTTAACCGCTAACTTGGATCCAAGATGGCGGATAATGTTCAAATATAGTTTAAAACCTCCCGATATAATTGAGATCATTCTGATCATATTTTTTTATGCGTGAAGTAACAAAAATGTGTAGGCCTAACGAAGAAACAAATGAAAGCACTCAGAAACTGAGTGAAGTACTTGGCAAAATATTGCCACAGAGGGCGTCATGTTGATATTTCGGCCCATGTTAAAAGAATACACATTTTTCTTTTTGTTATTTGTGATTTTCTTGAATTTCAATAGGCATGTTCTGTAAGTATATACCTATTTACACTGAAAAATATTATTGTTATTAACTAGAAGGGCACCGAGAGAGCATAGGCCTACTGTAAAATTCCCCTACATATGACTTCCCCCAGAATTTGTTTTTTTTAATGCTGTGTGTAATAATTTTAATTTTACTACAACCTTGAATGGCAGTTTGGTGTAATGGCTATGTATCCAGTCTTTCACAGCTGATATCATTTTATAAAATATTTTATTTATTATATTATTTTTAAATTAATTAAAAATATTTCTATACATTGTTTTTACTATGATCCTAACTTCAACACACTGTAGACAAAAAAAAACATAAATAATGACACATATGCTGGTACTAACAAAATTCTGCAAATAGTTACAGAATAACATTAATTGTATCAACTAACTAGTTTCACTTGACAATATTATTAATTGTGAAAATTGTAAGAAAAAGTAAAAGGAATGGAGTTTATGCCATGAAACACACGGCCAGTCTGTGGTTCTTTTTAGGCCAGCCTGTGGCCCGAGGGCGCTAGACGGCCATCATTATGACCATCATCATCAACATTGATTGATGATCTCTATTTTTTAGATACCACGATACCACATACACAGTAATAATAGGCCTATCAATAGGTTGTTTGATCTGAGTGTTGCAAAGTTGACATACAGATCATAATCATGTTGCTTAAACATATACCTATTATCATTATTATTATTAATCTTTAAAACCGTACCTTGTCCTCCGAATAAAAAAAGTAAACATATCCTATCATGATTGCTGTGCCGCATAACAATGTTTGATTTAATTTATGACTGAGCATTCGATCCGAGTTGGTTGCATTGTCTTACTGCAGAATCAACTGCATTAAATATCAAGTTTAAGGTATGTGTAACATTTTACAATAATGTTATATTCATTGTACCTCCTTCCACCGTCGGATTTTTTGGGGATAAATAGATCTAATGCTATCCATGATTACAATGTCCTGACATAAGTAATACCGTAGTTTACTCAATTCAATATTTTGGAGAATAACTATGTCATTGTGAAGATCAATGTATACTTAGCTAAGTGTAACTTTATTTTTCTTTTATAAACAATTTTAACATCGAACACATTTTTGCTTGTTGGTTTGCATTTCCACTGTAATATACAGTATACTTGTTTTCAGACAAAATATTTGCTGAGCACAAAGTTGACAATGTACAAAGCCAGATGTAGACACAGTGTCATACTTCTCATTGTACTATTCTGCCAGAAAAGTTTTGCTGTTAGATTTGTTTATCAACCAATTTACTATTCAGCAGTAGAAGGAGGAAAAACATACATCAACTGTATCTTCCAAGATATCGCAGAAGACATGAAACATAAATATGACGTCATCTGGACCAAAGGTTCTTACGTTATCAGCGAACCAAGCAATAACTTTGATCTGGAGCGTATTGCTATTCGCAATAGATATGAATATTCAAGACACTTTTTGAAGATCTTTCCAGTCAAGAGAGAAGATGCAGGATATTATCGATGTTATTTGAAATATAATGGCGAAATCCTGCTTACTTCCACTATGGGCAAGCTTACTGTGCGAGAAATACCATCCTATAAATATCCAATTGTCAGGTTTATTAAGTCAGCTTACAGAATTGGAGAAGCTGCCATTGCGATCTGCTTGAGTGAAAAGACAAACCCTATACCAGAGTTAGAGTGGGAAGTATCAGATTTTTATTTTTCATCTGGTAATTCGCAAATGAAATTAAATAATACACACATTTGGATTGAAGGATCAGAAATAGCATCCATCCTTACAAATGGCTCCCGATACGTTTGTAGATTAAAAGTACCAGATGAAAAGGATCCAAGACATGCTGAAAGCGAACCACTTTACGTCATAAACAAAAATTTAGAGGAAACAACTACTGTTGTGACTTCAGACATAAAAGATCAAGTACATGCAGATAATGTTAGTTATGGAAGTCGAATCCTATTTGCAATTGTAATATCAGGCCTACTTATTCTACTCTTAATAATAATGATAATCCTGAAGCTATTTCGTGGACAAACTGAACTGACGGAAGTAATGGAAAGAATTTTAACGGAATCAGAAACAACTGAGAAAAACGACTATAGTCTAAACATCAGACGTAGACTAAATCGAGGCAATGAAACTACAATCGGATCGGATAGTAAATAAATATACATTTTGTATTCTACACATTGTATTTTTAAATAATGAAGTGTAGTGCAACTACTAGATATGCTTGCTTGTTTCCGTCACAAGGTTTTGTCTAATGTCAGTAATATCTAAATAATGTCTTGTTATCTGTTGATTTTTGCTTGTATATATTATATTATATTTTATGACTTTCAAGCCTGTTAATGGTGACGTTTGGTCACTGTAGGGTGATGATGAAATAAAATGTAAAAAATATATATATATATATATATGTATATTGACGACATATTACATCATAAACATACAATCAATTAAGGTATAATTAATAAATGATTTACAAAGTAAGCTCTATAAATCAGAAGAAAGGTTGTTTTTCATTATGAAAGGCAAAAAACGCAGCAGCTGTACTCTCTAGAATTAAATAGATTTTATTTATTTTACTATGTAATGTTGTTTTTAAAATTTTAATTAGCAATGTTTTCCTTTTTTACTTGGGACCTTTTTCCTTTTTTTTATTATCAAAGATGTATTGTACCCCAAAAAACATGAAAAATGAAGAATAATTAAATAAGACTTTGAATAGGTTATTTTGTAGTTATAATAAAGTTAATCACTTCCGTAGAAAACAAAATAATAATAATGTTTTCACTTCTAAAATAACATAACAAATGGTTAAATTCAACCGAAATTTATTGGCTGGCAGCCAATTTGACAGTTTTTGGCTTTAAATTACATTTTTTTCAGGTAAATACTTTTTGTTTAGATCCAATTTTTGCTCAAAGTGGATAACTATTATGTGACATTAAAATGGCATATTTAAAAAAAATGTCAACATTATTTTTCAGGGGGACAATACTTGGGTTATCCTCAGTTTTGAATTTTAATTTTTTTTTAAATTTGTGTCTGTTTGTAAAATTGAATGAACTGAAATAAAATAAAAATGAAATGATATATAATGATTACTTTCCTCTTATTTTCTCTTTGTTTATTAAATCCATTTACAACTATGCCGTGACATTATACATATTCTAAGACTAATAAACAGCTGTTGGTGTAAGGATGAACCAGCCGATTGCTTTAATTACACCAATATATAAAAGGAAAAGGAGATTTTAGTAATCATGGACATTTCACTGATAAATCACAGATAAACTATATGAAAGAAGCATAGAAAATAGAGAGTTAGACAGCAGATATAACAAAAGATGGGCCTATAACATGATTATAGAAAGAACACTAACCACTGATAATTAGATCCTTGGTGGAAAAGTCATGGGAATATAACAAACCTGCTTATTTCACCTTCATCTATTTAAACAAAGCTTTGATTCTATACCCATGCCCGTGCAAGAGTAGGACATGCTAGGACAAAACAAGAAATGAAACTGGAGTAAAGCAGGTATTGTATGTCTCACCTATATTATTGTATATATGGACAGCGTCATAAGACATTTTAAATTAAACATAATCCACTAACCACAATTCTTGAAAGATAAGATCTTGAGAGAGCAATTATATACATCATTGGAACGAATGCTTCAGAAAAGCTACTCTTCTTGTCATCCATTCTCTTCAAATAACCAAGCCAGCTTAACTTAGATGATGGACAGATCTAAGTGGAGAAAGAGACTAGCACTACTGGATTGGAGATTATATCAAGTTATATTGTATTGATTCTTCAAAGTTACCATTCGAGTGAAGAATAACACCTAAATAACTAAACCTCTTCAATGTGAGTGTCTTTGTAAAACGAATATAGATTTAACGGTAAGTCTAAGTACAAAACTTGCTAGTATGTCAATGAGTTCCTGTGCCACTTATCATATTAAAAGGTTTTGAAGAGTGACAAAGAGGATCCTTGTTGAATACCAACTGAATGTTTAAATGAAAAAAACAATTGTACAGTCTGCATATTATATAAAACGCAAAATAAAGCCATACTTTTTAAAATCTCAAAAGAACCACATTGAATTTAATATTATTGAAATTGTATTTAAAAAATTTTAAATTTTGAACGTGGACTGTATTGGTATATGCAAATGATAAGGGTCTAACTGTGCCACAGTGAATCAGCTCTATGAAATAATATTGTTTTTAAAGTAGAGCTCCACTCAGACTTTCAGCTTATATTATGTTTAAGTATGTTTAATTGAAAATGATTACATAAAAAAAACAGGGAAAATTTTCCCAAAAACTAATTTCTAAAAATCGGTCAGAAAATAGTGTTTTTTAATACATTACAATTTTCAGTAACTTGGGGGTTATTAGTTTACAATACGTCGCAGTATAAGTTACACTTGGCGACTGACGCGTTTTATTCGTTGGTGAACGCGTAGGTGTAATATCTCATCCTTGGTAAATTATAGTGTCGAAAAATGGCGAATTAATTTTATACACACAATTAATGCGATTTGTTTAGACCCAAGTAATATTTCAGATACAAATGTCAGTATAATTTACATGTAACATCATGATTTGCACTGTACAACAACATAATATTCTTTATCAAATTGATTTTTAGTTTTAAGCCAGGCCTAGCTAAGGCCAAGGCCGTCTAAGACTATCAGACTAGCTAGGCCAAGCAGCATCGGTACCTACCTAGTAGGCCTAGCTGTATTGAATATATAGCCACGTCTTTCTCAGATCTCATTAAATTTGACATTTTAGTAATAATCTCATTATCACATTATTACACTGTAAAACATGATAGGGTCACACATCCAGAATGTTTTAATATACTTTTCGCCCGTCAAAAATAACATCTCGACGATAACAGATCGCCAGCTGCGCTGCATGATCGTGAAAAAATGTCACGTGATCATACTCCCTAGTAGCATAATTACTTTTAAAAATCAGTTGCACCCTAAAACGGGGAAAAGTGTCTATTTACGCACATTTGCGCAATTTATTGCAAGTTGGGAAAAATGCACCAAATGCCGCTGTTACTTCTGAGTTAGGTAGATTACCGCTTTCTTTGGATTGTTTAGTTACAGTTATAAGATTTTGGTTACATATTATTACTTTAGATCATGACAGATTCATTTTTAAGTGTTATGAGTTTCAACTTAGAAAAGTTAACCGTAATGAGAATTGTTGGGCACAACAGGTCAAACACTTACTTTTTTCTACTGGTTTTGGTTATATATGGTTACAACAATATATTAATAGTAAAGGTTTATTTTTGAGAGAATTTAAGTTGCGCTTATGTGATATTGAAAAACAAAAATGCATTCAAAAATTTAGTTTACATAATAAGTTAAAGCTCTTTTCTCTTTATAAAAAAGAAATATGTTTAAGTTATCACTTGACCAACATCATTAATTTGAAACAAAGAAGATTATTAACTAAGTTACGTTTAGGGATATTAGAGCTAGAAATTGAAAAGGGCAGATGGGAGGGTGTAGAAAGGTATAAGAGAACGTGTAAATTATGTAAAAAGAACATTATTGAGGATGAATATCATTTTATTTTGCAATGCACATTTTACAATGATTTAAGAAAAAGTTTTATTCCAAGATTTATTCGTGTTTTTCCTTCTATTAATAAGCTATGTTTATTACTTTCCAACACAAATTTTACTTATAATTTAGGAAAATACGTCTACTTTGCTTTTGAAAGAAGAAACCATTATCTTAAGTTATAGTTATTTTTTATTTGTTTGTATTAGGGCCAAAGGCCAATATACATTGAAATAATAAATTCCCTGAAAAGGAAAAGAAAGAAAAGTGTACGCGATTATACGGTATTTATTTATTCCTATTAATTCAAAGAAGCGTTGTTATCCTCCATTTTCATAATAAATCCTCCAGTTAATCTGTCACACTTGCGTTTATAGTACCTGCAAAAAACGAAAACATTTATTGATTAAAAATCTAGATTTTGTTACTTCTTGTTGAACCAAAAACAGTCAATTCCTTATTTATGTATCTTAATTTGCTTAATTTGACAATGCTGGCTCTAAATCTTCTTTCTTTTCTTATCCACTCATTAAAACTTGCAAGAAAAAACATTCATTTTATGCTCCGTTCAATTTCTGCTAGGATCGCTTCCTACCGCATTAGATCTACTCCCACTTATATCGACGTTAGTTGCATTAACTTATATATGGCCGACTTCTGTCGTAAACGACAATGTCAATTAGTCTTGCATTTATCTGAATGATGACTAAGCCAGGACTGTATTAAAGCACCTTTGGCTGGTCCCAACATTGACCAAGGGCTTCTCTCGTCCAGTGCTCACCTTAACCATAGGAGAGGCATAAGCCAATACGTCTAAAGCAGAAACTAGATGCAGGGGCTGCCATAAGAGTCAGCAGTGCCTAATGGGCACACGGTATTCCCAAATGGTCTCCCATCCATGCCCTAACCGGGCCCACCGTTGCTTAACTTCGGTGATCTGACGAGAACCGGTGTTTAAACGTGGTAAGGCCGTTCATTAACTTATCCATCAAATATATCATGTTTTTGTTTACGTACGTTTTATTCATTATTTTTTTGTTAACATAATTATTATGTTCAATTTATTTTCTGTAAAATTAATTAAGCTAAGTTACAATGTAGACCTATGGCGTTACTGTTTTGTTTTTAGTGTTTATTAAATTAATTTTGTTGATTTTTACATCTGCATGTCATTGATCTCTGTACCTTTTTATTTCTGGTAATTAAATAAAAAAATAATATTTGCCAAAAATATATAAATCACTTCTCAAACCTTGCTATGATGATGTTTGCTAATACCAATATAAGTACCATGACACCAAGAACGGCAACGGCTGCTGTAAGGTAACCACGTGTGACGTCAGACGCATCCTTATCTTGGGATCCAGCTTTAAAGACTAAGAATTCATAAAAACGTTAAGATGTATTGTCAATGACAAAAATGAATTCCACAAATTTATGTGTCGTACGTTTGCTTCATACTCTATTATTTCTGATAAGTTGAAGGATTGGTTTATTAGAAACCCAGATCCTTCTGTTTTTGTCTTAAAGAAATTAGTGTTCGTTGTGTATAGGTTTATAAACAACCTTACTCTTTATCTTAATGAGAATGAATAAGTGAAGCTAATTATTTGTAAGTATGTAATTTAATTTAAAATGAACTGAAATAAAATGTATACACTCCAAGAATGTTCTACACGTCCTGTTTGGTTATAATTTAGAAGGAATAGTTATAGATTAATATATGACGACATTTTAGACCTACCTTGTGGTGCCTTGGGACTTGTAACATCAACAAAAAAAGAACAGTTGCCATTGTTTCCAAATGAATTAGTTACTGAACATGTGACCTGTGTTGATCCACGTGAAAAGAGATCACCAGATGAAGGTATGCAGGTTGCCACTAAATCGGTATCAAAATCGTCCATCACCTTTGGATCATTCCATGTCACTGGTTGCAAAGATTTATCAGAGCACGTTGAGATGCTGTGAGGACACATAACGGTAGGGATATCTACAAAAGAATGGAAGTTGATTTAAATAGCAGATAATGTACGCATATCTTGCTAAGATGATTTAATATGTAATATGTATTAGGTGTACTCTACAACTCTATATCTAAATTTGAACTTTCACAGTTTTCTTCTATAACTTAAAATTTATATGATTGTATAGGTTCTGAAACAGTTTGAATAGAGTGAAGTGTCAGTTCTAAATGGTAACACCACTAATAATAATAAGAGTAGTAGTAGTAGTTGTGAAGGAAAACCATTAATAACACTTTACCTGGAAGGAATGTATGACCTATGACATGTACAACAAACGAACACATTCCTACATTTCCAGTATCATCTGTTGCCAAACACGTGACAATAGTTGAACCAACGTCAAAGATTGATCCAGATGCATGTGTACACGTTGCTGATATATCTTTATGTACGTTGTCGATTACTGTGGGTTCGTTCCAAGTTACAGGATTTTCAGACTGGTCAACGTCACGGTTCACGGTAATGTGTTCGGGGCAAGTGATGGTAGGCTCTTTGTCATCTAAATGTAGTTTGTTGTAGAAAGTGTTATAAAATAAATTGTAAAACATCTCAAGTAAGCATAATATAACAAGTACCTTTGATTTTTAGTGTTTTTACTAAAAGCAACGATTAACTAATATTTATGTTGCATTAACATTTCTCATTTTTGCCATAAAAAGTCTCTGTATAGATATAATAAACAAAATTGTCATTATGCATGCTGAATTAGTACCGTACATAAAACATTGTTTGGCAATGACACTCCAAAAGATTAGATGCTACAGTATTTATCTAAATTCTTTTAAAAAAAAAACCATTCTAATCGAGTATAAATTATCTAAAATTTTTTGTGACGTACGAAAATGATAAAACTTAAGTTGTTTTTTGTTTTATATTATATTCCATCGTTTTGTTTTACCCGGAAAGAGTGAAATTACACTCTTTACAGGGTAAATGTTTAACTTTCAGTTCTTGTGTAAAGCGACTAATATTCTTAAATACTAACCTTTGACATGGACTACAAACGAACAATTGCCTTCATTTCCACTTGGGTCAGTTGCCGAACAAGTAATCTTGGTGAACCCAACTTCAAATAAGGATCCAGATGGCTTTGAGCAAGTTGCTACTGTGACACCGGTGTTGTCAATAACAGGAGGACGTCGCCACGTAACAGGATTCAAATTCTGATTAACATCAGAACTTGTCTCAATATCGTTTGGACACAAAACATTAGGATTCTGTATATCTGCAACATGGAATGGAAGATAATCATTTCCTATCTACTGTTTCCACAAAGAAAATCTACAACAAAATTTGGATTTTACAAAAGAAACTGCATAAAACAAAATTAAATATCCAATTAGCATTAAACATAATTATTTCAGCATGTTCATATACAGTTTATTTCATAAAACCCTAATAGTTTACGTACTGCAATAACTTAATACGCACCTTTGTAAACCTTTAACTCACATAAGGTGATTACTCCACTTGGTTTAGATACCGTAACGTACCTCCCAGAAATAGGCGGGTTACAGGTTAGTTCTATTGGATTTCTTGAGATCGCATCTCTGCGTGAAATCGTTGAATCACATTGTAAATTACTTGAAAATGTTGAAACATTGTTATTGCCAACACGAACCTCTATTCCTGTTAACCATTCCTCTTAAACGAAAATAGTGAACGTTATTAACCAGTACTACAGTGCACGAAGCAAGCGGTACATGATGTGCAAAAGTACGTAACGAAACGAGGAAATCTACGAGAGAAAAATCGGTTAATGGTTGTCCAATGAGAATCGCCTGATCGGTAGGTCATTTTAATGTCATATATATTATTCACCAAAAAATAATGTTCTGCTTTGTTTTTGTTTTTTTTAAAAAGAAGAATCCTATACAAATTGTTATTTTTTTGTAATGTTTTGGCGTTTAATACATTTTTAATGTAGTCTTACCACAACAATTGTTTCTGTTATATATTACAATCTTTGAAATTACTGTTTCCGTTTCGAGGTCAACATACCACCATGGATTTTTCTCTGAAAGTGACGCTTTCAATAAAAGAATGATAAGATTAAATTAATTGATTAACTGTTAAAAAGGTAATTAAATTTAAAGTACATGCACTCATGCTTCAGACGTAGTGTAAAGAACATTTTGCGGGTGGGCGGGCAAAACTTTACATGGAGAAAGTGGCCATTTTGAAATCCAAAATGGCCGCTTTCTCCATGAAAAAATGTCACACTAAAACATGGGCTTTCATGGTGTCATTTGAAAGAGAATTTTTATTGAATTGATAATTTATTCCATGACACCCACATAAAAAAAAGTTAGTTTATACAGTTATTTAGCAATAAGCAAGTCATGTGACCAATGAAGGTAAAAAATGTCAACATCTAATTTTACTAAATACCGTACTGTTTGGTATCGTTAGTTTATTCTGAAATTTATTCTTTTGTCATAATTTTCCAGTTATATACATTTTTTCCTTTAATGTGCACAGGTCTCAATACAAATATAGATGATATTATAAAATGTTGATATATTCTTGTTCAGAAAAATTATCTTACGAATTGTCGTCTTCATGTTTCATTTTGCTTATAATAATGTCATCATATCAAAAAGTTACTATGTGGGTCCCGTAAGTTAACCTATGCGACACTGTTAGGCCTTTTAATTATACTTAGTAAAAGAAATATTTGTTTGTGTTATTGTTATGTTAAAATATCACTTACAAGTGGCCGTACATGAATGGCCGACCTCGTAGTTTCCATTTGTTCTGCCGTCAACAGCACGTGCAGCAATACCATTCCAACCTGTTGAACTTTGTCTGGCTTCTTTAAACTGCGACACTAAACATTGGAGAAACGTACATTAAGCGATTTATATAGTAAACTAAGTAAGTAAGTAATATTTATGGCTTTCCAAGAACAGTACAATTTATGAATCAGCATAATATTTGAATGAAAATAAATACATAATCTATTATTACATATTAATTTAATAATAATAATATCCTGGATTTATATAGCGCCTAATGTTGTTAAACCTCTAAGCGCTGAACAAAAACTAATACGATAAAAGGGATTCCAACCATGCCGAAAAAAACCAAACCGAATTAAGGGGATACGCCTTCGTCGCTAACCAGGGATCGGTCTAATTGAACCCCCGGTCAGCACCAGTTGTGTCTCGGTCATCCCGGACTCAGGCGCCTCCTGCCCTACTTAAACTAGAACTAAAAGAATCTAGGTAGCATGGTAAAGAAAAAAAGGAGATTACAATGCTTTATTAAACAAGTATGTCTTAAGAAGCTTCTTAAAAAGAGCCACTGACTGTGAATCTATAATGCAGTTTGGAAGAGAATTCCAAAGCATAAGAGCTGCATAAGATAGTGCACGGTGACCAAATGAGATGGTCTTCACTTTAGCAGGAACAAGACGATTCTGAGAATTAGAACGAAGATTGCGACAAGATGATAATGGAGTGAGAACATTGTCGATGTACCTCGGTGCAAGGCCATGAAGACATTTATATGTGAGCAGCAATATCTTAATGTTGACACACTCCTTCACAGGAAGCCAGTGCAGTTCATGCAAGATAGGTGTTATGTGGTCTCTACGTTTAGTTCGAAACACTACGGGCAACACTATTTTGTAACATCTGCAACTTCCTAAGCAGGGTCTTGGGCAGTGCGACATGATTGTTACAGTAGTCCAGACGTGATGATATAAAGGTATGCACAAGTTTTATGGTTGTTTCCCTATCCAGAAACCTACGAATTAGACCAATCTTCCTACCCAACCATAGCAGAACGACAGATGGCATTCAACTTATGCTAAGTTCTGGCAATCATTACCATTATAAAAATATACATTCTATTGTTTAAAAAAATTCAGTCTATACAATTTGGCCGTTAAATTCCACGCTATGTATGTTTATTGCTATTAATTGTATGTTGGTACTTTAAAAGGTCCTATCTGATTTAAGTTAGAGTTAAATTTGCTAACTTACCTAATTCAAACGTATTGTCGTAATATGAAGATATTCTGGATTTCGATGTATGTAGACATGTCATAAAGCAGACAACGATGTATAGTGGTACAATCATCTTGTAAGAATGTTCAACCAGAGAAGTAATATGCACAATGTGAATAGTGTTCACCAGATAACTCAAACCACAATTTCCTCATGATGATTAGCATACCAGGCCACTAGACAGTTTGGGCAACATCCGTTTACATTGGATTAAATTTGTTTCACACGTTAAGATTTATTCGTTGAAAATTAAGTTGTTAAACGTACTGACACATATCACAATTTTTCCCGGAAAAAATATTCAAGAAAATTCAGACAGACCTTATTATAAAAATGTTTTCAAGAAAATGATAAAGAAGTTGGGAGGCCTAGGACCTAGGCCAGCTGCGCCGATGAATCTAGACTAGGCCTACCTTCTACATATCTTTAGCCCTAAAGTTATTTTGCACAAATGAAAAAAAAAGTATCTGTATACGTGAGTTTACCTAAACTCTCTGTTATCTGCATGCTTACAGTACTTACCGTCAAATCACTATCTTTAATAATTATCTGCATGTCTGTTTACCGTATCAAGTCACGATCTGCATGTCTGTTTACCGTATCACGTCACTATCTGCATGTCTGTTTACTGTATCAAGTCACTATCTGCATGTTTATAGTATTTTTACCGATGGGCTTACTATACTGTATGTTAGTATGTATGTCTATTTACCGTATCAAGTCATTATCTGCATGTCTACATTGTCCACCATGAAGGACATATTATGTTTATAGACAAACTGCTTAAATTACGGTTTTCACCGATAAATCTATGTCTACACGAACTACTTTGATAGTGTGGACAGAACTAAGAATGGAAAAATTTGAAGATATGCAAATACTGACTGGTTGAACTAATCGTCTTGTTTATTTCTTTTGTTTGGACACCAGTTAGTGTCTAAAAATAATAATAGCAAACATCTCAGCAAATCTGTTTTCTAAGAAAACTTACTGAGATTGTTGATGATATATAGCCTCTTCGGTTAAATAGATTGTTCAACGGGATGTGGTTGACAATCATTTGGAACAACATCGGCATTGTTCGAACTAGTTTTGCAATTGATTTCTTCACTAGAATAAGTTGATACATTAAACTACAAAATATACTATATTTTTAATATAGGTTATAAAATCATAGAGTCCATTATTAAGTTTGTTATAATTATGACTTCTGTTCTTAGATGCTATCATCGTCATGCAAATGAAGTGATGTGGTCATGCGCAAAGGTAACTTGACACAAATAGGGGTTATTTTCTGGAATGCTAATCATGCATGATATTATAGGCACCGCTTCTGTGACTGGGGCCCGTCTACTCCTAATGATTTACATTAATTAGGTAGAATACATTATATTCGTTATGACATAACTAGGCATATCATATAAAGGTGTTTATGAGCATGTGGTCTTTCGCAAATATTCTTTTTTACGTAGGATATAATGGTATACATGATTTCTAGGTTATCTGAATTAATTACCGATCGTTTTTTCTTGAAATAGAGAATACTCTACTACGAAATTTAGGGAAAACACTAACAGAACAGTGTGTTTAAAAAGTTTTAAAACAAAATGTAATGTGCGAATCGTAAACAGTATGTGAATTGGTATACCGTACTTTGGAAGAAGGCACATCCTCAATTTAACTACTACTACTATCTATAATACTGGTTGTGTGCATTTGCTACTGAATCTGAATTGTTTATACTGTTTAGGCGCTAAATGCAAAGTAGTTAAAAGTAGTATTATTGCGATTGTTGATGATCTCTTGACCTCTTCGGTTAAATAGATTGTTCAACGGGAAGTGGTTGACAGTATTGTATATATATATATGTTTCAGTAACATTATTTGGAACAACGTTAGCATTGTTCGAACTCGTTTAGTTAATATATTGTTTCACCGAAGTGGATATATTAAACTAGAAATACCCCATTTAGGTTATAAAATCACAGTCCATTCAAAATGATCGACAGTTATATGCTTATTTACCCACAGAGGATGTGTTTTAATTTGATCTGTGAAGTCAACTCAATATTGTTAAACATTTCTTTACAGCATTTCTTTCTTTCTTTTTTCTTCAGCCCATATCGTCCCACTGCTGGGCAAAGGCCTCTCCCAATTGATGCCAGTTGTTCCTATATTTTGCAAATCTTGGCCATGCTGTGGTACCGGCCTGTCTAACGAGCTCATTCCTCCATCTCGAATGAGGTATACCCCTTTTTCTTTTCCTATATAATGGTTGCCACTCCGTTGTCAATTGTGTCCATCTATTATCGTGTATCCTTCCTATATGTCCTGCGCACCTCCATTTTGTTTATTTTGCTGTCTTTATTGATAAACAACATACTTTCACGTCATCAACACCGAGTTTGTCCTTTTTCTTAACCCATACTTGCATGTTAATCAACCTCTTTATTTATTCAGCAAATATTTTACTACTAAAAACACCTTTCACGTAGTCTAACCATTTGGATCAAAAACTCGAATTGATTGAATTGTCATTTTCAATCATTTTCGTTGCCATTGTCATTTTTTAAGAAGTTGGAATTGGAAAGTTTTGGGGTTTGGAGCTTAGAACAACTTGTGACAAATCGGTGCAATTACGTCAGATTAACCTGAACCAAAAATTAATGGAGGCAGTTTTTAAAATTGTATATTTGTATAGTTTAAATAAAACAATTTAGTTAGGGTTTAGAAATGTATTTATAGTTTTACCTGCGATTTGCGAATATAATATATTGCAATACTTAAATTAAAAAAGCATTGTTCACAAATATTATGTAAACAGGATTGAAGTTGAACAAATTTACAGTGTACTGTCTCACTAATCTTAAGCCTAGTAATACAAATATATGTTTAAAAATTGAATCTTGAATTCAAATTTATCATAAATTGTTGGGGCTTTGCTTCGTCACTGTAGGTTTTAGTTTATTAAGTGATACTTACTTACTCTAAAGTCTAATTTTAAATGTCTGAATTTCCCCAACTTGGAAATGGCATTAGTCTGAAGCAATACCGCTGGGCTTGGTTTTACTATTAATATATACCTTTTTTTTAGGCTTATATAAATATAGTTTGGTAAAATGTACGGTATTTATTTATTCCTATTAATTCTAAGAAGCGTTGTTATCCTCCATTTTCATAATCAATCCTCCAGCTAATCTGTCACACTTGCGTTTATAGTATCTGCAAAAAACGAAAACATTTATTGATTAAAAATCTAGATTTTGTTACTTCTTTGTTGAACCAAAACAGTACATACCTTATTTATTTATCTTAATTAGCTTAATTTGACAATGCTTTGGCTCTAAATCTTCTTTCTTTTCTTATCCACTCATTAGAACTCATATCGTAGTTAGTTCATTACTTATCCATCAAATATATCATATTTAATGTTTTTGTTTACGTACGTCTAATTTATTATTTTCTATTTATTTTCTGTAAAATAATTTAATTTGCCTATTATATGTCCTCTTGTTTGCAAGCTCTATGGCGTAATTACTTAATTTTGTTTTTGGTGTTTTTTTAATTAATTTTGTTGATTTTTACATCTATTGTCATTGTTTTTATTTCTGGTAATTGAATAAAAAAATAATATTTGCAAAAATAGATAAATCACTTCTCAAACCTTGCTATGATGATGTTTGCTAATACCAATATAAGTACCATGATACCAAGAACGGCAACGGCTGCTGTAAGGTAACCGCGCGTGACGTCAGACGTATCCTTATCTTGGGAAGAAGCTTTAAAGACTAAGAATTCATAAAAACGTTAGGTTGAAGGATTGGTTTATTAGAAACCCAGAGCCTTCTGTTTTTGTCATAAAGAAATTAAGTGTTTGGTCCGCTGTGTAAAACAACCCTACGCTTTACCGTAATGGGAATTACTACATTGAAGCTAATTATTTTATTAAACTTGTGAATAAATAAGTATTCTTAATTACAGTGATTTGTACATGCACGTTATATGTTATCCTTTTTTATATCATTACAGTTTGATTACTGCTTATACAGTTTATACATTATAAGTATATAATTTAAATAAAAATGAACTGAAATAAAATATATAAACTCCAAGAATGTTCTTTTTGGTAATAATTTTGAGGTAATAGTTAGAGGTTAGTATATGACGACATTTTAGACCTACCTTGTGGTGCCTTGGGACTTGTAACATCAACAAAAAAAGAACAGTTGCCATTGTTTCCAAATGAATTAGTTACTGAACATGTGACCTGTGTTGATCCACGTGAAAAGAGATCACCAGATGAAGGTATGCAGGTTGCCACTAAATCGCTATCAAAATCGTCCATCACCTTTGGATCATTCCATGTCACTGGTTGCAAAGATTCATCAGAGCACGTTGAGATGCTGTGAGGACATATAACGGTAGGGACATCTACAAAACAAAGGAAGTTGATTTAAATAGCAAATAATGTACGCATATCTTGCTAAGATAGAGTAGGTGTACTCTAGTTGTAGAGTAGTTGTACTCTACAACTCTATATTTAAAAAAAAAAAATATATGATTGTGGGTTCAGAAACAGTTTGTAGAATAGAGTGCAGTTCCGGTTGTAAACGGTAACACCACTAATAATAATAATAGTAGTAGTAGTTGTGAAGGAAAACCCTTAATAAATCTTTACCTGGAATGAATGTATGACCTGTGACATGTACAACAAACGAACAAATGCCGACATTTCCAGTACCATCTGTTGCCGAACACGTGACAATAGTTGAACCAACGTCAAAGATTGATCCAGATGCATGTGTACACGTTGCTGATATATCTTTATGTACGTTGTCGATTACTGTGGGTTCGTTCCAAGTTACAGGATTTTCAGACTGGTCAACGTCACGGTTCACGGTAATGTGTTCGGGGCAAGTGATGGTAGGCTCTTTGTCATCTAAATGTAGTATGTTGTAGAAAGTGTTATAAAATAAATTGTAAAACATTACAAGTAAGTATAATATAACAAGTACCTTTGATTTTGAGTGTTTTTACTAAGCAACGATTAACTAATATTTCTTTTATATTTGTGTTGTATTAACATTTCTCATTTTTGCCATAAAAAGTCTCTGTGTGGATATAATAAACAAAATTGTCATTATGCATGCTGAATTAGTACCGTACATAAAATATCAACATTGTTTGGCAATCACACTCCAAAAGATTAGATGCTACAGTATTTTACTGAATTCTTTAAAAAAACATTCTAGTCGAGTATAAATTATCTACAATATTGTAGTGACGTACGAAAATGATACAACTTAAGTTGTTTTTTGTTTTATATTATATTCCATCGTTGTGTTTTACCCGGAAAGAGTGAAATTATACTCTTCCCTGGTTATACAGTGTAAATGATTAACTTTCAGTTCTTCCGTAAAGCGACTAATATTCTTAAATACTAACCTTTGACATGAACTACAAACGAACAATTTCCTTCATTTCCACTTGGGTCAGTTGCAGAACAAGTAATCTTGGTGAACCCAACTTCAAATAAGGATCCAGATGGCTTTAAGCAAGTGGCTACTGTGACACCGGTGTTGTCAATAACAGGAGGACGTCGCCACGTAACAGGATTCAAATTCTGATTGACATCAGAACTTATCTCAATATCGTTTGGACACAACACATTAGGATTCTGTATATCTGCAACATGGAATGGAAGATAGTTACCTATCTACTGTTTCCACAAAGAAAATCCAGAACAAAATTTGGATTTTACAAAAGAAACTGCATAAAACGAAATTAAATATCCAATTAGCATTAAACATAATTATTTCAGCATGTACTTATACAGTTTATTTCATAAAACCCTAATAGTTTACGTACTGCAGTAACTTAATACACACCTTTGTAAACCTTTACTTCACATAAGGTGATTACTCCACTCGGTTTAGAAACCGTAACGTACCTCCCAGAAATAGGCGGGTTACAGGTCATTTCTATTGGATTTCTTGAGATTGCATCTCTGCGTGAAATCGTTGAATCACATTGTAAATTACTTGAAAATGGTGAAACATTGTTATTGCCAACACGAACCTCTATTCCTGTTAACCTCTCCTCTTAAAAGAAAATAGTGAACGTTATTAACCAGTGCTACAGTGCACGAAGCAAGCGGTACATGATGTGCAAAAGTGCGTAAAGAAACGAGGAAATCGACGAGAGAAAAGTCGGTTAATGGTTGCCCAATGAGAATCGCCTGAAAAAAACATATGTGAAAATTCGCTCTTGCTACGTCACGAATTATAGCCGGCCAAGCGCTATGTTTTTGGGGGTTTTTTTCGGTGAAGAAGAATCCTATTCAAATTGTAATTTTATCCACCTTTATTGTTAATGTTTGGCGTTTAATACATTTTTAATGTAATACATTTTTAATGTACTCTTACCACAACAGTTGTTTCTGTTATATATAACAATCTTCGAAATGACTGTTTCCGTTTCGAGGTCAACATACCACCATGGATTATTCTCTGATGGTGACCCTTTCAATAAAAGAATGATACGATTAATTTAATTGATTAACTGTTAAAAAGGTAATTAAATCTGAGGTACATGTACTCAAGCTTCAGACGTAGTGTAAAGAACATTTTGCGGGTGTGCGGGCAAAATTTTACATGGAGAAGGCCGAAACAATTTCCCACTAAAACATGGGCTTCTATGGTGTAACTTGAAAGAGAATTTTCATTGAATTGATCATTTTATTTCATCACACCCACATAAGAAAAGTTAGTTTACACAGTTATTTAGCAATAAACAAGTCATGTGACCAATAAAGGTCAAAGGTCAACATCTAATTTTATTCTAAAATGTATTCTTTTGTCATAATTATATATTTTCCCTTTAATATGCACAGGTCTCCATCAGTACAAATATAGATGATATAACATGTTGATATATTCGTGCTCAGAAAATTATCTTTCGATTTGTCTTCATGTTTCATTTCGCTTATAATAATGTCATCATATCAAAAAATTACTATGTGGGTCCCGTAAGTTAACCTATGCGACACTGTTAGGCCTTTTAATTATACTTAGTAAAATAAATATTTGTTTGGCAATGTCTTATTTATTGTTATGTTAAAATATCACTTACAAGTGGCCGTACATGAATGGCCGATCTCGTAGTTTCCACTCGTTCTGCCGTCAACAGCACGTGCAGCAATACCATTTGAACCTGTTGAACTTTGTCTGGCTTCTTTAAACTGCGACACTAAACATTGGAGAAACGTACATTAAGCGACTTATATAGTAAGCTAAGTAAGTAAGTAATATTTATTGCTTTCCAAGAACAGTACAATTTATAAATCAGAATAATATTTGAATGAAAATAAATACATAATCTATTATTATTATCTTATATTAATTTAATAATAATAATAGTAATAATATCCTGTATTTATATAGCGCCTAATGTCGTGAAACCTCTAAGCGCAGTACAAAAACTAATACGATAAAAGGGAATCCAACCATCCCAAAAAAAATCCCAATCGAAGTAAGGGGATACGCCTTCGTCGCTAACCAGGGATCGATCTAATTGAATCAGCACCAGTTGTGTTTCGGTCATCCCGGACTCAGGCGCCTCCTGCCCTACTAGATCTAAAACAATCTAGGTGGCATGGTAAAGGAGAAAAGAGGGGATTAAAATGCTTTATTAGACAAGTATGTCTTAAGATATGGAACGCCTCCTCTGCCTTCAGTTCACATTTCCCAGTGGGCAACAATTGGTTGAATTAACGTTAATTCAACGTTATCTGCAAACGTTGAAATAACGTTGAAAAAGTGGTTGAAAATGAAAGTTTGCCTCAACGTAAATGTCAACGTTGAATCAACATAGAAATTATCAACGTTGAATCAACATAGAAATTATCAACGTTGAAACAACGTTAAAATAGGTAACGTTGAAATAACGTTGAAAAAATGGTTGAAAATGAAAGTTTGCCTCAACGTAAATGTCAACGTTGAATCAACATAGAAATTATCAACGTTGAAACAACGTTAAAATAAGTAACGTTGAAATAACATTGAAAAAATGGTTGAAAATGAAAGTTTGCCTCAACTTAAATGTCAACGTTGAATCAACATAGAAATTATCAACGTTGAAACAACGTTAAAATAGGTAACGTTGAAATAACGTTGAAAAAATGGTTGAAAATGAAAGTTTGCCTCAACGTAAATGTCAACGTTGAATCAACATAGAAATTATCAACGTTGAAACAACGTTAAAATAGGTAACGTTGAAATAACGTTGAAAAAATGGTTGAAAATGAAAGTTTGCCTCAACGTAAATGTCAACGTTGAATCAACATAGAAATTATCAACGTTGAAACAACGTTAAAATAAGTAACGTTGAAATAACGTTGAAAAAATGGTTGAAAATGAAAGTTTGCCTCAACAAAAATGTCAACGTTGATTCAACATAGATTATCAACGTTGAAACAACGTAAAAATGTCTACGTTGAAATTATCAATGTTGATTCAATGTTGAAATTATTAACGTTGAAACAACGTAATAATTAAGTTGAAATGAAAATTTGCATCAACGTAAATTTCAACATAGATTTAACGTTGAAATTATCAACGTTGATTCAATGTTGAAATATTAAAGTTAATTCAACATTATCTGCAAACGTTGAAATAACGCTGAAAAACTGTTGAATTAAAGTTTAAATTTAAAAAACTATCAAAACAAAACACATTTTTACCGTTGATTCAAATTAGAAATTATCAACATTATTTTAACATAGCAATGGTTTAGTTAATAGAAGAACAGCTTATAGTAACATAATCAAAATAAATCAAGCTGAAATCTGGCATATTTTCAATGGTAATTGATTTGTTGAATTACTATATCCAATTTGAATCAACGGTTTTAAAGTAGTTGGTAGTAAAGTATACTGTTACGTCGCAGAATCCATCAATAGAGACATTTTATAAATACTGTATATCTTACTAATCTTTAATTTCTATAAAAACGTAAAATAACATTTAATCAGGTGTTATCAAATCATCAGGCAAAATCCAAGCAACAATCAAATAATGTACATACTCACTGACAGTTCTCAGGTACCAAAGTTAAGTATAACAAATATACTAATAACCAGTTTGTAATATGTTTGCCAACTAACATGATTGAATAACTATAAATATTGGCTGATTACAGTAAAACACAATAAATACAACACACGTCACAGGTGCCTTGTGCTAATGTTGCAGAAGTCCAAATGAAATGGCAATAACACAATACTGTAATTGCATTGTTCCGATTAGTCAATAAACAGTTGCCTCGATTCCTGTGTTGACATTGTCCTATGCTTTCCAAAAGTGTGGCAATATCATTTTTCCAAACCTGAAACAAATTCAATTAAGTTACTGTAGTTTTAAACAAAAATAATACAGTAAAAAATTAATTGAAAGATTTATTGTCCCCAAAAAACATGAACAATGAAGATTAATACAATCATACTTTGAATACCTTGCCATTTTACAATTTTAACAAAGATATTCACTTGCCGTAGAAAATAAACAAAAACAATAAAGATTTCACTTAACAAAAATACAAAATAAACAGTATATTTAACCAAAAACCATTGTTTGTTTAAATTGTCCCCCTATTCAGGTACAAATGCATTTTTTAAAATCTAATTTTTGGTCAAAGTGAACAACTCTATAGTGACGGCATATTCAACAAAACATTTAAAAAAAAAATTGTTCAGTTCAATTATATCTTTAACACATTGTTCAAAAATGATACTGTACATAAACAGAAATTCAATTCAGAACATCATTTCACACTTACACGTAAAATATGCAATCAATTCAATTTATGTAAATAATATTGCAACACTGTATTAATATTTATTCAATATTAAAGTTAAGAACTATAAATACCAACCTTTTGTATATAAAAATATTGATCATCCATTAGATTTTTCTCGTTTGATTCACATAGAAAAGATTATACATGTACATGTACTTCATTATTTGTACTCTAGCTAGGCATAGGCCTCTAAGGGCCTTAGCTAGGCCTACAATCTGAAATAAAGAAAGCGAGTGAGTTTAACAAATAGCCGTCCTAGGCTAGCATGTGTTTGTATACTACTGTATTAATACTAATAATAGCATTAGCAGCTACTGTAGACAGCCTAGCTGCAAAAAGCTAGCTAGGCCAACTAATTATATATTATAATCAAATGTTATATTTATGTATACTTTTGGATAAATAAAGAAAGAATTGAACTATGGCCTAATACATACCATTTTATAACCATAATAAGTACAGTACTGTAGTTATCCTTGGCAAGGCAAATGTTTGCCCTTGACAGGCATGATACTAAATGCTTCCACTACTGTAGGCCTAGTGATGGAATTCAGTTCATCAGTTTGGCAGCCTGCCTAGCCTACTTAGGCTACTACCTATAGCCTAGCTATGCATGTGTGGCCTACTAGACTAGAGGCTAGCTATTGATAAGGGTAAAATAGTCAAGCTCTAAGCTTATAAATTAGTAGATTACAAATAAAAAAGATTGTTTTCCTACCTGAAAACATACTTATTTGACAATTTCAATGATGAGCCTTTTTTTTCTACACACCACTACTAGGCCTATAGGCCTAGCCTACGTCGAAGTAACTGAAATTACTGACACCAGTTTCAAAATTTGATCAAAACGAAACTAACCAATGACATTGACAAGCTCTTATCTTATGAAATTTGATCTTGCATGAAAGGATCATTCAATTTTCAACACAACTTCTAGCTAGAACATTTTTGTATTAATTATTATACAGAGACAATAATATTTGCCAATCTAAAATTCCTAAATAACCAATAATCAAGCTACATCATACATTTATTGTTTTACAATAAAGGAGGATAAAAAAAACGCCAACTGAAATCTAATGTTAATTTAACGTTGAAACATCAATGGCAACGCACTTAAACACATATTATTTAATATTAACGTTAAAAACATGTCATTTTAACCAAAGTATTAAATAGAATTTAACTTTAATTTAACGTTTAATTAACATTGAAAAACAAAAATAATAATTGTTTGAAAAAACAACATAATTTCAACAGTTTTCAACGTTGAAAACATGTCATTTGAAAATGACAACTGGATTTTAACATTAAAATAACGTTGGATCAACATTGATAAATTAACGTAAATTACTAGTTAGAAAGACAATTTTATTTTAACGTTGGATGAACATTGATAAATTAACGTAAATTACTAGTTAAAAATACAATGTTATTTCAACGTTGGATCAACATTGATACATTAACGTAAATTACTAGTTAGAAAGACAATGTTATTTCAACGTTGGATCAACATTGATAAAATAACGTAAATTTCTAGTTAAAAATACAATGTTATTTCAACGTTGTTGGATCAACATTGATAAATTAACCTAAATTTCTAGTTAAAAATACAATGTTATTTCAACGTTGGATCAACATTAATAAATTAACGTAAATTTCTAGTTAAAAATACAATGTTATTTCAACGTTGGATCAACATTGATAAATTAACGTAAATTACTAGTTAAAAATACAATGTTATTTCAACGTTGTATCAACATTGATAAAATAACGTAAATTTCTAGTTAAAAATACAATGTTATTTCAACGTTGGATGATCAACATTGATAAATTAACGTAAATTACTAGTTAGAAAGACAATGTTATTTCAACGTTAGATCAACATTGATACATTAACGTAAATTACTAGTTAGAAAGACAATGTTATTTCAACGTTGGATCAACATTTATAAATTAACGTAAATTTCTAGTTAAAAATAAAATGTTATTTCAACGTTGGATCAACATTGATAAATTAACGTAAATTACTAGTTAAAAATACAATGTTATTTCAACGTTGGATCAACATTGATAAATTAACGTAAATTACTAGTTAGAAAGACAATGTTATTTAAACGTTGGATCAACATTGATAAAATAACGTAAATTTCTAGTTAAAAATACAATGTTATTTCAACGTTGGATCAACATTGATAAATTAACGTAAATTTCTAGTTAAAAATACAATGTTATTTCAACGTTGGATCAACATTAATAAATTAACGTAAATTTCTAGTTAAAAATACAATGTTATTTCAACGTTGGATCAACATTGATAAATTAACGTAAATTACTAGTTAAAAATACAATGTTATTTCAACGTTGTATCAACATTGATAAAATAACGTAAATTTCTAGTTAAAAATACAATGTTATTTCAACGTTGGATGATCAACATTGATAAATTAACGTAAATTACTAGTTAGAAAGACAATGTTATTTCAACGTTAGATCAACATTGATACATTAACGTAAATTACTAGTTAAAAATACAATGTTATTTCAACGTTGGATCAACATTTATAAATTAACGTAAATTTCTAGTTAAAAATACAATGTTATTTCAACGTTGGATCAACATTGATAAATTAACGTAAATTTCTAGTTAAAAATACAATGTTATTTCAACGTTGGATCAACATTGATAAATTAACGTAAATTACTAGTTAGAAAGACAATGTTATTTCAACGTTAAATCAACATTGATAAATTAACGTAAATTACTAGTTAAAAATACAATGTTATTTCAACGTTGTATCAACATTGATAAATTAACGTAAATTACTAGTTAAAAATACAATGTTATTTCAACGTTGGATCAACATTGATAAATTAACGTAAATTACTAGTTAGAAAGACAATGTTATTTAAACGTTGGATCAACATTAATAAATTAACGTAAATTTCTAGTTAAAAATACAATGTTATTTCAACGTTGGATCAACATTGATAAATTAACGTAAATTACTAGTTAGAAAGACAATGTTATTTCAACGTTGGATCAACATTGATAAATTAACGTAAATTACTAGTTAAAAATACAATGTTATTTCAACGTTGGGTCAACATTGATAAATTAACGTAAATTACTAGTTAAAAATACAATGTTATTTCAACGTTGGATCAACATTGATAAATTAACGTAAATTACTAGTTAGAAATACAATGTTATTTTAACGTTGGATCAACATTGATAAATTAACGTAAATTTCTTGTTAAGAATACAATGTTATTTCAACGTTGGATCAACATTGATAAATTAACGTAAATTTCTAGTTGAAAATACAATGTTATTTCAACATTGGATCAACATTGATAAATTAATGTAAATTTCTAGTTAAAAATACAATGTGATTTTAACGTTGGATCAACATTGATAAATTAACGTAAATTACTAGTTAGAAAGACAATGTTATTTCAACGTTGGATCAACATTGATAAATTAACTTAAATTACTAGTTAGAAGGACAATGTTATTTCAACGTTGGATCAACATTGATAATAAAACGTAAATTTCTAGTTAAAAATACAATGTTATTTCAACGTTGGATCAACATTGGTAAATTAACGTAAATTTCTAGTTAAAAATACAATGTTATTTCAACGTTGGATCAACATTGATAAATTAACGTAAATTACTAGTTAAAAATACAATGTTATTTTAACGTTGTATCAACATTGATAAAATAACGTAAATTTCTAGTTAAAAATACAATGTTATTTCAACGTTGGATCAACATTTATAAATTAACGTAAAACATTTGTTAGAAAGACGATGTTATTTCAACGTTGAATCAACATTTATAAATTAACGTAAATTACTAGTTAAGAAGACAATGTTATTTCAACGTTGATTCAATGTTTATTAATAAACGTTAAAAAAATAGTTAGGGAAAAAATGTTATTTCAACGTTGATTCAACGTTTGAAATACGCTGACAACATGATTTCAACAAATCAACTATATTTCAACGTTGATTCAACGTTGAAATTATGTTCTGTGCCCACTGGGTTATCATTCAGTACACACCAATCGTCATGCAGTACACACCAATCGTCATGCAGTACACACCAATGGTCATGCAGTACACACCAATCGTCATGCAGTACACACCAATCGTCATGCAGTACACACCAAACATCATGCAGTACACACCAAACATCATGCAGTACACACCAATCGTCATGCAGTACACACCAATCTTCATGCAGTACACACCAATGGTCATGCAGTACACACCAATCGTCATGCAGTACACACCAATCGTCATGCAGTCAAATATTGCATAATTTATACCGCCACCTATCGACAAAATCGAATATCATGTGACGTTTATTAGACGGCTGTAAAACTAAGACTATTTATTTCTTTTTCTCTTCTTCTTTTATGGAATTCAATAATTGCAATGGCCTCCTAGTCGCGTCTGTGTCTCGCATAATAAATTATTGTATATATAAAAAACAGAGCATTCACAGAGATGTATAGAGGTTAAAATAAGTACAGTATGTCAAGCATAAAATAAATCTTAGAGTCGATGGCCTTAGTTTTACAGCCGTCTAATAAACGTCACGTGATATTCGATTTTGTCGATAGGTGGCGGTATAAATTACGCAATATTTGACTGCATAACGATTGATGTGTACTGCATGACGATTGGTGTGTACTGCATGACGATTGGTGTGTACTGCATGACCATTGGTGTGTACTGCATGATGTTTGGTGTGTACTGCATGACGATTGGTGTGTACTACATGATGTTTGGTGTGTACTGCATGACGATTGGTGTGTACTGCATGACCATTGGTGTGTACTGCATGACGATTGATGTGTACTGCATGACGATTGGTGTGTACTGCATGATAACTGTGAACTGAAGGCAGAGGAGGCGTTCCATACTTTAGAAGGTCCTATCTGATTTAAGTTAGAGTTAAATTTGCTAACTTACCTAATTCAAACGTATTGTCGTAATATGAAGATATTCTGGATTTCGATGTATGTAGACAAGTCATAAAGCAGACAACGATGTATAGTGGTACAATCATCTTGTAAGAATGTTCAACCAGAGAAGTAATATGCAAAATATGAATAGTGTTTTCACTAGATAACTCAGGTTACAACCACAATTTCCTCATGATGATTACCATACCAGGCCACTGGGCAGTTTGGGCAACATCCGTTTACATTGGATTGAATTTGTTTCACACATTAAGATTTATTCGTTAAAAATTAAGTTGTTAAACGTACGTCTGGCACAGATCACAATTTTCACATAATCAAAGTTCAATCAATTCGTTTCAGTTATTTAATTAAGCTAAGACAATGAGAATTGTTAGTGATTTACTACTACTAGGGGCGCGCAGGCAGTCATTTCAATCCATTCTCATTGTTTGAATATTTTAATAGTGGCATTAGAGTGATTCTTAGACAAGTAGGCCTACGTACGTCGTATTATTATTCCAGAATACTCTAGTTCATTCCATTTCCTTTTATCTTGGCGATTCCAATTGTGCTCTGATTTAACATAGATTTAAAGTATCTACAAAACACAAATACATCATAAAATGTGTAGCCTAAATAATATTTCGAATCTGGTTCAATTAGGCCAAGTGTAACTTATTTTGTAGTCATAGGAAAACTTCATTGAGAGTTCACAAAATATGATTTTTATTGACTGATGAAGTCACCCTCAATTTAAGACAGAATACTCTACTACGAAATTTAGAGAAAATCACTAACAGAACAGTGAGTTCAAGTTTAAAAACAAAATGTAATGTTAAAAATATAATCGTATAACAATATGTGTATACCGTACTTTGGATAATTAAGTCACATCCTAAACTTAACTACTATCTATAATACTGGTTGTGTGCATTTGCTACTGAATCTGAATTGTTTATACTGTTTAGGCGCTAAATGCAAAGTAGTTCAAAGTAGTATTATTGAGATTGTTGATGATCTCTTGACCTCTTCGGTTAAATAGATTGTTCAACGGGAAGTGGTTGACAGTATTGTATATATATACAGTATATGTTTCAGTAACATCATTTGGAACAGCGTTAGCATTGTTCGAACTCGTTTAGTTAATAGATTATTTCACCGGAGTGGATATATTAAACTAGAAATACCCCATTTAGGTTATAAAACCAGAGTCCATTCAAAATGATCGACAGTTATATGCTTATTTGCCCACAGAGGGTGTGCTTTAATTTGATCTGTGTTGTGAAGTCAACTCAATATTGTTAAACATTTCTACAGCATTCCTTTCTTCAGCCCATATCGTCCCACTGCTGGGCAAAGGCCTTTCCCAATTGATGCCAGTTGTTCCTATATTTTGCAAATCTTGGCCATGCTGTGGTACCGGCCTGTCTAACGAGCTCATCCCTCCATCTCGAATGAGGTATACCCCTCTTTCTTTTCCCATATAATGGTTGCCACTCCGTTGTCAATTGTGTCCATCTATTATCGTGTATCCTTCCTATATGTCCTGCGCACCTCCATTTTGTATATTTTGCTGTCTTTATTGATAAACAACATACTTTCACGTCATCAACACCGAGTTTGTCCTTTTTCTTAACCCATACTTGCATGTTAATCAACCTCTTTATTTATTCAGCAAATATTTTACTACTAAAAACACCTTTCACGTAGTCTAACCATTTGGATCGAAAACTCGAAATTGATTGAATTGTCATTTTCAATCATTTTCATTGCCATTGTCATTTTTGAAGAAGTTGGAATTGGAAACTTTTGAGGTTTTGAGCTTAGAACAACTTGTGAAAAATCGGTGCAATTACGTCAGATTAACCTGAACCAAAAATTAATGTAGGCAGTTTTTAAAATTGTATATTTGTATAGTTTAAATAAAACAATTTAGTTAGGGTTTAGAAAGGTATTTATAGTTTTACCTGCGATTTGCGAATATAATATATTACAATACTTAAATTAAAAAAGCATTGTTCACAACTATTATGTAAACAGGATTGAAGTTGAACAAATTTACATTTGTGTACTGTCTCACTAATATTAAGCCTAGTAATACAAATATATGTTTAAAAATTGAATCTTGAATTCAAATTTATCATGAATTGTTGGGGCATTGCTTCGTCACTGTAGGTTTTAGTTTATTAAGTGATACTTACTCTAAAGTCTAATTTTAAATGTCTGAATTTCCCCAACTTGGAAATGGCATTAGTCTGAAGCAATACCGCTGGGCTTGGTATTACTATTAGTATATAACCTTTTTTTTTATCTGTAGGCTTATATAAATATAGTTTGGTAAAATGTACGGTATTTATTTATTCCTATTAATTCTAAGAAGCGTTGTTATCCTCCATTTTCATAATCAATCCTCCAGCTAATCTGTCACACTTGCGTTTATAGTATCTGCAAAAAACGAAAGCATTTATTGATTAAAAATCTAGATTTTGTTACTTCTTTGTTGAACCAAAAACAGTCCATACCTTATTTATTTATCTTAATTAGCTTAATTTGACAATGCTTTGGCTCTAAATCTTCTTTCTTTTCTTATCCACTCATTAGAACTCTTATCGTAGTTAGTTCATTACTTATCTATCAAATATATCATATTTAATGTTTTTGTTTACGTACGTCTAATTTATAATTTTCTATTTATTTTCTGTAAAATAATTTAATTTGCCTATTATATGTCCTCTTGTTTGCAAGCTCTATGGCGTAATTACTTAATTTTGTTTTTGGTGTTTTTTTAATTAGTTTTGTTGATTTTTACATCTATTGTCATTGATCTCTGTACCTTTTTATTTCTGGTAATTAAATAAAAAAATAATATTTGCCAAAAATAGATAAATCACTTCTCAAACCTTGCTATGATGATGTTTGCTAATACCAATATAAGTACCATGATACCAAGAACGGCAACGGCTGCTGTAAGGTAACCGCGCGTGACGTCAGACGTATCCTTATCTTGGGAAGAAGCTTTAAAGACTAAGAATTCATAAAAACGTTAGGTTGAAGGATTGGTTTATTAGAAACCCAGAGCCTTCTGTTTTTGTCATAAAGAAATTAAGTGTTTGGTCCGCTGTGTAAAACAACACTACGCTTTACCGTAATGGGAATTACTACATTGAAGCTAATTATTTTATTAAACTTGAGAATAAATAAATCAAAATGATAGTATTCTTAATTACAGTGATTTGTACATGCACGTTATATGTTATCCTTTTTTATATCATTACAGTTTGATGTGTATACATTTGTAAGTATGTAATTTAATTTAAAATGAACTGATATAAAATGTATACACTCCAAGAATGTTCTACACGTCCTGTTTGGTTATAATTTTGAGGTAATATATAGGTTAGTATATGACGACATTTTAGACCTACCTTGTGGTGCCTTGGGACTTGTAACATCAACAAAAAAAGAACAGTTGCCATTGTTTCCAAATGAATTAGTTACTGAACATGTGACCTGTGTTGATCCACGTGAAAAGTGATCACCAGATGAAGGTATGCAGGTTGCCACTAAATCGCTATCAAAATCGTCCATCACCTTTGGATCATTCCATGTCACTGGTTGCAAAGATTCATCAGAGCACGTTGAGATGCTGTGAGGACACATAACGGTAGGGACATCTACAAAAGAAAGGAAGTTGATATAAATAGCAAATAATGTACGCATATCTTGCTAAGATAGAGTAGGTGTACTCTAGTTGTAGAGTAGGTGTACTCTACAACTCTATATTTCACAGTTTTCTTCCATAACTTAAAAAAATATATAATTGTAGGTTCAGAAACAGTTTGTAGAATAGAGTGCAGTTCCGGTTGTAAACGGTAACACCACTAATAATAATAATAGTAGTAGTAGTTGTGAAGGAAAACCCTTAATAAATCTTTACCTGGAATGAATGTATGACCTGTGACATGTACAACAAACGAACAAATGCCTACATTTCCAGTACCATCTGCTGCCGAACACGTGACAATAGTTGAACCAACGTCAAAGATTGATCCAGATGCATGTGTACACGTTGCTGATATATCTTTATGTACGTTGTCGATTACTGTGGGTTCGTTCCAAGTTACAGGATTTTCAGACTGGTCAACGTCATGGTTCACGATAATGTGTTCGGGGCAAGTGATGGTAGGCTCTTTGTCATCTAAATGTAGTATGTTGTAGAAAGTGTTATAAAATAAATTGTAAAACATTACAAGTAAGTATAATATAACAAGTACCTTTGATTTTGAGTGTTTTTACTAAGCAACGATTAACTAATTTTTCTTTTATATTTATGTTGTATTAACATTTCTCATTTTTGCCATAAAAAGTATCTGTGTAGATATAATAAACAAAATTGTCATTATGCATGCTGAATTAGTACCGTACATAAAATATCATCATTGTTTGGCAATCACACTCCAAAAGATTAGATGCTACAGTATTTATCTGAATTCTTAAAAAAAACATTCTAGTCGAGTATAAATTATCTACAATATTGTAGTGACGTACGAAAATGATACAACTTAAGTTGTTTTTTGTTTTATATTATATTCCATCGTTGTGTTTTACCCGGAAAGAGTGAAATTATACTCTTCCCTGGTTATACAGTGTAAATGATTAACTTTCAGTTCTTCCGTAAAGCGACTAATATTCTTAAATACTAACCTTTGACATGAACTACAAACGAACAATTCCCCTCATTTCCACTTGGGTCAGTTGCAGAACAAGTAATCTTGGTGAACCCAACTTCAAATAAGGATCCAGATGGCTTTAAGCAAGTTGCTACTGTGACACCGGTGTTTTCAATAACCGTGGGAGGTCGCCACGTAACAGGATTCAAATTCTGATTGACATCAGAACTTATCTCAATATCGTTTGGACACAACACATTAGGATTCTGTATATCTGCAACATGGAATGGAAGATAATGACCTACCTACTGTTTCCAGAAAATCCATAACAAAATGTTGATTTTTAATTGCTGCTGTTTTGTCCAACTGGAAGGGTTAGACTCTATAAAATAAACTAAAGATGTACAAGGTATTAACGGATTAACGTTAATCAAGTCACTATAGGCCTAAAAAAACCAAAGTAAACAAAAATAACCGATTGAAAATATCAATGAAATTTGAATTAATATTATTTAGGATTCAGTGATTATATGTGGATAATAGATGCCTTTTTAGCTTAAAAGTGAAATGTTTTTTTGTTGGCGATTCGGTTATGTATTTGGGTAAGTTGTTCCAATATTTTGGCCCTGAAAACTGAATGTTATGTTGGAAAGATAGTGTTTTGTGTAATGGAATATGTATTTTATTTGAGGTTCTTGTGTTATGACTATGATAGTTGAAATTGAATTTGAACAGGGGTTGAAATTGAGCGGGGATTAGGGAATTTAACCAAGAGTATACAAAAATACATTGTTGAAGGCAATTTATATCGTAAATTTTTAAAAGGGAAAGGGATGCAAACAATTAAATAATTTCTTCTGGCTTTTGTATTACTAAATAAGTATCAGGGTAGAGGCATTACGCTAAACGCTGTGCGAGCTGCTGGGTTCTGGAGAATAGGTGGTGCGGCATCTGTGTCAAGATACTTTCCTGACTGCACGGTATGTCTTCGACGTACAGCATACATAATAAGCCAGTAAATTCGTCGAGAGCGTTTAGTATCCGTAATTACGTGTTCGTCGATTACGTTGCGGCAGAAATTATTCTTAATTGGGAACTAAGCTTAAGTAGTAAGTAAGTAAGTGAATATCCAAATAGCATTAAACACCATTGGCAGCATGTAGTTTACAGTTTATTTCATAAAACCCTAAAAATAGTTTACGTACTGCAGCAACATATATTTATTATACGCACCTTTGTAAACCTTTACTTCACATAAAGTGATTAATCCCATCGCTTTAGATACCGTAACGTACCTCCCAGAAATAGGCGGGTTACAGGTAAGTTCTACTGGATTTCTTGAGATTGCATCTCTGTGTGAAATCCTCGAATCACATTGTGAATTACTTGAAAATGGTGAAACTTTGCTATTGCCAACACGAACCTCTATATCTGCTAACCTCTCCTCTTAAAAGAAAAAAAATGAAAGTTAATAACCAATAAAAGTGAAATGCGGTAAAAGTACAATGGACTTATTGCTGTTCAAATAAATAGCAAACAGGATCAGGCCTAGAGATAGGTTGCACATTAACTTAATAAAGAACTTATTAACTGTTTTAAAGCAGATTTTTCAGGTAATTTTAGGTGTTAAAACTGCAAAATAGCCTATTTAAAATCTGATTTTGTTGGTTGATTATTTTTTTGGGAATTTAAATATACCTTTAATCTTTAGGGTTTAATATATTGTTAATGTAATCTTACCACAACAATTGTTTCTGTTATATATAACAACCTTCGAAATGACTGTTTCCGTTCCGAGGTCAACATACCACCATGGATTATTCTCTGACTCTTTCAGTGAAATAATGATACGGTTGAATTAATTGTATTAACTGTTTAAAACGCAATTTTTTTAAACTTTACCTTATTGCCAACAAAAACAGCATAAATATAAACAATCGTCATTGACAAAAGGTGATAAGATTTAGTTAAAAGAAACTAATCAACTCTTAACACCAAATAGTATTATGAAATATGTCATATGTTGAAATAATTAATTTAACGTAATATGAAGGACAATTTAAAAAGAACGAAGATAATTAGAATCTGAAGTATATGCACTCATGCCTCAGACGTGATGTAAAGACAATTTTGCAGGAAGGCGGAACTTGGCATGGGAAAGCGCCTTTCAAAATGGCCGGAAAAATGCACAACAAAAAACTGTGGATTAATAATTGGTTCGTCTTGTCTATTTATCTATCTTGACTTTTGTACAATATTTTATAGGTTCGAAATAAAAACCAAATGCGTGTCAGTTGTTTGTAATTAGACCAAAATTCACATTGATGTTCTGGATAGATACATGTTTATATAGTAGCCTACCCAGTTTGACAAAACACAATATACATGATTTTGAACTGTATATATTAGGCCTATAGTATTATACCGTAAACCTGGAAAAATATAAACTTCCAAAATGACCGCTTTCCCCTGACCAAATTGTGAGCAATTTTATTTTTTTGATCACACCAATGAATAACTGTTTTAGAATTTGAAGGATTTGACTCAAATAAGCACATACTGTAACAGGCCTAATAGATTTTCCTCTTTTTCGTCGTAAATTTAAAGTAATGCGCATCTTGCTTCTGTATCTATTTTTTTTCCAAAATTTAAATATATTCTTGCCCAGACAAATCTTTCGAAATTGTCGTCTTCATGTTTCATTTTACTTATATGCCATCATGTCAAAAATGTACTATATGTGGGTCCTGTAATTTCTCCTATGCGAGACTGTTTTACTTATTGTTATGTTATATAAAGGTTCATACAAATATTATGTAGAATTCGTTAAAATATCACTTACTAGTGTGCGTGCATGTATGGCCGACCTCGTAGTTTCCATTTGTTCTGCCGTCAACACCACGTGCAGGAGGACCATTTGCACTTGTTGAACTTTGTCTGGTTTGTTTAAACTCCGACACTAAACAATTTTGGGAAACGTACATTAAGCTACTTATATTCATCAATAGTATTAAACTGTATATCATAATGATCAATATCTATAAAGATAGACAATTGCATACCCAACAGCGAGAACAAACCAATTACAGGATGGATAAACTATTTTATATGTATAGTGCTTATAAAGTAAGTGTCATTTGAGGCTTACGGAGTGGAGTTGAAAGAGTCAAGTTACAAAAATTGAACCCAGAACCTTGGGATTGGAAGGCAAGTACGTTAACCACCACCACGGACAGTGTACGGACTGTAAATTCATAGACGAAAGTGTAAGGATATAGTCTATGGGCGGCCATTAGGGCCAAAATAGACAAACGTTGCCGTACGAACAATTCCGCTCCCGTAAGGCAAACTAATGGCGTTAAAGACATAATTCCTCGAGTGACAAACAAATATTGCCGTACGGACACACAAACACATTGCCATATGAACAAATTGCCGTATGGTTAAATTGGCGTAAGGACAAACATTGGCGTAAGGACAAACATTGGCGTAAGGACAAAAATTGGCGTAAGGACAAAAATTGCCGAAAGGACAAAATTGCCGAAAGGACAAAAATTGGCGTACAGTCTAACTAAATATAAACGTTGAGGGCAGCATAGTAATTTAAAACCACGTGACTGAAACCACTCTGTGTGTCTAGTCCTGATGGGGAATAAAAACATAATCATGGAAGGCCAACAATATAGGCCAGCCGACAATAAGCCTTCCCACTTTTATTTTTTCCAGCCACAACAATAACTATGAAACACCGTTTGTGTATTTTTTACATTTTCAGTGTTACTTATTTATGGTTTTTATGGTATTAGAAATTAAATATTTGAGAAAACGGCGGATTGCTCCTGGGAGTCACTTGGTGGGATTATACTAGGGTACCCTTAGTCGTCCAGTATAAGTTAGAGTAGGACCGCTGTAGTGTTCCCGTTTACTCAGCCTTCATCTTTTAAATCTGAGTGTAACTCAATTATGATTTTTAATATCATAGTGAAATTTGATACTGTATTTGTGAGAAAACGGCGGAATGCTCATGGGAGTTACTTGGTGGGATTATACTAGGGTACCTCCTTGGTCGTCCAGTATAAGTTAGAGTATGACCACTGGTCCCGTTTACTCAGCATTTATCTTTTAAAAATCTGAGTGTAACTCAATTACGATTTTTAATATTATAGTGAAATTGGATACTGTATTTGTGAGAAAACGGCGGATTGCTCCTGGGAGTTACTTGGTGGGATTATACTAGGGTACCTCCTTAGTCGTCCAGTATAAGTTAAAGTATGACCACTGGTCCCGTTTACTCAGCATTTATCTTTTAAAAATCTGAGTGTAACTCAATTACGATTTTTTATATATAGTGAAATTTTATACTGTAGGCTATTTGTGAGAAAACGGCGGATTGCTCCTGGGAGTCACTTGGTGGGATTATACTAGGGTACCTCCTTAGTCGTCCAGTGAAAGTTAGAGTATGACCACTGGTCCCGTTTACTCAGCCCTCATCTTTTAAATCCGCCGTTTCTCACAAATACAGTACACAATTCAAAAGATAAATGCTGAGTAAACTTCACTATAATATTAAAAATCGTAATTGAGTTACACTCAGATTTAAAAGATAAATGCTGAGTAAACGGGACCAGCGGTCCTACTTTAACTTATACTGGACGACTAAGGAGGTACCCTAGTATAATCCCACCAAGTAACTCCCAGGAGCAATCCGCCGTTTTCTCACAAATACAGTATCAAATTTCACTATAATATTAAAAATCGTAATTGAGTTACACTCAGATTTAAAAGATGAGGGCTGAGTAAACGGGACCAGCGGTCATAGGTCTACTCCAACTTTTACTGGACGACTAAAGAGGTACCCTAGTATAATCCCACCAAGTGACTCCCAGGAGCAATCCGCCGTTTTCTCACAAATATTTCATTTCTAATACCATAAAAACCATAAGTAACACTGAAAATGTAAAAAATACACAAACGGTGTTTCATAGTTACTGTTGGCTGGAAAAAATAAAAGTGGGCTGGCTTATTGTCGGCTGGCCTATATTGTTGGCTAGCTTAACACAAGCCTTCCATGATTATGGTTTTATTCCCCATCAGGACTGGACACACAACAGAGTGGTTTCAGTCACGTGGTTTTAAATTACTATGCTGCCCTCAACGTTTATATTTAGTTAGACCGTACGCCAATTTTTGTCCTTACGCCAATTTTTGTCCTTTCGGCAATTTTGTCCTTTCGGCAATTTTTGTCCTTACGCCAATTTGTGTCCTTACGCCAATGTTTGTCCTTACGCCAATTTAACCATACGGCAATTTGTTCATATGGCAATGTGTTTGTGTGTCCGTACGGCAATATTTGTTTGTCACTCGAGGAATTGTGTCTTTAACGCCATTAGTTTGCCTTACGGGAGCGGAATTGTTCGTACGGCAACGTTTGTCTATTTTGGCCCTAATGGCCGCCCATAATAGTCACATATTACGAGAATCTCGCCTCTCCGTCCATGCTGTCATTTGGAATTATCTATCTGATAAGTTATAGAAACATCATTCAGCAAAGTAGAAGATTATCTGGTTGCAGAAGACACAAAGACATTTAGGGGAAGACTAGTCTGTCACTAATGTATTTTTTCAATCAATCAATCGTTCGATTCATATAGCGCCATTCCAACAGTCATTGCTCATGGCGCTGCCAAAAACATCAGAAAATGTGAGTTTTGAGTAGTGACTTAAAGGTGCTCAATAATGATGTTTGTTTAATGTTCAAAGGTAGGTGGTTCCAGAAGCTAGGTCCAGCAATGCTGAAAGTCCGATCTCCCCAACTATGTTTGCTCCTCGGAATGTCCAGTAGCACCTAAGGACTACTGTAGATCTAAGATCTGTTGTCAACACAATTTGAGTGTTATTTCGTATGGTCTGTCTATCAAACAACAAGGCACTGAGCTTGAATTATCAAGATAGGCTATTTAATAGATTTGGTATGTGGTTCTTCGACGAATTCATGCAAAGATATCAAAATCTAGGCTTTGTAGGCCTATGTGTATTGCTATTAATCGTATGTTGGTACTTTTAAAGATCCTATCTGATTTCTATTCAAGTAAATTTGCTATGCACAATTTCGATAACTTACCTAATTCAAACGAATCGTATGAAGACCAGATTATTCTGGATTTCGATATATGTAGACAAGTCATAAAGCAGACAACGATGTATTGTGGTACAATCATCTTGTAAGAATGTTCAACCAGAAAACAGTTTTGGTATTTATGTAATAATATTCACAATGCATTATATGCATGGATGGTTTTCACCAAGTAACTCTATTTACAACCACAATTTCCTCACAATGATGTACCAGGTCACGTAAGCAGTTGGGCAATATCCGTATAATTATTGCATTGGATTGAATTTCACACTCATTCGTTGTATTAAAGAAAAACAGACTTTAGTATAAAAGAAAATGACACAGAAGTTGGAAGGCCTGCGCGCCGATGAAAATAGGTTAGGCCATAGAGAAATTTCCTCCATGGCTAGGCCTTCCTCTTACATACCTTTAGCCCTCTAACATAGGCCTACGTAAAATAATTTTGCCCAAATGAAAAAGTTATACATTCAAACGTACGTGTGACACTATTTTATTTATTTATTGTGTCTTTATAATGCCAAAAAATGTGATGTGCCTATATCACTACCATATATTTGGGAATATCACTGTCATATTTGGGCATATCACACTTTTTTGGAAAACTACTTTTGGTTGGATACCAGTTATAGTATAAACAAGAAATATTTCTTACAAAAAACGCCGCTCGCTTATTGAAAAATATTTTTTATTTCAAATGTTTTTGAATGTGTCATTTTATTGTCACATAATAGTTATTTTACCTGAAAAAATGTAATTTAAAGCAACAAATACTTAAATTGTCTGTAAGACAATGGTTTTTAAGTTTCTTTTCTCTTTTTATATGTGAATAAATATTATTTTTTTGTTACAAAAGTGAATACTCAATTTCTGTCACTTTAATTAATTTTATTGCTAAGGTCAAGTCTGGGGGTCACTTCATCACCCTAGATATTTCAAGTGTGAAGTATCCTATTATAAACACAAACTTTAATGGACTGTTTCGATAATAATTCAATGAATATCTGACAGTGAATTACAGTTAAAAGTCAGTATTATAGGCAAATGGGACTCATAAATACCAGAAAAATGCTTTGGGATTTGTAATTTTAGCATGACATGTCCTAATAGACAGTGGCGTATCCAGTGGGGGGGCCGGGGGGGCCCGGGCCCCCCCTGATTTGGCGTCCGTCGGCATATCATCGCGTCCGTCGGCAAACAAAGGTGCCGGGGAAAAAATAAAGTTAAGCAAATAAGAATAAACTATTATTCTGACAATAATTGTACTGTAAACATAATTCTTTTGAGTGTTTGTTTATTTACATATCATATTATTACCTTCAGATCAACTATTTTTTATTTTCATTACATCTAACCAAACACGTAAAAAATTAGGTTAAAATATCTTCTCATCTTGCACGTCGTACGGCCGTACGCGCTAGATTGTTTACTCTTAAAAAGTCTTTGAACGGTCCGGTGACCTTATCCTATTCAACCTTGTTTTTGCAGTTGACCTGGGATTTGTATGTTTTCCTACGCTAAGATTATATAGTTCCACTTGCCATGTGCTTTTTTCTCTAAGATATATTTATTATAAGTGCCAAAAACCCGGTTTTTTCTCGATATGAGGCCTTTATTATTCAAATTTTTTAAAGAAAAAGCACACATACCATAAAAAATATCCATGTATTTAATTTTTGGAACATAATATTCCGTGAGGCTCAATTAGAAAACCACCATTGTGTGATATGATGTCATCGTTAGCCAATCAAAGCTGAGCTTTCCCGTGATTATCGGCATTGGTCACGGTTGAATGATTTTGGATTCTGGCTGATTTGATTTGATTGGTGGATGCGAATCACCCGCAGCGAAATGTTTTCTCTCGCGCGTGTACAGTACCATGAACTCACATGATCTCTCGTTATACCATGGAGTAAAGAATAATTATTCTTTACTCCATGGTTATACACAAAGTTAGAGCAATGAATTTGTCCGAATTCCGTTAAGTAAACAACTTTTTATATTTTATAAGCATTTAATAACATGTTTTATTGATATTTCCAATGGGTGATATATAAAATAAATTACTAAAAAACGTAATCATATGTAATTATTTAAACCAAAAATGGCGTAGTTAATAGAATTGTCGACTGAGGCCGGCCTCAAATGGTTTTACTTCTTTCGTGGCTAAAAACGATCTTTTTCGGCGATGTTTTAGACCCTATATTTCGAAAACTACAAGTCAGATTTTCGTAATTCTTTTTTTATTGTAATATTAATACAGCATACTAACAGATAATGTTTAATTTGGTTTTAATTTTGCATCGTTATCCCTATAAGACAACATATGACTATGCAATCCTGAACATATATTGATCAGGTGTATATCGGGGTGTAGGCCCTATGTACAGGTAATGACACTAATTTTGTCGGCAAATTGGCAATTCCGGGCCCCCCCCCCCCCCCCCAACTTCAAAATCCTGGATACGCCACTGCTAATAGACTCTTTTCCCAGACGTTTTCTGAGTCTAGCAGCTGGAAATCTATAAATTATAGTGGAGTTTCCATTTTCGCAAAACTGTCCTTAGAACTATAACTGCTGCTTGCTTTAGCTTCTGAATTAGTAGTCCTAATGGGACGTAGCGGGCTAGAGCAGCAGCGTGAAAAAAATAATATCAAGAATTTCCTGCAAATCTGTTTTCTAAGAAAACTTATTTGAGATTGTTGATGATCTCTTGACTTATTCGGTTAAATAGATTGTTCAACGGGAAGTTGTTGACGATATTGACATCAATATGTTTCAGTAGCATCATTTGAAAGAACGTTAGTATTGTTCGAATTCGTTTTGTAGTTATACCGCAGGACAATAATACATGTCGTTTACAGGAACGAATAAATAGACACGGTGATTTATGTACTCAACTAAAATCAGCACTCTGGGAATTACTTCCGAAAGAGAAAAATGAGACCAATTGTTTGAGTCAAATCTAAACAAACTTAATTTGTGTTTTGTGTGTAACATTAGGGTTGAGGGATTGGGAAGAGGATGGGTGCAAAGAGGAACAATTTTTTAATATATTCTTTATCCATTTAGTAACGGAATATTAATTGTTTTCATGTTTTACAAATAATATACCACTAAACTCGTGCCCACGGAGGGTTCTCGAATGCATATTAATTTCAGCGTTAAAAACAGGCGATTTCACATGTACAATAGTATTTTTACAGGAACGAATAAATAGACACGGTGATTTATGTACTCAACTAAAATTAGCACCCTGTTTTGGAATTACAGTATTAAAAATAAAAACGTTGAGAAGAAACTGTCAGTTATAAATATTTATTTGTATATGTGTTTAACAAACAAACAATTTGTGAAAAACACATCTATTCGGGGCTAACCGTAAATTCGCTTTAATCGTCAATAAATAATTATCTAACTCAACTCAACAAGTAACCCTTATGGTTGTCAATTTTGTTTAGAGCCAATTCATACTTAAGTTGGTTCCTACCCACCAAAGTTGTTCTGCGTTTAGGGCATGTGATCCTTCATGCTGTAGGCCTATCCTTTACTGGCATTACAAGGCTACTTATGCCAGTGAGGGGAGGGTGGTAGTGTGGGTGGTGGTTTAACTGCAATAATAAAGTTGATTGTACACACATAGACAGCGACTGAAAACGCTAGCTCATTATTCGTTAAAAATACAAATGGGTATAGTAGCGCACAGTGCTAAACTAAATCCTTTTTATTATCACTATGCGCTAGTGCTTTCAAAATGGGTATAGTAGCGCACAGTGCTAAACTAATCATATTTATTTTCACTGTGCGCTAGTGTTACTAAATGGATATAGTAGCGCACAGTTCTAAACTAAATCCTATTTAATATCACTATGCGCTAGTGCTACCAAAATGGGTACAGTAGCGCACAGTGCTAAGCTAAACATAATTATTTTCACTGCGCGCTAGTGCTACCAAAATGGGTAGAGTAGCGCACAGTGGTAAACTAAATCCTATTTATTAACACTATGCGCTAGTGCTACCAAATGGGTATAGTAGCGCACAGTGGTAAACAAATCATATTTATTATCACTGTGCGCAAGTACTACTAAATGGGTATAGTAGCGCACAGTGCTAAACTAAATCCTATTTATTAACACTGTGCGCAAGTACTACTAAATGGGTATAGTAGCGCACAGTTCTAAACCAAATCCTATTTAATATCACTATGCGCTAGTGCTACCAAAATGGGTACAGTAGCGCACAGTGCTAAACTAGACATAATTATTTTCACTGTGCGCTAGTGCTACCAAATGTGTCGGTTCTAGGACACCTACCCCCTAGACAACTACCCCCCGGACAACTACTCCCCGGACAACTACCCCCTTAGGACAACTACCCCCCGGACAACTACTCCCCGGACAACTACCCCCTTAGGACAACTACCCCCTTAGGATAACAACCCCCTGGACAACTACCCCCCGGACAACTACTCCCTTAGGACAACTACCACCTTAGGATAATTACCACCCGGGTAACTACCCCCCGGTCAACTAACCCCGGACAACTACCCCCTCCCTTAGGACTATATTTATGTTCAATCTTTTACTTTTGTTTACAATAATGAATAGTAATTCGTCAAAGTAACGAATTAAAATATAGTTATTAATTCCTATTATACACTGTTGCAGAGTCAGGTTGTTGAATGGTCTGGGTGGTAGTTGTCCGTCCGGGTGGTAGTTGTTCTAAAGTGATAGTTGTCTGGGTGGTAGTTGTCCAGGGGTTAGTTGTCCTACGGAGGTAGTTGTCCTAAAAGATTATTTGCCCTCGGAGTATTGTCCAGGTCCAGGAGGTAGTCGTCCTACGGAGAGTATTGTGTCAGAGGTAGTTGTCCGCGGGGTAATTACCCGGGGGGAGGGGTAACTGTCCGGGGGGTAATTGTCAGGGGGTAATTGTTCCTAGGGGTAATTGTTCCTAGGGGTAATTGTCCGGGGGTAATTGTCCAGGGGGTAGTTGTCCTAAAGGGGTAGTTGTCCTTAGGGGGTAGTTGTCCAGGTGGTGGTTGTCCGGGGGTAGTTTTCCGGGGGTAAATGTCTAGGGGGTGAATATCCGGATACAAATGTGTATAGTAGCGCACAGTGCTAAACTAAATCCGATTTATTATCACAGTGGGCAAGTACTACCACTGCTAAACTAAATCCTATTTATTAACACTGTGCGCTAGTGCTACCAAATGTGTATAGTAGCGGACAGTGCTAAACTAATCATATATATTAACATCGTGCGCTAGTGCTAACAAATGGGTATAGTAGCGCACTGTGGTAAACTAAATCCTATTTATTAACACTGAGTGCTAGTGCTACCAAATGGGTATAGTAGCGCACAGTGGTCAACTATATCCTATTTATTAACACTGTGCGCTAGTGCTACCAAATGGGTATAGTAGCGCAAAGTGGTAAACAAATCATATGTATTATCACTGTGCGCTAGTGCTACCAAATGTGTATAGTAGCACACAGTGCTAAACTAAATCCGATTTATTATCACAGTAGGCAAGTACTACCAAAATGGGTACAGTAGCGCACAGTGGTAAACTAATCATATTTATTTTCACTGTGTGCAAGTACTACTAAATGGGTATAGTAGCGCACAGTGCTAAACTAAATCCTATTTATTAACACTGTGCGCTAGTGCTACCAAAATGGATATAGTAGCGCACAGTGGTAAACTAAATCATATTTATTAACACAGCGCGCTAGTGCTACCAAAAGGGTATAGTAGCGCACAGTGCTAAACTAAATCATATCTATTACATTGTGCGCTAGTCCTACCAAATGGGTATAGTGGCGCACAGTGGTAAACAAATAATATTTATTATCACTGTGCGCTAGTGCTACCAAATGGGTATAGTAGCGCATATTGCTAAACTAAATCCTATTTATTAACACTGTGCGTTAGTGCTACCAAATGGGTATAGTAGCGCACAGTACTAAACTAATCATATTTAGTTTCACTGTGCACTAGCGCTACCAAAATTGTTATAGTAGCGCACAGTGCTAAAGTAAATCTTATTTATTAACACTTTGTGCTTGTGCTACAAAATGGGTATAGTAACGCATAGTGCTAAACTAAATCCTATGTATTAACACTGTGCGCTAGTGCTACCAAATGTGTATAGTAGCGGACAGTGCTAAACTAATCATATATATTAACATCGTGCGCTAGTGCTAACAAATGGGTATAGTAGCGCACTGTGGTAAACTAAATCCTATTTATTAACACTGTGAGCGCTAGTGCTACCAAATGGGTATAGTAGCGCACAGTGGTCAACTATATCCTATTTATTAACACTGTGCGCTAGTGCTACCAAATGGGTATAGTAGCGCACAGTGGTAAACAAACCATATTTATTATCACTGTGCGCTAGTGCTACCAAATGTGTATAATAGCGCACAGTGCTAAACTAAATCCGATTTATTATCACAGTGGGCAAGTACTACCAAAAAGGGTACAGTAGCGCACAGTGCTAAACTAAATCCTATTTATTATCACAATGCGCTAGTGCTTTCCAAATGGGTATAGTAGCGCACAGTGGTAAACTAATTCCTATCTATTAACATTGTGCGCTAGTGCTACCAAACGGGTATAGTAGCTTACAGTGCTAAACTAATCATATATATTAACATCGTGCGCTAGTGCTAACAAATGGGTATAGTAGCGCACTGTGGTAAACTAAATCCTATTTATTAACACTGAGTGCTAGTGCTACCAAATGGGTATAGTAGCGCACAGTGGTCAACTATATCCTATTTATTAACACTGTGCGCTAGTGCTACCAAATGGGTATAGTAGCGCACAGTTGTAAACAAATTATATTTATTATCACTTTGCGCTAGTACTTCCAAATGTGTATAGTAGCGCACAGTGCTAAACTAAATCCTATTTATTAACACTGTGCGCTAGTGCTACCAAAATAGGTATAGTAGCGCACAGTGGTAAACTAATCATATTTATTATCACTATGCGCTAGTGCTACCAAATGGGTATAGTAGCGCACAGTTCTAAACTAAATCCTATTTAATATCACTATGCGCTAGTGCTACCAAAATGGGTACAGTAGCGCACAGTGCTAAACTAAACATAATTATTTTCACTGTGCGCTAGTGCTACCAAAATGGGTATAGTAGCGCACAGTGGTAAACTAAATCCTATTTATTATCACTATGCGCTAGTGCTACCAAATGGGTATAGTAGCGCACAGTGGTAAACAAATCATATTTATTATCACTGTGCGCTAGTGCATATGTTCTAGGACACCAACCCCCTAGACAGTTACCCCCGGATGTTTACCACCCGGACAACTACCCCCTTAGGACAACTACCCCCTTAGGACAACTACCCCCTTAGGATAACAACCCCCGGACAACTACCCCCCGGACAACTACCCCCTTAGGACAACTACCCTCTTAGGATAACTACCCCCCGGGTAACTACCCCTCGGTCAACTACCCCCCGGACAACTACCCCCTTCCTTAGGACTATATTTATGTTGAATCTTTTACTTTTGTTTACAATAATGAATAGTAATTCGTCAAAGTAACGAATTAAAATATAGTTATTTATACACTGTTGTAGAGTCAGGTTGTTGAATGGTCTGGGTGGTAGTTGTCCGTCCGGGTGGTAGTTGTTCTAAAGGGATAGTTGTCTGGGTGGTAGTTGTCCAGGGGTTAGTTGTCCTACGGAGGTAGTTGTCCTAAAAGATTATTTGCCCTCGGAGTATTGTCCAGGTCCAGGAGGTAGTCGTCCTACAGAGAGTATTGTGTCAGAGGTAGTTGTCCGCGGGGTAATTACCCGGGGGGAGGGGTAACTGTCCGGGGGTAATTGTCAGGGGGTAATTGTTTCTAGGGGTAATTGTCCGGGGGTAATTGTCCAGGGGGTAGTTGTCCTAAGGGGGTTGTTGTCCTAAGGGGGTAGTTGTCCGGGGGTATTTGTCCGGGGGTAGTTGTCCTAAAGGGGTAGTTGTCCTAAGGGGGTAGTTGTCCAGGTGGTGGTTGTCCGGGGGTAGTTTTCCGGGGGTGTAAATGTCTAGGGGGTGAATATCCGGATACAAATGTGTATAGTAGCGCACAGTGCTAATCTAAATCCGATTTATTATCACAGTGGGCAAGTATTACCAGTGCTAATCATATATATTAACATCGTGCGCTAGTGCTAACAAATGGGTATAGTAGCGCATAGTGCTAAACTAAATCCTATGTATTAACACTGTGCGCTAGTGCTACCAAATGTGTATAGTAGCGGACAGTGCTAAACTAATCATATATATTAACATCGTGCGCTAGTGCTAACAAATGGGTATAGTAGCGCACTGTGGTAAACTAAATCCTATTTATTAACACTGAGTGCTAGTGCTACCAAATGGGTATAGTAGCGCACAGTGGTCAACTAAATCCTATTTATTAACAAAGCGCGCTAGTGCTACCAAAAAGGTATAGTAGCGCACAGTGCTAAACAAAATCCTATCTATTAACATTGTGCGCTAGAGCTACCAAATGGGTATAGTGGCGCACAGTGGTAAACTAAATCCTATGTATTAACACTGTGCGCTAGTGCTACCAAATGTGTATAGTAGGGGACAGTGCTAAACTAATCATATATATTAACATCGTGCGCTAGTGCTAACAAATGGGTATAGTAGCGCATAGTGCTAAACTAAATCCTATGTATTAACACTGTGCGCTAGTGCTACCAAATGTGTATAGTAGCGGACAGTGCTAAACTAATCATATATATTAACATCGTGCGCTAGTGCTAACAAATGGGTATAGTAGCGCACTGAGGTAAACTAAATCCTATTTATTAACACTGAGTGCTAGTGCTACCAAATGGGTATAGTAGCGCACAGTGGTCAACTATATCCTATTTATTAACACTGTGCGCTAGTGCTACCAAATGGGTATAGTAGCGCAAAGTGGTAAACAAATCATATGTATTATCACTGTGCGCTAGTGCTACCAAATGTGTATAGTAGCGCACAGTGCTAAACTAAATCCGATTTATTATCACAGTAGGCAAGTACTACCAAAATGGGTACAGTAGCGCACAGTGGTAAACTAATCATATTTATTTTCACTGTGTGCAAGTACTACTAAATGGGTATAGTAGCGCACAGTGCTAAACTAAATACTATTTATTAACACTGTGCGCTAGTGCTACCAAAATGGATATAGTAGCGCACAGTGGTAAACTAAATCATATTTATTAACACAGCGCGCTAGTGCTACCAAAAGGGTATAGTAGCGCACAGTGCTAAACTAAATCATATCTATTACATTGTGCGCTAGTGCTACCAAATGGGTATAGTGGCGCACAGTGGTAAACAAATAATATTTATTATCACTGTGCGCTAGTGCTACCAAATGGGTATAGTAGCGCATATTGCTAAACTAAATCCTATTTATTAACACTGTGCGTTAGTGCTACCAAATGGGTATAGTAGCGCACAGTACTAAACTAATCATATTTACATTGAATAAATTCATCTGGTTCCAAATAATATTTTTGTGGATTTTTACTTTTATGTTGAACCAAAGAAACGATAAGGAATAAATTACCTTCGTGACGTTTCGCCGACAATCTGTCAGCTGCTTCAGACTAAAGCCTGGGTTGGAATAATCATATTTAGTTTCACTGTGCACTAGCGCTACCAAAATTGGTATAGTAGCGCACAGTGCTAAAGTAAATCTTATTTATTAACACTGTGTGCTTGTGCTACAAAATGGGTATAGTAACGCATAGTGCTAAACTAAATCCTATGTATTAACACTGTGCGCTAGTACTACCAAATGTGTATAGTAGCGGACAGTGCTAAACTAATCATATATATTAACACTGAGTGCTAGTGCTACCAAATGGGTATAGTAGCGCACAGTGGTCAACTATATCCTATTTATTAACACTGAGCGCTAGTGCTACCAAATGGGTATAGTAGCGCACAGTGGTCAACTATATCCTATTTATTAACACTGTGCGCTAGTGCTACCAAATGGGTATAGTAGCGCACAGTGGTAAACAAACCATATTTATTATCACTGTGCGCTAGTGCTACCAAATGTGTATAATAGCGCACAGTGCTAAACTAAATCCGATTTATTATCACAGTGGGCAAGTACTACCAAAAAGGGTACAGTAGCGCACAGTGGTGCTAAACTAAATCCTATTTATTATCACAATGCGCTAGTGCTTTCCAAATGGGTATAGTATCGCACAGTGGTAAACTAATTCCTATCTATTAACATTGTGCGCTAGTGCTACCAAACGGGTATAGTAGCGGACAGTGCTAAACTAATTATATATATTAACATCGTGCGCTAGTGCTAACAAATGGGTATAGTAGCGCACTGTGGTAAACTAAATCCTATTTATTAACACTGAGTGCTAGTGCTACCAAATGGGTATAGTAGCGCACAGTGGTCAACTATATCCTATTTATTAACACTGTGCGCTAGTGCTACCAAATGGGTATAGTAGCGCACAGTTGTAAACAAATTATATTTATTATCACTTTGCGCTAGTACTTCCAAATGTGTATAGTAGCGCACAGTGCTAAACTAAATCTGACTTATTATCACTATGCGCTAGTGCAACCAAATGGGTATAGTAGCGCACAGTGGTAAACTAATCATATTTATTTTCACTGTGCGCCTGTGTTACTAAAATGAGTATAGTAGCGCAGAGTGCTAAACTATATCCTGATTAATATCACTATGCGCTAGTGCTTTCAAAATGGGTATAGTAACGCACAGTGGTAAACTAATCATATTTATTATCACTATGCGCTAGTGCTACCAAATGGGTATAGTAGCGCACAGTTCTAAACTAAATCCTATTTAATATCACTATGCGCTAGTGCTACCAAAATGGGTACAGTAGCGCACAGTGCTAAACTAAACATAATTATTTTCACTGTGCGCTAGTGCTACCAAAATGGTATAGTAGCGCACAGTGGTAAACTAAATCCTATTTATTATCACTATGCGCTAGTGCTACCAAATGGGTATAGTAGCGCACAGTGGTAAACAAATCATATTTATTATCACTGTGCGCTAGTGCATATGTTCTAGGACACCTACCCCTAGACAGTTACCCCCCGGATGTTTACCACCCGGACAACTACCCCTTAGGACAACTACCCCCCGGACAACTACTCCCCGGACAACTACCCCCTTAGGACAACTACCCCCTTAGGATAACAACCCCCGGACAACTACCCCCCGGACAACTACCCCCTTAGGACAACTACCCTCTTAGGATAACTACCCCCCGGGTAACTACCCCCCGAGTAACTACCCGTCGGTCAACTACCCCCCGGACAACTACCCCCTTCCTTAGGACTATATTTATGTTGAATCTTTTACTTTTGTTTACAATAATGAATAGTAATTCGTCAAAGTAACGAATTAAAATATAGTTATTAATTCCTATTATACACTTTTGCAGAGTCAGGTTGTTGAATGGTCTGGGTGGTAGTTGTCCGTCCGGGTGGTAGTTGTTCTAAAGGGATAGTTGTCTGGGTGGTAGTTGTCCAGGGGTTAGTTGTCCTACGGAGGTAGTTGTCCTAAAAGATTATTTACCCTCGGAGTATTGTACAGGTCCAGGAGGTAGTCGTCCTACGGAGAGTATTGTGTCAGAGGTAGTTGTCCGCGGGGTAATTACCCGGGGGGGGGAGGGTAACTGTCCGGGAGGTAATTGTCAGGGGGTAATTGTTCCTAGGGGTAATTGTCCGGGGGTAATTGTCCAGGGGGTAGTTGTCCTAAGGGGGTTGTTGTCCTAAGGGGGTAGTTGTCCGGGGGTATTTGTCCGGAGGTAGTTGTCCTAAAGGGGTAGTTGTCCTAAGGGGGTAGTTGTCCAGGTGGTGGTTGTCCGGGAGTAGTTTTCCGGGGGTAAATGTCTAGGGGGTGAATATCCGGATACAAATGTGTATAGTAGCGCACAGTGCTAAACTAAATCCTATTTATTATCACAATGCGCTAGTGCTTTCCAAATGGGTATAGTATCGCACAGTGGTAAACTAATTCCTATCTATTAACATTGTGCGCTAGTGCTACCAAACGGGTATAGTAGCGGACAGTGCTAAACTAATTATATATATTAACATCGTGCGCTAGTGCTAACAAATGGGTATAGTAGCGCACTGTGGTAAACTAAATCCTATTTATTAACACTGAGTGCTAGTGCTACCAAATGGGTATAGTAGCGCACAGTGGTCAACTATATCCTATTTATTAACACTGTGCGCTAGTGCTACCAAATGGGTATAGTAGCGCACAGTTGTAAACAAATTATATTTATTATCACTTTGCGCTAGTACTTCCAAATGTGTATAGTAGCGCACAGTGCTAAACTAAATCTGACTTATTATCACTATGCGCTAGTGCAACCAAATGGGTATAGTAGCGCACAGTGGTAAACTAATCATATTTATTTTCACTGTGCGCCTGTGTTACTAAAATGAGTATAGTAGCGCAGAGTGCTAAACTATATCCTGATTAATATCACTATGCGCTAGTGCTTTCAAAATGGGTATAGTAACGCACAGTGGTAAACTAATCATATTTATTATCACTATGCGCTAGTGCTACCAAATGGGTATAGTAGCGCACAGTTCTAAACTAAATCCTATTTAATATCACTATGCGCTAGTGCTACCAAAATGGGTACAGTAGCGCACAGTGCTAAACTAAACATAATTATTTTCACTGTGCGCTAGTGCTACCAAAATGGGTATAGTAGCGCACAGTGGTAAACTAAATCCTATTTATTATCACTATGCGCTAGTGCTACCAAATGGGTATAGTAGCGCACAGTGGTAAACAAATCATATTTATTATCACTGTGCGCTAGTGCATATGTTCTAGGACACCTACCCCTAGACAGTTACCCCCCGGATGTTTACCACCCGGACAACTACCCCTTAGGACAACTACCCCCCGGACAACTACTCCCCGGACAACTACCCCCTTAGGACAACTACCCCCTTAGGATAACAACCCCCGGACAACTACCCCCCGGACAACTACCCCCTTAGGACAACTACCCTCTTAGGATAACTACCCCCCGGGTAACTACCCCCCGAGTAACTACCCGTCGGTCAACTACCCCCCGGACAACTACCCCCTTCCTTAGGACTATATTTATGTTGAATCTTTTACTTTTGTTTACAATAATGAATAGTAATTCGTCAAAGTAACGAATTAAAATATAGTTATTAATTCCTATTATACACTTTTGCAGAGTCAGGTTGTTGAATGGTCTGGGTGGTAGTTGTCCGTCCGGGTGGTAGTTGTTCTAAAGGGATAGTTGTCTGGGTGGTAGTTGTCCAGGGGTTAGTTGTCCTACGGAGGTAGTTGTCCTAAAAGATTATTTACCCTCGGAGTATTGTACAGGTCCAGGAGGTAGTCGTCCTACGGAGAGTATTGTGTCAGAGGTAGTTGTCCGCGGGGTAATTACCCGGGGGGGGAGGGTAACTGTCCGGGAGGTAATTGTCAGGGGGTAATTGTTCCTAGGGGTAATTGTCCGGGGGTAATTGTCCAGGGGGTAGTTGTCCTAAGGGGGTTGTTGTCCTAAGGGGGTAGTTGTCCGGGGGTATTTGTCCGGAGGTAGTTGTCCTAAAGGGGTAGTTGTCCTAAGGGGGTAGTTGTCCAGGTGGTGGTTGTCCGGGAGTAGTTTTCCGGGGGTAAATGTCTAGGGGGTGAATATCCGGATACAAATGTGTATAGTAGCGCACAGTGCTAAACTAAATCCGATTTATTATCACAGTGGGCAAGTACTACCAAAATGGGTACAGTAGCGCACAGTGGTAAACTAATCATATTTATTTTCACTGTGCGCTAGTGCTAACGAAATGGGTATAGTAGCACACAGTGCTAAAATATATCCTGATTAATATCACTATGCGCTAGTGCTTTCAAAATGGGTATAGTAGCGCACAGTTGTAAACTAATCATATTTATTATAACTATGCGCTAGTGCTACCAAAATGGGTATAGTAGCGCACAGTGCTAAACTAATCATATTTATTTTCACTGTGCGCTAGTGCTACCAAAATGGGTACAGTAGCGCACAGTAGTAACCTTAATCCTATTTATTAACACTGTGCGCTAGTGCTACCAAATGGGTAAAGTAGCGCACAGTGCTAAACTATATCCTAATTAATATCACTATGCGCTAGTGCTTTCAAAATGGGTATAGTAGAGCACAGTGGTAAACTAATCATATTTATTATCACTATCTAGGGCTACCAAATGGGTATAGTAGCGCACAGTGCTAAAGTAAATCCTATTTATTAACACTATGCGCTAGTGCTACCAAATGGGTATAGTAGCGCACAGTTGTAAACAAATTATATTTATTATCACTTTGCGCTAGTACTTCCAAATGTGTATAGTAGCGCACAGTGCTAAACTAAATCTGACTTATTATCACTATGCGCTAGTGCAACCAAATGGGTATAGTAGCGCACAGTGGTAAACTAATCATATTTATTTTCACTGTGCGCCTGTGTTACTAAAATGAGTATAGTAGCGCAGAGTGCTAAACTATATCCTATGTATTAACACTGTGCGCTAGTGCTAACAAATGGGTATAGTAGCGCATAGTGCTAAACTAAATCCTATGTATTAACACTGTGCGCTAGTGCTACCAAATGTGTATAGTAGCGGACAGTGCTAAACTAATCATATATATTAACATCGTGCGCTAGTGCTAACAAATGGGTATAGTAGCGCACTGTGGTAAACTAAATCCTATTTATTAACACTGAGTGCTAGTGCTACCAAATGGGTATAGTAGCGCACAGTGGTCAACTATATCCTATTTATTAACACTGTGCGCTAGTGCTACCAAATGGGTATAGTAGCGCAAAGTGGTAAACAAATCATATGTATTATCACTGTGCGCTAGTGCTACCAAATGTGTATAGTAGCGCACAGTGCTAAACTAAATCCGATTTATTATCACAGTAGGCAAGTACTACCAAAATGGGTACAGTAGCGCACAGTGGTAAACTAATCATATTTATTTTCACTGTGCGCTAGTGCTAACAAAATGGGTATAGTAGCACACAGTGCTAAACTATATCTTGATTAATATCACTATGCGCTAGTGCTTTCAAAATAAGTATAGTAGCGCACAGTGGTAAACTAATCATATTTATTATAACTGTGCGCTAGTGCTACCAAAATGGGTATAGTAGCGCACAGTGCTAAACTAATCATATTTATTTTCACTGTGCGCTAATGCTACCAAAATGGGTACAGTAGCGCACAGTAGTAACCTTAATCCTATTTATTAACACTGTGCGCTAGTGCTACCAAATAGGTAAAGTAGCGCACAGTGCTAAACTATATCCTAATTAATATCACTATGCGCTAGTGCTTTCAAAATGGGTATAGTAGCGCATAGTGGTAAACTAATCATATTTATTATCACTATGCGCTAGTGCTACAAAATGGGTATAGTAGCGCACAGTGCTAAAGTAAATCCTATTTATTAACACTATGCGCTAGTGCTACAAAATGGGTATAGTAGCGCACAGTGCTAACGTAAATCCTATTTATTAACACTATGCGCTAGTGCTACCAAATGGGTATAGTAGCGCACAGTGGTAAACAAACCATATTTATTATCACTGTGCGCTAGTGCTACCAAATGTGTATAGTAGCGCACAGTGCTAAACTAAATCCGATTTATTATCACTATGCGCTAGTGCTTTCAAAATAAGTATAGTAGCGCACAGTGGTAAACTAATCATATTTATTTTCACTGTGCGCTAGTGCTAACGAAATGGGTATAGTAGCACACAGTGCTAAACTATATCCTGATTAATATCACTATGCGCTAGTGCTTTCAAAATGGGTATAGTAGCGCACAGTGGTAAACAAATCATATTTATTTTCACTGTGCGCTAGTGCTACCAAAATGGGTATAGTAGCGCACAGTGCTAAACTAATCATATTTATTTTCACTGTGCGCTAGTGCTACCAAAATGGGTACAGTAGCGCACAGTAGTAACCTTAATCCTATTTATTAACACTGTACGCTAGTGCTACCAAATGGGTAAAGTAGCGCACAGTGCTAAACTATATCCTAATTAATATCACTATGCGCTAGTGCTACCAAAATGGGTATAGTAGCGCACAGTGCTAAACTAATCATATTTATTTTCACTGTGCGCTAGTGCTACCAAAATAGGTACAGTAGCGCACAGTAGTAACCTTAATCCTATTTATTAACACTGTGCGCTAGTGCTACCAAATGGGTAAAGTAGCGCACAGTGCTAAACTATATCCTAATTAATATCACTATGCGCTAGTGCTTTCAAAATGGGTATAGTAGCGCATAGTGGTAAACTAATCATATTTATTATCACTATGCGCTAGTGCTACAAAATGGGTATAGTAGCGCACAGTGTTAAAGTAAATCCTATTTATTAACACTATGCGCTAGTGCTACCAAATGGGTATAGTAGCGCACAGTGGTAAACAAACCATATTTATTATCACTGTGCGCTAGTGCTACCAAATGTTTATAGTAGCGCACAGTGCTAAACTAAATCCGATTTATTATCACAGTAGGCAAGTACTACGAAAATGGGTACAGTAGCGCACAGTGGTAAACTAATCATATTTATTTTCACTGTGCGCTAGTGCTAACAAAATGGGTATAGTAGCACACAGTGCTAAACTATATCTTGATTAATATCACTATGCGCTAGTGCTTTCAAAATAAGTATAGTAGCGCACAGTGGTAAACTAATCATATTTATTATAACTGTGCGCTAGTGCTACCAAAATGGGTATAGTAACGCACAGTGCTAAACTAATCATATTTATTTTCACTGTGCGCTAATGCTACCAAAATGGGTACAGTAGCGCACAGTAGTAACCTTAATCCTATTTATTAACACTGTGCGCTAGTGCTACCAAATGGGTAAAGTAGCGCACAGTGCTAAACTATATCCTAATTAATATCACTATGCGCTAGTGCTACAAAATGGGTATAGTAGCGCACAGTGCTAAAGTAAATCCTATTTATTAACACTATGCGCTAGTGCTACCAAATGGGTATAGTAGCGCACAGTGGTAAACAAACCATATTTATTATCACTGTGCGCTAGTGCTACCAAATGTGTATAGTAGCGCACAGTGCTAAACTAAATCCGATTTATTATCACTATGCGCTAGTGCTTTCAAAATAAGTATAGTAGCGCACAGTGGTAAACTAATCATATTTATTTTCACTGTGCGCTAGTGCTAACGAAATGGGTATAGTAGCACACAGTGCTAAACTATATCCTGATTAATATCACTATGCGCTAGTGCTTTCAAAATGGGTATAGTAGCGCACAGTGGTAAACAAATCATATTTATTTTCACTGTGCGCTAGTGCTACCAAAATGGGTATAGTAGCGCACAGTGCTAAACTAATCATATTTATTTTCACTGTGCGCTAGTGCTACCAAAATGGGTACAGTAGCGCACAGTAGTAACCTTAATCCTATTTATTAACACTGTGCGCTAGTGCTACCAAATGGGTAAAGTAGCGCACAGTGCTAAACTATATCCTAATTAATATCACTATGCGCTAGTGCTACCAAAATGGGTATAGTAGCGCACAGTGCTAAACTAATCATATTTATTTTCACTGTGCGCTAGTGTTACCAAAATAGGTACAGTAGCGCACAGTAGTAACCTTAATCCTATTTATTAACACTGTGCGCTAGTGCTACCAAATGGGTAAAGTAGCGCACAGTGCTAAACTATATCCTAATTAATATCACTATGCGCTAGTGCTTTCAAAATGGGTATAGTAGCGCATAGTGGTAAACTAATCATATTTATTATCACTATGCGCTAGTGCTACAAAATGGGTATAGTAGCGCACAGTGTTAAAGTAAATCCTATTTATTAACACTATGCGCTAGTGCTACCAAATGGGTATAGTAGCGCACAGTGGTAAACAAACCATATTTATTATCACTGTGCGCTAGTGCTACCAAATGTTTATAGTAGCGCACAGTGCTAAACTAAATCCGATTTATTATCACAGTGGGCAAGTACTACCAAAATGGGTACAGTAGCGCACAGTGGTAAACTAATCATATTTATTTTCACTGTGCGCTAGTGCTAACAAAATGGGTATAGTAGCACACAGTGCTAAACTATATCTGGATTAATATCACTATGCGCTTGTGCTTTCAAAATAAGTATAGTAGCGCACAGTGGTAAACTAATCATATTTATTATAACTGTGCGCTAGTGCTACCAAAATGGGTATAGTAGCGCACAGTGCTAAACTAATCATATTTATTTTCACTGTGCGCTAGTTCTACCAAAATGGGTACAGTAGCGCACAGTAGTAACCTTAATCCTATTTATTAACACTGTGCGCTAGTGCTACCAAATGGGTAAAGTAGCGCACAGTGCTAAACTATATCCTAATTAATATCACTATGCGCTAGTGCTTTCAAAATGGGTATAGTAGCGCATAGTGGTAAACTAATCATATTTATTATCACTATGCGCTAGTGCTACAAAATGGGTATAGTAGCGCACAGTGCTAAAGTAAATCCTATTTATTAACACTATGCGCTAGTGCTACCAAATGGGTATAGTAGCGCACAGTGGTAAACAAACCATATTTATTATCACTGTGCGCTAGTGCTACCAAATGTGTATAGTAGCGCACAGTGCTAAACTAAATCCGATTTATTATCACTATGCGCTAGTGCTTTCAAAATAAGTATAGTAGCGCACAGTGGTAAACTAATCATATTTATTTTCACTGTGCGCTAGTGCTAACGAAATGGGTATAGTAGCACACAGTGCTAAACTATATCCTGATTAATATCACTATGCGCTAGTGCTTTCAAAATGGGTATAGTAGCGCACAGTGGTAAACAAATCATATTTATTTTCACTGTGCGCTAGTGCTACCAAAATGGGTATAGTAGCGCACAGTGCTAAACTAATCATATTTATTTTCACTGTGCGCTAGTGCTACCAAAATGGGTACAGTAGCGCACAGTAGTAACCTTAATTCTATTTATTAACACTGTGCGCTAGTGCTACCAAATGGGTAAAGTAGCGCACAGTGCTAAACTATATCCTAATTAATATCACTATGCGCTAGTGCTTTCAAAATGGGTATAGTAGCGCATAGTGGTAAACTAATCATATTTATTATCACTATGCGCTAGTGCTACAAAATGGGTATAGTAGCGCACAGTGCTAAAGTAAATCCTATTTATTAACACTATGCGCTAGTGCTACAAAATGGGTATAGTAGCGCACAGTGCTAACGTAAATCCTATTTATTAACACTATGCGCTTGTGCTACCAAATGGGTATAGTAGCGCACAGTGGTAAACAAACCATATTTATTATCACTGTGCGCTAGTGCTACCAAATGTGTATAGTAGCGCACAGTGCTAAACTAAATCCGATTTATTATCACAGTGGGCAAGTACTACCAAAATGGGTACAGTAGCGCACAGTGGTAAACTAATCATATTTATTTTCACTGTGCGCTAGTGCTAACGAAATGGGTATAGTAGCACACAGTGCTAAACTATATCCTGATTAATATCACTATGCGCTAGTGCTTTCAAAATGGGTATAGTAGCGCACAGTGGTAAACAAATCATATTTATTTTCACTGTGCGCTAGTGCTACCAAAATGGGTACAGTAGCGCACAGTAGTAACCTTAATCCTATTTATTAACACTGTGCGCTAGTGCTACCAAATAGGTAAAGTAGCGCACAGTGCTAAACTATATCGTAATTAATATCACTATGCGCTAGTGCTTTCAAAATGGGTATAGTAGCGCACAGTGGTAAACTAATCATATTTATTATCACTATGCGCTAGGGCTACCAAATGGGTATAGTAGCGCACAGTGCTAAAGTAAATCCTATTTATTAACACTATGCGCTAGTGCTACCAAATGGGTATAGTAGCGCACAGTGGTAAAAAAATCATATTTATTATCACTGTGCGCAAGTACTACTAAATGGGTATAGTAGCGCACAGTGCTAAACTAAATCCTATTTATTAACACTGTGCGCTAGTGCTACCAAAATGGATATAGTAGCGCACAGTGGTAAACTAAATCCTATTTATTAACACAGCGCGCTAGTGCTACCAAAAAGGTATAGTAGCGCACAGTGCTAAACTAAATCCTATCTATTAACATTGTGCGCTAGTGCTACCAAATGAGTATAGTGGCGCACAGTGGTAAACAAATAATATTTATTATCACTGTGCGCTAGTGCTACCACTATACTACTATAACTAATAGCAAAACAAATAATACTCTAAAAATAAACTACAAATCTTATCTAATATCAAAATATAAAGTAAATTAATTATTTTGATCATATTAATAACTTATAATTAAATTTAATTAGGCAACTCATTTAAATTCAGTTTGTCCTTCCTGTCGTCCTTGTCGTGTTTGTATCGTCGTACATGTCCGTCCCTGTCTGTCAGTAGCGTACCTTCACTTTGCTTATTATTATTATTTTTAACTTTTTTATTCTTTCTGGTGGATCCAGGCTTAAAGCCCCTTGGGGTTTAAATGGTATTCTCCAGGCATAATGCAACTATTATTTACTTAATTTCCAACCACTTGTATCTTTTATATTTTGTATATGTTTACATTATGTGAATAAATTTGAACTTGAACTTGAACCAAATGGTTATAGTAGCGCATAGTGCTAAACTAAATCCTATTTATTAACACTGTGCGTTAGTGCTACCAAATGGGTATAGTAGCGCACAGTGCTAAACTAAATCCTATCTATTAACATTGTGCGCTAGTGCTACCAAATGAGTATAGTGGCGCACAGTGGTAAACAAATAATATTTATTATCACTGTGCGCTAGTGCTACCAAATGGTTATAGTAGCGCATAGTGCTAAACTAAATCCTATTTATTAACACTGTGCGTTAGTGCTACCAAATGGGTATAGTAGCGCACAGCACTAAACTAATCATATTTATTATAACTGTGCGCTAGTGCTACCAAAATAGGTATATTAGCGCACAGTGCTAAACTAATCATATTTATTTTCACTGTGCGCTAGTGCTACCAAAATGGGTACAGTAGCGCACAGTAGTAGCCTTAATCCTATTTATTAACACTGTGCGCTAGTGCTACCAAATGGGTAAAGTAGCGCACAGTGCTAAACTATATCCTAATTATTATCACTATGCGCTAGTGCTTTCAAAATGGGTATAGTAGCGCACAGTTGTAAACTAATCATATTTGTTATCACTATGCGCTAGTGCTACAAAATGGGTATAGTAGCGCACAGTGCTAAAGTAAATCCTATTTATTAACACTATGCGCTAGTGCTACCAAATGGGTATAGTAGCGAACAGTGGTAAACAAAACATATTTATTATCACTGTACGCTAGTGCTACCAAATGTGTATAGTAGCGCACAGTGCTAAACTAAATCCGATTTATTATTACAGTGGGCAAGTACTACCAAAATGGGTACAGTAGCGCACAGTGGTAAACTAATCATATTTATTTTCACTGTGCGCTAGTGCTAACGAAATGGGTATAGTAGCACACAGTGCTAAACTATATCCTGATTAATATCACTATGCGCTAGTGCTTTCAAAATGGGTATAGTAGCGCACAGTGGTAAACTAATCATATTTATTATAACTATGCGCTTGTGCTACCAAAATGGGTATAGTAGCGCACAGTGCTAAACTAATCATATTTATTTTCACTGTGCGCTAGTGCTACCAAAATGGGTACAGTAGCGCACAGTAGTAACCTTAATCCTATTTATTAACACTGTGCGCTAGTGCTACCAAATGGGTAAAGTAGCGCACAGTTCTAAACTATATCCTAATTAATATCACTATGCGCTAGTGCTTTCAAAATGGGTATAGTAGCGCACAGTGGTAAACTAATCATATTTATTATCACTATGCGCTAGGGCTACTAAATGGGTATAGTAGCGCACAGTGCTAAAGTAAATCCTATTTATTAACACTAAGCGCTAGTGCTACCAAATGGGTATAGTAGCGCACAGTGGTAAACAAATCATATTTATTATAACTGTGCGCGAGTACTACTAAATGGGTATAGTAGCGCACAGTGTTAAACTAAATCCTATTTATTAACACTGTGCGCTAGTGCTACCAAATGGATATAGTAGCGCACAGTGGTAAACTAAATCCTATTGATTAACACAGCGCGCTAGTGCTACCAAAAGGGTATAGTAGCGCACAGTGCTAAACTAAATCCTATCTATTAACATTGTGCGCTAGTGCTACCAAATGAGTACAGTGGCGCACAGTGGTAAACAAATCATATTTATTATCACTGTGCGCTAGTGCTACCAAATGGGTATAGTAGCGCATAGTGCTAAACTAAAGCCTATTTATTAACACTGTGCGTTAGTGCTACCAAATGGGTATAGTAGCGCACAGTACTAAACTAATCATACTTATTTTCACTGTGCACTAGTTTTACCAAAATGGGTATAGTAGCGCACAGTGCTAAAGTAAATCTCATTTATTAACACTGTGTGCTTGTGCTACAAAATGGGTATAGTAACGCATAGTGCTAGACTAAATACTATGTATTAACACTGTGCCCTAGTGCTACCAAATGTGTATAGTAGCGCACAGTGGTAAACTAATCATATTTATTATCACTATGCGCTAGTGCTACCAAAATGGATATAGTAGCGCACAGTGGTAAACTAATCATATTTATTATCACTATGCGCTAGTGCTTTCAAAATGGGTATAGTAGCGCACAGTTGTAAACTAATCATATTTGTTATCACTATGCGCTAGTACTACAAAATGGGTATAGTAGCGCACAGTGCTAAAGTAAATCCTATTTATTAACACTATGCGCTAGTGCTACCAAATGGGTATAGTAGCGCACAGTGGTAAACAAACCATATTTATTATCACTGTGCGCTAGTGCTACCAAATGTGTATAGTAGCGCACAGTACTAAACTAATCATACTTATTTTCACTTTGCACTAGTGCTACCAAAATGGGTATAGTAGCGCACAGTGCTAAAGTAAATCTTATTTATTAACACTGTGTGCTTGTGCTACAAAATGGGTATAGTAACGCATAGTTCTAGACTAAATCCTATGTATTAACACTGTGCGCTAGTGCTACCAAATGTGTATAGTAGCGCACAGTGGTAAACTAATCATATTTATTATCACTATGCGCTAGTGCTACCAAAATGGATATAGTAGCGCACAGTGGTAAACTAATCATATTTATTATCACTATGCGCTAGGGCTACCAAATGGGTATAGTAGCGCACAGTGCTAAAGTAAATCCTATTTATTAACACTATGCGCTAGTGGTACCAAAATGGATATAGTAGCGCATAGTGGTAAACAAATCATATTTATTATCACTGTGCGCTAGTGCTACCAAATGGGTATAGTAGCACATAGTGCTAAACTAAATCCTATTTATTAACACTGTGCGTTAGTGCTACCAAATGGGTATAGTAGAGCACAGTACTAAACTATTCATACTTATGTTCACTGTGCACTAGTGCTACCAAAATGGGTATAGTAGCGCACAGTGCTAAAGTAAATCTTATTTATTAACACTGTGTGCTTGTGCTACAAAATGGGTATAGTAACGCATAGTGCTAGACTAAATCCTATGTATTAACACTGTGCGCTAGTGCTAACAAATGGGTATAGTAGCGCACAGTGGTCAACTATATCCTATTTATTAACATTGTGCGCTAGTGCTACCAAATGGGTATAGTAGCGCACAGTGGTAAACAAATCATATTTATTATCACTGTGCGCTATTGCTACCAAATGTGTATAGTAGCGCATAGTGCTAAACTAAATCCTATTTATTAACACTGTGCGTTAGTGCTACCAAATGGGTATAGTAGCGCACAGTACTAAACTAATCATATTTATTTTCACTGTGCACTAGTGCTACAAAAATGGGTATAGTAGCGCACAGTGCTAAAGTAAATCTTATTTATTAATACTGTGTGCTTGTGCTACAAAATGGGTATATTAACGCATAGTGCTAAACTAAATCCTATGTATTAACACTATCGCTAGTGCTACCAAATGTGTATAGTAGCGGACAGTGCTAAACGAATCATATATATTAACATCGTGCGCTAGTGCTAACAAATGGGTTTAGTAGCGCACTGTGGTAAACTAAGTCCTATTTATTAACACTGAGCGCTAGTGCTACCAAATGGGTATAGAAGCGCACAGTGGTCAACTATATCCTATTTAATAACACTGTGCGCTAGTGCTACCAAATGGGTATAGTAGCGCACAGTGGTAAACAAACCATATTTATTATCACTGTGTGCTAGTGCTACCAAATGTGTATAGTAGCGCACAGTGCTAAACTAAATCCGATTTATTATCACAGTGGGCAAGTACTACCAAAATGGGTACAGTAGCGCACAGTGGTAAACTAATCATATTTATTTTCACTGTGCGCTAGTTCTAACGAAATGGGTATAGTAGCACACAGTGCTAAACTATATCCTGATTAATATCACTATGCGCTAGTGCTTTCAAAATGGGTATAGTAGCGCACAGTGGTAAACTAATCATATTTATTATAACTATGCGCTAGTGCTACCAAAATGGGTATAGTAGCGCACAGTGCTAAACTAATCATATTTATTTTCACTGTGCGCTAGTGCTACCAAAATGGGTACAGTAGCGCACAGTAGTAACCTTAATCCTATTTATTAACACTGTGCGCTAGTGCTACAAAATGGGTAAAGTAGCGCACAGTGCTAAACTATATCCTAATTAATATCACTATGCGCTAGTGCTACCAAAATGGATATAGTAGCGCACAATGGTAAACTAATCATATTTATTATCACTATGCGCTAGGGCTACCAAATGGGTATAGTAACGCATAGTGCTAGACTAAATCCTATGTATTACACTGTGCGCTAGTGCTACCAAATGTGTATAGTAGCGCACAGTGGTAAACTAATCATATTTGTTATCACTATGCGCTAGTGCTACCAAAATGGATATAGTAGCGCACAATGGTAAACTAATCATATTTATTATCACTATGCGCTAGGGCTACCAAATGGGTATAGTAGCGCACAGTGCTAAAGTAAATCCTATTTATTAACACTATGCGCTAGTGCTACCAAAATGGATATAGTAGCGCATAGTGGTAAACTAAATCCTATTTAATAACACAGCGCGATAGTGTTACCAAAAGGGTATAGTAGCGTACAGTGCTAAACTAAGTCCTATCTATTAACATTGTGCGCTAGTGCTACCAAATGAGTATAGTGGCGCACAGTGGTAAACAAATCATATTTATTATCACTGTGCGCTAGTGCTACCAAATGGGTATAGTAGCGCACAGTGGTAAACAAATCATAATTTATTATCACTGTGCGCGAGTACTACTAAATGGGTATAGTAGCGCACAGTGGTAAACAAATCATATTTGTTATCACTATGCGCTAGTGCTACAAAATGGGTATAGTAGCGCACAGTGCTAAAGTAAATCCTATTTATTAACACTATGCGCTAGTGCTACCAAATGGGTATAGTAGCGCACAGTGGTAAACAAACCATATTTATTAACACCTAGTGCTTGTGCTACAAAATGGGTATATTAACCCATAGTGCTAAACTAAATCCTATGTATTAACACTGTGCGCTAGTGCTACCAAATGTGTATAGTAGCGGACAGTGCTAAACTAATCATATATATTAACATCGTGCGCTAGTGCTAACAAATGGGTTTAGTAGCGCACGGTGTTAAACTAAATCCTATTTATTAACACTGAGCGCTACCAAAATGGGTACAGTAGCGCACAGTAGTAACCTTAATCCTATTGATTAACACTGTGCGCTAGTGCTACAAAATGGGTAAAGTAGCGCACAGTGCTAAACTATATCCTAATTAATATCACTATGCGCTAGTGCTTTCAAAATGGGTATAGTAGCGCACAGTGGTAAACTAATCATATTTATTATCACTATGCGCTAGGGCTACCAAATGGGTATAGTAGCGCACAGTGCTAAAGTAAATCCTATTTATTAACACTATGCGCTAGTGCTACCAAATGGGTATAGAAGCGCACAGTGGTAAACAAATCATATTATTATCACTGTGCGCGAGTACTACTAAATGGGTATAGTAGCGCACAGTGGTAAACTAAATCCTATTTATTAACACTGTGCGCTAGTGCTACCAAAATGGATATAGTAGCGCACAGTGGTAAACTAAATCCTATTTATTAACACAGCGCGCTAGTGCTACCAAAATGGTATAGTAGCGCACAGTGCTAAACTAAATCCTATCTATTAACATTGTGCGCTAGTGCTACCAAATGAGTAGAGTGGCGCACAGTGGTAAACAAATCATATTTATTATCACTGTGTGCTAGTGCTACCAACTGGTTATAGTAGCGCATAGTGCTAAACTAAATCCTATTTATTAACACTGTGCGTTAGTGCTACCAAATGGGTATAGTAGCGCGCAGTACTAAACTAATCATATTTATTATAACTGTGCGCTAGTGCTACCAAAATGGGTATAGTAGCGCACAGTGCTAAACTAATCATATTTATTTTCACTGTGCGCTAGTGCTACCAAAATGGGTACAGTAGCGCACAGTAGTAACCTTAATCCTATTTATTAACACTGTGCGCTAGTGCTACCAAATGGGTAAAGTAGCGCACAGTGCTAAACTATATCCTAATTAATATCACTATGCGCTAGTGCTTTCAAAATGGGTATAGTAGCGTACAGTGGTAAACTAATCATATTTATTATCACTATGCGCTAGTGCTACCAAAATGGTTATAGTAGCGCACAGTGCTAAAGTAAATCCTATTTATTAACACTATGCGCTAGAGCTACCAAATGGGTATAGTAGCGCACAGTGGTAAACAAACCATATTTATTATCACTGTGCGCTAGTGCTACCAAATGTGTATAGTAGCGCACAGTGCTAAACTAAATCCGATTTATTATCACAGTGGGCAAGTACTACCAAAATGGGTACAGTAGCGCACAGTGGTAAACTAATCATATTTATTTTCACTGTGCGCTAGTGCTAACGAAATGGGTAAAGTAGCGCACAGTGCTAAACTATATCCTAATTAATATCACTATGCGCTAGTGCTTTCAAAATGGGTATAGTAGCGCACAGTGGTAAACTAATCATATTTATTATCACTATGCGCTAGGGCTACCAAATGGGTATAGTAGCGCACAGTGCTAAAGTAATGCCTATTTATTAACACTATGCGCTAGTGCTACCAAATGGGTATAGTAGCGCACAGAGTGGTAAACAAATCATATTATTATCACTGTGCGCGAGTACTACTAAATGGGTATAGTAGCGCACAGTGGTAAACTAAATCCTATTTATTAACACTGTGCGCTAGTGCTACCAAAATGGATATAGTAGCGCACAGTGGTAAACTAAATCATATTTATTAACACAGCGCGCTAGTGCTACCAAAAGGGTATAGTAGCGCACAGTGCTAAACTAAATCCTATCTATTAACATTGTGCGCTAGTGCTACCAAATGAGTAGAGTGGCGCACAGTGGTAAACAAATCATATTTATTATCACTGTGTGCTAGTGCTACCAACTGGTTATAGTAGCGCATAGTGCTAAACTAAATCCTATTTATTAACACTATGCGCTAGTGCTACCAAATGGGTATAGTAGCGCACAGAGTGGTAAACAAATCATATTATTATCACTGTGCGCAAGTACTACTAAATGGATATAGTAGCGCACAGTGGTAAACAAACCATATTTATTATCACTGTGCGCTAGTGCTACCAAATGTGTATAGTAGCACACAGTGCTAAACTAAATCCGATTTATTATCACAGTGGGCAAGTACTACCAAAATGGGTACAGTAGCGCACAGTGGTAATATAATCATATTTATTTTCACTGTGCGCTAGTGCTAACGAAATGGGTATAGTAGCACACAGTGCTAAACTATATCCTGATTAATATCACTATGCGCTAGTGCTTTCAAAATGGGTATAGTAGCGCACAGTGGTAAACTAATCATATTTATTATAATTGTGCGCTAGTGCTACCAAAATGGGTATAGTAGCGCACAGTGCTAAACTAATCATATTTATTTTCACTGTGCGCTAGTGCTACCAAAATGGGTACAGTAGCGCACAGTAGTAACCTTAATCCTATTTATTAACACTGTGCGCTAGTGCTACCAAATGGGTAAAGTAGCGCACAGTGCTAAACTATATCCTAATTAATATCACTATGCGCTAGTGCTTTCAAAATGGGTATAGTAGCGCATAGAGGTAAACTAATCATATTTATTATCACTATGCGCTAGTGCTACAAAATGGGTATAGTAGCGCACAGTGCTAAAGTAAATCCTATTTATTAACACTATGCGCTAGTGCTACCAAATGGGTATAGTAGCGCACAGTGGTAAACAAACCATATTTATTATCACTGTGCGCTAGTGCTACCAAATGTGTATAGTAGCGCACAGTGCTAAACTAAATCCGATTTATTATCACAGTGGGCAAGTACTATCAAAATGGGTACAGTAGCGCACAGTAGTAACCTTAATCCTATTTATTAACACTGTGCGCTAGTGCTACCAAATGGGTAAAGTAGCGCACAGTGCTAAACTATATCCTAATTAATATCACTATGCGCTAGTGCTTTCAAAATGGGTATAGTAGCGCACAGTGGTAAACTAATCATATTTATTATCACTATGCGCTAGGGCTACCAAATGGGTATAGTAGCGCACAGTGCTAAAGTAAATCCTATTTATTAACACTATGCGCTAGTGCTACCAAATGGGTATAGTAGCGCACAGTGGTAAACAAATCATATTATTATCACTGTGCGCGAGTACTACTAAATGGGTATAGTAGCGCACAGTGGTAAACTAAATCCTATTTATTAACACTGTGCGCTAGTGCTACCAAAATGGTTATAGTAGCGCACAGTGGTAAACTAAATCCTATTTATTAACACAGCGTGCTAGTGCTACCAAAATGGTATAGTAGCGCACAGTGCTAAACTAAATCCTATCTATTAACATTGTGCGCTAGTGCTACCAAATGAGTAGAGTGGCGCACAGTGGTAAACAAATCATATTTATTATCACTGTGTGCTAGTGCTACCAACTGGTTATAGTAGCGCATAGTGCTAAACTAAATCCTATTTATTAACACTGTGCGTTAGTGCTACCAAATGGGTATAGTAGCGCGCAGTACTAAACTAATCATATTTATTATAACTGTGCGCTAGTGCTACCAAAATGGGTATAGTAGCGCACAGTGCTAAACTAATCATATTTATTTTCACTGTACGCTAGTGCTACCAAAATGGGTACAGTAGCGCACAGTAGTAACCTTAATCCTATTTATTAACACTGTGCGCTAGTGCTACCAAATGGGTAAAGTAGCGCACAGTGCTAAACTATATCCTAATTAATATCACTATGCGCTAGTGCTTTCAAAATGGGTATAGTAGCGTACAGTGGTAAACTAATCATATTTATTATCACTATGCGCTAGTGCTACAAAATGGGTATAGTAGCGCACAGTGCTAAAGTAAATCCTATCTATTAACACTATGCGCTAGAGCTACCAAATGGGTATAGTAGCGCACAGTGGTAAACAAACCATATTTATTATCACTGTGCGCTAGTGCTACCAAATGTGTATAGTAGCGCACAGTGCTAAACTAAATCCGGTTTATTATCACAGTGGGCAAGTACTACCAAAATGGGTACAGTAGCGCACAGTGGTAAACTAATCATATTTATTTTCACTGTGCGCTAGTGCTAACGAAATGGGTAAAGTAGCGCACAGTGCTAAACTATATCCTAATTAATATCACTATGCGCTAGTGCTTTCAAAATGGGTATAGTAGCGCACAGTGGTAAACTAATCATATTTATTATCACTATGCGCTAGGGCTACCAAATGGGTATAGTAGCGCACAGTGCTAAAGTAAATCCTATTTATTAACACTATGCGCTAGTGCTACCAAATGGGTATAGTAGCGCACAGAGTGGTAAACAAATCATATTATTATCACTGTGCGCGAGTACTACTAAATGGGTATAGTAGCGCACAGTGGTAAACTAAATCCTATTTATTAACACTGTGCGCTAGTGCTACCAAAATGGATATAGTAGCGCACAGTGGTAAACTAAATCCTATTTATTAACACAGCGCGCTAGTGCTACCAAAAGGGTATAGTAGCGCACAGTGCTAAACTAAATCCTATCTATTAACATTGTGCGCTAGTGCTACCAAATGAGTAGAGTGGCGCACAGTGGTAAACAAATCATATTTATTATCACTGTGTGCTAGTGCTACCAACTGGTTATAGTAGCGCATAGTGCTAAACTAAATCCTATTTATTAACACTGTGCGTTAGTGCTACCAAATGGGTATAGTAGCGCACAGTACTAAACTAATCATATTTATTATAACTGTGCGCTAGTGCTACCAAAATGGGTATAGTAGCGCACAGTGCTAAACTAATCATATTTATTTTCACTGTGCGCTAGTGCTACCAAAATGGGTACAGTAGCGCACAGTAGTAACCTTAATCCTATTTATTAACACTGTGCGCTAGTGCTACCAAATGGGTAAAGTAGCGCACAGTGCTAAACTATATCCTAATTAATATCACTATGCGCTAGTGCTTTCAAAATGGGTTAGTTTAGTACTGTGCGCTACTATACCCATTTGGTAGCACTAACGCACAGTGTTAATAAATAGGATTTAGTTTAGCACTATGCGCTACTATAACCAGTTGGTAGCACTAGCACACAGTGATAATAAATATGATTTGTTTACCACTGTGCGCCACTCTTCTCATTTGGTAGCACTAGCGCACAATGTTAATAGATAGGATTTAGTTTAGCACTGTGCGCTACTATACCCTTTTGGTAGCACTAGCGCGCTGTGTTAATAAATAGGAGTTGACCACTGTGCGCTACTATACCCATTTGTTAGCACTAGCGCACGATGTTAATATATATGCTTAGTTTAGCACTGTCCGCTACAATATCCATTTTGGTAGCACTAGCGCACAGTGTTAATAAATAGGATTTAGTTTAGCACTGTGCGCTACTATACCCATTTAGTAGTACTTGCGCACAGTGATAATAAATATGATTTGATTACCACTGTGCGCTACTATACCCATTTGGTAGCACTAGCGCATAGTGTTAATAAATAGGATTTACTTTAGCACTGTGCGCTACTATACCCATTTGGTAGCCCTAGCGCATAGTGATAATAAATATGATTAGTTTACCACTGTGCTCTACTATACCCATTTTGAAAGTACTAGCGCATAGTGATATTAATTAGGATATAGTTTAGCACTGTGCGCTACTTTACCCATTTGGTAGCACTAGCGCACAGTGTTAATAAATAGGATTAAGGTTACTACTGTGCGCTACTGTACCCATTTTGGTAGCACTAGCGCACAGTGAAAATAAATATGATTAGTTTAGCACTGTGCGCTACTATACCCATTTTGGTAGCACTAGCGCATAGTTATAATAAATATGATTAGTTTACCACTGTGCGCTACTATATCCATTTTGAAAGCACTAGCGCATAGTGATATTAATCAGGATATAGTTTAGCACTGTGTGCTACTATACCCATTTCGTTAGCACTAGCGCACAGTGAAAATAAATATGATTAGTTTACCACTGTGCGCTACTGTACCCATTTTGGTAGTATTGCCCACTGTGATAATAAATCGGATTTAGTTTAGCACTGTGCGCTACTATACACATTTGGTAGCACTAGCGCACAGTGATAATAGCGCACAGTGCTAAACTAATCATATTTATTTTCACTGTGCGCTAGTGCTACCAAAATGGGTACAGTAGCGCACAGTAGTAACCTTAATCCTATTTATTAACACTGTGCGCTAGTGCTACTAAATGGGTATAGTAGCGCACAGTGCTAAACTATATCCTAATTAATATCACTATGCGCTAGTGCTTTCAAAATGGGTATAGTAGCGCACAGTAGTAAAATAATCATATTTATTATCACTATGCGCTAGGGCTACCAAATGTGTATAGTAGCGCACAGTGCTAAAGTAAATCCTATTTATTAACACTATGCGCTAGTGCTACCAATGGGTATAGTAGCGCACAGTTGTAAACAAATCATATTTATTATCACTGTGCGCAAGTACTACTAAATGGGTATAGTAGCGCACAGTGGTAAACTAATCATATTTATTATCACTTTGCGCTAGGGCTACCAAATGGGTATGCGCACAGTGCTAAAGTAAATCTTATTTATTAACACTATGCGCTAGTGCTGCCAAAATAGATATAGTAGCGCACAGTGGTAAACTAATCCTATTTATTAACACAGCGCGCTAGTGCTACCAAAAGGGTATAGTAGCGCACAGTGCTAAACTAAATCCTATCTATTAACATTGTGCGCTAGTGCTACCAAATGAGTGTAGTGGCGCACAGTGGTAAACAAATCATATTTATTATCACTGTGCGCTAGTGCTACCAAATGGGTATAGTAGCGCATAGTGCTAAACTAAATCCTATTTATTAACACTGTGCGTTAGTGCTACCAAATGGGTATAGTAGCGCACAGTACTAAACTTATCATATTTATTTTCACTGTGCACTAGTGCTACTAAAATGGGTATAGTAGCGCACAGTGCTAAAGTAAATCTTATTTATTAACACTGTGTGCTAGTGCTACAAAATGGGTATAGTAACGCATAGTGCTAGACTAGAATGGCCGTGAAGTGGTGGTCAACATATCCTGCCAAGACGACATTAAGAAACTCTAAGTTTTTTTCGTTGTTTGTTTTTTTCTCATTAATACACGTATATAAAGTGATGTAATGTATTATTCCATTAATAATCATTGTTTATATTTATCATACTTTTGTATTTTTTGATATTATTGGAGATTATTTATCTACTTCATTTGATATTATAAAATGAATTCTATGTTTGTATTTTCATATACGAATGAATGTCAGCTTTCGAAAATAATCAATTATGCAAGTAATCGAATTATAAATAATGCATTAATACATATTTACAGTATAACAACAACAGAAAAAAAAAATTGTTACTGATATTTATATTGTTAATTAATCCAAATTTTATAAATTTAAACTTAAATAATCAACTCAATTATTATTGGTACAATTTTACCCAACAGCACCATAACATACTGCTGTATAACCTATTTCATGTGATATAATGTGTATATATGTATATATAAGAGAAAAGTTGCTATTCTCAAATGTTGTTTTTCAAAGTTACTCACTTCTTAATGTTGATAGTTGATAGACTTGTGAGTAATGTCATGTACTGTAATTCAAGCTCTAAGCTTTTAGTTCTTTTTGTATTTTTTGATATTATTGGAGATTATTTATCTACTTCATTTGATATTATAAAATGAATTCTATGTTTGTATTTTCATATACGAATGAATGTCAGCTTTCGAAAATAATCAATTATGCAAGTAATCGAATTATAAAAAATGCATTAATACATATTTACAGTATAACAACAACAGAAAAAAAAAATTGTTACTGATATTTATATTGTTAATTAATCCAAATTTTATAAATTTAAACTTAAATAATCAACTCAATTATTATTGGTACAATTTTACCCAACAGCACCATAACATACTGCTGTATAACCTATTTCATGTGATATAATGTGTATATATGTATATATAAGAGAAAAGTTGCTATTCTCAAATGTTGTTTTTCAAAGTTACTCACTTCTTAATGTTGATAGTTGATAGACTTGTGAGTAATGTCATGTACTGTAATTCAAGCTCTAAGCTTTTAGTTCTTTATTATTCAAATCTAACTATTTTTATTTGTTTGTTAATAATATGGAAGCACAAAACCAAAATAATAACCATGACCCACTCTCTAATTTAGTTTTTAACCCCTCTACACACAGTAGACAATTCGACGATATAGACCCAGATAATTTTTTTAATGACATAAATATCTCAAATTATTACCTGCCAAATGAATTTAACACTCAGTTTAATGACAAAACCCAATTTAACTTTTCTTGTGTCCATTTTAATGCCAGAAGCCTGCAAAAAAAATTTTGATTCTATCTATTATTGCATTCAATCTTTAAACTTTAATTTCAATATTATTTCAATTACAGAAACATGGATGGATCACCCAAGCCCACTTATTCAGATACCCAACTATACATTTCTTTGCAATCCTCGTTCATATAAATGTGGAGGAACTGGAATTTTTGTAAATGATAATACACGCTATTCAACCAGAGATGATTTAACTTCTACTCAATACTTCTGTGAATCACAATTTATTGAAGTGCATACAGACAAAGAATCTATTCTAATAGGTACTATATATAGACCTCACGAAAATAATATGCCTTTTTTTACTGAACAACTTGAACTTCTTTTAAAACAAATATCTAGAGAGAAAAAAAGGTATTTCTTTTAGGTGATTTTAATGTCGATATTTTAAAATTTGATTCAAATAATAATGTAAATGATTTTGTCCATTGTCTATTTAACAATTTTTTTTATCCTGTTATCCACAGACCCACAAGAATAACTCCCAGTTCTGCCACTCTTCTAGATAACATTTTTTCAAACAGTCTAGACTCTTCAATGAGAGGCATTGTCATTAGTGACGCAACTGATCACCTTCCCGTTTTCACTGTGAACATTACTAATTCAAGTAAGTCTACAGACAAAGAGAAGCGTAAATTTAGAAAATTTAATGAAAATAATATTCATCATTTTCGAAATGATCTGTCAATAACATCGTGGAATGATGTCTTAGATAAATTAGACCCTGACGAAGCGTATGATACTTTTTTCGTAAAGTACAAAGCCCTATATGATAGGAACTTCCCTTTGTTAGATCCACCTAAAACTAAAAAGAAATTAAAACCTTGGATGACCTACGGGCTTTTAACCTCCATCTCATACAAACAAAAACTTTATCTCAAGAGCATTCGGCACCCTTCCAACGCTAATATATTGACATACAAAAAGTATCGTAATAAGTTAAATAATCTTCTAAAAAGTGTTAAAGTGGATTATTATAAAAACTTTTTTAATGAAAACAAATCCAATATTAAAGCTACTTGGCGTACTATAAACTCTATACTTAAACCATCAAACAACACAATTCCTAACATTGAGATAATGAGTAATGGAAATCTAACAAAAGACCCGAAAATGGTGTCTAACTTATTAAATAACCATTTCACCAATATAGGGCCTGAATTAGCAAAAAAAATCGACACTAGTTCTATCAATAGTTTCCGTCACTATCTTAGTCCTCCTACTCCAAATTCCCTTTTTTTATCTCCAGTTTCGGAACATGAGGTTCTTAAAATTGTCAACTCTTTCAAAAACAACAAGGCTGCTGGAATTGACGATATATGTGGCAATGTTGTTAAAAAATCAATAGACCTTATTCTTTCTCCACTTACTCATATTTGCAACTTATCTTTATCCACAGGATCTTTCCCTAAAAGCATGAAAACTGCAAAGGTCACTCCTATATACAAAAAAGGTAACAAATCTGATCCCAACAATTATCGACCAATTTCTGTTCTTACTTTCTTTTCAAAAATTCTTGAAAAACTTATCTATGACCGTACGTATGATTTCATTAACCGACACAACATTCTCTACAATAAACAATATGGTTTCAGACAAAACTATTCCACTTCTTTTGCTTTAATTGATCTTACCAACAACATTGTGGATGCTATTCATAATAAGTTGTTTTCGTCTGGCCTGTTCATAGATCTGTCTAAGGCATTCGATACCATTGATCACACTATTTTACTGTCAAAACTCTTTAACTATGGTATCCGTGGCATTACTCTTGACCTTTTTAAAGATTATCTGTCTAATCGACTTCAATGCACCTATATCAACAATGTTTTTTCCGATTTCAAACCTATTGTTTGTTGTGTTCCTCAAGGGTCTCTATTAGGCCCTCTTCTTTTTTTATTGTATATCAATGATTTACCAAATGCATCTGACATCCTTTCTTTTTATCTTTATGCTGATGACACAACCATTTTTTATTCACACACTAATTTTGATTTCATTTTCAATACTTTTAATAGGGAATTGAAGAACGTGAACGATTATTTCAATGCAAACAAACTTTCAATAAATATTAACAAATGCCATTTTATGCTTTTTGGTTTTCGACACCAAGATTTGATTAACGACACTCATAATGTTTACCTTGCTGCCCACAAAATTCCTCTTGTTAAGCATACCAAATTTCTTGGAGTAGAAATAGACGAAGAACTAAACTTCAAACACCACATTAAAGAAATCGAAACTAAAATTTCGAAAAATATTGGAATATTATATCGTCTTTCATTTTACTTGCCCAAAGAAGTCCTTCGCATGATTTATTGTTCACTTGTTTTACCTTTTATTTCTTACTGTAATATTGTCTGGGCAAACAACTATGCTTCAAACCTCAACAAACTTTTTATTCTCCAAAAAAAAGCTATTCGCCTCATCTCTGGTGCGTCACGCCTAGATCACACTAGTGAGCTTTTCTCTGACCTTAAATTATTAACTGTCCAAAACATCAATATCCTCCAACAATGCACCTTCGTCTATGAACATGTCAACTGTCTACTTCCAACTAAACTTTCTTGCAGCTTTATAAAAAATAATAGTATTCATACCCATAAAACTAGATCCTCCTGTAACCTCCACCCTCCCCTTACCAAATTAACATTAATGCAACATAATATCCGTTATAGTGGCACCAAATTATTTAATGATCTCCCCGACGAAATTAAATTGGCACCTTCAAAAAATAAATTTTCTTTTAAACTTAAACAAATTCTACTCCATAAATAACTAATAATAATAAAACAACATATTTATTCTGGTTTTCCGGTGCTTCCATAGTATTATATTATTATTAACTTGTCGTTGTCTTGTTTTGTTTCCGTTTGTTTAAACTCCAATATGATTACAACTTTTTAACTGGCTACCCGTCACAAGTTTTTTTGGAGGGAAACCTCCAAATGTTATTACTTTCTGGGTTTTGCCTCTTAATTATTTATATTTAAATTGTTATTTTGTTTACTTTGAAATGATAAGAAATAAATGTTATTATGAATGAATAATCATACTTATTTTCACTGTGCGCTAGTGCTACCAAAATGGGTACAGTAGCGCACAGTAGTAACCTTAATCCTATTTATTAACACTGTGCGCTAGTGCTACCAAATGGGTAAAGTAGCGCACAGTGCTAAACTATATCCTAATTATTATCACTATGCGCTAGTGCTTTCAAAATGGGTATAGTAGCGCACAGTTGTAAACTAATCATATTTGTTATCACTATGCGCTAGTGCTACAAAATGGGTATAGTAGCGCACAGTGCTAAAGTAAATCCTATTTATTAACACTATGCGCTAGTGCTACCAAATGTGTATAGTAGCGCAAAGTGCTAAACTAAATCCGATTTATTATTACAGTGGGCTAGTACTACCAAAATGGGTACAGTAGCGCACAGTGGTAAACTAATCATATTTATTATCACTATGCGCTAGTGCTACCAAAATGGATATAGTAGCGCACAGTGGTAAACTAATCATATTTATTATCACTATGCGCTAGTGCTTTCAAAATGGGTATAGTAGCGCACAGTTGTAAACTAATCATATTTGTTATCACTATGCGCTAGTGCTACAAAATGGGTATAGTAGCGCACAGTGCTAAAGTAAATCCTATTTATTAACACTATGCGCTAGTGCTACCAAATGGGTATAGTAGCGCACAGCACTAAACTAATCATATTTATTATAACTGTGCGCTAGTGCTACCAAAATAGGTATATTAGCGCACAGTGCTAAACTAATCATATTTATTTTCACTGTGCGCTAGTGCTACCAAAATGGGTACAGTAGCGCACAGTAGTAACCTTAATCCTATTTATTAACACTGTGCGCTAGTGCTACCAAATGGGTAAAGTAGCGCACAGTGCTAAACTATATCCTAATTATTATCACTATGCGCTAGTGCTTTCAAAATGGGTATAGTAGCGCACAGTTGTAAACTAATCATATTTGTTATCACTATGCGCTAGTGCTACAAAATGGGTATAGTAGCGCACAGGGCTAAAGTAAATCCTATTTATTAACACTATGCGCTAGTGCTACCAAATGGGTATAGTAGCGAACAGTGGTAAACAAAACATATTTATTATCACTGTGCGCTAGTGCTACCAAATGTGTATAGTAGCGCACAGTGGTAAACTAAATCCGATTTATTATTACAGTGGGCAAGTACTACCAAAATGGGTACAGTAGCGCACAGTGGTAAACTAATCATATTTATTTTCACTGTGCGCTAGTGCTAACGAAATGGGTATAGTAGCACACAGTGCTAAACTATATCCTGATTAATATCACTATGCGCTAGTGCTTTCAACATGGGTATAGTAGCGCACAGTGGTAAACTAATCATATTTATTATAACTATGCGCTTGTGCTACCAAAATGGGTATAGTAGCGCACAGTGCTAAACTAATCATATTTATTTTCACTGTGCGCTAGTGCTACCAAAATGGGTACAGTAGCGCACAGTAGTAACCTTAATCCTATTTACTAACACTGTGCGCTAGTACTACCAAATGGGTAAAGTAGCGCACAGTTCTAAACTATATCCTAATTAATATCACTATGCGCTAGTGCTTTCAAATAGGGTATAGTAGCGCACAGTGGTAAACTAATCATATTTATTATCACTATGCGCTAGGGCTACTAAATGGGTATAGTAGCGCACAGTGCAAAAGTAAATCCTATTTATTAACACTATGCGCTAGTGCTACCAAATGGGTATAGTAGCGCACAGTGGTAAACAAATCATATTTATTATCACTGTGCGCGAGTACTACTAAATGGGTATAGTAGCGCACAGTGCTAAACTAAATCCTATTTATTAACACTGTGCGCTAGTGCTACCAAAATGGATGTAGTAGCGCACAGTGGTAAACTAAATCCTATTTATTAACACAGCGCGCTAGTGCTACCAAAAGGGTATAGTAGCGCACAGTGCTAAACTAAATCCTATCTATTAACATTGTGCGCTAGTGCTACCAATTGAGTATAGTGGCGCACAGTGGTAAACAAATCATATTTATTATCACTGTGCGCTAGTGCTACCAAATGGGTATAGTAGCGCATAGTGCTAAACTAAATCCTATTTATTAACACTGTGCGTTAGTGCTACCAAATGGGTATAGTAGCGCACAGTACTAAACTAATCATACTTATTTTCACTGTGCATTAGTGCTACCAAAATGGGTATAGTAGCGCACAGTGCTAAAGTAAATCTCATTTATTAACACTATGTGCTTGTGCTACAAAATGGGTATAGTAACGCATTGTGCTAGACTAAATCCTATGTATTAACACTGTGCGCTAGTGCTACCAAATGTGTATAGTAGCGCACAGTGGTAAACTAATCATATTTATTATCACTATGCGCTAGTGCTACCAAAATGGATAAAGTAGCGCACAGTGGTAAACTAATCATATTTATTATCACTATGCGCTAGTGCTTTCAAATTGGATATAGTAGCGCACAGTTGTAAACTAATCATATTTGTTATCACTATGCGCTAGTGCTACAAAATGGGTATAGTAGCGCACAGTGCTAAAGTAAATCCTATTTATTAACACTATGCGCTAGTGCTACCAAATGGGTATAGTAGCGCACAGTGGTAAACAAACCATATTTATTATCACTGTGCGCTAGTGCTACCAAATGTGTATAGTAGCGCACAGTGCTAAACTAAATCCGATTTATTATTACAGTGGGCAAGTACTACCAAAATGGGAACAGTAGCGCACAGTGGTAAACAAACCATATTTATTATCACTGTGCGCTAGTTCTACCAAATGTGTATAGTAGCGCACAGTGCTAAACTAAATCCGATTTATTATCACAGTGGGCAAGTACTACCAAAATGGGTACAGTAGCGCACAGTGGTAAACTAATCATATTTATTTTCACTGTGCGCTAGTGCTAACGAAATGGGTATAGTAGCACACAGTGCTAAACTATATCCTGATTAATATCACTATGCGCTAGTGCTTTCAAAATGGGTATAGTAGCGCACAGTGGTAAACAAATCATATTTATTATAACTATGCGCTAGTGCTACCAAAATGGGTATAGTAGCGCACAGTGCTAAACTAATCATATTTATTTTCACTGTGCGCTAGTGCTACCAAAATGGGTACAGTAGCGCACAGTAGTAACCTTAATCCTATTTATTAACACTGTGCGCTAGTGCTACCAAATAGGTAAAGTAGCGCAAAGTGCTAAACTATATCCTAATTAATATCACTATGCGCTAGTGCTTTCAAAATGGGTATAGTAGCGCACAGTGCTAAACTAATCATATTTATTTTCACTGTGCGCTAGTGCTACCAAAATGGGTACAGTAGCGCACAGTAGTAACCTTAATCCTATTTATTAACACTGTGCGCTAGTACTACCAAATGGGTAAAGTAGCGCACAGTTCTAAACTATATCCTAATTAATATCACTATGCGCTAGTGCTTTCAAAATGGGTATAGTAGCGCACAGTGGTAAACTAATCATATTTATTATCACTATGCGCTAGGGCTACTAAATGGGTATAGTAGCGCACAGTGCTAAAGTAAATCCTATTTATTAACACTATGCGCTAGTGCTACCAAATGGGTATAGTAGCGCACAGTGGTAAACAAATCATATTTATTATCACTGTGCGCGAGTACTACTAAATGGGTATAGTAGCGCACAGTGCTAAACTAAATCCTATTTATTAACACTGTGCGCTAGTGCTACCAAAATGGATGTAGTAGCGCACAGTGGTAAACTAAATCCTATTTATTAACACAGCGCGCTAGTGCTGCCAAAAGGGTATAGTAGCGCACAGTGCTAAACTAAATCCTATCTATTAACATTGTGCGCTAGTGCTACCAAATGAGTATAGTGGCGCACAGTGGTAAACAAATCATATTTATTATCACTGTGCGCTAGGGCTACCAAATGGGTATAGTAGCGCACAGTGCTAAAGTAAATCCTATTTATTAACACTATGCGCTAGTGCTACCAAATGGGTATAGTAGCGCACAGTGGTAAAAAAATCATATTTATTTTCACTATGCGCTAGTGCTAACGAAATGGGTATAGTAGCACACAGTGCTAAACTATATCTTGATTAATATCACTATGCGCTAGTGCTTTCAAAATGGGTATAGTAGCGCACGTTGGTAAACTAATCATATTTATTATAACTGTGCGCTAGTGCTACCAAAATGGGTATAGTAGCGCACAGTGCTAAACTAATCATATTTATTTTCACTGTGCGCTAGTGCTACCAAAATGGGTACAGTAGCGCACAGTAGTAACCTTAATCCTATTTATTAACACTGTGCGCTAGTGCTACCAAATGGGTAAAGTAGCGCACAGTGCTAAACTATATCCTAATTAATATCACTATGGGCTAGTGCTTTCAAAATGGGTATAGTAGCGCACAGTGGTAAACTAATCATATTTATTATCACTATGCGCTAGTGCTACAAAATGGGTATAGTAGCGCACAGTTCTAAAGTAAATTCTATTTATTAACACTATGCGCTAGTGCTACCAAATGGGTATAGTAGCGCACAGTGGTAAACAAACCATATTTATTATCACTGTGCGCTAGTGCTACCAAATGTGTATAGTAGCGCACAGTGCTAAACTAAATCCGATTTATTATCACAGTGGGCAAGTACTACCAAAATGGGTACAGTAGCGCACAGTGGTAAACTAATCATATTTATTTTCACTGTGCGCTAGTGCTAACGAAATGGGTATAGTAGCACACAGTGCTAAACTATATCCTGATTAATATCACTATGCGCTAGTGCTTTCAAAATGGGTATAGTAGCGCATAGTGGTAAACAAATCATATTTATTTTCACTGTGCGCTAGTGCTACCAAAATGGGTACAGTAGCGCACAGTAGTAACCTTAATCCTATTTATTAACACTGTGCGCTAGTGCTACCAAATAGGTAAAGTAGCGCACAGTGCTAAACTATATCCTAATTAATATCACTATGCGCTAGTGCTTTCAAAATGGGTATAGTAGCGCACAGTGGTAAACTAATCATATTTATTATCACTATGCGCTAGGGCTACCAAATGGGTATAGTAGCGCACAGTGCTAAAGTAAATCCTATTTATTAACACTATGCGCTAGTGCTACTAAATGGGTATAGTAGCGCACAGTGGTAAAAAAATCATATTTATTATCACTGTGCGCAAGTACTACTAAATGGGTATAGTAGCGCACAGTGCTAAACTAAATCCTATTTATTAACACTGTGCGCTAGTGCTACCAAAATGGATATAGTAGCGCACAGTGGTAAACTAAATCATATTTATTAACACAGCGCGCTAGTGCTACCAAAAAGGTATAGTAGCGCACAGTGCTAAACTAAATCCTATCTATTAACATTGTGCGCTAGTGCTACCAAATGAGTATAGTGGCGCACAGTGGTAAACAAATAATATTTATTATCACTGTGCGCTAGTGCTACCAAATGGTTATAGTAGCGCATAGTGCTAAACTAAATCCTATTTATTAACACTGTGCGTTAGTGCTACCAAATGGGTATAGTAGCGCACAGCACTAAACTAATCATATTTATTAAAACTGTGCGCTAGTGCTACCAAAATAGGTATATTAGCGCACAGTGCTAAACTAATCATATTTATTTTCACTGTGCGCTAGTGCTACCAAAATGGGTACAGTAGCGCACAGTAGTAACCTTAATCCTATTTATTAACACTGTGCGCTAGTGCTACCAAATAGGTAAAGTAGCGCACAGTGCTAAACTATATCCTAATTATTATCACTATGCGCTAGTGCTTTCAAAATGGGTATAGTAGCGCACAGTTGTAAACTAATCATATTTGTTATCACTATGCGCTAGTGCTACAAAATGGGTATAGTAGCGCACAGTGCTAAAGTAAATCCTATTTATTAACACTATGCGCTAGTGCTACCAAATGGGTATAGTAGCGAACAGTGGTAAACTAATCATATTTATTTTCACTGTGCGCTAGTGCTAACGAAATGGGTATAGTAGCACACAGTGCTAAACTATATCCTGATTAATATCACTATGCGCTAGTGCTTTCAAAATGGGTATAGTAGCGCACAGTGGTAAACTAATCATATTTATTATAACTATGCGCTTGTTCTACCAAAATGGGTATAGTAGCGCACAGTGCTAAACTAATCATATTTATTTTCACTGTGCGCTAGTGCTACCAAAATGGATACAGTAGCGCACAGTTGTAACCTTAATCCTATTTATTAACACTGTGCGCTAGTACTACCAAATGGGTAAAGTAGCGCACAGTTCTAAACTATATCCTAATTATTATCACTATGCGCTTGTGCTTTCAAAATGGGTATAGTAGCGCAAAGTGGTAAACTAATCATATTTATTATCACTATGCGCTAGGGCTACTAAATGGGTATAGTAGCGCACAGTGCTAAAGTAAATCCTATTTATTAACACTATGCGCTAGTGCTACCAAATGGGTATAGTAGCGAACAGTGGTAAACAAAACATATTTATTATCACTGTGCGCTAGTGCTACCAAATGTGTATAGTAGCGCACAGTGCTAAACTAAATCCGATTTATTATTACAGTGCGCTAGTGCTACCAAAATGGATATACTGTAGTAGCGCACAGTGGTAAACTAAATCCTATTTATTAACACAGCGCGCTAGTGCTACAAAAAGGGTATAGTAGCGCACAGTGCTAAACTAAATCCTATCTATTAACATTGTGCGCTAGTGCTACCAAATGAGTATAGTGGCGCACAGTGGTAAACAAATCATATTTATTATCACTGTGCGCTAGTGCTACCAAATGGGTATAGTAGCGTATAGTGCTAAACTAAATCCTATTTATTAACACTGTGCGTTAGTGCTACAAAATGGGTATAGTAGCGCACAGTACTAAACTAATCATACTTATTTTCACTGTGCACTAGTGCTACCAAAATGGGTATAGTAGCGCACAGTGCTAAAGTAAATCTCATTTATTAACACTATGTGCTTGTGCTACAAAATGGGTATAGTAACGCATTGTGCTAGACTAAATCCTATGTATTAACACTGTGCGCTAGTGCTACCAAATGTGTATAGTAGCGCACAGTGGTAAACTAATCATATTTATTATCACTATGCGCTCGTGCTACCAAAATGGATATAGTAGCGCACAGTGCTAAACTAATCATATTTATTATCACTATGCGCTAGTGCTTTAAAAATGGGTATAGTAGCGCACAGTTGTAAACTAATCATATTTGTTATCACTATGCGCTAGTGCTACAAAATGGGTATAGTAGCGCACAGTGCTAAAGTAAATCCTATTTATTAACACTATGCGCTAGTGCTACCAAATGGGTATAGTAGCGCACAGCACTAAACTAATCATATTTATTATAACTGTGCGCTAGTGCTACCAAAATAGGCATATTAGCGCACAGTGCTAAACTAATCATATTTATTTTCACTGTGCGCTAGTGCTACCAAAATGGGTACAGTAGCGTACAGTAGTAACCTTAATCCTATTTATTAACACTGTGCGCTAGTGCTACCAAATGGGTAAAGTAGCGCACAGTGCTAAACTATATCCTAATTATTATCACTATGCGCTAGTGCTTTCAAAATGGGTATAGTAGCGCACAGTTGTAAACTAATCATATTTGTTATCACTATGCGCTAGTGCTACAAAATGGGTATAGTAGCGCACAGTGCTAAAGTAAATCCTATTTATTAACACTATGCGCTAGTGCTACCAAATGGGTATAGTAGCGAACAGTGGTAAACAAAACATATTTATTATCACTGTGCGCTAGTGCTACCAAATGTGTATAGTAGCGCACAGTGCTAAACTAAATCCGATTTATTATTACAGTGGGCAAGTACTACCAAAATGGGTACAGTAGCGCACAGTGGTAAACTAATCATATTTATTATCACTATGCGCTAGTGCTACTAAAATGGATATAGTAGCGCACAGTGGTAAACTAAATCCTATCTATTAACATTGTGCGCTAGTGCTACCAAATGAGTGTAGTGGCGCACAGTGGTAAACAAATCATATTTATTATCACTGTGGGCTAGTGCTACCAAATGGGTATAGTAGCGCATAGTGCTAAAATAAATCCTATTTATTAACACTGTGCGTTAGTGCGACCAAATTGGTATAGTAGCGCTCAGTACTAAACTAATCATATTTATTATCACTGTGCGCTAGTGCTACCAAATGGGTATAGTAGCGCACAGTGGTAAACAAACCATAATTATTATCACTGTGCGCTAGTGCTACCAAATGTGTATAGTAGCGCACAGTGCTAAACTAAATCCGATTTATTATCACAGTGGGCAAGTACTACCAAAATAGGTACAGTAGCGCACAGTGGTAAACTAATCATATTTATTTTCACTGTGCGCTAGTGCTAACGAAATGGGTATAGTAGCACACAGTGCTAAACTATATCCTGATTAATATCACTATGCGCTAGTGCTTTCAAAATGGGTATAGTAGCGCACAGTGGTAAACTAATCATATTTATTATAACTATGCGATAGTGCTACCAAAAGGGGTATAGTAGCGCACAGTGCTAAACTAATCATATTTATTTTCACTGTGCGCTAGTGCTACCAAAATGGGTACAGTAGCGCACAGCAGTAACCTTAATCCTATTTATTAACACTGTGCGCTAGTGCTACCAAATGGGTAAAGTAGCGCACAGTGCTTAACTACATCCTAATTAATATCACTATGCGCTAGTGCTTTCAAAATGGGTATAGTAGCGCACAGTGGTAAATTAATCATATTTATTATCACTATGCGCAAGTGCTACAAAATGGGTATAGTAGCGCACAGTGCTAAAGTAAATCTTATTTATTAACACTATGCGCTGGTGCTACCAAATGGGTATAGTAGCGCACAGTTGTAAACAAATCATATTTATTATCACTGTGCGCAAGTACTACTAAATGGATATAGTAGCGCACAGTGCTAAACTAAATCCTATTTATTAACACTGTGCGCTAGTTCTACCAAAATGGATATAGTAGCGCACAGTTGTAAACTAAATCCTATTTATTAACACAGCGCGCTAGTGCTACCAAAAGGGTATAGTAGCGCACAGTACTAAACTAAATCCTATCTATTAACATTGTGCGCTAGTGCTACCAAATGAGTATAGTGGCGCACAGTGGTAAACAAATCATATTTATTATAACTATGCGCTAGTGCTACCAAAAGGGGTATAGTAGCGCACAGTGCTAAACTAATCATATTTATTTTCACTGTGCGCTAGTGCTACCAAAATGGGTACAGTAGCGCACAGCAGTAACCTTAATCCTATTTATTAACACTGTGCGCTAGTGCTACCAAATGGGTAAAGTAGCGCACAGTGATTAACTATATCCTAATTAATATCACTATGCGCTAGTGCTTTCAAAATGGGTATAGTAGCGCACAGTGGTAAATTAATCATATTTATTATCACTATGTGCAAGTGCTACAAAATGGGTATAGTAGCGAACAGTGCTAAACTAATCATATTTATTATCACTGTGCGCAAGTACTACTAAATGGATATAGTAGCGCACAGTTCTAAACTAAATCCTATTTATTAACACTGTGCGCTAGTGCTACCAAATGGGTATAGTAGCGCACAGTGGTCAACTATATCCTATTTATTAACACTGTTCGATAGTGCTACCAAATGGGTATAGTAGCACACAGTGGTAAACAAACCATATTTATTATCACTGTGCGCTAGTGCTACCAAATGTGTATAGTAGCGCACAGTGCTAAACTAAATCCGATTTATTATCACAGTGGGCAAGTACTAACAAAATGGGTACAGTAGCGCACAGTGGTAAACTAATCATATTTATTTTCACTGTGCGCTAGTGCTAACAAAATGGGTATATTAGCACACAGTGCTAAACTATATCCTGATTAATATCACTATGCGCTAGTGCTTTAAAAATGGGTATAGTAGCGCACAGTGGTAAACTAATCATATTTATTATAACTATGCGCTAGTGCTACCAAAATGGGTATAGTAGCGCACAGTGCTAAACTAATCATATTTATTTTCACTGTGCGCTAGTGCTACCACAATGGGTACAGTAGCGCACAGTAGTAACCTTAATCCTATTTATTAACACTGTGCGCTAGTGCTACCAAATGGGTAAAGTAGAACACAGTGGTAAACTAATCATATTTATTATCACTATGCGCTAGGGCTACCAAATGGGTATAGTAGCGCACAGTGCTAAAGTAAATCCTATTTATTAACACTATGCGCTAGTGCTACCAAATGGGTATAGTAGCGCACATTGGTAAACAAATCATATTTATTATCAATGTGCGCAAGTACTACTAAATGGGTATAGTAGCGCACAGTGCTAAACTAAATCCTACTTATTAACACTGTGCGCTAGTGCTACCAAAATGGATATAGTAGCGCACAGTGGTAAACTAAATCCTATTTATTAACACAGCGCGCTAGTGCTACCAAAAGGGTATAGTAGCGCACAGTGCTAAACTAAATCCTATCTATTAACATTGTGCGCTAGTGCTACCAAATGAGTATAGTGGCGTACAGTGGTAAACAAATCATATTTATTATCACTGTGCGCTAGTGCTACCAAATGGGTATAGTAACGCATAGTGCTAGACTAAATCCTATGTATTAACACTGTGCGCTAGTGCTACCAAATGTATATAGTAGCGGACAGTGCTAAACTAATCATATATATTAACATCGTGCGCTAGTGCTAAAAAATGGGTATAGTAGCGCACTGTGGTAAACTAAATCATATTTATTACACTGTGCGCAAGTACTACTAAATGGATATAGTAGCGCACAGTTCTAAACTAAATCCTATTTATTAACACTGTGCGCTAGTGCTACCAAATGGGTATAGTAGCGCACAGTGGTCAACTATATCCTATTTATTAACACTGTTCGATAGTGCTACCAAATGGGTATAGTAGCACACAGTGGTAAACAAACCATATTTATTATCACTGTGCGCTAGTGCTACCAAATGTGTATAGTAGCGCACAGTGCTAAACTAAATCCGATTTATTATCACAGTGGGCAAGTACTAACAAAATGGGTACAGTAGCGCACAGTGGTAAACTAATCATATTTATTTTCACTGTGCGCTAGTGCTAACAAAATGGGTATATTAGCACACAGTGCTAAACTATATCCTGATTAATATCACTATGCGCTAGTGCTTTAAAAATGGGTATAGTAGCGCACAGTGGTAAACTAATCATATTTATTATAACTATGCGCTAGTGCTACCAAAATGGGTATAGTAGCGCACAGTGCTAAACTAATCATATTTATTTTCACTGTGCGCTAGTGCTACCACAATGGGTACAGTAGCGCACAGTAGTAACCTTAATCCTATTTATTAACACTGTGCGCTAGAGTGCTACCAAATGGGTAAAGTAGAGCACAGTGGTAAACTAATCATATTTATTATCACTATGCGCTAGGGCTACCAAATGGGTATAGTAGCGCACAGTGCTAAAGTAAATCCTATTTATTAACACTATGCGCTAGTGCTACCAAATGGGTATAGTAGCGCACATTGGTAAACAAATCATATTTATTATCAATGTGCGCAAGTACTACTAAATGGGTATAGTAGCGCACAGTGCTAAACTAAATCCTACTTATTAACACTGTGCGCTAGTGCTACCAAAATGGATATAGTAGCGCACAGTGGTAAACTAAATCCTATTTATTAACACAGCGCGCTAGTGCTACCAAAAGGGTATAGTAGCGCACAGTGCTAAACTAAATCCTATCTATTAACATTGTGCGCTAGTGCTACCAAATGAGTATAGTGGCGTACAGTGGTAAACAAATCATATTTATTATCACTGTGCGCTAGTGCTACCAAATGGGTATAGTAACGCATAGTGCTAGACTAAATCCTATGTATTAACACTGTGCGCTAGTGCTACCAAATGTATATAGTAGCGGACAGTGCTAAACTAATCATATATATTAACATCGTGCGCTAGTGCTAAAAAATGGGTATAGTAGCGCACTGTGGTAAACTAAATCATATTTATTACACTGAGTGCTAGTGCTACCAAATGGGTATAGTAGCGCACAGTGGTCAACTATATCCTATTTATTAACATTGTGCGCTAGTGCTACCAAATGGGTAAAGTAGAGCACAGTGGTAAACTAATCATATTTATTATCACTATGCGCTAGGGCTACCAAATGGGTATAGTAGCGCACAGTGCTAAAGTAAATCCTATTTATTAACACTATGCGCTAGTGCTACCAAATGGGTATAGTAGCGCACATTGGTAAACAAATCATATTTATTATCAATGTGCGCAAGTACTACTAAATGGGTATAGTAGCGCACAGTGCTAAACTAAATCCTATTTATTAACACTGTGCGCTAGTGCTACCAAAATGGATATAGTAGCGCACAGTGGTAAACTAAATCCTATTTATTAACACAGCGCGCTAGTGCTACCAAAAGGGTATAGTAGCGCACAGTGCTAAACTAAATCCTATCTATTAATATTGTGCGCTAGTGCTACCAAATGAGTATAGTGGCGTACAGTGGTAAACAAATCTTATTTATTAACACTGTGTGCTTGTGCTACAAAATGGGTATAGTAACGCATTGTGCTAGACTAAATCCTATGTATTAACACTGTGCGCTAGTGCTACCAAATGTGTATAGTAGCGGACAGTGCTAAACTAATCATATATATTAACATCGTGCGCTAGTGCTAAAAAATGGGTATAGTAGCGCACTGTGGTAAACTAAATCCTATTTATTACCACTGTGCGCTAGTGCTACCAAATGAGTATAGTGGCGTACAGTGGTAAACAAATCATATTTATTATCACTGTGCGCTAGTGCTACCAAATAGGTATAGTAACGCATAGTGCTAGACTAAATCCTATGTATTAACACTGTGCGCTAGTGCTACCAAATGTGTATAGTAGCGGACAGTGCTAAACTAATCATATATATTAACATCGTGCGCTAGTGCTAACAAATGGGTATAGTAGCGCACTGTGGTAAACTAAATCATATTTATTACACTGAGTGCTAGTGCTACCAAATGGGTATAGTAGCGCACAGTGCTAAACTAATCATATATATTAACATCGTGCGCTAGTGCTAACAAATGGGTATAGTAGCGCACTGTGGTAAACTAAATCATATTTATTACACTGAGTGCTAGTGCTACCAAATGGGTATAGTAGCGCACAGTGGTCAACTATATCCTATTTATTAACATTGTGCGCTAGTGCTACCAAATGGGTATAGTAGCGCATAGTGGTAAACAAACCATATTTATTATCACTGTGCGCTAGTGCTACTAAATGTGTATAGTAGCGCATAGTGCTAAACTAAATCCTATTTATTAACACTGTGCGTTAGTGCTACCAAATGGGTATAGTAGCGCACAGTACTAAACTAATCATATTTATTTTCACTGTGCACTAGTGCTACAAAAATGGGTATAGTAGCGCACAGTGCTAAAGTAAATCTTATTTATTAACACTGTGCGCTAGTGCTACCAAATGTGTATAGTAGCGGACAGTGCTAAACTAATCATATATATTAACATCGTGCGCTAGTGCTAACAAATGGGTATAGTAGCGCACTGTGGTAAACTAAATCCTATTTATTAACACTGAGCGCTACCAAATGGGTATAGTAGCGCACAGTGGTCAACTATATCCTATTTATTAACACTGTGCGCTAGTGCTACCAAATGGGTATAGTAGCGCACAGTGGTAAACAAACCATAATTATTATCACTGTGCGCTAGTGCTACTAAATGGGTATAGTAGCGCATAGTGCTAAACTAAATCCTATGTATTAACACTGTGCACTAGTGCTACCAAATATGTATAGTAGCGGACAGTGCTAAACTAATCATATATATTAACATCGTGCGCTAGTGCTAACAAATGGGTATAGTAGCGCACTGTGGTAAACGAAATCATATTTATTACACTGAGTGCTAGTGCTACCAAATGGGTATAGTAGCGCACAGTGGTCAACTATATCCTATTTATTAACATTGTGCGCTAGTGCTACCAAATGGGTATAGTAGCGCACAGTGGTAAACAAACCATATTTATTATCACTGTGCGCTAGTGCTACCAAATGTGTATAGTAGCGCATAGTGCTAAACTAAATCCTATTTATTAACACTGTGCGTTAGTGCTACCAAATAGGTATAGTAGCGCACAGTACTAAACTAATCATATTTATTTTCACTGTGCACTAGTGCTACAAAAATGGGTATAGTATATAATAACCTAAAATAGTATATATAATAAACTAAATACGATTTATTATCACAGTGGGCAAGTAAACTAAATCCTATTTATTAACACAGCGCGCTAGTGCTTCCAAAAGGGTATAGTAGCGCACAGTGCTAAACTAAATCCTATCTATTAACTTTGTGCGCTAGTGCTACCAAATGAGTATAGTGGCGCACAGTGGTAAACAAATCATATTTATTATCACTGTGCGCTAGTGCTACCAAATGGGTATAGTAGCGCATAGTGCTAAACTAAATCCTATTTATTAACACTGTGCGTTAGTGCTACCAAATGGGTATAGTAGCGCACAGTACTAAACTAATCATATTTATTTTTACTGTGCACTAGTGCTACCAAAATGGGTATAGTAGCGCACTGTGCTAAAGTAAATCTTATTTATTAACACTGTGTGCTTGTGCTACAAAATGGGTATAGTAACGCATTGTGCTAGACTAAATCCTATGTATTAACACTGTGCGCTAGTGCTACCAAATGTGTATAGTAGCGCACAGTGCTAAACAAACCATATTTAGTAACATCGTGCGCTAGTGCTAAAAAATGGGTATAGTAGCGCATAGTGCTAAACTAAATCCTATTTATTAACACTGAGCGCTAGTGCTACCAAATGGGTATAGTAGCGCACAGTGGTCAACTATATCCTATTTATTAACATTGTGCGCTAGTGCTACCAAATGGGTATAGTAGCGCACAGTGGTAAACAAATCATATTTATTATCACTGTGCGCTAGTGCTACCAAATGTGTATAGTAGCGCATAGTGCTAAACTAAATCCTATTTATTAACACTGTGCGTTAGTGCTACCAAATGGGTATAGTAGCGCACAGTACTAAACTAATCATATTTATTTTCACTGTGCACTAGTTCTACAAAAATTGGTATAGTAGCGCACAGTGCTAAAGTAAATCTTATTTATTAACACTGTGTGCTTGTGCTACAAAATGGGTATATTAACGCATAGTGCTAAACTAAATCCTATGTATTAACACTGTGCGCTAGTGCTACCAAATGTGTATAGTAGCGGACAGTGCTAAACTAATCATATATATTAACATCGTGCGCTAGTGCTAACAAATGGGTTTGGTAGCGCACTGTGGTAAACTAAATCCTATTTATTAACACTGAGCGCTAGTGCTACCAAATGGGTATAGTAGCGCACAGTAGTCAACTATAATGATACAATACCTAATTCCTATTGAAGCTACAAATCGTGCTCAAAGACGTAAAGCACCATCAAAGGGCATCTATGACGACTTTGAAAGTGGCTATGCTGATGACTTTGCTGTAAGCTCCTGGTCACAAGAAGAACTGCAAACCATTGTGAACATCTTGAATAAAGTTTGTCTGGAATTTGGTCTAAGAATTAGTGCCCCCAAAACAGAAACCATTATATGGAACTGGAAAGAGGAAGTTGAAGAATACCCAAGATGCATCATACAAATTGGCGGCGTACACATTAACAACGTAACACACTTTAGATACCTTGGTGTATGGGCTACCTACAATGATGTTCATATTGGAGATCAAGAAGTAAAATACAGAATCAATTCAGCCAAAGGAGCATTTGCAGAGAATAGAGCATTGCTTACCAACAGAACGATCCACTTACAAACAAGAATGATGTTTCTTAATGGTCTAGTTAGGAGTAGACTCACCTATGGTTGCCATGCTTGGAGGGCAACAGGAAGTGAAATGTCCAAACTTAGCACAACATACAAAACCTTCCTAAGAAGAATGCTAGTGAATGGCTTTCAAAGAGTCTGCCCACCAAACCATGTAGACATATCCTCAGATGAAGAAACAGATGAAAACTATATAGACTGGCGTTACGTTATTGATAATGACGATCTCTACAAAATTACTGGCTGTCAACCGCTAGAAGAATATGTCTACAAGCAACAATTCAACTGGATCGGACATGTAATTAGAAAAGAAAATGAAGATCCTACAAAAATTCTTACTTTTCACACAACCCAAAGTAAACGAAGAGGTCGGAAGATACCATCAATACTTGATAGAGTTGTACAACAAAGTCAACTTACTAGATGCAACTTCATTAGAGCCTGCTTCAACAGAAATTTATAATTCCCAGCAATGTTTTAACTGTATATATGAACTGTTTATAAGTTGTTTTGAGACTGTGTAATTTGGTAGTAGTCACTCTCATACTGTAGGCCTACATTTAAAAGTAACACATCCAAATGCCAACTTTAAGTCAATGGCTACCAGATGTCTCTGTGAGACGGTTATTTGAACCAGTACCAGTACCAGTATATCCTATTTATTAACACTGTGCGCTAGTGCTACCAAATGGGTATAGTAGCGCACAGTGGTAAACAAACCATATTTATTATCACTGTGCGCTAGTTCTACCAAATGTGTATAGTAGCGCACAGTGCTAAACTAAATCCGATTTATTATCACAGTGGGCAAGTACTACCAAAATGGGTACAGTAGCGCACAGTGGTAAACTAATCATATTTATTTTCACTGTGCGCTAGTGCTAACGAAATGGGTATAGTAGCACACAGTGCTAAACTATATCCTGATTAATATCACTATGCGATAGTGCTTTCAAAATGGGTATAGTAGCGGACAGTGGTAAACTAATCATATTTATTATAACTGTGCGCTAGTGCTACCAAATTGGGTATAGTAGCGCACAGTGCTAAACTAATCATATTTATTTTCACTGTGCGCAAGTGCTACCAAAATGGGTACAGTAGCGCACAGTAGTAACCTTAATCCTATTTATTAACACTGTGCGCTAGTGCTACCAAATGGGTAAAGTAGCGCACAGTGGTAAACTAATCAAATTTATTATCACTATGCGCTAGTGCTACCAAATGGGTACAGTAGCGCATAGCGCTAAACTAAATCCTATTTATTAACACTGTGCGTTATTGCTACCAAATGGGTATAGTAGCGCACAGTACTAAACTAATCATATTTATTTTCACTGTGCACTAGTGCTACCAAAATGGGTATAGTAGCGCACAGTGCTAAAGTAAATCTTATTTATTAACACTGTGTGCTTGTGCTACAAAATGGGTATAGTAACGCTTAGTGCTAGACTAAATCCTATGTATTAACACTGTGCGCTAGTGCTACTAAATGTGTATAGTAGCGGACAGTGCTAAACTAATCATATATATTAACATCCTGCGCTAGTGCTAACAAATGGGTATAGTAGCGAACAGTGGTCAACTATATCCTAGTTATTAACATTGTGCGCTAGTGCTACCAAATGGGTATAGTAGCGGAAAGTGCTAAACTAATCATATATATTAACATCGTGCGCCAGTGCTAACAAATGGGTTTAGTAGCGCACTGTGGTAAACTAAATCCTATTTATTAACACTGAGCGCTAGTGCTACCAAATGGGTATAGTAGCGCACAGTGGTCAACTATATCCTATTTATTAACACTGTGCGCTAGTGCTACCAAATGGGTATAGTAGCGCACAGTGGTAAACAAACCATATTTATTATCACTGTGCGCTATGCTACCAAATATGTATAGTAGCGCACAGTGCTAAACTAAATCCGATTTATTATCACAGTGGGCAAGTACTACCAAAATGGGTACAGTAGCGCACAGTGGTAAACTAATCATATTTATTTTCACTGTGCGGTAGTGCTAACGAAATGGGTATAGTAGCACACAGTGCTAAACTATATCCTGATTAATATCACTATGCGCTAGTGCTTTAAAAATGGGTATAGTAGCGCACAGTGGTAAACTAATCATATTTATTATCACTATGCGCTAGTGCTACCAAATGGGTATAGTAGCGCACAGTTCTAAACTAAATCCTATTTAATATCACTATGCGCTAGTGCTACCAAAATGGGTACAGTAGCGCACAGTGGTAAACTAAATCCTATTTATTAACACAGCTCGCTAGTGCTACCAAAAGGGTATAGTAGCGAACAGTGCTAAACTAAATCATATCTATTACATTGTGCGCTAGTGTTACCAAATGGGTATAGTGGCGCACAGTGATAAACAAATCATATTTATTATCACTGTGCGCTAGTGCTACCAAATGGGTATAGTAGCGCATAGTGCTAAACTAAATCCTATTTATTAACACTGTGCGTTAGTGGTACCAAATGGGCATAGTAGCGCACAGTACTAAACTAATCATATTTATTTTAACTGTACACTAGTGCTACCAAAATGGGTATAGTAGCGCACAGTGCTAAAGTAAATCTTATTTATTAACACTGTGTGCTTGTGCTACAAAATGGGTATAGTAACGCATAGTGCTAAACTAAATCCTATGTATTAACACTGTGCGCTAGTGCTACCAAAAGTGTATAGTAGCGGACAGTGCTAAACTAATCATATATATTAACATCGTGCGTTAGTGCTAACAAATGGGTATAGTAGCGCACTGTGGTAAACTAAATCCTATTTATTAACACTGAGCGCTAGTGCTACCAAATGGGTATAGGAGCGCACAGTGGTCAACTATATCCTATTTATTAACACTGTGCGCTAGTGCTACCAAATGGGTATAGTAGCGCACAGTGGTAAACAAACCATATTTATTATCACTGTGCGCTAGTGCTACCAAATGTGTATAAGAGGGCGCATAGTGCTAAACTAAATCCGATTTATTATCACAGTGGGCAAGTACTACCAAAATGGGTACAGTAGCGCACAGTGGTAAACTAATCATATTTATTTTCACTGTGCGCTAGTGCTAACGAAATGGGTATAGTAGCACACAGTGCTAAACTATTTCCTGATTAATATCAATATGCGCTAGTGCTTTCAAAATGGGTATAGTAGCGCACAGTGCTAAACTAATCATATTTATTTTCACTGTGCGCTAGTGCTACCAAAATGGGTACAGTAGCGCACAGTAGTAACCTTAATCCTATTTATTAACACTGTGCGCTAGTGCTACCAAATGGGTAAAATAGCGCACAGTGCTAAACTATATCCTAATTAATATCACTATGCGCTAGTGCTTTCAAAATGGGTATAGTAGCGCACAGTGGTAAACTAATCATATTTATTATCATTCATTCATTCATTTATTCATTCATTCATTTTATTTATACAAAGCAAATTTCAAAATATGTTGACAAAATATGAATCAAGTTAATATAAATGCATTGTATCTGGAGAAAACACAAATAAGCTCAAAGAGCTTTACGACAGGTTCCACCAGGAAAAAAGTTGTATAAAAAAATTTGGATCAATGTCACTATGCGCTAGGGCTACCAAATGGGTATAGTAGCGCACAGTGCTAAAGTAAATTCTATTTAATAACACTATGCGCTAGTGCTACCAAATGGGTATATTAGCGCACAGTGGTAAACAAATCATATTTATTATCACTGTGTGTAAGTACTACTAAATGGGTATAGTAGCGCACAGTGCTAAACTAAATCCTATTTATTATCACTGTGCGCTAGTGCTACCAAAATGGATATAGTATCGCACAGTGGTAAACTAAATCCTATTTATTAACACAGCGCGCTAGTGCTACCAAAAAGGTATAGTAGCGCACAGTGTTAAACTAAATCCTATCTATTAACATTGTGCGCTAGTGTTACCAATGAGTATAGTGGCGCACAGTGGTAAACAAATCATATTTATTATCACTGTGCGCTAGTGCTACCAAATGGGTATAGTAGCGCATAGTGCTAAACTAAATCCTATTTATTAACACTGTGCGTTAGTGCTACCAAATGGGTATAGTAGCGCACAGTACTAAACTAATCATATTTATTTTCACTGTGCACTAGTGCTACAAAAATGGGTATAGTAGCGCACAGTGTTAAAGTAAATCTTATTTATTAAAACTGTGTGCTTGTGCTACAAAATGGGTATAGTAACGCATAGTGCTAAACTAAATCCTATGTATTAACACTGTGCGCTAGTGCTACCAAATGTGTATAGTAGCGGACAGTGCTAAACTAATCATATATATTAACATCGTGCGCTAGTGCTAACAAATGGGTATAGTAGCGCGCAGTGGTAAACTAATCATATTTATTATCACTATGCGCTAGGGCTACCAAATGGGTATAGTAGCGCACAGTGCTAAAGTAAATCCGATTTATTAACACTATGCGCTAGTGCTACCAAATGGGTATATTAGCGCACAGTGGTAAACAAATCATATTTATTATCACTGTGTGTAAGTACTACTAAATGGGTATAGTAGCGCACAGTGCTAAACTAAATCCTATTTATTAACACTGTGCGCTAGTGCTACCAAAATGGATATAGTATCGCACAGTGGTAAACTAAATCCTATTTATTAACACAGCGCGCTAGTGCTACCAAAAAGGTATATTAGCGCACAGTGTTAAACTAAATCCTATCTATTAACATTGTGCGCTAGTGTTACCAATGAGTATAGTGGCGCACAGTGGTAAACAAATCATATTTATTATCACTGTGCGCTAGTGCTACCAAAGGGGTATAGTAGCGCATAGTGCTAAACTAAATCCTATTTATTAACGCTGTGCGTTAGTGCTACCAAATGGGTATAGTAGCGCACAGTACTAAACTAATCATATTTATTTTCATTGTGCACTAGTGCTACAAAAATGGGTATAGTAGCGCACAGTGTTAAAGTAAATCTTATTTATTAACACTGTGTGCTTGTGCTACAAAATGGGTATAGTAACGCATAGTGCTAAACTAAATCCTATGTATTAACACTGTGCGCTAGTGCTACCAAATGTGTATAGTAGCGGACAGTGCTAAACTAATCATATATATTAACATCGTGCGCTAGTGCTAACAAATGAGTATAGTAGCGCACTGTGGTGAACTAAATCCTATTTATTAACACTGAGCGCTAGTGCTACCAAATGGGTATAGTAGCGCACAGTGGTCAACTATATCCTATTTATTAACACTGTGCGCTAGTGCTACCATAATGGGTATAGTAGCGCACAGTGCTAAACTAAATCAGATTTATTATCACAGTGGGCAAGTACTACCAAAATGGGTACCGTAGCGCACAGTAGTAAACTTAATCCTATTTATTAACACTGTGCGCTAGTACTACCAAATGGGTATAGTAGCGGACAGTGTTAAAGTAAATCTTATTTATTAACACTGTGTGCTTGTGCTACAAAAATGGGTATAGTAGCGCACAGTGTTAAAGTAAATCTTATTTATTAACACTGTGTGCTTGTGCTACAAAATGGGTATAGTAACGCATTGTGCTAGACTAAATCCTATGTATTAACACTGTGCGCTAGTGCTACCAAATGTGTATAGTAGCGGACAGTGCTAAACTAATCATATATATTAACATCGTGCGCTAGTGCTAAAAAATGGGTATAGTAGCGCACTGTGGTAAACTAAATCCTATTTATTACCACTGAGCGCTAGTGCTACCAAATGGGTATAGTAGCGCACAGTGGTCAACTATATCCTATTTATTAACATTGTGCGCTAGTGCTACCAAATGGGTATAGTAGCCCACAGTGGTAAACAAATCATATTTATTATCACTGTGCGCTAGTGCTACCAAATGTGTATAGTAGCGCATAGTGCTAAACTAAATCCTATTTATTAACACTGTGCGTTAGTGCTACCAAATGGGTATAGTAGCGCACAGTACTAAACTAATCATATTTATTTTCACTGTGCACTAGTTCTACAAAAATTGGTATAGTAGCGCACAGTGCTAAAGTAAATCTTATTTATTAACACTGTGTGCTTGTGCTACAAAATGGGTATATTAACGCATAGTGCTAAACTAAATCCTATGTATTAACACTGTGCGCTAGTGCTACCAAATGTGTATAGTAGCGGACAGTGCTAAACTAATCATATATATTAACATCGTGCGCTAGTGCTAACAAATGGGTTTGGTAGCGCACTGTGGTAAACTAAATCCTATTTATTAACACTGAGCGCTAGTGCTACCAAATTGGTATAGTAGCGCACAGTGGTCAACTATATCCTATTTATTAACATTGTGCGCTAGTGCTACCAAATGGGTATAGTAGCGCACAGTGGTAAACAAATCATATTTATTATCACTGTGCGCTAGTGCTACCAAATGTGTATAGTAGCGCATAGTGCTAAACTAAATCTTATTTATTAACACTGTGCGTTAGTGCTACCAAATGGGTATAGTAGCGCACAGTACTAAACTAATCATATTTATTTTCACTGTGCACTAGTTCTACAAAAATTGGTATAGTAGCGCACAGTGCTAAAGTAAATCTTATTTATTAACACTGTGTGCTTGTGCTACAAAATGGGTATATTAACGCATAGTGCTAAACTAAATCCTATGTATTAACACTGTGCGCTAGTGCTACCAAATGTGTATAGTAGCGGACAGTGCTAAACTAATCATATATATTAACATCGTGCGCTAGTGCTAACAAATGGGTTTGGTAGCGCACTGTGGTAAACTAAATCCTATTTATTAACACTGAGCGCTAGTGCTACCAAATGGGTATAGTAGCGCACAGTAGTCAACTATATCCTATTTATTAACACTGTGCGCTAGTGCTACCAAATGGGTATAGTAGCGCACAGTGGTAAACAAACCATATTTATTATCACTGTGCGCTAGTGCTACCAAATGTGTATAGTAGCGCACAGTGCTAAACTAAATCCGATTTATTATCACAGTGGGCAAGTACTACCAAAATGGGTACAGTAGCGCACAGTGGTAAACTAATCATATTTATTTTCACTGTGCGCTAGTGCTAACGAAATGGGTATAGTAGCACACAGTGCTAAACTATATCCTGATTAATATCACTATGCGCTAGTGCTTTCAAAATGGGTATAGTAGCGCACAGTGGTAAACTAATCATATTTATTATAACTGTGCGCTAGTGCTACCAAATTGGGTATAGTAGCGCACAGTGCTAAACTAATCATATTTATTTTCACTGTGCGCAAGTGCTACAAAAATGGGTACAGTAGCGCACAGTAGTAACCTTAATCCTATTTATTAACACTGTGCGCTAGTGCTACCAAATGGGTAAAGTAGCGCACAGTGGTAAACTAATCAAATTTATTATCACTATGCGCTAGTGCTACCAAATGGGTACAGTAGCGCATAGTGGTCAACTATATCCTATTTATTAACATTGTGCGCTAGTGCTACCAAATGGGTATAGTAGCGCACAGTGGTAAACAAACCATATTTATTATCACTGTGCGCTAGTGCTACCAAATGTGTATAGTAGCGCATAGTGCTAAACTAAATCCTATTTATTAACACTGTGCGTTAGTGCTACCAAATGGGTATAGTAGCGCACAGTACTAAACTAATCATATTTATTTTCACTGTGCACTAGTTCTACAAAAATTGGTATAGTAGCGCACAGTGCTAAAGTAAATCTTATTTATTAACACTGTGTGCTTGTGCTACAAAATGGGTATATTAACGCATAGTGCTAAACTAAATCCTATGTATTAACACTGTGCGCTAGTGCTACCAAATGTGTATAGTAGCGGACAGTGCTAAACTAATCATATATATTAACATCGTGCGCTAGTGCTAACAAATGGGTTTGGTAGCGCACTGTGGTAAACTAAATCCTATTTATTAACACTGAGCGCTAGTGCTACCAAATGGGTATAGTAGCGCACAGTGGTAAACAAATCATATTTATTATCACTGTGCGCTAGTGCTACCAAATGTGTATAGTAGCGCATAGTGCTAAACTAAATCCTATTTATTAACACTGTGCGTTAGTGCTACCAAATGGGTATAGTAGCGCACAGTACTAAACTAATCATATTTATTTTCACTGTGCACTAGTGCTACAAAAATGGGTATAGTAGCGCACAGTGTTAAAGTAAATCTTATTTATTAACACTGTGTGCTTGTGCTACAAAATGGGTATAGTAACGCATAGTGCTAAACTAAATCCTATGTATTAACACTGTGCGCTAGTGCTACCAAATGTGTATAGTAGCGGACAGTGCTAAACTAATCATATATATTAACATCGTGCGCTAGTGCTAACAAATGAGTATAGTAGCGCACTGTGGTGAACTAAATCCTATTTATTAACACTGAGCGCTAGTGCTACCAAATGGGTATAGTAGCGCACAGTGGTCAACTATATCCTATTTATTAACACTGTGCGCTAGTGCTACCAAAATGGGTATAGTAGCGCACAGTGCTAAACTAAATCAGATTTATTATCACAGTGGGCAAGTACTACCAAAATGGGTACCGTAGCGCACAGTAGTAAACTTAATCCTATTTATTAACACTGTGCGCTAGTACTACCAAATGGGTATAGTAGCGGACAGTGTTAAAGTAAATCTTATTTATTAACACTGTGTGCTTGTGCTACAAAAATGGGTATAGTAGCGCACAGTGTTAAAGTAAATCTTATTTATTAACACTGTGTGCTTGTGCTACAAAATGGGTATAGTAACGCATTGTGCTAGACTAAATCCTATGTATTAACACTGTGCGCTAGTGCTACCAAATGTGTATAGTAGCGGACAGTGCTAAACTAATCATATATATTAACATCGTGCGCTAGTGCTAAAAAATGGGTATAGTAGCGCACTGTGGTAAACTAAATCCTATTTATTACCACTGAGCGCTAGTGCTACCAAATGGGTATAGTAGCGCACAGTGGTCAACTATATCCTATTTATTAACATTGTGCGCTAGTGCTACCAAATGGGTATAGTAGCGCACAGTGGTAAACAAATCATATTTATTATCACTGTGCGCTAGTGCTACCAAATGTGTATAGTAGCGCATAGTGCTAAACTAAATCCTATTTATTAACACTGTGCGTTAGTGCTACCAAATGGGTATAGTAGCGCACAGTACTAAACTAATCATATTTATTTTCACTGTGCACTAGTTCTACAAAAATTGGTATAGTAGCGCACAGTGCTAAAGTAAATCTTATTTATTAACACTGTGTGCTTGTGCTACAAAATGGGTATATTAACGCATAGTGCTAAACTAAATCCTATGTATTAACACTGTGCGCTAGTGCTACCAAATGTGTATAGTAGCGGACAGTGCTAAACTAATCATATATATTAACATCGTGCGCTAGTGCTAACAAATGGGTTTGGTAGCGCACTGTGGTAAACTAAATCCTATTTATTAACACTGAGCGCTAGTGCTACCAAATGGGTATAGTAGCGCACAGTGGTCAACTATATCCTATTTATTAACATTGTGCGCTAGTGCTACCAAATGGGTATAGTAGCGCACAGTGGTAAACAAATCATATTTATTATCACTGTGCGCTAGTGCTACCAAATGTGTATAGTAGCGCATAGTGCTAAACTAAATCTTATTTATTAACACTGTGCGTTAGTGCTACCAAATGGGTATAGTAGCGCACAGTACTAAACTAATCATATTTATTTTCACTGTGCATTAGTTCTACAAAAATTGGTATAGTAGCGCACAGTGCTAAAGTAAATCTTATTTATTAACACTGTGTGCTTGTGCTACAAAATGGGTATATTAACGCATAGTGCTAAACTAAATCCTATGTATTAACACTGTGCGCTAGTGCTACCAAATGTGTATAGTAGCGGACAGTGCTAAACTAATCATATATATTAACATCGTGCGCTAGTGCTAACAAATGGGTTTGGTAGCGCACTGTGGTAAACTAAATCCTATTTATTAACACTGAGCGCTAGTGCTACCAAATGGGTATAGTAGCGCACAGTAGTCAACTATATCCTATTTATTAACACTGTGCGCTAGTGCTACCAAATGGGTATAGTAGCGCACAGTGGTAAACAAACCATATTTATTATCACTGTGCGCTAGTGCTACCAAATGTGTATAGTAGCGCACAGTGCTAAACTAAATCCGATTTATTATCACAGTGGGCAAGTACTACCAAAATGGGTACAGTAGCGCACAGTGGTAAACTAATCATATTTATTTTCACTGTGCGCTAGTGCTAACGAAATGGGTATAGTAGCACACAGTGCTAAACTATATCCTGATTAATATCACTATGCGCTAGTGCTTTCAAAATGGGTATAGTAGCGCACAGTGGTAAACTAATCATATTTATTATAACTGTGCGCTAGTGCTACCAAATTGGGTATAGTAGCGCACAGTGCTAAACTAATCATATTTATTTTCACTGTGCGCAAGTGCTACAAAAATGGGTACAGTAGCGCACAGTAGTAACCTTAATCCTATTTATTAACACTGTGCGCTAGTGCTACCAAATGGGTAAAGTAGCGCACAGTGGTAAACTAATCAAATTTATTATCACTATGCGCTAGTGCTACCAAATGGGTACAGTAGCGCATAGTGGTCAACTATATCCTATTTATTAACATTGTGCGCTAGTGCTACCAAATGGGTATAGTAGCGCACAGTGGTAAACAAATCATATTTATTATCACTGTGCGCTAGTGCTACCAAATGTGTATAGTAGCGCATAGTGCTAAACTAAATCCTATTTATTAACACTGTGCGTTAGTGCTACCAAATGGGTATAGTAGCGCACAGTACTAAACTAATCATATTTATTTTCACTGTGCACTAGTTCTACAAAAATTGGTATAGTAGCGCACAGTGCTAAAGTAAATCTTATTTATTAACACTGTGTGCTTGTGCTACAAAATGGGTATATTAACGCATAGTGCTAAACTAAATCCTATGTATTAACACTGTGCGCTAGTGCTACCAAATGTGTATAGTAGCGGACAGTGCTAAACTAATCATATATATTAACATCGTGCGCTAGTGCTAACAAATGGGTTTGGTAGCGCACTGTGGTAAACTAAATCCTATTTATTAACACTGAGCGCTAGTGCTACCAAATGGGTATAGTAGCGCACAGTAGTCAACTATATCCTATTTATTAACACTGTGCGCTAGTGCTACCAAATGGATATAGTAGCGCACAGTGGTAAACAAACCATATTTATTATCACTGTGCGCTAGTGCTACCAAATTGGGTATAGTAGCGCACAGTGCTAAACTAATCATATTTATTTTCACTGTGCGCAAGTGCTACCAAAATGGGTACAGTAGCGCACAGTAGTAACCTTAATCCTATTTATTAACACTGTGCGCTAGTGCTACCAAATGGGTCAAGTAGCGCACAGTGGTAAACTAATCAAATTTATTATCACTATGCGCTAGTGCTACCAAATGGGTACAGTAGCGCATAGTGGTCAACTATATCCTATTTATTAACATTGTGCGCTAGTGCTACCAAATGGGTATAGTAGCGCACAGTGGTAAACAAATAATATTTATTATCACTGTGCGCTAGTGCTACCAAATGTGTATAGTAGCGCATAGTGCTAAACTAAGTCCTATTTATTAACACTGTGCGTTAGTGCTACCAAATGGGTATAGTAGCGCACAGTACTAAACTAATCATATTTATTTTCACTGTGCACTAGTTCTACAAAAATTGGTATAGTAGCGCACAGTGCTAAAGTAAATCTTATTTAATAACACTGTGTGCTTGTGCTACAAAATGGGTATATTAACGCATAGTGCTAAACTAAATCCTATGTATTAACACTGTGCGCTAGTGCTACCAAATGTGTATAGTAGCGGACAGTGCTAAACTAATCATATATATTAACATCGTGCGCTAGTGCTAACAAATGGGTTTGGTAGCGCACTGTGGTAAACTAAATCCTATTTATTAACACTGAGCGCTAGTGCTACCAAATGGGTATAGTAGCGCACAGTGGTAAACAAACCATATTTATTATCACTGTGCGCTAGTGCTACCAAATGTGTATAGTAGCGCACAGTGCTAAACTAAATCCGATTTATTATCACAGTGGGCAAGTACTACCAAAATGGGTACAGTAGCGCACAGTGGTAAACTAATCATATTTATTTTCACTGTGCGCTAGTGCTAACGAAATGGGTATAGTAGCACACAGTGCTAAACTATATCCTGATTAATATCACTATGCGCTAGTGCTTTCAAAATGGGTATAGTAGCGCACAGTGGTAAACTAATCATATTTATTATAACTGTGCGCTAGTGCTACCAAATTGGGTATAGTAGCGCACTGTGCTAAACTAATCATATTTATTTTCACTGTGCGCAAGTGCTACCAAAATGGGTACAGTAGCGCACAGTAGTAACCTTAATCCTATTTATTAACACTGTGCGCTAGTGCTACCAAATGTGTATAGTAGCGGACAGTGCTAAACTAATCATATATATTAACATCGTGCGCTAGTGCTAACAAATGGGTTTGGTAGCGCACTGTGGTAAACTAAATCCTATTTATTAACACTGAGCGCTAGTGCTACCAAATGGGTATAGTAGCGCACAGTGGTAAACAAATCATATTTATTATCACTGTGCGCTAGTGCTACCAAATGTGTATAGTAGCGCATAGTGCTAAACTAAATCCTATTTATTAACACTGTGCGTTAGTGCTACCAAATGGGTATAGTAGCGCACAGTACTAAACTAATCATATTTATTTTCACTGTGCACTAGTGCTACAAAAATGGGTATAGTAGCGCACAGTGTTAAAGTAAATCTTATTTATTAACACTGTGTGCTTGTGCTACAAAATGGGTATAGTAACGCATAGTGCTAAACTAAATCCTATGTATTAACACTGTGCGCTAGTGCTACCAAATGTGTATAGTAGCGGACAGTGCTAAACTAATCATATATATTAACATCGTGCGCTAGTGCTAACAAATGAGTATAGTAGCGCACTGTGGTGAACTAAATCCTATTTATTAACACTGAGCGCTAGTGCTACCAAATGGGTATAGTAGCGCACAGTGGTCAACTATATCCTATTTATTAACACTGTGCGCTAGTGCTACCAAAATGGGTATAGTAGCGCACAGTGCTAAACTAAATCAGATTTATTATCACAGTGGGCAAGTACTACCAAAATGGGTACCGTAGCGCACAGTAGTAAACTTAATCCTATTTATTAACACTGTGCGCTAGTACTACCAAATGGGTATAGTAGCGGACAGTGTTAAAGTAAATCTTATTTATTAACACTGTGTGCTTGTGCTACAAAAATGGGTATAGTAGCGCACAGTGTTAAAGTAAATCTTATTTATTAACACTGTGTGCTTGTGCTACAAAATGGGTATAGTAACGCATTGTGCTAGACTAAATCCTATGTATTAACACTGTGCGCTAGTGCTACCAAATGTGTATAGTAGCGGACAGTGCTAAACTAATCATATATATTAACATCGTGCGCTAGTTCTAAAAAATGGGTATAGTAGCGCACTGTGGTAAACTAAATCCTATTTATTACCACTGAGCGCTAGTGCTACCAAATGGGTATAGTAGCGCACAGTGGTCAACTATATCCTATTTATTAACATTGTGCGCTAGTGCTACCAAATGGGTATAGTAGCGCACAGTGGTAAACAAATCATATTTATTATCACTGTGCGCTAGTGCTACCAAATGTGTATAGTAGCGCATAGTGCTAAACTAAATCCTATTTATTAACACTGTGCGTTAGTGCTACCAAATGGGTATAGTAGCGCACAGTACTAAACTAATCATATTTATTTTCACTGTGCACTAGTTCTACAAAAATTGGTATAGTAGCGCACAGTGCTAAAGTAAATCTTATTTATTAACACTGTGTGCTTGTGCTACAAAATGGGTATATTAACGCATAGTGCTAAACTAAATCCTATGTATTAACACTGTGCGCTAGTGCTACCAAATGTGTATAGTAGCGGACAGTGCTAAACTAATCATATATATTAACATCGTGCGCTAGTGCTAACAAATGGGTTTGGTAGCGCACTGTGGTAAACTAAATCCTATTTATTAACACTGAGCGCTAGTGCTACCAAATGGGTATAGTAGCGCACAGTGGTCAACTATATCCTATTTATTAACATTGTGCGCTAGTGCTACCAAATGGGTATAGTAGCGCACAGTGGTAAACAAATCATATTTATTATCACTGTGCGCTAGTGCTACCAAATGTGTATAGTAGCGCATAGTGCTAAACTAAATCTTATTTATTAACACTGTGCGTTAGTGCTACCAAATGGGTATAGTAGCGCACAGTACTAAACTAATCATATTTATTTTCACTGTGCATTAGTTCTACAAAAATTGGTATAGTAGCGCACAGTGCTAAAGTAAATCTTATTTATTAACACTGTGTGCTTGTGCTACAAAATGGGTATATTAACGCATAGTGCTAAACTAAATCCTATGTATTAACACTGTGCGCTAGTGCTACCAAATGTGTATAGTAGCGGACAGTGCTAAACTAATCATATATATTAACATCGTGCGCTAGTGCTAACAAATGGGTTTGGTAGCGCACTGTGGTAAACTAAATCCTATTTATTAACACTGAGCGCTAGTGCTACCAAATGGGTATAGTAGCGCACAGTAGTCAACTATATCCTATTTATTAACACTGTGCGCTAGTGCTACCAAATGGGTATAGTAGCGCACAGTGGTAAACAAACCATATTTATTATCACTGTGCGCTAGTGCTACCAAATGTGTATAGTAGCGCACAGTGCTAAACTAAATCCGATTTATTATCACAGTGGGCAAGTACTACCAAAATGGGTACAGTAGCGCACAGTGGTAAACTAATCATATTTATTTTCACTGTGCGCTAGTGCTAACGAAATGGGTATAGTAGCACACAGTGCTAAACTATATCCTGATTAATATCACTATGCGCTAGTGCTTTCAAAATGGGTATAGTAGCGCACAGTGGTAAACTAATCATATTTATTATAACTGTGCGCTAGTGCTACCAAATTGGGTATAGTAGCGCACAGTGCTAAACTAATCATATTTATTTTCACTGTGCGCAAGTGCTACAAAAATGGGTACAGTAGCGCACAGTAGTAACCTTAATCCTATTTATTAACACTGTGCGCTAGTGCTACCAAATGGGTAAAGTAGCGCACAGTGGTAAACTAATCAAATTTATTATCACTATGCGCTAGTGCTACCAAATGGGTACAGTAGCGCATAGTGGTCAACTATATCCTATTTATTAACATTGTGCGCTAGTGCTACCAAATGGGTATAGTAGCGCACAGTGGTAAACAAATCATATTTATTATCACTGTGCGCTAGTGCTACCAAATGTGTATAGTAGCGCATAGTGCTAAACTAAATCCTATTTATTAACACTGTGCGTTAGTGCTACCAAATGGGTATAGTAGCGCACAGTACTAAACTAATCATATTTATTTTCACTGTGCACTAGTTCTACAAAAATTGGTATAGTAGCGCACAGTGCTAAAGTAAATCTTATTTATAAACACTGTGTGCTTGTGCTACAAAATGGGTATATTAACGCATAGTGCTAAACTAAATCCTATGTATTAACACTGTGCGCTAGTGCTACCAAATGTGTATAGTAGCGGACAGTGCTAAACTAATCATATATATTAACATCGTGCGCTAGTGCTAACAAATGGGTTTGGTAGCGCACTGTGGTAAACTAAATCCTATTTATTAACACTGACCGCTAGTGCTACCAAATGGGTATAGTAGCGCACAGTAGTCAACTATATCCTATTTATTAACACTGTGCGCTAGTGCTACCAAATGGATATAGTAGCGCACAGTGGTAAACAAACCATATTTATTATCACTGTGCGCTAGTGCTACCAAATTGGGTATAGTAGCGCACAGTGCTAAACTAATCATATTTATTTTCACTGTGCGCAAGTGCTACCAAAATGGGTACAGTAGCGCACAGTAGTAACCTTAATCCTATTTATTAACACTGTGCGCTAGTGCTACCAAATGGGTCAAGTAGCGCACAGTGGTAAACTAATCAAATTTATTATCACTATGCGCTAGTGCTACCAAATGGGTACAGTAGCGCATAGTGGTCAACTATATCCTATTTATTAACATTGTGCGCTAGTGCTACCAAATGGGTATAGTAGCGCACAGTGGTAAACAAATAATATTTATTATCACTGTGCGCTAGTGCTACCAAATGTGTATAGTAGCGCATAGTGCTAAACTAAATCCTATTTATTAACACTGTGCGTTAGTGCTACCAAATGGGTATAGTAGCGCACAGTACTAAACTAATCATATTTATTTTCACTGTGCACTAGTTCTACAAAAATTGGTATAGTAGCGCACAGTGCTAAAGTAAATCTTATTTAATAACACTGTGTGCTTGTGCTACAAAATGGGTATATTAACGCATAGTGCTAAACTAAATCCTATGTATTAACACTGTGCGCTAGTGCTACCAAATGTGTATAGTAGCGGACAGTGCTAAACTAATCATATATATTAACATCGTGCGCTAGTGCTAACAAATGGGTTTGGTAGCGCACTGTGGTAAACTAAATCCTATTTATTAACACTGAGCGCTAGTGCTACCAAATGGGTATAGTAGCGCACAGTGGTAAACAAACCATATTTATTATCACTGTGCGCTAGTGCTACCAAATGTGTATAGTAGCGCACAGTGCTAAACTAAATCCGATTTATTATCACAGTGGGCAAGTACTACCAAAATGGGTACAGTAGCGCACAGTGGTAAACTAATCATATTTATTTTCACTGTGCGCTAGTGCTAACGAAATGGGTATAGTAGCACACAGTGCTAAACTATATCCTGATTAATATCACTATGCGCTAGTGCTTTCAAAATGGGTATAGTAGCGCACAGTGGTAAACTAATCATATTTATTATAACTGTGCGCTAGTGCTACCAAATTTGGTATAGTAGCGCACTGTGCTAAACTAATCATATTTATTTTCACTGTGCGCAAGTGCTACCAAAATGGGTACAGTAGCGCACAGTAGTAACCTTAATCCTATTTATTAACACTGTGCGCTAGTGCTACCAAATGGGTAAAGTAGCGCACAGTGGTAAACTAATCAAATTTATTATCACTATGCGCTAGTGCTACCAAATGGGTACAGTAGCGCATAGTGCTAAACTAAATCCTATTTATTAACACTGTGCGTTATTGCTACCAAATGGGTATAGTAGCGCACAGTACTAAACTAATCATATTTATTTTCACTGTGCACTAGTGCTACCAAAATGGGTATAGTAGCGCACAGTGCTAAAGTAAATCTTATTTATTAACACTGTGTGCTTGTGCTACAAAATGGGTATAGTAACGCTTAGTGCTAGACTAAATCCTATGTATTAACACTGTGCGCTAGTGCTACTAAATATGTATAGTAGCGGACAGTGCTAAACTAATCATATATATTAACATCGTGCGCTAGTGCTAACAAATGGGTATAGTAGCGAACAGTGGTCAACTATATCCTAGTTATTAACATTGTGCGCTAGTGCTACCAAATGGGTATAGTAGCGGAAAGTGCTAAACTAATCATATATATTAACATCGTGCGCTAGTGCTAACAAATGGGTTTAGTAGCGCACTGTGGTAAACTAAATCCTATTTATTAACACTGAGCGCTAGTGCTACCAAATGGGTATAGTAGCGCACAGTGGTCAACTATATCCTATTTATTAACACTGTGCGCTAGTGCTACCAAATGGCTATAGTAGCGCACAGTGGTAAACAAACCATATTTATTATCACTGTGCGCTAGTGCTACCAAAATGGGTACAGTAGCGCACAATGGTAAACTAATCATATTTATTTTCACTGTGCGGTAGTGCTAACGAAATGGGTATAGTAGCACACAGTGCTAAACTATATCCTGATTAATATCACTATGCGCTAGTGCTTTAAAAATGGGTATAGTAGCGCACAGTGGTAAACTAATCATATTTATTATCACTATGCGCTAGTGCTACCAAATGGGTATAGTAGCGAACAGTGCTAAACTAAATCATATCTATTACATTGTGCCCTAGTGTTACCAAATGGGTATAGTGGCGCACATTGGTAAACAAATCATATTTATTATCACTGTGCGCTAGTGCTACCAAATGGGTATAGTAGCGAACAGTGCTAAACTAAATCATATCTATTACATTGTTCGCTAGTGTTACCAAATGGGTATAGTGGCGCACAGTGGTAAACAAATCATATTTATTATCACTGTGCGCTAGTGCTACCAAATGGGTATAGTAGCGCATAGTGCTAAACTAAATCCTATTTATTAACACTGTGCGTTAGTGGTACCAAATGGGTATAGTAGCGCACAGTACTAAACTAATCATATTTATTTTAACTGTACACTAGTGCTACCAAAATGGGTATAGTAGCGCACAGTGCTAAAGTAAATCTTATTTATTAACACTGTGTGCTTGTGCTACAAAATGGGTATAGTAACGAATAGTGCTAAACTAAATCCTATGTATTAACACTGTGCGCTAGTGCTACCAAAAGTGTATAGTAGCGGACAGTGCTAAACTAATCATATATATTAACATCGTGCGTTAGTGCTAACAAATGGGTATAGTAGCGCACTGTGGTAAACTAAATCCTATTTATTAACACTGAGCGCTAGTGCTACCAAATGGGTATAGAAGCGCACAGTGGTCAACTATATCCTATTTATTAACACTGTGCGCTAGTGCTACCAAATGGGTATAGTAGCGCACAGTGGTAAACAAACCATATTTATTATCACTGTGCGCTAGTGCTACCAAATGTGTATAAGAGGGCGCATAGTGCTAAACTAAATCCGATTTATTATCACAGTGGGCAAGTACTACCAAAATGGGTACAGTAGCGCACAGTGGTAAACTAATCATATTTATTTTCACTGTGCGCTAGTGCTAACGAAATGGGTATAGTAGCACACAGTGCTAAACTATTTCCTGATTAATATCAATATGCGCTAGTGCTTTCAAAATGGGTATAGTAGCGCACAGTGCTAAACTAATCATATTTATTTTCACTGTGCGCTAGTGCTACCAAAATGGGTACAGTAGCGCACAGTAGTAACCTTAATCCTATTTATTAACACTGTGCGCTAGTGCTACCAAATGGGTAAAGTAGCGCACAATGCTAAACTATATCCTAATTAATATCACTATGCGCTAGTGCTTTCAAAATGGGTATAGTAGCGCACAGTGGTAAACTAATCATATTTATTATCATTCATTCATTCATTCATTCATTCATTTTATTTATACAAAGCAAATTTCAAAATATGTTGACAAAATATGAATCAAGTTAATATAAATGCATTGTATCTGGAGAAAACACAAATAAGCTCAAAGAGCTTTACGACAGGTTCCACCAGGAAAAAAGTTGTATAAAAAAATTTGGATCAATGTCACTATGCGCTAGGGCTACCAAATGGGTATAGTAGCGCACAGTGCTAAAGTAAATCCTATTTATTAACACTATGCGCTAGTGCTACCAAATGGGTATATTAGCGCACAGTGGTAAACAAATCATATTTATTATCACTGAGTGTAAGTACTACTAAATGGGTATAGTAGCGCACAGTGCTAAACTAAATCCTATTTATTAACACTGTGCGCTAGTGCTACCAAAATGGATATAGTATCGCACAGTGGTAAACTAAATCCTATTTATTAACACAGCGCGCTAGTGCTACCAAAAAGGTATAGTAGCGCACAGTGTTAAACTAAATCCTATCTATTAACACTGTGCGCTAGTGCTGCCAAATGTGTATAGTAGCGGACAGTGCTTAACTATTCATATATTTTAACAACGTGCGCTAGTGCTAACAAATGGGTATAGTAGCGCACTGTGGTAAACTAACTCCTATTTATTAACACTGAGTGCTAGTGCTACCAAATGGGTATAGTAGTGCACAGTGATCAACTATATCCTATTTATTAACATTGTGCGCTAGTGCTACCAAATGGGTAGAGTAGCGCACAGTGGTAAACAAATCATATTTATTATCACTGTGCGCTAGTGCTACCAAATGTGTATAGTAGCGCATAGTGCTAAACTAAATCCTATTTATTAACACTGTGCGTTAGTGCTACCAAATTGGTATAGTAGCGCACAGTGCTAAACTAAATCCTATTTATTAACACTGTGCGCTAGTGCTACCAAAATGGATATAGTATCGCACAGTGGTAAACTAAATCCTATTTATGAACACAGCGCGCTAGTGCTACCAAAAAGGTATAGTAGCGCACAGTGTTAAACTAAATCCTATCTATTAACATTGTGCGCTAGTGTTACCAATGAGTATAGTGGCGCACAGTGGTAAACAAATCATATTTATTATCACCGTGCGCTAGTGCTACCAAATGGGTATAGTAGCGCATAGTGCTAAACTAAATCCTATTTATTAACGCTGTGCGTTAGTGCTACCAAATGGGTATAGTAGCGCACAGTACTAAACTAATCATATTTATTTTCACTGTGCACTAGTGCTACCAAAATGGGTATAGTAGCGCAAAGTGCTAAAGTAAATCTTATTTATTAACACTGTGTGCTTGTGCTACAAAATGGGTATAGTAACGCATAGTGCTAGACTAAATCCTATGTATTAACACTGTGCGCTAGTGCTGCCAAATGTGTATAGTAGCGGACAGTGCTTAACTATTCATATATTTTAACAACGTGCGCTAGTGCTAACAAATGGGTATAGTAGCGCACTGTGGTAAACTAACTCCTATTTATTAACACTGAGTGCTAGTGCTACCAAATGGGTATAGTAGCGCACAGTGATCAACTACATCCTATTTATTAACATTGTGCGCTAGTGCTACCAAATGGGTAGAGTAGCGCACAGTGGTAAACAAATCATATTTATTATCACTGTTCGCTAGTGCTACCAAATGTGTATAGTAGCGCATAGTGCTAAACTAAATCCTATTTATTAACACTGTGCGTTAGTGCTACCAAATGGGTATAGTAGCGCACAGTACTAAACTAATCATATTTATTTTCACTGTGCACTAGTGCTACAAAAATGGGTATAGTAGCGCACAGTGTTAAAGTAAATCTTATTTATAAACACTGTGTGCTTGTGCTACAAAATGGGTATAGTAACGCATAGTGCTAAACTAAATCCTATGTATTAACACTGTGCGCTAGTGCTACCAAATGTGTATAGTAGCGGACAGTGCTAAACTAATCATATATATTAACATCGTGCGCTAGTGCTAACAAATGGGTATAGTAGCGCACTGTGGTGAACTAAATCCTATTTATTAACACTGAGCGCTAGTGCTACCAAATGGGTATAGTAGCGCACAGTGGTCAACTATATCCTATTTATTAACACTGTGCGCTAGTGCTACCAAAATGGGTATAGTAGCGCACAGTGCTAAACTAAATCAGATTTATTATCACAGTGGGCAAGTACTACCAAAATGGTTACCGTAGCGCACAGTAGTAAACTTAATCCTATTTATTAACACTGTGCGCTAGTACTACCAAATGGGTATAGTAGCGGACAGTGTTAAAGTAAATCTTATTTATTAACACTGTGTGCTTGTGCTACAAAAATGGGTATAGTAGCGCACAGTGTTAAAGTAAATCTTATTTATTAACACTGTGTGCTTGTGCTACAAAATGGGTATAGTAACGCATAGTGCTAAACTAAATCCTATGTATTAACACTGTGCGCTAGTGCTACCAAATGTGTATAGTAGCGGACAGTGCTAAACTAATCATATATATTAACACTGAGCGCTAGTGCTACCAAATGGGTATAGTAGCGCACAGTGGTCAACTATATCCTATTTATTAACACTGTGCGCTAGTGTTACCAAATGAGTATAGTAGCGCACAGTGGTAAACAAACCATATTTATTATCACTGTGCGCTAGTGCTAACAAATGTGTATAGTAGCGCACAGTGCTAAACTAAATCCGATTAATTATCACAGTGGGCAAGTACTACCAAAATGGGTACAGTAGCGCACAGTGGTAAACTAATCATATTCATTTTCACAGTGCGCTAGTGCTAACGAAATGGGTAGAGTAGCACACAGTGGTAAACTAATCATATTTATTATAACTGTGCGCTAGTGCTACCAAAATGGGTATGGTAGCGCACAGTGCAAAAACTAATCATATTTATTTTCACTGTGCGCGAGTGCTACCCAAATGGGTACAGTAGCGCACATAGTAACCTTAATCCTATTTATTAACACTGTGCGCTAGTGCTACCAAATGGGTAAAGTAGCACACAGTGCTAAACTATATCCTAATTAATATCACTATGCGCTAGTGCTTTCAAAATTGGTATAGTAGCGCACAGTGGTAAACTAATCATATTTATTATCACTATGCGCTAGTGCTACCAAATGGGTATTGTAGCGCATAGTGCTAAACTAAATCCTATTTATTAACACTGTGCGTTAGTGCTACCAAATGGGTATAGTAGCGCACAGTACTAAACTAATCATATTTATTTTCACTGTGCACTAGTGCTACCAAAATGGGTATAGTAGCGCACAGTGCTAAAGTAAATCTTATTTATTAACACTGTGTGCTTGTGCTACAAAATGGGTATAGTAACGCATAGTGCTAGACTAAATCCTATTTATTAACACTGTGCGCTAGTGCTACCAAATGTGTATAGTAGCGGACAGTGGTAAACTAATCATATATATTAACATCGTGCGCTAGTGCTAACAAATGGGTATAGTAGCGCACAGTGGTAAACAAATCATATTTATTATCACTGTGCGCTAGTGCTACCAAATGTGTATAGTAGCGCATAGTGCTAAACTAAATCCTATTTATTAACACTGTGCGTTAGTGCTACCAAATGGGTATAGTAGCGCACAGTACTAAACAAATCATATTTATTTTCACTGTGCACTAGTGCTACAAAAATGGGTATAGTAGCGCACAGTGTTAAAGTAAATCTTATTTATTAACACTGTGTGCTTGTGCTACAAAATGGGTATAGTAACGCATAGTGCTAAACTAAATCCTATGTATCAACACTGCGCTAGTGCTACCAAATGTGTATAGTAGCGGACAGTGCTAAACTAATCATATATATTAACATCGTGCGCTAGTGCTAACAAATGGGTATAGTAGCGCACAGTGGTCAACTATATCCTATTTATTAACATTGTGCGCTAGTGCTACCAAATGGGTATAGTAGCGCACAGTGGTAAACAAATCATATTTATTATCACTGTGCGCTAGAGCTACCAAATGTGTATAGTAGCGCATAGTGCTAAACTAAATCCTATTTATTAACACTGTGCGTTAGTGCTACCAAATGGGTATAGTAGCGCACAGTACTAAACTAATCATATTTATTTTCACTGTGCACTAGTGCTACAAAAATGGGTATAGTAGCGCACAGTGTTAAAGTAAATCTTATTTATTAACACTGTGTGCTTGTGCTACAAAATGGGTATAGTAACGCATAGTGCTAAACTAAATCCTATGTATCAACACTGCGCTAGTGCTACCAAATGTGTATAGTAGCGGACAGTGCTAAACTAATCATATATATTAACATCGTGCGCTAGTGCTAACAAATGGGTATAGTAGCGCACAGTACTAAACTAATCATATTTATTTTCACTGTGCACTAGTGCTACAAAAATGGGTATAGTAGCGCACAGTGTTAAAGTAAATCTTATTTATTAACACTGTGTGCTTGTGCTACAAAATGGGTATAGTAACGCATAGTGCTAAACTAAATCCTATGTATTAACACTGTGCGCTAGTGCTACCAAATGTGTATAGTAGCGGACAGTGCTAAACTAATCATTTATATTAACATCGTGCGCTAGTGCTAACAAATGGGTATAGTAGCGCACTGTGGTGAACTAAATCCTATTTATTAACACTGAGCGCTAGTGCTACCAAATGGGTATAGTAGCGCACAGTGGTCAACTATATCCTATTTATTAACACTGTGCGCTAGTGCTACCAAAATGGGTATAGTAGCGCACAGTGCTAAACTAAATGGAAAAACCACATAGAGAAAATTAAAACTACTATTAAAAGAAAAATTGGAATCATTTTTAAATTGAGACATTTTCTTCCACAGAATATTCTTTTATTAATTTACAAATCATTTATACAACCACATATCATGTATGGCCTTGTGATCTGGGGAAGCACTTATTCATCGTATTTACAACCTATCTTTTTACTTCAGAAAATGGCAGTGAGAGCAATTTCTTTTAGTGACTTTACCTCCCATTCTCAACCTTTATTTAAACAATTTAATTTGCTAGATGTATTTAAGTTACACAAATTATGTATTTCCTTATTAATGTTTGATCTGTATCACGATAAATTGCCTCATGATCTAAACGAATATGTAACACTTATCACCCATTCACATGAAACTAGACAAAAATGTAAGGGAAATCTATACCAACCTAAGGCAAATAGTACATCAGGCCAATTTTCCATTACCTGTATAGGCACGAAAATATGGAACGAAATACCAATACAAGTCCGGGAAATTAAATATAGGAAACATTTTAAAACCAAAGTCATAGAACTCCTGTTGGAGTCATAAAATTTATGAGTAAATGTATGGCATTAATATATACATATGTGTATGTACAATTGAAACGGAATGATTTATGTATGTATGCGTGTTTGTATGTATATATATATATATATATGTGTATAATTTATAGTATGATTTGTATATATATATATATATATACATCTATTATTATTATTACTATTATACTATTATTTATTAGTAATTAAATTATATCTTAATATGATTTGTTTGATTTAAAAAAAAATTTTGAAATCTTTTAGTTATATAGTGTAGGCTGGTATGTCGTTTATATGAATGTCGTGTATATTTTTTGTTAAAAGCAAACTTTTACTTTATTTCATATCTTGATAATATAAGGAATGAAAAAAAATATGTTGCCATTTTTTCAAAAGACATTTAAAGGACCAAATTCAAGATGGCCGCCAACATTCAAATAACCCTATTAAAAATCAGAATATCACCAATAATACAAATTATGAATGTGGAACAAGTCCGTTTTGATGGTATTACTGTACCCATTATACAATCCTAACTATGTAATCTGTCGGCCATCTTGGATTTAAAAATGGCCGCCACTAAAAATTAAATTCTTTAAATAATTTTTTTTAAATATGTGTGCATAAATTGTTGTTTGTACACAATGTTCTAAAATTGTCACTTCTCACAGGATTGTAAATTGTAAATATAAGGCTAAAGTTGTCAATGTCCTCTATATAACAGATATATAATACCCCACTATGACTATTTATTAAATTAAATAATCGTTCAAAGTTGGAGTTCAAAAGTATGGAACAAGTTAACAATTTATATCAAATATTCAACAACAATTACGTCTAAACTAGAGGGTTAGACCTCTAGTTCGCTCGCTCCCCTCTAGGAAGTGTAAACGAAGGTTCTCGGAAGGATAATGACTCGGGTAAAAAGGTTTTAGAAGGACGTTCTCCTTGTACGTTTTCTGCCGGTTACCATTATTGAAAATGCTTGACATTCGAAAAACTAAACCTAATCTGTTTCACAGTGTCTTAGATGATTAATAACATTTTAAAGTATAGTGTTTATTGTTTTATAGGGCGGAGGTGGGGAGGCAGAGTTCATTTGAGGGAGATGCTTATTCGAGGGATTTTTTAGTTTTAATAATATCGTAACATTTATAATCAAATAAATAGATATGAAAAGTGGTAAAAAATTATAACAAATGCTTGGTAAATTATAGTTAACAGTGTAATGAATTCTATTATAAATAGTATATACAATATTGTGTGTATAATTAATGTGGATGAGCGTTTATTATTCAAAGTGATGTTTTATTGGGGAGGCGTTTATTCAAATAAACCATCATAATACATTATTTAATTTAAACATCTTTTGAAACTAACCTCCGCGACAGTGTAGGCCGTTTCGGCCCAAGAAGGAAGATGTTTTAGACGGCTTGCAATATGGGCCCTAATGGGACACAGATAGCCTACAGTTATTCCTGCCAGCTTACTCAATAAAACTCGGCTATCGGGATTTTATTTTTAACTACTGTACCTTCACACGCGCGGTCCGATCCGAAAATAAACAAAAAACTAAAATAGTTATAGCCACTAACGACCAACTTAACTGAAACCAGGTAGTTGCAAGGTGAACCTGTGAACTCATTGTGAACCCGGAAATTACTTTGACCGCGTACAATTGAAATTGAGTTGAAAATCTACCGATGAATCAGAAATTTTGTTTTAAAACTCTTTATAATATATTCCTAAAATAGAAATATGGAACAATATCGTAATAGTGAAAACTGTTGTACATTTCGCGGTACACCTGAGATAGTTCAGGTAGGTATCCAAGGCAGAAATTTGTTCCAAAGTTTTTCCATTGTGCTCGCCTATGTCAGAATTAACCATAATTTATATATAGATTCTAAATTACAAATTGCGTTATTGCTATGTAATTCAATGTCTGAACCTTCAGGGCCATAGTCACCAGTATGGTTGGTAAGTTTTCAATCTGTCAACTTTTGGCAGAAGCTTGAAGGAAATACAGATACAGCTCTGCCTATAAATAACCTTGTAAATGAATGAACTCCTACTTCTCATCTTCTACAATCTCAACCAATTTCATTAGATATGTACCCCCTACAGACAGACCAGCATTATACACTGGTTTGAAGAGTGCACATGGTTGTGGTATAAAAACTCATGTACTAGGGAAAGACAAGAATGCCTGGTGATGACTCTTGCCCGAGATGAGTGGAGGTGGACAGAGATGACATCAAAAAGCAATTATTATGTCGACCCGGTGAACTATATGGCTTTTGGACATTTTGTGAAAATAGTGTTGAGGCAAGTGCTTTTGTTGAAACTGAACTTGTATTACCTATACAACCAGTGACACAAATATCTTAAATGGAAAACATCTGTAAAGGACACAAGCACACTAATTCTGCTTTCTCTCTACAACTTGCTTCTACAAATGCAGACGGAGAAAGAGATTCTAAGTTAAGTATCACTTTGTTTGAAAGAGGCTGATCATAAAGATATTAACTTGAATACAGAGAGTCGACGAAATCTAAATGATGTGGTTAAACTATATCCCTATATATGTATATGAGAGGACATGTATTTGTGGGACTTGCTGGATTTACATCAATTGATCAGGGTCATTGAGCGTGGTATCATTGGAATAACACAAATTAATGATTTCATCAGAGCTGGCAAATCTAGTTAACATTTAAAGAGAGATGATATCCCGATTAATGAAGAATGCTGCAATTCGCACAAAGGTGTTTGTTGGCCATGGCATGATTAAATTGGACAGAAAATGTTTGAGGCATTGGTAAAAGTCTTGTAGAAGGAAAACTGTCATATATGGGAGGCTAACAAAAAGACGAATATTGGCAAAAAAATATATATGACGGTGAATACAGGTGACAAACTTATCAAAGTAAAAGAAGACTCCTATAGAGATTATTTGCCGGTGAAATGAGGTATTTCAGTTATTTTGCCAATTTGTTTCTGAACAAGGTTGTTGGGAACGCAGATCAGTCTGTGGAAGTTTGATGGATACAGTAGTAGAGAACGAAGGAAGGTCAACTTACTGTATCGCATTCAAGATTAGAAATATTTCATTGAAGGACTTTGGCAGAGTTAGTTTTCATTTAACTGAAGAAGTTTATGAGATGTTTTAATATGAAGAAGTGTACTGTCAGTACTGTAGACCTCCTGATGGTCAACATTTTGTGTTAATCACCATGTTGTTGTCATAAGCATATCATTTTGTATATTTCAATCTAATTTCATTTAACTTATACAAGTTTTAATAAGAAATTTAACCCATTTTTAAAAAATGGCGGCCATTTTAAAATTCAAAATGGCTGCCATTTTGTGTTAATCACCAATGTTGTTGTCATAGGCCTATAATTTTATGTGATTTAAATCAACGTCATAACTTGCACATGTTATTAAGAAATTTAATCCATTTTTTAAAAATGGCGGCCATTTTGAAATTCAAAATGTCAGAATACTAATGAATATAGGTTTATAATAATTCTTATAGCAGAGAACCCATATGAACCTAAAATATTATTCATAATGGGTGTTACTTTGTCCAATATGGTACATTTATTGGATATTTTACGTATTGGCGGCCATCTTGGATTTGACACCCTTAAGCTTTTTTAAAAAAATGGCAACATATTTTTTTCATTACTTTACATCCTAAAGACACTAAATCAGCTGGAATTTTGCTTTTAACAAAAAAATGACACGAAATTACATAGTGGCCCACACTAATAAGGGAGTAGGGCTAGATAGGCATGAAGTTGCCTTTTCTCTACTTCCTTTTTATCCAATTATTTTAATGTTTTGTATTATAATGTTATGTTTATGTATTTGGATAAATAAAGAATGAAATGAAATGTTAAAATCAGATTTATTATCACAGTGGGCAAGTACTACCAAAATGGTTACCGTAGCGCACAGTAGTAAACTTAATCCTATTTATTAACACTGTGCGCTAGTACTACCAAATGGGTATAGTAGCGGACAGTGTTAAAGTAAATCTTATTTATTAACACTGTGTGCTTGTGCTACAAAAATGGGTATAGTAGCGCACAGTGTTAAAGTAAATCTTATTTATTAACACTGTGTGCTTGTGCTACAAAATGGGTATAGTAACGCATAGTGCTAAACTAAATCCTATGTATTAACACTGTGCGCTAGTGCTACCAAATGTGTATAGTAGCGGACAGTGCTAAACTAATCATATATATTACATAGCCTATGTAAATACGTGAACGTGATTGGTTGAAACTGCGTCACATGACTACCGCTGCGAGGATCGTAAATCGTATATATCCTCGAGAACGATGATATTGACTGAGTAATTTTCGCGTAATTATCGTGTCCCTGTCATTAATCATATAAATTTTCGAGTTCGATGATATTGACTGTGTAATTTTCGTGTGGCAACACTCGCGTTAAACAAAAGTCATCTACTGGATCTTGAACCTGCGATGGAATGCGGTGGAAATGTCACCTCCATCACAAGACAACGCTTCACGCACTGCGCCACGGAACTTGCTTGAAAAAATTAATCAACTAAACTATTTAAACTATGCATACATAGCGCCCTCATTTGTTATTAGTCCTCCCTAGATGTGATGAAAGACCATTTGTGATTGGTTAATACTCACAGTAGTAACCGGTACGCGCGCGACGCACGATACTCGCAACTGAACATCCGGTGATTCGGCTCGAAGGAAGAAGACGAATTGTTATTTATTCGGCCTATGATAATATTATTATTATTAATGTAGGCTTATTGATGGAAATTCTTCTGTTATTATTTAAACGACCTAGGCTAGTGAATATTTTATTGCCAAGGAATCATTAATTAGTAATTATCTGTATATTATTCTTCACAAGGTAAGGTGTCTAGGCAGCTTGTTTACATACAATACAACAAGGAGGCTCTTAGATATAGCCTAGCCTAGCTTCACCCGACCCAGCAGACTTGTTCTTGGCTATGTAATATAACAGATATTGCCTTTTATATCGGTAAAATATAAGATTTAACATCCCCTCGGGATGATATTATGTTCTCGGGGAATTATATATATCCCTCAGCTGCCGCTTCGGGATATATATATTCCCTCGAACATAATATCATTCCATCGGGGATGTCAAATCTTATATTTCACCTCTAAGCAGGCAATATCTGTATAATATTAACATCGTGCGCTAGTGCTAACAAATGGGTTTAGTAGCGCACTGTGGTGAACTAAATCCTATTTATTAACACTGAGCGCTAGTGCTACCAAATGGGTATAGTAGCGCACAGTGGTCAACTATATCCTATTTATTAACACTGTGCGCTAGTGTTACCAAATGAGTATAGTAGCGCACAGTGGTAAACAAACCATATTTATTATCACTGTGCGCTAGTGCTAACAAATGTGTATAGTAGCGCACAGTGCTAAACTAAATCCGATTAATTATCACAGTGGGCAAGTACTACCAAAATGGGTACAGTAGCGCACAGTGGTAAACTAATCATATTCATTTTCACAGTGCGCTAGTGCTAACGAAATGGGTAGAGTAGCACACAGTGGTAAACTAATCATATTTATTATAACTGTGCGCTAGTGCTACCAAAATGGGTATGGTAGCGCACAGTGCAAAAACTAATCATATTTATTTTCACTGTGCGCGAGTGCTACCAAAATGGGTACAGTAGCGCACATAGTAACCTTAATCCTATTTATTAACACTGTGCGCTAGTGCTACCAAATGGGTAAAGTAGCGCACAGTGCTAAACTATATCCTAATTAATATCACTATGCGCTAGTGCTTTCAAAATTGGTATAGTAGCGCACAGTGGTAAACTAATCATATTTATTATCACTATGCGCTAGTGCTACCAAATGGGTATTGTAGCGCATAGTGCTAAACTAAATCCTATTTATTAACACTGTGCGTTAGTGCTACCAAATGGGTATAGTAGCGCACAGTACTAAACTAATCATATTTATTTTCACTGTGCACTAGTGCTACCAAAATGGGTATAGTAGCGCACAGTGCTAAAGTAAATCTTATTTATTAACACTGTGTGCTTGTGCTACAAAATGGGTATAGTAACGCATAGTGCTAGACTAAATCCTATTTATTAACACTGTGCGCTAGTGCTACCAAATGTGTATAGTAGCGGACAGTGGTAAACTAATCATATATATTAACATCGTGCGCTAGTGCTAACAAATGGGTATAGTAGCGCACAGTGGTAAACAAATCATATTTATTATCACTGTGCGCTAGTGCTACCAAATGTGTATAGTAGCGCATAGTGCTAAACTAAATCCTATTTATTAACACTGTGCGTTAGTGCTACCAAATGGGTATAGTAGCGCACAGTACTAAACAAATCATATTTATTTTCACTGTGCACTAGTGCTACAAAAATGGGTATAGTAGCGCACAGTGTTAAAGTAAATCTTATTTATTAACACTGTGTGCTTGTGCTACAATGGGTATAGTAACGCATAGTGCTAAACTAAATCCTATGTATCAACACTGCGCTAGTGCTACCAAATGTGTATAGTAGCGGACAGTGCTAAACTAATCATATATATTAACATCGTGCGCTAGTGCTAAAAAATGGGTATAGTAGCGCACAGTGGTCAACTATATCCTATTTATTAACATTGTGCGCTAGTGCTACCAAATGGGTATAGTAGCGCACAGTGGTAAACAAATCATATTTATTATCACTGTGCGCTAGAGCTACCAAATGTGTATAGTAGCGCATAGTGCTAAACTAAATCCTATTTATTAACACTGTGCGTTAGTGCTACCAAATGGGTATAGTAGCGCACAGTACTAAACTAATCATATTTATTTTCACTGTGCACTAGTGCTACAAAAATGGGTATAGTAGAGCACAGTGTTAAAGTAAATCTTATTTATTAACACTGTGTGCTTGTGCTACAAAATGGGTATAGTAACGCATAGTGCTAAACTAAATCCTATGTATCAACACTGCGCTAGTGCTACCAAATGTGTATAGTAGCGGACAGTGCTAAACTAATCATATATATTAACATCGTGCGCTAGTGCTAACAAATGGGTATAGTAGCGCACTGTGGTGAACTAAATCCTATTTATTAACACTGAGCGCTAGTGCTACCAAATGGGTATAGTAGCGCACAGTGGTCAACTATATCCTATTTATTAACACTGTGCGCTAGTGTTACCAAATGAGTATAGTAGCGCACAGTGGTAAACAAACCATATTTATTATCACTGTGCGCTAGTGCTAACAAATGTGTATAGTAGCGCACAGTGCTAAACTAAATCCGATTAATTATCACAGTGGGCAAGTACTACCAAAATGGGTACAGTAGCGCACAGTGGTAAACTAATCATATTCATTTTCACAGTGCGCTAGTGCTAACGAAATGGGTAGAGTAGCGCACAGTGCAAAAACTAATCATATTTATTATAACTGTGCGCTAGTGCTACCAAAATGGGTATAGTAGCGCACAGTGCAAAAACTAATCATATTTATTTTCACTGTGCGCGAGTGCTACCAAAATGGGTACAGTAGCGCACATAGTAACCTTAATCCTATTTATTAACACTGTGCGCTAGTGCTACCAAATGGGTAAAGTAGCGCACAGTGCTAAACTATATCCTAATTAATATCACTATGCGCTAGTGCTTTCAAAATTGGTATAGTAGCGCACAGTGGTAAACTAATCATATTTATTATCACTATGCGCTAGTGCTACCAAATGGGTATTGTAGCGCATAGTGCTAAACTAAATCCTATTTATTAACACTGTGCGTTAGTGCTACCAAATGGGTATAGTAGCGCACAGTACTAAACTAATCATATTTATTTTCACTGTGCACTAGTGCTACCAAAATGGGTATAGTAGCGCACAGTGCTAAAGTAAATCTTATTTATTAACACTTTGTGCTTGTACTACAAAATGGGTATAGTAACGCATAGTGCTAGACTAAATCCTATTTATTAACACTGTGCGCTAGTGCTACCAAATGTGTATAGTAGCGGACAGTGGTAAACTAATCATATATATTAACATCGTGCGCTAGTGCTAACAAATGGGTATAGTAGCGCACAGTGGTCAACTATATCCTATTTATTAACATTGTGCGCTAGTGCTACCAAATGGGTATAGTAGCGCACAGTGGTAAACAAATCATATTTATTATCACTGTGCGCTAGTGCTACCAAATGTGTATAGTAGCGCATAGTGCTAAACTAAATCCTATTTATTAACACTGTGCGTTAGTGCTACCAAATGGGTATAGTAGCGCACAGTACTAAACTAATCATATTTATTTTCACTGTGCACTAGTGCTACAAAAATGGGTATAGTAGCGCACAGTGTTAAAGTAAATCTTATTTATTAACACTGTGTGCTTGTGCTACAAAATGGGTATAGTAACGCATAGTGCTAAACTAAATCCTATGTATCAACACTGTGCGCTAGTGCTACCAAATGTGTATAGTAGCGGACAGTGCTAAACTAATCATATATATTACCATCGTGCGCTAGTGCTAACAAATGGGTATAGTAGCGCACTGTGGTGAACTAAATCCTATTTATTAACACTGAGCGCTAGTGCTACCAAATTGGTATAGTAGCGCACAGTGGTCAACTATATCCTATTTATTAACACTGTGCGCTAGTGCTACCAAAATGGGTATAGTAGCGCACAGTGCTAAACTAATCATATTTATTTTCACTGTGCGCGAGTGTTACCAAAATGGGTACAGTTGCGCACATAGTAACCTTAATCCTATTTATTAACACTGTGCGCTAGTGCTACCAAATGGGTAAAGTAGCGCACAGTGCTAAACTATATCCTAATTAATATCACTATGCGCTAGTGCTTTCAAAATGGGTATAGTAGCGCACAGTGGTAAACTAATCATATTTATTATCACTATGCGCTAGTGCTACCAAATGGGTATAGTAGCGCATAGTGCTAAACTAAATCCTATTTATTAACACTGTGCGTTAGTGCTACCAAATGGGTATAGTAGCGCACAGTACTAAACTAATCATATTTATTTTCACTGTGCACTAGTGCTATCAAAATGGGTATAGTAGCGCACAGTGCTAAAGTAAATCTTATTTATTAACACTGTGTGCTTGTGCTACAAAATGGGTATAGTAACGCATAGTGCTAGACTAAATCCTATTTATTAACATTGTGCGCTAGTGCTACCAAATGTGTATAGTAGCGGACAGTGGTAAACTAATCATATATATTAACATCGTGCGCTAGTGCTAACAAATGGGTATAGTAGCGCACAGTGGTCAACTATATCCTATTTATTAACATTGTGCGCTAGTGCTACCAAATGGGTATAGTAGCGCACAGTGGTAAACAAATCATATTTATTATCACTGTGCGCTAGTGCTACCAAATGTGTATAGTAGCGCATAGTGCTAAACTAAATCCTATTTATTAACACTGTGCGTTAGTGCTACCAAATGGGTATAGTAGCGCACAGTACTAAACTAATCATATTTATTTTCACTGTGCACTAGTGCTACAAAAATGGGTATAGTAGCGCACAGTGTTAAAGTAAATCTTATTTATTAACACTGTGTGCTTGTGCTACAAAATGGGTATAGCAACGCATAGTGCTAAACTAAATCCTATGTATCAACACCGTGCGCTAGTGCTTCCAAATGTGTATAGTAGCGGACAGTGATAAACTAATCATATATATTAACATCGTGCGCTAGTGCTAACAAATGGGTATAGTAGCGCACTGTGGTGAACTAAATCCTATTTATTAACACTGAGCGCTAGTGCTACCAAATTGGTATAGTAGCGCACAGTGGTCAACTATATCCTATTTATTAACACTGTGCGCTAGTGCTACCAAAATGGGTATAGTAGCGCACAGTGCTAAACTAAATCCTATTTATTAACACTGTGCGCTAGTGCTACCAAATGGGTAAAGTAGCGCACAGTGCTAAACTATATCCTAATTAATATCACTATGCGCTAGTGCTTTCAAAATGGGTATAGTAGCGCACAGTGGTAAACTAATCATATTTATTATCACTATGCGCTAGTGCTACCAAATGGGTATAGTAGCGCATAGTGCTAAACTAAATCCTATTTATTAACACTGTGCGTTAGTGCTACCAAATGGGTATAGTAGCGCACAGTATTAAACTAATCATATTTATTTTCACTGTGCACTAGTGCTACCAAAATGGGTATAGTAGCGCACAGTGCTAAAGTAAATCTTATTTATTAACACTGTGTGCTTGTGCTACAAAATGGGTATAGTAACGCATAGTGCTAGACTAAATCCTATTTATTAACACTGTGCGCTAGTGCTACCAAATGTGTATAGTAGCGGACAGTGGTAAACTAATCATAAATATTAACATCGTGCGCTAGTGCTAACAAATGGGTATAGTAGCGCACAGTGGTCAACTATATCCTATTTATTAACATTGTGCGCTAGTGCTACCAAATGGGTATAGTAGCGCACAGTGGTAAACAAATCATATTCATTATCACTGTGCGCTAGAGCTACCAAATGTGTATAGTAGCGCATAGTGCTAAACTAAATCCTATTTATTAACACTGTGCGTTAGTGCTACCAAATGGGTATAGTAGCGCACAGTACTAAACTAATCATATTTATTTTCACTGTGCACTAGTGCTACAAAAATGGGTATAGTAGCGCACAGTGCTAAAGTAAATCTTATTTATTAACACTGTGTGCTTGTGCTACAAAATGGGTATATTAACGCATAGTGCTAAACTAAATCCTATGTATTAACACCGTGCGCTAGTGCTACCAAATGTGTATAGTAGCGGACAGTGCTAAACTAATCATATATATTAAAATCGTGCGCTAGTGCTAACAAATGTGTTTAGTAGCGCACTGTGGTAAACTAAATCCTATTTATTAACACTGAGCGCTAGTGCTACCAAATGGGTATAGTAGCACACAGTGGTCAACTATATCCTATTTATTAACACTGTGCGCTAGTGCTACCAAATGGGTATAGTAGCGCACAGTGGTAAACAAACCATATTTATTATCACTGTGTGCTAGTGCTACCAAATGTGTATAGTAGCGCACAGTGCTAAACTAAATCCGGTTTATTATCACTATTCGCTAGTGCTTTCAAAATGGGTATAGTAGCGCACAGTGGTAAACTAATCATATTTATTATAACTATGCGTTAGTGCTACCAAAATGGGTATAGTAGCGCACAGTGCTAAACTAATCATATTTATTTTCACTGTGCGCTAGTGCTACCAATATGGGTACAGTAGCGCACAGTAGTAACCTTAATCCTATTTATTAACACTGTGCGCTAGTGCTACCAAATGGGTAAAGTAGCGCACAGTGCTAAACTATATCCTAATTAATATCACTATGCGCTAGTGCTTTCAAAATGGGTATAGTAGCGCACAGTGGTAAACTAATCATATTTATTTTCACTATGCGCTAGGGCTACCAAATGGGTATAGTAGCGCACAGTGCTAAACTAAATCCTATTTATTAACACTGTGCGCTAGTGCTACCAAATGAGTGTAGTAGCGCACAGTGGTCAACTATATCCTATTTATTAACATTGTGCGCTAGTGCTACCAATGGGTATAGTAGCGCACAGTAGTAGACAAATCATATTTATTATCACTGTGCGCAAGTACTACTAAATGGATATAATACCGCACAGTGCTAAACTAAGTCCTATTTATTAACACTGTGCGCTAGTGCTACCAAAATGGATATAGTAGCGCACAGTAGTAAACTAAATCCTATTTATTAACACATCGCGCTAGAGCTACCAAAAGGATATAGTAGCGCACAGTGCTAAACTAAATCCTATCTATTAACATTGTGCGCTAGTGCTACCAAATGAGTGTAGTGGCGCACAGTGGTAAACAAATCATATTTATTATCACTGTGCGCTAGTGCTACCAAATGAGTGTAGTAGCGCACAGTGGTCAACTATATCCTATTTATTAACATTGTGCGCTAGTGCTACCAAATGGGTATAGTAGCGCACAGTGGTAAACAAATCATATTTATTATCACTGTGCGCTAGTGCTACCAAATGTGTATAGTAGCGCATAGTGCTAAACTAAATCCTATTTATTAACACTGTGCGTTAGTGCTACCAAATGGGTATAGTAGCGCACAGTACTAAACTAATCATATTTATTTTCACTGTGCACTAGTGCTACAAAAATGGGTATAGTAGCGCACAGTGTTAAAGTAAATCTTATTTATTAACACTGTGTGCTTGTGCTACAAAATGGGTATAGCAACGCATAGTGCTAAACTAAATCCTATGTATCAACACCGTGCGCTAGTGCTACCAAATGTGTATAGTAGCGGACAGTGCTAAACTAATCATATATATTAACATCGTGCGCTAGTGCTAACAAATGGGTATAGTAGCGCACTGTGGTGAACTAAATCCTATTTATTAACACTGAGCGCTAGTGCTACCAAATTGGTATAGTAGCGCACAGTGGTCAACTATATCCTATTTATTAACACTGTGCGCTAGTGCTACCAAAATGGGTATAGTAGCGCACAGTGCTAAACTAAATCCTATTTATTAACACTGTGCGCTAGTGCTACCAAATGGGTAAAGTAGCGCACAGTGCTAAACTATATCCTAATTAATATCACTATGCGCTAGTGCTTTCAAAATGGGTATAGTAGCGCACAGTGGTAAACTAATCATATTTATTATCACTATGCGCTAGTGCTACCAAATGGGTATAGTAGCGCATAGTGCTAAACTAAATCCTATTTATTAACACTGTGCGTTAGTGCTACCAAATGGGTATAGTAGCGCACAGTATTAAACTAATCATATTTATTTTCACTGTGCACTAGTGCTACCAAAATGGGTATAGTAGCGCACAGTGCTAAAGTAAATCTTATTTATTAACACTGTGTGCTTGTGCTACAAAATGGGTATAGTAACGCATAGTGCTAGACTAAATCCTATTTATTAACACTGTGCGCTAGTGCTACCAAATGTGTATAGTAGCGGACAGTGGTAAACTAATCATAAATATTAACATCGTGCGCTAGTGCTAACAAATGGGTATAGTAGCGCACAGTGGTCAACTATATCCTATTTATTAACATTGTGCGCTAGTGCTACCAAATGGGTATAGTAGCGCACAGTGGTAAACAAATCATATTCATTATAACTGTGCGCTAGAGCTACCAAATGTGTATAGTAGCGCATAGTGCTAAACTAAATCCTATTTATTAACACTGTGCGTTAGTGCTACCAAATGGGTATAGTAGCGCACAGTACTAAACTAATCATATTTATTTTCACTGTGCACTAGTGCTACAAAAATGGGTATAGTAGCGCACAGTGCTAAAGTAAATCTTATTTATTAACACTGTGTGCTTGTGCTACAAAATGGGTATATTAACGCATAGTGCTAAACTAAATCCTATGTATTAACACTGTGCGCTAGTGCTACCAAATGTGTATAGTAGCGGACAGTGCTAAACTAATCATATATATTAAAATCGTGCGCTAGTGCTAACAAATGTGTTTAGTAGCGCACTGTGGTAAACTAAATCCTATTTATTAACACTGAGCGCTAGTGCTACCAAATGGGTATAGTAGCACACAGTGGTCAACTATATCCTATTTATTAACACTGTGCGCTAGTGCTACCAAATGGGTATAGTAGCGCACAGTGGTAAACAAACCATATTTATTATCACTGTGTGCTAGTGCTACCAAATGTGTATAGTAGCGCACAGTGCTAAACTAAATCCGGTTTATTATCACTATTCGCTAGTGCTTTCAAAATGGGTATAGTAGCGCACAGTGGTAAACTAATCATATTTATTATAACTATGCGTTAGTGCTACCAAAATGGGTATAGTAGCGCACAGTGCTAAACTAATCATATTTATTTTCACTGTGCGCTAGTGCTACCAATATGGGTACAGTAGCGCACAGTAGTAACCTTAATCCTATTTATTAACACTGTGCGCTAGTGCTACCAAATGGGTAAAGTAGCGCACAGTGCTAAACTATATCCTAATTAATATCACTATGCGCTAGTGCTTTCAAAATGGGTATAGTAGCGCACAGTGGTAAACTAATCATATTTATTTTCACTATGCGCTAGGGCTACCAAATGGGTATAGTAGCGCACAGTGCTAAACTAAATCCTATTTATTAACACTGTGCGCTAGTGCTACCAATGGGTATAGTAGCGCACAGTAGTAGACAAATCATATTTATTATCACTGTGCGCAAGTACTACTAAATGGATATAATACCGCACAGTGCTAAACTAAGTCCTATTTATTAACACTGTGCGCTAGTGCTACCAAAATGGATATAGTAGCGCACAGTAGTAAACTAAATCCTATTTATTAACACATCGCGCTAGAGCTACCAAAAGGGTATAGTAGCGCACAGTGCTAAACTAAATCCTATCTATTAACATTGTGCGCTAGTGCTACCAAATGGGTATAGTGGCGCACAGTTGTAAACAAATCATATTTATTATCACTGTGCGCTAGTGCTACCAAATGGGTATAGTAGCGCATAGTGCTAAACTAAATCCTATTTATTAACACTGAGCGCTAGTGCTACCAAATGGGTATAGTAGCGCACAGTGGTCAACTATATCCTATTTATTAACACTGTGCGCTACTGCTACCAAAATGGGTATAGTAGCGCACAGTGGTCAACTATATCCTATTTATTAACACTGTGCGCTACTGCTACCAAAATGGGTATAGTAGCTCGTAGTGCTAAACTAAATCCTATTTATTACCACTGTGCGCAAGTACTACCAACAAGGGAACAGTTGCGAACAGTGGTAAACTAAATCCTATTTATTATCACAATGCGCTAGTGCTTTCAAAATGGGTATAGCAGCGCACAGTGGTAAACTAATTATATTTATTATCACATTGCGCTAGTGCTACCAAATGGATATAGTAGCGCATAGTGCTAAACTAAAACCTATTTATTAACACTGTGCGCTAGTGTTACCAAATGGGTATAGTAGCGCACAGTGCTAAACTAGATCCTATTTATTATCACAATGCGCTAGTGCTTTCAAAATGGGTATAGTAGCGCACAGTGGTAAACTAATTATATTTTATATCACAATGCGCTAGTGCTACCAAAATGGGTATAGTAGGGCACAGTGCTAAAGTAAATCTTATTTATTAACACTGTGTGCTAGTGCTACCAAATGGGTATAGTAGCGCACAGTGGTAAACTATATCCTATTTATTAATACTGTACGCTAGTGCTACCAAATGGGTATAGTAGCGCACAGTGCTAAACTAAATCCTATTTATTAACACTGTGCGCTAGTGCTACCAAATGGGTATAGTAGCGCACAGTGGTAAACTAAATCCTATTTATTATCACTGTGCGCTAGTGCTTATCAAATGGGTATAGTAGCGCACAGTGGTAAACTAAATCCTATTTATTAACACTGTGCGCTAGTGCTACCAAATCTGTATAGTAGCGCACGGTGCTAAACTAAATCCTATTTATTATCACACACATTTTTCATCCACATACAAATCTATATAATATCTTTTCAACCGAAAATATTCTCTAAGGTACGTTTATTATACTTGCATTAAAAATCAATTTTGGATAGTCTCTTAACTATTATGATTCAACCAAATAGAGAAAGCTGTCGTATTTTCCAGAGTTTCAGAATTCTTTCTAAATCAATTACTTTATCATCCCATTTTTTTTCTCACATATATTTTTATCATATCTAACGTAAATAGAAACGAAATGTTTAAAGGCATTGTTATGTTATCTTTAGTTAGTCCAAACCCTTTAGTTTGTCCTCCTTCATTTAACTTTAAGCCGGATTAACTACAAAATGATTAAATACTTTAAACTATTTTCATCCCTAGTAAAAATAACCTTCTGTCGTTTCATTTCGTGATCTCCTATCGGGGAATAAAATTCCAAAATCAAGATCATTCTACAAAATTCCTTATTCATCCTTTTTCATATACATAATAATAATGGCCCACAAAATGAAAAGTTAATATTACAAATTTTAAAATTAAAATTATACATTGCCTGTTAAGTATATTGTATCAATAGTATGATAAAGAAAAGAATTATGAAAATCTAACTTTTCGATCGATAAAAACATCGCCGAAAATAATCGTTTTTAGCTACGAACGAAGTAAACAAATTGCGCCCTCAGTCGGAAATTTATGAACTTTCGATAAAATAATTACATAAAATTACGGTTTTTAGTAATATATTTTGTATATCAACATTGTAAAATTCAATAAAACATGATATTAAATGTGTATTAAATTTTAAAAAGGAGTTTATTTAACCTCTTTCAAAGAATTGCAGTACATTATTTTCCCGTGTATTGGACAGTTCTCAGAGACAACGTGACTTCTTCAGCAGTGTGTTGATTCGCGTCAACCAATCAAATCTCTTTTCCCAGACGTACTTTTGGTCAATCAGCATGGACCTAGTCGAGTTTAAAAACCGTAATAATGTAGCTTTCGCACGTGAGTTTCCAAATGATTCCGTCCTATAGCTGCCTAGAGGCCCGGCGCGAAAAAACAGGTAAGGTTTATTTTTGATATACAATACACTTCTCCTCACCAACACCGAGTCTCTCCTTTTTAACACACAGAGGTACGGTCTCTCCATGAATACCGTTTATAGAGTGACATTCTCTCTTAGGGTTACATAGCCATGGAGAAATTCTTATTTGTCCATGCATTAGAGAAAGGTTATAGCGCTAAATTATCATTTTGTATAGTATAGTCTCGGGTGCGAGAAAAGTGTCTGTATGATGTGGTGAAGGTGGTAGGGCCTACGAGAAAACAGAGTCTTAAAGTAGGCCTAGGCATGTGAATGAATCACACAATAATACAGCCACCTGTTATATTTCGTGCAATACACTTTATTGAAACAAACTCCCAGACAAATATTTTTTGGTACTTCTTACAAAATAGAAAATCGTATGAAAAAACCTAGGCCCTATTATTAAAAGTAAACATTAAGTCGATTAAACAATCATACAATTACAAAATGGATTTAAATTTCTTACTTTTGGGTTGTATTGCTATCAACCTGCAAAATTCTATATTGATTAAATCTAAGGTATAAATTAAGTTCTTAATGCATAATTTGGGTGTGATTGTAGGACTACAACATATATAGCACAAATGGTTGTTAATCACTCTTTGGTTATGGTCCTAAATGCCTGACGTAGGCCTAGAGTAATATTTCATTATTAAATATAAAATTAGTTTATTAAATTTTATTAAGTTGTATTTAGTTTTGCTTATAAACAAATTTTGCTTTTTAAGTTAATCCGCTCGGCGGGTTAGTGACATTATAAAGCACACTGATATAATTCAGTCTGGAGCACACACATATTTTCAAGAATGTCAAAATCATATTAATATCAATGAATTAATTGTAATTACTATCTGAAATCTGAACCAGAGATTCTTTGTTTAAAAACTCAAGGTTTTTTATACAGTGCTTCGAATCAAAACGCCTGTATCAAGTGCCAAAGTGCGCCCTCGTCGGTGATGCTGTTATTTTGAGAAACTTCAAGAAACGCTCTTCTGTAATTGCACTGGGTAAATATATCGGCCAGCTAATTCGGCGACACAGCGAGTCTACCTGAAAAACATACATTGTGAGAGGTTAATAAAAATGAAGACATCATATAGTAAGTTGCATTTACGACAATTGCAGTTGATAACCAGAACAATAGCTTTGTGGCAGGGAGTATTCGATATATCTGACGTAATTGTACTTGTCAAAAGTTTTCAGATAGGACTAATTCTTGAGTGGAACTCGAAGCCACGGCCTTCTGTTCGAGTCCTACATTTTTTCCTGAGTTCATAATATGTACTTGCAATTAGGCAAAGTTTTACTAAATAGTAGTTGTATTGTTGTTCTTTGGAGATTTTTAGATCAAATTATAAAGCCCGTGTTAGATATGAAAGTAATACCTATACATTTACAGGTGGTAATAAGGTATTATAGTCGTACGTGTTTAGTTACAATGCTGGCTAACTTAATAAAACCGTAACTTATCACGCACTTCTTTTTTTTGCAATCATACGAAATCGTAGCAAACACCGACTTTCATAACACATGCTATGAAATCTATATTCAATGTTTTATACAAAATTATTTTTAAGTTTTAGGAAGAAAAATCGAATTAAAAGTCTATTAAAGTCTATAATTGTCGGACTATAAGTTGAGCCTGAAACAGGAATCAACTCAAACTTCTTTGCACAAAAACTAAACTTCTTTGCCCCTTCGAGTCAATACGTTTGCTCAAATCAGAAAAACACCGAATATATTTTTTAATTTTCCCATTGGAATTAAGTTACTAAGCTTTTTTACTAAGCTTGTTGAGCTATCCTGGAGAATAAGAGTCTCTGTAATAGTTAATGTTATTACTTTGTTATCTTTTATAAAGATTTTCAATTAAATTAAAGTCAAATCAAATCAAAGATCAAAATAATTTACGAATATTAACTTCCGTGTTGACTTCTAGAACATAGATTAATACTGTAGCCTACCTATGGTCTGTCAGGACAACATCATCTTCTGGAATTCCTGAAATGTTACCAATCCGTCACCTGAAAGAGAAAAAAACATCTTACTGTAGCAACTATAATCTGCGTTGAAACTAATTTAAATTACTGTATAAGTATGAATGTTTTCATATTAATTGATTGTTGTACTGAGTACGTTATCAAGTGTAAAGCTGATTTTCCACTAGGCAAATGTGTACGCACGAATCGAAAGTGTCAGCTTATACGCATGCGTTTTGGGGATTTGGAAGATGAACATGAATATGCTTACCAGCTGAATTCGAAATTCAAATTAAACTAAATTTTTCCAGCTGCAGTATTTTTTTCTTATATTTACCACAGAAAGTTTGTTATTTTTATTCATTTTTTTAATTTCCTTATCCAACCAACAGCAAATAGGTAATTTTATTAGAAATCTTATTTATCTTTATATTCTGATATAGGCGCGCCCGCACAATTTGTATTTGTTTACTTTGGTCGCAGATGTACTGTGGAAACGCATGGAAATTGCTGCTATATGTGTGGTACCGTACCAACTGATTAAAGTATAGTTTTACCGTTTGTGTCGGCCTTCCGTACAGCGTTTGTCAAGCTTTCAACTACGCTATCGGTTAAAATCTCATCTAAGTTTACAACACCATCTTCGTTATGATCAAATAATGCAAACAAATCTTGGGTCATCTTGATTACGTCAATTTCTGTTCTTTCGTTGACGGTTAATGACTTGTCATCAGACGTTATAGGTAGGTTTACGTCGCGTTTCATGGGTCTTGGTGGTATTGGTCGAGCTTTGCGTGGTGCGGTTGGTCCACATGCCTCGATTGAACCAACGAGGACAGCAAACAAGATGAACAACAAACTTTGAGACATTTTGATGATGGTATAGCGGGATCTGAATTTAAATTGAAAATAAATAAATCAATAACATTTCATAATATACAAAATTCCAAACGTGAACAGATTTTTTTTTTCGTACACAAAAAAAGTACTATTAACGATCGTTTAATAGTGCGTACTAGTGCACGCCATGTGACCCACAATCGTCCAATCAAATGACAGGAATTTATTTAGGTGTTATATTGTTGTCGTGTGGACGTAGAACGAAGACACGCGTCCCAATATTTCCGCATGTGCACAATGAATTAACAAATCGAAATAAAGATTGAACGCAACGGAGTTGAGTGGAGTTATGGCTTGGTGGTTATGATGCTTGGCTACCACTCCAAGGGTCCTGGGTTCAAGTCCAGTCACATGTCAGGATTTTTTCTAAGGACAAAATTACAACTCCACTCCCAAAGACTTGTAATAAGACTTTGTTTATGTAGAGCATCTTGTGAACCTAATGAGGGTCCCTAATGATCAGCAATTGCTGGATGGATCACCCTCATTAAATATGGTTAAAAAAACAACAACAAAAAAAACGCGTAGGACGTAGTTTGACCAATCATGGATTTTTCGAAATGTCGCTTGTTTTCAACTCGCTTGCTTACGCCATTGAGTTGCGTCTTAGTGTTATGGACAAAAACGGCCTTATGATTGACAACCATCGTTATGGATAGAACATATATGGCCAACAATGCTCATCATCTGCGTGGACAAAAAAGCCTATATGATGAAACTGAAGCCCATGTGATGCACAGATTTCACCAACCCCGATCTACTTTTGTGCATGTTGATCACATGTGAACATACTCTAGGTATGAAATTAAATTTCATAGCTGGAGAATCTCCGTTTTCTCTCAGTGGGATATCGGCCGTGCTTACCGACGCCTCTGACATGACTCATTCACGTCAAAATCATAGTTCCTCATTGTTTATTAAGCTTCTCTATAGGAAGCCGGATATTACCTGAATTAATGCCATAATTCGGCACGGCTATATAGTGTCAATTTAAAATGCTGCAAGGAAGCACTTCCGACATCCCTCCCATCCATCCAGGGTAATAAGAAGTTGTAAATCACCATCAAGATCAATTCTATCCAGGGTAGTTTAATTGGAAAATGATAGATGGCACCAGGGGCTAAGCTAGCGTTCAACGTCCTTGATATTGTTATTCATTTAAGACCTTGGACTAAACCAATATCAATTCAGTAATTGTTATATCATATAGGTCTATTTTTCCGGTAGATATTCGGGGCTAGGGAAAAAACAAGCCCTACATTTAAAAAAAACATATTTCCAAGGACACCCAAGCATAAACATGATTATTATCTGATAATATGTGACCACGAAGTAGTTTGTACTTTTATAAAAACTTAATTTAAATGCCCTGCATATAATTAAATTGTATTTCATTATTAATATTATAGCATTTCATTTAATATTCGTATTTTGAATTGTGTGTTGACCCAAGTTGGTTCGATAGGCCTACACAATTCAAGATATTTTTTTGCTGATGATGGTCCTGTGGTATAGGCTACACATGGCATTCATGATATACACCAAAATATTTTTGAACTTGCATAGATTATAACCACTACTAATTCAACGCATATAAACCAATAGTTTTTGTGTATACATCCAGAATATTAATTTGCTGTTAATGTAACTATAATTAAGGAAAATATATTCAATAGAGTAGGAGAAGAATTTATGTCGCAAGCCTACAATGTTTTAAAAAACTACTGTACTTGTATTCCATTATATTGCAGAAAACGCTAGGGAAAGAAATACCATGTGTTCAATTTTTTATTGTCCCCCAAAAACAGGAAAAAACCGCGGTCATTTCCCAGTTTTAATAAAATTAATCACTTCCATAGAAAACAATTTAAAAACAATTATATTTTCACTTATAAAAAGACAAAATAAACGGTTAAATTCAACCAAAAAGCAATTTACTTCCAGTAAATTGAACTATATTTTGTATTAAATTACAGTTTTTTCAGTAAATCTTTTTTCGATCCAATTCTTGGATGTTACCCACGTAACATTTTGAAATAATACCGATATGTAAAGCCTACGTTACTATTAAGCCAGTTTTTTTCATGTTTAGATATTAGTACAGTATCGCAATTACCATGAAAATCGTACATTTTTGTTAAGTCAAAGTGAATAAGTATTTATGAGACATTAAAATGCCATATTTAACAAAAAATTTTTTTAATATGTTTTTCAGGGCGACAATACATGAAATGTATATTAGAACAGAATACCATGTAGACAAAGACATTTGTTTAGTGTATTGAAATGTGTCTTTTTTTCTTTTTTTTTTTGTTATGGGTTGTGATCATGGTGTTTTTTGTTTTGTTTATGGAAATGTAATGAAAAATAAAATTTAAAAAAACATTTTGAAAAGAAAAAAACATTTGAACATAGGCCTTAAATATAAAATAAAAAATTTGAAAAGAAAAAAAAACATTTAAATATTATAATTTAATTTATAATTAAACAAATTATAATTTACATGATCAGACGCCCTCATACCGTATTTTATAAGCACAGTATATTGTTTTATTAGTATCTTTGCATTGTAGACTTTCTTTGAAGATTTTTCTTTTTTCAACAGGGATCGTTTAGAAATTCCATACCACCTAAAGTACGTCTCAATTTCAACAAGGTTTATTCATCGACAGCAGGTGCTACAGAGAAATGTCATGTATGAGAAAGGGTATCCATACTTCCACAGGTTATCAATCAGCTCATTTTCACATCATAATGCTAAATATCAACGGGTTAACAAGCAGTTTAGTATTTATCTATGTTGTAGTGTGGTGAGTTCTTGCAGCAAACTGTCACATGTTTGGCCTTAAAGTTTTCTTGTATCTTGTATCTTGTATAACAGGCAACAGAGAAAAGTATAGAAAGTAGGCCAGCAAAGATTTGTTTCAAAAGTGGCCTCAAGTAGACCTACTAAATTTTAAACTTTAGTTTTCTTTTTTAGTAGCCGATGATCATTATGGATATGTGGAATAGCCAAAAACGTGCTAAAACTAACCCTATTTCATAATCCGCACTTTGTTCCATTTTTGCGGTGAAATTAAACAACTTTACTGATAGAAAGGCTTACGGAGAAAAGGACTTATTGTGGTAAATAGAAATTACCCACGTAACATTTTGAAATAATACCGATATGTAAAGCCTACGTTACTATTAAGCCAGTCACCATTTTCATGTTCAGATATTAGTACAGTATCGCAATTACCATGAAAATCGTACATTTTTGTTAAATCAAATTTAGGTAATAACGGAGAATAATCCTCATGCTGTGTTCTAAGTTTGATTTAAGATTTGAACTAATGAAATTGATCAACCTATATGCTATGGAGATTCCACACACATGCAGCACAGCAAGCTATCGTGCGGCATCAGCTGATTTCAAGGTGAGGGAATTCCTAAACTGATTTATCATTCTACTGCGGTTCTGAAAAGCAAATACCAAATCAATATGCCTACTTGGGGCCTACTGAAAGTGATATTAATTAAATGAACGTGCAACACATTCAATAAACCATATTCAATTTAGTTGAGATCCATATATGTTATGGCCTGTCACTCTTTTTAATTGCTCTTCTTTATTTTATTTATTTTATGGATTACTTTTATTTTATGTGAAGCGCATAGCGGTTTTATGCACTTAAAAGTCCAAATTTATTATTATTCAGCAGGAAAAAAAAGAAATGCCTCTTAAGATGTTTTCAACTTTTTTCCAATATTACGGTACCTTGTATAGGCCTACAGTTATTAATTCATGTTTAAATTAACACGTTTATTTACCAAACTTGAAATCGCAGACGTATACACATTTTATATTCTAGATATTTTTCTAATAATCACATGGAAATTTTATTTATTTATTTTTTATTTTATTTGGTTTTAGCGCCAAAGAACGCATTTTTGTGTAGGCCTATTTCCATTTTACAAAAAGCAGGTTAAAAAACAATAAATAGTGTTTAATATTAGGCCTACTCTGTAGAAGTTTTAAAAGGAAAACGCTTTTTTGGATTTTAACTTAAACTACAAATATTTTTATACAGGCTTATTGCAATGTGACAATTCAAGTTTATTTTTTAATTAGGCTACTTTTATCCTAAAATTTACTGTAATTTGTTTGAATAGCCTTACCTGTTTGTGCTTTAGTTTGGTTAGAACCCTCGTCTCTCAGTTTATCCACGCCACGCGACAGCTGATGAGCTTGAAAGGACCGATTTTCAAACTTCGACAAGTTTTAAAGGTGTAGATGACGTCATTTTCAGGCTCGCACACTGGCCAATTGCTCATACATATCTGTCACTCCTATCACACGCCCACGCGCATGCGTTAACGCTCTTCCTTTTTTCATTTACAGGGGATATTTTGCCTCCCAACAAGCTCCCCATCAGCTGATTGGTGAAGATTTTTGTGGCCTGATTTTTCAGCTTCCTATATGTCTGACAAGCAACATACGCTGAATCAACAACTCTGACATCTATTGAACTCAGATAGCTTTTTGTCATATTTTGTGCGATCCTACCTCCACCTGTTTTATTGACTTGCCCATGTAGAGTTGTTTGCGCAATATCCGCTGGACGTACAATCAGTCGATCCAATTTTGAAAAACCAGGTCCTGAACTAATCTGTAAAAAATATGGAAAACAATTTCACCCCCGTCAAGGACTCCTCAATTAATCATGAAAAATATAAGTCACGTATACTTGTAAATACAAAGTCAATTTTTCCGGAAATATTCAATTAACTAATTGCATATTTTTTACTGGTTTCAAAACAATTTCTGTTATAATATATATTATAATATCCGGTATTAATGATATCTCGATTTATTACTCTTAACTTTTACAAATAGTACTCTAGTGCCGGTTTTATAGGCTTATTACTGAAACTTATCATCATTATCATCTCCATCACCTTTTCCAACCTTTCATCCAGTCAATGTACGCTAAACTTTATGAAGGCAATTTTTATTTAAAATGTGCAGATTTTTGATTGATTTTTTTGTTTCGTTTTTTTTAACATAGTAAATATTTTTGTATACCTTTCTTAAAATTTAGATAAACAAAAAAAGAACAATTGTGATGAATTAAAGTTATTTCAAGATATATTAAAATATTATTGTTATCTATTACATTTGACCTTTCATCTTGCATTTGACTTTTCATCTTGCACTTTTCCTTACCTTGTTTACCAGACAGATAAATACACCACTCCCTCTTACCCGCAGTGAATGTTTTTCGTACTGTCAGCAAGAGCCCTGGTTATAACTAACTTTTGAGTTAATCATAGAAATTAGCATTAGTAAATGCCTCAGTAGGTTTGAAGGCAGTTATTTAATTAGGCTACTTCTCACAGGAATTAAAGTAGAAAACACGCCGTATAAACAAGCATGTAACTATTTTGATCCGTATGGGTTTTTTTGTAGAAATTTTGATGAACTAAAAATAGAAATCAACATTACACAGAAAGAAGTTCGTTCGTTACTCGAAACCAAACTGTAACTGAAACTTTCTAAAATGCTAGACTAATAGGCAATACTAACAGCTGTTTAGAGCCTTCAATTCTTTACAATGTAAAATTGATACGCATTCGGAAAGCAAGAAAAATTAAAATTATTTCTTTTATGTTTTAATCTATATCTGGCTAAGTAACATCCCATACACGATTTTCCAAATTGGTGTCATAGGAAACAGTACTCGTAGTAGATTACACTAGAATACATTTACGTTTAACTGATTAAAAAATCAGTATAAAGGATATAATACAGCACACAATTACAAACTTGAACTTGAGATTTGTGAGCATAGAAATGTTATAGATCTACGTTCTCCAGAGGATTTGGTCATGTAGGCATATTGATAAACGTCACTTCGTTAAAATAAATGTATAATTTAAATAAAGGCTTACTGATACAGTATGAAAAGCAGAAAACGGTAATATAACTGTTATTCATTAATATAAGTTTAAACTGTTGATGTGTGAAGAAAATTTAAAAACAGCTAATTAAGAAGAACATCATACCTTACAAAGGGAAATAATATTAGGGATTATATTAGGTAGACGGGCGTAGTCTAGCATCTTCCTTTTTAAAAACCTGGTGCACGCCACTTAAGCGTGGTTCCCACTAGCGACGCAACGCAAGGACGTAACGCAACGCAAGTGAATTGACCAATCACAAGCGATGGCTTATTCGCTTGTGATTGCTAACTGTCTATAACTTCGCTTGTCATTGGTTAAAACGCTTGCGTTGCGTTTACGTCCTTGCGTTACGTTCTAGTGGGAATCAAGCTTTATGACCACAATGAAAAACAATATCAATTGACCTATGTTCTCATAATCGTATAACGGAACTACTCTAAAGTATAATTGATTAGCCTATATATTAAGTAATTAATACATGGCGATATTGAGGCTACATAGAAATTCCTTTGAATAATTTATTACTGCATGTTGGTGTCAATTAATCATATTTTTTCAATATTATTATTAGAACTTTGTTTATTGATTATTTTAATTACACATATCCTGTACTTTAACAGGCTTGTTATGCGAACAAAATGCTATGTATAATATTAAATATAAAAATGTATATATAATAATTATTTTGAATGATAAACCAAATAAGTGTGAGATTAAGTATGGACTTAGTGTTACTTAAGGCATTACCCATATATTCCCCTGTTATGCAACATAGTATGGTGTCTATCACAGTCGGATATTGATATGGGATGAAGCACTATTATTAACTACCCTATTATGTAAAGGCTGTGCAACGCATCCGTTGAGACTTTACGAACAGGATACCAAGGGTATGTTTCTACTTGCTTACGTGCTTAAATGTTGGTAGGCCACTTTTTTACGTTCTCGCGTATCTATTCGTTCACGTCTCTAAAGCATGGTTCCCACTAGCGACGCAACGTAACGCAATCTACGCAACGTAAATGCACTTCTAATAATTGTGTTTGCCCCCGCCTGTGTGAAATCAAACCTGCGATGTTTGCAGCCCTATTGCGTCGTCGGTTCCCACTTGAGATTACGCAATACAGCACTTTGTGTCGATGCGTCGCTTTGTTGCGTTCTAGTGGGAACCACGCTTTAGCCTGATCCAGTATTGGGCCTATGTAATTGAGAACTAAACTGAGACTGAACTGTTTACAGACCTCCTTTAGTATACGTCCATCAGGTAACATTGTTTAGTTAACCACACAGGCCTTTTTATTTAGGCCTTATTAGTCTTTCTTTCGTGTACAGTTTATGTTGTTGACCAAGTCCATTTTTTCACCAACAGAAAAAGAACATTAATTTATTTCTCAATTTACATTTACATACATACAATTACATCATAAATCTATCAGAACATATATAATAGCATCGTGACAACAGAACACAATAATTTGTTTTTACCAGACTGAATAAAGATATGTTAAGTTTTGCTAAAATAGTATTTCGCAAATTGCAACTCGCACTTGGGACCCTGGATATGTAAATCGGACCCTGGATATTGTATTTATTCTAAAACTATGGACATGAAAACAGTGCTGAAACAGCTGTTTGTAAATATAGGTTTTCAAGAAAGGGAAATCTTTAACAATTTCTGATTAGTGGCTGAACGAGAGGTTATTACCCCAAATTAAATACTGACTAATCGGTATTAGGTTTTACAATAACGTTCAAAATATATTTTCGAAAACTTTTTTCACGTATGCACATGAAATATGAAAAATACAAAAATATATTATTAACATTATAATAAACAAATTGGAAAAAATCGATTTTTTATTGTTACAAATTTAGCAAAAAAAGTTTTTCTACTTTTCTACTGCAATAACTGCTGTATAAACTTGTTTAAATTGTTTACCCCCTTATGAAATTTAGCAAGCAACTAAACTAAAAACACCGATTATTGCAGTGACTGAACCAAACTAAAACGTACGTTATTGCAATGCAAAAAATAGCCACTGCAGTATGATATTTTTTATCACCAAATTGCCATTACTATACAATACTTTCTGTGTAGGCCTAAGGTCTCACTTTAATTATTATGCAAAAACAAAGACTTATTTTGCTATTATAGTATTAAGGGCGGCAATAATGTACTAATGTTTAAAACTAGTTTATAAGTTATACAATCCAGGTCTGTACTTTTTATACTGATTTTATGTAAATGCAATACTTTCTGCTGCTTTTTGTATATATTATTTTTTTTTTTATACTGAGATAAATAAATAAATAAATTTATTATCTCAACCCATCATGTTATATTGAATGCAAAGAAGAAATAAATTCTTTAATTAAAATCCAAGAAAATGTAATTTACGTAATCCTTTTTTGCAAACCCACGACAAATGTCATTTAACTGTTTAGAATCGTTTAGCTCTTGGCTGCTTAATTGTGTGTCATGCTTTATGCAGAAATTAACCTTCAAAATATAAAATGTTATAAAGCAAGAAGAATAAATTATTTGACTCGATGCATTCTTCAAAACACAAGAAAATGTTCTTTATATTTTAAGATTGATATCAAAATTATTTAATAACCAATGAAGTAACCAGTGCGTTTATAATTATAAAAACCATATTTATGAAAATATTGAGTCATCGAGTGTTTTATGATTAAATTTAAATAAACTAAAACTTAACTGACTTTTGGCCTGTTTTTTTTTGCTGTTTTGCAATATCGAATATTGTGTAAGACTGCAGCCTATGATTCATGCCTCAACACGTACTTCCTCTGCCTGCTGCTGGACGGTGAATCCTACGTGGATTTCGAAATTTTCTAATTATCGTAATGAGCAATCGGTAAAAACTGGTTTTATCCTGAATATAATATATATTTAGTTTTTTAACTAAAAACATGTGAAGTTTTTAAAAGATTTTTTTGTAATAGTAATATAGGACATTGTATTAACTTTGTTATTAATTATTTTTAATTTAATATAACAAATGTTAACGGAACTTCTAGTCTTCCAGTTTTTCAGAAATTATTTCAGAAATTAGTATCAGTCAGATTTATATATTGTTTGAAGGTTTGCATGGCGAAATCAAATGTTGATAAAAAGTTTGAGGTACACCACGTATAATTAGTTCTGAAAAGAACTGTTGAGTTTCTCGACGTTTCCATCAATATACTTTGATCGTCCTCATGAGTATTGATCGAAACGTCGAGAAACTCAACAGTTCTTTTCAGAACGAATCAGATTTATGCTATTAAAACATCCCCATATACAGTATATACAGTTATTTTAAATAATTATATAGACCTATAATATACTTATTAAATCAAAAGCAAGGATTTATTCTAAACGGCACAGCGATGTGATATACTGAAATATATATAATATACTTTATAAGTGCGATAGCGAAATTTATTAAAACTAATCATAAACTAAACATATATAATGGATACAAACTTTTCCTGATTACAAATATTTTATATCTGTATCTGTTTGTATTATAATCTGCTACCAAAACAATACCAACTAGTATCGTAAAGTATTAAATTCAAAATAGACAAACGTTAATGGATTTTAAGAGTGAACATTTTTTTACAAACTATTATGACCTTGGGTATCTTCAGTATTCACAAGATCCGGATGCATTAAGGCCACCGACGTTCACATATTACAGATTATATACTTATTTTTAAACGATAATTTAATATCAATGATTTCCGGATCTCAATATGGAAAATTGTTACTTGGGTAACTTGAAGGTGATTGGCTAATATGTTGCACTTTAACTAGTTGCCTAGGCATCATGCTGTTTCTCTCTTCAAACTGCTAATAATAGTTATATTTATTTTACCCGTTTGAATTTCTTGAGTTTTAGGCCCGCGATGAAAGAGTTTTAGAGGTGAGCTGAACTCTTTTTTCCGTCCTGCATCAGGCATCGATTAACATTAACATAAGTTAGCAAATACTGAGTAAGGCCTAAATGAGATGTAAAGATCTTTACCGTTTGTGGAAAGTTTCTAATGTATGCGTTTTAACATATTCAATGAAGCTTTCGTTTTCTAAATTGTACTTTATTTTGGAAATGTATCGTAAAAGGTCTTTCACACCTTTTCCGGCACGGTTCCGGTCCGGCGCCGGAAAATCCAATCGAACGTCAATGTTTCGTTTTCGTGGCTACAAACATGGCGCATATCGATTGGCACATAGTCGCGTGGAGCGTCGTGAAAACGAAACATTTATTCGCCGGACCGGAACCGTGCCGGAACAGGTGTGAAAGACCAGGGAAGAGTTCTAAAATAGGTCAACAGTCCTGACCTTCTCACACGTACATTATAGGAATTATATGTAAAATTTATGTCCAGATTGTTTTTTATTGTTTCAGCAGCACATAAACCGGGAAGTACCGGTATGGTAGATGAAGGGGATTCTGCTGTAATTTTGTTTCTTTTCAATTTCAATTTTTTCGTTTCTTTCGTATTTATATGGTGTTGGTTTTTTTTTTTTGTAATACAGTATCACGAACTTGTGTAAAAACAATCAATTTTGATTGAACGAGTTGTGCTGTACATCAGTCTCGTGTCTAAATAAAGTTTATATATATATATATATATATATATATATAAATAACTATGTTCGACTCTTGCTTAATATCTTTGTGTCGACTTTTTATTTCTTAATTAATTTAAAACTGAGTAACCTGAAATGTATAGGCCTACTGGTCCTTGGGTCAGTAAGCTCCTGACAAAACATTTCGTGGACTATAGTATAATAAATCATTGGGTTCCTACCACCGTATTTATTTACCATTTTTCCACATTTCTATTTTCAAATTTTTTTTTTTCTGACACCTCTGTCTAAAAAGTCCCAACATTAACTTATCATATATTTGGATGAAAGCCATATCCCCCATGTTCCAATAAATTACTAACGGTAAATTATAATCAATTAAACTCGTACGTCCAGGACTTTAAATTAGAACCATCCATTACACAATCCGGGTTGCTGTCTGAAATTGCAAAATGATTTCCTATTTATTCATTCTCCTAATAATCAAATTTTAGGTACAGCAGTAAATATATCATTTATCCGGGTTAGTGTTAGTCTGTGTAATTACAGTATCCAGTATAAAGTGATTTCTCTTTGATAAATTACATTGTGTTTAAAAAGTTAAAAATGCTAATAAGATTGTTGCTACTTTAAAATGCATTATACAGTACTGTACATTACCGTAGTGGGCGTTGTAGTCATTTATGAAAATCAATCATCAGTGGAATGCCGTTATGGCGTTCCATACCGACATAATAAAAACAAACAAAACGTGTAGTGGACATCAACAAGGAAAACCCTAAAAACTAATAATTATACGTAATAAGTAACGTGCGTTTAATTCCTATTTTCCTGATAACTGTTCAATTGAAAAATGCTTACGGTTGAAACTAAACTAACCATAACCATAAATGATACCTGTTTAGTTGGTCTAGGCCAGGCCTATAATAGTCCTAGCTAGAGAGGCCTAGGCCTAGGCCTAGCTAGTCCTCCCTCCCGGACCCTGCTGGCCTGCCAGGAGAGCTTCAATATGAATCTGGCCTAGGCACTACCACATCACACCCAAGTTTTTCTTTTTTGTTCATTTAAATAATATGTAAATGTGATTAAATATTAATAGGGTAATAAAAGCCTATTTTCCCCTTACAAATGAATACCTACCTTTTTTAAATTTAGGCTAGGCCTAGTCCTACTAGATAGTAGCCTAGTTAGTATAGTAGGCTAGTAATTCAATTAAGTTAGTCCTACCTATTTATTTAAACGTTTCTTTTTGTATTTGTTTAGATAATACCAGCTAACTAGGAACAGTCCTAGATAAGAGGCTACGTCTGCGTACAACATCTACTACTAGTAGTAGGTCTAAAAGGCATACATTTTAACATTCACGCACTATGAATCATCTAGTCTAACTATAAATAATGCATCAACTGCGAGGTAAATTGTGCTTTCTGCTGGTCTTTGTAATTTTAAATGCGGAAAATGGTAAGTATTTAAGTCAATCCAAATATGTACTCAGATCATAGTAGTAATTTATTTTTTTAATTAAGAACTTCAACATTCAATAAAGTATTTTTATTTCTATTTTCAAGGAAATTCATTTGAAACAATACATTTTAAAAGTAAAACTGCAATTAATGTACAAACATCAGCTGCATACGATGTCATTTTAAGAATCCTTCCACCAAACACTGCAGCACAGTTTAAAGTCTCTGTCAATCCTGACATTGGCCCGTCTCACCTCACAACTTACAAGGTAAAAGACTCTTCTGTCATAAGATCTGACATCAACAGGTGATTGTTCTTGCAATGTCATTATGAAAGGGTCTTTCATAGAAGCACAATTTACACAGTAGTAAACATAAATTGATGAGTTCCAAGTTCGGCCGCCATCTTGCTTGAATTCCACTAAATTCAATCCATGGGCTAAAGTAAAAGAGAAATTAATGAATCACATTTCATAAATCGAAACGAAAACTCGTTTTTCTTTTCTCTTTCTTTCCTTTTCTTGTATATTGAGAAAAATTAAAAAGAATACTGATGTAACTTTTTTAATACATATTGTATTTTACCTATAAAACAGAAAGATGAAAAAAAAACAACGCTTCAATACGTTGGCCAAATTTTATAAGAGGGTATGTGCCAATATAACCAATTATGTTATTTTTTTAAAAGATATCTCTTTTAACCATATTATAGTACATATATATTATAAACAAATTTTTTTTAGCACTTTTTTTTAATTTAATCTTTCTATGTCTTTGTCATGGAATGGAATACTGAATAAAAGTGGGCTAAACCCACGAAAGAGAAAAAAAATTTAATCCACGTCCTCTTTTTCTCTTCCCTTCTACAACTGAAAATTGATGAGTAATATATATTTAAAGATGTCACTCTGTGAGCTAGATTTAAAGCCCAGCATTTGATTTAATACAGATACCAATATGTTTTAATTTGTTATAATATTATTACCACTTTTTTATTGCAGTTTTCTTCTGATGGCAAGATAGTTTATATCACTGGTACATCAGGTGTAGCAGTCGTTTGGGGATTCCATCACTATTTAAAACACTACTGTAATTGTCACATCTCATGGCAGGGGAGTCAACTAGATCTCCCTTCACCTCTTCCAGTTGTCAGTCCAGAAGTCTTAATAACAAGCCCAAATCAGTATGTAAATTTTGCTGCAATGCCTTTTAGTTTTATAGCTTTATGAAATTCATTGACAATTGATAGCTCACAAAAATAAATATACAGTAGATGAAAAATCAATTACACCGCAAAAAAAAATGATGATAGATAATTTATTTCAATATTATATACATGTATGGACAGCTCCTATAATTATGCTGTTAATAATCAGCGCAATTGTGTTTGAAATATGTAAATGTGATTAAATGTTATTATGCATATTTTATAGGCTAATTAAGCCTATTTTAACTACAAGTAACCCATTTACACCTTGCTGGAGAGAGGCAGACGTAAGAAAAATGGCGCAGTGTGTTGGACGTTCAACTACTGATCGTGAGATTCAGGTCCGAATCCAACTCTCGCCGTATTGCTTTTATCCTTAGGAAAGATACTTTACTTATGTTTGCCTCTCTCCACCCAGGTGTATAAATGGGAACCCGGTTAGATCAAGACACAACTTTTTACTACAGTAGTTGCATTATGGGAGGTGAAAAAATGACCAGGATAATAATGTTCAGCGCTTAGAGGTTTCACAGCATTAGGCGCTATATAAATCCAGGATATTATTATTATTCAAAATTTAAGGCTGGAAAATTCAAAGTACATACGGATACAGTACACACACTATTTGTCATTTTGAAAAACAAAACCATAAACCCATAAAATCGTAATGAAACAGTTAACCATAATTATGATTAATATTTTGTTGTTCTTGCAGCTTTTGCTAGAATCTGCACTGCATTAATTTAATGTCATTTAATAGAATATGATTTTTGCTTTTCATTTATAAACCTAGGGTACGCTATTATCAAAACGTTTGTACTGTCAGTTATTCGTTTGTGTTCTGGAACTGGACAAGATGGGAACAGCACATAGATTGGATGGCCCTGAATGGTATCAACCTACCGTTGGCATTCACGGCACAGGAGAGCATCTGGCAACGAGTCTATCTAAAAATGGGCTTAACTCAGCAAGACCTAGATGAGCATTTTGCTGGGCCAGCATTTTTAGCATGGTAATGAATAATTAAATCTGAAAATGTTATGAACTCTTGTTACATCTGATCCTGAAATCCTAAGTACAGTACTACTACTACTATGATGATAAAGTACTGTATGTAAGTGCCTGAAATAGTAATGATATTTATTTCACCCAGGAGTAGAATGGGCAACATAAATGCTTGGGGTGGACCTTTATCATCACATTGGCACACATTTCAACTTGACCTTCAACATAGGATTCTGAAACGAATGCGTTCTCTTGGCATGATGCCAGTTTTGCCTACTTTTGCCGGACATATACCAAACGCAATCACAAGGTACGTCCAAACTTTTCTAATATCATAAAAGGAAAATCAAGGTACACTAGTATACAAATAAAGCTCTGTCTACACTATCAAACTAGTTTGCCCAAAAAAAGTGTGATGTGCCCAAATATGGTAGTGATATTCCCAAATATGGTAGTGATATGACATTATCATGTCCAAATATTGGATCACATTGTTTTTGTCACATAAAGTTTGATAGTTTAGACAGAGCTTAATGAATGTTTATGTGTGGCGTGGTACAAATAAAGGCATGACGTGAATGATGAAAGGTTATATTTGTATTTAATTTATAGCTTTTCATCATACATACTGTTGCACGCCATGTGACCCACAATCAGCCAATCAAATGACAGGATTTTATTTATGTGTTATATAAACCTGAATATTGCATTATTAAATTAAACTTTCCAGTATATTTAAGCACCAATTAATTATTATTTTATTTCAGATTATTCCCAAACGCTTCTGTTACAAGATTAAGAAATTGGGGCCACTTTAGTGACCCTTACTGCTGGTAATTAAAATATTTTTATTTTTTTCCTTTCAGCAAAACATTACATAAAATTAAACATTCAACATAATTAAAGTGGATTTCTGAGGAAAGTCATGTTTACACCAACTATAGTATCACCATAAATTATATAAAACTCCAACTACTTTCAGAACAGATTTTGATTTTGTTTTCGTTCAAGAAGAACAACAACAAAAGTATATAATATCGTATATCCTCTGGTATTATCTCACCCACATAGAACATAAAATTGGGCTGACTTTGGTGGGGGACTATACCCGGGGAAACCCTGGTTAAGGAAAAAAATGATTGGTAAGCATTTCTTGTAAAAACTCATCTGAACTGCCTAGAGAAAGGCCTACATCCAGACCAAAGGTTAATACTGGGACTATACATGGGGATATGCCTGTTTGTGAAATCAGAGGAGGAGGTGGGACTAAACCCGAAGTGGGATTTTACCTGAGGATATACGGTACATACATGAACATTAAAATTTACTTGAAAAAGTTATTGCACAAAATTAATTAGTACACTAGATATACAATAACTCATGAATTATTACCCCTGTACAGTATTACATTTCTGTATAGAATGAAACAATTTTGTTTAAAGGTAAAATTAATTTTCATGTTTTAATTATTTCAGCACATACTTACTTGATTCCCAGGACCCATTGTTTAAGCAAATTGGTACTGCTTTTATTAAAGAAGTAAGTTTAACATAATATAGTTTTTGATACATTTCTTTGTCTTGGTGTGAGTTTTATATTATTGACATAATTTCTGAAAAACTTTTGAAACTAAAGTTGAACTTATGTATGTTGAGATTTTAAATGTTTATTTTTAATGTTATGTTGAAAAAAAAAACAAATCTTTGTTATAGATGATTGAAGAATATAATGGAACTGACCATGTTTATAATGGCGACTTGTTCAATGAAATGACTCCATCATCAAGGTATTATAATGTTTTAATGGCGACACATGAAATAATGACGTCATCGTAAGGGTATTATAATTACAGTAGAACCCCTCCTTTGGGACACCCCTATTAAGGGGATACTTTCATGTGAAATGAACGAGGGGATATATATTTCAACACTATGGCCAACCCCTATTTAAGGGACACCCCTATTAAGGGGATACTTTCATGTGAAATGAACGAGGGGATATATATTTCAACACTATGGCCAACCCCTATTTAAGGTACACCCCTATTAAGGGGATACTTTCATGTGAAATGAAAAGGGGATATATATTTCAACACTATGGCCAACCCCTATTTAAGGGACACCCTTATTTAGGGGACACTTTCATGTGAAATGAAAAAGGGGATATATATTTCAACACTATGGCCAACCCCTATTTAAGGGACACCCCTATTTAGGGGACGCTTTCATGTGAAATGAACGAGGGGATATATATTTCAACACTATGGTCAACCCCTATTTAAGGGACACCCCTATTAAGGGGATACTTTCATGTGAAATGAACGAGGGGATATATATTTCAACACTATGGCCAACCCCTATTTAAGGGACACCCCTATTAAGGGGATACTTTCATGTGAAATGAAAAAGGGGATATATATTTCAACACTATGGCCAACCCCTATTTAAGGGACACCCCTATTTAGGGGACACTTTCATGTGAAATGAAAAAGGGGATATATATTTCAACACTATGGCCAACCCCTATTTAAGGGACACCCCTATTTAGGGGACGCTTTCATGTGAAATGAACGAGGGGATATATATTTCAACACTATGGTCAACCCCTATTTAAGGGACACCCCTATTAAGGGGATACTTTCATGTGAAATGAACGAGGGGATATATATTTCAACACTATGGTCAACCCCTATTTAAGGGACACCCCTATTTAGGGGATACTTTCATGTGAAATGAACGAGGGGATATATATTTCAACACTATGGCCAACCCTATTTAAGGGAAGGTGTCCCCTTAATAGGGGCTCTACTTTATTGCCTAAACTGCTGCAGCACTAATAATTATTTTTTCACACAACAAGAATTACACCTACACATAAATATATATACTGTGCATCTATCTGGGCATTTAAAATTCAGCATTTAAAAAAGAGTCAAGGAATAATTGGCTCTCTGGCAAGCTTGTAGATCACATAATTTTCTCATTTTTTTTACAATTCTCATAATTTAAAGTTAATATTATTATTAAATTATTATTATTCCCTACCGAGTATTATGTACAAGCTGATTTTATTATAATTGTGATAGTGTGTTTCATGGTTGAAGTTCCAAGAATGCTTCAGACTAAACAGGAAATTATTCTTACTGAATTAATTCATAAACTTAATAGATTGAAGCTTAAAATATTCCCAAAAGGATTAATGAAATAACCTTCTGTATTAAAAACTTAAGTACCAATTAATATAGTTTTCTAAAGTAACCTCCCCAAAAAAGTCACTGGCCCAATACATGTGGTTTTCTTAAAGATGTATTGTCACCCAAAAACATGAAAAATGAAGATTAATTAAATCAGACTTTGAATATGTTATTTTTTAGTTGTAATCAAGTTAATCACTTCCATAGAAAAAAACAAAAATAATAATGTTTTCACTTATAAAATGACAAAATAAATAGGTAAATTCAACCAAAAACCATTGTCTGGCAGCCAATGTAACCATTTTTTGCTTTAAATTACTGTTTTTTCAGGTATATACATTTTTTTTTTCGATTCAATTTTTTGTCAAAGTGGATAACTATTATGTTACATTAAAATGGCATATTCAACAACAATTGTGTTAATAACTATTTTTTCACAGGGACAATACATCTTTAAGCATTTTAAGCCATATTCCCCATTCACACTTATATATTACTTCATACTTATATCTCATAACTTTCTATTTTAATGGAAAGTCCTTAGAATTTAAATATACTTGTATCTATTGTAAATACCACTTATTAAGGAAAATCCTTTTATGGGAAATTTCTTGCCGAATTGTCGTTAAAAACCAATTTTTTATGTTTTGGTTTTTTCACATTAGAAAAACACTATGAATTGTTAAATACTGTATATTTTATTTTATTTATTTATATCAATTTTGATTTCAGTGACCCAGATTATCTTTCTGCAGCTAGCCATGGTGTTTATGATACGATAGCAGCAGCTGATTCTGAGGGTGTGTGGTTGATGCAGGCATGGTTATTTACTAAAGGAACATTCTGGACTCATGAAGCGATTAAAGCCTTTCTTGGTGGTGTACCAAAGGTAAGGTTTTGGGAAAAGGCTATTATCCCTATTATATGTTTACATCTTTTTTCAGTAGTAAATTAGATGTAGACATTAGATTATATTCATCAAATATTTGTAAAAAAAATTGGCAAGATATTAGTACAATACATACATCGCAAAATTATAATGAGAAAATTATAAAAAAACTAAATATGTAAAATTGCAATAAAATTTGAAGTTCCATACCATTATTATGTTACCATAAGATATTGAAGTACCTTTAGAATATTTACAACCAATCCCCCCCTCCCCCTCACCCACCCGCCCCTTAAAGTGATAAGGTTGTTACATTGTACCTTTCAGAAACTGACAAAATGTTGTTACATTGTACTGACAAAATAAAGAGTAAAGATTTTGTCTGCTCATCAAGCAATATTCCACAGTTTTACAGAACGTTTTACACTTCGAAATTATGAATTGTACTGGTTTATTTTGTGTGATTATTATACAGTAGCAAATAAAATACTGCAGATGTGGGTAGAAAATTAAAATGTATTATTTATTTATAGGGTAAGATTATTTTACTTGATCTTCAAGCAGAGAGCCAGCCAGTGTACAACAGAACCAGCTCATTCTTTGGTCAGCCCTTCATCTGGTCTATGCTGCATAACTTTGGAGGTAACCATGGCATGTATGGCATGCTAGATGCTGTTAATCAGGTATTGGATGTTTAATACCCTTTTCACATCTTCATAAATTGTAACAAGTTGTAACCAGGTTTGATCTCACGATTTATTACATGTTTTCATACACGCATACGCGAACAATCTCGGAAGAAAGCATAGTTGCGCGATACTTGATTATTATGATTGGTTAGTTTAATACCAGGGCAATAGACACACGAGCAGACATCTCGGAACAAAAAAAGACATGCCTTGCACTTGCCGGTGTGTTTTTCTCCCAAGATTTCACAGGAGTCCCATGTGAAATCTCAGGAGATTTTCACACTATGCAAACCTTGTTACAAGTTCTTACTTTTTGCAAATATAAAAAAAGTGTATAAGTGTACACAAAAATGCAAGCTATATGACCAATATGAACCTGTTACAATTGATAGGTCATCATTATCATTGAATCCAGCTTGAGAGAGGAAGACCCCACAAAAAATACAAATTTGTTGAAGCCCCTTTCCCTTTACAACTTTTACCCTTTAAAAAGGTGAGGAGTGTGGTGACAGGCCCTCTACTCTACCTATTTTTGTACCATTTTATGAATTTAAGGATATCAATATCCATATTTGTTTTAATTATAGGGCCCATTTAATGCCATGAAATATAAGAATAGTAGTATGATTGGCACCGGTTTATCACCAGAAGGAATTGATCAAAACTACATTATTTATGATTTCATGAGTGACCTGATGTGGAGGAAAGAATCCGTAGATATCCAAAAATGGTATTTTAATGCATTTGTATACAATTGATTTTAAAACATCATAAGTTTCCAAATTCTAAGAGATAGACCTAATTGGCTATTTCGTTATTAAAACATTCATTTATATTCAAATACACAATTTCTGAAATGTGGTTTTAAAGTGATTTGAAAAATATTATTTTAGCAACTATATTGCTAAATTTCTTGGAAGATCAATGTCGTGACCTATATGCTGTGAAGTCCACCATAGTTGTTATTAGATTTTCATGTCGACTGCTACCCTATGACCTCATTTATATGATATGCACATGCGCTAGTTGACTGACAAATTTGAGCACTTGTTCAGTGCCATTTTGGCATTTGCTCTCGGACATGAGTAAAGTTTAAATAACTTATAAACCATTTTATACTTTTTTTCTCAGTAAGTTTTTATTAATATTTTATTTTTATAAATGAACAGTTTCATTAATTTGCAGGATTAAAAATTATTCATTACGGCGCTATGGATCTGAGGCAGCAAGCCATGCTCTTTTGCTACTTGCTAGGTCTGTCTACAACTGCACAGATGCCCATGAGGATCACTGCGCAGCCATAGTTGTCAAACGGCCTACCAAAGACATGTCATACCAAGTAAGGTTTTATTGTATACATTTCTGAATCTTTGTGGACAAAACGTCATCACTCTCTGAACATGAATGATAAAGCAAAGCATGATAAAACCATATTTTTCAAATTTAATCCCATTATTCAGTATTTAGTATTCAGTATTAGCAGGTCAAGCCCAAAAAATAGTACAGTATAATGAAGAGAAAAATTAACTAAATAAATGTTACATTGTTTTTTTCTGAAATTTAGTATCTGACTAAAGCATCCTTCTCGAGAATAAACAAAAAACTCTTGAACATAATGCCCAACTTGTATTTACTTTTCATTACTTGTACCCTAACCATTAAGGTTTAACTTGCCTATGTATAATTTCAGGCTAGTTAGGATGTTTTGCAATTGTTGTCAATCCACCATTACAGAAAAAGTAGCTGTTAACAGAATATTTCCTTTATTATCACAATAAACCAAAAGAATTTGAGTACAGTAATGATTTTTATTTTGTTTTCCTTTGTAGATTTGGTATAATGAAAGTGATGTAGTAGCAAGTTGGAAGTCTTTCCTCAACGCTGTAGACAAAGTAAAACTATCTAGATTATTCAGGTCAGTATAATCAATTCAATTAATACAATATTTGCTTGATCTTTATGAAATTGGTTGAAACAAAAGGTGATCCTCGGCCCATACTATGATAAAAGATTAACTTAAATTGATTGATTTTTACTATATTAAGTTCTGCCTACACTATCAAACTTTATGTGACAAAAAAATGTGAGATGCCCATATATGGACATGATGATATCATATCACAACCATATTTAAGCAGACACTATGATATTTGGGCACATCACAGGTTTTTTGTCAAATTAGTTTCATAATGTAGACAGGGCTTTACTACTCCTTATCATATGTGCAATTTTTTTTTATACCTTGGATTTTATATTTATATCTTGTACTATTATATATAATTTGTTATGAACAAATACATTTTTTATGTTGTGCTTCACAAAATCAGTGTTGTAGCCAGCATGCAATTTTCAATTGTTAAAATTATTTCAGATCTTCCATATTAAAAATCACAAATGTGCTTGAACTCCTCTGCATACAGTAGCTACATCGTTGTCTTACCTGTTCTTAAATTTTTACTATAGCCCTGAAATAAATGAAATTATTATTGTTTTATACCCTTATTAAATCTTAGAAGCATAGAAATAGGTATCCCAAATGAGATCATATCTGTAAATTGTTGGCTTTTAAACCTGTTTTGTGTCTATTTTTAAGGTATGATGTTGTTGATGTCACAAGACAGGTTCTTCAGGATGTTGCATATCATGTTTACACTAACATTATGAATGGATATAAAACAAACAATTACACAGCTATTAAGTGAGTTTTTCTTTGATATTGTCTGAACTTTTCCTTTGAGATGAAACCGAAATTTGGAGATGAAACCAAAAATTTATATGACCTGTCTTCCAGCAGTCCACCTCCCTTTATTGCTCTACATTTGGAGCTCCACCAAAGTTGATTGTAAATAAAATAAACTTTCTCAACTTTAGTATCAGTTGACTTCACTGCTGGTGTACTCGAGATCTACGTTACCATGCTATACACTTTTATTTTAATTTTAATTTTTTATTTATTTAACAAGTATATTTAATATATCGCACTGTATTTTCTTTAAATTCATGTAAATAAAAAATAAAATACATTCAGTTTATCATTTTTAATTTGAAGATTAATTATTTTTTATTTTATGTGTTTTAATTATTATTATTATTTGTATTTATTTTTATGCTATATTAATAACTATCTAGCATCTGTTAAATAATTACTTTATATGTCATTTACAAGGCAAAATCCAATTTTTTTCAATAATTCTTGAATCTAGTACTTATGGTGATATTTTACTTGAGTTGCTGTTGGACATGGATAGAATACTATCTTCTCATGAGGATTGGTTGCTAGGAAAATGGCTTGTTGCAGCCAAGCTGCTCGCTGCTAATGCCGAGGTAATCAATGACATTAGTAGGCAATAATAAAAAAAAATAAGTTAAGCGAAAGAGTAGAGGATTCCTATACCTAGGCTAAAAAATTGTCTTGCTTGTCACATATATATGTAAAGTATTATAAAATGGGTACAATACTTTTTGTATTACTTATTTAGTAGTCATTGGTTAGAGGTACACACCTAATTGGTGACAGTGGCTTAGGCTGCTTTTGTGCTTTCCTGGCAGCTAGTGACTATGATTTTATATTTTCTTCTTGCGTCGTGTTTGTTTAATTTGTTGATTTGTATTATATTTTGTAAAATGTATCTTTTGCCTGAATAAATAATAATAATACAAACAGTACGACATCAAAGGTTAAAATAAAAATGCAACAAATATAACATTTCAAGAAAGGTAGCTAAACCCCTGTAGCTAAGCTTCTCGATAAGAATGAATGACTGGTTCTTAAGAAGGCTCTGTTTTATTAGCTGAATTAGCAAAATGAACTGATGATACAGATGAGGATAATTAAGTTTTTAATCTCTTTTTTATTTTTAGGAACAGAAGCTCTATGAGTTCAATGCCAGAAATCAAATTACTCTTTGGGGTCCCAATGGTGAGGTAGGTATACATGTCCTTCTTGCAACATGTTATTCAGTAACAGATAAAGCATTTTACCTAGTAGGCCTAAATAGGTGCAACTTCGTCACAGTTCATCCCACATCACTGATTCAAATAGCAAGAAAGTATATATTTATTTTCTTGAAAATCATAATTTTCTAAAAAACTTCAATTTTGTACACTGTAATACAACTAAGTAGAACCTCTAGAAAGGGGACACCTTCAGGGCCCAACAAGTGTCCCTTTAATAGGGGTGTCAGCCATTAGCCATGGTATTAAAATGTTGCCCCTCGTTTGTTTTAAAGTGTACCCTAATAAGATTGATTTGGGTTCTCTACTGTGTTAGTGTTTATTATATAAAAGTGTAATAACAACTTAATACTTAATACTTTATAGAGAATTGTACTATTTTATTTCTACTTATCTTAGATTCTGGACTATGGAAATAAACAATGGGGAGGTTTACTTAAATCGTAAGTACAATAAGTATACATAGATTGTTAGTTTTTCTCTTCCTTATTAATCCAAAACTGTATGTTGAAACTTGAAATTTTAATTTGTAATTGGAAGAACATTTGTGTGTTTTTTAGAGTTTTTATAATCATTACTACATTTACATATTGCGCTATATACAATCAGGGACTGATACAGTAATAATTTTACGATTTATATATAGCACAATATATAAATGTTGGTACCTTGTATGTTATTTTTTTTATATATATATTGTGCATTTATCTTTATTTAGTTATTATTATGATCGATGGAAACTGTACATAGATACACTACTGAAGTGTGTAGAGACAAAGAGTAAATTCAACCAAACAGTATTCAATGAGCAAAGCCTAATGTTAGGTCAAGCTTGGACCAAAGATACAACAATTTATCCAGTCATTCCTACAGGTTGGTGTCTAAATTCATTTTGTTTACGTTGTTGATCAATAGGGACTTTACGAAACATGACGGTTAGGGGAGGACAACAAATATTGTGTGTTCGCTGGAGTGTAAAATCAACATAGCCCTTTTATTTGTTACGCACCCTTGCACGAAGACGACGACCGGCAGTATCTTTTTCCGATCCCTCTCGTGGCGCGGGGCCCTTCTGAATCGCTTGGCTCTGGTGATACAGCATAGGCCTAGCCTTCCTAGCTAGGGGCCTCGCATTCGAACGTTCAAATGTTATTTCATTAAACAATTAAATTAGAAGTTATTTCATTAAACAATTAAATTAGAAGTTATTTCATTAAACAATTAAATTAGAAGTCCAAACATTGTTTAGAGTTCTGAAAATTCCATGTCTAAGTGTAATTTAAACTGTATATTTAAGGTTATATATACATTATTTCTAGTTGTTCTCCGTAAACGGGAAAATGGCAACTTTATCGTCCTCAAAGGTTAAGTTCAGGCTAATCTCGGCCCACTTTGTTGAAACTCATGCATAAATTATTCATGAGCACTGTCCTGTGGCTTCCCATCGTGTACGTCCCTATTGTCACTCTCTTGCCAACTAAAATTGTTATTGGTGCTCTCTATATATATACACTATTCAATTTATTTATTTCGCGGGTATTGGCGGGTATTTTATCATCTGCTGATTCTTGCGTTGTTGTACATTTGAATTTAAACATATTTTTTCTATTTATAATGTGGTTTTATTTTATAGGGGATACTATTGAGATATCAAGACAACTATACAGTAAATATGAAACCAGTTTCACGGAAATCAATCGGAAAATAAGGAAACAACATGAAAGAAAGCCATGAATTTATATAATTGGTATTCCCAATAAGCCATTTGTGTAATTTACAAAAGATTGAATTTCTCAGACCTTCTTTTCTTTCAATTTTGTAATTTTTAATACAAATATTGAACCTACAGTTTGTGTTCAAACATATGATATCCAATCTCTAATAAAATAATGTACAATATAAAATAAATTTTGTTATTTGCACTTTATGATTTATATTATTGAATATAGCTGCTGGTCACTAGTTTCTTTTTTTAATTTCATATTATCAGAATCAATAAATTTTGATTAACAACTCCCTGGTTTGATGTCGTTTGGGTGTTATAGTGATTATAAATAGATAATTGAACTATAGAGTATAAGATTTGCAAGGATATTTTACACTGTCATACCTTCTTTGGTTATATCATACGTGCAATTGAATTTAAAATAGATGGTTTCGAAATTAGTTTTAGCACCATTAATAAATCGAAAATTGTCTTTACTATAATTATGAACAGCGCCCCCTCTCCGATTTTCTACAAAAAAAATCTTTCATTCAACAATCGATCAAGCGTGAAACTAAACAACATTAACTTTTACAAGCAAGAAGGAGAGAAAAAAAGGATCTTATCTGGTCAGAGAGTCATGTAAGATTTAATTAGGATGAGAATTGGTGGTTTTCTATAACTGCAGCCCATAAAGGTTGCTCATGATTCTATGTAATGTAGCCTAGGCTAGACAGAGATGCTTGTAGACTAGCCTAGAGGCCTAGACGTGGCAGGCCTGCCGTCCTACTTTACTTTAGGCTAGGCCTAGTCTATCTTATATACTAGCCTACTACTACTACTAGGCCTAGCTATAGGCTATACTAGGGCCAGGCCTACAGTAGACTATCCTTTCCTATGCCTACCTTGGTCCAACTAGCCTAGTACAGACAGTAGGGCCCTCTTAACTCATAAGTCATAGTAAGCAAGCTAATATATATACTAGGCTGGCAGAGAGACTAGGCCGGTGTCAGATGAAATCGGTCGCGTTTGAAATCGGTCGCGATAAAATCAACTTCCGGTATTTTGTATGGCGCGCCGCTAGAGCTATACTTTTGATTATATCGGTCACGTTTGAAATCGGTCGCGTTTGAAATCGGTCGCGCTATTTTGTATGGATCGAGCGGGATGCATGCTAGAGCAGGATATACATTTTTCGTTTATATAGATTTAATTGATATTTTTTAGGAACTAGATTATTTTTGTGGATATTTTTTATTTGGTTAATAAATATTTATTGTCAATCATTAAATTAATTTTTTTTTTTTGTATTTCACAGGTCTCGGAGAAGGACTGTGTCTGTTCAAAATGGCCATTTCTAAACACGTTTAAATATTTTATTAGGCATAATATTATATTAGGCATATAATAATTTACCTCTATTTATATGTACTGTAATTAATATATTGTATAGAGAATATACGTCTGTCGTGTCTTTTATTATGCAAACAATTACGTATGGTTTTAGGATATTAATAAAATATTAGATAATATGCCGTTATAAATCAATCTACCGGCCTACAGTAGGGCTATGATGTAGGCCTACAATGATAGATGTGAGAATAATAATGTATGGATAATAAAGGTGGACACGATTCTCAAAGAGGTAATCTGCACTGATATTTAAACATTTATATTTATATGAATGTGAGACACTGAGTTGCACTTACTTAATTATTTACATTAAATGATTATTATAAATGAAGAAATAAAAGATATTCAAATTAAAATCTATAGTATCGCCGACGTATATACATAAATTATATATAAATCATACTGTCAAATTATAGAAAAAGTGCTTTATTCGGAATTATTATGGATAAGCAAGCCTGTAACTACAGCGTTTTTAATTGCTTTTGCTTATCCTTGCCTCCTTAGATTTCCACGTGTCTTGATTTGGTTACCTATGTTTTAAATGTATTTCGATTTTAAAGGCTAAATAAAGAATGAATGAATGAATGAACATGATCTCATAATCGCGTCGAGCATCTAGCTCATTGGCTTTACGGGCTATATTGTAAAAATTATTGTTTTTAAATAAATTGTTCTCTTTTACGTAATTGTTTGCATAATAAAAGACACGACAGACGTATATTCTCTATATAATATATTAATTACAGTACATATAAATAGAGGTAAATTATTATATGCCTAATATAATATTATGCCTAATATAATATTTAAACGTGTTTAGAAATGGCCATTTTGAACAGACACAGTCCTTCTCCGAGACCTGTGAAATACAAAAAAAAAAATTAATTTAATGATTGATAATAAATATTTATTAACCAAGTAAAAAATATCCACATAAATAATCTAGTTCCTAAAAAATATCAATTAAATCTATATAAACGAAAAATGTATATCCCGCTCTAGCATGCATCCCGCTCGATCCATACAAAATGGCGCGACCGATTTCAAACGCGACCGATTTCATCAAAAGTATAGCTCTAGCGGCGCGCCATACAAAATACCGGAAGTTGATTTTATCGCGACCGATTTCAAACGCGACCGATTTCAGACGCGACTGATTTCATCGTAAACCACTAGGCCTACTAGGTCTAGTACTAAGGATGAATAGACTCTTATTCTTAGTCTTGGAATTCTGATTTCAGAAAACAATATTATTAATGAAAAAAAATGAAAATAAAACGTTTTCAATATTTGTGGCAACATGGTCAAGAGTCCATGCATCAAATTTGTTTCCCATCGACAAGGTCAATGTCCTTAATTCTTTTCCTGTCGGCACAGGTCGGTCAACTTCCAATAGAAAATAATAATTTACATGCATGGTTGACCATGCCGATAGACCATATATATAGCTTACATTTATTTTTAAATTATTTTAGAATCTCAAGGAATATTCTGATACCAATTAATGAAGACTAAACACATATGGCGTCTGTTGATGTTGTTGTTCCTGCTCACCATACTCTTCGTAGTTGAGTCCATTCTTTTACTCCCTATTCAATGGAACACAAATAGTCAATCCCGTCCAATGGCAAAAAGTCGTCAGGAGCGTGAATCAAAGATTGAGCATGCTATGTTTCGGCACAAACTCATTCAAGCAAAACGAAATAGATCGAAAAACAGCCTTACCATTGATTCAACAAGCCTCCATCTACCAAAACATTTGCTACCTCCAAAAAAGGCTAATACCTCATTTTCTAATATTGCCTCTCGGATGCTAGACTGTGAAGATGTTCTTGAGATGAGTTTAGTGAAACGAATCGGCAGGGGTACTACCAAAGAGGTATGGAAGGCCACTTATCAGGGTAAGGAAGTTGCCATTAAGATGGTCTCTCATTCTGTTGCTGATATCAAGATGTGTATGAATAGAGTAGGAAATCAAGATAGAGAGGAGCAGCGAAGGTGCTATATATTTGCCAATTACAAATTAATGAAGGAGATATCATTACTAATGGATTTACAACATTCTAACATAATCAAGGTATGTCGCAAAGAGATACAAGAGCTTTTAATTTGCAATAAGACCTACAAACCGCCAAAATTGTGACAGGCAATATAGTGAGAATGAACATCTCAACATGCACACAATAACATGACATTCTGTAACTTATTCCTTCTTAGGTCAACGATTGTTGATCCTTTTCACCTCTACAGTAAAGCTCTGTCTACACAAAAAGTGTAATGTACCAAAATATGGTAGTGATATGCCCAAATATGGTACAGTAGTGATATGCCCAAATATGGTAGTGATATGACATCATCATGTCCATGGGCACATCATATTTTGTTGTCGCACAGTTTGATAGTGTAGAGAGCTTAACACAAAATTTTGGTTAATTCTATGGTTAATATGCAATCAGAGTACCTCGTACACCTAATTTTCACCAAATTTATATCTATGCCCCCTGGGACTTATACGGTATATATTTTTTACATATGATAAAAGTTTAGGAAGTTGATAGAGTTACAGTACTGTGTATTTTTAATTACTTTTGGTTGGATTTTTTTTTTCTTCAGATTCTTGGGTATTGCATTCTTCAAGATGAATCAATATTTGGCGATGATCACAGTATAGTGTCTGTTGTTGAGATTGGCGACAGGCTAAGCAAGAGAAAGGTCATGAATATGCCATGGTCACAGCGAATACAGGTACACAGTTTTTTATGTTTTTAGATTTCTTTATTCTGATGCTGAAAACTGTTCATCAATACTATCCATCAATATCAATATATAATGTACATTTTGAGGTTTGCTGCTGAATTTTGAAGTATTGTTTTAAAAGTTGGTTGAAAAAGCTTTAGATTTTAGGTGAGAGGTTGAGGTTAGTGAAAAGCATGAGATTTTAGTTGAGAGCTTGAAGTTGGTGAAAAATCGCGAGATTTTAGGTGAGAGCCTGAGGTTGGGGCAAAAACTTGATCCTCGCACCAAGTGCGTGAGACTTGACGTGTTTGACTTTCATTATTATCATTTCAAACCTCAAAAAATGGAAAAAAGGAGGTAGAAAAACAATAAAATCAAAATAAAAACAATACAATTATACAGTATTATAGTAATGTTTATTTTTATTTTATTTAAAAACAGCATTAAACAAACTCCTTTTCCAAGGAGTGGCAAAATAGGTGTGTTGCTACAGTAGGCGTGCCACATCAATACTTAAAACATACATAATTCACTTAAAAACATTTAAATATACATTACAGTACAGAATATACTCAATTTTTTTTTTTCTCTTTAACTTTTATTTTACTCTGAACACACCTTCATTCAAGAAGTGTGCCACTGTTTCAAAAGTGTAGCTTCCAAATAAATTATTATTAAATTATTATTATTCGTTTCTTAACAGTTCAGCATAGATGTGTTAACATTGTTACATCATCTAGAGACGTCTTCTATTGGCTCATTCCTATTGGCCGATTTTAAGATAAGCCAGATGGTGATAGTGAATGGCACCATGAAACTAGCAGACTTGGATGACATAGCTCCAGAAGAAACCAACTGTACTCAAGATTCCCATTGTCACTTTGGAAATAGAAACTTAGGTATGTATGTAAGTGAGCGGTTAAGACAGTGGAACCGTAATTACGTAACCATAACATCGTCAGGGGTTCGAGGCTCACTCACTCCATGGTTCTGGTGGTAGAACGAGTCTTCTCACATAAGGACTATAAACCGTAGGTCCAGAGACAAGTAGGAGGTTACCCCGGTGTATTAGTACATCACAGCCACTGATCATAACTGGGCCCTCTGGGAGACCAGTCTTTGACTGAAGAGGTCGCCCAGTATAAATAAAATATTTCAATTAAGATATTTCAATATACTGCTTTTGTTTGTAGATGGTGAAATTATTAATGTCAATTTTTTCTTGCTTGAAGTAGGTATTGTTTGATTAGTGGACTTTCAGTTTCGGTTTTTTTTCTTTAGCTTTCACATTCTTATTTATATTGCTAATACATAATAAGGGAGTGTTGTTTTAGGAGGCAAGTCAATAACTTTAGACTCTTTATTTTAAATTCCGACTTGTTGTTCCTGTTTGAAACATTGAAAGGTTTAAATTTGAAATATAATACTGAACTATTAGAGAGTCAGCTTCTACAGTACACAATCACAGCTCAAAAACTATAACATCAGTCAATCTGATATTAAAATTTGACGCTGCACCCACTTTGACGTTGCAGCATGTTGAATTGAACATATAAGTATGAGAACGTATTTGTATGTAAACATTTTAGATTTTATTAAGAAATTATTTCTTTAATATTGACATTAACATCCAATAGAATATTAAATATAATTCTAGAAATGTGGTATTTTTTAAACTAAATAATTCTTTTTAACAGATATACAGCGGCCATTTTTTATGTTCTATTTGCATCATTCTGCATAAGTTGACTCTCTAGCAGTTTAATAATACCTCTATGGTTTAAAAAGAATATGGATGTGCTAAAAAACAAAATTACACTAGTGTAAAAAGGAAAGTGTGAAGAGGGAGGCCAAAATAAGTTTGCAGACAAACTTTAATTCATGGCCACCAGATTAAAATAAAAAATAAATACAATTTTGAAGGTATAGTAGTTTTAACATCTGAATGTCTGTGAAGATAGAAGGTTTTCCTAGAAAGGTGTCAATAATACTGAACTCTCTGCATGTCTTGAACCAACCATGCACTTAAACATCAATTGTCACTCTTTGTCATCTCTCTCTCTCTTTTTAGGTGTTCAATGTTCATCATCGATGTGCCATGGTAGAAATTCCAAATTAAACCTTCTGAGTTTCTTCGAAAAGTTCCATGAAATTATTTTGAAAGACGTACCAGATACTCTTGAAACCGAGGTCAAGGCAGCGGTCAAAAAGTTAGAGAATCTTCAGGTATCCAGCGGTCAACTTGTTGAAATCTTTAAAACATTCCAAAGAAAATTCACCAAATAATTTATCTTCTCATTTTTATTTTTTATTTTTCCAATTTTTGAAAATTACATTTTTAAGAAACAAATATTTTATGACAATTTTAACTAATATTATCAAAGTTAAATTAAAATTATCATACATTGTTGAAATTATCTATCTTTTCTAAAAAAAGGTATATTTTTATTAATTATTGATGAAGAATTTGAATCAATTATATTACATTTCTCTACTTTCCCTATATTAAATGAATAAATAAATGACTTGATATTTTGGTAAGAAGATAAAAGTCGCTCTGTCTACACTATCAAACTTTATGTGACAATAAAATATGATGTACCCATATATGGACATGATGATGTCATATCACTACCATATTTGGGAAAATCACACTTTTTTTGATAGTGTAGACAAAGCCATCAGGTGCTAACATTGACAATTTTGCCTAATTTGTTTATACATTTTTTTTATAAAAATCAATTTAATTAACAAAACAGATTCTATTATTCATTCTTGGCTAAGAAAAATAAGCAATAATTACACATAGCTGTACTGTATACTATAGATGTGATTATGTCTAGGTGCTTTGTAAAAGAGTAGCTGTGTGTTAACTTTTCTTTTGTTTTATCAAGTATAAACTTTTATACTGTTAATAACCACACCTTTTTTTTTTCAATATCGGTGAAGCAGAACAAGTGTTCAAAAACGTTACGGTGCTACTTTTTCGTAATGATATTAAATAGGAAAATCACAGAATGACAATGTACTCTTTTTTTTGTAAATTTAAAAAAATGAAAATTATATAACTCAAAAGAACAATCAATTTTATGTAGGGAAATATTATTTTTATTGCAATAGTTACCAGTTAATTATGGTACGTCATTGAAAATCAGTGAAATTCTTTATCTCTAACAACATTACAAAAAAGTCTTTCTTTATTATTATACCACTCTTTAAAAAAGAGACTTATTTGGGGAAAATTGTTCTTCTTCACCGCCGTTAAAAAAGAAGTATTATTATCAATGTTACAAAGGTTTATATTTTATTTTTTAAAACAATAGATATTTTTAACACTGGGTTATCCTTTCAAAAATAATATTACCACTATGTGGTTTTAGAGCCTTTGGTATTTAAATACAATTGCAAATTTATATCATAATCTTGCCAAAGCTATTTTCACAACAGTATGTTCTTTTATAAAATAACAATTTATTGCACCAAATTTCAAATGATTATTTTTATTGTAGAAAAGTATGATTAATTTACCTAGTATTATATTTCTATTGAAATATATAAGAAAAATAATGTATTAATGATAATATTTTAGTTAATTTAGTAGATTTATATATAATTATTACTTATTTGAGTGCTTATTACAATATATTATAATTTTTGCAATAAAATTATCAAACCAGCATTGGGATGGGTGGTGCTGAAATTTGGGTGTTAGAAGTACTCTTTTTTTTATTGGCCATTTTTTGTCAGCCCGTTTTTAATACCACTCCTTTTTATCAGGCTTTTTTTTTTGCCCTAATTGTCCTTTTTTAATGGTTCCGTAATTTATAAATAAATGTTCACTATGATGAATTTTAAAGTCTGCTAATGTTAGGCTAAGTTTGAACTGAATTTATATGGTGCGTTGATGAAACCTATGTAGGTGCAGGTTGCTTCTAAACTGTGACAATTGGCCTAGACTTCTCTCAAAAGAATTTGCCAATTGATCTTAGTTAATTAAACGTTTACTCATCTATGTTCATAATCATCATAATAAAACCGTTTTTAAAACTGTTTTCAATCATGATAACAATCATATGCTAATTCTATATTGTGTGTATATACAATGGTGATGATAAAAATGTATTTGTACAGATATAATTTTTAATTTAACTACCATTTTAATAAAGTATAGTTTTGAATTAACACAATTGCAATAAATTAAATTATTAATTACTTATGTCTATAATCTGTATTTATTTATACTTGGTTTAGTTGTCTTTTTTTTTAATAGAAGAATATTTTATTACCGTTAATTAAATTCAAGACGTCAGATTCAGTAAAGATAGACAGTCGCACTTGAAGGCACTCTAGGCGTTCCATATGAACCTTCCAAAATTGCAACACATGGCTCTGCAGCTGTGTCGTGTGCGAGTGAATTTCAGCAATAAAAGGCATTTAAATTACACACATACGGAATGGCCTCGCAACTTTTGCAGTCTCCAAATGATTTTAAAAAGTATAGGTCGGTATTAAATTAATTATGTGTATTTTTTTAGGTATATATAGGCTAAGTTATTTTAATACTGCCTAGGCCCTCTAGCCGAGGGAAATGTATAGTAGACAGCTCACCAACTAGGCCTACAGGCAGCAGGATGACAGGCAGGGAGGCCAACAATGAATGGTGTTCATCGACCAGAGGCTTAGCTCGCCCACTGCGCGGCATAGAACCACAAATTCATGGCAAGCCAAAAAGGACAAATATTGATCATATTCATTTCAAACTGCAAAGTGTTTTTATGTTAGGCCTATATTATGAGCAATTTAAACGATTTACCCAACGTCACTAGGCCTAGCCCTAGGACATAATAATACACTGATAGATATTACACTATGAAATTTCCTTTAAAAAAATATTAAAGTGTTCTCACTGTAATTTGGTTTCAGAATAATACAACTACCAAATAACCTAGTGGCAATTGTGATTTCTGATTTATCATCTGATACCACATCTCCCAACACAACAACTGAACAAAAAAGAGACACCTGTTGCAGCAGTGACGAAGAGGTTGAGGATGGTGCTGCAGATGGGGCTATCACCGATGAAGAGGATGGCGGTTCTGAGGTTGAGGAGGATGTAATGGATGATGGAATGAAAAGTGACAGTGATGATGAAATGATGCCACGTAAAAAGAGACTCAAAGGAGCGCAAGATAAGTTGGTTAGTTTTTTAATATTTAGATTCTAATTTTAATTAAATTAATTTTCATTTTTTATTTTATTTTTTAGCTATGATGATATTAAATAAATGGTTTAAAGAAAATAACCTGTTTTTCTTTCAGGCTTCTGCCGCTCTGTGTGTTGGTATTGGCAGCTTTTCTGATCCACCTGACATCCCTGGACTAGCACACTTTCTTGAACATAGTATGTTTCATTGAAAAATGTACCAATATTTGAATTATTATTGTATACATAGACAATTGTAAACTTCTACTATCATAGATGTAAAGCTCTGTCTACACTATCAAACTTTATGGGACAAAAAAAATGTGATGTGCCCATACATGGACATGATGATGTCATATTACTACCATATTTGAGCATATCACTACCATATTTGAGCACATCACACTTTTTTTGTCAAACTAGTTTAATAGTGTGTAGACAGAGCTTTGCAATCCTATCTAATTGTGTTAAAAGAATCATGTCAACATTATTTTACTGCAGTAACATACAAGAACTACAATAAACAGTGCATAATGATTACTCCAAAAAAGGTTAAAGAGAAAAAAAAAATGTAATTACTGCAGTAACTGCAGTGGAATAATTTTGACAGGTCCCTAAGTTTACAAAAACAAAACATAGCACATAGAAAACGTGTTCCTTTCATATCATATTTCCAGTGGTATTTATGGGAAGCAGTAAATATGAAGATGAAAATTCATTTGATGCCTTTATCAAACGTCATGGGGGAAATACAAATGCTTCAACTGATTGCGAAAGAGTAAGTGTTTGAGAGTTTATATTCAAAACAAACACACTATGACACAGTGACATGTGACCTCTCCAGCATTACATTCATGCTTCTGTTAATATCTACCTACCTATTTACCCTACACAATACAGAAACAATTCATCATTGAATTTAAACATAATTGTCCTGTTTAGTTTTCTATTACAGTAGAACCCCTTAAGAGGACACCTTCAGGACCCAACAAAATGTCCCTTTAGTAGTGGTGTCCCCTGAATAGAGGTGTCCCAAAGGAGGGATTCTGCTGTATTTATTATGACACACCTATAGTAACTGTATCTTTGTCATTTGATTGGTTGATTTATAACATGTGTTGTCATTTATTTGGTTTAAGATCAAAATGTATCCTTGCCATTTTATTGGTTTATTTCATATCTGATGCTGTTGATTATTTTGTTTTTTAAATTGTAAAAAATATACCAAATAACATTCATCTTTATTTTTCAATTTATGAGTCGTTTAGTGTCATACTTAACTCACCCTTGTTGAATAGAATCTTTCAACTTTCAGGTTGAATTTTCTTCCTATATTCAACTAATAAACATTTAAATGTTTTGTCTCAAGAGTTCATCGTGAATGATAATGTTTGTTGTCGTTTCAGACGGAATTTGAATTTGATATTGACAGTAGTTTCTTGCGTGAGGGATTGGATCGTTTTGCTCAGTTCTTCATCTCGCCATTGATGAAAGAATCTAGTACAGATCGTGAACTAGAGGCTGTTGATAGTGGTAACAACATGTTTAAAACATCTATATTAAATTAGTATTATTTTCAGTATTTTTTTTTATGAAAAACGCATTTTTAAGTCATTCTGATAGTCTATCTATACTTTAAGCAATGACATTGTTAATGCTTTTATACTCATCTGGATAAACTATGCAATGAAGTACAGTATGCGATTACCCCTCAACAAATGGAATAATCCACTGAACCTGAATAATTTTGAGGGATTCTGGGTATTGCCCAAGTTTTCATCAAACAATATTGAAATATACTTTTTTCACTTGTTTGTAACAAATATACGGTCATACAAAAGCTCACATATTTATTGAAATTCACAATTTTTAACTACAGAATTTCAAATGAGTCTTCCAGCAGATCATTTTCGTAAACAGCAGTTATTTGGTTCTTTCACTAAAGAAGGTCACCCACTTGGAAAATTTATGTGGGGTAGGTATGCTTTTACAAGTTAATTTGAACTACTGTGTATGGTATGAAATTGCTTATTAATTAACAAAAAATGGCCTACCTAAAGCTCTGTCCACATTATCAAACTAGTTTGACAAAAAAATTACTTACTAATTGTGCCAAAATATGGTAGTGATATGACATCATCATGTCCATATATGGGCACATCAAATTTTTTGTCACATAATGTTTGATAGTGTAGACAGAGCTTAAGAAGACTATGGACAAATATAAATTATACCCCTTTTTTTGTAGGTAATAGTACAACATTAAAGGCTGATCCAATTAGCAAAGGTATTGAGGTACATAAGAGGCTCCAGGAATTTAGAGAGAGAATGTATTCCAGCGATTATATGACTCTTGCTGTACAATCACCAGGTGAGGAAGATAAAACTTATTAACCTCATGGGTATTCATGTCGTACTGTAGATAATAACCTGGTGAATTTTTGATCCTTCAAGTCTGGCTCATTTTATGAAAACCTGCTTTTAACAATGTTAGTTGCATTTGGGCTAGTGAGCGGCCAAGCGGTTTAATACAGTGGAACCGTAGCCATAGCATCGGCATCATGGTTCGAGGTTCGCTTGCTCCATTGTTCTGGTGGTAGAACGAGTCTTCTCGGATAAGGAATATAAACCGTAGGTCCAGTGTACATATCTAGCTCATGTACACTTAGTACATCTTTTGAGACGAGTAGAGCGTTACCCCGGTGTACTAGTACACACACAACCACTAATCATAACTGGGCCCTCTGGGAGACCAGTCTTTGACTGAAGAGGTCACCCAGTACAAATAAATAATAAATAAGTCCTCCACAGACTTAAGTAATTTTAAAAACTACAAAATTCAATTCATCTTTAAATCGGAATTCAAATCAAGTAATAACACATATACATCACCTTCCTAGAAAGACGGTTAAGGCAGATCTTTGCTTTCGCTATTAATGCACCATCTCGCTTTGCTAGTTCACTAGTTACTTATTTCTTAATTCACTCCAATCAATTTTGGTTTTCAGAAACCTTGGATACATTGGAAGAGTGGGTTAGAGAATCTTTTTCAGATATTCCATCAAAGTTAGTAAATATATTTTATTATAAAATCATGTCTTCTTCTAAAGGCTAGATTCAGAACAATCCAAATGATTAGGAAGAATGTTTCATGCAATTATTTTGTTCTTTCAGTGGTCTTCCAAAGCCTTCGTACTCTATATACCCAGATCCCTTTGTTCCAGAAAAATTTCACAAATTGTACAAAAGTAGGTATGAAAAATATATTGTAAGCTAAAGGAGTTATGTTTGGCCCTTGTTTGTGTTTCTGACTGAACAAAATCTACAAACATAGCAAATGTTTCTGGATGGGTAATGCTAGGTGGAAAGTTTCTGGACAATAAAGGCTAATTGGAAAGTTTCTGGACAATAAGGCTAGGTGCACAGAACCATCTACTGTAGGTTCTTATATGTTAACACACCACACATACACATTGATATAGTAGCTAAAGTATTGGTTTGCAGACCTCAGTTAACTTTCATTTGTGCTGCAATTGTTTGAAGGGCTATCTAATAATACATAAGTTCTCAATTCTTTTCCTCTAGTCGTACCTGTAAAAGACGCAAACCAATTGGAAATAACATGGACCTTTCCTTGTTTGTTTAAAGACTATAAGTAAGTAGTATAACATTTTGATGTTATATGTGGAGATACAAAATTTGCCGATAAGAATTTATTTGTTTTTAGGCACAAAGATGTATTGTCCCCCTGAAAAAATAATTATTAAAAATTGTTTTGTTGAATATGCTATTTTAATGTCACATAATAGTTATCCACTTTTATAAAAAATTAAATTTAAAAAAATGTATCTGTAATTTAATTTAAAGCAAAAAAAATAGTCAAATTGGCTGGCAGCCACTGGATATTTGGTTGAACCATTTATTTTGTCATTTTATAAGTGAAAACATTATTTTTTTCAGTTTTTTTTTCTACGGAAGTGATTAACGTTTAATATTAAAACTACAAAATAACCTATTCAAAGTCTGATTTAATTAATCTTCATTTTTCATGTTTTGGGGGGACAATACATCTTTAAAGCTTCTATTTGCTTAACAATAAAAAAAATACCAGGAAATTAATACAATTTATATATGCTTCAATATTTTTTTTTTCAGATGCAAGCCATTACAATATTTGTCATGGTTAATAGGTCATGAAGGGAAAGGCAGTATTCTAGCAAGGCTCAAGAAAAGGTTGGTAATATACAGTATTGTTCATATATAATGAATATTTTTGGATTCTTAACATGGAATTTGATATAAACGGTAATAATCTATATTGATATCATAGATCTATTATCTATATTAACAGTAATTAATCTATATTTGTTACTTTTGCCAAGTATATAGTATTTGCTTTGTTTGTTTCTTAACACGATACTGTCCACAATTTTTAAGTTATCTAGAATTTTGTGGGTGTTAATAGGTATATACTTTCAGAACATGCCTATTGGTTTTCAGGAAAATGTATATATTGGTCACGTCACAAAAGCTTATTATATTAAAATCTTACTTACTAGCTGTATCTTTCATACAAGATATTAAATAGCATGCCCTCTCTATTCTTTTAACATGGACCAAAATATCAAGTAGTGAGCCCTCTCACTCCAAATAATGTTTTCCCTGATATATTTTGTCAAGTACTTCACTCGGTTTCTGAGTGCTTCTTTTATTTATTTTTTAAGGTCCCTGGCTCTGAAATTATTTAGTGGCAATGATGGAACAGGTTTTGAATACAACCAAACATGTTCAATATTTACTATTAATGTTGAACTATCTACAACAGGATTAACTAATATTGATGAGGTATACATTTTATATTTATTTGTATTTTAGATATGTATTTTATTACAGTATCTAATTTGTGTATTTCTATATAATTTAATTAATGATTTAAATAATTATACATAAGATAAGATAAATCTTTATTGTCATGAACACAACAAGGCGAACATGAAATTGGTTTTCCTTGATGCTTAAAAACACATACAATATATAAAACATTAAAAATATCAATACAATACATTAAAACATTTTTTGTTTGTTAATAATGTTGAATACACTTCATAAATCAATTCCTTGTTTCAACCCTTATTAAATTATAAATTGTATATACTTTTCTTGGGTTAGGTTGTATCCACAATCTTTCAATATATCAAGATGTTGCAGAAAGCTGGGCCACAGAAGAGGTAAGTGCAAATGTGAAAATCAATGGAGGCTAGTGCAAAAAGACCAGATCCAAAATGAGTTAACAAAATAGCCAAACATTAAATTTAGATTTATAATTTCATCACTCATAATACTATATTGAAATTGTACTATACCTTTATAATTTTATACTGTAAAATATATCTTGTATTTTTTAGAATATTTGATGAGATAAAAACAATAGATGACAATGCTTTCAGATTTCAAGAAGAGGTAGGCCGAGTGAAGATAGTAATATTATTTGTAGATAACTGAAATAGTCTATTCCAAATATCAGTTAAAACATTGCTTGTCATATACAACTCTGTTTTTTAGGCTCTGTGTTCATACATATGTTTTCTATTCAATTCATTTGAACTTCTATTATGAAACACTATCCCCAAAAGAAAACTTGTCTAATATTTTTCTATCATATGTAGATGGACGCAGTTGATAATGTTGAGCTGATTGCAGATAATATGCAAGAGTACCCAATGGAACATTATCTCACCGGTCACCAGCTTGCGTTTGAGTATGATCCAAAAGTAAGTGTATTATATTGTAATTCTGTTATTGTCCTAGGCACCAACCAGGAGGTGATCTATCAGCCTAATGCACTTGTTAATTGTATGACGCACTGTATGACCCCAGGGGTGCGTCATGGTATACATAAGGTATGACGCACATCGGACAAATGACGCACCTCTCCCAGGGGAGGTAATACAGTTGACAATAAAGTGCAGGACACTGAACAATCATATGGTAAACATGAATTACTGTTTACAATTTGCAAATATTCCTAACTTTATGCACAATGTTCCAATGGGTTATTTATATTTTATTCCTTTCAACAAACAAATGGATGGGGAGCGGGTGTCAAGAGTACAGACACTGCTATCACTGGAAATGGTGTGAAACTTTCACAACATTAAAAGAAAATTACATGTAGAATTATTAAACAAAATTGATTAAGAATTATGAGTCCAGTAAACATCTGTATTTAATTTATTTATAATTAAATCAATTATTATCAATCAATTTAAATTTCTGTAGGTGATAACTGAGTGTCTGTCCGGTCTGACGGCTGAAGCTGCTAATTACTTGATGTGGTCAAAATCATTTCAATCATCATGTGATCAAGTGGAGCCATGGTATCAGACTGCCTACGGAATTGAACAAGTGCCTTTAAAATGGATACAAGACTACCATGGTAAAAATTTTATTTTTTTTATTGAAAGCTGATCTTCAATTGGTAAAACTATGCCTTCACATTTTATATTTTATCGTGAAATGTTACTACTTTGCACATCTAAAGTTCTGTCTACTTTGTGATGTGCCCATATATGGACATGATGATGTCATATCACTACCATATTTGGAAATATCACTACCATAATTAGGCACATCACACTTTTTTTGTCAAACTAGTTTGATAGTGTAGACAGAGCTTTAAATGGGATATAAAGGAGTTTTCTTTTATTTTGACAGATAGTGAAATTCATCCTGATCTGCACCTACCTGCTCCAAATATTTTTATTGGTAAGTTTTAAATATTAAAAATATAAAGAAATTGCACTAATGAAGAGCTAGTGTTGCCCAAAAACTTTTCTGGCAGTTTTACTTTATTGTTTTGATTTAGCTTTTTGTTTATTTTATTTTGTATCTCCATTGAAATCCAGCCACCATTTTTTGAGTAATTTGCATTGCATTTAAATATAAAGAATATAAGACAGTATATGTATTCAAGATTATTAAATTGTTTATATTGGTTAATGAACTTAAACCGATACAATACAGTAAAGCTCTGTCTACACTATCAAACTTTATGTGACAACAAAATGTGATGTGCCGATATGGACATGATGATGTCATATCACTACCATATTTGGGCATATCACCACCATATTTGAACACATCACACTGTTTTGTCACATAAAATTTGATAGTGTAGACAGAGCTTAATACTTGTTTGCTTCAATTTTTAGCTGATGATTTTAACTTGAAAGTCGATGATGACGCAACCAATCAACATCCCATAAAGATACTGGATTCAGACAAAGGATGTGTATGGTATAAGAGTGACAGGAAGTTCAAAATACCAAAAGGTAATAGAAAACATTTGAAGTTTCCATGCTACAGTGAAAATATAATTGTATTTATAATTGTAAAATAATAATGTAAAGTAAATAAACAAAATTAGCCTTTTTGTTAACGTCTTTATGCCTGATTATTTATGGAGATATAAATTACATTTAACTAAAGCTTTGTCTACACTATCAAACTTTATGTGACAACAAATTGTGATGTGTCCATTTATGGGCATGATGATGTCGTATCACTACCATATTTGACCATACCATTAGGGGCACATCACATTTTTTTGTCACATCAAGTTTTATATTGTAGACAAAGCTTTAGTTTACCATTGTTTAAATTTGTTTAGGATTCATCTATGTATACTTAAAAAGTGAGCTAGTGAACCAGTCAGCAATGTATCTGTGTCTTTTTGACTTCTTTGTTACCCTCCTTGAGCATAACATGAACGAAGTAGCGTACAACGCCGAAGCTGCCGAGTTAAACTACAGTTTCCGTACGGAAGAAACTGGCTTAGTTATCAGAATGAGCGGATTTAATCATAAGCTTTATGTAAGTAGTTGGAAGAGTTAATGTGAATGGACAACGAATACAAGCCATTCATTTTTATTAATTTTGTGGTTTAGCCTCTAAATCTATACTACTATTACTAACAAAATATACAACATAATTATGACATTTAGAAATGTTGATTACTACTTGTGTTGAACTTTAATGTCAGTTTGCCTACCATAGCATCGTAATTTATGTATGTAAAAAAATGGCAGCGATTGTGAACTTTGTTGATTTGTATGGAAGACTCAAAGAATAATGATTACTTACAAATTTTGCACAATCCTAGGCAATTTTTTTCCCTCCGTTCCCAGTGGCTTAACGCAGAGGCCCCTGGTTTAGGAAACCTAAGTGACCTTCCAAGTTCCAACGCTGGAAGCCTTGGGCGTTATTGGCTTTTTTCAGCATATTTTAATGCCTGTTTTTTTGTCTGGGCACTGCTCAGGGGCCTCCTGAAGCTCCGGGGCCCCTGGGTTTAGCCAGTGAGCGCTCATAGCAGTCACAGCACTGTCCATGGCAACAACAAAAATAGTGACACTACCCAAACTGCATGCAAATCTCTTCTTTTTTTTCAGTTACTGTTTGACACAATTCTTGACCACATTGCTAACTTCTCTGTTGAAGATTTAATGGATGCTGTCATGGAGTCTATGCTACAATTATATCATAACCACATTATAAAACCAAGTAAAACAAACAAGTAAGTATAAATACTACTAATAATACTAATTACCAACAATATACTGAACTGCTAAACTGTATACAGGAACCCTAAACAGAATTTAAGTGTTTCTGCTGTTGTTTCTGGTTTTAAAAATAAAATAATATATTGAGAATAAGATGATAAGAATAAAAATACTAGTATAACTGTGTGTAAGTTCTATTTATTTGTTGTTAGCCAAACAATTTATTTCAATGTAAATGTTTTTTATATGTTTTCAAATGACAATAAATTTACTTACTTAAACTGCCTTTCTAATCATTGTGCAGTTTAGCCAGTTTCAAGCCATTGATGTGATTGTGCTGAATGGAGGTGGACAGGATATCCACGTTTAAAGTCTTTTACCCAACCTGAAGCTTATTTGATAGCCTAAAGGCCCATTTACACTAGGACGATAATGATCGACGATAAATAGACAAATATGCATTTTTCTTTCATAAAACAAACAAAATCTAATAAGTTTTTATTCTAGAAATAAAAGAATTTTAAAAAATAAAATATAGGATAACAATCCATGCTTCCTTTGATGAAAATGATATTTTCACACAGCCAATCAAATGTCGTCATGATTAGTAAGAGCAATAATATCGTGACAATACAATTGTTTTTATTGATCATGACGTCATTTGATTGGATTTTAAACAATATTATAAGACAGCATAAATGATTATCCTATAGTTCTGGAACGAAAACCTTTCTTTCTTTTCTTTGTTATATGTAAGAAAAATGCATGCTTATCTATTTATCGTCGATCATTATCATCGTAGTGTAAATGGGCCTTAAACCATAGAAAACTTTGGGTACCTCTTGTATTTTTCATCCACCCCTATTATCCCTGTGATACCCACCCCTACTACATATTAATTTGTTTCTTTATTTTCGTACCACAAGGCATTTACAACAGTTATACTGATTGATGAAAATCTTATTTTATTCTAGTGACATCCGACTGCAAATCTTACAAAAGGTTAAATGGATCCCATTAGACAAGAGGAAAGCCTGCCCTCAAGTTACCAAGGATATGGTGCAACAATTTGCTGCCGACTTCAGAAAGAAGATGTTTGTAGAAGTTCTCGTACAAGGCAACTATACGCAACAGGTATATACAGATAATTTTCAAATAAAATACATTTCAGTTATTTCAGTAGTTAGTAGTATAGTATTACTATTAGATTAAACTATTACTTATTTATGGCCAGCTTTGCTCAATATATGTGACATTTTGAAACAATAAATCTTTATGATACTATATTAAAATGTAAATACCCGCACCAGGGCGAACCCCATCCCTTCCCTCTATCTGGAGGTGGTTTAATATTGTTTAAAGCATCCAGTACAATTTTGATCATTTTGATACCCCATGTTAATGGATGTGTGTAAAGGCCAATTTACACAAATATTAGACAAGCAGTAACTAATAAAAATATAGAATCTATGTTATTCTTTCTGACCATTTACACACAACACGGAGTGGATGGGCGGTTTCCGCTCAGAATAGATGCAGATTCTACATGGGACAAGCCACAAGGTTTTCCAATTACCGTTATTGATTGTCTGTGTAAATTGGCCTTTATAGTAAAAATGTGTTTAGTGGACAAACTGTCTCTCTCTAGATATCTAGTATTTTTGATGTTCTTATATGTTGCTTTTAAAATGTTGTATCCCTGTAGTATTCATGTCTGTTTTTAATATATTGATTGTTTTAAATAATATAAATATTGTATATAGTAATAATTTTATTAATATACATTTTAACATTTTGAAAATGTACTTATATTATTTCCATTTTAATTGGCAAAATTAAATTGAATCTTGAATCTTGCTGACATGCTATTACACAATTATTAACTTTTACCTACTAAAATTATATTTCTTTCTCGATACTCTTTATTCCGTTTTTTTTTTCAGGAGGCAATTGAGTTCCACAGCAAAATATGCAGCAAGTTAAACTTTGATGCGATAGAATGTCAACCGACTACAACAGTTACTAAGATTCCTCTTGGCAGCACAGTATGCAAGATAAAAAGCTTCAACACAGAAGATACAAACACTGTTGTTACAAACTACTATCAACAAGGCTGTGGGACCATCTATAAAATTACACTTATTGAACTACTTGTTGTAAGTATATAGCATTTCAATTTATACTTGGAGGCTTTTACAAAGTCTCCAGTCTTGGACATGGAATATAACTCTGTCTACACTATCAAACTTTATGTGATGTGACCATATATGGACATGATGTCATATCACTACCATATTTGGTCATATCACTATCATTGTGGGTAACATCACACTTTTTTCATCAAACTAGTTTTATAGTGTAGACAGAGCTTTAGATTGGTGAAACTATTGCTTTAAATTATTAGTAGGATATCCTAGAGTCTACAAGTTTTCTGGTCAGTCACCAGACCTCAAGGAATGGCCACATGTATTTTTTTCAGGCTAGTTTAGTATCCTCTGAATATATTACTATTATTTTCGTCTTTTGTATTTTCTGTTTAAATATATGTTTATGTATATTTCATGTAAATTGAAAATTCACATGGATGACCATATACAATTTGTCATGATTTCTTGAGTTTTAAAAATCATTTTACTCTCTCAAGTCTGTAAAAAGTTTTTTTTTATTTTGTATGTCATAGATGCTGATGGATGAACCATGTTTTGATTTTCTCCGTACACAAGAACAATTGGGGTAACTTCAATTATTTATTTGTCATATTTTAATACCTTATTAGGTATATTAAGTATTGCCTTTTTGCAATTATCGTATTGTTGAAATCAATATCACATTTGTTTGTCTCTTCCAGGTACAGTGTTCATCCTACCTGCAGGAGTAGCTTTGGTATCATTGGATTCTCTGTTACTGTCACTACGCAAGCAACTAAATTCAGGTAAATAATATATCATTGTAAATTACACATCGAAATAAAAACATACATCATATGGTTTGTATTTACTAGTCATTCTCAGGAAGTTTTTTTTCAACACACAGCTAAGCACAGGGCATACATTTACAGGATTTAAACAAACACATGCTTTATAAAATGTCATAAGGCTTGGTTATGACGCTGTTTTGGCCATATAGAAAAATCCTAGTGAGTGGGACTAAATACGACCACTTGAGATTGTGTGAAACATTGTGTAAAGCTCTGTCTACACTACCAAACTAGTTTGACAAACAAAAAATAGTGTGATATGCCCAAATATGGTAGTGATATTCCCAAATTTGGTAGTGATATGACATCATCATGTCCATATATAGGCACATCACATTTTTTTGTCGCATAAAGTTTGATAGTGTAGACAGAGCTTAATGTAACCATTATGTATTTTTATATCATTGATAGTGTTTGGTTTTGATAAATGATTTTAATTTATTTTTTTTCTAATTTCTTACAGCGCTCTTCATGTAGATCAGCGGATAGAGGCTTTTCTGAAGCATTTCCGTGAGAAACTGGAAGCTATGACCGACAAAGAGTTCCAAACACAAGTGGATGCTCTTGTAACATTGAAGCAATGTGTAGATTTAAATCTAGGTGAGGAAGTCAACAGAAACTGGGGTGCTATACAAAGAGGAACTTATGTGTTTGATGTGCTGGAGAGAGAGGTTTGTTTATTTGTATACAAGCATGTTTATGTACCAACTCTACTTAATAAATTAAACACTTAGGCTAAGGGAAACAATTAACATTTTAAAAATCTCTAATGGAAATAATTAAATATTTATTGAGTTAAGTGAAATGCTTAATATTTAAGATTATTTGTATTTTGTTAAGATAAAGCTCCATGTGGAGATATAATTACAACACAAATTAAGATGCCTTTGTTATTTAAAGGTTAAAGTATTAAAGACTGTAAAGCAGAAAGAGATACTTGATCTACTAGATGAACTAGTGTACGAAGGAAAGAGCTGCAGAAAACTCTCAACACAGGTATTTCCATTTCAAAATATATATACCAATATTATTGATGTTTGTGGTTACTGATTACTGGTGTAGGTGTAATTCTTCCTACTGTTTATAGAAAGATTCCAGTACTGTATTTAGTTAAATGCTATGATACAGCAGTACATTTTTGTCACACACTGTATCATAGGAACAATGTACACTGTATTTACCCTAACCTTAAAATTATTCCTGGATACGTTAAGTAGTCCAGCCTAATTTGTTTGTCCTTGATTAGCATTCTTTAATTAAAATGTAATTTTTGTAATGAAAGGCAAAATATTAATTCAATATTGATTTACTTTTTATAATAGGTTGTTGGATTTGGTGATCAGGAAGACAAACTGACGTCTTCTGGAGATGCACGAAAGCAACTCAACGGAGTAACCAACAACCATGTTGATGATATGCAAATTAGCTACCTGTCATGTGATGGAAATGCTATAATGAATATTCATAAGTTTAAGGAATGTTTGGAAGTATATCCTGTCACAGTGATTAATCAATGATGACAAATAAGATAAATAACCTAGTAGATACATGTGTTTGAATTTACTCATTTCCAAAAAAAATATGTTTATTTTAATAATACTATTAATATACTATTAATATTATTTATTCCGAAATTAGACGCCAGAAAAGTGAAATATAGACATGTTCTGCAGTAAAATCACACATGTTAGGCAGTAGGGTATAATTTATTAATTTCTATCTATACGTCAATAGTACGCTTTATTTGCCTGTGCCATTAAACAGAATTCAGGAGTACAGTCGACATTGTAGATAGGAAGCAATGGTGACCTGTGCCGATAAGGACCATACCAAATATTGACTATCGGCACAATATATTATTTTACATGCATGCAAGGATTCAGGAGTACAGTCAACATTGTCGATAGGAAACAATGCTATTCATGGTGAACTGTGCCGATAAGCGCCATACCAAATATTGACTATCGGCACAGTATATTATTTTACATGCATGCAAGAATTCAGGAGTACAGTCGACATTGTCGATAGGAAACAATGCTATGCATGGTGAACTGTGCCAATATGCACCATACCAAATATTGACTATCGGCACAGTATATTATATTACATGCATGCAAGAATTCAGGAGTACAGTCGACATTGTCGATAGGAAGCAATGCTATTCATGGGGAACTGTGCTAATAAGCACCATACCAAATATTGACTATCGGCACAGTATATTATTTGACATGCATGCAAGGTCGACAGTGCCAATAGCCTGATTCAAAATAGTCCCGATGGATAACGCTTTGGTTGCTGACCTGTAGTCAGTGTTCTTAATTGTCTATGACTTGTATGACTTCCATTGCTATTTCTTTTACTGTGCCTATATTATTATAAAAGTCAGATTTACATAATTTAAAGTGTTATTCATTACTTAAGTTTATTTTAATAATCAATGTATACCTAATTTCAAACCAATTTTTAAAAGCAAATACAAAATTGTATTGTAATTTTTAATTACTGCTAGTTTTTATTATTTTAAGGGTTTGTATTTAGTTTTAAATCTATTTGGTTAAGATATGATAAATTCTACAAATTGTTTCCATAAGAGAAATGTTGTAATGCAAGAAATGAGTACAATACACAATAATTCTATTTATACATAAGGCAAATAAATACTGCAATACCGCATTTGGTTTAAAGAATTTTATTGAGGTAAACTTGTGTTTAAAATCCTATAATGTACAGTGTGCCCGACACATCATATGAAACAATGCCGATGCTTCTACTGTAGCAGAATGACACTCATTTAAAACAGGTGTACAGTAATTGTTAATATTAAACAAAATGATACAACATAAAGATTCCAGACACCTTATATTAGTGGAGTGCATTTAGTAATATCATGCACAAATAACTTATTTCTTCATCATAATAATACAAAAAATAAACTAGTGTTGGTGAGGTCCGTTTATTATCAAATACAAATAATAATATTTTTCAATTCAATATAAATGATGGTTATCAACTAATATACAAAGGAGGGTTTTTAAGTGGCTGTTTATTCGAGGGGGTTGGCGAGTAATATTCAGGGGAGTAAATTATCCGGGGAAGATTTTTTTGTTGCAATATTTAACATGTATAATTAAATAAATACCCCCTAGATATGAAAATGAATATCGAGAAGTGATGAAATACAGTAAAAATTGTATCAAAATGCTTGGTAAATTGTGGATCATGTCAATGAATTCTGCTACAAATAGAAATGCAATACAATTTTGTGTTAAATATGCATGTGACGGGGTGTTTAATTGAAGAAATAAATAAACGCCCGGGGAGGGGGTGTTTATTCGAGGGGGGTGTTTATTCGAGGGGGTTATTGAAAGCGGTGCATTTATTCGAATTAATAATGTAAAACAATTTAATAATTTACATAAATCATAATTTGATATATTTGTTTATTCCTTATAAACATATATTCATAGACCACCTGTATTTGTAATTCATCATTAATTTAATAGATTATATTTGTTGCTATAGCAATATAACCAATTTACTTATTCTGAATTATTTATAAAAGTAAATTATTATTATTTTAAAATAAAACATGTAATTATATAACCAAACACACACCACACACTTTCTAATGCTGTCTACACTATCAAACTTTATGCGACAAAAAATGTGATGTGCCCATAATATATGGACACTATGATGTCATATCACTACCATATTTGGGCATATCACTACCATATTTGGGCATATCACTAACATATTTGGTAGTGTAGACATAGCTTAATATATTTTATGTAAAAGCTGACTTGTGTTTTGACCTATCTATACAAATAACAAACAAACCTTAATTACAAAAGGCAGTATAATTTTATAGTCTTACTCTAATTTATCATTTCATATAAAGATATAATAATATAACCAAAAGCTGCATAGGAAGGCACTGTAAATAGGGAAATAAAATATAGTTATGCGACTCCAACTTAATATTGTGATATTAACATAATGTTTGTATATTATAAACACAATAATTTTTCATATAAAATATAATGTTTAATAACATGTATCAAATTTTAACAAGGTTTGAATATAATAGTGAAAAGGTAATTTTGTAATAATGCTTCTAGGGGACACGCTCTTGTATTAGTTCAAAGACATTCCACATTGTTAACTGGGAGAGTATGAAATTATTCAGGATTAGAGCATAACAAATTGCTAGTAACAGCTTTTCAAATGTCAATATTAAATGTATTTATTGACACTAAATGAATAACAAAATAAATATATATTCTAAAGGCTTGTGGTTAATGAGGGAGAAATTGCTAAAAAAAATAATTGAATACAAAAATGAATGATACCAAACAGAAGATGAGTATACAAGTACAACTTATATTTTAAGATCATTAAAATTAAGTTATTGTTGTTGTTGAATCTCTATCCGACCGAAGACATTGTTTTCATCTATTAGTAAACATACTATTTCTGTCACATTTTTGGTACCTATATAAACATGTCTTGTAGAGGGACTGATTGGTATCATTTTTGATACCTATAAACATATCTTGTAGAGGGACTAATCGGTCACATTTTTGGTACCTATAAACATATCTTGTACAGGGACTGATCGGTCACATTTTTGGTACCTATAACCATTTATTGTAGAGGGACTGATCGGTCACATTTTTGATACCTATAAACATATCTTGTACAGGGACTGATCGGTCACATTTTTGGTACCTATAACCATTTATTGTAGAGGGACTGATCGGTCACATTTTTGGTACCTATAAACATATCTTATAGAGGGACTGATCGGCCACATTTTTGGTACCTATAAAGATATCTTATATAGAGGGACTGATCGGTCACATTTTTGGTATCTATAAACATATCTTATACAGGGACTAATCGGTCACATTTTTGGTACCTATAAACACTATCTTGTAGAGGGACTGATCAGTCACATTTTTGGTACATGTAAGTAACGTGGATTTTTTTTTTGAAGATGGAAATCCAGTACTACTCTTTTATTATATAAAACCTTGGATTATCTCTATAATACCAGATAAAACTCAATTATCTGATTCCATTCCTGTTGTTGCATAATATTAATTGAATAGTACAAATATTGATATATATATATATTCTATCTTTGTAATAATTAATTGAGGACAAATCAACTTTCATCTTCATAAGCTTCCATCGGTGGACAGGTACAAATTAGATGTTGATCACCGTATACATCATCTATTCGAGCGACAGATGGCCAAAATTTATTATCTGGTTTTACAAACGACTAAAAGAAAAAAACAAAATAATTACAGTATATTAAAGGATTTAAATAATAACCATTAAATCCTAACGAATTAAATCCATTTTAATCCTAATTCTGCATTGTAATAAGTAGATTTAATTAAATTAAACACAGTTCTAAATTTTTAAGTTGGTGTTACAGCTTTGAGCAAAAGTTACAAAAGTCTCACTTTCATTCATTTTATTTGGTCAAAATCATTGCAACAACTTTACAGCATATATCAATAAATATCTTGTCTAGCAGACACAGAGGTCAATGCACTTTATATAACCACAGCATTGCAAAACATGTATTTGTTTTTGTCATAATGTGGTGCATTAGCACAAAGACATGATTGTTTACTTTCCATTGCACACATTACATTGACATAATTCAACTATGTAGTATCTGTATTGAAAACAAAAACTAGGTTCTTTATCACTAATAATTGCACACTCAAGTCTACTACATACAACTAAGGTTCTTTATCACTGATAAACTACATAAAACCAGGGTTCTTTATCACTAATAATTGCACACTTGAGCCTACTGCTTATCAGCATAAAGTCCATTATTTTCAATCACTTTCTCAAACTGTGTAAACACTTACTGCTGGATATGCCGCTTGCTTCCTTGGGTATGCCTTATCCCATGTATCTGACATCACTACGTGTTGAGGGTGTGGTGCAAACTTCAAAGGGCTGTCTTTACTGTCAATACGACCTTCCTCAACATCAGCAATCTCTGCTCGTATGGCTAAAGATAAATAGTGGTAGCATATTTATTGAATATTGAAATTCAAGAGGGAGAATGCTATTCTTAAAGTTTTGTTTTGTTTTTTGTTTGTTATTTTTTTATAAATACAGTTTAGTAGCCTTGTCAAGATAAATCAATTACAGTATCTGATATATCCAAATATGTTGGGATTTGTAGAGGCTAGAGTGGGGGCCACTGTTACAAAAGTGTATGTTCAATAAATTATTATTATTATTGTTATAGTGTTCATCTGTTTTTTAAATTAATAATAATAATATCCTGGATGTATATAGCGCCTAATGTTGTGAAACCTCTAAGCGCTGAACATTATTACCCCAGTCATTTTTTTGGAAACAAACTCCAATAATGCAGCTAGTAATCAGCGCAAAGTTGTGTCTTGATCTAACCGGGTTCCTATTTATAAATATGGAAGGTGTAACTCTCTCTGTTTATTTCAAACTGCATACCTTACATTTAGCATCCACTCCCTATCAACAATGCAGCAACAACAACAACAAAACATGCCACCTTAAGTTGAATAAACTTATACTAGATGGTTGGGAGCTTTTCGTTTTATGTTAATTTTTATTATCATCATAAATAATATAAATATTTACTTAGTAGGGCATCACAGTATCGATCCAATTCTTCTTTGTTTTCACTCTCGGTTGGTTCTATCATTAAGGTATTACTGACTGGCCATGACATAGTCGGGGCATGGAAACCTACAACACAAATCATCAATGAAATATAATGAACATTTTGTACACAAATTTGGCAGATATCCTGGTACATTTGTTATTTCATATAAATATCATCTTTCTTGGAAAGGGTACTTAAAATCAAAAGAACAGAAATTTATAGGTAAACAGAAATTGAAATATTTTATTTATACTGGGCGACCTCTTCAGTCAAAGACTGGTCTCCCAGAGTGATCAGTGGCTGTGATGTACTAATACACCAGGGTAATCCCCTATTCGTCTCGAAAGATGTACCAGGTTCTTTAAAGTGCACACAAGCTAGATGTGTACACTGGACCTACGGTTTATAGTCCTTATCCGAGAAGACTCGTTCTACCACCAGACCATGGAGTGAGTGAGCGAGCCTCGATCCCTTGCCATGTTATGGCTACGTAATTACGGTTCCACTGTCTTTGTGAGATAAAGTGAGGCAAGCCATTATGAATCATAATAATGCCATATATCAAATCTATTGGTGGACCCTCTGATCTATAGATAGATTACAAGTTGTAAATATAATTATTAATGTTGACATTTGATTTGTATTTTACATACCAAAATCCTGCAACCTTTTAGCAATATCAGCTGATTCTATGCCTGCTGATGCTTTGAAGTCCCTAGTATCAAGGATGAACTCATGAGCTACAAAACCTACAAAACAAACAATTAGTAATTAGTACATATACATTAAACCCCCTCCTTTGAGATGCCCCTATTATGGGGAAACTTTCTCTTATTAGCTCTATATACACTATCAAACTTTATGTGACAAAAAATAATGTACCCATGTATGGACATGACATTATATCACTACCATATTTGGGCATATCACCACCATTATTTGGGCACATCACACTTTTTTTTGTTAAACTAGTTTGATAGTGTAAACACACATTTTTTAACACTACAGCCAACTTTAATTTTGGGGACACCTAAATTCAGGGGACGGTCTAATTCAATGAACACCCCAACTTTGTTGGGTCCTGAGGATGTCCCCTCAATAAAGGTTCTACGGTATTAGGTTTATGTGCTGTTATGAAGGTAATATGTATGACAGTATTAACAATGGAAGTATATAATGATCATAATAGTATAGCAGTGGCATAGCATCAACCTAGAATAGTGGTGCTATAGTACCAACCTGTAGGTCCTCTAAACAAAATCTTGTATGGTCCTTCTAATCTCTTTGCCATGTAGTTAGCATTCAATATAGCCATTTGTGTTGCTTTTCTTAAACCATCTGGTCCCATCATCTACACAAAATAACAAATATTCTAAATTGCACATTATTGAACATAGAAAATACAAAAATCATAATAATAAATAGCATTTATTCAGTACAATATGTTACATTATACACAACCATATGTTCGGAATTGATGATTACATAACTTTACATTTATATTCACTCATTATGCCAATAGATATTAATTCAAATCTTCAAAGATGATAATTATCATAATTACTATTCTATTTGTATTAGTTATTAATTATTAGTATAATTGTACATTATTGAGAATATGCTGTTTAGGGTTACCCTCATTAAATAATGTTTAATAAAACAATTTAAAAAAATAAAAGTATCTGCTATGTTAATGTCAATATACTTCTGCATTCACTTGACATCACTCACCTTAATATAAGCCCATGATATAGGAAGAATTGCACTAGAGCCCCATGGAGCTGCACTCACAACGCCAAAGGGGGATGCTCCATCACTGTCAGTACCAACAGGGGGCACCAAGGGATGGGTTGGCAAGAATGGGGTTAAATGTTTCTTTCTATAAATAAAAATACATTTTAATAATACTGTATCTTTTAAATTATCTATATTTATATATTATATATTATTTATCTTTTTCATTGGTTGTGGTTATTGTAAAAACATAACTTATATATTCAATTTCTTTATTTCTGAAACATAGAGTAGCATATAAATATTGTGTGAAAAATAATATATTATATATACATATACTGAACATAGATACAAACAATTCATATTAATATTTAACACAATACTTACACACCAATTGGGCCCATTCCAGGCCCACCACCTCCATGAGGTATGCAAAATGTTTTATGTAAATTTAAATGGGAGACATCTGAGCCATAATCTCCAGGCCGACACAGGCCCACCTGGGCATTCATATTAGCACCATCTACATACACCTGACCACCTGCTTTGTGGATTAATTCACATATTTCAGCTACACTTTCCTCGAAGATTCCATTTGTTGATGGGTAGGTTATCATAATTGCGGCTAATTCTTCATGATTTTCTTCAACCTGTCAATTTAAAACCACTAATAATTACACACCAATGTAATGCATGTAGTACTGTAATAGCAAGGTGTTTAATAGGTTTTAGAAATTACACCAAACAAGTATATTTGACAAATATTGAAGTTATTGAAATATTGTCCCATGAAACTTACTTTCTTTTTGATGTCATCGATGTCAATAGCGCCATCGTTTGATACTTTGATTGGTTTGACCTTCATACCTGCCATGTGCGCACTTGCTGGATTGGTTCCATGCGCTGATGTTGGAATTAAACAAACCTATAAAATAATAAATAGACAATGTCAGGGATCTGATACTTTTGTAAAGCTCTGTCTACACTATCAAACTTTATGACAAAAAAATGTGCGCATATATGGACATGATGATGTCATATCACTACCATATTTAGGTCACATCACCACCATATTTAGACACGTCACAGTTTTTTTGTCAAGCTAGTGTGGTTGCAGTCGGTTATGGAATCCCTAAACTCATGGTACGCCGTCCTCATCATACTTTCATAATGTACTTACCATTGTATTTATTGAGTTCAACGGTTAGGTCGGGTTTTACTCATCAATGCCTAGAGGGATGTTATATGTGTAAGTACCTTCTTTGGGGAGCAACTTAGCATATTAATGGACCACCATGAATTTTAGTGTTTTATACCTTTAGTCATGCACAGTCATATCTGTGATTAAATTTTGTTTTGTTAATTACCTTACGATGTCCTTCTCCTATGTGTGTTAGATATGCCATGATTGCCCGCAGTCCGGCATACTCTCCTTGTGCTCCACTGTTGGTGAAAAAAAAAATCAATTTACTGTACATCATGCAAACACACCAATCTATATTGAAAATTGATTGATTGATTGAAATATATATTTATACTGGGTAACCTCTTCAGTCAAAGACTGGTCTCCCAGAGGGCCCAGTTGGTGATCAGTGGCTGTGATGTACTAATACCATTGAAATATATATATATACATTACAAGAAGTCAATATTAATTCTTTACTCACCTATTTGGTTGAAATGAAATACTATCATAGCCAGTAATCTCACATAAATCTTGCTCTAATTCCTGAAACATTTGTTGGTAGCCTAGGGCTTGGTCTTCAGGGATAAATGGATGTAGATTAGCCAGCTCAGGCCATGTGATGGGCTGAAGAAATAAATACAGTAACCTGCTTTAATTCTAGAAATGATTGAGTTAGTGAGCAGGGGTGTCCACAGTAGACATGGAAAAGTTTCAACTCAAACTGACCGACAGAGGGGCATGGCTATATAGTGCCTACACAAATTTCCCCATCCCTTCTCCAATTGTCAAGTAACCCAAAATATCTGTTTTTACAATTTAAAGAGTAGGAAAATTGGGTCCTTTCAAGAAGAAATTGTTGATTTGTAGTTAACGATGAATTGTCCCCCAAAAACATGAAAAATGAAGATTAATTAAATCAGACTTTGAATATGTTATTTTGGAAGTTAATCACCTCCGTAGAAAAAAAAACGAAAAAAAATAATGTTTTCTCTTATAAAATGACAAAATAAATGGTTAAATTCAACCAAAAATCCATTATGTTACATTAAAATGGAATATTCAACAACATTTTTTTTAAGAATTCTTTTTTCAGGGGGACAATACATCTTTAAATGTATGAACACTTGATTGAAGATCACCTAGCATTAAGGCTAAAGTAAGGTATATATATCTTACCATCATTTCCGATGTGCTGTTCAGTTTCATAGTACAGGAGCCCAATGGAATCATACTATGTGCTAATGATAAATCTTTATTTTCTAGGGTTTTCATGTATCGAACAATCTGAGTTTCTGAATGATGACTGCAAATAAAAGCAACATTTCAAATATTTAATTTTATGTTACCATCTAAATTATGTGGCAATTTCATTCAAATATTTAAATAATTTAAATAATCAGATTTTCACATTCAAAGGCTGAGGGATGCAATACTACTGTATGCAATTCAAATATTGGTCAATACAAAACTGAAAAATAATTAATTAATATTGGAGATTTGGTGATGGTCAAATAAATAAAAGGTTTTCAAACATCAAAAATGTACTCCTTATATTGACATTAGAGAGGTTTCGGTTCGCTACAACATAGGACCTACAATTTATGCATATTCTGTCTTGTTGTCATCTGGTCCTAAAATCTCCCAAGGAATTCAGCAAGGAACCACATCCTAATGTCCCCCTATGTAAAAAAATTAATTAACATGACATAACTAGGTCATAGGTCATAACATAATGAAAGCTCCCTACAAACAGTAATGTCATTTAATGACCTTTAACCTGTACTAACCTATTAAATACAGAATGTGTAAGAAATTCACTGGTTCTCTTATGCTGTGTTTTACAAATACTATTCTCTGCAACTCCATCTGCAAATGTTTCTGCAATTTCATTCTTTAAAAAAACATACAATTCTGTCAACTTACGATAATTCAACTAATCCTATGTTTTGTGATGTATAAAATGTAGTGATTTTGGCTAGAAACACATGAAGACATTAATTTAAATAACTAAATATAGTTTATTTAATTTGTAGCTATAGTTTTAGTTAATAGGGGGATAGGAGACATTGTAATGAATCCACATATTTACAAGTGAATTACATATCAGCATCTGCAAATATGTCCACAAAAATATAATATCTACTAAAGCTTTATTGACTTATCTATGTATCAATATAAAGTGAAGCATATGGCCACTAATTTAAAAGTTATTCAAAAATAATATACTTACAGCCTTTAGTTTACTACCAACGATATAAAGTAAATCTTCTAAATCTGCTAGGCTAGCGGTCTCATCAATTGAAATTCCAAGCTGAAGAGTAATCAACAATGCAAGTTAATAGGGTTAAAGTAAATTAATTACAGTAAAACCCCTCCTTTGGGAGATACCTATTTAGGGGACACTTTCTGGTGAAATAAGCAAGAAGAATATATGTTTGCTATAGTTAACCTCTATTCAGTGAATACTCATGAAAGTGTCCCTTTAATAGAGGTTCTACTGTAAAAAGAATACGGCCCTGAAAGTGTCCATTTAATAGAATTTCTACTGTAAAAATAGGGTCCTGAAAATGTCCCTTTAATAGAGTTTCTACTGTAAGAAGAATAGGGTCCTGAAAGTGTCCCTATAATAGAGGTTCTAAGAATATAATCAATGAAAAGAATATAAATATTGATCTACAATATATTTGAAAACCACCATGGAGGGTGGAAGGTATAGAGAGTCTGGCATGCAGCAATCTTTGCTAAAGTTACTTGAATAAAACTCACTTCTCCATTGTCATACAGCCTGAGATTAATCTGCTTTTCAGCAGCTCGATTTAAAACATCTTTCCTAATTTCATCTGAATTGCATTTGAACTTGAAAGTATCAAAGAACACTGGGCCTGTCTGTAAATCATGCCCTGCATTCTTTACTCCTGTAAAAAGATAGGTAATTCAATTATAAATGAGAACCCCCTGTTTTGGGATACCCCAATAGAGGGGATATCACAATGGAGCAGATATCCCAATAGAGGGATATCCCAATGGAGCGGATATCCCAATAGAGGGGATATCCCAATGGAGCAGATATCCCAATAGAGGGGATATCCCAATAGAGGGGATATCCCAATGGAGCAGATATCCCAATAGAGGGGATATCCCAATGGAGCAGATATCCCAATAGAGGGGATATCCCAATAGAGGGGATATCCCAATGGAGCAGATATCCCAATAGAGGGGATATCCCAATAGAGGGGATATCCCAATAGAGGGGATATCCCAATAGAGGGGATATCCCAATGGAGCGGATATCCCAATAGAGGGGATATCCCAATAGAGGGGATATCCCAATGGAGGGGATATCCCAATAGAGGGGATATCCCAATAGAGGGGATATCCCAATAGAGGGGATATCCCAATGGAGCGGATATCCCAATAGAGGGGATATCCCAATGGAGGGGATATCCCAATGGAGGGGATATCCCAATGGAGCGGATATCCCAATGGAGGGGACACAACAATTAAAGGACATTTTTCAATGAAAAGAATAAAGGAACAGTAGTATATAGTTCAAATATATCTTGAAAAGTAATATAAGTTATTATTATTATATTGTAAGATATTGTACTATAAATATGGTATGATTTTTTCCCCATACAAGTCGTTTCATTTTGTTTATTTTCCACACATTTAAATGCATTTAAACAAACATACGTATACAGTGTATAATATATATAATAGGTGGAAGTCTTGACCCCTGTATCAGTATAATAATAACAATGTGATCATTCATTGACATTAACTTAACTATGAAAAAACATTTCTAAATGAACCAATTTGTTTCAAAGGGCTTTTGACTTATGTAAAGACTTAGAAGAATTAAAATTGATAAGAATTTAGGAATACTGTATATTGGTTTTGCCAGGTAAGCTAGGCACAATATAATGAACTAGTCAATTTATATTTTTAGATTTTATCTGTTATCAATCTAATTTTGTTTTAAGCTAATAATAATTAAAATTAAAAAAGTAATTTCAATATAGTACTATTTATACTATTTATTTATACAATATCATAATAAAAATGCACATATTTTGATGACATTACATTATATATATACCTGCAGCTATTATGTGTGTTCCATTGTGAACCCGATTAGCTATTGACTTAAGTCCTTCTGGCCCGTGATATATTGCATACATTGCTGCCATATTGGCTAGAAGCGCCTATAATAAAAAGTACACAATATGTTAACAACTATAAAATGGTGAATGTCAAGATGGTATAGTATTTGTAATAGTTCAATAGCTCCTTGTTGGTTTGTATCATAACTATATTAAAGAATTTAAGATAAAACAAATTATAACTAAGTTTAGATTAGGTGTTCTTGACCTCGAAATTGAAAAAAGACGGTGACAAGAACACCAACAGAGGAAAGAATTTGTAAAGTTTAGTAACAATTTAGTTTTATTTTTATTACAATGTTCTTAAATATAATAATTTTAAAAAACAATTCCATTTTCTTACTTCAAATTCCCTACTGTTGAAAAATTTAATTTATTAATGTCAAGTAGAAAAGAAAATAATAAAATAATATTCATTTACTTTGCTTATAAAAAAAGAAATCATTATTTAATGCACACATAAGTTTATTTTATTTTTTATATTTTATATTGATGTATTCGGGCCAATGGCCTATGTATAATAAATGGCCTAGGCAATGCTCCTAGTAAAGAAAGTATCTGAATGAAAAGGCTTAAAGGAGGTAAATGAGGTGGGGTTGTTAATTTTCATGTTAGTTACTAATACATCCCTTTCATTTAAGCATGTTTTTCACTAGGAAAATTTACCATGCAAACCCAATGTTTTCACAGAGAAAAAAATGTATAATTTTACAACAAAGAAAGCAATTTTCATTTTGTTTGTTACATTTGCGTGAGTGCTATCATGCATGCATGAAAACTCAGAATTCTGAGTTGGAACTCACTTACCTGTGCTGTACAAATGTTACTGGTGGCTTTATCTCTGCGGATGTGTTGTTCTCTTGTTTGCAACGCCAACCGCAAGGCATTTTTACCTGCAGAATCCCTGTAAAAAGAGAGACATTTTTAATTATAACATACATACATAATAGTGTAATTGGAAGAACACTATAATGATAGCAGTAGCACCATTCCAAGGGCACACTTCCTACTGTAAATTCTATGACTGGAACAGACAACATATATTGACAACATTTAATTTTTATTTTATTCAATCGAAACCAACAGCGATAATTACCGCCACTAACAGGTTTGTTTAAGGACCTTGATTGGTCCTAACATTGATCAAGGGCTTCTCTCGTCCAGTGCCCACCTTGACCAGAGGAAAAGGCATGGGCCAATACATCTGAGGCAGATACTAGATGCAGGGGCTGCCATAACTATAAAACTACAAAAGCAACATTTACACTTTACAGTACAAACTTACCTTGTTACTCCAACCATTCGTCCAGGCATCATTCGCTTGAATTTGTCTCGTACAGCAAAGAATGCCGCATGGGGACCACCGTATCCTAAGGGTACACCAAATCGCTGGCTGCTTCCTAATGCAATGTCCATGCCTAGCTCTCCTGGTGTACGTAGAACTGTCAAGGCAAGCAGGTCCGTAGCGCAAATTGCCAATGTCTATAATTCATACAAGTCTTATTTATCTATTCACATATTACAGTATAGAAATAGTTGTATTTAAAGAAAAACTTTAAATTCTGTATAAATAAAAAAAAGAATATGTTAGATTTTTTTGTTAGGAATCCAAATTATTCTGCTGCAGTTTAAAGAGTTACTGCAGTAGAATGTTGACATGAGCCCTTTTTTTTATATGATTATTGTTGTTTTGCAAACTTCTGAAATTTCTTTATAGATAATTAAGTATGTCTTATGTCTTAGTATTGTTGCTAGTAAATTAATAATTAACATTTAATAATAAACTAATTTATAGGTGCATGAATAATCATTATAGTATTTACCGTAAATCTTCTAATAGTAACTCCCTTCTAATAGTAACCCCCTTCTAATAGTAACCCCCTTCTAATAGTAACCCCCTTCTAATAGTAACCCCCTTCTAATAGTAACCCCCTTCTAATAGTAACCCATCTTATAAGTCAATTTATAATAACAACCCACTACTCGAATAGTAACCCATGGGTGTTACTATTAGAGTCACAAAAACTATTGACAAAATGACATTATAAAGACTGGTCATTTATGATGCAGCCGTATTTTGAAAATTAATAATGCATGTCGATCTCGGTGGTGGGGGAGGATTGGGTGTTTTTGAGTTTATAAAATAAAGTTAAAATACAAATGTATTCATACTGTTTTATTATTTTGCTTGAGTTGCTGACCGGAAAAGTTGGGGTGGGTTACTATTTTCAGGTGCCTAATTTAAGATTAGTAATATAGTAACCCACTACTCTAATTGTAACCCGCTTTTTAATAGTAACCCACCCTAAAAAACAATCAAAGAATAATAACCCAGGGTTACAATTAGAAGATTTACGGTAATATTTGTATTACATACTGTAGAATCATTTAGATATTCACCAAACCACATAAATTCTATATAAAATCAACTTTAGTACTAATCTATGTATTCTTGGGTTAAGAACATACCCCATTGTTATGTGCATCCTGTACCATAACTGATAGGTCAATGACGTTGCCCTCTGTATCTGGGTATTGGAACAGTACACCTGATATATCCCTGTTACTCAAATCCATTTCGTTAATGTCAACCTCGGTAACTTCAATACCAAGCGCCCTGATGCAGAAAATAAAAAAATAATGGTATGGTCAGTCAACTAACAGTCTTTAAAGAATAGGCTTCTTTTGGGCTTTAATACTGTACAATATACAGTACTTTACAAAATCAAAGATGTATTAGTACTGTACTTGAATACTTACTGTGCTGAATTGCGCACATGTGAGGACGACACATAACCACAACTTTCTACTTCTCTTAGGGTCCCTTTATTTCAAGTGCTGCCACAAATGGCGCCTATTCATCTGTCCACAATGACCGGGGCTGAATGGACCACGTACACCGGAGTAACCCCCTACTCTTCCGAAAGAAGTGGGTTCTTTAAAGTGCACACGAGCCAGATGTGTACACTGGACCTCCAGTTTTTTATCCGAGAAGACTTGTTCTACCACCAGAACAATTGTCGAGGAGTGGCTTGAACCTATGCCAATTGTATAGCTATGGTTTGCGGCAGCGCAAAAATGAGTCTCAGTATAAATACAGTTATACTATAGTTATAAATTTATTCCTATGTTGAATAAAACACATGCATTGCACATGACAGTAATAAGTGTATTTTATTCTCAGTATAAAATGTTTATAGATAAACTATAAACTTACTCTGCTCTTGTTCTAACAACTGCTAATGTCTGGGGATGGCACTTGATGTCGATATAAAACTTTCGTCTTTTGTTGTGTCTATGGAAAATGAGAAAAAATCATTGAATGGTTAGGATGTCATAGGATTTTAACAATGGCTACAGTGTGTAGGAATATCAGTTGAATTCTACAAGTTGGAGATTCTTCAAAGAAATCAATAATATTCTTCCAATGTTCCCAAATCCTACTATATCAAATGTGTACCAATTTGGGCCACCATCAGTCTTTAAAGGCCAATTTACACAGAAAAGCGGCAACGGTAAGCTTAAACCATGTAGATTGTCCCACATAGAATCTGTATCTATCCTGAGTGGAAACCATCCATTTTCCTGTTCAAATGGTCATAAGGAATAACATAGATTCTATATTTTTATTACCGTTACCGCTAAATTGGCCTTAACACTGAATAAACTGAAACAACCTAACAAATTAATATTTTTTTAAATAATATGACTCATTTTATATTGATAAATTAGAGTACAATGTTTAAAGGGAATGATTTTTATTTCCTACTATAGCCCAACATTAAAAACTCCATATCTCCAAGTTAAAACTAAGGGTAGTACTTGACTTTTCAAAATTATAAACAAAATTAGTAAACAATTTTCAATGAAAGCTGGCATAAACGTTATTTTGAGTTCTGTTCCAACGATAAACAGTGCAATAGGATGAAGCAACGTCTTCATACAATTGGACTTGTGCTTAAAATTACTAATCCCAAGGTCCTATGTTGATATCCTAACACTGGTTTAGAACCATGCACCACTAAGCTTCATAAGACCCTTTCACACAGAATAGTAATATTCCAGTAATTCACAAATGGCACATATGTGTAAAAGTACCTTATGGACCGAGTCAAAGTGCGATTATATTACCATAGCGGTCATAAGCCTTATTTTAATAAATGATTGGGAACATCTGGTAAACCTTTTTTCTAATTTTGCACCTTTTCCCTAGGACTCCATTCACACAGGTAACTGTAAATTACCCCAATATTACTATCTGTGTGAACAGGACTATAATTTAGCATAATTTTTATTCTGAAATTAGCAATTAATTCTCTGTTTACTCGTATGTGTGCTGAAATAAACAAATATGACTGATATGAAATACCTGTAAGCTAGGCCCATGGCCTCAGCAGCAGCTGTACCTTCATCTAGTAGGGATGCATTGGCAATTTCTAGGCCTGTTAAATCTACTACCATGGTTTGATAGTTAAGTAAGGATTCTAGTCGACCTTGGGCTACTTCGGGCTGGTAGGGTGTGTACTGAGTAGTCCTGAATATGAAATGATAGATCAAAAGAAAAATATTATTATTTTTACAGATATTATAATATTTTTTATTTGGTTTCTATAGGTGATTGTGACATTATACACAAAGTGATTTACTGCACGATACAGTACATGATGTAGTGGATGTTGACATTTTATCAAACTGGTCTGACGGTATCATACCACCATACAGTAGTAATATCAATGAATAATACAATTGTAGTATATTGCAAAAAGTTGATCATTGACATTTGAACTCTCAACTAGAATTGAGGTCAAGGACATGGTATCAACAATAATATTCTAAAATAATTTATGGTATAAACATCTTGTTGGTATGTTTCATGAATTCATTTTATAGTAAAACAGATAAAAAAATTAATATTGTATAATTGATGTAATGTAACATCTAAGTTCATAGTGTATTGAGAAAACATTTTTTGTGGAATGCCCTACAGTATATAAATTATCAACATTAACATATTTAAATACTGTACTCTTTAAAAAAGGCGCAGAAAAGGCACAGTAAATGTGCTTAAAATCCACAGTATGAACATTATTAAAGCCGACCGTGCCTTTCCTATACAAATAATTGTTAAAAAGGTAATAATAGGAAATGGATAGGAAAAATACACGTAGATTTATATGCAAATTGACAAAAAAAGCTGAAAGGATTACCCAGACCATGAAGGAAAGATATAGACAGGCAGACAATAAAGGCTGTGGTATAGTAATAATAAAATCAATTTACATGGTAATGGCCTTGAAATATAACAAAATTAAATGTCTAGTTAAATGTACCATAAATACATACTATGAATATAATGATTATGAATGTTTTTTCATAACCAGTCAGTAATCATATCAATAAAATAGTATGGCATGAGACCGCAGATTACATAAATGATTACATTTGCTTTTTCCCTTATTGTGTTTTTCTTTCCTTTTAAATAATGACCATAAAATATAGTTTAAATGCTAATATGAGAATATTTATCTGTTGCAAGCTATACTACACGGAATCATTATGTCATTGTGTCCCAGTTAAACACTATTTGTTAAACCTATTGTTTAAATCTAGTGTATACAGTTAGTCAGTGAAACTGAAATGCTATTATTATTAGTAAATACTAATCCTGTAGTATTGCTGTACAAATACTACTACAGATAGTGTAATTATTTTTTTTTGTCTTGTGTGGGTTCGTCCCACTTTTATTATAGTTCTCTGACAGTTATAAATATAATAATATATATATATGCACATTTATATATTTCTCTTATTTATAAGGTACATTGCTAAAAACATACATATCTTTTAAACAGTATATACAGTACATAGGCTAAGATTATTTTGATGTTAAAAAGAAACCACATTTACATTCATATACATTTTTAAAAATACAATTAGTTAAAATATGTCGATGGCAATAAAATGACGATAAAAATTGATTTAAAAAAAACGTACATTTATGAAAAAGTGATTATTATTGTTTTATTCTGTTCGTGTCCGTGTCTGGGTAGAGAGGATATAAACTCAGGGGAAGAATAATAACAGGGGAAGATATTGTAATTATTAATAAATCTTACTTACATGTTGAAGTCAATCAATCTGATTGTAGATTCATTTATATTCCTACTGAACCATTATACAATGGTATCCCTGCAATATTTGAATGCATTTCACAGGCGGGACTTTTACTATTAAACGTATCTGAACAACTACTTTCTCATAGACAATGGCCCTTCGGATAATTAGCCCATGCATAACTATAACCCTGGACAACTATTACTCGGGTATTGCTAAACCCCGCAAAAAAAAATAGCAAACAGCATTGAACAAATATATGTAATGTATGTGATTGAATTATGATAGTGTACAGTAAAGTATGTCAGTTTTAAAAAGACACTTTTATGTTGGTTCAATGGGGTTTGCTATGGTTTTTTTGGAGGTTTGCGAGGTTTAGCAATACCCAGACAACTATAAATATAATACATAATATATTAAAATCGACTCAACAAATATTATCATATTTTAAACAATTGTAATCTACAGTATCTTCTTTGTATTCAAATTTCAATTGTTTGATATTGCCCTAGAAACTGTACAGTATCATTTTTGTTATGGTCTGTGGTTTGTGCATAGGCGCCTACAGTATTGAGATTTACCATCTTTCTGTCTGTCTTAAATAGTTAAAAACAATGGATATCTGTAGTGTTTCTGGTCACCTATCCCTTTATCAATCGCTATACTACTACTACAGACTACTATACAGTAGGGTATTGCTAAATTGTGCAAACTGTGCAAAGCTTGCGAAAACTCACAAAATGCCTTCTCTATAGTTCCAGTTGTGATCTAATTAATATTAATTGGTTTGAAGAAGGGTTGCGAAGGGTTTTTGCGCAGTTTAGCAATAGGCCTACCCCTACAGTATAGGATACGACGACAATCACGAATGCCTTAAGCTGTCCTCAATGTTTAATAGTTGACGTCTCTTTCTACAAAATGAAGTTTTCAATGTTGTATTTATGGTGCATTTTTGTCTTTACAACTGCATTATTTAACCCTAATGGTTGCCCATAGATACTGTAGCAGCTATCTTGTGATTTTTAAAAGGATAGCAACGAAATGTTATTATGATTATTGCAAGGTAACATTCAATACCATTTGCAATCAACAATGTATTTGATAATTTCCTCAACTGAGTATTGTATGCTAATTCAAAAGGCATTATCATCAATACATTGTGTTACTGTACAGTACGTGCTACTGTACTCTGAGTATTTAAACTATACAAATCACAAAATCCTATTGTAAACTTAACTTAATAGTAATACATAACTTAAGATAAATTTACTACAGTACAATTCATATTCTCTTCAGAATGTGTGGGCGTACAAGTATAACTGGTAGTACAGTAACCCTAAACACAAAAGGGGTTTTTAAGGTTGACTATGCATGCACAGTAGATAATAATAATATTTGTAGAATTTGGAATGTGGGCTCATTTTTTTTTATTTTTTTTTTATTCAGTATATTACAGAGGCGACTTACAAGGTGGAACCACCTAAGCTTCAAGGCGCCTCATATTAACAAATACAACATTTAGGAGTTTGTTTCTTATTTTCCATTTCTGGTGTGAGCAAAAAACCGATTAATTAACCATGAGAATAAACTATCCTTTTGGAAGTAGAAATGGAAAGTTACAATTTCAAACTAGACTTGAACTCGTCACTTTGACGAGTTAGTTATCCGTACAACCATGGAGGTATATTTATACCTCCATGGTACAACAAACGCCACATCAAACATGTCATACTGTACATTAGACAATGAGCACAGAAAAAGATTATGCCATTATGACCTGAAGAAGATAAGTATACAGTATGTTGCTAGTGTGTAATTCTGTCTATTTTGTGTGATACTGTATAGTATTACAGTAACTGAATAAATGGTTCTTCAAGACAATGTTTAAAACAACTAATATATTGGGTGTTGGAACCATTTACCACTGTACAATAGATGCAAAAAGAATTGAAAGACTGATTGATTGAGCATTGTTGAAATCCAGTCAACTGCCGGCAATTGATCATCTGAGCACATTGTATTGATTTTGGGTATGTTGACATTTTATAGTCAACAATCACCGAATGATTTTAAATGTTTTCTTTAGAAAGAAGATTTAGCAGAAGTATGGTACAGTACGTACAGTATATGAATTGTGTACGGTTAATCAGCACTATACACCAGTAACACTAATAAAAGGCCCCTAGTTGTAGCCTAATTTATCTAATACTACTAATAGTGGAATTTACAGTAGAATAAGTGATAAATAAACATACTGATAGTGATAGGCAATTCCAAGGTTATGAAGTAATTTGAAAAAAGTAGAATACTACAAATGAAATACAAGACTATTTCATTGGAAACGAGCCAAGCTGACTTATCAAGTCTAAACTCAAATGAGGCTGTTGATCTAATCTAAGAAACTCAATTAGTAAGTTCAACTATTATGAGTCAAAATTTAACGTAAAAATAAGCTGATAAAAAAAAGTAGATAAATTCATACAGTACACGCCCCATAAAAAATAATTATTACATTTAATTAGTATAAAACTTAATGGCAATTTATTTTTTTATAAAGCAAAATTTAAATTTAATTTCTTGTTTTGTACTTTTCATAAATGTTAATTTTCACCAACAATATATTTAAGTTGACGTCAGTACTGTAAATGCATCACATGTTTTACAAGGAAAATGTGTAAAACTCTACACTTCTAAATTTCATTCAATGTCCAGCATATGCCTTATAGTGTACATCTCTGGATTGTGTGTAGCTGTGTATCAATAAGATTTTAAGAATATCATAGGTATGGACTTGCTGCAAACATTTCTTTAAAATCAAATTTCAATGAAATCAAAATGTTCTTTTATAGTATTTGACATGGTAAAAATATAGATTAAATAACCCCAGGGGGAAATTTCATTTTTAAATTTTGTTTAGCAATATTGCTAATCAAACTGATTTTTGAGTCGAGAAACATAGTTTTGTATTGTATTTTTTTCTACACAAATTTAAAAATCTGTAGCAAAAAGGTTGTTTTGTATAGCTTTTTGCTATGCTACACTAGAGAAATTATTCCCTGAACCCATTCACACATACAATAACACATGATTGTAAACAGTTTTAAAAGATAACATACTGTACATAGTCTACTATGTGTCTGAAATTTACAAACTTATGATAATTATAGGCAAAAAAAAATGTTGCTATCAAATAAATACCAAAACAGCAATCAATCAATCATTAATAGACGCTTACCATCCAGGGTTTTCCAGTATATTCCTTTGTATTGTGTAAGGGGTGAAGCAATTATAGTAACCAAGACCAATATAACTTCTCCATATTTTATTATTTTCAACCATATTTTTCAGTTTCTCAAGGGCTTCATTCTCACCTGAAAAAAAAAATCACCAAAAACAATATACTATGCGTTTATAACGTTTTTATTATATTTTATTACAGTATATATACTTGCTATGTAAATAGTGTATTAATTCACCTTTGCAAAAACATTAATTTTTAATAAACCTTGAATTAAATTTAGGCTATTTTCCATTTTTAGTTTTTTTCCACAGTTGCAAAATGAGGTGATTATTGTGGCCAGTCTGCATTAGTACCCTGAATTAGGTGGTATGATTCTCTGTCAATAACTCATTAACTGTACATTTGTTTGTGGATTCAAGAACATCATAATTAAATGAAATATAAGTTGAATCAACTGCTCTTATCATATTATTCAAAGTACAAATTGGAAACGTAATACAGGAATGTTATGACAGAAATGTAGGTTACTTACATAAGGCTGGCGTGATTGAAAGGGGGTCATCGACCAGAATGTTGGCTGGAACAGTTAGTTTTGTTAGGTCTTCTAGTGACTGTAAAAAAAAACAAGGGTCATGTCAATATGCTATACAATAAGAATTCAATAATGTATTGTATACAATCTGAATGCTAAAATCTTTTAACGAAAATTTATGTTATATTCATTTTTTTAATATTGTTAATTAAATACTACAGTAACTAATGCAATGTTTGAAGAGTAAATGTTATCCAGTGGTGCAGGTTTTGGGTAGGGGGTGGTGGGTGAGAGGCCTCTTTGGGGAAAATAGTTTTGTTAATTTTGCTTATTATTAAATATATTTAATAATATCCGTCAGTATACTTCAGAAGTCTGAATAATTCGTCATAAAACCCAAATTATCCTATTCAGACCTATAGTGTATACATCACATCAGCTGTAGCAGTAAATTCTAGGCTGTGACACACAAGCAATCAAGGACCATATTTTATCACTCCAATAACTTTTATGAATATGATATACATTAAAAATAGAGTAAATATAATTGTCTCAATTGTATTTTGTTTAAATAGTTTGTGTAAAATAGTCAATAGGCCTAGGCCTAGTTCTTTTTTTCCAGTTGAGAAATTACACTGAATGAAATGCCCTGTTGCACAAGCAAACCACACAAATAAAATGAAATCTCTTTTTTTTTGTCTGAAATCAAAATCTTCAATTTCAAATTTAGGCAAATGTGAAACACACAAAAGTTTTTTTTACCTTTGCTCCAACTGTTTTAAGCATTTCATCAATATCACAAGCTCTTGGTCCAATGTGTCTATCAGCAAAGACATCGTGCTTAGGATACACATTGTCAATAGCCCTTCCTGTGCAACTGAATCTTTTCCCAGTTGTAAGGCTAGGCCTAGCCACTTGAGTACAGGCAACGTATCTTGTTCCAAGACACTGGCTTATTAGGCCAACATTATTCGAAATCCTATACTTCGCGCGCTTAGCAGACAGGCTTACGATAGCCTGGTACTGACGAGCAACATTCATTTTACTGAACACAGAATGTATGTACCAGTAATCTACAATGGATCTAGATACTAACTAGACTAGATCACACGCAACTGATGAAATTACTAAATATATTTCACGAGCGCATGAAAAAATAAAAAACGGTAACAATATCAAACACAGAAATAAAGGCCTCCTTCTTCCAGCCGTGACACACACACCACGACGACGAGCAAAACATACGATAAAAGGAATAGAGGGGGCGCGGCTGGTTAAAACTGGAAAGTGTAAAGTGATCAGCGAGAACTGCATCGGATTGGTTCAAATGCAAACATGTAAATCGATATATTCTTGGGCAACCAATAAAAATCATTTTGTTGTTACGTAATACCTGTAATACACTCGTTTAGCAGTCAACATGTCACTATTATATTATGTTCAATATATAGAAAACTGAAAGTATATGGTTTAGGATTATAAAATGGAACATCACAATATCACGCCGGAAAAGTTATTCAACGTAATTCTATGGAACGCCATCGCTGCCTCCGGCAGCCAACTTTAATTTTATTCGGCTCTTTTACAATTACGTTCGGCTCTTTTAGCATTCGGCGCATTTCTATTCGGCCCATTTACCATTACGTTCGGCTCTTTCAGCATTCGGCGCATTTCTATTTGGCCCATTTACCATTACGTTCGGCTCTTTTTAATTTTCCCCTTTTTTAATCGGCTCTTTCTGCATTACGTTCGGCTCTTTTTGATTTGTCCATTTTTTATAGGGCGCAATTAAATTCTAACCTTTTACATGGGGTCAAATGGAAGAAAATCAACGGCTGGAAATGAGTCTATGAAAAGTTTACAAAACATGTAGAGTGTTTGGTTGGTTGAATTAAATGAATTTGAAGGCTATTTCAATATGACTAATTTTATTGACATGATTAATGTGTTAGAGAACTTGCAATTGTCCCACCTTATTGACAATTTTGAGAGAGAAAGGGTTTGATTTATGGCCTAGGCTAGCTAGGCCTAGCCTAGTGTCAGCCTAACATTTAATAATAATAATTTACCCTTTCTCTCTCAAAATTTGTTAAAAGATGAATTAATTTTAGGTTATTCATTCAACGCATCTTTAATCGGTTGGCTACTCATGGTTGGCGCCATGATGATGAAATGTTTGTAAACTTTTCATAGGCTCATTTCCAGTCGTTGAGTTTCTTCCATTTGAACCCATGTCAAAGGTTAGATTTTAATTGCGCCATATAAAAAAATGCCGATTTAAAAAGAGCCCAACGTAATGCAGAAAGAGCCGAATAAAAAAGGGCCGAATCAAAAAGAGCCGAACGTAATGGTAAATGGGCCGAATAAAAAAGAGCCGAATGCTGAAAGAGCCGAACGTAATGGTAAATGGGCCGAATAAAAAAGAGCCGAATGCTGAAAGAGCCGAACGTAATGGTAAATTGGCCAAATAGAAATGCGCCGAATGCTGAAAGAGCCGAACGTAATGGTAAATGGGCCGAATAGAAATGCGTCGAATGCTAAAAGAGCCGAACGTAATGGTAAAAGAGCCGAATAGAATTAAAGTTTGCTGGCGGAGGCAGCGATGGCGTTCCATATAATTCATGCATACATAATTTATTAGGTTCTCTCCATTGGTTTGTATTGCATATTATGAGGTGAATTATTCATTATCATCAATTGGGCCTATTATCGTAAACTACGAGGAAGTAAAATACATACTTACAAAAACAAAGGTAAAGTAATAAAAATAAGATTTTTTTAGTTATTCATGATAGTTACTGTAAGTTTACATTTTAATCGACAACTAATAATGCTATAAGATTTAAAGATAGGCATTAAGAAATTAAAACATTCAGATTGACACATATTGTTGGGGATCGTTGTATAGTTGATACACTTTTAGTTGGTAGTCTATACACATCAAGTAAATTGCAGTGAATGTGTTGTTTTTTTTTGGGCAGTGGTATATAATAATAATGATAACAATAATAATAATAATAATAATTTATTTGGAAGCTACACTTTTGAAACAGTGGCACATTTCTTGAATGAAGGTGCGTCCAGAGTAAGTTAGAGAAAAAAAATGATTTAACAATAGGCCTATTTACAGTACAAGGAAACTTAAACTAAATTATGTACAAGATATAAAAAAATAACATGAACAAAAGTAATACTTTTGAAACAGTGGTACACTTCTTGAATGAAGGTGCGTCCATAGTACTGTAAGTAAAATAAAAGTTAGAGAAGAAAAAAAGTATTTAACAATAGGCCTGTTTACAGTACAAGGAAACTTACTTAGAAATGAATTATGTACAAGATATAAAAAATAACATTAACAAAAGTAATACAGGGTTTAAAAAGCAAAGAACTAATCATTTTCATTGTTGATTTTTTCTCTTTTCCATGACCGTTTGGTGAAACCTTTACAAAGTCTATCGAATGCAAATTCAATATTTGTATTAAGATCAAGTACAGGTGAAGAAGAACATACATTAATTTTTGGTCTATTGTTCTATTATTAAATTGGTTCCAAACGTCAATTGCATTCGATAGACCGTGATTATTGCTTTTATCTGACCAGCTTGGGGTACGTCTGTTTAATGGTAACGTATTAGATCGCGCTTTCGAAGTGTAATGGCTAAAGTAAATATTTCTAGACAGGAGGTTTCTTTAATAATTTGATAGTCTAAAAGAGAAGATTTTAATGCAAGATCACACCTCCAATCAATACAAGCACGTTCTTTAATCTTAGACAACATAATGCTGGTCAGATCTACGATGGGGTTACCCATCGTGTTACGTATCTAATCCACATTTAGAAAAAGTAGTATGTAGGCTAAGTTCTAATGTTCATATCTAAACATTTTTGTGGGTACAATGTGGGTAGGTACAAAATAGGTTTTTAAGATCTAAACACTATATTTACAGTGTAGTTATTACTATTAGCCTTCTTTTCTTCCCCATTAACACAGAAGATCAAAGTTACCGTCGATTTAAATTTATAAATTAAGAAATTCAAAGTACGATTGTTTGTACAATTTCATACAGGAATAGAAATGGGATTTGAACTCGTTTCGATGGTGGTAATAATAAGCCTTCTTGCTGCAAGAGGTAAGTTATTATCTGATAATAAATATAAATATATATAAACAACCATCAACAAACCACCTACTTAACTATTTAACTGTCAAACCTACGGTGGCTGATTTCCGCCAAAGAAAAAAATTATTTTATAATAATACGGCGTTATAACGCCCTTATTAGGGCGTTATAACGCCCTAATTTAGGGCGTTATAACGCCCTAATTTACAATCTGTTCACACGTACATGCGCATGCGTAGTACATCAACAAACCTCTCGGCGCATTCACAGATTTTAGAAAGTCACGTGGTACATTACTGGCCATCTTTGTGTCCAACTATGCCTATGTAGTGTATGGAGTCTAGTCATGTGCTTAAAAATGTATAACATTCACAAGGTTTTAAATATCAAAACAATCAATTTGTTTAAAGGCCAGGTGCGGGCAAAAAATTTCTATTGATAATACATTCCAATAATTATCGATCTATAGTTTCCCCTATGTTTCATAATTTTTGGGATTTTATTTGTGTTACACAAGCTTGTTGAAAATAAGCACTTTCTTATCAGTGGGGGGATAGTTCAAATTACACAGTAAAATCTCTATTCTTTTGTACACAAATTTTGTTAATAGAGAGGCATTTTAAAAAGCTATGAAAAATAAACAGTGTGGTAAAAAATGTTATCAGATGACTAAATATAGGTAATATAACTTGAATTTTACTTTTCTGGTATTTTTATTCAATTTCCGATTTTTATTTTCATGCTATAGCAAAAATTATCCACCGTGTATATCCACCATCTTTTTTCACCTTCTAGGGAGTCACCAGACATATTATTACATTAGGTCAACTACCTAACTACTGAAAAAAAGTCTTCCTGGTTTTTATGGCAGAATATTGCCAAATTTTGTATTTGACCATGTTAAGGGAAATTCATGTTTTTTCGTCTAGATTTCTGTTACAAATTTTTGATTTATGTACAATTAACCAGATATTATATTTAAAATTCATGCCTGTACCTGAGCTTTAAAGGTTTTTGTTAAGATAACGCAATCATAAAGTTACTGCGATGATTTTAAACAACAAAATGTAAAAACAATGCATTACTATAGAGAATCGCTGTACAAAGTAAACGCGTAGAGCCAGCCAGAGCCGTTAAATTAAATGGATTAAAGCTATTTTTTTGTTTAAAATCATCAAAATAATGTTATTATTGTTTTAACAAAAACCTTTAAACAAATTGATTCAATCCATTCAAAGTCGCAACTCATTATGGCTCTGGGTTTGTTGATGTACTACGCATGCGCATGTACGGATTGTATAATTAGGGCGTTATAACGCCCTAATTAGGGCGTTATAACGCCGTATTATTATAAAATAATTTTTTTTCTTTGGCGGAAATCAGCCACCGTACAAACCAGTATAGCTTTTCAAAACTGTACGTACTGTATTTACATTTACTCAAAAGTCAGCATTTTGATTTTGGTCTATAAGCTCAAAATGTATGAAACGCCATGTGCGCTAAAACCTAAAATGTTTATATTTTTACCAATGTTAAGTCGAATCGGAGAAGAGTGAAATCACGCTTCCGTTGTCGAATCGCCATCTGAAAATTAGACTAGCTTCTATCAATCTGAACTACTCTTTGTTTCAGGAAACTGCGTCCGTTGCTATGTCTGTAATTCATTGGATAAAGGATGTGATGATCCATTTGACAGTTCAGTGATCGACAGTATGGAATGCACCAACATATCATCATATTATTACGGCATGTTCGAAGATCCAGCGTGTTTTGTAAGTTATTCATGTGGCCGTATTCACCATTCACATTTATTATTTGTTTATAACACACCTACACCTATTAAAGGCATCAAATTTTGGACGCAGAGTAACACTGCCGGTTGCTTGAACAGCCTAACTATAGTACATTTATTTATTATCATATCCCACAATCGTCCAATAAAATGATAAGAATCTACGGCCCACAATCGTCCAATAAAATGATAAGAATATACAGTGTTATAATCACTGATGAATTCTGTCATGATGACGCACACTGAATACACCTTTTAACATAAAAATAATATAATACAGCGTTTAAAAAAGTGTGCTGGTGACGGTATTGGTTGCTGGTACTGATTTTATACTACCTTTGGTGCAAACGAATATAAATGAATGTGTTTTCTTTAGAAAGATACATTAACCGGCTCTCGAGACACTTTTATCGATCGTGGATGTGGTGGCTATGAAAACACCAGTTGTTCAGTAGAAGATGGATTAGATTACTGCTGGTACAGTTGTAGGACGGACGAATGCAACGGAGCCATATTCATCACCAGCAGCTTAGGTCTCTTGATTGTGTCAGCACTTACGTACTTTATCGTATTTTAATAAGCTATAAAATACTATTATTATTGGTATTATAATATATGTTCTATACTCAATTTAGCTTAATTTTCGTAAACTTCAGCTATACAGTTTTGAATGCTGTGTGTTTTTATTAAAAAATAATTTGATTATGAATTAATACCGACAAACCTTCAATAGTCTACAACAAAACGGGTTAATAAGTTTCAAAATGTCACCTGTTTTTTATTGGCATTAGGGCCGTATAACATCATATCATATTTGATGAAATAAAATAAATAGGCCTAAATAAGCTAACGATGAAAATATACATAGTGTTTACACAAGTATTTTATCTTAATAATAATAATAACTTTATTGAACATACGCCTTTAAATCGGCGGCACACGTTCTTCTGGACGGTGCGTTCTTACATACATTACATACATTAAGTTAGCCAGGAGGCTAAATAAAAGTATAAAGAGAAAATAAAAGAAAAAACATTTAAATGAAAGGAAACGAATTGTATAAAAAGAAACTAAAGAGCAAAAAGTACAATACTTAACTTTGATGGAGTGTTATTATTTATTATTAGTATTATTATCAATGTTATTAATATGTTAATTTTAAAGAAAATATTATTAGACCTATTATTAAAAATGTCATTTAATTTAAATATTATATTGTTTATTATTATTTAATTATTTATGTTCTTGTTAATACTGTATATCATTTAATTATGTTATGAGTTATGATCTTTATTTGTTATTTAGTTAAAGTGGTATTATTTTTATTATTATTTCGATTTTCCTATTTTAATATTTAATCTTATTTTTAGTGTTTTATTAACCATTTTACCTCCTGATTTAATTGTGTTTTTAAAGTTTTGTAAATATAAATTTAAAGTCTCCATGCAGCAGTTAAGTGTTGTTTACAATGATGATACAAAATACAGATATAAATAAAAGGCCTAAAATGAACAGAAATTACATTTGCAAAATTAACAAAATTAACAAATTACATTATAAAGTTAAACATAAGAAATAAATGAATGACAAGGCATTTTAAAATCAACTGATACAGTAAAAAAAACAAAAAAACAACAACAACAACAGAAATTTACACTATGCAAGTCTTACTCTGCAATACAGAACGGAAATCGGATACAATCTCTAGATCTATTAATTGATAATTGCGGAGCGCTTTTTCCATGCTCTTTTGGCATATATTTTGCAAAATTTATCAAGTATTAGATGGGTTTCTTTACTGAACACATGATAGTCACTTCCAAGTGTTAGGTGTATTTTAACATCAGTATTAGAATTTATGAATAAGTGCCAAATATGATTAAGGTTAGAAGATTGCAATTGTAGTTTTAAACTCATGGTTTCTTCTTTTCTAATGTCGTCGTAAGCAGGACATTCAAATAGGAAGTGTGTTACGTTTTCTATACGTTTCATATTGCATAGACTACATAAACCATCACTTTCAGGTAGCCAATTGCATTTTCTACCTTCTAATGGCAGAGTATTTGTGCGCAGCTTAAATTTGATGCTTACCCCTTCAAAATCTGTTTTGTCCAGAAGGTAAGTTTCAAGACAAGGGGTTTTTTTTAAAGATTTGTATTCGTTGAGTGATGATTTTGTATTTAACTCTTGGCTCCAATTAGTAATTGATAAATCAAAGAGAGATTGTTTAAGAGGGCACACCCAATGTGAATTAACAATTTCTTTGTTTTTACGAATATGTTCAAATATATCATTTGCATTACCTTTAGTAAATAGGTTTTCTAAGTGATTTACAATCTTATAACTTAATAGATTAAAATTACAGTTTAAGTCAAGCAAAGAAGTAAGTAATAGTTTTGGCCATCGATTGTGATCCATCAATAAAATACGATTGAAAAAATTTATCCTATAATTATCCTGTATAACAGAAATAGGCGACCAGCCAAGTTCGCCGTATAACGCTGTCCGTGGTGTATTACGTGATGCTTTTAAAATACACCGTGCCATTTGAAGCTGCAATTTTTCAAGTTTATCAACGTCAGAATAACTACCACACCACGTTGAGCAAGCATAATTAATTGACGGTAAAGCGATTACCTTCCATAAAATATCACCGTAGTATATGCGGTTGAAGTTATTACAATTGTCAATAATTGACTTGATATAAGCAATTAGGCGATTTCCCTTTTTAATTACATTTTCAAAATGAACATGATCATTTAGATTACGTGATATAAAAACACCTAAATACTTATAAGTATCGACTTCTGAAATGCCATAATCTCCTAACTTCCATATCTTATTTTTATCAGTTCGCTTGCCGATTATCATAATGTTTGATTTTTCATAATTGAATTTTAGTTTCCAAACTTTGGCAAATTGGGTTGCAATATCCAACATTTTTTTCATTTCATGTTCATTGTCTGCAATAAGAACAACATCATCAGCCCAAAAAATTCCTCCTAGCCAGATATCATTAATTCGTACTCCAATATTATGGGATTTCAGAAGTTTTGTAAACTGTATAAAAATGCAAAAAAGTACAGGTGAGAGTACACACCCTTGCTTTACACCTTGTTCGATATTAAAATAATCTGTACATATATCCCCAAACTTTACATGACCTCGTACATTTGTGTAAAGTGCATCAATAATTTTCCAGACGCGGCCTCTAATGCCTGAAGTCCAGGCTGCTGTTAATAGGCCATCTCTCCACACGGTATCAAACGCCTTTCGGAAGTCCAGGAAGGCTAAATGTGTTGTCTTTCCCTCTTTTCGACGACATGCGACAACACTTTTTAGAGTGAATATATGGTCTTCACATCTGTGTCCTGATCTAAAACCTCCCTGGACCTCCGAAAGTACATCGTTGTTTTCAAGATAGTGGGATATATTTTTTGCCACTATTCTATTAAAGACCTTTGAAACGCATGAGTTTAGAGAGATTCCTCTATAATTGTTTAGGTCTTTACGATCTCCTTTTTTAAAAATTGGACATATAATGCTAGTGTTCCATTCAGATGGTATTTTTTCAAGTATAATTATTCTCTTAAATAGTTTTAGCAATGAGTTGTTTAGTACGTCTCCCCCGTTTTTTATTAGTTCATTGGTAATGTAGTCGGGTCCTGGAGCTTTATTATTTTTTGCAAGTGAAATAGATTCGGCAACAATCTCATAATTAATTTCTATGTCATATAAGTAATTTTCTTTATTGTCTATGGATATGTCATCATTTTCATAATTGATTCTAATTTGTTCAACCGACTTCTTGATTCTAAAAAAATTGTAATCACACATATCCTGATCCATTTTACCTAGGGTTTCCCAGTATTGTTTGATTGTTTGGCTTATTAACTTTTTATCCGAAACAGTATTATTGGTACCTATACAATAATATTGTATAGGCCTACCGCTGTTACTTTCATTACGACATTATCGGCTCCGTTATCGTTAGAATTGGTAGGATGAGGACGGTGAATGCGCAGACGGACCGTTACAAGTACTCGTTCTACCCAGCTGGGATAAGGCATTATAACAAAACATTTTGTTAGATAGTCCCCCTTATATTTATATTTATTTTTTTTTAGGCAAGCCAAGGTTTATGAGCACTGTAATTTCCATTGTATTTTGGACAATAAATGAATCTGTATCTGTATTAATGACATTCAGAAATAAAATTAGAGCAAGAAACAATGCTGAACATTTTGTTTGTGTTATTTCTTCTTTATACTGGGTCTTCAGTGCAAAACTGTTTTGCCAGTGAGGACCACGAATCAGAACATGTAATAATTGTGTACTAATTTCTTATCGTGCACTATGTTGATTAGGATTTCCCCAAGTCTGTAGTTATTAGTCGAGTCAAGCTTTGAAAAAAAATTGCAAGAAAAGGTTTTTGGTGTATTGTAATAAAATAAGGTCTCAAAAAATATCAAAAGTTTACTTAACTTGGACTACAGCAAAGGTTCAAAATTTGACGTTAACAAAGATGGCTGCCAATTTTTGAAAATTGGTAACCGCTTGTCGTAGAGAGTTGTATTTGATGTCATTGTTCAAAATATTTATGTTTATATTTACTCCTTTTGAACATTTTGTTGAAACATGGCAGGAAATTCCATTTTGTTACCTTTAACATATATGTCATGACATTTATATAGCTACGTATATCCACGATTTGTATTTACTTATATGAAAATGTCATGCTATATAATGTACGTGTCAACGGTCAAAGATAGGAATTTCTGGTAATTTTTTCAACAAAATGTTTAAAGAGGGTAAATATAAATATGTATATATAAACACAACAGGCAAAGAACATTAATTCTAAACCGCCAGATGATATATTGAACATTTATTAATTAATTTGAAACGTTAAAGATGAGAAAATCTGTGAGAATGAGAAAAACCGAGTGTGGGGTGTGGTTGGGGGAATATAAGCGTGAGCGAATATGGTGTTTGTGAGTAATGAGGTATCAACATGATCGACATTCCTGTATAGTATAATACTATACATTTGAACCGTCCCACGAATGTGGGGGTTAAATATCGGTGCAGATGTAATGGAGTATCAGAATGACAAGAATTGGCATTGGAGGGTTTACCTTACTCCCATCATGTTCTATCATTATTTCTTCTTTTTTTTCTCTCTCTTTTGTGGCGTAAACAACACTTTTATTCACATTAATATCATCTTTCATGTCATCACATTTTTGTTAATTTCTAATGTCATTACAATTTGATCAACTTCATCAGTAACATTTAAACATCATTATCATTATTTCTATTGAAAGTCAAATCAACTGGGGTGAGTATCTTTGCTAGAGGATTAGTCTAGTCAGAATGAATGTGTTTGATGTATACGTGTGTGAGTAGACCTATAAGTTTCGTTCCCACTAGAAAAAAAGTACCGCAATGCAATTACGCAATAACGTACCGACCAATAATCAGTCAATCAACTAAAAAACACAAACACATACTTGTGTTAAGTATTTGTAACTTTTTCGTTTAGTTTGTTATTTTTTTTTTATGAAGAGTCGATTAAAAATGTTTGGTACACAAATTGTAAAAAAAAATTGCCGTAAGCAAAATGATATTGTCGTAATGGGCCACAGTAGATGTGGCAGTCAATAATTAGCATAGTTAACAAGTTATGAAATTGTAAGTAAGGAGAAATAATAATAAAAAGTTGTGTCATGTAATAATACTAGGCCTACAAGGGTTTTTCTAAAGGTTTATGGTTTATGAAAGTTGTTTTTTTAATCCTATCCACTACAACCTTACAAATCAAGCCTACTATATTTAGTATTTAGTTTCAATACTCATTTCATTCCTAACAAAAATTATTGTATCGTCTGCTATCTGGGAAATTTTTACTTCCTGTTCATCATTATACCTTTTCGGAGGCAGTATAATACCTTTGCAATGAATATTGTTTCTTATATGACAGCCATTGGCTCTACAGCTATTTTAAACATTATTGTAGTAACTGACTCAGTATTGACATTTTTGACCCATTGTATTATTACATTTTTTCAGCGATTTGATTAAAAATATTTATTTCTATTTTGTCAAATGTAGAACCTTATTAAAATGAGTGGTGTATTCTACATCTTCAACCAGTCTTATGTTCTCACCAGCAAACCTTCCTTTTATATAACCTTTTTGATCAGTATCTATTATGTCACGAATTAATAATTTTAGTCTATTAGCAATAACATTTCCCATTATCTTATAATCTATATTAAGAAGAGTTATTGGTCTCCAATGTTGTAAGTCTTCTCTTTTACCATTTTTGTACAGTAAAGAGACTACTCCTTTTCCTTGAGAATTTGACAATTGTCTATTATTAAAAGAACAAGGCCATTATTATACATGGCTGCAGTCGCGTGGGCAAGTTTGAGTTAGTGTTTACTGACCGACCGACCGACCGACCAACGACCGAAATTGCTGAAAATGTTAAAAAATGTATAATATTTTTTTTAGAACTTTTATATTTGCCTCCAAGTATTAATATCCACTGTCAAAATAACGAAAACAAATATGAATATGAGTTAGTGTTTACCGACCGACCGACCAACCGAAATTGCTGAAAATGTTTAAAAATGTTGATGTTTTGTTGGTTAAGAGATACAATGAAAAAAATAATTTTACAAGGAACTACTTTATTGCAACAAATCGGTGGTAATGGCTTCCTGCTTTTTACATCGTTGACCTGAGAAGAACCTGAGTTGAATGCTTACTATACTAAGTACAAAAACAACAACAACAACAACAAAATCATAATAATCATAATAATTTAAAAATAGCAGACTAGTTTTTAATAAAATAGTACTATAAGTATTTTTGTTTATTTATCTTATATCAAATGTATTAGTGGACCTCTATTACTATATAATGTACAGCTTGCTTCATCCTTAAGATGGGGTGTAAAGGCATTATTAAATCCTTGAATGCACATGTGAATACTACTGTAGAAAGCCACTCCGAGAGTGCATAGTACCTCCGCCTACTGTAAAATTCTTCTACATAAGATTTAGTCTCAAGAAAAAGAAGTGTGTGTGTCTTAATGCTGTGTGTGATTTAGACTAATTTCACTACAAGCATTTTGAGGGAATAGATTTTATTTTATTTGAACTGACATTTTGCTTTTTGCAACTTTTTCACAAAACAATAGTCTCCATTGACTCTTCTGATGCAATGATTTTTTTTTCTTTTGGAAAGTGTCTGGTTTACACAATTTGACCGCATACTACTGCAAATGTGAATGATGTGATGATTTTTGACAACTTTTCCTAAACCAAATTTACTGACAGCCCATAATTATAGTCATTAAAAACATACTTTGCCTTTACATAACGTAACAAACATACATGGTATAATACATGTCTTGTTGCCGATTAGGGCCAAGAGATTTGATGTAGCAGGGCTCACCCATTGAGACACAGTGGGCAGTGAGATTAAAGCTTCTGAGTAGTCTAGAAGTATGTATGGAGTGCAGAACTGCAGGAAAAGTACAACGTTTTTACTTCTATAAATGATGCATGTGTATGACTGTCATAGTAAATTTTTTATTTATTTATTTATTTATTTATTCAGGTATATAAAATACATTACAAAAAGCAGAACAAGTCTGAAATTATTGTAGTATGCATATAATAAAAAGTTAAACATTACAAAAAAATTTACAATATGCATAAAAAATAAATATACTGTACATTAATCATGAACAATATTGCAATGTCATAAAAAAAATAGATAATTTCTTCATTCATTTTATTAGTACAAAGTAGGCCTATCATTAATTAGGATCTTTAGTATTTTAAATATATTTATCAAGGTTTTAATTTATTTTTAGCAATATATACAATAGTATAAATTTAAATGTATTTATTTATTTAGAATCCTATATAACATGCAAAATGTCCATCAAGAAAAACAAATAAAAATGTTCGCTCTCCATAAAAAAGAAAATATTTAAACCGTAAACATCAAAAAGTTATTTAAAACATAAAAAAACAGTGCATTATATACATGTAAAGTATTTCCTTTGTGCTTTTTATACATGGAATCCAGGGATATACTACCCCACCTATCCGGTATAGAAAAAGGTGTGCGTACAAACTGTGTAAAACCAAACTTCTCCAAAAAAGGAAATTTGCATTGGTATAGCTATATACTGTATGCAGGTAACTAAGGAGAATTTGGATAACCTAACGTTATTCTGTGAGAAATTAGTCCTGAAAAGCCAAACGGCACCTGAAATAAAATCCATTCCCCCAACAACAAATGTTGCAAAATGTCATTGATTGCGTGTAGTTAATTTTTTGTGAAGTAAAAATCTAAGTTTTATTAGACATCGTAGTCCTATGCATTATAATGCATATGACTATGCTGTCTATGTCATTGCAGTTAAAATGTTTGAAACTAAAGAAACATAAAAAGCACTGTAAAAACTGCTATCAAGTGGTAATTAGATCTACTATTTATATTTGTTTGTCCTTGTTTACACATTTTCGCCATTGGCGGCCCATTTTGTTTAAAACCCTATTTCCCTTACCTGGATTTTTCTAGACTTTTAGTATGTTCATATATGGACCTTATCGAAATGCATTGGTGATAAAAATTATGTTGCAATTTTTTCAACCTTTTATTACTTCTGAGCATATCTTTCATGTACTATATTTCTTTTAGCTGTAGGACATTCATGTCTTTATGACCCGGCAAATAATTATAATAACTTTATTAAAACTGCAAAATCGCCTATTCAAAATATGAATCTTTAGGCCTATTTTTCATGTTGTTGGGGGACACATAAGTTAAATTTATGGGTGCTGAATTAATAAACTGGTACAAATTATTTATTTTGGTTGGATTTTTATATTGTCATTTTATTAAATCATATAATCTTTATATATTATAGGGAAAACAAATTATGCTGTCACTAATTAAATGACAAAAACCCATTGGCGGGTGAGTTTTGTTTCTTTTAATCCAATTTTTGTCAAAGTGAATAGCTATCTGTTATTAAAATGACATTTATTACGGGGAAAATATATCTTAAAAGACAAAAATTGTTTATTATAAGAGTAAATGTTATCAACTTCAACTACTACAAAATATACAAAACCATGACAAAACTAACAATTATTCCAAAATAAAAACGTGGTTTTATCCAATGAAGCGTGACTGTCGAAGAAAATGTCACGCTTCATTGCACATGCAGCTAGCATCAACACAACATGGCTGGAAGGTTAGCAAGGGCTTGCTATAAACTACGTTTTCTACAAAGCACAAATGTAATTTTCAAGATTATCTTATTTTATATAATGTTATATAAATGATAGTTTATAACTGTATCATTGTTTAGCTGAAATCGTTATATTGAAATAGCTAGCCTATCTTATTCTAGGCCACCTCCTAGTTGGTAGAGCAGCAAGTAGGCTGCACATGCATGTTACATGTAGGCCTAGGCAAGAAAGGTTCCCTTCAAAGCAGATGCTGTATCCAACCAACCTGGCCTAGCCTAAGACAACTGGTTTTTTTTTCTTACCCAAAGTGTTTTGTTCTCTATGCATATCTACATTTATTACGGTAATTTAAAACTCAGTCTTGCCCCGGGTGTGTAGAAAGCGACGACCTCGAATTGGACGACTCCAACGACCCGGGCGACCTCGAATTGGACGACCTAGAATTGGACGACCCATAACACGAAACCGACGACCCTTATAGCCTAGCCTAGCCTAGGCCCAAGTGTGGTATAACATCCCGAAGCCGAACATAGCCAAAGATCTTTAAACCATACCTTATATAATACTTGCAAGCAAACAATTGATTGAAAAAATACAGAAATATCGCCATTTGATACTGAATGTGTCGATACGAACAAACGAACAGATATGGAACGCCAAGAGTGCATCATTAAAACTGCATTCGACTCGATTAGCACACGAAATATCATAAACATGGCAAACCAGGTCAAAACGGCCCCTTTTTCAGCGGCGGCGTTGGCGTTCCATATTTGTTCGTGTCGACACATTCAGTATCAAATGGCGATATTTCTGTATTTTTTCAATCAATTGCTTGCTTGCGATTATTATATAAGGTATGGTTTAAAGATCTTTGGCTATGTTCGGCTTCGGGATGTTATACCACACTTAGGCCTAGGCTAGGCTAGGCTGTAGGGGTCGTCGGTTTCGTGTTATGGGTCGTCCAATTCTAGGTCGTCCAATTCGAGGTCGCCCGGGTCGTTGGGGTCGTCCAATTCGAGGTCGTCGCTTTCTACACACCCGTCTTGCCCCCACCGTACCAGATTAGAAACATGATGAACAAAGAAAAACACAAACATCAATTGAAAAATTAATGTCGGACCATCGACCACTGAAAAAAAGAGTCCCAGAAAAGAGTAGCGTGTGATGTCTACTCAAAACAAATATCATAACAGATGATGATGATAAAATTCACAAAGAGAACTAGATTTAGAAAAGAAAAAATCATTTCGGATTTATGTAGTTCCTCGACTCACTTCATTTGAACCATTTTGTTCAGTTTTGCAGAGCTTCATTTTCCACATCCTCAAAATTAGATGTCCGGTTTTATGAGAAGCCAGAGGAAGCAGTAAGCGATATACCAAATGATTCTACAATTTTGGTTGGAGGTAAAATTAAGATATCCAATCATTGTCTTACAGGGGTACATCTGGTTTAAAGCACTTTTCGGCCTGTGTGCACTTAAAAGAATCATCTAGTGCATCTTTTAAGAAAGTGTAGGTGGTTACCCAAGTCTTTTGATTCATTTAATTTTAAAGATTCTGTCAATTTTAAAGGTCCTGTTTCTGTTGCAAAAAAAAATAACTGAATAAGTTAACCCCAATTTCTTGGGAGCAGAAAATAACCAGGTTAAATGGCAGCCTGAAAATAGCAGTTTAAAACAATACACCCAAGCGATTCGATCTTAGAATACCATTTAACTGGTTATTGCTGTGCAACATTAGCTGTAACACAAAATAACGGTTATTTGATTGACAGCCGCTGACCTCGAGTCAACTACACTGCAGTAACGTTTAAATTGACCGCCAGTGACCATTGCATTTTGGGTACTGTTAACTGATTTCTGTCGGCGACCACCGATTTAAACGGTTATTGAGGAGCAAAAATTGAGCAGAAATGCAGTCGATTTCAAATCTATTTTGAAATAAATGGTTTATTCGACGCTATGCAGCAGAAACAGACCCTAAGTCCTGGTGAGATTAAACTAAATAACTGCATTTGTAATTAAAAAAGTATAATTTATTGGGCTTTGTTTTGACTTTTTTCCCCAATTAAAATATTCCATTCAATGCTGTAGTTAAGTTCTTGTCAATCCTCAAGCACGGTTTTATATTCATTCATGAATAGTTTGTGTAAAGTTGTGAGTTTTTTTAACATTCAGGTTTTGGACTATGTGGAATACCTGAGAATTTGATTGGTGGACTCCTGAACACTGGGGTCAAAGGTCTGACAGCTGTTAGCAACAATGCAGGGTAAGTTGATTAACACACGAATGAAAAGCAGAAAATATAACAAAAATCCAAGCCATAACAAATAATGAATGTTTATGAGTTGAATGGGAAGAATATTTTCATGAGTTTAATTAAACAGCCACATTTTCAATTTATAAAATATTTTCCCCACGAATACAAAACAATTTTGAACACACCAACCATTCAAAAGCAAACTTAGAATCGTGGCTGTCATCTTGAATCGAATGTTAAAGGTGCTAAGCCATGCAAGGTCGGATTATAGCTGCGGAACAGTTATACAGCGCACTCTACAGGTTGGTTGTCGGTTGCAAATTATTCTTGCGTATCACATAACAAACGTCCATTTTTGCACAAAACATGTATGTATACGCAGGGTTCTCGCCACGGTGGTCGACAATGGTCAGCCCCGTCCACCACTCGGAATTTTCGACCACCACTTTCATGATGCCGACCACCACTATATTTACGCATATAGATCTTAGCCTATTGTTCGTAACCTACTATGATGTATTGTTATTATAATTATCTACGCATCGAACCCTGTATATATGGTAGTACCTTAAACATAGGCAATCTAATGCTGAGCTCCGGCGATCAAAGGGTTTATCTGTGGCTGCGCCACAATCAGTTCCACGGCAAGAAATATCTAATAATAAAATCTTACATTTATTAATTTAGTGTTGATAACTTTGGTCTTGGTTTATTACTAAAAACCAAACAGATCAAAAGAATGGTATCATCGTATGTTGGAGAAAACGCAGAATTTGAAAGGCAATATTTATCAGGTGAACTGGAGGTTGAACTGACCCCTCAGGTACGATGTTTGTATAATCAGAACACACCCCTAAAACATAATGGAGCTGGCCATCTTGATATTCTCGTGGCTGTTGAAAACAAAATTAAAAGGGTGGGCTTATTGCAGAGGTTCAAAATGTAGTGGTGTAATTATGCATTTAAGATTTACTTGTCCATATGAACATTTTAGAATTCTATGTACCATGTTTTTTGTAGGGAACTTTGGCTGAAAGGATAAGGGCAGGAGGAGCAGGTATCCCAGCATTCTTTACACCAACTGGCTTTGGAACATTAATTCACGTTGGGGGCGCTCCTATCAAATACAATGCAGATAAATCGGTTGAGATAACAAGTGAACCACGAGAGGTATGAGTAGATATGGTTCTATATGAACGATTATCCGACATCAAAGACAATTATTGTAGAAATATTAGACAATTTAATTCAACTTATTATCACTTATTTCAGGATCGTATGTTTAATGGCATCAACTACATAATGGAAAAGGCTATCACAGGAGACTATGCATTGGTTAAAGCATGGAAGGCAGATCGTGCTGGAAATCTCATATTTAGAAAATCTGCTAGAAACTTTAACGTGCCTATGTCAAAAGCTGCTAAAATTACCATTGCAGAGGTAACAATAGTAAATATTATTTGGTCTCCAATAATAAAACCATGAGTAAAGCTCTGTCTACACTATCAAACTTTATGTGACAAAGAATGTGATGTGCCCATATATGGACATGATGATGTCATATCACTACCATATTTGGGCATTTCACTACCATATTTGGGCACATCACACTTTTTTTGTCAAACTAGTTTGATAGTAGACAGAATAGGCTAAAGCTCAAACAAATTCTGCACTCATTCCAAATTACAATAGAGATATTATTGATTTCAAAGCTTATTTATTATTTGTCCGGCATACACTGTCTAGTAGAATTATTCTAGTTTTGCATAATAAGCTAGTGAAAAAGGTAGCACCATCCCAACGCTCAGGAAAGAATGGAAAATGTGTGCCAAGACAATATTGTATAAGTATTACACTGTAGTTAGGTTATCCCAATGTTACCCAACTGTAGGATACTCTCTATTAAGAAATAATGAAATTGGTCTCAAATAGATAGTATACATATATTTTTTTTTATAAAGTTTTTTTTCTATAATTTTACCTTTCATAAAGATATTGTTATTCATATTGAAAAAAACAATTTTTTTATTGTCTGATTTAATTAGTATGAATTTATTGTATTTTACAATTTTTAGTCCATTCATAATCTTCTGTTCACTATCTTCTGTTCACTGGTGTTTTTTTTTTATAGAATTTAAATCACTTATTTTGTATTTTCTTACTAATATAAAGGTTGAGGAGATTGTTGACGTTGGCACATTTGCTCAAGAAGACATACATATTCCAAGTATTTATGTTCATAGAGTGATCAAAGGTGAAAAATATGAAAAAAGAATTGAGGTAAGTCATGCAGTCCTAAGCAGAGAAAATGATTACTTTTTTTGTTTATTTCTTTTTGTAAAGACCTTGGTACAAATGAGTACTTAATACCTGGTTGTTACAAGATTTTTCTATGCAGTACTTCGCTAAAATATATTAAAAAAACAATACTGTCTAATACTGTATATTTGGTCTGTATTTTAGAGGCTAACACTACAGAAAGAAGAAGATTCAACAAGCGATGGCAGCAGCCCAGCAGTTGCAATGAGGGAACGTATTGTCCGACGAGCCGCTTTGGAGTTTGAAGATGGAATGTATGGTATCCTTCAAAATAAGTACAATATATGGAAAGGGACATCATTTTAAGGTCACAAAACATGGCTGTTGGACCTTGTGTGTATAATGGGTTTAGACAGTTTGTTTTACCACTTTACTTCCATTAAATCCCATCATTCCGACCGTAAATCTTCTAATTCTAACCCTGGGTTATTATTCTTTGATTGTTTTTTAGGGTGGGTTACTATTAGAAGGGGGGTTACTATTAGAGTAGTGGGTTACTATTACTAATCTTAAATTAGGCACCTGAAAATAGTAACCCGGTCAGCAACTCATTGCAAAATTTACTGTATGTCGACACGAAACTCAACTGTGTCAACATAAGCGCTCGGAGCAACTGAACGAACTGAGTTGAATGTTCTAATTTTTCGAAACTAAATGCAAAAAAAATGATGATTACGGCAATCATGACTATAGTTATAACCAGATCCATGTCAAAATAGGCACTTTCACATGGCATCTTTTCAGTTTATTCATTTCCTCACAACTATTTCCTTTCAGTTGGGTTGCTTAGAGTTTCAGATCGATACAAACCTGCTGTATGTTATGATTAAATGTATTCCTTAATTGATATTTAGCAAACTTGGGAATTGGAATGCCAATGCTAGCTAGCAATTACATTCCAGCTGGAGTCAATGTTCATCTACAGAGTGAAAATGGAATTCTTGGATTGGTGAGTTCAATTTTACATTTGGATGTTTACATTTAATGTTGTTATACCATTTAATTTTGTTTTGTTTATATTTTGTTTGTTGTTATGAAGTACTTTTAATTTATTAGAGGGGACCCGTATATGTTAACTCACTGGGCTAAACTGGTGTCATAATTTGAATTTAAGTGGATTAATGAGAAAAAAGTTAGCATTTTTTTTTTTTGTGATAGGGTCCATTTCCAAAGCCTGGAAAGCAGGATGCTGATCTTATCAATGCTGGTAAAGAAACCGTTACAACAATTCCAGCAGCTAGCTTCTTCTCAAGTGATGACTCATTTGCTATGATCAGAGGGTAAGGTTCTTTTATTAATGTATTATACTTTAGCTATATGTGAAAATGAATTAAATATTCACTGAAAAAAAATTAGGCAAGTCATTATGATTCAATATTTTAAAGTTAAATGAATAATATTGTAACATATTTATAGGTACCACCAAGGCAGACACTCAACATTCTAAACATTTAAAATGAATTTATCTTTGTTCTTTTAGTGGACATGTTGATTTGACAATACTTGGTGCAATGCAGGTATCAAAGTATGGAGATCTTGCTAATTGGATGATTCCAGGCAAGATGGTGAAGGGAATGGGCGGAGCAATGGATCTAGTTGCTTCTCCAGGCACTCGAGTGGTGGTTACAATGGAACACACTGCAAAAGGCAAGCATAAAATCCTGGATGATTGTAGCCTACCACTTACAGGGGTCAAGTGTGTTGACAGGATCATTACAGATATGGTAAGAAAACATTTATTATCCAACATTTACTTTTAATCTTAATTTGCAGTGCATATTTACTTGGAGTAGAAGACACGTTCAGGACCTAACAAAGTGGTTTTTCTTGTTTTTAATTTTTATTTGAACCATATTTAATGAGGATGATTCATCCAGCAATTGCTGATCATTTGGGACCCTCAGAACAGATACAATACACAAAATACAACAATAACAGTAAAGTAAAAGAAAAACAAAAGCCTATAAATAAAATAAATTATTTTTTATTTTTATTTATTCAATTTTCTGCCATACAATACAAAGAAGACAAAACAAATATGAAAGGCAACTTTCAAGGCAACAATATGAAGGTGCTAAACACCTATGCTAGTTGGTCAACAAATTACATGAGAATTCAAAATTTGGAATATAGTAAATAACTGATATGTTAAATTAAGCAAAAATAATAAATATATATACTTAGATCAAATATTTTACAATTTAAAGTCTGGAAAAGGATTACATAGTTTGGAGAAAAGTCATAAGTCTAGGTTTGAATGAGGACAAGGATAATGAATTGCAGATAGATAGATCATTGTAGAAATCCCTTAATTTAAACATAATGTTTTCTCTTGTTTGTTCCATAGGAAAGTGTCCCCCTTAATATTAGTATCTTCTGAATAGACGTGTCCCAAAGGAGGGGTTCTACTATATATTACTTGCTTTGTATGTATGTATGATAAAGATATATTTGTTTGCAGGATAAAAATGACTGACCATGCCATACATTTTTTTTTCAATAGCGCACCCTTTGTCTGGCTCTGCATTTTTCTGTATTTCTTTCAATTTCTGAGTGCTTAATTTATTCTTTGTTTTTACGCAGTGTGTATTTGACATTGATAAGGAGAATGGTCTCACATTGGTGGAGCTTTCTGAAGGTGTAACAGTGGAGGATGTAATTGAAGCTACGGGGACAGATTTCAATATAACAGACAATTTAAAACCAATGGGACAGATATCAAAATAAATGTTTACAGATAAAAAGACAAAGGTTATGTATCATCATGTTTACGGAAAGAAAAACTAGCGATAAGCCGTACAGACCAAGTTAAACTTGTTAAAACAGACACAAGCTGTGTGTAAGTACAGTTTAGGGTGAACTAGCTAAGTGTGACCATATATTATTATATTTTTAGTATTTATTTGTATTATCTGTAAAATTCCTATTTGCAACATTACACTTTTAAACATTGTTTACATTTCTCTGGTTTAAGCAGGATGGTTGAGATAATGTATAGCGAGTATTATAGTATTACAAATTAATAACCAGTAAAGCCAGTGGAAATCATAAAATTGTGGGATACCGTTTTGGAAGGTTAAACCTCTTCAGTATTTTCTGGTAAATAATGTACTGCTCCCAATCACAAATAGAGTGTAAATTATTATATACATGTCTCTATTGGGAAAACTTTTGAAGTCCTATATTGTTAATTTTAGTTCAATCTACTTTTATGCTAGAAGAAATACTGTAAAATTTTGTTTAATTTTTTTTTATTACACCTTATTTATAGAGGGTGACCCTAAAGAGCGTATGTTGACAATCAAGGGGCCCTCTTGATGAGTGACAGTGGCTATGTGTATACTAGTACACCGGGGTAAACCCCTACTCGTCTCGAAAGATGTACTAGGTTCTTTAAAATGCACATGAGCCAGATGTGTACACTGGACCTACGGTTTATAGTCCTTTTCCGAGAAGAGTCGTTCTACCACCAGAACCATGGAGCAGTTTGAACCCTTGCCGATGTTAATTTGACAAGGTATTATGGTTCCACTGTCTTAACCGCTTGGCCACTCACAGCTCAATACTGTAGATGGAGGCTTTGAAATTAACACCACCATTATTACACCACAACTAGTACGGTTACCCTTACCAATTTAGCACAAATAATACTGTTAAAAGATAGAATATTGTGTATATCTTTATGGTTGTGTATAACATAGTTACTTAAAAAAGGAGTATATGCATAGAGATCTCTAATGAGACAACTGTGCGATGAGAAAGAACTCACAATCATGAAAATATATTTAAATATAAATTCTATGTTATCTCTATTATAGAGATGGCAAAATTACCAATTGAAAAGTATAATTGAATAAATGTCTTCCGATATTGGAAATTATTTGTCATTTTTTTAGACTTCACTTTCTTAGTGGTTAATACATTACTAGATCATTCACATTCTCTTCAAGAGTTTGCTTCAATGTAGTATATCAGGAGTAACCTCTCTTGTGGATTTGAGAGAGTTGTTTTTTAACTTTTTTTAAAAATGGGGTATCAGCAAAAGGTATTTGTAGTCTGATTTGTATGAAATACAAGCTAAACTAAGTTTCTTGTGAAACATTTTTAATACTCCAATTATAAATAAAAACGATTAATCCACTTCCAACACTTATTTGATCTGATTTTGAATTATGCAGCTTTACTGAATTTATGGCAGGTGTAATGACAATGCAGCAGCAGTGATATGCTATATATTTCCCCTATTTATAAAAATGAATTTAATTCAGATAGTGTATACTGTGTGTGTACTAAAAAAATATGACACAACAAATTCAAATAGACCTTCTTTTATAATTCCTTCATTTTATATTCCTGTTCAAAAAATATTACAGTCAACTCTTTCGAAACAGACATACCAACAAAATGCCTAGCTTTCACAATACAATTTAAATAGTGTATTTGTAGGAAAGGTGGTTGTACTGTATTTATTTTGCTATTTAAAAATTAATGGTATATTTAATATTAAAATAATACTGCTCTTTCTAATCATAGGGAGATTTTCTTTAGTTGCAAAATTCCCCTTCATTTATTTCGTCTACTTGGCATGCATTTTAGGATCTTATCTTTTTGTTCCAAGTTTAATTTTTTTTCAGGAAAGTTAGAAGATGTATGTATTTTTCTGGGCCAGCATGAGGCAAACGGGGCGCATGCCTCCTCTGATATTTTCAATTTCCACAACCCAACCAACTCCCCAGCAGAGATCGTCATTGTTATATATTAAAAATAATATTTAAAGCATGTTTGCCTCGTCTGTTTTTAACCTCTAGCTACGGTATTGTTTTTCTATTTAAATGCATGTGTCTTGCTAAAAAAAATCTATTTATAAAAGTAACCATGTACACACAAAAAAGAGCCTAAAAGTGTATTTGTTTCTCCATATGTGAGTAAAACACCACGTAACATTACTTTACTTTCAAATCGGTTATTATGAATAAAACAATTACAGTATATTGTACAGTAATTAGTATATTTGGACAGACAAAAATAATGTTTATCTTCACATGATAGAATTATCAATAAATCAATTAAATTACAATCCATAAACAAGCAGGCACCCAACAGAGTGTCCCCTTAATAGGAACTTGGCCATATTGTTAAAGCATACAGTAATAATGCCCCTTAGTTAATTTCACAAACAAGTACTAATAGATAATGCTGTTTTGTACAGTAGAGTGACGATACTGGCTATATTGAATGACCAATAGTATATAGAAGTATTTGTTTTCATTAGTTTTAAAGATGTATTGTCCCCCTGAAAAAATAATTTGTAAAATGTTTTTTGTTGAATATCCCATTTTAATGTCACATAATAGTTATTCACTTTGACCAAAAATTAGGCTGGAAAAACAATTATTTACCTGAAAAAACTGTAATTTAAAGCAAAAAATAGTCAAATTGTCTGCCAGCCAATGGGTTTTTGGTTGAATTTAATCGTTTATTTTGTTATTTTATACGTGAAAACATTATATTTCGGGTTTTTTTCCTATGAAAGTGATTAACTTTGTTAAAACTACAAAATGACCTATTCAAACTCAGATTTTATTAAATCTTCATTTTTCATGTTTTTGGGGGACAGTACATCTTTAAACGTTTTATCATTTCCTTTTTACTATAGTAGTAGTTTCTCATGTTCTTTTATTGTGTTTTTGAAGAAGTTTTCTCTCATAATCAGATCCACCAACCAGGACCATAAAAGCTGGCGTACCTGCAAGTATTCGGTATCTATACAGGGGGAAATAAAAAGATTATTAGAGAAAAGGAATTATAGATATTAGCATATGGACTCCTTGTCTTAAATTTCAAAACCATATCAATAGGTAGAATACTAAATCATTGTTATTAGATATCCTGCAAGCAAGATTGAGGTTTTTAGTGGTCTATCGATTCAGCACTTTCACAATTTCAGAGGTTTACGCACACTAGGGAGTCAACACCCAAGGTTTGTATAATGTGTGTAAACTCTGAAGTCTGTCTAGGCAATGTGAAAGTCCCTTACATTCTGTATGATGTGTGTAAATTATAGAGCTTTGTTGGCGATATCAGAGAGGATCAACATGTATTCGCATTTAAGAAGAGATCTGACAATTTTCCACAATACACCACAACAGACTAGGAGAGAATACACAGGTTTTGCAACGCTACAAATAGGATAACTTTAAGAATATGAAATGGGGATCAGCTCAAAAGTTTCACAAATGTATGACGTATCCGTTATTGTATTCGTAGCATTGCTAAACCTCCCTATTTATGACAATAAGCAACAGACCAATCAGAAAATGGGCATTCACAGTGAAATAAGTAATACCATTATTTGAATACGAATGCAAACATAACAATCAAAAACCCATACAAAATGTCTTACCGTGAATCTGACAATATAGTTTTCAAAGTGCTGTGTGCGTTCACTTTAATCAGAAGTTGGCTATTATGATCCTCAAAATAAACCTATAAAAAAAATCAAAAAAGATATTAAATCAATGAGGTATAATATATGTAAAATTTTTGATATAAAATAATTCTCTACTGGTACTCTTATATTAATATAATTTCTATTAAAATATGTCAAATTATGTAAGCTGCCATATGTTATAAAAGCATTGTTACAACCACAGCTGCCGATAATCCTAAAACTCAAATGCATGAAAAGAAAGGTTACTGTCACAGAATTAGAAATCAAAGAACAAGCTGATCCGTCAGCCTATGCTGAATCACTGCTGTAAACAAAAATCTTTTTGAAATCCATGTTTCTATATGTTACCGAAAGCCAAATGATGGTAATTCATTACAGTTACCTGTAAGCGATTGAGGTCATATTTCTTTTCAATGTCCCACTCAATAAATTCATCTTCACCAAACATTACCTCTAGATGATCTTGTAAACTGTATACGATGAAGAAAACCACAAGATATAAAAATTAAATAACATTATTAGATCGCCAAGCAAAACTCTGGAGTTTACACACATCTACAGTAGGGGCACATACCAAACTAAACACAGGCGGTGACACTCTAATGTGAATAAAATATAGAGCTTTCGTTTGAAAGGTTAAATTAAAAAATGGCTCTAAAAAGATTCAAACATGCAACAGTATCATACCCACAACAATTACCTTGCATTTTCATTAAACGCTTCAATAAGTTCTGTAGTTGCGTGTTCGGGATACATGAACCTGACAGGCCATATAAGAGCGCCCTCTTCATCTAAAGATACTATGTTATCACTTCCTTGAAGCGTTGCGTACATTCTATCTTCTTCGGATAATAACTCATTATCTTCATCTTCATCGTTTTGTAACTTGATATTCCTTTGCTATTATTATTTCAAGAAATAATAAAGAAAATTTTCTAAACTGTTTTCTAGATTTATTTATGATATCATACATAAAGAAAACAAACAGAACAAACAAACAAAAAATCGGAATCATTAGTATGGTACCAGGGATAGCCCTCTAATTTACATCCTAAAGGGTCTCTGCATGATCAAATTTTTCTTGACTCTTCAAAAGGTATATTGATGTTTGACAGTAGGATAATCCTCTATCAAAAACATAATAAAATAGCAGATATTAAATTAAAATTATTAGCTTAGCATGAACTTATTTTTTTAATGATGGAGTGAGGCATTTATTTTTTAATCCGATAAGATGATTAAAGAAACATAATTTGGTAATAATATATTTCAACAAGTAACAAGAACCAAGTTTCTGCATAATATTTCCACAAGCCTGTTAATGCAATCAGAAATCATCAATATTGTATACTGTTGTATCCCTGAGCTTTTAATATTTTTCTTTCTGTCTTGTTTTTAAGGAAATGAATTTTATAAATATAATACCTTTATAGCTTCCAGAAGTCTTTGTTTTTGTGCTCTTTCTTTCTTTTCTTGTATCATTCTTTTCCTTCTTTCTTTTTCAAATATTTTCTACAATTTTATAAAAAAAATTGCTATTGCATATGTAGGAATGGGTTAAGAAAATATTGTTTTGTTAAAAAACACAGGGGCAGCATATACCAAAGAGAGGGAGCATATACCTCAGAAGGGGCATAGGCCCTATAAGTACCTCAGAGGGATCATATACCCCAGGGGGAGCATATACCTCAGAGAGGGAGCATATAACTCAGAGGGAGCATAGGCCCTATCAGTACCTCAGAGGGATCATATACCCCAGGGGTCCTTATACCCCAGGGGGGCCATAACCCCAGGGGACCGTGTACCCCTGGGACAATATACCCCAGGGGAGACCATATACCCCAGGGGAGACCATATATCCCAGGGGAGATCTTATATCCCAGGGGGGGCCATATACACCAGGGGACCATATATCCCAGGTGGACCACACATCCAATGGTTGGCTTATCTATAAGAATATAATGTATTTAGGCATAATAAAAATATAGTACAATCAGGTTTGTGGTACATGACGTGTTTCTAAAAAGGAAGTAAATTAGGGTTGAGAATGTCTGGACGTTTTGGTTGTTTTGATATAATACTGTACTTCCTGTTGCTACTGCAAACCTGACTGTACTAGTGTTTATTCACCATGCACATTTTTGAACAATAAAAGTGTTTAGTAAAATTGAATGTGCCCATTATATGGACACGATGACATCATATCACTACCATATTTTGGTACACACAGTGTAGACAGAGCTTCAACAATAATAAAATGATAAAGTACGGTTTGATAAACAATTACTTACATGTGCTTTATCTGCTTTTAATCGATACTCCTGTAAAGTAACGTCTGTGGGTTTTTCCTTAAAAAACAAAAAATTATAGTATACAAATAATGCACAAGTCTAAATTCGTACGTTAGTGGAGATGCGGCGCACTCTTGGGTATTCACAATGCCGTGCATGTCGCAACATTTTAAACTCGACTACGCCACATCTTCACTAACACACTCTGATTTGTGCATTATTTGTATACTAAACAATGTACCAAGAAATTAAAAACAGAGAACTTAGTACTAATGACTCAACAATCCACCCTTCATGCAAAACCTGCTTTGAAAATGTCTACATTTCTGTAAAATTACGTGTAAACATTAGAATTGTTTGAATACCTTTAAACCTCGATCACACCATTGCACGGCAGCTGAGTAAAGTTCTAACTTCATGCAACACTGAATACAACGAAGAACAGCTTTATTATGATCAGGATTTAACTCTAGGGCTTTCACAGCATCATTCAGCGAAGAACGATAATTACCTTGAAATAATACAAAAAACAATTAATCATCATATTATTCATGTAAAAGAAAGGTAACCGTAAATGTGAGTCCTGTATTCATTCTGAACTTAGGGGAATGAGCTGTAAGGGGCTCATTGTACTAAGCCTTGTCATTTATATGTGGTAGAGTGGCCAGTTGCTCTACAAGCTGCCTTTAACCTCCCTAGTAATTTGTGTTATTAATGTAAAAGAAAAGGTAGGGAATGAGCTGTTAGGGTCTCATTGTACTAAACTTTTATCCAGGGAGTTGTAAAATAAATTTTTACAACTCCTGCTTTTATCCACCCAAAACTACATGAAAAGACATGTCCTAAATATAAAAACAAATATTATCAAAGGTTTTCAAAAGTACCTAAGTGGTATTCAGCAGCAGCCTTGTTTGTATACAAAATAGCATTAAGTTTATCATCTTTAGCATTCTGCTTCAGACCCTCACTGTAGGCTTTGCTGGCCATTTTGAATTTCTTCTTCTTAAAACAATCATTACCATCATCTTTGTAGCTTAAAGCAGTTTCTGAAGGAGAAAAAAATGTATTCCAAAATCAATTCTATTTAAAAAAGAATCGATGTATGATTTTTGGAATGAGGGAATGTCAAAATTGTTTAACACTAGCCTTGTCTACACTATAAAAAAAATATGATGTGCTCATGGATATGATGTCATATGACTACCATATTTGGGCATATGACTACCATATTTGGGCATATCACACTTTTTTTTGTCAAAGTAAATTGATAGTGTAGACAAAGAAGCATTAAAAAAAATTTTTACAAAATTTTTTTTAATGTATTAATGTATTACTATTTGTCCACTTAATAGGGGTGTGGGGTTAGTAGGGGTGTTGGGTTAGTAAAAGTAGGGCGTGGGGTTAGTAGGGGCATGGGGTTAGTAGGGGAGTGGGGTTAGTAGGGGAGTGGGGTTAGTAGGGGAGTGGGGTGGGGTTAGTAATAGTAGGGGCGAGAGGATAGTAGGGGCGTGGGGATAGTAGGGGCGTGAGGTTAGTAGGGGAGTGGGAATAGTAATAGTAGGGGCGTGGGGTTAGTAGGGGAGTGGGGTTAGTAGGGGAGTGGGGTTAGTAATAGTAGGGGTGTGGGGTTAGTAGGGGAGTGGGGTTAGTAATAGTAGGGGTGTGGGGTTAGTAGGGATAGTGTATATCACATTTTAGTACCTTCAGGTGTTCCTTCATCATATTTTAATGCTTGTAATGCTTCTATTGCTGTAGATGTTGCACCATCATCAGTTTTTGTCATAAATGCAGGAATCTTTTCTATTTCCTATTTTAAAAAAGATATTGGTTAAAATTAATGAATGAAATAATCAACTATGTTTTTAATTGCTACATAAATAATATAAACTACCGGTATGTACTCTTACTTTTTTTCTTAAATTAATGTTATACGTTAACATATTAAAAATACAATAGATAAAATATGTTTTTAGGTTTAGACCACCTTGAAAGGCTCCATCAATATCAGTTTTTAATTTATAGTTTTATACAAATGTAATCTTTTAGTCTAGTAGATTTTTTTGTAGATTAATATAAAAAAAAAAGTAAATAATTTTAGGCCTATTTAGTATTATTATATTTAATTATAAAATTGTTTCAACCCTAACCACACACTAGGTAATAGGTAAAGTTGCCTTTTTCCTTTTTGTTTGGTGTTATACAACTTAGTTAGGCTAGTCAGACAGGCCACTTTCAGGCCAGGCTAGAATGAGCCTCTATTACTATATTATTAGAGGGATAGGGAGGGCTACTAGTACTAGTACTAGGCCTAGGCCTACACTACAGTCTACAGCCTACGATTCATCAATCACTAATTTTCAACATAAAAATTAATACCTCTCTCCAATTTTCTTCAGTCAGCCCATCACTGTACGGTTTTCTAGGTAACGTATCCATAAAAGCATCTATTTTAGCATCTAAATCTTGGGCGAGTTCATGAGCTTTTCCATGATTTGAGGCTGCCATTATTGTGTACGTCGTTCTTCTCAGCATAAAAATGTAAAAACCTCATGGATGGATTTTTTGGAAAGTGAGAGGTCAACAATGATGTAATAGGTCGGCAGTGACGTAGGGAAATCCCCTACGACAGCGCCATCGGTCAGTTGGTATTCGATCGGTTACATGCTGGATGAGAAAGATAAATCTTTGGAAAAACTTGGTAGAAAATGCTGTAAAAGATTACATTAAATTCCTTATTTTATTGCATTCGACATTAACATTCAGGCTTAAGAATATCTACAAATGAAATGGTTTGATATAATAACACCTATATATATTACTGTAGTCATTATTATTTCAGTACGTGTGTATAGAAAGTTAGGCCCAAACATTGGTGTGTAGTGTAGGTGTATTATTAATATTATAATATATATTATGGCAGCTAGCAATAGGCAGTGAGTAGGCGATTTATACAAGTATACATGCCTCTTTATAATTAATAAAACAATTATAAATACATGCCCTTGATAATAATATCTAACTTAACTATGCCTTAGGGAGAGAGTCATGAAATCATTTCTTTCATGCAAACAAAAAACACATTCAACTTTCAAGGAAACCCAGTCACTTCACTAAATATATTATAATACAGGTATTATAAAACAATTGACCTCTTTGCAAATTTAGTTTTGTTTTTAATATAATATATTTCAGAAGTCGGAGCAAAATGAACCTGAACCAATGGACTCGGAACCCAAACAACTTCTTCATGAATTTTATACATTACAAGAGCAAAGAGTGACATCTTTTAAAATGCTAGATAAGTATGTTTAAAAAGCTGATATTTATTGCGTAACATAACATTTTTTATTTCATAGAAAATTGCTCCATAATGAAGTAGGCCTATAAGTCAGGTTTCATTGAATAATGTCTTTTGGTTCTATATTTATAATCAATCATAGAATTTCATAAAATCATGCATAACTTATTCTGCATGGCTCTGATGTCATAAACAAAGTTTTTTGCACAACTTCACAAATATATATATTTTGAAAAAGTTGCAAAATATTCTATTTACAGGTTTTAGAGAAACTCTATGGACAAAAATGGCAGTAAGAAATAAGAACAACAAATGTTGAAAAAAAAAAGATCCTGACAATCGCAAGGGTTATCTGCGATATCTTGCGGATAACCAATGAAGAAATTATTTACATTTTACTAAACATTTTAACCTGTCATATAAAACTGTTTAAAATCCATGAAAAAGTCATGGAATTTTTTTGCATCTCATAATCTTTGTATATGACTTAAATGAATAATGTATTTTCATTTCTTAGTGCACATACAGCATACCTCAGTACAGCACCAGACTATGATTTTCCAAGTTACAAACAAAAAGTGCATAGTATAACAGAGGATTTCAATCGTATTTCCCAGCGTATCATTTTAATAGAAAAGTTGTTTCGCGACAAACATGAAAAGATCGCAGTAGCTGATTGCTTAACTCAAGTACAGACGATGGAGAAACAACATCTTGAATTGGTAATGAAAGTTTTCCAAAAGAAGTTTTTAGGCTTAAATCTCTGTCTACACTATTAAAGTGCCCATATATGGTAGTGATATGCTCAAATATGGTAGTGATATAACATGACATGTCCATATATGGGCACATCACATTTTTTTATCACATAAAGTTTGATAGTGTAGACAGTGCTTAAAAACTGTCAACCATTGTTCCTACAGTATCTCCTCAAAAAAGTTGTCCATGCCCCACCACCTTTCACAATATGTAATCATATCATATATCATATCACACAAACCCCTCCCTACCCTATGTTAGCTATCAAAAGTTGTTTTATTTTTTCCAGTGAATAAATTAATATTTCTTTAACTGATTTCTTCATTTCAGATTGCTGAATTGCAACTGGCTAAGCAGAACATGCAGGACATTCCAAATGATGAAAATGTTCGAGAGTTGATGATATTTATTAAACAGCGGTAAGCCTGTTGGGTGTATTCAACCTATGTGTTGTTACTCCTCTATAAAATATTGCATTTATTTAATTTAGTTTATTTGACCTAGGCCTATCATTCAAGCTCTGTTTTTTTTTGTCTACCTTTCATTTATATTAATGTTCATTGAAAAAATGTGTACATACAATAAATGAAATAATACTTACTAGAATAATTTTTCAAATATATTTTTCAAATTGTTATATTACAGGTTGAACAAACTGTTAGAAGAAATTGCTGAACATCTTGAAAATTTGAAATACGAGACAGAAGATTTATTAGACCAGGATTGACGTCAAACAGATAAATGGCAGTGTCAACATGTCTTGGCGTATATTTATTTAGTCTCAAGTCAACATGTAAAGTTAATAGGGACTTTACAAAACATGACGTTTAGGGAAGGACGACGAATATCCTGTGTTCGATAGAGCGTAAAATCATATACAGTCAACATAGCCGTTTTATTAGTTACGCACCCTGTGCGAAGACGATAACCGGCAGTATCTCTCTCTCCGATCCCTCCCCTATCTCGTGGCGCAGGGCCCTTCTGAATCGCTTGGCTCTGGTGATACAGCATAGGCCTAGCCTTCCTAGCTAGGGGCCCCGCATTCAAACGCCGCTTTTAACACAGCCATTTTAACCCAATAAAAATGTTATTTCATTAAACAATTAAATTTCAAATATGTTCAAATATTTTTTAGAGTTTTGAAAATTCCATGTTTAAGTGTAATTTGAACTGTATATTTAAGGTTATACATATATATTATTTCTAGTCGTTCTCCGTAAACAGGAAAATGGCAACTTTATCGTCCTCAAAAAGTTTAAGACGACTGAATTTCACGCTAAGCTCCACCCACTTTGTTAAAGTTCATGCATAAATTATTCATGAACACTGTCTTGTGGCTTCCCGTCATGTTTCGTAAAGTCCCTAATGTTTTTCCAAGGGTACCACACCACTATAAGCTGAATCGAACAAATTATGCTGGTGACAAATTCAGTATTACTATCCAACTGGTGACCAAGTCCATAGTACATCATCTGCGTCGATAACTGTTCGTGAGGTTTCACAAAAGAGTGTCTAGAAAACATAGATATCAGAGTTTTCTAGAAAATTCTGAAACCCATCACAGAACCCCCTACACTGCAGAAAGGCAGATGTACACAAAATAAGATCAAAACTACAAATTTGATGGTAACAAAAACCTTTGTCTGATCAAGTTAATAACTGGATGAACATCTCCAATAAATACACTTATACAATTATTCCACAGATCATTTTTTTTTTATTCTCTCGTACAAAATACCACAACTGTTAAACTACTGTGTTAACCAATCATTTGGGTTTCCACCTCGGAACAATGATTATGCAACCAGGCATAGATTATTAAATTAGTTAAACATCATTAGTGTGGACAGACCTTAAGCCTGACTACAGATGTTCCATCTTTAATACATTTGCTGTATTCGATTGAGAAGATCCATTGTGTATTTAGTTGAGGAGTATTTTGAACACTACATACAAACCAAACAATTTTGCGTTATCACTCGAATAGAAAACAACATGCAACAGCTTTCCTGTTCCGACCTAAAGTCCCAATCGAATACTCAAATTTTAATAACTAATAATGCTCAACACCTTTTTAAATTGTCTATGCTGGTTGAAACTGTTCTATACATTCACACATTCAAATCAAGTTTAACTTATTGTATTTCATATGAAACAATTTGTAAGAGAGCACGTATATCTCATTTTAAACCAGATACATACATGCAATAAACAAAATGAGTATCAATAATATTTGAACAAGAACTCACTCGAGTACAGTATCTTATTTTGTTCCTTGTTTAAAAATCAATTTCTTTTTCACACGCTAATTTCTAAGAAATCTAAAAATGCGCCATGGCTTTGTTTTATCTGTACACTGAAGATGCTAAACATATTGCATCGTTTAATATTTGGGAGTAAAAAAAAATTGGAATCATGTTTAATATTAATTAGTTTAACATTAAAAAGTAACAGTCAAAAGTATTCACATACCCTTAATATAAAACAATATAGTGTAAGATTTTTTTTAATGGAATTTAATATACAGTATAATTTTCTTTCGGTTGAAGAAACACAATGTAAGCAAGAACACTGTCCCACAGTGACAGACAGGCATTGATACCTTGCACAGAATCTTACATAATAATATCATTTGAGCTGTTTTAGAATATGCTTTAAATTAATTTGCCTCTAGTTTCCTTAGCTTAGAAGTTTAACAATAGGTTATGAAATCAGCCCCCACAGCGCCATTAGTTGATATGGCAATACATTCAGGTTGCTGGAGATGGTTATGCGTGTTTGGCGGGAATGCGTTTGCATTTAATCTACGATTGAAGCCTAATCCTCTTCTTTAGAAGGCGCATCAAAATTTTCAACCAAATCTGTAAAATAAATATTTAATATTAGTTTTCATTGAAGGAAGTGGTGTTTTCTCACGGATGAAATAAATCTGTGCGGGCTTCAGTCATCAACAAAATAAGAGGAGCAACCACACTGAATAGGGAGGCTTGACCAAAAGGTAAAGTACATCTTTGGTCAAGTTCTTTCCATGTGTGGACAAGCAAACAAATTTTACTAGCTGTAACTTTTAATCTTGTGCTGTTAATTTTTAAAGCTTGCTTCCCACTTAGATGCAATTCCAAGAGACAGTTGGAATGATCCAACGCATCACGATTGGTCAGATTACTTGCTGCATGCTAACGTCCTTGCGTTGTATCCTAGTGTGAACAAAACTTAATAGACACTAGGCACAACAGAAGACATCCAGCTAGCCTGTAGACAATACACCGCTCAATACTAATTATATATATTTAAATGAAAGCAAGGCTAATGTACTTGTCAATTGTATGACCCACTATACGACCCCGGGACCCATTTTGACGCGCTGTGACCATGTTGTTTATGGTATGGTGTGTGGTAAAGTGACAGACATTGACACACCATTGTTCATTGATGTCACATACCATCTAGGATTTTTGACGCACCCCTGAATCAGTAATTATTTGTAAATGACGCACCCCTCCCAGGGGTCGTATAGTGGGTCATATAATTGACAAGTGCATAATTAAATTGTTTATAACACATTTTTTCACACATTTGTTAACATCTTACCTGGAACATCCTCGTCATCTTCGTCAATCTCATCAGGTTTTGGTGCCAAAGGTGCAACATCTTGCATGCCTGGAATACTTTCAGCCAAGCTTTTCAATGTGGCAGTACTATCAACTCCCTAAAAGTAACAGAATAAATAATATTATAATATTTTTCATATGTATTTTTTGTATTTTATTCTTTCACATCCAACAGTGTATACACTAATTACAGGATTGAAAATATAGATATAAATATAAAATATATATAATATAAAAATAACAAAAAGAAAAGCCTAAAAGTTGATCTAATCTATAATCTATAGATTTGCAGAAGTGTTAACTAATTCATATCATTGGATAATAGTATTTTTGTAATCTATTTGTATTACTTTTGTGCCTAGTATTGATATACATAATATTCTTTTATTTAATTCTTCAAATACAAATAGTACAAATTTGGTAAGCAGGTATCAAAGAAATAATAAATATGGCTAATCAAATTAATTAAAAATAAGATACTTGTGCTTGCTAATCAGAAGTGTGAAAGGTCAAATAAGTAAAAAAGTCAACCCTCCTAATACCCGACTATCTAAAAATCAGTACCTCTCTCAAAATGAGACTTTCCTTACAAAGCAAGGGGTCCCAAATTCTCAGACATAGTAGGCCAGCCCAACGGTGTCAGGTAAGCAATGTTTAAGTTGTGGCTGGCAGGGTTCAGCATGGGTATATCCCTGATTAAGTAAGTATTATAATAAGCATTTCAGTACTGTATTTCAAGTGTATACAGTAGTATCCTAAATCTACACCATACTAAAGTTCATTCTTACGAGTTGACTTAGGATTCCTGGGAGCATTTCTGTAATTTTTTTTATTTCTCCGTGTCCTGTGATAGCAAATGTGTTTGCAGCTAAGGAAGCTTGGACCTTTGGGTTATTGAAATGAATTAAGGTTCCATCATCTCTTATCATGTTTACCTGCAATGAAAATAAGTGTATATCACCAATTTACAGATTAGATTGTGATCAGCCTATTACAACTCCTAAATAAAAAGCCAAGAACCTTCTGAAAAAACATCAAAATCACTTAACATGGATTAATTTATTAGGACTATAAATGAAGATAATTTATGAAAACAAATTAAAATTTTAAATTTATTTTGGGTGAAAAAATAAAATTTTGGGAAAATATTTTGTATGTCATTGTTAACTGCAAGTGAATCACCTAGGCAATAGCAAGTTATGGGAACAGGGGAATGATTCCTCAAAAAGACTGTCACATATCACATATCAAAAATATTCTGTAGAATAGTATAAAAATAATCTAAACTAGAATTTAATTCGTCACTTTGACGAATTATAGGTGATCATTTTTATCATTTTACTGAAATTAATTTTTTTTAAACATGCACGTACGTTAACATACGATCGGAAAATGTTGATGTATGCCATCCTATTATATGCTTATAGTGCTGAGTTGTGCCTATATGCCATATACAATATGTACAGTATATACTGTATATCTATATACAGTGTAGCATAGGTGAAATTACGGGACACACATGTTCTAATTTTTTGGCATGATGACGTTATCAAACTAAACTTTAAGATGACGATTTCGAAAGATAATTAATTGAGCAAAAAAATATAAGATTTGGAAAAAAATTTGGCACGTAGAAGCGCTGTGCGCGCTCTTTGAATTGTGTATAACTTTGACGAAAAATATGAAAAAACTACTTTTTCACTTCAACTGGCCATATGTTAACGTCACAACATCCGATAGGCTTAATTTTTATATGAATTAACAGCCCACGAATTTCACGTCGGCAATCGGCAATTGCCGACCTTATTGCCGACCTTAAATTGTCAGAGGACGGCAAGAGATTGCCGACCTAGAAACTAGGCTATAGATCCCTCCTTTCAAGCCTCCTAGCAACAACATGGTACTTTAAGGGATCGTATCATTGAAATTTTAACAAGCATATTCACCACCATGTTGTGTTTAGTTAACAAACCATGGAATTAAGATGATCCCTGAATTCACTCAACCATTACATCATGTTGTGTGTGAGCTGCATGCTTTCTATCAAGCTGGCTGGGCACAGCGCGAGACCTGTGTAGGGGAATACCCTGTTATGCCAAGCAAGCAACTATGCTCTGTGTACGGCTAGCTCCAGAACCACGATGTTCAGCAATTATCAAATAGAATTTATCTTGTAAATTTTAGTGTTAGGTTTTTATATTTTAGTTAATTTTGCTAGTTCTTTTTGCATAACATATAGCTAGGGAGGCTAGGCCTTTAGGTTAGCAAGAGGTTAGGCCTTGGTGAATTTTCTATTTTTAGAACTGCCGAGACTGCCGACCTTGGCGAATTTAAGGTCGGCAATTTTTTGCCGACCTTCTTTTTTCTGAATTTCGTGGGCTGAATTAATATCTACATTTCATCAGCTTTCATAATAAATTATAATCATCAAGGTAACCTTCAATTCTGAAGAGCTGTAAGATATTCAAATTTACTGCGAAGGTGAAATTACACGGCCTACGTTATTCAAGTTTTTACGCGTGATGACGTCATTAAAATGAAGATAGTGTCAACTCATGATAAAGATAATTAATTAAGCAAGCACATACTGAAAGTTGTGCGAAATTCGAGCACACATAACCAAGATGCGCTCTGTTGAATGTGATAATCTACACAAAAAGATAACAAATCCTAATTTTTAAATTCAAGTGGCCATTTGATGACGTCAAAACATTTTGTACGTAAAATGTGTACATGAATTCATATCTACAACTCAATGGCTTCCAGAATAAGTTAAAAAAATCGGGGGTCATCTTGCATTCTGAAGAATTATTTTCATTTTAAAAAAGACCTATTTTTCACCATTTTCAGAACTTTTGTAAAATTAATGTGCGCATTTTGTCATTTTTAACGTGCTCGTATAGCGTTATTTTAAGTCGGAACTGACTCATATTTGGTGAATGTACTAAGGATGGTGAGTAGAATGAGATTTGTAAAAAAAATTCATATTTTTTACGCTTTTTAAGTATCGCGCGCGCAAAAACGCATTTTTGCGCAGTAATTTTTTAAAACACGCAAATGGCCTAATTCATGCTCTAAATTGATCAAAACTTAATTTTGAGCGTTTTAAATTTTTAACGCGCGATATCACGCGCATGAACCTACGTGCGCGTGCGTTTTTATTTGCTAATATTTTTACCCTTGATCTGAAGTTTACGTGTAGTGAATTTCATTAATATGTGATAATGAATTATGGAGATATGATTGATAATGTGATTTCGCAAAATGGCGTATAAATGTCGTCACGGATGAGTGATCACGCTGGAAAGCTTATTAGGATTAAGTTATATTATTTGAAAGATATTCTGAAATTTTTGTAATCATTGACATTAAACTTTTTGAGATAATTGTTACACAAAATAGTGTACAGAAACAATAAAAAGAAAGAAAAAAACAATAAAGATTTTATACAATAACAATAGGTGATCATTTTATTCTAAATGATCACCTAAATATTATGAAGAACCACATAAACAACAGTTGTTTTTTTTAATAATAATAAATAATTTCTTAATAAAAGCCTTACATGTTCGCAATGAGATTTGTTAAGAAAACATTCTCATTGACTGAGGAGCCTATTCACTACAAGCTATGCTTTCATTTAGGCTCCTCCACTTTATTTAAGTTATTGGTAAAATGAAATAAAATGAAATGAAACATGGGTAGTGGTACCAATGTGAGCGAAATAAGAAATACTCACTTCTTCAATTCCAGGTATATTATTAGTCTGTAGTTTTTTTAAAGTTGCTTGGAGTTTTTTATCGTCTGTTGTTGCTGTTTTGTGTACTACCTTTTTCTTTCGCCTAGCACTTCCTTTACCTCCTATCCTTACTTGCCCTGCACTTGCCTTCAACTTATTTAATTTTTCTTGATTCATGGTTAGATAACTATCTATATAAAATGTTTTAAATGTTAAACTTGGATCCGAGCTTCCCGTCAAATTATAAAATAATAGCTGGATCAACTCAATCAGTTTTAGGAAAATGACAACAATTAATTATTATTACAGAATTATAATCTACAGTACAGTATAATATGAAAATACAACTTAACTAGAATAGAATTTAAAACAGTATAAAATGTTAATTACCTTTAAAATTAGAAAATGAGCAATTCTTTGTTGTAGAGGACTAAAACAGACCTAAATTAAAATAATAGATAAGCAAAAATAAATTTTATTAATATTATTGTATACCTAGTATTTGTTTTATTAGAACTTTTCTTTCATGGTGGACAAATTTGAGTAGGCCAATTTATTTCGCCATGTATAGGGTTCCGGCAGAATGAATGCAATTGATTGGTCAATTGAAAATGCATGCACATTTTTATAAACTCATGTACAAAGTTTAACACCAATTTTTTCGACTGGTTGGCTGGCTTAGTGGTGTGGCTAGGAATCGAATGATTTTGTAGGTTCCATTCACAAATTTGTTTTAAAACACTATTGTCTTTTACTTACCATCTTTTTACCCATCATTGTCTTTACCCACCATTCCCTTGGGGGGATGTCCTTTTTTTTTAGGTTTAGAGGGTCGAATGCCCGATCGTCCCAGCGTTATTAGCATATGACCATGTCAGATTTTTTTACGATTGCCATTTCAGTTTGGGTGTCGGAACTGTGGCGTATTTATTTTTACATTACGTTAGTTTTTCTATTGTATTTTCATCAATCTGACTGAATGAATGACAAAAGCAAGCAGCCTAGTTTAGGCCTCTATCTAGCTAGTACTAGACAAGAGCCCACCTACTATTTGTTATTTCATGTACAATACAATATACAGTGTAATCCGATCATTCATAATTAAATCACACATCATTCATTCCCATATTTGGCATTGCAAAAAATATCTGATTAAATATTAAATAGAAAAACTAGGTTTAGAATAGAATAGAATTGTAATTTATTTGTCTTTTGAACTTGTATTTATTTAGGCCTAAACTTTAATTAAAACTAAAAGCAACATCCAAACAGTCAATGGAAGTGAGAGCAGTGTGTATAAATCGAATACCAAAATCAAATCTACCCCTACCCTCGCTACCAACCTACCAAGTGAACTAGGCTCTGGACTTACTTTACTACTGAACCGTGCAGTTTTCTGCTCGCTCGAGACTGCGTTTTACCGTCGGATATGCACGATCACAAACCACAAATGGGTGCGGAAGGCCTAGGCCTACTTAAAATACATATTTGTTTACTATTTCACCATATAATTCATTTATACCAACATACCAAACAATTACTAGAAATATCATATTTCATACCTACAAATGTAATCATAAATATAATGTTATAAACAACGTAATTTGAATATATTAAATGTTTTTAAAACTCACGTGCGCAATGTCTTTCTCTAAGAAAATGGCGAATATGAACTGGAAATGACGTAATAGGGTCATGATCAAGTTCATTTAGTAGTGAGGAAGATTAAAAAATTGTATGTAGTTTTCTAAAAATCTAACAAGGAATATGCGTATGTCTATTTTGTTTGAAAATATTAACTCTTAAAATGTGTCATAACTTAAAAAATACTAGTTTCCTCATATATAACAATTTAATTTCAATAAGAATAAATCCCTAAATAAATCTAAATAATTGCACCTGTATAATGAACTTTAGTAGTTTGACCTTAAACTTGGCTCTTCTATGATTTTGATATCCTCCCTTATATTTTAAATAAACAGAATTTCAACTTTAAAATGAATATTATTAATATTAACTGTTTAAAAATAATGTATAATTGTGTTTTCCACCTTTTAAAATCATTATAGTAGATATTTTGTTATTTTTGAATTTGTTAATAGAGGGGTACAAATATGTACAGTTCATAGAACGGCAGGCATGTTTAAGAACGAAACGCGCGAAATATTCGTCATAATTGCAGTCAGACCAAATCTGTCCGTACTTTAGTTCAGTTTATTCTCATTCTTGCTTGTTTTGTTGTAATTTACAATACTATCTACTTGTTACAGAATTCTTTCTTATTCTCTTGATTTGATTAAAGTTGTTTTATACAATTTACAATGGGTGAACAAAACGATGTAAAGACAGAAGAAGATGCACCAGCGGCAGCTGAAAGCACCACCACTACCGACGCAACAATGACAAATCTAGAAGATAACGCTGCGGCAGCCAGCAGCACCTCAGCTGATGAAGAAACCGGGGATGAAGGGTCTGTATTACTATTTAGCCGTATATTTTATACCTACATAACCTAGAGAAATAACTAGGCCTAACTAAACTAGCCCAGGGCCAGGCCTAGATAGTACTAGTAGAGTGTAGTAGCCTACAGTAATATTGGGGATTCAGCCTATTATTAATAAAAGTATATAATAATATTAATTAATATAGGATGTTGTTTTCAGATAGCCTTGATAATGATAACAATTTTTGAAGTAAATAATGCACATTTCTAAGCGGGCACAGAATCATTTCCCGACGACGTTGCTCGGTGCGTCAAACATGAAAACCGAAAAATTAACAAAATATTTTGACGCTCTTCTAATCGGGGAAAACCCTGGAAGCCTGCCTTTTTGTGGTGTGGTCATTGATTTGTAGTATTTTATATAACCACTGTATGTTCATATTTATTAATTTGTACTTTTTCCCTCTTTAGTGTTGACATAGATGAAGTTGCCCAGACACTTATGGCAAAAGGGAAGAGGAATCTTGTCGTTGGTGAAGTGCTTCAAGCAGTGCAGGCTTTTCAAGAAGCAAGTGGACTTCTGTAGGTGGAAGTAGCTAAATTAGAATGCTTTGGGTTTTTGTATATACATTTATTAGAAAGAAATATTGCACTTTTTAAAGTTATTACAATTAAAAATGAGTTTAAAAACTTTAAATCAAATCCATTAAAAATATAGACATCACTTTGTGGTTTGGAATGTTGGAAATTTAAAAATTCAATATAAACTTTTAATTCCTGTAAATAGTACAACTATATTGATGTTTAAACTGTTTTTTTGTATTTAAGAGCTTCAAAATATGGAGAAACTGCACATGAATGCGGGGAAGCATACTTCAAATATGGCACTGCCCTTTTGGAGTTGGCTCGTATGGAGACTGGCGTGCTTGGGAATGCTTTGGATGGCGTACCAGAGGATGCTGATTCCGATGATGACACTTCCAATCTTAAAGGTATGTTAGACTTGGGTTTCTTGGTTTTTGACTCACTGCTGTATGTAAACATTTGCAGGGCTCAAAATTTACTTTCCGGACTTGTATTTAAGACAAATCCAGCAAATTACTAAGCTTTTGTGAATGGTAGCTTATTTTAAAACAAACCACCCATCCCCACCATGTGATGTGCCCATATATGGAAATGATGATGTGTATCACTACCATATTTGGGCACATCACACTTTTTTAGAGTGTAGACAGAGCTTAATGGACGATTTGCAATCAATTCCTCAGGACCTGAAAGAGAACAGATATTTAAAGATGTGTACAGTGCCATGGCTGAGGACAGTGAGGAGAGAAAGAAGGCAAATGCTAAAAAAGAAAGCGATGCAAGTGGTGATGTAAAGGAAGCTGCTGTGAATGGTAAGGATGTTGATGTTAAGGTCAACGGGGAGAGTAAGAAAGAGAGTAAGGTGGCGGAGGAAAAAAAGGAAAAAGAGCAGAAAGATGAAGAAGCAATGGAGACCGACACCAGTAAAGAAGTGAAAGAAAAAGTAGACGCTGCTGATAAAACATCGGACACAAAAAAAGATGTCAAGGATTCTGATAAAGCCGAAAGTGCTAAAAAGGCGAAAGATGGCGCCAAAAAAGGTTTGAAAATGTGATGGCACCGTCGACGCACCAAGTTCAAACCTAACAATTAACGTGTCATTTTTCTTTCAGTATTAATATAATGCACTTTCCAATTCATGTATTGAATATTTCGTACTTATTTTCATTAACTGAAATTCTTCTGTCTGGTAATTTTGTGATATTTTGTTACAATTTTTATATAATTTACAAACAGTGGAATCCTTTTTTTGGAATTCTTTGGAAACACCCTCATTTAGGGACCCTTTCCCTTGAAAATAACTGCCAATATATGTTTCAACACTTATTGAGGACACACTGTAGGATTCTAATGGTGTCCCCCATAATATGGGTTTCCTGTATTTTTGTAATATTGTGTATATTAATGTGTTAATTAAAAACCATATTACCGTATAGTTTTGAAGCATATTGCTATTATGGTAATGGCCTTGCACCCGACGGTAGGTTGGTAACTACTGTACCCACCAAATTTAGCGTTAATTGGTTCATGAAGCCAACTTATCCTGAATGGGCCCATTGTAATAATTTTTTTTAATTAATGTTGTACATTTGTTTACTATTCATTTTGACTGTGATAATCTAACAATAACATATTTAATTCTATTTAATATGTATATCAAATAATACAATTTCCAGGCTATATCTACGCCTATATAGCCCCCTCTATGGCTTTTGGTAAAATACTATGTTATGATATTGGTGCATTGTAAGCAGGTTGGATCGCTGAATGAATAGTGCCTGGGTTTAGCAATGTAATGCTGTAGCGTTAGGCTAGGTTTCAAAACTTGTGTTTTTTTCTTTTTTTCACTCGCCATCTTTATTGACCATCTTTTCCTAGAAGGGTTTTTTGTTTTTTTTGTTTACGAGGGCATTCGAGTAGGCGTAGATATAGAATCTAGCTTGGATCCACGACTAGGCATAGATAGATGCATCCACTGCGTTATATTTAACCCCTTTCTTTGTCCACAGTTGCTGAATCTTATATAATTATTTTTTTAGATGGAGCTGGAGGCAGCAAGGATGAAAGTACCGCTGATGATGAAGTAAATATATCTTTTAAAACTCTCTTCTTTATGTGCTACAACAATCTTTTGCATGCCCCATTCCGTGAATATATTATGAAATTAACATTATTAATAGTACTAATAATATTGATGTAAACTTTGTTACTCTTTTTTCACACTATTGCTACTCTACTGATATATTTACAAAATTAAGATGAAATGAATGAAATTTCTAAATAAAATTGTGGAACCATATTTAATTTTAAATAGTAATTTATGTAAGACAATAAATGTTTTTTTTTTATTGTAGGCAGAAACGGCAGAGGATATCTCAAATTTTGAACTAGCATGGGAAATGCTTGAACTTGCCAGGGTTATATTTTTAGAGTAAGTTGACATTCTTTTGTTTTTTTTTCAAATACATTTGGATTAATTAGTTCAAATCAACATGTCAGTCTAATTTCCACCTGTATAAAACAAAATGTTTGCAATGCTGTACTAGTATATAGTGTACCGTCTATAAAACAAGTCCCAAATTTTTTTATGGAAGCAAATTTTTGATTTAAATTGCAGCATACTGTATTAAAAGCCAAACTCTGGAATGGTAACCATTCAACATTAATGTTTTTACATTCTGTATTTAAATTTTATTATTTAGTGAAGACAAACAGAAACAGCTTCAAATAGCTCATGTTCATCTGACTCTAGGAGAGCTCAGCATGGAAACTGAAAATTACAATCAGAGCATTAAGGACTTTCATAAATGCCTTGAACTGCGAGGAAAGCATTTAGATGAAGACGACAGGCTATTGGCAGAGACGCACTACAGCTTGGGATTGGTCTATGGTCTTGACAAAGACTTTGAGAAGTCAATTGAGGTGCATAGTTTACATTTTTTCTGTTCAATTGGTAGTCTGTTCTGTACTGACTGTAGAATATAAATATCCACGGCCTAAAGCCTGATAAAAAATTTGCAAAAATCTAGGTACCAAGAAAAGGCAACCCTAGAAATGGAGCATTAAAAAATGTATAAATAACAATAATTACCTGCATACCTCTTGTTTGATATTGAATGCATGAGGATTTGTCTATAGGGGCCCCTTTAGTTTTATGTATAATTTAGATTCACACTTGGTAACACTAATGTTATTAAAATACAGCTAGCGTAGGTTTTTGACAAGAATTAATATTTGTCATTATTACACAAAATCGGCTAAAATAATTATCTAACCCGATTTGTTCCATTTGGTATGTCTTCTCATTGGCTATGATGATTTGCACAGGGGTCTGATGTTGGCCTTAATATGAAGGCTTAGCTCTTTGTAACTTTTCTAGTATTGCATGTGGTGATTCTAGAGTAAGTGCAGAGGGAAGACAACCTAGCATATCTGAGCAAAGTTTTATTACATTTTGTCTTAAAAATGAAAAGTTCCATCAATAATTTACCAGTTTACTGGTCTTGGTACTGTATTTACCAGTTTACTGTTCTTGGTATTTACCCGTTTACTGGTCTTGGTACTGTATTTACCCGTTTACTGGTCTTGGTATTTACCCGTTTACTGGTCTTGGTATTTACCCGTTTACTGGTCTTGGTATTTACCCGTTTACTGGTCTTGGTATTTACCCGTTTACTGGTCTTGGTATTTACCCGTTTACTGGTCTTGGTATTTACCGGTTTACTGGTCTTGGTATTTACCGGTTTACTGGTCTTGGTATTTACCGGTTCACTGGTCTTGGTATTTACCGGTTCACTGGTCTTGGTATTTACCCGTTTACTGGTCTTGGTATTTACCCGTTTACTGGTCAAATATTGTATCCTATTTTAAGAGATTCCCCTTCAAAACTGTACAATAAAATAAATATTTTGATTTGTTATTAGAGCTATGAAAAATCTTTGAAAGTGATCGACCTGAGAATCAAGAACTTGCATACAACTCTGAAGGAACATGAAGCAGGAGAAGGAGATGGTAACTTTATTTTGTGTAATTTGAACAAATATAATGGAACACTCCTTTAAGAGACCTATTAAAGAGATGCATCCATGTCAACAGAGCAACCCAATGGCAGGAATTTTTTCCCATGTCCCCTAAACTTATAGAACAGAGCAGACTTCCCAACTCTCCCGATATTTCGAGTCGTCTCCCGCTTTTCTGCTAATATGCAATTTCTCCCGATATTCTGGAGAAACCCTAAAAATATCCAGATACGTATACATTTAAGATAAGAGATTAAAAAAATGACTAATATAATATAAAGATGCTTAAAAATTAATGCATTGACATCAATTTTCCGCCCTTGACACACCCGACATACCATGTTTACTATTATAAATTGCAATATTTTTGCAAACTAAGGTTGGATGTACTATTGTAGTGCCCTCTATAGTTTCATATAACCTCCCAATGGTTCATTTTTTCAAAGTTGGAAGGCAGAGACCAAACTAAAATATCAGTCTATACCTTTTCGTTGATTGTTACGAGTAGGGGGTTTTTCCTGTGTACTAGTTCACACACAGCCACTGTCACAAACTCATCATAGTACTATACTATACAGTGGGCCCTCTGGAAGAACAGTATATAGAATATATTATAATAATAATTTGATATTTCAGAAAAAGACAGCTCAGAACATTCACCAGAGGATATTACAAAAGAAATTAAGGAACTTGAAGCGCTTATTCCAGACATAAATGCAAAGGTAATTTTTATAAATAGAAATAATTTTGAATAGCAGAGTGGCCAAGGCCATAGTGAGAGGTTTAAAACAGACGAGACAAAGATGCTTTTAATATAAAACATCGACGATCTGTGCTGTGCCTCTAGCTATGAATTTGGAAATGCTTTTTTTGAAGCCATGTGTGTTTCAATTCCGTGACTACGTAGTATTCTAATAGAGCCTCCTACTTATATACATATACGGTGTATAAAGCTGTCTACACAACTAGTTGACAAAAAAGTGTTCCCAAATATGGTAGTGATATGACATCATCATGTCTATATATAGGGACATCACATTTTTTTTGTCGCATAAAGTTTGCCTAATATATGTTTATTCACCTTTTTTTTTCCTTTTTAGATTGAAGATTCAAAAGAGATGAAGAAAAATGTCTCAGACTCTGTGAAAGCTACTTTTGTAAGTTTTAATTATTGTTATAAGTATATATAGTATTATTATTTGTGTTGAATGATGTACATTTTGTTTCTTTTGATCTTGGATATGCTAATGACGAATTTTATGAATTCTCTTCTAGGCTTCATCAGCTTTTGGCCAATCTTCATCATCTTCAACCGTCAATGTCGTAAGTATTACTTGTTTGTTTTATTTTATTGACTTTCACACAGAATGACGCCAAATCAAAATCTGAAATTGTGAATATATAAGTATTGATTTGAAATCTTCCAGATGCAATTTTAAGCCAAATAATTAATAGTAATTGCGAGAAACCGTCTAATATCCTTGTTCTTGATATTAATTGAGTGCTTTCTTTTTTTTAAAGATCAAAGCAAAACCAACTCAAAAGACGGACAATGCCACAGATGTCTCTCACCTAATGAGAAAAAAGGTCAGTACATTTGCGAAATTTAAATCCTTTTGTAGCATTACTTAAATTATTAATTCTATTTTCTGCCAAATACTAAACAGTGCTATAAAAGGCAAGAAAAAACAGATCCACATTTCTGAGTGTTTTTCCTTTTGTTTTGATCCAGAGGAAACCTGATGAAAATGATGGCAACGATTCAAAGAAAAGCAAGAATGAAACGAATGGATCGGCCGCCAATGGACATGCTAATGGTGACGCTAATGGCGACAAAGCAAAGGTTCGCAAATCAGATTTTTATTCACCGGCCTTGTTAATAATCAAGTCCACCCAAACCCACTATAAAATTTAGTTTTGTGTAGTATTTCTGTAACTTTATTTGTGTGGAAGATATAAAAGTGGAGCTGTACCTTGGTGGTTAACGTGCTTCCCTCGCAATCCAGGGTTCAATCCTGACCTAGTGCTAGAGTTGTAACTCGCAACTCTTTCAACTCCACTCCCAAAGCCTCAAATGACACCTAGTTTATAAGCATGATAAATTATAAAATAGTTTATCCACCTTGTAATAGGTGAGTTTGTGCTCGCTGTTGGATGCGTATGAAATTTTTTAAAAGGGCTGTTCCACATTAGGGAAGTTCATAGTGATATTGATAATATTTACTCATTAACTTTCTGTTAATTTTCATTTCAGGTGAAACAGAAGACGGTTGAAGATGTTTTGGCGGCAAAAGAATGCAGCATGGAAACTTAATAAATATAATTGAAAGGCCAAATAATCATTGAAATTACTCTTCTGAAATCTTTGTAAATATATTATGTTCTGCCAAATTTTTTTTAATCACAATTCCTTGTATTTTTTTATGTTCAGGAACTAATTATTGTAAACAATATCAAAATTTGTCTGTAAATAGTTGTTATGCTGACCCTACATGTCTTGAAAGGCTTTTGTTACCAACAAAATTATGTGAATATACAAGTAGATTCAGGTTATTCTTGCAAATGTTGTCATCTGATTTTTTTGTAGAAATAAAACAAGCAAACATGAAAGTATTACTGCCTTTTTTCATTGTGTATATTGTCTAAGTTGTTGTAACCATCTTGCTTCAAGATGGTGATGACAAGTGTGTGTGTGTGTGTCTAGATTGTTGCAACCATCTTGCTTCAAGATGGTGATGACAAGTGTGTGTCTAAATTGTTGTAACCATCTTGCTTCAAGATGGTGATGACAAGTGTGTGTCTAAATTGTTGTAACCATGTTGCTTCAAGATGGTGATGACAAGTGTGTAGGCCTAAATTGTTGTAACCAGCTTGTTTCAAGATGTTGCAACCATCTTGCTTCAAGATGGTGATGACAAGTGTGTATATTGTCTAAATTGTTGCAACCATCTTGCTTCAAGATGGTGATGACAAGTGTGTACATAGTATGCATGATGTTTGGAAACTATTCGCTGTATTAAGTCCCATTCTCTACGTTTTTTAGATCTAATTTAAGGTCACATATAATGTAAAATGTTTTCACAATTAAAAATGTGAAAAATAAGTGAATTCTAATAATTTAAGCGGCCCTCTATAAATCACAAGATTGATATTTTCAATTGACCCGATCTTTAATGGATTCTGGCAAAAACAGAACTAGACAATGTCGGGCTAGGCCTATAGGTAGCTAGTATTTAAAGATGTATTGTCCCCCTGAAAAAATAATTCTTAACAAATTTTTTGTTGAATATTCCATATTAATGTAACATAATAGTTATCCACTTTGACCAAAAATTGGATCGAAAAAAAATGTATTTACCTGAAAAAAAACGTGATTTAAAGCAAAAAATTGTCAAATTGGCTGCCACCCAATGGATTTTTGGTTGAATTTAACCATTTATTTTGTCATTTTATAAGTGAAAACATTATTTTTTTTCCATGGAAGTGGAACTACAAAATAATATATTCAAAGTCTGATTTAATTAATTTTCATTTTTCATGTTTTTGGGGGACAATACATCTTTAAAAGATTTCCCTGCCTGCCTTCACTATAATAGTTTTCCCAGAGTTTAAAGACCAGTCAATAAATGGCAAACTGCAGAAAACTAATTTGCAGAAGACATTTAAGTAAAGTTGACCAAGAATTGGCCAATCAAATTGATCTTTGCAGTAAAAGTAACAAGGACAAACATGCAAAGTTTAAATTTGGAAATTCTTATATTACTACTGGACATTTCCAATTATCAATTAAAAAAAATTATTTCCAATAAACATTTCTTTCATCAATTAAGAAATCAAACGGTATTAGTAGATGTTGCCTTAAATACTGAGGACATGCCCACTTGTTTTTCAACATAAAAACGCCAACATTTGTGGTTGTTTGTAGTTAATTTCACAAGCAATAGATCCCGTTACAGGAGGGAGATTTTATGCCTTAAGCTTTATTGTATCTCCCATCGTTATTTTTTTGCATATTTTAAGCTCTAATCAATGCATTAATTGCACTATAAAGCTCTGTCTACACTATCAAACTTTATGTGATGTGCCTATATATGGACATGTCATATCACTACCATATTTAACTACCATATTTGGGCACATCACACTTATTTTGTCAATCTAGTGTAGACAGAGCTTTAAGATGTATTACATGAAAGTAACAAATACTAAACTTGTCCATGTAAAAATTATTTCTCTAAAATACAAAACCTTTTCTGTTTCGTTTTTGTAGATGTATTTAGTCAACAAACAACACATACTGTACTGATTTAATGTTCTGTTTTATTCAATGTAACTTTATTTAATGGTATTTCATACTACTGTTACTTTATAAACAAATCCAACTTTCAATGAATAAAATGAACTCCATTCCCTGGACAATTTTCAGCAATCTAATAATCTTTTCTCTGATTAGAAAAAGTTATCATCATGTTTGTTTTTCACACAGACAATTTTTAATGTTTTCCCTCGGGTAAGTCTTAGGTCTATAGATACAACAATCCACCAAAAAACGAGTATGGTGAAAGATTTTCTTGATCTTCAACAACTACAATCTCTTTCAATGTATTCCTTTTGATTCCAAGATGACTTCTGTTATATGCTTAAATTTAGGTGGACATATCTTATGAATCTTTTCCCTATGGAAAGTTGATGTCTTGGAAAAGTGACTTTTTTCTACTAATAATGGTACAGATTTGCCGCTTAAATACAAATGATTTTTTACATCTATTTGAAATCGAGTGTCTAGACTGGTTTCATGTTCGGTTACCTTACTGTCCTCCAAATGTTTACATTTTCCTAAGAAACTTGCTAGTGAATATGCGGTCATGAAAGCATCAAAACCGGCCCTGTGTTTCCCAGGTGCCGGTTTCTTTTCTAAAGTTCCCACATAATTATCACTTTTCGTTTCATCAGTCTTAGGGATTGTGGCAATCGCCACTGAACTTTCATTTCCCTTTCTTTCTTTATTCATACTTTCTATGTCCTTTTGTCCCTCAGTACTTTTTATTTCCTTTTCTTTTACATCCATTGTACATTCATCACTTTTTCCCTTCTTTATTTCTTCTATTTCATCTGTTTCCATGAAATGTTTATCTTCAACATCATTTCCACTTCGTTTCCTTTTTCGATTCCTTTTACGCTTCTTTTTATGTTTTTGTAAATGTTCATTGTCTAGGATAATGTCTGGGTCATGTGAGTAGGGACAAGATATACCTCTGCAACACCATCCATGGCTCTGTAAATTATTTTGAAACCATGTTAGATAAATTGTTACGATGACGGGTTTAAGTCACCACACATGTAAATGTAGTATTAATCATTTTCAGTTTAAATGGAAATTGACGAGACAATATTACGTCCTCTATTGACCCACTGCAGCAACATTGCCGTCTGATCAGAACACAGGGAGTCAATTCCTACACTTTTCAAATAGTATACCACATTATTTATTGCATAGTGCATTTATGTACATGGGACCACCAGTTTTACATCCCATCTGAAGGACAAGGCTATGAGTATCTTGCCTAAGGATACAAGTAATGGCATATTGCACAGTCAGGTCTTGAATCTATAGCTCTCAGATGCTAGTCTGATATAACTTACCATTACACCATATCATTTTCACATAGTAGGTAGGTAATAGATATCAATGGCAAAACTAAATACAAGGTGGTATATGGGAGTCCAAATCTAACATCTTCACACTTAAAACAAAGCTGAAATTAGTATAATTTATAACATTGTACCATGGAGGTGCCTGTCCCTCAAATCTTGACTCTGAAACTGAAAACCATTGATAAAAGGTACCTATAAAAACTGTTTTGAAACTCTGATAAGACAGACTGACTTACCCCATACTGTTTACAAAACTCAACAGGATTGAGCTTCTCTTCCGTTGGTTCTTGTAAGTTAGCCGGTAGTTCACAATGTCTGTATTCAACAAACCCCACTCCTTGTGGATACGAACAAAATGATATTTGGATATGTTTTTGTCCGGAAGTGCTCAGGACGGCATTTTCTCTTTGACTGCAAAAACAATAAGTCAGTGTATATAAGGTAAAGGTGTATAAAAGAGTCTTTAATAAATATAGGCATAATATACAAGAATGTAGCCTCACTAAAACCAATACATTTGGGACACCACTATTCAGGGGACACCCTATTATTAAAGGGACACTTGCCTGTGAAATGAAAGAGGGGAAGTGTAGTATGTTTTAACACTACAGCCAACCCTGTTCAGAAGACACCCCTATTAAAGGGACACTTTCCCATGAAATAAAAGAGGAGCGGTATAGTATGTTTTAACACTACAGCCAACCCTGTTCAGAAGACACCTCTATTAAAGGGACACTTTCCAGTGAAACAGAGAAGGAGAAGTATAGTATGTTTAAATAACACTACAGCCATATATAAAAGGTTCTACTTTATTTTTTAAAATTTCATTTTTCCATTTCCATGTTCACCTCCTCATATTAGCAAGAACCTGTCCTCCATTATAAATATAAAATAAAAAACTGTACAGGTATTTGTTCATAAACACATATATTCTAACCTTTTCCGAAAGACATACTCCAAATAACTTGCATTCATATGTGACTTATACTCAGCAATGTATTTAGTATCATAGATCCCTCCTGGAAACATCTCGGATATATCTGCGATGAATGATGAGTAGCTACCTGGTAGAGGGCAGTATAAATTTTCGTATAAGAACACAAGATCAACAAGACCATTGTGGAACACGACAGGCTTTTTGCAAGCAATCATTTCAGTAATAAGTTCTCTTATGTTGTGCTTTTGCATTTTTGTTTCCTAAAAGATAAAAACATTATGAATATTAAGAACTTTAACGAGACATATAAATATAATAATACAGATTTAAATGAACTTTTGTTTAATGTATAATAACTTAATCATGCATGGTTCACCCCAGTTCAAACTTGTTTTATAATAATTAATAATTTAAACTTTGTTTAAAAGAGTCTAACCCTCAATCACTCACTATCAGTATATAATAGCAACTTTAAAATGTTTTTTTAGAAATTGTTAACCCACTCTTATGGAGTTATATTATTTTATAACATGGGTTCAAGGATGTAGCCAATCAGACTCGCTGAAATGAATCACGTGTGTGCTCTTTATTTTTTCACTATTATGCACTGGAGTGCAAAAAGTGAGCAGCAAAAAAACATAACAGCACCCTGCGTGTAAATCGTATTGCAGATTACCGATCGTGCTAGACCCATGTTATAAAACAAATAATGCACAAGTCTTGGGTATTCATTCACCGCATCTCCACTAACGCACTCTGACTTGTGCATTATTTGTATGACGTTACCTTGTCTGCACCTCTTGAATAATACATTCCTTTAGAATACTGTTTATTAAAATCAAATCCGTGGTTGACGAGAAATTGAAGCGCATCCGGTTCTACTACATACTCCTCGTTGCAGAGGGTTGTCAGGTTAAAGGTTTGTGCTTGAAACTGTAAACCGAGTCCGTCGGCGGCGATGCCGGTTATTTTAAAACAAGCGACACCAACAGCAAGAATTGATCTTGACTTTGCGACCTCACTTATGAACTTGTATCGATCCTCCATACATCTAATGAATGAATTGAAAGACCTTAGTTATGATACAAGAAGAAATGCAATGGATCTTGAATATAGACGTGAACGTTCTTGCCTTATTCAACTATTCAAAATGGTCCATAGTTACAACAATTTAAATCCAAATGATTACTTTATTACATTTAATAAGGAATATGAGGCCATAACTTCAAAATTCTGAAGCAACATACTAGGACAATGCACAGAAAAAGGTTTTCTCATATTTCATTGTCGAAAAATGGAACAATTTACGGTCAAGTCAATTAATGAGTTTAAAACGAGAAAGAGACTCCCACCAGAGAGAGCCCAACAATAAGAAGAATTGATAGTCACAAAAGCGAACACTTAAGAAGACTCTACAAATGAACAAATGAATGACAAAGAAGAAAATTGAAATCTACATTGCTGAGGTAAAGTGGTGCAATGAATAAGATAGGGAGTTATACCATACAGTATACTGTACATAACTAGTTATTGTTAAAATTGTGTAATGTCTTTCTTTCTTTGAGCAGTTTGAAATTGTCAAAAATAATCCTTGACCCTGTCCCTTATGTAATTTCAAATTGATTTTATACTCATTCAAACCATGGATAAAGTACAGTAGGCCTAAACTAAGGTCAATGCATATGTTACGCGCAATTTTAAATTACGCAATTTTAAATTGCGCAATTTCATAATTGCGTTGCACTGCGGCTGCGCAATTTGAACACAAATTAACACATGAAACGTAGTATAGTGCAATTTTTAATTGCGCAAATCGTTCAAATGGCGCATAACTATACAGCATTGATTTTGATTGATTCTTACTTAAGTAATTTTTAATAAATTAAACTTAATTAATAAATATAATTAATTATAATCATAATCTTGACTACTTCAATCACAAACTACTTACTTTTTGTTGTTTTATCCTCCTAGCTAGGTACGAACAAGGCCTAGGCTACCTATCACAAGTGCCTCTACAGGCGGCCTAGCCTAGTAGTAGAGTAGGCTAGAGATAGTGTTTAGTGTAGGCCTACACCTGCTAGAGTAGCCTCTAGTTAGGGCCAGGCTAGGCCTACCTAGAACTAGGCCTAGGTAGCTAAATCATAAAAGTAAACCTACCGCGTTACCAGATTTCGCCGGTTTCCAAGACCACTCAGTTCTAGGTCAATGCCTATGAAATCTGACGAACGTACAGCTAGTAAAAGTGACGGCCAAATGATAGAAATATTCTCACAATGCACATCAACTACCGGTACTTTTTCGAAAGTAGCCATCGTAATTTTGGCTGCACATGTGTTGTGTGATGTGTGCATCATGTCAACGAATCAAAAACGTAAACAAAACTTTTATAAAGAGCGCCATCTATAGTCTATGAAACTTTTTCTGACGAGCAGGGGCGCGCACGAAGTTTTTTTGGCCTCGGATTTTTCCTCGTAGCCTTGCTTTATATAAACGTCCTCTCACACATAGACTCCTGGTTTCTTGAGACCCCATTTCATTACTTTGTTGAATCATTGTACATAATATTATTTTATTTGTGATTTGATGAATAAAGTATTTGTATTGTAATTAATAAATAGCCTTGCTCCGATCGTGAATTAATGTTACTGTTATATTACTATTATATTAGCGCATTCGACAAACAATGCGCTGTGGATTTAGCACCAACATTATTCAATAGTATTTACTTGTATTTTAGATCGCCGTTCCGCAATTTACGGGTCGCGACCCAATGTTTGGGTCGTGAAAAAAAATTGATGGGTCGCGAAATTGTTTCCGATACTGAAACATTTTATCAATTATACAATGATCTATATGTGAAATGTTCTCAGTTCTGTAGAATCTACAACACTGATTACATTTTACATCTACAGTTTTTCCCTATGTTTACGTTCGGCGAGTCCGTAGCGTACACACAATTGGCAATCGACGACGGGGCAATGGACGCTTTTGACGCATAGTTAGTTGTTAATATACAAGTGGGGAATCCCCTTTTAGGAGTGTCATCATGATGTATGCATCATGACTATGTATTAATATGACGGTAGAAATTGCAAAGATAGCTTACCTATTTCCTAAATTAATTTAACTGTCTGAACATCTTTCAAAGTAAAATAAAAACAATATTTATTTCATTTTAAAAAGTCCGCAGAGTTTCGAACCCAAGCTAGTGATTAGAGTATTCGAACAGAGCATTTCACGTTACGTCACAAAGTACATGACTGAGCAGCTGACAATAGTCTATTTATACGTACTTCATATTACGTAATTCATCGTTACGTCATAAATATATTCATGACCGTCAAAGCTGGTATTCCCTGTTTATATCCAAGATGACCGGTTAGCTCAACACGGATGTCATGGGTTCGAACCCCATGCTGGTCGTGGTGGAAAAAGTTAAAGCTATATGCTACTGTGTTTGGGGTTCACAGAATAATACGTCCCCCGTTCCACCACACAGGCAAGTCAATGCATCTGGTGATGCCGTGGAAACGAAACAATGTCTCTGCCACAGCTTTGGGTCACTTGAAAACTTTTGGTTCAGTCAATGTTTTTTTCCTTTGGATTAGATCTCGTAAATTTTATGCTTAGCGCCGCCCTCAATTTTAAGAACACAAATACATGTCAGCAAATTAGGAACAAATGTAGAACATTGTAAAGATGATGCCGAGGGTGGGGGCGGGGTATGGTTTCTGTAAGATCAAATACGCAGTGTTGGATCGCGAAAATTCCCAAAATAGGATCATGGGGTCACGGTCAAAAAAGGTTGCGGAACGCTGTTTTAGATGATCGTCATTTTTATAATATGCGCATGTACGAGGTTGATGATATCATTTCCCGAAACTTATTTCCTGGAATTACACAAAATAGGCCCTGTTTTAGGAATTACGTCATAAACCATAACAGTATATACACGTATAATAATAATAATTGTGTGACTAAATAATTTTTTGTATGTAGGCCTCCTTACAATGGAGGCTGAACAATTTCAATTAATTCCTTGCTTACAAGAAATGGCATATCAAGTGTTGATTTGATGGAAGAAGATTAAAACATCATCATGAACTATGACATCGTTTTACCAAATGAGATAGCCAGTAATTATTATTATTACACTCATAACTCAATAATCAATATTTATCTTCATTTATTATGCTCAGTATTCATAAGAAGGCAATAAAAAATGGTTTAATAACGAAAGAATAAGGCAATTATTGATTTAGTTCAGTTCCTTCTATTAACTGTGCATATTAACAGAGTCATAAATATTTTATTATAACGAAGCACAACGTAGCAAAATACAACGTTATAGTTTATTCATTATTATAAAGCTCTGTCTACACTATCAAACTCGTTGGACAAAAAAGGTGTGAAGTGCCCAAATATGATGGTACACTGTAAAAATAGTGTTTAGATCTTAAACATGTATTTTGTACCTACTTTTTCCACACATTTAGCCTTAAACATGTTTAGATGTGAAACATGTTTAGGTTCTAAACACATTCTAAACATGTAGTCTGTATCCAACACATCAGTGACGTATTGATTGTTAAACATGTGGAGCAATATGAAGACAAGTTTAGGTTTTAAACGTGTTTAATTTGCCATGTGTGGAGCTTTTTTCCGCGCCACAGTAAAATCGTACGCACGCAACTAAACACATACCTAAACATTTTGACTGCTAAACATGTGGAGTAATTGAACATAATATTGACATTAGTCAAGTGGAGGAAAACAACATGTAGCTATAAACACGTTTAGCTTTTAAACACGCTAAACATGTAACTCGTGTCTAAAAGCTAAACGTATGGAAAAAGCGAGTACAAAATAGGTGTTTAAGATCTAAACACTATTTTTACAGTGTAGTGATATGCTTAAATACGGTAGTGATATGACATCATAATGTGCATATATGGGCTCATCGTAATGCTTTGTCACATAAAGCTTGATAGTGTAGACAGAGCTTTATAAAGTATCAAACTCATCAGTCAACTCGACAACAAATTTACTAGAGCGTGCACGTACACGAAGTCTTTCAGATTATCAGTATAACGGTCCATGGACGAACCTATAGGTACCTATGTACCCATAGGTACCTATAGGTCCATGGTATAACCGTTGTTGAACATAATACTAGCTTGCTAAACTGTGAGACCATGGACGTAAAAATTAATTCTAATTTATAGGTCCATGCTGAGACCAAATGTGAACATCATGTAGAAATACATCTTGAAAAAGCATTTAAATATATAAAATAGATGACTTTAAAATGCCTACCGTACAAAAATAAATGATTATCTTTATCACTATCATACAAACTGCCTGTGCAGAAGGAATGTGTTTTATATATAAGGCAACAAGCATATTGCATATCAATGTAGTAAGTAATAAATAGGAATATAATAAATATTATTTTAATAAATATTAGTTTAATAAAATGTTATTAAGCTACTTCAGATTTCAATAAATTATTTTCATTATCTTATTAATAACCTGTTTTTCCGACCTAACCTCTCACCCCCATACAAACGGACCAGTATTTATTGTTTAATTCAATAATTTATAACTATCTAAGTATCACTCAGGTGTGAATTTTAGGGCGTGACCATTCAAAATCTCTTTAATGATGGCCCATATTATATTAATGCTGAAGGTGTAAGTAAGCATAAAGTATTATGTAATTATACTGTATCATTATAAAAGTCTTATGCAACATAATATTGTGTGCAACCTTTCGCATCTACCCTGTTGTTTTCCAATTTCCAAGTTTCGCTACGCACTAAACTGTATGACATCCAAAAACAAGGCTTTCAATACATCATTCATCTTCAAGCTTGGACACATAGTTGGGTGAGCGGCGTCTGACCCAAAAGGACGCACGCGTCTCTCGTGACGGCGGCGTAAAGATGTGTACCTCGTACGTGTTGAATTCACGCACTGAAACAGCTGTGGCACAAACGTTTCTCGTTTTGTAAACGGACGCACAGAGGCGACGCGCCGCTTCTGTCGTGTTGAACGGACGCATGGCGTTGAACGAACGCATACAGGTGTTCCTCGTGAAAGACGTACAGAGCAGACGTTATCGTGTCCATTTAAACGGACGTATGATACGTTCCTCGTGTTTAACGGACGAACATAATGTTCCATGTGTTTACCGGGCGTACAGCAGACATTCTCGTGTGTTCAACGGCGGACGCACTGCAGCATGATCGCACATGACGAGTATAGGCCTACATTCCTCGTACTGAACGAACGGGGATGAGGCGTCCAGCAGACGTTACCTGGGTTGTCCTCTTTAACATTATAATTAAATTTAGGCCTAACTCTTATATTTTACTAATATTTGCTGAAGTGACTGTTTGATCTCAAGTGCCGTTGAGTTCGGTTGTTTTATTCCACGTAATGCTCTCCTTGTTTCATCTGCTATAGAAGCTGATGTGCCACTTTGCAAAATTAAACTAAATATTTTACTATTAAAAAAATGTAAGTTGAATTTAGCATTGATTCCTTTGCATATTCCATTAACGCATTTGATACCTGTAAAATAAAAACAGATAGACATTGTACTATTTTGATAGCGGTATAGTTTATTATTCAGGATTAATTTATAATGGTACGTAATATAGTAGTATAACGTCGTGAGGTGGTTTCCCGATTAATCGTACGATCAAAACGGTACTGGGTATAATCAACTAGCGTTCGTGTTCCCACCTAATCATCCATTCATAGAAGTAGGCTACTGATGAAGATATCAATCTGTGGCGACAATAGAATATAATAGTATGATAAACTACAGTGTTGACATGATTCAGTGATGATACTATACGGGTGGATCGTGGTACATGCATTTTGTAAAACCCAATGTTATAAATAGTACAAATGAATAAACGTCGTTTTTTGTACTTGTAAGTCAGAATACTGATGGCATATAGAGGAGAACCAGACACCTTGTTGGTTAAATCAATTTTACGTTCAATTTATATTTTTCTCTCACGTTCGTTTTTTGTTGGTATCTTACCGTAATTTATCTTATCTATGTAACACTCCTTCTCTGTTTGGCATTTTTGCTCGTCGTTTGTGACGTCATCCATATCCCCTAGTTTTACCCTATTGTTAACAACAAGGAACTGAGTGTGCTTCATGTCTGTCATCATAAGTGAGCCAAGGGGAGAATGTGCAAAATAGTCGAGCAAATCCAGCAACTCGATCGTCGTCTGAAAAAATCATGCAAACATTTAACAGATAAATTTAAACGTGAATTGCTTTCTTTCAAAAAGACATATTGTTGACATACATTTTATTCACAATTACATTTACAATGTTAACAGTATACCAAAAGAAGCGAGTGCTTGTCAGTTTGGTAACCATTTAAATGCATTTAAATGTACGATACTATGCCAGACGACATTCAACACAAATTATGTACAAAAAAAACCGACAAACATGGATCGTCCACGACCGGTCAGCACATCCGGTGGGGAACTCCTCTGTGGGAAGGGGGGGGGGAGAATTCCCCTTTACTTTAATAGTGACGCACATAAGCGCGACCAACAATCAAAGTGTATATAGGTATTTATTTATAAAAAAACACATAAATAGTACAAACAGAAGGCAGCCAACGGCTGAAAAATTCTGTAAATAACGTACAAAGTAACCACCACAGGTGAGGTATAAAAGGCCATAAGACAGGATGAATCCTGTTTTCTGATAGAACAGTGATTCATTTACTATTGGTATAATCCATGCCTAAAGACATGAAATTAAAAAAATTAAATATAATATAAATAATATTTTGTTTGAAGGTTTTCATGGTGAAATCAAATGTTGATATAAAGTTTGCGGTACATTTATATTAACAGACAAATAGAAAAATATTAAACCGAGGTAATTTACACGATAACACAAACTAGGATAATAGGCCTTATTTTTTTACTGACGATACTACTATTAAATGCATAGAATCTTGTAAGCCCAGGGCTAATACTTATATTCTAATAGAAGTTTTAATATCATTAATCGATATTGTGTATTCCTTTTTGAAAGGACACAACAGGTAGGACATAATAATGGATGATATCTCTTTTATGGGAAATACGAGTATATTAATTAGATGATATGAGGTTTTAGTGCATATAATAATATATCAATAATCGGCTAGTTTGTACAGAGATGTAGTCGTGTGTTGGTTACAATGATACGGTTGTTATGGATATAGCAAAATTAATCATGGACTCCGCTGTAGTATTGGATGAGCGTCTTATACCATCCACAAATATAACTGAGTCGTGTAGGAATCAGATAATGGACACGCCTGCCGATTGTCCAAAGGACGAAATGCAGTCTTAGAAGTAGGCCTACGGTAGAAAGGGTCTATATATAAATATGAAAATCAAACAGAAGTGCTGAAGAGATATAGCTGCAAACATTGTCTGTATAAACTTATATACCACGATCTAATTCGTTATCTACAAAATGACACATCTTCAATCATAATTTGTCATTAAAATGCATAATTTCCAATTCAAATATTCATTACCGTCATCCTCTGCTCCCATGACGTTCGTCTATACTTGCCGGGAGTGAACTGTGATCCTAGCTCTGCAACTGATATCACCCCATGGTCATCTACATGGCCAGACGTCTTCTCATTTCGGACACAATACCCAATGCGCTGAAAATAAGTGTAAGGATATTATACATAGCAAAATAAAGGATCATATCCAAATTATTTTACTGCAGTTACTGCATTAACTCATTTTACTAATTCTTAATCCGCTTTTTAAATACTTTTAGTTAGTTACTGCAGTAAGTGGAAATGTAATATAAATTAATATTGAGTTACTGCAGTAAGTGGAGTATGTTGGCATGATCCCTAAAACTTAGACCATGCATTCATTCGTCTTGTTGATTTAGCACCCTATTCTTGATTTAGAAACTCGTTCGTGCCATAGGCCTATAATGATAATGAATGGATGAACAAAATCGGTTGAAAGTACGGTAGGCTACGCTAAGTCTACTTTTTCAAAGGGCGTTGTTTCGAAGCCTTTATTCAAATACAATGTACGCGGTGAAGCAGAAATGCGTATGATTTTTATCTAGAGTAATAAAGGAAATAAATTGATTTTTATAGGACTAGATCATTGACCTGGTTAAATAAAAAAATAAAAACCGCAATGTTATCTTACCTTTAAAATGTTAGGGTGGTGTAACTGTTGCATGAATAACATCTCTTTAAGAAGTTTATAATTTGCTAAAAGATAACAATCTTGTTCTTTCCAATACTTTTTCCGTTGGAGACATTTTCTTACGTCCTGCACTTTTGAGGTTACCATCTTAACGGCTACTTCTTCACCGTCATATACCCCAAGAAATACCTCTTTGGTGACACCGTGACCCAAAGATTTAAGTATTTTAATATTAGAAATGTTGCTACAGGAGAACACCTCCTCCTCATGTTGCGATGTAGTGCAGTTTTCAATCTTGATTGTTGGTGACAAACTTTTTCTTACGATAGTACTGTCTGAACTAGAATTTGTGCCATTGTTATAAATGGTAGTAAAATTCGTTCCTGTGTCTCTTACGACATTTCTCTTCACCTGCAGGTACGGATCGTCGTAATAAACATCCGCTGTTAATTGTACCATACTATAATATATATACAAAGTGGCAATTCCACAGAATGTCAGAAATCCTCGGTATTTCAGCCGAAAATGCATTATCCATTAAAAAGCTTATTCTTGTACAACAAGCCCCTGTAATCTGAAGAAACAATTTCAATGGAGTATTATTAACTATCAGGGAAAAGTGAAATTACAACTGTAACTAACGGATAACTAGGGCAATTAAACAATTCAAAAGCATTCACGAAATACAGTCAACTCACAATCTCCCAATCTACTATATTATAATAGGCAATGAAACGCGAGACTGTTCCAAAATGCATTCGGATTGGAAATATATTTACGTAGGCCTAGCTATTTTTCAGTTTGAACGCAGAACAAGATAAAACGGCGCCGATAGAACCCAATTTACCCCCGATGAGTATTTACCTGTACTGGGGAAGAATGCTCACGTATTATTGGAATGTATCAATAGAAATGTTTTTCTGCACCTGGCCTTTTACAATTCATTACAGAAATAGAAAGATACCTAATTTAAATATTGTATGTCAATGTCATAGGCCTACAATAACGTGATTAGGTTTCTGTTTTGCAATGACATGATTATTAATACGTTAACAAAGCAATTGTTTGGTGCAGTATTGTTCCATCAAGCTTGGTGGTTATGATGCTTGGCTACCACTCCAAGGGTCCTGGGTTCAAGTCCCATCACATGTCAGGATTTTTTCTAAGGACAAAATTACAACTCCACTCCCAAAGACTTGTAATAAGACTTTGTTTATGTAGAGCATCTTGTGTATAATGTTTGTCTTGTGAACCTCTGAGGGTCCCTAATGATCAGCAATTGCTGGATGGATCGCCCTCATTAAATATGGTTTAAAAAAAAAAAGTAGGCCTCAAGGATGGTCAATTATTGGTTCAGTGACGTTGGAACCCTACTGGACCTTAATCTATGTCTACACTATCAGTATCAAACTTCATGTGACAAAAAATGCTATGTTCCCAAATATGATAGTGATATGCTAAAATATAGTAGTGGTATGACATCATCATGTCCATATATGGGCACATCCCAAAGTTTGATAATGTAGACAGAGCTTTAGTCTCTGGGATAAACTATTTGTGCATGTTTTTGTAGGTTGTATCAGGAAGTTCCCTGTAGGCTACGTAGCCACTCGAGTCTGAAAAAGTGTTTACAGTGTAGTACTGAGACTCTTTTTCACAAATTAAATTTTGATGAAATAGACCGAAACGTCGAATCTCAATCAATGTCCCGTGCCTCAATTTGGACTTAGCCTCGTTTTATTTCATCTTAAATTATTCAGTGTGTATCAACTGGTATTAGAAATGTACAACCAATCATCATCACTTGTTTGTTTCCGGGGTCATCAAAATCTCTGATACCCGTGGCCAAAACAAGTGTGGGGGTGGGGGTCACAGGCTCTCGTCATCACGACGACAACGTAGTCATTGTTATTATTATAAATTATTAAGGTCTCACCTTTCATGATTTTTGCTTTGTTAGTTGACGTGTGCGTCACAGCGGCAATATAGGTGTGTAGGTATTCATGAAAAAGATTAAGATTAATACTACCACATAATTAAGTTTCTTAGCGGTATATAATCCCAATATGAAATATTCATAATTAGTATAAACAAATGAAAATGTATAAGCGTAAGTGAATGAAACGTATTACTAAAAAAACGCCCGGACAGGGCTGGGAAAAAGAAGCATTTAACTTTATGTTTTATTTAGGCTAACGTCTAAAAACTATCAACTAAGTTGCATCAATGAGAGGCCTACGTAAACCGTACAAAGCACAGGAGTCTCCCGGTGTGAAGGGTTGTGGAGCCGTGAAATGTGCAAAAAGTCACATTTGTGCAAACAACCACATTTGTGCAAACATTTTACCTTCAAATGTGCAAACAACCACATTTGTGCAAACATTTTACCTTCAAATGTGCAAAGCTGTTAAAATTCATTAACCGCAAATGTGCAAACATCTTGCCGTTAAATGTAAAAACGGTCAGTTTTGACGTTAAATGTGCAAAAGGTATTCTACAAATGTGCAAATCATTTATTCAGTCAAATTCCTATTACATTTTATATTTTTGGTTCGTAGGTCTTTCAGAGTAGAAATAACAATAGGAAAAAGAGTATAATAAATTTAAAATGCTCAATATCATAATAACTAATTATACTGTTGTATTGTATTATGATCAAAGGCTTTAACCCGTCTAAGTCAAATTCAAGTCGACCCTAAGTCAACTCGCCCACAAGTCAACTCGCCCTGAAGTCAACTCGGCCTCACGTCAACTAGGCCACCTTAAAGTATGAAACGCAAAATGTGCAAATGAATGGGACAAAATAAGTCTAATGAACAGAAGAAAATAATAAAAACGAAGTACGCATGTTATAGGGATGAATATTAGAATGAATGTGAATGTAGTTGACCGATTAGTTTTTGGCCGAGTTGACGTGAGGCCGAGTTGACTTGAGGCCGAATTGACTTCAGGGCGAGTTGACTTGGGGCCGACTTGAATTTAGCCGAGGCGATTTAGAGCATTTGATTATAATAAAATACAACAGTATAATTAGTTATGATATTTAACATTTTAAATTTATTATACTCTTTTTCCTATTGTTATTTCTACTCTGAAAGACCTACGAACTAAAAATATAAAATGGAATAGGAGTTTGGTTGAAGAAATGCTTTGCACATTTGTAGAATACCTTTGCACATTTAACGTCAAAACTGATCGTTTTTACATTTAACGGCGTGATGTTTGCACATTTGCGGGTTATGAATTTTAACAGATTTGCACATTTAAAGGTAAAATGTTTGCACAAATGTGGTTGTTTGCACATTTGAAGGTAAAATGTTTACACAAATGTGGTTGTTTGCACAAATGTGACTTTTTGCACATTTCACGGCTCCACAAGGGTTCACAAATAGTCTCCGAAGAGGATTCATTCAATCTTGACTTTAGGCCTAATACAAATAAAAAGCTTACTTTTTAATAGACGCGTCTGTTGACTTGAGTTGTAAGTGGACGTGAGTTGTCAGTAATGACCGATTTAGCTCTAATACGTTAGATGAACTGTGCTTAGGCCTAACTAAACCGTTATTCATTTCAATGCCAACTAAATAAAAGAAAACTTCTGTATCCGCGTTTGCGTGAAATTTATTCGGTTTTGTTGGTCCACTATAAAATGCATTTTCTATTACAATTAAACACAATACGATCAACGAAACATGACTGAACAACTTGGTGGTGTTGACATCGGTCAAAGTGACGAGTGTGAGGACGTTATGTCTAATGGTGATGCTCATCTGGGGTGGGGGGAGTGGGAGTGGCTTTACAAATATTGCTTGAGGAGGTGTGAATCTAGGGGTGTCATTTACCAAAATTCGCTTCGGCACAGCCCCCAGGGTCCGTCTCTGGTGATGGAAGAGATTAAGACCAGTAACTCTTCCCCATGGTGGAATTAGGATTAATCAATCGATACTAGCCTAGCTTCACCGTTTTGAGAATATGGCCCGGACTCTATTCAGCCAAAGTGTCTATTATGACGCAATCAGTCATCTTCTCTGGATCCGCCCCAATCATAATTAGGATTAAGATGGTGGGAACGGGTGACGATTTATTTATCAATTTATTAAACTTTGTTTTACAGGGTAGCTCTGCATCACAGTAGAGTTGAACAATACAAAAATATAGGCCTACAGACGACATTCAAACATAAAGATACAAAAGAGGGTGCCTCGGGTGACAATATTCACATCATACAGAAGGAAGATATCTCTCTGCAAAATGATAGTGTGGTGTTCAATATTATTCTAATCTATATAACAAAGAACTAAAAACTATTATACAGTATAGTTATTATATATAAAAATCCTCAACTAGACTCACCTTCAAATATAGGCCTACCGGTAATTCATATAATAGGCCATCTTCATTTAATTTAATGGACACACAAGATGATTAACGACTGAGCGGTATTATATATAATATCGAACGAAATCCAAATTCAATCTGACGAGCTCTCTCAGCGGATTGTTATTTGTGGCATTCCTTTTTTATGAAAATTATAAACTGAATTAAGCTTAATTAAAGATTTCTGAATCTTGTTTGTGATTGGTCGACTAATCACGTAGCGATTTAACAATTAATGTGATATTTATTCAGATTATTCCTAACAATAAACGTATCATAAATTATTAAAATTCTAGGTAAAACATTCATTTTGGATAAATAATTATGTTTTTTGTGTGTTTTGCTATTTCATGCCACGAATGGTCGATATACCTAATAATACACCCATGATACCTTCAGTCTGGCGACGATTTAGTCCGGAGGTACGCGATGCTTTTTTTCCCCGTCATCAAGAATGTTGTCATTTTATAAAATTAAATTGTACATACCCTCTAAATAATCTATCTTTAAAGATAATAAATAAATAACACGTTAAGGAGGGTGTGGTTGTACTGTATAGCCTATTATTCGATTAGGATCGTTTATAATGACGTTATGGATGATCATTGTAATGGCGGATTTAGCAGTCATAAGCGTGGTTCCCACTAGAACGCAACGTAACGCAGAGACGTATCGACGCAAAGTGCTGTATTGCGTAATCACAAGTGGGAACCGACGACGCAACAATGCTGCAAATATCGTAGATTTGATTTCACGCAGGCGGGGGTAAACACAATTATTGGAAGGGAATTTTCTTACGTTGCGTAGGTTGCGTTACGTTGCTAGTGGGAACCAGGCTTTATTAATTACATAGTGTGATGAATGCTAATTTAAGGATTTTTCTATAGTTATATTCACGTACTTAAATGAACAGTTGATACATTCTAAGTGTTTCGCTGTATTTTAATATTATTTTAAAGTTTGCAATGAATGGTCGGATGTTTTGATAATGATATAGCGGCGTTAAGCTTGGTTCCCACTAGCGACGCAACGTAACGCAACCTAAAGCGTGGTTCCCACTTGCGACGCAACAAAGGGACGTAACGCAACGCAAGTGAATTGACCAATCACAAGCGATGGCTTATTCGCTTGTGATTGCTAACTGTCTATAACTTCGCTTGTCATTGGTTAAAACGCTTGCGTTGCGTTTACGTCCTTGCGTTACGTTCTAGTGGGAACCAAGCTTACGCAACGTAAGAAAATGCCCTTCCAATAATTGTGTTTGCCCCCGCCTGCGTGAAATCAAACCTGCCATTTTTGCAGCACTGTTGCGTCGTCGGTTCCCACTTGTGATTACGCAATACACCACTTTGCGTCAATACGGCGCTGCGTTGCGTTCCAGTGGGAACCACGCTTTAGGCGGCGGGAAGAGGTGCGGTTTAGATCGGTCACCCGCCCATTTGTAGTTATGCTAGCATGAGAATAATAAATAATTCATTATTTCTTCCTTGCAATAAATAATTCATGTTTTCTCCTCGTCTAAACGCATTCCTACATTTGAAAAGAAAATGACACACCTACATGGTCCAGTACACACAACTCAGTTCTTACGTCATCACAACTAACATGTTGAGATGCCAAATATTAAATTGAAATTGAAACATTTTAGGCCCACTTTATTTTAAACTGAAAAATGTTTTTGGTAAAAATGCAAACATTTAATATTGTGAACAACTCATTTTTTCATATTATTTCCCATTCGTCAAAATTGTTCATACATTTCTACTAAGTAACACACTACCTTTATAAGCTCTATCGATACGTCTACACCATATTGTTTTTTTTAAATTTAAGCCATACGGTTTCTTTCAGTAAATTTTACAATCAAAACGATCATTGTACTCGATAATATAGACCTATTAGGCCTCAATTGTTCTCTTAATACATAGGAAAATAAAGAAAACAACGACTGACCTAGAAGTTCTAAAGATCTAGAAATGAAGACGTCAATGCACTAAAACCACCGTCACGATATCCACAACCAACAGGTAGTTTCTTTCAGTAAATTTTACAATCAAAACGATCATTGTATTCGATAATATAGGCCTATAGGCCTCAATTGTTCTCTTAATACATAGGAAAATAGAGACAATAACCGACTGACCTAGAAGTTGATCTAGAAATGAAGAATAATTTGATACGTACACTGTGTATTCTTCGTCTGAAAAACCTACCGTCACGATATACACAACCACAACGGGCCTGAATATTAAGTAATGATAGAATTTTAGGTGATCGCTGAACTGGAAAACTTTCCTTTCACTTACCAAATAAAGAATTGAACAGTCGGTAATATCATGTCTAACTTGTCTTCATGATGAATAATATAACACTGTTCCATTTAAAATTAATTAGGCTTAGCCTTCGAACTCACAACTGATATGGCTAGCCTAAACCACAAAGTGAAAACATATTATGCAATTACTAATTATTACGCGGGGTTTTTTTTAGAAACAGATCCGGGTACAGTTCATGCATAGATGTTTATCTAACACGGATACTATACTAGTGTATAAGAGTGTTCGATTACCATTATTCATAATGTTGTGTTTTACAACTTTACAACCTCAATCATAATGGTAAATCAATACAGTAACCCAATACAAATGTTTTCATTGATAACTGAACTTTTAGGACGCGGTGATGGAGCCATACATTTCACATAGAGTCCGAGAGGATAGGCCTATGGTTGTCGAGAAGCAGTGCAGTATAAAAATCAATGGCTATACGTAAAAATAAGTTTTTTTTTATTACAACTTACTTTTAGGACGGAGATGAATCCATAAATGTCTATTGTTACCGTTTCAGTTAATGGCAAATCGTCGGAGCATATTCGGATTATAAGGAGACCATGGACCTATAAATTATAAATTAAAATAAATAAATGAGGAGACCAACAACTTCTCGATTTAACGTGGCCTTTTGTAAATAATAGCACTAACTGCATAATAATATTAAGCCTGTATCCGGTACTTATAATTAATATTTAGCCCAATTGAGTATAGCATTATGTATACAGGTTATAAGAAATTCTGATAAAATATTCAAGAATGGCGGGGGAAGGAGCTATTGAAGAATCGTTTGCTGGTATCATTTTATGCTCTACTCATTACTATAATTTGGATACAGAGTGAACATTCGTAACATTCCAGAAGAACTAGTTAATTTATCTATGAATTTTAACAATATTATATTAAAAATCATTAGTCTGTTACTTCTTCATATTTTAATGAATTGAGACCGAACCGGACTCTCCGCACTTTTTCAATCTATTATTTTATTTCGGAATCTCTGGTCCATGGAGAAAGTAACATATAAAAGTAAACTCTAATGAATAAATACGCACCTATGCACTTATTATATTACCAGACAATCAGAAATAGCTATGCTTAATCGATTCGAGTCACTGAATTTTTCTTCTTCCTTCAATTCTATTTTTTTAAACCTCCGCCCATTTTACATAGTATGTATTTTATTGGGACATACCAGTTTATTTATTTCTCATAAGCTGCAATAGATAGAGGCCTATAGGTTTTTCTTGGCTGTTTTAAAAAAGATTTGTTATCCTATTAATGATGACGATTATAACTGCAGTATGACTTCAAAACCATCCAATGAGCACATTTTCTAAGTTCGGAACATGAAGTCGTCAGGTCCTATCACGACTTGTGACTGAACCCATGGAACACGTAGCATTAATTACACATTACAGTACTGTAGCAAGATACCATGTTCATTAGTTTTCTACCAGGGCCTATATTTTTCTGAAAAACCCCTTACACCGTTCCACGCAAATAATAGTTTTAGCTGTGATATAAGAAAATAACATCAAACATATTTGTTTAGCCTTTAACTAATTAATTTTGTAACGGTTGTGTATACGTAGAAGAAGACGTATCGGCGTGGCGGTACGTGCGATCGACACAAACACAAACTGGTATAGCGCCACCTATCGAGCAGAACACATTCCAGTTAAATTTCAGCGCCTGTTTTTTGTCAACATTTAGAAAGAACTTTGCATTTGCAGACGTATAGGCCTATAGGCCTAGCCTAGCGAGCAGGTCTTACTTATTTTTTCAGTTGACAATATTAATGTGAGTTTATACGATTTAATTAAATTGCACTAATATTTTATGCCTAGGAAGGATGCATGCATATGCTAGCCTAGGCCACTAGAAGACTTTTTAGCTAGGCCTAGGTAGGCCTTCAGTTCAGGGCCTAGCTAGGCCTAGCTAGGCCTAGGAGGCCTAGCCTAGGAGACCTACTAGGCCTAGACCTAGATGCCTAGCGTAGAGGCCTGCTACTACTAGCCTAGGCTAGCAGGGGCCTAGGCTAGGCTAACCTAGGCCTCTTAAGCCCAGCCGCCTCCTAGGCTAGGACCCCTAGTAATGTATATAGGCCTAGGCCTAGGCGGTGCTGCACTTTCCAAATTTAAAAACATTCACCGGTTTGGTAGTGTGACATTGTTGAAGTCCTATTATTTTATGCCCAGGCCCAGTTTTATTAGGTGCGAAACTGCAGTAGCACCTAATAATAGGCCTGGATGTAGGCCTGGCCAGTAGAATAAATACAACTCCAGCCAATCAGCAGACTTGCAGTTAGAAAACAGGTTTCAACTGCATTGCGATGGGTCCTGGCTGGCGAATGTGAAAAATACAAGAAAGCTTAGGTCCTACCCAAAACAAAATGTTTTGGCTATCCTTACGACGTAAATGTAACCCCGCGATCAATGGTGCATAAGCAATCAATGAATGCCACAGATCGGACGTCAGGCTCCTGCCCTCAAAACCTAAAAAATATCCCTCTTGGAAAATGGTGAGAAAAGACGATGGTCAATAAAGAAGATGGTAAGTAAAGAAAAAGAAATTGGCATTGATGCGTTTCGAACCTGGAACCAATGCTACGGGAGGCCTGAGCACAGACCGCTCAGCCATCCAACTGGCTTAGCGATGTCATAACCTATTTATGAAACATCAATTGAGCATGCTCTGTTGATCGTCATGACTATTGATCATCATAAGGAAAAAATCCCTCTACTGTAGTTTTTATAAATAATGTGAAATGTGACTTGCAGCCTAACTGGGCTGAATTGCGCACACATACATACTGTCTTCTCCCCTAAGGGTCCCTTCGTGTCGAGCACTGCAACTATGAATGAATATCAACAGTCAAGTAATTAGTAAAACTTTTCAATTCAAAATTATACAAGCATTAGTTATAGGACCCCTTTTATCCTATTTCTATTTTAATATATTATCATTTCCAAGAAATTCAGATACAGTTATTATTCTTTAAAATAAATATTATAATGAAATGCACAAAAGTCTAATAAGTCATTTTTCTTGCTAGTTTTATTGCTGATCACCAAAATGTCATATTTAATGAACCATGATAATAAACATATTGTTAATAATAATTCTTATATCTTTTGAATTCATTCAACCATGATGTTTGTTTACATTGGTAGACTTAGCAACCAACTTTTTAACAAAAGAAGATTGTACCAATGCCGTGTTCTTTTTGCACAATCTTTTACTAAAAGACTTTAGACATTTTGTTAACCCTAGATATCATTGAAGTACAGGAAATCATATACCAGTTTTAACAAGGACCAAATCATTTACATTGTCCCAAATTTGACTACATTTTGTTCATTTCCCATAGTTAATGACAACAGGCCACCATGGCAAACGGTAAGACTATTGTTTCAAATAGTACAATAGTGTTTTTTAAACAAATTTAAGTTTTTAAGTATTGTTTTGATATTTTTGTACATTTCCCATTCTTGTATTCAGAATTTAGTGTGATTAGCAGAACTGGATTTATAGTACAGTTGTTTTAAACAAATTTATGTTTAAGTTTAAAGTATTTTAATATTGTTTTGATATTTTTGTACATTTTCTATTCTTGTATTCAGAATTTAGTGTGATTAGCAGGACTGGATTTATAGTACAGTTGTTTTAAACAAATTTATGTTTAAGTTTAAAGTATTTTAACATTGTTTTGATATTTTTGTACATTTCCGATTCTTGTATTCAGAATTTAGTGTGATTAGCAGGACTAGATTTGTAGTACAGTTGTTTTAAACAAATTTATGTTTAAGTTTAAAGTATTTTAATATTGTTTTGATATTTTTTGTACATTTCCCATTCTTGTATTCAGAATTTAGTGTGATTAGCAGAACTGAATTTATTGATCATAGAGATACTATGATATCTCTATGAATTAATAATACAAACGTAGCTAAAGTAGTTAACCACTAGTAGTAGTGGACTAGTACAAAATAAAATCATATCTACTAAACAAATGGACAGACTAACTTTAATTGTGATAGACGGAGGCTAGCAAGAAAATATCCCCATTTTAAGTGCTTAACTACAAACATTTCTGTAGAATTTATTTACAGATTTCGCCCACGATTTAAAAACTTAATTTAAATTTAGTTTGTTGTCAATTTAGCATTGGACCGGTTAGTAACCTCCGGTCCCAGCTTTATTGAAAATACTTGTTGAAAATTAAAACAAAATAACACATAAAACTACATATTATTTTCTATTCATTGTACATACTTTGTCTGTTTCATTTTGAGATACAGAATTAATTTACTTTTGTAGGCAGACTGTAATGAGTTAAAACCACACAGGAAAGTAAACGGTTGAAATAGGCGTCTTTAGGATTCTTCAGTCACCATGTTCAATAAAAAATTGTCGTACTGTACTATAAAAACAGCACCTCAAATACTTTGTATTTAAGTAATTTTGTTGATACCAATAATGCTATTTTTTTTTTTTTATTATATTTTCCCAAATAATTAACCTCTCATTACAGTATAGTACATTCAAGAAGCTTTCATTTTTCAAGTTAAACCACAATTGGAAAAAAATGTTATTGCTAAGTTCAACAGAAATTGCTGTAAAACTATTTAATGATCTTTTGTACTAGCATATGAATTGAATAGTTTTTAGAAGAAATTATTTGAAAATGGAACTTTATCTTGTAAAATTACAAATGATAATGAATGGTGAGAAAAAGGCCTATTATGATGAGCTAAAAATATATCTTCTGAATAATGATATTTCAATATCTCTTATTAATATATGTTAATGATTATTCATTTTCCAGATAGAGGATGTATACTGTCAAAACTAATACTAATCAAACAAAAATTCATCGAAAATAATCCTACATTATTATTATTAGAAAAATCTTTAATGATTTTTTTTATAGTATTTCTACATAATTCTCTTATAACTCTTAGCTTATTCTGAATCTATTCTTCTACTACTATTTTAACATGTTTATTACATATTGAGAATTTAAAAAAAAACATTGAAAATTAATAAGAAATAACTGTGGGATGGTGTGCTTTGAATTGCCTATTATTAGTAACATACAAATTTATAACAACAAGTAACCTGTTACACTATGAGTATGAGCCTTCAATGCTTATTACAATTCTGTAATACCAAAATTAAATATAGTTTATTGATAATTATAATACTATTAAGTATTAGTAATAATAATAATGTAGGATTTTTCGATAAATTTGTGCTTGATTCTGACAGTAACATACGTAGGCCTAGCGTTAATACCTACAATTAGAAAATTCTGATGCATAGTCATTAACCACCATAACTATTAATAATAAGATTGTGAAATGTCATTTACAGAAGAATTCAGAAATCAAGCTTCTGTAGTTGATTATCTATCAAGAACTTTGCATACATGATTGCATAATTATTCCTGAAAAATAATACATAAATATTTATTTAAAACTTAATTGATCTTTGACCTTTCACCTCTGAAATTATGGTAATTAAAGATGGACTTCCTGCAGAAAGTTTCTCAATGACAGGAAAGTGTCATACAGTAGTTGCATCTTGCCAGGCTAAAGTACTGAATGAATCACATACGCTTCCTGACATGCCATGACATGCACTGTGTGGGAGACACCAGCGCATTAAGTATACAGTACACTCTGTATTCCATTTAAAATAACATTACGATGTTATCATCACAGAGAATAACATTACTGAAGATAATTAGAGGACAATAAATTTATTTATTCTTAATTGTGGAAAATATTATTACGTGGATATGGTTTTACTTTACTGTTTTAGGTAAGTTTGTCGTTTCGAAATAATATTGGTCACTTTAATAGTTTTATCGAGTAATATGTTTCACCTTGTAAGCATGACTATTCAAGAATACATATTTCTGACAGTGTTAATTGAATGAGTGTGAGGACTTTAATTTGAGATTAACATACTGAGGAGTTTATCTATAAGACAAGACAATTTAATTGAATGTCTAGGCTTGACTCAATCATCATATTCTGTTGAAGAAGTCGTACCTTTTTATCTATTTCATTTATAAAAGGTTCTCTATACTATAAGAAATCATACTTTGCCTCCAAGGAGGATTTCAACATACAAATTAAACCATGTAAATACATTGTTATATTTCTATAAAAAGATAGTCTTATTGTCCCCTTGAAAAATAATGTTTAATTCAATATATTCGATTCCAATGTAATTACTTTGAATTGAATAGAAAAAAAATGGTTTCAATTACCTAATAAAACGTAATTCGTTGTTCATGGAAAGAAAATAACTTTTAAACCTTTTAAAATTTTAAAACTACAAAATGGCCTTTTCAAAGTTTAATTTTATTCATATTTTTTTTCATGTTTTGGGGACAATATATATTTTATTTATTTGAATGATTATTATATTTTGTTTTAATATTTTGATTGTATGTTCTACCTTTCTAAATGTCTTATATTTTTATATTGCATTTTATTGTTCTGAGTGAAACGCTTTTGTTAAACTTCAATCTTTCGTTTGATTGCAATAAAGTTCTATTCGTATTCGTAAAAATATGAAATTTGTACTGTAAAATTGCATTCCAACTCTTAGTGAACTTGCAACTAGTTCCTATTTCAATTTGTGAATCCTGCTGCTTCCTATCAACAGTAAACATCTTAAGAACACTTGCCCCCAAGCCCCTGGGAATGTCACTCTGTCGTACATGTCCCGGATGTGTGATCACTGATACTTAGTGCAAAGCTACTGTATTAAGTACAGAAAAAAAAATAATCTTACAGAGTTGTCTGCTATTGAAAAACTTCTTTAATATTCACCAAAAAAATTAATTTCGAAATTTTTCTTATAAAGTGACAACTTGTTTAATTTTGGTGGAAATTGTCAATTGCTTTCGTGGATTGACACATTTCACGTGACAAGTCTACGTGTAATTTCCTCTCTATTAATATGGTCAGATGAAATCCCACTGATGGATCAGCCTTGTACAGTACTTATACTTACTGGTGCTGTACCTTTTAGTTTATTTTATTTAATATTCCAATGCCAAATAATGCAATGTGCAATATCTCCAAAAGACTTTGCAATGTTCAATTTTGCAATACTATTTTGTGAATTAATTTATAAGTATCACAGTAGTAACATAGTTAGGCTAAGTTACTTTATTTTATAAACAATTCTAAACAACCGCTTGATACACTATGTTACTGGATGAGTGTGTTCACTAAATTTACAAGGCTTTGAATATATTTCATTAACAAGCCATATAGTCAGGGGGTGGGGGAGGGTTTGATAGTTTGAACGTATCCCCCAACCCCCAAACCCTCCCACCCTCACTCTTTTTTTCCATTGATATTAAGGTGTCCTTCTCAAACTAGAGTAGAATTGATAGTAGTTATAAATTAGCCTAACTCATGACGATTTTCTTTGTCCTTTTGTGGAAGTGAAGAACTCCCTATAACAATCCTGCTTAGATTAACGTCTCAAACTAGTAAAATTTGATTCCAGAAAAAAAATTTGAGAATGGCTTGCTTTTTTTTCTGATGACTAGCAAAAACCATATTTTGTACCTGCAATTCTTTCTATTATAAATGTTGGTCTAATGTGTAGGAAGATCCGTCCAATTGAGTCCCATGAATGTGGTTCTGACCCATCCCAAAGGTCAGATTTTACATAAAGGTTTTACTAATGTGAATGTATTGTAAGAACTTTAGAGTTAGGAATGCCTTGTTGTATACTGTACAGTAGGGTTCATTGTTTGTATTGACAGTGTTCAAGGAGATTATCTCTGCTCTTTAATTGTCCAATTTGATAGGGTATTTTTGTTAGCCAAATAATACTGGGTGATATAGAGTATTACAATGTTACAGCTGCAGTAAAGTATGGTCAGGTCTATAGGTTTGGTTTGCTCATACGGTAAGTAGTCAACATTTTAGCATTTGTATTTATACAAACACTCAATTTAAAGATTAACCAATAGTTACCACCCTGAGAGATTTGAAATGCGTGACACCAAGTATTTGAGCCACATGCCCCCAATGGTGTGGGGCCTGTGGCAAAGCAAATTTAGTTCAATGACACCACTAGACGGCTGGAAATGGTAGTCTCGCTAAATGGTACCTCTAGTTGTCCAGAAATTACACTCTCATACCGTGCTAGCAATCAGCCTAGTGATAAAAAATTATCACGCATAGACTTCTGCTAAATGCATGACAAATGTGTGATATGCATATGTTTGTTCAAAATGCGTTTTTCATTAAAAATCACTTTGAAATGCGGGACCGTCGCGCACGATGGAAGACAGTGGGTAACTTTACTAACCCTGCGTACTAATGATATCGACACACTTTGGCTAGCCAATTTGCTAATTAGGCTAGCCAAAGTGATCCAGGGCTGCCCTCTGTCGCTCTTTTCTCCAAATATTTCGCTCAGTTTCCATTGGTGGCTTACTTCATAAAAGATAATTAGAGGGCAATAAACTAATTTATTTATGGAAAACATTATTACGTGGATTTCCATTGGTGACTTACTTCGTAAAGATTATTTAAATCCTATCTTTAATATGGGCCAAAAAACTGTCTGTTGCATTTTCCCAATTTTACATGAATTCCTCTACCTCTACCATTTACGTATAATTATACCATGGAGCTAAAATACTAGGCATTAATTCTACACCATCTTGCTCACCTTACACAATGTGTTACGGTTTGTACCAACCTGGATGTTTTCATCAAGTGCGCTCAAGCGTGCAAAAGCATTCTGCATCTATTTACACAACTAATTTATATACAATAGTGATATACAGTATTTAATTAATTTTGCATGAAATTATTATGTCTGATTACCATCTAGATATGTAGATTTACTTTTTAATCAATTTTCAAATACCGTAGGAGTCGAGTGTGTAGTTTGTTAAAGTTGATTTAAATATTAAGGCAAGCTTCTTAAGTTTGGTTACATGATGTGTAAGTATATTATTTTTACTTTTGTACCCAAGCAGGTTATAATTAAAGTTTAAAATAGGTATGACAGAATAGTACTGTTAGTTATCAAGTATTGATTTTTACAGACATCATGATCTGTAAAGTTCATTGTTTGTGTTTGGACTTTACAATCCATAAAAAAGTGTTGATAACTGTCTGATGATAATGTTGTGTTTTGGCGTACATGTATAATATTTTAAAAAGTAATAATTATGTGCTCTGTATCATTATTAGTGAAGAGTGCAATGCATTATTCCATAATTTTGTATGCATGAGCTTAGTCGCCCATCTGAGGGCATAGCTCACAGACATTACCACTGTCTTGTATGGGTACTCAAGGTTTTTATATATCAAACTTTATGTGACAAAAAATGTGATGTGCCAATATATGGACATATGATGGTGTCATATTACTACCATATATCATAATATTCATTTTTTTTGTTACATAAAGTTTTATAGTGTAGCTTTAGTTATGGTGTCCCTCATATGGAAAAAGGCCCATGTTAGCGTATCCAAGTAAACCCCACTCATACCTAACACCACTGTTGATTTGTGTAATTTAGTAGTACGTAAGTACTAAATGTATTAAAATGCAACACAGGTCCTGATATCAAGTCTAAGTGTAAGTAATTCGGTGGTATGCTATCATATTCAAATGCAACAAAATTAAGTCCTGATATCGTGTAAAATGCAATACTATCCAGATATTGTACAAATACAACAAATGGTGTTTGTATATCTTTTCATCTTCATCATGCTACAGTGAAAATGAATAATGAAAACGATGTTTTAAAATTACAAATAACCTTTTAACCTCAACATGCTTTCCTATAAAAAAGTACACACTCAAATGAAATGTCGGCACCAATTTAAACCAAGAATGCTTTTTTCCCTTTATACATAATTTTTGTAATCAATTTTTGTATCAATGTCAAGTTATACAATACAGGGCTCTCCTCAATTCACACTTTCAGCAAACTAGAAATTTCCTTGTAGTTTGCTTGTTGAAAATGTCAAAGCTAGCTATTATGTTTGCATGTTGTCATTTTAATACGACTTTACCACGTTGAAACACCGGTTCTCGTCAGATCACCGAAGTTAAGCAACGTTGGGCCTGGTTAGAGCTTGGATGGGAGACCATCTGGGAATATTGGGTGCTGTATATGGAGCTGGGGTCCCGTTAGTCATTTGAAATCAGCACTGCTGACTCTTATGGCAGCCCCTGCATCTAGTATCTGCTTCAGACGTATTGGCTTATGCCTATCCTCAAGGTCAAGGTGGGTACTGGACGAGAGAAGCCCTAGATCAATGTTAGGACCAATCAAGGTGCTTTAAACAGTCCTGGCTTGTTTGTATCAAACCTGTTAGTGGCGGTAATTATCGCTGTTGGTTTCGATTGAATAAAATAAAATTGTAAAAAAATAAAATAAAAAAAGTAGGTACATTTTAGTTTAGCAAAGGTAATTGAGAATTGGGACTGAGATGTGCCAATTTTTATAGTGTTATTAATTAAATACTGAAGTATTTGCTTGCTTTCTACTAGTGATGAGTTAGTAAACCTTTGCTAGTGGTTAAAAAAGTACATTTCTAACCATTCAATGACCCCATGGACCCCTTCAATGAACTCCTATGGATTGGGTACAGTAATTAGTGGATTCGGAGCGCATCCTACAATGATAATCAACCGTCTTAATTCATTTTTAATAATAGTAAATTTCCTATCGTACAGTTACAATTGGTTTGTTGAAATCCGGTTTACTGACAAAGTAAACACACTGGCTATACACAATGATAGAAATTAATTGCATCAAGTGTTGTCAATAATTAATATGATAATCAATATTGGTTTGCCATGCTAACACCTGTTTGTCCAACTTGGTTTAAACAGATCATTGCATTTTGTACACAAACCTACCGGAGTACTAACACTGAGCAGTATTGCAGTGAAGTATAAATGCCTCTTCCTTTTTTTTAATGATGTGTAAATCTGTCAATGTCTATTGCATAGCATATTCCTAGTGGTTGTCTTACTGTATCGAGGTCTAGTTTGAAAGCAGTTTTCAGAATAATCTGTAGAAACAAGTTATATTACTCAAGACTTACAGTAAGCCTAAAAATAGAATTACATCTTGCATGAATTGCGAACATTTGTGGACATACACATTTGAAATGTTATTTAACAAAGTGAGTTTTTGTTTGTATTACTATTAAGCTCTGTCTACACTATCAAACTAGTTTGACAAAAAAGTGTGATGTGCCCAAATGGGATAGTGATATTCCCAAATATGATTGATAGTGATATGACATCTTCATGTCCATATATGGGCACATCCCATTTTTTTGTCACATAAAGTTTGATAGTGTAGACAAGGTATTAGACCATCATTAGATTGCTATACAGTAAATGATTAATACACTGGTTAATTATTATTACAATTTATATACAAACTTGTTCTTTTATTTACATTATTCAGCTAGTCTTTTACTATATGTATTACGCAGCAACTAGATAAAAATGCAGCTATACAAAACAAACAAAAAATATGCTAGGGCCTAACTGAACTCTGGTATCCCTGGTAAGTTTGAATTTCTATGTTTTAAACATTTGAAGTGGTTTTGAAGACTGTCAAGGAATCACTTTAATTAAAGACAGTCTTTGAATTTGTTAGGACGAGAGACAATTTATTGCTAATTATCTTCATTTATAGGTGTTCAACCTATAGATGGTTACATATAGTTGTATACAGTGTTTTTGAATTTGAATTTTATGAGTGGAAAGGGTAGAATATTGGAATTGAAAGATGAACTGGTCTCATTATAGATCATCTGTCAATGACCGAAAATATTATCCAACATTCCATTAGTTATATTTGAATGTCACGGGCTAGGCCCCAGGCCCATCCAAAAATATGATATTTAGAAATTGATCATGGAGTAGAGTTATAAACGATGTACACTAGATGTTTTTTAATGTGAAACAGTCATAAGAGTCGAGCTACATTCATAGCTACTACAGTAGTATCAGATGTATTTATACATTATACACTCCTCAGGATACAGTTGCTATTCAGTAACATAATATGCTGGTAAACGGACATCTGGTACAGTGATATTTTAACTAGTTGTGACACAGTAATGTTATATACATAGTAAGGATAGCAAAATATCAGACATGCTTTTAGGATATACAATTTAAAAAAGATTTATATTTCAGCCCTCAACTAATCCTAACATAAAATAATATTCTACTTAAGGTAATTAATGAGTTTTTTTTAATGTGACAAGCTTTGAAATTAGATGTTTTTATTTCAGTTGCCGGGGACAGGATACCATTAATTAGTTCATGTGGACATGCGATATATCCATGCATTTCAACTATGTAGCCTTTTCACATCTCCTAGCTAAACTCCGAAGTTTGACACACACTGGAACATTAACAGTAACGCCAACATTTTTGTGTGCGTCCTGGTGTATGTGGACACCAGGCCGTCGACATGGGGAGGGGGGTGAATCTAAATAATGTGAAAGGGTTAATTATACTGGATAAAAACTTTACACATTATTTCAGTCTTAAAAAGGCCATTTGCTTTCTGTTGTTTTAACCCTTTTAAAATTAACAGAAATTGTGTCATGTGAACAAGCCCTTAGTACTACTACACTAGCATTCACAAATAAATAGTGTAAATAGGAACTGTTTACATTATTTTTTAATGAGTATCAGTTTATAGTAGTGCATACTATTGCAAGCCATGTGACCCACAATCGTCCAATCAAATGACAGGAATTTATTTAGGTGTTATATGATATCGATTAATAAATAGCTTCATACAAGCTTTATTTTTGTAGAAAAATAATTTTCATCTTTAATGATATGAATTATCACGGTAATTGCATAGTAGACAGGCTGGCATACTCAAAAGCTTAGAAATGTACATGAACGATCAGGGTATGATCCATTACGGGCTGTCGTTGCGTAAATGATGTAATTAATCACTGTGAATACTATATCCATGCTGACTAATGATTCTTGATAAAACAAAGGATGTGTTGTCAAATTGTGTAAATGATTGTGTTGTAATCCTAAAGCTCGGTCTACATTATCAAAGTTTATGTGACAAAAAAATGTGATGTGCCCATATATGGACATGATGATGTCATATCACTACCATATTTGGCCATATCAACGCCATATTTGGGCACATCACACTTTTGTTGTCAAACTAAAAAGTTTGATAGTGTAGACAGAGCTTAAGTTATTATATTGATTAAATGTGTTTGATACAATTGGGTATAAATAAAGGGGTTCTGTAGATGTTAAATACATTTGTTACCTCAGTTGTTTTAGTTTTAACAAAGTCAATGTGCTTATTTTACTGAATATTATTATAAATCTGATGTGGCGAAATTATGGGATGAAATTGTGATTGAGTTTACTAAAGTCTTGTGTCTAAATTAACCTCAATTCAGAGGTGGGATTTATACTCCAGAATGTCAAGTATTGATAATGGTGTTATAAACATTAATGTACACTTTACTGATTATATAGATGATATAGCATAATAAATGTTGAAATATTGAACCAAATTGAAATATTCCATTGCTTGAAGTACTGTATTGTTTCTGTAAAGAAAATAGTATTTTTTTCATGGTTAACCATTTTAAATTTCTTTTGTGTATAATTGATCAAAATAAGAAATGACCTGGATAGGAAGTTACATCATAAGTGTAACAATCGTTGTGTCTGTCTGATTTCAATGCTAATTGTTAAGCTCTGTCTACACTATCAAACTAGTTTGACAAACAAAGTGTTATGTGCCCAAATATGGTAGTGATATCCCCAAATATGGTAGTGATATCCCCAAATATAGTAGTGATATGATGTCATCGTGTTCATCGTGTAACAACCTTTGTGTCTGTCAGATTTCAATGCTAATTGTTAAGCTACTGTATGTCTACACTATCAAACTAGTTTGACAAACAAAGTGTGATGTGCCCAAATATGGTAGTAATATCCCCAAATATGGTAGTGATATGATGTCATTGTGTAACAACATTTGTGTCTGTCTGATTTCAATTACTAATTGTTGCAAAAAAAGGAAGCTACGGTAGTTGTTCGGTGACTAATTAATAATTACAAAACAAAACATATCAGGATATTGATGATTAAAACTATTTAGATATAAATAAGAGTTGCATTATTGATAGGATTAGGAACATCTCAAAATTCAAAATTATCAGATTTTGTTTTTGTGTTTTATGATAGCTGGTGGTGATTGGCCACAAACATGTTATGTAAATTTGAATTTGTACATATTTCTAGATATTTAGATATTAATATAAAATATGGTAATTTTCTTTGTTTAAAATGTACTGTTTGTAATCCTCCATTTTCATGAGGTTGTTAAGTAAAGATACGATTGTTAAATCTTGCTCTTTTAGTTTTAAACATCATTTCACTATAATTAAGCCTACAGTAAGTCCTGGTATATTAATGAATATATAGTTATGAATTAAGTAAAGATAACTTTGTCCTTCATTAAGAAATATTAATTTTATTCTTTTGTATAATTTCAGATCGACTAGATGACTTGTAGACTGGCCATGGCCGGTTGGAAAACATCAGGCACCTATCCATTCCAATCTCCGCAAACGATAACCCACGAAGACTTTATACACACGTTTGTCAACCAATCAAATTCGCATCACAACGGTGCTTTGCAGACTTTGACATTCTCTCCATCACCTAAGAAAATAGACAGTAGCATGTTTTGTACAAGAGATAATATCGACCAGTGTGTCTCCTACCTAGATCAGGTTTGTACTTAAAATATTGATATGATACTTGGTAACCTTTCTTGTCTGTTGTTGTTTTCTGACTAGGCTAGGAGGCACCGGATCCCTGAAAAGATCAAGACTTAACCGATGCTAACTGTGGTACTTACACACTGATCCCCAGTTAGCGGTGATGGTGTATCCCCATACTCCGGTTTGGGTCGTAGCTTGGTGTTTTTGTCTTTTTGTTCTCTTCCTTTTGTTTTACATTCTTTCTCTTTATTGTCGAGCGCATATAGACATCGTTTATTTGCGCTATATAAATCTATCTATTATTATAATCTATCTATTATTATTAATGTATGTAGGTACAGCAGAGAAGAAACATTTTGGGGATGGGAGTGTTGGTGTTATTTATTATTATTTAATAATTATGCCCAGGTTCATCTGAAATTCTTCTTATGATAATGTTGTTGTTCACACTCTTGTAATACAGTAGTCAGTGAAATTGTTCATAGGCTCATAACAACTGTGTAATACATTAATAGGCATAGTACAATATAGTAAAAAAGGATTACAATATTAAAACGGCCAAATAATAAAACTCTTTAAATTTTTTTAAAAATTAAAAGGAGACATCCAAAAAATCTTGATCAAACTCTGAAGTGAAAGTAAGTTTTTTTTACAACTAATTATGAATCACTTATTAAAACTCATTAAAAACTTTAACATTAAAATTCACCATCAAAATGTTTACAATCCGACATAGTGTACATTTACATTTGGATTATGTTATGCCTATAATCATTATCACAAGTTTAACTTATTTTGGGTGGAATTTCTCTTTTTTTAATTTAGTCAAAATGGATCTCATTTTTCTGTACAGTTAAAACCATATGTTATTAATTTGACTACAAGTGAATGTGGGATTTGTAAGCAACATAGGAAGCATGGATTCTGATCATAAGGTTTCTATTAATGTAAATTTAGTCTTTTCTCATTCCTGTTTTAAATTATTCAACCAAATGCCTGACTTGGAGTACTGTAGAGACCAGTATAGGGCAGTCCAAGAATTTGAAAATAGAGCTGTTAATAAATAAATTTGTATTGATGGATTCTGGCAAAAACAGAAATACAATTAATGCAGCAACTAGACAACTTCAGGCTAGGCCTATAGCTAGCGTACAATGCTCATACGTTAGTGCTTTTTACCCGCTAGGCCTACAAAACTAAGCCTACCTAGGCTAGGCCTAAGAACCGTCCACGAGAGGACATTCGATGTGAGCTACTTAGGTAGAACATTGTTTCTCTCTTTTTATCATAATTTACTTTTAAGACAAGGAATGACCTGGTTTAATGTTTTTAAAGATATGTATTATTTTTTACAAAACGTAAAAAATTGTACGTAATGCGTCTTTAAACGGACAAAGATGAATCAGATTCTTGAAAATGATCAAATGTGTATGTGTTGTGTTACGATTGATCGATTTATTTCATCTAAACAGTGTGTATTCTGGTTACAGCTGATTTGCATAATTTATAAAGTTATATAAAAAAAACAAATAATACATAGATATAGAGAGATCTATCAGTATCCCCTATAGTAAAAAGAAGAATGTCAAAATTACATAGAAACAAAATGAATATCAATAGTTTCTTGAGATGAAGGTAGTTAAGCCTGTTTGTAGAAACAGACTTGGAACTGCGTGTTACGGTATATAAACTTGTACCTAACATAGGAAATAAGTTCCTATAGCGGGTCTGTTAATCTGAAGTGGGTTCACAATATAGCACTTAGCGTACCTCCTAAAATTGTGTCTAATTAAAACAGGAAATTGAGGGACATATGAGCCAAAGTGATATGAATTAATTAATAGAAACTGCACTATAAAACCCAAGAATTAATTAATTTTTTTAAATTTAGTTTTCGTTCTTACCAGGAGGAACAACCTTTGCTTAGTTATCCGTTAGTGCAACTGGCCTCATTTTAAACCATAGCACTTTAATAACTGTTACTTCCCTCCTCATGCGGAAGTGTGGCCCTCTTAATGACAGTATGTAATTTTATAGGCAATTATACAGTCCTTATTCTAGACTCAGCAAAGTCTTTAATAGGGTTGTCCCCTAAATGGGTTTGGACATTATTAAAACATATAATTGGTTATCCGCACTTGGCGGATAACCCCTTGTTATTGTCAGGATCTTTTTTTTTCTTTTTTTTTTTTTTTTTCTATATTCTTCTTTCTTTCCCAGAATTTTGTTGGCAGCATATCTCTAATTCTTGCTAACATAAGATTATATAACTTTGTCAGAAGATTGACCTCTAACTGTAGATGTGCAAGACACTTTGTTTTATGATTTTAGAGTTGCGCAACGTGACTTACGCGCGATTTTATGAATTTCAATGATTGATCATAGATTAAAAACCAAAAGTCATTTTGTATTGACACTAGGTGAAAATTTAAGTCATGTCAAGGGCAAACTTTCTATGGATTAAAAATGGCATGTTTTATAGAAAGTTACGTGCGCACGCGCGTTTAAAATTTCAAAATGCGAAAAATCAATTTCTAATCAACTTTCTACGCGTTTCATGTCATTTTAAGCATGTCAAAAATTCCCACGTGCGCGCAAAAAAATACGCGCGCGGTGCGCACGTAGCGTTAAAAACAGATTTTTTTGCGTGATTTAAGTTTTTTCAGCCTTTTCTAGTAATTTTACCAACTTTTAAACAATTCCGACATAATTTAACGTCATACGAGCACGTCGAATTGGACAATTTGCGCGCGTTTTTGATGAAAATATTCAAAAATTCGTCAAAATTATGCCTTTTTTTAAACAGTCATAGATTTTAAACTACTTGGTGAACTTTTTTTAAAATTACATATTCTGGAAGTAGATGAGTTGTAAATATCGAATCATGAATCAATATGGCTAAACGGACATTATGACGTCATCGTATGGCCACTCGAATATAAAATATAGGATTTTTGTATCTTTCGTCATAGCTCATCACATTAAATAGAGCGCATCTCCACTTATCCATATTCCATTTCCCTCCATTTTTTTATATTGTCTAGGTCAATCAATTATTTTTCGCATGATTTACAATTTTTAAAATTGTTATGACGTCATCATGTGCAAAAGCGTCAAAAACTTTGGTCACTTATTTTCACCTATACTGCACTGTATGTAGTACGTATACAGTATATAGTGTACTGTATATACTTAGACGTGACACAAAATAGAGAGCGCACTAACATTTTTCCAATGGCATGATCGTTTTTCTGCGCGTAATATTCTAACGTATGACGTGCACGTGGCGTTTGCGCTGCGGATAACCTAACTCGTCCGTAGTGACGAGTTCAAATCTAGTTTCTCTTGTTTGTTTCCCAGGAAAGTGTCCCCTTAATAGAGGTGTTAATAAAGTGTTGAATATTAGTTAAGGCTTATTATAAATGTTCAACTATAAATCTATACTGTAGGCCTAAAGTTCTGTCTACACTTAGTATCAAACTAGTTTGACAAGAAAAATGTGTGATGTGCCCAAATATGTTAGTGATATGCTTAAATAAGGTAGTGATATGCTTAAATATGGTAGTGATATGACATCATCATGTCCATATATATAGGCACATCACATTTTTTTGTTACATAAAGTTTGATAGTGTAGACAAAGCTTTAGAAACAAGAATTCACAATACAATTATTCAATAATCTATGCAAATCAGACTATTTACCAATATCTTTATTTTAGAGCAATACCCTGCTAGAAATCAAAGGTAACCTTTTGTTAACACTCATCAATTATCAATTTGATATTTGTTCAATAAGATTATAATATTGACTATAATATTGACTATAATAATAGACAGGGAAGTTTTGGGGGATATTCATATCATGCTCACAGAGAGCAAGGTACAGTAATAGCAAAGGTCCTATTTATTTTACATGCATAAGATTACATTCATGTTTTAATTTTACGGAGGAGTTTGTGTGGTGAACACTCATTACAAAATACATCATGAAAGGCCAATTGTAATTTAAAACATACAACTGAAAGCATTTTAATTCCATCACTATCAGAGAATTACCGGTACTTACAGTATGTTTGGAGAGGTTTTCAAATAGCTAAATTATTGTGCCAAATAGATGGCTAAATTCGTAGTCAGATTTTCTACTGTATATTTCCAAAAGGAAAGAAATTCTCAATCATACTTAATTTCCTTTTTGAAACACATGATGTACCCACAAACTTTACTGCTGTTTATTTGCCATGTAAACCTGGATATATAAAAACAAATTGCAATACAGTACTCTCTCCTCCCTTGAGACACCCTTATTCAGGTGGCTCCCCTATTTGGAGGGCCCCGAACGTGTCCACATTAATCTAGGAGTCCTACTGTATACACTTTTCTTTAAGATTGTAATGCTATAATAATGAAATTGAAATGATTCTTAATGTTATCTTAAAACACACTAATGAATGTACTGTGTAGTGTTCTGCTTAATATCAAGATCATAGAGTTATCATAAATAGCAAAAATAGATAAACTTTTACTGTTAAATGTGTTGCAAAACTTTCTAACAATTTCTACTTTATCTTTTAATGTCTATGTCTATGTCTAACTAATATTATGTTGTCTCTTTTGTGGTAGCCATTTGTACAATGTTTTCGCATACATTATAAAATAACTGTTTGTATGTTTATTATTTTTATACAGGAGGTAACAGTACTTGGCTTCCATTCATTATATTCACCTGCCATTAACGATAGCACATCAGCTGGAACATTTGACGTCACTAAGTTAATTAACTGTTGTTTTGACCTTATACAAAGACATCAGGAAACTAGACGGTTTCAAGAGGAACAAGAAAACAAGTAAATATTTGTTTATTTGTTATTACATAATTACATAGATTATTAAGGGGACACCTTCGGGACTAAACAAAATGTCCCTTTGCTTGGGGTGACCCTTAAATAGGGGTTATCCTCAGTATTTTCATGGGAAAGTATATCCTTAGAATAGATGTGTTTCATTCTATTTAATGGTGTTTTTATATCATTAGATTTACCGTATTCATTAGAGAGAGGCGTTTATTAGAGAGAGGCGTTTATTTTTTTTAAACATAATCAAATAGATACAATGAATATTGTGTTAGTGATAAAATACAGTAAAAATTGTATCAAAATGCTTAGTAAATTGTAGATCATGTCAATCAAAATATTCTACTACAAATAGAAATGTGTTGTAATACATTATTGTGTAGATAATGCATGTTGCGAGGCATTTATTTGAGGTTGTCGTTTATTTATTTGTCGTTTGTTCTATGATGGTTATTCAAAGCTGGATACTTGCTTGTATAATTAACATTAATAAGCGTTAATATCTCCAGCATTTTCCATTCTATTAATCATTCATTTGTCAACAGTGTTTTGTGTAGTCATTTGATACTTAATTAGTTACTTAAATATTCATTTATCTCTAAAGGTATTCAAATCAAAATATACATTTTGTCAACTTGCTAAATCAAGATTTTTAGTTTTTTTTATTGCAATGTAAGCAGGCTGCACTCCAAATAAAGATCACTCTAATTGAAAATTGTAATTCTCATAAAGAAACTGCCAGCACAAATGAATAAAAATAGTTCAATTAATTCTGATTAATTAATTCTGAGACAATAGGATTTATGGTGGTTGAATATTATTACTATACATTATTGCTTTGTAACAGTGAGTGTATATTATATAATTACATGTAAATGGGATATTTTATGATATATTTGAAGAATCATCACAAAGTATACTGAATACAATAATTACATAGGCAAAAACAGATTCGGTCACTGTGGCTTTTATATATTAAGAGTATTACACCTTAAAATGTTTAAGATGAAAACTCAGTGTAAACCCTACTTTAAAAATAAACACTCTTGCTAAATGCATGTACTGTTTACCTGCTGTTGCAAATTATACAATTTATGTTAACAGGATTAGCCACACTAAAACAAGCAAACCATCAATCACTACTTTGTTATGTTTAGGCCCAAAGTAGTCACTTCCACCTCTCTCAGGTAATGCTATGACTGACAGGCTTGTCATATTGCCCTCCATACATAGTTTGTATGACTAGGCCTACTACTTGCATGGCTTACTCAACATTATTTGAATTCTGACTAACAACATTGCTTAAAGGTTAACCGGACATATTTACATATAAATTAACCTCTGTATAGTGTATTGATATAATTTATACATTATAAAGTTTAAAAATAAAAACACCTTTGATAAAAAAATCATTTTAATATAGATATTTCTACTAATTGCAAAGTAGGTAGGTAATAATACAGTATTAATGTACCACTTATTTGCAACACGCCTGAATATTATGTTATGACGGAATAACCAACCCAATGAAGTGAGTGATTAATTGAAGACAAGTTATAATTTAGAATAGTTTTAGTATTTTATGAAAGTCTATCAGTCATAGAAAATCTTTCATTCAACCTTCATAAAAATATTCATCCCATAAAAATTAATGTTAATAAATTTATAAACTGTTAATTCTGTGATAATTGCGTCATATAGTGTCATACTAAGAATAATAATTGAAAGCAAAGGCCATGCATTTTGTATCTGTTTTATTTAGATTTCAAATTCAATTCAATTTATTTCCACAATATAATAACATACAGGATAATAAATACAATGAAGTAATCATGGGGGAGAGGTTCATATAAGTCAGAAATATATATAACAAGATATAACATTAAATACGAATACGAAAAAGAAAAAAAATTACATAAGCTAATAATAAATAAAAGAAAACAAAGTTACAATTTCTATTTAAACCATTTTATCCAATCTTAACTTTTCTTATGAAATATATATTTAACGCTCATCATATCTTGAAAGTATGTCATCATTGGACAGAAGAATAGTACAGATGTTTTATAATAATTCATTTTAAATATACTGCACTTGTCAATATTATTATTAAAATAGCCTTAGAATGTAGACCAGAAAATGCAGAGCTTTCTTTTCAGGCACCTTTGAATTCCATAATAAAAAAAGAAAAATCACAAATGTAAAAATTAAGCATACAAAAATTACATTAAACAGAAAAACACATTGAATCATTACAACTAAAGTCTAGATACAAAATTAAAACCATTGTGTCAGTCTGGTGTATGTCCTATGGTATGTTATGCTGGCAATGATATATTTTATGTTAGGCAGAGGTGGACGTCCGCATTAATATCTCAAGCTCTGTCTACACTATCAAACTAGTTTGACAAAAAAAAAGTGTGATTAGCCCAAATATGGTAGTGATATGCTTAAATATGGTAGTGATATGCCCACATATGGTAGTGATATGATATCATCATTTCCATATATGGGCACATCACATTTTGTTTCACATAAAGTTTGATAGTGTGGACAAGACTTAAGAAATCTGTTTTAATTCTCTCCACCATCCCTGACAACGTAATTTGGTTTTGCAAGGCTAATATTATCATTATTAATAATATTATATATTAAATTCAAACGAATCAATTTATAAGTACAATATATTTTTTTTTGTAGTTCATTTTCCAACACACTGTTATTAAATTGTTTATTACGTTTCCATAACCATGACAACACAAACATCACAGTTAATTATTAAAATAATAGCCAAGTTGCAATGTAATTTTAAATTTAAATTGATATTTACATTTTACAACGGAAATGTCGGGAGCCAATTAAGCCTTACGAGTAATTACTAAGTGGATTTTGAAAGAAAAGAAAAATTGATAAACGTATAGTGTGATTAGGTTGGTTTCCGCATGTTTGCTGTCATTTGTACGATGTTTACAGCTCCGTTAGTATGCGCACCTGCAGTTTGATCCAATGCAGTGGAATGCATTACCTTTGTCCACTAAACCCATAGTTGATATCGTGTGTACGCATTCAACTACAAAATGTAGGTTGTCTCTGTCAATAAAAATTCAATTCCATCAAGCTTTTGTGATGGTAAAATTGTTTTTCACTTGTCCTTCAGATCTAACATTAAGCCATTGGTCCAACTTCCAATTACTGTAATGTGTGTGTTGAGACACAATACATGGAAAGGTTATTGTAATCATTTATTTTTTTTTTTAAATTACAAATTGCATCGTCATCATTTCTTTCCAAAAATGCAGACAAATGAAAGAAAAAACAATTGTATTAAATATTAGTATTTAACAAGTTCTTCTATGATTATTAGTATAGCTATGTTTATACAGTAGCTAGTTTTTAATGAAGAACTGGTAATTTAATGTAATTGTAATCTGTAATGTAACCAACTCTTGGAAATAAAATCCCTTCCCAACCCAGTACAATTCTGGTCATTTTGATATCCCATGTGTATATGGATGCATGTAGTAGAAAAACTTTGTACAAACAACAAACGTTCTCTCTCTCTCTCATGCCCACACTCTTATAGATACAATTTGATCATCTTCCACACTCCCTAAATTTTACAATGCTTTCATCAAACATGAATGCATGAACACTTGAATGTGAAAGATACTGAGTAATGAACTGTGATTAATCAACCAATCGGTCGATTACTATTAACTGTAATGAATACAACAGTTTATGGATCCTGACATTCATCTGCCATATTGATCATTTACTTATTGATTGGATATTTGAGAGAATTGTTACAAATTACTTTAAGTCGCTTGAATGTTACAATAGTTTAATCAAGCATAACTGTGTACAACTGTTTAAGTATGACTGTACTGTCTAAAACCTATTTTTAGATCATCTTATTATAATAAAGACTTGTATTCTTGAAAATAAAAAGAGGACTAACTTTAGTCCTGTGCCACTAGTTTCCTCCTAATCTAGGAGTTAAGTTTAATCAAGCGTATCTGTTCGCACATGTATGTATTGTACTGTTTAAAGGCCTGTGGCCGTATTCACCAATCACACTTAAGTGAGATATTTCCCTTGAATAAATGTATTTCACTCAATAAATATTTATGTATCTCCCTTAAATTTTATTCACTTAAATAGGAGATTTGTTTAAGAGTAAGTATTTCTCTTAGCCTAAAGTTTGGTTCTCACTAGGACGCAACACAAGGACGTAGATGCAACGTAAGTGACTTGACCAATCATAAGCGATGGATTATTCGAACTGCGTTGCCTTTACGTCCTTGCGTTGCATCCTAGTGAGAACCAAGCTTTAGTGTGAATGGTAAAAATGGCAACTGAGGCCTCTGGAGGCTTCCTAAAATCATGAGCACCAAATGATCTCCCTTATTTTTCAACCGGTTTCCTTGATCCTTAAAACATTATATTAAATAGCTATATAATTTTGTTCAAATTGCAGACGAATAAGATGTGACAGTGACTTTGAACATCTAAATGTAACGTGTACACGATTAAAAGAACAGTTAGAACAACAACAACGGGACAATGTTGCACTGGTGGAGAAAGAAAGACAACTCATGTCACAAATTAAAGGACTTACTAACAAACTCAAAACTACAAAAGAAGATGTAAGCGGTGACATTTTATGTATTTTATTATAAATATTAAAGATGTATTGTCCCCAAAAAACATGGAAAATGAAGATTAATAAAATCCGACTTTTAATAGGCCATTTTGCAGTTTTAATAAAGTTATTCACTTCTTTAAAAAAAAATGGGGAAAAAATGATTTAACTTATAAAAAGACAAATGAAATGGTTAATTTTAACCAAAACCATTGTATAATGGCAGAGAATTTAAATTTGTTTTGCTTTAAATTACGTTTTTTCAGGAAAATCATTTTTTTTTCCGATCCAGTTTTTGGTCAAAGTGAATAACTATTATGTGACATTAAATTGGCATATTCAACAAAAAAATCAATAACAATTTTTTTTAAGGGGACAATATATTAATTAACTTTAAGAATAGTATTAATTGTTAAACTAATAATTACAGGAATCTATTTGTACCTGCGTGTTTATTTGTTTTTATTGGAATGTTTTTCTCTTAATTGCAGATAAAGAAACTTGATGGTATTAATAAGCAGAGAGATGTACAATTTAAGCATGACTTGAAAAAGAAGGAAAGAGAGGCTAGTAAACTAAAGGAAAGAATTCACCAACTACTCACAGATAAAAACCAAGAACGAAGAATCGGTACGTTGTCTTAAACATTAATTAAAGACCAAAGCTGCCAGAATACCTACACTCCCTTTCCAATTATTTATAATGGAGCACTCTGATATACTATATGTGCTCTACAGGTCAATTTCCAATTAAAGACCTCTCTAATTTAAAGTTTAATTCAAAACAGTAAAATTTATTCTAATTAAGGACCAACTAAAGGACTCGCCGTGCATCAACATAGGAAAAAACTGTAGATAAAAATGTAATCAGTGTGGTAGATTCTACAAAACTGAGAACATTTCACATATAGATCAGTGTACAATTGATAAAAAGTTTCAGTATCGTAAACAATTTCGCAACCCATCAATTTTGTTGCTGTTCCGGGACCCAATGTTTGGGTCGCGACCCATAGGTTGTGGAACGGCGATATATATGATGTTCTAAATTTTACTTGTAATCTTTCAGGTATGGATATTCTAAATTCTATACAAAGATCAGATGGAAAAAGAAGCAAGTGGAAAACAGGAAGAACAGGAGAGAAGTAAGTAACAGTTATTGCAGCTGTATAATAGATTGTCGTGACATATGTTTGACCTTCAAATACGTAGTAAAATAATTATTATGTAAGATACGCAGAGTTGAGGGTGGGGAGCATATATTAAATATATATTAAATTAATGCTCAGTGAAATGTTCAAAAATGCATTTTAATTAAAGTACATTTTGATAATTGTATAATATTTTCTCTTTCACAATGAAAGGTTACACTTTGAAATCCCCACAGGAAACTGGAAATCAAAACTTGTTTTTACGGCACTCATGCTATGCACACAAAAACATCAAATCAGTCGACCATTAAACTAAATAATATTTTGATAATTTTATTTCTTCAGACATGAAGAAGACATGTACAGGCTTATAATCACAAACTATGAAGAACGACAGGAAGAATTAATGGTTGAAAACCAAGAACTTCGAGAATCGTTAGGAAACATGCAGAAAGAATTAGTAGATCTTCTAAACCAACAGACATTCTCAAAGCCAGAAAGTAACAAGGTATTAAGGTCATCGAATTGTCCTCCATAATTATGATACTAGAAATATTCCATAGTTATTCCACCTTTCTCCTGTTGACCTCGTAAATTTTCCCATAAGGCAGCAGTACAATGAAAGTGTTCATTGTCAAGTGTAAATATTAATTGAGTAATTAGGAAGCTGTGTTGGCTGTGTTTTATCTATAGTGACTTAACCAGATGTTACTAAGTGTTTGTGATTGGAGGCCATTATAATTATGCATAGATGATAGGTTTTATTATATTAAAGACTACCCTGGATCTGTTAAGGTATCAGATCATTTTTCTTATGTTATAATTAAAGATAATATAACACACACTAATGTGATGACATACAAATAAACACTTTATTATAGAATAATTATCGTGAATAATGTTTATAACTTGTATAAATCCAGTTAATATTTTTTGTCCTAGATTGGCCTATATTTTTTGGGCAGATATTTCATATTCAACATAGAAATTTGTTAGCAATCCTATACAAAAATAGTTACACAAAAAATGCTGGTGAATAACATATATTTTTTTTTATATAAATTTTTTTAATATTAACTATAAATCTCAAAGCTTGTCTAAATGAAAGATATTTTTGTTTTTTCTTATTAATTTTAATTATTCATTTTAGTTGCAAGATGGCGATGAATCTATGGAGGACGATAATTCCCAAGATGCATCTGACGAAGAGTTGTCTTCCGGTCACTTTCAAATGCCCTTTGACATGGTCAGGGAAGGAATAGAGAGCAGTATGCGAAAAAAGTGGAGGAAATTGAAAGAAAAGATTCGTAAAATGGAAACGGAAGCTCAGATGGAAAATAAAGAAAACTCTTATGTAACAAACAATAACAATCCGCAATCTGAAATGAACAAAGCTGGACAATCTGAAATTGATCAGTTTCAAAAACAAATCTATAAATTGCAGTTAAAATTAAAAAATTATAAGGAAATCATAGAACAACAAGAACAACTATTACAAGTAAGTGTTGATGATAATTAATACAAATTGTATGTAAAATCATTATTCTAGGGACCTAGTGGAGCTGTAGCTTGGTGGTTAAAGTGCTTGCCTTCCAATCCCAAGATCCTGGGTTCAATCCTGACCTAGTGCCAGGGTTGTAACTCACAACTCTTTCAACTCCACTCCCTAAGCCTCAAATGAGACTTAGTTTTAGCACGATAAACTACAAAATAGTTTATCCATCCTGTAATTGGCAAGTTTCTCAATGTTGGATGCGTATGAAATTAAAAAATGTATGTATCTCAGACTTTCTGCCAAATATAATATTGCCCTTGCCGCCTAACCTGAATTCAAAATCTTGCATTATTTGTTTGTTTATGTTTTTTTTTTTCTTTGAAGTTCCCACCCTATTTCACTTATATTCCTAGTTTCCTGGACTTTCTGCATTCTCACTCCTGAGAACAATCAAAGCATATTGATCGAAACGTTGAGAAACACAACAGTTTTTTCAGAACTAAATATATGTGGTGTACCCTAAACTTCTTCCTTCAGGGTTAATTGTTTAGATGTTTGCCATACTCTGACATAATTGTACTTTATACAACAGATAACTACCCTAAGCTACTTAAAGTCTTGTTGGTGCAGTTCTTTTAGCTCGAATCTAGCCCTACTAATCAGTGCAAGCTCGGTGCTCGTCAACAATTTTAAAGATTTCATCGTGTATTTTATTTCAGAGTGTTTCTTCGCCAAAGTCAGATGAAAGTTTTGTGCAATTCTTGAAAGATTCTCATTTACTAGAAGAAAAAGATTCATTTGCAAGAGAGAAAGAATTATTCTACCAACAGAAGGCTACGTTTGAGCAAGAAAGGAGGAACTTCACAGAGGCTGCAATAAGGCTAGGCCATGAGGTATGTTGTGAGTCTCCCAAGGTAAACAGAATTCTGCAGAAAGTTGTGAGCATTTTAATTTTCAGGTAGAAAAATAGTGATTTGCCTTTGGTCAATCTTTTTTTGACTTGACTTTTGATGAAATCGCTAAGAAGTTATAAAACCAAGTAATACAAGGAACCTCCTAGGCAAAAGATTACATAACATTTAATTTTTTTAAATAAAGTGGTCCCAATTCTTTGATATTTTGTCTTTCTGGTGTGTCCCAGCAATTTTCAAATTTTGTGTCGACACTGCTTACTGATGATTTTCAAAAACCATAGCCATGTCTCTGTACTTACTAATAATATCATTATTATTATTTTTTTTGCTTAACAGAGGAAAAAGTTTGAGGAAGAAAGGTCGACATTTCTCCAACACCAAATGTCCATGTCACCGCAGATGAGCAACCCAACTCCACCACCCCTGAGGCCTGCCAAGTCTATCAGTAAATCACCTAGTAAGTATCTCAGTGTCTTTAAGTAACATTATTTGTTAATGTTATTATTTTGCATACACAGCCACTGTTCTAAAAGTGAGGGAGAATCTGAATTGGCAGGAATAACATGATGTGTCCTTGGGGGAGAAGAATATAGTTGAAAAGTGTAATAGCTAAGTCCACAGCACCAGTATTGATCATTGAAATGCAGTGGCGTAACGGCTATGAGCGCTCACTGGCTAAACCCAGGGGCCCTGAGCTTATACTGAGCAGTGCCCAGAGGAAAAAACAGGCAGTAAAATATTCCGAAAAGGGCCACTTAGGGTTCCTAAACCAGGGGCCTCGGGTATCTACATTATGCCACTTTACATTACCATTGGTTTGATTTTATATAATGAAACTAGATCAAACCAATTTCAAGGAAAATCAAACTTTATGTGACAAAAAAATGTGATGTTCCCATATGGACATGATGATGTCATACCACTACTGTATTTGGGTATATCACTACCATATTTGAGCACATCACATTTTTTTGTTGTGTAGTTTGATAGTGTAGACACAGGGCTTAATCACATTAATTATCAAACTCTCTTTTCACAGGTCCAAATCTGAGCTCATCAGAGATGTCTTCCAAAATGAAGAAAGATCCTATACTCAGTACACCGCCCTCATCTCGTCGTATTTCTAAAATCGCGACTCCATCCACAGTAGAGCTTTATAGAGCACTTAAACTTACGTCAGAGACAGGTGAATGCCTTAATGAGTAAGTGTATTTCATTGAAACATTGTTTTAAGTCAGTCAAAAAAATAAAAGGCATATAATCCAACACGTCACAAATTCCCACTTAAAAATAGTAAACAACAATATCAAATTATAGATAGATCCCAGGCACATATCTAAAGCCAGGACCATCCTAGTTTAAAAGGCTATGAGGCATAGAAAAATGTACAATAGTTTTATTAAAAACTTGATTTTCAACAGTCACCATTAGATATCACTTTTTCTTTATCCAAATGACATGTGATGCATAATTAACCAATCAAATTCCAAGAATACAATCAGATGTGTTATAAATATGTTTTGTATTCTTTTTGTTTAGTTCCCAAGAAAGCTTACGTGCCAAAGTTCTGACACATTCTCAGAACAGTCCCAGACTTCTCCAAGAGCAGAGATCATTTTCTAGCGAAGAGCTGCGAATAAAATCATTCAAAGAAGACCCTTACCCAAGACCGTCGTCACAATTATCAAGAGGCGAAAAGCATTCACGGCAAGCATCGAGACATCACAAGCAATCTTCTCAACGCTTATCACGCGAGAGTTTGAAATTGTCCACTACCGATGTCCGAGGAAGTACTAGTAGTTTAAATTCAGTAGGTAGTGATTCAAGTCAAGGGTCAAACAGTGCACGTCCAACCACCACCCGTCGACACAAGAGTACGGTAGGACCAACGATGAAGCGTGGTGGCCGAGAGCTTCCGCTAGATCCTAAAACTGCGAGAAAAGCTGAACAGCATAGAGTCAACTTGAAAACGTCAATGACGCGTCGAGATAGGAGCGCTACTAGAAAGGGTTCAAGTGGAAAGTAGAATCTAGCTGTAGCTTTATGATGAAGAAGATGATTTGAAGTGACGTTAAAGTGACATTTATTTTTTTTCCTGTGAGAATGAAGCAATGTAATAATGTATGTTGAATGCTGATGTGGTTATTTTGTTGATATAAGTTTGAATCTCTATACAGTTTTCTAGGTTATAGCCAATATGTGTGTGTAACCTTTAATGTATGGTGTGGGATTGCTAACTTGGTCAGCAAACAAGAATGACTTGGTTAGTTACTGACTAGGTTAGTTACTGACTAGGTTAGCTACTGACTAGGTTAGTTACTGACTTGGTTAGTTACTGACTAGGTTAGTTACTGACTAGGTTAGCTACTGACTAGATTAGCTACTGACTAGGTTAGTTACTGATAAGCTTTGAGGTTTGAAAAAAGTCGCAGAATATCTTGATATAGAAACTGTTATTTATTCTATTTACATAGAAAATGGCTAAATTAATGGAAATGATCTTAAGAATAGTTTAGAGTAGTTCAATGAAACATTTGCTAAAATATAGTAGCATTTTTAAGATGATAAATATCCAGCCATGTTTCTACAATATGAAATCACCTTTATTTAAACATGATGGCATTTGGTAAATTAATAAATCAATTATTCTTACCAGTTTTAAATCTACAACCTATAAATGTTATCTCACCTACTACTTAGCAGCGCAATATATCTTAAAATCCGTCCTTTTGGCTATCTAAGCATCAATTTTTTAACATAGAAAGAATAAATATACAGAATATATATATATATATATAGATAGTAAAGTTATTAAGCCTTAGACTCTTTTCCCTAAACATAGTAGACTACATAATCTATATATATTTATTAATTCAATTGTTTTGAATTATATACTAGATTTATAGACTAATTAAGACTTTTATAAAAAATATGGTATAGTTGTATTGTTTATATGCACCTCATTATATGTATGTACATTTCTATAAAAGGTTTTGAAAGACAAGAACAGACATGTTTGCAATTGTCTGTGCAATATTATAGTTTATACATCCATTTATATGGTTGATTATAAAAATAAATTATCATTTTACATGGTCTTATTTACAGTGGATTATAAATCTAATGATAGTGGTTCTATATCGTCTTCCCAGTAAAAATATAAATGTATACAACCCAAACTGATATTATTGTGGTTTTATCCAGTATGCCATTTTTTTATGACTGACTGACTTTAAAGCAAATGATATAGCATGTGTGTACTGTATACTATATATTCACTTTATTTCTTGCCATTTGCAGTTTCAAAAGCATGCATTTAATTTGTTTTTACAAACACTATAGTCACAGTCTTTTTTGTTAGATACAACATTTATTAATTCCATTTTTATTTTGTTTCCATTATCTTTCAAAACTTCCACATTTTTGGTTTCATTTCGTTTATTATATTTAGACTACATTCCGTGAATTATTCTCAGTACTTTTCTAATTTAATTTATTAATATGGTACCATTTAATTTATATCGTGTTTGTCACTATATAATGTGTTTTAATTAATTTAATTCAAATGTTTATGTTTAATAAAATTATTCACTTGTCTTCCTTGTAAATTGGGTAATCCGTAAATTGCCACACCCCTGCCACACCCTTAGGTAAGTGGTATGATTATATAATATGTCTTGATATGCATATTAGTAACTAATTCAATGTATTGATACAAACAATTAATACTACAATTCTACTACAACGCTACCAAATGCTGTTACAGCGTATGCATTTTATATATAGAAGTTAAAAACATTTAGTTTAAAATGGTTATAATGGGTTTATAAATCAAAATCTTGGTCTTATTTCTAATTTTTTATTTGGTATATGGGGTAGATTGATAGGAACTAATATTGTATGTTATCACAAACTTCTGGTACCAAAAATATCAGCAAAATATTTGAATATTTTTTATCACCTTAGATTAAAATAAGCATAGCACTTACTTGGTCTGAAACAGCCTTAAGAAGGTCTGCGGTGCTAAATAGATGATGTGGTAACTGGTATTAAAGCAATTTTTGGGTGTGGGAAGTTTTTGGTTGTGTAATTTAAGCAGTGATGTAGAGATGAAAACAGCAGACTGCTTAAGTTTGGAATAATGAGGTGGGAGAATGATAAAAAAAAAATTATTTAATGTATTTTATTGTATATTTTTGGTATTATATTAAAATGTTTTTTTGGTGATTGGTTAATTTCAAAATGTGGCAAAAAACATATTTGGATGTAAAATATTAGATGGATGATGATTGGTGAATTTCAAGATGTGTGAAATACCATATTTGGATGCGAGATATGATAATGTGGTCATTTGATTTAATGTAGTTTGAATAATGTAGTTAATGTGAGAACATGAATTCATTAGACTATCCAAAAGAGCATTGAATGCTGCCAAGTGTGACAGTCTGTCTGTGTGTGTGCGCCTGCTGGTCTGCAAAATATTATAACAAATTATTTTTTGATTATGTAAATAATATAGAATTTATGCTTGTTTGTTCTTGAAAATTTTGCACTAATAAATATCAGTTTCAATATTTTGTTTGTGATGTTACATTTGTTATGTTTTAAAGATTCAAAGAAATTTTATTGCTTCATTTAAAATGGAAAATCATTTTGCTTGGCATAATGATAATTAAGTAACTGGGAAACATATTTATAAACTCAAAAATATAGCAACTCTTATGTCATCCAAGTGATCCTACATTTTTTTTGTTTTTAACTTCTGTATATATCTTTTAAATTAGGCCTACTGTGTATTTATGTTATAATTTTTATTTACTTTTAAATTATAACTGGACCATTTTGGAAAGCAGTACTGCGTTACTGAAAATGCAATCCAGTCAAAAGAAAGAATAAATAATAAATAAATAAATAATAAAACAACAAGAAAAGGCAATTGAAAAAGGCAATTTTAAAATAAGCTGTGCCATATTCATCAATATTGAAAGAACAGATGTAAAAAATGCTTTCAATTTGTTTCGACAACAAACAACAATACAATACAACGTATTTAAATTAGCAAAATTTATTATTTTATACACAGTATATACTAGACAAATTTTAATGCAAAGTGATTGTTCAATTTAAAATCAAAATCCCTGAATTGCATAATATCTCCTCTTCATCAACTGGCTGGCTTCCTGATCAATTTCATTAGTTCAAAACTAGAATTCTATTCGCCATGACCCATTCTTTATATTGGACAGGAAACCTCCTCCACAATGTGACCCCCTCTGATTCAGGATTGTGTATACAAAACATGATCTACTCAACGTCATATTAGGTTCTCCATGCTATGCATCATCCAACGTCACTCGGCCTAACTCTCCTTTACGGAATGCCCGCAACATCATATCTGCAGCTCTAAACATATCCGGCCTTCTCACAACTGAACCTGCAATGTAATGTATGTTTTGCAGTTACCACATTACTGACAATAATACGTTTGAAGCAAATGATTAATTAAATAAAAGTCTACTTTAGAAAAGTGTTGTATTCATTGATGAAAAATAGAATTGAAGAATATTTGCATTCATTGAAAATCTGTCCTAACTCGGCTTTGCCTTGTTAATTAGAACAATCTCAATCTCAAACTCATAAAATGTCCTCTGATTAAACATTCATCTGTATACAGTAGTATTGCTGTTATTTATTAATAGTAATGTAAATTAAATAAAAGCTGAGCTCATCGGTGTTGATGTTATTACAAACAGTAGTCTTTGATTTTTGTGAAAAATATTAGAAAAAAAGACAATTTCTTACCATCATATGTTTTTAATAAGATAGTTTTCTTGTGTTTGTCCGCTATGTGAAATAAAACTTGCATAATATCATCTGTAGGGTTGTCCAACTCAAAATATTCAACATATCTATTAAAAAAAATTAGTATTATTTTTATAAAAATAGCAAAAATAGTTTGCAATGCTTTATATATAAATTTTATAAATGGATTTTAAAATTGCAATAACAACATTTCATAATTTACTTATGGGCTTCTTGTTTGTTGAGTATGTACAGCAAATAATCACAGATTATGTCAATTCCAACTCGGTGATCTGGTATTGTTCCTTAGTAAAGAAGAAAAATAAAAGAAAACAATCAGAAACTGAACTGAAGTACTTTGCAAAAGTTCAAGGAAAACTATTCGGAGAGAGAGGGCTTACTACTTGATATTACTATTGATTGATATAATATCACTACTAGTCCATGTTAAAAGAATACAGAGGGCGTACTATTTATTATCTCATATGCAAGATACAGGTAAGTCATAAGCTTTTGTGACAATATATACATTTTCCTGAAAATCAATAGGCATGTTCTGTAAGTATATACCTATTAACTTAAAAACAAACAAAGCAAGTACTGTTCTTAGCACAATTCTATATTACCAAACAATCCCCTTCACATACAGTAAACTCACACTTTCAATTTTGTTCATAAAGCTTCATTTTATATTTCTGAAATATTAGCAGTCTATATGACAGCCTATGACCCTAAAGATCATGAAAGGTCAATTATGCAAGAGAAAACAAGCCTACTTTAAGTATAAGAATCGTCAAGAATTTGGCCTTACCACAAACAGCTAGTTTCATACCAATATCTGGATGTTGTATCTGGGGAGTGAGGACTCCTGGTGTGTCGTATAACCATATTGTTGGCCTTTCATTCACCTGTAACAGTATAGAGGAAAGACTGTTGTTTACCTTAGGAGTGGTTAGGGAGGAGTAAAGATGGAGAAGACAGTACAGTAGTGGCATATACAGAGGAGATTATACATTGTGAGAGAGCTCTACAATTGCAGTAAAATAGCATGGACAGGAATCAACAGGCGTTAGAACAGGATTGGATATATTATGAGACAGACCGACAGAATCCCATGAGTAGCCCTACACTGGACATCTGAAGGACAAAGAGTTGGTGTTACACTAATGAGGATGGAACCCATTTGACGCCTAATAAGCTTCACAATGTCAATTAGTCGCATATAGTCGCACATACCAGAATGTAGTATCATGAAGCCTCTGGAATTCTAATTTTAATTAATCTTTCTAAGCTAAAAAATGGTTAGGTATGTTACCACATTCATAAAGTTACATATATCATCTTTATTCAAATGAAGTAACCATACACACAAAATATATTTTTTGCAGATGCTGAAATAATGTGTAGTCAACTAACCTAACCTAAAAAATAAAATTATTAAAACCTTACTTTAATTTTATGTAAAACAGATCTAGTTACTCCTGGTGTTGGTCCTGTGCTTGTTCCTCTTCCTAGAATCAAAAGATATTACATATAAATAATGTTGGGCTTTTTAGTTCACATTCCAGACGTTTGGATTACATTTGAACTACTAATTCCAACGTTTTACCTTTTTTTAAATGTAGTCTCCTCATTGCATTAATTAAAGATGACTTCCCAACATTTGGTATCCCTGTACACAAAATGGAATATTCCACTTCTTCATCCCTGTTATACCTTTCACTAGATTCAATTATTTCAACAATTTTTGGCATAACCTTGAAAAGAATTATTTGTGTTAAGCCTTGTCTACACTATCAAACTTTATGTGACAAACAAATGTGATGTGCCCATATATGGACATGATGATGTCATATCACTACCATATTTAAGAATATCACTCCCATATTTAGGTATATCACACTTTTTTTGTCAAACTAGTTTGATAGTGTAGACAAAAAAAGTGTAAAACAAACTTAACTATGATACCGTATTAACATTTTTATATTACCATATATCCTCGTGTATAACCCCACTTCAGGTCTAATCCCCACCCCCTACTGTATGTCTGATTTCACAAAAAGGCATATACCTGGGTATAATCTCAGTATTAACTTTTGATCTACAACAAGTTCTGATGAGTTTTTACAAGAAATGCTTACCAATAATTTCCCAGGATATAGTCCCACTTACCAAAGTCAGCCCAATTTCGTGTTCTAGGGGTGGGATTATGCCTGAGGACGGTATTTTTTTTAGACTCTTGCCAATGTTGTCATGTGTACATACTCTTGTTACACTTTATTGCCTTGTTGGTTATAAGGGATGTTAAGAGGTTGGTCATGTGTACAAAAGGAAAATGTTCAAATGGTTGATAATACCTTTTTAGCAGATCGACTGTGTTGGGTTAAACATTCACAAAACATCATTTGTTTGTTTTCTCTTTCTTCTTTTAAATTATCAATAATCATCTAAGTAACAAAAAATAACAGATTCACAAAAAATTGTTGGTTTTTAAATAATTGTTTTTTTATTTAAAAACATTTTCTTCACTACTCACACTAATGTTAATAAACACTTTAAAATATTTAATAACTTAAAGATGTATTGTCCCCCAAAAACATGAAAAATGAAGATTAATTAAATCAGACTTTGAATATGTTATTTTGTAGTTTTAATAAAGTTAATCATTTCCATAGAAAAAGAAACGAAAAAAAATCATGTTTTCACTTATAAAATGACAAAATAAATGGTTAAATTCAACCAAAAATACATTGGCTGGCAGCCAATTTGACCATTTTTTTGCTTTAAATTACATTTTTTTCAAGTAAATACATTTTTTTTCGATCCAATTTTTGGTCAAAGTGGATAACTATTATGTTACATTAAAATAGAATATTCAACAAAAAATTGTTTAAGAATTATTTTTTCAGGGGCACAATACATCTTTAATTGAAATAATTAATAACTTAAGTGAAATACTTAATATTTCATGATTGGTGAATACGGTCACATGGTTCATCGGACTGTTTAGTGGATATGATATATATACAAATTATTTTTGTATAACTTTTAGTTTTGTCTGTGCTTTACTATGGTTTTAAACATTGTTCATTGTTCATTTTAAATTGCAGTGTTTTAACAAAGATTTTCTGATTTTTATTCTTATATGTATTAGACCAATAAATGAAATTGGAATTGAATTTGATTGCTGTTCTCCCACAGGACACAGTGGCAATAACCACCAATCACACTTAAGTGAAACTTTTGTCATTAATACTAAGTATTTCACTCAAGTATAAGTGTAATTAAATATTGAAAACAGACACAGAATTATTGATGTTCCTTTTATCAGTAAAACACTTACTTTTGTTTTATCCAAATCAGCAAGGTCCATTTTATTTAGAACCAGCAAACTTGGTCTAACACCCATCAACTCTTTCAGTATTGTGTTTCTTCCTGCTATAGGAATGTTTAATTAATATAGGAGTTTTTTGTTGTAAATAAAGAGAATTGTTCGATGTTGAAGAGGATTATGAATGGGTTTAAATGAGAGAATCAAGGTTATTATTTTGTAAACATTTCTATATATTTAGGCACATGTGGCCAAGGATTACCGATAGCAAAGGAATCACTGTCAGATATAGGTGGTAATCCCCCAGATACTGGGGCTATTTTGTGAACCAGTTCACCAGGGTAACCCTTACTTGTCTTAGATAATGAACAGGTTTATACTCCTCCAGAATTAGGAGAGAGTCGGCTCCTAGTTATTTCAAAACCAAACAAATTTGATATTTGAGGTTTAATATAATTTCATTTCTTGTACCTATTTTGAAATTTCATAATTGTGTTGTACCAAATAAAAAGAGGAATTAAGCTATTATGCCAGCCATTTCTTATTGTTGGTAACCTGTGATAACTTTTTCATTATAAAAGGATATTCTCGCATCATGAACTTCAACTACTAAATCAACTTTCTTCAATGTTGCCATCATTTTCTTCATTCCTGAAATATGAAGTAGAAAAAATAAAAAAAGTATATTTATTTGGCCAATACGTTATAAATAACAATATATTATTAATGTTATTCGTTTTTTGTAGTAACTTGCCTTTTGCCATATGTGATGGAAACCAATGTGTCAGGTCTTTACTTCCAAACTGAAAGATTTGACGAAAGATTCGATCTGGTTTACTCATCTTCTCACTATGACTATTTCAACAAAACTGAAATTAAAAACAAATATATTATTATAAAAAGACAGTAGTAGGCTCCTAGACCTAGTAGTAGGCCCTATATAAAAAAAGAGTACAAGGAAAGCTAGAGTAGTATTAATTTAGTAACTTTACATAATACTGTAAACTTATACAATAATATAGGTTAAAATAAAGTAATTAAATTTAAATATTCCTATCGCAATACAAATTACTAATGTAGGTACGAACTGACCAAAAACTATCGTTAGTAACTTTTTCAGTGATGAATTGGTGGTTACAGCAGTAGTAGTAGGTCTCCTCCCGTCTCCTGCCTACTACCTACTTTATATCATCGGCTGCTAACTAGGACTACTTACTCACCTAAAACTATTCCTGTAACCTTAACATACGATTAAGATGACATGCATGTAATTGTTCATTACATTTATAAAAACTGAATATTATTTTTCATCCTTTTTTAGGAACATGCTGTTTCGTTTTCGTGTTTATGCTTTTATTTGTATACGAAGAAGTCACAACTGAAATACTCGTCCGAAGAAGAGATGACCTAAATTTGACCCGGAAGCTATCAAAACTTAAAATTATGGACAGTCTAGTCGTTTGCCACGTTGATTTCTATTTCCATAATAAAAAGCCGGTAGGAAATCGACCCAGAAAGTGAATATAGGACGTTTACTAATACATAATTTGTTCAAATTTGTAATAATATAATTCTGCTTTTGTGACATCTAAGTTATAATTTACTGTCGGGTGAGTAATTCTATATTAATGAAAACATTCTGTTTCACTGCCTGAACATTCTCTTGTTAGCCCTCCCACCCCAGCAGCATAGAAAGAATCGTTATGTTTTACCCCGCAGGTATGAGTTGCGTTAGGCGACCGGTTTTCATATATATGGTACCACGTACTAAATTCTGGGCCTAGACATTTAATCTAAGAATATCATGTTTTTGTTTAAATAATTGAACAAAATTAAGAATTAGAATAGGGCGTAGATAACTGATCATACTTCTGGACTACCTAGCTCGATCGTCGAAATTAGAGAAGTTCTAGCTATTTTATTTTATGAAATTATGTATTATTAATAAGGCCACCTGTCGGTACACTCTCAACACATCATCTGTCTACTCTATGCGTGTCATAAACTCTTAAGAAAATACAGACACGTCAACGTTAGTAGGCCTATAAAATGGTATTCATATTAACTTTTAATCTAGAATAGAATACACAGTATTAACATTTTATTTCAATATGAGTTAATAATAATAATAATTAATATTATTAAATGTTCTTTTTATGATTTGTACTTTTGTTTGTTATTCTTAATTACTCCATGTTCTTAATAGATAATATTATTTTATGTTAATATTGGTAGTGTCAGTGTCATCATATGTATGAAGATTTTTTAATCATGCAATACCATGGAGTATGTCAGTAGAGATTTGATGTAAAATTATTATCAGATATATATTACCAATAATATTATTTGAATTGTTTGTTTTATTTAATATTTAATGACATTTAATCTAAGAATATCATGTTTTTGTTTAAATAATTGAACAAAATTAAGAATTAGAATAGGGCGTAGATAACTGATCATACTTCTGGACTACCTAGCTCGATCGTCGAAATTAGAGAAGTTCTAGCTATTTTATTTTATGAAATTATGTATTATTAATAAGGCCACCTGTCGGTACACTCTCAACACATCATCTGTCTACTCTATGCGTGTCATAAACTCTTAAGAAAATACAGACACGTCAACGTTAGTAGGCCTATAAAATGGTATTCATATTAACTTTTAATCTAGAATAGAATACACAGTATTAACATTTTATTTCAATATGAGTTAATAATAATAATAATTAATATTATTAAATGTTCTTTTTATGATTTGTACTTTTGTTTGTTATTCTTAATTACTCCATGTTCTTAATAGATAATATTATTTTATGTTAATATTGGTAGTGTCAGTGTCATCATATGTATGAAGATTTTTTAATCATGCAATACCATGGAGTATGTCAGTAGAGATTTGATGTAAAATTATTATCAGATATATATTACCAATAATATTATTTGAATTGTTTGTTTTATTTAATATTTAAGTCAAAAGTGATTTAGTTTAATTCAGAAATTGAAGACCACCACAATGCCAAATAAAAAGAAGAATTTGCATCAACTGAAATGTGTAACTAGTTACTAAATTATGTTACAGTCATGACTTTAAATTTCAACAAATTTTAGGTTTATCTAGTTGAAAATAATATACCACATTGTTACTGTTATCAGATAATTACATAACTGCATAGTTACCATATGCCATGAGTTAATGTAAGAAGCTTTTTATAGTTTTCACTTTATTGTAAGTGTATTAAAAGTAATAATTAATATAGGAATAATTAACATCTAATTACTGTACAGGGATTAGTCAGTGTTTTCGTTTATTAAATCAATAGTGAAATATTTTGAAGGAATAATTGATAAATTTTACTTGATAAATAAAATCATAACTGTGTATGGAAAAGTAGTCATGACGCAGTCTGTACATAGTTAGATAAATGGTTAATTAAAAATAATAACAAAACTGTTTTTTTTTTCTGAAAATACATATACTGTATAAAATACTTTATATTTTTGATACTGTAAGGTAAAGATACAGCTGTAAAAAGGGTAGTTTTGCAAGTTAAGTGAAAATATACAGTAATACAACTAAAATGTACTTTATTTTGTTTTTTGACATGAAATTAAAAAAGCATATTTTTTAGCAGAAATCTCCATTTCTTTCATACACCGTTCCTTTACACATGCCTACTGTACAATTGCATACAGTGCAGTATGTGTCATTTCCTCTGTACCCAGTCAACCATGACTAGATTTTTAAAAGTAAAACCGAGTAATTTGTAAAGCTTAAATGCCTAAATCAAGTTTTGCACTTTATTTTATCGTTCAATAGCTCATTAAATAAGGTCATTTTTATTTTTATTTTTAATCTAAAAACTTAAATTACAGTATAGTTGTAACTATTAACTGTATTTACTAATTAAGTAATGTTTATTACATTCAGTTATTATTACAGTATTATTAAAGATTATTTTACTCATTTTCAAATTAATTTACTTAGAGACGACAAAATGAAGGTGAAAGAGATAGACGTAACGGCCAATGTGGCTTGGAGCCCATCATCTCAATACCCAATATACCTAGCCACCGGGACAGCTGCACAGCAACTAGATGCCACATTCAGCACTAGCGCTGCACTAGACATTTACTCTCTGAGCCTGAATCAACCTGGCCTAGCTATGGAGAAAAAGGCTAGTCTTAGTACATCTATGAGGTAATTTACATTCAAACAACTCCTTAAATCCTACCTTTTTAATTTGCACATTTAACATTAATTAATCTTGTGCTTTTTACATTTTCTGTTGATTGTTCAGTGCTTATAGGCACCCTGTATTTTGCGCTATATAAATTGAACATTATTATTATTATTATTTGCTAAAATGAAGAATTTTAAAAAAAGATTATATGTGCAGTTTACAATAATTAGAATTATGTCTATTTTTCCATGTTGCTACTTTTGGTGTGCTAGCATACAGTAGTTATTAATGTAAAATGAAACAGCCATTGAAAGTGTTAGTTACAGACAACATTTGAAAAAGTTATCAATGATAATCTCCTCAGACACTTTCCAGGAAGTTGTCTACTTACTAGTTGTCCTACTACTATATTAATACTGTGGACATTAAAGAAGGTGGTTGAAAGTACAGTATTTCAAGGTCTGAATATTCAATAACCAGAAAAGCTTACTATTTGCAATGAATATTACAATATAATAAACATGGCCATACTGCGTTGAAACACCAGTTCTCGAAGTTAAGCAACATTGGGCCCGATTGCTGTATATTTCGGAGAGTAATGGTGTAAGGATAATATCAGACGAGCATGTGATAGGCAGGGGTTCGAACCTATCTGTACCATACTAATTGTATTTTTAAGCAAGATGCTTTACTCTCATTGCCTCGTCCTTCGGATGGGACATAAAGCCATTTGTCCCGTATACTGTACATAGTGCATGTTAAAGAACTTGGTACACTATTCGAAAAACCACGATGTCTGTTGATAGAATTTCAATTCATGAAGTACATACAGTAAGCAAAACATAAAAGTAAACTCCTAGAAATGCTAATCTTTCAGAATAGTCCAGTTTATTTATACTGTCCTGTTTTATCTATAGATTTCATAAGTTAGTGTGGGGAAGTCATGGAATAAGCAGTGAGAACCAAGATGCTAGTGGCCTTATAATAGGAGGTACAGACAATGGACGAATATACTTATACGATGCACAAAAAGTCTTGAATGAAGAAAAAGATCCTCTAGTTGAAATGATAGAAAAGGTTAGTATATAAAATATTTTCTAAATTTTAAGTTCATAAAAGATACTGAAAAAAAAAACTGAAGATTTTGTGATATAATATTTGATACTTTATATCTTTTCTTTGTTTAAAAAATGTTAAGATGACGTGTAAGGTTTTTGTATTTGCAGCATACCGGCACAGTCCGTGCGTTAGATGTAAACCCATTTCAAGCAAATCTGTTAGCATCCGGAGCAAGCGATTCTGAAATATATGTGTGGGATCTTAACAATACAACCTCACCAATGACACCTGGAGCAAAATCACAGGTAAGCTAAGTATATGTTGATCACTTTTAAAAACCATATAAAACGATTTCCTACCACTACATAGGTATTTTGTACTAATCTAATTTTGTGGATATTTGATAGCTGTATATTTTACAAGCCAACATGCAATTTTCGTGCCTAAAACTACTATACAGGTTGCCTAGGTGCAGTTCCTGCATTGGTAAATGTGCCATGCAGTGTTTAGCTTACCAGGCAAAAATGGCCATACAGTATACCTATATTTTTGTGTGTCTACCTTTGATTAATCCTTGATAGACCAACATTGGTCTATTTATAACTTTATATCTTCTTCCTTTGTTTGCAGCCTCCAGATGAAATAAGTTGCTTAGCATGGAACAGGCAGGTGCAACACATATTAGCATCCACCTGCCCAGGTGGACGTTGTGTTGTATGGGATTTGCGTAAAAATGAGCCTATTATCAAAGTCACTGACCACAGCTCAAGGGTAAGTTTGCGATGATTCGGGGTGTTCACACATAATGATCTTATATTACAATGACACTATAAATGTCAGTACAATGTCATTACACTATGTATCTTGTATCTTGTCAAACAATGCCAATTTTCCCCATTTCCCAAAATGGCAGCACCCTTGAATTGATTATTAATAAAAATAATTAAGGAAAGCTTATTTGGTTTTAATGAAAATTAAATGCGTGTTTTTCTGACAGATGCGTTGTAAAGTTGTAGCGTGGCATCCAGAGGTAGCCACTCAGATGGCATTAGCGTCGGAAGATGATCACTCACCAGTTATACAAATGTGGGATCTTAGGTTCGCTACTTCACCTCTTAAGGTCCTGGAGAATCATCAGAGGTTAGTAGAAAAATGCCATATTTGGAATTTAAATAAACTAATACAAAGACACAATTGTAATCAAAATGTGTAGACATATCACATATACTATAAAATCAATGGAGCGGAACATGATTTTGCGAATTCGCACATACCTATCTTTACATTGCATAGTAGTGTGGATTTGAGGGTTGACTAAACTAGATAATATGTTGTAAAGAATGAATTTCCCCAAATAATACATATAATTTTCTTAAAAAATCATTATATATTTATAAATGTGGATGGTGGTCACAATAAGTCTAAAAGTAAACTTTAAGCACAGACCACCATTATAAAAATAGAAAAAATTGTATTTATGTTCTTGTTAATATTTTTTTCAGAGGAATACTGTCAATAGCATGGTGTCCACAAGATTGCGACCTCCTCCTAAGTTGTGGCAAAGACAATCGCATTTTATGTTGGAATCCCAACAGTACAGTAGCAGGAGGAGAAGTAACCTATGAACTTCCAACCAGCAGCCAATGGTGTTTTGACGTTCAATGGTGTCCTCGTAATCCTGGTTTGATATCTACGGCATCATTTGACGGTCACGTTAGTGTGCACTCTCTGATGGGTGGATCTTATCCAGATAATCAACACTCGCAACAACAACAAAGTAATGTATGTAATAACCATTTTTTTAGCAATCAAAACAATTTAGTGGAAATCCGTAATTCCTAATTTAATGTGTTTTCTTATTTTTACTTGTTATTACAATTTTGCTAAGTATAGTACTTGTTTTGATTGTTTGTTAGCACGATAGCGTCTACAATTTTTAAGTTATCATTCTGAATGTTTGGGTGTTAATAGGTATATACTTACAGAACATGCCTATTGATTTTCAGGAAAATGTATATATTGGTCACGTCACAAAAGCTTATTATATTAAAATCTCACGTACCTTTATATAAGTACTCTTTATTCTTTAACATGGACCAACATATCAAGTAGTGAGCCCTCTCTCACCGAATAATGTTTTTCCAGATATATTTTGCAAAGTACTTTTTTCTTTTGTTAGGTTGCCTCATCCTTTCCAGGAATGGATCCTTACAGTCAAGCACCTGGCCAACAACAGCAACAAGTATCAACAGAGGCAGTCATCCTTAAGAAGCCACCAAAGTGGTTAAGAAGGCCTGTAGGAGCTACCTTCGCTGTAAGTACTACTTTTACTTGTCTATTGCGGATAGAATGTTTAATATATATATATATGCTCCAGTATGATATGGCGTGATACTTAGAAAAGAAAAATAGAAAAAATGCCAATAAAAATGTTGTTGTTTTTTTTTCAGTTTGGCGGTAAACTAGTATCCTTTGAAAATTCCAAGTCACAGCAGGCTCATCAACCAACGCCTAAACAAGTGTCTATAAGTCAAGTTGTCACAGAAACGGATTTCATTGATCGTTCTAAACACTTGGAGAACGCCCTCAATGAGGGTGGTTTTGTCGAGTTTTGTAGTAACAAAATTGCTGCATCTGCAGATGAAATTGAGAAGCAAATGTGGAATTTCTTAAAAGTAAGTCATAAATTCATGTTTTTACTTCTTTTATATTCATTGGCAGCATTGACATGACATGACCCTTATAGGGAAGAAGCATGTAGTTGAAAATTGTAACTTATAATGCTTTGTCTACACTCTCAAACTTTATGTGACAAAAAAATGTGATGTGCCTATATATGGACATGATGATGTCCTATCACTACCATATTTGGGCATATCACTATCATATTTGGGCACATCACTCTTTTATTACCGAACTATTTTGATAGTGTAGACAGAGGTTTAGAACACAGCGCCATGAGCAATGATCATACAGATAGAAATGTTTCAAATATTCCAAAGAAAGTATAAATTTAATGAATTCCTTATTTTATTCATTTAGGTTAATTTTGAAAAAGAACCGCGTAATCATTTTATAACATTGCTCGGCCACGACTCGCACGAGTTGACCAAGAAAGTGGCGCTAGCAACAGGAGCTAAAACCGCCCTTCAGAACGGTAATAAAGAAGGTGTGAATATGGAAGAATTAGCAGCAAAAATGGAAACTATCAATACAGATGATGATGATAGTGAATTGAATCTAGGCAGTGGGACGCAGTCTCCAAGTGTTGGGTCCAAGGTTTGTTGTCACTCTATTATAATATTTATAATTTTCTAATTTCACATTTTTAATGTTATATGATGTAAGGGCATGTGACACATTGGATTACTTATCGTGTGTTTGAATGCAACTATCGCCGCATTGTTTGTATCCAAAACAAGACACTCTACACCCCATAAATGGGTACCTGGTTAGATCAAGATAAAACTTTGCGCTAATTACTAGTTGCAATATAGGAGTATGTTTTCATACGCGTTTGATCCAAAAAATGACCGAGGTAATAATGTGCTGTTGAAAACGTGTGTAATTGTTCGCTTTCTTGTAGATGCTTTAATTGTAGAATGTAATTATTTTTTGTTTTGGTTTATTTCTGTGCTCTGTTCTGGGTTGACCAACTAGCATAGGTGTAAATATCAGGAAAGAAATAGGTGCTGCATAGGCAGGATCATGTATAAAAATAAAACAGACAAATTTCTTGTTTCTGCCTCAAAATAAAATATTTATTATACGAATACTTTCGACCATATTTGTTTTTTTTATGTATTGTAGGGCAGAAAATATGGCAGAATAAATAAAAGTAAATAAAAATAAATAATAAAAAAAAACATTGATAATAATATGAAGCGCTTAGAAGCATTACGCAATAAGCGCGATATAAGAACAAAAGGTTAAGAAATTAAAATTAGGATGAATTTCTTGTATAATGTTATCAATATATAGGTGCTTATACATATTTTGTTTATATTCGCAGACTCCAAGTGACGTTCTTGGTGATAGCGAGGGAGCAGCTGCATTTGATGCAATTGCTGCAGGTGGTCCAGTAGAAGTTGAGAACAGGACTGATGGACAACAGGATCTGAGACCTGATTCACCTTTTAGTATAAGTAAGAATGAAGGTAAGTGCAATGCATTTGTAGCAAAGAAACTTCTCAATAGCACTATTGAAATTCATTTGCATCAGCAAAGCTATTGAAGCCACTAATAGTGATACATTTAAATCTCAGGTACAGGCATGAATTTTAAATATAATATCTGGTTAATTGTACATAAATCAAATATTTGTAATAGAAATCAAGACGAAAAAACATTAAAATGGTCAAATACAAAATTTGGCAAAATTCTGCTATAAAAACCAGGAAGACTTTTTTTCTGTAGTTGGGTAGTTTAACCTAATGTAATAACATGTCTGGTGACTCCCTAGAATGTGAAAAAACATTATATGAACTTTTTGTAACTGTTATATGCATTATTGCATGACCCCCTAATAGGCGAGTGCCTTTTTCTATTTCAGATACAAATGGTCTTCTGAGCAAATCACTTCTTACTGGTAATTTTGAGGCAGCGGTAGAGATGTGTCTTCATGATGACAGATTAGCAGACGCCATCATACTTGCAATAGCCGGCGGGCCTGAATTACTCGCAAGAACTCAACGTAAATATTTCAAGAAGAATAAGAGTGATATATCAAGGGTAGGTAGCTGAGTATTACTACTACTATACTGAACATTCATAAAGCATGGTTCCCACTAGGACGCAATATGACATGTACACACAATGTAAGTAATTTGACCAATCACAAGCAACAGTTTGAATAGTCCTGCGCTTGTGATTAGTCCTAATAAAGGGTCCCACTAGCGACACACGTAAGTGAATTGACCAATCACTCGCTTGCTGCATGTCTATTTGAGAAGACCTAACTAATTTTCCTTGCTGTCAATGTTGACTCAACTTTTCCCCAATAAAGTTTGCGTGAAATACAAATTTCTTTTTAAAGTTTGTAACTTTAATGATTTGATTTGTTTTTTTGTAGTTAATATCATCAATAGTTACCAGAGATCTATCTGATATGGTGAAATGTTGTGAATTAGACAATTGGAAAGAAGTGCTTACGGCATTACTCACATATGCTACAGCTGAAGAATTCCCTACCCTTTGTAGTAAGTTTGTATGTTTGCTATCCTTAAGCTCTGTCTACACTATCAAACTAGTTTGACAAAAAAAGTGTGATGTGCCCAGATTTGGTAGTGATATGCCCAAATATGGTAGTGATATAACATCATCATGTCCATTATGGGCACATCACATTTTCTTTCCACATAAAGTTTGATAGTGTAGACAGAGCTTATACTAAAGTATATATTAATGTTGTTTCTTCTAATATTCTTTACAAACAGTAAACACTTTTCACCTAAAATTCTTGCATTCCTGCAACCCACTTGCTACTTTCAACCAGCTAAAGTAGAACCCTTATTAAAGGGAAACATCTCCTGGATTAAAAAAAGTGTCCCCTCAATATGAGTATCCCCTCAATATCTCAATATGAGTTGCCCCTAGTTTGTTTCACGGCAAAATGTTCCATTAAAAGGTGTGTCCCAAAAACTCTCTACTGTATCTTGGAAATCGAAAATTCAATTTACATTTTTGGTTTCTACAAAATCAACCATCAATCCCAATTCTGTTGAATTTTATACAAATAAAAAGAATTAATTTGTTTTTATTGTCTGTTTTATTTGTACCTGTTCAGTCTTTCCTTGTTTATTATATTTTTGTTTTGTATTTGTCATAATAAATAAAATGTGTAAATAAATAACTGAAATGTATTTTGTGTGTGTGTAGATTCATTGGGTACACGGCTTGAGACAGAGGGTGATGATGACCTCATTGCAAGTGCTTGTCTTTGCTATATATGTGCTGGTAATGTTGAAAAGCTAGTATCATGTTGGTGTAAGGTCACTCCTAATGGAAACTCAGCACTTGGATTACAGGTATTATAACACTTTAAAACCGAACTTTATTATTTATTATTGAAAAAATATTTTTTTATGATAGATTTCTAGCATTGTTTTTTTTTTATTATTATTTTTAATTATCTCGTACAATATTCTAGTTTCCATTTATCAGCCAATAGTTTTTTTTTTTTTCAAATTTATTTTCCTCATAAAATGATATATATATTGGTAAATGACATTGGAAGGACCTCTATAAAAATGTCTTATCATAGTATTAATATTGTGGTTTGTTCTATTATGTATTAATTAGTAATTGAACAAATTACATTTTACATTTTAAATGTATTTTGAATGATACTGATGTGAAACATTGGTGACAAACATTTTGATTAGCATTATTTTTTTTTTTTATAATTTAATTTTTCACTCGATTGCTTACTGTAATAAGTTTCTAATAAGTGATAATGTTCTCAAGTAATTCTCAGGAGGGACTCGAACCCACGATCTCCAGATCACTAGCCTGGCGTTTGTACCTAGACCACTAAGCTTGCTTTTTTGTCACATAATGTTTGGATTCGACCCCAAGTAAGCAGCAGGTACTGCACCAACATGATTGATAATAATGTTATCTGATTATTTCCATTCAGGATCTTGTAGAGAAAGTGATGATATTACGTGAAGCAGTGTCCCAGAAGCAAGGCTATGTAGAGAATGGTGGTAGTGTTATTGCTCAGAAACTTAGCAGCTATGCTCAGCTGCTAGCATCGCAAGGAAGCTTAGCTACTGCAGTTAATTACCTTAGAGACTCTAATGAGGTATGCTTTTACAATGTTAATTCATACATCTTTTAAACTAGTAAATGTTACTAATGTTACTTGATGTTAAACTTTCAAAGTTTTAGATAAATATTATTATTATTCATGGTTTATTTATTGAAATTGTAGTGGCAGTAAAAGAATTGTTACAATATTTACTTTATATAAAAATGTATAAAATGAATAAAATATCAAAAGTTATAACAAAAAAACATATTTATGCATAGAGAATATATAAAATATCAAAGATATAACAGACAAACATTAAACAAATATTTATACATAGAGAATATAACATTATTTATTAGCTGGATTTCATTAGATCATACTGTCACCCTATTGCTCAGAAGTTATATAAAATAAATCAAATATAGCTATTTTAAACATTTTTTGATTGACGTTTTCAGCCTATTGTAGCAACTTTACTTGAAAGATTGTATAAAGCTCAAGGACAATCACCCACAAGTTATCAACAGCAGAATAGAGCGCCAGTTAAACCAACAACCAATCAAGTACCCCGAAACCAGGTATACATAATGTGATTGGTCAGATTTTTTGCACTATTCTGACAAATTAATTTAACAGCCTGAAGCAAAACTAAAAATCATTACTGTGTATGATTGAGTATATTAAAGTTAGGTGAAAATTATAGGCTGCGTTTATACTCGAATTATGGACTTGGCAATTGTATGACCCACTATATGACCCCCAGGAGAGGTGCGTCATGGGTGCGTCATTTACAAATAATTACTGATGCAGGGGTGCGTCAAAAAACATAAATGGTACGTCACATCAATGAAAAATGATGTGTCAATGTCCATCACTTTACCACCCACCATATCATAAACAACATGGTCATAGTGCATCAAAATGCGTGCATCATGGCCACCTAAAGGTAAGTCATATTTTTGACGCACGGATGAGTCATGGTATTCATAAGGTTTGACGCACATCAGACAAATGACGCACCTTTCGCGGCGGTCGTATGGTGGGTAGAACAATTGACAAGTGCATTACATTAACAATGGATTCAGCAAAATCTAAATTTAGCCTAAATTAGGAGGTGGGATTCTACTTGAGCATGGGATTATATTTGGTCATATTATATGGTATCTGTTAATATTATACAAGACATTTTTTTAGAATTATAAAAAACGAAGTAATAACATAGATAGAATATTAAAAAGTATAAAATTGTAATAAAAACTTTGTTTTTCTTTCAGGGAGTGAATTCATTCAAAACCACCACCACATCAAGTAGCTCATATTACAACACTCAAGTCAGTTCACAAACTCAACCAAACAATGCATACTACAACCAACCACAGCCATCTCAAGGCTTTGCTTCTAACACACCAGCACCTACCACTCAAAAATCCACCAATATATACTCCAAACAAGGCTTAAATCAACGGGCATACCCAAAGATGAACCAAGGCACTGCAGGCCAGAACCAATATTATCAACCCACAGGAAACCCATCGTACACAGGTCAACAGGTCACAAACACAGCCTACTCAAGTGCTGCACCTACTAGTTTTTACAATCCAACAAATTACACACAATCGCCTAGTGCAGCACCAGCCCCCAATCAACCATACGCTAACCAGAATCAGATGCCATCGCAGCCAATGCAGCATACACCCATGCAGCCCACACAGGTGGCAGGCAGTCAACAACCCATAACATCTTTGCCACCTAGAGCAAAACCAGAACAAGGAGCATGGAATGATCCTCCACCTATCAAACAAAAGGTATAGTTAAATAGAATTTTTGTTTTGAAATCTTAACAAATTTGAGGGTTTACGGCCATAATTTACTTCAAGTGGACTCTCTGCATGATTTCCATTGCTTGATTCTAGTTTTTTCACTTCTGGGTCAAAATACAGAAATACATCTTCCAATTGTGTTTTAAAACATGGTTTATCAACTAAATAATTGTAACATTTTATGTTTAAAACATCATTTTATATTTATTTATTTATTCTTTATACTGGGTAGCCTCTTCAGTCTAAGACTGTTCTCCCAGAGAGCCCAGTGTATATATATGATGAGTATGAACTAGTACACCGGGGTAACCCCCTAATCAGCTCGAAAGATGTACTAGGTTCTTTAAAGTACACATGAGCCAGATGTGTACACTTGACCTACTGTTTATAGCCCTTATCCAAGACTTGTTCTACCACCAGAACCATGGAGGAGAGAGTGAGCCTCGAAACCCTTGCCAATGTTATGGCAACATATTACGGCTCCACTGTCTTAACTGCTCGGCTACTCACTTGCTTAAAACATTTCATATACATTTTCGATTTGATGAACATTGTATTTACAGTGATTCATTAAATTACATAGAATTTATGAATTTTCTTAAAAGTATGTATATGTAAAAACATTATTGTTATTTTTATAGGAGCAACGTTCATTTGTAGCCCCAGTACCAATCACAGCACCAATCATTGGTGGCCCTGAGCCTGCTCCCCACCAAGGTATGAACCCATCAGCACCTGGTGGTCCCACGGGCTATGGCCAACAAGTATACAACACACAAATGTACAACGCACAGCAACAAGCTAAAGAGGTACAAGCTACTGAGGTTGCCCAGGTACTTTATTGTTTGTTTGTATTACAGGTTTAAAACCATCAAATTCCACCAAGTAGCCAAAACTTTGAAGGATGGCTTATGCTGGCTAGTATACCACCAATTTTACTATACTATTTTCCATAGTATTTTGACTATCCTATTTATCAGCAACAGTGCAGGTAAGAAGTATGTTAGGGGACCTATACCAGGATGGCTCATTTACCATGCAATGTTTACTATTGTTATTGAATGTGAAAATGAATGTTAAGTTTGTTTGCTTTGATACACAGAAAGCAGAACCAGCGGAAAAAGAAGTCGCACCAAGAGCCCCTATCCCAACGGAACATCAAGTGTTAAATCAAGTTTTTGAAAGCTTAAAAGATCGTTGCATCAAGGCAGCGGGAACGAATGCTGTGAGTTTAACTATATTACTTATATTTAACAACTAAGTTTTATTACCGGTGTATACAAAAACAAAACAGTTTAAGCTCTTTCTACACTATCAAACTTCATGTGACAAATGACAATGTGATGTGCCTATATATGGACATGATGATGCCATGTAACTACCATTTTTGGGCATATCACTACCATATTTGGTCACATCACATTTTTTTCACATGAAGTTTGATAGTGTAGACAGAACTTTATGAATTACTTTTAACAATGTCATAACTAAGCTGTTGCCAACAAGTTAACCTAACCTACAGTATCTATATCTGATCTAAAAAAATGTGATGTGCCTATATATGGACATGATGATGCCATGTAACTACCATTTTTGGGCATATCACTACCATATTTGGTCACATCACATTCACATGAAGTTTGATAGTGTAGACAGAACTTTATGAATTACTTTTAACAATGTCATAACTAAGCTGTTGCCAACAAGTTAACCTAACCTACAGTATCTATATCTAAGGTTTTCAGTATTTTATTAATCAATTCTTCGGTATTTTCACAGCAAATGAAAAGGAAACTCGATGATGTAACCAGAAAACTAAATGCTTTATATGATAAATTATCCGAAAATGCTGTAAGTCTAATTCATGTTTAAGCACAGTTAAACTACATAACTTAGTGGAAGCTGTAAAAAGCTTTTGCACTGGACTTTTTCTGGTCAAATCCACCGGCCACTTGGGTTAGTTTGCCTGAAAAAATGTCTCTGTGAATGAGGTTTTAGAATATTTTGTCTTTACATAGGGCATTTTACATTGCAAAAATGTAACCATCTTGTGAAAAAAAATTGTACTGTTATTATAAATATTATCATGAATAATTTGTAAAAATGTAATTATTTATCATATTTATTTATTTTTTTTTTCAGCTATCTCCAAATATTCTGCAAGGTCTGCATCAGATAGCCCAGTGCAGCGGATCCTTCGATTACAACAGTGGCTTAGAAATCTACAAGCAACTTGTGTCAAGCGGCAACTTCTCCGAGATCAGTACGTTCATGCCCGGCCTCAAAGTGCTCATGCAAGTTGCAATTCAACTACGGGTTTAATGTAAAGTCTTCTTAGCATCTTTTCTAAATTATAAATCTTATTATCATCTTTAATAAGGTTTCTTTAAACCTATGTACTGTATATTCATATCTCTATTATCATTATGTAAATTTTGGAACAATGGCTAAAGACATTTTATTTTTAATGAATTTCTTCATCGAAAGATAAAAACATGAAGTATATATATTGTAATGATAGGAGACAGGATTTAAATAGTAATAATTGTTGAATGATTTAAACAAATGTTTGGCAGTGACACCATCAAAGAAGTAACTAATATTCTTTGCCACTCGTTATGAATATTTTAAATATATATTAATATAGAGTTTTGCAAGTAAAACTTCTTCACAAAGATTATTATGCTAATATTTGTTAATGCCTAATAGATAATAGTTTTCAATGGCAAACATTTCAAAGTGCAGTATACTGTACTAAACGTTAGTCACCTCAGCTTTCATCTCTTCTAAGGGTCTCTACACCTTTCATATCTTCTAGCTAAAGTCCGGAGTTTACACACACTAAAGCTCTGTCTTCACTATCGAACTTTATGACAACAAAAAATGTGATGTGCCCATATATGGATGATGATGTCATATCACTACCATATTTGGAGACATTACACTTTTGTTGTCAAAATTAGTTAGTGTAGACAGAGCTTAAGAGGCATACTGTACAAAGCACAGTTGTGTGTAAACTCCAGAGTTTTGCTAGACGATGTGTTTACATACCTTTTGAAACAACAAAGTTTTTAATAAGTTTCCTGACAATTTCACTCAACAGGTTAAGTGTAAAGCATCTTATTGTATCATTTTGGTTTTATGCATGTTTATTATTTGTACATACTTAATGAAAAATATTTGATAGCTGTCAAGTATATTTTAACTTTATTTCAATGAATTTTGTTCACATTGACATTTATGCAATCAGGATTGATTAATTATGATGATATTGACACGTTATTATGGTATGTCGATGTCGTACTGTATTGAGGAATACCTTGTACGAGTTCACATCACAAAGTTCTCAGATTCCATAAAGATTATTTTAAAAACTCATATGATACCATGGTTGATATTTAGTTTCTATGTTAACAGTAATTTGCCTTTCTTAAGCTCTGTCTGTATTATCAAACTTTATGTGACAAAAAATGTGATGTGCCCATATATGGACATGATGATGTCATAACACTACCATATTTGGGCACATCATTTTTGTAAAACTAATTTGATAGTGTAGACAGAGCTTCAGATATAAAAAGGTTATATTTCAAATGATTTCTTGTATTTTAATGTATAGAAGGTGTGAAAACCCACCAAAATGACTGGAAATATGTAAGGTGGGTTTATAGAGAGTATTGCCTAAGTAATGGGCTTATATTTGAACAGTATGTAAAATCATTAGAACTGGGCTTCTTGGTATTTTATGTGTCAATGTGGATTTACATGTTAAATGTGATGAATAAAATAAATAATTTGATAGTTATTTTACAATCGATATTATCTCTGTAACAAGGGTTTTTTTGTACTGTGAACAAATTAAAATATGTGTGGAATAAAAAAAGAAGTTTATTTGTGTATTTTTATTAGTGATTTGCACACCATAGGATAATAACTGATTTTTAAACTTTCCCAAGCTATTTAGCCCATAGAATTTTTCTTGAAATCCATTTATATTTGTATGTGGATGAAAACGAAATATAGCCAACATGCATGTTATTGCATTTGTTTCAGTAAACATACACATCAGTGTTTAAATAATAATGGTAGTCTTATATAGTGCCTAATACAATGTTTCTAATCACTTTACAAACAAAAATGATTCATAAAATATCCTAAGGGATTATACTTTTTCATTTAGTTTGGTTTTTTTTAATGAAAACAAATCAAATAGAGGTTGTACAAACAATTTATTTTAAATTAAATTTTTAATAACATAATTTGTATTCATAGTTTCATATATGCACAAATAAAAGGAATATTTGTTTTTAAAACAAATGTTCTTGTAAATTGATAACAGTAGTACAGTAAAATTATTGAGACACACACATGAAAGTATATTTTATTTCGCTACGGTGATCGTTCGAGATCACATGAGATCCCGTTCGTTACATACGCACAAAATCAGAAGTCTTTGACATTGGATATCTAAAGAAAAATTGATTATTTTGTAAGAAATACACGTCATATTATCTATCAAGCATTGTTTCGTTATGGACAACTTATCACTTGGTAAGAGGGATAACGAACAATCAAGAAAAATAGTAGAAGTAGGGCTTGAGAGCTTATCTCTCACTTACACCTACCTCATAAAATAAAGATCAAACTTCGACAGGTAAGTTCTCGTTTAATCTTCTTATTAAATAGGATAAAAATAACCTGGAATCATAATGGAAGGGCATTTGTAACATGTTGGTCTAATCACATCTCAACCGCTGAATTAGGTGTGTGCTACCTCTAGCATCAGCTAATTTGCATACATGTTCTGTGCAAGGGGTTTATAATATTGAATACATTTATATATGACTGTAAAGAAACTTTTGAACTTGGATTTTTTATTTTTAAATGGCGAGCCAAGTATAGTTGTAAAGTAATGTTTATATGTTACTGTGTTTGGACACTTGAAGGCCAATTTACACAGACGAGCAGTAACCGCTTCGCGTTATGTGTCAATGGTCATAAGGAATAATATAGAATTGGCCTTTACAGTACTATAGTAGTACACTGCAAACCTAACTTTACTAGTATTCGTAATGCAAACCATCTACGTACAGTTCCAAGCACAAATAACAACAAAAAAATTTGTAATAAGTAGACTCTGCTATTCATAATTCAATTTTCAGCCAATAGTAGGCCATCTTCTTCATTATAAAACACCTTCAAGCTGTGAGGCCTGGTGAACTACTTCTTCCATTGTTAAGGACATTTTCTTTCCGCTATTCAACAGGTGAACTTCAAAATGTGGTATATCTTTTAAGAGCTGTAATAAAAAATAAAATCTGAACTGAACTTAGTGGAAACTAATGGAAATTGTGCAGGCTTGAGTACCTACTGTATTTACACTTGTTTGACAAAAAAGGTGTGATGTGCCCAAATATGGTAGTAATGATATCATCATGTCCATAAATGGTGTCACATAAAGTTTGATAGTGTAGACAGAGTGTAACCAACGTGTTCTTGTTTAGTGTATTGAACAAGAACCAGAACAAAATTACTAAACATGTAGGCTGTAGTCTTTGAAAGTTGTGCCACTATGAAGCAACACACAGTTAAGCTCTGTCTACACTATCAAACTAGTTTGACAAAAAAAGTGTGTGATGTGCCCAAATATGGTAGTGATATACCCAAATATGGTAGTGATATGTCCATATATGTGTACATCACATTTTTTTGTCACATAGTTTGATAGTGTTGACAAAGCTTCACACACACACATGCAAACTTGTTAGTGTATTAGGAAATAATGTTTGAGATTTTCTTTATAAAATTTAAATAATGCATACATACATCTCTACCGCAGACAACTACCATTGGGTAACCAAGACAACAGGCATTTTTTAATCGTTTTCCAATACTCAAATTCTGTCTGTCATCCATTACGATCTCTCCTTTTAATTGGTGATTATCTAACATTAGCTTATCATGCAATGATAAGCATGTAGACATTAAAGAGTCTTCCTTTGATCCTTGCTGTAAAAAAAATGTAGAGGTAATAAAGGATAGAGGGATAACTCAAACTATAGATGTATTATACAACTAGAAAGTCACGTGAACTCCTTCCTAACATAGGCCTATATCTAGAGAGTCAACTAACTCCAACCCATATACAACTCAATCACAGCTCAAAAAATGAGTAACCATAGTAACTATGTCTTCATCAAATCAACCAATTGGATACGCCATTTAGAAGTAGCGTCCACAGTGGCGAAATGGCTATGAGTGCTCACTTGCTAAACCCAGGGAGCAGCGCCCAGAGAAAAAAAAACAGGCATTAAAACATGTCGAAAAAGGCTAAAATGCCCAAGGCCTCCAGCGTTGGAGGGCCACAGGTCTGTATGTTACACCACTGAGCGTCCACTACTCAGTCACACAGCATTGCCCACATGTTGAGCATATTCTAACAATTCTGACGATCCTTTAAGAAACTTCATGAACATACATACTATCTATGGTGTATGATAACAATTATGTAAAGTAAATTCATTTTTTTTTACCTGTGGAAGTATAACACAAATTTGATACGGTGCAATTAAGCTAGGCCACCTAATTTCAGTTTCAGACGACAAAACCTCAATGGCTCCAGCAAGAATTCTAGTAACACCAAGTCCATAGCAGCCCATCTCCACAAGCCTAGAAAAGAAAATATAACTGTTGTATATATGTATATTATACAGACACAAATACATGAGATTCTATCTCAGCAACATTCTTAGCCCCATTGAGATATGCACTCCATTTACATACTTGCACGCATTTTTGTGCTTACTGCTTCGCACAAAATGCAATGTGTGCCATTTAATGGCATCTATTACAACGCATTAGCATACATATGTTACAAATAGTTGATGATATGAAGACTAGAGTGCACATACGCTAGGTCACAGGGTTTGTATGCGCAACATATGTTCGTATTACTTGCTCATGTTATGTTATTTATCTAGTCATGCCCTAAAATCAAATTTTAAATATTTGATAACATACTGTTTTTGTTTCTGGTCATTCGTGAACTGGGTCTTAAATATCTCTGAGTATTTTTTGCCAAGATAGAATGCATGTCCAACTTCAATTCCCTTGGTGAGCTTCATTGCACAATCTTCTTTAGATTTCCCTTTTGTACATTGTGGCTGCTTGCCATACTCTACAAAATCAAATGTTCTGTTAAACCATATAACAATTGAAATATTAACATAGTACAGTAGAACCCCTCCTTTTGTGACATCCCTATTCAACAAGGGTCAATATATGTTTAACACAACAACCAATCCCAATTCAGGGGACACCCCTATTAAGGAGACAATTTGTTGGGTCCAAAGGTGTCCCTTTAATAGGGGTTCTACTGTACTATTTTTTTTTTATACGCATCCAACAGCGAGCAACTCATGGATGAACTATTTTATACGTTATCGAGATCAGGCTGTTTATTAATATTCTATAAGAATTTCAACAATTCTTTTCTTGAGTAAAAGGTAGTCAATGTAAAATAGAGTTGTTATACATTGTTGTAATGTTCTTGGACAAACAACAATACTCAAATATACTAAGACAAGGTTTATAAGATCAAACAATAGACTTTATTGTAGCACTTATTCGGATCAATACTTCTTGTTACACCGCATGGTATTTCGAACTACCCTATGACCTAGGTCATCACCTCAATTGTCAATCTTGTTTTATTATTATGGATGGTTAATAGCCTCACCTATTGTTTCAACATTAGCACCATAACCACAATCACATGTATAAATGTCATCTTCTCCTAGCGTTGATAATAAATGATACTCATGAGAGGTACTGCCACCAATTGCACCTGTAGAACCTTGCACTAAGAAATCAAAAAAGATTTTCAGAAATTGCTTTAAATCAATCACACATTTGTACAGTAAAAAAAATGAGGTAATGTCTGAGAGAATAGTTTTTGTAAGCCTTATACTATATTACCTTTTACATACTGTACGTTTAATTTATCAAACAGCCTGGTATAAGCCTCACAAACTGCTTCATAAGTTAACATAGCACTTTCAACTGACGTATCAAACGTGTAAAGATCTAAAAATAGAAATATACTACTGTAATTTAAAAAAAGATAAGATATTTTTTTGGAATAGTGGTTTCAAATATTGGAGCTCATTGACACTATTTTTTTCCCCTCCCTCTTCTAATGATCAAAATATTCAACTGACATATCAAACGTGTAAAGATCTAAATATAGAAATATACTACTGAAATTTTGGAATAGTACTTTCAAATACTGGAGCTCCCTATTCTATGATCAAAAATGTACACTCACTGATTTCTACTTGTTAAAACAAAAACATTTACCTTTCATTAGAAATTCTCTTGTTCTCAGTAAACCAAACCTTGGTCTCTGTTCATCTCTGAACTTTTGAGAGATCTGAGAATAGATATGACAATTAAAACACAATACAATTTTCAATTCAACTTTATTTCAGACAAACTGTCCATATGAAACTTATAAACACAATAAAAAAAAGAGAAAGGAATACAAAGCATTATGTGACAACCATCATGGAGAGAGGACCAAGAATTATGAGAAGAAGAATTATTAATATATAAACTAGTAATCAAGTTAGGCAGGAAAATATTTAATTTTCATACCTTTCTGTCAATACAAAATCATATATAATCATATTATAAAGTCATAAAAGTGTAAATTAGTTCACGAATTACCTGGTAAAGTCTTATTGGAAGATTCCTATATGACAGATTGATATCTGCAGCAACAAGACTGGTGATGGCCTCTTCGTGTGTCTGATAATAATAATTGGTAAACAATACAATAACAATACCGTATATCCTCTGGTATAATCGCACCCACTAGAACACAAAATTGTGCTGACTTTGGGGGTGGGACTATACCGTGGGAAACCTTGGTTCAGGAAAAAAAGTGAGATTTACGCTAATATGCTTTTTTCTCATAAGATAACTTTTTTGTTTGATGTTTTACAATGGATGATTTTGGACATTTAAAAATTTGTACTTTTGACTAAATTTAAATTTAAGAGGATAACGAAATACCAACAACTATAACAAACTTACTGGACTTAAACAATGTTCAACGCCATGACGATCATTTAATTTATACAATTCAGTATCCATTATATCCCATCTATCTAGAAAAAAAAATCAATCTGAATCAATAATAAAAAGTAGTATATTTTTTTGTATTAAATAAAATTGTTGATTCTAGCTTATGAGTGGATTTATTTTAAAATACAATTTTAAAAACCATATTGATAACCAATAGATGCACTGATTATGTTTATATAACAAAAAATTAATAATAAAAAGTAGTATATTTCTTTTTATTAAATAAAATTGTTGATTCTAGCTTATGAGTGGATTTATTTTAAAATACAATTTTAAAAACCATGTTGATAACCAATAGACGCACTGATTATGTTTATATAACAAAGTATAAAACTGACTTTAAATAACGAGAGTAAAGCCATGATTGTGAGTGACACATCTACTTCAAATTTGGTTAAGATCTAAATGCACAGCACATCTTCCCTATACCCTTAAGCTCTGTCTACACTATCAAACTTTATGTGACAAAAAAATGTGATGTGCCCATATATAGACATATTGATGTCATATCACTATCATATTTGGTCATATCACTACCATATATGGGCACATCACACTTTTTTTGTGACAAAAAAATGTGATGTGCCCATATATAGACATATTGATGTCATATCACTATCACATTTGGTCATATCACTACTAACCACATATATGGGCACATCACAAACTAGTTTGATAGTGTAGACAGTGCTTTATACTCTATAGCCCTAGACAGTATACGAAAAATAAACAAACCAGATTTTTTCCAAAGACTTGCCGCCCCAAGAGTTGGCATAACCATCTTCTGTGCCCCTACCATCGCCATTTGTTCATCAATTAATTTGGTCAATTTCTCTACTGCTCTCCATGCAAATGGAAGGATGTGATAGGTTCCTGGTCCAGCATGTTTCATTAATCCCTTTTCTATCATTAACTGTAAAATTAGAATACATTTTTTTTGTTAATATATGTCTTATACTAGTTTGACAAAAAGTATGATGTGCCCAAATATGGTAGTGATATCCCCAAATATGGTAGTGATATCCCCAAATATGGTAGTGATATCCCCAAATATGGTAGTGATATGACATCATAATGTCCATATTTGGGCACATCACATTTTTTTTGTCACATAAAGAATGAGCAATTTTTATGTACACAGAACCAACGACTGTAAGTCCCATCCGAAGGATAAGGCAATGAATGTAAAGTATCTTGCCTAAGGATACAAGCACTACAGCACTTGGGTGCTACAGTAGTAGGATATCACTGCACCTGTAATACCAAAATAAATTGGGGTGTACGTTATGAGAAAATTATACTTGATATTTTGAGATGCTGAAATAAAAATGAGACAGATATAACCCACATAATACTGACCCTCTGACTGTTACACAATTTATCATTTTTCGGAGCATCTTTTGGATGTATTACAGTTGGTAAAAAAAGCTTTGAGAGACAGAGGCGATTATCAAATGATATGGATCTTGTTTGCTGTAAAAATAGTCTGTTTACTTGCTCTGAATACAACCGCAAGGTTAGTGGTGTTACCATTATTCTGAAGAGAAAAATAAAACATATAATATTAATCACGAGACTGTACAGTATGTCGATATAAAGTTTGAGGTACAACACATGGTTGGTGTACCGCAAACGCCGTAATATATTAGTACTTATGTCGCTACCTCATAATCAGTTCACTACTAGCCTATATACTCTATGCAGCTGGCTAATATTAAATAGAACATGTTAAGCTAGCTAGCTATATTCTATTCAAACTATACATACAGTTTATAGTCCTACAATTAACTAGTACAGATAGCTTACTACAATACTACTACTCAGCTACTGGCAGGCCCTAGAAGAATACCTTACCACTGTCTGAACTTACTGTAAGTGGTGTATTTAATACAATTACAAGATAAAACAGAGTTTAAAATATTATTAATCTAGTCTTCTATATCTAGATATTAGTCTAACAAGTGAATAATTTACATCAACTATCTAGATTTGTTTTTATACAGGAATATGTTGGTAAACTTGAGTGAGATGTTATTCATGTTGTTATTTATTACATGTGGTTTGAACACTAAAACAGATCTACGTGGTGTACTTACACCTTGCAATACTTATAGCTGATTGGTTGACGTTGGACATACAATAGATCTGTTATTGTAATATCCAAAAATGAAAACACACTGATGCAATTTTCCCGACAAGATTGTTGTTTTTATGAGTCGGAGTATGAGGGTAAAATAAAGTTAATATTCACATTGTGATATGTCAAGTTAATTGTAGTCAATAATTAATTTAAAAACTAGTGGGATATTGATTTCTTATTACCTAAGGGTGTGCCAGGTTAGGTTGTGACAACCAGCTGGTGGGGGTAGGCATTGCACTGGGATATGGTTGGTTATCTGGTCATTTCGGTCGCCAGTCATTTGACGGCCGCTGCTTATGGAACACCAACATTTATGGTGCGCTATTCTCGTCATAATACCATAATGTACTCACCATCAAGTTTATTGAGCACATGTGTTATTAGACCTACTTGTTTGCCAAAAGAAATAAAAGTAAAGAATGTGTCTTCGAATTATGATCGGTTTTTAATTGGGAAATTGAATATTAAAGCATTTCTGGATTAATTACTGACAATAATGATAAGTGTGATGAACTGTTGTTTTTATTATAATCCTGCTTCATTGATTTACTTTTGTACTATTTTTGTTTATTGTATTATTTTATGGCTAAATAAATGATATGATAATTTGATATATTTTTTTTTCAGAAAATGCCTGTCACAGATTCACAAAGTGCTGAACTTGATGAAAGAATTGAAGCTTTTATTGCAAGTTTAAAACTTGGGTAATAATGTAGCTGTTAATTTGTGCTAACCATTGATTGTTTATGCAATAGAATCCCTCTTTATTATTAAAGATGCCTTTTTTTTAGGTCCCAAGGGGTTCCACTTTAACTTCATACTTTTATGTAATCCGCTTTCAAATAGTATAGTATATTACAGATACATATTTCTGATAACATTTAGGCAAGTGGTTGGTTCATACGATGTGGCAAACAAGACAGTAAAGCTTTTAAGACGTGTCGTCTCGCAGACGAGATGGAATCACGCCGGGGATCTGATGGATAGAATACGAAAGGAAGGCAAGAAGATGATGGCAGCTCAGCCGTCTGAGTCTGCTGTCGGAAATGTTGTCAGAAGAGTTTTAAAAATCATCCGTGAGGAACATACAGCGTAAGTGTGAATTGTGATAAATATTGGGCTATTATTATATTGGTTTAATAGCATGTTGAGTAATAAAATGTATTGTTTATTTTGTTTGCAGGATTCAGGGAGCACGGGATGACACTGGAGACAATCAACAATCTTTACATGTAAGACATTTTCAAGTTTTCCTTTGTTGACACTTTCAACTACAATACATGGTAAACATAATTATGTGTAATTTTCCAAACCTTATCTAGATTCGATTCACATAGTGTTGGCTTTGACCTATCCAGGACAGTTCTTGAAAGTGTTCTATCCAGGGTAGTTCCTGAGAAGTGTCCTATCCAGGGTAGTTCCTGTAACTTGTCTTATCCAGGGTAGTGTCTGAAACTTGGCCTATCCAGGGTAGTTTCTGAAACTTTGCATATCCAGGGTAGTGTCTGAAACTTGTCTTATCCAGGGTAGTGTCTGAAACTTTGCATATCCAGGGTAGTGTCTGAAACTTGTCTTATCCAGGGAAGTGTCTGAAACTTGACATATCCAGGATAGTGTCTAAAACTTTGCATATCCAGGGTAGTGTCTGAAACGTTCCCTATCCAGGGTAGTGTCTGAAACTTGGCTTATCCAGGGTAGTTTCCAATTTGCTAATTTCTTAACATAATGATTGACTCTGTATATGAATTTATTTCCCTAGAAAATGTTACTAGCAGCTGGAAAATCAGATGATTTCCAGAAACCAAGTGTAAATTTGAAGGTGAGAATTTCTTCTATGCTAGTGTCTTAGGCTAATGCATTCTCTCTCTCTATCTGCATCATATGGAACAGAGTTAACTTGGTGCTTAGGGCCATTAATTGCACCTTCATAGGTCCAACCTGATACAACTCTGTACTAACAAATCAATAAGTTGTTATTTGTTTCTGTGATTAGGGTCGTGTTATTGAGAGCATTAATGAGTTTCTAACAGAGCTTGAGAGCAGTGCAGACAACATTGCGATACAAGCACTTGAGCATATCCACTCAAATGAAGTGATTATGACGGCTGGGAAATCAAGAACTGTTCAAGCATTTCTTTTGGTAAGAAACTATCAAGTTATTTTTTAAATAATCCAAAAAGGAGACTCTTAAAGATAGATGCTTTGAGTAAATTAAGATGAATAAGAATAAGATAATAAAAGTCAATAGAAAGACTTGTCTTTATATTAGTTATCCCTTGTACATATGAAATTTAGGATCTTATTTGAAGATGTACTAGATGTATGTAGTACAGTACTATAATACTTGATATCACTGATAAGTTGTTGCTGTTGTTATTATTGACCTATGACCTTTACTAAGCATTACTGTACCAACAAACATTTTTTTCAGAATGCTGCCAGAAAAAGAAAATTCCAAGTTATAGTTGCAGAATGTGCTCCATCTTATCAGGTCAGCTTAAGGTCAATTCAGACAGCGTCGTCTGACGAGCAAAATTTAACATGTTTAAAGTATCAAAGACCCAAAAACTATGCCGGACTATTTTCAAGACGACTCGTCTGGCCTCGTCGTACGATGCTGTCTGAGTTAGCCTTAAGTCACAATTATTACAATTTTATGATATTATAACATAGTCAGATTTTCAGTCACATGATTTTGTTATTATCTGCAGTGTCATATTAGATCATTGTAACAGTTACACCTAATACCATGTTTTATAGGGTCAAGAACTTGCAGTAAACCTTGCAAAGGCTGGAATAGAGACTACTGTGATTACTGACTCAGCTGTATTTGCTATGATGTCAAGGGTCAATAAGGTCATCATTGGAACACACACAGTAATGGCAAATGGCGGGTTAGTAGATAAAACTTTCAGTTTTTTTGTTTAGTCTTTTTAACCTATTCGCTTAAATTCCTCAACAGCCGTGTGAATACATTTAACTTGTAAAATCATACTCTTAGGCTTAATCAATGTGAACACATATTTATAATAATGTGATGTTTAAAATTTAAATGTCCTTTATTTTAGGTTAAAAGCTGTCAATGGAAGCCATGCTATAGCATTAGCAGCTAAACACCATTCTGTTCCTGTAAGTATAGTAATAGTCAAACATCCATACTAATCTTGTATAAATCTATACAAACACCTGTTATGGAGCTAGGCCTATTTACTAGCAGTTTCTCTTGCTAAATATAGATGTATGAAGTGTAAGTCAACCAATTTTGTTTCAAATGCATCATTTTCATATTTCAGCTCATTGTCTGTGCACCAATGTTCAAGCTATCTCCAGAATACCTATGCTCGCATGACCAGGTAAATATTCAATGTTTTTAATAATAAACGCAAGCCCAAAGCCATTCAAAAACTCACCCACCCCCTTTTCCTGAAGTGCCCTTTTTAAACTACAGACCAGAAATGGAAGTGATGGTTAAAAATATAGCCCTTTTCATGCAAAAAACGAAACCCCTATAAAAATTGAATTAAAGATGTATTGTCCCCCTGAAAAATATTTTTTTTTTTAATATGCCATTTTAATGTCACATAATAGTTATCCACTTTGACAAAAAATTAGATCTAAACAAAATTTATTTACCTGAGAAAACTGTAATTTAAAGCAAAAGATAGTCAAATTGGCTGCCAGCCAATGGATTTTTGGTTGAATTTAACCATTTATTTTTCTCATTTTATAAGTGAAAACATTATTTTTTTTCGAGTCTTTTTTTTTTATTAAAACTACAAAATACCATATTCAAAGTCTGATTTAATTAATCTTCATTTTTCATGTTTTTGGGGGACAATACATCTTTAAGGGTTGCCATTGATTTCTGGAAGACTTTTTCAAAATCGTTATTCTACCGCTGTTGTGTTTTTAATTATGTTTTTAGAATGGTTTTAACAAGTTTGAATCGCCGCATGATGTAATGAAATTTGCCGATTCAGATGTACTTTCACAAGCACAGGTTTATAACCCAGCTTTTGATTATGTGCCACCTGATCTTGTCACACTCTATATATCAAATATGTAAGTTTTATACATTATTAAAGATTGGTTCCCACTAGGATGCAACGCAAGGGCGTAACGCAATGCAAAGTGATTTTACCAATCTCAAGACATGGATTATTCGAACAGTCGCGTGTCATTGGTCAACTCGCTTGCGTTGGGTCTACGACCTTGCGTTACGTCCTAGTGGGAACCAAGCTTAAGATATCATCATTTTTTGTTGCGTATCTGTAAATTATGTATGTATCTTTCAATAACTTTGACCAAGTTAGCCAGTCCTATGTGGTATGGTTAGCTTACTGAAAATAAATCTGCCATTGAGAGTAAGAGTTCAAAAGCGTGCTCTTGCTCAAGGACGGGTTGTGATCGCAAGTCTTCCATCGCTCTTGACGAAGGGGGCATCAATTGTTTCACAGTTTGTAGTTTTGACTTTCTGTCTGATATATTTATTCTTTTTTCTAGTGGTGGTAATGCTCCTTCATATGTTTATCGATTGCTTAGTGAACTCTACCATGCAGATGATCATGACCTTTGACATGATCAGATGACATCATTGTCTGGATTGATAACATACATACATGATTGAACAAACTGTGCACCGTGAATAAGAAACCAAAATCTGAGAATGATGGGAATATTCTACTATATTATCCAAGAAGATTGTCACATTATGCATCACTTAACATGACCATCTGTGGTTGGAATAGGACTGCATGGTTGACTGCACACACAGTTTTTAATAACCCACTATTGTTGATGCTGAGAATAGAAAATAAAATCTCTAAATATATCATTCTCATGTTATTATGAAGTAATTTTCCAAATGGTGGTGTGATTGAGCTGAAAATAGATAGTTAACTTGGAGGTCACTGATTGTTGTGTTTAATTAAGTGACCACTGATTGGTGTTACTATTAACACATTATCAGTGGTCAGTTAAAACAGGGAGTTGTACAACTCCCTGGTTAAAACATGCCAATCAGTGACTGATAATAATCTTTGTTAGTGTACGTGTCTGCATGCAAATAAGCAGTCCTGGGCTTGATGTTTGCTTTTACTAATATCGAAAGTTAGTTTAAACTGTCGTTCTATAACTCGCAGCCATGTTGGAAATAGTACTCGCAGCCATGTTGGAAATAGTACAGTTATAAAATGACTTCAATAAATGCGTCATTTTACTTTCTTTGTCACTACATTTATTCTAGTCGTACAGTATGCTATATTATCAGAAATGCAATTAAAAACATTTCAGCATGGTAGAAAGCAGGTCTTCAGTTTGTTCACTGTATCTTGTACCGAAAAAAACTTGTGGTGGTCGACATATTTTTATTATTTTATTTTATTCAATCGAAACCAACAGCGATAATTACCGCCACTAACAGGTTTTGATACAAACAAAATCAGGACTGTTTAAAGCACCTTGATTGGTCCTAACATTGATCAAGGGCTTCTCTCGTCCAGTGCCCACCTTGACCAGAGGAAAGGCATGAGCCAATACGTCTGAGGTAGATACTAGATGCAGGGGCTACCATAAGAGTCAGCAATGCTGATTTTAAATGTCTAACGGGACCCCAGCTCCATATACAGCACCCGATATTCCCAGATGGTCTCCCATCCAAGCTCTAACCAGGCCCAACCTTGCTCAACTTTGGTGATCCGACGAGAACCGGTCTTTCAAAGTGGTAAAGCATATCATATCTGGTTTTCTCGCATCCTCATACCAGCAACAGGTCCAAAACATAGCACCTAACTACAAAATTTAACATAGACCCTCTAATCTCACTATAGTACAGTATCACATAATAAGATTGCCATTAGAATGTTTGTTTGTCGCTAGCCTATACCCAGAAGGTAGTGCTCACTCTACTAAATTTATGAAGCTTCTGATATCATATTAGAATTATACATGGCTAGAACACAAGTACACATCTTCAGGTTCGAGCATTTCAATTTTTCTCTCACTGCAAGGAATATTCACGAAAGAGACCTTCAGCAAAACTGGTTAAAACTGTAATCCATCTGCAATGACCTTAGCATTTCTGGTTCAGAAAGCAATTGAGAGCAAGTTTTCAAAGTTGACTATAAAAACTATAAAACAATGACAACATTTTGAGTCACATGGAAAAGATTTATTAACAAAAGAAGCACAGCATGGTGGCATTATGTCTATCTGCTGTAGATATGAACAGAACAGTTTATATATATAAAGAAATTCAAATTATGTTTTGAAATGTGGCAACTAATCCATAAGATTCTTCCGTTAAAGTTCAACCCAATATTCTTTTGTGCATATTTTTCAAATTTTATAAATTTTTTTTCTTGGTTTCATTTCTTATTCAACCCAAGGTTTACTAAAACTCTTATTTCAGATAAAATTGGTACAAAAAAATCGAGTTGAATTTTATTTGAAATCCGATTTTGAACAATATAACAATTGTTATACTTGTAGAATATAAAGAAATTCTAAAAAATGAAAATTCATTTTTAATAATTAATATTATTGAGAGCATTAAGTTTCATATACAAGATTACTTTGTATAGTCTAAGATCAGCATAGGGCCCTACATTTTGACTTGATAAATACTTAAGCACAAAAGTCTGGCTTATCAACAATCTAGCGTGCAATAAACACTTTACTTATTTGTATCTGAGTATGCTAGTTTTTTTTGTTCTGCTGCACTTAACGCTAATCCTATATTAAACATTGTAGGTTGAAGCCAAGTACTGGATTAGGGCCAAATTACAGGAAACATATCGCCCAAATGGATGATGAATATACATATTGGAAGGAAAATCTAAAATGAAATATTTGTATTAAATTAACTGGTAAACACATTAATCATATTATTGGTCTATAACATACTTTTCTTTATAAACGAAGTACTGCCTATGAATGTATTCGGTTCGAACTGTCGGAACAGATATTTCAATTACCGCTTCAACTTACATGTACTTTTAAAATGTTTGCAATTTAAATAAAATTCTTATTTTCCACATATTTCTTTATAAATTTACAACAGTGTTTAAGACATTAAGGCGCTACCTTACTTTAAAAGATGTAATAATATTACAGACATCACATAAGCTGTCCTCAATCTCCTTTACGAGTATTATGGACTATCATAATTCCTTACGGATTACTAGAAATAAAAATCATATCCGAGTACTTAAATATAATTTTTTTCTTTGTGAAGCGCCAATAATTTCAACGGTTATTGATATCTACATGTTTGTTTCTTTTTAAACCATGAGACGTTCTAAAATACCACATACACTTATTTCTATGTTAGAAAACTTAATTTAAAATTGGCCGATGTTCGAACACCAGAAGTGACTTTCTGCATTGCTTTTGACAACACAAAATCACGCAAACAGTTTTGTTGCTGCTTTCATATAGTTACTCACTTTTCATGGGGTTTAAAATTTGATAACCTAGTTACCCCCTAGACTTGGGAATTCATCCTCGTTGTCTACACGTGGTGCAACAGGCCCGTCGTTGCGGTACCTTCCTCCTCCGCCGCCGCCTCCGCCGCCACCACCACTACCACCTCCAAAACCACCTCGCCTACCACGCCCGCCCTCTCTTCCACGTCCGCCCTCTCTTCCACGTCCGCCACCTCTTCCTCGTCCACCACGTCCGCCACCCCTTCCTCCGCGTCCACCTCGTCCAGACGGTTCATTAAAACTTATGTCGATATCCAGTAATTGCTTTTGTGATGGCCGTCCTTGATGCCCATGTTCTTCTTCCTATTAAATAAAGTAAATTATTAGTTTGTTTTCAAATTATGATGGTCATATAAACTATAAACAAAGTATCCAGATAGATTAGAAGTACAGAAATTATTTTATAGGTTTAATCTCTTAAAGTGAGAATTTCAAGTTTCATTTGTCAATTTTATAATAATAATAACAATAATAATAGATAGATTTATATAGCGCAAACAAACGATGTCTATGCGCTCGATAAAAAAGAGAAAGAGTGGAAACCAAAAGGAAGAGAACAAAAAGACAAAAACACCAAGCTAGCACCCAAACCGGAGTATGGGGATACATCATCACCACTAACTGGGGATCAGTACCCCAGTTAGCATCAGTTAAGTTGATACACCTCCAACCAAAGTAACTTGCAGTGTGAACAAACTATAGTTAAAAACCAATTCTTATTTGAGGCTTAGGAGGCAGAGTAGACCGAGTCATGGCACCCTAGCACTAAGGTAGGATTGTAGCCTGGACATTGGGATTACGAGGAGTTCAACTACGAGGGATCACTATCACTAAACAACCAGTGACCCGACTGTTGTATGTATACAAATGTAAGCACCTACATACCCTATCATAATCCATATTATCAGTAGTAGTAGCAGCAATTTTTCTTGAGTCCAATTTATATGTTTTTTTCCATTGTTCAACGTTTTCTCCTTCGCCAGCTTTTCGTATCTTGAAGTCCTTTTTGTAACGGTTTTGATTTACTTGTGCCTTGTATTCTTCCAGGGTCATTTCATGAGCGGTTTCCTCAACGCCTTCCACTGTCGTTTCTTCATCTGGTTTTTCACCATCCCTAAAATACATACAGTAACCGTTAGAAATACAAGTTGTCTAGTAACAAGAGGATTAAAAAATGATAGAAACCAAGGGAGGACAGTTATTAGTTTTTTTTGCAGAATCAAAAATAACCAAAGTTATAATCAATGCTCATAGTTAATTAAGAGGTAATTTAGCAGTTTTAATTTTCTTATTAGTAAAGTTGGCTGAAGCCTATACTATTCGCATGCATTTACTAACCAAAAATAAACAAGCCAACTATCCTCTAAAGTGCTATCTTTATCTGGTAAATGAGCTGGCGATACAAATGTGTTAATTATTAACTACGAGAAATAGTAACTAATTAACACATACATATATATGCAAATACTTTCAGCTTCTGCTGCTTTTTGTATATATATGTTTTTCGAAATAAGTAAATAAATAATATATATCATTAATTAGGAGCCATGTTCACCATTTCAATTACACTAGTTAACTAACACTATCTAACCAAAGCCAAACACTGGTGTTATCTAAAGACCAGGAATACCACAAAACCATGGTGCTGTGCTTATACCAAAAAATCGTGGTGCTCTGCTTATACCACAAAACCATGGTTCCGTGCTTAGTGCCCAATGTATTAGAATGTGCACAGCAACACAAAGTTCTCTACTCACTTTTGCACATTTGTATTTTCATGTTCTTCCGCTTGGCTGTCGTCGGTCACATTGGAAGTGTCAAGTTCGCTAAAAGATAATTAAATGCATTCGTGATTGCAAACAAGCATTGAATTGATGTTGACAAATGATGTACAGTATGGTCTTGTTGCATGCTTTCTACAGCTAGGTACATAATATATTACCACGCAAGGCGTCGTCCAGAAACCAAATCTTTATTCAAAGAAATGACTGCTGGTTTTTAAACCAAGGGAAAGAACACCGACAAAAAACTAAAACATCGCTGTTAAAAGCTGCTTTCAAATAATTGCTGCACTTAAACTTTAAATAAAAAGTATTACTGTATTGTTATAACAGTATCTGATCATGTGGAAATAAATTGAGCAACAGAAAATCAATATTACATTACAGTAATGTGTTTGACAATGGCTTTAAAAGACAATAACACTGTACTATTCATCAATGTAGCCGAGCCAAGGTAAATATATTATACATTGAATGACATTAATGTTAATTTGATTAATGGATGCAAGTTGCTTATTATTTCCCTAACAATTTGGCCTTGATCTTCAAAGTGGAAAATCTGGACATGAAAAGGGAACAATGCAAATTATTAATGAGTATGATTAATAATACAATATGATTATTATTACATATAATTTTTAATGGCAAATGTATATCACAAAGAACGTCTTTGTTGAGTTGTTAATTTATTAATAGGCGACCAACCACAGATATAAACAACTAGTGTTTTAATTTTTAATACGACCACAGCACAAAGTGTAATTGTGAGAAACCATGGAGGGAGGCCATTGAATATACGACCACATATGAAGCATATTCTATAAACAATCCTTGAATACGAATATAGTGTATTTGGTATATGTCGGCCATTTTGGACAGGGTTTTTTTTTTATTGCCTTACTTCGCTGTTGACTAGTTAACACTAGTTGTTTATTATCTCTATGTTACCAACAGACAATGATAAAGTAATGTTGGTTGTGGTTAAACTTTGTTTTCGCACTTTGACGCAAGCACACTGCTAAACTCCCTTGTGTTCCGCCTACACAGGTGCATCGCATCTAAGTGGGAACCAAGCTTTAATATTGCCAATTATATCGGAAAGATTGAGACGTTACAGGTTAATAACGACAATTAGCAATAATTACAAATATTTTACCTATACATTTCATAATTCTGTGCCATTGATGGATGGGAATATCTAATAAAAACATTGTAGCATTATGAATTATAAGTAATACAGAACCATGATTTGAACTGCCCGTGTGCAACTATGCTTCTACCAGCGTTCATCCACAATCTAAAGCCCTGTCTACAATACCAAAGTTTATGTGAGGTGCCATATATGGACATAATGATGTCATATCACTACTATATTTGGGTATATCACTAATATATTTGGGTATATCACTACCATATTTGGGCACATCAGTTTTTTTGTTAGTTTGATAGTGTAGACAGAGCTTTAAAAATAATCCTGGCTTTAGTAATGACAATTATATAACATCATGATACCTACCTAACTTCATCTCGTACACTACCCCAGTTGTGAGGCCCATTTCCTTCTCTCTTCTCATGTGGCTTAATTGAACTATGGATAAATCAAAATAAAATTAATATACAGGTAATACAAAATTAGAATTATTCATTGTGTTGTATAAGAAACCTGGACTGCATATTTTTCGAAAGGAAATCTGCCAGAGAATCATGATCGAATTATTACATTCGACAAGAGGAGTTATAAATGTTATTTAACGTACAAATTAATATCTTTTGAGGCATGGGAATGCGATCAATCGCCTAACACGCTCCTAAAATGCCCTTGATGTGTACCACTTACAGCACACTTACATTTGGTAAACTTCTACACACCAAGATATAGAAATGGCACGCCTGTATTTTCTGAGAAAAGGCATGATGGGGTTGCATGGTGTAAAAGTATAAAGTTGAGGAGATAAATTATATTATATATAAACAAATTGACATAAAAAATTAACATTAGCTACATGCCTCTTGTCACTTCCACTGTGTCGATCAAATTCACGTTTTCCTCTGTAATCTCTGCCGCCGTTGGATGATCCGCGTCCTCTCCCACCACGTCCCCGTCCTCCGCGTCCTCTTCGCTCACCAAACTCTCCTCTTGATTGCTGGCCGAATCCTCTTGGACGTTCGCTAAATGACCTTTCGTTTTTCATTTCCGTTGTCATGCCTTCATTGTTGTTGAATGTTGAGGGTTCTTCATTTTCACGGTTTTCTCGGTCTTGATATGGACGTCCGCCTCTTCTATTGCCTCGTCCCCCACGACCTCGTCCACCTCTCCTTGGTGGGACATCAGCCTCTTTTCCAAAACGTTCTGGTTTATCTTTCAAGTCTAAAAATATATATATTTGCAATAAAAAAAATCTAAACTCATGATACACACCATATTATTATTCATACAGTAAATAGAAAATACTTTACTACACTAACATTAATTGGAGACACACTGGGTCGCTCAAAAACTCCGAGACTCAACCACCAGGGTCCAGGTCACACTCGCACTAAAAAACACGCGAGACCAACATTTACTGTATGTTGGCTAGAAGATACACGAGGTGCGAATCCCTGATAATGCCTAGACAAAACAACATTGTTTTACAACTAAAACATATGCAATTTAAACAAAATATATATGAAAATAACATACCATCTCTTCTGTTTGATCGAGTATCTGTTTCAACGGGCTTTTGAATGTTTTTCTCATTCAATTGCTTGTTCTGATTACTACTACTAGGTTTTTTCTTCTTTTTCTCCTTGGTCACCTTTGGATCTATTGGTGCTGGTTGTTGGTCTAAAATATCTTCAGCATCATCAACTAAAAAGGCACCGTACCTGTTGGACGTCCCTATACCGTACGCGTGTTCCATGATGAAATTCCTTCACTTTCTAGAAGGATGATTTTGGATTGTAAATACTACCTAGAAAACATGAGGAATTAGAAAATATGGCGATCTCGACAGAGGAGTAGTGCAATTGAGCAATAGTGGGAGTGTGAGGGCGCTGGATGAAACAACCCTGGTAATAATAGAGTCTTCCATGTGAGGGAAACAGAAATATGGTACACTACGAAAATGGTATTTTTTATCATTTCTGAGAACACAAATTTATAAAAATGTTATTATAAAATATTTTAAGAGTTTTTAATTTGAATTTATTAAATACACATCTTTTTGATAGTGTATAATATATTTGGTAATTTCAGAATACCCCTACTACAAAATGATTGCTACGAAATGGTGCTAAAAATCACCTCAGAGCAACACCGCGCGAAAAAATACTTATCCCTAGTTTGTACCTTTACAAATGGTAGCTTGTGAAAGGTTTTCAATTTTAGTAGTAGCAATTGCAATAATATTTAATTTCATTATACATTGGTTTTAATTCGAGTTTGCTACAATAATCGTATTCGAAACAAAACAAAGGAAAATTTACATTTATGTCCATATATGGTCGTTGATTGAATACTGAATATATTTTTATGGAAGAAACTGTAAAAATATCCTAAAATCAATGATAAATCGAATTTAAAGCATAGGCCTCGTTGAATCTAAAATTAAATATATAACACTTTGTATGTGGATTTATTTAGTTTAGTAATAAAACATTTTAAAGAAATGTATTTCGTGCGACGACGGGCCCGTTAAAAATAAAACGACATGCGACATGTGAAGAAAGGTCAACTAATTAATTATGCAAAGCGACGCTGTGACCCGTAAAGATAATCCAATCGATTCAACAACAAAATACGGCGCGCCAAATTCAGTTGGCGCGGAACTTGCTAACGCTTTATCAATGAACAGAGGTTTGTCTTTTAAAAACCAAGCATTTAAACAGCCAACATGAGCTCAGTTTTAACAAATTCGCCACGGAAAAACATGCAAAATAATCTGATGACTTCACCAGTGCGGCAGTTTAGGTTAGATTCAATCCCAAAGAGTCCTGGATTCGGAGAATTCTACCCGTGGAAGTGGTCTGAGAATGCGGAGAATATCCAGCTCAGCCCCACCTCCTCCAGTTCCTGTTATTCGCCGAGTGGGTCAGAGGGATGTCGAACTCCAAAGGCGAGAGGCAGGCCTAAAGCTGAAACTATTCCAAGCCTTCAATTAGAGGGATCATTCTCTCCAAGCAGTATCAGATGCAAGATTTGCCACCGTGTATTTCCAAGAGAAAAGTCTCTGCAAGCACATCTTCGCACTCACACTGGTAAGTTTGTTGAAGAATTTTTTTTTCGAATGTCTTATTAATATTATTTAAATGTTCAAATGAAATGATTGACCATGATATGGTGATAAATACCTTGATTATGTTAAGAAGTACTGTACTGTTATCAATCAAGAAGGATTATGGTGTGTTATTTTTGTTATTTTCTGGTATAATAATTACCGAGTCTGATTGTTATAAAAAAAAAACAACATAAACATATTGACAAAAGGTGATGAGATTTTGTTCAAAGAAACTAATCAAAGCTCAACACCAACTTGCATAAGAATTAGGCCTAGGCCTAGTATAATTAAGAAATATGCCATATGTTGAAATATTTAATTTAACGTCGAACGTATTTAAAATTAAAGATGTATTGTCCCTTTGTCAAATTCCAAAAAAATAAAAAATTAAATATTTCGAAAAAAAGTGGGTCATTTTGAAGTATCATAATAGTTATTAACTTTCACCAAAAATTAGTGGAAAAAAAAATCATTTAACTGAAATACAGACGTTTTTTGGTTCAAAAAATAACTTTGACTTCCAGTCAAAGTTTTCGATCAAAACATATCTCATAATGCAACGCGCTTATTTGGCTACTCTGTACGCATAATCATAAAACTTCCTCGCGATCTGTGTGAAAACACCTTCTCAACCGTGACGAGTTGTAAACAATCCTAATTAGCATCATGCATAATGTATAATCATGGTTTGAAATCTTTGTTTACTTTCGCTCGCGACGATTTTCCAAACGAAATGTAATCAAATTAATTTAGCTGTTAATTACGTAAAATTGTTGTTTTTGGCTCGAATTTTCGACTTAAAGTGAATAACTTTAATATTACTTTGATATGGCCAATTTAAATTTAGAATATTCTGACCTTCATTTTTTTGTGTTTCAAGGGACAATACATCTTTAAGAAAAAGAAGATAAATGCAAAGCTTTAAGTTTACGATAACTAGTAGGCCTATACATAAATAGCAAATGATAAAAATAAAAAATGTGATAAACTGAAACTCTTATTTAGAGGAGGCCTACTAATTCAATTTCTTCTTTTTTATATTATACTGTATCATAGACATAATCCTATACTTTTTGAACATCAAGAAGACAAACAATGCAACTTTTTTCACCAGATGTTTAGATTTGATGCAGAAGCTTGACAGCTGCTGTCTTTTGTTTTTATTAAACTAACCAATAAGACCTCAATTAAGATTCATGTTTAATTATAATTTCTTTTAATTTTATATAAATTATAATATATAAATAATTTTATTTATAATTATAATTTTTCTCAATTTATTAGGTGAACGTCCATATACTTGTGACTATCCAGGTTGCACGAAAGCATTTGTTCAAAGTGGTCAATTAAAGACGCATCAACGACTTCACACGGGAGAAAAACCATTTAAATGTAAAGATAAAGGTGAATATTTAGGATCTATCTATTCATATTAATTTCCTTTAAATTTTAACTCGCTTCTTCTTTAACACGTCAAAATTTGTATTATTATTCAATATATGGTATCCAGTATAATTATTTTTAAAAATCAATGTTTATACTCTTCCAGTTTCCTTTTTTTTTTGTACTAAATATGTTATATTTGTCAATCAAATTCAATTTTTAAACGTATTAATTCTATTCTAATTAGGGTCTGATGTATGTATTTTAACTAAAAAAACAACATTTAATTGGGGGGGAAAACAAGCCAAATAAAATTATGAATAAATTATTCATGTTTCCATTATTCTAAGAACTTAAATTTAGTTGTGAATTGTCTTTTATTCTTAATGTGTTTTATTTTCACAGAATGCACAAATCGTTTCACACACGCTAACAGACATTGTAGCTTGCATCCAAAAGCAGGCATTATACGTGTTGAGCAACAAGACGATCTTACTGATGGTGTAGTAAAGAATGATGAGAATGATGAGGCTGTTGCACTCTGGTTACAAAGGTATGCTATTTATCACACACACACAGTAAATCTCTTAAGCTCTGTCTACACTATCAAACTAGGTTGACAAAAAAAAAGTGTGATGTGCTTAAATATGGTAGTTGATATGACATCATCCTGTCATATATGGGCACATCACATTTTTTTGACCACATCAAGTTTGATAATGCAGACAGAGCTTTATTTTAAGGGGACACCTCTAGGGTCAACGAAGTGTCCCCTTACCACAGGGGTTCCCTTAGAGGAGGTGTTCTTCCGTAAATGAATAGCTGCCGTTCGACGCAACAAATGGTGCCATTGCTGCATTGTACCAAGTAATATCATCGATAAATTAAACAGAAGCACTTATGATATTGTGGGATGTCTGCTCAATGACAACAAGAGACATTGTACATTTCATCTAAAGCTCTGTCTACACAATCAAAATAGTTTGACAAAAAAGTGTGATGTGCCCAAATAGGGTAGTGATATGCCTAAATATGATAGTGATATGACTATAAAGTGACACGACACATAAAGTTTGATAATGTAGACAAGGCTTAAGTCCTTTCATTTGTCCATGGTAATAATAAGCAGGACATGTTCAAATGAGATCCGTTGATCAACTGACAACTCTCTTGATGGCAAATTTTTATCTGAAAAAATGATTTGAGCGAGTTGTTGATAATAATTTACCGTATCTAAATAATTTTGTATACATTTATTTTACAAATCTATAATTATTTCTATATTAATTTTACGGAATTTTTCAGATTTGTATCCGCATCAAAAACCCCAAGTAAGGTTACAAAAGCAGAGAAAAGGAAATTTCAGACCGAAATGAAAGTCGAAGGTGATGAGCGAAAGCGCTCAAGGATAACTGCTAGAAGGCGCTTAGAAGAGCAACGAGAAAAGTTCCACTGCGCCGTAGCGCTTGTGGAATTAGCAGAAAAATTGCCGTGTGATTTGTAGATTAAAAAGTGTGTTTAGTTAAATGATTTTTATAAATAACATTGGTAGTAGGTAATGCCTATAACACAACAATCAATTTTGCATTGAAAGTACAGCGTCTCACTGGGCGACGCATTTGAGAGCACCCTCACTAAACTAAAAAAAATGTTTTTTTAATACAATAATATATTAAGCGTGTACATTCATCCTGGGCCTCTCCTGTGGCCATATTCACCATTCATACTTAGGCTAAGGAAACACTAAAAAAATATAAAAATCTCCTACTGTATCTGAGTTAATACAATATTTAAATTAAATACTTAATATTTAAAGAAAATATCTCACTTAACTGTGATTGGTGAATACGGCCACTAAATTGTATTATCCTATCTTCTCTACAGTGTACTAAAAGGTTTTTTACATATTGAGGGAGAGCTAATTAATTGACTTAATAAAGCACCTCTCATTGGCTATTCTATCCCACAATGCCATCCAAAACGTTACATGTCTTGGATGAACAGGAGATTCTTGGGTTATAGGCTTTTTGGTAAATGGTGACAAATGTAATCAACACTTTAGCTTAAAGTCATTTTATTTGCGTGCCAGCAAGACTAAACGAATTCATTCAATGAGCCCTCATACTTTTTCAAGTGGGTTTTATCCCTTGTATTGTTGTATATAAAACACATCTAGTCAAACTAGTGATTTTTATAAACATTTTTTCAGTTTTTTCTTTAAATAAATAATTGCAGTAATTGATTTTAAAAAAGCAATAGCTGTATTTTTGATAAAATTATTTTAAAGTTTATGTCTATTCATTGGTATCGTTTTTAGGTATGTTTAAAAAATTGACTCATACCTTTTTGGGAATAATTTAAAAATTAAATTTTTTTAAACATGTAATTAAACTACTATTGAAAATAGTAGCAGATTTATAAATTTATGCAAATTAGTTGTCACAAATTGGAACAAATTTTATTGAAATTGTTTTGTAAAATATAACGTTAAATCAAAGCTTTTATAAATATTTTTAGGGTAATTATGGAAAATTGAAAGTATTTAAATATTTATATTTGGTTAATTTTTGTCATGATGTTGCTTATACAGGTAAAATTACATTTTACAAATGTTATATGTTTTGTATATAAATATAGTGTAAATAAATATACAATGTAATTGTAATATGTTTGTAATTTGTATAAAATGAACAGTGTTTATAGACAGACATGTAACTTATTTATTAGACATGGGCATAAAAAACAAATGTTTAATGAATATGAAGTAGGTCCTAGCTAATTCAGTCTTGGCATAGCTAATTCAGTCTTGGCCTAGCTAATTCAGTCTTGGCATAGCTAATTTGTCGTTGAAATAAAACTTTGAGCTCTGATTTCTGTTTTAAACTAGTTTGATTTTGTTGTCATAATGCGATGTTTAATACTTTAAATGGTGAAATTTGTATAGTATACTTTTGGGGTGTAGGTCTAAGTGAAATTTTATTCCAACATGGTAGTGCGTTAGACTTGGTAAATTAACATTAATTGGTTGGTATACGACGGGCCGCATTCACCATTCATTTGGTCTAAGGGAATTTATGGAAAATACTTAAATTATCTCACCACAGTATCCCACATTGACTGAAGATAATATAATATACAGTATATATATATATTTCCTCCCAAAAAAACACATACATAACAGGAGGCACATACATTGAAAAGAGAAACAACCAAACTTGCTTAGCACAATCAACTTTATTTTATAAACACAACATATCTTCATACATCATCCTCATTTTAAAACAAAACACTAATTTCTGTCAATATTCAATGTAATTTAAAACAGTGTCGTAAATGATCGAATTAGTAACTGTCTTTCACTAAACGCTGCTGTTGCACAAGCTCTATGCATAAAAAATATACCATATTTGTTTGTGCCGTGTATTTTATAAATGCCCCAGCACTTGTTTGATCAATCACAGTATTTTACTAATAGCAACACTCCATAGCAAACGATTAATACTAGGATTTCATTGTGATATATTGCAACAGTACTGATTGTTACCCTGTATAAATAAAATTGATTACACAATAGTTATGTTCAGACGGTATTCTAGTGTGAAGTTACGACGTGTAAATTATACATGTGCTCACACTAAAAAGCAAAACATTTGTAATATTGGTATTGCTAATTGAGAACTTAAAAAGGCTCACTTCTATCCCGCCCGAACATAACAAATAACAACCGAACAACTTAATAATATAATAAAATCAAACTGGGAAAATAAAAAAAAACAAACAAAATCAATTTCAGGCAAATAAGGCTTAGCAAATAACAATTCATATTACTGTATTAACAATTGGCAATTTGTTTAATTTACATTAAAATATACATAGAAGTAAACAAATGAATACAACAGAGAAATGAAACTAAACAGTTTCTGTCTCACAACAATTAATAGACGACAATCTTATTTACTGTTTGAAAATTAAAAAAACATTCCATTTATAGTATACAAAGGGACCATGTCAGAATGATTCTAGTGCAGTTACTGCAGTAACTACATATATTTCACTCTTTAACTAATTTATGTAAATATTTACTTTTTCTGGGTAATCATACATACGGTTCATTGTCAGACTCATAAACTAAACAAACTAAAATCATACATCATTACAGTAATAAACTATAGTTGCTTCAGTAACTGCAGTAAAATAATTTTGACATAAAATAGTAGCACTGGAGACATGTATACTTTATTGCATTGCATGTACAAGACGGATAATTTTCATTCCTTTCATTTAATAAAATAGATTAGTTTTTATGTGTAAAATAACATTAGAAACTTCTAAACCAAAGGCACTTTCTATTTAGGAAGGTCTCGTAACAAGGCTATTCTCTCCAGAACAAAACAGGAACTGTCAGTTACACAGGAGCAGCAGGAATTCCCAAGCTCAAAAGTAATAAAAAATAGTTGATATTGGAGAAAACACTGCACAGCACTAAAAACTATAAAGTAACCAAGCGTATAAAACATCTGAACATGCTCTCAAACCAATCTGCATTTTGTATCTCACTAAAAAAAATGTGTTTTTTCCCAACAAGAAATGAGCCTAGCAAAAACGCTGCATAATGCAGACACAGAGTAAAAATAGGATCATCATTACTTTCGTGGAATTATAGATATTATACTGTCCTGTTTACAAGCCATACATTGGCAAAACAATCCCCTTAAAACACAAAAATATATATCCATAACAATAGTTATGACACACAACTAGACTATACAGCTATCGAGTCAAAAAGTCATTCTGTACATTCTCAATAACTTATGAAAAACAGAATGCCTGTTACATTCAATAGTTGCGTAGTTTAGTGGCATGTTGTAAAAACAAAGGTCAATATCATAAAACAATTAAGTTCAAGTTAATGTGACCTTTGTCTCAATAATAAAAATCTATTGTGTCGAAGCTCAATATTTATATATCACCGCTTAATAAAGCATGTGACCATTAATATGTATAATATAACCTACAATCATATTATATTATTTGTTAACATCATAGAATAATTTACAATATATATTATATATTAACATTTTCATATATAAACAACGTATTTAATTAATACAATGAGTAAAGTAAATGAAAAATTCAAGATAAAATATGAAATCGATAACATTTAGGAAAGTATAGGTATAAATACTTTAATATTAATAATAAATGAATGAAAACGGTGCAAAACTAGTACCCCGTTCGGCTAGCAAAAATCTGGAGTTTACACACTAGGGTGTACACCATACAAAACACTGTTGATGCCAGTGTGTGCAAACTCTGGAGTTTTCACACAAGGGTGTACACCATACAAAACACTGTTGATGCCAGTGTGTGCAAACTCTGGAGTTTTCACACAAGGGTGTACACCATACAAAACACTGTTGATGCCAGTGTGTGCAAACTCTGGAGTTTTTTTAGCCCATGTGAATGATGCAACTTTGTACATACAAAGATAATATATAAAATATAAAGCAGTATGATGTGTCCAAAAACTACATCAAGAAACTACACTGGATACGATAGTACTGTTTGTGCATTGACTAAAACCATTTTCACATTTCTCAAGTTGTAACATATTTTGATGTCATTACTCGTTTTCATTACTCATATATGCATTTGCTAAACTGAAATCTTGAAAGAAAGAAAGGAGTTTGTGTGGTATTTGATTATCATGCATGTACTGAGATTTTATGATTTGTGTGGATCTTTATTTAGATGTGTGTTATTTTACTGTACAGTTTTTTTTATATGTTTCTCCTGGGAGGTGAATAAATGTGATTTGATTTGATTTACAACTTGATATAAATACTTTTGCAGAAGCTTGGAATATGATTTATTTTTTCTAGTTTTAGAGTTTTTGTGTATAAAAAAATAATAGTAATCTTTCACCTTCTTCTTAACCCCTCCTCTACAACAAGCAATTACCAAAAAGTGTAAATCTACCCTATTCTGTTTCCTCAACCCTTCTTAACATTACATATTACAAAATAAATAATAGATGACTACATATTCATTTTTTATTAAAATAGGTTTTGTAAATATTTAATTTAATAAGAATGAATTACATATTATACATTCTTAAAAATATATTGTATTTTATACCCTATATAATGTAGTTTTATTATAAAATATTATGTATCTAGGCCTGTTTATATTATGACAATAACGAATGATAAAATTCGTATAATACAATGTTATTGATCATGGCGTCATTTAGGTTAACATGTATTTCCAGGATTGGAACTTTTCTAATTTGTGTTGGCTTCTCTAGAAAAATGTACATCTGTCATCCTTCTTTATGGTCCTAAGTATAAACAGGCTTTAATTGTTAATATTACAGTTGATGAATCTGTTTATGTTTTTGTGCTAGTGACATTATAAATAATTCCTTTTCATGTACTAGTTTGTTATGGCTTAACTATAATCCCAATAATAAATAAACTCTCCATAAATGATGTTTTTGCTGGTAACTAAATTGCACAACAATAGCAAAGGGATTTTGGTAGCACTATCGAAATATACGGTATGCATAGCTAGCTTTATCAACATCAGTAAATTACAAACGCTAAAAAAAAAACATAAAATAATTGTTAGTAGTTTCGCTGAGATGACTATCAATTCAAACAAGAATGTGCATGCATCACTATGTAATGCAAGAATTCCCAGGAATTGTACCAAATTTGGTCCAAAACTGTATTATATTCCTATAGCTACTATCCAGACTTCAAACCTTCTAGGTTTAAAATGTTCTACTAAGTCAGAAATCATTTGGTTTGAATTCTTCTACAATAAAGAAAATATGACTGGAAAGATGGCTCGGAAACTTCTGATGTTTGAAATGTAAAGCTGGTTTGGAATGTTCCCGCATATTTACGATGTGTTTGTAGTTGTTCCTGTCACCAATTTGGTTCCAAATGTACCATTATATTGTCACCAATTTGGTTCCAAATGTACCATTTATATAGAAATTGTCCCCGATTTGGCTCTAAATGTTCTATTATACTGGCGATGTTGTTTTGGTACTAATGGCTTCGATCTAAAGCTGCAATAAACTTTGGTTCGATTATCTTGGGAAGTAATTTATGCCTGAAAAATAAAACATTAATGACGATCATTAAATTCCTGTAAGAGACTTATTCATGGTTGATTTCACATGAATTCTCAGTATGCGACATATGATAATGAAGATTTATATAGTGCAATATCCGCAATAGCGCTCATGGCCCTGCGGACTTAGATGATAACCTTTTCAAACATTATTCTCCTCTAAAGTCTAAGGGTCATGCCATGTTACCGGCTGCCGACTACGGCACTATTACATCTGTCCACAACAGTGGCTGTGTCAGCTAGTACAAATGGTAACCCCCTACTCGTCTCGAAAGTTGTACTAGGTTCTTTAAAGTGCACACTAGCAATATTGTGTACAATGGACCTATGATCTATAGCCCTTATCCGAGAAGACCCATCAGAACCATGGTACGAATGAGTCCCGACCCCTTGCCATAAGGCAATACATTACCACTGTCTTAACCATTCGGCCATTCACTCCTATGTTGCAGAACTGTTTCAATTTTGTGAAAGGGCAAGATATAAATATGCAGTGGCTGTTCTCAACATTCAAACTTAGGCTATTGGAAACAATTTCCATTAAAATTTGAAAATACCAATTATTTTTAAAATCTTTAAATATGTATTGCCACCGCACTGTTATATTAAATACAGAAAAATTACAAAAAACATTAACCTACCTTATGGGAAGCAGAATCAGAATAAGAATGGGAAAAACCATTTTAAGATAGGGGTATGGTGCAAAGCCAAATGAACATAGTATAATTAATTGAATAAGCTGGAAAAATGTAAAGGTATGCATCTTGCGTTGTGGTACCCTTCTCACATAATGGTTTGGAGGATACGCAGCCTGAAAAGAAAATATAGGTTTTTTTTTATTAACTTACAACAAAATTGTTATATTTCTATATATTTTAAAATTCTTTATATTGTTATAAATAATTTGATTATTTATATATATGATTATAATAAACTTACTTGTTCAGTAATCAAAAGCTTCATACGTTCAAACAATTGATTGCCGTCAAGGGCAGTGTATGCTACGTATAGAAATAGGCCATAGAGGACAGGCTTCGGAATGTACTCCAGCGGGTTTGGAATCATAAACAGTGATAAGCCAATCAGAATATGTGAAAACAAACTGGTGACACGAGTTTCTCGCACACGTACAATACTGAAAATAAACAATAATATTTATTTATTAATAGCCATGTAATTGTAAACACAACAATTGTATATTGAATGTTTCTAAAAACAGTGGTTCTATATGATGTTTGTTGAACATGGTGTTCCATCTTTTCATAAAGTATTCTAAGTAGTACTTAGACTTAGACTCATTTGTCTGTAAATATGCCCTTATACTCTGTAAATGTAGACATAGGTGGATAAGTTTTTTTGTATGCATACTCCTAGATCTGCATCTATACATTATTTCTATAGAGATAGAAATATACAGTACCATTGTTAGAACTCTTTTGTTTTTTCTTATTTGTATGGATATGATTAACTGAATAGAGTTAAAATGAAACCAATTTTTAGAAGTAACAGATGTTTGAACATACTTGGTTATCTTATACAAAGAATATTCAGAGGCAGATCCAGGATTTTCTTTAAATGGGGGCTGTCAAAAACGGCGGAGAGTTACTGCGTGACCTTAGCGTTGGATCCAATCCTGATATTACTTACATGTTATAGACATGTCCTTGATCAACTCTTTCTTCTACGTCAGCAAGTGCCTTGACATGAAGGGGTGAGTGAGGTAAAGCAGCATGCACCCACGGTAAACCAACTATCGATAAAAGTGCATTCAGCAAAGCAACTACAAATAAATCTAAATGATACGCTGAACCTTTCTTAAGTCTACAATAGAAAAAAAATGTATTTAGTTAGTTATATAGAGCAAGATCAAAATTAAGTTTGGAATATTAAATATATCATAATAGCTTGCTTTTTTTTATTTATTTTTTTTTTTTGCTTTACAATCATAATAATACAGTATCATACTTATTAGTTGATCATATGGTTACAATTGATCACAATACAATTCATATGTTACTACTTGAATAAAACAATTGAAGAATTGAACATAAATGAAATCTCTTTTTTTAATGTTTTTTAATCTGTTATTACTCTAAAAAAACAGGACCATATGTAAAACCGGTATCTATATACAATAATTAATAATAACATAATAATTGGTTAAAATACACAATAATGTATTAATAAATTACATGATTTACAAAAAAGTCACTTAAAATGTATTGACAGTTTAAGGTTCCATAGAATACAGTAGAAAGAAGGGCTCAACTATTGAAACACAACAATGTACACTTTGAATAGTGGTTATTACACCTCTTTTAAATAATGATGTGACTTTTGTAATGATGTATCTAAGAACAATTCATTACCCATGTAGAGGAATAGTATTATTGTTCCTATAACAAAAAAGATTTAAACACACTAATATCACGATCATCACAGGATATCTTTTTTCATGGGCAAAATGATTCCTGGGAAACCACAATTTCATAATTTATAACACAGATGATAGACTGTTAATCGGTACATTGTTTTAGAACTTAACAAAAAATGAACATTTTAAATTTTTAGTATTTTTTATTTTATTTGGAAAGGTTTTCTTGTTATTGTACTTAATAGTATTTTCATGAAGACGAGTAAAGTTGATTTTACTCTATCTTAAATGCATTTACATCTTGATATGTATACACAGCTATTACCGTATATCCTCTGGTATAATCCCACCCCCTCTCCCTCTAGAACACAAAATTGCGGGGTGGGACTATACCTGGGGAAACCATGGTTCATGAAAAAAGTTGGTAAGCTCCTGAACTGGATAGAGAGAGGCCTACATCCAAACAAAAAATCAATACTGGGATTATACCAAGGAAGTGCCTGTTTGTGAAATCAGACATAAAGTAGGGGGTGGGATTAGACCCAAGTGGGATTATACCCAAGGATATATGGTATATACTATGTCACTTAATCATCTTATGAAAAGTATACTCACTTATTTGCTGGGTTATTAACCATAGCACTTGATATATTTTGATCCATAAAGAAGAGTAGTGAGAGGCAGAATCCTAGGCCCATGGCCCCAAACCATGCACCCACTGGTAGGGTCTCCAAAGGAGCTATTACAAAGATGTTACTGTCATGGTATGGCAATGATTCCACTGTAACAAAATTCAATATCAAATAGTTCATTACAAAACATAAAATAATATATTTAAATAGTATATTAATACTGATGATGTATCATTCATTATTTTATGCTAAAAGAAGATGTTAATGTTTTAATAGAAAGAAATTTGTAGAAGCAAATGTTAAGATACAAATTCCCTTATTATCCAATATAATGGAAATTACAGTGCTCATATCTTGGCTTGCCTTAGATAAATATAAAGGGAAAAAAGAACTACATAAAGTGTAAATGGTGAAGATGAGATAGAGAACTTGACTCAACATTATCCTTTACTTGGTTTTTTTTCTGATTTATTGTTCAGGGGGGTTTTAGGCGGAATTTATTAAGGGAGGTGTATATTCCAAATGATGTTCTATGGGAGAATTTATTCAAAGCAGGGCGTTTATTCGAATACATACAGTATATCTATATGTATGTGTTTATTTACACATACAGGCACCACAAGAGTTTATATCATATATTATATAATTATTTTTCCTTAACGTCGCCAAATCCATAGGTTCCATAACGGGTTGAATTCATCATGAGCTACTTTTTTTGGCAATTTCCTTGCCTTCTTTTTGTTATTTTTCAAAATGCATATTAAATGTGAAGATGAATAAAACATTTTCTAAACAATAAACAGCTACTTTTTTCGTAATTTCCTTGCCTTCTTTTTGTTATCTTTCAAAATGCATATTTAATGTGAAGATGAATAAAACATTTTCTAAACAACCAACAGCTACTTTTTTGGTAATTTCCTTGTCTTCGTTTTGTTATTTTTCAAAATGAATATTTAATGTGAAGATGAATAAAACATTTTCTAAACAATCATTTTAAACATCGATAAAATAAAATCTTTACACTGATGTCACTTAAATTCACTGATGCGCTGTATAGTGTACTGTATATTTTTATGTTTGTATGCATATTCTATTGTACTATGTTTTGTGTTCAACATGCTATTGACAAAACTCATATTTAATGGCTAATACAGCCCCCAGGCAATTTGTGCTGGAAAATAAATAAAATTATGAATTGTATTATTATTGTATTTTATTACAGTATAAAATGGTTGATTGTAGATAAGAGAGCTGTCACTGAATGGATACCAAGAAGCAGTGTGATACCAAAGCAAGATGAAATTTCCTGAGTAATTGGGATGGATGAGAACAGCATAAATAGAGTTCAATTTTTTAAATAGGATTTAGCTCAAAATTATTATTTTTTTATGTTTCAATTGAAATCTGAGAGACCTGAAGTGGGGCTAGCCATGATGATGGTAAGATGTTTCTTGAAAATTCAAATTTGGTTGTGATTACTGATAAATAAAATATTATCTTCTTTGCTCTAAATTGTGGATAATATGGTGTACATCCTTACCTTTGATATCCCTGAAGACATATGAGCCAATGAAGGACATGAACAAAACAGAGACAGGCAAGGCGTAGTCAGTTAAAAGTTCTCTCTTGCTGGCGTCTAATAAAGGACTATCAAAAAATAAAATACATTACATACATAAATACAATTTAAACATTGTTTAAAAATACCGGGTTGGTGTCCGGCCGGGTTTAGTTTACCCTTTATGTTTATTTTCCTCTTTTATTCGTTTTGTTAATTTTCAGTACTTATGTATGGCCTTGCACAGCCTTTACGAAGAACACCATTGGGTGATTCAAGAGTTTCCGTGTGAAAATAAAGATATTATTATAATAAATCACCAATCCAATCCAAGAAACCTAATTCAGTTATTTACATAATTTTAATAATAAATATAAAAAAAACTTGAAATCATCACTATTTATTAGCAAAGCCTCTAAGAAAGTCTAGACTTTTTAATTTTTCTTAATTTGTCTGAAACTAGGCTGAATGTATATTCAATTGTTTTTTCATGTAAATTTAATTGTTTTTATTATGACAAATGATTTATAATCATAAATAAGTAATTATAAATTTGAAATTATACAATCTATAAAATAAATGAAAAAATATACTGTGTGACCGAATAATAGTCCCAGTGTGTCTGAGTATCAAATTTACTCTTATACACATTTACAGTAGCTTAAATTGGAGCAAAGTAATATACTTGAACATAGAACTTTAGGATATTTTAAGTTGTTTTTGTGGAAGTTGCTATTCTTAATCTCTTGTTAAAATGTTTTCTCTTTTTATTTTGTATCATGTGTATATGGATGTACTATCTGAAATCAAGGAAATGAATGAATGAATACGGTAATTAAAAGTCTGTATAATTGTTATCAGGAATTACCTTTTGGTTGTGTTATACAAAAGTACACCGACCCATAATGTACCAAACATGAGTATAACATACAACAAGCTCACTTCTCTACTGCAGTACACATAATCTGCTACGTGTGAGTGAATGTATTCTTGTGTGTCGTTGAGTACCATACAGTTGTCTGTGTTATAGTATAGATCAAAATCTGTAAATAAAAACAATGGCGATTGTTAAACATAAATAAAAAAAAACAAATGTTGTAAAACATCATAGGTATCTTATATACCAACAGCTAATTGTGCTTTAGTGGTTAAGGCGCTTACTCTGTATGATAGAGGTTGTTCTTTCAATTGATCTACAGTATAGTAAAAAAATGTGCACTGTAGCACCCTTATTTATGAATACCGTACATGAGAGAATAGTCCCACCCAGGGTGCCTGGGTATGAAATTGGGGGATGGGATTATACTCGGATTGTATCAACAATGAATTTCCCAAGTCTTATGTTCAGTTTTAGTCTAAATTAGGGGGTGGGATTATACTCAAAGCATGGGATTATTCTTGGGTCATACACGTTTACTACTAATGTGTAAACCAAAGATTTACACAGACGAGCGGTAACGGTAATAAAAATATAGAATCCATGTTTATCTTTATGACATTTATACACAATGCGGAGTGGACAGGCTGTTTCCGCTCAGGATACATATTGTATGTAGGAAAAGCTACGCGGTTTTCCGCTTACCGTTATTGGCTCTTAAATATACTAATTAATCAAGCAAAAATCTCAATTTGTCTAAAAAAAGATATAAAACATATTTACTGTACAAGACTACTCTAGTAATAATATTAGCTTTTGATCATTAGAAATATAAATTATTGAAAAGAACTGAGCAAGATAATAACTGTACAATAAAGTATAATTGAAAGTATTATTTTATGTTTCATTTTCATAATAGTAATTACTTTTATTGCCTCCTGCTAGTTTTTTTCAATTTTTCTCATTACGTGTCCAGGAAACACAGAGAATGACAAATACAATACACTAGTAAAGTATTAAGGTAGTTTTGCCGACACAAGATTCAATTTATTATCAGATAAAAATGACATGAAATTTGCTTTGCATTACAATATAAAATTATTTTTAAAAAACACCTTAAAAAAAACATAATCATAAAACATAATGTAAATTATAAAGCTGACAGACATATAGTGTCTAGTAAAACCAAGACCAAAACCAAGAAAACCAAGACCAAAAGAAAACCAAGGCCAAACATGGTTTGTTTTTACTTTACATTTGTCAATTTCTACCGATTCTATACACTATGTGATCAAAAAAGGTAATAAAAAAGTTAAAAATGTTTCAACGTTTCGATTGTGAGTAAAGTTATGGCGATTATAATATATATATATTTATACAACACAAAAAACTTCCTTATATAACATGAACTCTCTGCAAAACCAGAAATTTGTTAAGGTCCCAAACACATTATTACTTTTTAAATTTTGGACCGTCGGAATGAAATATACTATATACTTAGAGTACTTACTGTGCGCCAAGTCTTTGAAAGCATCTACACTAAAGGCTACTGATATAAACAAAGAAAAAATCTCCTCAGTTGACCTGTTGAAAAAAGATACATATATCAATCATTACAGCACAAATTGATTTTTCTTTAAATTCTACCGAGGCGACCAAGCGCGACTAATCTTGTTTATAACATCTTCCAATTTGCTTATTTTACAAGAGAAATTTGAAAACTTGTTTCTGTTAATTAGAAATTCAATCATGACAAACCAATTACCAGTACTGGAATGTGATACAAATGACAGTTCCTTGGGCATATTATTTTTCACATTTTTGAAATTTATATTTCAAAGTAATTATGTTTAAAAAAGATTCTCTGTACTGTATCTCCACATGTGGCACTAAATGTACAGTATCATAGGCATATTCTGTAATACAGTGTAACATATGTATCACATGCACCGTATTATGTTAAGACGGAGCTTATGGCCTATGATACGGGGATCACATAATAAATATGGGACGCTGTATCACAGAACCGTCTAGTTTTAATCATGATTTGTATTTTAGTAGTATTCAGACATAATGGTAAAATAACAAAGTCACCTCTTCCTAAATCGGACTACCAGAAAACTTGTAACTATCAACATTTGCTGTTGGTAGTATATTCCAAATGTGTTTTGCAGACTTTCAGAAAATAATCATTTGGGCCATCCCAAAGATGTCCGATTTCAGAAGAGTTGAGTGTACACAAGTGAATTACAAAAAAAAGAAAACAAAAGATTGTTGTGTTAGGCTACTTGCAGCTCTTCACATATCATCACCTTGTAGACCATTTAATGAGTAGGCTAGCATCAACAACAGAATAGATGAACAAGAAGAAGGCATTCCATAGGCCTACACATGCATACATAGCAAAGAAGTTCAAGTCAAGATCCTCACATATATTGTAGATAACTATAGTAATGAAATCAAGAAATATAAACATGAGGCGTGCATGTGAACTTCATACATCTGACAATTTATTGCAAGTTTTAAATGAAAACTTGAGGCACAATTCAACACAGTAGCACCCATATTAAGGATTAAGCGGGCAATTTTGAGACCCAACAAAGTTTCCCCTAAATAGGGGTGTCCCATCAATAGAGGTTGGCCATATTGGTAAAACATATATTTATCCTGGTTTATTTCACAGGAAAATGTCCCCTTTAGGAATGTCCCGAAGGAGAGATTCTACTGTAAACAATTAGTTGCTAATCATAATGCTTAGTTATGCTTAGTTGTTTGAACTTTTAGTTAATGTTTGTTACCTAAGGGGACATGACGCGCGAAGAGAAAATTACTACTGATGAATTACGGGTCATACTGTTTACACAGGCTAAAGGGAAATATATGTTTTAACACTACAGCCAACCACAGTAGCACCCATATTAAGGATTAAGCGGGCAATTTTGAGACCCAACAAAGTTTCCCCTAAATAGGGGTGTCCCATCAATAGAGGTTGGCCATATTGGTAAAACATATATTTATCCTGGTTTATTTCACAGGAAAATGTCCCCTTTAGGAATGTCCCGAAGGAGAGATTCTACTGTAAACAATTAGTTGCTAATCATAATGCTTAGTTATGCTTAGTTGTTTGAACTTTTAGTTAATGTTTGTTACCTAAGGGGACATGACGCGCGAAGAGAAAATTACTACTGATGAATTACGGGTCATACTGTTTACACAGGCTAAAGGGAAATATATGTTTTAACACTACAGCCAACCACTGTTCATACTTTGTTGGGTCCTGAAAGTGTCCCCCATATAGGGGTTCTACTGTGCAGTTAACAAACCTCTGTCTACACTAGTTTGACAAAAAAAAGTGTGATGTGCCAAATATGGTTGTGACGGGCTGACATCATCATCACCATTTTTTTTCACATCAAGTTTGATAGTTTAGACAGAGCTTTAGGAGTAATATACAGCAGTGTTTGTTAACATTTGTTACCTAAAGGGAAATGACGCATGAAGACAAAAAAAGAATACTGATGTATTACTATTAGGCTATTGTTACAAATGTAATAGGATTCATGTGTAATCTATCCAAACAGTAATCATAAACAGCATTATTAGATCTTTTTATTTATACAAATAATGAATGTTTTTAATTTATGTGACACAAAATGAGTTGAAATGTCCAACTTAAAACATTTTAAATAATTATCCTTAAAAATATCCTTTGTTTTAGCTCTGCTCCCAAAAAGTACAGAGTACTTAGTTCCGGAGCTCTACAGATAATCAATGGCTATTAATACACATACAGTATTTAAAATCAATTGAGCTAGTTAATTTAATGTCATATGACCAGATATCATCCAATCAAATCACAAGAATTTTAACACATGTTCTATATAACAATATACTGTAAAAATATTTTTACTGTATTCAAATTTAACTTTCAAAGCCATTACTTATTAGAAAGGTTACTATCAGATATTATTAGAAATGATTTTTGTTATGTAATTTCTTTTCCATAATTTTCTTTGATTGGAACCTGGGATTATACAGTAATTGGACTAAGCCATATATCATGGCCAAATAATGTTACATGCCATAAGCATTATACCTATCAAATTAACATTAATATTTTTGTAATTTTGCTCGTATTACGTTTAATCTTTAAATTCATTATTGTTTACAAGCAGATTATGCATCAATGAAGAACATATGAATACACTAACCTTTAATGTACAAGGTAAGAGGAGCTGTAGTTAACAACACAATCAAGGGCTGTCCACCAAACAATGCAAACACTATCCCTCCAAACATCTGAGCAAAAATCACCTTTTGTACATCTATTTGTAAAAGCAAATCATAGAGGTATATTTACATATGAAAAGTTATGGTAGGTTGTTTTGGAAATAAAGTTATTTAAATATCATGGTTTGTTATTGCAAAAATAGTTGTAGGTAAAAATACACTATAACCCCCTTGATTTCTTAAACTTTAAGAATACTGTATGCATGTATGTATAAGCAAAACTTCTAAATCTGGAGATAGTAGTAGAAATTACATGCATGAGTGAATATTTTATAGCACATCTTATTTGGCCAAAACAAAATAAAATCAATCCAATTGACACCTCAACAGCAAACCCACACCCCCTCCCCTCCCCCAAAAAAATCAACCCTGTTTTTAATTTATGTTGTGCATCGGTGGAGTTGTGGCTTGGTGGTTATGATGCTTGGCTACCAATCCAAGTGTCTTGGGTTCAAGTCAAGATTTTTCTAATGACAATTTATAACTCCACTCCCAAAGACTTGTAAAAAGACTTTGTTTATGTAGAGCATCTTGTTTGTCTTGTGAACAGGATTGCCAACTTTAAGGATAGTGAATGAATTTGCTTATGGTTATTCTTGGCAATATGCCTAAATAATAAAGAAAAAAAAATGTTTATATTTAGGCCTAGTAATATGAAATACCAACCTATTGCACCCTTTGTATTTTTGTCATTTAGAACACCAAAAGCAATTGATGGTAAAATACACGCAAAATAGAGAAATATAGTTGCAGCCATCATCTTCTGTAATGTCTTATGCCCTACAAAGCCATCCTTGAAATCTGACCAATAGTACGGCAGACGTCGCTGAATGTCACTCCGTAAGCCACGTCCAAAATACCAGTTTGGAAACTAAACAAATTCCAGAGATACAGTATATTGTAAATTTGTATTTTTAACTAAAAGTGATTATTAAGTTAGATCCCACCTCCTTTATTTATATTTATGATAAATTTAGACACAAATTAATGTACAAGTATAATTCCGCCCCCACCCTCCCAATTTTTGCCAAATCTACCAACCAAACCTACAGTAGGCCTCCTACCTAGTTTATTATCATGTTATGATTATCATCTAACTTTGAAAGATACAAACAAGAATATTTAAATTTTAATAAAAAACATTAAAAAATTGAATAGTTTATAAAAATAGAATGCGGCATTATTTTGCTGCCTATCTTAATATCAGCTATCAGTCTCATTCATTAATTATTAACATGAAAAATTATACATTTTTTATACAACATTAAAATATTTAACGTAAAAAAAAGGATGCATAGTTAACCCAGCACAAACACGCTTCTGTAATTTGATAGGCAAATTGTGTAAATTACTTTCTATGTTGAACCTAGTGTTTTTCAATGTCATATGACCCAGTTACAATTGACCTTTTGCATTTCAATTTTTGTATCATTTCTGACTAATTATCTATACAACGTTGTAGAAATTAGTTTTTTTCACGAAAGTGTGTTCAATTATTTGAAAACTGTATCCATTAACGCAAACATTTTGTCCATTTCAATCTAAGAAATAGATGAAAAAATTGATTCTAAAATAATATTTTATAATAATATTATATGATTAAAAGTGATCAAATGAACATCCTCTTGTCGCATGTGTAATGCTAACTGAACTTGTACAACAAAATTGCAGTACTCGCATATAACGTCATTGCACTCTTGATGACCTAAGAGTGCAATAGAACTTTTATTTTATGTAATATCATGTGATATTATCTTCCAATCAAATGACAAGAATCTACTTAAATAATATTTTCAGGTAACCAACCTTCTATGTCGGGAAAATTATTTTCGTTTTTTGCTTACAGTATCAAATACTCACATTATCTGGTTCATCAATAGAGGTTGTTGACCTGAGTCTTGCACGTGACGGTATTCTGTGGATGTAGCGCAAGTCTTTACGAATAGCTAAAAGCACTTGATAGAACTCCTCCTCTGAAAATAGAAACATAAAAACAAAATGTAATAAACTGTATCAATCTAGTATCAATATAGGATTTAGGCACTGTGCACTTAATAAACCTCACAAACAAGTTTTCTGAATATCTTTGATGCATATAGCAAGTCTCGAACTTGTACTTTCCAACAGTCAAGCCCAATACCTTACCATTGCGCCATAATTACATCATACACTGCTAAGTGTTTGAATACAAATTATGTTATGATACAGTCAGGCTAAATAGACCTGGCTTTATATTTTGGGTAATTTACGAGACCTAGACAAGCTAATCAAACTGTTACCAATTACGGTTTTTGGTTCGTTAGACTATGATAACTCAACTCGGTTACTTTCATTTAAATTTAGTTTTTAGCTAGATGCGGCTTTAATCATAGCAATGAAATTAATTACAGGTATGTACCGTACTGTACAGAATATACACTACTCTATAATACCATAATGCACTCTTACAATTGTCAAAATAAATTCTAAAATTCACTTTAATAACTTGTAACTGCATATTGCAGAATGTTTCCAGAAGCTAATTACCAGTAAACTGACGTATCGGATTGAAAACCATCCTGACCTTCAAATTAAGAATTTGACGTATCTCAATGTCGTCTATAGGACTGTCTACACTATCAAACTTTATGTGACTAAAAAAATGTGATGTGCCAATATATGGACATGTTGATGTCATATCACTACCATATTTGGGCATATCACTACCATATTTGGGCACATAACACTTCTTTTGTCAAACTAGACAAAGCTTAAGAATTTTTATGTTGCATAAAATAAGTTGGCTCAGAAATACAATACTGTACATTGAATCACTTCTATTAAATCTAACTTTGTATAGATCTGAAGATATACTGTATATATAATACAAACAAATTAGTGATGTAGATTAAGTTTTTAAACAGTTAATTTTTGTGTCAAAGGTCATGATGTATTTGCATACAGCTGAGAATTAATTAATAAGATAAAAAAGGTGCTAAATCAACAGATAAGTTTTATTATATAGGCCTACTTTTATCAACACATGATTCACAGCGCTTGTTTTATATTTTTAAATAACATTTATACTTTAAATATTTTAATGTCATTTTTATATGTTGTAATGTGAACTTGTGTTTAATTATTTATTAATTGTTATTTTAATATTGTAAATTCAACTATGTTTACTTTGTTGCAATAAAGACATTGAATTTGAAATTGCAGTAGTAATGTTATAATAATTTTACATTGACTACTCCTTAATTTGTGTTATTGGGAGACGACTTATCAGAAACAGTATTACACTATTACAATAAAATTGGTATGTTGTTATCAATCACGGGATGGATAAACTATTTCATAATTTATCGTGCTTATAAACTATGTCTCATTTGAGACTTAGGGAGTGGAGACCCTGGCACTAGGTTTCGTGATTTCCAACATGTAGACCTACTCATCTACATTTCACATTATATAAATGCATAGGCTAACCTTAAGAATATTACATACCTTACCTGTACAGATACAAAAAAAAAAAAAAAAAAAAGCTCCACTATGATACATCTGCAATAGTATTGCAATACCACAATTAATGCAACGTTACATAACATTTGATTAATTTTTACATTGACTAACTGTAAATTTAGCATTGTGCCTTTATCTGTTAAAGTTAACATCTGTGTTGTAGAAGACGTTTTAACTAAAATAATAGAATTTGACTTATTGCTATAGAATTGCTATGTATCTAGTATAAATTTGATCAATTGGCTGAGATTTACATTGAGCACACGTTGCCTGCAGGTAATTGCTTGAACGAATCAATTCATCTTGATTAACAGCTATCAGTTCTATTTTAATATCATTTAAATACATCTATCGGGATATCTTAACCAATTTATAGTATCTATTTTTACAACATTTTTTGTTAATTAAATCAAATATATTTATACACTGGATAGTCTAGGTCTGTCCATAGAGATCTCTATGGTTGATCAGAGTACATTAAATGGATCAACTACGAGCAAAAATAGAATTTACTGGGATTTATAAATGTATGCTGGAACAAATCGCAAATCAAACCGAAAAAAAAAACTGTCTAAAGTAAAATTTAGAGGCTCAGGAATATGTATGTATTATGTAAAAACTGATCTGGAAAACTGTCTCGAACATTAAATGACTCTCTCTCTCTTTTTTCGTTTCGACATTTTCCGTCATTACGCTTTCCACTATTTCTTTCCATATTTTGGGCAGGTTGCTATTGTGCTAAAGTTTAAAGACGTATTGTCCTTTTGACTAATTCCAAAAAAATAAAATAAAAAAGATTTCGAAAAAAAGTGGGTCATTTTGAAGTATCATAATAGTTATTAATTTTCACCAAAAATGAGTCGAAAAAAAAATCATTTAACTGAAATACAGATGTTTTTTTTTTCAAAAAATAACTTTGACTTCCAGTCAAAGTTTTCGATCAAAACATATCTCATCATAATGCAACGCGCTTGTTTGCCTACTCTGTATGCATAAGGGTTGCCCTTTTTTTGTACAGTAATTGAGCAGTAAAATAATAGGTAGAAATTGGATGCATTAGTAAATGTTCAATAGCACCCTCAATTTTTATATTTTGGCCCAGTCTATAACTTTGTCAATTTATTTTGAAGAATCATTACAGTTATACTATTCAGATTGTTGGTCGCTAATAATAATTTCTATTTGTAGTGGAGCTGTAGCTTGGTGGTTAACATGCTTGCCTTCCAATCCCAAGGTCCGGGGTTCAATCCTGACCTAGTGCCAAGGTGGTAACTCACAACTCTTTCAACTCCACTCCCTAAGCCTCAAACGAGTTTTAGTTTATAAGCACGATAAATTGTAAAATAGTTTATCCATACTGTAATTGGCGAGAAATAAAATAATAAATAAATAAAATATTTATGGCAAGGAAAAAAATCTATAGTTGAATGAATTATTGGAAATTGTTCATATAAAATATTTTAAAGTTTGTTAACCCTATTTTGAAAATATTTTAATTGAATACAAAATGTAACTCATTTGCATAATACTGTGTTAGTTTGTTAAGGCAGATGTAGCAGCAATAAGGCAGATGTAAAAGTATGTTTGAATAGATTGACGATTACGTTACCTTTTTAACCTGGAGGAAATGCTCATGACCTTTCTTTCAATAGAATGTTGACGTTTTCATTGACTATACATTATGTTAATGAAGTAGTATAGTTTACTTTAGCATTAGCATGTGTATACTAGTATTCAAATAATGAATGTTTATGTGTGCAATGGTACAAATAATTTCATCAGGTGAAAATAGAATATTTCATCTTTTATCAAATAAAATTATTTGTTCCATTGCACGAATATAAAACATTCATTAGTATGTATAGAGCTATTTTTAGCATTTTATATGTATACTAGTATACAAATAATGAATGTTTATGTGTGCAATGGTACAAATAATTTCATCATGTGAAAATAGAATATTTTATCTTTCATCAAATAAAATGATTTGTTCCATTGCATTAAATAAAGTATTTATATTTATTAAAGGAGAAACTCAACAGTTCTTTTCAGAACTAAATATATGTGGTGTACCACTTTATATCAACATTTGATTTCACCATGCAAACCTTCAAATATTATATTAAAAGTATTTCACCTACTGTAAGTGACACAAAGAACTTCTCTTAAAATGCTATTCTCTAATAGATTTTTAAATTTTAAATTTGAAGGGTGTTTTTTGTAGCAGTATGAAGGATGAATATGGAGAAGATACTTTGGTACATTATTTAGTTAAAATTGTTTAAAATTATTAGTATTAAAGTATTATAATCCATGCCCACTGTAGCGCTGATTAAACACTGCTGTTGAGAATGATTAGGTATTAATTGATTGATTTCTTTTCAGTTTAGGAAATGGTCAAAACAAATGAATGAAGCAACTATTCACAAACGTGACTTTGTAGATATGTGATGTAAGTAAAATGTGAATGTAAATAAAACACTGCTTGCAAAATCATTTGCCTAATGTTCCATGACAACTAAAATTGACACTAAACTAAACTTGAAAAGTCCAAAAAAAAGAAAAGTCTATCTGGCAAACTCCACAAAAGTGCTATAAGTACCTTGGCTTATGTCGGTTTATTCAGGTATGCTACACATGAAATAGACTTGTTCTGCACTTCTGAGTACAAATCTTACAATTAGTTTAAGATGACGAAATTCAAGGGAAACTAAGAAATCGGGAAGGCAATCAAATCTCTGTCTACACTATCAAACTAGTTTGACAAGAAAAGTGTGCCCAAATGTTAGTGATATGCTTAAATATGGTAGTGATATGACATCATCATGTCCATATATCGGCACATCAAATTTTTTGTCACATAAAGTTTGATAGTGTAGACAAAGCTTTAGATCTTGTTGTTTGTATTCTATGAGCACTAAACATAATCATTTTTAAATACCAGTTTTCACATCCAGAAGCTGCTGTCGATAGTCGATGTCAGCAAATATTGTTGAGAATGTTCTTCCAGTTTCCAGAGCATTTTTTGTCCCTTTTTCTTTTGTTGGTGACAAAATCAAAATGACAAAGTGAATTTCCTGAATGTTTGTACCCATGTTGGCAGCATGTTTTAACCTTGCAATACCAACGTATCGGCGTTGAAGACATGGAAGGCTACATCTGCACAAATCAAGAAAAATTCAGAATTCATAAACAGAAACATTATTTTGAACATTTTAATTCTTTACTAGAAGACCTTAAAATTGTACTTATAAATAAAAAGCACATTTTATAGTTTTGCTTATTAAATTTGGCTGGAAAATTGTTTCATAATATATACAGTAATAAATTTGTTTATGAAAAAAACAAATTAACAGTTGCGTTTACCAAAAATCCATTGATTTTTAGACAATGGGTGTTAAATTAAATTATGGTGATAGTTTTGCTTATTAAATTTGGCTGGAAAATTGTTTTAAATATATACAGTAATAATTTTGTTTATGAAAAAGACAACAGTTGCGTTTAACCCAAAATCCAATGATTTTTAGACAATGGGTGTTAAATTAAATTACGGTTTTATCATCAGTTAATAATTTTTTTCCATAATCCAATTTTTTACATTGTGACATTAAATGCCTATTAAAGAAATAAATTGTTTTTATTCAGGACAATGTATCTTTACAAACTGCCTTATCTAACAGCAATTCAGATCTAACCCAAGAAAAGAAAAAAGGTTTTTAAATTAAAAAAGAACAAAAGATATGAAATGCTCCCTTTCCAATTTCCCTAATCCCTTTCCGATTTCCCTAATCCCTTCCCATTTCCACTATAATGTTCTCCACTTTCCTTAACAATAACACCATTGTTTGGAAAAACTTACAATGCACATATCCATGATTGATCATAATCCATACCACCACCTTCTGTCACACTTGTTGATTGAATAGTCTTTGATAATTTGTGGACTGAAAAGGAAAAGAGATTTTTAATTTATAGACTGAAAAAAAGGAGAAATGAAACAAAATAAATAAAATAGACTGAAAATACTAATTGTTCGACTGAAAAGGGAGAAAAGATAATACTTTATGGATTGAAAAGAGAGAAGGATATAATTTATGGACTGGAAAGGGAAACAAGATTACAATTTATTGACTGAAAAATGGGAATGGATTATAATTTATGGACTGAAAAAGGGGAAAAGGATTATAATTTAAGGACTGAAAAAATGAGAAAGGATTATAATTAAAGGACTGAAAAAGGTAAAGGCCATAATTCATAGACTGAAAAGAGAAAAATATTACACTTATAGACTGAAAAGGAAACAATTATAATAAGTTTTGTTTGAAAAGGGGAAAAATACTTTATTTTACAAATTTAGAAGCAATACTGTATAACATTAAAATGTGTTTTAAACCATAAAGATAATGATAAACAATCTTGACATACTAACAATTCTACATCATATAACTTGGGAAGTGACCTTCATATTTTTTTTTTCGATTTTGTAATTTTACTTTCAAATCACTTAGTATTAGTCAAGCTTACTTTGTATAATTAAAATTATATCAAAATAGAAATCAGTTTATAATGTATTTCATCATGTTATGAAAAATACAGATAATCCATGTACGGTCATAACAATTCAAAATCATTTTATCTTACAATTAATCATTAAATTAGTTATAATTTCATATCAATAATAATTATTGCGTGTAATCAATGTAATTAGTAATATAAATTGCAAATTTAATAATAAGATGTTATTGCACCATCATTAACAAAATTTATTTAAACTCACTCACTTTTAATTATTGTAAATGTGTTTCAAAGTCATTACTTTGCTAAAATTAGTTTTAATGATAATGAATTCTGTTATCAACAAAAATAATTGCTATAGTTTGCACTAGATCCATATTTGTTTCTGGGCATGTTTACCACATTGCCTAGCGTCAACACCTGCCATTTGTGTGGCCTGCGTCTGGTGTGTGTATATTCTAGAGTATTGCTATGTGAAAGAGATATAAGATGGGTTTGAGTGTATTCACGAACCCATTGTAGAATCTGGGTAAGTGTTTTCCCCCTTTCCCACATTAAATATACAATACATACAGAAGACACAAAGTATGATTTGGTAAGAACAAAACTAAAAACCACATAGCTGATGATTAAACAGTGATGATAACAGGAATGTTATATTTATTTTTTAATAATTACAGTAATTACTATTTATACAGGATGAGAAGAAAAATTATATCAACGCAATGTATTAGTAATATATTTTATTGGTCTAAAAAGGAAATATGTTTTGCTAAAAACAAACAATTAGAAATGCATAAAAAGGTATTTATCTCCTTGCCCTTCAGATACAGTAGGTCATAAAGCTGTTGATCTTGTGGACATAAAATGTACAGTATGCAGGATAAAGAGGAATGTTATATTTATTTAATAATTAATAAATCACTATTTAATATTAACAGGATGAGAAGAATGAATTTTTAATATACATTGTAAAGATGTATAACTATAGTTTTATGTCAAATTTTCCTGTTTTGATTGTGTTGACAGGACTGGACATGTTTAATATCATAACAATAATTAATACTCAACAAATATTTTGTTATATTTGATTGACTTTTGGTCCACAATAAACTTTGCCTCGCTGATAAAATGTATTCTCTGCATGTATATACGTTTAATAATAAGACGACATTTTAATGTGCTTTTATATGATAGACATATTTTAAATATGCACATTATGTTTTATGTAGGAAGCCATAAATGTTGATACCAGCAACACAGTGGTCACATGATACAGTCACATGGTTTTAAGTTTCTCTTATGTATTTTAACTAGGTGCCTGAAATTGTGCAAGTCTAAAGTAAATATATGTTGTAACATTATAAACATTATGTAAATGTAATTTGGAATTTATTTGGATAAACTGTTTTTTTTTAGTTTAGTTTATATCATAATTATAAAAAACATAATATTTATTGGTTCAAGAAGGAAATTTGTTTTGTTGACAAGTTCGAACAAACAAATTTAGAAATTCATAAAAAATTATTCATAGATTGCCTCGTCCTTTAGATGGGTTGTAAAGCTGTTGATCTTGTGAACATACAGTATGCATGTTAGTTTTCAAGTAGTAGGGGATCATCTCTCAGTGTGATGATCAACATAGACACGACACTGTGCCATGGGGTTGTATAGTCCCTGTTCTGCAAATCGTCTGATTCTGAGGATGATACTAAATAAAACCTTTATATTTAATGAAAAAAAAGATGAACAAAAAAAAACCAACCTGAATCCTGTGTAAATAATGTCGACTTTGCCTCCTTAACAATATCATCTGTACCTTCACGGCCGTTCAACATTTTCTTGAGTAGTTTGACAAAAATAGCTTCCATACTGGTCTCGGTCATGTCAAGCATCAAGGTGGCTTGCTTAGCAAACGACTCAATGTCCTGTGCTGCTCGTACCTCACTGTGAAAATCTTTCATCGACAAGCGCTATAAAACATTAAATAAGTAAAATATTGTAATTTAGCAGGCCTTTTCCTTTGAGGTGAGCGAGTGCGATCACTCACCTAACACACTCCTAAACTGCCCTTGAGGAGTGTGATTTACAACACACTTAAATTTGGTAAACTTCTACACACCAAAACGGCACACCTATAGCACCCCTGAATGTATTGAGGGGTGCAATTTGTAGCACACCTACAATTTTAAAAAGGCCTGATTTAAAACAAGCACAATCATTTTCAAAATATATAAAGTTTTGGTGTTGGAAGACTACTGTATGTTGCTTACAGTACCTGGATAAACCAACAATAGCCCTTTCCCTCTCGAAAGAGAAGATACATTTAAGTTGAGTTCACTATCAGGCAATGGAGCTAATCCGTCAACTACGCCCTTGAATGGGACCATTCTCTCGCACAATTATCATTTTTTTTTGTAACTCTGTTTGTGTGAATATACGTGAAAATGATTTTTTTTTAAATAGTTTAGTTTAACTGGTTTAGGTCTATACAGTAATCTAGATATTTGGTAAAAATATATTGGAGTTGAAAAGACACACCCTTTGGCGATAGTTGTCTTAGACAATTTTTCTCCCTTTTTATGTTTCACTGACAGGAATAAATAAACAAATACTGTAAACTTATGGTATGAGTAATCAAACAGATTTTCAGTCAATTCATTTTATATATTGGTTTTTAAAAAATGAAGTTTGACGATTGTTCATATTATTCCCATATCAACTGTACATGCTTTTAATTTTATGTAACTTTGCGTATTTAATTTTTGATGAGCTAATCATTCAGCCAATCATTTTATATTCAACTGCTACTTTTCAAATACATACTTGTTTCTATTAACAATTTAGAGATAGGCAAGGTAATAATACGCTGATGACAGCCGTAGGAAATCATCGTAACATTGGTTCAGACGAGTTTTCAAGTTCAGTAACCTATCATATATTATAATAGCATTACTTGCATCTAAAGAGCATTTATCGAAGAGCTAGAAAGCCACTTTAATTACTGTAATATAAAATGTGCTTGTTCATGTTCAAAAAGTAAACAACCTCTACAGTATTACAGAGTTCTCACGAAAAAGACGATTTGAAAAAAAAAACAGAAGATTCAGTTGGTAATTAATAATTTTAACAATCATTAGTTGAAATTAATGGAAGCAAAGACAATGAAAACTACTTAATGATAAAATAAAATTGTTTTGTGTCGTTTTGTTTTGTTGACAATTTGTCTTTTGAGATTAAAAACAAATGATTTAATACTAGTTGGTAATCATTTTAATAACCACCATATGAAACTAAATAAAATTAAAATCACTTTAATGAGAAAAGTAAAATGGTTTTTTTTTTATTTCTTTATTTTTTTTCTATATTTAAGAAAATTGCCAAGGATAACCATAAGCGTATTCATTCACTATACTTCTTAAAGGTGGCAGTCCCGTTCACAAAACAAACATATACAGTACAACACAAGATGCTCTACATAAACAAAGTCTTATTAGTCTTTGGGAGTGGAGTTGTAATTTGTCCTTAGAAAAAAAACATATGACAGGACTTGAACCGAGGACCCTTGGATTGGTAGCCAAGCATCATAACCACCAAGTCACAACTTCACTATTCTGTCTTATTGTTTCGTTCTAAGTACTATGTTGACAATATTCTGAGATTTTAAAATTAATCTTACTCCAATTATGAATTTAAAATATAAACGATGTACTGAAAATAACGACTTACATCATGTTGAGAGTACATTAATGTGACCTCTTCAGCGTCGTCATTGTCTGAAAATAAAAAAATAACCATCAGAATGATCATAAAACATACAGTACAGTAAGACAATAATAATGTGATCAGCACAGTACTGTATATGTAAACAACTACACAGTAACAGTAATACAACATATACAGTATGTCATACAGTACTGTAGCATGCAATTAGTATATAAATACACTTAATAACAGTACCAACACAAACAATAATGTTCAGAATTGAAGAAATTAAATTGTGTTTTTGGACTAAAATTTGAATTGAAATGTATAAAACTTAATCATTTATTTCTAATTTCTAATAACAATTTTATCTTTTACAGTATTGATCACAAATTGATTTTTTCAATATGTTCAAAGCAGAACTGTAAAAATAATCTGTAAATCAAGAAAATTGCTAATTTTCTAGTTTTGTTTACCGTCACGCTGCATCATAAAGCAAAGAAGTACTGTATATTATTCAGAATTACAAAAAGAAAATCAATATTTGTGACATAATAATAATGTGAAAATAGTCAATACCACCTACTAAGTATCAACAACATAATTAAGCAATTACCTGTCCATCTATGTGATTTATAACAGCCATTAACAAGTATTATTATTAGGTAAATAAATTCATTATTCAAACACAGACAGAAAGCAAATCTCTATCCATTGTTTAAATATTATGACGGATGTTGTAACTTGTATTGTAAGTGTTTTAAAGAATTATTGTCCCCCAAAAACATGAAAAATGAAGATTAATAAAATCAGATAGGGCATTTTGAAGTTTTAAATATAGGTATTCACTATTCATTTCCTTCCACAAAAAAGATGATTTCACTTTAAAAAGACAAATTAATATTTTTGAATTTAGCCAAAAACATTGCCTGACACTTACAGACAATTTGACTACTTTTTTTTTTTATTAAAATTGATTGCAATACCTTCTGGTAGCGACTGGATTATCGACAGATGAAAATGAAATCTTTTAAAATAATTGTCATAAGAATAAAACTGTACTCCAGTGAAACCATTTTTCAATGTTCTTTAAATACAAGATTGAAAGCAGATTTCAACATCAGTTTTTGAGAAGAGACCTTCTTCACTATCTTAAGCCTACTCACTCAACTAAAACTAGCCATTCATTCAACCATGCTAACTTAAACAATGAAATTAAAACCACAAAATTGAGAACAATATGAGTAATTTTAATAGAATAGAAAACCAACATGGTGTGGTTTATTATAGTTTATTTATATTCAGTTTCTGTATTTTTTGTCATTAATTAATCTAAACCAAAAAGAAGGCACAGTAACTAAAGAATAAAAAGTATTTTGTTATTAATAATTAATCTTTTTTATTATGCAACTCATTTAAGATGTATTGACTTTTACAGTGACATGTAATAATTATTTCCAGTCCACAAGGGTAAAATGATAATTTAACACTGAAAAAGTTAAAAAAAACATTAAGACTTCAAACTTTTTGTGAGGTGGTCCAAAAGGTCCCAAAATATTGTTATTACTATTAATACATTCAGAATACCAGATTTAATAGGTTAGTCCAAAGGTGTCCAAAATTGGGGGAGTTGACTGTATATATTGGGTCAGCCCAAGTTTGACCAGTGTGAGGGTTGACTGATTATTATTATTATTCTATCATAATTAAATCAATTACTGGAACATAAAGTGAAAAGGTCATGCACTTTTTATGAACAATAATCAATTCAAAATCTAAAGAACATACACGATACAATGAATATGACAAAATCTGAAGCAGATGGTCTGTACATAGACAGATGACCAATTCATTGTGATACAACAAAATAGTGGAACTGTAGCTTGGTGCTTGCCTTCCAATCTCAAGGTCCAGGGTTCAATCCTAACCTAGTTCCAAGGTTCAATCTTGACCTAGTGCTAGGGTTGTAACTCACAACTCACTCTTTCAACTCCACTCCTCAAGCCTCAAATGAGACTTACTGTAGTATAATCTAAATAATATGCACGATAATTATAAAATAGTTTATCCATTCTGTAATTGGCGAGTTATTCGCTGTTGGATGCGTATGAAATATATTTTTAAAATGGGTTGGTAAATGAAGACTTATATAAAATATAAAATAGATTATTAAGCCACAGTGAATGGAATTGGTACTATGCTGTATAGCGAACATTATTTCTTTTAAAAAACTACAAACAATTACTGTCATATGTACACACAAAGATATCATTTGATTGATTTTAATATCTCAGCTATTTATTTACCATCATGTATATCAGATAAAATATTTCACTTTGTTGATAAGGATTGTTCATAAATATTTACTAGTTTCTGTATTTTGGAAACTTGCCTAGAATTGGTTTTATGAAGGTTTACGAAAACTATTACAGGTATGTACTGTAATAAATAGTATTTACATCATAAAATACAAATAAACTACAGGTATGGTACCTCTCCTATTTATGCTAAATATGGCTATTGTTACTGTTAGTGTAAATCTAACGCTCTGTCTACACTATCAAACTTTATGCGACAAAAAAATGTGATGTGCCCATATGGACATGATGAAGTCATCACTACCATATTTGGGCACATCACTACCATATTTAGGCACATCACTACCATATTTGGGCACATCACGCTTTTTTTTTGTCAAACTAGTTTGATGGTGTAGACAGAGCTATGGTAGTATAATCCAAACCTCTAATTTAGGCTAAAATGTGGATACAAATCAACAGTAAACCCTCTTCTCCCACCAATTTTCACCAAAAAATGGGACTACTGTATATACCTGGTCAAAGTATAAAATAATAATTATATACATTTTTACCTGTTGAATCCATTTGGCAATTGATACTGGAAAAATCTATGGATCCATGTTTTCCATTACTTGTTCCATTAATACCTGTATTACCATTAGTGTCGGCGTCCTTCTCGGTTGCCATACTGGTCATCGGTAGACATGTTGTTTCGCAATCATCGTCTTGGTTTAACTTCTCAACTTCATCAAAGCTGAATGAGACTGTTGGAGACAGGCCATTGGAGACCTTGCTATCCATCGCCTGAGGATTGACAATTAAATGATAATTTCATATTAAGTAGGTATAATGCAATTTGTAAACATTTCCATCCAGGTAAGCTTGGCTTGCTAACTTAAAGCTTGGCTTGCTACAGTAACTTAATTTGTATTCTGAACATGTTGATATGGATCATACTGTAGAGATGTTAACGGCACTTTTGGTAAATGTTTATACTGTACATGATGTGTTAATGAATCACTATTGTAAGGCCATAGGGAATTTGTATCCAGTCCACAGATCACAATATTTTAACAGTACACATTTAAAGACGTTTTTTTCGAGGGAATTTAAGGTCACAAACTGCATTTTATGTAAAATTAAATAAGTACTACAGTACATTGGGCCTACTGTGATAATACCTTTTTATAACTTGACTATGATATGATGTTACAAATGTACAGTAGCAAGGGGAAAGGGGAATTTAAGAGTTACAGTATATAATATACAGTAGTACTATCCGATCCTCTACACTATTTTAGTATTATCAGTAATATTATAATTTCTATTGTCTTTACAGTTACACTCTACTGTGGAATTACTGTACCGTACATCAAATTTAGACTTTTGGAACGTTATTGAGTGCAATTACATTTTTCAATTGATTTCTATTGTAAAATTTAACTATTATTGGTATTATTTCTAGTAATTTTTCAGATTACAAAATAAGTTCAAAGATCTAATAAGAATAGCTTATTGCAATATTACCTTTACATATCAATTAATGTAAAATCCATGGATATTAAAATCCTTAATTAATCTATTAACTTTAGAATCTAATCCATTACCTACAATATATTTAACATTTTTATAATCCATGGCGATTTCCTACTTCCTTGAAATTTCTATTACTATTTTTTTCTGCCTGAGCACCGCTGTCAGAAACTAAGTGGGGTTATTAGTTTATGCTGTAAATATTAATTAGTTATAACGCAAAATAAAGTATTATAGCGAGAATTAGGATACAAAATCTTAGGGAGCACCAGGAAACAAGAAAAATCAATTCAACCTACTAACTATTGTTGTTATTTTTTAAGTTTTAATCACAACATTTGTATAGACAAGGTCAGTAAACCTGTTACAGTACAATAATCAATTGAGTGAAATATCAATACTGTAGGTTACATCATTAGAAATATCAGAGAGAGAAAGGACTATATAAAGACCATCGTTTATATCACCAACAATATAATATTATGATCTTATTCTTATTAACCCAGAAAAGGTTTCTTTCAAAATGTATAATTATACAGGTACTGTATTCTTTTATACAAAATTGGCAACAAGATCATCTTCTAAACAAAATAGAGTTACTGTACTTTCTCCAAATTGCATTTATAAAATGCTCCAACCAATTTATAATACATTACAATAAAGTACTATAAAATATCTATATATAACTGGGCTGCAATGTCCAGGATGTAATTATAGCGTTGTATAAATAAAAACAATAAACATTTCCTTCCTATATGCGATGACAGGTATGGAAGGCTTTTCCAAAAAAGTATTAAAATTAGTCAGTTGAAAGAATAATTAAATTATTGATTAAATTCAAGTTTTGTTTTTGATGAACACACAAGCAACACAAACACTTAGGGCAGGGTTCGTGTGTGGTTTTTATAAGGATAACTACATACTGTACAAAAATAACCCCCTCCTTTAAGTCATCCCTATTCAGGGGACTACTGTTGGTTCTCAGGGTGTCCACTTAATAAGGGTTCTACTGTATTTACAGTATTTAGAAGTGTTTTGAAACAGTGGCACACTTTGTGAAAAAGAAATTTAACTCAAATGTTAGCTTAAAATGAAAGGAAAAAGAAAAGTTATTTACAGTATATAACTAAAATTAATAATATGAAAACTTAACCAACCTACCATTTTATGTACAAAATATATTAATCTTTGCTAACCATTTTATACCACTACTGATACTATTCTAGAGTGAACAAATATTTGTTCACAACCCACAGAAAATCTACTGTCAACAAATAACCGATAAACTCTATCATTCATATCACACCATCAGTAGGCCGTCTTAACTTTGTATACATTGGTAGTTGGGCGCTGTACTTTACTGAATAATTATCAGCGTAGAAAATGCCAAATAGGTAATAAAAACTAATTGTAGGTACTTTGTTAGAATAATATCTTGAGATTTAATGAATATTGTCTTCTAGAAAGTTATAAATAAACATCCATTGTGTATAAAAATATTCACAAGCAAACAAATAAATCACAGTTTTATTTGACTTTAGACTACTGTAGTATAAAGCTCTGTCTACACTATCAAATTAATTTTACAAAAAAAGTGTGATGTGCCCAAATATGGTAGTGATAGGACATCATCATGTCCATACAGTATATGGGCACATCACACTTTGTTTTCAAACTACCTGTAGTTTGATAGTGTAGACAGAGCTTAAAGCCTTCCGAATTAATATCCATTCTCGGAACAAATTATGCAACTTGTCTTGATGATCCTTAACACAGCAAACTACAGGTCTCTAATGCATCCAGGGAGTTGTTATGCAAAGTAGTAATGCTATTGTATTGTTGCACATAAATATCTTTTTTAAGGCAAGTTTAAAAAAAAAAGAGTTTCTCGTGCACACATTCTATCATAGGATCCTTTTCTTTTAACGAAAATGTGTAAATCTAGCAAGCTTACATCCAGTAAAAGTGTGTGGGTTATTTTGACCAGACATTTTGGTTCATTCCTAAATCTAACCGATCGCAAAATTTGTGGATGTGAGACACTGTAACATCTTTTAAAAAAATATCAAACTCTTGTAAAAATTAAAAAATATCAAACTCTTATGACGGCCTGTATGCTTGTCATGTACACAAACCTAATACAAGAGTTGGAAAGTCCTTTTTGATTATTATTATTTTAGACACTTGTGTAATACGAACATGGTCAAATGGAATGGTCAAAAGTGGTAAAACTTTCAATGGCTAACCGGAACAGTACAGCATCATTATGTGTCCAATATCAAATATTTGTATTTTACTTTTCCTATTTTTTCTCAGTTAAAAAAATGTGGATAGTATACAATTTTTAATGGTATGCAGAAAAAAAAATTAAATAAAATAAGCTACTGGTACTGCACATATGTTTCTTGATCCATGTGGTGATCTGTTTAATAGTTCACATGCTTTAGGGATTGGGAATAATACTTATTTAGATTTTTTCCAGTCAATTTAACATTTTGAATGCATTTACAGTAACTGCACTTGCACAGCATAAAGTAATAATCAATTAATAATATCGGTTCATGATCAAAACTTGGCAGTTTTTTCTCCATAATCAGCACTTTTATTGTTTTATTTAATATCTTCTTTTTTTTTTGGTAGATAGATTTGTTTTTCTGTCTGGGGTAAACCCTAAAGGCATCAAAACATAAAGTGTACTTGATGCGCCTATTCAATCATTTCATGAAATGTGACAAGGTACATTAACTGATTATTGAATAAGTATATCTATGAATTGTGAATCTTTCAAGGTTCTGGAAGTTTTTGGCTAAAGTACAAGCATAAAATAAATTGATGTTAGTCTAGGTTGACATACTGTGTGCACGCAAATTCTTTAAATGGTGTGAAACGTGCTAGTAGAATTTAGTTTAAAATTTAATTTGTTGCATTTTAAAATTGTAAATTATTATTGTAATGAGCATGGACAGGTTGGATTTATTGTTTTTATTTTACATTGTGTTGATTATAAATGGTTTATGGTGGGTGGTATTATTTGTAATGATATTAACAATATTGATAGGCCTATAAATTAATATGTTATTAAATAAATTAACTTTCGTCGCCATGCAGCCAATTCAGAAGGGTCAATTTGTTTACATCATTTATTAAACCAAAATGATTGATAATATCATTGTTCTTTATTTTAAATAAGAATATCAATAAAAGAAGAATTTAATGAAGGAAGAACACTAATCTAATTAAAAAACTGTTGCATCAAATTAAATTATAAAATTTATAGTCCAGCAGTGTTTTTGTAGGAAATATTTCTTGTTTTATTATTAATAAATAACTTTCTTCATGAAGCTATAAAAATAAATCTGTTTTAATAAACATATCATATATTTATCACTCGGTTCTCCCAATTACTCTCCGGCCTTTTTTAATTTTTGTGTATTTTATTGTTGCACGGGAAGTTGCACAATGATGTTGTTAACCGCCTGACTGAGCTGCTGGCCGGCTCACCGGTAGCTGTGGTTTCCGTGTGTGTTTGGCCTAGCTAGCCTCCTACGTACGCCGACAATTATTTGGAGTAGAATACATATAATATGGATATTAAATAATCACAATTTAATCTTATAGTTTTATACTTACTTAAAGAAAATTAACTACTTCCACAACTATTATCTGATTTCATAAGCACTTGGCTGTTCTTGACTGACAACAGACAGATGTACAGTACACGAATACCGCGCCGACGTCGATGATGAAATGACAAAAGAAAATTGTAGAAAGAGTTTTCAATTAAAAAAAACATCTAGCGCCACCAACGAAATGTTACATTCATAAAACTTTACACACAAGCAAAGAACTTATAACACAAGAATCTCCTGTTCGTCCGAAGCGCGTAACAATTTCGAAAGGCATTGTGGGATAGAATAGAGCTATGGGTGGCGCCATTGTGAGCCATGGAGTAGGGCGCCCGCATCAAATTAGAAAGTCAAAATCATAGAGGGGATCTGCTAATACTCTAGGGGGGATCGAGTAATTGACTGAGGAGTAGGACGCCCGCATCAAATTAGAAAGTCAAAACCATAGAGGGGATCTGCTAATACTCTATGGGGGTAGAGTAATTGACTTCCTAGTTTGGAGGGGGCGCTTCTCCATGCTGTGAAATGGCGTCGCCCAGTTTGACCTTTTAACCCTGTACTTCCGATACTGTGTTTTGAATGCAAATTGAAGAACAGGAGATTCTTGTGTTATAAGTTCTTTGACACAAGCTATACATAGCAAAGACTAAATTTTGATGTGCCGGCGGTGGGAACTTTTACAATTAACATTAGAATAATAGAAAGAACAATATAAACAGGTCCATCCCAAATTATACTCATAGCGATGTTGTTCAGGCCTTTATGGTTCGGGAGAAGCCCTTGACGTTAGCATTGAACTCAAATGTGTTTACCGGCGGAAAAAAGTAGCTGGCTACGATCGTTTTGCCAATTGCGAGCGCGCTATTATTAGAGTGTCATTTCCGGCCAACTAGAGGTGCTATTTACCATAGTTTTTACGTGCGAGGGTACCATTTCCAGCCAGGGGTGTCATTTAACCAAATTCGTTGTTGTTTATTTTTTAGGGTGGGTTACTATATTAGAAGGGGGGTTACTATTAGAGTAGTGGGTTACTATTACTAATCTTAAGTTAGGCACCTGAAATAGTAATGTACAAAATGCAAAATACGGCTGCACCAGTCTTCGTAATGTCAAACAATTAATCAATAATTTTGTGACTCTAATAGTAACCACCGTGGGTTACTATTAGAGTAGTGGGTTTTTATTTTGATTGACTTAGATTGACTTATAAGGTGGGTTACTATTAGAAGTGGTTACTATTAGAGTGTGGGTTACTATTAGAAGATTACGGTATTAGTTTTACTTGGTTATAAAGCAGATGCCCGGTTAGCTCAGTCGGCAGAACGTCATGGGTCCAGGTGAAGAAGTTAAAGCTATCGTCTATCGAGCTTCTGCGTTTGGAGTCCACAGATTTGAACGTCCCCCTTTCCAACACACATCATGATGAGGCAGTAACTGATCGTGGACCCAGGCTGTGAGAGAGGGCCTTACCGTCCTAGAGGCAAGGGAGAATTTTTTTCTTCTGAAGAAATGACTAAACTCAGAATTATACAGACAATGTTAACCATCAACTTCGAGAAATTTCAGATAGATGATCCATAGATAATTTCAACTAAGACAATGTTAATGTTATTAATAAAAGTTATTTCAAGACGGGTGAAATTATCTCTGTAGACTGCGCTGGTGTTTTATTAATGGATCATCCAAACAATGACGATAAGGTTTTACACTATTGATGAGTCTAAGATACAGTGTAAGTACCAATTTAGTGAAGCATATATAATACACAAATTGATTTATAATATTTATTTTGTTTTCTGTTCTTCTGATAATGAGAATAGTTTCTCGAAACATGTCACATTTTAAGGCAGTTTGCCTATTCATTAAATGCCTCGCTATAGTTATTTTAACTCGTAAGTTCGGTGGAATCATTCACAATATTTATTTATTTTTTATACAGTGTATATAGGCCAAAAACGCAGCAGAAATGTTTAAGCATAATGTTAAGTTGTACTTACAGTTTCAGCCACCAATTAGCAAAGTATGCCAATGATTTATGCAATTGGAAGCCCATTCCACACCAAATTATTGGATATTTTAGTGCTTAGGTATTGTGAAATATTCCATGCATACATGACAATTGGACGGCATTCCATATTTCAAATATGATCAGTTTGTTTCATCTCTGTGTTGAATCATTTTGTTATTAGCGATAGAGAATATAGGATGAGCGTGATTTGTATTTGCTTGAAGGCCTATCATCACTACTACGATTATCATGATGTACATTCATCAGCCAAAATATAAAAACTCCCACATGTTTCCTTGCTACATACGGCTCAAGCATGGAGGTTTACCTCCATGGCTCAAGCACCACTGGTACAAAATATATGATAAATGACTTTTCTGATTATTTACAGTGATTATTTACAATAGGCCTACTATAATGATAGTAGGGCCGCCTATGATTATTTACACGGTCAATTACGAATGAAAAACAACACAGTCATTAGTATCGAAAAATTAAAGAAATACAAAAGTTAATAATAAACTGATATGATGCCTAATGTTTCAAGAGGTCTGTAGGTATCTCCATCATGTAAGCCTCCTCTTTTTTGTAGGCGCTATCGTGCATTCCAAGGCATATGTTTTGATGATAGCGTAATAGTGAAGTTCACTATAATATCTCTATGGTTAATAGGTTATTATTAACTTTTAATATGAAATTGATTCTTTGAAAAATATTTCAAATTGTTCTTAGTAATTAAGTTCCCTTCTTATCTCCGCCCCACCCATGCCTTCTTATCTCACCAGAACTCCCCACGCAATACCCCATACGTCATACCTTTTAAATAAGTTTAAAGTCAGTGATGTCGATTGGTGAATGGAGTTTCTAGAGACTATAATGGACCAATCAGAAGACTTATGTCATCCAGCCTGGACATCTGTCGCAAACATAGTAAACAATATCACCAATGAAACATCATCGACGTGGACAAATTCATTTTCGGCTTGCGTAATTTTGTTTAAAATACACGAAACACACATAGACTCAACGAAACGCAGCTAAGGGTGCAACCTACAATATCAAAATATTACTATAGACTGTTATATCTGCGTGAAAATGTGTGGTGAGTATAGATATATTCTTATTTTAGTTAGGCCATTGCGTACAGCTAAGAAAAGAAAACGACTCAGCAGTAAGAATGAGTTTCAACAAGCTTCTACTCAGCGATAATCTAGGCCTAGCTAGGCCTACAGCTAGACGTGTTTTTTATGGGTTTTTTTAGTTTAATGATTGTAAGAACAATGTATTATAATAATGAATTATGAAAAATAAATAATAAAACCCATTAATTAATTTTTATTGCATTATAGTACAGTATTAATATTATTAATATTAATAGAATCATATACAAATACAGTAGGCCTAGCCCTAGTATTTTAGTAACGAAACGGATTTCAAAACCAGAACTTTCTCAAAATAATTTGTTTTTTAATTCTCTCCTCTTCATGTGCATTCTGCTGGATTTCTTGTCTTTTTTTGTATTTTTTAGTTATTTATTATTAATTTAAAATTATATTATTAATGTTTATTGTGAATAATTAATATAATATCTTATAATAATTTTTGTAGATGATCTTGACTTTTTACGTCATGTAATGCAGCACTTATGTGGTAAACTTTAAAGCTCTTTTCTAGCAATTACCACAGGAACCAAGTTTGTCAAACCAATTGTAAACTGTGATTTAAAAGATCAGTTAGTCAGGTCTGAAGTAGATCCTAGATCGTGGTCACTCAATAAAGTGGCACTTTTAATAACCTTGTATTTAAGTTTTTTGGTTTGATGTTACTTTATTCCAAGTTTATAACACTTGACCCAAATCTCCTAAACTGTCATTCGTCGCATGTAGGTGTGAATAGTTTGTGTCATAGTTTCTTGTTCATTCAGGATTCTGGTTGATATTTAAGTTACTTTAAATTACAGTACTACCACAGTCAAACTAGTTCTACTGTAGATACTAGTAGTATTATTCAGACTTACAATACATTAGCTGTATTAAAAACCAACCATGGGCTTAGGAGGTAGAGTACTACGTTTTATTGTTTTTCTTTGAAAGTAGTTACAATATTTTGATATAAATTTTGCGGTACACCACATGTATTAGTTCTGAAAAGAACTGTTGAGTTTCTCAACGTTTTGGTCAATATGCTTTGATCGTCCTCAGGAGTGAGCTAACTAATACATGTGGTGTACCGCCAAATTTATATCAACATTTTATTTCGCCATGTAAACCTTCAAACAAAATATGTTGTATCATTCTATAATTTGTAGTAGTTTTTATTCTTATTGGACAATCATTTTTAATTCAGGTATATTTGCTTACATTAACTACCTTGTTCCAAGAGACAGAAAGTTCATTTTGGACTGTCTGATAAAAGGTCTTCAACGTCTGGAATACAGAGGCTATGATTCCGCAGGTAAGATCTGCCACATCTGCTACTACTAAGTACAATGTGTTAATTATTAGTTGCATAATTATAGGTTAATTATATTTTGAAAGCAATGTGCATTTTGTTATCATTCAAATCGTCAGAATTTTATACAATGTCAATAAATCAATATTATCCAGTGTAACATCTGGTAGCAGTGTGTAGATTAGGATGGTTTAATAAAAGGAGATATTCACCGAGTGAAATCTGGTGTATATTTGTAATGATGTAATTTCAGTTCTTTATTGCATAGCTAGCAAATAGTGATTTTATACAATGGTGGTTATTATGACCTATTGTGGAGTAATATGAATTTCATGCTAATAATAGTGATCTGGTGGGTTTACACCAGCGAACCAACTTGCAATTATAAAACGTGTAAAAAACGATTTAGCGTACTGTACATGTACACTGTAACTGTTTTCAAAATCATAAATTATGAATCTACCCCTTACGCTTGCTTCCCACTAGGACGTAAGCACGTTACAAGTCATTTGTCCAATCACGATTCGATGCGTTGTGCCTACGTAAAGTAGTTGCGTTTGAGGTTTTAAAAAAGTTGTTTTTTTAAATCACAAGTCTACAGTTTAGATACAATTTAATTAAAAATAAATAGATACTGAATAAGATTTTTAGGATTAACATAAATACTTTACTTTGAATATCAACAATGGAATACAGACACTTTAAAGTGTTTGCAATAACTCAATATCACTATAGTAACATACAAATATGTAAAGGGACTCGCTTATACTTTGATTAATTGACCTAAACAAATTTTAATGAAATATAATTTTAAAAGGAAATCCTCTTATTTAATACAAAACTGGAAAGCCTCTTTTGAATAGGTTTTTACTGTATTTAATATATCTTATGTCTTTTAATTTTTTGTCATTTCTTTTCATTTTTATCTAGGCATTGCGTTTGATGGTGGAAATGAAAGCCCTGATGTTATCAAAAAGCCTGAAACCAAGATTGTGAAGAAGAAGGGCAAAGTAAGAGCTCTTGAAGAAGAGCTAGCATGTAAGTTATGATACAATTTTCCTGAAATACCATATTATAATATATTAAAATAACAAATAATTATATTGAGCTTTTAAAGTATAATATAACAAAAACAGTTTTAAGCAATTTTGCATTTAATGCACTACCATTATAAAAAAACAGACATTTTGTCACTATAAACCATGCTTGGGAAAATACTGCAAATTATAGATTACACTACAAGGTAAGACTGTTTTGGGTGGAACCCAATTGTTTGTTTAATCATGTAGAACCATTTGAGGAATTCTTTAGTAATAAAGATTGACATAAACACAGAAAGTATCCACCCAATATCCACCCATGCATTCAACTATATCCACCATGATTTTAGCCAATTATAAACATACTCTTTGAAAAAATACATGACAGTATTTTTTTTCGCTGTGACTAAAGATACGGTACCGTATCCTAACTTCCGTTTGGTAAAGGTACGGTAAAATTGCATTCCTAAATATAAAACTCGTCCTAAATATTAAACTTGTCCTAAATATTAAAAACCTAACCCTCTAAATAATCTCTCTTAAATTAAAAAATAAAATGCAGCAATCAGAGAATCACCATAGGCCATAGCCTCATCGCACGTCCACCAGGCCACACAGCTGGCTTACAGAATTCCACTTCCATAACCTATTTGATTAACATGCTTACATAGCGTCCTCAATAATTACCATACCTTTAGTGTTTAGAAGTATGGATATGGTACCGTATCTTTAGACATAACATTTTTTTTAGTCCCAAATTAAATCTTGATTAAGACAACTTTTTCATGATTTTTTTTAGGAATTTTACATATTATTAATTCAACGTTATTTCTTAGGATTCTACTAATTTAGTATGTGTTTGCTATACAGTATGACGTAGAGTCGTATCTGTAACTGTGTATACGCATAGATAAAGATGTTAAATACATGAAGGTTTCTTACCTTTCATTCATACAGTAAATATTGTTGTGATAACTTACCATTCAAAGGTTAAACAATCATAAGTTTATTTGTTTTTCTGAGTAAACTAAAACTACAAAATAAATATAATTTTGTATATTACCTGAATAAATTGACATAGAAAATGTAATAAGAACACCCCTCCATAAAGCTCTTTCTACACTATCAAACTAGTTTGACAAAAAAAGTGTGATGTGCCCAAATATGGTAGTGATATGCCCAAATATGGTAGTGATATGACATCATCATGTTCATATATTGGCACATCACATTTTGTCACATAAAGTTTGATAGTGTAGACAAGGCTTTACAGTGCTATCATTCATCTATGCTGGACAATCACGTAGGCCATCCCACTCATATACAGTACACAGTTTCCTGATATCATGGCGGATTTCTAATATTTATATTGTCGATATTATGTCCCTTTTTGTTAACTAAAAGCGAAAAACGCATTGGGAAGGCATTTTCCATGATTTTAATATTTGGATGTTAAAAAACATTTGAATGGCACTTTCTGTAGTTTTGCCACGCTTTTATAAAGACGTCCACGTTTAGACATGAAAACATAAATAATTTTTCTTATCGAGACATTAAATAATGGTAAAATATTTTCTTCCTTGCAGGTGAGAAAGACATGAAGTTAGATATAGAGTATGACATACATTGCGGTATTGCTCATACCCGTTGGGCCACGCATGGCGCCCCCTGTGCTATCAATAGTCATCCCCAACGATCTGATGTAAATAATGGTAAGTATAGATTATATGTGTTTTTTTCTATTTTTGTGAATTTTAAATCATTCATTTCCTGTTAGTTTAGATTTCACATCAAAATGTGAGTGAATATTAAAAAATGTAATAATTAAAAAATCACAGTAAGCTAGATAGATAATACTTATTTAATCTCAGTGTGTTTACACTTCTGTTAAAAAAATCTATAATATAAATTCTATATTAAGTTTGATAAACTTTAAAACAGGAACATAGACAAATATGTTACAAGTACGTTTGGGATAAAAAATATGTTTTTCTTACAATATCTTTTGTGTTATAGATCTATGCATAGTCCCAAGGTGCATATATACAAAATCTGGTGAAAATTAGTGGGACTATACTAAAGCTCTGTCTACACTATCAGACTTTATGTGACAACAAAATTTGCCCATATATGGACATGATGATGTCATATCACTACCATATTTGGGCATATCACTACCATATTTGGACACATCACACTTTTTTGTCAAACTAGTTTGATAGTGTAGACAGAGCTTCAGATGTTGAAAAACATATGGAATTCAACATTAGCATTATGTCTGATGCAGTGATAACAAAAATAGGGATGGGAATATAGATGAGCATGGATTCATACTCGGCACAGTTTTTATTTCCGAATGATAAATCATTAAATTTATTTCAGAATTTGTTGTTGTTCACAATGGAATTGTAACTAACTACAGGGACATCAAGAAAGTGCTTGAAAGTAAAGATTACGTATTTGAGTCAGAAACAGACACGGAAGTGATTGCAAAACTGTGCAAGTACGTCTACGACCACCGTGAGAATGAGGACATGTCGTTCAGAGAGCTTGTTGAGGTCGTCATAGCTCAGCTGGTAAGATGAAAATGATAATCAAAATCTATTCTTAATAGCACCAAGGCAATCTAACAACAGGATGCTGAGCTCCAGAGATCAAAGGGTTTCTTTGTGGCTGCAACACGATCAGTTCAATGCCCCTTAATAGATTCAGCGCGTAAGAGTAAGAAATCATTTATACTGACCCATTTAAGGATCACAATGGAAATAAGCTAATAAACTTTTTGGGCTATCTTTATAAATGTATTTATTTGTAATGTCAGTATGTTATCACTTTTGTATGTATTTTTTATGATGATTTTCCTAAATCAGACCCCAAATAACTTGTCTCAATAAAATTTTAAACTTTTGTTTTTCTTTTATACAATTAGGAGGGAGCTTTTGCTTTATGTTTTAAAAGTATTCATTATCCCAGCCAGTGCGTTGGCACTCGAAGAGGGAGCCCTTTATTGATTGGTGTCAAGACAAAAGGAAATCTGTCCAGTAACTTTGTACCGATTCTGTACCGTGACAACAGAGGTGAGTCACATGATCACATTTACACTCATTATCTATTTAATTGCAAATGCACAGCCATATATATATTATCTATCATATTACAGAACATAATAGATTAATACAGTTTTGAAGGCTGTGAAACTGTCTAAGACGTTCATCAAATACATATCTTACCCGTCGTTAAATCACACTTTCAAAAACACTATCCATACATAGTCAATTTAATAGCTGCATGATCAGTTCCTCTCTTCAATGAAAAAGTTACCAACACCAGTTGCGTGGCCATATGTCCCATACGCCTGAGTATATAATATAGGCTTCCTGTATTGTAACTTAAAAGCATTGATTGTTATATATGCTAGGGAGGGAATTTCAAGATGATGTGGCCTATAATAGAGAAGGTAAGAATCTAAACACTTATGTTGCACTTTCTCTGCACTAACAATAACATAACATCTTACTTACTGTGTAAGGGGCACAAAATGTTCTTTAAATATGCTGTTGCTGTGGGCCTGTACTGTAGCCAATGTTTAGGCTAAATATGTGTTGTACAAAAGTTTGTAGAAATAGCAAGTTGCTGAGCAATCACTCTTTTGAAAAATAGTAAATGGCAAGCTTAGAGGTGGTTGTGCTGTTTTTACTTTAGTTAACCCTATTTGCAGATTAGTTCGGTGACGTAGTGTCCTGGCCTTTTTTAAAAGACTAAATGGTTTCACTTATGTCTTTGTTTCCATCTATTTTATTGCTTTTATAATTGTTTAAACTTTAAAATTACTTAACCACCTTAGTTTGTAGTATAAACTATAAGATAAGACAAATATTCATTGTCTTGAATACAATATTGGCGAAGATGAAATTCAATTTTTGCTAACGCTTAAAGAGACAAAATGTGTTTATTTTATAAGGTCCTGAAATGAATTAAATTAAGAATTTTCATAGGAGCATTAAACCCCTCCCCCCCCCCCCCCCTTATTTAAAAAAAAATGTTAATGCAAAAAATAGGACACTAATTTCAGGTCGGCACCTAAAATTTGGTTAGGCAAAATGTGTTTATTTTATTAGGTCCTGAAATGAATTAAATTAAGAATTTTCATAGGAGCATTAAACCAAAAAAATAGGACACTAATTTCAGGTCGGCACCTAAAATTTGCCATTTTTAGGTCCTATTTCAAAATTCTGGATCCTCCACTGATTTTTATATTTCAATTGTGAAACAAACATGATTGGTTTTTGGTAATGTGTATAATTTTGATTTGTTTCTGAGAACAATAGTTTATTTAAAATATCTTTTAAATTAACTAAATGTGTTACGTGCACGTGTCTGTAGCCATAATACTCATTCAGTGTTGCTCATTTATCACAGCTCGGCTATCATTCATTTCATTCATTTATTGTTGTATTTAGTCAAAATTAATTAGATCAGTTTTTTAAGGTTTTAAAAATGCTCTCATGTAACTGTATGTGTTTGCATAACATCTTTTGATTAATGTATTTTCAATCAGACTTAAGACTTACAAAAAACCATTTAAAAGAACGCCACACTTGCTTCCTCATAAAATCAACAATTGATATTATTGTACTGCAGTGTAATAATAATGGTAGTATTATTTTTAACCCATATCAGTGTTCTCCGTAAGCCGGTTACCAATTGCTTCCAACCGGTATTTAGAAAACATAAAGAAACACTTGTTTAGTAGTAGTGGGCTAGGCCTAGCCATTGAAACCATTACACAAGAGCAATCTGATGCTATATTTTGTCAATTGGATTGATGCATTTATACAATATATTTGAAATTGTAGTATTAAGGTTTAGATTTTTACAGTTTGTTACTTAAGATTCTGTACCTTGCTTAATTGTCTGAAATTGATTTCTAAATTGGGAGAACACTGCATATATTTTTAATATAGATAAATGTAAGTTTTTACTTCACAAAATTTTGTTTCAATTTCTGTAATATTGTACACACATTTTGCAAATTCCAATTTATCCTTGCTTATTCATCCACTAATTTTTACAGAATTTTATTTTGTAGAAAAATAAAATTTGATTAATTAAGTAAAATGTGTATTTTCAGTGCTGTTTAGTCATTTATAATAGATACTAATTAACTGAGACTTTAATTGTTATTTCTAACCTTAACCAAATTTAACCTAAATGTTAATATTATCACCATCATTAATATTTCTAATTTAATAATTAAACCATTTGTCCCATATTGACTCGATCATTTTTATTTCTTTAAATTTTTGCTAACAAGCTAAGGAAACAGGAAGCAGCGTAGAAGAAAACAATAAAAGTAATTCAGGTTTGCCGTTGTATCTTACCGTTCATGCCTGCCATAATGGTATATTCCATCTACCATGTCTATAATGCCTGTCATATAATGATAAATAATCCATCTGCTATGTCAATTTCTTCCCCATATAGTCTTTGCCATTTCTACTATTCTTGTCAGAGGTGTTAACAGTACTAGTGCTAATGGAATGAAGTGATTATCTGAATGCATTGCTGTTCGAAAGTTTTCAGTCTAATTTTTTTCCTTTTATTTTCTAATTAATGTTTATCCCTCCTTTATTATTAATTATTATTTTATTGCAAATTTAGTTCTGAATATCACAGCATACATTTAGTTTTCAAAATACTATGAATTAAGCTGTACATTTCATTTATACTTCTCCATATTCTGTACCAATTATCTTGTTTAATCTCATATTAAATATTTATTCTAAAGTGTTGATAAAGCAATAGTAATGTAGTTAGCATTCAGTGATTTATATTTCTAAATTGACATTACAGATTACGAATTGTCTCTTTGATGCACTTGTTTTTTTGCAGGGGTATCCTGTCTCTTTGTTTGCTATCTTTAACTTTTCCTACATCGATCATCTTGAACACTTAACACATTTTTTTTAGTCGTCCTCTCCATTTAATAATTACTTTAGAATGCTCTATAGGAATAACCAAACTTTTAATGTTTTAATTTTTTTTTTCTGAAGATGACATCGATCATCTTGAACACTTAAAACACTTTTTTAGTCGTCCTCTCCATTTATGAATTATTTTTGTTGTGAATGCTCTATAGGAAAAACCAAACTTTCAATGTTTTAATTTTTTTTTGTCTGAAGATGACACGTTTTTCGCATGTCTGTTCAAAAGAAAACTTTCAACATTCATTGCATGTGCTCTTTTGCTATTTATTATCCTAAATTGAATTGCACACTGGCTCTGGAAACTGTTTTGCTAAATATTGCCTTGATATAGAATAGTGAGTGCAAGGGCAACTAGTATTATTACTACTGTACTAACACCTTTTGAACATGATTTAGAGAGGGAATAAAATTCAAAGATTTATCCAGTCAATTGGTTGTGGGACCATACCAAATTACGGTGCTGTTTGTTGTTGTAGGCATGTCGGTGATGGAACAGAAGTGACATTTGTTGGGTAGCGTGTCCTACTGTCTTAATAAGGGTTCTAATGCATATACCAGATTTGGATATTAATGCATTCGAAAGAGTAGGAAAGAATTTGGACTGTATAGTTTCTAATTTTTAGGGTGTCTTTGAGAATGTTGATATACTGTACTGTAAGTACAAAACTCAATTCATAGAAACTATTTAGTTTATTTTATTTTTTAAAGATGATAACCCATGCAGATTCTTCATTAAAAAGAATTTGTATTAAGAATTTATACATTTTTTATTAGTACAATAACTCCTATATTCTTTCAGTACTAAGAATTGTGCTTGACAAGTTTTGTAATTATACCGTTAATAAATACAATTACAAAACTTGCAATGGAACCTTGATTGAGTTGACCATCATTTCAACAATATTTCCCATCAGAATATTTGATAGTAGATTTAATTTTATGATCATTATTCCTTCCTAACTCATGCATTTTAACACTTTTTAACCCATTTCATTATGTATAACCTATTTCAGTATTCTAACAAATCCTTAGTTCATATGTTACAATGAATATACCTAGATGACAACTAAGGGAGCTGGAAGGGTGTCTGTCAAAATATTATGTCAAATATTAATGAAAATATGCCGCAAGTAACAGAAACAAATTATTCATTTTGTTCTTCAGGTACTGACTCAGCCTTCAAAAGAAGTTTCAGCACAACTGACTTTGAGGTTAGTGGCGACATCAAGGCAGCTGAGTACTTCTTTGCGAGTGATGCTAGCGCCATCATTGAGCATACCAATCGTGTCATCTATCTTGAAGATGATGACGTCGCTGCTGTCATGGATGGATGTAAGTTGTCTTCTTTCTCGGTGTTCATGTGTATGCTTAATTTAATTCAAAAGAACATGTATGTTTAATGTACTTATGGTATGAATTCAAGACTGGCATTTAGATCAGTCAACTATAGTAAAAACCCTATTTTAATTTATGTACAGCGCATTGAGAGCTTTCTTATATGCGCTATATAAGAATGAACTATTATTATTAAAAGGACATCTTCAAAACCCAAGTATCCACTTAATAATGATGTTGAATAGGAATTGGCTGTACTATTAAAACATATATTATCCCCCCCCCCCCCCCCTCCACAGCAAATTTTTATTTTAATCGGGGTTGGGATGTAGTGTTCAAATATATACAGTGTGGAAGCCCTCTTTTGTGACGCCCCTATTCTGAGGACATCCCTTTTTAGGAGACACTGTCTTTGGAAGAAACATGGGAAAATATAATACAAGTAGGAGACACCATTTTCAGGGGATCAAAGGTGTCTCCTTAAAAGGTTCTACTGCATTGCCCTTTGATTGTTTCATGGAAAAGTGTCAACTGAATCGGGTGTACTGTACCAAAGGATGTAATCTGTACACTCACCATGAAATAATGTACTTATCTCTAGACTCTAAGTCACATAAACTTGTTAGAAAGAAGATTAACAGCAAATGTACAAAACCATTGAAAGAAGAACAATGAACCATAGTGACCATATAGTGACTAACTGCCTTTGAAACAATAGCACAATAGTAGATGTTTTAAACACATCCTTCTTTTCAACAAGTGTGTATATTTGTGTTTCTTTTTAAGGTCTTTCTATCCATCGAATGAAAAAGGAGGAAGGAGAGTCCATGTCAAGAGAGGTGCAAACACTCAAAATGGAGATTCAACAAATTATGAAAGGTAATGATTTAATGTAACCATGACTTGCTGTATTCAGACCACCATGATGAATAAACTTAATTTGCATAATAAATAATAATTATTTTTATTATTATTAATATATTATTATTAATTTCAGGTAATTACCAGTATTTTATGCAGAAAGAGATCTTTGAGCAGCCTGAGAGTGTCATCAACACCATGAGAGGTCGGGTCAACTTTAAGGACAAAGAAGGTAAAGAACTTTAAATCCAGTTGTCTGCTTCAGGATTCTCCAATGTATTTTGTATTGTTTTAAAAATTAATTTTTTTTTTAATAAGTAGTAGTCTTATATATAGCACCTAAGCGCTTTACATACAAGAATGATCCATAAAATATCCTAAAATAACCAAAGAGGAAGAAAAGCAGAGGAACCATTTACACCGCTCAGTTCTCCAGCACTTTGAGATCTCGCCGGAACATTATTCACAGAAGCTCGAGTGAAAAAGGATCTGTCTATCCTATCCTCCCAAAATAAGAAGAAAAAAGATGTGTACTTTTTATTTTGTATTTTCTTGAAGTTCTCATAAAGATAATAATAATCATAATTAATTTTTTTTCAGTAATACTTGGTGGATTGCAGGACCACCTTTCTGAAATTCACAGATGCCGACGTCTGCTTTTCATTGCTTGCGGAACAAGTTACCATTCTGCGATTGCTGTGAGTGCATTACAATTTATCGTTTAATAAGGCACAATGTTACAAAACATACAATTTAAATTTGAGGTAGCTCTTTTCCATAAACTATTTCACCTCTTGGGGAATCATTTTTCGAGTTTTGATTACATTGGAGTTGGACATCTACAGTAGATACTATGTTTATGGTTTAAAAACTAATCAAATCTTTCCAAGTACATGCCTATAGAGCTTTATACCAACTATACTAACCTTGCATATTATTATCTACAGACTCGCCAGTTACTTGAGGAGCTGACAGAGCTACCTGTTGTTGTAGAACTTGCTAGTGACTTCCTTGACAGAAGAACACCAATATTTAGAGATGATATCTGCTTCTTCATCAGTCAATCAGGTATGTTTTATTCTGGGATTATAGTAATGCTCGTTTTAATCTGGGATTATAGTAATCTCAGTTTTAATCCTATAGTTTTTAATTTTTGCTTGCTTAATTTAAGTGTAATATATTTTAAGAGAAAAATTTCCACACTGATTGTTGCCATGATATTCTGTTTTATAACCAGCAACCAATTTTGTTTTTATACCTGTTTGTGAAAACACAATAAAGATAACCTGAACTTGACAATTTTTTAACATACACTGTACACAGAGACAACAGCTAAACATCCCATCTAAAGGGCCAGACAATGAAAGTAAAGCATCTTGCTGAAGGACACAAACAAGATGGAACATACTATTAAAAATACAATATGAAAATAGTTTATATTATATTATATTAGTATTTAATTTCCATGTCAAATCAAATGTTCTTTCAAGTTCATATTGATATCTATTGTATAATCTAACCGTTTCTTTTATCTATAGGCGAGACCGCAGATACATTGAATGCATTACGATACTGCAAGAAGCGAGGCGCCCTCACAGTCGGTATCACAAACACAGTCGGTAGCTCTATCTCACGTGAGACAACTTGCGGTGTTCACATTAACGCTGGACCTGAGATTGGTGTTGCCAGTACAAAAGTAAGTGTGCAATATATTATTTATTTTATCTATGTGTTAAAATTCTTGAAGAAAAAAATGCGAAGGAAAAACATATGGAATTAGAAAAGATAATTCAAGATTTAATTATATTTCTCACTGTACCCCTGTGCTAAGTGACTTGTCTGTCTCTGTTTTTTGTTAAGAATAGAATAGATACATAGCTATGCAAAATATATTATTAGTTAGAGCATAATATTTATACTTTACTGAGTGTTCTCTGCGTGGCAGAAGAAACATAGTTACAAATTTATAGAGTAGAAATAGCATATTATCACTTTTTAAATCCATCAAACAGCTTGGAAGGCTTTCATCAAGGGTCTTTCCCACCTGTTCAGGCACGGTTCCAGTTCGACGCCGGAAAATCCAATCGAACGTCAATGTTTCATTTGCAAGCGGCTACGCACATATTGATTAGCGCATAGCGGTGTGGAGCGCCATGAAAACGAAACATTGATGTTCGATTCGCCGGAACCATGCCAGAACAAGTGTGAAAGACCCATAAACAAAGTTTTTGAGAACAGTGCATTATGTTATGGTTACATCTTTGTCATTGTAGGCCTACACCAGTCAGTTCATCTCTCTTGTCATGTTTGGTCTGGTAATGAATCAAGATAGAATCTCAACAAGAAGCCGCAGAAATGAGATCATTGAAGCCCTCGAAAATCTACCCAGTAAGTAATGATGAAAGAGTTTTCCTTCATAAATTTTCTTATGTATACAGAGCCAATGCACTTTGTACAAACTATTTTAAACTTGTGTTAGTTTTTGTCAACTGCCTGTGAAACATCAAACTTTTGTTCCATACCATAGTTCAATTTTCCCGAAACAAACATTTTCTGAAATTCTTTCTACTACTAAAATTGCATTATGAAATTGTAAAAAATATATATATTTTGATAAAATTAAATTTTGCAGACCTAATCAAGGAGGTTCTCGAAATGGATGATGACATTAAGAAATTAGCAGAAGAATTGTACGAGCAGAAAAGTATTTTACTTATGGGACGTGGTTTCAATTATGCAACATGCCTAGAGGGCGCACTTGTAAGTCATTTCTGTATTATAATTTATATTGAAATTAAAGTAAACAACAATAATAAAGTTTTTAGTTGTCTAAATTTTTCTCAATAAAAAAAGTACTTAGTGTATGTTGTTACATAAGACTAAAGAGCACAAGACAATTTAACACTAAACACTACATTCTGACTGGAATATTCCTTTAAAAGTTATCGCTACTAACACATAATCTTAACTTGTATTTTATTAGAAAATTAAAGAGTTGACCTACCTACATTCTGAAGGAATTCTAGCAGGAGAGTTGAAACATGGACCATTAGCACTTGTAGACAAGGCTATGCCTGTTATCATGATTATTATGAAGGATTCTATGTATACGGTAACTACATATTGATTGTTATCAATAAATAAAAATGGTGGCGTCATCTAGAAAGCATATTGAGGGCATTAACAAAATAAACAAAATGAAACAAAAAAACATATCTTTCTATATATATTGTTTTGTAGAAATAGTGCTGCTGTTTTATTTTTTAATTTTCAATTACAGTAAATGTTAGAATCCATAATAAAGTGTTGTGCTTTATAATTAGCTATCCTGATATTGACCAATGGGATAGTTGACTAGCCTGTACATAGAAATGGAGCTGTAACTTGGTGGTTAACATGCTTGCCTTCCAATCCCAAGGTCCGGGGTTCAATTCCGACCTAGTGCCAGGGTTCAATCCTGACCTAGTGCCAGGGTTGTAACTAAAAGCTATTCACTCTTTAAGCCTTGAATAAGACTTGGTTTATGAGCATAATAAAGTTTATCCATCCTGTAATTGGCGAGTTGAGTGTTAGGATAAAAAGAGGAAAGAAATTGTACTGTATGCTTGCTATCTTCAAGAAAATTTCCAACAATTCTGTCAACACCCTTCACCCTATTAAATTGAAGCCAGAAGATCAATCTCAATATGTTTTTTTTTATTCTTTAGAAATGTCAAAATGCACTCCATGAAGTGACTGCCAGAGGAGTAAGTATTGGTTTTCTAATTTATATAAAGAGGCTTAGTTTATTTAAAATTCTTTTTGTATATAAACCACAAATGAACTTCCTTATTATAGCCACACATTTATTAAAAATATGGTATATTATTAAAATTATTATAACTACTGTACTGTTTTTAGATCACAAGATAGTAAGGTGTTGCTTTTGTGTGATTTTAGTATAATATAATCCATGTGTCTTAAATATATATTATCTCTTTAAATATTATTGAAAATAATTGTATAATACCTTTTGTCTCTTTATAATAATATATCTCTTTTTAATTGTAAATAAGATTAAAAATAATTTTTTTTCTTTGTTTCTTGATTTGCAGTGTGCACCGATTTTGATCTGCCAAAAGGGTGATACGGAATCACAAAGCAAGGCCTCACGTGTGATTGAATTACCTGGCACCGTTGACTGTCTTCAGGGCATTCTTTGTGTTATTCCCCTTCAACTTCTTGCATTCCACACAGCTGTACTTAGAGGATATGATGTAAGCCTACAATTTATTTTGATTCATACAAACTTTTCAGTGTTTGCTCTGTAGAATGAAGGGTGACATGCATCCCACCTTTTTTGCTGCTTCAGTTGTGGGTCAATCCTACAACCAGATTTCTTGCAGCATGGGCACCTTCCTCCCTAAGTACCCCTTTCTAAAGCTCTGTCTACTATCAAATGTGGCAAAAAAAATGTGATAATGAAAATGATGATGTCATATCATTACCATATTTGGGCATATCACACTTTTTTGTCAAACTAGTTTGATAGTGTAAACAAAGCTTAAGATTTAGTGAAAAATTGATGACAATACTCTACACTTGATATTAGTACACATATGACACATATTATATGCCTTGCAATTTTCCTCTCAGATGTTTAAAAAAGGCAGTGTCTTAATTGACAATAGGGAGCTTTCATCTTGGATGTTAACAAAAATGTCTGCTAGGCTAGCATGGAATATCTCACTAAATGTGTAATTTATGGGCCTGCACTGTGAGAACAATCCAGTTTTTTTCACATTTGCATTAGTATAAAATATTGAAATCTGTCCACAATTGTTAGATATTAATTGATTAAGATTTACTAACATTTGTTTTTTCTTTCTGCCTAGGTTGACTGTCCAAGAAATTTGGCAAAATCTGTTACAGTAGAATAATCTAAAGCAGATGACGAGATACAGTATCATTATAATGGCATGGAATGTGCAGTATAAAACATGTGATGTACTTCCCAGTTTATACCAAATAAGGTCATAAGTTAAAAACGCAGTGAGGAAATTCTATTTATAGTTTGACAGATGCCATTTCTGGGTATTTTTGTCTATATTGACCAAGATTAAGATTTTTATTTTACCTTTTGCTTTTAAATATATTTGTTGAAATTATTTTGGAACTTTGACTGACAAGTGTATGCTGCACGAAATTAATATTATTATTAAATAATACGATATTGATACAATATAAATGTTTCTGCTTGATCCTAAGAATGTAAAATACCTTGAAAGATTTTGTACATTTTTTGTTCAATTGATCAATAAAGTAAATTGGAATATTTAAGCTTTTTACAGTCAAACTTGGAAAATTGGTATCTATCTTGAAAAACCGTTTATTGTGAAGGGTATCCGGTTTTTAAGTTTACTATAGCCTTATTGTATAAAGCTCTGTCTACACTTACAAAGTTAGATAGTGTAGACAGAGCTTAACATTTGTGTAATTTATGGGAATAAATAAATAATAGTAAATATTTAAGATACTAAACGGTATACATAAAGTTTTGTCTGCACTATATCAAACTTTATTTGACAAAAAAATGTGATGTGCCCATATATGGACATGATGATGTCATATTACTACCATATTTGGGCACATCACACTGTTTGATAGTGTAGACAGAGCTTTAGATAAAAAGTTCAAATTCTCCTCATATTAGTCATGTTTTAAATGACAATGCCTTATTTGTGCTCTGATGTGAGTTATCTTTATTTTGGGATCGAGGATAAAGCTTGGAATTTTATCAGGACAATATTTTCTAATTTTTGCAGTTTTTTAGGTCACATTTTTTGATATAAAAGTACTTTATTTATTTAGCAATTCAATTATCAATTTGAATCAAATTGTTAATAGTTCTTTTTTGCACCACATTGGTACAAATTAAGACACACTTACTTGCATATTTTAATGCTTAATCAGAATATATTATTATTAAAATTATTATATTATTATTTTTACACTCTTAAATAATATTAATTAAATTTATTTACTTCTTTAAATTTCATATTATATTAGACACTGTTTGTGTATTATTAAAAAAATATATAATAGATTAAATGCTACTGGCTAATAAGTATCAGTATTAGCAATAACTGCATTATGTAGGCCTATTTCTTTCCTGAAAAGTGTCAGGTAGGTGAGGCTGAGATTGGTCTTCCTTATCTACAATCAACTCTCCCAATACTGGACGCCCTTTGGGCTGGCCTAACATGTCTGATTTTTCAGAAATGATGGTACTCTGAATTTGGGGCTTTTTGGACCTCAACAAAAGTCTATTTTGGGAGAGTTGATCGTTTTAAGACTTTAAAGAAGATTTCTTCGACAACGAAATTCATTAATATTTATTTTTTATAGATATTTCTACATAATTTGGCATGGGACAATTTTTATGGAAGAATAGGTAAAGAACTAATTTATGCCATAGTGTTTAATTCCTGTTAAGAATTATCACCCTTAATATTAGCGGTTTATAATGCCAGCAGTCAATTATGGGTACCTGATTATATCCAATTGTATTCATTTTAGAATACCAGGTATAATTGTACTGATAATAATGAACATTTAAATAGATATTGTGATAAAATGAAACTGCTTCAGTAATGTTTAAATTTAATATTTGCCGACTGTATATAATGTATTTGTGCACTTGTGGATAAGATAATAAAATTACTCTCATTGTACTATATATATATTCTGCTGTCTGCTTGTCGATAATGTACATGTGTGTTACACAAAATGAATCGGTCATTGCAAGATAAGTATACTGTATTGATAAGTATTGATAAAGAATCATTTTACCTTTGACCTTGACCATTAATTTCTGTACATATTTCTTTATGTACAGTTCAATAATATTTTATAATTATGATTACCAGTATTTTTTTCAAGAACGGGCTAAAAAAAAAATAGCAAGGCTAAATCCTACATTCTGTATGATGCTGCCTACCCTCAACTGGTCATATACAATGACCACCTTTTATTTCAAGACACCAGTATCTTTTTACTATTATTAAGAAGGTCAGAAATTTAATTAGAACAAAAATAGTGCTAAAAAATTAAAATGGAAGACCACATAAGAAGCTTATTGACTTGAGTGAGTGGCCGAGCAGTTAAGACAGTGGAACCGTAATCCATAGCCATAACATTGTCAAAGGTTCGAGGCTCATTCGCTCCATGGTTCTGGTGGTAAAACAAGTCTTTTCAGATCATAGTTCACACACACAGCCAATGTCCCGTGGGCAGATGAGATAGTGCCTTAAAGTGGTTGCACTGACATGACGTGACCCATAGGGGAGAAGCATGTAGTTGAAAAGTGTAACATCCGAGTCCACAGCGCCATGAGCAATGATCCGTTCGTTGGAAATTGATGCTATACAAGAACTTGTATATTATTATTATTGTATGGGGATAATTCATTAAAAAAGATGGAGTGTTGTTATCATGGGAAATGAGGTAGCTCTCGTCGGCCATCCGTGTGCAAAATTTGGCCCCACAAAAAAAAGTTAATCTTTCTTTAAATACAGAAATTGACATGACTTTGCATATATGTTAATGTAATAGTGGGTAACAGGGTCTCTAGATAAGCTGACACATATATATGACCCGTTGACCTTGAGTTGATTGTGGATTGTGTTTAGCCCGCCCATTTGATTACATTCGGGTGATTAAAGATGAAAGTTAACTGAAATCCTGCATCAAAATGTTGAGTGGATATATTATTTACCCCAAAATTTTGGTAAAAGAAAATGTAATGCTAATAATCCGAAAGAATTCTGAATAATAATAATACTGAACTACAATTCTACAGTTTCTGTGTTTATTCCAACGTTGTACAATTTACCTAGTACAGTATGAATCCAGTATGAGATAAAATATTTCAGGTTAAAAAAAAATTAAACTACTTTAAATGATTTAAACATGATTATGTTGATCCTAGTTATCCTCCAATAGCGTTAAATGCTAATCATAGGATAAGAAGTAAACCTATGTTTAAATATCTTATTGGTGGGTATAGGTAAGGGCACCGTGTTCTGGTACCATGTCACGCCATGATCCCAGGGCTTTTGGTATGGTAAGCACTATACCAGAGCCTGTTCGGCACAATGAATATTGATGAGGTACGTATATATTTGAATAAGGCAGCTAATACGGTCTTACCGTGTTCGTGGTGTTTCAGTTCACTCATGCTGTGATGCGGAATTGCATAATGAATATTCAAATACATATACTCATTAATATTCATTATGTCGAACAGGGTCTCATATAGTGCTTACCTTTGGGTATCACCAGCAAGCCAACATATATCATATTGTATAACAACATGATACTAACTAATACTTATGTTATAAAGTGATAAAATTAGACAATTGAGTACTGTGCGTTGTTTTTGTCTATTTAAAATCAGGTTTACCGTTGATCGAAGTTCCTGACCGACCGATACAGTAGTTGGCTGTGTAGTTGGCACATTTTATACACTCTTCAATGTCTTTTCCTTGTATCAGCTGAGCCAAAAATCCTAAAAAGAATTGTAATGTTTTTATTTTATTTACATGATGAATAAAATTGTTTTATTTATTTCTATGTTAGACAGAAAGTGTTTCAATACTCTAGTTATTGTTTATTTAATATAAAGTACTTTTTTTAATGGAAAATTATCAAAATAGGACACTACCTCCAACAAATGCGTCCCCAGCTCCATTTGTGTCTACTATATCTTCTTCTTTAATAGGTATGACTGGAAATTCTTTCACTTCTCCATCTAAAAATTAAAATATTTTAAAATTTAAAACCTCTCCTTCAAGTTAATTACAAAAATAAAAATATCATTCTTTCATATAAAATAGTTTATACCTTTATAAACAAGTGTAGGGTCTGATCCCTGAGTAATGACCACAATACGAGCCTTTTCAGATTTTTTCTCTTCTTCTGAAATCTTTTTAACAATTTCTTTCAAATCTTCAGTCTAAAGAACAAAAATAAAATAACAAAATGCCGGAAGCATAGATCAATTATTACTGTATTTAAAAATACATGCAAATACTTCTTGTGTGTGGAATGAAGACATGACATGAAAATTAAAACTACTAAGTAATAATAGCTATCTATTTCCAGTTCCTCAAAACATGAAAGTGTCTAATCCGAATTTCCTCAGTTTCCAGTTAAGCGTGAGGACCAGAATAAATACATTTAACATTAACATTTTACCAATAAAGGTGAATAAAAACAAATTTTTAATCGATCATTTTGTAGTTTTATTAAAGTTAATCAACAATTAGCAAAAATAATGATGATGATTTTTCAGTAACTATTATGACATGGTATGGTCATATGCTCCGAGTAAATGAAAAAACACCAGCTAAGATCGCACTCAGAGAGGCTCAGCTTCAAATAGAAGACCAAAAATAACATGGATGACAAACATAAAAAAGGAAACAGAACTTTTCACATACGGACCTATACACATGCTTGCTAAAAAAGCTTTCTAAATAAATAACAAATGTCTAAAACTTACACCATAGTTTTGCTGCTTAGAAAATTCAAGGGCTTCCTGAAAAATAAGAGTTATAAGTTGGTTACCAATAAAACTTCCATTTAATTACATTACATAGTGTTTTACTGTAAAATATTTACTATTCATTGAATACATTATTATCAGAATTTAAATCAATGTTATAATTTGTTGTTTAAACAAATAATATTGTACAAACACAATGAACTGCTATACTATTAATATATACATGAAATGCATCAATAATGACTAAAAATGGAGGTGTACTCAGGGCTTTTCCTTCTGTTATTTACTTCAGTATATTAATATTAGTAGGTACAAACATAAAAAATCATATCAAAATTCTGAGAAATCATTGTATAATTAGGATTTCTATAAAACAATGAATGTTTTGTATTCACTGATCCATCTCATTAAATAAAGCCTTAAATAGACCATCTTTCAACTAGTGAAATATTCTCACCATCCACAATTTATATACATTTGATTGGATGATTGTGGGTCACATAGTACATTTTTATTTGTATAATATTACACCTAATTACTTTTTGTACTTACAGTTTCATTTCCAAACAAGTAATCAACATATGGTAGTAGTTTTAGCAATGGATCTTTAAAGAATTGACTAAGAAATGGTGCTGACAAGTTGAAACAATACGTTTTCTTTTCATCGTATGAATGTTGCGCTATTTTCAACATGGCCTCTGGATTGACTGTCAAATGAAAACCCTGAAATCAAATATAAAATAATGGCATTGTAGATGGCATATTTTCTTACCAATCTATGATTCCGGGTTCAAACCCTGGATTTTTGTCATGGTCAGAAACCCTGCAACTATTTATCACTAGCAGCACAAGTTTATTGTCAACTAACAAGTGGTAACATGAATAAACAAGAAATATTTCTTACAAAAAACGCTGCTCGACATTTTAAAATTAATCATTGTTCTTTCTTCAGATATATTTATGATTAATTATTAAAAAGATGTCCTTTAATCCCAAAAATACATACAAATCAAAGATAGTTCTTTAATTATGAATCACATGCCCATTTAAAAATGGTCAATTTTGAACTTTAATGTGCTGTGTGTGTGTGTGACCTCAAGGCATGCAACTGAATACCCTCTAGAGACAACGTGACTTCAAGCAAAGAGTGATATATATTCTTTGATTCAAGTGAGAAAATTCTTTCCAGTCTGTTGATTGGCGTCAACCAATCAAAGGGCGAGAATCCAAAATCGTTCAACCGTGAGCCCTCATAGACTCTCTTTTCCCAGAAGTTTTTTGGGTCAAGCAGCTGAGATCTATAAATTATAGTTGAGTTTACAAATTAGCAAAACTGTTTGCCTTAGATACTATAACTGCTGCTTGCTTTATATCTGAATGAGTAGTCCTCATGGGACGTAGCGGGCTAGAGCAGCAGCGTGAAAACAACCACAAGAGGAAGTTTTGTAGGACCAGACATTTCAAGATGGATTTTACAGTACTTTAAGGGTGCGTTTATGAATCTTAAAGGTCTTAGAATATGCCCTGATAATTTATTAAACATTCTTGAATACATTTTTAATGTCCATCTGGATTTAGCGGGGCTTTAGAATCCAGAGTCAGCCTTGAAGTCAGCAGTGTACACACCAGTTCATTGGGACTGTGTAGTACTGTCATATAAACAAAGGATTTTTTGCATTCTTTTGATTTCTGATGCCAGTTCCGAGTGCTTAAACATTTTGTAATACAGCCTAGGTTTCTCTATCCAAAGAAGCATAAGTATTCGTTTCATTGTTGAGATGCCATATTAGTATACCATAGAACCAATCAAAGACAACATTCTGTTAAATAAGACAATCTTTATATAGTTTAATTATAGCTTACCGCACTGTAAAAGAAACTGGCCTTTTCGACTTGATCCCAGTTTTTATCAAGATGTTTACTGGTGTAGCAGTTGGCAGCAGCAAGATTCGCACAAAGTGACCTATCAGAAAATGAACACACACTGGTTTTTACATTTGCAAATAAAAACAGTTGTGGTAGCCAAGTGATCAGGAAGCTGTACCACCATACAAGAAGGCCTGGGTTCAAGTCCCCCCAACAACAAAAAGGATACTAGGAGGATAAGGCAGTGCAGACAGGAACTGGCCACTCTACTCCATAACACCAAGGCTTAGTACAATGAGCTCCTAACAGCCGATTACTCTACTTTTACAATTAATACAGGACTCGCATTAATTAAAACCAACAATATTGAAGAAGTATTCAATTTTGTCATGCAACATTTTATGTATTTTTATATAAATAATTGGTAAAATGTCTTGCCCTACTAGCTCTAACCGCTGTACTACAGCAGTACCTATGGACTCTGATGTAATTGTACATTGAGAACACTTTAGAACACAAAAGAAATTGCAAGTAGGGAAAAACATCTGACTAATTAACTTAGTTCCCTGATTCTAGCTACTTTGTATTTATTTATTAATTTATTCAACTTTGTTTTACAGGGGTAGCTAACAGCTGTACTACAGCAGTACATCTGACCTTAAATTTTTGTAGTAGAGGCCTTAAATTGTAGTAGTTTAACAAGTGCCATTTTTGTGGTATTTTATGTTATCAGCTCATATATGTGTTATATCAGACATCATAGTAAAGTAACCCCACAGCAAGCATCCTGCAACAGGAAATTGGCCCATAAGGTTTACAGACAGCGAATTCAACCACCGGGTTTTAGTCTAGAATGATTATCAACAATTCTTATAGAAAATATGCTTTTAATAATAAGGTACAAATGTCTGCATTCGGATGGAATTAATTCAATTTGTAAAACCCAACAAATATATTGGTACACAACGACTAGATACATCACACTGTAGCAAGTTATATTGTGTTATAGGGAGTTTTAATTTTGTGATGACCTATGACCAAGGAAATCTGAAGTTAACTCATATCATATTGCTGCATAAAACTAGATGTATCACATGTATCACATTATTTTTGGTAATAAGCCTTCATTTTGGGTTGATCTAGGAACGTCATCTTATTTTATTGTGCGCATGTAGGGACAAAGATTTTACAGATTGTACATCTAGACATTGACACAAAATGCATGGGTCATCGCAAAACCAAAATCTCCCGAATGATGACTACCTGAGGTTATCTGTGATAAGGACAGCACATGTTCCAGTGGCCTCTTTTTCGTTCTCCTCATAATTCACGTTTACTCCACTGTCTTTTGCTTTCTCAAGCAACTTCGTCGCAAATTCATCCTTACCGACGCATCCAAAAAAAGTAGCCTTATTTGGTTTATCTAAAATCCACTATAAAAAAATAAACATGGATTAAAAGAATGAATTCCAAAAGTTTTCTCCACATTTCCACTTGTAAAACACACTAAAACATGACCATAAATTGACATCTTATTACAAAACTATAAGTATGAGTCTTAAAAAAATGCTATGATGCCTAAGCGGGCAATTATTAATTTTTAGAAAAACATTTTGTTTAATGTGTATTTTAAATGCTCATATACCAACAAATTTTAAACTTTGGGGTAAGAGGTTTGGGCAACATAACCGAAATCTTATAAAACTAGTACATTACCTGTGCGAATCTCAGTGAGTTTTGTGTAGCGCCACCTGGTATGTATTGAACTTCAAATTTTGTTACCATTTCATCGTACATTGGTTTGTGTTTATCTTCAGCGAGAATGGCATTGTCCGCCTTAAGATCATACCTAAATTTGAAATCCGAACAGAATTGTTTTTTTTTTCAGCATTTAACAAATTCAACAGCAGATAAAATCACTGTCCTCATTAAAGTAGCAAATGTTCATAGTACAAACTTGGAGAGTGAAACTTCTTTTTTTTGTTGTTAGAAATCCTGACCTCAGACATGACTTGGACACTGGAATTGGTAGGCAATCGTAACCACAATTAAACCATTTATTTAACTAGACACTAGAAAATACATATCATAGAATAATTTTATATAAAAATTACTGTTCATTTTGAGGGTTTTGCGCCAAAAATTTAATTTACAAAATGGTTGACATACTTATCAAGAAAGTCTTTAGTAACTGTCGTTGAAATGTCCAGAAGAGGATTGCCAAGTCCAAACAAGGCACCTTCAGCAACCTCACTGAAAGAGATAATGTTAAAATAATGTACTTTAATGAATTTATAAATTATACACTTTTTCAATACAGACTTGGACTTTATGCAAAACATATCCTTGAAATTACACCTTGGTAGTCTATGAGTACTGCTTACCTGGATAAACCGAGAGAGAGGGCTATATTGTCGGTTTATCCAGGTAAGCAGGCACGAAATAGACTTAGTACTACAGTGTGCCCACTGACGGGGTCACTGATGGGGTCAAATCCTTAAAATGATGGCACAGTTACACTGTGGAACCTTGATATCAGGGAGGTAAGAGGTCCACAAAAAACTAGTTTACATTAAGGTAATAAATAAATAGAAAAAAAAAGAAGCCTATATAGACCATGACAGGATCAACAGGGAATACATATTGTTAAGGAATACCATTGCCAGGACTAATTTATCATAAATAAAATTTATAATGATCGGAATATTATTCAACTAACAGCTGTTTTTGTTTATTGCAATGCAAATTCTGACCTAAACATCTTGTGTAAAAATCAGAATATTGTAGCCTCAGGTATCAATATGTTATCAGGTAGATTATTCTATCCCAAAGTTAAAACAAATAGATATAGAAACACGTAATATTCCATCAGATATCAGGTTATACAATAGAGATTTTGAAACACTGTAATCAACTGCTGTTCCAGACATTACATTTTGCCATTGCCAGGTATAGCACAGCCAGTACTGTAGGTTGATTTTTTTCTTTTCTTTTTTAAAAGTTGGTTTAATATCCAATTGCACAAATAAAAGAGACAATTTTTTAGACTAAAAAGATAAAATAATTTACAGGCACTTAAACAAAAATTTGCAACAACAAAAATGAAACAACAATGGATGACCTCAAAATCACCAGTTTTGTGTTAATAATATCATTGTGAAATTAAGGCGGACTTGGTCGTCACACCGTCATGGTATGATCAAAAACTTATTGTTAAAATTCAGCACCTGTGACCATATTTTATTACAAATACCAATCAATTTCAACATTTTAAATTTGCAATCTGGATCTTCGTTCAAACAATAAGTTAATTAATGTACAATTAAAGGCAGATTCCGTACAGCCGATTTTTATGAGTAGAGAGGAGATTATTTAGGTGGGAGGGTTAAGTACAGTATGTTTAAGGGTGAGGTTAATTTTTTAGGTTGATGATAACATTTAGGCGTACAGGTTCAGTTTAATCACATAACAATTGTCTGTACCTACCATACTTCACATTTAGCAGATTGCAAGCCAACAAAAGTAGCTGAGAGTATTATTATAAACCTCAGCCTACCAGCACCACCCACAAAGGTTATTCAATTAAATTTTAAAGCAGTAGTCATGGCTAGCCTACTACTACTTTAGGCCAACAGTAGAAGGTAGTAATACTCTCTAACTGATTATTAGACATAGGCCGCCTAGCTTAGGCTTACAAATCATGAAAGCCAAAGCCATTTATAAACATATTATAGCTCTCTTACTTAATAATAATAATAAGATTTATACAGCGCACATAAAGTGCTCAAGGCGCTAGTGAAAACCATGAAAACATGAACCTAGAAAAATGATGAATAAAACTGATACCTACCTTGCCATGATAAACCAGTGGTAGGCTTATATAAACACACGTTTAAATTGTCAACGTGGTTGATATCAAAATCTCAACCTACCAGGCGTGTTACCGATAATTGTATGCACGACTGATCACAAAGAAATCATCAGTGACCTGGTAATTTTGGATTGGACGACTTTTAGGTCAGGGGATGCAAATGGTAAAAATTCCAATAAAGAATACAATATATTAAATTATAATTAAATCTATTATGATGAACACTGAACAGAATTATAAAATCGGAAATGTAATTACTGTAGTGCAGGATTAGATAAATACTTTACTAAAAACGATAAAATGAGTTTGACTTTCTTTTGTTTGAAAAATATGCAAGTCACTGATCAATCAGAATCAAATCAAGAGTAATGTTTAATCAAATATTTTATTTATAATTATACCATTTTTGCCTATTTATTTATAAAAAAAAAAATAAATTATTCACACACACACACAAAAAGGCTAATGCATTACATCATTCATAAGACAGTCGATTTATTTGCACTCATCTCAATTACCTCATGTCAGCTACTGAAACCTCTCATTCGTGCGTGATTTGGGGGAAACCCCTAAAACCGGACGCACGCGGCGTGGCATCACAAAGAAAATTGGCGCGATATTTAACCAAACCATGGAGTAAAGTCCATCATGACCAAACAAAGTTCTACGACAGTTAATATGTCTTAAAACACAGTTTTATTATATCCGGTTTATGCATTATGAATGCAAAATAGTGTAGGCCTAGGCCTATTTAGTATATTAGCCCTAAAGCTAAACGTTAGGCTTAATATTAATTCACTATTTTAGGTAAAACATGGAGTTATACCTCATATACATGGGTAAAACGGTAAAACCTGCATTAATAATTAGCCATCCATCCATGCATGACCAACCCGATCAAAGTGATACCTCTTTCTAATACTATCTATAGTATTTACTATTTTATAATTTGTCCTAAATAGTTAAAATTATGCATTAAATAAAGTGTTGTCAGCATACCAATTCGATTGTTTGGCTTTTTTTTGCACAGGTTCTCCGGAATCAGAATCAGACATTTTTATAGTAGACAATGTCGAGCTGCCTTTAGTATTTTTAGCTTGCTGTATTATAGTTTCCTTTCCTCCTCCTGCTTTCCTCTCTCACCTTTTCCGTTCCGGTGTTTTCCCGCCGCTGTGCCTGCATGGTTCCACAGCCTAGCCTCCAATAAACAGCCATATGCGTCTGGGTTTACTAGTCTAAACATTGAAAAACGCCCTCTATTATTAAAAATAATAAACAAAAAAGTTTGTATGCGAACAACATATCCAATGGTCCATAGCAACACGACGAAAGGACTGTGAAAAAACACTGTAAAATACCTCGTAACTTGTGTGAAAGTTACTATTTATTTACGGGTATCTAATTGTTATTACTATTCTATATAACTAGATTGACTAGAGAGCTAGCCTAGGCCACCAGGCTCAGTCAGCTCACGCAATTCAATTATTAGAAAAGTAGGCTAGCTAGGCCTAGCCTAGCCTTGCTAGAGTCACTTATTAGATAGCTAGGCAGGCTAGCCTACGAACTACTCTAGGGCCTGGCCCTAGCCTAGTAGTAGTATAGGCCTAGCTAGTAAGTAGTAGGCCCCTAGGCCTGGACAACTTAATGGAAGTTAGGAAAACGTGACCATTTCAAGAGTTGTAACCTAACTAGGCTTTTATTTAATATCGTTAAGTCTAATAAGAGCAGGTTTGAGGACACTACAAAACATTACTACTAGGCTAGGCCTATATTATTATTTTGCCTGAAACAGTACTAATTATTATTTGGAAATAGGCCTATATATAAAATTTATATTATGATAACAAAATATAAATATACAAATATTTTATTTTGTCCTAATTTTATACAATTATCATTACAGAAATGGATACTGAATATCTAAAGAAACATGTTGGGCATTGCCTGTCGAAAGGCTTAGCTGAGATTGTAGAGAAGCGACCAATAGATCCTATTGAGTACCTTGCTAATTGGTTATACAAGTACAAAATGAACGAAAGGAACGATAAAGAGGACGTTGCCATGACCCTACAGTTAGAAAAAGAGAGAGAAGTGGCAGAACTAGAAAGAGAACAAGAAGAAAAGATGAGGCAAGAAGCACAGAAGCTGGCAGAGGAAGAAACACAGGCAATAAAGGTATTGTTGTAAAATTAATGCAGAAAAACAACTGGTGTAATTACCATCAACCAACCCTAGATATTATCATCTTCATAATTTTTCTCGCACTCTTGTCCAACTCACCAATCTCTGTCTTTCCACAGTCTTGGACTGCATTACCAAAGGATTAGTTAATCAACTTATTACTTGCCTAACTTTTTTCTTCTTTTTGTTTTAACTTATGTTTTTAACATTTGTAGACAAATTATTATAGATTTCACCTAATTAATTTCCTACTACATGTGTTTTTACCTATCAACACTATCAAACTAGTTTGACAAAGAAAGTGGGATGTGCCCAAATATAGTAGTGATATGCTTAAATATGGTAGTGATATGACATCATGTCCATGGGCACATCACATTTTGTTGTCACATAAAGTTTGATAGTGTAGACAGAGCTTAACATACTCTAAATTCAGTTATTATAACAAGACATTTGTTTATTTTTAGGATGCAGAACCAGAAGCTCCAGTTGTCCAAGTAGTAGTTGAAGATGATGACAAATCAACTGCTGCTAAAGACAAACCTGCGCTACCAGGCGCCCCCAACCTGGAAACTGTACCTGAAGCTGAAGAAATATCGGACGATACCAGCGGCACACCTAAGGTACATTTATTTCCTTTTTAAATGCAAATACTGTACAGTAGAACCTTTATTAAAGGGACACCTTCAAGACTTGAGTGAGTCAGGCTCTGTTTACCGTACCTAAAGAGCCAACTATATCGGCAAGGGGTCGAGGCTGACTTACTCCTAGTTCTGGTGGTGGAACAAGTCTTAAGGATAAGGACTATAAACCGTAGGTCCAGTATACACAGTTATAATCCCTAAAGTTCATCATTCAAGACGAGTATGGAGTTACTCCAGTGAAATGGTTCACAAAATATCACCTGTATCAGGGGGATTACCACCTATCTGATATAGGAGAGTGATTAATTTACTATTGGTAATCCTTGGCCACATGTGCCTAAAGACATAAAATAAAAAACACATACACTGTATTTCACCTTGATCATTTCACAGGTCACCTTAATAGGTGTATCCCCTGAATAGGGGTTAACCCTAGTTTTAAAACTTATTTCCCCTCATTCATTTCCCAGAAAAGTGTCCCAAAAGAGGGATTAATCTACTTTCGTGTTTCTGATGGTTGTCACCGTCTTTTCAATATAAAATTAACATGACTTAATTATGGATCTTAAATTTTTGTTAATGCTAGCCAACTGATGCCGAAAAGACAGAGGGTACGAACGAAGAGGTGACAGAAGCAGCAGCTGGAGAGGAAGAAGGTGGTGGCAATGAAGGAACAGAGGCAGAGGAAGCAAAAGCAGAGGAATCAACCAGCTAATAAGGGCTTCTGCAACCTGCTATGAAACGAATATTAACTATAAACAAAGACATTTTTTCAGTCCACAGTACATGATGTCAACACTTTACCATATCTTTTTGTTATTATGTATCTATTTGTTTTTTTTTATTATGATTAAAAATAACTATGATTTAAAATGTCAAAAAAAAATTTCATTTTGGGTACACTGTACATTATGAGGGATGTAAGGGTAACATGGCAGAGGACACAGAGATGCCTGTCAAATTGTATATATTTAAGGAGCATAAATTAAATAAAGTGGACTGTTCTGTTTATTATTTTATCACAATTGCTTTTTATTCTTCTTGGGGGGAGGGGGGTTGGATGAGGTTGAAGAAATATGGTTATTTATTCACTCACTATATACAATCACAGTTTATGCATACAATTATAACAATAAAATTAAAGATGCATTGTCTCCCAAAAACAAGAAAAATGAAGATAATATAAAATAATAAGATAATAAAATTAGACTTTGAATAGGTCATTTTGCAGTTTTAAAAAAGTTATTCACTTCTGTAGAAACAAAAACCCAACAAAATAATTATTTCATTTATAAAAAGACAAAATAAAAGGTTAATTCTAACCAAAAACCCCATATTTTTGGCTTTAAATTACATTTTTTCAGGTAAATAATTTTGTTTTAATTAGAGAGGGCGCTATATATAAAAACGCACTTCTCACAGGAGGAGCATATGATCGGAAGATATGTCTTTTTTCCTTCGTGTATTCCCCATGTATTAATTGCTGCTTCAGTTGGATTATGTATTTGCCTTCATACTTAGAGTTGATTTAATTAGTCAATTGAGGATAGAAATCCTGAATTACTATTGCAACTGTGTGAAGTTTTATCTCGTCGAAATTAAATAAATCAAATCAATGGAAACCAAGCAACAAAGAGGGCATTAGGCCTACTCTCCTAAGCCGCGAATAATTAAGGATTCCAGCTATTTGCTATGTGTGCCACTTATATGAAATAAATAAAATAACTTCTGTCTACTACACTAGGAGGAACTATATAATACAATTATGTCGGTGGTGTTGTCTCGTATTCATTGTACGTATTCACATTTTTTATAAATGTATATTCGAAGAGGTTGCTAAGGGAACAAAATGTTCAGTGTCAATATATTATGTTTGTAAATAATTCAATAAAACTCTAATGTTTTTAAATTGTTATTCAACTGAAACGAAACAATCGGAAATACAGGGACTTTCCCTCACATTACGTCATTGAAAAGAATACGCGCCCCTCTGCTTACTGCCGCAATCATCAAAGCTACCGCAACCAGACGCGCGCGTGAGCGGATATAGGTACTTCCTTTTTCCAGATGATTGACCTGGATATACCACTTGTCGGCAACAAATCAAATTTAATCGTGGATAAATGATTTAATTAAATACGTCTTACCGTTATAAGTAGGTTTATTTATTTGGTATAAATCAATCAATTTAGGTTAGTTTGGGTTTTGTACCGTGGCCCGTTAGTTCACAGAAATTTAAATCACAATAAGCCGAAGCAAAAAATAAAAGTTATTTTTATAAAAATAATATTTCAGGCATTTTTCGGCTCATCAAAAGTCGTTCTAATTATAATAAGGTTTAAACCAGGACAAATGACCGAATATGTATTTTATTTCTTGAATAACAGAGAGAGACCTGGATTCCGATTTGTGTCGCGCAGACGGCGGTGGTGAAGGATCCTCCATACTTACGCAGTCTAATCTCAATTGCGGCCTTTTCTGCATTTATTTTATGCATGGTATTGCTATTTCTTTTGATTAACACTTTAACATATATCAGGCATATACTATCATCCATTACATCATCAAGATAAAATGACTAAATATGTTATCCCCACAGCCTTTATATTTAAAAAGTTTTGATTGAGACATCTTGATTTACGCCACGCCCCGTGCTTTTGTCTATTTCACAACATTTATACGTGGGTGGTCTCTAACCTTCACGAAAAAGAGGCCTAATTATATGGTGGGCGTATTTCAAAATAAATATTTTACATAATAATAATAATGACTACTGACAATATGTTATATTTAAATCGATAGTTTTTTATTTATCGAATATATTGGACTATAGAAAAATGTAATGGTTTTTTAAAAGTTTATGATTGATAATGATACAGTGTATTTAAGTTAATCCATTATTATTACCTCTATGAATAATATTCCGTTATTTTCTAATTTTACACAGCATGTACGGTATAGCGCCAATTTCTTTTCATAAATTAATAAATATATCTATGAATGATTGTACGTAACATCACACCGCTTTCTCAGTGGCCTTCAATCATAAAACAATCTGATTATTGAGGAAAATTTCAACACGACACAAATTCCACATACTGGAGATAAATTTCACATTAGTGCGTGATGTGTCTAGGGATCAATTCTGTTTTGTAAATATTTATACTGTACTGGATAACACTTGACATATATTTGGCACAGTGATCTTGTACCATAGGGTTGTTAATAAAATGTTAATCGTTCTTACCCCAGCTGGTTTTATTAAACGTTATGATATCTCACAATTAACACATTGACCAATCATAATAGATCACATATTTCCTATAGCCAATAGTTACATTCGTTTCAAAGCCCATTTGGCATCCGCCGAGGTCAATGTATGTATAGAGAATTACATGTTTTTGTTACAAAATATGAGCATTATTTTATACAACATTTTTTTCTAACCAACTAAATGCATATTTAGGGATATACTAATATTAATGCTATGTAAGTGAGTACATTTATTTGAATTCATTGTAATTATATGTGTTCTTTTTGTATTTACTAAAATTAGCTATGATCAAAAGAAAATTCTCGCTACTTGGTATCGCTTTCTATTTACGAAAGTACAGTCGTTGTAGTGTGGATGTAGTGGTCAAATGACAAAAATGTGTAGGAAATTGTAGGTAAATTTGACCTTTTGTTCGAAAAAATTGATCTTGTGAATCGATGGTATTCGACTTTAGGATTAATCGTCAAGTTTAAGTAGGTGAAATGGTATATAGTGTCTTTTTTCACCTGACTAACTTGTGATTTTTGTCGGTGGGTAAGTCACTTGTGCAAAGTTACGAGATAGAGCAAAACAATCATAGCAGCCATTTTGTAAAATGGCTGCTGCCAATACAATTAATTTGACAGGAACAAATTAAGTGTTTTGCCTGTAGGGCACTACTAGACAATCTTTTGTGTCATGTTAATCAATGTATTGATTGTAATACTATTAACCTAGGTGACTATGTAATAAATATTTGTGTAAATAAATTGTTAATTTTCTAGCCAGCGTGTCATTCACAAAATGAGATGAAAACTCTAGGCTAGGCCCAGCTAGAGAAGGAGGCTAGCTAGTGAGGCCTAGTTTGGCAAGGCTAGTGTTGTGACTGGGCAAGACGGGTTTAGTTAGTGTAGTAGTAGTAATCTAATACACTGTAGGCATAGGGCCTAGTTTATTTAGGCTAAATCTAACGTAAACAAAACTTAAATTGAAAGTGATTGTACCCTTTTTTCAATTGTTAGTATTTTTTTTATTTTATGAATGAAAATTGAAATATTTTATTTATTGTATCATTCTAAAAGAGGGCTAATAATAACAGATAACATTTATTTTATAATTGAAAATTTACCCATCAGTAAAGACTAACCATGATCCATCTACTCTAGCATAGCTTGACATTATATAACCCAGCAGTAAAGGACAGTATTTTAAAAGGAAATAAAGTTTAATACTGTAGCCATACTACTACAAATAAACCTACAGTACTTTATTAGAGAGATACAGTAGTAGTGTTTAAAAAAAATAAATTTTAAATACTCTATATTCTATTTCCATTCCTTGTCTAAATTGAACAATTATATTAATTTATATATATTGCTTTTTGATGATTTCATTTAGTTAGAAAATTAGTCATTACTTGTATCCTGTTCCTAATGAGTTTCTATGCATGACCAAATAAAGACTAATTTTTGTATGGTACTGTAGTTGATCATGTAAAAAGCATCGATTATTCATTTATGAATATTTTATATTTTCAGATGTGATGTAAATTAGAAGAAGTTTACAACTTTTCAGTCCTAATTTTATTAAATTGGATTTATTATGGATGGTAATAAAAGATACAAACAACCATAATGGCAAAAGAAAGTGGTCAGTGCTTAGCGAATGCCAAGTACACCCAGTGGATATTGGAGGCTATCCGCAAAATACGGAAGCAAAAACAGCGTCCGAACCAGGAACGCATCTGTAACAATCTTGTCTCTGGGCATGGTCTTAGCCGGGAGACAACCTATGAACAGCTTGAGCTGTGCGTCAGAGACGGAAATGTCTTGAAAGTACTCAATAAGGGTATTGAATCGTACCGTGATCCGGAAGGTGCGCGTGGTATGCGCGGTGCTAGTACACGAACTGTTAACAAAAGCACTGACCTTGTGAAGGTAATAAAAGCAGCAATAAAGGAACTAGGAGAAGGTGGCTCTACCTTTAAAGAAATTGAAAAGTACATTACACAGTCAAGACGTATAGAAGTTGGAAGCCAGTCAGAACTTAGTACTAAACTTCGAACTGCTATAAAGCGAGCTGTCGCCTCAGGCAGACTTGTAAAATATGGGAGGAACTTTCGTATACCGGATGATGGGGAAACAAGCAGCTACACTACATCATCCACTTCCTCTAGCCCTCCAATTGAAAAGGTACAGATGATGTTTTACAATGTGTGGAATTTTTTTCAAATGGATGAAATCTTGCATGTATTTATACAGAAGAAAGCGATAATAATAACAGCATCATACATTTCTTGCATTTATACTTGACTGTACTTGACTGTTATAACTTTATCACAAATACAGTTAGACCACTAAGGGAACTGGAAACAACAAGTTGTCCCATGATTAAGGGTTGGCTGAACATTAACATTTTCTCTTGTTTGTTTCACAGAAAAGTGTCCCCTAATTCAAATGTCCATTGGCAGAAATTTAAAATTGGGAAGAGGTTGGGGTATTATTGTAATGTTCTGTCATTTGTATTGCCTGATGTTTAACACCTCCATCCAACACGAGAGAGGCGAATCCAAGATTATTTAAACAAAGTGCTAAACATGTAATATTATTAATAATCTGTAAAAATAGATATAAAGTATTTCACAATTAATTTTAGGTGCCAAAATGGGAGCAATCAAAAACCTACTCCACTGGTTCTGCACCACCTGAATGATTACTATGAGAAAACTCACCTACCACAAGTATATCAAGTGTTATAATGTTACCATTTTTCTTGTATTTTTAGGATGGCAACCGAAGTGTTGCTACACCTGAACCCCTCTGTCGTATTTGTGAGAAGGGTCCTGTAGAGGAAATACCTGAAAGCCTGGTCTCGTGTGCAGATTGTGGCTATAGTGGTGAGTTTCTTTAGTCCCTGCTAATCAAATATATTTTATATATACCACTAGCATGCAAATTATCGCCTGGCATTTTCAAAATAAAAAAAATCAATACACTATAAATAGTAAAAAACCACATGTTGCAACTAACATCTTAGTCTAAGTTGAAAGAGATTCCACAAAGCTTAATGTTTACCCATTTAGTATCGGCCACTATAAGAATATTAATCTTGTACTATTTGTCACCCACACCAATCATTTAGTACTGTAGCTATATCTGTGTCTAAAAATAATGGCTGGTGGGAGCTTGTGGTGGGTGATAATTTAGATGGATGTTTGTTTTAAGATTACATTACTGTACATGACCCACATCATCTATTTCTTCGTGATCCTTAATATTAACAGGTGGTATCCATATTTTGTTGTAATTACATACAGATTTTTTAATGAGACCCCCTCTTACAAATTCAAGTTCAGCAATTATACATTATTACATGATGGCCAACTGGCCTAATTACGACTAAAAGAAACTTGTGGCATTCTTTTTGCTACAGTACTAGGTTCTGCAACTTGTTTCACTGAGCTACGACGATATAGTATTAATATTACCAACACGATTTGACAGATACACCCAACTATATGCACACTCAGGCAATGTATCAGTAAATGTTTGATGTAAAAAATGATCACTCCATGGGCTATAGAAGACAAAAAGATACACAGGAACTCACAGTTATACCTGTCATTTCAATCCATCGGGTATAACATGTTTTGAGATGAATTACTGGTGTAAACACACATAGCCACTGTAGTGGACAAATAAAAGAGGAGAGAACCCTATTTGACAGCACTGACATGGCGTGACCCTTACCGTAAGCCGCCGCAGAAGCATACAGTGTAGTTGAAAAGTAACATCCAAGTCCACAGCGCCATGAGCAATGTTAATCGTTGGAATGACGCTACAAAATGGACATTATCATTATTAAAGTATCTTTGATTTAAAGCTTTTTATGAAAAAATCAATTGAAGGTACAGTAGGACTTCTGTTTTACGTACCCTGATTTTACGTTCCCTGGATTTTACGTACGCATAAAATGACCGATGACGTCATCATTTTTAGTAATTTATTTAAGAATTAATTTATTACAAACCACAAAGCCATGGCTGTGTGAGACAAGCCACACGCGTGCATTCTTCTTACAGCAATTTTATTGATAAAAAATACAAGACAATTGATTTTTGTTTATAATAATTAATAATAATTATTTAAACATCGCACAGCCTGCATATATTTTTCTAGTTAGGCCTCACAGCTAGGCCTTACATCTACAGTAGCTAGGCCTAGATTAGTCTAGGCTAAGCTAGTGACCACTACGTGAGTAAAGTAGGTAAACACGACAGCCTTTTTAGCTACGATCTACGTATTTGGAGGTAAATTTAAGGTCAACCTGGATTTTACGAATCCTATGTCTTACGTACGCCTTTTAGTCCCGTACCGTATGTAAAATGAAGGTTCTACTGTATTTAAATACCCATGTAAAAGAAGGACCCCTGCTTACCCAATTGTCTTTCAAAAGACCAATTGGGTAAACTTAATCTCTTACACTTGAAGAAGAAATTATTAAGGATCCTGGAATATCCATAGATCTTATTACTGTAATCTTGTACTGCTTATTGTAAACTGTAGGAAAGTCCGCAAATTACCCACTAAGCTAATAATGCTGTAGTCATTAATTTATGAAAAGGAAGTAATGGATTTATTAACATGATCAAATAATATCCAATATTGTCAAAAATAAATTAATATGTCTGTAATACTAGTTAGATTATTGCTGTAATGAAAAACCAACAATAGTATCAGCAAAATTACTTGGTACAGTTAATTGAAATTAATATTCAAAATATTAAAACAAACATCAATAATGACATGTATAATAGAATTTGCTTTATGAATGAAAGATTACAAAATATTGAAAAAACAAAATTATCTCTGTTGCTACAGTATATATTGTAAATTGGTTCTTAAAGTTTTGTACTGAAAGTGCTCTGTTAAAAAAAGATTACTGTACTTTACAGAAGATGTAGTTAAAATACTGTAAAGCTCTGTCTACATTACAGACAAAAAAAAGCGCGATGTGCCTAAATATGGTAGTGATATGACCAAATATGGTAGTGATATGACCAAATATGGTAGTGATATGACATCATCATGTCAATATATGGGTACATCACATTAGATTTTGTCAAACTAGTTTGATAGTGTAGATAGAGCTTTAAACCTACAAAATGTTGCCCATGGGCTTCTTTCTTTTAGGACTGCTTCTTTTTGAGATGCCTTTTTTTTTCGAGATTACTTTTACAAACTATAGTACTACTATACAACAAAGAATGTAATTTATTAAAATATTAATTTGTATCTTAATTTCATTTTATGATTTTTGATTGCAATTGCATTATGAAAATTAAAAATGAATAAATTTATCCTGCATTAATATTTGTTACGACTACAAGACCAAAATACATGAATTACTTTCTGCCAGGAAATAATAGATTACCCGATTCCATTCTGTATTTAAAAAATGGAAGCAGCCAATTGTTGTCCATAGATTTGAGATGATGTAATTGTGTAGACTAGCCACTGTATAATAAACTAGTAGTAGACATATTAATGCAATGCTTGGTTACTGTATCAATATTATAATATATGGAATCAAAATCATAATTTAATATTTCATATATTAAATTATTCATGCCCAATATCGTTTTCAAAAAAAGCAGTCTAAGTAGAAGTATATTTTAAATTATTTTTACACCTTTTGGGCTGTGTTTGATTTTCCACCTATTGGCACCAAAAAACCTCTTTGAAATCTATGTATCCGTTTTTGTGAAAACCGAGCAATAAAATAATTAGAAAATGCTGTGTTTTCACTGTACAGTGATATATCTGAATGGTTGCTACACAGTCTAAAAGGACCTGTGTGTACCTGTAAAGTACAAAGTGTGAGTTGAAGTCCACCTAAATTTAGATTAAAAATGACAGAACTTCAAGTTTTGTAAACGTACCCTTGTATTTCTCCTAAGGAATTTTGATATTACTGTTTGCTAATTAGTAATTAAAAATCAATTTCTCTGGGGAAAAAAATCATAGGTTTGTTAATGTTATTGTACTGTGAGTTGTAAAATAAAAGTCCCTGGTACTGTACTACTGTACTGTAAGAATTGTGTAATCAAAATTACTCACAAAATATGGAAAGAGGTCATTGAACTTTATTGACCTTCAATAATTAGTTCAATTAGCCATCGAAAGGTCATTAACTTTGAGTTGAGTTTCAGATACATATGTTATGAATCACTGGTCAGTATAATGTTGCCAAATAACATTGAATGTAACATTTCTGCTGCAATGGTACTGTAGTTCACTGACCTACAGTACATGTACAGTTACTACTGTATATTAACATTCTATTTACAGCTAGTCTGAATAGCAAAATAATCCGCCATTGAAACTAGGTAACCTTACAAGGTGTTAATGTAAAATTATGTGTGTCAATGCTAATGTAAGATGTGTACTGTACCCAAAATATTACACTGTACATAATGTTTAGACTTCACATAATTTTTCACTATTCTCACTCCTTGTTATTTTTCATTGGTGACCGAATAAATATTCATTATTTATTATTATTAATAACACGGCTTGTGGATATAATCATTCTTATAATTCTGTAAAAAATTGTCTTATAATAATAATAATAATTGTTGAATGGAAGTATTTAGTGGTAAAAGTAGTGCTTTATAATTATATTCGGGAAATACAGCAATAAAAATTTACTACCTTTTGAAAAACATAGTGTTGATTAAATGTGAAGGTAGTCTTCAATATTAAACTGGAGGTCATAACACATACTGAAGAATTTAAACATGAATTTAATTTTACTCGATATACTATAAGCTACAGTAGGCAGACTGAAGAATTGAGGATTGATTTCATGCAGTTAATAAGAATGGGTTTGGTGTGAGGCCAAGTAAAACAATATTTTTTTCGTTTGATTTTAAAAAAAAAATATGGAGAATGTGGGTGCTTTATAAAAAATATGTTTTGATTTGTTTACACAGCAAACAACCCTTTAGTATACAGTACATTACAACACCATCAGAACATACTGTACTGTATGTCTACAGGATCAGCACAGGTTGTCAGATTGCTGTTGCATACAATCTGCAATAAATTTACTGTTGTTTTTGTAAATCTGTTATTTTTCCCACCTCTCTAAGCCTACAGTACAGTACGTACAGAATGGCCAGTCAGTTTCACAAATTGGAGATCAACTGTTTAAAGTTTACCTAAAAATTTATCAAAATAAATATATTTGCCAACCGGTTGGAAATGAACAACAGAAATTTGTGGAGAAAACAACCCAAACGATGACATTTAAAAACAAATTAGTCTAGTACAATAACTGCTGCTTTCCATCGATATGAATGTAAAGAATACTACTAGAATTAAGAATAATCTATTTATATACACAGCCTCTCATATTAAAAAAAAAATCCTTATTCCAAGAGAAAATTGAATTTAGACTGTAAAGTAAAACAATCTTGCAAGAAATATGTAAAAGTAAGATTAGATAAAGACCAAACCAAAAAAAAATTATAAAAAAAAATTAAATGAGTAATATTAATAAAACAATGAAAAACTAGAAAAGATAATCGGGCTGATGTACAGTATAGTAGACTGATGATGTACTGTACTGTAGACCACAGTACTAAAAAATTATAATTGAAAAACAAAACCTGTATCAACACAAATGATAAAAACTTTCCTCAGGCAGGGTAATTATATTACGTAGCAAACTGGCGCCATATTAGTTTGTTGAAAGGATAATTTATTAAGGCATATTAGTATCCATATAACAGAGTTACAGTATCCATAGAGGCCCGAGCAACCCTAAATTTTGTAAATTCACAATGTAAAAGATAGGACATTAGATTCAATTTAATTTTACTATTTTTAGACACCCCTCCCCTATTTCAAAATCATAGATTTGCCAATGACGCTACTGTGTGTAAACCACATTTGTAGATCCAAATAAATTATTTTTGTCCATCAAACTTCGAAAATAAGGCAAATAGCTTGATTTCGTTGTGACGTTTGCTCCCAAATCCTTTCCACCATGCGTCGTTGTGCGCTATTTGCAATAAACCTTATGTTACATTGTTTAAATTTTTGTTTTCTTGTAGGACATCCTTCATGTCTCAAGTTCAACGAGGAGGTCAGCAAGAAGGTGCGTCTTGTTAGGTGGCAGTGTAGAAAATGTAAATTATGTGCAATTTGTAAACAACAAAGAAATTTAGTAAGTAAAACCAACACATTGTTTTGATACTGCTAACCTTTGATAACACATTGAATAATGTTTTTATTATAACATTATGAGCACAATGATTAGATGATATAGATTACCACCACTTGGACTGGAAGGGAGAAACTGTTGGTTTTTGTTATGCCGATTCAACACTGGGCTGGTGATCTTGAGCTGATGGAATTGATTGGTATTGGGTAAAAATCCTGCCTAAATGGTCAGTTAACATAAATACTGTAGAAATACATTTTACTTATTTTATCAGGAGTACTTTGAGAATAGCTACACTATCAAACTAGTTCGACAAAAAAGATGTGATGGCCAAATATAGTATTCATATGACATCATCGTGTCCATATGGGCACATCACATTTTTTGTCGCATACAGTAAATAAAGTTTGATAGTGTATACAGAGCTTTAAAAAATACAGATATTTTAAATTTGAGTTAATTGAGATTAATTATTTTGAATAATTGTAAGAAACATTGGTTCAAATCTGTGAGAACCCCAGGATTTGTCTTGTAGTGTACTGAAGAGGTCACTCAGTATAAAGAAGAAATCAAAATATTGTCAAGTAAACAGATGAAGATTAACATAGGATGACTAATCACAGATTGTCTCATCAGATCATAAAATAAATTGTAATTAAAATGTGACTAATTAGCATTTAAGCTGTATCTATCAAACTAGTTTGACAAAAAAAAAATGTGAAGTGCCCAAATATGGTAATGATATGCCCAAATATGGTAGTGATATGACATCATCGCGTCCATATATGGGCACATGTTTGATAGTGTAAACAGAGCTTTATGCTTTGATAAATTTTGGTTTCATTTTTAACTATTTAAAGCAGTTTCACTCACATTAACGCATGCATTAAAAAGTTAAATTATGTCGGTATATTCTTCAGTAAGAGTCATTACTAATTCATTTTTAAAAGGATGTATTAAAAAAAAAATTAATGTAGGTATTTAATGAGAAAATAATTTTGACAATCTCCATAAATGAATAACAATTTTATTGGTATGAACTCTAGATTTTTCTTCAAATTTCTCGTTTGCTAAATGTCCAATGTTTCATCTGGTTGTGTAAGCAACTACATTAAAATACTGTATTTTAAACATTTATTTTCTGTATTTTTCAAATTTAATGGATTGAGCAGTGTTTCATAGAAATGTGCCAAAAAATGTTCTAATCTTTTATCGTAAAGAAAAGAAAGAGATAGTTTTGACGTGATTCAAAGAAATGACTCATAATTCTTAAACTCACTATTTTAATTAGGTTGATTAATTATTTGGTAGTACTAATAGAATTTCTATGAAATGCACAAGTAAATTTGCCACAATTGCTTTATTGAGATTGGCTGCAAACCAACATTTTAACTCCTGGTATATTTCTAATGACCTGTTTCTGATATACAATATAATGCCGAATATCTGTTTATTGAAATACTTATATTAATTATAATAAAAATTACAAACCGACCGCATTTTTTATATTGCTTTATTTATGTTCCAAAAAAACGTAGTTTAATAATAAAATTGACAAAAAATACAATGTGCCAACCAAACGGTCAAACTGCTATGGTAGTTTGACTTAAAGGTCAATGGCGGTCAATTGGATAACAGTTGTCCAGCTAAATGTAATAACCAGTTAAATAATAATATTCCATCAACCAATCGATTGGATGTTTTAACCATTTAATCGGTTATTTACTTGTTACAAACTAAATAAATACCATATATTTGACCCAAGTAGTAAATCTCATGAAGTCTATTGGTGGAAAATGATTTATTTATATTTTATAGATTATTTTATTTATTATAATAATATTATTAAATTGAAAGAAAAGTAATTAAAAAATTGTGTACAATTTGTAGCCCTTCCTATTTGACAAAAAAACCCACCTTTACTTATTGCTACTGTTCAATTAATAGATTTAACTGATTAGCCCCAGGTGATGTGATAGTACATATTCTACTATTATTCTACTATTTTTGTATTTGAATAATTAATATTTTCACTTGAGGTTTTCATGCATATTATAATCTCTTGGGATGGGATACAAAGGTCATGAACTTAATCAGTGTGATGAATACTAAAATAGATACACTTGGTGGTGACATCAAGTAGCAAAAAGTATGCGTATGAAATGCAAGAATGCTTTTGAGCCACGTCTGCGATTTAATACCAAACGAGAGTAATAAAGCATCCCGATAATCAATTATTATAAACTTCAACCATTCCCAATGTGATGTAATTAAGTAATTTATTTATTAACTGTTTGTTTTAGCTGATAAAGCACCATATACATCTTACACAAGTTGTGAAAATGTTTAAGGAATATTGCACATGTAAAAATCTATTCTTAGTACAGTCATTACCATGGGTCCTATGAGCTAATGTAGCTTCTTTGTAGTCATACTTGGGATACCTGGGATTAAAGAGAATTGTAACCTAAAAATTCCCAAAGCTACTGTATGTCACTGCCTGACCTTTATAAGCATGTTTCTAAAGCAGTTTCTAATGCTTTTGTTCTGGTTTTTTTTCTGTTTCCATAGGAACTCATATCATGTAGCTCCTGCGACAGAGGCTATCATACAAACTGTGTTAAACTTAAGAAAACTCCAAAAGGTAATTTTTTAATATCATTTTTAGTGTGATGTTATTTTTTAACCTACTAACAGATTTAGACGTCTACACTTGGTACAATCCACTGCGATTCAGTGAATGAATGCATCCTTCTTGGATAAGGACTTAAACTGGAGATCTTGTGTCCACCTTAAAGAACCCAGTACATCTTTTGGAAAAGTAGGGGGTTAGGGGGTTAGGGGGTCCATCTCACTGTCCGCTCATATCATGGAAAGATGAATGAGTGGAATTGTGTGGCAGTTGTATGACACAGAGGTAGATGAGAAGAAAGTTGGTGTAAAGTATGTGTCGTCCACACCAGTGCATCTTTTGGAAAAGTAGGGGGTAAGGGGGTCCATCTTACTGTCCGCTCATATCATAGAAAGATGAATGAGTGAAATTTTGTGGCAGTTGTATAACACAAAGGGACCCTTAGGTAGATGAGAAGAAAGTTGAAGTGTAAAGTATGTGTCGTCCACACCTGTGCATCTTTTGGAAAAGTAGGGGGTAAGGGGGTCCATCTCACTGTCTGCTCATATCATGGAAAGATAAATGAGTGAAATTTTGTGGCAGTTGTATAACACAAAGGAACCCTTAGGTAGATGAGAAGAAAGTTGAAGTGTAAAGTATGTGTCGTCCACACCTGTGCATCTTTTGGAAAAGTAGGGGGTAAGGGGGGTCTATCTCACGGTCAGCTCATATCATGGAAAGATGAATGAGTGGAATTGTGTGGCAGTTGTATGACACAAAGGGACCCTTAGGTAGATGAGAAGAAAGTTGGTGTAAAGTATGTGTTGTCCACACCAGTGCATCTTTTGGAAAAGTAGGGGGTAAGGTGGTTCATCTCACTGTCTGCTCATATCATGGAAAGATGAATGAGTGAAATTTTGTGGCAGTTGTATAACACAAAGGAACCCTTAGGTAGATGAGAAGAAAGTTGGTGTAAAGTATGTGTCGTCCACACCTGTACGCAATTGCAAGACACTGGTTATTTCCCCCACTTTTAACATTTGATACAGTGTTAGCAGTGCATTGTTATAAGTAACCACCTTTACACGCATACAAAACAATAACTGTTTCATGCCATGTCATGTTAGACTTTTTTAATTGCACTTGTAGCGAAAACTACGAACGAAAATAAGCTGTACAAACATCTTCACAGCCGTGACCATTCCAAATGTTTTGTAATCGTAAAATCTGTATTTGTACAGGTTGAAACACACCATTTGTTACAATACAATTATCTTATATTTATAGCTTGTCATAAGCCAATAATTCTAACGTTACAAGAGGTTATATATTATAGTTACTACATGTATCCGAATATTATTTATGGTTGATCTGATTTCATGTGATATTCTTATTATGTTGATTGTAAGGTTATATTTTATGTTAAACAAGATATTATTTCTATGAATTCTGAAAAATTGTGTGTCATCATAAATGCGTCATATACTAAAGTGACTATCACATTATAAATGCTACTACTAGCCTTATGTTGTAGTGTATCTGAGATAGCTGATGATCACTCCCTAGGGATTTACTGGCTTTAAATACCTTGCAAGGTATTACGCTGTACAATTCAGGAATGTGTTGTGTATGAATTATGATTATTATTGAAATAATAACATTGCAATGGTTACAAAGAAGATACTTCAAATTATTAGGTACCGAATATGATACAGTAGATAATGATTCAGTAGATAATGATTCTTAATATCTTTCAGTTTTAAATATTTTAACATAGTATATGAAAACTAAATTAAACTTCATACAAAGCGGCAAAAAATAAATAAAATTAAAATATAAATTGTTCATACACAGGCCAGTAATAAAGAGGTATAAACTAAATAAAATTGTCTGATCCATGATGCTAACCGTGTCAATATTATTGTACTGCAGTTACTGCAGTAACCACATTTAATATTTAACCTGTTTGTGAAATTATTTAGAAAGCTTTTGCTTTGAACTGTTTATTACAGTGACTGTCTTATAATATAATGTTAATATTAGTATTACGTACAGGTATAGCACGTTCCACAAACAATATCATCCCAATGTGCTAAGTGGGTGGAAAAACTTATAAATTGAAACAAAAAAGTAAAATAATATGTGATAGCAGTAAAAAATGTACAAAATTTAATTTCTTACAACATTTTGATACTGTAAATTCAAAATATCATAAATTACAGTAGCCCTACTAATGCACATGAATGCACCTTTTAAATAGAATGTTTGTTTTTTTACTATAGGACATTGGAAATGTAGTCAATGTAAAGTTGGTAAATGGAATAAAGCATTTGCCAAAGCATCAACTACTATATTAAAACATCGGAAAATTAAACTAAAAGAAGCGCATAGGATTAAAAAACATGCTCGGAAAATCGCTCTGAAAAAACAAGTAATAAGGTATGTATCTACTCAAGCATATTAATTTAAATCTTAAATAATAAAAAAAGCATTTTTTATGCCTTATTAACTCATTAATAAGGAATAATCGTTTATGAGTATTTCATTGTTACAGGCTTTTAAAAGGTAATCTCTTGATTTCGTACTGATTTAATTTGTGATAAAATATTGATGTTACCTTTGACATATATTATGTTGACTTGACAAGCTCTTGGAAATAAATTAATTTTTAATTGTTCTATAAATTTCAATCATCAAAGTCTTCACTTTCTCATTGTGCTTTGTTTCCATAGAAACTGTCCATATCCAGATTGTGACGGTTCGGGGCATATTAATGGTAAATTCAAAAGACATTCAAGGTAAATTATTTATGTAAAAGAAATAAAATTTTTAATTTGAATTTCAATGGCATTCCAAATTAGAAATCAGTCAAAAAAATCAATCAAATCAAAAAATGTTGCTTTTCTGTGATGCAATGATGTAATTAGATTTTCTATTTTCTAATGAATTTAAAATGTTTATTATAACATGATGAATTTTTACAATATAAAAATATTTCTCTTGCAGGTTATTTAATTGTCCTCGGTGTCCCCCAGAAGATAGACCACTTAGAAAACATAAACGTTCAAAGACTATATCAAATGGAACACCAAGCGTCCCAAGTTCAAAATCATTGCATCACTCGGAATCAGACGGTGATGTATTCACCGATGAAAGACTATTTGATTCATCAGCACAACCAAAAGGACTTATTGATGGATTGTCTCAATTTTTCACGCCGTCGAACCAAAGAAAATCACGTAGCTCCTCTCTGTCCATGCTTGGATTCATCCCGATTAGAAATAAACCAAAAAAGACTGTGTTTCACAGACAGACCAGTGAGGAACTGCCTTCGTCAACCACTAAAATTAAACCTAAAATTCCCATCCGCCTTCAGCCGTCCAACGGCAACGATGAAACTCGATCACATTCCAATTCCTCCTCTCCACACTCTGAAATTCGTAACCTTGGATCGTCCCAGCTGAAAGGGCTATTTGATGGATTATCACATTTATATGCAACGTCCGAACCCCGGAAGCGTGGTTTGTATGGTTTACCGCCGGTTTATGCGCCACATAAGAGATTCAAGAAGGATGGTAATTTTCTCTTGTTTCAGCCGGAGGAGATACCACATACGACAACCGTCTCCGACGATGTTTCTCTTAGCGACAAAAAAGAAAGTAATGATGACAAGAAAAAGAGTTTAATGCAGATGCCGTTGACTGCATTTGGTATCGGGTTAAAGAAGAAGAAAGGAAGTCAACCCGTTGTACCTGAACCAGTACCAGATAGTGATACTAATGAAGAGGAAGAAGACCAGCCTTCAGAACAAGAAGAAGGTATTTGCTAAAATTTTATTACAGTTGAACCTCCTTGAGAGGCCACCTCCCTTAAGCGGCCACCTCCGGCCGCACTTTCAAATGCCTGTTTGTTCTTCCTATCTAATTAGTGCATTTGGTACCTCCCGCAAGCGTAGCCATAATACGTGAGTTTGGCTCTCTATTCGCAGAATCTCCCGTTAGTGATCACCATCCCGTAAGCGGCCACTTTTCCTGGTCCCGTGGGTGGCTGCTTCCTGGAGGTTCAACTGTATATTGCTTTTTAATTTTCTGTCAATAGTAATTGATAAGTGTTTGTTGTGAGGCAGGGATATCAAAGTAACAATCCTCTTAAAGGTACATGTCAACTCATTCCATTCTGCATCATCTTAACCAATCATGAAATGTACTTCCAGCTTCAGTGAAATAATTGTGGTTTCATTGGGGTTTAGGACTTTTAAGCTTGGTTCCCTTGTGTTGTGTTCTAGTAGGGAACCAAGCTTTAGTATTTAATGGGATATGGGCTAGCTATGCAAGTCTTTAATAAATTGATGTGTGAGCTTGCTAAGTGTTTAGAACTTAGTAAAACAGAATGCGAGCTAATGAGGGTCTACACTCTTTAATTAAATAAACTGTGAGCTAGCTACAAAGTAGTATACAATATGCAGTAAATGGAAAGTGGTCTGACTCGAGTCAAGCTGTGTATTTTGGCAGCTTTCCTTGTTTTTCTGCTGTCTTGTGTGAATTTTAAAGTATAGGAAGATGGACATCCGTTGCCTAGACTGTTTAGAATTAGTGTTAAAGTGGAGTTTGTATGTAGTGTAGTAGGCAGTGTACTGTCTGTGAGTACCAAATAACCTCCAGAGATAACCTCCTTTAATATCAAGCGTTTCCTTTTTTTCGGGAAAAACAAAACCGTAACATGAATAAAATTATTGTGTATTCTCATACATTTTATTATAAGATAAATATATATCATTTTTATAACAACATTCATGAAATTAAACTTAATAAGTTAATAAAAATTGATAAGATATGAATGACACTGGATGTGATATGATTTGCACGAGGATTTTAAAAGGTATTCAAGGATGTTTGTAGATATTGTAAATGACTGAGTGAAAAATATAGTATACAAAGGATTAAGTTATAATTAATTCAATTTTGGCTTTGAAATTTATTTTAAATATTTATTATTTAAATTTTATACTATTGGGAAAGAAAATGGTCGCATACTGTACACCAAAAAAAAAAAGACATACACAATAAACATAATTTAACTGATACTAATATAATACTAATAATGATAAGATTTAAATTCATTTGCTATACTTCAGTGTATACAGTATGATATAATAGAAAATGTTATAGTTTGATTTGTTAGCCATTTTAGATAGCCTTTTACTGCTGGGAATATTCACTTAACTGTATTAACCATCTTTACATTACACTAATACAGAGTTGAATTTGTACCTTGATTAAAATTAAAATGATAACAAAAATACTCAAAGCCGTAGTAAAGAATCAATTCTTAATTAAACATGCAATTTTTTATAAAACGTCATTTGAGAAAAATAATACTATTTTATTAAATTCAGAAATTGATTTTGAAACCATATATCTAATTTGCACATTATTAAACTATAATACCAGTAAAAATTGTATTCAATATTAAATGTATAATAGTAATTTATTGTCCAACTGACATGAAGTAGTCAACTGATATGCTGATTATTTATGATGCAAAATTATGTGAAACTAAATATTCAAGCAAAATGTCAACTTGGTAGTAAGTAAAAAACAAGGCTATAAAATATTTCCATATATTGAAGTGAATATGAGATTGACAAATAAGATGCTAAGCTTAAGAAGGCACTGCTAAAGCCTGTTATGTTATAAACTGTGTTAATGATCTTTGGTCATTAACAACAATATTACAGTAATATTTATAATATAATATTATACAATATTGAAATGTATTATCATAAATTGGTTAAGATTAATCAAAAATATTTACTATTTATTTATTTCCATAAATTAAACATGTGTACATTATTTTAAGCTTTTTCTATACTATCAAACTAGTTTGACAAAAAAGTGTGATGTTCCCAAATATGGTAGTGATATAATGTCACCATGTCCATGAGCACATCACATTAAAGTTTATTATAGTGCAGACAAAGCTTTATGTATCCCATTTAGTATCTTAACCTCTATAGTACACTATCAAACATTATGTGACAAAAAATGTAATGTGCCCATATATGGACATGATGATGTCCTACCACTACCATTTTTGGTCATATCACTATCATATTTGGGCACATCACACTTTTTTTGTCAAACTAGTTTGATAGTGTAGAAAGAGCTTTACTGCATGACTTTCATCATCTCAGTGTCATTTTAGCTACATCATTAAAGTATCTCATCACCATTATAAAACTGACTCATGCATAAATTAGGTTTACCCAAATTTAATTTGTAGTAATAGCCATCTGAAATTAGAACGTATTTTAGCCGTTGATTTACTACAGTAAACGTGTATTTTACAATTAATATGTTTTCAAGAAAATGGAATGAGATTGGGAGAGTAAATATCGTAAATCTTGGAATTGTAGATTATTCTATGAAAGATCAATGTCCTGATTTTTTTTATAAGATATTGTAAGAGAAGAAATGTATCATGACTATAAGAATATCATTCAACTGAGACCACATCAAATGTTTATCCTTTAAAGTGAATACAGTATATTCCAGTCTAAATACATTTTTACTCATCTTAAAGATGTATTGTCCCCCAAAAACACGAAAAATGAAGATTAATATAATCAGACTTTACATATTTTTTTTTGGTAAATCATTTTTTTTCCATCCAGTTTTTGGTCAAAGTGAATAACTATTATGCAACATTGAAATTGCATATCCAGGAAAAAATATCTTTAAAAGTCATTTTTATATTATGTTATTTATTATTTTTTTCACTTTAATTTTACAATTGACCTCATAATAGTGACATTTAAAAGTGATGATTTATTGGAGGCCTAAGTAGATGACAATTTTTTCTAATGTTTATTCTTACTGGTTGAAATATATATTTCATTTTATAGATAATATACTGTATAGTTATACTTAGCAGTCTTTCTGCTCTTCTAATGTCATTAAGGTTCAATATAAGCACAACAGATATTTTGGTGGTATGGTTTCAAATGTGTTAAATCAAGAAGGCAAAATCGTCATAATAAAAAATCACATAATTCAAATTTCTGTAGAAATATAATCTTCCTGAATCTTGGGAATTACTTCTTTACCTTTTCCTTTTTCCTAGTTTCAGATACAGATGAAGAGTCACCATCAACTTTTGCTCCTCATCCTCAAGGAGTTGCCAAACAAGACATGGAACTCTTCCAGATGGCACAAGATAAAGCACTGGCAGAAATCATGCCAGAACTCAGTAAACCACCAGTTGTAAGTATTCAAACTTGATCTTCATTTTACTGTCTATACCAATTTGTAATAATGATATGTCCATTTGTATTGTATAGTCCTCGGAAGCTCAATGCACAATTTTAGCAGGGATTTTAACAGGCCATCGCTAAATTGATCCTACCTTTGAATCAATGCCAATTAGCCGCCTATGTTATCTCAAACCCTGTCACAAATGGTTCCCCTTTTATAAAATGTTGTGCCCTCTCTGGCGTGGCCTATTTCCTGTCGTCTTGGTAGTTCAAGTCCATAGTTTTTTTTCAGTAAAACAGGTAGCACAAGTGCCTCATGTCTTGAAGTGGCTGCTGCACCTCCCCGTTTGGTTTGTATACATTCCACAGATCATTGCTTATAGCGTTGTCGACTTGTTACACTTTTCAACAATATACTGTACCTCTCCTCTAAGGGTCATGTCACTGTTGCCAATTCAGGTGATCTTTCATCTGTCCAGACTAGGTTGCAGTGCACACAAGCATTGTGTGTCTACTCAACCTATGGTTTATAGTGCTCATCCGAGAAATCTTGTTCTACCATCATTCAGCGAGTGAGCCATTGCCGATATTATGGCTATAAATTCACTTTTTTATCCTTTGTTGTTTTTTTTTTGTATTTTCTTGCTTGCTCTTTCTTGCTCTTAATAACTTTTGTATTGAAATAGCAAGTGCAACCCCCTTGGATCTGCCTCTGGTAGCTTGGTGGTTTAACAAACTTGTCTTTAACGGAAGAAAACAATATGGAAAAGCATTCTATACTTAAGTTTAGATTTTTCTTTTTTTTCTGTTTATAAGTTTATTAATATGGATGATATTTCCGAGATAAAAAGAAATTGAATTGAATATAATTAAAGAAATAACATATGAAGACAGATATTACTGATTATTTGTAATGTATTTAATTATGCTATGAAAGAATAAAGGTGGTAGTTCACGCCACAAAAGAGAAAAAAAAAACTTGTCTTCCAATCCCAAGGTCCAGGATTCAATCCTGACCTAGGTTTGTAACTCAAGACTCTTTCTCTAAGCCTCAAATGAAGCTCAATTTATAGTCCTGTTTCTATCAATATCATTAAAACAAATTATTTTTTGGTACAAATGTACACTGATAACTAGGATTATTTTTAACATCAATATTTATTATTTATAAGAATCACGCCCAAGGTTCAATTATTGTATTACCTTTATTAAGATGCTGTGTAGCATTACAACCTTGGTTTTTTCAAGTGCGTTCATTTTTCTAGTTATTGATTTTTTCCTGAGGCTAGTTAGTGAAGCATCATCTTCTTATTTAGGTGTGGGTTTTATATTCATGAGCAGTGATTTTGTTTATATTAAATCTGTATATCAGGAAATAAACAACGTTCAATAGACCATAATAAGTGTTTTTATTCTCCATAAAATAAGTGTAAATAGACAAATTATGTAATAAGTGCCTTTAGTCTACTATCAAATATTGGATAAATAGTCAAATGATGTAATAAGTGTCTTTAGTCTACAGTACTATCAAATAATGGGTAAATAGACAAATTATGTAATTTGTGCCTTTCGTTTACTATCATCAAATAATGGGTAAACAGACAAATGATGTAATAAGTGCCTTTAGTCTACTATGAAATAATGGCCTTTTTGTGCGCACATGGCTACCAGAGAATTAACTGGTACTAGTAGTACAGATGTTTTCTGCTCAAACACATCCTAATAAGTAAAAATAAATAAAAGTATATGAAAATAAGTTTATGTTTAGTTAGTTACACATGCACATTTTATTTAAGCTAATATGAAAGTTATAATCCACTATTAGGTGTAAGTTTCTTTTTCAGTATTATTTATAGTACAGGAAACAATATAAAAAGATTAGGTAAATCTAGTCATTTTATGAGATACAGTATCACTTTAACCATCTTTTGATTGTCTCGCCATGGCTGGTTGCATTTAAAAATGAGTTATGCAAGATTCCCTGAAATCCACAACAGAAAAGCTTATTTATATAGTGGCTATCATAAGTTAGTAATTCAATTTTTTTTAAAAACAGAATACTTTTTTTGTCTAAAGCGTGTAAAAAATGCATGCGGTTTAGAAACATTTTGTTTGGCTTTACCAAACTAAAGCTCTGTCTACACTTTTATTATATCAAATTTTATGTAACAATTTTTGCCAGTCATTATTCTATACTTATGTTGTTACATACTTGTGACTTCATGTCACTTGTCACACAAACAAGGTCATTAGTAGTAGGCCTATATGACTGAAAAAAAAAACATTTTTTAAGAACTAAATTTTTACTTGGATTCTGATTATACTGATATTAATGTTACTATTAATGTTACTAGTGCATGTTATGGGAAAACTAGAAATGTTCTTGTTAAGTGTTCATGCCCAGACTTTTTATCAAAAGGAGAAAACGAAAATAATGCAGATTATTTGGTACGCACAATTTAAGAAAAAAAAATGTCCTACTGTAGGCCTAGGCCCTAAAACTAGACATTACTATGTGTCGTAAAGTCTCCTTAAAGTTCTGGAAAATAAAGTCATAGTAAAATAACACTAAAATTAAACTATACTCATTAAATTAAAATATTGTGAAGTACACTATCCAATTATTTATAACATCTTTGATAAATTTACTAATTTTATTAACAATAAACAAAAATAACAAACTCAAAATCAACTACTGTATTTTGATATGTATTGTAGATTTGTTGAGAATAACTTAATGGATTTTAAAATTATAAAAATATAGATCATTTTAAATTAAACTTAGGAAATATTAGATTTACCTAAAGCTAAAATTGTTTCATAAATTTTATTTATAGAATCAGAAATAATTTCATTGGAAAATAAAAGGAAATATGAATTAAATATAGATTTTTAAAAATTAAAAAAAAAGATGTACGGATAGAGCTAAAGTAATAAATGAAGCGGGATTTAATAAAATATAAACTTACTTTATTATTAATCTATCTAAATTGCTTTGCCATCTATAATTACACAAATATTTTAAAAATCGTTACAACTAATAGCTGAAAATATTAGCATGAATATTACCAAAGGCGTTTAAATCAAGATAGTGCATACATTTAAATAGCAGTTGTCTATGATCGCAATCTCAGCAACGTACATGGGTTTCTTAATATAGTTATGCATGAGCGATCGCAGAAACGTAACTTTGTTGCTCAAGTCGTTTAGACCTGGCATTTATTGTGAAATTCAATTTGCACTTCCAACCTTTGAAGTAGATTGCATTTTTGCAACTAAGGTTTAGTGCAAAAATAAATTAACTGTATAACTCCATATTTTTGTGCACTGTTTATTTTTAATGATTTTTTTATACGATTATAAATTTATAAAGCACACACAAGTATACATTTTTTATTATGTTTCATGCAAAAATTGAAAACTGTAAAACCTTACGGCTATGAAAATAACAGGGATAAAGCACATTATTCTGACATAAATTTTATAGTATAATAATTAGGTGTTAGCAGGCTTAGTACTGATCTGTTATTAGGTGTCCAGCACCTGTTTGTTGCCATGGCAATTCCGTCATAAAACTGTTTACTTTATACAGTGTTACATTTATTATCATTACTGTTACCTGTTTTTTAAGATCTTAGAATATATACTTTTTTATTAAACAGGTGTTTTCTATAATGTACAGTATTAGTTGTCTGTGGTGTTGATCTTCATCAACTTAGATGTTAATAATTTGTATTAATTTATTTGCCAGTCAATACAATTTACAAAAATACTTTCTTCAGAGAGATCATAGATCATATGAAATTAAACAGTCAATGACTTTTCAACTGCACCTTTTACAAAACATTGCTAATTCAATTCAATTCAACTTTATTTAAGGGAGGCCCAGATCAACACATGGTTGCACATACAAAAAATAAAAATTTAAACAACGTTTTTACAATAACAGTACATTATGGAAGGATCTATAATAATAAGTTTTTATAATCAATAAACCATTAGCTACAGATATTAACAAATCACCTTGATTTAATTTAAATAAAGTCCTGTTAAAATGATAGATTTAGTATAGTTGGTTTCTTGTCAAATGGACTACGTGCGCATAATATGAATGAATTGGTTATAACGATTGATATTTCAGTAACCAATCATTTAAATTTATTCCAAGTAGGATTTCAAACTATATTAAAGCTGCACTTATGACATCACTGGATTTTTAGCGATTTATTACATTTATTTGTATTATCCCCTTAAGAACTATTAGGGTATTAGTAAAGCAGTAAAAACCCCTCCTCTGAGACAACTATATAATAATGGATACTTTTCCATGAAACATTAGCAGTGGAAACACTACAGCCAATCCCCATTGAGAGGACAACTCTATTGAGGACCCTTTATTGGGTCAATTAACTTTTATGTTATTAGTATAGTAAGACAACCCTATTGAGAGGACACTTTCTCATAAAACTAACAATTGTATACCTTAGCCAACACCTATTTAAGGGCCATCCCTATTAAGTAATATGAGAACACTTTGGGTTCCCGAAGGTATCCCTTAATAGGAGTTTTATTGTATACTTTATTGATTGATGATTGATATTGATTGTAATTATTTTTTGTAATGACATATTGAGACAACTTGTTAAAATATCTATACAAAACATCTAACTGTCTCTTTAACAACATTGTACTGTAACTAAGGTTGTGTATAGTACAATTCTTGGCTCTGATATGCCTATGACTCATAACATTATGCCAGTACATACACGCAGTAAATCTAAGCTATTTTTTTTACATCTTTTTGACATGTTGGCTTTGTTTCAAATCAATGCAGTGAACTTGATCTTGTATTATTATTATTGAATATACTGCCTTGATTCAATTGTAATGTTTACTATCTTTTAATGCTACAGATTATTAATGTTAATTAATTATCAAAACATAATGCTTAATTCTTAATAGGCCACACGAGACACAAGATGTAAAGCTCTGTCTACACTATCAAACTATTTTGACCAAAAAAAAGTGTGATGTGCCCAAATATGGCAGTGATATGCCCAAATATGGTAGTGATATACCCAAATATGGTAGTGATATGACATAATCATGTCCATATATTATGGGCACATCACATTTTTTTGTCACATAAAGTTCGATAATGTAGACAGAGCTTAAGGGAAAAGAGGATTTTAGTGTAGTGTGACGCAGAATGACCTTATTATAATAGGAGCTTAAAATTTAATGTGATTGAATTCCTGCTTTTAGAAAACAAGTAAAAAATGAAGCTAACTGTATCTTGATGACAAGATTAGTATAAGAAATGATTTTGTGCTTTACTGTAAACCTACTGTATCAGACTAGTCTGTAGTGTCTTAAAGTTTAGATTATGTCTGGACAGGATTCTAGTCTAGGTCGATACCCTAAAGTATGTTTCTACTAGGACGCAACAAACGAAAGAACGTGCGCAACGTATTTATTTGACCAAAGCTTATAATTGGTAAAATTATGTGGTTGCAACCAAACTATAGCCTCGTGGTGGAGTGTTTTCCCACGGAAACCAGCCACAGGGATAGTGTAAGATTTGAACCTAATCTTAGAATTTTAAAAACCAAAACACTACTACTATGCCGCTACTACATGTATAATTTCACACATTAATTGATATTATATATTTTTTTAATCTTGCCTATTGTTAATGTATTAAAATACACTTTTTTAAACAAAAAAAAAGGTAGTTTTTTAAATTTGGAAACCCACGCGAACGAGTCAACAAAACAAGGATAGATACTTGGATGGCGTCCAAATTGGTTTGGTTTTGAATTGCTTCACTTGCATTGTGAAATGCTATGTCATCATTTATAAAGCAGTCAGATATTAATGGTTGCAATTTGCCATAGAATTATAATATTTCTAACGAAAAAAATGCAACAACAATCCGTGGCTAGAGGAGCTTTATATGATTTTATCACGTTTCTATTTTTGTATCATTTCTTAAGATTAAATACATTCAGTGTTTAGTGAAGTAACATGACGTTTTTTTAAATTGAAAATACAAATTGTTGTCATAGACTTTTAATTTCAGATAAAGCAAAACTTGTTGAGGCAATAAATTATGAAATGGGCTAATTTTCTTTTGGGCTATAAAAACGTATTGAAAACAAAACAATTACTCATGTAATACTGCTATATCAGAACCTTTCCTTTGAGATACCACTATTAAGTGGATATTATTTATAGTGAAAAAATAAGGAAAATATGTTTTAATAATACAATACAGCCAACCCCTATTCAGGGGATACCCTATTTAGGAGGTACCACTATTCAGGGGATACCCCTATTTAGGAGGTACCACTATTCAGGGGATAGCCCTATTTAGGAGGTACCACTATTCAAGGGATAGCCCTAATTTGGAGGTACCACTATTCAGGGGATATCTCTAGCCAGGAGGTACCCCTATAAGGAAGGTGTCCTCTTAATAGCTGTTTTACTATATTGAAACGTAGCTCTTATATTCTTAAATTAAAATAAAAGTGTATAGCATGGTATGAACGTACAGTAGATCTTGAGTACACCAGCAGTGAAGTCAACTGATACGTCAATGACGGTCATGTGTCTTACAGTAAAGGTCACTCGGGTCAATCAGGCAATCAACTGGGATATTGATAAAACAGTTACTGTAACAGGTAGCTGAATTTCTTGTAAATCATAAATAAATACCAATTATAACATTTTGTGTTTTTAGGTGTGCAAGCTATGCTCTTTCACTTCAACTTCTAATACTGTAAAGCCCAACATTTTCACGGCACTAAATTTTCGCAATTTTTCATTTCTAACTATTTCGCAACCTTTTATTTTCGCGAATTGAGTTTCTTGTCGAATTGGCGAATATATTAATTGTTTTGTGGAAAATAGCAAACAAATCATGCTTTAGAAAATACTATGTTAATTTAACCTTTTAGTATCATTATCAATAGTTTTCGCATGTCATTGTTTTACAATCTAGACCTATACATGTGCATTTATCAAGTGTTGATCTTTCAATCACAGTTGAGACTGTACAATTAATGAGCATGCTGTAATAAATTGTATTGTAAATTACAACTTATCAATGACTAACTAACCTAGATAGTAAGATGTACACTATCAACTAGCGATGCCGCAAGCTGCGTGCACAAACAGATTACAATGAAATATTCTACTATAAACGGTTAATTTTCTAATCGCATAAAGGTAAACATTTTCATTAAAACGAGTTAAGTATAAAATTAATAGTGAAAATGCAAATTCATATTACAAAGCCCCTATTATTATATTAAGAGGACACCTCCAAGACCCAACAAAGTTCCCCTTAATATGGCCATAGTGTGTTTTATTTTTCCTCATTCTTTATAGGATAGTGTCCCCTTAATAGTAAGGGTTCCATTTCCTCCCCTTTCTTTAAACTTGCTACTTACCAAGGTCGTAGGGAGAGGTTAAAAACAGACGAGGCAAAGATGCTTTAAATATAATTATTATTAATATAAAATATGACCATATGTACTGAGGAATTGGGGTGGGTAGTGAAAATTGAAAATTTCATGCTGGCTACAGCCCTGCTTACATAGCCAAGCCTCATAGTTTATTCACTTGCATTTTCTAATTATCGTACATACATAGACCATCCAAAATATATCATTTTGATACATAGTAATATTTTTTTAGTCTTGCATCTGCTGAGAATGATTAGCTTATGGGAAATACATAATAACAATTTTTTTCAACCCCCTTTTTTTCATAAAGTTCTGACCTCAAAAGTCAAAACATGACTACTCAATCCAGATTGTTCTCAATTTTTTTCTTTGTTTCTGATGTAACCGTAATCATAAGTAGTGCATCTGTTATTTTTATTACAAATACTGTAAAGAAAGTCACATAAAATGAATAATACATAAATTTATAGTTAATATTATGTTGTTATTTTATACTTACTTTTAAATTCAATAATCTTCAATAAAAATGACTAATACTATAATTGATGACACTGGATATACTCATGGGATACTAGGTATTCAATCAAAATATCTGTCTATAGGCCAATTTACACAGATAAGTGGTAAATGGTAAACCAGAAAACAAAAATATAGAATCTATGTTATTTCTTATGACCATTTGACAAATCGGGGAGCAGATGGGCGATTTAGTGGAAACCTGTTGAGGATAGATACAGATTCTACAAGGGACAAGCTACGCGTTTTTTCCATTTTCTGTTACCGCTCGTCTGTGTAAATTGGCCTTATTGATCTGGGTGGAATTAGAAATTTGCTGTGAGAGTGGCGTTGTATGGCTGTGGGCACAGTAGGATAGAGTTCATACCGATTACTGCTTAGAAGTTATTTTATTAATTCAAACATTTTATTAACATTATTATTAATAGTCATTTTTGTGCTAACCATAAAAATTAAATGTCATTCATTATTATAATCGCAGAGAGGAAATTCAAATACAGATATTAAAAAAAATGATAAAATAAAGTCTTTCTACATACTTGGTTATTCAGTTATTTTTTACCCATTAATTAAGCATAGCCTTAGGGTACCAGCATTTTGTATTGGTACATACAAACCATTCGTGCGTAGCATTTTAAATCCACAGTACATTTGTATTTATTGAAATACAATGCAAATAGAAATGCTACTTAAATAATAAAGAATTGTTTAAATTTGGTTTTAAGTTAGTACCATATTTGCCATCGAGTCATTTACAAATAATGATATAAAAAGTTCAATCACCAGTTATCTTTAATTAGATAAAAAAAGACGTTATAATACTAGTAAACAAGACATGACAAGATAAAACGTGATGAGACCTGGAGAAATATAATTTAATGTATTTAAAACTGATCTGGTGTATTCATTTCATTGTCAATGTTTAGTACATCATTCGAAGTTATTGTGAAAGACATTAAGATTTACTGATACATCAAGTCATGGAAGACATTTTCTCCATGGTCACATTTTTACAAACATTCCACAGTATTTTATATACGCAGTAGAATATACTATCTTCATGCAGCCATTTGCATTTCAGTTGGTATTACTGTGCTGTATGTACTTACTATTCATTGTAGACTGAACTTAGTACTAATACAAGCGTTGATGATTGTGCTTGTTTTTCACACTAATAGTTAATCTCTTTAGATTTGTAATTGACCAGGTGTACATTACTAACTCACTGCAGCAGAACAAAGACCTTTCCTTTATTTTTTATTGTAAAATTAGTTGTTTGTTGAACTTGATAACCTTATTTAATAAATCTAAAAATATTATTTACTATATTTCCCAAATATGTTATTAAAATCTTTAAACAACAATAATTTTCTAATAAAAGTAATAACTGTATACCAAAGGCCAATTTACATAGACTAGCGATAATGGTAAGCTTATTTCGAAAAAACACAAATATAGAATCTATTTTTTTATTTCTTATGACCATTATTTACACAAAATGCAGACGGGTGGTTGAGTGGAAAACTGCTCAGGATAGATACAGATTCTATGTGGGAAAAACTATGCGGTGTTCTGCTTAACATTACCGCTTGTCTGTGTCAATTGGTACCACTTTTTTGTGTGTGATGTGAAATTGTTTTAAACTGTGTTAGGTTCGTGATGATCTTGTGAGAAACAATAATGTAAATTCAACTGTAAAATGTCAATAAAAAATGTAAATCAATTAATTACATAAAAGATGATAAATCGTGTCCTTAAGTAAACTCTTTCTTTATGAATCATCACTTTGGGAGTAGATTGTTTCACATTTATAATAAACATGGTTGTTTATTCTACTTTCTGTGAACTGCCTAATTGAGCAGTAAAAACACGAGACTGATATAAAATTTAATGTAGTATAATTACAATGATTAAATTTCATTGTTGGTAAAAGAGAAGAAATAAATAATTTGTATTATTGGTTTTTACTAGATGATTCTTTTATTTATAATTTCAAAAAGAAATTTAAAAAGATGATACTGTACTTGGTACTACAAAAACCAAAAATGATGCTTCATTAAAAATATATAGAGGACCGTATTTAAACAAGGCCATATACATGGCTACAGTCGCATGCTCAAATTTGAGTTAGTGTTTACCGACCCACCGACCGACATAGTGAGCTGTAGAGTTGTGTTCGCATGCGACTAAAAAAATGAATCAAGATGCAAATCTGTATATTGTTTCGCATTGAATTATTAAGTATTGAGGTTATAGAGTATAGTTTCTTGTTTTTACATTTTCAATGTTAATTTTCAAGAATATATATTATGTACAGTGCATTGTTATTATCTTTTGTTCTATTATGTTTTTGGTTACATGTTTACTTGGGAATTTAGAAAAAAAAAACTTGAAAGAAACAAAATGGTCTGTATGAATAACGAAAGAAAAATAAAACGATTATGTAGAACTTGACAGTTTACTTTCCCTTTTCTGTATGTGGTAATAGTAATATAATTTTTAATAACAATAAAATCTTTATTTTTACAACGAAAAAAACTCGTTCACCAGAAAGGTTTTCTTCCACAAGACTGTATAACATTGTAACACAAAGTATTGTAATAAAAATACAAACAATTTTTTTTTTCCAATCTGTAGTAGTAGTATCAGATTATGAATAATATATGTTAATTAATAGATTAAGTCATATTTGTTACATTAACCTTGAAAATGAGTCATTTATACTTTCAGCTATCTTAAATAATGCAAATAATATTTAATGTTTTTTTCTGTCTTGCAGACGGTTGGCGGGAACGAAGGACAGGTTGATCTACCGACTCGTTCACCGCAGTCGATTGAATTTGGGCCATATGAGATTACAACATGGTACACCTCGCCGTATCCTCAGGAGTACGCTAGGTATGTGTGTCGGCTTTAAAATATGGAATACTTCTTATTACAACATATACTTTTACCTATTGGAGAGCTTTTGCTGTGGCAGCTCTAACTTTGTAGAATACTCTACCAATTTCAAACTGACAATGTGCTTGGATTTGAACTCTTTTAAGACTTTTAACAAACTTTTTCATTTATATTTGCTATTTCCTATTTTAAGATCTGTCTACACTATCAGACTAAGTGTGATGTACCCAAATATGGTAGTGATATGCACAGATATGGTAGTGATATGAAATCATCATGTCCATATATGGGCACATCACTTTTTTTGTCACATAAAGTTTGATAGTGTAGACAGATCTTTACTTTTGAGAGCCTGCTTATATATGCTGTAAAAGATTTAACTTTATATTCTTATTTATTATTCTTATCATACATCTTATTTAGAATTTTAAAATCTAACACCATATAAATAATTTATGAAAATTAATGTGAATGATTAACTCTAAATTAACTCAGTCATTGAGCCTGAGTATGACATCATTATTTCAAAGGGGAATTCCCTTTTTGTTTCAGATTGCCGAAACTGTATCTATGCGAGTTTTGCCTGAAATATATGAAGAGTCGCAATATCCTTCAACGACATAGGGTAAGGACAATTAAATATAGTAAATCAATACATTTATTATCAATAACTAGTTATTATGCTCTTAGAAATAATACTCTTCTATAGCTAGTTTCCATTCATCATTGTTCATGAAAAGCAATCCTCTTCTATAGCTAGTTTCTATCTCTCCCACTGTGAAACTTGCTATTATTTTAGCTTTCACACCAGTGCCAGCAAACTTCCCTCATATTCCCCATTTCCTGAACTTTCTGCATTCTCATTCCTGAGGACGATCAATTCAAAGTATATTGATCAGTTCTTATGTTTATATTGTCCCCCTACAATTTTTTTAAAAATTTTTCTTGTTGAATATGCCATTTTAATGTCGCATAATATTTATTCACTTTGATCAAAAAATACTTAAATTGTACAAATAGGAAAAATCTTGAACAAATTGTTTTGATTGTTTTTCTTAGCAATAAAGTCAATGACCACATTTCAGAGGATGGATGATGAATATGCTATACAACAATCACTTAACATTTACATGAGACATCACATAATCTAATTGTGACATTACCAAACAACTCAACTTCATCATGCTTTTTAAATATTGTTAGAAAAAACAAATTATGAGTCATTTGTAGCTATAAATTTGGAAAAAAAAAAAATATAATGTTAAAAACAATATATATATCTTAAGATTATAGCCTTTATTTATTTAAATCACAATACACACATTGAAATGATATACAAAGCTGTATCTGGTTGGGGAAATCCCCTCTATTTATGAATAATTTTGTTAAGCAAATAGTTGAAAATAGAAAACATGTTTATGTTTAAAAATAGTATATCCTGCGACATAGCATTTACCATATATATTTAAATCGCAAAGACACAAAAAATGAATGTAAATATACAAAAAACTATTTCTTTTTTTTTTTTTTTTCCCCACCTCATTTATTTGACCAAAATATTGTTTAATACAGATTCACATGTTTTCATTTTTTGTACAATTTTATACAGTATAATTTAATATAAAAAAATATTGTTTTTAGGAAAAATGTCTTTGGCGGCATCCGCCTGCAAGTGAAATCTACAGGAAGGATAACCTGTCTGTCTTTGAAGTCGATGGCAACATCAGCAAGATCTACTGCCAAAATCTGTGTCTGCTTGCAAAGCTTTTTCTTGATCATAAGACACTGTATTACGACGTAGAACCATTCTTATTCTATGTGCTAACCACCAATAATACCAAAGGATGCCATATAGTTGGTTACTTTTCCAAGGTAAGTGATGTTACTAATAATTTGCTTTAAATGCAAAATATCCATAAAATTGGAAAACCAAAGGAAAACTAATCTATTAGCGTAAAAAGAAATTACAAAAACCCACATAACTGCATTCTGTTTACCAGTAATTTAACAGTACAGAACGGCTAGTACATAACTCACAGGTGTTCTCAGTTATGTGAGCATCTAACTGGACAATAAAAACCTAATGATTAAATAATAATATTATAATAATTCATTCTTATAGCGCATATAAGCAAGCTATCAATGCGCTGCACATAAATAAAAATAGAGAGAAGTGGCAATGATTTAAATTAATGAAAAACTTGTGAGAAAAGGAGAGATTTCAACTGGGTCTTGAAAGAGTTTGAAAGACATCAAAAAGCATATATATCTTAAGTGCACTCTTGAAAAGGTTAGTTGATTTGCTAACGCGATAACTTATTCCAAAATGAGGAGCTGTAAAGCTCTGTCTACACCATTAAACTAGTTTGACAAAAAAAGTGTGATGTACCCAAATATAGTAGTGATATGTCCATATATGGGCACATCACTTTTTTTTTAGTGTAGACAGAGCTTATGATTGGAAGGAAGCAATACTGTTATCTTTGTTTCTCATATTATCCCTTTAAAATCAATAATATTTTAACACTGTTAATCATCATCTTCTGTCGGTGATAACACACATTCATTGTTTCTTTTAATAGGAGAAACATTGTCAGCAAAGATATAATGTATCCTGTATCATGACGTTGCCGCCGTATCAGAGATGTGGCTATGGAAGATTTCTCATAGATTTTAGTAAGTTTAACCACTGATACAGAGAAAATGTTTACAACAAGGAAACTTGTTTAAAGGGGGAATCCCGATTTCAGTTTCTATCACTTATAGATTACACAAAGTAATTGCAATATTTATCTATAAATAGTTTATTAATAATTTTATTTATAATAAAGTAGATAAGACTAATACAATTACTTCTCAGGTCTCTGTCTATGTAAACAATTTATTATATTTATTATAGGCTATTTTATTTATAATAAAGTAGATAAGACTAATACAATTACTTCTCAGGTCTGTGTGTATGTAAACAATTTATTATATTTATTATAGGCTATTTTATTTATAATAAAGTAGATAAAACTAATACAATTACTTCTCAGGTCTGTGTCTATGTAAACAATTTATTATATTTATTATAGGCTATTTTATTTATAATAAAGTAGATAAAACTAATACAATTACTTCTCAGGTCTGTGTCTATGTAAACGATATATTATATTTATTATAGGCTATTTATTATCAAGACGTGAAGGGCAACCAGGGTCTCCTGAAAAGCCTCTGTCAGACCTTGGAAAAGTGAGCTATAACTCCTACTGGAGGAGTATTATCTTGGAGTATATGCATCGCAATCAGCATTCAGCACAAATAACAATTAAAGGTATGTAGATATCTCATTTATTTTAATTCCATTCTTTTAAAAGAAAGGTAATAATCAAGTCCAGCCACTTCCCCTTAAATCACATACAGTCAACTCTCCCAATACCGGACACCTGATGTCTGATTTTCTGGAAAGTCTGATACTCGGAATATGTTTTAATGCTGAAAAATAAATTTGGGACCTTTTTAACCTTGAGAAAGTCTGTTATTGGGAGAGTTTCAGGTTTTCAGAGAGGCTGGTATTGGGAGACAAAATTATGGTAAACATTTCATTTTTTTCACTTCATTTCATTTATTTCGCCATTAAAAAACATGATAAAATAACTTAATAGTTGACTCCATTGTTTTTATTTTTTGAATGTAATTGTTCTGCATTTATATGCATAAAATTAGTTATAATGTTATATCTCCCAAATAATTGTATTCTTAGTGACTTTTCTTAAATAGGATGCATTGTGTATCCTGAACATTAGAACAAAGAAACTAAAAATGTTTATTTTATTGGAAACAAAACATCCACACAACAAAAGAAACACATTTAACAATGAGAGAATTAGCATTGAATTTCACTTTGTATTATCAAGTTTATTTGCTTTAGAATATCTAAAGTATGATATTACTATTTCTGTACTTTTGTTAAATGGATTCACAAAGACTTTAATTTAACTCTTTAATTTACACTTCTAACAGATGTTTTTAATTTTTGATAACAAAGAATTTTTTCAAGGCATTTTTCTTTTTTTTTTTTTCATGAAATGAATATAAAATATTGTGCAGAGTATTTTTGCAGAGCAAAAAGATAAATGGTTATTGCTTTTCTATTTAAGTAACTGTGTGTTGTAGTTTCCTACCAGTAGTTAAATTTATTCTTGATACATTTTAATCCATGAATCAATCACATGTTTGTTTCTATGACAGATATTAGTCGTGCCACTGGCATGTGTCCGCATGACATTGCATCAACGCTCCAAAATCTAGGAATGTTAGCTAACAGAGATGGTAAACTGGTGATAAAACTTCGCAATAAATTAATTAGTGAACACATGGAGAAGGTGAATAAAAGTCGTGACCCCAGGTTAGTGTTAGATCCAGGCAGTCTGAGGTGGTCGCCACTCATCGTCTATCATCCGTCAATTTTAGATGAAGAGAGGCAAGTCAGAAATGAGGTAAGCTTTGTTCTTTAGGTTATTTTATCTGTGATGAGGCCATTGAAATTTTGAATACATAATGGGATGGTATATGTAAATTTGAACATACATTTTGAGTGGATAAAATTTTTGGACAATATTACCTATATGAAAAATTGTAAAAAGGTGCTTTTTTATTTTCTTGAAATTGAAGTAGGTATATGGCATTTTAGATATTAACAAATAAACAGTAGTATACTGTATTGCTAAGACTACATCTTCAAGACCAAAAAAAGTGTTCTCTTCATAGGGGTGTCCCTGAATAGGGGTAAGGTGATAGTGTCAATGCATATATTGCCTTTAGTCCATTTCACTAGAGGTATCCTCTGAATAGGGGTATCCTCTGAACAGGAGTATCCCCTAAATAGGGGTGTCCGCTAAATACGGGTGTCTGCTAAATAGGTGTGTCCCCTGAATAGGGGTTTCCAATTGGGGTTCTACTGTATGTATATGTAAACAATTTTCAAATGATTATAGGTTACTAGAATGGGCGACATTGTTCGAGACATTGAGTTTGAAAGAAAGGCAACAACCTCAATGGCAGCATTGAAAGAGGTTCCTGCACCACCCAAAAAGGTTAGTCTATTTAAATAAACCTTTTAACCAATTCTTATATTCTTTCATTGTTCATTTTAAATTTTGTTTGCTTCAACTGAAATGCTAAAAGTGTAAATTTATTTTATTATATTAATGATTATATTTTATATATGATTTTCAATTATTATTATTATTGCTGTAGTCTTCATTTGAGCATTTGGTCATATGGTGTTCAGGCGATACTGGAGACGTTTGACGTCACAGTCAGAATCACTTAAACAATCACAATATATGGCTGTACTAAAGTCGTAATTAAAGTGATGATAGTCAATTTTTGTATTCAAAATTAAATAATACAGTTTTTCACATTGTTGTTGCATACATGTAGTAAAAGCCTGACCTTGTCAGTCAGTGATTGTATTTAAAAAAAAGGTGTTTTAATAATATCCGAGTTACAATATTAAATTATAATTTGGATGGTAACATTTTACTTTTGTGGTCATTAATACCATAACCAGGTTGCCATCCTCCAGATGCCAACAGTCTATAAGTTACAACCACCATCCATTTCATTTGATTACAGTAGAACCCCTCCTTTTGGACACCTCTATTGATGGACACCCCCATTAAGGGTTCTACTGTTAATGTATTTACAACATTATTGTGATGTAAGACAAATTAATTAAACTTTTCTGTTAAACTTGTAGCTATACAGTCAGCATAAGGATCTGTTTACCTCGCGGGGGGATTACGTTCCCTCTTCCCATATGAAACAAGGGGACAGAAGCCCCCCTGTCCTAACCAGGGAGGTGAGATGGTTTCTCAGCGTTAGTCTGCATGGATTGTTTGATGTGTTTATTTGTGGTAGCTGGGTGTTAGATATCATTATATCCCTTGATATTATTCAATCAGAGTTCTCAACTTGCTATAATTTTATTTTTGATAAAATATTTCTGTAGTAAATAGAAAATTTTCAGTAGCTTTTTACTTGTTGCGTCACACAGTCATTCTGAGCATGCTCACATGTTTCTGAGCATGTCCAGAATGATTTTAAGACTTGAAAGTTGTCTCTTGGTGCGCCATGAAAACGAATGACCACCACACTGTAATTTCGGCATTCATACAGTAGTGAAAACCTAGAATTTCATCTATTCGTGATTTCATTCAGAAATATTTTTTTTATCTGGGGTTTCTCATAATTTTAGGCCAAATCGTAGTTTTTATGTATTTCCTTAGTATTTATCCTCATTTCTATAAGTCCGTAGTTAGACCTAATTTCCGTATTAATTGCGGACGTTCGCTAGCACTTGAGAACCCTGTTACATTTCACAGTGGCTGAAACACTCCCAGCTTTTCATATTATTCAAATAGTTTATCCTTGCCGGCAATGGCTCACATGAATTGTTCATTTCATTTTTGTTTTTTACTACATCTATAACAATCAACTACTAAGTCTGTTTTACTATCCAAAGTTTGTGCAGAATATTTACACATTCCTGCAGTAACACTGCACATTTTTGAAAAATACGTAATAATGAAATTCGATACAGTTCTTGATTTAACTAATATACCAGGTATTTGTTGCTGCAATTATTAGAAAATATGTTTGTTGCAATTATTAGAAAAGATGTTTCTAGACATATATTCTAGATTATATCATCATTGAGAATAACGTTGATTAAAATAAAAAATATTGGGTTGCTGAATTTTCATAAATCACTTAAATTGTGTATGTTAAAAAGTGTACATTAAATCCCATTTGGAAATGTTACAATTATTCTATCCTATTTTTGGCAAAGATTTCAATTTGTATTGGCAACTCAATAGCCTGATGTAAGGTTGTTAATTGATAGTGACTGTTGATTACTGACCTTAACCTATTTAAACTCCAAAAGTTAACATCGTTTGGATAGCAAAAACAGGCTTAAACTGATGTACTATGGCATGGTTTCTATTTTTTATGATTGTGCACAAATTATAAGTTGTACCTCACGTTTGTTTGTTTGTGTGAACCTATCGTTATATCCCACTATTTATTGATCCCTTACCTTCCATATTCTTTCACATTGTCAATTTATTATCATCAGTAGCACGATAATAAAAAATTGTAGAATCTTTTTAAAATTTCATAATAGTTAATATATGCAGTACTTTTTTTTTAGAAAACAAAAATTATTTGAAAGCTTAACTGTTTGAGTGAAGTGTTTAACGAATAAAACATTACTCCCCATACAATGAAAAATATAGACAATATATATTATTACTGGTTTGTTAATCTAAAAACTATATGGGTATTATTCTCAAGTCATTGTTTCAAAATACATTATTGGTTTGGACAATGTATATAAAATAAGCTATGACTCAATCCTAAAGGGTGTGTGGCTCTTTCCTTTGGAAACCAGTTATGTTGTAAAACATTAATTTAACTTTTTATTCATTATGACATCCATTCGAGTGGTTAGAACTCTTGACTATCGTGCAGAAAGACACGGGTTAAATTCCCGATAAGAACAACTTCCAGTTCACTGTAAATAAGTACCTGTTGAAAATACTAAGGATAAGATGGTGTGGAAAGGAACTGGCCACCGTACCACATAATGCCAAGGCTTAGTACAGTGCGATCTAACTCCTTCGTTCAGAATGACTAGCCTTTACCTTTGATAAAACCAGCCTGCCCCAAAACCAAACTTTAAAATTCTGAAAAAAAAAGCTTGAAAAGCATTCAGTTATCAGGGCTAAGCAAACCCGACACTCAGGACAAGTGTTTTTTTTTACAGTTGGACAACCACATTTGACATGTTTTCTTGTCCCAGGACAAACACTTTTGAAATTTAACTACTAGTACAATAGTAGGAGTGTATAATACCACTTTACTACTAGTTAAGGGGTGGTAAAGCTTGAGGAATTCTCATCTTGAAATGTCTAACTGTCAAATTTAAGAATGTTAGCCTGAAACTTGACATCAAATGATACTTTAAAAAGAGGGAGCGTGTGTAAATCACGTTGAATATTTTGTTTGCTTGGCTTTACATAGAAGAATGGCTTTGCTCTTACGATAAATAAATTCCCGAATACCCATATGACCTTTGACATAATTCCCTTTTTTAAGCTAACTCTGAACTGGCTTTAATATTTTACACTTGTATTCACATAGTAGCATGCTTTCTTTTTATATTGTTGGTTTTACACTCACATCTATCATATCATTTTATGTTGACAGTATTTATTTAATTTATATTGGTTCAGTTTTGTTATACTTCCACATTTATATATTTCTTTTACTTGTTATTGCAATTTATGAATAATTTCAAACACAAATATGTCTTTAAAATACCATGTATATATATCCCAAATGTCAAATTTAAAAAAAAAAGTAAATTGTTATTTTTTACATATTGAGAAGATTGGCAATTTTGAAATATGCATTCTGAAAGATATACATTTTAAGGGATCATGTAAAAAATAATCGACTGCAATACATTTTAATGTAGAAGTTTATGAGGCAGACACTGGATATACAGTGTTTAAGATTAAACTTGCTAAATGATAATTGCAGGTTAGAGAAAACAAAATGTAATTACTGCAGTAAAGTAATTTTTACATGGTCCCTAACATTTGTAAATTTCCCTTTTCATTTATTCATAATTCCAACTGAAAACAAACCCATCTATTTGAGTTATTTAGCTTTGAATTAAAGTGTTCATTTTCAACAGTAATTTTGAATTTATACAAAATTATCCTAAAGCCTTGTCTACACTATCAAACTTTATATGATGTGCCCATATATGGACATAATGAAGTCATATCACTACCGTATTTGGACATATCACTACCATATTTGGGCACATCACACTTTTTTTCATAGTTTGATAGTGTATACAAAGCTTAATTCATGTTTGTCATTATTTATTTACTGATATTTTAATTATATAGATTTGTATACTTAGTATTTTTGCTATTTGTATTTAAAGGTATATGGACGTTGGAAAACAGGAAGAAGGAAGAGAAGAAGGAAAATCCCGGTTTTAGTTTCCCAGAAAAAAGATAAACGAATTCAAGATGAGAAAACTGAAACACAGACGCAATTACCTGGTAAATTTTTAGCAGATAGGATATAATTATAATAATGGCATCATTATGGCATTGACTATGTATATTCTGTGAATCTTCATTTAAGACATCATCTGTCTAGCTAACAGAAAAATCTTTTTCTGCAATTTAATTGCAGTATTAAGTCTGTCTACACTTTAAAACTAGTTTTACAAAAAAAGTGTGATAAGCCCAAATGGTAGTGATATCCCTAAATATGGTATTGATATGACATCATCATGTCCATATACGGGCACATCACATTTTTTGTCATATAAAGTTTGATAGTGTAGACAGAGCTTTATAAGCATTCTCCCGCATGTTTGTGAGACTGACAGAACCCTGAGGTCTATGTATATGCTTCCACTTGAATTTTTGTTTTGTACAGAAAGATTTAGATCTTCGCCGGTCCCTTTCTTAGCTGGAATCATTAAAATGATGAGTCCACAAATTTTGAATAAGTACTACTGTATCGATTTGCCAGTGGACATTTTTTGATTTGATTTTTAAATTTATTTAATGAAATGAAATCTTTGAATGAATCAATATACGTGAATAGAAAACATATATATTTTAATCATAATAGTACAAAAATACTAATAATCCTTTTCTATTATACAGTTACAGGTTTAGAAGACACTAAGGAAAAAGAAGCAAATATTAGTGAATCAAAAGTCGAAAAAGAAATGACAAAAGACAATGTACTATACACATCATTCCCACGCAAGGTTTTGAAAAGCCGGAAAAGCCGAGTCCTAGGACGTCTATTGGATATGAATCGGAACGAAGAATCTTCTGATGATGAACATAGAAATGTTGAGCCCCTGACTAAACCAACATCGCCAAAAAGTCTTCTCCCACCAAGTAAATCTCTACGGCCAAAAAACGTAGTGCATGTGGCCCCTATTAAGGAAAAGCGTGGATGGCCTAAAGGCGTCAAAAGAGGTAAAATTGAACGGCCGTCAACAATTCCTGGCAGGAGGAGACGTAAACGACGAAAAACTGCTTGGTATTTAAAAAAACCAAATAAGCCAGTGGTCAAACCTAAGTTCACAAAACCATCAGTGGATGAGGAAGAGGTTGTTGAAAAGGCTTCAAGTGATTTAGAAAGACGTAGTGGTGAACAGTCGGAAGGAGAAGATGCAGACTGTGAGGATGAAGGAAGAATGGAAGAGGAGACAACGGTGTGTGTTAATGGTAACTGTACTCCTCCTACTCTGATTGAAGATCAAGTTAAAGAATCCAAATCAGAACATGATCACAAGGAAATAAAATCGACAGAAAATCTGCTTGATGACTCCATAGAAACTCTTGAAAAAAATAGTCATGCAGATGAAGTAGACATGGATATTCTTGAAAGTCACAAAGTGCAAACACCTGAAGCATCAAAGAAAGTACATGATTCAGATAGCAATCATGACAGTGATACTGAAGGTAGTAACACTGATAATGCAGTAGCTAACAGTGTCAATGATAATGACGATGTCACCAGTGATTCTAACAGTGATTGTAATAACAATGATGATGTCAGTGATAATGTCAGTGACAATGATACAAGACCTAAAGAACGAGAGCAGCCTATCGACCTTGATGTAAATAAAAATCTAGAAATTAATGACAATGACATTGTAAACAAAATATATGATAAGGACAATGCTGAAACATCGCCCAAGCAATCATCAGAAAAGTCAGTATTGGAAGACATATCATTATCAAGAGAAAAAGAACTTGCCAAAGACCTGGATGATAAGAATGAAGACCACGAAGAAGATGATATCATATCTGAGAAACTTGACCAGCATAAGGAAGAACATGATTATCGTAAAGAGCAGGATGTACAAGAAAAAGAGCAGATTAAAAAGCAGAATGAGGACAAAGATGTTCCTGTACTTGATGGCAATGAATCCGAGAGTGAGAGTGATGCCACACATAGTAACAGTAGCAGTGATGAAGTTGGAAGTAACCACAGTTCACAGAAAGAGAAACTTGATTCAGAACCTGTTTTGAACAAATCGGACGAAGAATTTCCTCCTGAAAATGAAGAAAAAGAAGAAAGGAATATTGATATTCAAAAAGAAGAGGAACAACATTTTGAGTCTCAAGAAGTGGAAGATAATTATAATAATGATGATTACACCATGGGGCATTCTCCAGAGAAATCACCTGAAATTGGATCAGTTCTTTCCCCAAAGGATTTCAAGAAACAGAATACCGTTGAAGGTGATGACTTTGAGACGGATGGAAACAATCTAGATGGTAGTTTAATGCAAGGACACTTTGAGAGTGTTGACCAACCAGTGTCTGCTGATGATGCTGCAGAAACCGCAAATGCAGTGTCTGCAATCATGGAAGAGGAGGAGGACGAAGAAGAGGAAGATGAAGCCGAGGCTGATGCACCAAATCAATGTTTTGAGAAAGTTGTCAATGATACTTATGACCAGTCAAATATTGAAAATGCAATTTTACCGGTAGTGGAAGGAATGTCCACTTGCCAAGAGAACATTGGCATGGACACTTACACTAATGAGTCAACTGATATGTACAATAACACTGGTAATTCTGCTCTTCAAGATCAGCAGCAAATGAATGCAGCAGCAGCAGCTCATAACCAGAATATGGGAATGATGGAACAAATGCAAAATGACCATACGTTGCAAATGCAGCATTATTCTTGTCATAATCCAATGCGCCGCAGCAGTTGCATGGCAATTGCAAATCCTCCAAGTATGGACTCTTACAGTAATATGAACCCACCTGATAACATGAACACTCCAGTGGCAGGAGCTGCAATGGCTTCTTGTCTTGGAAATAATCAAACCGTGTGCAATCAAGCGTTAAACCAGTCCGTGTGTAGCCCAACCATGAACCAATGTAGTCCAAATGTGACGCAGCAAGTGTGTAGTCCGCCTGTAATGGGTAATATACACAGTCCACAAATGGTAGGCATGCCCAACATGCATAGTCCAAACATTCCACCACAAAGTCCTGTTGCAGCTAAATTACGCAGTCCAAATATGAACACTGCACAGACTTTTAATTCAAGCATGGCTGCCAATCAAGTGTGCAGCCCAGGCATGGGTAATTCAGCTCAGGCGTGTAGTCCTGTAGCCACGGCCCAAGCATGTAGTCCAGTTATGAATCAGGCTACAGGATGTAGCCCCACTATAAGTGTCTCGCAGGGATGTAGTCCAAGTCTTACAGGTACACAGACATGTAGCCCAGCCATGAATCAAGCTCAGGGATATAGCCCTGCTGCCATCAATCCAATTCAAGGATGCAGTCCAGCAATGAACTCTGCGGTATGCAGTCCTGGCATGGGTAATGGACCGGTACCAAGTCCAGCAATGCCATCTGCTCAAATACGCAGTCCATCTGTTAACAGTAATCCGATGTGTAGTCCGGCGATGCAAGTCAATCAAGTATGTAGTCCGATGAACAGGCACGACGTTGGCCAAACCCAGTCGGACGCAACAATGGCACAGATGCAAGGCCACGGACGCCAATCGGCGCATGATGTGCACGGTAATAAACCACGGTACGGTATCGAGGCACGACGAGAATCAACCTGTAGTCTAGCTAAACTTCAGCAACTGACTAATGGTATATCGTACCAAGAATCGCATGGGAATCAACTACCTGTAGCGCAGTCACCTAGACCACAGACTAATATTACACCACCTCATAACCCTACACCTCCACCACCTTTGCAGAAAAACATCACTCCCCCTATGTCACATTTACCCGCTGTTTCTCCTCATTTGCCTACTGAGATCAACTATCACCATCATCAACAACAACAACAGCAGCATCAGCAACAACAACAACAACAAATGCAACAGCAATCAATGAGGCAATTACATCAACAGCAACAACAGCAGCAACAACATCACCACCAGAATATGATGCAGAACCCAAACTCGCAGAGATATCAAACGCAGCTACCACATGAAATGCAACGTCATTCGACATTCTATCAACATCAGCGCAGTACAACACAACGCTATGCTCAACAACGTTTCAAATCGTTTCCAGCATATTACCACCCGCAACATCATCACAATACGCAACACGGTACCTCAACGCAACATTACATGCAGACTAATTATAACCCGCACGGGCACATGAACGGGTTCGTTACACAACCTGTGTATAACAATTACGATGCGAACCCTGGATACATGGAACAATCCGTTCCCGTTAACATGATGTGTCCTCCGGCGCCAACGCAAATGTCTTTCAGAAATCCCACATATCGGCACGGACCGTCGTCGGTGTACAATCATCAATACGGAATAATGGATGCACGTGGTCAGATTTTACGCAGGTGAAACTAGAAGAATATTTTACATGTTTATACCAAATTTATCGGATCAATTTAAAAGAATATTTTTTTGGTATTTAATAATTTTAATAATATTTAAGAAAATGTTGTCATATTATTATTATTATATTCTAAAGATTTGAGAGAGTGCATGAGTTTTGGTACTGAGAATTTGTGTGAAATTATCATTTATTTAATAATTATCATCTATATAAATGTTGCTGATTTTACAACAACAGTTTTAGTTATCAAAAGAAATATTTAAATATGTTTTACCAAAAGTTGTGTCAAGAACTGTCATAGAATATTACAAAACACATTTTATCCAGCAAGAAAAGTACATAAAAACAACATTATTTACATTTGTTGTTGATCTTTTAAGTTAAGAAAACATTAGATATATAAGAATTAATTTCTGTAAAAATCACTGCCTTCAATTAAATTTTTTTATCTTTATAAAGAAAACTTTTATGGAAAAAAAATATCGCTGACTGCAATACACTGTGTTTATTCAAATTATGTTTGCCGTGGATGTTGTTGGGAATATTAAAAATAAACAATAATTTGAATGAAATTAAGAAAATTGGTTTTTTACGATTACTACTCAGGCAAATTTGTACACAAGTGAATATACGAAAGAAGGGAAATCCTTTTTAATAATATATTCATCATTTATTATCTTCATATAAATTACAATACAGTAGAACCAGGCCCCTATTAAGGGGACACCTCAGGATGAAACAGAATGTTCCCTTAATAAGGGTGTCTCCTAAATAGAGGTAGTATTAAAACATCTATTGCCTGAAACTGTTCCCTAAGGCTCTATCTACACTATCAAACTTTATGTGACAAAAAAATGTGATGTGCCCATATAATGGACATCACACTTTGTTGTCAAACTAGTTTGATAGTGTACAGAGCTTTATAGGGGTTTTACTATACATCTGAATACGTTGGAAGTATTGTAATAATGAAAGACTAAGTAGTGCCATTGTTAGGAGAAGTTATAATTACCGAATTATTTAGAGAAGGTACTGTGAAGGTGATGTGTACCAATTGTGCTTCCATTGTCTTTAAAAATGACAAAAAAAAAGAGGAAATTCTGAAATTGACACAACAATTACGCTTTATACATGTTACATTCTGATTGTCCAAATTGGTGAAGTAAACAGGTATCAAATATTATTCTCATTTATAAAAACCAGTGAAATAAATTATGCCTTAAGTTATTTAATTTAGATTAGCAAATCATTTTAAGACGCTTATTATTTTTCTATTTTCGTTCTGACTATGAATCTTTATTGTACCAAATCAGGTAATTTATTAGTCAATATCACAACAAAAAAAAAACACTGTCAGTTGCAGCTTATTAAATTGCTTTAACAATATTGTGTATAGCTTAAAAAACCATGACAATTTCATGGTAGTATTTTTGTACAGTTAAGTATAAAAACTATTATTTGATCAAGACAATGTAATTATTTACTGATTTTTATTTTTATTATAACAGGAAGGTTTTATACCTACTTAAAATATATTTATTAATTTACAACTGAGAACAAAGTTCACGTCCCACTGGGAATTTAAACAATTATATATATATTAGCACCTTGGTTTACACATGTGGTCCGTGAAATATTCCTGGACACTTTATATTCTGTTTGGGGTAAAGGTGAAAGGTTAAAGGTTGTAGCTTGCATGTTTTATTTGGTAAATGTTTTTCACTTAGTGGTTTGTTTATTTATTTTCTTTTTTTAAAATCTTACACATTTATATTGCTATGGAAGTATACTTTAGTTTTAAAAGGTTTGTACAGATTTCAGGGTATGTTTTTTAAGTACATTCAAGTTGTGAAAATTGTTTAACCAACTGCCAGTAACATTTATCAATTTCTGTACGGTAGTAATCTATTTATATCCTTGTTGCTTACCGTCATACAGCTATCTATAAATGTATTATGTAAGATCAAAATTAGTCATTATTGTTCTTAACTTCAAGAACTTTAATCTTAGGGCATCAATTATTTACAGAATCATGGTTTTTTTTTCAGTTTGTACATAATGAAAAAGATTCTGGAGTAGTTGAGTTATACAAATATTTAGTTTTTTAAAGTTGCAGAGTGACTGTAGCTATGTAATGTGTCTAGTATTGTACATTTGCATGAAAGATTGTTAAACCCATGTAAATGTTGATATATTTTCACTGTGTACAGTTACCCAATAAATCTACTTTTGAATCAGTGTATTGACATTCAGATTTGACATGTTTTTACTCTTTTCTTTTGATCTATTCAGGATTTCTGATTCATAATATTTAAAATGAACTTGGGGAGCATTGCTACTTGTTAAACAAGAAATATTTCTTACAAAAAACGCTGCTCGACATTTTAAAATTAATCATTGTTCTTTCTTCATATATATTTATGATTAATTATTAAAAAGGTGTCCTTTAATCGCAAAAATACATACAAATCAAATTATGATTCACATGCCCATTTAAAAATGGTCAATTTTGAACTTTAATGTGCTGTGTGTGTGACCTTAAGCTGTTGGAATGCAACTGAATACCCTCTAGAGACAACGTGACTTCACGGCGGCGCGGTACAAGTGAGAAATTCTTCCCAGTCTGTTGATTCGCGTCAACCAATCAAAGGGCGAGAATCCAAAATCGTTCAACCGTGAGCCCTCATAGACTCTCTTTTTCCAGATGTTTTTTGGGTCCAGCAGCTGGGATCTATAAATTTTAGTCGAGTTTACAATGTCGCAAAACTGTCGGCCTTAGATACTATAACTGCTGCTTGCTTTAGCTTCTGAATGAGTAGTCTTCATGGGACGTAGCTGGCTAGAGCAGCAGCGTGAAAACATAGGCATATTTACGTGGGTTTTCGTAATCTCCGCCCACACCCACTAAACAAATCGATCTGTGCGTGCGCAAACATTATGATAAACTTTAGTTACGTACAAACGGAGCCATATAATAATATGGCTTTGCGAACAAAGATCGTATAGCGCCACCACTATGTGGCGCTAATAGTATCTTTGGTTACGTACGTCCGGTCTAAAGATACTGTGGGCTTACTACACTACCTTTGGTATATTGGGTGATAAATAAGATATTGCGATGAACAGTTCTTATTGTTTGACAACAAAAACATAACATAAAATTTACCATTTGTTTTCTTAATCATTTTGCATTTACCGATTATTCTACGTTTCGATACCATTCAGTTAACGTTTTTCATTACGCTATTTTTCAGAAATAAGGTTTTTCAACTTAACGATTTGACTCGCCGTAAAATTGGACACATGTTCATAATTATTATCTACCAATTCCAGTTGTTACTTGATATTATCGAGTGAGGGCAGCACTGTACAGACTTGATATACCTGACACTTTGAGCTGTTGTTCTCATTGTGTGTCACGGTACAAAACGTTTGAGGTACCGTAACTTGAAATGGCGTTTCGAGTGAATCTACGAGAAGAGAATGCGAAATACTTGTCTGAAAGGAAGCTGAAAATCCATAATCCTCTTATGCTTGCAGTTGTACTAGGACAAGAGGAAAGGGTGTGTAGCCTTCTCAAAGATGGGGTCGATCCAAATATTCCAGCCCAGATAGAATGTCTGGCGGTGTCTCAAAATGAAGACGGCTCTAAAGACATATTAGAAGAACTTAGTCTGAGTAGACCAACACCGCTAATTGCCGCTGTGTGTTTTAGACGACTGGATATTGCTAAAATTCTTCTGGACAACGGCGCAGATAGTCAAGGTGTTGATATACATGAACGAACTCCTTTGGCGTATGCAGTAGGCTTTCAAATAACATCTGTGGAAATGATAGAGCTGTTAATTGACCGTGGAGCAGATGTGAACAGAGCAGACAAATATGATAAAACCATCTTTATGCTTGCTTTAAAAAATCGTACTTTCCCTTTGAAGCAATTAGATATTCTTTTGAAGTTATCAGATGTGACGAAAAAGGATCATTATGGACGCTCAGCAATTCATTTCATGTTGGAGCGGATGCATGACCGAAAGTTTCTAAATGAACAATTAAATGGAAAGCATGCATGTGTGAAGTTTCTTCAGGACCTAGTCACACGTGGGGTTGATGTAAACGAAAGAACATTTGATGGCGCGACACCTTTACATGAAGCTGCTTATTCTAAATGTCCAGACTCCTTGAGTTTCCTTCTTGGTCACGGTGCATCATTAACATCTCGAAATGCACATGATATGACTCCACTGTTCGGCCTCTGTATATACGATTGCAGAAATGTTGTGTGTTGGGACACAGAAGTAAAGAATATGCGTAAATGTGTGTCAATTTTCGTCAATCATGGAGTGGATTTAAATATATCGCAAGAGCGCAACTGGAGATTGTTACACACATTTGTTAATATGTACCTGCAGCCAGATGTTCTTGATGATATGTTGGCAATTCTATTGGACGCAGGAGCAAATCCGAATGCTGCTGATAACACAGGATTGACATCTTTACACAAGTTTGTGGGCTTTTGGAGTTCTGAGAAAACTGGATCGACTGAAAGGTCATTACGACAACTACTCAGTAAAGGTGCAAACCCGAATGCAAAATCTCTTAAAGGAGATAGTCCTTTGCACCGAGTTGTACGTAGAGACAATGCGGTATTTGCACGAATACTATTAGAAAATGACTCTGATGTCAACTTAGCAAACAATATGGGTATAACCCCTGTTCATTTGGCAACCCATGGAGATGAGATATTTTCTCTTCTACTTGATCATGAGAGTAATTACCAAGCAAACTGGGCCATCCAGGACGAAAATGGCTCTACTCCCTTGCACTGGATAGCGTCAAGTAGAAATGCTAGAGCAAAAATTACCCGACTGGCACAAGTGGTAGAAAAATATGTATATCCATTGGATGCGCAAGGTAGAACCTATCATGACCTGCTGATGCTTTGGGGCGTCATACCAAACCCAAACAATATACATGCTGTGCCAGTGAAATCAATATTTTCACATTTTGAAAAAGGGATGCCCGATTCGGAATGGATAAAATGTCTCAAGCACTATGAAAGTGGTGAAAGTGAATGTTCGGTGAATACACTTGTGTTGAACATTTTGAGCAGAAATGATATGGGTTTATCTATTAATACCACAGAAAACAAAGAGATCGAGGAGTTGATAAGGCATGTGCTGACACAAGCATTAGACCAGATGACAAAGGAAGAACCCTTAGTGGCCTCAGAATTGGTGCTAGCAGGAAGCGTCAGGGAAGGCACGAAGACGGATTTTCCAGATGAATTTGACGTTCTGTGTGTTTTAAAGAAAATAGAAGACTTCTTTCACCCAGAAATTGACGAGTATGTGCCTCATGGAATGATAAAACTTGTCCTAAATGAAGACGTCAAGCATGATGGAATACCACCTATGCAACATGTGCATAAATTTACCTTGCAGGGTGGAGAGTTACTAGGTTCCTCTCTCACAAGGATCGTGTACCACAACCTAGCTCAGAACATCGAGCAAATTGTTACGAACAATAAAGAAACTAAAAAACTTGAAGTGATCAAGTCTTTGAATGATATGAAAGGAAGCATTGATACCTGTACCTTCCTGTACTTCGGACATACCTACCATTTTCTTTCAATAGACGTGGACGTGGTAATAACCATTGAACTTCCGAACTGGAAGCCACCAGAGTACTTTAGGGCAAGTGGCGCTTTAGTAACACCGAAAATATGCAAGGCACCTCTTCAAGTTGTGTTGCGAAACGTACATGCTTCCAACCCAAAACCCTTAGTTTCTGACGTCTACTATAGGGTGTCTGTTGCCAGATGGGAGACAGAAATATTTTGCAATATGCCATCACCAATTAAAAGAGCCTATATTGCGATTAAAGCCATCGTTCATGAGCCTTCACTTCACGTCGGAATTGACAACGGAGAGACACTGATTATCACTTATATGGTGAAAAATTGTTGTTTCCACGCTATAGACGACCATCTTCAACTAACTGGAACACCTTTTGACGATTGGGTTATCTCCATGAGGAAAGAAAAGGGAAACAAGGCCATGTCAGTTCAATGGATGACTAAAATATGTGAAGTATTCCGCAAGTGTGTCGACAAATCTTGCTTACCAAGCTACTTCATTCCATCTATAAATCTCTTTCATGATGAAATGGGCAGGTTAAAATATGACATCAATTCTCTGGATTCAGCAGTTTACAGATTGGAAACCGTGTTAACAAATTATGAAATTTAATTCTTGACTTAAAGACGAACTGAATTTTCCTGAGACAGTTGTGAAAATACCTGAAAATACAGAATGGAAACGGTACAAAAAATACAGCATACGCTACAGCGAACACTAAAGACGAACCGATATACCAGGGCGTCGACCCGAAGCAAGAATGAAAATAGACATAATTTAGAAATGACAATGAAAATACTATACAAATGCAGTAATTCACGTTGAAGAATTATCCGAGACACCCACCGAAACATTCCCCATGAAGAACATTTTTAAAACCATTTGAATACATAGACATACTTTGGTGTGCTATGTGGAAGATATATTTAATTTTTTTTTCCTAAAAAAAATGAATAGAATAATAACAATTACACGAGATTTAAAGAATGATTTTTTTTTTTTAAATCACCACTAAGATAAAATGAACACAAATACTATGCTATGTACCGTTGATAATACTATTTATGTACTTGTGTATTATCCTACATGTACCTACATTTCTGGGTGCTTGCAACATTTCATACTACTGTATATTCTATGCGACATATACAGTTCATATAATATGTTATAACACACATCACCTTTCAATCAGTGACACAAAAAGTGTTGCAGTCAAGTTTAAAAACAAACAGAAAATTGGAAATTCTTAATTAAACAATAAAAAAGGAAAAGAAATGGGAAGTGCCCATATAATATTTTAGAATTAAAGCTAATCACAGAGTAATTTTATTAAAATAAAGATACTGGAATACAAACAGCAATACTATTTTGGATATGTCTGTGAAGTTGGTTACTATAGTTCCTAGTTGGTTATCCGCACTTGGCAGATAACCCCTTGTTATTGTCAGGATCTTTTTTTTTGGTTATCCGCACTTGGCGGATAACCCCTTGTTATTGTCAGGATCTTTTTTTTTTTTTTTTTTTTTTTTTCTTTCTTATTCTTCTTTCTTTCCCAGAATTTTGTTGCGCGTGTATCTCTAAATCTTCTCAACATAACAGTGTATAACTTTATCAAAAGATTGACCTCTATCTGAAGATGTCGTAATAAGGTTTTCGGTCCCGTGCGAGTGGCGCAGCGTAAGTTACGCGCAATTTTATGAATTTCGCGTACTTAATTTAGACCTCTATCTGAAGATGTCGTAATAAGGTTTTCGGTCCCGTCCGAGTTACGCAGCGTAAGTTACGCGCGATTTTATGAATTTCGCGTACTTAATTTAGATCAAAAACCATTAAACTATTTAAATTGAAACTTGGCAAAAGTTTAATTTATATCATGCGCTAACTTTCTATGGAGAGAAAATGGCATGTTTTACAGAAAGTTACGCGCGCACGCGCGTTTAAAATTTTAAAATGTGACAAAAATCAATTTCTAATCAACTTTCTATGCGTTTCATGTCATTTTGAGCATGCCAAAAATTCCCACGCGCGCGTGCGCACATAGCGTTAAAAACATACTTTTTTCGCGTGATTTATGTTTTTCCAGCCTTTTCTATTAATTTTACCAACTTTTAAACAATTTCGACTCAAAATCACGTCATACGAGCACGTGGAATTGGATAATTTGCGCGAGTTTTTGATGAAAAAGTTCAAAAATTTGTCAAAATTATGCCTTTTTTTAAACAGTCATAGATTCTAAACTACAAGGTGAATTTTATTGTTTATTACATATTCTGAAAGTAGATGAGTTGTAGATATCGAATCATGCATTGATATGGCTAACCCGATATTGTGACGTCATCGTATGGCCACTCGAATATAAAATAGAGGATTTTTGTCTCTTTCGTCATAGCTCATCACATTTAATAGAGCGCATCTCCACTTATCCGTATTTCATTTTCCCCCATGTTTTTATATTGTCTAGGTCAATCAATTATCTTTCGCATGATTTACCATTTTTAAATTTTTTGTGACGTCATCATGTCCAAAAGCGTCAATAACTTTGGTCACTTATTTTCACCTATTCTGCACTGTATGTAGTACGTATACAGTATAGTGTTATACTGTATATACTTAGACGTGACACAAAATAGAGAGCGCACTAACATTTTTTCAATGGCATAATCGTTTTTCTGCGCGCAATATTCTAACGTATGACGTGCACGTGGCGTTTGCGCTGCGGATAACCTAACTCGTCCGTAGTGACGAGTTCAAATCTAGTTCCTTATTCAAATTCAATTAAAAGGACAGTTCACAAATATATTTTTAAAAACAGATTTTAATACGTAATAACTGTCTAATTGAGGTGTTATTGCATCAACATGTTAGCCTTGACCTCCTCTACTTCTTCCGGTCAAAGTTCAATAACATTTTATGCATTTACGCCCTCTACGGCGAATAAGTAACTAGCTTTTACGAATGATATAACACTTGACCTACTTAATATTTTCAAAATATTTTGGTATAGATCGATGACCCTTGACCTAATCTACCATTTTCCACCCTAGTTCCGCAAACTTTTTTGCATCTACGCCCTCTACGGCGAATAAGTAACTGGCTTTACGAACGTTATAACACTTGACCTGCTTAATTTTTTCAAAATATTTTGGTATGAATCGATCACCCTTGACCTACTCTACCGTTTGCCACCCCAGTTCCGCGAACTTTTTTGCGTCTACGCCCTCTACGGCGAATAAGAAACTGGCTTTACGAACGTTATAACACTTGACCTACTTAATATTTTCAAAATATTTTGGTATAGATTGATGACCCTTGACCTACTCTACCATTTTCCACCCTAGTTCCGCAAACTTTTTTTGCATCTACGCCCTCTACGGCGAATAAGTAACTGGCTTTACGAACGTTATAACACTTGACCTGCCTAATTTTTTCAAAATATTTTGGTATGAATCGATGACCCTTGACCTACTTTACCATTTGCCACCCCAGTTCCGCGAACTTTTTTGCGTCTACCCTCTACGGCGAATAAGTAACTGGCTTTTACGAACGTTATAACACTTGACCTACTTAATTTTAAAAAATATTTTGGTATGAATCGATCACCCTTGACCTATCGTAACTATTATCACTCAATGAATAGTGTGCGCTTTTTAATTGTTAATATTAACGGTAACAGTATTAATGAATATGTTAATTTTGCTGTTATAAGGTAGTGTAAACTGTTTTTAAGTAACAGTTGCTGTAATGACATTCGAAAAAAAACCATTAGTTCAGCTTTGTTTGTTTTTTTGTGCGCTTATACAGGCGCGGATTTAGAAAAAAAAATTTATCAGCCATGTCTTTTTAAAATAAAATAATGACTATTTTTATTTGTCTGCAACACGTCGGATCGTTTATCATTTAGGCCCGGGCCTAGTTTAATTATTATTAAGTTATCTTAATAAACGGTCGCTGAATAACGAACGTTGTGTGTGATCTATTTGCCGCACACGCACCCTCTAATAAGAAATTTCACACGACGTCTCTCGTACGTACGACGAAGGATTGAAAAAACAATTCCTTTTGACGTACACGCACCCTCTGATAAGAAAATACCATTCGCGTTCCAGCATGGTGTAGTCCATTATACGTGTAAAATTAGGGGTGTCCACTTTTTGGTACTAAATTTTAGTACCAAAGTTAAACACGCACCTCAACCGAAGATCGTTGGAAGTATATTATATTTATATGTTATCGCACCCACCTCAATAATCCAGCCGACAGATCATCGAAAAATCTTGTTTAACAACGTCATACACTAAATAACCGAACGCGTTTTTACCGAACTCAAGGAAATGTGGATTATACTAACAAAAAAGCTTCAGAAATCGAAACTCGGAAAATAACTATAATTTATATTCTACTACATAATTCAATTCAATTCAACTTTATTTCAGACAAACTGTCCATATGAAACATATAAATACAATAAAAAATAATACAAAGCATTATGTGACAACCGTCATGGAGAGAGGACTAATAATTATTTGTTGACATATAGTGCCTCTTAAAATATGTGGATTATGTTTTGAGGTTTATTGGATGTAGACTGTAGACATTATTATATTATTGATTACTATAGTTTACAAAACAACACATTATTATGGCTATACTGATACTAGTTAACACACGTAAAAGTATACATGAGATTATATATACAAAAGTTCTGTCCATTTTCTATGCAACTTTGAATCTTTTAGAATACGAGAAAAAACACATGTAATTAAAGTATTACAGCTTTTTTCAATTTTTGTTTTGAAACAAAAAATTGATTTCCGAATGTACTCATAGAAGGAGGGAACATGGTTATCAACATACATAGCACTAGCACTACAGCTCCTTGAGCGTCTTAAAATCTTTCTAAGTGCGTTATTATAACAGACCTGTAATGACTTTATAGTTTTTACATTAAAATCGCACCATAAGGCCGCACAATACATACTAATACAGTATGACTTAAACAAAGTAATCTTAACATCTGTTGAGCATTTACTAAATTTCCTACAAAGAGAGTTACCTCTAATACATAATGATCGATATTGCCTTTTAATATCCAGTTCGTCCCTAGTATCATTGCTGATAACACAACCAAGGTAGGTAGTGGATTTAACGTAATTTAGTTCTTTACCACATAGAACAGTAACATAATTACCATTCAGTTTTCTTTTCCTAGGGCAAAAACACATGCAAATTGATTTTTTTGAATTATATAATACATCAAAGTCATTAGCAAAATCCTCACATATGTTAACCATCTTTTGGAGGGCATCTAAAGAGGGCGCAAGTAACACCATGTCATCTGCATAACTTAAGTTGTTGAACTTTGTATTATTGAGCTCACAACCAAAATTACAATCACTAAGCATACTGTTTAAATTGTCAATGTAAACATTATATAACAGAGGAGACATAACACCACCCTGTCTAACGCCATTGGTAACTTTAAAACCTGAAGACATAGAGTTACCCCATCTAACAAAAAATCGTTGATTCTCATACCAAGATTTTAGAAGTCTAATAGCAATAATGTTTGTTTCTCTCATAATTAATTGCCTGTACAGTGACCAGTGATTGACTCGGTCGAACGCTTTACTCGCGTCGAGAAAACAAGTAAATACGGGGCTCCCATTCCTATTATAGTAATCCACTATCTGCTTAAAAACAAAGATACAAGTATCCGTTGAGTGTTGACTTTTAAAAGCAAACTGGTGATCCCCTGACTTAAGGGTATCTCCACAATAATTGATTAACAATGTTTCAAATATCTTAGATACAACAGAAGCAAGAGCTATAGGCCTATAATTATCCATACTCGTAATGTCACCAGATTTACTCTTAATTATAGGTACCAGTACAACTCGTACCATTTCATCAGTGACATGGCCGTGAATACACATAGCATTAAAACATAAACTAAGTAAAGTAATAACATGTTTTGAAGCATACTTCAAATGCTCTGCACTAAGCCCGTCAAACCCAGGGGATTTACAACTATTGAGCTTATTTATACTATCCAATATATTACTATCAGTACAAATTTTATCATCAAAAGCAGATACATTAATTTCATTAAGATGTCTTTCAACATAAATTCTATGAGTATCATTGTTAACACAATTGAAAAGCTTCTCATAATGATCAGCCCATGTTTTACATATATTATTATCCCCTCTAACATCATTAATAATGTTAGATGAACCAGAAGATGAGTTGTTCATACGCTTTACGTTATTCCAAAAACTGTTAAAATCGTTATTAATATAAGAGTTCGCAATCTTATCAGCTCGAAGTTGCTCTTCATTCTGTCTGCAGTTCCGAAGAGCCAGTTTAAAACGAGATCTAGCAACTTTCATGGTATCAAATAAAGGACCATGTCTAGGTTTCCCATTAAATTTCCACAACAAGAAAGCTTCCCTAGCTATATCATGAGCTTCCGAAACATAGTCGTTCCAACCGGGAACAACGTTAAAAGATTTACTTTCATGCGAAACAAATGAATGATTAGCAGCTTGATTAAGACAAGAAATTATATTATTATACAAAGTATCAATATCATCAAAATGTTTAGTGTCACCACAATTCACATCATTGCATGAACATACTGAAGGAGGAATAACAACATCATTAAGCAACAATTCAGTACGCTCCTGATAGTTGTAAATTTCCTGATGAGTAACCTTCTGCCAATTTATATTGCTTGTATAATTCTTTTGGTTATCTTTTTCATGTTCAATTTCAAAAGAAAAATCATAAACAAAGCAAACTGGAAAATGATCCGAACCGATCATGTCATAACGTATGGAAAGCTCTTTTATCCGAGCATTAGCTCCGTTGGTAGACAGGACATGGTCAAGCCAACTCGTTGTAGCAAAAGCATCACTGATATAAGTAAAGTTATCAGAGTGCTGTCCTAATAAATTTAAATCAGTTAAAATTAAGTCGCACTCGGATGTAAAATTTAACAATTCAGCACCAAATCTTTTTTTGTGATCAGCATTAAAATCACCACATACAATAACTTTATCACCATGGAAATCACTAATTATAGATTGAATTGTACCCAGGTAGTCAACAAATTCAGCGAAGTGCTCATCGCACTCATAAGGAAGATATACATTGATAAAGAGTGTAATATCATTACCACTTCCTAGTTCCAAACCAATAATCCTATTGTCGTTGTAATTAACTGTTTTGATGTAGTCGTGCAAACATTTTCTATAAAATATGGCAATGCCTCCATAGGGGCGTCCTTCAAGTAAGCCATCGGAACTCTTAACAGACGATATCCCAAAACAATCAAACTCTTCATGTAATGATTTTAATATAGGTAACTCGTCATCAAGCAGCCAATGCTCCTGAATGGCAATAATATCATTACTCATGCAAAGATCATAAATTTCTTTTTTGCGAGATTTAAATGACCTACAGTTAAAAGAAACACATTTCAGTTTACTACAATTAATTTTAGATTCACTATCCATCATGATGTATTGTTTGCCTTATCGGTTCATAATACCGTCTGATTATAGCAGATTGAGGCCAGAGCTCCGCTTCATTAATACAGTTCTTATGTGCAAAACCGCATTCAACCATAAACGAAGTATAGTCAGAACGCTTACTAGGCAACACTTCCACAGTAACGTCAATTTTCTTTACTCTTTTTAGATACGATTTTATTTCTTCCGCTTTAGTATCAGGACTCAGATTTCCTACATACATCTTGTAAGGTGGGGGATCCCTACCTTTTAAAGCAATATCAACACCGGTTCCACGCTTGAAATTACCCCGTTTGCGTTTTCGTCTTGGGTACTGAAAGCCGTCATCACAATCCATCCAATCACGAGCGTCCGGATCACTGGAAGGCGGAGCTTGCCTACGCGCATGAGTCATTACGTCATGTTTGTTTACTTCTGGACGGGTAATTCCCCTCTTCAATACTGGTACGGTAGCTGATTTCACAAACTGTGTTACCGAAGCGGAGTTGCTGTTCTTACTATTAGCAACTGGGCCGGTATTGGTTGCTACTACGTTAGAAAACAGTTTGTTACTTACAGTGTTTGTAATAGGTTGCAAATCACGATCAGCTAACTTTTTGTGGGAATCCATTAACATCCCTCACTTGTTGAGCAAGTTTACATCGCTGGTTAGTAGCGTAGGCATGTGTCGGCCTTAACACAATGGAATTCTATCCTCAACCTTTGTAGTTCTCTGAAAATCAATGGGGCATCAATAGCATCCACAGGCACAACCGGTATTTTATTAAGGTTTGCTGCAGCAAAAATAGGCAATTTAGACAGGTCACATTGGATGAGATAGCCCAACACATCATTTAGTATACCATCAGCTTTGCGTCGAGGTTTATGAATCGCATTTTCAGGATCACCTACACAGACGCATAACATCTCCTTGGCCTTCTTTATGTCATCATTTGGAAAATTGGCCATACAAATAGCATGTAACCGATCAAATGTCATACTACCCATGTTATTGACTATAAAGCACAGAAGTTCATTAATCAATACATCATTTGGACCTTTTCCAGTGGAATCATGATGATCAAATTGGGTGTCATCATCTTCATCAGCACCACCATGATTAGCATTCGAGTTATCATCATGATCGCCATGTAATTGACTTCGTTGTAGAATGTCTTCGGTTCCAGCTAGCCCCCTTTCAGATGACGCCATCACTACGCGCCAATTTCAAGGGGACGCTACCGGTCAAACAATGGGCTCACACAGGTTGGACAAAAGGTGATCCCAATGACAGTTCGGGCTAGCTTTTACTGACACAGAGACTGATAAAAAACATCAATCTTAACAGAATATCTTCACCGATCTTGAATTTTCATACTAGTAGTACATTACCCAAATATATAGGCCTACTAAATTTTCAAAATCCTGTTAGATTTGTATCAAAAATCGGGAAAATAAGTCAAATGTCCGGAAAAATCAAAACATCACGTCCGAAGTCGTTGAGTTACATTATTCTCCTTTTCATTGGCTTAATTTTTACCGTGGTTAAAACTCTGTGTATGAATAGTTGTAGTTAAGGCCTACAAGCAAATTTTTCATGTTTTCTCCGTCCGCTGCTACTAGCAGCTATTAGTTAGGCTAAGTAGCTTGCTGTTAGGGTCTTGGTTGGCTTCACATGCCTTTTTTGATCGCATTGTTTGAAACTAAACGAAACACAGGACGGTAGACGCTAAACATCGTACCTTATTTATTATTATTATATGGATCGTAAGATGTAGACAGTCCTCTTCTACTACTACGTACGCTATCTGATGAATAGGGGAAATCCCCCAAAAAATGTTTGCGGGTAGAATTTTTTTTTTTTTAATTCCACCCGGGCGCTCAACCGGAAACAAGCTGTTTTTTATTTTGGCCTAGTTATTAAAATATTTTTTAATGTTGGCCTTGGTGCCCCTTCGATTTAAAACAAATGGCCTTGGTGCCCTACCCATTTGGCCTTGGTGCCCCTCAAATCAACGAAAACCAGAGGCCAAATGGCCTTGCCCATAAAATCCCCAAATTGACCCTCCCTACAATTTGTGACGTTTTTAAAAAAGAATGCATATATATACCTTAAAAACATTAAGCCATGTCATTCCTTGTCTTAAATGTACGTTTTATGGTAAATATGATAAAAAGAGAGAAACATGCACTAGGCCTACCTAAGTAGCTCGCGGTGAATCCTCTCGTGGACGGTCTTTAGGCCTAGCCTTTTTGTAGGCCTAATTATTTGTCGGGGGAAATTTCTTTATGATGTATTTCATTGGCCATGGTGTTGAGGAGATAATTTCATAGCAATAAACAATATCTACAAATGTCATTGTACTCTTATTTATTCAGTGCGAGTTTTGTGATCCTCTTGACAAAAAATACATGCGGTCTAATCTATGCCGCCTTACAGTATGTTCGTTTACATATTTTGTATAGCTGCATTCACTGAAGCTGTTGTTTTTGTGTGTGAGATTCTGATGGTCATTGATAAAAAAACAATCCATAAATCAGTCTTGAAAGCGTCAGATACCGAAATTTTCCCGGGCCTTCGGCCCTTGGACCCCGACCGGGGCCTTGGCGGCCCCCTGGCCCCCAGCTACTTACAGTTCAACATTACATTTGTTACATTACAATTATTGTATTGTTTTTAAAACAACTTTCATCACCCAGGGAAGAATGTGCGCTTTTTAATTGTTAATTAATAAAGGATTATTAATGAATATGTTTCACATTAAAGGTTAAAGGCCTATTTCACAATATGTTAATTTTGTTGTTATAAAGTCTATAAGCCTAAACCGTTTTTCAAACAATATTCCACCCAATTTAGTTTGTGAGGTATAGACGGCCGGGTACTGTGCAAATATAGTTTTACAAATATTACTGTATATTGTGTTTAAACGACTATTATCACTCAATGAATATTGTGCGCTTTTTAATATTAATAACAGTATTAATGAATAATATGTTAATTTTGCTGTTAGGTAGTGTAAACTGTTTTTAAGTAACAGTTACTGTAATGACGTTTAAAAAGATATTACATTTGATCGATTGCAACTGTTGTAATTAACGAGAAAAAATAGCCTGGCATAACATTTATTGAAGTGGGGCGGTATTGAATAACTATACAGTGTGTCGTCACATGTTGACGTAAGAAGTTATTTATTAGTTCTAGTTTATATACTACGATAGAGCCTACTTTAAATGCTGTTTTAATTTCAGGTAGTCATGTTGTACTTGTGTTGAAAAGTTTTAATGAATCATAACGGAATAATAACTTGTGGTTATCGTTTATAACCAAACTGTTGTATTTGTGTTTGCTTCAGAAATTATCTTCTAAAATTGCATGTTGTAACAAGTCAAAACAAAACTAAAATGAATTGGCCATAAAAGGACATAGGTACAAGTTCGCGGAACTAGTTTGGCAAATGGTAAAGTAGTCAAGGGTCATCTAACCATAACAAATTACTTATTCGCCGTAGAGGGCGTAGATGCAAAAACTATTTTGAAAAAATTAAGTAGGTCAAGTGTTATAACGTTCGTAAAAGCCAGTTACTTATTCGCCGTAGAAGGCGTAGACGCAAAAAAGATCGCGGAACTGGGTTGGCAAATGGTAAAGTAGGTCAAGGGTCATCGATTCATACCAAAATATTTTGAAAAAATTAAGTAGGTCAAGTGTTATAACGTTCGTAAAGCCAGTTACTTATTCGCCGTAGAGGGCGTAGATGCAAACAAGTTCGCGGAACTAGGGTTGCAATTGGTAAAGTAGGTCAAGGGTGATCGATTCATACCAAAATATTTTGAAAAAATTAAGTAGGTCAAGTGTTATAACGTTCGTAAAGCCGGTTACTTATTCGCCGTAGAGGGCGTAGATGCATAACAGTTCGCGGAACTGGGGTGGCAAATGGTAAAGTAGGTCAAGGGTGATCGATCCATACCAAAACATTTTGAAAAAATTAAGTAGGTCAAGTGTTATAACATTCGTAAAGCCAGTTACTTATTCGCCGTAGAGGGCGTAGACGCAAAAAAATTCGCGGAACTGGGGTGGCAAACGGTAGAGTAGGTCAAGGGTGATCGATTCATACCAAAATATTTTGAAAAAATTAAGCAGGTCAAGTGTTATAACGCTCGTAAAGCCAGTTACTTATTCGCCGTAGAGGGCGTAGATGCAAAACAGTTCGCGGAACTAGGGTGGAAAATGGTAGAGTAGGTCAAGAGTCATCGATCTATACCAAAATATTTGGAAAATATTAAGTAGGTCAAGTGTTATAACGTTCGTGAAAGCTAGTTACTTATTCGCCGTAGAGGGCGTAAATGCATAAAATGTTATTGAACTTTGACCGGAAGAAGTAAAGGAGGTCAAGGCTAACATGTTGATGCAATAACAACTCAATTAGACAGTTATTACGTATTAAAATCTGTTTTTAAAAATATTTGTGACTGTCCCTTAATTGAATTTGAATAAGGAACTAGGAACTAGTAACCAACTTCACAATCACCTCTGCTCCCCTTCTTGCTGCTCGGTTCAGTTCCATTTTCCATGGTGGTATGGTATCGATTAATAATTTAATCAATTGCATTTCAAATAAAATTAAACTATTGTAGCAGACCTACCACATAACTTTTGAACATTTCAACATTTACTTTTAATTTGATTATTTATACATCCTCTATATATCTCTTTATTTAACCTCACATTGACAGGTTACCTTCCTGTTACCTTCACTTTTCTAGCTAATGGATTTTAAGAATGTTAATGACTCTAACAGAAAACCACATTAATTCTCTTAATCCTAATTGGTCAGATGAGATGGGCCAATAGACCGTTAATATTAACAATTAAAATGTCAAAGACCAACTGATGAATGTGGAATTTGCGTGTATGGTGGTTTGATTCCGTAATACTGTATTTTGATGATGGCAACTATTGCATTTTCTATGTATATGTACAGGCGCGTAGCAAGGGAGGGGGGGGGGGGTTATGGTTAGGGCGAACCCCCATCCCCGACATGCCCAATACCTCACCCTCATCTCTGAAAATCCTCCAAATACGTGCCCCACACAGTACAAAAGGTTAAATTGAAAAATTCGTAAACTCGTTCGTGAATAACTCGATACCTTCTTCGCTGTATGAGCGTATGTCGAGCGATACGTGTCTGTAAATTGCTAAAGAGTTGCAAATGAATTGCCGATTTTCACTTGAAATCCCTGGATGTAACATGATATTGATGCGTGTATCGTACTGGACGTACGTTCACATTGAACTTGAACGCAAAACTAAATACCGAGTGAATGATAAAAAAAAGTACGAATACGATCGTTTTGCTCATTGGTAGCATGCTGCATGAGAGTGTCTTTTCTGACCAATTAGAGGTGCCATTTATTATGAATGTTATGTGCGAGAGTACCGGCCATCTAGGGGTGTCATTTAACCAAATTCGCTTCGCCCCTCCAGATTTAGGATGGCTTTTAAGTAAGGGTAGAATTAAACGACATTCAAACTTATCAGATTAACATAATTCGTTTTTGCTGTAGCATACGTCGATACACAGTGCACGACGTAACCGTCGGTAAAATTCGCCTGGAAAGTAATACTACGACACATTTTGGTCCCTGGATGGAATATGATATTACGCGTCTGGACCCAACGTTGAACGATTCGTACAAAGGGACATCGCCAGACAAGTGCGTACCTATTGTTTAGTAGTTGGATTGCTGGCAATAATGAAGGCATATAAAGTGCATTAATAGGGGTGTGTAGAAAGCGACGACCTCGAATTGGACGACCCCAACGACCCGGGCGACCTCGAATTGGACGACCTAGAATTGGACGACCCATAACACGAAACCGACGACCCCTATAGCCTAGCCTAGCCTAGGCCTAAGTGTGGTATTAACATCCCGAAGCCGAACATAGCCAAAGATCTTTAAACCATACCTTATATAATACTCGCAAGCAAGCAATTGGTTGAAAAAATACAGAAATATCGCCATTTGATACTGAATGTGTCGACACGAACAAACGAACATATATGGAACGCCAAGAGTGCATCATTAAAACTGCATTTGACTCGATTGGCACACGAAATATCATAAACATGGCAAACCGGGTAAAAAAACGGCCCCTTTTTCAGCGGCGGGTAAGGTTTGCTCAGTGGATTGGACATCGCTAACCCAAATAATCAAATCAAATCAAATCACCTTACCCGCCGCTGAAAAAGGGGCCGTTTTGACCTGATTTCCCATGTTTATGATATTTTGTGTGCTAATCGAGTCGAATGCAGTTTTAATAATGCACTCTTGGTGTTCCATATCTGTTCGTTTGTTCGTGTCGACACATTCAGTATCAAATGGCGATATTTCTGTATTTTTTCAATCAATTGCTTGCTTACGAGTATTATATAAGGTATGGTTTAAAGATCTTTGGCTATGTTCGGCTTCGGGATGTTATACCACACTTAGGCCTAGGCTAGGCTAGGCTATAGGGGTCGTCGGTTTCGTGTTATGGGTCGTCCAATTCTAGGTCGTCCAATTCGAGGTCGCCCGGGTCGTTGGGGTCGTCCAATTCGAGGTCGTCGCTTTCTACACACCCGCATTAATAGCCCTCTGACGTACTCGCGGTCAATGGAACGTCACGGTTTTCTAGGCGCTAAAGCTATGAGGTCAACGCGAACGATTTTTACTGTATTCCCCGACTCGACAAAAAGTACCTGTGTTCCCAGACAGAGGATGGGGGATAGGCTCCCCGACGAGGGGATAGAGCCCACGCAGCCCATCCCATCCCCCACTCACCTATTCGGATACACAGTTGATGATTTTAACCTGGATGTTTTACTATTTTTATGAGATTTAAAACTTTTTTCTTAGAATATGCCAATTGCGCATTCTTTTGACATCATACTTTACTATCTTATGACGTCATAGGTACGTTATATGGTAATTTAAATATTAATTGGAAAGTTTAATACCACATTTATATAGCAACTATTCTGAATTTATGCTAATTAACCTTTTTTATGTCTGACCTTATCATGTTCATTTCAACAGAAAAAATTTTAGAAAATTGTTTTCCTGTGGTTTCTACATTTTTTTGAACATAGGATAATGTCATTTAAGCAGTTATAACATAATATATGACATCACAACTACCTTATGACGTCATAGTTACGTCATATGGTAATTTAAATATGCTAATTTGAAAGTTTAATGTCACATTTATATTTAGTCGTAATGCACTTAGGTGGTCTAAAACCAACCGTTGAGGAGATACGGGAACTTCAAATGGTAAATGGCGGCCATTTTGAATTTATGCTAATTAACCCACTTCCCGATGTCCGATTTCGGTAAACTTTGGATATGATGTTTATTTGGACCATATCAACTAGACAACAAAATTCTGTTGCATTTAACATATCTAAACGATTTCCTCTTCATAAAATGACTTATTTGACCTAATTTGACATTTGACCCTTCATATCTCGAAAACGCCCCCTCCCCGTTGCGATCAACATTCATATTCGTATTCTACAGCCAAAACTACCCCAGAAAAAATAGATGAAGTAAACTCTGCAAAAAGTGACACCTATACCTCAAATACGACTGGTCTACAAGCCCAATATTACCATGCACTGATCACATTATTAACACACTCTTTTCTCAACCAGCATCTTAGCTACATCGTTTATTGCATTGTCTTATCAAATATCGTATATTGTATATTTTATCTATTAATTCTCACTTGATTCACTTGGAATAAATTTCATAGTTTACTGTATACATTTAGTAGTTGTTTTATTTTACCGTTGCGCCGACAATTACTAAACTATAATGAAATATTAGAGTAAATACAGTATTAGATAATATAGTATTAATCGGTATAGTTTTTGTTGAAATCCTGCTAAATGATAACAGTGGCTTATATTTGAGAGTATGCCCTATCATTGAAAATATTAATTGTGTTATTTATTTATTTATTTGTTGCTTGGTTTCAATTGATTTGATTTATTTATTTTAGGCGCCACAAAACTTCAGTTGATAGATGCAATAGTAATTCAGGATTTCTATCCTCGATTGACTAATTAAATCAACTCAAAGTATGAAGGTAAAATACGTTGAAGCAGCAATGAATACACGGGGAATACACGAAGGAAAAAAAGACTTCCGATGCTGTTCTCCTCCTGAGAAGTGCATTTGTATATATAGCGCCCTCTCTAATGAAAACAAAATTATTTACCGGAAAAATTGTAATTTAAAGCAAAAAATATGGGGTTTTTAGTTAGAATTAACCTGTTATTTTGTCTTTTTATACAACGAATCATTATTTTTGTTGGTTTTTTTTTCTACAGAAGTGAATAACTTTATTAAAACTGCAAAATGACCTATTCATTTTCATGTTTTTGGGAGACAATACATCTTTAATTTTATTGTTATAATTGGATACATAAAGTGTATATAGTGAGTGAATAAATGACCATATTTTCTCCACACACACCCCAAAAAGAAAAAAAAACAATTGTGATAAAATAATAAACAGAACAGTCCACTTTATTTAATTTATGCTCCTTAAATATATACAATTTAACAGGCATCTCTGTGTCCCCTCCCATGTTACCCTTACATCCCTCATAATGTACAGTGTACCCAAAATTAATTTTTTTTTTGACATTTTAAATCATAGCTATTTTTAATCATAATAAAAAAATAACAAATAGATACATAATAACAAAAAGATATGGTAAAGTGTTGACATCATGTACTGTGGACTGAAAAAATGTCTTTGTTTATAGTTAATATTCGTTTAATAGCAGATTGCAGAAGCCCTTATTAGCTGGTTGATTCCTCTGCTTTTGCTTCCTCTGCCTCTGTTCCTTCATTGCCACCACCTTCTTCCTCTCCAGCTGCTGCTTCTGTCACCTCTTCGTTCGTACCCTCTGTCTTTTCGGCATCAGTTGGCTGGCATTAAAAAAAATTTAATAATTAAGTCATGTTAATTTTTATATTGAAAAGACGGTGACAACCATCAGAAACACGAAAGTATATTAATCCCTCTTTTGGGACACTTTCCTGGGAAATGAATGAGGGGAAATAAGTTTTAAAACTAGGGTTAACCCCTATTCAGGAGATACACCTATTAAGGTGACCTGTGAAATGATCAAGGTGAAATACAGTGTATGTGTTTTTTATTTTATGTCTTTAGGCACATGTGGCTAAGGATTACCAATAGTAAATTAATAACTGTCCTATCAGATAGGTGGTAATCCCCCTGATACAGGGCTATTTTGTGAACAGTTCACCAGGGTAACCCCCTACTCGTCTTGAATGATGAACTTTGTTTTTAAAGTGCATAGGGATTATAACTGTGTATACTGGACCTACGGTTTATAGTCTTTATCCAAGAAGACTTGTTCCACTCTACTACTGTACAGTATTTGAATTTAAGAAGGAAATAAATGTACCTTAGGTGTGCCGCTGGTATCGTCTGATATTTCTTCGGCTTCAGGTACAGTTTCCAGGTTGGGGGCGCCTGGTAGTGCAGGTTTGTCTTTAGCAGCAGTTGATTTGTCATTATCTTCAACTACTACTTGGACAACTGGAGCTTCTGGTTCTGCATCCTAAAAATAAAAAAATGTCTTGTCAACTGAATTTAGAGTATGTTAAGCTCTGTCTACACTATCAAACTTTATGTGACAACAAAATGTAATGTGCCCATGGACATGATGATGTCATATCACTACCATATTTAAGCATATCACTACTATATTTAAGCATATCACTACCATATTTGGGCACCTCCCACTTTTTTTTGTCAAACTAGTTTGATAGTGTTGATATGGCTTTAGTGTTACAGTATAAAAAAAAACATTTAGTAAGAAATTAATTAGGTGAAAATCAAATCATTTTATTAACATCTATCTATAATAATTTGTCTACAAATGTTAAAAACATAAGTTAAAACAAGAAGAAAAAAGTTAGGCAGAATCAAACAAGTTACAAGTGGACGAACTAATCTTTTGGTACACGACTGTGGAAAGACAGAGAAGGGTGAGTTGGACAAGAGTGTGAGAAAAATTATGAAAATGATGATGTCTGGGTCGGTTGGTAATTACACCAGTTGTTTTTCTGCATTAATTTTACAACAATACCTTTATTGCCTGTGTTTCTTCCTCTGCCAGCTTCTGTGCTTCTTGCCTCATCTTTTCTTCTTGTTCTCTTTCTAGTTCTGCCATTTCTCTCTCTTTTTCTAACTGTAGGGTCATGGCAACGTCCTCTTTATCATTCCTTTCGTTCATTTTGTACTTGTTTGTATAACCAATTAGCAAGGTACTCAATAGGATCTATTGGTCGCTTCTCTACAATCTCAGCTAAGCCTTTCGACAGGCAATGCCCAACATGTTTCTTTAGATATTCAGTATCCATTTCTGTAATGATAATTGTATAAAATTAGTACAAAATAAAATATTTGTATATTTATATTTTGTTATCATAATATAAATTTTAAATATAGGTCTAGGCCTATTTCCAAATAATAATTAGTACTGTTTCAGGCACAATAATAATAGTAGCTAGCCTAGTAATGTTTTGTAGTGTCCTCAAACCTGCTCTTAAAAGACTTAACAAATTAATAACAATATTAATAGACAGGCGCGCCACAACTCTTGAATAGGTCACGTTTTTCCTTACTTCCATTAATTTCATTAATTTGTCCAGGCCTAGGGCCTACTACTTACTATCTAGGCCTATACTACTACTAGGCTAGGGCCAGGCCCTAGAGTAGTTCGTAGACTAGCCTGTCTAGCTATCTACTCCTTCTAGCCGCGCCTAGATAGAGACTGAGAGAGGCTAGGCCTAGCCTACTTTTCTAATTGAATTGCGTGAGCTGACTGAGCCTGGTGGCCTAGCCTAGCTCTCTAGTCAATCTAATTATATAGAATAGTAATAACAATTAGATACCCGTAAATAAATAGTAACTTTCACACAAGTTACGAGGTATTTTACAGTGTTTTTTCACAGTCCTTTCGTCGTGTTGCTATGGACCATTGGATATGTTGTTCGCATACAAACTTTTTTGTTTATTATTTTTAATAATAGAGGGCGTTTTTCAATGTTTAGACTAGTAAACCCAGACGAAAATGGCTGTTTATTGGAGGCTAGGCTGTGGAACCATGCAGGCACATGACAGCGGCGGGAAAACGCCGGAAAAGGTGAGAGAGGAAAGCAGGAGGAGGAAAGGAAACTATAATACAGCAAGCTAAAAATACTAAAGGCAGCTCTATAAAAATGTCTGATTCTGATTCCGGAGAACCTGTGCAAAAGAAAGCCAAAGAAATATCGAAGCCGGCGCCTGATTGTTGGTATGCTGACAACACTTTACTTTATTTAAAGACCCCTTCCCTGCAATTTTGGACGTTTTTTGGAAAATAATACATAGGCCTAGCCTAGGCCTAGGCCTATAGGCCTAGGTTCAGGGACGATTCGGCCCTGAGACGATTCGGCCCGGGACTATTCGGCCCACTTTTGGTGGGACGATTCGGCCCACTTTTGGGCCGAAACATCCCACTTTGTGGGCCGAAACGTCTCACTTTAGACCAAATTCATATTCATTTTTTTTTTATTTATCAAGTTTTTAAAGGTGTTTAACAATCCGTATTTTATTGATATTGACAAAGTTGATATAATGTATATAGGCCTAATAAATTACTAAAAAAACGTAATTTTATATTCAATTTATTACTTCGAAAACCTTGTTTATTTCGTGCATTCGCCAAGCGGCCAACAGAGGGCGTAACTTATTTACATCGCGCGCGTGACTAAAAAATGATTATTTTCGACAATGTTTTCAAAATGTTTGCTTTATTGCATCTTTATCCCTAGTAGTGCTACCCCATAGTCTCTCTGAAAATAAAGTTTGGGGAAAAAAGCTTATTTTATGCTTATAAATGCATATCAAAGCCGATAAATGTAAGTGTGCCGAATCGTCTCAGGGCCGAATCGTCCCGGGCCGAATAGTCCCGGGCCGAATCGTCCCAGGGCCGAATCGTCCCGGGCCGAATCGTCTCAGGGCCGAATCGTCCCGTTACCGGCCTATAGGCCTATATCACTTTAAAAACATTAAACCATGTCATTCCTTGTCTTAAATGTACGTTTTATGGTAAATTATGATAAAAAAGTGAGAAACAATGCACTACCTAAGTAGCTCGCGGCGATCGACCTCTCGTGGACGGTCTTAGGCCTAGCCTAGCTAGGCTTAGTTTTGTAGGCCTAGCTGGTAAACATCGGTAACGTACGAACATCGTACGCTAGCTATATACCTAGCCTGACGTTGTATAGTTGCTGCATTAATTGTCTTTCTATTTTTGCCAGACTCCGTTGATACAAATTGGGGAAAACCCGGTATTTTCGCTGAAAAGTTAGGAGTCTTCCATTTGTTTTGGCCTCACGATCGATCGAAAAGTGGGCGAATTACAGGTGAAAAACAAAAATATCAATCTGCGCGCAATGCATTTTGGGATTTATAGCGGGCCACTATAATTATTAGAATCGACTTATTTTTTACATTTTTAACCGTTTAAAGACGAAAAACGTTATCGCAATAGGACCATATAGTATTATTTTTACATTAAATATAGTTTGTGATCTTAAATTAGATCTAAAAAACGTAGGGAAGGGGGCTTTAATGCATAATTAGGCCCTAACTAACTAAAGGACAAATTATAAAAATAGTAAATACTATTATTAGCTCGAAAGGGGTATATCACTTTGGTCGGGTTGGTCATGCATGGATGGATGGCTAATTATAATGCAGGTTTACCCATGTATGAGGTATAACTCCATGTTTTACCCAATTAAAATAGTGAACTAGACATGAAACTCGTCACTTTGACGAGTTAGTTATCCGCACCACGACAAACGCCACGTGCACGTCATACGTTGGAATATTGCACACAGATAAAGATTATGGCATTATGACAAGAACTGAAGAATATGATATGCTGTTAGTGCTGAATTCTGTCAATTTTGTGTCATATAGTATATACATGCAAACAGTATAAGCTGTATACATATTACATACAGTGTAGAATAGGTGAAATTACGGGACCCGCCATTTATTCCAATTTTTAACATGGCGACGGTATCAAAATGAAACACTTAGATAGCAATTTCAGAAGGAAATTATCTCAGGAACAACATATTAACGTGTAGAAGAAATTTGAATACGTAAAATATAGATGCGCACCCTTTTAAATGTGATGAACTATTACGCAAAATATGAAATACAACTTTTTTTATTCAACTGGCCATATGATGACGTCACAACATCCGATTGGCAAAATGTTTACATGAATTCGTATCTACAATCCAATAGCTTCCAGAAAACGTTTTAATCGTGATTATCACATTTTATTCTTACGAGCTATTACAGATTAAAATTTACTGTAAAGATGAAATTAATGACCCACGTAATTAAAATTTTTAGGCATGATGACGTCATAAAAATTAAAATATTTTTATCTCATGCTAAAGAAAGTTGATTGACCTACACAATATATAAATGTAGGAGAAAAAAGAATACAGATAAGCGTGATGCGCTCCATTGAATGTGATGAGCAATAACGAAAGAGACAAAAATCCTATATTTTACATTCGTGTGGCCATACGATGACGTCACAATGTTTTTTTAGCCTTATCGATGCATGATCCGATATCTACAACTCATCAACTTCTAGATTTTGTAATAAAAATAAACGGTTAACGGTTTACTTTAGAAACTATGACTGTTTAAAAAAAGACCTAATTTTGACGATTTTTTAAGCTTTTTCATAAAAAACGTGCACGAATTGTCTAATTCAACGTGTTCGTATGGCGTTATTTAAACTGGAAAAGGTCTAAATTGTTTTCAAAATTACTAGGAAAGGCTTGAAAAATATAATTCAAGAGAAAAAAATATGTTTTTAACGCTACGTGCGCACCGCGCGCGTAAAAAATTGCGCGCCCGTAGGAATTTTTGACATGCTCAAAATGACAAGAAACGCGTAAAAAGTTGATTAGAAATTAATTTTGCGCATTATTAAAATCTCGGAGAAAATGGAAGACGGATAAGCGTGATGTGCTCCATTGAATGTGATGAGCAATAACGAAAGAGACAAAAATCCTATTTTTTACATTTGTGTGGCCATATGATGACGTCACAACATCCGTAAGGAAAAAATTCTGCATGAATTCATATCTACAACTTATCTGCTTACATATTAAGTTAAAAAATTCGGGGGTAACGGTTGATCCTGAGGAGCTATAATAGATTCAAAATAGGCATAATTTTGACAATATTTTGTAACTTTTGCAACTAAAACGCATGCAAATGATCTAAATCAACGTGTACGTATGACGTCATTTTAATTTGAAATGATGTCAATCTTTTTAAAAATGACTAGGAAAGGCTGGAAAATCACAATTTAATAGAAAAAAACATGATTTTCATGCTGCGTGCGCACTGCACGCGTAAAATGAAATTTTGACATGCGCAAAATGTCATGAATGGCATAAAAAGTTGATTAGAAATTAATTTTGCGCATTTTAAAATTTTAAATGCGCGTGCGCGCGTAACTTCTTGTAAAACACGCCATTTTTAGTTAACTAAAAGTTTGCCCTTAATATGACTTAAATTTTCATAAAGGGTAAAAAAAAAATTACGCTTGGTTTTTAAGCTATGATCAATCATTAAAAATCATAAAATCGCGCGTAAGTCACGTTGCGCAACTCTGACGTCATTCAAAAATAGGAGGTGCACAACTTCACGTAAATGCCCATATGTTGACAAAGTTATGAAATGTTATGTTTACAAGTTTTTGAGATACGTGAGACACAAAAATGAGGGAGAAAGAAATAAGAAGAAAAAAAAAGTAACAGGACGATTACAAGGAGTTATCCGCTACTAAGCGGATAACTAATAATACAGAAAAAAAATATTGATCTCATACAATAACAAGGAGTTATCCGCTTGGTATACCAAGCGGATAACTAATTAAGCCTAACATTTAGCTGTAAAGTTTAATAGGGCTAATACTAAATAGGAGGCCTACACTATTTTGCATTCCAGTCGGAAAGCTGCGTTGGTAACGCATCACTGATTTCATTCATTGTGAGGGCGCGCTTCGTGGAAAATGTTGGAATTTTTGCTATTTTAGTACACTTAGAAAATGGTATAATTTTGATATTAAATGAAATCAATAAACGTATTTCAATAGTTGAACTACAAGCGTAAATAATGATAAAAACTGTGATCTAAATTCCACAGATTTTTTGTTTCAAGAAATATCATTATTTTATGTATAAACTTTTTTACTTTAATTTTTTTTTAAATGATGGTAAAAAATCATTAAATTTCATATTTTCTAGATAAGGTTTCAAAGCGAATTTAAAATACTTTCAAGATAAACTATTAAGCTATCTATTAAAATAAAAATCTAATTTTAAGCTTTCTTGGGATGCAACTCCCACTAATCAAACCAAACCTACTACATTTCTGTTCTGTTTCGATCGAAAAATCGCCATTTTGAAACTTTGTTTACGTTTTACGAAGCTGGTACGAATCGTCCCGGACCGAATCGTGTCTGTGTTCAATACGGTTTTCATGCAGGCGTATTACGTCATAGGCCTAAGATTTCAATTTGCTCCCCGATTATTGTTCTATTTGGTTTCTGAGCTAGGAAAGGCTACCTACTATAATTACTTACTTGATTTCTAGCCTAGCTAGGCCTAAAAATAGTATTTTCTAGGCTTAGCTAGGCTGAGTAATTCTGATATAATACTAATATTAGATCGGTAGGCCTACCCTAGTGAGTGTTAATAATAGTAGCTGGGTATTCTATAGTCTAGGCTGGTGGTAGGTCTATCCCAGCTCTGCTCATATACCAAGCAAGAAGAAGCCTGAAGAAGAAACTAGGCCCAGAACAAATAAAAAACTGTTAAAAAAACAATAAATGGAAAAACAAAAAAAAATAACCCATTTTCAATTTATATATGGGGAATGTTTTATAAAATCGGGCATGTTTGTTTCAGAGACTCAAACGTGTATTTTTATATGGTCATGTTTTTAAAAAAGATAATTATGGGACCAGCTGAAACCAAGATATAAAAATATAAGTCCATCATTTACTTGAGTATTGTTACAGTGATTGGTTGGTACTCAGTATTTCAGTATCTGGCAGTAAATGTCACACTTGTATATAAATATTACTTAGATACAACTTGCATTTCACACAAGCAACCAATTTTTTTTTTACGTATACAGAATGTGAAAAAGCAGTTTTTAATACAAATATCTTTCAAACAATACTGATATAAATAGTAAATACTACTACTGTATATAAAAACTTGCTTTTATTTAAATAGCACCTTGTTCATCAAACATAACAAACTAGCTAGGCCTATATCATATTAACTTACGTGAGTCTTACGGTTGTACTGATTTTATGATTGTTTTATATGTTTATATTGTATGTATCTGTGTGACTCTGGTTAATAAAGTAAATCAATCAATCAATTGCAACTTAATTTATATCTTATCATTGACTGATCTGAAACGCTTCTAAAACTTGAATGCGTATGAATGTATATGTTATATTATTATTAGCGAATAAAATGAAAAACTATCAGCTGCAGCAATGATATTGAAATCGAGAAAACCATTACAGCTTCCACCGTCCAACCTCATATTGAAGAACGAGACAGAAAATCGTCGAGTCTTGATACCAACAAAAAACCTAAAATGAAAATGAATAGCTGAAATGTAATGAATGAAACTATTTAAATAATTGTCACTATGATATGAACAAAACATTGCATCGTTATACAGTATAATTATTCAACAACCTGAAAACATTTTCAGATATAGGCCTACCATGAAAAAGCAGCAAATACAAAATTTCCTTATGTCTGTTTATTGTAATAATTATTAATATTATAAATAAATTGTACCCCTCAGTTGTCAATAATTTTACTATAAATAAATATTTAACTATAGAATAGGTAGGCCTATACCTGTATCAGGCTGCGATTTGCTTAATTATCTTTTTAAAACTTCCCAATGCATCTTCAATATAGAGTAGGATTGTAACGATACTTTAATAATACTAAATTGTAACTAAAGTATTTAAATTATTAACAGAACATGTTACTAGGCCTAGGCCGATATAATACGACAACGATCCACCAGGTCGTGCATATACTCACCTACAACAACCACAATCAACACACCATGCACCACACACGACGGAACTAGTGCCGCGAGACGTAACAATATATGACATGAGGACCTTTTTTAAAATGTTCGCTATAGGAAGCTTAAATAGGGTTTCAAGCCAATTTTAACGTAAAACAGACTATTGATACTTACTCTATCCATATACGTCGGTTTTTTGGTAATTCACTGTATGGGATGCAAATCCCACTAATGGAAAATTTGTAAACAAACACCTGTTAGAAAACTTCAGTTTTGACGGACGCACACGAACTTTGGAAAGAAATTGTCGCTGACAACAAATCCAACAAATTATTCAGAAAATTAGGTGACCTGCGACATCTTAAACATATAAGGAACTGATCTTACCATATATGGTTAATTTTTCGCCTACTAATGTTTATTAAACAGCTATTAAATGACGTATACTTTATGCTAATATTTTCGCGCGAAACGTTGATGCTTCTGTGCCGAGAGAGGGCTTCTAAAATTTATGACGTCATGCGAAGTCGAAAATTCAGCGATAACGGTCATATTTCCCAACGCGGCTCTCCGACTGATTCATAATGCATAAACCGGATATAAAGCTGTGTTTTAAGACATATTATCTGTCATAGAACTTTGTTTGGTCATGGACTTTACTCCATGGTTTGGATAAATATCGCGCCATTTATATTCACTCGATCTCAGCCAATTGATGATTTTCTTTGTGATGCCCCGCCGCGTGCGTTCGATTTTAGGGATTTCCCCCAAATCACACACGAATGAGAGGTTTCAGTAGCTGACATGAGGTAATTGAGATGAGTGCAAATAAATCGACTGTCTTATGAATGATTTTGTGTGTGTGTGTGTGAATAATTTATATTTTTTTATAAATAAATAGGCAAAAATGGTATAATTATAAATAAAATATTTGATTGAACATTACTCTTGATTTGAATCTGATTGATCAGTGACTTGCATATTTTTCAAACAAAAGAAAGTCAATCTCATTTTATCGTTTTTAGTTAAGTATTTATCTAATCCCACACTACAGTAATTACATTTCCGATTTTATCATTCTTCATCCCCTTACCCAAAGTCGTCCGATCCAAATAACCAGGTCAGTGATTTCCTTGTGTTCGGTCGTGCATACAAATTGGTAGCACCGCCTTGTTGAGATTTTCATAAACCACGTTGACAATTTAAACGTGTGTTTATATAAGCCTACCACTGGTTTATCATGGCAAGGTAGGTATCAGTTTTATTCGTAATTTTTTTAGGTTCATGTGCAAGTAAGAGAGCTATAATATGTTTACAAATTTCTTTGGCTTTCATTGGTTTGTAGGCCTAGACTATAGGTCTTTTAGTAAGCAATTAAAGTAGAGTATCACCCTCTCTCTAGTAGTAGGCCTAGTTGATTACTAGTAGTAGTAGGCTAGCTATGACTACTGCTTTAAAATTTAATTGAATAACCTTTGTGGGTGGTGCTGGTAGGCTGAGGTTTATATTAATCTTCATTCAGCACTGCAATCTGCTAAACGTGAAGTGCAGTATGGTAGGTACAGACAATTGGGATTATGGTGAACCCCATAAATAGCAAACTGAACTTACACCTAAATGTTATCATCAACCTAAAATTAACCTAACCCTTAAATATACGTCGCTAGTTCTGTTTCGCACCTGTTTTTATTTCGATTTCCTTTTGACTCCAAACTTGTTAACACGTTCACTGCCACGGCGTATTTATACGTCAAAAATTGCGTGTCGCTACTTGCCAAGACGTAATACTACGTCAAAATCGTAGCACTTTTGTATTGTATGTAGAATCGCTGGCAGTGGTGATTGGAACAGGAATTATCGCATGGCAGTTTATGAATGATGTACGTAAACGATAATCTAAAAATAAATGTCATATGTTTGTTTGTGTTTATTCCCTCATGCATTGAATATGGTTGATACGATGGCGCCCTCACACTCAATATAATCATCTCAAACATGTCATAAATTGCGCTAATAGTAAATAAAAATAATAATGCACGTGGACAATGACGTATGAGCGTGGACAATGACGTATATGAACAGTTTGACCGATTTTAGCGCGGAAAATCCCCGACGTATATTTACGTTCCTGGCAAAGTCAATAAAATTGTTGGACCATTGCCAGTGACGTATTTATACGTCTCAACGGTTTTTCCCGCCATCGTATTTTGAATGACATCATGATAGTCTGTGACCAGATGTTACACTTTCAAACTGTAATTTAATATGTAAACGGGACTTGGCACTGGGACAGAAATTACGGAAAATGCCTTGGCAGTCAATGTGTTAAGTAACTTATTGTGAATAACAACACCTTAGAATTGGGCCTCATAAGTACTTTTATGAAGAAGAATCACATAAAAAGTAACAAATAAATCCTTTAAATTGATGATTTTACAGACATGTTTCGCGAATTTAGCATACTCGAAGTTCAATATTTTCGTTTCTATGGAGCGCCAAAAGAGCAACTATAATAGATGGTTAAAAACTCAATGGAATGCGTCTTCTTTTAATGCATCTATTGAAATACACGTTTACTTTCAAAATATTTTGTCAATAAAAATGCTGTAACATGTTACAGCTAATAATGTGCCGTTTTCAAATATCAACCGACCCTAAATGAGCATCACTACCTAGACTAAGAAGAATATTATTTTTTTTAGATCATTGAGGTATAAATCTACAGTACATGTAATATGATGGATGAGTTTGTTTTTTAATTCTGATCTTAAAAGTTATTTTAAATTTTCACCAATAAATGCATTAAAGATACGCATTATACCGATTTTTTAGCCCTCTATTATAGTTGCTCTTTTGGCGCTCCATAGAAACAACAACATTGACATGGCGTATGCGAAATTCACGAACCGATGTGCGAGAAACATGTCTGTAAATTCATCAATTTAAAGGATTTATTTGTTAATATTTGTGTGATCTCCTTCGTAAAAGTATTTTTGAGGCCTAATTCTAAGGTGTGGTAATCACGATAAAGTTACTTAACAAATTTTGAGTCGAAATAAATGACAGGTGCGAAACGGAACTAGCGCCAAATATACTGTACTAAACCTTCCCTAAATAATCTCCACTGAGCACTCTACTCATCAAAATCGACTGTACGGAATCTGCCTTATTAGGGGCCGATCGTCGTATGCATATTACAGTATACATTAATTAACTTATTGTTTGAACACAGATACCGATTGCAAACTTTAAATGTTGAAATTGGTTGCTATTTGTAATAAAATATGGTCACAGGTGCTGAATTTTAACAATAAGTTTTTGATCATACTGTAATGATTTTGGGGTAAAAGAAAAAGATAGAGGGCGGCAGATGGAGGCAGAGTTAGGCAGGAAGAGTAGCAGAGAACGGACGTGAGAAAGAGGGCAGAGAGGGATTTGAGAAGGAAGGCAATGGAGGGTTACCTCGAGCTGCGTTAAAAAGGAGGGAGAGATTGGAGCTGGAAAAGCGGAGAAGCAGGGAGAAGACGTGTTAAATAAGTAGAGACATTAGAGAAATTGGAAAACAAAGTGTAGAGAAGATTAGAGAAAAGAAAGAGAAAATTAGAGCTGAATAATAAAAGGAGAGTTAAGACACAGCAAGTAAGTTAGCCGGAGGGTACAGCCTACCGCTTGTGCTGCTGTTGGAGACATAGTGAGCCGGAGGTTGCGCCTACTGTACTGGTTGTATCACTATTTGAGACATACTAAGCCGGAGGTTGCGCCTACTGTACTGGTTGTATCACTATTTGAGATAGCTGAGCCGGAGGTTGCACCTACTGGTTGTGTTACTGCTTGAGATACAGTTAGCCCGTGGTACACCCTGTGGTTTTGATACTGCTTTGCTGGTGGGTACACCTATTAGCCAGTGGTTAAGACTACTTACCCTGTTAGCCGGTACGTGGTTACGTGCTGTGGAGGTTACACCATTGTTGGTGGCTACGTTGCTGTTAGAGGTTACACCATTGTGTTGGTGTACGTTGCTGTTGGAGGTTACACCATTGTGTTGGTGTACGTGCCGTTGGAGGTTACACCATTGTGTTGGTGTACGTTGCTGTGGAGGTTACACCATTGTTGGAGGTTACGTGCTGTTGGAGGTTACATCATTGTTGGTGGTTACGTGCTGTTGGAGGTTACACCATTGTTGGAGGTTACGTTGCTGGTTGGAGGTTATGCCATTGCTGGTGGGTACACCTATTAGCCAGTGGTTAAGACTACTGGTGGTTACCCTGTTAGCCGGTACGTGGTTACACCATTGTTGGAGGTTACGTTGCTGTGGAGGTTACATCATTGTAGGTGGTTACGTTGCTGTGGAGGTTACACCATTGTGGTGGTTACGTTGCTGTGGAGGTTACACCATTGTTGTAGGTTACGCCGTTGTTGGTGGTTACGCTACTATTGGAGGTTACGTCATTACTGGTGGTTACGCTGTTGTTTCAAGTCCGGCGTAATAGCAGAACTAATTTAATTAATTATTATAATCGGTTGTTACCAATAATTTGGAATCAAAGAAGAATAAAGGAGGTCACTCCAAAAATTGTAATTGATTTGTTTGTTTCATTCGAGTGTACCGTGGTACCGCAGACCCCTCCCCCCAAAAGGGAACGAACCCGAGAGCGGATTTTCGTTACAATACCATGACGGTGTGACGACCAAGTCCGCCTTAATTTCACAATGATATTATTAACACAAAACTGGTGAATTTAAGGTCATCCATTGTTGTTTCATTTTTGTTGTTGCAAACCTTTTTTTTGTTTAAGGGCCAGTAAATTATTTTATCTTTTTAGTCTTAAAAATTGTCTCTTATATTATTTGTGCAATTGGATATTAAACCAACTTTTGAAAAAGAAAAGAAACCCAACCTACAGTACTGGCAATGGTAAAATGTAATGTCTGGAACAGCAGTTGATTACAGTGTTTCAAAATCTCTATTGTATAACCCAATAGCTGATGGAATATTACGTGTTTCTATATCTATTTGTGTTAACTTTGGGATAGAATAATCTAACTGATAACATATTGCAATCTGAGGCTACAATATTCTGATCAGAAGATGTTTAGGTCTGAATTTGCATTGCAATAAACAAAAACAGCTGTTAGTTGAATAATATTCCAATCATTATAAATTTTATTATGATAAATAGTATTCCTTAACAATTCCCTGTTGATCCTGTCGTGGTCTATACAGGCTTCTTTTTTTTCCATTTATTTATTTATTATCTTAATGTAACTAGTTTTTAGTTGTCCTATCATAAGCCCCTTGGAGTTTCCTGGAGGTCCCTTTAATCTTCTTTAAATTTGTTTTACTCCTTTTTGTTATTGATTTTTTTTTTGATGAGATGAATTAAAGAGATTGATTTGATTTAGTCATGACAATCTTAAACCTGCTAACTATGGTAAACATATATTGGTCAATGATACTGTAGATATTAAGAGTGAGGTATAACCTCTCTGATATCAGGTCTCCACAATGTAGTGCTATTATTTTAAGGATTTGACCCCATCAGTGACCCTCTCAGTGGGAAAACTATAGTACTAAATTTCAAGGACATGTATTGTATAAAGTCCAGACACCAATACTGTATTGAAAAAGAAATATAATTTATCAATTCATTAAAGTACATTATTTTAAAATTATCTCTTTCAGGGAGGTTGCTGAAGGTGCCTTGTTTGGACTTGGCAATCCTCTTCTGGACATCTCAACGACAGTTTCTGAAGACTTTCTTTATAAGTATGTCGACCATTTTGTAAATTAAATTTTTGGTTTAAAAACCCTCAAAATGAACAATGCTTTTTATATAAAATTGTTCTATGATATGTATTTTCTAGTGTCTAGTTAAATAAATGGTTTAATTGTGGTTACGATTGGCTACCAATTCCAGTGTCGAAGTCATGTCTGAGGCCAGGATTTCTAACAAAAAAAAAGCAGTTTCACTCTATAAGGCTTTGTTTATGTAGATTAACCAAGTTTGTACTATGAACATTTGCTACTTTAATGAGGACAGGGATTTTATCTGCTGTTGAATTTGTTAAATTCTGAAAAAAAAAACAATTCTGTTCGGATTTCAAATTTAGGTATGATCTTAAGGCGGACAATGCCATTCTCGCTGAAGATAAACACAAACCAATGTACGATGAAATGGTAAAAAACGTTGACGTTCAATACACACCAGGTGGCGCTACACAAAACTCACTGAGAATCGCACAGGTAATGTACTAGATTTCGGTTATGTTGCCCAAACCTCTTACCCCAAAGTTTAAAGATGTATTGTCCCTTGAAACACAAAAAAATGAAGGTCAGAATATTCTAAATTTAAATTGGCCATATCAAAGTAATATTAAAGTTATTCACTTTAAGTCGAAAATTCGAGCCAAAAACAACAATTTTACGTAATTAACAGCTAAATTAATTTGATTACATTTTGTCTGGAAAATCGTCGCGAGCGAAAGTAAACAAAGATTTCAAACCATGATTATACATTATGCATGATGCTAATTAGGATTGTTTACAACTCGTCATGGTTGAGAAGGTGTTTTCACACAGATCGCGAGGAAGTTTTATGATTATGCATACAGAGTAGCCAAATAAGCGCGTTGCATTATGAGATATGTTTTGATCGAAAACTTTGACTGGAAGTCAAAGTTATTTTTTGAACCAAAAAACGTCTGTATTTCAGTTAAATGATTTTTTTTTCGACTAATTTTTGGTGAAAGTTAATAACTATTATGATACTTCAAAATGACCCACTTTTTTTCGAAATCTTTTATTTTTAATTTTTTTGGAATTTGACAAAGGGACAATACATCTTTAAAATTTGTTGGTATATGAGCATTTAAAAAAACACATTAAACAAAGTCTTTTTCTAAAAATTAATAATTGTCCGCTTAGGCATCATAGAATTTTTTAAAGACTCATACTTATAGTTTTGTAATAATAAGATGTCAATTTATGGTCATGTTTTAGTGAGTTTTACAAGTGGAAATGTAGAGAAAACTTTTGGAATCCATTCTTTTAATCCATGTTTATTTTTTTATAGTGGATTTTAGATAAACCAAATCAGGCTACTTTTTTTGGATGCGTCGGTAAGGATGAATTTGCGACGAAGTTGCTTGAGAAAGCAAAAGCCAGTGGACTAAACGTGAATTATGAGGAGAACGAAAAAGAGGCCACTGGAACATGTGCTGTCCTTATCACAGATAACCTCAGGTAGTCATCATTCGGGAGATTTTGCTTTTGCGATGACCCATGCATTTTGTGTCAATGTCTAGATGTACAATCTGTAAAATCTTTCTCCCTACATGCGCACAATAAAATAAGATGACGTTCCTAGATCAACCCAAAATGAAGACTTATTACCAAAAATAATGTGATACATGTGATACATCTAGTTTTATGCAGCAATATGATATGAGTTAACTTCAGATTTCCTTGGTCATAGGTCATCACAAAATTGAAACTCACTGCTACACAATATAACTTGCTACACAATATAACTTGCTACAATGTGGTGTATCTAGTCTTTGTGTACCAATATATTTGTTGGGTTTTACAAATTGAATTAATTCCATCCGAATGCAGACATTTGTACCTTATTATTAAAAGCATATTTTTTATAAGAATTGTTGATAATCATTCTAGACTAAAACCCGGTGGTTGAATTCGCTGTCTGTAAACCTTATGGGCCAATTTCCTGTTGCAGGATGCTTGCTGTGGGGTTAGTTTACTATGATGTCTGATATAACACATATATGAGCTGATAACATAAAATACCACAAAAATGGCACTTGTTAAACTACTACAATTTAAGGCCTCTACTACAAAAATTTAAGGTCAGATGTACTGCTGTAGTACAGCTGTTAGCTACCCCTGTAAAACAAAGTTAAATAAATTAATAAATAAATACAAAGTAGCTAGAATCAGGGAACTAAGTTAATTAGTCAGATGTTTTTCCCTACTTGCAATTTCTTTTGTGTTCTAAAGTGTTCTCAATGTACAATTACATCAGAGTCCATAGGTACTGCTGTAGTACAGCGGTTAGAGCTAGTAGGACAAGACATTTTACCAATTATTTATATAAAAATACATAAAATGTTGCATGACAAAATTGAATACTTCTTCTAACAATATTGTTGGTTTTAATTAATGCGAGTCCTGTATTAATTGTAAAAGTAGTAGTAGTAGTAATCGGCTGTTAGGAGCTCATTGTACTAAGCCTTGGTGTTATGGAGTGGAGTGGCCAGTTCCTATCTGCACTGCCTTATCCTCCTAGTATCCTTTTTGTTGTTGGGGGGCTTGAACCCAGGCCTTCTTGTATGGTGGTACAGCTTCCTGATCACTTGGCTACCACAACTGTTTTTATTTGCAAATGTAAAAACCATTGTGTGTTCATTTTCCAGTAGGTCACTTTGTGCGAATCTTGCTGCTGCCAACTGCTACACCAGTAAACATCTTGATAAAAACTGGGATCAAGTCGAAAAGGCCAGTTTATTTTACAGTGCGGTAAGCTATAATTAAACTATATAAAGATTGTCTTATTTAACAGTATGTTGTCTTTGATTGGTTCTATGGTATGCTAATATGGCATCTCAACACAACCAAGAAACGAACACTATTCTGAATAGAGAAATCTAGGCTGCATTTACAAAATGGACTGGTGTGTAAACTGCAACAAGGATTGTTGTAGTGACAGAGCTAGCATGTAAATCGATCAACGTACCGTACGCTGAAAAAGACATCATTCGTGCCAAAATCTTTAACACCATTAACACTGCTAAAATCCCACCCTCCAACATATCATCCGAAGAAAGAAAAGCTTTACTCAATTTAAAGAAAAACAGCGACATAACAATCTTGCCAGCCAACAAAGGTCGAGCTACTGTTATTCTAGACACAATTGATTATGTAAGCAAAGTTAATGACATGCTTAGCAATAGTAACACCTATGAACAGCTGAAGAAAGATCCAACGGCAAACCCCAAAAGAAAACTTGTCAACATCTTGAACAGGCATTTCAATGATAAGAAAATATCAAGAAAAGAAAAGAATGACATGTTTCCCACAGCTGAAAATGTACCACGCCTCTATTGCTTACCCAAAGTACACAAACCAAATTGGCCCATCCGACCAATTGTTGACAGTATTAACACCATTTTCTACGGAGTGTCACGCTACATTAAGGAAATCCTCAAACCCCTAGTAGGCAACTCAAAACATCATGTTGAGAACTCCAAACAGCTAGCGATATGAGGAACATAAACATCCCTCCTAATGAAACACTAATATCATTTGATGTTGTTTCTTTGTACACAAAAACACCAGCAAAAGAAGCAATAAAAACCGTAGAACATTGCCTAAAACAGGACAAGCAACTTAACGCAAGAACAAAATTAGAAGTGGTTGACATCATTGAGTTGCTATCACTGATTCTCAACGCCACTTATTTCAGTTTCCAAGGCAAAATATACAAACAAAAGGAAGGTTTAGCGATGGGTAGTTCCATCAGCCCCATCATAGCAAATCTGTTTATGGAATGGTTAGAGTCGGAGGCGATTGCTACGGCACCAATGGAATTTAAACCCACCATATGGTATCGCTATGTCGATGACATTCTTGCCAGCATTCCCTTGCATGCAGCTACGGATCTTAATACTCACTTAAACAACATTGACACTACCCAAAACATCAAATTCACCACCGAATGCATGTCCAACAACACCATTCCTTTTTTGGACATTCTCATAACACTACAAAGCAACGGATCATTAACTACTTCAGTCTACAGAAAACCGACACACACAGATCAGTATTTAAATTTCAAGTCAAATCACCCTTTACAACACAAACTCAGTGTTATTAATACGCTTGTGGATAGATGTGAAAACACCTGAAGGACAGAAACAGGAAATGGACCATATCAGACAGGCTTTGAAGAAATGCGACTACCCAGATTGGACATTCAAGAAGGTAGAAAAACAACGACTCCAAAAACAGCAACGACAGCTTGATCAAAATCGCAGCAAAGGGACAACATCTACTAAAGAAAAGTCATGTTGTAACATCGGGATCCCATACACAAAAGGTCTGTCTGAACGCATAAAAAGAGTATTCAACCAACATCAAATTGACACCTTTTTCATCCCATCTAATAAGATCAGGCAAAACCTCGTTCATCCAAAAGACCGCATCGAAAAAGACCAAGTATGCGGTTGCATCTACAAACTACAATGTTTGAACTGTCCACAAGCTTACATAGGGGAAACAGGGAGGGCTTTAAAAACATGCATAAAAGAACATCGCACAGACACAGAAAACAACACGGGAGGGATTTTAACTAGGGCTCAAAGATCGTCTACATTTTCAATCATACATAAATCTGCAATAACAGATCATGCACTACAACACAATCACCTCATTGATTGGAACGCTGCTATCCTTGAGAAAGAATGCAACACTCAAAAAAGGCATGGAAAAATCATGAACAGAGATGAAGGAGCCCACGAATTATCACACATTTATGATCAACTATTGAAGAAGGAGAAGAGGGCACGTCCTTTTGGACCTATTGGTGGCGCTATACCAACTCATCATCGTCATGGAATTAACAACGCTAGACGATGAAACGCCAGTTGAGAATGAAACTTGATAGGTTTCGAAACGTACTGTAAGTTCGCTTATACTATTTTTGGTTGTTAAGTCATAGGTTGGTAAGAAAATATGTTAACAACCAGCTACAATGCCATTATTTTATATTTGATTTCAGGGTTTTCATTTGACAGTCAATCCAGAGGCCATGTTGAAAATAGCGCAACATTCATACGATAAAAAGAAAATGTATTGCTTTAACTTGTCAGCACCATTTCTTAGCATAGAGTTTAAAGAACCATTGCTAAAACTACTACCGTACGTTGATTACTTGTTTGGAAATGAAACTGTAAGTACAAAAAGTAATTTTATACAAATAAAAAAGTACTATTGAACGACCGTTGAATAGTGCACACTATTGCACACCATGTGACACACAATCATCTAATCAAATGACAGGATTTGATTTAGGTGTTTAAATTGTGCATGGTGAGAATATTTCATGAGTTGAAAGATGGTCTATTTAAGGAGATGAATCAATGAATAGAAAACATTCATTGTTTTATAGAAAACCTAATTATACAATTAATAGGCTTAATTAAAAGGCAGTGCTCCAATTTTATTATGTCATTATTGGGACATAATGCATTTCGTGTAGTGTAGTATAGCAGTTCATTGTGTTTGTACAATATTATTTGTTTTGACAACAAATTATAACATTGATTTAAATTCATTTTGATCAGATTAATAATGTATTTAATGAATAGTAAATATTTGACAGTAAAATACTATTTATGTAATGTAATTAAATGACAGTTTTTTTAGTAACCAGCAGAGAACTCTTATTTTTCAGGAAGCCCTTGTATTTTCTGAGCAGCAAAACTATGGTGTAAGTTTTAGACATTTATTTAGAAAGCTTATAGATATATTGTCCATATAGAAACACATTGCGCGTCTTACTTGTGTTCGCCACTTTTTTAGCAAACATGTGTATAAGTCCGCATGTGAAAAGTTATGTTTCCTTTTTGATGTTTGCCATTCATGGTATTTTCGTCTACCTTTTGGTACCTCTCTGAGTGCGATCTTAGCTGGTGTGTTTTCATTTATTCAGACCATACCGTGTCATAATAGTTACTCAAAAATCATCATCATTATTTTTGCTAATTTTTGATTAACTTTAATAAACTCTAAAATGACCAATTAAAAATTTGGTTTTATTCATCTTTATTATTAAAATGTTAAAGTTAAATGTATTTATTCTGGTACTGAAGCTTAACTGGAAACTGAGGACATTCGGATTAGACACTTTCATGTTTTGGGGAACTTGAAATAGATAGCTATTATTACTTAGTATTTTTAATTTTCATGTCATGTCTTCATTCGACACACAAGAAGTATTTGTATGTATTTTTTAAATACATTAATAATTGCTCTATGCTTCCTGCATTTTATTAATTTATTTTTGTTCTTTAGACTGAAGATTTGAAAGAAATTGTTAAAAAGATTTCAGAAGAAGAGAAAAAATCTGAAAAGGCTCGTATTGTGGTCATCACTCAGGGAGAAGACCCTACACTTGTTTATGAAGGTATAAATACTTTTAGAAACTATTTTATATGAAAAAATGATATTTTTTAATTTTGTAATTAACTTGAAGGAAAGGTTTTAAATTTTAAAATATTTTAATTTTTAGGTGGAGAAGTGAAAGAATTTCCAGTCATACCTATTAAAGAAGAAGATATAGTACACACAGATGGAGCTGGGGACGCATTTGTTGGAGGTAGTGTCCTATTTTGATAATTTTCCATTAAAAAAAGTACTTTATATTAAATAAACAATGACTAGAGTATTGAAACACTTTCAGTCTAACATAGAAATAAATAAAACAATTTTATTCATCAGTAAATAAAATAAAAACATTACAATTCTTTTTAGGATTTTTGGCTCAGCTGATACAAGGAAAAGACATTGAAGAGTGTATAAAATGTGCCAACTACACAGCCAACTACTGTATCCGTCAGTCAGGAACTTCGATCAACTGTAGACCTGATTTTAAATAGACAAAAACAATGCACAGTACTCAATTGTCTGATTTTATCACTTTATAACATAAGTATTAGTTAGTATCATGTTGGCTTGCTGGTGATACCCAAAGGTAAGCACTATATGAGAGCCTGTTCGACATAATGAATATTAATGAGTATATGTATTTGAATATTCATTATGCAATTCCACATCACGGCATGAGTGAACTGAAACACCACGAACACGGTAAGACCGTATTAGCTGCCTTATTTAAATATATACGTACAGTCCAGTACCTCATTAATATTCATTATGCCGAACAGGCTCTGGTAATAGTGCTTCCCTGGGATCATGGCGTGATATGGTACCAGAACTTTGTAATGGTGCCCAGACCTAAACCCACCAATATTTAAACATAGGTTTACTTCTTATCCTATGATTAGCATTTAACGCTATTGGAGGATAACTAGGATCAACATAATCATGTTTAAATCATTTAAAGTAGTTTAATTTTTTTTTAACCTGAAATATTTTATCTCATACTGGATTCATACTGTACTATGTAAATTGTACAACGTTGGAAATCAGGTTATTTTTAAATGTTGACAAAAATCAAAGCAATGGATTCAATTGGTTTAACCAATTCGTAAACTTGTACCCATTGGCTAATTAAAAATGCATGAAAATTGGGATGAACTGATTGGACCTACACTTGCGTCTGAACAAATGTTCTCTTTGCACATAACTACTGTACTAACACTCAATGAACTATTACAAATTTATTCTATTGCAGTACGATTTTGACAACATAATGTTACTTAAAACTCTATTTACAAATGCATATCATGAAATCTCTGGCCTCTTTAAATAAATGTGTTTGGCATGTGTTGTTGAATTTAATGTCTAAAGTCTGTTTTCCTGTCGACGCTATTGTTAACAATAATCAGCGATCTTCCACGTAAACATTGAAATTTACAGGAAAAGGTACTCGCTATCGTTATCATTTCAACTCGATCGTTTTCAAACGATCAACGACGATAGTGTCGAATAACGTCGACAGGAAAACAGGCTTTAATGTGCAAGCTTAAAACAAAGACCATAAGATCCACAAATATAATATATTTTGGGAAATAAGGTATGTTTATGTCTAAACACAGAAACTGTAGAATTGTAGTTCATTATTATTATTATTCAGAATTCTTTCGGATTATTAGCATTACATTTTCTTTTACCAAAATTTGGGGGTAAATAATATATCCACCCAACATTTTGATGCAGGATTTCAGTTAACTTTCATCTTTAATCACCCGATTGTAATCAAATGGGCGGGCTAAACACAATCCACAATCAACTCAAGGTCAACTGGTCATATATATGTGTCGGCTTATCTAGAGACCCTGTTACCCACTATTACATTAACATATATGCAAAGTCATGTCAATTTCTGTATTTAAAGAAAGATTAACTTTTTTTGTGGGGCCAAATTTTGCACACGGATGGCCGACGAGAGCTACCTCATTTCCCATGATAACAACACTCCATCTTTTTTAATGAATTATCCCCATACAATAATAATAATATACAAGTTCTTGTATAGCGTCAATTTCCAACGAACGGATCATTGCTCATGGCGCTGTGGACTCGGATGTTACACTTTTCAACTACATGCTTCTCCCCTATGGGTCACGTCATGTCAGTGCAGCCACTTTAAGGCACTATCTCATCTGCCCATGAGACAGTGGCTGTGTGTGAACCCCTACTCACCCCTCGAAAGATATAATAGGTTTCGTACACACAAGCAATGTTTGTACACTGGACCTATATCTGAGAAGACCACCAGAACCATGGAGCGAGTGAGTCTCGAACCTTTGACAATGTTATGGCTATGGATTACGGTTCAATGTCTTAACTGTTCGGCCACTCACTCACGTCAATAAGCTTCTTCTTCTTCATTTTATTTTTGTAGCACTATTTTTGTTCTAATTAAATTTCTGACCTTCTTAATAATAGTAAAAAGATACTGGTGTCTTGAAATAAAAGGTGGTCATTGTATATGACCAGTTGAGGGTAGGCAGCATCATACAGAATGTAGGATTTAGCCTTGCTATTTTTTTTTTAGCCTGTTCTTGAAAAAAATACTGGTAATCATAATTATAAAATATTATTGGACTGTAGATAAAGAAATATGTACAGAAATTAATAGTCAAGGTCAAAGGTAAATGATTATCAATACAGTATACTTATCTTGCAATGACCAAACAGATTCATTTTGTGTAACACACATGTACATTATCGACAAGCAGACAGCAGAATATATATATATAGTACAATACCGTGAGAGTAATTTTATTATCTTATCCACAAGTGCACAAATACATTATATACAGTCGGCAAATATTAAATTTAAACATTACTGAAGCAGTTTCATTTTATCATAATATCTATTTAAATGTTCATTATTATCAGTACAATTATACCTAGTATTCTAAAATGAATACAATTGGATATAATCAGGTACCCATAATTGATTGCTGAGGCATTATAAACCGCCAATATTAAGGGTGATAATTCTTAACAGGAATTAAACACCTATTACCTATTCTTCCATAAAAATTGTCCCATGCCAAATTATGTAGAAATATCTATAAAAAATAAATATTAATGAATTTCGTTGTCGAAGAAATCTTCTTTAAAGTTATACGATCAACTCTCCCAAATTTAGACTTTTGTTGAGGTCCAAAAAGCCCCAAATTCAGAATACCATAATTTCTGAAAAATCAGACATGTTAGGCCAGCCCAAAGGGCGTCCAGTATTGGGAGAGTTGATTGTAGATAAGGAAGACCAATCTCAGCCTCACCTACCTGACACTTTTCCATACAGGAAAGAAATAGGCCTACATAATGCAGTTATTGCTAATACTGATACTTATTAGCCAGTAGCATTTAATCTATTATATATTTTTTTAATAATACACAAACAGTGTCTAATATAATATGAAATTTAAAGAAGTAAATAAATTTAATTAATATTATTTAAGAGTGTAAAAATAATAATATAATAATTTTAATAATAATATATTCTGATTAAGCATTAAAATATGCAAGTAAGTGTGTCTTAATTTGTGGTGCAAAAAAAGAACTATTAACAATTTGATTCAAATTGATAATTGAATTGCTAACAAATTGATAATTGAATTGCTAAATAAATAAAGTACTTTTATATCAAAAAATATGACCTAAAAAACTGCAAAAATTACAAAATATTGTCCTGATCAAATTCCAAGCTTTATCCTCGATCCCAAAATAAAGATAACTTACATCAGAGCACAAATAAGGCATTATCATTTAAAACATGACTAATATGAGCAGAATTTGAACTTTTTATCTAAAGCTGTCTACACTATCAAACAGTGTGATGTGCCCAAATATGGTAGTAATATGACATCATCATGTCCATATATGGGCACATCACATTTTTTTGTCAAACAAAGTTTGATATAATGCAGACAAAACATAACCTGCTTTTCTATCTAATGTCACATTGACTTACAATAATTGTTCTTTTCCTCCAAATTTCGAAATAAACAGTGATTTGATATAATATAATAGTACATTTTATAATCTCGGCTGTTTTTTTAAAATTCAGTTTAAATTTTAATAAAACACATTTTCTGCATCTTTTCATGATTTGATTAAATTTGATATTCCATTTTTTGTACACAAAATGATTAATGCCAAAAAAAGACACAAAAGTATGGAAATCATTGTCTGTGTTGATTTAAATGTACACATTTATTCCACAGTGTACTTTTTCATCATCGTATTTTTCATGGAAGGTAATGAGTTGAGATATGTATTTAAAATTTGGCCTATTAGATGTTGGATTTCATCATGTGGCCAGGATTAGGGTCTGTGCACAAATGTTAAAGTGCACATCATTTTGTACAAATGACCTAACTCATCTAGTAACGAGTTCAAATCTAAATATAATTATTATTATCAATTAGTTTCTAAATTCACAAACCTCTAATTACTACAGAATGTATCAAAATATTTGGCCAACAAATCATTAGGAATGTTTACCTGCTTGGAAAAATATAAGCTTACATATAATACAAGAGAGCCCTAAGACTGTGGAACACTAGATTTATATAAACATGTTTAATATATACTTGGTACATGATTGAATATTATTACAGATGTATATTCTGATTCTTACTACAGCATAGTGGGATCGAATTTAAAATCACGGATTAAAATACCACTGTGTTCCCATGAACAGCATTCTTTATACTATTGACTACCGTTAAACAAAGAGATGCAGGTTATTCATTTTATCTTTTACAGTTTTAAAACCAGCTAGGAGTCCCTATTTAATTATTATGGACATCTCTTTTTTACTGTGGCCATTTCTTGAAATATCGGCATCATATTGCCTGTGCTTGATTTTAATTCTTTTCAGAAATTCCTTCTGCTTTTAGCTATTTATATTTTTTCACCATAAACTATTGGCACACTTTCAGATCGTAGATCAAAGAGCAACCTACTGTAGTAGTTTGTCCACAATCAAATTTACAAATGTATATACATTATAAAAACATGAATTGATAAATCACTTGAAATAAGGTCAATATTATTAAAGCATCACTGGAGTCAGTTCTGTGGTGTTTTTGCTATAAGATGTGTATGCAGTTGTCGTACTCCACAGACGTGGTGTAGTGGGTTCACAATGCCACTGCCTAGTTGACATTCAAAGTGTATAATATGCCAGCTGTACATGTGTACATGTTCAGTTATTCTGAATGGTTCAGTCGTGGAATCCCAAACTGAAGCTTTTTTTCTGTTTCAATCAAATTGAAATGTTGACATGTTGTCTCTCTGAAAAAAATATTTAAAAATGTTAAATAGGCCATTTTAAAGCTCAGGTACAGGCATGAATTGCAGATATAATATTTGGTAAAATGTACATACATTAAATAACAGAAATTATGATAGAAAAAAACATAATTTCTCTTAAAATGAAGGTCAAATAATAAAGAATTTAGCAAACTTGTTCTATAAAAACCAGTCAATATTTTTAAATTTATTAAAACTACAAAATAGCCTATTCAAATTTTAATTTGATTCATCTTTATTTTTCATGTTTTGAGGTTAAAATACATTTTTAACGAAATTTGAAAGGAATGTTTCCAAATTGTACAATCAAATAACTTTCAATACCATCTCTATGAACTTGATACTTTACCATTATTGTTCAACACATGTCTTTCCTAGCTTCTAGACTGTCTACAATATCTGTTCTTCCAACTTTCTTCAAGACTTCTTTTACTGTTTGCCACTGGTTCACATCGTCATTCTGCTTGTCTCTCCATTGAACCAGAGAATGCATAGTTGCGTCTACAATTGCCTTTGGATATTTTCCTTCATTCTGTACCAATATGTGTCTAGGAATGGCAAGTCTGCTGCAAAATTCCATCCAATTCTCATCCATCATCCCAGAAATTGTTAAAAGATGTAAGTCTGTTAAGCATCCTGTGAAATAAATAAAGTTTACTCTAACAATTTAAAAGTGGACTAGATGTTTTCTCTATATGCCTACTTCAAATGGCATTTGATTGGAATTTGTTTTTTTTTAATTTTAAAATTATGATTGGTTTGCGATCGTACCTTAAATTATTTACCAACATTAATAGTGTAATCTATATTCATTTTTATTTATGGTTAAAATAAATGTTACAAATTGAAATTTATGTTCACTCTCTAAATACTTGTGATACTATAGTACAAGAAAGTTAACACAGTAAAATTGTATTATTATACAAATAATGAATGTTTATGAGAAAATTCTTAAAATGTTTACAAAAAGCTGAACGTGCATTAGAGCGGGTTAATTATCACCATTAGATATTACTTTTCTGTTAGGTAGGGCTAATTCCAAATGACATGTGATGTGTACTTAACCAATCAAATTGCAAGAATACAAGGTGTCATAATTCAAAATGTATAGATACTATAACAAGTACCCAGTATTATCTAACCATTTTTTGATTGGTCTTGAAATACTGTGACTTCTTCAAAACTTGTATCCTCTTTGTAGGCATGTCTTCTGCGCAGGTCGCAAGCTAAAGGATTGAGTTCTTGTTGTCTTAAAGCCTTGATCATTGTAGGAATTTGGTTTGCACATCCATCTCTCCAAGAAACCAGGGCATCCATCAGGGCATCCATCATGCTGACTTTGATGTTTGTGTCTGTGATTTTATCGATATCTATCCATTTAATGCCAAGTCGCACTGCTAGTCTTCTCCATTCCGAGCCTAAATGCTTGCAGATGAATAAGAGGTCTTGGTCTTTAAAGCCGTCTGCCAAAGTCAGAAGAAAAGAAAAATGAAATAAATAATGTAAGTGATTGGATTTTTTTCAATAAAAAGTGCCAGTTATGAAAAATTTGATTAAAACATCAGCAGGATAAAGGTTTTTAGTGAACTTATAATCCTGGGAAGCATGTTTATAATTTTGAATGATATTTACAAACCATAACCTTATGTAAGTTGAAATATTATATGGATGCCTGGAATCATAACATTTTATAACCATAATACATACCTGCTTTTGTTTCACCAAATAGCCAATCAGCAAGGTTTGTTAGGCCATGTTCTGTTAGAGCCCTGTGCAATACTGCAAGTTGATTACTACTTGTAGTTTCTTTCTTCCAATGATGCATCATTTTCTCAGTAGCTTCAAACTTTTCATTACCAAACTCTTTTGTCACTGTATAACTGATTCCTAAACAAACACCAAATTGTTTCCAGTTGTCGTCCATTTCATCACATACTCTTTGAATTGTGAAGTCATCTACAAACCCTATGAATAGTAAATAAGAGACCATGTTGTACCATGGTGACTATAACAAATCGGTTTAAAGTTTTGAACAAAACTTGAATGATGCTTTATTATGAAGAAAGAGAATCATGATGGCTTGCCTCACTTTTTTTGTTTGTTTTATATTTTATGTATTTGTATTTTTCCCCAACTTCCTAAACAAAATTGCTTGCTTGAATGGTCTTATATTTGAAGTAAAATCTACTTTTGATATACCATAAACACACACATGCACACCCCATGTAATGCTTTCATTCTCTTATCTAGATTTCATGTAAACCCTTTTATCCAAAACAGATACATTATTTTGTTGTCAACTTCAATCTATTATGTGAATTTTAAACTACAGTATTATCATGCATTGTGAAACTTATATTGTCAGTTTCTGTGATGTCCCCAATCAAGGGTAAAGACAAGCAATGCATTTACCTTGCGGTACTACACTATCAGCAAAAAATCTACAGTAATTAGTCACATCCATTGCATTGCCTTCACAAGGCAATACAGCTTGGTCAAACTTGCTAATAATATGCAGATGAGCATTTTCAATGTTTGGACGACATACACAAGGGATGTACATCTTAGCTTTAAGACCTCGTGCGTTACTCTGACTGAACACCTCTAATTCAGTTTGAAGGAAGCTTAGCACCTAGAAAACATTATAGAATTAATAGACGCAAAATAGGCATCTAATCAATACATTGTAAAATAATTAAGTTATTTAAAAAAACATATGACCATCAATATAAATACAATTAAGGCATTACAAAAAAGATTATATCAATATTATTAAAAATATAGGTATCCTAAAGCTGTGTTGGTGATTTTTAAATATAAATATTTTTGAGAAAGAAACCTACTTTCTTACAGACAGAAGGTTCTGGCTTATCTTCTGCAGACTTCACATTAAGGATTTTTGTTCGGACTATTGTTGTCTGCAATAAGAAACAAAAAAAATTACAATTAAATGATGTTGTGAGCATTTATAAAAGGGGAAAGGCCGAGCTGCGCTGAATTTTCTTGCCATTGGTTGGTGGATCAGTTCAATTTTACCCTCCAAAAAAAGACATTTTTAAATTAAATAAATTCAAGAATTATGAAAACAACGTTGAATTCCAGATTAACAAACAAAAGGGTAACATACAATCTAATAATATTTACATCATTTACCATACCAGAAGTACATTATTTTCGGGGACTTCCCCTTGACGTTTGCATTAAACGCAAAATACAATTGTTTTGCCGATTCCTAGCACGCTATGGGAGTGTCATTTCCGGCCAACTAGAGGTACCATTTATCATGAATTTTACATGCGAGAGTAATATTTCCGGCCATCTAGGAGTGCCAGTGAAATAAATTTGCTTCGTCAAAAGCCCCACGAGGGGGAGGTGGTGGCTGTGGCAAAATACTTCGTGTCCGAACCAGAATGGAGGCAGAAATATCAATGGATCGATGTAAACAAATACATTGCAACATACATAATAAATTATTTGTATTAATTATTATTTGCAGGTACATAAATGTACATTGTAATGTACAGAAAAATCAAATTGAATGTATATTTATAGTTAGAAACATAATGACATAAGTACTGAATCCTTTTGTTTCTATTTTTTACTAATACCAATTAATTTATGTTCTAGGCTTTTGCTGCTACCTATTAAATGAAAAAAAATGTACCTGTAACATACGGCGCTGTCTAATGGTAGCCACATACAGAATGACTTGATGATGTCCATCAATATTCAACTGTACATGCTCAAAAGATAGTTGAGGTTCATAATTATCCATTTGGAATTTCTCAACAAATTTAGTTGCAGCACGTTGAAACAGATTATCTGGAAGGTAGCTACCGAAATCATGAAAAAGAGAAACGGCACGCTCTCTGTCATATTTAGGTGGTGCTGAGGCTTCAGGTTTCAAGCGTGAAAGAACATAGAAAATTCTTCCCTTGTTCTATTAAAAAAAAACAAGTGAAAAAAGGGAATTTTGTCAATTTTTTATATAAAATAAAAATTTAGATGGTTTGTCAAAAAGAAGTGATTGTCACATAGATGTTTATAGGAAATCTGAACTTTCCAATCATAAAACTTTTTTTACCAAGTAAAGGGATAAAGAAAACTACAAAAGAGATTTTTGAAATGTGTCTGTAACCTTATTTAAAACTATTTAAAAAAAAAACAATTTTAAACTTTTTATGATTTTCTTGTCTTCATACCTTTGTATGCTTTTTTTCACACAGTAAACCAAACTTTTCCATGAGGGACACAAAGAAGTTAAATGTTTTATCATCTGATGAATTACAGAACTCCTCCTTCTCCCATAGATGCCTCAACAGATGTTCCTCTAAAATACCAGTGTTCAGCTTTATCCAAGCATCTCTCAAAGCTGCTGTCTATATTTAAAATTTATAACAAATTGAGTTTGACAATGACAACGTCTTTTACTTTCTTTGAACAATAACAATTTAAAATTAAATTTACTGATTTAAACAAAGAAAAACGTGAAAATTCAAGAAGCAAATTCTTATAAAAGAATCCCATTTAAATATCAATTTTATTAATATGAAATTCAGTTCTTAATAAAAATTGCAAAAGGTTTTTCAACAAAATACAACACTAATTCTATGCAAATAAATTTTAAATTTTCATTCAATTTTTCATCAGTTGACTTTTAATTTGTCATAGACATTAATGGGAATTGTTAATTACAGTATACTAATTTGATTTACTGTGTCACTCATTTTAATGAAGATACTTGGTACATATAATACAGAGGTAGTAAAACAAAGATTTTCTGGGCTAAAAATGCAAAAGCTAATACTACTTTCAAATCGCACAAATATGCAAATGTTTTACAACATATATTTGCTAACCTGAAGCTTTGGATCTTCAACAGTGATGACTGTTTTAAACATGTCAACTAAAAGCATCAAATTTAAGACTACTATATCCTTTAGGGCCTTGTCATCTGGATAATAGAGAATCTCACCAATGTCATGTAAATACTGAAGCAGAACACCTTGGTCATGTATTACTTCTAAGCTGACAACTAAATCAAATATCTGATGGACAAAAAAGTTTTATTACAACATTTATTTAAAAAAAATAAATCTGAAAATGAGTTTTTTACTCATTTTTCACTTAATTTTTCTTCCATCTGTATATTTAATGTTTATCTATTGAATAATTAGTAGTTCTCGTCGTGCTTAAATTTGCAATATACTGAATGACAGTACTGCTTACTGAGAATATAATTAAGTATGCAATTGAGGTCATATTCTAAAATTTTAAGAAAGCAGGTTTCATATTATTTACATATTTTGATTTAAATTAGTTTTTAAACATGTATATACCTGCTTAGTTGGTAGATAGATGTGTTTCTTCTTTAATTCTTGAATTTCCTGCTGGACTTGCAGCCATTTTATTGGTAAAATATGAATCATTTTCCTTGATAAATCAAGTATTTCTTCTATGATGTCACAAGCATTGCTCCTTGAAAATGGTAAACTGTTTTCAATGGTAAAGATAGTTGAGCGCACAAGAGCAGCAAATGGTTTGCCTGCCAGGGCCTGCCAGATTTGATCCTTTATTTGTGCAACCTGAAATAAAGATTCATCTGCTGTACATCTGTATCTGTACACTACTGTACACATAAAATATGCACTGACAATAACTTGTAAAATGTTAGTGAGTGGCCGAGCAGTTAAGACAGTGGAATCCTAATTACGTAGCCATAACATCAGCAAGGGTTTGAGGCTCACTTGCTCCATAGTTCTGGTGGTAGAACAAGTCTTCTTGGATAAGGACTATAAACCATAGATCCAGTGTACACATCTAGCGCATGTGCACTTTAAAGGACCTACTGTAGTACATCTTTTGAGACGAGTAGTGGGTTACTCAGGTCTACTAGTACATCACAGCCACTGATCATAACTCGGCCCCCTGGGAGACCAGTCTTTGACTGAAGAGGGTGGCCAGTATAAACAAATAATAACAAGACATTACATCAAAATAATATAATGGAAGTGGAGCACAAAGGTTAATTATTTATATCACAGTGCATTTTTAAATTGTTTATATACTATACTATACCCTTTGTTTCTTTTCTTCTTCGGTTCCTTTAAGGCTATTAAAATGTGTACCAATCAGAAATATAGGAGGAGAAGGCTGACCATCATTTGTCTTTGCGTCAGGTCTACTGTTTGTGTATGCAGACTGAATCCAATGAAGAATGAACTCAAGATTTGTCATTCGATGATCATACACCTCACCCTAAATGCAACATTTCATAGAAACCTTTTTTAAAATATTTTTATCTTTCAATTCTTTTATTAAGAGAATTGACAAATTACCTTCTGCTTTGGTTTTCTAAATATGTAATATACAATAAACTAGTTTATAAAGAAACTTAACTGTGAGATAAAAATATACATTGAAATTCTTACAGTTGTTGGATTCAAAACCTTTGCTGGGGCATCAAGATCATCACACAGGTTGAATACTACACAGACAACAGCAAAAGATACCATGAAGATCTGAGATACATTGACAATTAAAATAATGAAATTAATAGCTGAATAATAAATAACACACATGTATATGAGTTCTGCCCATTGAATATCTTGTGCTCTCAATGGTTAAATCAAAATAAGTTGTTCTATGTTTATTTTATTTCTATTTTTTGGGATATCAAAATTAACTTGGCTTGAGCCTTCTGTTGTACTCATGATTTACTAGTACAAATAGAGTAAGTTATGTTCAAATCAAATGCCTGTGATTCTTATTAAAAACCTATTATTTTCAAAATTCTTTTAGCACATTTTCATGGCACATGGTGTGAATATGATGTTGTTTTAAGGCTGATAAATTTTTGTTTTTTTAAATTTTTTTGTTATTTAAAACCAAAGGAAATTAAACAATGTTTCGTTCTAAAACTATAGGATAGTATTTTTTTAAATCCAATAAAAAATCCAATCAATAAGAACAATAAAATTGATAATCATCACAGTAATATTGCTCTTATCATAGTCATAACTATGCTCTTATTGATCATGTCATTTGATTGGACTAGTGAAAATGTTATTTTCATCAAGGATTTTTTTTTTTTTTACATCTAGGATGAAAACTTTTTAGATTTCTTTTGTTTTATGTAGGAAAATGCATTACTTTTTTTATCGTCAATCATTATCATCCTAGTGCAAATGGGCCTTGAGTCTACCATATTTATTTTTCAACAAATTAGTGATTTTTATATTTATTCAACTACTAATTTTATTCTCATCAAACACCAATGAATTTTTACACTTTCCCACAATTTTTTGGCACAATCAAGCTATTTGTTGTTGTTTAAAATTTGTATTGTTTAGATAATTTAAAATTTGTATTGTTTAGATAATTTCAAAATTCAATTAAAAATCAAAATGTTCATATCTCGTTGATTTGTTTTTTTTATGGTATACTAATAAAGTGTATAGATTTTTATTTTCAAATTTTCCAACAATATTCAATAACAAAAGGTGTTTAAATTGTTGATAAATTGTGTGACTTGTTTAGATGTCATCAGTTGGTAAAACAAAACAAGTACAATTTGTTGCCCATCAGCTGACTTTTTCATTTTGAGTCCACTAATCCAAGTTGTGTTTTTCATATATTTACTTTTTTGTTCTTATACTATTTTAGGCCTTTGTATATCTTTATATCTATATATTGTACTGGAAACCTCTACCTCACAAAAACAAAGTAAAATTTATTTAAGCAAACTTGATTAATTTACCCGCTGCATCACATGATAGATTGGCTGGCCGCCAAAGTCCCAGATGTTCATAACAAATTCTTTGCTTGTCACCTTTGAGTCACCTTCCTTTTGAAACATTATCTCTTCTCTTTTTTTAAGTTTTTCCTCCAAAGTTTTTTGGATGTTTTTAGGCATTTCTGTCTTTTTCTCTGATGAAATTAATACAAAAATGTTGATTGTTAATTCTAATTCTAAAATGCATTTAATTTTGAGATTGAAGGTTGCCCGAAAAAGGTCATGGTCACTTCTAATATCAATCAGTGCTTGAAAATGTACTTGTTTGTGCCTGCATCTCCTCTCCAAGATCCCGTCTGCAGCCGAAAGCAACTCATATAGTGTAAGTGGCTTCACTCGGAAAGAAATCTGATGCAATGCAAAGTAACCAACAAAACAAGAAATTCCCTTCTAACAATATTGTTTCCACCCCCCCCCCCCCCCCCCCACCCACTTAAATTAAATTAATTAAATCTGTGTTCATAATGTACGGATGTTATACAATTTTGAGTTGTTCACCAGGAAATACAGATAGTTTGCATTTGTTTTTCTTCTATTCATTTTTAAAACCTATTTTTTATTCTTCAAAGCAACCTGCTTAATTATTGTGTGTGAACTAATATATTAGAATTTATAAAGTATAATAAATATCGGATTTAATAGATCTCTCTATTGCCCAGATAAATTACTGCATGTGCATAGCACATATAACGCATGTAAACATGTTAACAATTTTTACAATTGTCAAAATTCATTTTCAACAAAAATTAGAGTATGTTTTAGGCAATTTTAAACATTTCAAATATTGCTACGAGTGCAAGTATTTTTACACGGTTACTGTTTTACAACCTTTTCGTTAACAATTTTATCCTGTTTTATTAACTTTTCAACTTGAAATAGCGTTATACGAGCATGTTAAAAGTGACAGGCTATGCACATGTAAGGCAAACAGAATGTTAAGAAATATGCTTAATTGTAAAATAAGACATGTTCGATCGATGACAAAAAATGCTGTGCAGTGAAGCGTACCCAACAGAAATAATAATTGATTTTACCCATTCAGTAATGTAGGCCATAATGTATGCATCTAGTAAAAATGATTGCGGTATGTAATAATCTAATATCTGCACATAGCAAATGCACGGAGGATCTTTCTTCAGGTTTTATTGAAGTGTAGGTGGCTCGATGTGAAGTGATACTGGTTATAGTATTTGTGGTACCAAGATTGAATTCAATCAAGGGGAAAATATAATTGTTACTAAATGGAAGAAAATCCTATTTTAGTGTGATTTTCGTTTTTCTTTGCATTGTTATTTTTTGGATATGGAATATTGCTATTATGAAATCAAATGATCAATTAATATATTATTCTGACAAAATTAATGCATATAACCATGGATAAAATAGCAAAAGGATATGTAGCAGTGCCATTTAGCATAGGCTAGCACATTGGAAAATCTCTTCACCGTCGATACGTATTCTTGTGTTATTTAATCCATGATATAACCTATAATTAATACTAAGGGCAAATTAAATCTATTTTATTCCAGAATTATTTCTGAAAATGTTATAGTTACTCTATTTTTCTGTGTTCATAATGACTGTACCATTAACTTTATAGTCTACATGAATTGTAGGATGCTAAATGTTTACCTTGTTTTGTACGTTTTGACGTATCTTTATGTTTCCTCTTTTCTTCCTGCTTGGATCCCTGATTTGACTTTTTTGCTACTTCTACTTTATATTCCCTCTGGGGTTCACTCTCCAACAGTAACACTGGTTCTATGTCAGAATTTGAAGCTGCTGCTGTTGATGTTGATGTTGATGTTGCTACTTCTACTTTATATTTTCTTTGGGGTTTACTCTCCAACAGTGGTTTTATAGATGTTTCTCCTATGTCAGAATTAGAAGCTGCTGCTGTTGATGCTTCTCTCAGTCTCTTACTCTCTAAAACTTTCATTATTTCGTCTGTGACAGCATTCTCATAAAGGTCATAAGCTTCAATTATTAAAGAAAAAATAGTGTTTTAATGTTGTTCCATACAGAAGTATGTTTTGTTACATACAGAACAATGCAATGATATTATACAGAAATTGATTGATTAGATGTACAGTATTATAACATAATTCTCAATGAGGATCTCAAATTTTATAATCTAACTGTTAAAAAAGGCAATATCGGTTATATAGCCAAAATGTTTCCATAACCTAGGAATAGGAAAGACTGACCTAGAGTATATCATTATAATGCAGTACAGTTGAACATCATCAGATCTTGAAAGTAAGTAACCTTTCCATGCATTCATATTTCATTATATAATATGTTGGTTCAGTAATATTTGTTAGAGAATTTTAAAGCAATTTTACATTGTCAAAAGTTAAGCTTGGTTCCTACTAGGACACAATGCAAGTTTGTGACTAATCCAAGCTCTCGCTAGCTTTGTTAACTGTGTTGCGCCCAAGTGAGAATCAAGCTTTACAGGAAGTAAGTTATACCAATATCAAAATTTAATTGCGCACACAAAAATATCCACTTATGAGAGTACCTAATTGCAATGATTAGATAGGAAGAACAACAAGCACACTTACAAGTATCTTGTGATTTTTCCTCCAACATTGTTTCATCAGCAGCATCTGTAGTGCACACAAGCTTTGTTGTTGCTATGGCATCAGTTATTTCTTGCTTAGGATCAAAACTATCCAAAACAAAATTGTTTACATAAAAGTATTATAATTATAGTTATTGTATTTAATAGAAAAATAACGCTTAAAAAAGAACGACGTTTCGACTCCATCATGGGGTCATTATCCAATTTTTAAAAAACTAATTAAATAACACAAGCCAAGGGTCAAAGTTTAAATAACAAAAGACCTATTGTCTAACATCCTGTCAAATGAAAAGCTTGTATAATAGCCAACACCTCTACCAACGCATTGTTGAACATAGCAGATGTTTAATAGGACAGCATTTAAAGGATCATAACGTGATTGTTAATCCAAGTAAAATTAATTCATGTTTTAGTATACTTAGGAAATGCAAAAACAAATTATTCCTGCCAGCTTGCTCAATAACTTGGCTATCGGGTTTCACTCGATTTAAAACAAAAGGTCTTATCATCAGTTCTCCCTATGTAATTTTAAATACTATTCCTCACAATTTGCTTTATGGCGTATATTTAATTTAATCTTTATTAACTTGCAGTAATTAGGTTATATGCATGATATGCATATAACCTCTTGATTCTGTCAGGATCTTTATTTATTTATTTATTTATTCTTTCCTTAGCACTATTTTGTCCGTGAATTATCTTGGCATCAGTTTCATCTAGCTAAGTCAATTTTTCAGAGTATATTCCTTATGGCCAGGAATCGATGTGGTCATGTTTTCACGGTGCGCAATCATAAATTACGCGGTCTACGCGCGATTTAATGAAATCACGTTTGTAATCATATCTTCACAAGCATGAATCACTTTTAAACAAAATTTGGTACTCATAAATTTCAGGTCATATTTCATCATATGGCAATATAATTACGTGCGTAGCGCATATAACGCATGCGTACGCGCGCTTAAAAGTTTTAAAATTGTCAAAATTTATTTTCGATGAAATTAGAGTACGTTTCAGGCAATTTTAAGCGTTTAAAAAATTGCCACGAGTGCGCAGAATTTTGCACGCGCACTGCACGTTAAACGTTAATGCGCACTCTTTTTGCCCGATTTCTGTTTTACAATCTTTCTTTAATAATATCATCATATTTGATTCACTTTTCAACTCGAAATTGCGTTATACAAGCACGTCAAAAGTGACAGGCTACGCACGTATAAGTTAACAAAATAGTGAAAATATGCTAAATTTTAAAATTAATATATATCGTCAGAATGCTGGGGAACACCTATTTTTTATTTCATTTTCTTGAAGTGTATGTATCATATGTATGATTTATTATCAAATTAAGAGAACAAAAGTTGATTAAGTCATCATTAATTGCATATTGAATTTAAAAAAATTAATTTCGACAATCAAACAAATTTTGACATTTTCTTAGGCCGAAATAACAAACTTAACATTAACTTTCTTTCTTAAGAATTTCATATATTAAAGTTAAAAGTATATAGTTTGACAGTGCATCATTTTTTTAAATTTTTAAAGATGTCATCATAGTAATAAATTATAATTCATTGCGGTATGTAATAATCTATCTGCACCAAAGTGGCTACTGAATAGTAAATACACGGAGGAATCATTCTACATGTTTTAGTAAGTTGCGTATGGCTCGGTGGTCTGTGCTCGTGTCTATAGCATTCAAGGTACCGAGATCGAGCCTCACTTTGGGTAACGAAACGAAATAAGATTTTTTTTTATTATTCGTATTGTTTGTTCAATTTTATTTCTTAGTGTATAGATTATACACATGATTTATAATGAAATCTAGATAAAAAGAAACTTATGTCAAGATTCAAGATTCAAGAAATTTTATTTGTCCATAAAAATGGAAATTCACTTTGCTTGGTAGATTAAAACAACAATATTGCAAACAATTTAAAACGTGCAGTATTATAACAGATTAAAAAACTTATGTCTTTATTATTATGTAACAAATGTGGTTTATGACATTATACGCAGAGGGATCTTTGATCGGATTGCGATACCGGCTATTGTATTTGCGTTAGTAAGATCCTAGCATATATTATAAATAATTAAAGATTCTGAGAAAATCAATCAATCAATATATCTTTTACAAATCAATTATCTTTATTTTAATCAATGCATATAACCTATAATTCGTCATAGTGACGAATTAAATCTAGTTTTTATTTTGGTACTGCACTTTCACACCGACGGTCCGAAAATAAAATACAATAATAAATAAATAATAAAAAACTAAAATGGCTATCACCACCAATGGTCAACTTAGTTGAAACCAGGAAGTTGCAAGGTGAACCCGTGGACTCAACGTGAACCTTGAAATTACTTAGCGGTAACAGTTGAAAATCTACCGATGAAATCAGAAATTTTGTTTATAATATCTTCCTAAGATAGAAATATGGAACAATATCGTAATAGTGGAAACTAATGTTATGAAATCTACATTTTGCATCTGAGATAGATAAGGTAGGTATCCAAGGTGAAGTTTTTCCATTGTGCTCGCCTATGTCAGAATTAACCATAATTTATATATAGATGCTTACTTTTTCCGTAACAGAGAATTGATAGTAGAAGTTTTTCCAACTCTTTCAAGGCCTACAAAAATAGTTCTGCCTTGTTTAACTTCAGTTTCCCCTTCCTTTAGAGCTTCATTAAATGCTTTTAATGCTTCTGTTCCTCGTGAAAGTATTTCTGATGGAGTGGACACATCCGAACTTTTACTTGTTTTGTACCTGCTGCGTTGGTGGTCATGGTGATAAAATACTGTCATTGACAAAAAAAATGCATGAAAACTGTTATATAAACAGAGACGTTTACAAACTTTTAAATTTTATAACCAATTAAATCTCAAAGGGCAGCGGTTGACCTCATAATAATATTAGGGACTTTACACATCAGGACGAGAAGCAATGGATCACAGCAATTCACACTAAGCCCCATCTACTTTTAGAATGTCCATGTCCCAATCTCCTGTCCACAATTTTCTAGAACTGCATATTTGCTATCTTTATCCATTACTCATTAATCAACTTCATAGTAAATTAATGCTGATAATGTATATACAGTACCTGTACATTATATAGAAATTGTCTGTTTTATATATTATAACATTTGAAATTTATGATTTGTTAAAAATAAACTAGAACTTCTAATAAGGATCTACTGTACCTGATGTAGCCATCTTGTCTGATGGAGTGGACACATCCAAACCTTCACTTGTTTTGTACCTGCTGCGATCGTGGTCATGGTAATAAAATACTGTCATTGACAAAAAAATGCATGAAAACTGTTATATAAACAGAGATGTTACAAACTTTTAAATTTTATAACCAATTAAATCTCAAAGGGCAGTGGTTGACCTCATAATAATATTAGGGACTTTACACATCAGGACGAGAAGCAATGGATCACAGCAATTCACACTAAGCCCCGTCTACTTTTAGAATGTCCATGTCCCAATCTCCTGTCCACAATTTTCTAGAACTGCATATTTGCTATCTTTATCCATTACTCATTAATCAACTTCATAGTAAATTAATGCTGATAATGTATATACAGTACCTGTACATTATATAGAAATTGTCTGTTTTATATATTATAACATTTGAAATTTATGATTTGTTAAAAATAAACTAGAACTTCTAATAAGGATCTACTGTACCTGATGTAGCCATCTTGTCAAACAATACTTAGTTTCTATTGTCTTTACTTTACTTCTGAAAAACTATAACAAATAACAATTTTGGTTAGCACTATTTGGAAATGTCGTTTCTTATCAGATTAGCTTATTTCTGAGTCTAGTACAGTATTTTGGTGTAGTATTACTCACACAGTATAAGTTTACATTACAAATTTTTACATGCATTTAAAAAATATATGTCGATACAGTAACCATGCATGAATTGAATGTACAGTAACAGAAATAAACGCATTAATCACATTATTATGTTTATTCATTGAATGATTGATAATTGCATTAAATTGATTTTAAAAGTGAGAGTAGAAAAAACAAAATATTATGCATTTTGCTATAGGCTAATTCAGAACAATCATGAGTGTAAAGAAGTACAGTATGCACTGTAAAGGTACAACAGATTTTAAGTTTCAAGTCAAGAAAAGCACATACAAAGTTAAACAAACACACTTTATTTATTTGAAAATAAATAAGCTTTTGATCGGTCCTTTAACAAAAACAATGTTACTTCTGGATCATTTTTACAAAGTACAGCTGATGACTGACTGGCAGTTAATTTGTTCCATATGGGGAAGAGGATAGGTACAATTTTTTAATTTATTCTATCCACTCAGTAACGAAATATTGTTTTCATGTTTTATAGGCCTATAAATAATATACCACTATATACAGTAAAACATTTGCGATTTAATACTTTGTTAAAACTGTCACTGTCATAGTCGATTGAAATAGTAATGTACATGTAACGATACACCACTACGACGTTTATATATTTTGTAATTATTAATTAATACAAACGTTGAGAAGCAACTGTCAGTAATAAAGTTTATTTGTATATTATGTGTTTATAATCTAACAGCTGGGGCTACCCACACTCACAGTAATAAAGTTTATTTGTATATTTCAAATATTTGTTTATATTACTGTACATAGCCTATGTAAATACGTGAACGTGATTGGTTGAAACTGCATCACATGACTACCGCTGCGAGGATCGTAAATCGTATATATCCTCGATTACGATGATATTGACTGAGTAATTTTCGCGTAATTATCATGTTCCTATTATTAAACATATAAAATCCAGCAAATTCTCGAGTACGATGATATTGACTGTGTAATTTTCGTGTGGCAACACTCGCGTTTGGCAGTAAATAAACAAAAGTCATCTACTGAGGCTTGAACTCGTGACAAATTTTCACTCCATCACAAGACAACGCTTCATCCGCTGCGCCACGAAACTTAAGAAATTAATCAACAAAACTATTTAAACTATGCATACATAGCGCCCTCATTTGTTATTAGTCCTCCCTAGATGTGATGAAAGACCTTTCGTGATTGGTTAATACTCACAGTTATAACTCGGTACGCGTGCGGCGCGGCGAACATCCAGTGAATCGAAATCCTAGGGAATGATATTATGTTCTCGGGGAATATATATTCCCTCGAACACAATATCATTCCCCCGGGGATGTCAAATCTTATATTTAACCTCTAAGCAGTCAATATCTGTATAATATTATATCTAACAGTACCAACACTCACAATAAGAAATTTGCAATTCAAAAGTGGTTAATACCTATTTACAGTATTTTATAGCATTGCAATACTATTTATGTTTATTCTCCAAGGACCCATAAATTTACTCACTTGTGTAATAATTTGTTCCATTCATCGCAAATCAATACATTTGTATAAACGTATATTAAATCTATCAAAATAGTATTTTAAAAGAAAATCAGCCTGTCTTCAACATTATGATGCTGTACTCGAGCTGTTCAACCGGTTTTCAGCTATTAAAAACAATAGGAGGAGATAGGAAAATGCGAAGCATCCTCGTATTATTTTGTGCGGGAATTATTCAAGATGGATCCATTAGACAGTGTTTTGAATTTGATTTGCTGGCGCCGGATTGGACCCATGCAGGAACAGGTTTGAACTCACCGTAGCACCACCTCAATTTAATGAAGTGGCGTAAGAGGCTGGCTAACCCTCTTCTTCTTGAACTTAAACTGAAAGACCCTTTCTTTACTGTTGGTCCACTTTATTAAAAAAGCTTTGTCTTGTTGTTTAAGAAGGCGGGGGTGGGGGGGCTTTGTTTGAAATGGCGAATAATTTGACCACCATCCGACCTTTGATTTAAAAAAAGAACCCTCTACTACTAGGCCCTACTAGTAGGTAGGTCCCTGGACTGGATCTTCGTTACGCTAGTAGTTCTAAGCTAGCTAGGCCTAGTATTCCGCCTAGTTAGGGGCTACTGCCGCCTCTTAAAAGTTAGTTAGGCTAGGCCTAGGTTACCTCTCAACCAATGTTTAATTAATTGGCAAATATTTTACAGTACTCACTTGGGATCGATCCCTCGCTTGTATAAGTCTAGAATGCAAACTTATCCGATCCTACCACCGCCGCGCCCATCCACACGTTGAAAGAGTACAACAATTATTGTTACTCAGAAAAAACACATGTAAAGTATGATTAAAGATTTTTGATTGGTCAACACCGGTATAAGGAGGAGGGGCAACGACGGCGCACAGTGGGCCAGAATCAATTCAATGCAAGGCAAGTCCAAATGGGCAATCCAAATTTTTAATATTTTATTAGGAAGAATTAGTAACCATGGAAACTGGTAAAAACAATAGTTCAAATAAACCATAAAGATAACAAAACAATGATGGACCAAAGTCTGTGATAAAAATTGTCAATGTACAGTATAGATAATAATATGACCCATCCCTAGGCCTATGTATAATATATAATTAAAAATGCTGCTAACATGTATTCCGGGTTCAAAAGTCAAGAATAATATTATATAATAAACAAACAGAAATGCAACTGAATTTCAGTGTACAAATACTGTAAGCGTCACCACATGATATGCTACAGCCAATCAATTACCTTCATCAATATTATTATTTAAAATGGCAACTAATTTGATGACCATCCAACCTAGGATTTTTTTTTAAAAACCTCTACTACTAGACCCTACTACTAGTAGGTAGGTCCTGGGCTGGTGTCTGATCATTTTAGCCGCCAGTCATTTCGACCGCCGGTTATGGAACGGCCAAATTAATGAAAATATGTACTGTTCATTTCGGCCGCCAGAATTCTAAATAATGTAGAATATGTATGACACGCCATGTGTGTTAAAATGTTAAAATTTTACAAATATATTATAAACTTTCTACTCTCCATTTATATGTAAGAATGTTTATTAAACCAAATACATTTTTGTTCTCAATTTATGAGATACATAGGCCTACACTACGCATGCTTACCAGGCCCGTAGCCAGAATGCATCAGAGGGGGATTTTCTTGACACCAATTATTTTGCGAGCGCAGCGAGCAACTGTAGGCTGGGGGCCAGTGAGGCCGCCAAGGGCCCCCGGTGGTGGGAGTCCAGGGGCCTTTGGCTTCTGTGGCTTTGGCAACTTTTTTTTAAAACAAATATTTTATGACGAAATGCGCCCAAAAATGACAAGAAAGAAAAAAGAAAGGTTATCGTTACCGATGCTTTCAAAGATCATTTGCGTGTAATAAGGTATTCCCAAAGCAATCTAATGTTTGATGAGCCTTAACCTTAAAACTCATCCTGGGGAATTTTGGTTGGAAATTATAAATGAAATCCCTTTTTAAATAAGGGGTGATGCTGACATTTTTTTTTATATGGATGCCAGCCAAAAACACTTTTATTTGTATGGTTTACATTTATTATATTCATAAAGCAACACACACTTTTTACAAAGCACATGCATCTTGGGACCTGTAAATAAAAAATAAAATATTCATTTTGACCAAAATATCAGATGGTAAAATAATATAACTTTAAATCTATACAAACGGCAAAAAAACATGTATTTAACCCATTGCGCGATTGCAGTTTTTCAGGCTATTTGGCGAGCCATACCTGGCGGCCGAAATGATCATGTCATATTTTGTCCTTTTTGGAGTTTCATGAATTTCGTCGTTCCGAAATGATTGGCGGCCGAAATGCACTGTAACCCTAAGGGGGGCTGGATCTTAGTTACGCTTTCTGATAGAGTATACCATATAGAATGTCAGAAAAAAAATCCCCATCCCAGGGTCTTGGGGAAAATTTTTTACGGCACTTTTAAATTTTGGCCTATATAACACACACAAATTCCTATTAACACACACAAATACCTATATATAGGGGACAGGGAAAACCAATTCACGGTTTTTTTAACTTGGAGTTGTGTTAAATTAAAATTAGCTGAGGCTTACTTTAATAACTACTTATCATAGTAGTTGATAAATCAAGTCGATACGATGACATCATCATGCCAGAATCCAATATGCCGTCCAATTTGGCGGGAAAAATAGGGTATTGCTAAACCCTGCAAACCCCCGCAAACCTCCAAAAAAACATAGCAAACCCAAGCGAACCAACATAAAAGTGATTGAATCATGAAGTGTACGACCAACTGGGTATATAAAATATTAAATTTCTACTGTTAACTACTTATTTTGGGGATAAAACATCATTTTTTGGTTAAAAATTAGAAATCATTTTTTACCAAAAAATGATGTTTTACCCCAAAAAATAAGTAGTTAAAAGTAGAAATTTAATTTTTTTTTTTTTACATGGATATACCCAGTGGGTCGTACACTACATGATTCAATCACTTTTATTATGTTGGTTCGCTGGGGTTTGCTATATTTTTTTGGAGGTTTGTTTGTTTTGGAGGTCTGTTATGTTTTTACCTACTGTATTCCAGCACTTAAATCAAATTAATAGTTGAATATAAAGTGGATTTATAAACAATACGCACCTCGTGAAAATTCAGGTAACTATTTGTTTATTTCTTGAGTACGTACGATACATCCTTTTTGCGTCGCAATACTGGACACTATTTTTACTTTATCTTTTTTGTTTAAATACAAAGTTAATATTAAACTGATGATAACGAGTTTGATAGGATTTGTTTGCCTGTATTTAGGGGCAACAGGCAAACACACACAACAGTCATTAATAATAATCAGACTAGTTCTTCTCAATGTAAGCTTTTTGACAATCTGATAACATTTTTCTCAAGTACAGAAACAATCCTGGCTAATAAGATGAGATGAAACACAATTTCTGATCAACTCCTAATAAGCAATTACTTTCTTTCATAAAAAAAAATCTCTGACTGAAAAATTGGTTTACCTATAAAATTGTCAAACATTGAATATGTTATCTACATCAAAATGATTAAACACATAATTTATCCTCTTTTAATTCTCTTGCTTCATATTTTTCTATTTCTTATTGAACAAGGCCAACAGCCATTAAGTCGCGTGCTACAATGCATAGTGATACCGAACCGACAGACAGACAGACAGACAGACCGACAGACAGACAGACAGACAGACCAACCAACGTGTATGGAACAGCTTACCAGCAACAGTTAAATGCTCGACTAGTCTAAACAGTTTCAAGACCAACCTAAAGACGTCGCTATTCGCTGATGTTCTCGCACGTTGTTAATGCACAAAGCGCCATGAGCGCCACATGGGTGGAGGATACCGGCGCTATATAAATTTTCATGTATTATTATTATTATTATTATAGTGAACTATAGAGTCGCGTCCACGCGACTAAAAATGGTGGGGTGCTGAATTCAAATCTGTTGTTTACCCGGCTCAATTTTTAGATCTTTACCCTAAAAATGTGAAAAATAAAATGGCCGCCATTTCAGACTTATTTTGGCTTATAACTTGACTTTTAAGTGACATAGCAAGCGGGTTAAAAATGGTTTCTATACGTATGTTTGTGGTACTGAGGATTTCAAATATATTGTTATTAAAGTTGTAAATATTCTATTTCAGCCAAGATGGCCGCCATTTAACTAACTAACTAACTTATAACTTGACTTTTAAGTACATAGCAGGTTAAAAATGGTGTCTATACCTATGTTTGTAATACTGTAGATTCCAAATATATTGTACTTAAAGTTTTAAATATTCTACTTCAGCCGCCATGATGAAATCCAAGATGGCTGCCATTTACATAGTTTGGCTTATAAACTATTACTTTATGCGTCTATCTAACGAACGTAAACACCTAAATGTTTTAAATTCAGTAATAATTAATTTATAGTAAAACAATACATTGTATTCGACAATAGACCCAAGGATAAAATGAATAGGACATAATAAAAATCATTATTGGCATGCAGTGGCAACTAATACTTAATCATGAGTCAATGCCAACTAACAGAAAAAGGCAATGATTGGAATGATTGTGTTCACTGTAAATGATATGTCTTTTCCTTTTTTTGAAAGAGGAATCACATTTTCCCCATTGTATACTATTGCTGTTTTACTTATTCACCAGTTTCAAAATGTTTGTCTAATGTATTCATAATGGACAAATAATATATTAGTATATGGTTGCTGAAGCAACAGTACTATGTAAAGAAAATGTAATAAGGAAAATAAATATTTATTAACCAACATATATACCAACACACCAAACAAAAAATCATGCCGTTTGTTATATGGATAATTGTTTTAAATAAAATGGTATAGTACATAATGATATTAAATGTATACGTTCATTCTATTCATTATCACCTTTGTATGTATAATATTGATTAATTCAGTATTGACACAGTTTATTATCACTGTACGTAAGTATAACCAAAATTATAAACTGTGTGTTCTATTTATCATCTTTGTTTAACATTAGAATACAATGTTAATATTAAATCTATGGTTTGAGATTATCTGATAACAAATTGTCTAACAGGAACTCAATAAGCAAAACAAACCATTAGGCCTAATACAATTTTTCTACCCTACGACGAGAGCAATTACACAAAAAAATGTAGATTATTTATATAATGAATGTTTGCTGAAGTCTTATGACTGTGTAGCCCCTGGACCTGACCAGATCAAATATGAGATTTCATGTTAGAGGTCCCTAGCCCAAAAGAAGATCAACCAAAAATAAAATTTCAAATAAAACCAATTTTGACTAATATAGTGACCACTATAAGAGCCCAAAATTTTTTGTCAGAATTTTTTCTTATGAAAGAAAGGAATTGTTCATTAGGAGTTGATCAGAAATTGTTTTATCTCAGAATCTTTTTAGCCAGGATTGTTTTTGTACTTGACAAAAATGTTATGAGATTGTCAACAAGCTTACATTGAGAAGAACTAGAGGTCTGATTATTATTAATGACTGTTGTGTGTTTGCCTGTTGCCTCTAAATACAGGCAAACAAATCCTATCAAACTTGTTATCATCAGTTTAATATTAATTTGTAAAAAGTAAAGTAAAAATCGTGGAAGAGTGAAATTTCACTCTTCCCTGGTGGTTGGAAGGAGTAGCTTTGCTGGTTGTAGAGCAGTGCCCCTTATTGGCAACTTAGTCTGCCATGTTGTTTACTGGTTGATATGAAGAATAAAATATATAATATGGTAGCCAATAGACAACATATGAATAATTCACATTAAGGGCACACCATGCCCAAGACTGTTAATAATGGTAAGTGCCCTATTGCGGTAGTTTATTTAAATTGTCAGGCTATAGCATATACATATTTAAAAAGGACACGGTTTAGGTTTGTATACAGTTACTTTATTAATTCCACAAGATAGGTTACAAGAACAGTTATGAAAAGTTATTTACTCCTTGTACAAATTACAAGTGGAATACAGTTACAAAACGGAAATATTTAATTACATTTAAATTATATGAAAAAGAACAACATCATTTACAGAAATATATTTACAGATATTATAAAAGAATTAAATTGAATAAATAGAAAAAACCAAGGAATCAGCTTTATGGAATTCTAAAACAGACTGATCATTGGGTATGTGCATTCAGATCAATGTAAATCATGTACTGTAGTATTTACAAAATACCCTGAGTATATTGTAGATAGATAGCATAATCTAAAAAGAGCACACACTAAGGCTTTGCATAACATGCTATATAAGCCTGAATTTTTATTATTAAACATCCTATTTCTAGGCAGTGTCAAACTTAATGTGCCCGTATATGGTTAGATGACATCTTATTACTACCATATTTGGGCACATCACACTTTTTTTTTGCCAAACTAGTCTTGATAGTGTAGACCATTTGTTGGCTAACCGTTCAGTAGTCTAAAGCTCTGTCTACACTATCAAACTTAATGTGTCCGTATATGGTTAGATTTATTTATTTTTCTGCCATATACAATACAATATCACTACCATATTTGGAAACATCATACTCTTTTTGTCCAGTTTTGATAGTGTAGACCGAGCTTAACACCCTATCTCTTACAGCAGAGTGACCATAATATGTTGACTATAACCAGGGAGTTGTAAACTCTCGGACTATAACCATATTGCTGCAGCATATTTGACAGTTGGAAATATACTGTAGAACTGTTACTAATACCTGATTCACACATACAACACAAATTATTACATGGATATCTCATAGGATAATAGAGTTACTATGCTTTTACACGCTAGTAATTGTCACCAAGTAATGTAAACACAGTGTAAACAGAAATTTAAAAGATGTGCATGTACTTGATTCCTTGTTCCAGGAAAAAAAATCTCTGACTGAAAAATTGGTTTACCTATAAAATTGTCAAACATTGAGTATGTTATCTACATCAAAATGATTAATAATTTATCCTCTTTTAATTCCCTTGCTTCATATTTTTCTATTTCTTATTGAAAAATAGGTTTTGTTCTTACAATGAAGAAAGTCATTAGGATGTTTCTCGACGTAGCCGTAGTATAGTCCAGATAGTCATATTTCTCCTCTAATAAGATTCTGTAAGCATTTTGTGTTAAAATCGAATAAACCTGTGTTAGGGTAATTGTGGGGTGCTGAATTCAAATCTGTTGTTTACCCGGCTCAATTTTTAGATCTTTACCCTAAAAATGTGAAAAATAAAATGGCCGCCATTTCAGACTTATTTTGGCTCATAACTTGACTTTTAAGTGACATAGCAAGCGGGTTAAAAATGGTTTCTATACGTATGTTTGTGGTACTGAGGATTTCAATTAAATTGTTATTAAAGTTGTAAATATTCTATTTCAGCCAAGATGGCCGCCATTTAACTAACTAACTAACTTATAACTTGACTTTTAAGTACATAGCAGGTTAAAAATGGTGTCTATACCTATGTTTGTAATACTGTAGATTCCAAATATATTGTACTTAAAGTTTTAAATATTCTACTTCAGCCGCCATGATGAAATCCAAGATGGCTGCCATTTACATAGTTTGGCTTATAAACTATTACTTTATGCGTCTATCTAACGAACGTAAACACCTAAATGTTTTAAATTCAGTAATAATTAATTTATAGTAAAACAATACATTGTATTCGACAATAGACCCAAGGATAAAATGAATAGGACATAATAAAAATCATTATTGGCATGCAGTGGCAACTAATACTTAATCATGAGTCAATGCCAACTAACAGAAAAAGGCAATGATTGGAATGATTGTGTTTGTTCTATCTTTGTTATAAGGATAATTGTTTTAAATAAAATGGTATAGTACATATAGATATTCAATGTATAAGTTCATCCTATTCATTATCACCTTTGTATGTACAATATTGATTAATTCAGTATTGACACAGTTTATTATCACTGTACGTAAGTATAACCAAAATTATAAACTGTATGTTCTATTTATCATCTTTTGTTTAACATTAGAATACAATGTTAATATTAAATCTATGGTTTAAGATTATCTGATAACAAATTGTCTAACAGGAACTCAATAAGCAAAACAAACAAACCATTAGGCCTAATACAATTTTTCTACCCTCGTTTTCTGTCCGACGAGAGCAATTACACAAAAAAATGTAGATTATTTATATAATGAATGTTTGCTGAAGTCTTATGACTGTGTAGCCCCTGGACCAGACCAGATCAAATATGAGATAACAAATTTCATGTTAGAGGTCCCTAGCCCAAAAGAAGATCAACCAAAACTAGATTTGAACTCGTCACTACGGACGAGTTAGGTTATCCGCAGCGCAAAAGCCACGCGCACGTCATACGTTAGAATATTGCGCGTAGAAAAACGATTATGCTATTGAAAAAAATGTTAGTGCGCCCTCTATTTTGCTTCACGTCAAAGTATATACGGTATACACTATATACTGTATACGTACTACATACAGTTCAGAATAGGTGAAAATAAGTGACCAAAGTTATTGACGCTTTTGAACATGATGACGTCATCACAATTTTAAAAATGGTAAATCATGTAAAAGATAATTGATTGACCTAGACAATATTACAAAATTGAGGAAAATGGAATATGGATAAGTAGAGATGCGCTCTATTAAATGTGATGAGCTATGACGAAAGAGACAAAAATCCTATATTTGATATTGGAGTGGCCATACGATGACGTCACAATGTCCGGTTAGCCAAATAGATGCCTGATTCTATATCTACAACTCATCTACTTTCAGAATATGTAAAAAAAAATAAAATTGACCATGTAGTTTAGAATCTATGACTGTTTAAAAAAAGGTATAATTTTGACAAATTTTTGAAATTGTTTATCAAAAACGCGCGCAAATTGTTCAATTCTACGTGCTCGTATGACGTGATTTTAAGTCGAAATTGTTTGAAAGTTGGTAAAATTACTAGAAAAGGCTGAAAAAACAAAAATCAAGCAAAAAAAACATGTTTTTGCCCTACGTGCGCACGCGCGCGTAAAAATATTGCGCACGCGTGGGAATTTTTGAAATGCTCAAAATGACATGAAACGCGTAGAAAGTTGATTAGAAATGGATTTTTCGCAATTTGAAATTTTAAACGCGCGTACGCGCGTAACTTTCTGCGCAACCTGCCATTTTTAATCCATAGAAAGTTTGCGCTTGATATGACTTAAATTTTCACCAAGTTTCAATACAAAATGACTTTTGGTTTTTAATCTATGATCAATCATTGAAATTCATAAAATCGCGCGTAACTTACGCTGCGCGACTCAAAATTCATAAAAAAAAGTTTCTTGCACATCTACAGCTGCAGGTCAATCTTATGACAAAGTTATACAATCTTATGTTAGCCAGAATTTGAGATACGCTGCGAACAAAATTCGTGGAAAGAAAGAAGAATATAGAAAACTAGATTTGAACTCGTCACTTTGACGAGTTCGGGTTATCCGCGCAAACGCAACATGCACATACTTAACTATATGAACCTCGACAATTATTATGCCATTCTATGACATGAAATAAATATGTTTACAGTGCTGAATTGTACCTATTATGTAGCACTAGCATACACCATATTACAGTATTTTACAGAATAAACTGTATATGTTATATACAGTGTAGCATAGACAAAATTACGAGACCCATCTTTTAAATCAAATTATTAACACGATGACATCATCAAATTGACAAATAAAGATAACAATTTTCGAAGATAATTATCTAAATAATTACATTAAAACAAATTTGAAGAATTTTGGGCACGTAAAAGTGAGATGCGCTCTCATTTAAACGCAATGAACTTTTATGCAAGAGATGAAAATATGACTTTTTGAATTCAACTGGCCATATGATGACGTCACAACATCTGATTGGCAAAATATTCACATCAATTCGTATCTACAATCCAATAGCTTCCAGAAAACATTTTAATCATGATTATCACTTTTTATTCTGACGAGCTATAACAGATTGAAATTTACTGTAAAGATGAAAATAAGTGACCCACGTTATTTACGTTTTTAGACATGATGACGTTATAAAAATTAAAATATTTTTAATTCATGCGAAAGATAGTTGATTGACATAGACAATATTAAAATTTCGGGGGAAATGGAATACATATAACCGAGATGCGCTTTGTTGAATGTGATGAGCAATAACGAAAGAGTAAAAAATGCTATATTTTACATTCGTGTGGCCATACGATAACGTCATAACATCCGAGTGGTAAAGGTTTTGCATGAATTCATATCTACAACATATCTGCTTACATATTAAATTAAAAAAATTGGGGGTCGTGGATGATCCTGAGGAGCTATAATAGATTAAAAATAGGCTTAATTTTGACAATATGTTGTCACTTTTGCAACTAAAACGCGCGCAAATGGTCTAAATCAACGTGTTTGTATGACGTCATTTTAATTTGAAATGATGTCAATCTTTTTTAAAATGACTAAGAAAGGCTGTAAAATCATAATTAAAGAAAAAAACAAATGATTTTCATGCTCCGTGCGCACCTTACGCGTAAATTTTTTCGCGCGCGTGGGAATTTTTGACATGCTCAAAATGTTATGATCAGCGTAGAAAGTTGATTAGAAATTATTTTTACGCATTTTGAAATTTTAAATGCACGTGCGCGCGTAACTTCTTGTGAAACATACCATTTTTAATCCATAGAAAGTTTGCCCTTGACATGACTTAAATTTTCACCAAGTGTCAATACAAAATGACTTTTGGTTTATAATCTATGATCAATCATTAAAATTCATAAAATCGCACGTAACTTACGCTGCGCGCGACTCTAACGTCATATAACGAAATTTCTTGCACATCTACAGCTACAGGTCAATCTTATGACAAAGTTATGCAATCTTATGTTGACCATAATTAGAGATACGCTGCGAACAAAATTCCGGGAAAGAAAGAAGAATAACTAGATTTGAACTCGTCACTACGGACGAGTTAGGTTATCCGCAGCGCAAACGCCACGTGCACGTCATACGTTAGAATATTGCGCAAAGAAAAACGATTATGCCATTGAAACAATTTTAGCGCGCTCTCTATTTTGTCACGTCTAAGTATATACAAAATAACACTATACTGTATATGTACTACATTCAGTGCAGAATAGGTGAAAATAAGTGACCAAAGTAATTGACGCTTTTGGACATGATGACGTCATCACAATTTTAAAAATGGTAAATCATGCGAAAGATAATTGATTGACCTAGACAATATAAAAAATGGGGGGAAATGGAATACGGATAAATAGAGATGCGCTCTATTAAATGTGATGAGCTATGACGAAAGAGAAAAAAATCCTCTATTTTATATTTGAGTGGCCATATGATGACGTCACAATGTCCGGTTAGCCATATTGATTCATGATTCGATATCTACAACGTATCACCTTCCAGAATCTGCAATTTTAAAAAAGTTCACGACGTAGTTTAGAATCTATGACAGTTTAAAAAAAGGCATAATTTTCACGAAATTTTGAACTTTTTCATCAAAAACGCGCGCAAATTGTCTAATTCTACGTGCTCGTATGTCGTGATTTTAAGTCGAAATTGTTTGAGAAGTTGATAAATTTACTAGAAAAGGCTGGAAAAACAAAAATCAAGTTAAAAAAAAGATGTTTTTGCGCTACGTGCGCACGCGCGCGTAAAAAAATGCGCTCGCGTGAGAATTTTTGAAATGCTCAAAATGACATGAAACGCGTAGAAAATTGATTAGAAGTTGATTTTTTGCATTTTGAAATTTTAAACGCGCGTGCGCGCGTAACTTTCTGCGCAACCTGCTATTTTTAATCCATAGAAAGTTTGCGCTTGGTATGACTTAAATTTTCACCAAGTTTCAATAAAAAATGACTTTTGGTTTTTAATCTATGATCAATCATTCAAATTCATAAAATCGCGCGTAACTTACGCTGCGCGACTCAAAATTCATAAAAAAAAGTTTCTTGCACATCTACAGCTACAGGTCAATCTTATGACAAAGTTATACAATCTTATGTTAGCTAGAATTAGAGATACGCTGCGAACAAAATTCGTGGAAAGAAAGAAGAACATAGAAAAAAAAAAAAAAGAAAAAAAAAAAGATCCTGACAATAACAAGGGGTTATCCGCCAAGTGCGGATAACCAACTAGATTTGAACTCGTCACTTTGACGAGTTCGGGTTATCCGCGCAAACGCAACATGCACATACGTTTAAAATATATGAACGCCGAAAATTATTATGCCATCCTATGACATGAATTAAATATGTTTACAGTGCTGAATTGTACCTATTTTGTAGCATACAGCATATTACAGTATTTACAGAATACACTGTATGTTATACACAGTGGTAGCATAGACGAAATTACGAGACCCATCTTTTAAAGCCAATTATTAACACGATGACGTCATCAAATTGACTTATAAAGATAACTATTTAAAAGATAATTATCTAAATAATTACATTAATACAAATTTGAAGAATTTTGGGCACGTGAAAGTGAGATGCGCTCTCGTTTAAACGCAATGAACTTTTACGCAAGAGATGAAAATACGACTTTTTTTATTCAACTGGCTATATGATGACATCACAACATCTGATTTGAAAAATGTTCACATGAATTCGTATCTACAATCCAATAGCTTCCAGAAAACCTTTTAATTATGATTATCACTTTTTATTCTGACGAGCTATAACAGATTGATATTTACTGTAAAGATGAAAATAAGTGACCCAAGTTATTTACGTTTTTAGACATGATGACGTCATAAAAATTAAAATATTTTTAATTCATGCGAAAGATAGTTGATTGACGTAGACAATATTACAATTTCGGGGGAAATGGAATACGTATAAGCGAGATGCGGTTTGTTGAATGTGATGAGCAATAACGAAAGAGTAAAAAATCCTATATTTTACATTCGTGTGGCCATACGATGACGTCATAACATTCGAGTGGTAAAGGTTCGGCATGAATTCATATCTACAACATATCTGCTTACATATTAAATTAAAAAAATTGGGGGTCATGGATGATCCTGAGGAGCTATAATAGATTAAAAATAGGCTTAATTTTGACAATATGTTGTCACTTTTGCAACTAAAACGCACGCAAATGGTGTAAATCAACGTGTTCGTATGACGTCATTTTAATTTGAAATGATGTCAATCTTTTTTAAAATAACTAGGAAAGACTGTAAAATTATAATTCAAGAGAAAAACACATGATTTTCATGCTCCATGCGCACCTTACGCGTAATTTTTTTCGCGCGCGTGGGAATTTTTGACATGCTTAAAATGTCATGATCAGCGTAGAAAGTTGATTAAAAATTAATTTTGCGCATTTTTAATTTTTAAATGCGCGTGCGCGCGTAACTTCTTGTGAAACATGTCACTTTTAATCCATAGAAAGTTTGCCCTTAATTTAACTTAAATTTTCACCAAGTGTCAATATAAAATGACTTTTGGTTTATAATCTATGACCAATCATTGAAATTCATAAAATCGCGCGTAACTTACGCTGCGTGACTCTAAAGTCATATAACAAAGTTTCTTGCACATCTACAGCTACAGGCCAATCTTATGACAAAGTTATACAATCTTATGTTGACAAGGATGAGAGATATGCGACGCACAAAAATCCGGGAAAGAAAGAAGAATAAAGATGAAGAAAAAAGTTATTTACAATAACAAGGGTTATCCGCAACTTACTAGTTGCGGATAACCAACTAGATCTTAACTCGTCACTTGAGGACGAGTTTGGTTATCCGCCCGCAACAAACGTATCTTGCGCATTCAAGTACTTTTCAATCATGACTTTTCCAAAAAGTAGCCTATTCGAAAATAAAACTCCCTTTCAGTGTAATAAGCAAATAAATCCTTTTATTTAATTATTTTCCCGTGACGGGATTCGATCCCGGTACCTCTGATACCAAAGTCGGTTGCAATACACATCGAGCCATATGAGCACCTGCTGAAGAAAGTCCGAAGAACAATTACTCGTTCATTCGGTATGTCGTGAACCCCTCGATGCAAGTTGATTATTACCTATCAAACTAAATCATAATTTTTACTATAATGAAATCTTCACACATTTTAAACAGTAACATATTATGAAAGTTCATACTTTCAAGTTTTATATATTTAAATGTGAAGTAAAAAGATAAACGTTATGTTTATTGTTTTGCTCTTTGAAAATGTTAGTGTTTGTTTGATGATCAAAATTTCAAAAATTATATTTAATATGCACATAATGTAGCCATCAAACACGTTTTAGCATTCAAGACTATAATAAATCAGACCTATGATTCATACACTGTAAGAAAATAAAATAAAAAATGGGGGTAACCTTGCATTCTGATGAACTGTATCGTTTTTAAAAGTAGACATATTTTGCAACATTTTCACAATTATTAGACATTTTACGTGCGCAACCAGTCATGTTTAACGTGCTCGTGTAACGCCATTTCCAGTTGAATAGTGAATAAAATAACGCAAAATTGTTAACTGAAGTTTGAAAAACACAGTCTATCCAAAATAAAGGCTCATACGCGTTCCCTGCGCCGTGCGCGCGTGAAAATGTGCGCATCTGGTGGGAAATTTTTAAACGCTTAAAATGACCTGAAACGTGCGCTAATTTAATCAGAAAATGATTTGAAGCATTTTAAAATTTCAAACGCCGTTTACGCGCGCACTTTCTAATGTTACAAAATTCGGTAGCGATAAAACAGTTTACAATTGATGTGAAGCAACCGTGGCTGAAAATTTCGTTAAAAAATATTTATTTGTTTCAAAGTTATGATCAATTTAAGAATTTCAGAAATTCGCGCGTAACTTACGCTACGTGGCTCTGACAGCGTCCAAAAGCTTCGCAGTACAACTTCAGTTAAATGTCTAAATGTTTAGAAAGTTACAAAATGTTATGTTAACACGTTGCAGAGAAACAGCGTGCACAAAATCTGAGAAAGAAAGAAGAATAATAAAACTAGATCTAAACTCGTCACTTGAGGACGAGTTTGGTTATCCGCCCGCAACAAAACGTATCTTGCGTATTAAAGTACTTCTCAGTTATGACTTTTCCAAAAAAGTAGCCTATTCAAAATTAAAACTTCCCTTTCAGTGTAATAACCTAATAAATACTTTTAATTAATTGCTTTCCCGTGATGGGATTCGATCCCGGTACCTCTAATACCAAAGTCGGTTGCACTACACATCGAGCCATATGAGCACCTGCTGAAGAAAATCCGAAGAAAGAGTCCTCGTTCATTCGGTATGTCGTGAACCCCCTCGATGCAAGTTGATTATTACATATCGAACTTAAATCATAATTTTTACTATGATGAAATCTTCACAAATTTTAAACACTGACATATTATGAAAGTGCATACTTTCAAGTTTTATGTATTAACATGTAAAGAAAAAAGATAAACGTTATGTTTATTGTTTTACTCTTTGAATATGTTTATGTTTGTTTGTTGATAATTATTTCAAAAATTACATTTAATATGCAAACAATGTAGCTATCAAACACTTTTTAACATTCAAGACTATAATAAATTAGACCTATGATTAATACACTGCAAGAAAATAAAATAAAAAATGGGGGTAACCTTGCATTCTGATGAACTGTTTCATTTTTAAAAGTAGACATATTTTGCAACATTTTCACAATTTGTTGACGTTTTCGTGCGCAACCTGTCATGTTTAACGTGCTCGTAGAACGCCATTTCAAGTTGAAAAGTGAATAAAATAACGTAAAATTGTTAACCGAAGATTTAAAAACACAAATCGTGTAAAAGAAATGTTCATATGTGTTCCCTGCGCCGTGCGCGCGTAAAAATGTGCGCACCAGTGGCAATTTTTTAAACGCTTAAAATGACCTGAATCGTGCTCTAATTTAATCAGAAATTGATTTGAAGCATTTTAAAATTTCAAACGCCATTTACGCGCGCACTTTCTAATGTTACAAATTGCGGTAGCGTTAAAAAAGTTAACTATTGATGTGAAGCAAACGTGACTGAAAATGAAGTTTAAAAATATTCATTTGTTTCGAAGTTATAACCAATTTAAGATTTTCAGAAAATCACGCGTAACTTACGCTACGCGGCTCTGACATCGTCAAAAAGCTTGGCTGGACAACTTCAGTAAAATGTCTAAATGCTGAACAAGTTACAACATATTATGTTTACACGTTGAAGAGAAACAGCGTGCACAAAATAAGAAGAGTAAAATATTTCAAACGCAATTTACGCGAAAACTTTCTAATCTCCAAAAATTTGTTAAACATTCCAAAAGTTAGCCATTGATGTGAAGAAAACGTGGCAGAAAATTTCGTTAAAAAATATTTATCGGTTTCGAAGTTATGACCGATTTAAGATTTTCAGATAATCGCGCGTGACTTACGCTACGCGGATCTGACAGCGTCCAAAAGCTTGGCAGAACATCTTCAGTTAAATGTCTAAATGTTGACCAAGTTACAACATGTTATGTTAACACGTTGAAGAGAAAACGCGTGCACAAAATCTGAGAAAGAAAGAAGAATAACTAGATCTTAAACTCGTCACTTGAGGACGAGTTTGGTTATCCGCCCGCAACAAAACGTATCTTGCGTATTGAAGTACTTCTCAGTTATGACTTTTCCAAAAAAGTAGCCTATTCAAAATTAAAACTGCCCTTTAAGTGTAATAACCAAATAAATCCTTTTTTGATTGTTTTCCCGTGATGGGATTCGAACCCGGTACCTGTGATACCAAAGTCGGTTGCACTACACATCGAGCCATATCAGCACCTGGTGAAGAAAATCCGAAGAAAGAATCCTCGTTCATTCGGTATGTCGTGAACCCCCTCGATGCAAGTTGATTATTACATATCGAACTTAAATCATAATGTTTACTATGATGAAATCTTCACACATTTTAAACAGTGACATATTATGAAAGTGCATACTTTCAAGTTTAATATATTAACATGTAAAGAAAAAAGATAAACGTTATGTTTATTGTTTTACTCTTTGAATATGTTTATGTTTGTTTGATGATAAATATTTCAAAAATTACATTTAATATGCAAATAATGTAGCCATCAAACACTTTTTAACATTCAAGACTATTATAAATTAGACCTATGATTCATACTCTGCAAGAAAATAAAATAAAAAAATGGGGTAACCTTGCATTCTGATGAACTGTTTCATTTTTAAAAGTAGACATATTTTGGAACATTTTCACAATTTGTTGACGTTTTCGTGCGCAACCTGTCATGTTTAACGTGCTCGTAGAACGCCATTTCAAGTTGAAAAGTGAATAAAATAACGTAAAATTGTTAACCGAAGATTTAAAAACACAAATCGTGTAAAAGAAATGCTCATACGTGTTCCCTGCGCCGTGCGCGCGTAAAAATGTGCGCAACAGTGGCAATTTTTTAAACGCTTAAAATGACCTGAATCGTGCTCTAATTTAATCAGAAATTGATTTGGAGCATTTTAAAATTTCAAACGCCATTTACGCGCGCACTTTCTAACGTTACAAATTGCGGTAGCGTTAAAAAAGTTAACTATTGATGTGAAGCAAACGTGGCTGAAAATGACGTTAAAAAATATTCGTTTGTTTCGAAGTTATAACCAATTTAAGATTTTCAGAAAATCACGCGTAACTTACGCTACGCGGCTCTGACATCGTCAAAAAGCTTGGCTGGACAACTTCAGTAAAATGTCTAAATGCTGAACAAGTTACAACATATTATGTTTACACGTTGAAGAGAAACAGCGTGCACAAAATAAGAAGAGTAAAATATTTCAAACGCAATTTACGCGAAAACTTTCTAGTCTCCAAAAATTTGTTAAACATTCCAAAAGTTAGCCATTGATGTGAAGAAAACGTGGCTGAAAATTTCGTTAAAAAATATTTATCGGTTTCGAAGTTATGACCGATTTAAGATTTTCAGAAAATCGCGCGTGACTTACGCTACGCGGATCTGACAGCGTCCAAAAGCTTGGCTGAACATCTTCAGTTAAATGTCTAAATGTTGACCAAGTTACAACATGTTATGTTAACACGTTGAAGAGAAAACGCGTGCACAAAATCTGAGAAAGAAAGAAGAATAATAAAAAAAAAAAGAAACACGTACAATAACAAAGGTTATCCGCTTGTGGCGGATAACCAATAAAAAAAAAAAAGTAACACTACAATAACAAAGGTTATCCGCTTGAGGCGGATAACCAACTAGACTTGAACTCGTCACTTTGACGAGTTAGTTATCCGCACGACAAACGCCACGCGCACGTCATACGTTGGAATTTTGCACACGGAAAAAGATTATGGCATTATGAGCTGAACTGAAGAATATCATATGCTGTTAGTGCCGAATTCTGTCAATTTTGCGTCATATAGTATATACAGTGCAAACGGTATAATCTGTATACATGTTACATACAGTGTAGAATAGGTGAAATTACGGGACCCCCCGTTTATTCTTATTTTTAACATGGCGACGGTATCAAAATGAAACACTAAGATAGCAATTTCGGAAGTACATTATCTCAGCAACAACATGTTAACGTGTAGAAGAAATTTGAATACGTAAAATGTAGATGCGCGCTCTTTTAAATGTGATGAACTATGACGCAAAAGATGAAAATACGACTTTTTTTATTCAACTGGCCATATAATGACGTCACAACATCGGATTGGAAAAATGTTCACATGAATTCGTATCTACAATCCAATAGCTTCCAGAAAACGTTTTAATCATGATTATAGCTTTTTATTCTGACGAGCTATAACAGATTGAAAGTTACTTTAAAGAAGAAAATAAGTGACCCACGTTATTTAAATTTTTTCAACATGATGACGTCATAGAATTAAAATATTTTTAACTCATACGAAAGATAGTTCATTTACCTACAAAATATCAAAATCGGGGTGAAATTGGAAAACGGATAAGTGAAGATTCGCTCAATTAAATGTGATACGCTAAGACGAAAGATACAAAAATCCTATATTTTATATTCGCGTGGCCACACGATGACGTCACAATGTCCGGTTAGCCATATTAATGCATGATCCAATATCTACAACTCATCAACTTCCAGAATACGTAATAAAAATAACTTTTACCGTTTAGTTTAGAAACTACGACTGTTTAAAAAAAGGTATAATTTTGACAAATTTTGACAAATTTTTGAACTTTTTCATCAAAAACGCACGTAAGTTATCCAATTCAACGTGCCCGTATGACGTAATTTTAAGTAAAAAATGTTTAAAAGTTGGTAAAATTACTAGAAAAGGCTAAAAAAACATAAATCACGCGAAAAAAATTGTTTTCAATGCTACGTGCGCACCGCGCGCGTAAAAATATGCGCGCGCGTGGGAATTTTTTACATGCTTAAAATGACATGAAACGCGTAGAAAGTTGATTAGAAATTGATTTTTCGCATTTTGAAATTTTAAACGCGCGTGCGCGCGTAACTTTGTGTGAAACATGCCATTTTTTTTTCACAGTCAGTTAGCGCAAGATATAAATTAAACTTTTACTAAGTTTTAAATTCAAATGTTATATGGTTTTCGATTTATGTTAAATACGCGAAATTCGTTAAAACGCGCGTAAGTCATGTTGCGCAACTCTGACGTCATTCAAAAATAAAAAAGCACAACTTCACGTGAATGCCCACATGTTAACAAAGTTATGAAATGTTAACTTTACAAGTTTTAGAGATACGCTCTGCACAAAAATGACAGAAAGAAAGAATAATACAGAAACTAGATTTGAACTCGTCACTTTGACGAGTTAGTTATCCGCACGACAAACGCCACGCGCACGTCATACGTTGGAATTTTGCACACGGAAAAAGATTATGGCATTATGACCTGAACTGAAGAATATCATATGCTGTTAGTGCTGAATTCTGTCAATTTTGTGTCATATAGTATATACAGTGCAAACGGTATAATCTGTATACATGTTACATACAGTGTAGAATAGGTGAAATTACGTGACCCCCCGTTTATTCTTATTTTTAACATGGCGACGGTATCAAAATGAAACACTAATATAGCAATTTCGGAAGTACATTATCTCAGCAACAACATGTTAACGTGTAGAAGAAATTTGAATACGTAAAATGTAGATGCGCGCTCTTTTAAATGTGATGAACTATGACGCAAAAGATGAAAATACGACTTTTTTTATTCAACTGGCCATATAATGACGTCACAACGTCGGATTGGAAAAATGTTCACATGAATTCGTATCTACAATCCAATAGCTTCCAGAAAATGTTTTAATCATGATTATAGCTTTTTATTCTGACGAGCTATAACAGATTGAAAGTTACTTTAAAGAAGAAAATAAGTGACCCACGTTATTTAAATTTTTTCAACATGATGACGTCATAAAATTAAAGTATTTTTAACTCATACGAAAGATAGTTCATTTACCTACAAAATATCAAAATCGGGGTGAAAATGGAAAACGGATAAGTGAAGATGCGCTCAATTAAATGTGATACGCTAAGACGAAAGATACAAAAATCCTATATTTTATATTCGCGTGGCCACACGATGACGTCACAATGTCCGGTTAGCCATATTAATGCATGATCCAATATCTACAACTCATCAACTTCCAGAATACGTAATAAAAATAACTTTTACCGTTTAGTTTAGAAACTACGACTGTTTAAAAAAAGGTATAATTTTGACAAATTTTGACAAATTTTTGAACTTTTTTATAAAAAACGCACGTAAGTTATCCAATTCAACGTGCCCGTATGACGTAATTTTAAGTCAAAAATGTTTAAAAGCTGGTAAAATTACTAGAAAAGGCTGAAAAAACATAAATCACGCGAAAAAAAATTCTTTTCAACGCTACGTGCGCACCGCACGCGTAAAAATATGCGCGCGCGTGGGAATTTTTTACATGCTTAAAATGACATGAAACGCGTAGAAAGTTGATTAGAAATTGATTTTTCGCATTTTGAAATTTTAAACGCGCGTGCACGCGTAACTTTGTGTGAAACATGTCATTTTTTTTTCACAGTCAGTTAGCGCAAGATATAAATTAAACTTTTAGTAAGTTTCAATTTAAAATGTTATATGGTTTTCGATTTATGTTAAATACGCGAAATTCGTTAAAACGCGCGTAAGTCATGTTGCGCAACTCTGACGTCATTCAAAAATAAAAAAGCACAACTTCACGTGAATGCCCACATGTTGACAAAGTTATAAAATGTTACCTTTACAAGTTTTAGAGATACGCTCTGCACAAAAATGACAGAAAGAAAGAATAATACAGAACTAGACATGTAACTCGTCACTTTGACGAGTTAGTTATCCGCACGACAAGCGCCACGCGCACGTCATACGTTGGAATATTGCACACAGAAAAAGATCATGGCATTTATTACCTTATATCAAAACGAAGAGTGCCAGAGACCTACTAGGTCCCTGGATAAGTTGTTTACCAAAAATTAGTGAGTAGTTTTTACACGAATAGTAAAATAGCCAATCAGAACCTAGTCTTATTTGGCCTGCTACATTATAGAAATAGGTAGGAAATAAATGATTTGGGCTATACCATTCCGTTACAGTCAGTATAACCAGTAAAATCTTTATACATATATTACATACAGTGTAGAATAGGTGAAATTACGGGACCCGCTATTTATTCCAATTTTTAACATGGCGACGGTATCAAAATGAAAAACTAAGATAGCAATTTCGGAAGGATATTATCTCAGCAACAACATGTTAACGTGAAGAAGAAATTTGGATACGTAAAATATAGATGCGCGCTCTTTTAAATGTGATGAACTATGACGCAAAATATGAAAATACGACTTTTTTTATTAAACTGGCCATGTAATGACGTCACAACGTCGGATTGGAAAAATGTTCACATGAATTCGTATCTACAATCCAATAGCTTCCAGGAAACGTTTTAATCATGATTATCACTTTTTATTCTGACGAGCTATAACAGATTGAAATTTACTGTAAAGATGAAAATAAGTGACCCACGTTATTGACGTTTTTAGACATAATGACGTAATAAAAATTAAAATATTTTTAACTCATGCGAAAGATAGTTGATTGACCTAGACACTATCAAAATCGGGGTGAAAATGGAAAACGGATAAGTAGAGATGCGCTCTATTAAATGTGATGAGCTATGACGAAAGATACAAAAATCCTAAATTTTATATTCGCGTGGCCATACGATGACGTCACAATGTCCGATTAACCATATTAATACATGATCCGATATCTACAACTCATCAACTTCAAGAATATGTTATCCACAAAAAGTTGACCGTCTAGTTTAGAAATTACGACTGTTTAAAAAAAGGTATAATTTTGACAAATTTTGACAAATTTTTGAACTTTTTCATCAAAAACGCACGTAAGTTATCCAATTCAACGTGCCCGTATGACGTAATTTTAAGTAAAAAATGTTTAAAAGTTGGTAAAATTACTAGAAAAGGCTAAAAAAACATAAATCACGCGAAAAAAATTGTTTTCAACGCTACGTGCGCACCGCGCGCGTAAAAATATGCGCGCGCGTGGGAATTTTTTACATGCTTAAAATGACATGAAACGCGTAGAAAGTTGATTAGAAATTGATTTTTCGCATTTTGAAAATTTAAACGCGCGTGCGCGCGTAACTTTGTGTGAAACATGCCATTTTTTTTCACAGTTAGTTAGCGCAAGATATAAATTAAACTTTTACTAAGTTTTAAATTCAAATGTTATATGGTTTTCGATTTATGTTAAATACGCGAAATTCGTTAAAACGCGCGTAAGTCATGTTGCGCAACTCTGACGTCATTCAAAAATAAAAAAGCACAACTTCACGTGAATGCCCACATGTTAACAAAGTTATGAAATGTTAACTTTACAAGTTTTAGAGATACGCTCTGCACAAAAATGACAGAAAGAAAGAATAATACAGAAAAAAAAAAAGATGAAACAGGACAGTTCCAAGGAGTTATCCGCTGAATGCGGATAACTAAAAAAAAAAAAAGATGAAACAGGACAGTTCCAAGGAGTTATCCGCTGAATGCGGATAACTAAAAAAAAAAAAAAAAAGATGAAACAGGACAGTTCCAAGGAGTTATCCGCTGAATGCGGATAACTAAAAAAAGTAACACTACAATTCCAAGGGCTTATCCGCTTGAGGCGGATAACCAACAAAGATGATGAAGATGAAAAAAAAGATATTTACAATCACATGGGTTATCCTGCAACTAAGTTGCGGATAACCAAAAAAAAAAAATAGATTTGAACTCGTCACTACGGACGAGTTAGGTTATCCGCAGCGCAAAAGCCACGCGCACGACATAAGTTAGAATATTGCGCACAGAAACACGATTATGCCATTGAAAAAGTGTTAGTGTGCCCTCTATTTTGCTTCACGTCTAAGTATATACGGTATACACTATATAATGTATACGTACTACATACAGTGCAGAATAGGTGAAAATAAGTGACCAAAGTTATTGACGCTTTTGAACATGATGACGTCATCACAATTTTAAAAATGGTAAATCATGTAAAAGATAATTGATTGACCTAGACAATATTACAAAATTGAGGAAAATGGAATATGGATAAGTAGAGATGCGCTCTATTAAATGTGATGAGCTATGACGAAAGAGACAAAAATCCTATATTTGATATTGGAGTGGCCATACGATGACGTCACAATGTCCGGTTAGCCAAATGGATGCATGATTCTATATCTACAACTCATCTACTTTCAGAATATGTAAAAAAAAATAAAATTGACCATGTAGTTTAGAATCTATGACTGTTTAAAAAAAGTTATAATTTTGACAAATTTTTGAAATTTTTTATCAAAAACGCGCGCAAATTGTTCAATTCTACGTGCTCGTATGACGTGATTTTAAGTCGAAATTGTTTGAAAGTTGGTAAAATTACTAGAAAAGGCTGAAAAAACAAAAATCAATAAAAAAAAACATGTTTTTGCCCTACGTGCGCACGCGCGCGTAAAAATATTGCGCACGCGTGGGAATTTTTGAAATGCTCAAAATGACATGAAACGCGTAGAAAGTTGATTAGAAATGGATTTTTCGCAATTTGAAATTTTAAACGCGCGTGCGCGCGTAACTTTCTGCGCAACCTGCCATTTTTAATCCATAGAAAGTTTGCGCTTGATATGACTTAAATTTTCACCAAGTTTCAATACAAAATGACTTTTGGTTTTTAATCTATGATCAATCATTGAAATTCATAAAATCGCGCGTAACTTACGCTGCGCGACTCAAAATTCTTAAAAAAAAGTTTCTTGCACATCTACAGCTGCAGGTCAATCTTATGACAAAGTTATACAATCTTATGTTAGCCAGAATTTGAGATACGCTGCGAACAAAATTCGTGGAAAGAAAGAAGAATATAGAAAAAAAAAAAACAAAAAACTAGATTTGAACTCGTCACTACGGACGAGTTAGGTTATCCGCAGCGCAAAAGCCACGTGCACGTCATACGTTAGAATATTGCGCGCAGAAAAACGATTATGCCATTGAAAAAATGTTAGTCCGCTCTCTATTTTTCGTCACGTCAAAGTATATACGGTATACACTATATACTGTATACGTACTACATACAGTGCAGAATAGGTGAAAATAAGTGACCAAAGTTATTGACGCTTTTGAACATGATGACGTCATCCCAAATTTTTAAAATCGTAAATCATGCGAAAGGTAATTGATTGAATTAGACAATATAAAAAAATGGGGAGAAATGGAATACGGATAAGTGGAGATGCGCTCTATTAAATGTGATGAGCTATGACGAAAGAGACAAAAATCCTATATTTCATATTCGAGTGGCCAAACGATGACGTCACAATGTCCGGTTAGCCATATCGATGCATGATTCGAGAAATACAACTCATCTACTTCCAGAATATGTAATTTTAAAAAAGTTCACCACGTAGTTTAGAATTTATGACTGTTTAAAAAAAGGTCTAATTTTTTAATTTTTTTTTTTTTCATCAAAAACACGCGCAAATTATCCAATTCTACGTGCTCGTGTGACGTGATTTTAAGTCGAAATTGATTGAAAATTGATAAATTTACTAGAAAAGGCTGAAAAAACAAAAATCAAGCAAAAAATAGATGTTTTTGCGCTACGTGCGCACGCGCGCGTACAAAAACTGCGCACGCGTGGGAAATTTTGAAATGCTCAAAATGACATGAAACGCGTAGAAATTTGATTAGAAATGAATTTTGCGCATTTTAAAATTTTGAACGCGCGTGCGCCCGTAACTTTATGTATAACATGCCATTTTTAATCCATAGAAAGTTTGCGCATGATATAACTTAAATTTTCACCAATTTTCAATAGAAAATGACTTTTGGTTTTTAATCTATGATCAATCATTGAAATTCATAAAATCGCGCGTAACTTTCGCTGCGCGACTCGAAAATCATAAAAAAAAGTTTCTTGCACATCTACAGCTACAGGGCAATCTTATGACAAAGTTATACAATCATGTGTTGGCCAGAATTAGAGATACGCTGCGAACAAAAATTCGTGGAAAGAAAGAAGAACATAGAAAGAAAAAAAAAAGAAAAAAAAAAAGATCCTGACAATAACAAGGGGTTATCCGCCAAGTGCGGATAACCAAAAAAAAAAAAGAAAAAAAAGATCCTGACAATAACAAGGGGTTATCCGCCAAGTGCGGATAACCAAAAAAAAAGAAAAACTAGATTTGAACTCGTCACTACGGACGAGTTAGGTTATCCGCAGCGCAAAAGCCACGCGCACGACATAAGTTAGAATATTGCGCGCAGAAACACGATTATGCCATTGAAAAAGTGTTAGTGTGCCCTCTATTTTGCTTCACGTCTAAGTATATACGGTATACACTATATACTGTATACGTACTACATACAGTGCAGAATAGGTGAAAATAAGTGACCAAAGTTATTGACGCTTTTGAACATGATGACGTCATCACAATTTTAAAAATGGTAAATCAAGTAAAAGATAATTGATTGACCTAGACAATATAACAAAATTGAGGAAAATGGAATATGGATAAGTAGAGATGCGCTCTATTAAATGTGATGAGCTATGACGAAAGAGACAAAAATCCTATATTTGATATTGGAGTGGCCATACGATGACGTCACAATGTCCGGTTAGCCAAATGGATGCATGATTCTATATCTACAACTCATCTACTTTTAGAATATGTAAAAAAAAATAAAATTGACCATGTAGTTTAGAATCTATGACTGTTTAAAAAAAGGTATAATTTTGACAAATTTTTGAAATTGTTTATCAAAAACGCGCGCAAATTGTTCAATTCTACGTGCTCGTATGACGTGATTTTAAGTCGAAATTGTTTGAAAGTTGGTAAAATTACTAGAAAAGGCTGACAAAACAAAAATCAAGCAAAAAAAACATGTTTTTGCCCTACGTGCGCACGAGCGCGTAAAAATATTGCGCACGCGTGGGAATTTTTGAAATGCTCAAAATGACATGAAACGCGTAGAAAATTGATTAGAAATGGATTTTTCGCAATTTGAAATTTTAAACGCGCGTGCGCGCGTAACTTTCTCCGCAATCTGCCATTTTTAATCCACAGAAAGTTTGCGCTTGATATGACTTAAATTTTCACCAAGTTTCAATACAAAATGACTTTTGGTTTTTAATCTATGATCAATCATTGAAATTCATAAAATCGCGCGTAACATACGCTGCGCGACTCAAAATTCTTTAAAAAAAGTTTCTTGCACATCTACAGCTGCAGGTCAATCTTATGACAAAGTTATACAATCTTATGTTAGCCAGAATTTGAGATACGCTGCGAACAAAATTCGTGGAAAGAAAGAAGAATATAGAAAAAAAAAAAAAAAAAAAAAAAGAAAAAAAAGATCCTGACAATAACAAGGGGTTATCCGCCAAGTGCGGATAACCAACTAGATTTGAACTCGTCACTACGGACGAGTTAGGTTATCCGCAGCGCAAAAGCCACGCGCACGACATAAGTTAGAATATTGCGCACAGAAAAACGATTATGCCATTGAAAAAGTGTTAGTGCGCCCTCTATTTTGTGTCACGTCTAAGTATATACAGTACACTATATACTGTATACGTACTACATACAGTGCAGAATAGGTGAAAATAAGTGACCAAAGTTATTGACGCTTTTGCAAGTGATGACGTCATCACAATTTTAAAAATGGTAAATCATGTAAAAGATAATTGATTGACCTAGACAATATTACAAAATTGAGGAAAATGGAATATAGATAAGTAGAGATGCGCTCTATTAAATGTGATGAGCTATGACGAAAGAGAAAAAAATCCTATATTTGATATTGGAGTGGCCATACGATGACGTCACAATGTCCGGTTAGCCAAATGTATGCATGATTCTATATCTATAACTCATCTACTTTCAGAATATGTAAAAAAAAATAAAATTGACCATGTAGTTTAGAATCTATGACTGTTTAAAAAAAGGTATAATTTTGACAAATTTTTGAAATTGTTTATCAAAAACGCGCGCAAATTGTTCAATTCTACGTGCTCGTATGACGTGATTTTAAGTCGAAATTGTTTTCAAAGTTGGTAAAATTATTAGAAAAGGCTGAAAAAACAAAAATCAAGCAAAAAAAACATGTTTTTGCCCTACATGCGCACGCGCGCGTAAAAATATTGCGCACGCGTGGGAATTTTTTAAATACTCAAAATGACATGAAACGCGTAGAAAATTGATTAGAAATGGATTTTTCGCAATTTGAAATTTTAAACGCGCGTGCGCGCGTAACTTTTTGTGAAACATGCCATTTTTAATCCATAGAAAGTTTGCGCATAATATGACTTAAATTTTCACCAAGTTTCAATACAAAATGACTTTTAGTTTTTATTCTATGATCAATCATTGAAATTCAAAAAATCGCGCGTAACTTACGCTGCGCGACACGAAATTCGAAAAAAAAAGTTTCTTGCACATCTACAGCTACAGGGCAATCTTATGACAAAGTTATAGAATCTTATGTTGGCTAGAATTAGCGATACGCTGCGAACAAAAATCGTGGAAAGAAAGAAGAAAATAGAAACTAGATTTGAACTCGTCACTTTGACGAGTTCGGGTTATCTGCACAAACGCAATATGCACATACTTAACTATATGAACCTCGACAATTATTATGCCATCCTATGACATGAAATAAATATGTTTACAGTGCTGAATTGTACCTATTATGTAGCATACACCATATTACAGTATTTTACAGAATAAACTGTATATGTCATATACAGTGTAGCATAGACAAAATTACGAGACCCATCTTTTAAATCCAATTTTTAACACGATGACGTCATCAAATTGACATATAAAGATAACAATTTTAGAAGATAATTATCTAAAAATTTACATTAAAACAAATTTGAAGAATTTTGGGCACGTAAAAGTGAGATGCGCTCTCGTTTAAACGCAATGAACTTTTACGCAAGAGATGAAAATATGACTTTTTGAATTCAACTGGCCATATGATGACGTCACAACATCTGATTGGCAAAATATTCACATCAATTCGTATCTACAATCCAATAGCTTCCAGAAAACGTTTTAATCATGATTATCACTTTTTATTCTGACGAGCTATAACAGATTGAAATTTACTGTAAAGATGAAAATAAGTGACCCACGTTATTTACGTTTTTAGACATGATGACGTCATAAAAATTAAAATATTTTTAATTCATGCGAAAGATAGTTGATTAACGTAGACAATATTAAAATTTCGGGGGAAATGGAATACGTATAACCTAGAAGCGCTTTGTTGAATTTGATGAGCAATAACGAAAGAGTAAAAAATCCTATATTTTACATTCGTGTGGCCATACGATGACGTCATAACATCCGAGTGGTAAAGGTTCTGCATGAATTCATATCTACAACATATCTGCTTACATATTAAATTAAAAAAATTGGGGGTCGTGGATGATCCTGAGGAGCTATAATAGATTAAAAATAGGCTTAATTTTGACAATTTGTTGTCACTTTTGCAACTAAAACGCGCGCAAATGGTCTAAATCAACGTGTTCGTATGACGTCATTTTAATTTGAAATGATGTAAATCTTTTTTAAAATGACTAAGAAAGGCTGTAAAATCATAATTCAAGAAAAAAACACATGATTTTCATGCTCCGTGCGCACCTTACGCGTAATTTTTTTCGCGCGCGTGGGAATTTTTGACATGTTTAAAATGTCATGATCAGCGTAGAAAGTTGATTAGAAATTAATTTTGCGCATTTTTAAATTTTAAATGCGCGTGCGCGCGTAACTTCTTGTGAAACATGTCATTTTTAATCCATAGAAAGTTTGCCCTTGATATGACTTAAATTTTCACCAAGTGTCAATACAAAATGACTTTTGGTTTATAATCTATGACCAAACATTGAAATTCATAAAATCGCGCGTAACTTACGCTACGCGACTCTAACGTCATATAACGAAGTTTCCTGCACATCTACAGCTACAGATCAATCTTATGACAAAGTTATACAATCTTATGTTGACAAGGGTGAGAGATATGCGTGCAACAAAATTCCGGGAAAGAAAGAAGAACAAAGATGATGAAAAAAAAAGATATTTACAATCACATGGGTTATCCTGCAACTAAGTTGCGGATAACCAAAAAAAAGAGAAAAAAAAAAAAAAAACTAGATTTGAACTCGTCACTACGGACGAGTTAGGTTATCCGCAGCGCAAAAGCCACGCGCACGACATAAGTTAGAATATTGCGCACAGAAAAACGATTATGCCATTGAAAAAGTGTTAGTGCGCCCTCTATTTTGCTTCACGTCTAAGTATAATTATACGGTATACACTATATACTGTATACGTACTACATACAGTGCAGAATAGGTGAAAATAAGTGACCAAAGTTATTGACGCTTTTGAACATGATGACGTCATCACAATTTTAAAAATGGTTAATCATGCAAAATATAATTGATTGACCTAGACAATATTACAAAATTGAGGAAAATGGAATATGGATAAGTAGAGATGCGCTCTATTAAATGTGATGAGCTATGACGAAAGAGACAAAAATCCTATATGTGATATTGGAGTGGCCATACGATGACGTCACAATGTCCGGTTAGCCAAATGGATGCATGATTATATATCTACAACTCATCTACTTTCAGAATATGTAAAAAAAAATAAAATTGACCATGTAGTTTAGAATCTATGACTGTTTAAAAAAAGGTAAAATTTTGACAAATTTTTGAAATTGTTTATCAAAAACGCGCGCAAATTGTTCAATTCTACGTGCTCGTATGACGTGATTTTAAGTCGAAATTGTTTGAAAGTTGGTAAAATTACTAGAAAAGGCTGAAAAAACAAAAATCAAGCAAAAAAAACATGTTTTTGCCCTACGTGCGCACGCGCGCGTAAAAACATTGCGCATGAGTGGGAATTTTTGAAATGCTCAAAATGTCATGAAACGCGTAGAAAGTTGATTAGAAATGGATTTTTCGCAATTTGAAATTTTAAACGTGCATGCGCGCGTAACTTTCTGCGCAACCTGCCATTTTTAATCCATAGAAAGTTTGCGCTTGATATGACTTAAATTTTCACCAAGTTTCAATACAAAATGACTTTTGGTTTTTAATCTATGATCAATCATTGAAATTCATAAAATCGCGCGTAACTTACGCTGCGCGACTCAAAATTCTTAAAAAAAAGTTTCTTGCACATCTACAGCTGCAGGTCAATCTTATGACAAAGTTATACAATCTTATGTTAGCCAGAATTTGAGATACGCTGCGAACAAAATTCGTGGAAAGAAAGAAGAATATAGAAAAAAAAAAAAAAAAAAAAAAAAAAAAAAAGATCCTGACAATAACAAGGGGTTATCCGCCAAGTGCGGATAACCAAAAAAGATCCTGACAATAACAAGGGGTTATCCGCCAAGTGCGGATAACCAAAAAGATCCTGACAATAACAAGGGGTTATCCGCCAAGTGCGGATAACCAAATATAATTTCAAACTAGATTTGAACTCGTCACTACGGACGAGTTAGGTTATCCGCAGCGCAAAAGCCACGTGCACGTCATACGTTAGAATATTGCGCACAGAAAAACGATTATGCCCTTGAAAAAATGTTACTGTGCTCTCTATTTTTTGTCACGTCTAAGCATATACAGTATACACTATATACTGTATACGTACTACATACAGTGCAGAATAGGTGAAAATAAGTGACCAAAGTTATTGACGCTTTTGCACACGATGACGTCAAAACAATTTTAACAATGGTAAATCATGCGAAAGATAATTGATTGACCTAGACATATAAAAAAAATGGAGGAAACTGGAATACGGATAAGTGGAGATGCGCTCTATTAAATGTGACGAGCTATGAAGAAAGAGACAAAAATCCAATATTTTATATTCGAGTGGCCATACGATGACGTCACAATGTCCGGTTAGCCAAATGGATGCACGATTCTTTATCTACAACTCATCTAATTTCAGAATATGTAAAAAAAAATAAAATTGACCATGTAGTTTAGAATCTATGACTGTTTAAAAAAAGGTATAATTTTGACAAATTTTTGAAATTGTTTATCAAAAACGCGCGCAAATTGTTCAATTCTACGTGCTCGTATGACGTGATTTTAAGTCGAAATTGTTTGAAAGTTGGTAAAATTACTAGAAAAGGCTGAAAAAACAAAAATCAAGCAAAAAAAACATGTTTTTGCCCTACGTGCGCACGCGCGCGTAAAAATATTGCGCACGCGTGGGAAATTTTGAAATGCTCAAAATGACATGAAACGCGTAGAAAGTTGATTAGAAATGGATTTTTCGCAATTTGAAATTTTAAACGCGCGTGCGCGCGTAACTTTTTGCGCAACCTGCCATTTTTAATCCATAGAAAGTTTGCGCTTGATATGACTTAAATTTTCACCAAGTTTCAATACAAAATGACTTTTGGTTTTTAATCTATGATCAATCATTGAAATTCATAAAATCGCGCGTAACTTACGCTGCGCGACTCAAAATTCATAAAAAAAAGTTTCTTGCACATCTACAGCTGCAGGTCAATCTTATGACAAAGTTATACAATCTTATGTTAGCCAGAATTTGAGATACGCTGCGAACAAAATTCGTGGAAAGAAAGAAGAATATAGAAAAAAAAAAAAAAAAAAAAAAAAAAAAGAAAAAAAAGATCCTGACAATAACAAGGGGTTATCCGCCAAGTGCGGATAACCAATAAAATCAATTTTGACTAATATAGTGACCAAAAAGAAGAAAGAAGAAAAGGAAACCTTTTTTACGACAAATTAATTTGGAAAAATAAAAGTTACTGAGTGATTTTTTATAAACTAGAAATCTAGCTAGTCAACAGCAAAGTAAAATATTAGAAAATCATGGAAACTTTGCCTGGTTTGAACACTAAAAACAATTTTTTTATGGGAAATCGTTATAGCCTAAATATTTTTGGGGAATTAGAAGGTAAGCCAATGCACACTGAGAAGTAAATAGAGTGCAAGGCCTTGCCACTACGGCTACGTCAAGAAACATCCTCATGACTTTTGTTTAAAGAAATTTAATTTCTTCATTGTAAGAACAAAACCCATTTTGAGTAAAAAATAGAAATGTGAAGCAAGGGAATTAAAAGTGAGTAAATTATGTGTTTAATCATTTTGATGTAGATAACATACTCAATGTTTGACAATTTTATAAGTAAAACAATTTTTTGTCAGAATTTTTTTTTATGAAAGAAAGGAATTGTTCATTAGGAGTTGATCAGAAATTGTTTTATCTCAGAATCTTTTTAGCCAGGATTGTTTTTGTACTTGACAAAAATGTTATGAGATTATCAACAAGCTTACATTGAGAAGAACTAGGGGTCTGATTATTATTAATGATTGTTGTGTGTTTGCCTGTTGCCTCTAAATACAGGCAAACAAATACTATCAAACTCATTATCATCAGTTTAATATTAATTTGTAAAAAGTAATGTAAAAATCATGGAAGAGTGAAATTTCACTCTTCCCTGGTGGTTGCAAGGAGTAGCTTTGCTGGTTGTAGAGCAGTGCCCCTTATTGGCAACTTAGTCTGCCATGTTGTTTACTGGTTGATATGAAGAATAAAATATATAATATGGTAGCAAATAGACAACATATAAATAATTCACATTAAGGGCACACCATGCCCAAGACTGTTAATAATGGTAAGTGCCCTATTGCGGTACCTAGTTTATTTAAATTGTCAGGCTATAGCATATACATATTTAAAAAGGACACGGATTAGGTTTGTATACAGTTACTTTATTAATTCCACAAGATAGGTTACAAGAACAGTTATGAAAAGTTATTTACTCCTTGTACAAATTACAAGTGGAATACAGTTACAAAACGGAAATATTTAATTAACATTTAAATTATATGAAAAAGAACAACATTTACAGAAATATATTTACAGATATTATAAAAGAATTAAATTGAATAAATAGAAAAAACCAAGAAATCAGCTTTATGGAATTCTAAAACAGACTGATCATTCAGGTCAATGTAAATCATGTACTGTAGTACTGTATTTACAAAATACCCTGAGTATATTGTAGATAGATAGCATAATCTAAAAAGGAACATACACTGAGGCTTTGCATAATATGCTATACAGTATAAGCCTGAATTTTTATTATTAAACATCCTATTTCTAGGCAGTATCAAACTTAATGTGCCCGGTTAGATGACATTATATTACTACTATATTTGGGCACATCAGACCTTTTTTGCCAAACTAGTCTTGATAGTGTAGACTGGGTGTTACAGATCATTAGTTGGCCAACCGTTTAGTAGTCTAAAGCTCTGTCTACACTATCAAACTTGTGTCCGTATATGGTTAGATTTATTTATCACTACCATTTGGGAATACCTATTTTGATAGTGTAGACAGAGCTTAACACCCTATCTCTTACAGCAGAGTGACCATATGTTGACTATAACCAGGGTGTTGTAAACTCCCTGACTATAACCATTATTGCTGCAGCATATTTGATACAAAGTGGTAAAGACAGTTTTGGAAATATACTGTAGAACTGTTATTAGTACAACACAAATTATTACATGGATATCTCATAGGATAATCTTACTGAATTACTATGCTTTCACACACTAGTAATTGTCACTAAGTAATGTAAACACAGTGTAAACAGAAGTTAAAAAGATGTGCATGTACATTGATTCCTTGTTCCAGGATTTTTCATACAAAAACGCAGGTTTGTAACAAGGTAACCATATGTTACATTTTGTAAGACTGATTTGTGTAGTGTGAATCAAGACTTAATGGATGGAATTGAGTATAAAGTATAGTTGCAATGATTTAATACAACAGTTGTGCATAGATGTTGTTTGTTTTGTAGTAACTATAGCACTTGTTTTTATATTCAACCAATTGTGGATAAACCTCAGATCAAACGGAGCTCTCGTGCTAATGTCGATACGTGGCGCTCTTTTCACATAAACATATGAAAGACAATAGAAAATGTTTCACCAAACCAAGTATGGTAGGTACGGCAGTACAACAAAATAAAATCTATTATATTACATTACTATACATCTATCAAGTTTTAAATTGCACAGTATATTAAGTATCATAAGTAAAGGTTAAAGAAATAAATTTATAATACTATTGGATGCATAATAGAATAAATCCTAAAAGCAAAACCATACCATGTATTGATTAACAAAAATTAAATAATTTCTATTTAATATTCCTAATATTAATATAGTCATAATATTTAATATACATATCAACTTACTGATAAATGTAAATATTCTCTAAATATTAATTAAACTTAATTTTTTGTTGCAAATACTTTTTACGAAAATAGAGGTTTATTTTTGTTTCGTCTGCAAAAAGTAGTTTAGTATGGCTTCGCAAAGCATTAAGTTCATAAACTTATGACAATCTAGTTTTTATAATCAGTACTACTAAATTTGAATCTTTATATGATTATCAAAATACCTTTTCACTATTAAACACAAAATAAAGTTTACCACACAAGAGAGATTACACTTCTCTGTTTCTACTACTGTATGTACATTGGTGGTTCTAGGTCTGACGTTGAGCTTGTTAAAAACACAGGGAAACTAGAGGATGGCTGGCAGTTTATTTATGCATGCTAGTATTATTTTACAGTAGGACCACTCCTTTGGAACACTGAGAGAACCCCTATTAAGGAGGGAACAATGTCCCGTAAAACAAATTAGCGGCAATATATGTTTTAGAACTACAGCCAGGGGAAATCACTATTAAGGGAACACTTTCCTATGAAACAAATCAGTGGAAATATTGTTGCTGTGGTTGATTTTCCCTTTGTTTTTGTATGTCTATTTCATGTTTGAATGTTTTTTGTATAAATTGTTATTACTTATTGTATTGATATTTTTCTATGTTAATGTTTTGATGTTTTTGTGTACTTTTTATACAGCTTTTATGTAAATGCAATACTTTCAGCTTCTGCTACTTTTTGTATATATATGTTTTTTTATACCGAAATAAATAAATAAATAATATTTGAAGGTGTCTCCTTAATAAGGGCTCTACTGTTGTAATTTGACTTTGATTTAAAACTAGACTTTCCTGATTTTTAGAGTGTAATTATTCATCTTCACTATCACTGTTTTCATCATCCTCATTTGCCTCATTAATTTGTTGGTTTTGTGCATTGACCTGGTTGCGACGCTCAAGATTTTGTTTCACAGACCTATAACGACTTTCAGCCAAGCAATTACGGCAACGTTGAGTGCGTGGATGATGATAACCAAAAACCTGCGAAAAATTGTTTTATTTATAATTAATATATTGCTCTTATACCAACGCATCATCATGTTTAATGCTGTTAAGCTAAACAATTCTGAATAAAGAAAAGTATAGGAAGTGACTCAATTGTACATACTTCTTCACTGACTTTCTGCCACTTTATAAACCAATCATATGCATCATAGTATCTCCTATTATCCTCATGTAGAATGCCTATGTTGAGGTAAAGCCTAGATGTCAGCACACTGTTCTCGCCATAAGCTTGTAGGCAAAGTTCTAGAGCTTCCATGTATTTCTATATAAAAAATATAATAATGTTATAACATAGATAACTTTAATCTGCTCTAATGGTCCCTCCATATCTTTCAGCTGCCACAAAACGACAATCATCTCCCTGTCCACTGACAGGTTGAAAAAACCTGAACGCCTGAGTAACCACCAACTCTAGGTTGTTAAGTACACACAAGCTAAATGTGTACATGGCCTTCTCTTGTTCTGATGACTAGAATTACTGTCAATTCGAGCTCAAGGAGATAAACATCACCCTACCTCAAACGTTATTATTTGTCAATTTGACATACCTGTAACTGTTCGTCACTAGCTCTTTCTAATAAAATTCCTGCTGTCATGATGGCATCAGCCAAATGTCCATCATCTCCAAGCTATTCAAGATAAATCAACATTTTCTATTATAACATTTTTTATACAATTACATCATCTGTAAACATACATACAGTACCGAAACTGCCCATCTTTCATTCAACAAGATATATTATATGAACAGAGCGAGTCTCTAGCTTAAGCCTTGTTCACACTGGAAAAATTATAGATTTAACCATGGTAGCTTTACCCAATGTCATCGGAAGACTTGACCATTGTTTGCACTTGGATATTTTCATGCATTAGTTTTACTGTAATTTTACCAAAATTGATTGCCTCACATGTGCAAACACAAGTCGCACGTTCGGATTGGACTTTTTAGCCGCATGGTTAGTTTTACCGAGACCATGGTAAGTTTTACTGGGCAGCAGGCAGTGGACGGTAAAATAACTATTGGTTAATTTGTAGCGTGTGTTCGGATTGGACCAGGTTAAGTTGACCAAATTAAGTCCAGTGCGATCGAGGCTTTATACTAAGGCCAACTCAGACAGCATCGTACGAGGCCCGACATAAAACGTCTTGACTCGTCGGTGCTGTTGAATCCAGACAAGACGAGTCATCTTGAAATAGCGTCAGGCGTAGTTTTTAGGTCGTTATGTTTACATGTTTAATTTTCGACGCTGTCTGAGTTGGCCATTTACAGTAATTGAGATGGAACTAGATATTGAATACAATACATACATCCTTGAATATCTGTATAGCCCTGTCAATACAAGCCTGGCCTTCCTCTACAGCTTCTTCACCAGACATGCTGTTATCTCCACCACACTCAAGCCAACTCTCTAGGTTAAACGCCATCTGTACAAGGGTCTTTCCAAGTTTATACTAAAGACAAAAATAACAAAGTGAAAATAATAGCTTGAAACTTTCCAGTATTCACCATAGTTTTAAAATGCTTTTATCTAAATGAATACAACAGTATATAAGGGAAATTCTTATTTATTGACTTAAGTGAAATGCTTAGTATTACGAGAAATACATAACTTATCTTTTCCACTTAGTATAAAGGAAAATTAAAAATCCTCTTATTTAAATGAAGCACTTCAGGAAAATTCTTAAAAAGTTATTATACTTATTATTTAAGAGAAATATTTTGTAAATAACATTTTAAAATTCTTTTATTTTATTGAATAACACTTACGGGAAATCCTTAAATATTTATTATACTAACAGAAGTATTAAGGAGATATCTCAAATAGGTGCATTCACTGGGTTCAACATTCATACTTAGGCTAAAAGGGAAATACTCTTAACATTAGGGAAATTCTTAAATATTTCTTAACTTCATAAGAGAAATACTTGTGTGAAATATCTATATTGGTGAATATGGCAATTGGGTCCCCAAGTTCAAATCGTGGGACTGTCATATGCTTTCTGTTAAATGTTAACAAAAAATAAACAAAAAACATTGCTTACCTTATGCGCCTCACCCTCTAGTGTTTCTCTTATTGCGATAGATTTCCTTCCAAAATCTATAAGAGGTTTTAATTCTCGCATTTGACTGGGATCAATGTATTCATACAACTTGAGTTTCTATATAAAAAGGTAATTAATAAAATAGAGTAACTTTAAAGACACTAAAAGAGGAGTACATCACCTACCAAGAAAAATAAAAGTATCTATCTGGAATAGAACAACAGAAAACAACATGAACAGAGACCAGGGAGGACACAAACTCAGTTGCATCCAGGACACATCCAAGGTGGGACATCAGCAAACGACATAAGAACAAGTATTGGCGCTAGACAGCACCGAGACAGGAAGACTGAAACAATCAACACATCACTTGTGTGAAAAAAACTACCGACGCTAGTAGCCAGAATGTAGCAAAAAAATTTTAAAAATCTATTTTCATGGTTTATCCAAAAAAAAAATACAAACATAAAATACAGTACGCATGATTCAAAAGAATAAATGAATTTCTCTGATGAGGTACTTACATCATCATATATAGTTGCTGCAAGATGGTAGAGTTCTACCATCCGCTCTGGACGACTGCTTAAGTCCTCTTGCTCAATCTTCATCGCCTTCTCCAGTAAAGCAAGCGATTTCATATTTTCACCAGACTGGTTACTGAAAAGACATTGAAAAAATAATATTTAACCTACAATCATAAGCAAAATAAAATAAACATTGTTAATAGTTGTAGAGACATGCTTTTAGGTTTGTACTGATGTGGCAGCCAAAACATGGGCTTGCAAAACAAGACCAGCACTCACATACACTGATGTACTAGAGACGGATACTGGTATGCAGAGAGATGAACTGGCTGTTACAATGGCAGATAGGAAGTTATGGAGGAATCTCATATAAGTTCCGGTATGTATGAGTAAGTAAGTACTGTAAGCAATTATGACGAAGTTTTATCCAAAAATCCTATACTAATTTGGCTACTAAAGAAGACTAAATTGAGCCAACAAGCCAACCCTACTGATTTACGTGGTAGGTTACCAATTCTTTTACTATACTGTTAGTTACTACTACGATTTAGCAGGTTGTTCCTACCAACTTATAAAATTAGAAGGATTTTTTGTTGCCGTTATTTTTTAGTTGTATAGTAACCATCATCATCATCTTCCTATACTGTGCAAAACCTCATTTGAGTATAGTCACACATACATGGATTGGTCACATTTATGCAGCTGGGCTTCCTAATTGTCCATATTGGAAAGTAAATAACTAAACAGTTCAGTATAATGTCTTTATGTGAGAAAACAAAGAAGACTTACACTACTCTGGCGACCTGCTCATATCGTCTGGCTAGCAGCTGTAAATCAGGATCATCACTGTTCTCAATCTGATTTAGTTGACTTTGGTAACGGGTCTCCATCTGTGTTTGCCATGTTTTACCACAACCCTTTACACAGTGACAGAAAGTAGAGTTAACATAAGATAATAAGATTTATAAAGCGCACAAATCTACAAGTACTCAAGGCGCTTAAACATACAGTGTGTCATATATTAGAGTCATCTCATTAAGCGCTACAAAATTTCTTATCTATGTGTGTTTACCACAAAACAAAAAAACATCCCATAATAGAGAGTTTTTGATTTGCGACGACCCAGAACCTAACGCTCTGTCTACACTATCAAACTAGTTTGACAAAAAAAGTGCCCAAATATGGTAGTGATATACCCAAATATGGTAGTAATATGACATCATCATATCCATATTTGGGCACATCGACCGAGCTTAAGAACTAGGTAAATCATTGTGTGCATGCAGGGACATTGCAACAAGCATCTACAACACAATTTTAGTTGATACTGTAGATTCAAGCAATGACCCACAATACAATATACAGTACATATGTCAGTGGATTTTGAAATAAATACTGTACACATACAGTCCACTCTCCCAATACCACACATTTCTTGGGCTGGCCTAATATGTCTGGTTTTCCAGAAAACCTGGTATTCAAAATGTATTTTTAATGGTAAACATAAATTTGGGACCTTTTGAAAAAAGTCTGGTTTTGGGAGAGTTTCCAGTTTTCAGAGAGTCCGGTATTGGGAGAGTTGACTGTACTGAACATAAAAGCACTGCAAGTGAGTTTTAAACAGAAATTAAATTGACTGAGCTTACCTCTCGCCAGTATCTTAGAAGCAAGGTACTGTATTCCTCATTGTACAACTTGTCAAATATTTTCCAGTCCATCAAAAAGTCCTTCAGATTTTCAGCTTGGTTAATTTTTAGCAAATGAATAGGCAATTCCTTTAAAAGTAGTTTTAGTCAAATCATTTATTTTACTTTAATAAAAATAATATAATAATTAATAATAAATATAATATATTTAGTATATGATTTAGCCATTTCTAATTTTGGCAATGGTATTCCTTAACAATGCGGGTCCCCTGTTGATCCTGTCATGGTCTAATCGTCTATACAGGCTATTAATTTATTTATTATCTTACATTTTTTTGTGGGCCTCCTATCACAAGCCCCTCGGGGCTTCCTGGAGGTCCCTTACATCTTATTTAAATTTGTTTTACTCCTTTTTTTGTTATGAAAGTAGGAGGTAATATTGGTAAGATACACATTTTCACTTACCTCTACTTTGCGATCAATATTATCGGATTGTTCAAAGAAATCGGCTAGCTTGCTATGCCACCATAACTGGTCAACAGCTCCTGATGTGTGACCTTCAAAGTATCTAGTAAAGAATGATGGTATGGTTTATGGTACACCATTTGTTTACAAAACAAAATAAAGAAAGAATGTCTTCTCAAAGTTGTAGTTTTTATGCTACAAGTTGATAAGAAGTAAGCACAGTCTATATATATATATATATATATCACTAGACAATATAGATTGTGATGATATTAGAAAACATGCAAATCACTTAATGTTTTATATCTCTGTGTAAATAATAAATTACACACAAGAGTAAACACAACTACAGTGATTTAAAAATGTTTAACTTACTTCTTGCGGACTGCTTTGCTTAGCGCCCTGTGGTAGAAATCAAGACGACCTTCGCCACTATCTCCAAATGGACGTAGAAATGGTTTCAACGCTCTGAACACAACAGCCCACTTGGCAGCAGGAAGGGGACCGATGTCTTTAGTCTTTTTTTCACGTCCACCATCTACAAAATCAATCAAAGAAATTTACATATGGGGAGGGGAGAACAGTCAATAGAGCACAAGCAATACACATACAATAGAACACAAGAAATAGAGTACATGCAATAGAGCACATGCAATAGAGCACATGCAATAGAGCACATGCAATAGAGCACATGCAATAGAGCACATGCAATAGAGCACATGCAATAGAACAAGACTTAATTTATTTATTTCAATAGAACGTAAATTTAAACTTAATCTTATCTTAATTAATGAAACAATACAAAATAGTTAACGAACCTTTACTTTCACTTTCTTCCTCAACTTCAGGTTTTAAGTTATCCTCATCTCCCAAAATTTGTAATAATTCTGTTTCTAGCAATCCAGTTGCTGATGTCTCTAGTAAGCACAGTGTTGCCACCAACAGTTGGCCACCATTCTCTTCCTCAAAACGTTCAAATACTTGCTCTAACAAACTAGTAAACATAAATGAATAAAAATTGTCTTAAATTATATTTTTAATTATAAGTTATCAGTACAGATATATAGCAAATGCAATAGAGAAATTCAACACAATAGTACACATAGATACAATATAGGGCACATGTAATAGAACACATGTAATACACATACAGTATAACAGGGTTAGCGCACATAATACATATATAACAGAGCACAAGTAAAAGAGAACAAGAAGAGAACAAATGCAAGAGAACACATGCAATAGAACACATGCAATAGGGCACAAGCAATAGAACACATGCAATAGAGCACAAGCAATAGAACACATGCAATAGAACACAAGCAATCGAACACATGCAATAGAGCACAAGCAATGGAACACATGCAAGAGAACACATGCAATAGAACACATGCAATAGAGCACAAGCAATAAAACACATGCAATAGAGCACCAGCAATGGAACACATGCAAGAGAACAAATGCAATAGAACACATGCAATAGAGCACAAGCAATAGAACACATGCAATAGAACACAAACAATAGAACAGATGCAATAGAGCACAAACAATAGAACACATGCAATAGAGCACAAGCAATGGAACACATGCAATAGAGCACAAGCAATGGAACACATGCAAGAGAACAAATGCAATAGAACACATGCAATAGAACACAAATAGAACACATGCAATAGAGCACAAACAATAGAACACATGCAATAGAGCACAAGCAACGGAACACATGCAATAGAGCACAAGCAATGGAACACATGCAAGAGAACAAATGCAATAGAACACATGCAATAGAGCACAAGCAATAGAACACATGCAATAGAACACAAACAATAGAACACATGCAATAGAGCACAAGCAATAGGGCACAATAGAGCAGATGCAACAGAACAGATGCAACAGAGCACATACAACAGCGCACAAACAATTGAAAAAAATTAATAGAGCACATGCAACAGAGCATATAATAAAACACATGAAATAGAACACATGCAACAGAGCTCACACAAAGGAGCACCTGCAATAGAGCAAATGTAATAGAGCACTTGCAATAGAGCAAATATATATAGAACACATGCAACAGTGCAAACGCAATAGAGCACAATAGAGCACTTGCAACAGAGCACATGCAACAGAGCACATGCAATAGAGCACAATATAACACATGCAACAGAGCACACGCATTAGACCAGATGTAACAGAGCAAATGCAAAATTGATATAATTGGGTCATTTTGTTTGTAAAAAGGTATATGACTTTTACTACAATTTATGTATTACAATCAGATATCACAGGTCTTTATATTCAAGTATACTAAAATAAAAACAATGCTTACTCCAACAAGCCATCTTTCATCTTGTTGATTTTATCTGTGACACGCTCAAAGAATCCAAACACTCTCAATTCCTCACACGCCACAGCGAGCCAAAGAGGATTCTGGGAAGACTCTTTGGACAGCAAACTGCTGATCTGTTTTTCATCCAAACGTTTGTTGTACTTGCCTAGCATTTCTGTTACAATTTCCTACAATATAAGAAGAAATAGTGGTTAGTTGACTTAAGCTCTGTCTACACAATCAATCTTTGCGACAAAACTAACTTTAACTACTGTATTACCCAGTACATTTTAAATTCAAGATTATTACCTTAGTCTTAAAGCTCTGTCTACATTATCAAACTAGTTTGACAAAAAAAGTGTGATGTGCCCAAATATGGTAGTGATATGCTCAAATATGGTAGTAATAATATCATCATGTCCATTATATGGGCACATCACATTTTTTGTCGCATAAAGTTTGATAGTGTAGGCAGTGCTTTAGCTACTAGAAATTTTATACTCAGACAACACCACGATTTTAACCAATGACCATGAGACAGTACAATAATATATACATCAATGAGACATACCTTTCTAGCATCCATATCAAGCGGTGTGACAATAATTTCTTCTGGTTTACTTGACCTTTCAAGCAGCATCTTGTGTGGTGGTGTATCATTGATCATTGAGATGATGACTCGCACTTGAGGGGCTAATTTGCGTGGTAACCAGCTCAAAATCGTTCCTGATTTGTCATCGTCAAACTAGATAAAAATAAAAGTAAATTAATAAATTTGTATGTATTCTACTTTTAAAATATTATAAAGCTCTGTCTACACTATTAAACTTTATGCGACAATAAAATTGTGATGTCATCTCTACAGCTGTCTCACTTAGCCAATCAGATGGCGTTACTTTAACCATGTGGTATTTAATAAAGAATAATAAGCGTTCTCTACAGCTGTCTCATTTAGCCAATCAGATGGCGTTAATTTTTACTTTTACCATGTGGTATTTAATAAAGAATAATAAGCGTCTCTACAGCTCTCTCACTTAGCCAATCAGATGGCATGAATTTAACCATGTGGTATTTCATAAATAAGTGTTCTTTACAGCTATCTCACAAATTTATCCATGTCATATTTCATAAATAATAATTGTAAGCATTTATTAAGTTCTCTTTGTCACTGTCACACTAAGCTATAAGACCTTTACATTTGACTGACATGATTTAAATTGCTATAGACACTGACAAAATGTCCAGATTAATGTACAGTAGCTTGGAATGATTGAATACTAGGCTTACTTGATTAAGTGCATCAATAATGACAAGTACTGGAGGTGTCTTGGTATTGGAGAGAACACTACAAGTCATCTGACAAGTTGTCTCTAGATTCTTAGGCATTGTAGCTTCCTGGAAAATGAATAAAATAAATGGTCATTTAAATGGTTCATGATAACGACTTTAGTAACTGTGCAGTCAACATGTTTTTTATAAATGACAACACAGTGTGTGGGAGAGAGCATATTCATTCATTCATTCATTTATTCGGTCAAAATCAACATACAATACATGATTACATAACAATGTTACAATACAAAAAGTTAAAACTTGAGACAATTAAAAAGAAGGAAAAAATGTTATAAACAATCTAAAAACAATGCAAAAGTCTAAAATGATGGTTAAAAAATGGCTTAAAAATGGTTTAAAAATGGCATAAAATACAGCATTAAAACAGAATATCGTTCAGTACCATAGTTTAAAAAAGTCATAAAAAAAAGTTATAAAAAGACAAAAGAATATTAAAAAGCGTTCAGTTAAAAAGAGAGCAGCAGAATAAAGTTATGAACATGAGAATAAAACAGTTAAGTTGATTTCGACCAGGATAGCCCAAAAAAACAATTACCTAGGTTTATTTCCGTTGGGGTCCTGTAGTATTGTATTGTGATTTTAAATTATTTTATCCTTATTTACCGGTTTTCTCTTTTGTTCGTTAAGTATTCTTTAACAAGTTTTCTAAATATCCCAACACTCATGGTGTTTTTTATGTCGTTTGGTAATTTATTCCAGTCATTAATGGCTGTAGCATAAAAAGTTCCATCGATAGCTTTAGATGCTTTTGGCGGAATGAAGTTGAATTCACTTTGTCGTGTACCATGGCTATGTTGGTCACACACCTTATCAAAATATTCATTTAAATACGAGGGAGCGGAATTATTTAAAATCTTATGTACTGTATTTAACTTCATTTGAGTTACTCTGTCTTCGACATTTAATAATCCTAGTTTATTCAACTCTTTCTGTCCAATATGGGTTCTTGGTCCTTCACTTAAAATATATCTAACCATATTGTTTTGCATGACTTGTAACTTATTTTTACATTTCTTTGTAGTGGCAGAATACCATGATGAACATGCATAATCGAAATTACATTGAATAAGTGCATAGCTTAACATTTTTCTTGCATTTTCATTTAAAAAAGAAGCTTGTCGGTAAAGAAATCGTTGTCTTGCCGTAATCTTTTTAACGACTGCATTAACGATTTTTTCGCCCGACAAGGATTTATCTAATGGTATACCAAGGTAGTTTATGGAAGAGGATTCTTTTATTGGCACACCATTGCAGTGAATTGAGAAATCAGTGGCCTCCTTTAATTTAAATTTGGAACCAAATAGTATCGCTTCTGTTTTTCCTAAGTGAATTGATAGCTTATTATCAATTAGCCACTCGTTACAAGATTTCAATTCAGTGCTTAGTTTTTTGGCCAATAAGGTCGGGTCCTTTCCAGAAACCATCAGGATACTATCATCGGCATATAAAATAAGTTTACAGTTAACACTAGTCGGCATATCATTGATGTAACATAGGAACAAAAGTGGGCCTAATATACTTGTGGGACACCACATGTTATAGGGAGTAAGCTAGAGTTAACATTGTTTACACATACTAACTGTTGTCTGTTATACAGATACGATTTGAACCATTGAGTCGATCCTATACCCATTGCTTCCAGTTTACGGATCAAAATGCCATGGTCAACTGTGTCAAACGCTTTTTGGAGGTCTAGCGCTACCATACCAGTATAGTTGCCATTTGACATTTCTGTGCGAATATAGTCCGTTATATGAACTAAGCACGAATCCGTTGAATATCTACTCCTAAACCCTGATTGGAAGTCATATAAAATTTCATTTTCTCTGAGGTATTCATCAATTTGAACATATATAGCTCGTTCGAGTACCTTGGACATTACACTTAAAATACTAATTGGTCTATAGTTGCTTACCACAGACTTGTTGTTTTTTTTAAAAACCGGATGTACCCGTGCAATTTTGAGGTCATCAGGCACGGTTTCGTTTTGAATTGATAAATTTATAATGTGTGCGATAGGACCTTTAATGGCAATTGCACCATCGCACAAGAATCGTGCAGGAATGTTGTCTAAACCAGTACTTTTAGCTATATTTAGGCTTTGTAGCTCCTTTAGAACGAATTCCTCTGTAACGGGGATTAGGTTCATATTAATTTTGGACACTCCCTTTCTTTCATAAAATTGTTTGAATTTAACTAATTCTGTATTATAACGTGCACTGCCGTTAGGAAGTTTACTAGCCAGATCATTTGACACGCTAGTGAAGAATCTATTGAAGTGTTCTGCGACTTTATTGTTATCAAAGCAAACTTTAAATGTACAAAAATATATTTAGGTGTTGAAATTAAACTAATTATTTAATTTAATTATTTAAGCATAAGAAGAAATATCAAGGGAAATGTATATGCATATAAATGAAATTGGCACTTTGTTTAAATAGAGTTTAGTTACTACATAATAACAAGATATGTTGAATATATTTGTATATATAAATCCAAAGGCAAATTACTGAAAAAATGACAATGCTGTGGGTGATATATATATATTGTCAGCATTGATGTGCTTCGATCACCAAGGCAAGTTGTAGCATGGTATTCAATTAAGTACTGTAATTGAATAGTATGTTTTATAGCTATGATTTATTTTGTAGACCTACATTAACTGATCCTAACTCCTTCAATAGTCGTTTCAAAGCCTTCTCTAGATCAGTGGAACCAGGAACGGCACCAACAAAATGAAAGAATATATGCCAACCAGTGCTGCCACCCCTGTGCACAAGAAAAAAAGAAAACACAACTAAAATGAGAATGTTGTATAGGAGTTTTGATTTATTATGATTTCTAAACTCTCTTTAACAGGCTTTCATATTTCAATAACTACCCCTGTGGGGTATTCAATAAGTAACTTATTTTGTTTGCTTAATACTAGTTATTTGACTTTAAAAGTCAATAAACAGCTTTTTTAAAGTTTGATTTTATCCATCTTTATTTTTATCTTTGCATGTCAATACATCTTTAAGTTGTATTCACTAAATGTTTAGGGTAAGTGTTTCTCTTAATCTCTGTCTACGCTATCAAACTAGTATGACAAAATATCTTGATGTGCCCAAATATGGTAGTGATATACCCAAATATGGTAGTGATATGCCCATATACGGGCACATCATATTTGTTTGTCACATCAAGTTTGATAATGTAGACAGAGCTTTAGTTTGATGAATACAGATACATAGTTTTGAAACATAGCCATGACTAGAACCAAGGAACCTGAGCGTGATAATAAAAATGTTAACCATGCCACAGTACAATACACTAAAAGATATTTAAACATACCCTGGAATTTGTTTGCTCATGGCCATCTGTTGACTGACGTCTGCCGTTTTGGCAAGGAGCGATGACTTTCCAGTTCCAGCACCCCCAAGTATAACTAAAGAGTTGTTGACACCAATGTCTGTTACATATTTCTCAACTTTTTCAAGAATTGTTGTTCTGCCAAGAACTAGGGCTCCTCTGCTTTTGAGGAAAGACTACAAATGAGAAAATATTTTTTAAAATTTTTTTTCAAATTTATTCATGAGATGTTGCCAAGTTTCTTCTAATCTTTTTGTAAAAAAAAAATGGCAAAAAATATGCTAAGCTATAAATATGTATACAGTAGAACCTGTGTATTGTATCATGATGAGTGTGAACTGTATCTCATCTGCTACGCCCTATGATCCTAGAGGTTAAGGAGACAACTTGGCACTACTGTATTTATTAACAACCTTATCACAACTGTTTTTATCACAAAAAATGGGTTTTTTTATAGAAATGCATGATTTAATTTAAATTTAACAAAATAATAAACACATTAAAAGCAGTATCACCTCATGCGCTTCTTTAGCTTGTTGATATGGATCAAGTGTTCCCTCTGACAATGGATACTGCTCTTCGATACGATTCTTAAAAAATTCAAACACCTTGAGAAAAAAAAGATAACAAGTTTGTATCGTAATACTCAGGCACAACAATTTCACAAAAACTGTACAAAAGTACCTACAATTGTTGAAACTAATGCATGGCACATGATACAAAATCAACCAATCAAATTGGAAGCATAAATTAGATATGTTAAAGTAGTAATATAGTTTAAAATATTATTATTGTTAATAAAGTAACATCAACCAATCAATTACTTAAAATTAAAAAAAATCTCCTATCGAAGTGAATACAATTTAAGGGAAATACTTAAATATTCATTGAGTTAAGTGAAATACTTAATAATTAAGGGAAATATCTCACTTAAGTGTGATTGGTAAATGAGGCCACAGAGGCCTAAAGTTAATAAAGGCAGCTAGCAATACACCTGAATGATATTAAAAGAAATACACCCTGCTTACTTACATTTTTACAGAAGCCTTCCTGCAGACCAGTAAGTTCAACTTTGCCATCTTCATCAATACCTGCATATTCACAATCATACCACTTAACACGATCTTTCTAAAATGTTAAAATACAAAATTTATTTGATTTAAGTTGATAGCACCAACTTGAAACTAAAAATAGTCTCATTAAGAGGCTTACAGGGGAAACCCCTATTAATGGGACATTTTTCATGTATGATTTAACACTGCAGCCAATCCACATTCAAATATGCATATAGGTCACAGGTCATGCCTTTATGATTTCTGATTTATATATTGATGATTTTAATGAATGAATAAATAGCACACCCTCTATGGTATTAGTATTTTTCCCAATTTCTGAGTGCTCAATTGTGTTTATTGCATGAATGAACAAACATCTTAGTGGAGCTGTAGCTTGGCGGTTAACATGATTGCCTTCCATGCAATCTCGAGGTCCAGGGTTCAATCCTGACTTAGTGTCTAGGTGTGCCTAGTGTCCTAAGCCAAAAATGAGACTTAGTTTATAAGCATGATCAATTATAAAATAGTTTTTCCTGGCAAGTTGGTCACTGTTTGTTCCTAATTCCATTAAAACCCCTTGCCTTGTACTTTTATTAATCTTCATGTAACTTACAGACGTTCTTTTCTTCTTTTATTATTAATCTTCATGTAACTTACAGTTGAACAGGGATTATTCACAATAACAACTATTATTTTATACAAGCCAAAAAATCAATGATTTAATCAACTATAACAGCTTCTCATTAATAACTGTAAAATTGATTAATTTACAATTTGAAAGAATTAACAAGTTTAAAATTGAATTAGCATATCAATTTATACGCTAAGACTACCTAATCAATCAAGCAGACTAACTAAACATTGTATTTTCGTGACCAATTAATTTTTTCAGCAAAACAAAGTGATTATAAGTGTGTCAGACAAAGCCAGAAATCTAGCATGTAACCTAACAATTTTCAACAACAAAATGTACACTGTAGTACTACTGTAGTAATCAATATTTTTTTTTAAATAACACCTGGTTGGCAATTTTGTCAAAAATGTTTATCAAAAGTATGTTTCATTTTATTTTTCATTCATTTTTGTCTCCATAAAAATACAATATGAAAAAGGTGGACAAATAACAAGAAAAACATCACACAAAACCAGGCAGAGGCAGGATTCCTAAAAAGCAAACTCAATCTCAATCAAGGCTGCTTTTGTGCTTTCCTGGCAGCTACTGACTATGATTTTGTATTTTCTTCTTGCGTCGTGTTTGTTTAATTTGTTGATTTGTATTATATTTTGTAAAATGTATCTTTTGCCTGAATAAATAATAATAATAATCTGGGGTAGCACTAACATTTCATTTTGTTTAGCCATTTGGCGAAAGTCAAAATATTTTTTTTAGTCAAATCAGTTTATCTATAGCCAAAATGGCTAAAGTCCAATTTTTTTATTTAGCCAAATGAATCGGTCATTAGCCAAAATTAAAAATTGTTGAAATATAATGGTAAAAACGTTTTAGTTAATTTATCTATGTCAATAGGTCTATACACTGTTCCCTGAACATTTTGTAAGGCATTTGGGGAAAGAGAGCCATCACTGTGATTTGATTTAAAAAAATAATTGTTGTATTTTATATGATCAAAACAATTGTTCAAATTGTTTTTAATCATACAGCATTCATACAGTTATCAATTTAAGAAGAAACATTTTACAGTTTTCTGAAATCCCCTGAACGCTATGTTATTTTTGTTTTTTACGCTTGGCTGGTGGCTTCCGTAACACGCGAAAATCCTAAGACTTTCACGGTCACCCACCGCTGCGCAGCGGGTGAATGTTTTTAAATTGGGTATGCTCAAGAGGTGCGAAAGTGCAGTAGCGCACGGTACGTCGTAGGCCTATATGCTAAATATATTTCTAGCAAACGAACACTCGTATCGTTGTTGAACGTGCAGATAATATAGGCCAAAGCACAGGGAAAAGGCGTTTCTGTCGGGGGAGAAATTTATACCATCCCGGCTCGATTATTTATTACCCAACAACACAGAAGCCGCGCCGGCGGCCGGCCTTGCTGTTTATATAGTCCGCAATAAATGCACGTGTGTGTTTAGCTAAATCCCCGTTAGACTCTACCATTTCCCGAATGTTGTTTTGTTTACTCTACTGACGCACTGCACGCACGAGGAAACTTTATTAAGGGTAAAATATGAAACTACATTATTGGAGCCTAAAATGCATAACGCATGAATATTGATTTCGATAAGATCATTCATTGAAGATACTATGTTTTTTTTAATCTGAAAAGAACACCCTTATCGAAAAATAGACAATCCCGGTAAATAGCCGACCGTCGGCTGTCGAGTCGTCGATCGTTTGTGCAGCGCAACACGTGATAGTTTGGGTAGACTCCATCATCCATGTGTCGTGTAACGTCTGTTTCTCTGTGCAGCAGTCTACCGCTGCTATCTCCATCATATTGAAAAAACAAAGAGACGCCTGGTACAACGAAACAAGTTGACGAAAATGGAGCTTGAAGTAAACAACATGATAACGAACAAAATAAATGTTTGAAGATCGACAAATGGACCTTTTAGTTCCTGTCATAGCCAAAATGGCTAAAGTAGCCGTTTTATTTTTCGCCAATCTGGAAACGTTTTCGCCCATGGCGACTTGGCGATCGGCCAGTGCGAGCCCAGATAATCACTATCTAGTAGGTCTCTTATTGCACTGATTGGATAAAAAAAATTTAGAATATAATTTGTATAAACATTAAAAATGCATAAGGCAAATTACTGAAAAAAATGACAATGCTGTGGGTATCATTAAAAATGTATATAAATATATATATCAAAATAAATTAAAATATATTGCAATATCAAATGTTAAATTGATGTAAAAGCATCCAAATCAGCTTTTTGGCTATTATGGATTTTGATTTGCCTTGATTTATTTGTTTAAATTTAAAATAAAGATACTGAGATATTTTTGTCTATCCTTTGAAATTGTAGTATTTACTGATGACTAAGGATTGATCTTGTTTTGAGATTAAATATTAAAAGTATTCTGAAAATAATTCTGTGAAATCTGACTAATGATAGGTACTATAAACCCACTCAATCAATCATTCTATATTTAAATCAATCGATCAATCAATCTGTTTGAAAATCAATCAAGCAGTCTGAATTCAATCAGTCATTCTGAAATAATTCAGTCTGGAAATCAGTTTGAAAATAAATAAATCAATCAATGAGTCTGAAAATATTCTGTTGAAAATCGATCAATTAGTCTGAAAGTTAAGTAATTAATGTCTGAAAATGAATCAATGTTTCTGTTTCTGTTTCCGCATAGTGCCGAAAAAACCGATTATTTCAAATATGTAATTTTTATATTGACTGCATTTCTGCTCAATTTTTGCTCAAAACTAACCATTTAAATCAGTGGGTGGTCGTTGATAAAAATTATTAGAATTACGCAAAATGCAATTTATCCTGGCGGTTAATTCAAACGTTACTGAAGTGTAGTTGACTCTGGGTCAGCAGCTGTCAATCAAATAACCATTATTTCGTGTTGCAGCTAAAAACTGGTTAAATGTTCTTCTAACACCGAATTGAATGGGTGTTTTAACTCGTTTTTAAATCAATCAAAACTTACCAATCTTGTTTTAAGCATTTGTTTAAGTACATCCAACTTATGAGGCGCTATTGGGTTTGGATCCATAAAGTCACCGACATACTCTTCTGGTATTGTCTTCAGAAATGACGAATTGCGAACCAAAAATAAAGCTGAATAAAGCAAAATATTTTTATTAAACATTTATTTAATTGACCAGATATCCAAGGTGACTAAGTGATTTAAACCTTTAGAAGAGGTATATTCATTCATTCACAAAATGTTAACAGAAATTGTAAACCACCCTTAAGTGAATACAATTACCACTTAAGTGAATACAATTACCACTTAAGTGAATACCATTATCCCTTAAGTGAATACAATTACCCCTTAAGTAAATACAATTACCACTTAAGTGAATACCATTACCACTTAAGTGAATACCGTTAAGTGAATACCATTACCACTTAAGTAAATACCATTACCACTTAAGTGAAATACTTTAATATTTATTGACTTAAGTGAAATATTGCTACTGGGTACTACTGTATAAAGATACTTAACTACAATCATGATGGCAAGACTACATACATTACAAGGGCTTAAAACCAGGGAAGAGCGTAATTTCACTCTTCCATGCTTAAAACTAAAGATTTGAACAGATTCGCCTTAATTGATGTCAGACTGCACAGTATACATTGTGGTTTGAAATAGATTAACATTGAATGTCAACATGTACTTAAAATGTTTTAAGTAATCTACTAATTTGTCTATTGGATTACATGTTAAGCCAAATTTATGGGGCACATTTAAACAATATCATCGTATTTAATCATGTTCTTATTGAATGTTTTTCCTTAATAAATCGTACAGTAAGCATTATTTGGATTGAGACTGACAAATAGTGCTGATATATTTATGTTTTCTTAGAAGAAGAAAGCATGTGAATGTTTATTTGAAACTTTTAACAGCTCAGGAAGTTCATTCTTTATTTTGGTACATGTGTTTCCTTTGATGAATGTATGATATAGATTAAGAATGACAAATAGTACTGCTACAATATTCATGTATTTCTTTGTAGAATGACGGATTAAATTAGATTAAATAGGACCACATTGGACATAACCAGACTTAATTGGGTTTATCCATACACAGTTTTCAACTAGCTAAAGATCAAATGTTTCTGTTCGTAATCCTCATTGTAAACCCCTTAAATTTTCCCGTGTTAATTTTTGTAAAAATGTTTTCTTTGTATAATTCAAGTCTCGTATTAATTAAATTTTTAGATATTTTCAACAGTAGCCATTCACAATTTTTGAAAGACATTATTATATAAATGTTATCTTTGTGTTATGTATCAACCTGTAATTGGTGCCTTGCAAGAATAAAGAATAGAAGACTATAAAAACGAAGCTTTTATGCATTCTGCGAATTTTGTATGCTCTCTGTTTTGTTCCTTTGAATGCAAAAAAAAAAGGGCGTTAGAGGGGAAATTTGTTTGGGGGGTGAGTTTGTTTTACTGGAAAATGTCTTACAATTTGGATTGTCAATTCTGTATGCTCCATGTAGAATTTCCATTTCAGTAACCGAGAGGCCTTCAATCCATTTGTACTCTTTCACTAGTGAGTCTGATACATCATTGTGTGTAGGAATCCAACCACACCGTTCACTACAAGAAAGGTCACGATGAACGTTAGTAACACAATAGCACACAAATTCATATGTATAAAAAGAGTAGAAACTATGTCTGTATATTGCTGTTGGGGTTGAATGACTGGTTGTCCACGGTTTGTGTAAATATAATCTAATCTTTACGGCTTAGAGAAACTTGTTTGAATAGGTCAACATCATCATGCTATGGATTTTATTAGATGTCCTTTCTCCGTCTGGCTAGATAATAGGCTGGATAATAGTGTAGCTGCAGTAGCTGTTTACACTATATTGTAAAACAATGGATTAAATGGTTTGCATTCTAATGGGCAGAATATTTTCATTCATTGAAAGATTAATTGTTCTAATCAACTTGGTTTCCCCTTAAGCTCTGTCTACACTATTAAACTTTATGTGACAAAAAAATGTGATGTGCCCATTATGGACATGATGTCATATCACTGACCATATTTGGGCATACACTACCATATATGTGCACATCACACTTTTTTTGTCAAACTAGTTTGATAGTGTAGACAGAGCTTTATATCTTATATATGTCAAGGCTAGGCTGTGCAAAAAAATGAGGAGAGAGTTGGCAATGCTACAATAAAACAAAAAAACTGACATTTAAAAAAACAATCAATGGACATGACATCAACCAAATCAATCACATGGCAAGGTTGGGTTACATTATCATTATAAGTGTCAATCTATGACCTTTTATTGATATAATATCCCTAATATAATGTACTTAACATTGATGTAAACTTCATGTTTTAATGTTTATGCCTTTGTATGCTTTGAGTGTTGATGTGGTATGTCTTAAGGCCTCTTTTACCACTCCTTAGAATAGCACACTCAAAATCAATGTGCTGTTTTTTAATTTGGCTAAATTATTAAAATAAAATAAATAAATAACTATACATTGAGATAAAGAGTTCTTAATGTATTCAACACAATCGTGCAAGTTCATGACATCTGTCAAGTACATGGATTATTTCTATCATACCTTGTAAGGTTTAGGAAATAAGGATAGACATTATCTTGGTAGCATCGATCAATTTCTCCTAAGCATGTCCTTAAGGTTTCTTCTGATGTCGTGTCCTTTGGTACGCCCTAAGAAATTTAAATTTCATTGGATAGTTAGTATAACGATACAATAATTATACTATAATGCTTAGTTATTAACTTAAGGGCTTTGACATCGCACAATAAATTGAAAGGACAGAAATTAATGTGGCATATGTAACATTCTGTTTTATCCTTACTATTTGAATTCCTTTATGCTCTATGATTACCCTTGGGGTGAAATCACTAACATAATAGAACAGAAAAACTTTAAAATAACTAATGTTAAACACAGGTGTGTTGCTAATGGGACTAAAGTACAGTATAGCTTCAGCTAAAAAGGTAAACAATTTAATTTAAAGTTACTATTTTTGGATGTTTAAATTAACAAACATTAAATCAGTAATTGGTATTGTGATTATACTAGGAAGTAAATTTACTTAACATAAATAAAATATATATTGTTGAATATTTCTAAAAATAGCGCTTAAAATGAAACAACATTAATTTCGTTTCAATCCTGGTTAAAGATTCTAATGCTTGGTTCCCACTAGGACGTAACACAAGGACGTAAACGCAACGCAAGCGTGTTGACCAATGACAAGCGTCAGTTTGAATAATCCGTCGCTTGTCATTGGTCAACTAACTTATGTTGCGTTACGTCCTTGTGTTGCGTCTCTAGTGGGAACTAAGGTAAAGAGAAATTAACGCCTCAGTTATGTAACATTTTGTTGGGTATCAAAGCTGTCTCTGTATATTGGTGTGCCAATAATATAGATATCCCCTAATTGTGTTATGCTTCATTGTGGCTAGTTTTCAATTATTTAATTTGTGGTATGTTTTAATTTTTTTTTATATATATAAATTAGACCAATAAAAAGATGAATTAAATAGTTATGCAAGTCCTAATTTGGTTAAATATGCTATAACATTTAACATAATAATATTTATTAATAATAATTATTTTGATTGTTTTAATAGTCGTTTCAAAATCTAGATCAGTTGAACCAGGACAAACCAAATTAATTTAGATCAGTGGGTTAACTGATATTCAGGGACTATCTTTATAAATAAACAAACAATTAACAATAACATTAAATTAGAAATATCAGAATCAAAATGATATAATATTAAAATCAAATAACGTAATAAAAAATAAATCAATAGACTAGAAATATATGTTTTCAAAATGTATTTTCAGAATTTTGCGAAAGAATATTCCAACCAGTGTCCCCTTAATATGTTCTACTGTATTGAAATATGTAGCTGTATTGCCTGTTTGTAACCAGCGTTGCATTATTATTGCATGTTGCAGGAGGTCACAGAATGTAAAAATAAAACTGTAAAATGCAACATTTCTGATATAATTCCTTAGTGACATTCATTACTTATTCTGAAAATGATTTATTACATTAACAGTTACAACATTATGTTTTAATCACAATCTTACATGGTCTCAATGGAAATAAATTTGCCTTGTGGTACTTTTTGTTTTTTTTATCTTATGAATTATGGTGTAATTATTAAAATAAGAATAGAAAGAAAAAAATGTTCATTTTTCTGCCGAAGCAACATTTTTATACTGATATTAATAATGTCATAATAAATTCTGATTTTGAATATTTTATTATTTTCTTTAATGATTTAAATTTTTAAATTTTTGTGATTTGCTGTAATGATTTTATAGTTTTTAACATGATTTGCTGTGATTTAGATTTTCTCTAATATGGATATTTTTACTGGCGATTTGCTGTAATACATTATTAGTCCATTTACAGCGATATTTTTATTGCTTTTTGACAATCCGCCAGAATGTTGTCCTGGGTTTTTTTTTTTATCGTTACCCACCGTGTATACTTGTTTTTTATGTGTAATGTTTTTCTGGAAAATAAATGAATATGAATTTCTTAATAGTATTTCTAAAAACATTGAAGAATTCAAAAATAATATTAAGTTTAAGATAAATGTCCGGAAATAATGTAAATTGATAGAGAGAAAATGTCAGTTCAATTACCTGAAAACATTTTTTTTGTCACATCAAGTTTGACAGAGCTTAAGTTAACTTGCACTGAACTTAAGCTCTGTCTACATCAAATTTGATGTGACAAAAAAATGTGATGTGCCCATTATATAGACATGATGTCATATCAATACCATATTTAAGCATATCACTACCATATTTGGGCACATTACACTTTTTTTGTCAAACTAGTTATGACAATGTAAACAGAGCCTTAGACTAGAGAGAAAATGTAAGATTGAAGACTCAATACAAGCAAACCAAACATAGTCCTCAGGGAAAGCCTATCCACAAACTTGGCTTAATGTTATGTTATTGTTACAGCGGATGTAATTTTTGTTGCTAATAATATTGTATTCTAGATTTTCTCATTTACATACTTGACCTGTAAACAGCTTGTAAATGAGAATTATTTTATTTCAAATATAAATACTATTTATTTATTAGGTTATATGCATGATATGCATATAACCTCTTGATTCTGTCAGGATCTTTATTTATTTATTTATTTATTTATTTATTTATTTATTTATTTATTTATTCTTTCCTTAGCACTATTTTGTCCGTGAATTATCTTGGCATCAGTTTCATCTAGCTAAGTCAATTTTTCAGAGTATATTCCTTATGGCCAGGAATCGATGTGGTCATGTTTTCACGGTGCGCAATCATAAATTACGCGGTCTACGCGCGATTTAATGAAATCACGTTTGTAATCATATCTTCACAAGCATGAATCACTTTTAAACAAAATTTGGTACTCATAAATTTCAGGTCATATTTCATCATATGGCAATATAATTACGTGCGTAGCGCATATAACACATGCGTACGCGCGCTTAAAAGTTTTAAAATTGTCAAAATTTATTTTCGATGAAATTAGAGTACGTTTCAGGCAATTTCAAGCGTTTAAAAAATTGCCACGAGTGCGCAGAATTTTGCACGCGCACTGCGCGTTAAACGTTAATGCGCACTATTTTTTCCCGATTTCTGTTTTACAACCTTTCTTTAATAATATCATCATATTTGATTCACTTTTCAACTCGAAATTGCGTTATACAAGCACATCAAAAGTGACAGGCTACGCACGTATAAGTTAACAAAATAGTGAAAATATGCTAAATTTTTAAATTAATATATATCGTCAGAATGCTGGGGAACACCTATTTTTTATTTCATTTTCTTGAAGTGTATGTATCATATGTATGATTTATTATCAAATTAAGAGAACAAAAGTTGATTAAGTCATCATTAATTGCATATTGAATTAAAAAAAATTAATTTCGACAATCAAACAAATTTTGACATTTTCTTAGGCCGAAATAACAAACTTAACATTAACTTTCTTTCTTAAGAAGTTCATATATTAAAGTTAAAAGTATATAGTTTGACAGTGCACCATTTTTTTAAATTTTTAAAGATGTCATCATAGTAATAAATTATAATTCATTGCGGTATGTAATAATCTATCTGCACCAAAGTGGCTACTGAATAGTAAATACACGGAGGAATCTTTCTACATGTTTTAGTAAGTTGTGTATGGCTCGGTGGTCTGTGCTCGTGTCTATAGCATTCAAGGTACCGAGATCGAGCCTCACCTTGGGTAACGAAACGAAATAAGATTTTTTTTTATTATTTGTATTGTTTGTTCAATTTTATTTCTTAGTGTATAGATTATACACATGATTTATAATGAAATTTAGATAAAAAGAAACTTATGTCTTTATTATTATGTAACAAATATGGTTTATGACATTATACGCAGAGGGATCTTTGATCGGATTGCGATACCGGCTATTGTATTTGCCTTAGCAAGATCTTAGCATATATTATAAATAATTAAAGATTCTGAGAAAATCAATCAATCAATATATCTTTTACAAATCAATTATCTTTATTTTAATCAAATGCATATAACCTATAATTCGTCATAGTGACGAATTAAATCTAGTTTATTTATTTTTTTTATTTTTTTACTTGCACTGATTGGTACAGTAATTGGAAAAATCACAACAAACATAATAAAAGACAAAGAGTAATCAAAATTAAAAAGAGAAATATTAATACATTATAATAGTATTGTTAAAAAAAAACAAATTTTGTATCAAATGTGGCATTGACCTTATTGATAATCTTTATAAAGGTTGAATGATATAAAACTCAATTTATATTCAGTTCAACCAAGGCAGCTTCTCTACAGTATTGATTGAAGGTTTGTTCAGTGTTAAAGAATGTTATGGTTCAGCGCACAAAATCTTTACAAAATTTCTGTACCCACAATCCTTCGTAGCAACCATGAACTAAACAGGTAAACACATTGTGAAAGAATTCCTAGTTACTGTTAAATATTTAAGCCTTCAATTGAAGCCTTACATTGCTAAGCAACACTATATCACGCAATATACATTGTCAATGATATTTTGAGTTGACATATCAACTGAATGTCTTTACAAAGGGATTTTACTTATCAAAATACAAAAATAAACGGTTAAATTTAAACAAAAATCCATTGTTTGATTGTCTTTTTTTTCAGGTTACTAATTTAATACTATTATTATTATTATTATATTTTTGGTCAAAGTGAATAACTATTCAACAAAAAAATATGGTTTTTTCAGAGAGACAATATATCTTAAAGTGGATGCTAGAGTATGTTATTATTAAAGAAATTATCAAATATATGAAAAGAGGTTGCAATAAATACTATGATACAAAAAACATTTTAAAAACTTAATATTTCTTACCCATCTAAGGTCACATTCAACCAAATGTAAACGACGCTTCTCACACCACTGACGTAGATCTGGGAAGACCTATAAAATTATTGGACCAAGAATAGAAATTCAGATTAAAGCCTTGTCTACACTATCACACTTTATGTGACAAAAAAATGTGATGTGCCCATATATGGACATGATGATGTCATATCACTATCATATTTGGGCACATCACACTTTTTTTGTCAAATCAGTTTGATAGTGTAGACAGAGCTTTATAAACATTGATACAATCATCAAATTATCTATCTATGTATGGAAAAAAAATACAAATCTTACTTCTTTAACCAAAATTTCTCTTTCTGCATGGAAATCTTTGAAAGTAGAGGAGACAAATACTCGTATAGTTTTCCATCCTGATCGTTTTATGACAAGTTTCTTACATTTACTCTTTCTATCACATGTCTTTGTAACCGTATCCCATGTTTGCTGAACGGCATAACGATAATCAGACGGCCCGGACGGCACTGCCATCGAGTTGGATGCACCGCAACCCATTATTGTTTATTATCTGAAAATTCAATACGGTGTGTTACGTTAATGGCAATTGACACCAATGACACAGATCTGTTTGAAAGGACGGGAGGGGAAAATGGGCAATTGTGAGAATAATAAATCCGTCCTGTCCCACACACTCCACACCACAGGAGTTTATTCTTATTCTTATTCTTTTATTGCCAAATATAAAATACATGAAGAACACGAAATACACAACAACAAAAGAACCAACTGAGTGAGCTGGCAGGGGACACAAAAGCGAATTAGTATTGTACCTACTAGGCCTATAGGCAGGTCTAGGCCTAGCCCCTAGGTAGGCCTATACGGGATCCAGTCAAGTCGCCCCATCGCAAAGTCGCCTCATACAAAGTCGCCCAATACAAAGTCGCCCCATCGCAAAGTCGCCCCAAAACAAAGTCGCCCCGGCACAGTCGCCCCATCGCAAAGTTGCCCCATTACAAAGTCGCCCCAACGCAAAGTCGCCCCAACGCAAAGTCGCCCCATCGCAAAGTCGCCCACGGTTTTATTTCTGTATGATTATGAAGCGCCGCCGCTAGTAGTATGCTGTTTTAATCATATCGGTTGCGTTTGATATCGATTGCGTTGTTACTTTGGTCGCGCTAAATGTCGCATACATTATAATGTTTATCCTATTATATACATAATTTGTGTTTTAATTTTTATTTTACAGGTTTTAATGGAGTGATGTGCTTTTAAAAATCATTAAAAAAATACTCCCTTGTTTGAAAGTTCTAAAAAGATTATCCCTGATTTATAGTTTCGAAAATGTTAATTTAATATGATTTTAAAATTAGTTACCAGAGCCACAATTACGAATCTTTCTTCAACCTACGCGTGGATACCAGCTCATTTTTTAGGATAATATAATAAATGTATAAATGTGTAGTAGGCCTTCGTATAGATTTACAGTAGTTAAAACAATAACAGTGTTGTAAGACAATGAGTGTTATAGGCTACTTAATCATTTTGCATTTATTGACAAGTTATGTGTCTTAATTTTATGACTTTTCAAAATGAAGAAAAAAAAAAAAATTTCATCGCCGATATGATTGTTTTACATGCAGGTATTTTAGTAAAATTTAAAACGCTACATATTGACAATGGAAAAACCATCGTACAGTATCGTGTGCGTGTTTTTTAAAAAGGGGAGTCCCCGACGGTCAGCAGAAAGACGTAGCAGCTGTGAGGAAACAGATACCAGAAGGCGCAGCTCCGATTGGTTTCAGAGAATGTTTCAGATGGCGAGTCGCCTTTTATTCAACAGCACAATGATCATTTTACTGAAGAAATTCTTTTCAACCCTTTTGGTTATAGAACATTCTAATTATCATGCCTAATAAATATCCTCATATCGGGTGTTTATTTAATTTTAAATTAAACAAGACAGAGGCACGGAGTAATACGTACACGGACGTACGACGAATACACACACGCACGTCATCATTTACGACATATAGTGGTGATATGATGCAATTTTATAATGGATATAATGGGATAATGGGATTGCCTTTCCAGGCTTACAATCAATGTTCATTGTAATACTATGTATATAATAGTAAACTGAATGTTTATAAATAAATTGTTTTACGTAATTTGTTGCATATAAAATAAAAGACACAGACGCAGCCTACGTTTCCTATAAAATATTTCACATTTAAATAATTATGTAGTGTACTGTTAAATGACATTACATTATGCTGGATAATACTATAATCTTAAACTATGTTTACAAATTGTCATTTTTTAAGGCACACATCTTTCTCATCATACTGACCTGTAAAATAAAAACAAAAATCAATTATTAATATAGGCCTAATAATAATAAATATTCATCGACCAAAGTAAAAATAATCTAGATCGTATAACATCATTTTATCGCGACCAAAATTAAACGCGACCGATTTCGAACGCGACTGATATCGTAAAACTCCGGCGGGGTTTCCCCATCTTCAGATGATGCGTTGTAGTGCGACAACGGCGGAGTAATTACGGGGGTTTCCCTCTGGTAAGCTAGCACGTTAGTGCGACCGCGGAGTGATTAGTCGGGGTTTCCTCTCTGATGATGGGGGTGCGTGACGATCGTGTAACCTGAGACTACATGGCGGGACTTCCCCTTTTATGCATACACGTTCCGTGTTATTTTGTGTATCATTGCGACATTTTACGCACTTGTAAACTATTTTTTAACGTTTTGGGGCGACTTTGCGATAGGGCGACTTTGTGATGGGGCGACTTTGCGATGGGGCGACTTTGCGTTGGGGCGACTTTGCGATGGGGCGACTTTGCGATGGGGCGACTGTGTCGGGGCGACTTTGTTTTGGGGCGACTTTGCGATGGGGCGACTGTGTAAGGGGCGACTTTGTATGGGGCGACTTTGCGATGGGGCGACTTGACTAGCATCCGGCCTAGTATAGGCCAGACCTAGCCTAGTCTATAATAGGCCTAGGCGCCTCTAGTAGTAGTAGGATAAGCCTAGTGACTAGGCCTAGTAGGTAGGCCTAGCTAGCTAGGCCTAGCCTAGAGAGGCACACAAATATATAGATTAATACTTACATAGGCCTAGCCTAGGCTTAACTGGATTGTGATACGTACGACTAGGCTATTAAGCTAGAAGCGAACCTGATCTTAGTGGAGAAATCGTAAACAAAACCACCAAATAAATAGGCCTCTGAAGTCTAGGCCTAGGCTACCAAAATTAATTGATGGATCATCATGATTTATACACGGATTTCCCGCACACGACCACCACAGACATACCCACATATCATCCATAAAACACATACAGGCAGTGTTTGTTTTCTTGTTAGAAATTGAAGTGCGCCCTCTAAAAAGAATGTGATGGAAAAACTTTAATACATCTCTGTTGTACAGTGTGTACAAATATATAATCAAGGGAAGAAAAACTGAATTTTACTCTTTCCTTGTATCATACAGTATTACAACATTAAATTATACCTACCATTAGACCGGCGTGAAGTTGGTTACTTAGTACGCCGTTCCGCAACCTTTCTGTGCTGGCAACAGGCTACGGGTGGCAAAATGCCTATGGCCCCATTAATACTAATAGAGATCCATAACGATAATGATTATGTATGCATCATGACTATGTATTAATATGACTGTAGAAATCGCAAAGATAGCTTACCTATTTCCTAAATTAACTTAACTGTCTCAATTATAATATCTTTCAAAATAAAATAAAAACAATATTTAGTTCATTAAAAAAAAAAATCCGCAGAGTTTCGAACCCAAGCTAGCGCTTAGAGTATTCGAACAGAGCATTACCCGTTTACGCCACATGAGCAGCTGACATAGTCTATTTATACGTACTTCATATTACGTAATTCATCGTTACGTCATAAATATATTCATGACCGTCTAAGCTGGTATTAACCTGTTTATACCCAAGATGACCGGTTAGCTCAGTCGACTGATCAGCGCCGTGTTAACAACACGAACCCTATGCTGGTTGTGGTGGAATAGGGTTAAAGCTATACTGTGTTCACATATACGTCCCCCTTTCCACCACACAAGCAAGTCAATGCATCTGGTGATGCCGTGGAAACGACACAATGTCTCTGCCACAGCATTGAGGTCGTTTTCAAGACATTACCAGATGTAGGGAGAGGACACTATGACAATAGTACTGGGTCACTTATATTTTGGTTTAGCCAGTGTTTTTTTTCTGTGGATTCGATCTCAATTTCAAGAACACAAATACATGTCAGTAAATTAGGAACATGCCGATTGGGAGGAGGGGGGTTTCTGTAAGATATACGCAATGTTGGGTCGCGAAAATTCCCAAAATAGGATCAAGGGGTCGCGGTCAAAAAAGGTTGATAGATAAGGTCTTAGTAGATAAGATACTGTAGTTAATCATGTAATTATTATTATAATTCATTATTAATATTGATATTTACGATATATATGCCGAATGGTAAATAACAGTTAAAATGTATCAGTTAAAGGAACTATTTTTGTTGTTGGAATTAATTTATCAAATTAAAGAGGGTGACTCAAAATATCAGCCAAGGCTGACATGCATGAGGCCCTGAATACTTTACAATTAGTTTTTTTAGTCACCGTTCTTCTTCTTCTTAATCTATTTCTTTCCACTGCAGGACGAAGGCCTCTTCACCAATTGACCATTCACTTCTGTCTCTAGCTACTCTTTGCCATGCAATGCCACCATGTGTTGTTAGTTCATTCCTCCATCTCATCTTTTGTCTTCCTCTGCCTCTGTTGTAGGTTCTTGGAGTCCAATTTGTCAGTCTGACTGTCCATCTGCTGTCATATCTCCTGGCCAGATGTCCTGCCCACCTCCATTTCTTTGATTTTATGCTGCTTATTATGTCCTGAACTCCTGATTTAAATCTGAGATTTGCATTTGACACTTTATCTTTCTTTGTGACAATTATTAGTACTCTTTCTATTGCCCTTTCTGTTACTCTCGGCCTTTTTTCGAGACGCTTAGTAATGGTCCATGTTTCCGAACTGTAGATAAGGGTTGGTATGATGCATTGGTTGAAGACCTGTCTTTTCAACGAGATAGGTAATGTCAATGTGTCGCGGAATATGTATCCTAAGGAACCGAACTTTGCCCAACCTAGCTGAATTCTTCACCGTTCAATAAGGCCCAAAAGAGTGAATCATCAGTATGACTGTGTCGGCTTGTTTGCGTAATAAGTGGTACTGGCTGCCATGGTTTTAGTTTAGCAGTTTAGTAGATGGATATTTCAATTCTTAAACTCATGCAAAAATGCTTACCTAAAGTAAGAAATATTAATAAAATGTTTTTGAGCTGTCAAAACTAAAATGAAAAATGTAAAGGTAAATTTCACTCTTTCTCATGAACAACGAAAGACCAAACAGGTGCTAACAACCCTATATGTTAGTTGATCAACCCGAAGCTGGCAAATAAAAACAAATTAATTAAGATTGAATGCCATCGCTGCAACATCTACAAGGAATAGGGTTGCAAACATTTTCAACATTTAAAGTTATAATTTTGTGAAAATAAATATACATACACAACTGGAAATAAATAAATTTACTTTTGATTATATAAATTATTGTGTTTATGAAAATATATGATGTGCGGAAATCAATAAAATCAAACAAAGTTAAATATATGTAATTCTGTAAAAATATCAACAATCCTAACAATATACCACTTGGCTTTCATGATATGGTTAAAGTTTCATTTATATAAATTAATTGATTAAATATTGTGTGAATTTAGGCATAGAAGTGATATATAGGTCTATCTTAGTGAAATTACAAACTGCCCAGATATAGTGGAAACAAGATAAGGAAATTCGTGAGAATGAGAAAAGGCTGCTGAAGCAAATATCTAAGCAGGCCCGCGCCTACAGGTATTTTTTTTCTTTATACATTCAAAAACTTCAAACTCCATCTAATCATAGACAATTATATTTGGCCAATCAGCGTCCAGATATCTAGGGCTAACTCATTTCATACAGGGGGAAGTCAGTGTAATGTGTTAAAGTACTGTAAAACAATTGTGTTAAAACAAAAGGACTAATGAGGCCTAATGGATTAATTTGTAGAATGTTTATACATAAGCAGCGTTGGTGGCAGAATTATGATACTGTAGTCAAAACCGACATCACGATCAGAGGGTGCGCACTTTCCTTTTTGGCTTTGCATCATTCTGTAGGCATATTTAAAAACATCGTCCCTCGATCGATCAAACAAGATAAAAAGGAAGGAAAGAGAGATAAGTCTGTTGCATCAGAGCAGAGCGTGCACTGCAGAAGTGGATTCGCAACACCACACGTTGTTTGTGTTGTACACATGGATTGTTGTGTTATGCTGTAAATAAAAGACAATTATAAGCTAGGCTAGTTGGGAATAGAATAAAATAACAGATTTATGAATTAAAGGTAAGTAACTTAGGCCTATTGTGGGCTTCCTTCTAGGCTAGGCCTACCTAAGCCTAGGGCTAAATAATTACTTTCATCATAACGTTATGAAACACCCGGGAATACTGATGAGAGAACGGTGTACAGTAGAGCTGGCCTCTCAGAGCAGGAACAACTCCCGGGGCCTGGCTAGAATGATATAGAGAGAGGCGATAGCGATGTCATGGTCCCTGATGAGGAGTTACCACCTCCATGGCATGGGGATGGAGCCTATTTAGGCCTAGCGGAGGTCTACTAACTAGCCTACTACTACAAGTACAAGGGTATTTTTGTGCAATTTGGATTTATTTATGCAGACAATTTCTTGCACAATTTAATCCGAACATAGGCCTAGCCTAGTACTAGCCTAGTAGGCATAAAATAAACGGGAAAGCTCTGTATTCACTCATTGGCACCCGATCCAGTTACACTACTACTGTACCTCGGCAATGTTACCTCATCATAACACTCATCCACGCAGTCGGCAGCGAGAGGATCGTGACTTCTCTTAATTAAAGTTTTTTAGACTGGCTGGGCCGTCTCATAAATCGTTTAATTTATTTTAACAATTTTTATTCTGTTAAAAAGTTATTAATAAATAATAGCATTATTATTATTTGCATTATTTATCAATGTAGGATATTATTTATAAGTTGTAAGTAAGGTTTGGTTATCAAGCCTTGTATTGGTTTTAAGTGAATATGGTTGTTTTCTGTGCAATTTGAATTTTTCTGCGCAATTTGAATTGAGTATTTTTATTCAAATTGTGCAAAGAAATCCTTGCGCAAATTGTTCATACATATTGATTATAACATTAATACTATATAAATCAAAGAGCTGCATAGGCAGGGTACTATAGATAGAAAAAATCATACCAAAATCATAAATGTTAAAAAAAACTGCCTCAATATAAATCGATTAACATGACATGTATTAATACTAGCATAAATAGTAGCCATCCCTCCTACTTAGCCTATATTAACCTCCTAATCCTATAATAAACTGCCTTCCCTGTCTACAGTACTGCCTACTAGACTGAAAAGGGCTTTTACAGGACCTAAGTGTTTGTTACAATAAATTACTTTGCATCATTATTTGAAATTATCATGGCCATATAGCAAGCAAGATCCTCATCCTCGTCAAGGATTTCATTATTTTGACTCGTTGAAATTTGTAAATTTATGGATTTGATTTTATTTCACTTTTTTTCTTGATCACAGTATTATATTATGAATCATGATATGAGTTCATATGAATTATTTTGTATATACCTTTGTCTTGCTTGTTTGAACAAACATAATGAACTTGTTCCAGAGGAATCATGCTTTTGAAATTATAAAATACAAGTTCTTTATTAACTTCTCCCTGATTATTATTAAGTACAACCTGTCCTTGACATAGTATTCTCTATTGTAGCGTGAACAAACTTTAGAAAACTCTGACAGAAATTGCCAAAACAAGCAAGCAAGATCTGTAGATATCAGTTATCGCAAAACAAATAATGTCAGAGATACTGTAACAAAAATCTGTCTTATAGAAACAATCCATAATGGATTGAGTATTGATAATCTCATGTACCAAGGTATGTTTTTCCTGTGAATAGGATTGTCACCTTTAAAAATAGTCCATATATTTTCCAAATACTATGGTTATCCTTGCCAAAAGATAAAGAATTAATGCAAAGTAAACCACTATAATTGTACTTTAAAGATGACTTTAAATGAAAATTAATAAAATCAGAAAAAAACTTTGAATGCCATTTTGTAATTTTGATAAATTTCATCACTAATAAAAGGACAAAATAAATGGTCTAGCCTAGCTTACCTGGATAAACCGATAATAGTCATTTCTCCTGGAAGAGCAAGATATAACTTAATTAGTATTTTTTTATTGCTTTAAATTTACAGTTTTTTCAGGTAAATAATTTTTCCAATTACTTAAATCCAAATTTTAAAAAACTGCATCTATCTATGTGACATTTACTGTATATAGCGCTATTTCGTAAAGATCAGAGCGCTTAACTGCATAACTATTAGTGACATTAAAATGGCATATATTCAACTAAATTACAATTTGTTTTTGTTTTTCGGGAGATAATATATCTTTACCACTAACCGTCTATAAATGCCTTGATATTTTATCAGGTTTACTATCATTTACTCTCCAGGTGTTTTAATATATATCCAGTCTTGCCTACTTATTTACTTTGTAGAAATTAAAATGTCAATGCTAAATTGCGGCAGTCAGTAACAGACCATAGTATGTTATCAATCTAGAGTTATCAAATCTAGAGCTATCAAATCTAGCACTAGTTAAACCTCTGCATAACCCACCTCTCATAAGCAGACTCCACCAATAACGCAGACTCATCCAAAGGCCTGTTTGTTCTTCTTATCACTATCAGTGAGAGTGCATATCACTACAGCTGCTGATGATCTCCTAAAGTGTAGGCCTACAGCTTTCATTCCAAGCATAAAAATATACCTGAACTACTGTATATAGTTGAAATCAAATGGCAATATATCTTCATGAAGAAATAAAAAATAATTTTATATCAACATTCAATTCAACAATTCTTTACATTTGAAACTATTTTAATACAGACTAGTACGACAACATGCAAGAGATGAGATTTTTAATGCTTTTTGATACTTTAATTTTAATATTATAGTCAATTTTATGATTAATGATGTGTTGACCTGTTAGACTTCAATTTTTAATTTTGTTGCATGATTGAATTAAAAGATTGCAGTATATATGTCCTCGTATCATATCAAAATAGATCATTGCTAATTTGTCAAATACTATTAAAAATAAAATTCTTACAGTACTGTATGATATATAATGTGTTTTCATGCCTGTATTATAGGCAATAAGCCTAGCCTGGGTGTGTCAAGTGGGCGAGCGGTTAAGGTAAGGGTGGCATCGTTTATCGTACCTAAAGAGCCAACAACATCTGGACCGACTTGCTCCTACAGTAGTTGATGATGGAACAAGTCTTCTAAGATAAGGACTGTGTGCACTTTAAAGAACCCAGTTCATCATTCCAGACAAGTAGGGGTGAACTGGTTTCACAAAATAGATTACTACCTATCTGATACGGACAGTGATTAATTTAGGCTATTGGTAATCATTGGCCACATGTGCCAAAAGACACAAACAAATTTTTAAAAAAAACCTAACCTTAACATACAGGTGTGCCACACTGTGATTCATATATGACACTGTATTACAGATTTTGCCTACTACTGTGTATACTGTAGTACTGGGAATTTATGCCATATGTAGAGAGAGACCCATAAACAAAAGAATTTTTTATTTGAAATTTGTAACCTTTAAATTAAACCATTTAAAATCGATGGTGCATTACAACATTATTTTTTACAAATAATAGACGATTCTATTTTTGGTTCTCTTTGGAAGATCAAGCATGCATGCATTGTTCTCAAAGCTACAGTACTGTAACGTGTGTACATACTCAGATAGCATTGTACTTTTCAAAATTGAGAATTATGCATGAGTGACTATTAAAAAAACACACATTAAATTTGTTAATGTCGCAGATCTTAAAAATACTACGATTATACATTTTTGCCATCAAGTTTTTGTTAAAGTTTTTTTCAATTAAAAGAAAATTACATATGAAAAATAATGTATAAATTATTATTTAATAAAAATTAAAATACAGAATCAAATAAATTCAAAATGTACAGTAGCAGCCGTTGAATTTCAGAAAAACGTTTGTCGCCAATATGCCGCAGCAAATGCTAAATTATAGACTGCTATACCAGTAGTAGTTATCTTAATATCTACAGTAACCTATATTATTTGCATACAAAAAGCAATTAAAACACATCTTGCTACCCTCATCTTTTTCAAAGGACATAATGATATACTAATTATTATAACTGGGGGCTTATTTATATTTTATAACGTTATCTAAGTACGCCATTTATTGATGAACCTCTTGTATTTTAATCCTTCCTTAAACTTTGCATGTTTTGTGAAACATGAAACTTCAAAATCGAACAACAGCATTCAAGTGTGTTAGGGCCTGTTTCTGCTGCATATCCTCAAAATATGGTATAAAATGCTGTGTATTTTATACCATATTTTTTAGTACCCCGTTTATGCTAGAAGTACTATCTTGGTCGGGTTAAAATTCATCTTTTTTAATACACATTCCTGCCTTTTGATCCCCCAAAATGGGGACAAGTTATTCCTTCCTTGCCCGAATTACAATGCGTTATCTTTGGCGATGTTGTAGCCTGTGCTTTCACAGTTTGTTTTGTTATTGACTTGTTTCAACGACAAGTTCGCACACCCCATACTCTCCTTTCATTTTTGCTAAATTATCTTTCTAAATCTGGCTGTCCTGTTTGTTCCCTTATAATTTTCCCGAAATATTTGTTTCCCCAAAAGATTAATTGCAAATGTTGTGATGTTTTTCCTTACTTACAGTATCTGTGTAAAAAGTCAAAATATACAGTATTTTTTGTTGGCAGCAGAATACGGTACCCAAAATATGGTATAAATTTATAAATACCGTATTTTATCCACAAATTTGGTGGGGAAAATATGGTATACAAAATATGGTATATTTTTTATAAGCACCGTTTCCGCTGGCAAAAATATACCGTATTTACGGTCTTAAAAAAATACCGTATTAATTACAGTATTTACTTGACAGCAGCAGAAACAAGGCCTTAGAAACAAATAGGAATGTTTTGTCTTCATAGAATAGAGAGAATAGTTAAATTCATTGACAGAGCTATTTAATATTCAGTTGGTAGAGATAAACAAACATTCATTATGTACTGTATTAAATGAATAATTTTGTGTTTGTATGATTGGTAAAGTCTATGTACAGATTTAGAAGACAATCGATGTATATACTTTATTACTGTAGCTTGTTTGAAATTTTATGAAGTTCAAGAGAATGTTGATACACTGTAAAGTGTGGAATATTTTGATCTGCGACTATTTACTTTTTTCTGTTGTAAATTACCATTAATAATAATCATAAGGCGGCAAGAACCACACCGCCGTCTGCTGATGTTCAGAATTTGATAATTACATAAATTTAATTTCTTCAGTTTGATAAAGTGTTTAATTAGTGGTAGTCACACAGCAGTTCTTTATTAAATCCTTAACGTTCACAATCTGTTTTTCAAACATCCTTTATATTCACACACATAACAAACAACCATTGGTTAATGCATTAAAAGTTATATTGCGTGTACCAAGCAGTTACAATAATTACATTAATCATGCACAATTACATAAAAAGTACATACTTCACACAATGCATACATGAACTCTACCATTTCATTACAAAGATGAAGTTAGATTTCAAAGTACAGTAGTTCAAACAAAAAATAGAAGAAAAACCTGGTTTTGAAAATGATGATGTATCCATTATTTATGTTTTGTTAGGATACAGGATATAATGTTTCCTATGATGATCTTATCACAAAATAGATAAGTAAATTAATTAAATGTTTGAAATAAAGTTATAGAGGATATTCATACTAAATATATTCTATGTTAGAGTAATAGACTCCTTATTGGTCCTAAAACTTAATAACAGCATTATACACAGTGTTATTATAGATGAATATGTAGTATCTACACTGATAGTAGGATCCAATTTTTTTGCAAAACGAAAGTTTATGTGAATAAAAAAGCGAATGTTTAAACTTTAATTCTTACTCAAAACGATGAAAACAATGGCCAAAAAAAAAAATGAAAACAGGGTTTTCGTTACATGTAGGAACTACCTTGTTTGATAATCGCATTAACTGTATAAATGTACATGATGCATCGCACACCCACGTATGATTATCATGATATACGTAGAAAACAGTAAACTTCAAACAAACTTTATACTAAAGAGTGCACAGTGCAGTCACTTTAGGAATCGTATGATAGCACATTATGTGGTAAGCCTCCCTAGAATCCCGTTTTAAATTACTCAAGCGAAAAATATGTCTTCGATAAAGATAAATAACACAATCTCTCCTTCAATTTTCTCAGCTTTGTTGTAAATTCATATTGTGAACAGAAACAAAGTTGTGGTTCGTGTAAAAAATTAGAGGCCTACTGTAGGCAGAAAACTGTTTTTGTGGGTAAATTCATTTTTGCTAAATCTTTTTTCCTACAAATTGACTCCAATCGTCTACTTCCAAATTTGCCAATGAGAATATCATGAACGTGGAGTAGATTATTATTTAAATGCAACAAATTTATGCAATGTATGTAATCAGTGTAATTGATTGATATTGATAATGATAATGTATTGAAGTATATTATTATGCAAAGGAAAATTACTGAAAAATTGAAAATGCTGTGGGTATCAGTTGTTGGATCTCAATGGAGATACAAAATAAAACAAGCGAAATGAACAGACAGAAAAAGTAGCAGAGCTTTCAGGCAACACTAGCCCTTCATCAGTGCAAGTATATTATGATTGAAATTAATATATGAAGAACTGGACACACAGCAGGTCTTTAAACTATATAAAACAGTTTTAGCTTAGTGTTTCATCATACAATAGGCTATCAACATGATTTGTACTGTATTTGAACCTGCCAGCATCTTGATATGTAACTTATAAAATTAGTTTCCTTAAGGCCTTTCTTCACTGGCAATTAAAGAGTTTATAGCTTACTATTGTAGCTGATATCAAAATAGCTTAAACACCAACAGTGTATAGAGAGCAGAGCAAAATAATGATAATTAGGAATATTTTCTGTATACACAGTATTATTGTACTACTAATAATAATATATAGACATTTTATATTTTTATACAATAAAATAATGTTTATGAGTTGAATGAGGAGAATATTTTCATATAGTTAGTTCTATTTGAAGTGGTGCATCTGAGTCAAATTTTGGCATAGGATATCTGAGCAGTTCATCAATAACCAGGGGTAGATCCAGGGGTGGGAGGTTCTCTAACACACTAATTATCTGTTAAGAATAAACACAATTCAAAGGTACAGTAATTCTTACCCTTAGTTCTTAAAGAGGAGGAACAAACACACTTTGAATCTGCCCCAGCCTAGTACAGTACTTTGCACAAAATGTTCAACATGATGTACTGTATCCCAATTGTCAGGAAAAGAAAACAAAAACCATTCAAATGGCAAGAATACACTTTAAATGTCGCGTTACAAAAGATTATATTAACATGTACTTTGCGTAGGAAGTACAGGTACTTTACTAAGGTTTACATTGAAGTGTCAATACCATAAAGATATAGATTTGCAGGGATTATTTTCGCATGAAAATTGAATATATAAATATTACTTTCTTAGGTTATTTAACCAAAAAAAATGAATGTTCTTGTTTAAAGCAGTAGAATGTTACTTTACATTTCAACTGAAATTGTTTTTGTTACAATACATTGAGGAGTAATTGATACTGTTAAAAGGATTTTGAACTCCATATGAACATGCTATGTTGAGTTTAAAACTAATGCTGTGTTTGTTAAGGCTTTTGAGATGCCATTAATGTAAGTTATTTGAGTAAGTATAATATAACTGAACTTAACAACCCACAGTACTATTTAATTAAAGTTTAATGAATAAATTTGTTAGGTATTTGTAGGGGAAATAAACTATAAATGTATTAAAATCAACAGCAAACATGTTTAACAACTCTATTATTCCGAGAAGACGTGGTGTTTATTTGAGGGAGGCATTTATTCGGGGTGGGGAAGCGTTTATTTTTTTGGTGTAATATGATAACATGTATAATCAAATAAATACCCCCTAAAAAGAAAAAAAATACAACACAATTAATAATGATATCAAGAAGTGATAAAATACAGTAACAATTCAAAATGCTTGGTAAATTGTAGATCATGTCAATTAATGAATTCTACTACAAATAGAAATGTATTGTAATAGTACATAATTTTGTATTGCATGGTGGCGGCGTGTTTATGCGAGGAAATAAATAAAGGCCCCGGGGCGTTTATTTCAGACACAACGTTTATTCGAATAAATACGGTACTTCAGTTTATTCTCTTTTATTATGAGTAGAGTAGCCACTAGATTACATTACATTGCACAAAGATAGGCAGGGTCAACCATATTCTTTCAATAGTTTTGAGTTACTTAAGCAATAGAAGATCTTTTGTTGTTTTCTATTGAAAAGAAAAGAAAGGTTTTAAAAAAAAAATATGTATTTTAAAACTGTATTCTTGATGTACTGTGTCTCAAAAAAAGCCATAAAAACGAACCAATCTTGAATACGATTTTAAAACCCCCAATTGAATCCTGTCTTGATCGTTAAAAACAGTTTCTGTGTGTAATTCTGTTACTGCCTTCGAAGGTCATATGAATAGCACGATTATCATCTGGGGATGACAATAATGTCAACCGATAATATTGTGTAAAACCTGCAATGCAATCTGCAGTATAATAAAAAATACAGAAACCGGTTTCGTAAAATATAATAATAATATCCTGGATTTATATAGAGCCTATGTTTCTAAGTGCTGAACATTATTACCCCAGTCATTTTTTTGGATCAAACATGTATGGAAACATACTCACATAATGCAGCTATAGTAATCAGTGCAAAGTTGTGTCTTGTTCTAACCGGGTACCCATTTATACACCTGGGTGGAGAGGGCAAATGTAAGTAAAGTACCTTGGCTACGGATACAAGCAATGCGGCGGGAGTTGGATTCGAACCTCGATCTCACGATCAGTAGTCCAACGTCCAACACACTGCACCACACGCATTCTTTGGTGTTTTTCAATAGCAAACAAACTTGTTTTTAGGCATAACAGAGTTTTACTACTTATTTTCAGGACTAATGATGTGAGAAGATAACCAGTAGGATGAAGCTGCTTGAAGTGAGGCGTTTACTAGATGCATGGCTCATTATTACCTCTATGTTCCATGTTACAGCATATGCCTACAACAGATGTGGTATGTTTACATTAATAGTACCTTTACTTACTGACTGGTATAAAGCCTACTCTCAGGAACAAGCTCCTCCTTGGTTGTAATTCTATCCTTTCATATATAAGCCCATCCTTTTGTGTATAAGCCCACCTTTGTGAAAAAAAACCCACCATAGGGTGTAATGCTACCATTGCTCATCTTTTTGTATAAGCTCATACCCTTTTTTATAAGCCCACATTTGCGAATTAGCCCACCCTAGGGTGTAATCCTACCATTGCCCATCTTTTTGTATAAGCTCATCCTTTTATATAAGCCCACATTCGCAAATAAGCTCGCCCTAAAGTGTAATCCTGTCATTACCCATCTTTTTGTATAAGCTCATACCCTTTTTATAAGCCCACATTCGCAAATAAGCCCGCCCTAGGGTGTAATCATGTCATTGCCCATCTTTTTGTATATGCTCATCATCAGGTATTGATGCGCATGGACACTAACACAAGTATGAAATACCAATCCCTACTTCTGATAAATGTTCATGCAAATGTATGTACTCTGGTAATATAAGCCCACAATTAATTTAGCATGCGTCATAAAGTCAACTTGAATTGTTAAAAAAACTATACAACATTAAAAGTTCATCTTCCAAGATCTACTGTATATTACAATAGGTTACCTTCACACCAAGTATCTGTGTTAATGTAACACAAAATGTGCATTTTCACGTTCAACTCCCATTTGAACAGAATACATTTTTTATAATTCTATTTGTTCAATTACAATAATGACAAATAGAGCATGAAATATGTAAATCTATTTTAATGATCCAACAACAAAAATTAATGTGTAGTCGTCATCATTTTCTGTCATTGTACTTTTTACATTTTTTCTACTCAATTCTGTTGTCTGTCAACCTACTATAGATTCAATTGAAAGATCATCTTTATATTTTTCAAATAAACCTACAGTATTAATATAATGATAATATAAACGTTGTTATTTATTTTAAGAAGTATTAATATCAGAGATTCAATTAGTAACATGTGTTACAATGCGTATAAATATAAGAATCTCATCTTGCCTTTTCAGAATGTCGTCTGCTTATTTTAAAAAATTAAGTTACTATAATTAAAAAATGTCAGTATTAAACAATGTACAGTAAATGCTACATTGAAGTCCTTCTCAATTTATGACATATTATAGTGCATTTATAAAAGGATTTGATATATTTATTATTATAATATATATTATGTCATAAATACACAAGTTTGTAATTTATCGAAGGTAAAATTTCAATGCTTTTGAAGATTATTACTCTAGGGGAAATATCGCTATACATCTGAAGTCTTAAGCCCTTTTCACATAGAATTGTGGCAATATCACAGTAAGCAAGCCGGTATTATTGCCTGTCTAGACCCATTCACACAGAAGGTAATATTACGGTAATTTTACCGTTTTCTGTGTGAAAGGCCACAGTGAAAAGATGCAATATTTAAAGATTACTGTCTTCATAAAATAGAGGTCGCACTTTTTTTTAAAAAAAATGGCGGGAACCGCCGACAAAACATGCCATGCACACACATGTTTGCTGATGTTGTTTTGTGTGTCCGTCGTTTAGTTTTATTGGTTTTTATTTACGATGCATAAAACCTATATTTTTGCCCAACACCACTCCGTGCTAATAACTGCCCGATCGTGATGGCCATTCTACAGAAACAAAATCTATTAGGCCTACAAATAGACGCAAATTTAATTATCAGAAGCTGTTATGAGCTAGCACCAGGCGCGCGCACCGCAGGATGTTCCTGCTAGAACTATGCTAACTAGGGCCTAGGCTTACGTACGTTACAGCCAGTTAAATTGGAATTGGACCAACATCTGTTATATTTTTATTATTATTGGCCGTATTCTTCCATTGTATTATTTACAAACTAACCTAAAAATATATATATCATACAGATATAATCTAATAATTTGGCCTAAAATAACTGCCACAGTCTTTCTCAATCAAGGAAAATGTCCCAAATTTATCCTTGCTTCACTGCGTAAGTAGGCGTTATATCGTGGACTCTTTCACACAGATCAGGCTTACGACCGTGACGGTAATATTACCGCAATTTTACTAGGTCCAGAGGCGGTCTAACGGAAGCCGGCATTAAGGGGTTTTTACCCTTTCACACATAAGCCGGCGTTCGAAAATTACCGCAATATTATCGTCTTACAGCTCTGTGTGAAAGGGGCTTTAAAGTAGTCTTTAGAGTCAGTTCACAGTTAGTTAATGTTTACATGGACCAAATGTGAACATTCAATTTAACCCAGCAGTGGTCAAACCTAAATTCAGTCCAAATTAGGCTAAGTCAGTCTGCGATGTATAGTAGTTCCGGGGTAATTACTGTATTTCTGAACATATACCTAGCTCTAGAATAGCAAAACCTTTAATATTTTAATGAAATTGCTATAATACCATTATCCCTTAATACATCATTGCGTCATTTTTATTCTTTTGAAAATCACTGGTCGCTGTTTAATAATTTTCAGTGAAATTATGAAGAAAAATATAATGCTTCTTTCTAAAAATCGTTTACAGTAATTCAATTTTGTAAGGTGATCCATTTCGGAGTTTTCTATCATCCATCTCAGAATTTCCCATCATCCATCTCAGAATTTCCCATCATCCATCTCAGAATTTCCCATCATCCATCTCAGAATTTCTCATCCATCTTAGAATTTCCCATCATCCATCTTAGAATATTTTATCATCCATCTCAGCATTTCTCATCCATCTTAGAATTTCCCATCATCCATCTCAGAATTTCCCATCATCCATCTCAGAACTTCTCCTCATCCATCTTAGAATTTCCCATCATCCATCATGATCTTAGAATTTCCCATCATCCATCTCAGAATTTCCCATCATCCATCTCAGAACATCTCCTCATCCATCTTAGAATTTCCCATCATCCATCTTAGAATTTCCCATCATCCATCTGAGAACTTCTCCTCATCCATCTTAGAATTTCCCATCATCCATCTCAGAATTTCTCCTCATCCATCTCAGAATTTCCCATCGTCCACCTTAGAATTTTCCATCATCCATCTCAGAACTTCTCCTCATCTATCTTAGAATTTCCCATCATCTTTATCGTGCAATTATCGTACTGACCCAAAATCGAAGCAAGTGTATCAAAACTAGGCCATCCAAAATTGTAACTCAAGACGAAATGATAATTTTGAGCCCTGATACTGAATTTCAATCAGCAAGTGTGAAAGGACACTTATCAATGATATTTTCACTATTCTCTAGCAATGTATTTTCATTGTGCCATAATGAAAATAGTGAACATAAATATTAATAATGATAATCTTGTTATTCTTGAGAATAATTACTAGTGATTATCGCCTAAAAACAACATGGAATCTAGAATCCTAGCAACAAATCTGTAATCAATCCATAAACATCTTTATAAATAAATTTAGTATGCTATGCTAAATTTACAAAGCTTTCCTAATATCAAAATTGTATTCAGAAACCAGACAATTTGCTAGCCCAGGGGAGAGTAGTCTTATTCATAGAGATATTATTATTAAACGACGCAAGAGCAACCAGTGAATATCAGCAAATCATGCAAGTTTCAAGTTCTACCACTGTGGCTGCATTAAAAGCTAGAATGATTCTCATATATACAGAAATTTCTTGTTTTATTATGCTATTAACAAGCATTTTATAAAAAGTGTGATTTATTTTTGAAAAAATTGTTTTTGCTTACTTTACGTGTATCTCCATTGAGATCCAGCCATTGATACCCACATCATAGTAATTTTTTCAGTAATTTGTCTTTTGTTATTTTTTTTAACAGATTTACAGTAACCATTTTAGAGAATTTCACACCAGAGTGGTTAACTCTCTATCTGTTTCACAAAATATCTCTATGATCTTCAAAAAAAAAGGTCCCGTATTCAATTCTGAAAATAGGGTATGAGCTGTTAGGAGCTCATTTCACTTAAGCCTCGGCATTATGTCGTAGGGTGGCCAGTTCTTTTCCAATCTGCCTTTATCCTCCTTCAGTTTGTAATACATTCAAAATAAGAATGATTGATTTAATGTTTCATACTTGGCTTTCAATCAAATATTTCCTAATATGCAAATAGAGAACAAGTATATTTTCTAGTTTAATTTTTATAATTATTTCTATTTTTAGTTGTTCAACAACCACTGAAATGTGAGGGAGTCAACTATACATCTGTTCGGTGCAGTTGGAGTCCAGTAATCAATAACCAGTACACAGTGCAATGGTTTTTGTAAGAATAATTTCCATGTCTTTCTATACCATTACCATAGAAGTCCATGGTTCAAGCCTTAAGCACTGTCAACACTATCAAACTAGTTTGACAAAAATAGTGTGATGTGCTCAAATATGGTAGTGATATTCTCACATATGGTAGTGATATGACATCATCATGTTCATATTTGGCGGCACATAGTTTTATAGTGTAGACAGAGCTTTAGAGTGCAGACCATTCAATGTTAAACCAATGAAATATATTGCTAATGACCACCAACATTTATACCATTATTAATCAGTGACTGAAATAGGGAGAGGGAGCAGGTCTAAAAATGGTAAAATGCAATTTGTTGAACTTTAACTCCTAAGACCTATCTTTTGAATTGTAATTAGCTAAATTTGCCAGCTTGTGCCCCCTCCCCCTTTTTTAATCATTCTATGGAAATACTCCATGAATAATAGGTATAGAATACACAAAGATGTAATTTAGAGATATCGAGTAGGAAACTGAACAGGAAATTCTACATTATTTAATTATCTCCCACATCATTTATTGTATGTTAAACTACGTTGTCATCAGGTCGGCTGGATAAAGGCTCATAAAAATGTGGTATTGAGAGATTACCAAAGAAACATTAAAACTGGGTTGTGCTGTTTTTTTCTTCTCGCGCATCAGGTGGCACCAATATGAAAACTAACTATAAAATAAAAATATCTTTAAAGCTCTGTCTACATTATCAAACTAGTTTGTGATATGTGATGTGCCCACATATGGTAGTGATATACCCAAATATGGTAATAATGTCATCATGTCCATATATGGCCACATCACACTTTTTTTGTCAAACTAGTTTGATAGTGTAGACAGAGCAACCATGCTTCTTTAAAATATGAACCCATTTATAATTTGAATGTAACCATACCAATCATAGATAACAGGATACGTATTACACAAAAAAAAAAAAAAAAGAGTTTTTATATACCTTTGCCATTAAACTCAGGAAGCATTTCGGATTGGTTTCTATGAGAACAAAGTTGTTGTGTTTCTTGTACAAGCCTTTATGACCCTGAAATGATGATCTAAAGTAATTCATAACACTATTAATAGTTTTTTTATTCTTTCCATACATATACATGTTAATATTGTAAATTAATGAATGTGTAAACACAGAGCTAGGCCTAAGATAAATAGGTAATAACCTCATAACCTTCACTACCAACACATGCAGATGATTTGTCAGAGATGCTATTTAAGATTAATTGCCAAGTACTATAAAACAAATTGCAAGGGAATGCTGCAAGTAGATATTAGCACAGAACTGTATGTGGAATTTAACGATCGGTAGTAATTTATACGATAAATATTCTACTTTATAATATTAATAATATTATTAATAATAATAAACATTAATGAATACTGTTTATTCACATTTATTTTGTACTTTTTAAGATATTTAAACCATATACAGAGGCGTCGTCAAGAGGTGGGGGAAGAGTTGATTCGTCATTGGGTGCAACAGACAATTATGTTGAAATTGTTGTCATTAACCAAAAAACAAGACAAAAACAGCAAGCGATCCTATAGATCATTTGTGTATTTATAATATTACTGAAAATGTAATTTACCTAGTAGTAGGCCTACTTTTGCATCATTGTACTTTAACTTCATTGCACCCCTGAATAAGATAAAGTGAACAGATAATATTAATGCAATTTCTGGGTACCTAGATATTAAAAATTTTCAAAAATGTTTTTTCCTGCACATGAGCCTCGGTGTGTAGCCTCCAACCCTTCCCCTAACCCTAACCCTCCTCCCTATTCATATTCAAATTTATTCGCCTCCCTTAGGAGAAACATATAAAAATTGTACAGTAAAATTAGACACATCGAAATATTCACATTAATCATAAAAAGAAGATCAAAATAGTTTTAACAATTTAAATAGAGTGTCAAAATCATTGTGAAAATAGGCCGACTTAACGCTCTCACAGATACCATGATTGACACAATCCACAGATTTACACATTAATAGATCCTTCATACAAAAAAAGCTGGTGATGCCCCTGATACATACTAAAAAACAGTAAAAGGAAATTTAACAGGGTAATTAGAAATATGATGTAAAACGACACAATTGCATGAAAATTGATAATCAGGTATGATTACATTATGGTATCTTATTACTGTATTCAGTACAGTAGAATGGAAGGTACAGTAAACCACCTGCTGTACCATGTTAATGACCTTTAATTGTAATATTGAACCTAAGCTATTAAAAAAAATACTTATTTTTTTCTCACAAAATAAAAATTATGTTCTGCTACGGTTTAAGCACACGTCACTACTTGAAATAATCTGTTAATCTATAGTTTACTCTGAGGACTTTCCAATCTAATTTTACACATCTTATACACAATGTTCTGACATCTCATTACCATAAATATAACAAGATTCTTAAGCTCTGTCTACACTATCAAACTTTATGTAACAAAAAATGTGATGTGCCTATACAGTATGTCATTTCACTACCATATTTAAGCATATCACTACCATATTTGGGCACAGCACACTTTTTTGTCAAACTAGTTTTATAATGTAGACAAAGCTTTACATAAAGGTAACTTCAGGAAACTCACTTCATTATTGATTTAATAAAAAACTAGGTTGTTCCTTTTCTATAATAGCCATTTTTTTATGGTGCCAATAAATACTTTAGGTTTTGAAAACAGTTTACTTAATAATATTACTAATAGACAAAAAATAGAGCTGAATCCAGACGTTTTAATACATTATTAAAATCTATAATTTAAAGTTTTTCTCTTTTATAATATAATATATATATAAACATGTTACTTACTGGTACTTTATACTTCCCATATAACAACTTTATAGATCTGACACAGTTTACTGCACAATGACTTTAAAGCTTTGAAACCACTTTTACTACAAATAGATTTATAGATATTAAATATTGACATTTTTTATTGATTGATGATTTTTTTAAACCCTTAATCTACCTTGCAGAGATTCTTCCGTTATCTGTGAAGATTCGCCATTAATCAACGGTTCTTATATCTGTGATATTCATAACTTGGGATCTGGCAACTATCGGCACATCTCAATAAGCGCCACCTTTCAAAACCAAACCGATACCTTCCGGACCTACTATTCAGCAATGGAATGTGGTGAGAAATTTTGTTTATTTCTGTAACTTTCTCATTTAAAGATGTAGATATTTTATGGCGCGAATGGCAAGTCTGTAAACCAAAGAGGATTTAAGAATTAATTTGAATTTGAATTTTTTTCTCAAGAGTGACCATTTCAAATTTGACCAGCAGCGGAACTGATGGTCACTGTAAATCTAGGCCTAAATAACATGGCAATATTTGACCCTTTTTACTACAGACCTGAAAGAGTCTACCCAATGGTAGTATTAAGTACTTTGCGTATTACACAGTATAAATTCAGAAAACTTTAGTTTTGTCAATTTTAAGCATGTAGTTCTATGATAACCCCAGATTTACTATACACTACAATAAGGATTTTGTGAAATTTTAGTTGAAATAAATGGGTTTACAAGTTATATTGTATCTGACTGAATTGTGGACTATTTTGTTGTAAGCAGCATTAGCACAAAAGTTTTGAAAATTATTTTACACGTACACTAGCTTAGAAAGAGTTGTGTAATGTATTTGTGTGGTTTTCCAAGGTTGTCCGATATTATTCTACAATTGTGAGCTAGATTATGATCATAACCTTGTAATAAATGTTATCGGACGCTTCAGTGTTTAATACTAAATAGTAGCTTAATAATATTAACGGTAAGCTACATCAAACATATAATCACTTAATGGTTATTACCTAAGCATAGTTTATCATAGGAATTATTTAATAAAGCCTAGAAAAATGAGAACTCTTTATGCGCGAAAATACTGTTTATGGTCGAGAGGGTACAAAAATGAGAGGGTGGTTTTATACTCGGATTAGATTAACAATGGATTTACCTATTATTACTGTAGAGCCTGGGGTTATACTCGGTCATGGTACGGAATATCGTTTCTAAATAAATTGAATCGTTTATTTTCACAAACTGGACAGAATCAAATAGATTCCAGCGGCATTTAAATAAAATGAGATAACATAAATCATTTAACATGCTCTGTTGAAGTAACAAGAACATTGATAATTGAAGTAAAAAAATACATATATGTCACTAGTAATATAATTTCTAATTCTATATTCAACATGAGAGTTTCCTATAGAAAACTGTTTAGACAGAAATGACAGTTGTGCAGAAAAATAAAATTCTGTTGATTTAATTTCTTTACTTTATGGTTTACTGTATCTGAGACAAAGTGACAAATCTTAATCACTAGTATATATTGTATTTTCGTATGATTATATTGAAATGTATGTTTTAGTTTTATTTAAAACTGGTATGAATATACAGCGGAACCCCTATTAAGGGTACACCTTTGAGACCCAACAAAGCGTCCACTTTAATAATATACACTTAAAAGCATCCCCTTAACCCTTTTGAAGACGCGAGGTTTACACCCCAAGTGACTGATGCTAAATATATTTTTAGTAGGTTTAGGAAAAATGCCAAATACATTTTTATGACTGTAACGCTCTGCAATTGTTGTTGGTTTTATTGTTATGTGAAATGTTTTGGCGTTCCAAAAAATTGTTTTGACCTAGGTCAAATGCTCAACCCGTACATATATGGGCCTCGCGTCCTGGGACAGTAAATTACCCCTTATGGGATACGCACCTTGTCTTCAAAGGGTTAATGAATTGGGGTGTCCACTGAATATTCAATTAATTCTCTTTTGTCATCTAGCCATTCCAAATCCACCTAGCAAAGTTTTTGCCAAGCCACTAACAAGCAACTCGTTTGAAGTGTCATGGACTGTACCAAAAGACTGGCCTCTGGACAACGAACAGCTACTTTCATATCAGATACAGTACCAGTCTGAGTTTGACCCAGAATGGAAAAAGGTGAGACTTTTTTTAAAGATATATTGTCCCCCTGAAAAAATTTTTTGTTTTTGTTTGTTTGTTAAATATGCCATAAAATATTATACATAATACAGTAGTTATTCACTTTTACCAAAAGTTGGATTGAAAAAAAGAATTATTTACCTGAAAATAACATTTTTTTAATTTTTTTTTTCTACGGAAGTGATCAACTTGATTAAAACAGCAAAATGGCCGATTTAAAGTCTTTTTTTGTTAATCTTAATTTGTTTATGCTTTTGGCGAAGAATACATCTTTAAGATAAGTCAAATTGATAAATTTCTGATTTCATTGAGTTGAGCATTTTACCTTCTGAACAGTGGATATAATTTAACCCAGGGCATGAAAATTGTGAATTGAAGTTTGACATAAATGTCCTATTTTTTAAATTTAAATTTTCAAAATTAAAAGGTGGAGGTATTTGGTATTATCCCCAAGCTTAATTGGAAATTGAGGAAATTTGAATTAGGCCCTCTATGGACCCACGGCAGCCAGCAGTGTAGCCACAGCCCCTCCCCCTTGGATGGGCCGCCTATGTAAAGAAATAAAGATATGGAAAACATTGCAACATTAGACGTTTCAATCTTTTTAGATAAAGATTAAAACGTTAAATACTCAACATGTGTTCCATTTCTCTTTTTTTTATATCTTCTTGAACTGTAGATATAATTTAAACATTTCCTAAGTGCTTTCACCTTTTTTTGGTATAGGCTGTTTTTTTCTTGTTATTAAATAGCGTTTCCCATAAGGCTGAAGGAGTATTATCTGGTTTCAAGTTATTGAAATTTATGTAGACATTACATTAATATATTCCAGCTGTTCATACACATGAATCATATCATTTTAAAGAACTATGATTAAATTTGTATTATCTGGATATAATTCTTTATTTTAAACCATTGATAAATGCGTACTTGTCAACAAATCTGCGTCTGGCAATGACTAGATGCTATTGGTTGCTAGGAGTGGCTTTTTATAAAGCAGCACCCCTTTTCGTAGCCTTGCTAAATTGATATTATTTCTACATTTGTATTTAGGCGAAGGATAGCCACACTCAAAAGCCTCCTTATTCTCAGACGGTATCCAACGTACCTTATCACTGTTCTAGCTACAAAGTGAAAATCATATGTAGAACTACAGGTGTGACGGGAAAGCAAAGTGCATGGTCTAACATTGTGTCCGTACGAACAACCCAGCTTGGTAAAGTTTGACATATTTATTTTGAATTTAAAGCTCTGTCTACACTTTCAAACTAGTTTGATAAAAAAAGTGTGATGTTCCCAAATGTGGTAGTGATATTCCCAAATATGGTAGTGATATTACAGTACATCATCATGTCCATATATGGGCATATCACATTTTTTTGTCACATAAAGTTTGATAATGTAGACAAGGCTTTAGAACTTTCAAGAACCTATGTATGAAAAAAACAAATTATTATGTCATATCCTATAATTTGTCGTGTACTATGCACAGTATGCAGTATACTGTACATCTACTGTAAGGCCTTCAGTAAAGTTACAGTATGTTACTGTAAAATATAGTACATCTACAGTTATACAGTACTCGGTATATCTATAAACAGTATCCTATACAGTACAGTACGATACAGAAGAGCCTACATCTACAGCTAAGCCTATAGTACACAAGAAACTTAATTTTGAATATTGGAAAAAACTATGTTTAGATATAATGTTTTTCTTGTACATACATCATAAAAATATGAACACAAATAAAATATACAGAAAACATTAATATTATGAACATTATTTTATAATTTTTCGATTAGAGCCAACGGCCTGTTGTCAGTGCTTAGATCGCAACATATAATTATGCAGAATTATGTTGTCAAGAAAAATAAAAAAAAAAAAATATTGTTTAACAATTGTTAAATATCAAAGTATGTTGTCTGTCTCTTCACGCTTGATATATCGCCTACAGAAACGAAGATTATGTTATTATTTTTCAATTGTTTTTCATCTTTTAATTATTTTTTTCCTATTTATAATGAGGCATGTTTCTACTGATAAGATATTTGCTATTAAACCTAGAATTCCTTGGAGAACATACATTCTTCATTTTAACATGATAAAAAAAATGTTGAAATGAAATTCTGCAAAATGCATGAAATTACCAAAGCAAATCATTGAAGTATACAATTCATTTTTTGCTGGTCTATGGTATTGTTGAACATTTTTTGTTATATATACTCCAGAAGATAATTATACAAACAAAGTATTGTGATGTACTCTGTATTCAACCTTTTTTTCAACATTTGAAAATGTCTGTTGAATTGTAAATAATGTTTTGTTTTGCTGTATACGTATGGTTCTAAGTAACTATAATTATTCCTCGGGTAAAGTACTTAATAAGCGGTAACTTCAATTAATCAGAATATTAAATTATGCTATATTTATCAAATCTACTGTACATATCATGGAACATCTGAGACAGTTGATTATTGAACGTAGACGGTTATGTAAACACCGCCTATCTCGGAATAATCATAAATTTACATTACCTAATATCATAGTCAGTGGCGTAACAACTATGAGCGCTCACTGGCTAAACCCAGGGGCCGCAGAACTTATGGGGCCCCTGAGCTTATAGAGCCCCTGAGCAGTTCCCAGAGGAAAAACAGGCATTAAAATATGTCGAAAAATGCTAAAAATTCCCGAGGCCTCCAGCGTTGGAGGGGCACTTAAGGTTCCAAACCAGGGGCCTCAGCCACTGCTAGAGTACTTTACCTTGTGTGTGTATAACTATAAGTCAGCTCTTTCAAAACTAAAATTTTAGCTCAATCAGTCGTAAATTACAATAAACAAGCAGGATTAGTTCCGATCAAAGCTCTATTGACAGTTTGAGCAAAACTATCAATAACAGTTGGTTTGTAATGAAGAAATCTTTCTACATATTCTAACACCAGATGAAATTATTTATACACAGACCCAAATTAGTTCATCCTTTAAATTACTTAATAAATACATACTGACAATCATAAAAGCCAAGTGCTTCAGTTGATGTTTCAAGATTGGTGTCCTTAAAGTGTAATAAATTTAAATAATGTTTTTCTCCCTAAGGGTTCTTGGCAGCCATATTACAGACGCTTATTTTCTGTCCACTCCAGAGAAAGCGTAAACTAGTAGAGCGGGGTAACCTCATACTGATCTAAGGACATATGACAGGTTTTTTTTACTAGCGCATGAGGGCAAATAATTTACACTGGACTCTTTCGAGAAGACTTTTTGAGTGAGTGAGTAAGTCGTGAACCCATGCAACTGAAGCAGCTAAGCATTACTGCCCTCCATATCTTAACCGCACAATCATATACTCACATTTATTTTATTCATACGTAGAGACTTCTGACTTTGACTTTCATAAGCCCTTTTAAACTTGAGCATAATGTTATATAATTATGTATGAATACTTGGAAATATAATTCTGGAGGCAAAAACAACTTTCTCAATAAATTTGTACCTTTCATTTCAATAGATGTAATTTACTTTCTCTAATAAAATGTTTACGATCTTGTACATTTCGTGCCACTGTACCATGCATGAATAGTTTGCATGTATGTGTGCAGTATAACTCAACTCTAAACAAATGAATTAATGATGTAGTTTGCAATTGTTGAAAGTTAAATAATAAAACTGCCTCTTGCCAATACATTTATTTTTAGCGTCTTGTCTGATAAATAATAACATAACATTTCTTTCTTTTATCTCTAACTAATTGCAAATATATAATTGGTCAGATGTTCTCTGCCCTACTCTGACGTAATTTGTACCTTATACTAAGTACATTGAGAATACTTGCGAAAAAGTAGGCAAGTAATTCTCAGGTGGGACTCGAACCCACGACCTCTAGATCACTAAGCCTGGCGTTCATATCTCTAGACCACCGAGCTTGCGCTGATGGCTATAAACTGCAAATATATAGTCTATATTTTTATTTAATTTTGTTTTTCAATACTCTTAAGGGATAAAATATAGAGACTGTTTTTTTATTCATTATGATATTATTCTGGTTCAAAGTCTGTGGCTCTATTCACCAATAAAACTTAAGTGAGACATTTCCATTAAATATTATGTATTTCACTTAACTCAATAAATATTATGTATTTCACTTAACTCAATAAATATTTAAGTATTTCCCTTAAATCTTATTCAAGTCTAGAAATCGCGGCGGGTGCTGTATATACTGGAGAGTGATGGTGTAATGGTAATATCGGACTAGCATGTGATAGGCATGGGTTCGAGGTTATCTGTACCATATTTAAAATTGCATCCTTAGGCAAGATGCTTTACTCTCATTGCCTCATCCTTCGGATGGGATGTAAAGCCGTTGGTCCCGTGTACTTAACAGTGCACGTTAAAGAACTTGGTACACTATTCGAAAAGAGTAGGGGATCGTCTCCCGGTGTGCTGATCTGCTAGGCGCTGCACTGCTGGCTGCCGTGGTTTTGTGGAGGGCCTAATCCGAATTTTCCTCAGTTTCCAGTTAAGCTTGAGGACAAATATAAATACCTTTTTACCAATTAGATGAAGATTATTTTCATTATAAGGGTAGGTGTTTCCTTTGGTCTAAATGTGAATGGTGAATACGGCCATTGGTTTACAGTAAAGGTAGGTGAAAGTTTGCAGTGAAATAAAATGTGACATGTTTTACTTACAGCGCCTATTGGAGAGATACATAATATTGATTTTCAACATCTGTATGACAAGAAAGACAGCCGACGTGTTTTATTGATGTGGAAGGTAGCTATTAACAAACTTGTATCGCTTTTATAGTTCTTTGCCTAAAAATTATATGTTTACATTGAACTGATCAGTTGATCATTGAAAATGTCATGAGAAAATCACAGATGATTGTTGAAAGATGTGATGTTATTCCTTAATTATAAAACCTAAATTGAAAATTAGAAAGGTGAAAGTTAACAAACATATTGCTTTTATAGCTTTAAAATCTCTATAATCTCTATCTAATATCTATAATCTCTATTTCAATATCTATAATATGTCTAATATATATATCTAATATATAGGCCATTATAATATATTTATTATAATTTTATATACGTTTTCATTGTGCAATTGGGACTGGACCGTTTCAGAGACGTTTACCACCTGTTGATCCTATCCTTGACTAATGTGTTTTGTCTTTTCTGTACTGTATGCATTTTAGTGAGAAGTTGAATAATTAACGAAAATTAAATGTGAATAGTAATACGTATGAAAGATTGAATGAATAAAGGTGGTGGTTAACCACAAAAGAGAAAAAAAAAGAAGAAATTGAATAATTAAAATTAAAAAATTAAAAAAACCAAAAGTTTGCATTTGCATTTGCACTATGACCTTTAATTAATTTTAAACAAAATTGAAAGTTCTGTTATGCCTAAATTGTACAAAAATTGTTTTGATGGTAGAACGGTAGAACCCAATGGTGGGGTAATATGCAATAACACTATAGCCAAACCCTATTCAAGGGGTACTTTATAGGGCCCCAAAGGTGTCCCCTTAATATGGGTTCCACTATAATATATTTATACGCAAAGTTGATCAGCACAGTGAAATGTGTTGTGGTATTCTGTCTTATAACAATGACCATACATTGTGCAATATTAGATAAGTTATATATAACTGTTGAATGTCGCTGCACTATTACTAATTGATATGAAAACACAATTCTCTTATTCATTTTTTTGCTGGTATGAATTATACATATTAATCCATTTGCAATAGAGCAATAAATGTTTATATCTATAGTATTCCATCTAGATAATGACACATAATGAAAATGAATTGCAATATGTTTAGGTTCATACATTATTAAAAAATAAGTACTAAGAAATTATTTAATCTAAATATTTGCATAATTGAGTTGAATGAATACAATGTAGTTACTGCTGTATTGACTGCAGGGTAATAACTTTGACATCGTCCCTAAGGGTGTTTTAATTATTAGTGCAGAGGCGATTTCAATATTAATGTTCAATTAATTCTTATTCCTCAGGTGGTCAACTCTTAGTTTGGTGAATTTAAATTATAATAAATATAATGATGAACATATATTATAATATTTTTTTTTTTGCTTTTAGCCTATTCCGTTAACAAAGGCGTGTAGTCCAGTTCTAGGTTACTATATAATGGTTTGCAGCGCGCCAGACAAGTGTACAGTCATCAGTATTCCATATAACAGTACGCAGTACTATGTCAAAGGTATTTATAAATTTCTTCTTTTATTCAAACACTCTTTAATTATCTTGTGTTGTCAGAATTAATATAGATTATTTTTAGTAGAGTATTCATCTAAAGGTCTGTCTACACTATCAAACTTCATGTGACTTTTCGCCCATTTTTTCATATTTGAGAATATCACTACCATATTTGGGCACATCACACTTTTTTTTAGCAAACTAGTTTGATAGTGTTTTATCTAGTTTGATAGTGTAGACAGAGCTTAAGGACACATGTGGAGTATGAATTTGTTTTTGGTGTTTTTGATTCATAAACACTTTTTTAAAATTTTGTATTAAAAAAGATAAAAACATTCCTTCTAGTAAAATCTGATTTCAATAATAATATAGTTTTCTTTAGTTATTCATTCATTCATTCAATCTCTCATTTTGGTAACTTCTGGTCCATAGAAAGTAAGAATTACGTATAGATTAACGTAAAAATAAACTCTACTGACTATAATACAATAAGACACACTCTCATCTCAGGATAGTATTCCACCTGGAGAGATTCTTTGACTTATTATGGTTGAGATAACTTAAAATAAACTTACAAAGTCCAATAATTTAATTTCCACCTGTTTAAAATTTAGTTACTTTTTTTTTCAGACTTGGACGCAAGTTTGGTGTACACAATATATCTGAGTGCATACAATGTTGTTGGAAAGTCTCAAATGGTTAATATAACCATACCAGCAGGTGTTCAAAGTACACAACAAGGTAAAACTGGTTAAAGATAATTTACAAATAATTAAAATAATAATAATCAACATTTTTATCTCGCCAGTTAAAAAATTATTGTATTGTATACCAAGTTTTTAAATTAATTTAAAAAAAGAATCCAAGGTGAGTGAATGTTTGACAAATGTTTTTCAAAAAAGATGAAAACAGTTTAAGAGTTGAATAGGGAGAGTATTTTCATGAGTTGCCAGATTGTCCCAATTAAACTAATATTTAAAAAAATCTGTTTGTTTTATAACACTTGTATTCAATTCGGCCAATGGTGCCAAGTCTTCTAGCAACAGGGAACCATGGTGATACATGGCTAATGTGTGCATGAAACTTACTAATTTGTGCCTAGCAGCTTTAACTGTGTTTAGTTAATGGTTGCCTCTGCTTAAAGTCTACTTCTAGACTTATTGCGACCACCATCCACATTTATAAATAATTAATGATTTATTAATATTATTTGTGGAAACTATTAAACAATAACAACAACTAACCATCCAATCAAGTGCAATGTTTACCCTCCCCAAATTACAGTCTCATAGTACTTGAATCTTTGTATTTGCAAACACAACATTAACACATTGTATAATTGTATATAAATAATTTACATATACAATTGTATCATCTTTGGAACCTAGATGGTAGGCTAGGACTAAACCATTGTGAAAGAAAACACTCTAATTTAGACACAGAGTAGAACAATTAACATTTATATATTACATTTCTATGATAAACTCAGAAGCAAGGGTACGTATACATCCTGCCATAACATTAATTGAAACAATTATAGATGACAAACACTTTGATTTCTGTTTCTTGATCTTCTTCACTCCTACACCCCTCTTGCTTGTCTTCGTTTCGGCTGATCAAAACCAACTGGTTGTTCCTAGAATAAACACCAAATCCTATGGACAAAGGTCTTTTATGTTCTCTGCTGCTTCTCTTTGGAATTCTCTCCCTCGACATATTACTAAATCAACATCTATTGCTATTTTTAAAAAAGAACACATCTTTTTAACATCCAATACAATTGCCTTTGATTTTTACTTCAGTTTTGTTGATACTGGTGCTATACAAATACCTAAATTATTATTATATTGGTATAAGACAAGTTTTTTTACTTTTATTTCCAATCCCTGAATCAGTTCCTATTTATGGTTACCATTTAACTTATTGTAAATATATGCTTGTTTTTTTTTTTTTTTTTCTTGGACTGTTTCAAATAAATGTTAATAAAATCTGAAAAGCAGATCAGTCAACAACTTCGCATGGCAGACGGAAAATTATAACATTTTTAGAAAACATTCATTTGTGCCATTCACTAGTGCCTATCATCATTAAATATCAATTCTCCATTGAGTAGTAATACTGAGCGGGATGTGATACATATCATAATTTAATCAATCAAATGGCAAGGATACACTCAGGTGTGTCTTGATACTCTGTAGTACAAATAGTAAGAATAAATAAGTGTAAATAAAACATTTAAATGTTAAAATAGATAGTACATCATATCACAGTTTGTGTTTATAGTGGAAATGTCCTCCATCACACTTGTTAATTGGTATAATTAAACATATTTCAAATAAATCATACTTGATGCTTAAATGTGAAAAGTATTAAAGATACACACGTCATAGAAAGTCATTATTGATTACTTAGCGTAATCAAAACATTTGAGATGGCTTTAAGCATATTACGTACTTTACTGTTTTATGCAAAATACCATGGGGGAATTAGTGTTAGCAGTCTATGGAGAATTTAAACGACGTCTTGTCCCCTGTTATTACTGTTCATACATTTTAATGGTAAAAAATGATGAAATTTATGCTTAAAACAATAGTAGCAGGCTGATTCTCTGTACTGTATCTATAATTTCTACAGTATCAAAGGCAAATTGTGTAATACAGTGTAACATATGTATTACATATGCCATACCTAAAATTAACACATTACAGCCGTCACATGTTATACATACATAAATTGCCTATGAAACTAAAGCAGTAATACCATATATGGTGTATAGAGAATCAGGTGATTAAGGATTAAATTTATTTTTAGTACATATTAAAATCAAACTTTATTTGCTAATTTAATGTTAAAGATGTATTGTCCCCCCAAAAACATGAAAAGTGAAGATTAATTAAATCAGACTTTGAATATGTTATTTTGTAGTTTTAATAAAGTTAATCACTTCCGTAGAAAAATAAAAGAAAAAAAAATTAATGTTTTTACTTATAAAATGAGAAAATAAATGGTTAAATTCAACCACAAACCCATTGGCTGGCAGCCAATTTGACTATTTTTTTCTTTAAATTACAGTTTTTCAGGTAAATACATTTTTTTTCGATCTAATTTTTTGGTCAAAGTGGATAACTATTATGTGACATTAAAATGGTATATTCAACAACAAAATGTTTAATAATTATTTTTTCAAGGGGACAATACATCTTTAATATTTTTATTTATTATTATTAGGTGAAAAGCCAGTTAGATCATGAATAAAATAACTGCGTAAAGGAACTATTGCTACATACTTTCTGTGTCTGCTAGCTAGTTCATCTCCAATTATTTTTTACAGATATTACGAGTAATTCTAAAGATAGATATGTTCTGTATGTTGGCCTAATTGTGCCGCTCATAATTCTAACAGTGATTCTAACCCGTCTCGTTTATCACAAGCTTACAACTCTCTTTCAACCAGTTCCAGAGCCGAACATTCCTTCATTTCCAGTAAGTTAAACGAGTTTTTATGTTCAAATGTATTTAAGACTAGAAAATGACATGCATCATTAGTGGGTTGTTTGAGCAAGCAAAACAAAACCTTGCGTCTGCCCCTGTATCCATGTTGACTAATTGTGTGTTGACTTTGGTATTAAATACTGTGAATACAATAATTAAACTAGTACAGTGAGTGAATGGCCGAGCGGTTAAGACAGTGGAACCGTAATCTGTAGCCATAACATCGGCAAGGGTTTGAGACTGACTTGCTCCATGTTTCTGGTGGTAGAACAAGTCTTCTCGGATAAGGACTATAAACCGTAGGTCTAGTGTACACATCTGGCTCATGTGCACTTTAAAGAACCTGGTACATCTTTGAGATGAGTAGGGGGTTACCCCAGTGTACTATTTCACAAACAACCACAGTCACAAACTCATTATATATATACACTGGACCCTCTGCGAGAACAGTCTTAGACTGAAGAGGCTACCCAGTATAAAGAATAAATAAAATAATACAGTAGAATTTCAAATTTAAACCGGAGACTCCCTTTACATTATATTTGTGAATCTGTTATTAAAACGTTCTTATTTTACAGGAGTACAAAAATTCCACTCTGTACAAATCGGACAACAAAGACAAGGAATTCTACACCCTTCTCAATGAAAACAATGATAACTTACCAAGAAACATAGAGGTGAAAATTGAGAAGCCACCGGTGTACCAATACCGCTCGGTATCAGTGAGTGACAGTGGTGAACTTGAAGTTGTCGAATACCAGTTACTTCTCTGTGAAGATTACGTGAAATCCGTATCAGAGGAAGATCTTTCTGGTTGTAGCGGCAATAGCAAAGATTCAATATCACCTTATACAAGGCTTGCTGGTGACGAGTCATTTTACAGTAGTGGTTCAAAACCCATAGCACAGGATACATCTAATAACGTGAAGCCAAAGTTGGCTAGTAATGCTATAAGGTCAGAGAAGATTGCAAAGCAAGGTGAGCTCCTCGAGAAGAAGTTGCAACAGAGAAACTGCAAGTTCATTGTCTGTAGAGAAGATGGGTATGCGGTGATCGTAGAAGATGTACGACAACGAGAAATCAATTCATAAGCAGCTTATGGTTTTATTGTGGTCAGCAGGATTGTTTAGAAGTGGTGGTAAATTTTTTGTACTTAAATATTTTAAGTACATTAAATGTTATAATACTATTTTTCTTATTCTATTTAGTTAGGTACTGTAAATCTCAATACTTTGATTAACTTGGAATTAAATATGTATATTTGGAATTGTAAAGGGACCTATAAATAAATAATATTTTGAAAACAGTAGTAAATAAATTATTTGAATTTTATTTTTTTTTATAGAAAGAATAAACATATATTTAAAATATTGAATTGTTAAATGTGACTTGTTATTGGGAGATTGTATACCTGACTGTCTGGTAATTCATGAATATAATAAACATAGTATTTACTATATTTAATTAAAGTAGAACACATATTTGTTCTGTTTATAGTAACTGCTTGATGGTATTTGGTTAAATTGTTTATTTTCACTGCAAGCTGAAATAACTTTGTTGATTTTTCAATAATTATGTTTATTTTATGATATTGAAATGCTACTACTCTCTTTGATTTTTGTTTTGTTTTCTTTTTAGTGATAGACATTACATTTAGAAGGGTTAGGTTCAATTTTATTTAGGAAAAACATCAGGGTTAAAATGTTATCAAGTGAAACAGCAAAATGTTTGAATAAATTACTCCATATTATCTATTTTATTATTAACCTGAATAATTTATTCAGGAACTCACAATTGAAATACATTTTCACAAAATTATCAATAAAATTTAATTTGTTGTTACTTGAGGGCCTACAAAATATGAGTTTCTTAAAATGACTGATTTTGAATATGTTTACAAATCATCTTAAATTTGTAGACTGTATTCATTTATTTAAAATGAATAGCATCATTTTATTGAAACATGAGTATGAATAAGAAATAGAAAGAGGACACATTGTTAAACTTGTTTAAGGATGTTAGTAATTGACTGGTGGTTTAGTACTAAGGTTGAGGGGAAGATTTTTTATCTGCCTTTATATAGAATGAGAGAAATAAATAAATAAATAAATAGGGGGTGGGGGATTGTCTGCCTTACTGTAGAGTAATAGAGGAACGTTGAAATATATTTTTTAAATTAGTATGTTGAATAAACACAAAAAGTGCCTCACTTTTTTTAAACAAGTTTTTTTATGTAGCCAAATGATTAAAGCTATATGGGTATGCAATTTTTATTCTGTGAATTGTGTTTAGGTTATCTTACCAGTATATAATATATATATGCATTGGTGTAATAATTTTGCTGATAAATATTATGTATATGTTCTGAGAGTTCCAAATAAGGGCATTAATAATTAAGCTTATATATGTGAATGTTCTACCTGAAAAGGTCTTTTAATAAGGCCAATTATTTTAAGAATTGCATTCTAGTCTGAAGAAATTGACCCCACCCCCATGGGGCAATTTGACGAATCGGGTGACTGATGTTTTTTTCAAGGTTTTACTATATAGAAAATATTTTGATTTAATTTGATCTTAAAAGACGCTTGTCATTAGATTTATATATGGTGAAAATATTGGTAATTTAACAAAAAAAAAGGGCATTATAAGTGTAGTAGGTTAAGATATAATTAAGGATGTGTGTGCAAATGTATGCTGCTATATTAATACTGTAATGGGCATTTTGTTTTCAAATTTTGTTTAGGTTCTAAAAGCACATGTATATCACTGGGTGGTTTCAAGTTTTTATGCCTTTCAAATTTATATATATATATTTTTAAGAGTATTAAATGAAATATTTTCACATTTTTTTTTCACAACAAACATTGGTAAAATTAAAACAAACGTAACCTTTTTATATATATTTAGTTTACCCTTAATACCAGTAATATAACTACTGACGGAATCTAGCTGTTAGCTACAGTAGATGACACTGCCTTGACTAAGTTTTAATATTTCTTTGAACATTAGGGAGGTTTCGCAATCTTATGAGTACGATAATGAAACGGATACGTCAAACATTCGTGTTGATGATATCACCAGTCATATTCGTAACTATAAAATGAGTATAGGTTTTAATCTATTTTGCACATTTAATAGTAATTTACTAAATTGCCAGATCAATTTTGATAAATAGTAGTTTTTAAAGTCCTCACTCGCTTTGATGTTATGCTAGGCGTAGGCAGCCAATCAATATGTAGGCCTACCTGCGCTTCACTAAAAAATTTACCGCAGTCATATTTTGTACGCCGCCCTCAATATTTCGTTGCCATGCAAAACAGATTTTTACTGGCTTATGAAAATGAATACGTGTGCGTGACGTATCCGTTTTCGTTATTGTATTCGTAGCGTTGCGAAACCTCTCTAATACCTATTACTAAGTTGTGATATTACATATATAGTCTTACTAGCTCTAGCTATGACTATTTTAATGTTATCTTGGCAGCTGTCTTATTTCTATATGAATTGTAATGAATACAATCAATCTTGCTTGTTGCCATCAGTAATTGTAACATAATGTTTTTTTGATATATCATGATCAGGGAAAGATAACTGTTTTCAGCATTCAATATTCATTTGACAAATCTCATCATAGAATCTAAAATTAGAGATGTACCTAACCTAACTTCTTTCAGTATTATGGGTAAATATCTGTGATATGGCATATCACATGTGAAACCTGTATCATAGCCTTTAACCTAACCTTCTATGATACAGGCATCACATGTACACGTAGAACCTGTATCATAACCCTTTAACCTAACCTTCCATGATACAGGCATCACATGTAGAACCTGTATATAGCCGTTTAACCTAACCTTCCATGATACAGGCATGACATGTGAAACCTGTATCATATCCCTTTAACCTAACCTTCCATGATACAGGCATCACATGTGAAACCTGTATCATAGCCCTTTAACCTAACCTTCCATGATACAGGCATCACATGTGAAACCTGTATCATATCCCTTTAACCTAACCTTCCATAATACAGGCATCACATGTGGAACACATGAGATGCTGTATGGATGAGATTTGTGTGTCAAACATACATAATATACAGAACTTTAACATTCTCTAAATATAATTATAATCTGAATTTTGTTTCTTCCATTGGAATATGACATTTTATAGTATAAATAGTTGAAATTCTGTATAAAACTGGGAACATGTGTAGACAACTTGGCAATTATGATCAAAAACATGTTTTATGAATGTTGTTAACATAGCTTGGGCATTGGTATTGTAAGATTGATGTGGCATTATTCATTTTTTCTGGGTTTGCTTCGAGCAATTCAACAACATAATTTGTCGTATATTAGCCATCAAACATGTAACATTTAAATGACTGTGAATGTGCAAGTAACAACCTTTTTGTTTGTGGTATTTAGGTATTGCACGGATGAGCGGTTTAAATTAAATGTAGCCTATTTTTGGGCGACACAGAAATGATTGTGGTTGGAAGGAGGTGTGTGGGGTTGTGTTAGTTGTTAAGCCACAAAATACATCTGCTGTTGTGTTCATATTTTGTAAGAGGTAAATAAATGTCACAAGATTTTTTATGATACACGATAAATTCTTAAATATATTTTAAATACGAAAATAACATACCGAAGTGCCATATTCAAGTGCTAATTATTGCTATAGTTTTTTTTTAAAGTCTGGATTTTAGAATTCATGAGGTTGATTTCAGGAAAGTTGACTTATTAATAATTTTGTTTATAGTATCTACTGCAGATACCCACAGGGCCAGTATACACTCTAAAGGGTTTTTTTTTTATCATGAAATATATTTTGCTTAGATTACGGAGGCTATTAAGGAATGACATTATAGGCTACCTCAATCTGCTGAGATTTACATTTTTTATCAAAAGAGTCCACTAAATAAAAAGTTACTCCATTGCCTTCAATGTTTTGCTATGAATTTACCAGTGTTTGCGTTCGAGTGTATCATACTAAAAAATGAATATTTGTAATTTTGCGGGGTATATGTATTCACATTTAAAAGTATGTGTTTTAATTCATGCATTGTGCACAAATAAAAATGATGAAAATATGATTTGTTAGTTTATTATGTCATTACGTGTACATTGTGTCATGTTCTAGTTCACTAACATTTATTCAAGTGTGCCATCAGCACTCATTATTATTTGAGTGAGTGGTGGCCGAGCGGTTAAGACAGTGGAACCGTAATTACGTAGCCATAGCATCGGCAAGGGTTCAAGGCTCACTCCATGGTTCTGGTGGTAGAACGAGTGTTCTCTGATAAGGACTATAAACCGTAGGTCCAGTGTACACATAGCTCATGTGCACTTTAAAGAACCTAGTACATCTTTCGAGACGAGTAGGGGTTACCCCGGTGTACTATTCCACACAAACACAGCCACTGTGCAATTGGTACTGGACCATTTTAGAGGTGTTTACCACCTGTTGGTCCAGATCCTTCACTAACAGAGTTAGTGAGAAGTTGAATAAATAAAATAAAATAAAAATAAAATATGGGCTACACACGCTTCTCTTAATTGCGCCTAAATTAAAACTGTATATTACGTTATTATCATCAATTATGAATCATTCAAAATATGATTGATTGATAATGAAACCGGATTGCAAAAAAACTTCACTTCACTCAATCAGGCTATTTTTGGCTGTAAGGGAATGAACACCACAATAATATTTCTTGCATATCTTTTTATTGTCAAAAATGTAAGTGAAAAATAATTACAATATTAAACTTATAATTTAACCAAAAAAAAAAGCTTTCGCTTGTCTAGATTTCGCGTTATAAAGTATATTATTTAATTATTCAACAGACACTAACTATAGTTATTAAATGAATACAGCATATAAATATATACACAGAAAATAATAATAAGTAAAGCATATAAAATAAAAGATATAACTCAATGGCAATCAAACCAATTGAATAGTAAAATAACCTAAGAACAATACTTGTCTAGTAAATCATTTTTAAATTTAAGTGTAAACATTTTTTTAGATTAGACATTACAGATTGGACATTTCGAACTACTGTATTGTATAACAAGATCTTTATTCATCAACCTAACATAACCAAAACCAACCATGATACCAGGTCGATCCCTAAGCTCCCACCAGAGAGTGCTACACCAGTCAAGACTGGCGTAGAATCCGAAGACTCAATCTTACAAAACGTCCAATGCTGTGCTGTGACTATTATTCATCAGGGTTCATAAAAGTCGAGAGTACAGCATGCTTAGGCGGATTGTCATAGTTTACACTAGATTCAATGGGTGTGCTGATTTCTGATAGACAATAATTTGAGTCTTGAAAGTATGGATTAAAGTGACTGCTGATTGGACGACCATGTGTTTCACCCAGAATATCATCAGTTCCTAAAGCATCAATTTTGCTTCTAGTCGATCTACCAGAGTAATCAATCTTTTTCTCTATTTTTCTTCCACACATAAAAAAAAATAATTTATGTATCAAAAAACATTGTTAAAAGTACAAGAAGATGATGTCCTGGAGCTGTATTCACCATTCACACTTAAGAGCCATTGTCTGTAAAAATCAAAGATTTGGTGGCAGATGTGAAAAAATGGATTTCTCTCAAATTTTTACCATGAATAGACATTTCAATAAAAAGCATATCTACAACATTCATTTTAATTTTTAGCCTCCGTTGCCATGACAACGGTCAATTATCCAAATTTTGATGTTTTTGCCATTTTTCACAGATTTTCTATATTGAAAAAGTACAAACTTATATACTTATTTTAACCAAAAATACTTACAGTATACAGTTTTTGTTTATAGCAGTGTAAACAACACGTATTGAGTTCCATTTAATGTAGAAAAAAAAAATTTACAAAATGGAGTTTGGTTGATACCATTATTTTAAAAAGGGGTGTTTTTAAAAAATATTTTTTTTATAAAAGTATACCTCATAAACGTACCTATAACTTCCAAAGTGGTGTTTTTATATCAATAAGGTTTTGTAATTTGATAGTCAATAGGTTTGTCAACAATAATCACGAAAAAAACACTGGGGTAAATTTCGTACATAAGTTTTGTGTTGCCAGGAAAATACGAAAAATACAAAAAAATACAAACAAAATATCAACAAACAAAAAACATGAAACACAATTTAAATATGGCTAATCCAATAATAAAATGTATATGTGGCTTGTCATAATGCTACTAGAGTCATACGAATAGTTTAGATAAAATAGGAGAATGTGTTGCCAGGTTTATTTCAATTAATTGCCAGAAAAACAGTATTTTGCATTGAAATATTTAGTTGATGGAAAATAATGTTAAACTTTGAAATAATTGCGTCAATTGTTTTTATAAATTTTTACATCTATTTTGTGTAAAGAGATACAGAAAGACCTCCCAAAAACTCTGACCTTGTAAATAGGTCATTTGAGGTCAAAAGGGGTCAGAATGCAAAACAGGACAGGTCCCCACTTTCCTACAACTATTAATGTTTGATCAAAATTTACAAGATAGTTCATAACAATTCTCAACAATTTTCATTTTTGACCTATAGTGTTACCTTAGCAACCATTTCTATGTGTAACTAAGGAAAGTAATTTTTAAAAAAAACGTAAAAAATGGCGTTTTTATGAATACAAAGAATTTATTGCATTTGTAGTTTTTCTCAATTTTACTTCTACTGCATTCTAATAATCTTAAAGTGATGACAAACTTGACCTTGTAAATTCATTCATTTTGAGGTCAAATGAGGTCAACATTTTACCATAGTAACTGTTTCTATGCGAAAATATTTAAAAAATAAGGGGTTTTTCATAAATACAAAACATTTTGCCAAATTTACTTTAAATACTGAATCTTAATAATCTCAGAATAAAGGTAAAAAATTGACCTTTAGTGTTATCTTAAACCTGTTTACAAAAAAAAAATTATATTTTACATATTGAGGTCAAATGACATCAAAATTTTACCTATAGTGTATTGTAGCAACTGTTTTTATACGTAACTAAGTACAATATTTTTAATACAGTATGTGGTTTCATGACTACAAACAATTGATTACATATAAGCTTTACTGCTTTTTCCCAAATTTACTTATCTACTGAATCCCAGAAAATATCTGACCTTGTGAAAGGGTCATTTGTTGGGTCAAATTATGTCAAAATGTATTATTTATGTTATCTTAGAACCTGTTTCTATGCGTAACTAAGGATAATTGTTTTTTTTAATACAGTTGAACCTCCCGTAAGTGGCCACCCTCGGGACCTGGAGAATTGGCCGCTTACGGGCCAAAATCACGTATTATGGCTATACACGATATTCTTAACGAAGCGAGCCTCTCAATTTTCCAGCTAATTGTATTATTATTTATAACCAGGTGGTTTAGTATTTTTTAGCATTTTCAGACAAATTTTAAAAGCTTTTATCATATGAAAAATGGTCGGTCAAAATCTGTGTAGTTTTCTCATCTCTTCACAGTAATGTTTTTAAAACAACAACATAAAGAAATACAATAAACATGGACCTCTAATTCATAGGTCCATGCAATAAGTATCACATTTTTCGGGTGGCCGCTTACGGGAGGTCATTTATCATACAAAAAATCTCATTTTTAGTATAAAAAGGTGCCCACAGCTGCTTACGGGAGGTGGCCGCTTACGGTAGGTACCAAATGCACTAATTAGATAGGAAGAACAAACAGGCTTTTCAAAGTGCGTCCGTTAAGGGAGGTGGCCGCTTACGGGAGGTGCCCGCTGTAAATAAAATATGGGGTTTTTATGAATAAAAATAATCACAGAAGAAAGTCCTTACGAATATGACCTTGTGAAACGGTAATTTGAAAATGCAAATAAGGCATGCCTGCTAATAATCTACAAATTAAAATTTAATAAGTATAAAAATTCTAAAGAATATCTCAATTTTAGTTACCATAGTAACTGTTGCTATAGGAAATTAAATTATTATCAGATAATCATTAATTAACAATTAATACTGAATCCAACCATCACATTTAAAAAAAAATATAGAATTTAAAACCAATATTTAATATAAAGTGTGATATTTTACATGCTGACCTTAAATGAAATGAAATTTCACATCAGGGCTTCAATATTTGTTATGTAGCATTAACATACCTGAGTATATCATTGACTTTTGATTGGTTTAAATTTGGGATGGGGAAAGTGGTGGATCCAGGAGTTTGAAATATCTTTTGCATTGCAATTTTTAACTTGGGGTGGATGGGGGCTTGGAGAAAGGGGGAGGGGGTGGGATGGAGGAGTTTGAATCCGTCTATTGGTTGGGGCGATGGTAGCGGCAGTGTGGGTGGTGCTTGAATGCATGTATTTGACACTCTATAGTGGTTGATCGACCAAAGTGTTACAGTTTATCTTTTTGTAGTTATTGTCGGGGTCGGGGGGGGGGGGGGGGTGTGGGTGGTAGTCGAAAGTGGTGGTGGATGGGCATGTGGGATCTGCTTAGGTTAGCAAATAAAAGGAAGTAAAAAAATGAAAGAGGAGCTTAAAAATAAGAGAGGAGTAATCTGTTGCAAAGATTAAAATTCACAACGATCTGATAATTTATTCAAATTTCCAGAGGATATAACCTATAAAATGACATTAAAACTGGGAATTACAGAATCTATAATTAAAAATATTGTTTTTTTTCTCACAACACAACTAGAACTATATAAAACATTAAGAATTTTTCTGACCAATGAGTTTCAAATCAGATAATCAAAGAAAATAAAATGTTTTTACTAATATACCATGTTTTTTTTTTATAAAAATGCCTATGTTTCTCGCAACACTGCTTGTAGATTTTTAAATTACCCCAGTATTTTATTTTAGAAATCAATTATTAAACATTAGAACTACCTATTTGTAATAAATCAGCTAAAAAAATACACCACTTTGGGCGTTATGGTGAAGTAAGGTTTAGTTGCATTTAACAATTTTAAAAAAGTGAAAAACACCCCTTTTTAAATAAATGGTATCTCCCAAAGTATGAAATCAAAAATTTAAAAAAAATATGAAACAGGTACACAATGCATTGTTTTTATGCATACACTAATTATTTTTTATAATTAAATGAACAAAACAAAAATATCGTTCATCAAAGTAGTACCAATATCCATTTTAAAAAACCTTAAAAAAGGACAAAATTTGTCAAAAACACAAATTTGGCCGTTGCCATGGAAATATATGTGTGAAATAAAAAATACTTCATATTTGATTTCTCTCAACACATATATAGCCATGTGCAAAATTTGAAAGAAATCCATTTTTTTGAGTCTGCCACTATTTTTGATATTTCTTTGATTCTTACAGACAATGGCTCTTAAGAGCTAAGGGAAACACTTGCACTTACAATTTAAAAAATCTATCTAAGTGAATACAATTTAAGGGAAATACTTAAATATTTATTGAGTTAAGTGAAATACTTAATATTTAAGAGAAATATCTCACTTAAAGATTAATAAAATCAGACTTTGAATAGATTATTTTGTAGCTTAAATAAAATTAATCATTTCTGTAGAAAAAAAACTTGAAAAAATTAATGTTTTCACTTATAAAATTACAAAATAAATGATTAAATTAAACTATTTTTTGCTTTAAATTACATTCTTTTAGGTAAATACTTTTTTTTTTCTGATTCAATTTTTGGTCAAAGTGGATAACTATAAAAAATTAAATGGCATATTCAACAAAAACATTTTTTTAAACTAATATTTCAGGGGGACAATACATCTTTAAGTGTGATTTGTAAATACGGCTACAGTGTCTTAATATTCTATTTGTTTTGTATGTATTTTTCTAGGGTAATCTGTATCCCCGTGGGTGGATTTATTTCATTGTTAAGGCCTTGAAATTACAGTGTAAACAAGGCCGAATAATAACACCTCTGCCCCCAACATTTTTAGGAAGAAAGGGGTTAAAGTGGGTTAGAACTAGCACTTCTGGCAAATTTCCTGTATTGCAGGAGAATAATGTATTCATTGTTGGATGTATGCCAAATTATTAAACAAGCAATATTTACATGTGTAACTCACCTATTGCAATAATAACATACAGCTAAGAGTACCAGGAATAGTAAGATTGAAAACAAAACAGGAAGCCCTACAAGAATACCTGTATTAAACAAACATTATTATGATTAAAATGATCAAATTGAAAAATCAATTCTTTTAAAGAGCAAGCACATACAATTTGTTTTAATTTAATATAAATTTATTCTGAATTATCCTATTGCGCTATCAGTATAGTAGGAAATCATACATATGCGTAGGTATCTTTAAAAAAAATAACAAATTACAAAAATAGAAAAACTATTGCAGTCAATGAATGCTGAATTGCAGATATTATTTTTTGAATATAAAACAAACAATTCATCAAAATGGTAACATTTACAACATAATAATGTTAACGATAATAATAATGATAATTTATTACCTCCGCCAAGGAGGTTATGTTTTCACCCCTGTATGTTTGTGTGTGTGTGTGTCTGTGAACAGCCTGGAGGCCACAGTTTTTATACGATTCTCACCAAATTTGGCAACAATGATCTATGCCCCAAAAGCTCGGACGAGTTCGAATTTGAGGGGAAAAGGTCATAGGTCAGGTCACAACTAACAAAAAACCACAACTAACAAAAAACTATTTTACTGCCTAGAGACCACAGTTTTTATCCGATTCTCACCAAACTTAGCTACAATGATCAATGACACATCATATAATTGTGGTTGAATTTTGAAGGGTCAGGGTCAAAGATCAAGGTCCACAAAAAACAAAAAAAAAAGAAATAAAAAAATAATTAAAAAAAATAACCTCAGTGGGACTTGAACCAGCAATCTCTACTGTGAGAGGCTGGATACATAACCATTACACCACACTGTCATCCACAACTTTGTAGTGTGCAGTTAACATATTTACACTTAGAACTAATAAAAAAAAATGTAAAAAAAAAATATTCAGGGGGCATTTTATGTGGGGAATTTTACAGTAGGCGGAGGTTTGTACTCTCGGAGATCTTTGACCCTGACCCTTCAAAATTTAACCACAATTATATGATGTGTCATTGATCATTGTGGCTAAGTTTGGTGAGAATCGGATAAAAACTGTGGTCTCTAGGCAGTAATATAGTTTTTTGTTAGTTGTGACCTTGACCTATGACCTTTTCCCCTCAAATTCGAACTCGTCCGAGCTTTTTGGTCATAGATCATTGTTGCCAAATTTGGTGAGAATCGGATAAAAACTGTGGCCTCCAGGCTGTTCACAGACACACACACAAACACACACACAAACACACAAACACACACAAACATACAGGGGTGAAAACATAACCTCCTCGGCGGAGGTAATAAGCTAATAAGCATTTTGGGCTATCCTGGAAATCTTTCATAAATGTATTTATTTGTAATGTCAGTAGGTTATGTTATCACTTTGTATATATTTTTTATGATTAATTTTTCTAATAAATTCAAATCAAATCAAACAATAGAATTCCTACTATCATACACACACTGTTCAGTAAGAATGCTTTGTTCCTGGTGAAACCATGGTTCAAATGCAGTCATGCCACATTTATAGTTTTCTCCCATTTTCCAGTTAAATATTTTCATTTTAATCATTCAACATCACTTTGTGTATATATTGCAAATTCATACCTGTATGAATACATGACGGCAGAGAATCTGACCAATCACCATTTGACTGACAGGTGACACTCGCTGATCCAATCAAAAGTTTTGCACTATCGCACACAAACCATACTTCTTCACCGGGGCTATATTCATCTTTTGAATGTTCCAACATCATCACGTTATCATTCAATTTAGGAAGTTTACAGATGGAAGAGGATTGAATAGTTGGCAGTGCTAATGAAAACAAAATATTACATAGTAAATTTATTTTGCTTGCACAGGAATGTAGATAATGTGATCGTGGGTTCGAATCCAATGCTTGTTACATTGCTTATATCCTTAGGCAGGACACTTTAATCAAGTTTGCTTTTCTCCACCCAGGTGTACAAATGGGTACCTGGTAAGGTCAAGACACAATTTTGCGCTGATTACTACCTGTAGCTGCAGTATGGCAGTATGTTTCCATACATGTTTAATTTAGAAATGATAATAATATGTACAGCTCTTAGAGGTTTCACAATATTAGGGGCTTTATAAATCCAGGATATTATTATTATTATTATTATTAATGAGTTTACAAACATACAGAAAGTAAATAATTTAAGAAATTATTTTAAGAAAATTTATTATCAAATGGTATTAGGATGGAAATTTAAACAACCTCGAAGTAGCTTTGGCTCAGGGAGCTACAGGAAGTTAATTGCTCACATGATACAGGATAGTTTTTACATAAAGTAATAATATTAATAGTCTTTAAAAATGGAAATTCATATCATTTTAGTTGTTAAAAGGGGGAGAATGGGAGCCAAACACTACCCCCAGTGGATCCTCCCCCCAGTTTGCCCTACTTACGTGTTCAACCCAAGAATTATGTGAACATTTTTTTAGTTTCCCAAATGTATTAGCATAATTATGTCAATTAAATAGTATCAGCTTGCTATAAAAATGCAATTTAATATAGATCAATGGGTTCATCTTTGACATGCCTTCGAGTGAACTTCTATCCTCGTAAATCAAGAATACATCAATTTTACCTATTTCACAGAGTCTTCCTCGAGAACCTGTTGGGCAACTGCACCTGAAGTGGTTAATGCGGTCATTGCAAACACCTCCATTTAAACAAGGAGAACTGTCGCATTCATTAATATCTGAAAATAAATTGTGGAGGAATGGTAAAGCTATTTTTATATTAATTACTTCCATTTTGCTCATTTCTTTAACACCTCAATAAGAAAACCAATTTCAAGTAATGACATTGTTAGTTAAATCACTAAGTAAAGTATTAAAATTATCGTTTGGAAATTATTGACAGGACATCGAACTACTGAAAGAGAGTCATGGAAAAGATTAGCATACCAATTTCTACACAAGATGAACAAAAAGGGTAAATGTAAAGGTATTTATTGTCATCCTCAAGCTTAAATGGAAACTGAGAAAATTTGTATTAGGCGCCCTCCATGGACCCACGATAGCCGCAGTGATCGCCTACCAGATCAGTACACCAGGTGATGATCCCTCTACTTTTTCAAATAGTGTACCAAGCAGATAATACAGATACAGATCTTTTATTGTCATACAAACCAAAATAGTACAGTATGAAATTTGTCTTCTTGTTGCGAAAAAGAATACACTGAATTAGTAGAAAAAATTTACAACACTTGCAAAATACCAAAAATTTTATCAACAATGAAAATTATCTTATCTAGGTTTTTTTTCTATTAAATACACTGACTGCTGAAGGTAGAAAGGAATTCCTAAACCGAGTTGTTTTAATAATAATATATAATATAATAATAATAATAACTAGAATTTAATTCGTCACTTTGACGAATTATAGGTGATCATTTTTATCATTTTACTGAAATTAATTTTTTTTTAAACATGCACGTACGTTAACATACGATCGGAAAATGTTGATGTATGCCATCCTATTATATTCTTATAGAGCTGAGTTGTGCCTATATGCCATATACAATATGTACAGTATATACTGTATATCTATATACAGTGTAGCATAGGTGAAATTACGGGACACATGTTCTAATTTTTTGGCATGATGACGTTATCAAACTAAACTTTAAGATAACAATTTCGAAAGATAATTAATTGAGCAAAAAAATATAAGATTTGGAAAAAAATTTGGCACGTAGAAGCGCTGTGCGCGCTCTTTGAATTGTGTATAACTTTGACGAAAAATATGAAAAAACTACTTTTTCACTTCAACTGGCCATATGTTAACGTCACAACATCCGATAGGCTTAATTTTTATATGAATTAATATCTACATTTCATCAGCTTTCATAATAAATTATAATCATCAAGGTAACCTTCAATTCTGAAGAGCTGTAAGATATTCAAATTTACTGCGAAGGTGAAATTACACGGCCTACGTTATTCAAGTTTTTACGCGTGATGACGTCATTAAAATGAAGATAGTGTCAACTCATGATAAAGATAATTAATTAAGCAAGCACATACTGAAAGTTGTGCGAAATTCGAGCACACATAACCAAGATGCGCTCTGTTGAATGTGATAATCTACACAAAAAGATAACAAATCCTAATTTTTAAATTCAAGTGGCCATTTGATGACGTCAAAACATTTTGTACGTAAAATGTGTACATGAATTCATATCTACAACTCAATGGCTTCCAGAATAAGTTAAAAAAATCGGGGGTCATCTTGCATTCTGAAGAATTATTTTCATTTTAAAAAAGACCTATTTTTCACCATTTTCAGAACTTTTGTAAAATTAATGTGCGCACTTTGTCATTTTTAACGTGCTCGTATAGCGTTATTTTAAGTCGGAACTGACTCAAATTTGGTGAATGTACTAAGGATGGTGAGTAGAATGAGATTTGTAAAAAAAATTCATGTTTTTTACGCTTTTTAAGTATCGCGCTCGCAAAAACGCATTTTTGCGCAGTAATTTTTTGAAACACGCAAATGGCCTAATTCATGCTCTAAATTGATCAAAACTTAATTTTGAGCGTTTTAAATTTTTAACGCGCGATATCACGCGCATGAACCTACGTGCGCGTGCGTTTTTATTTGCTAATATTTTTACCCTTGATCTGAAGTTTACGTGTAGTGAATTTCATTAATATGTGATAATGAATTATGGAGATATGATTGATAATGTGATTTCGCAAAATGGCGTATAAATGTCGTCACGGATGAGTGATCACGCTGGAAAGCTTATTAGGATTAAGTTATATTATTTGAAAGATATTCTGAAATTTTTGTAATTATTGACATTAAACTTTTTGAGATAATTGTTACACAAAATAGTGTACAGAAACAATAAAAAGAAAAAAAAAAATAATAATAAAGATTTTATACAATAACAATAGGTGATCATTTTATTCTAAATGATCACCTAAAAAAAATAATAAAAAAAAAAAAAATAATAATAAAGATTTTATACAATAACAATAGGTGATCATTTTATTCTAAATGATCACCTAACTAGAATTTAATTCGTCACTTTGACGAATTATAGGTGATCATTTTTATCATTTTAATGAAATTAATTTTTTTTTTACATGCACGTACGTTAACATACGATCAGAAAATGTTGATGTATGCCATCCTATTATACGCTTATAGCGTTGAGTTGAGCCTATTATATGCCATATACATTATGTACAGTATATAATGTATATCTATATACAGTGTAGCATAGGTGAAATTACGGGACACACATCATGTTTTAATTTTTTGGCATGATGGAATTATCAAAATAAACTCGAAGATGACAATTTCGAAAGATAATGAATTGAGCAAATAAATATAAGAATTGGAAGAGAATTTGGCACGTAGAAGCGCTGTGCGCGCTCTTTGAAATTTGTATAACTTTGACGAAAAAGATGAAAAAACTACTTTTAAACTTCAACTGGCCATATGTTAACGTCACAACATCCGATAGGCTTATTTTTTATATGAATTCATATCTACATTTCATCAGCTTTCATAATAAATTATAATTATCAAGGTAACCTTTAATTCTGAAGAGCTGTAAGATATTCAAATTTACGGCGAAGGTGAAATTACACAACCTACGTTATTCAAGTTTTTACGCGTGATGACGTCATCAAAATAAAAATAGTGGCAGGTCATGAGAAAGTCAATTAATTGAGCAATCACATACTAAAATTTGAGCGAAAATCAGGCACAAATTATTAGAGATGCGTTCTATTGAATGTGATAAAATATGACAAAAGAGAAAAAAAACTTAATTTTAAATTCAAGTGGCCATTTGATGACGTCACAACATTTTGTACGTCAAATGTGTACATGAATTCATATCTTCAACTCAATGGCTTCCCGAATAAGTTAAAAAAATTGGGGGTCATCTTGCATTCTGAAGAGTTATTTTCATTTTAAAAATGCCTTATTTTTCACCATTTTCAGCACTTTGATGCAATTAATTTGCGCATTTTGTCATTTTTAATGTGCTCGAATAGCGTTATCTTAAGTCGGAATGGACTCAAAATCGGTGAATGTACTAAGAATTGTGAGTAGATTGTGATTTATACATCAAATTTTATTTTTTACGCTTTCTAAGAATCGCGTGCGCAAAAACGCATTTTTGTGCAGTAATTTTTTGAAACGCGCAAATGGCCTAATTCATGCTCTAAATTGATCAAAACTTAATTTTGAGCGTTCTAAATTTTTAACGCGCGATTTCACGTGCATGACCTTGAAACGCGCAACTTTTTATTTGCTAATATTTTTACCCTTGACCTGAAGTTTACGTGTAGTGAATTTCATTAATATGTGATAATGAATTATGGAGATATGATTGATAATGTGATTTCGCAAAATGGCGTATAAATGTCGTCACGGATGAGTGATCACGCTGGAAAGCTTATTAGGATTAAGTTATATTATTTGAAAGATATTCTGAAATTTTGGTAATCATTGACATTAAACTTTTTGAGATAATTGTTACACAAAATAGTGTACAGAAACAATAAAAAGAAAAAAAATAAAGATTTCATACAATAACAATAGGTGATCATTTAGAATTCTAAATGATCACCTAATAATATAATCTACCAGACTTATTAACTATAAACTCTCCATGCAAGGGATGCGTATCATCAGCGATAATAGATTTAACTTTCTTATTTACAAGATCATTGCACATGTTTTCTAAGGGGTTAATGCCAGTTTTTAAATTTTATTTCATACTCATCCAACAGCGAGCACAAACTCGCCAATTACAGGATGGACAAATTATTGAAAGTTTATCATGCTTATAAACTAAGTCTCATTTGAGGCTTAGGGAGTGGAGTTGAAAGAGTCATGAGTTACAACCCTGGCACTAGGTCAGGATTGAACCATGGACCATTGGGATCAGAAGGCAAGCATAGGTTATATAACTACCAAGCTACAGCTCCACTAGTTTGGTTGTATGTACCAGCTGCTTCTTTTTTTTTGTGACTGAAAATATATATATACTGTAATTTTTTCAGTCTTATACCTATATCACATAATTTTCCTTGAAATCCATTGCTGCACTCGCATACAAACATTTCAATATAGTCAACACATGTTGCTGTGTTTTGACATGGTGAACTTCCACACTCATCCATTTCTATTGAATATAATATAAATATATATATACAAATTAAATTTTCAATAAATCTGAAGAAAAAATACTGAAAATGATGGAATCTGAGTTGCTGGATACAATAAAATAGAATAAAAAAGAAAAGCAGTTCCTCTACTAAGAAGATGTTATGTACAGTAGCATTTTCAAGAGTTCATGCATAATTTATTAATTTAAATTGAGTTAAATTACTGTATTATTTTGTTATCAATTCATGTTAGTTTAGGCCTAATACTGTTAAATGTTGATTATAATACATCTTTCTTTAATAAAAATGTACTACCATACACACCATAAATATGTAATCCACCAGCTCGATCAAAAACACCCGAACCAACTTTTTCAACTTGATTCGTACCATCAAAACGGTTAATCCGTTTCAGATTCTCACTTCGCCAGTCGGTCCAGTATAAATATTGGCCGTGTACCGCAACATCAAACGGGTGACCAACTACTGAACCATAAACCAATGTTTGACGAAAATTACCAAACAAATCAGACGATTCGATTTTTTGAAGTGATGCATCGCACCAATATAATTTATTTTCTTAAAGAAAAAACATCATGGTTAAGGTGGATAGGAATTGAATTCACATGTTTTACAATACAATAACAAATTGTTTATAATAAATATTCAATATGTTGCTAGACCATTCACTGGCTGCAACATGGAGTTTCATTATTATTCTGAATAAATTTATCATGTTTACATTAGTTTATCTATTACAGAAACATAATTTTAGCATAAAAATCTATTTACATATCAATAAGGTAACTGAGAGGACATTGTAAAAAAAAATGTTGTTTTAGATATCAATCTAATTGGAGCATGAAAATCTATTTATTTTAATACATTTGGTGTAAAAATACATAGTGTAATGACTACTAAAAATGTAGGCCTAATGACTACTAACGTTAAAAGCTGTAATAACTTGAATGAAATTGAATTCAATAGTAATAACTGCTAATAACTCATTTGCCTTCAGTGGCCATGCTTTCCTGTTGACAACCTAGATGGCGCTCTTTTGAATATGGGCAACCATGTGAGTATAAAGCTAATATTACAATTAGGAAGGTAGACTTGCCCCAAATCTGTATTCATTGTATTTTTTTATTTATTTTATTTTATTTCGATTTTTGTCTGAGTATCCAAGCTCAAGTATATGTATGAAACACCATATGTGCCAAAATATTTATCTTTTTACTAATATTAAGAAAAAAATCCTTCTGAAACCCAGACTATTAGGAAGTAAAATGGAAATGTTGTATATAGGCCTACCAAAGAAATGTTTGTTTTAGATTATCAACTCTATTTATACAACAGAAAACAAACGTTTTGTAGGCCTACTGTACAGTATGTAGTTCTGCTGAAATGAAACACCTAGTGTTTCAATTTCAACAAAATCAAATATTTGGTTTATCCAATTTAAAAACTTTACCTAGCACAAAGTAAATCATATATTATCTAACAGTGGTGTATGATATACAAAGATCAGACTTTATAAAGTAAACAAATGAGTCTGATATTTTATTATTGTATATTTGAGGAAAGATAATTATTTTATTCAATCTCTAAAGCATCATATCTAACCTTTAGGGTCAACAGCAATCCCATTAGGCCAGACCAAATCAGTCCCTACAATGACCAGACGATTTAAACCATCAAGATCAGATCGCTCTATCTTTGCATCACTACCCCAATCAGTCCAAAATAGAAGCCTGTATAAGAATATAAACAAACATTAAAAATACAAAGCATTATACTGCTAAATTAAAATATGAATTGTTCATTGTATGGGTTAACATCAGTTCTTAAGCATTTAAGAACCATTTAAGAAGAAAATAAGAATATAAAAAACTTTATAAATAAATTTTAAACCTTCATAATGACAGAACTATATTTCTAAAGTAAAATATGGATTGTTCATTGTATGGGTTAACATCAGTTCTTAAGCATAGAAACAAATTACAATTTAGAGAAGAACACGCCCCTTCTCTATAAGAAAATAAAAATGACTTTAAAAATATACATTTTAAACCATAAATCATAGAGCGACTATAAATTTATAAGAAAACACCACTTTGCTACTGACATTTTATTTATCTATTCACAAACAAAGATAAGGTATGTATGTATACTTGTCTAATATTTGAACATTGACTGCTAATAGTTAATACTAAAACAATTATTTTTCAGCCCAAATAATAATACTTTTGATATAGTTTTGTTTAATAATAGACCAAAATACATACTTATGGTACTTAAGATAACATACTTTTGGACGTAGATCAATTTGGACAAATATTCTTCATAAAAACGGAAACATTTATAATGGGTTTAAATTTCTCCTTTCTTTTTATTTGAATTTGGAAACCAAGAACTTTTAATAACCTGACATATGAGGCCAGTCCAATGCAGGGGTGAATCCAAGGTGGGGCCCCCAACCCCTAAAGTTTGAAAATTGTATGCAAAAGTTAGGACATCAAATTAAGCTCAGCCTTTCATTTCATTTCCTTTCATTTTTAGGCCCTGGGCTCACCCTATTTCAAAATCCTGGATCCTCCACTGTAAGTTACTGAAATAAAACAATATGATAACATCATTAATAGCAAAATAAGATATTTATAAATCATACCCATGAAAGCTGTCTACAACAATAGCACGAGGCTTATTTAAGCCATCATTTACAATAGTGCTGCGACCGGTTCCATTTAAATAAGCCACCTCGATACGATCATTGCCAGAATCCGTCCAAAACACTCTTTGTAAAGTTGAATGAACGGCCAGTCCGTCAGGAACTAAAAACAAAATCAATATATTTCATATTTACTAGAAAAGAATTCAAATATAAATTATCCATAAAATAAGATATATTGTATTGTGTTATATTTATTTATGTTATATTTTGGTTCTTCTTTTTTCTTCTTTTTGCTCATCTAGTTAACCTACCATAGTATCTTTTAAAAATGTTAGAATACTGAATATATATTTTAATTAATGAATTAAAAAAACACCAATTCTACCCACTCTAAATTTTAAAATAAAATACAAAAATACATTACTTTTGCAATACTCTGATTAAAACAGGTATTTTTTACAATTACATTTTAGGCTAGTCAATCTAGCATTTTGAGTGAAACAAATTGCAAACAGAGATTTTTTTTTTTTTAAATGGTTACATATGATAAGGTGATTATTTTTTGAGCATCACACCTCTGACACTCATCCCGAAGGTATGCAAATTAGCTTAAATATGCAAATTAGGGTGAAATTACAGGGTTACCATATCTTAAAAACTACTAATCGTAGAGAGTTCGTTTTTGCAGTCTGGTTCAGAATATATATATTTATATTTGCTCTAATAAGACATTTTACAAAAAAATGTCCGGAAGTACCAGATTTTGACCCTTGACCCCGTTTCTCAATATTTACATAAATATGTGATTAAAATGTCTGTAGAGACTTTTTTTTGGACTCAATGACTTGGATATTGTTTTTGAATACCCACCGTAGAACTGTATTATAATTTCCAAAATCACACCTTCGTCATGCACCTCGAAAGTATGCAAATTAGTAGTACAAGTAATATTAAATATGCAAATTAGGGAGTGAAATTACAGCGTTGCCATATCTCGAAAACCGCTAATGCTAGAGTGTTGATTTTTTCACTAAAATATTTAAAATATGTATATTTATATTTGCTGTAATGAGACATTTTACAAAAAAATGCCCGGAAGTATGACATTTGACCCTCGACCCCATTTCTCAATATTGCATATATATAATTTATTTATAATGAAACTAAAATGTCTGTAGAGACTTTGTTTTGCCCTCGAATGACTCAGATACCGGTTTCTAATAGCCAACATATTTCACTCTCTGAGAAAACTATCTTTTTTTTGATTGTTTGCATTTTCTTAAAAGTTACATTTTGTTTGCCTATGCCCTTGTGCCTTTTTTTTTTCATATTTCTATTTATATATACTGTTTTGTAACAGAGGATTTCTACTTATAAGCTGTGCTTCAGAGATTCCGCTTTCCATTCTTTTGTTTTGTAATGATTATTTATGTATGTTTATGCTTTTGTGAATGGAAATAAAGAAACAAACAAACAATTCAGTTCCAATAGATGTCTGAAGTATCTTATTTTCTTCTTCTTACCTGTTTGTATTCATATCATGTTTAACTGGACTTTGTTCAGAAAGCAAACATTTAATGAACCTCCACAATTAATAAACTTAGATGTTTCATTTATTTAATGAATACTTATTATAATTCTTCTAGACAAGGTCACTGCAAATTAATTCTCAATATCAGTAATAATACAATAATATAATTAAAGGTGTCTCTAGCATTTAGCAAGTAGATTTATAAAAAATCAAAAGACAAATCTGTCATGCCTGAGGCCTGAAGATATTATGTTGATAATTCCCTGCCAGAAAATGGTGAAAATGTCATTGCAACTATTAGTCTGTTCAGTGTTAATTACAGTATATCAAAATGTTTTTTATTTTATTGAAAAAATATTTAGGAATAACTAAAATGTATTTATTATGCGATACTGATACCAGTGATACTGATATACTGAAAGAGGCGGGGCCAGCGTTGACTCCGCCCCTTACAGAGACCACATTGATAAGTTCAGATCTTTAATATTGATTCACAAAGCAGGAACTCCAAACAAAATTAATTTATCAGTTGAATATTAAAGAGTATTGTTGGTAAATTTGATCTTACCTTGGACATCTGTAATTAAAGTCTCATAATTAGAACCACCATATCTAACTCTATGAATGCTGTTTAAACTAACATCAGTCCAGAATATAAAGCCTTGGTTCGGGTCAAAGTCTACCGCAACTGGTTTCACCATTGTCATATTAACGTCCAATTCTGACCATGAAATTGGTCCACTTTCAGAAAGTTGAGAGGTGTACACATTGCCTTTGTTCAAATCAGCAACAAAAATAATATCTTTGACAAACAAAAATTAAATCTTATAATTCTCAACCATTGTCAATAGAAAGTTTTAATATGGTATACTAAGCAATTTACTTGAATATGTACATATTGTATGACAGAAAGTAAACAACTAGATTTTAAATTCATCACTTTAGATAAAGAGATAATCGGTACACAAAAATCGTAGGTTATCTGCGCAACATGCATGTACATTAAAATATGAGTACAGAAAGTTGATGTACTCATAATAATAATAAAATAACATAAGATTTCATACAGATTTTCATTCATTCATACACATTTATTCAGTTATTTGACAATAACTGGGGCCCGCACTAGAAGCAATAGCTTGTCTCATTGCCCTTACAATAGAGTTGTTTAGAATTAATTTGAAACAAAATTATCAATTATAATAATTATACGCTATATATTTTTAGTTTACAGATGAAAGCCCAGCATTAAAGATTGAAACAGAATTATAAAAATTATAGTATACCTGTAAGAGCAGTTTTTAATTGAAAAAGAACTAACATCCAAACGAATATTGAACAGTGCAACATCTTTTTTAATTCATCCACACTAAATATTATGGCAAATGTTATATTGCTCTTCAACTAATCTACTATACTGTATCGCATCTACTTCCAAATTGATAAGATATTATTTTGTTGTGATCATCTTGTAGGTTATTATTAAATTTGGTCTGTTCAATAATGGAACAATGACACAGGATTTACAGTTTAATATAGTTGAAACCTCTATAATTATTCACATATTACTATTAGTAGGATACAATAGTAACATTACATAACCTAAACAACTGTATGCTAAAGTACAAGATTTCTATTTAATAAGCTAGACACAAAAAAAAAGATGTTTTTAATTTAATACACAGAAAACTTAAACCATTATTATCTACAAATTGTTACAATTTTCTATATAGTGAAGTCGTGCTAATGTTTTTTTTTAATTTTTTTATTCAGTGCAATTAAAGTTAGGTGCAATTTTTTTACCCGGGCCTCATTCTGCCACTATTTTGAATTTAATACTAAAGCACTAAGCATAGTTTCCTACGTTTTGTTTGCCGCACAAATTGAGTTGAAAACGGACCAAACCTTACAAATATTTTAATACTTATTTAATTCTAAATTATATGCACCTGAAAAAAAGCAGTTAGCATTAGTTATTAAAATACATCAGGCCTATGTATTATTAATTTTTCTTAATGCTTGAAGTGCAATTATAATTATTGATTGCAAGATCCCAATTGAAATACTGTACATTTCTTGAAACTTTTTGGGGTTAATCCTGCTCAGAGTTTCTAATTGTGCTACATTTTAAAAAACTTTTTTTCTTATACAATATATTTTATTGTATTTTACGTTTGTATAACTCTGGGTAAATAATGCTAAATAAATTAAAATTAAATGAAAAACTAACCTAAAAATAACACTATTTATAGAAAAGTAGTAAAAAGTCTACAGACACCAACAAAGCATTTTCTTATTCTACTACAATTCTTTGACCATCAGAGAGAAAATTTGTGTTGTACAGCATTGATTAGATCTCCGAGAGTCACGGTCCAAATAAGGCTTCTAGATTAAATTGTGGTAAAACATTTGAATCTACAATAAGTTTGAGTACTTTATTTTTAAAGTATATGGAAATAATTCTGGAGAAAACACTCACACTCACATAATAATCATTTTGAGAACATATCCATTTAAAAAAAGAGGGAATACACCATACTACAGTATTGAATTATTACGCTGTATTTCTTTGAAAAGAAATTCACCACCCACCACTATAATATTGTTGCTTTTTGTTTTTATGTGTTATCATTTGGGATTGAATAGTTCCAATTGAACTGGCATTTGCAGTTAATGAACTATTTTGTTGGAAATTAAATAATATTGATGATTGGCTTCGTTGTTGATCTTGGTAATGATATCCATGATGTGGAAAACGTTGGTCGTTATATTGGCAATTACCAATCATTTTGCTAGCTTCGTTCATAACATTACTGGCATCAAATAAGGCTGCACTAGGTTGAGGTGCTTTGACTAATGTGTCAACGAACAATGAGGCATTCTGCAGTTGCTTTATTTTCTCTTCTTTAGCTTTTTTTTCTATCTGACGACATTCTGAAGTTTTTTTATATTGTTTGTTTAGGTCATCCAACAAGAGTTGTGTGGCCTGGGTAATTTTCTTATGAAGGATTTCAGCATGTTGTTTTAATTGAGCTTGGCATTGCTTTACTGACTGATTCTGCTTCTCTGTATCGAGGTTGTGTTGCTCCAATTCTGCTTTTAGTTCTTTCTCTTTAGTTGAACACCCAGACAAGATGTTATTTGCTTTATCTTTAAATCTTTCAAATGCTGCATCAAGCTCTTGTAAATTATGCTTTTTATGAGTGACAACAGTGCATTTCATGCAGACAGGTACAGAACAGGTGCCACAGTAAAACTCAACAGCAACACTTGTGTGTTTTGGACACAAAACTGGCTTTGCTGCAGTACGTTCTGTCGCATCCATGGCCATATACTTGTCTAATGACATCACAGTATGGTCACGACAAGAAGGAATCTTGTAGTGATTTTCACCACACTGCTTACACAGAAATGTAGAACACTCCATACAGTGTGCAGTGGCTTCCTTATTACACATAACACAACTTTTCAAACTTGCTACATTTTCTTTCTTTTCTTTAGTATACTCCAGTAGTTGGTTGATGAAATAACTCGATGGTAGGCCAACCACGCCGTTACTTGGAACCTGGAACTTTTGACGGCACATTGGGCATGTTAACTTACCACCACTTTTTTTCACCCAATCTTGAATGCACTTCAGGCAAAACGAGTGCTGACAGCCTAGGGTCTTTGGAGTTTGAAATACCTCATGGCATATGGAACACAGAAGAACTTTTTCACTAATGTCATTGATCACTTCAGCAGATAATGATTTTTTTTCTTTAGCTTCTTCCAATGCTAGACAGGAAGCACTAAAAAGTAAATATTAATATGATGTTACCTTATAAAGTAGTCTTGGTACATGCAAAACGAGGGCATTAACAATTACATTCTTCCCTGGTTACACTAAATCAACAAAATACAGTGGCAATAATGAACAAAACTTATCTTTTGTATAAATTACTGTCACCTTTCATTTACTGTCCCGATGTGAAAGCTCACTATACAAATTGTACTTTACAAATTGAACTAACTACATGTAACCTCTAGACATTATCTATATTTTGTTTGCATGGCGAAATCAAATGTTGATATAAAGTTTGCGGTACATACACCTCGATCAAAGCATATTGATCGAAACGTCGAGAAACTCAACAGTTCTTTTCAGAACTAATACACGTGGTGTACCGCAAACTTTATATCAACATTATCTATATTGCAACAAAATCTATACCCCTTTCACATCGCTTACACAAACACAACAGTGTTTTGTATGGCGTGTATCCCGGTGTGTAAACTTTGGAACTTTGCTAAGCGATGTGAAAGGAGAACTAGACATGAAACTCGTCACTTTGACGAGTTAGTTTTCCGCACCACGACAAACGCCACGTGCACGTCATACGTTGGAATATTGCACACAGATAAAGATTATGGCATTATGACAAGAACTGAAGAATATGATATGCTGTTAGTGCTGAATTCTGTCAATTTTGTGTCATATAGTATATACATGCAAACAGTATAATCTGTATACATATTACATACAGTGTAGAATAGGTGAAATTACGGGACCCGCCATTTATTCCAATTTTTAACATGGCGACGGTATCAAAATGAAACAATTAGATAGCAATTTCAGAAGGAAATTATCTCAGGAACAACATATTAACATGTAGAAGAAATTTGAATACGTAAAATATAGATGCGCACCCTTTTCAATGTGATGAACTATTACGCAAAATATGAAAATACAACTTTTTTTATTCAACTGGCCATATGATGACGTCACAACATCCGATTGGCAAAATGTTTACATGAATTCGTATCTACAATCCAATAGCTTCCAGAAAACGTTTTAATCGTGATTATCACATTTTATTCTTACGAGCTATTACAGATTAAAATGTACTGTAAAGATGAAATTAATGACCCATGTAATTAAAATTTTTAGGCATGATGACGTCATAAAAATTAAAATATTTTTATCGCATGCTAAAGAAAGTTGATTGACCTACACAATATATAAATGTAGGAGAAAAAGGAATACAGATAAGCGTGATGCGCTCCATTGAATGTGATGAGCAATAACGAAAGAGACAAAAATCCTATATTTTACATTCGTGTGGCGATACGATGACGTCACAATGTTTTTTTAGCCTTATCGATGCATGATCCGATATCTACAACTCATCAACTTCTAGATTTTGTAATAAAAATAAACGGTTCACGGTTTACTTTAGAAACTATGACTGTTTAAAAAAAGACATAATTTTGACGATTTTTTAAGCTTTTTCATAAAAAACGCGCAAGAATTGTCTAATTCAACGTGTTCGTATAGCGTTATTTAAACTGGAAAAGGTCTAAATTGTTTTCAAAATTACTAGGAAAGACTTGAAAAATATAATTCAAGAGAAAAAAATATGTTTTTAACGCTACGTGCGCACCGCGTGCGTAAAAAATTGCTCGCCCGTGGGAATTTTTGACATGCTCAAATGACAAGAAACGCGTAAAAAGTTGATTAGAAATTAATTTTGCGCATTTTGAAATTTTAAATGCGCGTACGCACGTAACTTCTTGTGAAACATGCCATTTTTAATCCGTAGAAAGTTTGCCCCTGATATGACTTAAATTTTGTCAAAGTGTCAATACTAAATGACTTTCGGTTTTTAATCTATGATCAATCATTGAAATTCATAAAATTGCGCGTAAGTCACGTTGCGCAACTATGACGTCATTCAAAAATAGGAGGTGCACAACTTCACGTAAATGCCCATATGTTGTCAAAGTTATGAAATTTTATGTTTACACATTTTAGAGAAACGCGACTCACAAAAAGGAAGGAAGGAAAGAAGACTAGACACTAGACATGAAACTCGTCACTTTGACGAGTTAGTTATCCGCACCACGACAAACGCCACATGCACGTCATACATTGGAATATTGCACACAGATAAAGATTATGGCATTATGACAAGAACTGAAGAATATGATATGCTGTTAGTGCTGAATTCTGTCAATTTTGTGTCATATAGTATATACATGCAAACAGTATAATCTGTATACATATTACATACAGTGTAGAATAGGTGAAATTACGGGACCCGCCATTTATTCCAATTTTTAACATGGCGACGGTATCAAAATGAAACACTTAGATAGCAATTTCAGAAGGAAATTATCTCAGGAACAACATATTAACGTGTAGAAGAAATTTGAATACGTAAAATATAGATGCGCACCCTTTTAAATGTGATGAACTATTACGCAAAATATGAAAATACAACTTTTTTTATTCAACTGGCCATATGATGACGTCACAACATCCGATTGGCAAAATGTTTACATGAATTCGTATCTACAATCCAATAGCTTCCAGAAAACGTTTTAATCGTGATTATCACATTTTATTCTTACGAGCTATTACAGATTAAAATTTACTGTAAAGATGAAATTAATGACCCACGTAATTAAAATTTTTAGGCCTGATGACGTCATAAAAATTAAAATATTTTTATCTCATGCTAAAGAAAGTTGATTGACCTACACAATATATAAATGTAGGAGAAAAAGGAATACAGATAAGCGTGATGCGCTCCATTGAATGTGATGAGCAATAACGAAAGAGACAAAAATCATATATTTTACATTCGTGTGGCCATACGATGACGTCACAATGTTTTTTTAGCCTTATCGATGCATGATCTGATATCTACAACTCATCAACTTCTAGATTTTGTAATAAAAATAAACGGTTAACGGTTTACTTTAGAAACTATGACTGTTTAAAAAAAGACATAATTTTGACGATTTTTTAAGCTTTTTCATAAAAAACGTGCACGAATTGTCTAATTCAACGTGTTCGTATGGCGTTATTTAAACTGGAAAAGGTCTAAATTGTTTTCAAAATTACTAGGAAAGGCTTGAAAAATATAATTCAAGAGAAAAAAATGTTTTTAATGCTACGTGCGCACCGCGTGCGTAAAAAATTGCGCGCCCGTGGGAATTTTTGACATGCTCAAAATGACAAGAAACGCGTAAAAAGTTGATTAGAAATTAATTTTGCGCATTTTGAAATTTTAAATGCGCGTGCGCGCGTAACTTCTTGTGAAACATGCCATTTTTAATCCGTAGAAAGTTTGCCCCTGATATGACTTAAATTTTGTCAAAGTGTCAATACTAAATGACTTTTGGTTTTTAATCTATGATCAATCATTGAAATTCATAAAATTGCGCGTAAGTCACGTTGCGCAACTATGACGTCATTCAAAAATAGGAGGTGCACAACTTCACGTAAATGCCCATATGTTGTCAAAGTTATGAAATGTTATGTTTACACATTTTAGAGAAACGCGACTCACAAAAAGGAAGGAAGGAAAGAAGAACTAGACATGAAACTCGTCACTTTGACGAGTTAGTTATCCGCACCACAACTAAACCTAATTACAAAATGACACTGCAATACAGAACCAGACGCCTCTTAATTTATCTATTTTCTTTATTAATTAATTGAGAGCGCTTTTTCCATAATCTTTTAACATATGCTTTACAAAACCTATCAAGAATATTCATAACTTCCTTGCTGAAGAGATAATTATCACTTCCCAGAGTAAGTTGTAATTTAACATCAGAGTTCCCATTAATGAATAACTCCCAAATTTCATTATAATCAAATGATTGCAGTTGTAACTTTAACCTTGTATTTTCATCGGTCCTTATCTCATTGAACGCAGGACATTCAAATAAAAAGTGTCTGATATTTTCTTTACAATTATCACTACAAAGTTTACACAAACCATTACATTCTGGTGTCCAATTACATATTCTACCTTCAAGTGGGAGAGTATTTGATCGTAATTTAAACTTAAGATTTACCCCCTCAAAGTCCGTATTATCTAACAAGTAATTCTCAAGATTAGGAATTGTTTTTAATGTAATATAATCACTAAGTGAAGACTTACTGGTTACTTCTTCACTCCAATTTTGAATTGAAGCTTCACTAAGGGCTTGTTTGACTGCAGACGGCCAGAATGTATTGGGAATATCTTTGGAGTTACGAATACAATCAAATATATCATTGGTGTTACCTTTCTTAAATATATTTTCTATACAGCTTAGAATCTTATAATTGAAGTCATTAAAATCACAATTGAAGGCAATTAAAGAATCAAGTAATAACCTCGGCCATCGACTTTTTTCCATCTTTAAAACTCGATCTATGAAATTAATTCTGAAATTATTTTGTAAGTCTGATATAGGTATCCAGCCAAGATCACCGTATAATGCTGTTCGTGGAGTATTACGAGATGCTTTCAAAATGCATCGGGCCATTTGAAGTTGCAACCGTTCAAGTTTATCGGTATCGCAACTACTACCGCACCACACAGAACATGCATAGTTAATTGAAGGAAGAGCGATTGCTTTCCACAAGATATTACCATAATATACTCGATTTAAGTTATTACAATTGTCAATAATAGATTTTATATACGCAATGAGGCGATTCCCTTTCTTAATTACATTATCAATATGGAAGTGATCATTAAGGTTACGAGATATATATACGCCCAAATATTTATAGTGATCTACTTCTGAAATACCATGGTTACCTAATTTCCAAATTTTAGTTTTATCAGTACGCTTGCCAATAACCATGCCATTGGACTTTTCATAATTAAATTGCAATTTCCAAACTTGTGAAAATTGGTCCGCGAGATATAACATATTTTTCATTTCGTGTTCATTGTCTGCAATCAAGACAACATCATCAGCCCAAAACAACCCCCCTAACCAAATATCATTAATTCTTACACCGATATCATGGGATCTCAGAAGTTTTGTAAACTCATTTATAAATATGCAGAACAACACCGGTGAAAGGACACACCCTTGTTTCACACCTTGTTCAATACTGAATGCCTCTGTATATATATCTCCAAATTTGACATGCCCTTGAATGTTTTTATACAATAGATCTATGATTTTCCAAACACGTCCTCTAATGCCAGAGAAAAGCGCTGCACAAAAATAGCGAGAAAGAAAGAATAATACAGAAAAAAAAAATATTGATCCCATACAATAACAAGGAGTTATCCGCCAAGTGCGGATAACTAAAAAAAAAAGATATTTACAATCACAAGGGTTATCCGCAACTTCTAAGTTGCGGATAACCAAAAAACTGTTGATCTCATACAATAACAAGGAGTTATCCGCTTGGTATACCAAGCGGATAACTAATAATACAGAAAAAAAATATTGATCCCATACAATAACAAGGAGTTATCTGCTCTACCAAGCGGATAACTAAATAATACAGAAAAAAACTGTTGATCTCATACAATAACAAGGAGTTATCCGCTAATAATAATAAGAAAGGCTATGTTACAGTACCATCTCTAAGGCAGGCTAACTGTAACCTTGACTTGAGGGCCTTAGGTTTAAGTGACCAGACGTACCTCTAATTTAGGAATATATGTTACAGGTGTATAATACCTAATTAGTGTGCATAAATAATAATAAGTAAACAAGTGTACATACACAGAACTGCTAGCAGCTGATTTGCTGGTACTTTTAGTAGTTTTTTGGTAGGTTTCATTAAGATTAGGACATATTTGCCTGGGCCATGATCCATCATTGTTTTGTTGTTCCACGAACAAAACCTGATAAAAAAATATTTTCATGTTAAGATACCTTCCTTGTACATAACATAAAGTATTAATAAGTATTAAATAATAACATTAAAAAATGTAATTTGAACTGTCTGACACAATAGGTTTGTTTTGTTCAACCTACCAGTACATTAGTGGCACTGGTGAAGCTGTGGCCTCTCACTCTCCATGGCCACCTTGACTTGTTTTTTTGTCCCATAACTTTGTTTTTGTGACTTTTTGCACTGTTTGGTGAACTGTCTGGGGTTTAATAGCTTGAACTTACATTGAACGAACCTGTTCAACTTATATAGGGATGGAATGTATTCCATCCCTATAGACGAGGGGGTAGAAAGGTTCTATGGAAGATCAGAGTATTAATTCATTGTTTCCAAAGGGAGAATAAAAGGACTAAAGTAATTAGGTGAAATAAAAATTCCAATTAGAACAATGATGACACTGCCACCCACTGAAATCCATCCAACAACTACCAGCCACTTCGTTTACCAATGCACAGTAGCTTATTAACAAATATGATGAACTAAATCTGTTACTAACCAAGAAACAGATTGGGGTTTTTATGTAGTACTCAGACAGCCTCAAATCTCAGTACAATCTTCTCAAAAAACAGAAACGAACGTTGAGGAGGTGGGATAGCTATTTATGTCAAAGATAGTCTCAATGCTAGAAAAAGTGACCACTTCTTAATTGACCACTTCATACTTTGGAAAGCTAAAGCATATTATCAATAAATTATTGTTTTAATTTTTCTTTTAAATTAAAACGACTCCATTCCCACCTTGTATATACAAAAACAGGCCTTTAAAAAATAGGGTAAGAAGGTAAAAAAATGTATTTGTTTTATGAGCATAACATAATTTATCTCAATGGAGGAAAACAAATTAAATTAAATTGCATATAGTACTTTTTTGTCCAGTTCCTAAAAAAGGATATCATTTTCATCACTTGAGACGTCAGTATCAATATAGTTACATTTTTGTATAGATTATAAATAAAAATACCTAGTGGTAGGATTTTTCCATTTACACCAGTAAAAAAATAAGTCAGACGCACAACTTCAGATGTTGACCAAGTTACAACATGTTCTGTTTATTGTTAGAGAAATATCGCACACAAAAATGGTAAGATATTGGAATAAAAAAAAGATGATCATTGAAAATCACAAGGGTTCAATGAATAATAACCAATTTTGATTTGCTGCATGATTGGGTTAGTAAATATGTTGAATCCACAAACCTGTCCTTGGTCCAGTCCTTCATCTTGTACTGTGTTATCTTTCTTTGCAAGTTGTTCATATGTATAGCTCCTGTATATATATGTTCGGACCTCACTCTTGTCTGGTATATCAAAAGTCTCCCTCATAACATTCTCAATTGTTTCTATAATTTAAAAAAGTTTACAAGAAACTAAATAATAGATTAATAGAAAAATAACACCACTGCACTAATTACCATAAGTTCTCCCTTAAAAGGGTGTCTAGAAAACTCAGATCTAGAAAACTCAGATCTCAGATATATCTGAGTTTTCTAGATCTAGAAAACTCAGATATCAGACTTTTCTAAATCTAGAAAACTCAGATATCTGACTTTCCTAGATCTAGAAAACTCAGATATCAATATCTGAGTTTTCTAGTTCCAGAATGGAGCTAGAAAACTCAGATCATCATATGATTGGTTGGTAGGTCATTTGGATCATTCCATTATTAATCAGAAGGTAGGTCATTTGAAATACTAAAGTATTATTAAAACTGATTACTGTGTACGTTTTCTTACTAATATTGTAGAAGCGGCCTACGGCTTAAATCATAAAGAAAATACAGTGCACGTTACCGTTAAAATGTAGGCTTAAAAGGTATGTACGAGCATGGAGGTATATACCTCCATGGTACGAGTTGGTGCGGGTACGAGTTGGTGTGGGTACGAGTTGGTTGATGTACGAGTTAGCCAAGTTGGGAATAGGTACGAGTTATTTTGGGTACGAGTTGACCACTTCTAGCCTAGTAGGGCCAAGCCTACTCTTCGCGATACTTCGCGATAGCGCCCACACGTTGAGCCTTGAATTGAGTTTGCTTAGCTAGGCTAGGCCTAAATGCTAAGCATACATTTTAAAAGGTGTATACTGTATTTCTTTATGATTTAAGTCGTAAGCTGCTACTACAAGTTACAATAATTATTATTATTAGTAAGAAAACGTATAATACTGTAGTATTTCAAACAAGCTACCCTCTATTAATAATGAAATGATCCATTTGATGATCTGGGTTTTCTAGATCTAGAAAAGTCAGATATCTGAGTTTTCTAGATCTAGAAAAGTCAGATATCGGAGTTTTCTAGATCTAGAAAACTCAGATATATCTGAGATCTGAGATCACACCCCTTAAAGTGATCTTTCACATATAAGTGTACTTCTGAATTACCCTCTGTTCAAGTTAATTACAGTATTACATTTTAGGACGACCCTCATACTGTACATGGCAAAATCTGAATTGGGAGTTGGTTGTTTTTTAGCTAAACAAAGTCCTCTATTTATCATCGAGAGGAGATTATGACTGCACATGGTCGTACAATGGCTTAAAAATCATAAATTTGAGCTTTTTGATTATATTATTCTGCAGAAAACACATCATCAAAATTCAGTAATCTTTGTAATAAGCCGGGTAAAAATGTGGAAAACCAGGACTACTTAAACAAAATAACTAAATTTACTGTACCAATAGTATCGCTTTTGCTAAACTGCTTGGTAACAAAATCAGTCTGACCCTGATTGCTAATCTTACAAAGCTTTAACTTCATCAAGTACACTTCTACCATGCAACGCTTCATAAATATGCCATGCTCAACCACCTTACGGGAGATCGGCTTCTGCCCTTCTATAATACCATACCAGAGTACAAGTTTTTTCCATGCGGTGGTTGGTACCAATACATAATCCAAGTTATCTCTAAGGTTCTCTTTCAAAACAGAGTCTCCATTCACCACTAAATATACAGTAATATAATATATGGTTTTTATTAGTTTTCCACTGTATGGAATATGTTGCACGCCATGTCTAAATTAAGCATCAGTTAGTTTTGTGTTGGACTACTGTAAAACATAGTAGTACAGAAGAATCAGGGACGTTTTTCAGGACCTGACAGGGGTGGACTGAAACGTTCCAATGTTAGGCTGAAACATCCCAATTTTAGGCAAAATGAAGTGATCGTCAAATATGTGGTTTTTATCAAATTATAAAAGATGTTTGAACTAAACAATTATTTTTATATTATTTATTTCCATGTTTACAAATAGCCACATAGGCTGTGCCGTTTCGTGGAGGTTCACCAATTCAGCTTGGCCTAGGAGGAGATAGCCTACGCTTAGTTAAGGAAAACCAAACAAGAAAACCTATTCACTATGTTATCATAATAATCAATAATACTGAACCAGGCACATCCTCTACCCTACAGTTGGTATTTATTTATTTGCATTCTAAAACATGATTGAATGGCATTAAAACAGCAGAACAAATATAAAAAAACAAAATAATATTACAAATCCAGTATGTTTATGTTTTTTATACACTGATAAATTGATAAGCATGTTAATTATTTATAAATTTATATCAATGCAAAGCATTATCTTGTTTGGACTTTTGGGTGGGCTTCTTTTCGAGATGGGCTTCTTTTCGAGATTACTTTTGCAAATTAAAGTGGGGGCCTTCTCTTCAAAATGTTTGTGTATTGCTACTATAATAATATAATTATTTAGGGATTCTCTACCAATTTTACATATTTGCCAAAAAAGCAAAAAAGGAGGAGATACAGTACAAGATGTAATCAAAGTACCATTTGGAAAACAATAAACTGTAAAATAAATATATGAGGTTTGATTATTTAGTTAATTAAGGGTTGTATGGTCATTAATATATAGATGTATGATAAACACAGTTTGGCAGTGACTGTATCTGACATTCACCAACTAAATCTTAAGCATGTGTTATTTCTGTTCCTTTGACATTCACATACAGTCTACTTCAAAAAGAAGCCCATACTATTACTAACTTGAAAAGAAAGCCCAATTGGCTTGATTTTCAAGATGGGATTTTTTCGAGATGGCTTCCTTCGAGATCGCTTCTGCAAACCAAAGGGGTGGCTTCTTTTCTCATCAGTAAAATCCAGGAACACTAATCTGTTGTAAAAACCTTAGGCCTACTGTGTTACTTAAACGTACCTGTTAAGAGCTGAGAGTTATTTACTGGTCCTGGGAAATCATTACTGTGTCCAACATATTTTCTCCATTGCTTAAACCATTTACTGTCCACCAGGTACCTTTAAGAATAACACATATTGTAACGTTTGTTACAACACTTCAGCAAAATAAATAAAACAGAATAAGATAAATAAAAAGTATAAAGGGAAGTTAATTATAAACATAAACCATAAAACATCATATGATATGTACTTGTTACAAGAAGTACTGTACATCCTAATTTAACAACAACAATGTAAAAACAAAAATCCTTAGATAGAGTATACATATGATCTATCAACATATTAATTTTATATTGGCATTTTTGATAATTATTCAACATTTGCAAATTATTATCCCAGACCAAAGGTCTTATAAACCTGTTTAGTGTTTATAATATCCAATTTTATTTTTATCTCTAAATATCCAAGTAATCAAGAAACGAGAAATTAGACAGCAAAACTAGTTCTAGGGTTAGCTAGCCTGTAAAAACAGTAAAAACTAAAAAAAAGTAGAGATAGTTTCACGTTAATTACCAAAAACTAATTTAATGATACTACTAGTTTGTAATGTTTTTTCAGAAGATTAACTCAGGGTTTTCCCTTTATTACATACACGGTATCTTGTACAAACTTACATGCAAAAGAATTCACACAAACACTCTTAATGGTTACTGTTCCAATGACGATTTACAGTAAGTGGCACTCTAGGGACCAGGAAAAGTGGACGCTTACTTATTACTAGGCCAAGGCTAGGCTAAGTAGGCCTAGGCCTAGTAGTATAGGGTTATCAGACGATCGGGACCACGGACGATCGGGCCCAAGACGATCGGGCCCAGAAAACGTGGTCCCGATCGTCTTCAGCGTTGGGCCCGATCGTCTCATGTGTTGGCCCGATCGTCTCATGTTTTAGGAACCATTTTGGTCCCGATCGTCTCATTCGCTGGGCCCGATCGTCTTAGCGCAGAGCCCGATAGTCTTGTGTTTGATATGGTAATGTCGATCGCCTTTTATTTTGGTTCCGATAATATCGGGTATCGGTATTCGGTATGAAGCGTTGCTGATACGCTTTTGCGGTTGTAATTGGTTCTGGTCAATATTTGTTAGGTATAACTATAAGTATAAGGGATGAATGTTTATTTAGGCCTAATAATGTATATAATGTTTGTTTTCAATTTATTTTACAGGTGGTTGCAAAACGTTGGTGAATGTGTGCTCTTTGAAAATCATTGTAAAAAAATATCAGAAATTAATAGTTAAAATAGTTTATAATTAGTAATACTAAAAGTATTTTTTATGAGACGGTCTATGCATACACTATACAAGTGGATACTAGATTACGTGTTTTTGGGTAGGCCTGTTGATTGAGGAATGAATCTAGTACCGTAGCGTATAATGACAAGACACTATATGGATAGAAGAATATAAATAAAAAGGTGTGATTTACCCACAAAAGTGTACCAACCAACGGCATTACCATTATGTATAATAAAGACACACTTTTTTTTATTTGCTTTTTATTTTACTGCAACTATTATGACAGAGAACATAATTTAAAAAGTGTCATAAATTCAAACTGTTTCCACTTTGGTAGGCAACTGTTACCGCTTTGATGTTTAGTTCGTAACACGCTACGTTTTATTTAAAGGGGAATCCCCGGATTGTGGCATGATCAACAAAATCATGTGCTGAAGAACAACAGGGGAAGGTTACTCGTCTCATCTCCTACTACCACCACATGAAATTATTCGACCATTGACATTTATTATATTGATTAATAAGGTTCTAGAACACCTACCCCCTAGACAGTTACCCCCCGGATGTTTACCACCCGGACAACTACCACCTTAGGACAACTACCCCCCGGACAACTACTCCCCGGACAACTACCCCCTTAGGATAACAACCCCCCGGACAACTACCCCCCCGGACAACTACCCCCTTAGGACAACTACCCCCTTAGGATAATTATCCCCGGTCAACTACCTATTATACACTGTTGCAGAGTCAGGTTGTTCCTAGGGGGTAATTGTCCAGGGGGTAGTTGTCCAGGGGGTAGTTGTCCTAAGGGGGTTGTTGTCCTAAGGGGGTAGTTGTCCTAAAGGGGTAGTTGTCCTAAGGGGGTAGTTGTCCAGGTGGTGGTTGTCCGGGGGGTAGTTTTCCGGGGGGTAAATGTCCAGGGGGTGAATATCCGGATACTGATTAATAATTACATTTAAACATCAATTAGTATAATTATAAACAATCATATTTTGAAAAGCACATCGCCTCTCCTCCTCACCTGTAATAATAAAGTAAATGAAATATATAATTAAATAAAAATACTCATCGTCTAAAAATATACAGACGGTAAAATAAATAATCTACAGTAGGCATACCTATAATATAAAAACGATCACGAATATTTAGTGGGCCAAAATATACAAAGAAAATAGCGCGATGCAATAAAACCCAATCGATTAAAAAAACACGACCGATAATATGATAAAAATTGCATAGCTAGAGTGGCGCGCGCCATAAAAAATTCCAACAGTTGGTTTAATTGCGACCAAAATAAAACGTGCCCGATCGTCTTATTTGTTGGGCCCGATCGTCTGGGCCCGATGTCTCTGGTCCCGATCGTCTTAAAACCTTGTTGGGCCCGATCGTCTCCCGCTTTGGGCCCGATCGTCTTACAATGGGCCCGATCGTCTGGGCCCGATCGTCCGTGGTCCCGATCGTCCGTGGTCCCGATCGTCTGTTCCCCGTAGTATAGGCCTAAAAACCTAGCCTATAAATAAGAGTAGGTTAGCTAGAATATTTGATGATATGAAATTAAGTAAACCTTATTTACCACGTATCACCTTTCCTTAGTGGCGTTTTAATGGAATCAAATATTTCCTTCTCAGACTCAGAGGTCCCAACTTGGGAAAGTCCATTCACAGGAGATTTTTTCGTGATCCACATTCTATTCGCCAAAATGTGTTTACGGTATTATGGGTGCAGGTCAAGTCGGCCCCAAACCGTCTCGGCCAAAGTCAAGTCGGCCCCACGTCAAGTCGGCCCCAAGTCAACTCGGCCTCAAGTCAACTCGGCCTCACGTCAACTCGGCCAAAAACTAATCGGTCAACTCGGCCACAATAAAGTATGGAACGCAAAAAGTGCTTAATATTATTATGATTATTACTATCCACGCTTTAAAAAAAATGAAGAAATAAGAAAAATACTCATATAAAAAATGATCTCATTGCCGATATGAATAGAAGTACCCGCGTGTTACAAAAACACGTGCAGGTACAGCATTTTAGTAAATCGAAGACGTAGGCCTACGTTCCACCATTTGGCCATAGAAAACATGATCGTACATCGTTTTGGCGTGCCTCGTTTTTGTCCATGATTTGCGTTTTTAAAAAAGGGGAATCCCCCGGTCAGCGAAAACACGTAGCAGTTGTAGATATCGAAATAGCTAGCAAAGGCGCAGGGAGGCGCAGCTACGAATTGGTTTCAGATGTTGTCGCCTAATCAAATGGATATGCAGCACTGAAGAAAATCTACGCGTGATTCAACCATAGTTAACATTAATATTTTATACCTCAATGATTCAACCAAACAATCTAATTACTACACCTAATAGTTCATGTCCTCGCATATCGGACATGATTGAATTTTGACGCACGAACGAACATACGCGCCGACGTACGTGCATCATCATTATTGGGCCTACAATGTGTTCCTATTTATTATCCAAATGTTCATTGTAATAAGTAATAATGATTGCTTATCATTCTTATTTTTGTTGCTAAATGTATCATTGTCTAAATATTAATATTCATTAAAAGTCAGAATTATTCATAGGTAAAAAAAATGTGAAGAAATATCAATCCCCTTCCTTTGCACTTTTTGCGTTCCATACTTTAATGGGCCGAGTTGACCGATTATTTTTTGGCCGAGTTGACGTGAGGCCGAGTTGAATTGGGGCCGAGTTGACGTAGGGCCGAGTTGACTTGGGGCCGAGTTGACCTGGGGCCGACTTGGATCGAAATTTAGACTTTCACCGTTGAGTACAGTTTTTCCGTTGAGTACTTCTTTAACGGAGTATTTTGAGCGTTGAGATTGTTCTTAACGAAAAAGCTTTCGTTGTCAACGTTTTCTATTCGAATGACTTTCTGTTGAGCACAAATTTACAATTCGAATACAAAAAATACTCAACGAATCTTTACGTTGACAACGAAAGTTCCCAATCGAATACGACAATTGTTACGGTTTAACAAAGGCAGTGCATACACATAAAAATACAATAATAGGGGTGCAGGTCAAGTCGGCCCCAAACCGTCTCGGCCAAAGTCAAGTCGGCCCCACGTCAAGTCGGCCCCAAGTCAACTCGGCCTCAAGTCTATGGGCGGCCATTAGGGCCAAAATAGACAAACGTTGCCGTACGAACAATTCCGCTCCCGTAAGGCAAACTAATGGCGTTAAAGACATAATTCCTCGAGTGACAAACAAATATTGCCGTACGGACACACAAACACATTGCCATATGAACAAATTGCCGTATGGTTAAATTGGCGTAAGGACAAACATTGGCGTAAGGACAAAAATTGGCGTAAGGAAAAAAATTGCCGAAAGGACAAAATTGCCGAAAGGACAAAAATTGGCGTACAGTCTAACTAAATATAAACGTTGAGGGCAGCATAGTAATTTAAAACCACGTGACTGAAACCAATCTGTGTGTCCGGTCCTGATGGGGAATAAAAACATAATCATGGAAGGCCAACAATATAGGCCAGCCGACAATAAGCCTTCCCACTTTTATTTTTTCCAGCCACAACAATAACTATGAAACACCGTTTGTGTATTTTTTACATTTTCAGTGTTACTTATGGTTTTTATGGTATTAGAAATTAAATATTTGTGAGAAAACGGCGGATTGCTCCTGGGAGTCACTTGGTGGGATTATACTAGGGTACCCTTAGTCGTCCAGTATAAGTTAGAGTAGGACCGCTGTAGTGTTCCCGTTTACTCAGCCTTCATCTTTTAAATCTGAGTGTAACTCAATTATGATTTTTAATATTATAGTGAAATTTGATACTGTATTTGTGAGAAAACGGCGGAATGCTCATGGGAGTTACTTGATGGGATTATACTAGGGTACCTCCTTGGTCGTCCAGTATAAGTTAAAGTAGGACCGCTGGTCCCGTTTACTCAGCATTTATCTTTTAAAAATCTGAGTGTAACTCAATTACGATTTTTAATATTATAGTGAAATTGGATACTGTATTTGTGAGAAAACGGCAGATTGCTCCTGGGAGTTACTTGGTGGGATTATACTAGGGTACCTCCTTAGTCGTCCAGTATAAATTAGAGTATGACCACTGGTCCCGTTTACTCAGCATTTATCTTTTAAAAATCTGAGTGTAACTCAATTACGATTTTTTATATATAGTGAAATTTTATACTGTAGGCTATTTGTGAGAAAACGGCGGATTGCTCCTGGGAGTCACTTGGTGGGATTATACTAGGGTACCTCCTTAGTCGTCCAGTGAAAGTTAGAGTATGACCACTGGTCCCGTTTACTCAGCCTTCACCTTTTAAATCCGCCGTTTTCTTACAAATACAGTATAAAATTCAAAAGATAAATGCTGAGTAAACTTCACTATAATATTAAAAATCGTAATTTTACACTCAGATTTAAAAGATAAATGCTGAGTAAACGGGACCAGCGGTCCTACTTTAACTTATACTGGACGACTAAGGAGGTACCCTAGTATAATCCCACCAAGTAACTCCCAGGAGCAATCCGCCGTTTTCTCACAAATACAGTATCAAATTTCACTATAATATTAAAAATCGTAATTGAGTTACACTCAGATTTAAAAGATGAGGGCTGAGTAAACGGGACCAGCGGTCATAGGCCTACTCCAACTTTTACTGGACGACTAAAGAGGTACCCTAGTATAATCCCACCAAGTGACTCCCAGGAGCAATACACCGTTTTCTCACAAATATTTCATTTCTAATACCATACATTACAATTTGTTTTATGTATCCAAAAATCCGGGCGATTTCCGCTAAACGGCACGAAATCACCGAAAAACAGCAATTTTTTAAAGGTTTTTTCAATGTAACTTTGTTATTAATTGACCGATTTTTATGGCTGTTTCGACATTGTAATGCCTAATTAAGTACCTACGATGTCATGTTATTTTTAATTTAAAAAAACTTAAAACGTCGTCGGCATTGATTTTTAAAGTTAGACGATTTGAAAATTGCCCTGTGTTAAAGAATAGGCTTGTTTTGCCAATTTGTTGAGATCTTTACAAAAACGTTCATAACGTTTGACCTAGTTATCCAATGATATTGGCTGTTCCACCATGCAAAAGCTAATCAATCAAGCTTTCTAATGACCTAAAGTAAAATGTGATTGGTTCAGACACTTCGTCGGCACAGCCCCTTTTTTGAAGCAGTGTTTTGGTTTGTCAGTGACCGGCTAGTGTTAAAGGATAGGCGAAAATTTTCGAAGTCGTCCAAGCTTTCCTGAGCAGTCAGAACGTAACGTTAAAACTAAAATTACAGTTGCTGAAAAACTACTTATCCAAAACGCTTTATTTTTTCACGAAAGTTAAGAGTTATTATTCCTTATTTGTAATATGTAAATGTATTTAAGATAAGGCAACAGGATTTTTTATATAAGTAGTTTTAAAACACTTGGTTTATTTGAAAACCACCAGCGTGGTTTTGCCGAATTGGCGGACTCGTCCATTTTACTAATAGGAAAAGGATTGTAGCACAAAACGTTGAATTTGACCTATATGGTTTCCATTTCTGTTTTCTAATGTCAAATTAATATTATATTATTAGTATCTCTATGTAATATATAATATATTCATATTGTACTAGTTAGCATCTACATACCGTTATACTGCACTTTAAATTTGTTTTGGTGATTTTTCAATGAATTGTATACACAGGGAGTTGGTATACCATACCATTGGTTCTACTAAAATTATTATTACTTTTATTTGTTTGTGCAATATTTGAAGATTGCTACAAAAATAGAAATAATTTAAATAATAATATATTTAACAGATTAAGTGTACGCACTATGCCTATGGAACAGATTACCTATCGGGCGTAGTTCAGTATGATATTCTATTATTACCTTCTGTATCAGCCTCCGCCCTTTTGGGCTTTTTTTCTACACAATACTTATTGTTAATGTACCATAGTTATTTTAAATGGAGTAGTCTCCTGATAAATAGTTCTTAGCACTCTAACATTGTTCTTTTGTACCTATTGTATTTTTTTGTTTTCTTTTATTAAAAACTTTTGTTAACTGTCTGAAAGTTACCTCCTAGTAAAGTGGAACGACCCAACATGGTTAATTAAACACCACTGTGTTAGGGAGCAGATTGAGATCAACTGATAAGAGCCCGACGCACTAAAATTAAATAGGCCCAAAAAACAAAACAAATTGTAATGAAAACCATAAGTAACACTGAAAATGTAAAAAATACACAAACGGTGTTTCATAGTTATTGTTGGCTGGAAAAAATAAAAGTGGGCTGGCTTATTGTCGGCTGGCCTATATTGTTGGCTAGCTTAACACAAGCCTTCCATGATTATGTTTTTATTCCCCATCAGGACTGGACACACAACAGAGTGGTTTCAGTCACGTGGTTTTAAATTACTATGCTGCCCTCAACGTTTATATTTAGTTAGACCGTACGCCAATTTTTGTCCTTACGCCAATTTTTGTCCTTTCGGCAATTTTGTCCTTTCGGCAATTTTTGTCCTTACGCCAATTTCTGTCCTTACGCCAATGTTTGTCCTTACGCCAATTTACCATACGGCAATTTGTTCATATGGCAATGTGTTTGTGTGTCCGTACGGCAATATTTGTTTGTCACTCGAGGAATTGTGTCTTTAACGCCATTAGTTTGCCTTACGGGAGCGGAATTGTTCGTACGGCAACGTTTGTCTATTTTGGCCCTAATGGCCGCCCATACTAAGTCAACTCGGCCTCAAGTCAACTCGGCCTCACGTCAACTCGGCCACAATAAAGTATGGAACGCAAAAAGTGCTTAATATTCTTATGATTAAATTACTATCCACGCTTTAAAAAAAATGAAGAAATAAGAAAAATACTCATATAAAAAATGATCTCATTGCCGATATGAATAGAAGTACCCGCGTGTTACAAAAACACGTGCAAGTACCACATTTTAGTAAATCGAAGACGTAGGTCTACGTTCCCCCATTTGGCCATAGAAAAAATGATCGTACATATCGTTTTTGTCCATGATTTGCGTTTAAAAAAAATGGGAATTCCCCGGTCAGCGGAAACACGTAACAGTTGTAGATATCGAAATAGCTGCCAAAGGCGCAGGGAGGCGCAGCTACGAATTGGTTTCAGATATTGTCGCCTAAACAAATGCATACACTGAAGAAATCTACGCGTGATTCAACAATGGAGTCAACATTATTTTATACCTCAAATGATTCAACCAAACAATCTTATTACACCTAATGAATGTCCTCGCATATCGGACAGGTTTATTGAATTTTGACGCACGAACGAACATACGCGCCCACGTACGTGCATCATCATTATTGGGCCTACAATTTGTTCCTATTTATTATCCAATTATGAATGCTTATCAATCAATTGTTTGTTATGCGCAATTTGAACAATTTTCGCAATTTGAAATTTTATTAAACGTAAATAAAGGAAAGTTGGTGAAATCATTCTTATTTTTTTTTGCTAAACGTATTGTCTAAATATTAATATTCATTAAAAGTCAGAATTATTCATAGGTAATAAAATGTGAAGAAATATTATTTTATTAATCCCTTCCTTTACACTTTTTGCGTTCCATACTTTAACGGGGCCGAGTTGACCGATTATTTTTTAGCCGAGTTGACGTGAGGCCGAGTTGACTTGAGGCCGAGTTGACTTGAGGCCGAGTTGACTTGGGGCCGACTTGACTTGGGGCCGACTTGACTTGGGGCCGACTTGACTTCGGCCGAGACGGTCTAGGGCCGACTTGGATCGAAATCCAATAATAGACCACGAAGCCTTAATGAATAGACATTGTTTCAACATCCTGCCTCACTTTTGTCTGGTTATTGACTATTGTTGACCTGGGCTGAGCCTGGGCTGAGCCTGGGCTTAGGTGGTGCATAATCAATTTGGCCAAAAATATGAGGAAATTTGAAAATGCGGTGGAAAAATCAAAATGCGGTAGAAAACGTCGAGATAGCGGTAGCCCGGTAGATGGATGGGTACTAAAAGAGTAGCGGTAGACTTGGGACCCCTGCCTTCTTCTGCTCGTCTAATTTCGGCATACCACCTTCCGCCATCATACTTTTTTATCTTAGACCTACACTACACACCCGTAACAACGTAGGTAGTACAGTCCGTACAGTAGTAGGCCTGATAGAGAGCCTGGGATCTTCTGGAAAATCCCCAATATCTCGTATATCGAGGATCTCCGAAAACAGAGCCATATATATATATAAAATCTTGTGTATCGCCCTCTATAATTAAGTTTATTAAAAATTTATTTCAAAATACAGTACTATACTATTATTACTAACTATACGATTAGTGGGCCTATAACTCAGTAGGTAGGTTGTTACGTAATTAAATAATACGTAGGCGAACATAATACAAACCACAAAACAAGTAGTAGGCCTACTGTATTAGCAATTACCAAATAATTAATTCCCATTCACCATTGCCATTTATAATATATGTCACAATATTTTAGATCTTTCAACATAGGACAACGCCAGCAATGTAGTCCTTGCAAATATTATCAAAACAAATATAAAAAAATGATATCATCCTAACTGATGATTTTGACAGCGAACACAATACACAATATCGATAGACATCCTCGAGCTCCAAAGCGACAAACAAAACACCGAAGAGAAGGTAGATGGAAAAGAAATATACCTGTATGTAAAAATAACCTAAATATATGTTTTAGTCGTGTGCAACGCGACTCTACAGCTCACTATGTCGGTCGGTTGGTCGGTCGGTAAACACTAACTTGAGCACGCGACTGCAGCCATGTATATGGCCTTGTTATTTTATATTAAATGCTTAAGCAAATGTAGGATTTATAACTTGTTGGGAAAGACTGTAAAGGAAAGAAGAGGGTGGTATTGGTTTATTCCTATCAGACAAAGACGATGATTTAAAAAGATAATGGGTAAAAGTAAGAGTAGGATGTAAGGTACCATTATATTTGTGTTGCATTTTCCGGTCCAGGGAGTAAACAATGATTTGATTGACGATCTATACATGCAATTAAAAAATAATTATAATTGAAGAGAAGGAAATAAATCCTCTTATTCTACATCTAGATGATTTTAACGCACAGATTTGTGACTCCATAGACCTATATAACGAAGACCCCGTAATAAATTCAAATTGAGAAAGGCCAGTACAATATTACTAAAAATGCTAATTTAACTAACCTTAATAACACTATTTTTGTGAAGGTAAAATAACATGGCAAAGAAATAATCAACAAAGCACGATAGACTACATGTTATGCTCAAAATCCTGAACAAATTATAAATAAACTAATTATTGATGAGCATAGACAATTTAGTTAGTTAGAGTTAAATTTCACTCTTCCCTGGTTATATTAAATTGATTTCATCAAATGTTGGAACAAGGTACTGTAATTGGATTTAACAATATCCACTACAACATCAGGGAACATTATCCTAGTATGCATAGTAACATATACACAAGAAGCTTTTATATTGTACTACATGAAGTGTGTTAAAAAATAATATTTCAATACGATTGTATTTTTGACATGAAAGAAAGAAAACACCAGTTTTTAGTCGCGTGTAATGCGACTCTACAGCTCGGTCAGTCGGTAAACACTAACTTGAGCACGCGACTGCAGCCATGTATATGGCCTTGTTCAAATGAATACACATAATAACCAACCATCTCAAACTGAAGGCTCACAATGTGTGTTGGAGTGTAGTTAAACAAATAACAAAACAAGAAGGTTATAGCTGGTTTTGTAACTAATTTATTTTACAGTTATTAAAGTTTTTTCCAACTTTAGTAGTAAACATAACGGTAAATTACTGGAACTAAAGTATTTAACAATTGAACCAAAAGGACGCAAGTTCACAAAGAAAACACATTTTAAATAACAGATCAACCCAAGCGTTTTTAAATGCATCTATACATGAAATATTATACAAGTAACAAGTATCAATAAACTTGAATTAAACGAACTACAAAATGATTTACTGTCACTACACAAATGTGTGGATCTCTACTTTTGTAAAGTTATGTATATTCTGTTGGAAAAACCTAGTATTTTCATGCCATTAATTCAGACGGGTAAGTTGGTGTTTTACTATTGATCACATAACACATTTTTTTTTTTTGTACTTTAGAGCTTGTGCAACATAGTGGTAAATGATGTATTGTAATTGTAGATTGTGATTAAATTTTTTTCTGGTAAAGCTTCCCTAGTTTTCGCTTTCTTAATTTAAAGTAAGCATTATAATAATATTAAATAAATCAATGTTAACTTTTTGGTTAAACCAGTTGACAAGTACTTACTTGCTACGTTTCAGCTACTTTCAGTAGCCTTGATCACGCAAATGACGTTGACATGATGTTCTGTCATTCGTCATAGTAGCTGAAACGTAGCAAGTAAGTACTTGTCAACTGGTTTAACCAAAAAGTTAACATTGATTTATTTAATATATATTTGAAACCAGATGAAATTTTTTGAGAATTATAATAATAGTAACTTATCTAAAATATAATTATAGTACTTTATCTAATTTTGATACTGATATTTTATTGTATATATGTTTTATTAATTGATCTTCAGCTTGTGTTCATTATTTTTTAATCATATTTGTTATAATTATAATCAATATCATCCTAAACAATAGTTCAGTGTAGTCCGCTAGCTATTGTTTACACTCACATTCCCCATCATGAATGTGGGAAAAGGGTATTGATTAACAAGGTGTGCTTTAATTTAATGGAGTGGATTGAAAGATACCAGGTGACTTGCTACTTGCAGTGAGTTTTTGGTTGTTTTTGAAACTAAATAACACTGCTGAACTATTAGCAAAAGGCAACTCAGGTGGAGGATGTAAACCATCATCATATCCTACGTATCCATCATATCCATATTCATCACATTCATATCCATATTCATCACATTCATATTCAAGTCCATATCCCTGTGTATGTCTATATAGATTTTGTTGTTGTCTATATAGATGTGGTTGTTGTGCATATCTGTCTGGATACATTGGACCTTGGTTTTTTCCAATCATTTTGTTAGCCTCATCCAAGATTTTACTGGCATCAAATAAGGCTGCACTAGGCTGAGGAGCTTTGACTAATGTGTCTATGAACAATGATGTATTCTGCAGTTGCTCTATTTTCTCTTCTTTAACTTTTTTTTCTTTCTGTTGCTCATCTAAGCAATTTTTAGATTTTTTGTCCAGGTAATTCAGCAATGCCCGTTCAGCCTTATCAATATTTTGACGGATAATTTGAGTATACCTTTTCACTTCGTCTGAACATAGCTTGAATGATTTCTTTTGTTTCTCAGTATTTCCAATATGTTTTTTTAATTCAGCCTTCATTTCCTTCTCTTTAGTGTTACAATAATTCAGGGTTTCATTAGCTTCATCTTTAAATCTTTCAAATGCTGTATCAAGCTCTTGTAAATTATGTCCTTTATGAGTGACAACAGTGCATTTCATACAGACTGGTTGGTTGCTGGTGCCACAGTAAAACTCAACAGCAACACTTGTGTGTTTTGGACACATAACAGGCTTTGCTGCAGTACGTTCCTTTGCATCCATGGACATATACTGGTTCAATGACATCACAGTATGATCACGACAAGGAAGAATTTTGCAATGATTTTCACCACACTGCTTACAAAGATATGCTGAACACTCCATACAGTGTGCAGTGGCTGCTTTATTACACATAACACAACTTTACACTTACATTTTCTTTTGCTTCTTTAGTGTACTCAAGTAGTTGGTTGATGAAATAACTTGATGGTAGGCCACCCACACCATTAATTGGAACCCGAAACTGTTGACGGCACATTGGGCACGACAGATAACCACGACATCTCTCTACCCAATTTTGAATACACTTCAAGCAAAATGAGTGCTGACAGCCTAGTGTTTTAGGAGTTTGAAATACCTCATGGCATACGGAACACAGAAGAACTTTTTCGTTGATATCGTTGATTACTTTAGCAGCCATTGTTGTCTTTCTGTGTCTTCTATAGAAGAAAGGAACAACAAAAAATTAGTTATCTCAATTTTAATAAATTAGGAAGCAGCTTATTGGAACAAATACATGTACGGTTTGGTCTAATGTTTAGACCATCTTCTCTTTGTTGGCCTTTTGTCGTCAATAGAATTTTTCCCCCTTAAATCACAATCTGTAATTTTGATAAATGATTTATTATTTTTTTTATCATGTACATGTGTTGAATGTTATTATCATTAGTACAATGTAAATTGTTTATAAAACTTTTTTTTTAAAATAATTATATTCATAAATTTCTTATTTATCACTTAAGATAAAAAACTTTATTTTATAACTCGACTACGGAAATGTTACTGAATAGATTTTATTGTGAATCTTTTTAGTGAGCTTGTTTTAAGTATATTTTATAGTCCCTAATATTATCAATATTCTTAAAATATCATTTTTGTATTATTATCTTTTGAAAATCTATAATTAAATTGATCATGATTAACATATTCACAATTAATGTGAAGAGTACATGCATTGGTTTCTGGATTAAAAATCGAAAGACTAAAATCAAAATATGTTTATAGATTCTGTAAGTAAATGCAGTGTTATCATTGATTGTCTGATTTTTAGTTGTATTTTGTGCACCCTACCATTTCGTAGTGACTTCCTTCCTTGGATTTTGTGCACGCGGTATTCTAGTCAGGCAGCATTTGTCACTATATTAACTTTACTTCATATATTTAGCCAAGTTTGATTTTTCACTTTTAAGTGATCAAGGACATCACAACGAACAACTTCCAACTTGTTGTCCAAATTCTAAACGCGTTTTTCATTCGCTGGGGGCGCTTTTTCAAAATGGCCACCTATGCTATCAAGTACTTATATCTCGGCAACCACTAATCGTAGAGACTTGGTTTTAGTCTTAAAATGTCCGTAAGGTACATAATTCTATTCACTATAATGGAACATTTTGCCCTAAAATGACCGGAAATACTATTTCTGACCATTTGACCTTTGACCTGATCTTATCATATCTCGGTAACTAATGGTCACACAGACTTGAAATTTGTTTCAAATTGTTCGCAGTATGCCTTTTTATATTTACTGTAATTAAATGTTTTGTTTTAAAGCAAACAGAAATGCCATATCTGACCTCTTGCCCTAATGCATGTAATATCCACAACTGAGAGACTATAGATTTGTCTAGTATTGTTTATAACTTGTACCGGTACTTGTGGTTTTTTTGATGATATCCCTTGTTCCAAAATCAATATTTCAAATCACCAATGGAACTGTTATAATAAATAAATACATACCATAAATATTGATGACAGTCAGATTACCCTCTCCAGTCAATAAAGTTCATCGATATCGTCTACTAGCTCTACATTCGAGTCCTTTGTATTCTCACATCCATCACCACACTCACATGCATCAGTACAGAGCAAGTTGTTTTTCTTACAACTGCAGCGATTTGTTGAGCATGAACCATTGCAGGTACATCGACGAATTTCTAGAAGAGCTTCTGGTGCTGGTGGATTGTTGCAAAATACCGGCTTCAAGTGACCATCTTCTAGTTGCCAGGAGTAGTCAGTTGCTGGTGGAATAGATGGAGTTGGCTTGCATGATGAATTCAATACAATAGACATGTAGTATGCTCTTTCCACGTTAGGTCTAAGAGTTCCCATGGTTGGAGGTATTTGTTGTCCTTCCTTGCCTTTCTGTGAAAATAACATCCATCTCAAGTCTGTGACATAATCTGCCTTGATCTTAGAAGTACTGTATAATATGCAAACATATCTTTCCATTTGCCTGAAAATCCAATTTGGTATTTCAGAGGTCAGTCCATATACAGCAAATGCATCTAGTATTTCATCGTCACATTTCATAAGTGCTTTGAAATGGGCGGACACTCCTTTTCCAGCAAATGTACCTGTGTTATCTGTACCTTTAAATGCGTACCATCCAATCAGTGCTGCTGATATTTGTTTTCCAAGTCGGTAATAGCATTCCCATATAGGTATTTTTCCCCTCTTTTCCTACAAAATGTGGTCATTGGAGGAAGTAGAGGATAGCTTCCTGTTAAAAGGATAAAGACATCAGTATCTGCAGAAAATGTCAACATTGGCACTTGGATATTTGTTCATACAATTAAAGGCATTCAATAAGACTAGTTGGTCCCCTTCTTCCAATGTGTGTTGTCTGTGTGTCATCTCTGGCATCATGATAATTTCTGAGAGATTGCAGTTTGCCATCATGGACGTGTGATGTACTACTAGGACCTTCTTCGTGTTGACCCAAGTGCCAATGTTGACATATTGCACTTATGAAATGTGACGATGAAATACTAGACGCATTTGCTGTATATGGACTGACCTCTGAAATACCAAATTGGATTTTCAAGCAAATGGAAAGATAAGTTTGCATATTATACAGTACTTCTAAGATCAAGGCAGATTATGTCACAGACTTGAGATGGATGTTATTTGCACAGAAAGGCAAGGAAGGACAACAATTACCTCCAACCATGGGAACTTTTAGACCTAACGTGGAAAGAGCATACTACATGTCTATTGTATTGAATTCATCATGCAAGCCAACTCTATCTATTCCACCAGCAACTGACTACTCCTGGCAACTAGAATATGGTCACTTGAAGCCGGTATTTTGCAACAATCCACCAGCACCAGAAGCTCTTCTAGAAATTCGTTGATGTACCTGCAATGGTTCATGCTCAACAAATCGCTGTAGTTGTAAGAAAAACAACTTGCTCTGTACTGATGCATGTGAGTGTGGTGATGGATGTGAGAATACAAAGGACTCGAATGTAGAGCTAGTAGACGATATCGATGAACTTTATTGACTGGAGAGGGTAATCTGACTGTCATCAATATTTATGGTATGTATTTATTTATTATAACAGTTCCATTGGTGATTTGAAATATAGATTTTGGAACAAGGGATATCATCAACAAAACCACAAGTACCGGTACAAGTTATAAACAATACTAGACAAATCTATAGTCTCTCAGTTGTGGATATTACATGCATTAGGACAAGAGGTCAGATATGGCATTTCTGTTTGCTTTAAAACAAAACATTTAATTACAGTAAATATAAAAAGGCATACTGCGAACAATTTGAAACAGATTTCAAGTCTGTGTGACCATTAGTTACCGAGATATGATGATAGAAGGTCAAAGGTCAAATGGTCAGAAATGGCATTTCCAGTCATTTTTGGTCAAAATGTTTCATTAGAGTAAATAGAAATATGTACCTTACGAACATTTTAAGATTAAAACCAAGTCTCTACGATTAGTGGTTGCCGAGATATAAGTACTTGATAGCATAAGCGGCCATTTTTAAAAAGCGCCCCCAGCGAATGAAAAACGCGTTTAGAATTTGGACAACAAGTTGGAAGTTGTTCGTTGTGATGTCCTTGATCACTTAAAAGTGAAAAATCAAACTTGGCTAAATATATGAAGTAAAATACAAATGCTGCCTGACTATTCTCTCTGTCACTGTCTTAGCTTTAGAAACACCCATCAGTAGAGGGCGACATAAAAAAAAATGATACAAATTTGTTTTCTGTATATAGATTTTCACGCTGCTGCTTTAGCCAGCTACGTCCCAAGAGGACTACTCATTCAGAAGCTATAAGCAAGCAGCAGTTATAGTACTAGAGGCCGACGTTTTTGATAATTTGTAAACTAGGATGGGTCATGCTAAAATTACAAACCCCAAAGCACGTCTGGGAGAAGAGAGTCTATGAAAAAATTTGCTGATAAATACACTATTATGATGCATAGACAGTAATCTGTAAAATCTTGTTCAATAAATAATGACTTTGTTCTTGCTGTCAACCTAGGCCAGTATTATAATAATTCACTATCAAATAATCAAAACATTATTTCTGGTATTTACAATGAGTCCCATTTGACTGTAAATCTAGACCGATATTATAATACTGTAATTCGCTGTCAGATAATCATTGAATTATTATCAAAACAGTCCATATAATAGTAAAGTTTTTGTTTGTAATAGGATACAATTTGTTCACACTTGAAGAATCTAGGCTTGATGAAGTGACCTCTAGACTTGACCTTAGCAATAAAATAAACTAAAGTGACAGAAATTGATAATAATAAGAATAATATTATTTAGACATCATTTTTAAATTATTTAATAAGCACATCATCTTTTACTGATTCAGTATTTTTTATTTTTCAATTGCACAATTATGACATGTCAAAGTATGAATTCTTGTTGTATTTTACTTCAAATACAAAAGTTATTCACTTCTGTAACAAAAAAATAATATTTATTCACGTATAAAAAGAGAAAAGAAACGTTTAATTATAACCCAAAAAACCATTGTCTGACACAATTTAAGTATTTTTTGCTTTAAATTACATTTTTTTCAGGTAAATAACTGTTTGGTTAACATGAATAACTATTATGTGACAATTGTCGTATTCGAGTGTACCGTTGAGTTGTTTTTCCGTTGAGTACTTCTTTAACGGAGTATTTTGAGCGTTGAGATTGTTCTTAACGAAAAAGCTTTCGTTGTCAACGTTTTCTATTCGAATGACTTTCTGTTGAGCACAAATTTACAATTCGAATACAAAAAGTACTCAACGAATCTTTACGTTGACAACGAAAGTTCCCAATCGAATACGACAAATAAAATGACACATTCAAAAACAAATTTGAAATAAAAAATATTTTTCAGGGGGAACATGTATCTAATTAAAACTGCTACGTCAACAAGCGAACAGCGTTTTTTGTAAGAAATATTTTTTGTTTATTTTGTTTTCGGTTTTTTTCGGTTGTTTATGGTTGTTCCAGCCTACTCGTTACTATCAGTCCTCCTACACCAAGAATAGAGGTAGGCTAGGTAGGCCTATAGCTAGACATCAGAAGTTGGAGAGCGGGAGATGGCCTAACTTACTACTAGGCTAGGACTAGGCCTAGGTAGAGAAGGCCTAAAAACCAAAGGTTTTAGTAGTGGGCTTAAATAGCACATTAGGTAGGCTATCGTGTAATTAAACAATACGTAGGAGAACATAATACGGATCAGGTGCCGTTTTCGGCCACCTCGACTTGTATGGACTATACCATTATAAAAAGATGGGAAAATAGGGGTGTCCCATTTATTAATTGAGTTGGTTAATGTGTTAAAATACTGCTGCTTTTGTTCTTTTGTTTAGTGCATTATGTTTCACCAACAAAGGGAAACAACTACGCCCTGCATGCTGTAGAATTAATTTCAGTTTTCAAGTTAATAGGCCTACAGTATATTATGGCTCTTTATTTCTATATAATTTTTAGGCATCCTTCCTTAATATATTAGGTGGATTCCCTAAGGTGGATATTGAATATTTTTTACGGATTTATAGATACAGAAAGTATATAAAGAAAGTTTTTATTCCAGTTACAAATAAAAAATATAATTTACCTAACGATAACACAGTAGTACATTTAATAAAATGACAGTAGTACATTTAATAAGATCTATCACATACTGATTATTAGGTAATCAGTAAAACAAATAAACATTATAATTTTGTCAATGAATCTGTACCATTTTGTTCCCAGAAAACACAGTGTTTGACATTGCGTGTTTTTAGGTTTGGTTTTTCTAAAACGTTTTAAACACGTTTTTAAACGTTTCTGTGTAGAAATACATGTTCTAATTGAACAACGTTTGCATCAAAACGTTATAATAGCGAATGCAAAACGGAGCTGATAATGTCGCCATGAAGAGGATGATTGGTGTCTTCCAATATAATCGGCAAGCCGTTCGCTGTAGAACGAGTCAAGCATTTGCATAGACAAATCAATTACTTACGATATTTTAATATCGATTGTACTGTAGTATTTAGGATGTTTTGATTCCGATTGTACTGTAGTATTTAGTTGTATTGTAGTTTAACATGTTTTAATTCCGATTGTATTGTAGTACTTAAGATTTTCTAATTTCGAATCCGATTGTAAATTCTAAAATTTAAAGTGTTTAAATCCAGATAGGAATAACATAGGCCTAGTATTTAATATGCATTAATTTTGATTATACTGTAGTGTTTAGTTTAGTTTTTATATATAATAAGTAAGTATACCTACTTATATAGTTTTTATTTATTTATTCAAAGGAATCACCTTTATATCGGTGTCACACATTTATCAGTTAATGGTGCATCCAATTTACAAATAACATAAGCCACAAAGTTCTAAATACTAATACATAACATCAAAACAAAATGTAAACTAATTAATTAATTAGATCTGTATGAAAATACATAATACGTAAATTGTACAATATATAACTACAAAAATAAAAACAGAACAACAAAAATACAGGATAGGCCTAATAAATAAATAAAACTTACAGATATCAGGAAAGAAATAGGTGCTGCATAGGCAGGATCATGTATAAAAATAATAATCAGGTACCTGATGATGACCTATGGTCGAAAGTACTAGTATAATAAATATTTTATTTTGAGGCAGAAACAAGAAATTTGTCTGTTAAACTTACAGATACATCCTCATAGAGATGTCTGTAGCTTGTTTACTATATTAATAAATTAGTTGAGAGAGGTAATGCTGATAAAATTGTAGATCTAGTAACCCATGCTTTCATTAAATATTTTTTACAATAAAAATCAAAGATTTTTCCTAATGTTTCATTTTCAGTGAATAAATAATTGTCTAGCATAAAATGGTGTTTTAATTCCTGAGATCCAACAAAAATTATCCCAGTACATACTTAATTATTGTCTAACAGGGTTTAATGAAGGACATTTAAATAAAAAATGATTTACTGTTTCTTTTTCGTTAGTACTACACATCTTACATAATCCTGTGTTATGATTTGACGACCCTCAAGATCTAGAGAGTTTGATCTTGCTTTAAATTTTAAATTGATACTCTTAAAATTAGTTTTATCTAACAAATATTGTTCAAGGTTTGGAGTTCCTTTATACATAGTATATTCCGTTAACGTTGTTTTGCATTGGGCCTTTGAAAACCACTCGTTATGATCAACTTGTTTATTATTTTTCCTAAATGGCTTTATCCAGTTAGTAGATGGTTCTTCATTAAATTTGTCTATAACATTTGTTTTATTTAAAATATCTTTAGTTAATATAGTAATATTGTTACAAATCTTGGCATTCCCTAACACAGTACCTAATAATAACATGCCTTATAAAAAGTACATGCATTGCTAGTTTTTGATGTTTTGTATGGTTCCTTGTAGTTTGTACTGTAGGTTACATAACAGAACAGTTGTATTGTCTTCCCATTCAATAGACACCCTTCTCTACATAAAACATAATACACCACACCCCTATCATAATAATGGTATAGTCCATATAAGTCAAGGTGGCCGAAAACGGCACCTGATCCCATAATACAAACCACAAAACAAGTAGTATTAGTAATTACCAAAAAAATAACCAAGAAAAGTTTTGTTTTTAAAACTCACTTTTACAAAAGGTCTGATGACGGACGGGCACATCACAAAAAAGTGTAAGCTGGAAGATCCCCCCACACATTCTTGTGTTGTGTACCGCCCTCTATAATTAAGTTGATTAAAAACTTTTTTTTATCCATAATGCGAACATATTTGTGCGACGGTTTTTCATAATAATACCAATTCAGAAAAATGCCACGATTTTTATCATTAGATTATTTATCTGAGGTAGTTAGGCCTAACTATTGTATATTATTTGGTATGCCCACCAACCTGGCCTAGGCCTAGGCCCTAGTAGGCCTAGCATGCCATTCACTAGGGGTAGGCTAGGCCTAGCTAGGCCTATAGGCCTAGCTAGAGTAGTAGTAGTAGGGGCCTAAAGTAGCTAGGCCTAGCTAGGTAGGCTAAGCCCAGCCTAGGCTAATCAGCACTGCTGGCCTTTAGCCCTAGCCTTCTACTAAACTTTTAGGCCGAGGCTAGGCCTACTAGTAGTAGGCTAGTAGTAGTACTGCTATGCGCAATTTAACATATACTACTAGTCTACTGTACTACTAGCCTGGCCCTAGTAGAGGTCCTAATACTACTACTAGGCCCCAGACAGGGCGTTTATTCAAATAAATGTCACTGTCACTGAGTAACACACTTACACTATTTAATATATAACACATTCTCTCTCACATTTCTGAAACAATTGTGGTACTTTTATAGGTTCAGAATCTCAAGCATTCCGTACTCAGTCGGTGTTTGATGACATTTCAAACAAGACTGGGATGTAATGATGCATACTCTCACGATGGGACACTGGATGACTATGCTTATAGAACACCTTGGCGAAAGGGTAATTATGTGTTTGTTTTTTATACATACTCCAATTATTATAGTACACCTTGTCAAAAGTATTATTTTGTTTTTATAGGAAATTGATTTTAGAGGTACATTATTACGCTAATTTTAGCGCTAAAAAACACTTTTTTCGCGTGATTTATGTTTTTTCTGCTTTTTCTAGTAATTTTACCAACTTTCAAACAATTTCGACTTAAGATCACGTCATACGAGCGTGTCGAATTGGACAATTTGCACGCGTTTTTGATGAAAAAGTTAAAAAATTCGTCAAAATTATGCCTTTTTTTAAACAGTCATAGTTTCTAAACTACATGGTGAAGTTTATTGTTATTACATATCATGAAGTAGATGATTTGTTAATATCGGAATAAGGCATCAATATGGCTAACCGGACATTGTGACGTCATCGTATGGCCACTCGAATATAAAATATAGGATTTTTGTCTCTTTCGTCATAGCTCATCACATTTAATAGAGCGCATCTCCACTTATCCGTATTCCATTTTGTTTATATTGTCTAGGTCAATCAATTATCTTTCGCATGATTAACCATTTTAAATATTGTTATGACGTCATCATGTGCAAAAGCGTCAATAACTTTGGTGACTTAGTTTCACCTATTCTGCACTGTATGTAGTACGTATACAGTATATAGTGTATACTGTATAGACGTCACACAAAATAGAGAGCACACTAACATTTTTTCAATGGTATAATCGTTTTTCTGAGCGTAATATTCTAACGTAAAACGTGCACATGGCGTTTGCGCTGCGGATAACCTAACTCGTCCGTAGTGACGAGTTCAAATCTAGTTTAATTAGATATCACATTTTTTTAAGCAAACACAAATTGAAAATATCTCAAGGTAAACAATACAGAGATCATTATCACAATAAAAGAAACACTTTATTCCAGCAATTATTTTATATCGGACATTATATACTATATTTTTAATTTAGCATATGTATATTATGTGGTAAATTATAACAGACAATATATGTTGCATTTTAACTTCATAGCTACTTTGCTAGACAATGATGGTACTGAATTAGCTAAACAAATCAAGTCACTGGACAAGAAAAATACTGCTACTCTTGAAACTATCACATTGAGGTTTGTAACAGCAGTTTTTAGGGTTTAAAATGGGCGATGTTGATAGAGGTATCAAAGCCATTATATTATAATGGTGTTGTCATGGAACTGAATGAAATCATGGATGAAGTATTTTCTTAATAGATGGAATGGAATTAAGCAGAGTCAATCAATGCGTATTAATATATTAATATTCTGGTAATTTTATTTCATACGAGTCACTCGCCAATTACAGGATTGATAAACTATTTTATAATTTATCGTGCTTATAAACTAATTCTCATTTGAGGGTTAGGGAATGGAGTTGAAAGAGTTGTGAGTTACCACCCTGGCACAGATCAGGATTGAACCCTGGACCATGGGATTGGAAGGCAAGCATGATAACCACCAAGCTACAACTTCACTAATAAAATCCACTAATAAACTGTATCATAACTTGATTTAATATTAATAATCTTAAACTAATTCTGTTACACACTTCTTATCTTGTCTCTTCGGATATTTATTAGAGAATGTGATGATATTGATGATCCCAACCCTGAGATCGTTCCTAGTTCTAACCCAGACTCGCCACCAATCTCCAATGATGATGTGTTACATATAAAAGAAAGAATCAAGGAAGGAACAGAAAAACATCAAAAAATCAAAACAAATATAGGTAGGAATTGGTATATATGCATAATATGCTGTTTAAACTATATTGCTGATACAACATTTTTAAATGTTCCCACTTTTATGTTCCCATTTGATTTTTTTTACTTTACTTTTTTAATGCTAAATATTTGCATATACTGTATATACAGTATTTAATATATATCTTTATCATCTTTTTTTTTGTCTTTTTATTTTCACTTTTTTCGTTTTTGTATCGTTCCCCGTTTTTTAAATGTTGAGGGCTACATGCATGTCAGCCTCGGCTGTTTTGACAATCCTTATACAAAGTTTAATAAAAAAAAAACCTCTCATATGACTATCTTGCCAATTAAAGATTGAAAACTAAACCTATGCATATAAAAACTAGTAAGGTTAGGCCTTTCCCAGAAGATGGTTATAGAATAATAATAACATTCTCAACCATACTTGATTCCATTTGAAAACACCGCAAACCAACTTTATAATTAAAGCCATGCTGTTAGCAGATAACCCTAGTTGCAATTTACGTAATTAGTATTATTTCAAAATAAGATCTGGCTACACTATCAAACTAGTTTAACAAAAAAAAGTGTGATGTGCCCAAATATGGTAGTGATATGCCCAAATTTGTTAGTGATATGACATCATCATGTCCATATATGGGCACATTACATTGTTTTGCAACATAAAGTTTGATAGTGTGGACAGAGCTTTACAAGCATTTTTGTTGACTTGATATTTAGACCAGCAGTTGTCTTTGGAAACTCCAGTGGTGTTATTATTGAAAAAGTCACTACCTAAAACTGAACATCTCTTACGACATTTAACATCTACCATTGTTCAGGATCCATTCACACAAGAGGATGGTAAAGCCATTACAGAGCAAAGCATATTAAGGCAAGTTTTTCATGGCAAAATTCTAGATTTGCTAAACATTTAAGACTCAAAGTCTTGAAAACAAAAACAGCAGAAGACTGAAGCACCTGAATGAGTAGTATTATGTGTGAGAGTTAAGTTAAGTTTAGAGAGAAGCTTTAACATGTTTTTCTCGTTGTACGATGATTTCTGAGTTGGCCTTTAGTGTAAGTAGACTATTCACTGTTGATTGTCTTCTTTTGTATTTTTATTGAATAGAAATGACAGACTGTACAGCCAGAAAAACACAGAGATTATTCAGCCTAGTAATTTATACTATGAACAATTTGAATTAAAAGAACTAGAAAAACAGGTAAGAATGATAAAAACATATTTGTGGAAATACACAACTTGCTTTCCACTCAAAAGTGTTGGCAGCCAATGGGCATGCATATTCATATTTCCATCTACTTTTTGGGACACAACAACATTTTCAACCAATCAGATCTCAGAAAATGTTTTATTTATTTATACCGATAATATACTTTAATTTTTGTGTTTATATAATTGTCAGGACCAGTGTTTGGAGGAAGTTGAAGTGAGCAGTGTAGTTGATACAAACATGCTGTACAATGTCAATGACAACCTGTCTACAGAGAATGTCCTGGGCTCAATAAATGATGGTAAGAACTTTCTACCTTCAATTAGGGACAAATTCATAAAGAAATCATTCTTTAAAGTACACTTTAATCTATCATTTTTCGGTAACTACATTTATTGTCATATGGCGATATAAATATAAATGCATTGTTATCCTTAACAGTAGGCCTATAAATGTTGTTTATTTTAGTCTACTACTTACAGAATAGAATAGCATTTCTGAACACTATTGGAAACAGTCTTAATTTGGAGTTAGTATGCTACAAAAATTAGCCTATGTACCCTATGATACTTTTTTGAATAATAACAATGTGCTTAGATATTGAAAAACTTGGAGGCTTGAAACTGGCCCAGAATGAACCATATGACTCAAATCAACCAATCACAGTTAAGAAGTCACCAGAGGAGGCATTTATCGAGATCAACAAGAGTGCCAATGAGATATGTCAGCATCAGGATGATGGCATTCTAGAGTCTCCGTCAAAGACTGACATCAGCTTGCTGCCAATTTTTCTTCAGAACCTCATGGAATCATTGTCGAAAGAGTTGATACCAACATTTGAATTTCCGTAAGAAACAGATGATTCCTTATTAACTATATATTTTTAATATTTTAATATTTAAATGCTATTTTAATTTTGATAATTACTACTGTTTTATTTGTTATACAAGCATTATTTGAATTTTTAAAATTTTTAAAAATTTTTAAAAATTTTTTAAATTTTTTTACTACAGGCCTATATCTATATTCTGATGTTTTCAGTTTAACTTGTTTCTTACATTTTGAATTTATATATATAGTTTTTATGATCATTTTTATTTAATTGAAATTTTGTTTTAATTTGTTGATTGTATGTACTTTCTTTCTAAATGTTTTTTATATTTGTATATTGCATTTTATGTTTCTGAGTAAAACGCTTTTGTTAAACTTCAATCTTTCTTTGATTGCAATAAAGTTCTATTCGTAATTATATAAGTACTTACTTTGTTTATACCATAATAATACCTAATACCACTTATAATAATATTTTATTATTCTACATTTCTAAGAGTATTGATATCAGCAGAAGAAAAAGAAAAACTGATGCAAGCATTGATCACGAATGAGAGGTTCTTTAAGGATATTTCAACACTAATATTAAAAGGTACATTTTATTCAAAAATTTTCTACAAAATTTTCATCTAGATCTTTTTATACAAAGAAATTTGATTTCTATTTTTGAACGTAGAAATTTAAAAAAAAAAAATTAATTTGTTATTGTTTATGAAAAAATGTAAAGCTTTAATACTATTGAAAATGAAAGTCAATGCTTTCAAGAATAATATTTAAAAATAGAATAAATTAAATTTTATAAAATTGTATTTCAAGTTCCTGTCAGCCCAACCAAAGTGCTTCTTGATAACCTCATTCAAGAAGCTCAGATGCTGTTGAATGCCAAACCAGAGCACTGTAGTGGAGAGCTAGAATTAAATCTGACATGGGATCCTGTAGCTGCATCAAAGCCTGATGTATATAGAGCTACAGAGCCACTGGACATGGTAGCGAGCACAGAGGCTAAAGTTGTACCAACTGCGGTTGAGGAATTCTTTCCATTGGAATATAATGAAGGTACAGTAATATGTATAATATATATTTTACAGACATCAGTTGTGCTACAAATATTGTTAAAAGTGTGAATACACCATGGTTATTTTTTATGTTCAAAACTGTGAAATAAGTGTTGTGAAATAAATGTGTTATTACAACTAAAGCTCTGTCTACACTATCAAACAAAAAGTGTGATGTAGTGCCCACATATGATAGTGATATGCCCAAATATGGTAGGGCATAAAATATGACGTCATCGTGTCCATATATAGGCACATCACATTTTCTTGACATGGTATATATTTACATTTGTGATAATCTTAAAATATAATACATATCAATATAATACTATAATGTCAAAATAAAAAGTTACTATGGGAGAACAGGATTATCAACATTTAAATTTATACAGCAGCACACATTTATAGCATGCTATCAGTATTGCTTTACATCAATTATAAAATTATGATTTTAATATGTATACCTGAAACAAAAATATAACATGTATAGATTTGAAGAAAAACATTTATAAAACATTTTTACTTACTAAGCTTTGACAATGGCAGAAGACAGAATGGACCTGACCCTGTCAGAGTTTTCTTGTGTTCCTTCAGTAGTTGTGGACCTGACTCTGTCAGAAGTTAATCTTGGTGTTCCTTCAGAATCAGAAGAGAAGACCGCTGATCAGCTTGAAGGCACGGTTAATGGACAAAGTAGTATTCAAACTAAAACAATGGATCAAAATAAGCAAGAAAACCAACAACATCATATGAATAATGAGCAATGTGAAGAAATCAGTGTGGAGAAAGATTGTATGGAAATTGAAGAAAACATCTTGAAATCACAAACACAAGAAAAAAAGTCCTCTTATGCAGAAAAGGATAAGGGGAATGATAATAGAATAGATATTGGAATACAACAACATAAATCACAAATAGATATCAGTGATAAAAAGAAACAAAAGGACTTGAAAAAAGCAACTTCTGATAAAGCAGAAAAATATGGAGGAATCTTTAAGGTGAAGAAAAATATGAATCAAACACAAGACGGAATAAAAAGACGAAAACTAAAACATGATGAATCAAGTAGAATATCATTGCCTCTTACTGGGAACCCGGTTGATGATTTCTTCATGTTAAGAATTTCTTCATGTAAAAGAAATACAAAAATGGGTGAAGATACTACAAAAATGACAGGAAGTGTAGAGAATGCACAGACATTTGTTAAAAGAAATCAAAAAATGGGTGAAGATACTACAAAGATGACAGGAAGTGTAGAGAATGCACAGACATTTGGTAAAAGAAATCAAAAAATGGGTGAAGATACTACAAAAATGACAGGAAGTGTAGAGAATGCGGAGAAATTTGGTAAAAGAAGTATAAAAATGGTTGAAAATGTTGCGGAAATAAAAACTGCGATGGTTGAAAATACATCTGATGATATGAAAACAAGAAATACAAACACAATTGGTCAGAAACTTACTGGTGAGTATATTATAACATACTGTATCTGTGAATTATAATGAATTGCAATTACTATATATACAAATACAATTAAAATTGTTTAACTGCTGCGAAATAGCTTTTTTCCACAGTGCTAAGTTAATTGGTCAGATGTTTACCCTCTTGGGTGGGAGAGAATTACTTTGTTTTCAACAAGTTGTCTAAATGTACTGAGTGTACAGTACAATTACATCAGAGTAGGGAAAATATATCTGACGAATTATAAAAAAATAATAATAAACAGCGAACACAAATGTTTACAAAACCAAATAATTAAACTATTTTTTTCTTAGAAACATTGACAGTTAATGAAAAATCACGAGCATATAATAAGAATATGGAAGAAGAAATAAGGCCTACAAAAGAAAAACAAAGGAAAAGGACAAAATCCAAAATCATAGAAATCAACCTCTCAGGCAAGGATGCAGTTATTAAATACTATTTTTATTTATTTAAAGAGCAAAAAATGATTCTTATACAATCGATTAGAAAATGTAGAAAATAGATACTGTAAACAAATTTCTTGTTTATTTAGAGTCCTACCAAAAAATACTAAATATTTTGGAAGATTGTGCAAAGCCTGCCTTACGATTCTTATTGTCAGTTGGACGTCTTCAACAGACAGCTACATTCTACTCCCTAAAGCCATGTGCTACACGATTTATGATGAAACAACAACACCTTCAGCAAATGAACAATAATAATGGTAAGGACTGGTGACAATACTTTTCTTTGTGTACACTCTTTCAGATCTGTAGGACCAGAACACTGATACCAGGCCCTACAGTATAAATTGCACATACTGGAGATATATAAATAGGCCCTATAAATGTCATTATATGTTAAACCTTGAAAGAAACCCATCTCAAAAACAATGCCACTCTTCTTTGGTTTGCAATAGTCATTTGGAAAAGAAGGCCATATAGCAAAGAAGTACACAAGATTCGGTATTAGTGTAGCCCTGGCTAGGTCAGTCCTGCTGCATAGCACGATTAGAGTTTCATCCTAATTTTTTTTAAACAATCCTTTAAAAGACTTCATTTATCATTGTATAGAGTACAAGTTTACCATTATTCTTCATGCTATGGTGTCTTCTGCTGACCTCTTGTGCAGATGTGACCTCACTACAGTATACATTCGTATCAGAGCTTTTCAGCAAAAGTACAGGAACATTCTTAATGGTAAGAAAGTTTAGTTAAAACATGTAGTTCTTGTTTTCGTAATTATAAAGATACATTACATATTTCAAGAGATTGTGGGAGATTGTAATTGCATCAGTGCAACTTGTACATGCTTTGGAAAACTGAAGAATTTTATGTGTTGTTATGTGTTATGATTTTACAGATGAACTGCAAAATGTGATAGACAAAATGTTTGATAAGTTACAGATACTTGATAAGGAGCAAGTTCAGTCACCAAAAATTATAGAGCTTATTGAGCAGCTTCAGAGCTGGTACACTCGTAAGATAACGAAGGAAGGAAGTGATCACCAGCCTAAGGTTTCATATCAACTCATTTCTATCCTTATTATGAATGTAAAGAAATAAGATAAAATGGATATAAAAGATAAGGATAATTTAATTGTGGTGTGGTGTTATTATTATCATCATCATCAGTACTATAATCTACAATGATGTCAATTGCCTTTACTCCTTCTCAACATCATGTATCATTGGTAGATACCATTAACTCCAAAAAAAATAAATCCTCCACAAAATATTTTTCATTTTTTTCCATGTCTAATATATTAAATTATATATTCAATTCTCAGATTCTAATTATTGTATCATTTGATGTTCCTAGTTTAGTGAACTCAATCTGCAAATCTATTGGTCAATTACCTTGTAAGTATTCAATTCAACTTGTCTGACAAGTGTATAACACAAAAGTCTTTGAGAGAAGATGTATTTTTATCCAGATTAATGCTAGTTTAGACTAAATAGGCTTGTATAGATGTTGTACACTGCTAACTAGTTTAATATACCACTGCTTGACAAAGGCCTCTGATATCAAATCAGACAACTTTCTCTATCTTTGGCATTCCATGTCCATACTAGTGAGTCTCTGCTAAACTTACTATTTCGTACTAAATTGAAAGTAATGCATATAATAAGAAACTCTAAACTGTCTATATCAATAATATAGAAAACAAATTATATGTGAATGATATGTATTAATAAAAATGAGAAAACATGCAAGTGAAAACATTTCCCAACCAAGACTTTTTTTCCTAAAATTTTCATTTGTATCATGTTTAATAAATACAATTTTTATTTTTCCCTTATATAGATTTTATATGCAAAGACTTTGCTGGTAGTGGCTATAGAGATATATCATCCCAACTGGACCACTGTAACTGCCTGGTCCTTAAGGAAAGCCAGATTGGTGAGGACTTTCCCTGGGCTCATTTCTCCCTGGTGGTAGGGTATGCACACCGGATAGAATCACCATGGGAAGAAATGTGTAATAGGCAGAATATAAGGTATTTTGCACTCAAGACTGTCTGGCCACCGCACAATGACAAGAATCATCTGGGTAAGAGTGTATAGGTATATACAAATAATGAATGTTTAGTGGAATGGAAAAAATGAATTTCTGAATTGAAAGATGGACTGGTCTATTCAACATGGCCTTCTTAATGTTTTTTTTCTAATCTAAAGCCCTGTCTATACTATCAAACTAATTTAACAGAAAAAGGTGTGATATGCCCAAATAAGGTAGTGATATGACCATGGGCACATCACATAAAGTTTGATAGTTAGACAGAGCTTTAGGCTCTTTAAACAAATATGGTGCTTGGAATTTGGCCACTGAGTGCACTCTACATATTAGTTTTTGATTGGGCATTATTCATAACCCTACCACTTTGCACACAATTCATGTATTTACTCCAGTAAATTTCTTTTTTATTTCGTAGAATTACCATACTGTTTTAAAAGCAGACTTTATATTATTTTAGAGGAATGGAACAAATTATTAAATCATTTTGTTTTCTTAAATACTGTAGAAACATCCAAAGCAGGTGAGACTGAACCGATTGTGAATGCTGTTATAGGCTCATCAGCAGTCACTTCCAATCATCATCTTTTGCAACTGTTAGAAGCAAGGTTAGTCTAAGTTTGTAGGCAGAAATTCCACTTTAAAATTATATACATTAACATGTTGTGTTATACTTGAGCTCTACCATAACTTGGGGAAAGTCTAATCAAATGCAATATAAAAAGATTGAAAGAAATTGATTAGATTAGAACATGGAGCTTATTCCTCCATGGTTAGAACTAGGTTTAATAATAATGTGAAATATTTTAATAGATTTAGTAAATATAACAATTTTTTTTTGTGTGTTAATATTTATATTAATATATTTATTGGAGTGGTAGTGGCGTAATGCAGAAGCCCAGGGCCCCTGGTTTAGGGACCCTAAGTGACTTTGCTTTGTTCAACATATTTTAATGACTATTTTTCCCTCTGGTCTGGGCCCTGCTCTGGGCCCTGGGTTTAGCCAGTAAACTCATAGCTGCTACACCACTGTGGGGTGGGTCAAACCTATATAACAGTATTTCTATATTACACACAATGTTGCTATGTATGTTTGTTAAAATAAATTAAAATGCATTGACATAAATATGCTTCTCAATTGAATTACTGTACTACTATTACTTACTGAATTACTGTATTATTAAAGATTTAATTTCCAAGTGCTTGAAAGAGATTACCTTACCGACCAGTCTCCCTCAACTTGCCAGTCGTTTCCAGACATTGTGATCGATGAGAGGACCTGCATAATTCTACTGCCTTCAAAGCAACTGACAGAGGAAAACACTGTTGATTTTGTTATTAACAGGATAGTTGGGTTAAGTCTTCAATGCTGTTACTGCGCTGTCTTCATATGTAATGACGATGCATCTGCAAGGTAACATATTTTGATGTGTTCATTCATTCATTCATTCATTCATTCATACACATTTATTCAGTTGTTTGACAATATAACTGGGGCCCGCACTAGAAGCAATAGCTTGTCTCATGAGGGGCCCTACAATACAAATATGCATAATACATAAAAAGAAATACTGTATAAATCAGTAAACAATAAAATAAGTCAAAAAAAGAAAGAGATAAAATATTGAGCATAACAAAAGTAAGTTGTTTAAATGGCTAATAGGTAATGTTTTACAGATTTTATACATAAGATTTAGATGACAAAACAGTTGCCGTATTCACCATTCACACTTAGGCTAAGGGAAATACCCTTAAAATTAAAAAAAGCGCCTATCTAATACAATTTAAGGGAAATACTTAAATACTTACTGAGATAAGTAAAATACTCAATATTTAAGGGAAATATCTCACTAATTGTGATTGGTGAATAAGACCACAGAGTCTCAAGGATGTTACATGTACGTCAGACGCAATAATACAAAAATATATAAATAAAGGTAAATAAAAAGATTGAAGCCACTTATCCCTTTTCCCACAGATAGAAACTACGCATTTAAGTTCAAACTTAATGGATATGTGCACTATGTACATTATTGATTTATTTATCAATTTTAATGTTTTTCCTCACAGCTACACATATTCAGGGCAGATGATAAATAACCTAGCAAGATTACATGCAGTAGCTGCACAATATTCTCCTTCCACCAATGATTTTGAAATAAAGGTATAATAATAGAAATAATAATAAAAATGTGTGAATAATTATGATAAAAATAATAACATAAAAATGAGCACAATATAAACAGATTACACTAAACTTATGTGACAAAAAATGTAATGTGCCCATATATGGACATGATGATGTCATATCACTGCTATATTTGGGAACTAGTTTGATAGTGTAGACAAAGCTTTACTTTCTTCATTAACAGATACTGTATTGTTACAGTCAGGAGCAAACAGCACAGCTTGTGAGATCTGTAGCGGATGCTTCGTTGGAAAGAAATCCTGAATGCAAAACTAGATATAAATTGTCTGAAACAATAAGCAAGGTACAGTAGTTAAAATATTCTAATACTCTTTTCACATCTACAAAATTGTTGCATGCTATTTGATTACTATGATTGGTCAGTTTAATACCAAGGCAATACACGCATGCGCAGTAAGAACTGGGAACATTTCGGAACAAAAACAGGCCTCTCATCCTGAAATTTTCCACAAAATTGTATTCACACTACGCAAACCTGGTGACAACTTATTACAAGTTCTTACATTTTGCAGATGTGAAAAGAATATTAGTCTTTAAATTCAGTAGCGCCCTTTAGCTTTCCTTTGGTGGGTTTTGGATCAACAGTTATACCATTCAATATCCCTTGTTATTAATTCATTTTAATATAAGATAAATAATATATAATAATATCTATATTTTTGTATTTTCATTGTATCAATGTGTTTTGCTGTTGTTCCTTTGAAAACAAGCCTCTGGGCTTAAAGGGTTATCCTCTGCTTTCCATGTTTTTTTTCTAAAGTCTTTGTTGTATTATATGATATGTATTTATTTTCATTCATATTTTATGCTGTTTTATAAATTGTACTGTTCTTGGAAAGCAATATATATTACTTACTTACTACACATTGCTTAACAAAAACCAGTTTACACACACCATACAATACAAAATACAGATGTTGTGTGTTGTTAAACTCCAGAGATAGCTAGGTGAAAGAGCTTCAAGATTCTAACAGACACAAGATCCTTTTGCAAGAGAAAAAAGAAATATAAACTTACGTTTTCTTGCAGCAAGAGAAGTTTCTTCTGTCCTTGCCATGTTTCAACTCCATCAGTGCTCAGCAGGTTCTTTCCACTCACGGACTTAGAAGTATCTTCCAAATGTCCTTACCAAAAATGATGGAAACATTTGCATGGTTACCAAATAAAGTATTGGAGGTACTACTGTATAATAATAATTCCAAAGTTAAAGATGTATTGTCCCTCAAAAACATGAAAAATGAAGATTAATAAAATCAGACGTTGAATAGGCTATTTTGTAGTTTTAACAAAGTTAATCACTTCCATAGAAAAAAAACGGAAAAAATGTTTTTAGTTATGAAGTGATAAACGGTTAAATTCAACCAAAAACCCATTGGCTGGCAACCAATTTGACTATTTTTGCTTTAAATTACAGTTTTTTTCAACTTTATAATATAAAAAATATTTTTTCAGGGGGACAATATATCTTTAAATAAAATATATATAATATAAGTAAAAGCAAATCTGTTATTGAAGATCTTCCAAAAGCTTCAATTGATTCAATTGTTATATCCTTTTTTAGGGGTTGTATTCAATCATGCATCGTAACGAAGATATAAAACCAAAACTTGATCTACCTTTTACTGAGAACATTCCATTAGATTGTAGAGAGGAAGGGAAAGCTAAAAGCATGGCATCATATCACCTTCACCCAAAGCCGAGTGAAATTAAAGTGGAACCATTTGAATTTCCCAGTTTAGATTTTAAAAAGAATGAATTCCATGACTTCGGTACCAAGGATTCAATTGAACATTCTGTCTCTAGAAACTTATTCCCCGACAAATACAAAGAAATTGATCAACAATATGAACACGCTATGAAAGGTTGCCCAAAATTTCAAGATTCTAACAGATTCTGTAGTGATAATCGCATTATGAATCAACCGGCAACATTTGAACATTTACCATGGGATAGCCATGGTATACAATCCAATATGTCAGGTGTTTCAAATAGTATGTCACACCATGAACACTTAGCAGGTGATATTTTTGGTAATGCAGTACCTAATGCATTTCAATCGCAACAGATGAATCATTGTCATACTTCACCAATGCAACAATTCTCAACAGATCTATGGAATAATACTAGAATGAAAATTCCAGGAAATTTGGAAACACAAAATAAATATTCCACGTCTGATGATTACAAGTCTAGCAATACTTTTGGCAATCGTCTGTCAGAACAAAGTATTATGTCTGGTGATTACAAGCCTAGGAATACATTTGACAATTCCCAATCAGAACCAAGTGTTAAGTCTGGTGCATACAAGACTAACAATACTCTTAACAATCATCTGTTAGAAGAAAGTATTATGTCTGTTGCATACAAGCCTAGGAATACATTTGACAATTCCCAATCAGAACCAAGTGTTAAGTCTGGTGCATACAAGACTAACAATACTCTTAACAATCATCTGTTAGAAGAAAGTATTATGTCTGTTGCATACAAGCCTAGGAATACATTTGACAATTCCCAATCAGAACCAAGTGTTAAGTCTGGTGCATACAAGACTAACAATACTCTTAACAATCATCTGTTAGAAGAAAGTATTATGTCTGGTGCATACAAGCCTAGGAATACATTTGGTAATTCCCAATCAGAACCAAGTGTTAAGTCTGGAGCATATAAGACTAACAATACTTTTGGCAATCACCTGTTAGAAGAAAGTATTATGTCTGGTGCATACAAGCCTAGGAATATTTTTAACAATCCCCAATCAGAACAAAGAGCATTTCGTAGAGACGGTTTTGGTTATGTAGGAATAAATGAAATGCCTTTTGATAGAGTAACAGCAAATACCCAGCAGGAACAGAAAGACTGTCGATTCCCCAATAGATTTATTAGCAGTGTTCAAGAGGATGACTTATTTAATTGTGCTATGTCTAGACGTGCTGAGAATACTACCGTGCCTCCAAATAGAAAGGCATATCCTCTACCTTGGGAAACACTTGATGCATGGAAGGATCCATAATCAATTGGCTAGAGAGCAGTTTAGAGACCTTAATTTGCCTTCAGGTCAGGACACATGCAATGTCTGGAAAATAAAAATGACAACAGATAAACATAAAATATATTGTACATCCCTGTAAAGAATTAGTTATACCGTTAATGATTTTTAAATGTATAAACAGAATATAAAAATGTATTTGCAATTGAATTATATGCAAATTTAATCTTCCATTTTGTATTAGCATATTGGTCATATGCTGGCACATTCATTATATAGTGTACAGTACTGAACATCTCGAGTATCCTTGGTTGGTTTATTTCATATCACACAATTTTGTTTTTTTTATCCATTTTAATGGTCAAGGCACTAATGTATTTTTGTAATACAATAGGTAGTTGAATAAAGGGCAACAGTTTACTTTAGAAAGAACAGTTTAGAGGTAGGCCTAGATGTAAAAATGTTTTATATTTATTGACAACCTGACTGGCTCTGCCTCATTGAATGGAACAGTCAATTATTCTAACCCATTAAACATTGCATATTTCAGATCCTATCTTTCAGTCGAATCAACAATTTGATAATATGTAGACCTGTGCTGTAAAACATGTTACATTAAACGAGTTGTATTATCTCAATCTAAAATAGCATTTATTGGAGTCTTTCAATTTCATTATGAACACAAAAATACAATTGTCATTAACATCAATCTACATTCAACAAATATGGAAGTAAGCGTCATTAAAACTGTCAAAAGTTGTAAATATTGCAATATCTATGCATTAATGATAATTGGAGATATGTAATATTTGTTTATCATCAATATCAATTTGCAATAGTTTATCCTGAAACCAAGTTTTAACTGGTATATTTGTAATGTTCATAAGATACAAACATGTTACAATTTGTTTGTCAAGGAATGGCAACTCAATTTTGACACATACAATACATATCCCCATTATTAAAATAATTTTGCAATATTTATAAAAAAATATCTGAACATGAAATATTGGGAAACATTTAACTATCATTATACAATCACTTTACTTTATAAAAATTCAATTTGTGCGTTTCAATATAACATTTAATCAACAATAAAAATATTTCTACAAATCTTCAATGATAAATTTTCAAACATTACAACCTTCACTTTATAGTTACACTCAAATCAAACAACAAAGATGTTTTTATTTAGACAATATGGTTTATTGCAGATAGCTTGATATCTCTAGAATGCATTGTTGCACAACGCATGGTGGGAAGGAATGAACCAATCAAATAGCGAACGATTCGCCATTTCCTTCCCATCATGCAAGCTTTTTATCGCTATCCGAGATAAACCTAATAATTGCTACAAATACAGATACTGGCAACGTTGACAATTCTAACAATGAAATATTCCTTTTCTCAATACTGGAAGGAATGATACTTTTAAAGACACTAAAGTATGATTTGATCAATTAACATTAAAATGCTTGTTATATAAGCCTATTAAGTACAGCACACGCATTGATTTGCTTTGCATTGTTTTATACATTCTTTTACTCCCAATTTGCATGCTACACAACAATGAATCCAAACAATATTATTCTAACATGAATTCCTCAATGAGTTGTAAATATGTTAACACAATACATTAATATCTTGAATGTTTTATGTACAAAACTTTGTCCCCACACAACTAAATTACAATCTGTTTGACAGTTGTGTTAATTCATCAAGTATTTTTATCCTATAGATAATACGATCCTAAAATTTAATCAAGTTTGTGTTGTTAGGGTAGTAAAGTTAAGAGTCTACTAATTTTGCATGCAAAATGCTATGTACAATTTTAAATTTAATAACTACAGCTAAAAATGTAAAACAATCTAATATTACAAGGTTAGTTTATGGTACAATAAAGTGCAAATCTCCATTAAAATTGTACATCTTGCACGTGTGTTAGTAAATGCCAATATTGAAAATAATTATACAATATAAAAATTAAATACTTGCAAGATATAAAAAAAGAAGCTAAAACGCATGCATAATTGAGGTGATACCGTTGCTAGTGAGTTACTACCTGTATTACACATTCAAATAAAATTTAAGTAAAAATAATTTTGAGGTCAATTTTTGTCGGACTTGCATTTCAGCGAGTTTAAATATACCTATTGTATTGAGGTATTTGATTAAATATTGACTATTTTTTAGGTTTTTAAAATTCATTTCCTTGAATATGAATATGTTCAAATAAAACATTCATTTAATACTATCAATAATGATCAAGTCATGACACAAACTGATTTGGAAAATTATTAAATCTACGAGATATCACATCAGCACTGTATCACATAAACAATCAACTATGTTATAGTACACTTTAACGGCCATTTTCATACCCTGGGAATAGCTCCCTTAAAATGGTAGCAAGAACTTTGCTCTGCGCCATACTGTAACCTTTTCCCAGGTCATGTCGACAGGAAGGGCAGTTGTACACCTGTGCACGGAACGAGCGCTGCAAACATGCCTGAAATGAAAAAGTATTTTAAATGGTAAAAAAATGAAAGATAAAATAAACAATTATTTTAAATTATTTTAGTTACGCACTGTCTACACTATCAAACTTTATGTGACAAAAAAATGTGATGTGTCCATATATGGATATGATGATGTCATAACACTACTATATTTGGGCATATCACTACCATAAATGGGCACATCACATTTTTTTTGTCAAACTAGTTTAATAGTGTAGACAGAGCTTAAAGATAAAAAAAAAGCTATGAAATAGATTTCCTTCTAAATTTACAATACGTGTATTGTAATTGCTTGTAATTACTGTGGAGTACCCTTTGCAAAAAAGCCGTATACGAACGTATACGATTTACATACGTTTCGTATATGTTTCGTATAGGAAGTCCATTTCGTATACGAAACGTATACGCCAATTCGGAAGTTCCTGCCCGCATAATAAACATATACGAACCGTATACGATCATTTATAAACAATTTCCTAATTATACGATCCGTATACAATCCGTATACGATACGACGCGTGTACGTATACAAACTGCATCATATTACCAAGCGAAAAGGGACTGTCCCTCTTTTTACAAGACGACGATAGCATACGTTACGATGGCAGGAGCATCTTGACTGCAGTAATTCGTGTACAATTTGTTTGTTTTTTTTTCAGTCGGTATATGTACATTAAATTCCCTATGATGATTTAGTTCATATTTTTCGCTAATGAAAAAAATTGGTGCTGTATTTTACAAGACGTTATTTTTCTATCAAGCATAAAAACCCACCCAGGCTGTTCCGTCTTGTTTATCCCCTCTGCTATTTCTTTACCTTTGGTACGTTCCATTAATAAGTGAATCATACAAAATGTGCTGTTATTAATTTGAAAGTGCTTTAATTAATTATAATGTACTTGGAAATAAATAAATAAATTTTAAATTGGGCCCGCAGTATATTAAATTTAAAACGAGTAAGTAAATTACGATGTAACAAAAATGTAGAATACATGTGGCTCCCTATTATATATATGGAATGATCCAAATAAATTCGCCCAAAACGTGCCTGTGTTGTGTGTGCTGCATGCATACATGCATCACATGGATGGATCAGATTTCATTCATTTTCAATCATGTGTTGTTGTCCAACAGGATTTTTTTGCTACGGGTTTTAACTCGCCATAAAAAAAAAAATGGGATGTAGGCCTAGTTACAGTGGGCCAAAGTAGATAGTAAATTCGATGACTTCTAGCTAGCTAGGCTATAGGCATATTGTAATTGTATAGATCGAACATGCAGTAACTAGCTACTGCAGCAGCTCTAGTAAACTAAGAGTAACTAGGCCTGGGAAAAATACGCCAAGGAAAAGAGTCTGTGGTACACTCATTGTGAAAATAAGCTAGCTAGCTTTCCCCTATATATTAGATTTGGTTATATTGTATTATTTTAATAACCTACTCTAGCTAGTAGTAAATCAACAACGGTGAAATGGAAATACGATGCATTATGGATATCATCGTTGCAAAGTTAGGGGGTGCCAACAAAACATTCAACAGCCAAAAATACGAAAAAAGAAGCTCCGACGTTTTAAAGCATTTTACTATTTTAGGCATCAGAACTAATTGCTGTAAATTTCCTAGAGTTGTCACTGATGAATACAATTTAACATAACCTACTTTGGTACGTTCCATTAATAAGTGAATCATACAAAATGTGCTGTTATTAATTTGAAAGTGCTTTAATTAATAATAATGTACTTGGAAATATATAAATAACTTTTAAATTGGGCCCGCAGTATATTAAATATACTGTAACTTAAAAAATCCAAATGATAAATTGTACGCGAACGTAGTAAAACCAGATAAATGTTAAATACTTATTTTACATCTCCCTGGTAAACGCTGATAGGCCAAGCGGTATTTAATTATATTTTTATTTATTTAATTCGTAAATTAACAAAAAATCGTTAATATAAATATGTGAACCTTTGTAACTTTTTGTTGTATATGCGCGGGCGCGAGATACTTAATAAGATAGGCTTTATTCATATCATATGTTGGAGTGGTAAACAACTATGAGCCTAGTTGCGAGGATACCGCTTCGTAACTACGTATTGACGTATAGACGTTTTACTATTGTATGTAATAAATTGTGTACAATATTAGTAGCTAATAGTTTTGTTGTGCCCCTCTGTACACACGGCTGCTGGATATTTGTTTATCATTTTAATGAATGTAGTACGTGTCTAACTCCAAATAAAGATATAACTAGAACACGTTTTTGATCTTTTTCAAGAATCTGATAAACATGACTCATCTTTTTACATAATATACAGCATCAGCATGTACAATCTAATTTAATTATCACACAATTGAAAAGAAAGGACAAGGATTTCAAATAAACTGTTACAAATAAACAATTATGAATGAAATAGTTGGGGTATTGTTGGGTCCATGGGAAATCAACAATGTTTAGTAGACTTATTTAATTTGTTATTTACAGTTGAGGGTGGTTATTTTTTAAAGACATGTTTTATGATTTCTTAATCACCAAGCAGAAATACCGCTGAGATAAATGAAAGCAATTCAATCTGTTCGCTTAACCGGGAAAAAATTGAAAGAAATTCGATATACTGTATTTACTATAACCACTAATTTTGTTTTTTAATTTTTTTCTACGGAAGTGATCAACTTCATATTCAAAATCCGATTGTATTCATCGTTAAATAATAATTATTATATAATGTTAATGTACATATCAACACATCCCACTTCTGTTTTGGATCATGGTTTTCCTCTTCCGCATTATTTGCCAAAGTATTGTTACTCCATCTCCACTATACTACAACACATGTCGCGGAATAATATCGCTTAACATAAACGATGTAATTTGACCACCCAAAGCTCGCACGTGGTGTGACGAATTGAGAAGATCGAACGACGCGACGTACCCACATTCAATTCACCAGGGAAAAAAAGTAGTGAGCCCTCTATCGGCAGTGAATCGTTTTTGCACACGAGACAGCGTGAATAATTACCCGGAAGCAACTTTGTTTTTAAAAATAAATATTAAGTTTTTGCAAACTGGCCAATTGGAACTTTTGGTTTTATTTACTAATGAATAATTCATGAAAACCTTTGACACAGCATCTACGAACCACGTGATATTGTTTTTTTAGCGACAAAGCCATTATATCTGTGTCAAACAAGGGTGAATGACACCGATGTTTTTTAAACAATTTTAGGGTATTCGAATGTTAAAATTTCGTCTAATTTGTTGAAGCTGTAATAAAACAACCTAACTTTTTGAGAAGGTGGGTTTTATATTTTCTGGATATTTAATTTTTCAATAGTAGTTAATAAAAAAATCTCGTTGGTGTTATTTTTTATTTTTTTTTAATGGCTGCTTAAACATGTGCCTTTTTGGTTATTTTACTGCTGAAAATGGAACACATGGTTGTAGCTAAAATCATTTTTTTACACCATAAGATTAAAAATGTTGCTTTTTAAAATAATAAGAACATTATATAATATATAGGAAAGCTGTTTTTAATCATAAAACTTTACAAAGCCTCTTTTATTTTATTTAAAAATCAATATAGTCTAGGCCTAGTTTACAGTTAGGAGAGCTAGGCTTTAGCCTGTTATTATAGTGGAGTAGTGCGTGTATTGTTGGCGCGTGTTCATTGTCGGGCGCGCGTATTTATAGGCCTAGGCCTAAGGAAATAAAAATAAATGATTACAAATATAACTAAATAATGATTATTATTAATTTAATGTTGTTTTTTTTTACAGATCACAGAGGGATGTTCTTAAGCTGTCTGCATACTTCAATACAATAGAAATAGCATTAATCAACAACAATTTCTCATTAATTTACCGGCATGTGAAACAACACATACAGTAATTATGGATATCTACAGATTTTTATTGCCAAAGGACATTTAATTTTTAAAAACTTGATATTTTCCTAATTTACTTATTTAAAGGTTCAAGCGGAGGTTGGTTGTTGTGCGGTAATTGTTATAAAGTTTAAATGTGATTTCTAAATCGGCAATAATAATCATTATAAATATAAATAGAAAAAGGCCTAGTACAAAAGATGTTAATTTATGTACAAAACTTGTTGTCTAATGTGTGATAATATTAAAAGTTTTATGTTAAATGGTGTGTATTTCATTTATTGCTCCATTATTATAATAAAAAGAAGGGAATCGTGAAATTTCATTAATTATTTAGCCCCAAGAATGTATTGATTTTATAGTATTTTACCAATTAAAACAGTCCAGGCCTAGCTTGCAGACAGTCCCCCCACCCACTTCTTAATAATTTTAAGAAAATTCAAAGTTCAACACTTTATTTCAAAATTTATAAGCCCTTTGTCCTCATATTTTAAGATTATGAATCAGCCACTTAACAAGAATAACAATCGAGGGGCCAATGATGAAGCGCATCTTCCCTCATTCTCTTCGCCTAAGAAAACGATTATTCCAGCCCTGTCGCGTCTCCCTAGGCCTACGCGCACCGTGCTTTCGCTTAAAACAGACCTATATTCAACTCCTTATAGAATTTGTTTGAAAAATAACACCAAGCTTATTTTTGGAAATCTTAGAAAATACATATAAGACTATATTATACCGTTTTCAGAATTTCATTTAAAAGTTCCAAATTAATGTTAACTATTTTAACAAACTAGTTAGTTTTCACTTTCTTGTTTTCGTCGCATGACTCGCTTTGTTTACGCTTACACTTGGCTTAGACGTTTATCTTAGAATTCGAATAAATGAATCCATAATCAACAAAAATTGGTACTGTTGTGGTTTTTGTTTAATATAAATGTTCCTAATACACAGAAATCAATTAAATAGCAATATAATTTAATATAAACGAGTTAAAAAGGAAATTTAGACAGCCTATAAAATACGGAAGTCAGAACTTGCGTCGCTCGAAATGTTCGGTAACTTTCTATTTATAGCCTATCAAAAAAGGCTCTGGCTAACTTTTAAATTAAAACGGCTCTCGGAACACTTAATTTCCCATTATCACTATTTGACGTGGATGTGTACCCGATGATATGCATGATTGGCCACCAGAGAGCCGAGTCGACCACGAGTTGCAACTGAAGGCAACCGAGCGACGATCGGTCGTCGTCGGCGGCTGAACTTACTGACCTCTGTCATATTTTATAAAGGAAAACTGCAAACAACATCGTGAAAATGGCCCCTTGTCTTGTCCTTTCTAGGCCTACCTAGTAGTAGTATACCTGTTTAGCGTATTTTATTGACTTGCGAAAAACGTTGTTTGAATTTTATCGGTAGCCTAGGCCTAGGCTATCTAATAAATAGAAATAAATATGGTCTTATGTCCTAGCTCCTACTACTACTACTATACTAATAATACTACTAGACTAGTAGTGGCTGGTGCTAGCTAGGCCAGAGAGCCAGCCTACGTACGTATTTGTTGTAATGACAATTTAAATGTTTTATTTAGCTCTATTCTACTCATTACTACTATTATAATTTATAAAATGGCCTAGTTTGTTCGTATATGATTCGTATACGTCCCGTATACGATATTCTTATCATGAATAAACAACGTATACGTTACGTATGCTAAACGTATACGACGCCAACTCTTTGTGGAGCAACAGAGTGGAAATAATGTAAACAGTGAAATCGTATACGATCCGTATACGTCGTATACGTTTTCAGCGTATACGGATCGTATACGGCTTTTTTGCAAAGGGTAGCTTTGCATAAGGGTATCGAGTAATGGTCAGATGTTTTGCCCTACTCTGACGTAATTTTGATTCGCAGATGCTCAGACTGACGTGTCATGGAATCAACTTCCATAAGGAATCATAACAATTAGCTGTCCTCATTGCATCTGAAGTCTTGTTTATTGTTAAGCTCTGTCAATCAAACTTTATGCGACAAAAATGTGATGTGCCCATATATGGACATGATGTTGTCATACCACTACCATATTTGGCTATATCACTATCATATTTGAGCACATCACACTTTTTTTTTGCCAATCAAGTTTGTGTAGTGTAGACAGAGCTTTAAAACAGAAAGGGCATTGTTGTGGATCTATGCAACCAATTGTCAACAGATTATGAAGCTATGCCAACAGCTACCGACAAGCGCACACACATGTATTGTTTCAGTTTTCCTTCCCTATAATGGATACACCCACCACCCATTTAATGCTCTTACCTTACAGACATTGTGTTTGCAAGGCGTTGTGATAGGTTGATAAACCAACTCCTGACAACAAATACACATGAAAACCTCTTCAACAGTTGACAGGAAACTCTGAAATGCAAAAAAAAAAAGGTTTAAAATAAGTAGAAATTACAATTTAAAAAATTAGGACTCTCCCAAAACTGGACAATCTTGGGCTGGCCCACCATGTCTGGTTGGCAGGATGCATGTCACTAGTCTCCAAGCCAATCTTGGGCTGGCCCACCATGTCTGGTTGGCAGGATGCATGTCACTAGTCTCCATGCCAATCTTGGGCTGGCCCACCATGTCTGGTTGGCAGGATGCATGTCACTAGTCTCCATGCCAATCTTGGGCTGGCCCACCATGTCTGGTTGGCAGGATGCATGTCACTAGTCTCCAAGCCATTATACAAACCTTTCCTTTTTTCATCTCTTCCATGACATCATTCCAGGCCTTTGTATTCTCTTCATCTTCCTTTATTTTTTTCTTCATCTCTGCAGGAATTTCTGCCTTCTCTATTTTCTTCTTTTTGGCCGGTGTACCAGATGTGGACTCTAAATACAAGATAAATTGGTTAATACAATTTATTTACTGCAATCAACATCAGACACAGATTTGCTGCCAGTTAGGAGTCTCAAACTACCGATGCATGCAGTACCAAACTACCTTTGGTATTAAATCTAAATTCTATACCAGTTTTTTTTCTTTTGCCTTTCGACGTTCCCTCTGCTTTCTCCTCATCATCACCATCTTTTGATTTTCCCTTTTTCTTCAACTCTTTTTCTTTCTCCTTCGCAGCCATTGCCTCTAAGTATCCATCAGGGTACTGAAAAATATATCACAACTTAAGTCAAGTAAACTACATGTTTTTCTAAACAATTTCTTTTGCTGAAATTCATATTCATAAATGTATTTCTCAAATATGATGCCACTATTGGCACAGCACTAGTGTTCAGACATAAAAACAAAATGTTATATTTAAATATTAATTTTTTCCCCTTTCAAACATGATCTTGTGAAACAAAAACACATCATCGAAAAAGTATACCTGTACGGTAAGACCGTGTTCTTTAATCAGTTTCTTTCCCATCTTCGTCCACGGAGCTGGAGATTCATCATCACGACGAAGCATAAATCGCCAAACCCTGAAACCACTCTTACCCTTCTCTGGCCAATATTGCACAATCTAAAAATAGATTTAGTTTGTAATATTGGAACCTTTTTTAACCCCCTCATTCTTTTTAAACATTACCTCTTAAAATCCTGAAATGCTCAGACTGACGTGTCTTTGAATCAGTTTCAAGTAAGAATCATAGCATTAGCTGTCCTCATTGCATTCAGGTTGATTTTCTAACTCAATTTAGTAATAGTAGTCTTATGACAATTAAAAATCATTCCAGGCAAGAAATCCACATTATTTTGTAACAGGTGGGCTAGTAAAAACTAGAATCATTGAAATTTCAATAGGGTGTTGAGTTGGTGCGTTAAGAATACGGACTCCATCAAGATTAGAACCCAGAATTCTGGTAAACTATTCAACCATACCTTGTATATTCCATCATATCTGCAACCATCCTCTGGTGCATATTTTGAATGTTTTCTTCCCTTACAGCTACGCACAACGCGTACTGATTTACCTGCTTTCCAATCCTTAGCCTCACCCCCATTCTTTTTGTCCAATGGGCAGTTGCAGTTTCTTGCAAGTGCTCTAACAAGAAACAAAAGAAAATGTTCTTTTAGCTCTTTTTTAGACTTAATTTATTCTCTAATTATTTCACCTTAATAAATTACTTACTGATTCATCTTTGTCAATTCTTGATCACATGATTGTTCAGCGGTTCGTTTGTTTCCAGAGAGGTCACGACCTCCACTTCCTGTGTATGTAAACTCTTCACCATTATCCTGTAAATATTATAAACAGAGTGCAATTAATACAATAAATAACCAATTAACATGGTAATATATGGCGGCATTTCCTTTCTATATCATGCCATCAGGTCACTAATCTATTTTTACTATTATTAATAGGAATAAATTCTTTTATATAACGTCTAAATAAATTCCTGTCATTTGATCGGACGATTGTGGGTCACATGGCGTGCAATAGTACGCACTACTAAACGATAATTTAAGAGTACCTCTTTTGTGTACGGAAAAAAAATATCTGTTCGTTCTGAATGAAGAAGTGTTATAATCTTTCATCATTCACCTCATGCCATTATTTGTACCATTACACTCATAAACATTCATTATTTGTATAATAGCCTACCTCATCATCTTCATAGCCACCTGCCAGAACAATTGAATAAGCACCTTCTATTTCACGGCCATGAATTCCTGCCACGTGAGGGCGGTGTATACCTACTTCGCTGACTTGAACCCTGAACTTCCACTGTGTTCCGACGTGTATTCCAGGTATTTCTCCAAAGTGATTGGGTGGAACAATGGTACAAATTTTTGACCGACCAACACATGCCATACCCTATAAAAAAAACACACATATTTAAGCAAAACTTAAGAACCTCTTTGAATGGAACATCACTTTTAAGTAGATACTATCCTCTGAAACGAATGAGGTGTCTAAATGCCAATTTACACAGATGAGCGGTAACCACAATATAGAATCTGTTATTTTTTTATGAGCCTTCAAGACATGGAACGGAAGTGCGGTTGAGCAGAAACCTGCCCAGGATAGATAAAGATTCTACATGGGACAAACACAGTTTTCCACTCACCGCTCGTCTGTGTAAATTGGCCTTTATGGCGCTGCACTGTTCAAACACACACCATATAACATGCATTGGAAGTAAATCAAATATAAAATGTGTTCATTCTACCTTTCCCCAATCACGTTTACAAGATGATTTCGACGACGCCATTTTGGCCTTCTTCTTGCTCTCCTTCAGTTTTTGACCAGCTTGCACCACTTCACTTGCATCATTTTTACATAGAGGACAATACCTTTAAAAACAATATTATTGCTCGGGTCCAATACAATCAACTTTGCAAGGTAAATTTGACCTTTCAGTCTAAACTAAATATCTAGCACATATTTCTAACGTCTGTCTACACTATCAAACTAGTTTGACAAAAAAGTGTGACCAAACCAAATATGGTTATGATATGCCCTCATCATCATGTCCATATATGGGCACATCACATTTTTTGTCACATAAAGTTTGATAGTGTAGACAAGGCTTAATAGATGGCGGTATAACAAGCAGTTGTCAACACAATAAAACTGTGAGGATAATTTCCAAACTAATCATCTGTTTGTGTAATTACAAAACATTTTGATAATAACCATAGACTTACCACTCGTCAACATCTGGGATTGACGCAAGGGGCGGGTCCAGGCAGTACAGATGGTAGGCCATATCGCACTCGTCGCACATCAGCTGTTTATCAGGGTCTTCTTTACCGCCACATTTATGACAGGCGCATTGCTTGCATTTCTTGTCTGGGTTATCCTTACAAACATTACAATCTGGCTGGTTAGTTCCTGCAAAAAATAAATAATAATATATAATATTATCTGTCAGCTGGGTGCAGTAGTGTTAAGGTTCTATAGGAAGGAGTTATGCTTATCCGAATAAAATAGGTCTATTTTTTGTGCTGTTGGGTACAAATACTTTTTACATTTATTATTTATAAAGTACTTACTTCTAACCGAGGATGGGTCTTCAAGATCAATGCTAGTTTCTCCGTATTTCTCAATTTTGTAAATTTCATCTGTGAACTTTATTTTGCAATCTTTTAGTGAATCACCAGCTGGGCCCAAAATAACATTGCCTATCAACTCATTTGACGTTCGACGAGATTTCTGAAGAAAATAAACAAACTATTTTGAGGTGGGCCTCGTATGAACGGAATATAGTAACAAACTATTATATAACAACTAAATAAATTCCTGTTATTTGATTGGATGAGTTTGGGTCACATGGTAAAAAGTGCCTGTTGCTGACAGCACGTTCTTTTAATGACAGCATAACAACAATGTTTTGCGCATGCTCCAGCGGCTTTGCGCATGCTCTATCTGTGTGTAATTTGGAGAATAACTATTAAAGACAAAACCCAGACAATGCATGTACAGTATTTAAATATTATTTTCAAAGGATCCAGTTCTATAAATGACAAATTTGTATCAATATGGATAAAAAATATCTATCAATCAAATTTACCATGCTTGTGATTTCTAAATCATACCAAAAGCCTCGGTCAGAAGGATCATCAGAATTGTAGTTTGCCATCACCAAATCGCCAACTTTCATCTCGTTCCATTTCAAAACTGTACGTGCTCGCGGCCTCATGTATTTGCTGTTTAGATTCGCAACTTCATTATCATCATACCTAACAAAATTTAAAGCAGAAAAATATTATTTTTTCGAATATGAAACAGATTCTATCTTAATTTGTTAAATAAGTCAATATTATTATTTTTAAGTCACAGAAAATACCAAGAAAATAGACTTTTGGTCCATCACCTCTTGTACAAGTAGATTCCGTAATAGTTTTTACCCATCTGCCATTAGAGCATTGAATGTTACAGAATGATCTGTCATGGCTTCTGTTTTTTTGTATTGTCTCAGAGAAACACAATTTTCTATGTATTTTATGCAAATGATATAATAAATGGAATTGAAAATTGGCAATATGTTTTAAATAATCACATATGAATAAACAAATTTTTACTTGGTTAACTAACACTCATCAAGTGTAAGTTTAAAATATTTATCTAAGCTATATATAAATCAAAAGGCAAATTACTAAAAAAATTGACAATGCTGTGGGTATCAGTGGCTGGATCTCAATGGAGATACAAAAAAAAAGCTAAATCAAAATGATAAAGTAAAACAGCCAGGAAAATTAGCAGAGCTTTCTGGCAAGACTAACCCTTCATCAGTGCAAGTAAGCTATACATAATACATACCCCTCAAATTTTACATGATATACTAAAGATCCCTCTTCTGGTAACTCTATTTCATCCACTTTTGGTTCAGTTTCCATGTCTTCACATTTTTCTTCTTTCTTTTCCTTTTGTTCAGTAATTTTCTCAACCGTCTCATTCTGATTTTGGTCTACAATTTGTTCATTTGATTCTTCAGTTGTTTTAGGAGACTTAATTGTAATGCTTGTGATGCTTGCCTCAAACCAAGCACCCATACTTATATCCATGGCATCTACAATATCTCCAACCTGAAATAAACAGTTAGAGATTGCAAGTAAAGTGCTACAAACAGATTGTTGTTTGGACATACAAATGTTGTCATTTTTCATAACAATAGTAAAAGACGTATACTTAGCCTAGGCTCTCTTATGCTTCCATGGTATGACCTTTGTGATATCCTTACAAAAAATGAAACTTTTAATGATATCTGACAAACAATGGCCAAACAATCATAGCAAAAAGCAGATAAGTTTCTCTTGTTTTTTCCTTTTGATATTACTTTTTGGGACCTTCCCACTTTCAAAACTCAAAGAAATATATTATCATTTTTTAAGACAATTCTTTCTTTTCATAAAATATTTGTAAATTGAAAGAAATGTTCTTTTTTATTGTTATTTTGTTTTGAAAGAAATAAATGTTACCTTGAACTTTAGGCCTACTTATCATAACAAACCAGTAGAGCCGCTTTAGGGGACCCAAATATGTCTGTCCCCTTAATGTATGGACAAAAGTGATATAATATATTTTGTCTCATTTGTTTCATGAGAAAGTGTCTTTTTAACTGGATAGAGGCGTCCCAAAGGACTGTATAAGAATTGATATTGATAAAGAGAATTTGATTTTTACAATAAAGAATAGTTACCAAGTATGTACATAACTATTAAACAATGTAACAATGAATTATATAATTTAAATAATTTGACTATTGTACAACTACTACATTATTCCATTATAACAATACAATTATATAGTGTATAAAAGTAGAAACATTGTTATAATGGTTAAATGTACTCAACCGTTTAACAATTCATTTTTCATATTGCTTTGTTCCTTTATCTACAGTTATACAAAAGTTCAATGTTTTCCAGGACAATTACTAAGAAAGAAACACCAACTGGGATACATTTATATTTTATTTCAATAACCACAAAATATTTCAAATTGTTTAATCACTTACCTTGTAATGACCTCTAAGTTTATTGACCTCGCTACTGCTGGAGGGGCCATCTTCTGTTGCTATGGCTGCGTCGCCACTGTAGCTTCCGCTACCTGACTGTTCGGAGTCGCTAACCTCGGAGCAGAAACCACTCTCTGGTTTACCCTCCTCAGATTTTTCTTCATCGAGTTGAGGAGGCGGCTTTTGCACCATAATCTGTACGATTTCATTGAGACCAACTTTATAGTCGAACAGTGAGTGACCATCAACAAGCTGAAAAATAAAAATGAAGAAAGAAATGTTTATATTTTATTATTATAATCCAAAAGCACAATATATTACAACAAAACATCACACCACATGTATGTAAACATGAGGGATAGTTTACTTTAAGAGTAGTTGACCTCATGACCTTGCAGCTGCAAAATAGGGAATTTTTGTGATCATAAGGATAAAAACACAAAAACATAATGTTTAACAAATTTTTTTTGTTTAAATGCTATACAGTACATTAATTAGAAAGAATGCAACTATTATGCCGCACTACTAAAGTTTTCCTTAAACTTATATTCAAGGCCTGTATAGCAATTAAAACTCAACACAAAGGTTTGTTTCTGGTTAAGACATTACAAATCATGTGGGCATATAAATAGGTCAGAAGGCCACAATGGTAAAGTTACTACATACAGAGATCAGATTCACACATAACATTTCGCATGAAATTCAGTACATTTGGCAATTATCCCAAAAAATACGTTTTTTGCAGTGATCAGGTAAAGATGACATTCTCGATAGACTTTAAATATTATGAATATCATTGGGAAAAAAGAGAATATAAAGGTTGATATTTGATACAAATTCAATGCTTGTTTTTCAAATGGCTATTATAACATTAGGCAATAATGTAAATTGAAAATAGAAGAGTATTTTGGCAAAGAGGATTGATAAAAACCCAGCTGGTTTAGACTAGTGGTTAAACATTGGGTCAAGGTTCAAGGGTAATACTAATAGATGATTGGGAACACAGCCCAATTGTTAAGGGCCCACCTGCCCCCTCAAATCGGTCAACAATTTTTTAGAGATTATTCAGATGATTACACTAGGTTAATAATAATTTAGGAATAAGATTCAGTTTGTAATTTAGTTAATGGCCAGATCGTTTTATTCCATACTACATGCCAACATTTCTGTATTGATGGCCGTCTTTTTGCCTACCAACATGCTCTCAGCTTTCAACTTTTTTTCTAGGATTAGAAAAATAACTGAATTTTTATGTATATGTTTTTTGCAATATAACAAAAATTCTCAAACACAAATTTACGATATTTATCCCACTGTACGGACCATCTGCAGCCATTATTATTATTATTAACCGAGAAAGGGTTTCCCCTCAAACAGCCACTAAACTAGACTGCTTTGTCACACTTGTCACTCCCCTCACCTCCTGGTTGTCTATAATAAATGGAGGGCGGTGTTTAGATAAAAAATTACCACCTCCAAATTTTTGTAGGCATGTATGTTGTTTGCTGATTTTGTTTTAAGAGTGGAAGAGATTATTTAGTGGGTTAGGCCGGTGGAAATACATTACATGGTTCTCGTCAGCACTTACCAAAAAATTGGTGCGGGATTTTTGTCAACGTTCATCTTTCATCACAGTATTTTAATTAAGTGAAATAAACCTTGAATGCAATAATGCCATAGGCAGAGAGGTAGCTAGTCGCGACGATCGATCGCGAAATGTACGAAAGCAGCAGACCAAAAAAAAAACGCGATAGACCTCGTTCAATTCTGATGCAAGGTATGGATATCGCGTGTGAATACTTGGTTTCAGAATGAGACTCAAAATACGGATTGTTGGCGGTCCACGACGATTAATATACACACTTATGTTCGTGCGATCACATACACAATGGTTTGAGCGTTCACGATCGACGGGAGGTGAGTCGGATTTTCATGAAAATATAACAAAATTTGTACTTTTCCCTAATACACAAAGATGAAAGATGAACTTTTTGGGTGCGGGGCCTAAAATCGCGAGCGGGCGCTGACGAGAACCATGTAATGTATTTCCAGCAGCCTTAGGCCCCCAACTTTCTGTGGTCACGACAGTTGCAATTACATAATCTTAATCCATCTATCAAACTCTTGATTCAGTGATTTGATTGGTCTGTCCCAAATCCTAGTCTAGTACTTTACCATTCGATATATTAAAAAAATCTATGACAGCAATTATTTTTTTGCAGACCCAGGTTCCATGGATATGAAGCGACAGATGAAATTGGTCAAGTTTTATTTTGGACGTGATAATTGTCTTACTAAAAGCAGAGCACTAAATAAGAAAGAAATCCTCCGCAGTCTTGGTTATGGGGAACGAGCATAGCAAGAAAACCAGAAAATATTGGTTCCACTGAAAAAAAAGACCTCATCTGTCTGAAAAACAAAATACTGTAAGACGGTATATTACACAAAATTAACATGTCAAACATCATAAATGATTATCATTAATAAACATTACAGAATAATATATGGTCCTAAAGAAATTGAACATAATAAAATTTGAAAAACAAACCTGTTTGCCTCTAAAAAACAGGCGTTGATGTTCGGGCGGTGCATTGAATTCCTCAACGAGTTTTTCACGAAGTTCTTCAATTTTCGTAAGCTTCGAGAGGCCATCCACTCGAATAGACTTTTTACCATCAACAAAACCTCTCACTTGGATCCACATCCTGATTTATTTCGTTAAAACTCTCTTTCGTAAAATGGATGTGTACTTGATCCTCAAGTTGTTAATCAGACATGAACTATTCTTCAAGAATGTTTCAACGTTCTATATTGCCACTTTTTTTCCAGATAATCACAACACAACGCTAGCTATAAAAACGTAACAACAACTGAGACCTCGCACAGATTACACATGTAGCAAGTGGCGCGAAAGGTCTTAAATGACCTTATTATAATTATGGTATCCAGACGTTGTTTAGAGACATTTACATTAATAAGTCATATTTTTTTTTTCCGTATTGTTTATTATAATAATCAATCATAATTTCAATTATATTTTAGATATTCCTTTTACATATACTAACGTAGTCAATATTAGTATCATAATTTTCAAATAGATAATCATCAATGATTATTTTATTCATTATTTCTATGCTCCTACTCCACAATTTGCCTAGGCCCTAGAGCCTGGGGAATATTTTTGATAAAATCCAATAGATTTAAACGATTTTTGTACTCTAGTTCTTTTATTATTCTTTTATTTGACATGCGTCTGTAAATTTAAAGAAAATATCATCAATGAAAATATCAAATATGAAAAATAGCAAAGTTTGTTTAGTGATTCCGTACATACCCACATAACGGCTGTTTATAGAGTCTATTAAAACGACCCCTGGATGTTGTCGATGTTGCGGAGGGTTGTTTACAAAGCTGTGCAGGATAAACTGTTGGTTTCACATTTCGGTACTGCTAATTTCGTTGGTTTATTTCAACAATAATATGTTGCACCTAATACTCAAATAGTTAAATTACTTATATAAATATTAATCAACAAATTTTTGTTTTATTATGGCTAAATAAATAAAGCCCATGTTAGTTCTAAGTTAGGACCTAGCAGCTAGCTAGACTAGGCCTTGCATTCTATGCCATTTTATTTTTAATAGAAAGTAAGCCTACATTCCTTCCTTTTTAGCCTTCTGTAGATAGCTAGTGTAGTAGACTAGGGAGGCTAGCCTATGCAGGTTCTGGCACCTGAACCCTTTATTGAAATACATGGCTAGCTAGCAGTATATAGTAGCAGTGGAATTAACATGGTCTATATGGTCTCATAATGTACTTCCTGATAATAATGTAATGTCAATGATGACGTACTAACATAATGTACAGTACTAGCTAATCTACAGATGCACGGGTTGACCATGCCTAAATAAAACTTTTAATTACTATTTATTTATTTAAATTTTATTTTAACTATATTTATTGAGGGTGATCCATCCAGCATTTGATCATGCCAACAGCGTCATCCCTCTACTTGAAGTAAGTAAAGCTGTAAAATATATTAATAACTTATATTTTATACTTTTTGTCCAAGCTCAAGCAATGTCAACTGGGAAAAGAAAAAAACCTAATACGGCAGATTCAACAGGCAACCAAACAGACACTCGTAAAAAATCTAAAAAAGGCGGGAAGGTTTCACAGGATGATGTCGACCATGATAGTGCACATTGGACAGACCTAGGCCAGCCATCTGATAAAGGTTTGACACCGGTTTTAATGTACAATGGACCAGGTATTTCTGGATCGAGTAAAATTGCGGGATTTGATCTTGATTACACGTTAATACATCCAAAAAGTGGTCGCAAATGGCCTACAGGTAATTTGACTACAAAAGGGTATATTGTTATTTTAATTGTTATTTCCTAATTTAACATATAATTCAGTACATTAAAGTCTCTATACAACATTGTCAAAATAAAAAACACAGCTATTTCCCCATACATTATTAAAAATAATTGTACTGTGTACCTTACCTCTGCGTAGATCGATTGAAAAACTACAGTCTAACTCCTTTGGGACACCCCTATTCAGGGGATACTTTTTTATGAGCAAGGGAAGATATGGGCCACCCTCTATTCAGTTAATAGGGCTTCTACTGTATATTGACATTTTCTGACAAATTTTTCCTACTTTTTAGGTCCAAAAGACTGGCAATTTATGAATGATGAAATTATACCAAAGTTACAAAATATTCATCATGATGGTTACAAAGTTGTGATCTTTACTAATCAACGTGGGATTGAAAAACAACACACCAATATTAAGCATTTTAAGACAAAATGTGAAGATATCATTTCAGCCATTGACATTCCTATTCAGGTAATGTAGTTCCTTATGCTTATGTTTCATTAACTTGTTAACATTTTTTCAGATTTCTAATTTATAAAAACATCAGAGTAAGAATTCTCGAAGATGGTGGTTAACGGAGAGACCTGGAAAAAATATCAAATTTGTGTATACAGCAAGTAAAAAATAGCAAAGTTAGCTACAAAATCTAGCTGGAAAACCCTTAAAATGACCAAGGAAACATAACTAACTGTTTGTAGGGTTAACTACAGAATCAATTATTGGTACATTTTATCAATGGTACATTTTAATTCTGTATCATTGTGTACTGGGACCTTTAAGAAGACAGTATAAAGTATGAATAAATAAGTATATATATTTATTTCAGGTTTTTGTATCAACCAGCGAAAGCCACTATAGAAAACCAAGCACAGTGCTCTGGGAAACCATGACCGAAAATAATGAAAACATCTTAGTAGATTTAAATGAATCCTTCTACATCGGTGACGCAGCAGGAAGACCCAAGGCGTGGTCTCCTGGTAAACCTAAAGACTTTTCCGCAAGTGATCGAATGTTTGCTGCAAATGTAGGGATCAAATTTCAAACTCCTGAAGAATATTTTCTAGATGAGAGTCCGACTGAATTTGAGTGGCGGTCAATTGATCCAAAAAAGCATCTTGATGTTAAGAAAATAGATGCTGTTGAACCAAAGGTAAATATAATATTATATTATATATTTATTATATGTTTATTGTTACTTCAATCATTTCATCATCTGGTCATTATTAATAATAATTATCACATTTCTATAGTGCCCTTTTCGTGAATAATCATGCTCAAAGGCGATTTACATAGCACATTATTACCCCGGTCATTTTTTGGATCAAACCTGTACCATACTCCCATAATGCAGCTAGTGATCAACGCAAAGTTGTGTCTTGATCTAACCGGTGCCCATTTTATACACCTGGGTGGTGAGAGGCAAATGTAAATAGAGTGTCTTGCCTAAGGATACAAGCAATATGGCAAGAGTTGGATTCGAACCACAATCTCACGATCACAACACACTGCACCACACGCCCTCATATTAGATCACTATAGAACTGAGTGAACAGCTTGAGCAACAGATTTAGGATGTTGGGAAAGAGGGTCTTTCCCCCTCTCCAAAAACTTTTCCTAAAAGCCCCTTTTTTAGCTTAAAAGTTGTGGGGCGGGGAAAAGAGAAGATCAATTGGTGTGGAGAGTATAGTGAGATATTCCGAAAAATTTCCACCTGGCCAACTCACATGCTAGGAAATCGGCATTGCAATTAAATAGCATTCTACACAAATTATGAAAAATTGGGCAGTTGCAAAAGTGTTGATAAGATGTTGGTTATTAATGTGTGTATGTGGTTATAAATAATTAATTGTTAGGTGTATAGTAATTATAAACTTCTTATTTTTGAAGGATAAAGACTTAATCATTATGGTAGGACCACCAGCTTGTGGGAAAAGTGCCTTTTATAGAAACTACCTTGAGAAACATGGCTATGTACGAGTAAACCAAGACACGCTGAAGACCCAAGCCAAATGCCTCGCCCTTGCCTCTGATTCAATTAAAGAGGGCAAAAGTGTTGTTATTGACAATACCAATCCATCATCAGTGACCAGGGAGGCTTACATTCAAGTTGCTAAGAAAAATGGTTAGTTTATTTCATGTGACGATGGTTTGATAATAATATATCAACTAACTAATATGTTAAAAGCGGCGTTTGAATGCAAGGCCCCTATAACTAGCTAGGAAGGGTAGGCCTATGCTGTATCACCAGAGACAAGCGATTCAGAAGGTCCCCACGCCGCGAGACAGGGGAGGGAGGAGAGAGATATTTTAGATTCGTGTGTAACTAATAAAACAGCTATGTTGACTGTATATGATTTTACGCTCTAGCAAAGACAGGATATTTGTTGTCCTCCCCTAACCGTCATGCTTCGTAAAGTCCCTAATGTCTGTGATCTGTGCTTGTATTTCTAGACATCATGTTATCACCATATCGTTTAAAAAAAAATGATTTACCTTTTGGTCAATCAGAAACCCCATTGCCTCTGGAAGTCAATGGGTTTATGGTTAAATGTAACTGTTTATTTCATCTTTTTTATAATATAAACGAAATAATTATTTTCAAATTTTGATTTTTTTCATGTTTTGTGGGACAGTCCATCTTTAAATTATAGTCATACCTTTCACTCTACATCGCAATACAACTTTCATTTCAGGTTATGGAGTAAGATGCGTTGTCATGGATGTGCCCGTGGAACTAGCCAAGCATCTAAACTACGTCAGACAAAACTATACTAAAAGTGCAGTGCGTCGAATTCCTAACGTGGCGTATAACATGTATAAGAAAAAATTTGACGAACCAAAGAAATCAGAGGGTATAGACGAGATTTTTCGCTTAACTTTTTTGCCTCATTTTCAAGATGAGTATCATAAAAAGTTATTTCTGCAATGGACAGATTATTAAATTGGGTTTTTTTGTTTTTTTGGCATTTATTATTAGGCAACAGTACTTCCAACTTTTCTGAGGTCGCACTCAAAGTGTGTTTTTAAAGGATATAAAAAAAATGATTATGATTTTATGAAAGTCTTAATTATAAGTATTCAGGTTTTGGGATTTATACTTAATTATGTATTATTTATGTATGGTATGATAGTAGTAGTTTTTCTTTTGTATACTTAGCTACTGTCTCAATCATTCTGGAACTAGATGGTGGTGGGTGGGGGGAGGTGGAGGGACAGGTACCTGGTGTGGGTATTTCTTTTACTGTGTATATATCATTGTGAAGGGTAACTGATATGGATTTAAAATTATCTGAAATAAAGGTAGAACAGAAAGTTTTTAAAATATATACATTTTCTGGCTGGATTCTAACATGTGAAGTCAGTGAAATAGTAGAAATGTTTTTGCAATTAACTATTGTGATGAATTTTAAATAATGCTATATTATATAGTTTAATTTAATATACTAGTATATATTGAGGGTTTTTATTAAATGTTTCATTAATGTGTAATTGTATAGAACAATTGTCTTTCAGCTTTTAATAAATATTAGATATTTTTAAATATTTATTTCATTGCAATTATTTGACTTTTAGTTTTTAAGCAACAAAACTACTACACTACTACAAATTTGATGTAATTGAAAAAGGGATAAGAATTCAAAATTATCAAACTTTATGTGACAAAAAAAATATGATGTGCCTATATATGGTGGTTCATATCAGTACTATATTCAGGCATATCACTACCATATTTGGGCACACCACACTTTTTTGTCAAATAGTTTGATAGCGTAGACAGAGATAACATGAAATGTTCCCTATGGCTGCCACAAATCAGCTAATCGTATAAAGCCAGTTTAAAGCTGTGCCATCTATTCATTGTATTAATGGAAAGGTGGCATAATGGCAAGGGATATCATGCTAGCATGCCAGAAGCATTGGTTCGGGACTTGTCAAACTTGCTTGTATCCCGAGGCATGATACACCATAGTTTAAGTTTATTCTCATTGCCCGATCCTTCTGATGAGAAGTAAAGCTGTTGGTCCTGTATATATACATTGTACATGTCCACAATAAAGAGCTTACCATATTAAAAAAGAGTAGGGCAATGTCTACTGATGGCCATCAAGGTCATCCTGTACTGGGCCCTCTGGAAGGGTGTATCCTCCTGTTCTGAAGTAGAAAAGTTGTGTCTCTTGAAAGCAAAATTTAACCCCTATTTCTGTTTTCTTAGTTTCAAAACAAGTGAACACAAAACCTGATTTCTGTCCATACACTTTGGCATTGCAGATATGGTATCTGTTCAAATGTTCTCAACTTTAGTTCCACCTTCTTAGTGCCCCTCCCTAATATGTGCCCCTCCCCACGTCAAAATCAGTACACCCTTATTTTGTAACTACATAATCTTCAAACAAAAATATACAGCAAGACAAATTTGAAATGTCCTTTTAATTATTTACATTCAACATATATTTACATACGAATGTACTGTACTTAAATATTTGATTTAGATACATATAGTAATATTTAATATAGTACATTTAACAATATTGAGAAGCGGAACAATTTAAACATCATAATATGGTATTAATATTTTCTTTAAAAAATGACATAATTCTATTAATAAAAGCAACTAGTAAAATTATCATCAATGAAAGAAATTACTTCATTTTCGTTTTGAAATAAGCATTTTATTTTAATTTTAGAATTAAAACCCAACTTCATGATTTAACATTGTAAATAAAATTTATTCTAAAGTGACAGTACAATGTACAAATACCACTAATACAACCAAGGTACAGTAAAAACAAATACATCTTTTTAAAATGGAATTTTGAAGGAACAACAGGCCTGTTAAGTCAAACTCTTTCTGAACTAGACATTCTTAGGCTGGCGGCTCAAAATGTGTATTTGTTGATATTATAGAATTTAATTAAAGGATACAGTACTGTATTTATGATGATTATTCTTAATCTTAAAGGGACAGTACAATGTACTTAATGTGTACTGTATGTAATTAATAAACAATCAACGTATAAACAAATAATACAAACTTTTTAAAATTGAATTTTAAGGAACAATATTCTTGAGCTGGTTGAATATGTCTGTTGTTTTTAAATTTGTAGATATAAAAGAATTTCAGGATATTATGATTGTTTTTAGAAAGTCTGGTTTCAAGAGAGTTGATTGTAAATTGTCATCATATTACATTATCAATAATCTTCAAGAATAGTCTTGTTATTCGTATTTTAAGCTCTGTCTACACTATCAAACTTTATGACAAAAAAAAAGTGTGATATGGACAATGGACATGATGATGTCATATCACTACCATATTTGGGTATATCACTACTAGTTTGATGGTGTAGACGGAGCTTAAGACATAGTGTATGGAATAATCAATTTGAATACCCAAGGTATCAACAACTTGAATAATGAATAGCCTATGGTATCTGGCAATATAAATAGAATACCGTGTATGTGAATCGTACTAATTTTATAACGGAAAGTACCTTGTCAATGGCTCTAAAGCCCAGTTTCAATAGAATTGCTACCATGCTACATAAAAATCAGTCCAAAGCAAACTTCTCACACAATGGAGCAATAGGCCTATACATAGTGATGCTATGGAAACCAGTTTTAACTTGATTATTTAACTACTGCAAATTTTCTTGACATCAGGAAAAAAGTTAATTTGTCAGATATTTTGCACTACTATCTTTACATATTAATGTTTGTACTGGATACTTAGTAAAATTGAGAACGCTAGCGAAAAGTCCAACCAGAGAATTACTTTTTTTTGCTGAATGTGCTGAATGTCCAGTATAATTTCAGGGAACCATCTGACCAATCCATCAGGCATTGTCTTTTAAGGCGAGCGAGTGCGATCACTCACCTAACACACTCTTAAAATGCCCTTGAGGAGTGCGATTTACAACACGCTTAAATTTGGTAAACTTCTACACACCAACGTACAAACAGCACACCTACAGCACCCCTGAATGTATTGAGGAGTGCAATTTGTAGCACACCTATAATTTTCAAAAGACAAGGCCTGAATCCATGATTCTTATATAGTACTATTGAGGTATACAACTGTAAACCATAAAGGTATGCCTTAATTCAGTAATGCTGAAATTCTATAAAAACCCTGAAAATGCCTTCAAAAATAAAAAAAAAGTTACCCAAAATTATCCAATAAGTATCTCAAACAAATTGAATATTAGTTGATTAATGGACAACCTAATACATAAATAACATTTTACATAACAACCATCTTCATACAAAATAATTTTTTTAAAGATTCTTTTCAAAACACACACTGTTGTTAAAAAACAAAGTATTTTTCTTTCTTTTAAAAAACAGGATTACAAATTTAAATAAACATCATTATCCAGATGTAAGCCTATGAAAATTAAAACTTATTTTGAAATATTAAAACATAAGAGAATATTGTTCGTGTTCACCTCTTTTTTTGTACACATCTGTGATATGAAATAGTTAACAATTATGCTAATTGATATGAAATAGTTAACAATTATGCTAATTTAATTCTTAATTCTCAACATTTTGCATGTATTTGCATGTAATTACAACCTTTTAAACCCTTGAAACAACCTTTTATGTTTACACAGACAACAAAAAATGATACATAATATGAACATTACTTCAATTTAAAAACTTAAAATGAAATTTAAAAATGTTTTTATTTACAAAATTTTAATAAGCACCGTTAATATTATTATGTAATTCATTCAAATAACAATGTTGTTTTGTTTTTATTTATCATTGCAGCATATGCTTCAGTACATGATAACAAGAGTACACCATTCCCTTACAAAGTTGAAGTTAATTATGAGTTACATCTTAAAGTTTTCGCAATGTTCCATACACGCCTAAAATTCAATATTGTACAGACTAATGTACAATCACTGAGATGGACATAGCTAATATGTAACTCATCGACAGTGGCATTGAGAAAGGGGTGCCCAAGTATCGACAATTTTGTTCAATAGTTTGGTGCAATAATTCCAACTCATGTGTTGACCATATTCTGACGTGAAAGCCAGATCATAAATGTACACCTTAGCCGCAATCATGAATGCAGTCATTTGAAAACCCTGGATACACAACAATATACAATTTTAAGCGATAATATTGAGGTTCAGCCTCTACATATAGGGGTGGGTGTTGTAATCAAATATTTCCTAATAATCTGTTATACTGAGTGTACATTTAGCCACCATGATATATTCTGTTATCAAGTAATTTTTAAAAAAATATTTGGCATAAGCTAAACGTATAACAATACAGGTTCGAAAGAAATAATTTACTTTTCTTACTATTAGGCAAATTTAAATAATTTAGAAAGTATAATGAATATTAGAATATAATAATGGTACTTTATCTTAGCTATAGCAACCCGTTTACCAAGTGCCAGTTGCAAGATTTTGAAATAGCGAAGGTCCAGTGGCTGTATATCATTTAAACTAACGAACCCCAACCCCTATCTAAGTATATACCACTTAAGGGATATTCTTAAAAATGTTTTTGCTTAAGTGAAATACTTATTTCTGGTAATATCCCACATTTTTGTAGATTGGTGAATGCAGACTCTGGGCCTAATAAAAAGTGCTGAGCTCCTAATGTATTTTATAGATATAGATTCTCCTTTACCACCAGTTGGTTTAAAATTGCAATAAAAAAGATTGGTCATTCTAGCATACTTAGTACTGGCAGCCATATCAAGTGAATACAATCTACAGTACTCATATATTTCAATATCTCAGATTAGTTGACTTCAGATCAGTTAAAAAAAGTGTGCAAAAAGATCATAATAGTTACACGGATAAAAAATATTGCAAATATAAAAATCATATTTACAGGACCATAAAAAGATGACATGATTTTAAAAAATAATGTCAATGTAATTAAAGACTTTTGTGACCAGAATATTGTTATTTTCGGAGTTTTGTTCTCATATTGGAATCCCTTTACCTAAATAATAGCTATATTTTGTAATCATTTGGCAAAAGTAAGCGGTCTCTAATCGGAGGTTACCATTGACATTAAAACCAATTTAAATTTACCAGATATAATATATTGTTTGGTAAAAAAAATATATATTTCTAAATTTCTTTCCATCTTGCAATCCTCTCTCAAATTAAAACACCAAAAAATATATTAGTAATTTCAATGTTTTCAATAAGAGCACCAAAGTATACTGGCTATAATTGTTGAGCTAATTGATATAATCAATCAGACAAAGAGGACGCCAAGGCGCCCATTTATGGTGATATCATTTCAAAAATTATTATAATATAATATAATATTTGATAGTAAAGTGAACGAAAGTTATCACAATTACTTAAAAAAAATTTCTTTCCTTGTCTTTGCTTATCTGACATTGACAATCAATAGTTCTTAAATGCACCTCCAAACTTAAGCTCGGTTCCCAACGCAACACAACGACTTATGCAAGCAAGTTGACCAATCATAAGCGGCAGTTCAGATGATCAACTTACTGGCAGGGCGATTTATGTCTTTGAGTTGGGTCCACATGGGAACCAAGCTTTAAAAGGAAAAAAATGTAAAATACTTTTAAAATAAAAACTGTTGCTTGAAAAATTGCACCATAAATACAATAATAAATTACAGGATAGAATACTACTGTAATTTCTTAATTAGTAGTAGTACCAATCACATAAGAAATTCAATTAGAGATGACTCACTAAAATGTATATTTACATTAAAATAAATATGAAAAATATATATAGTTTTCAAAATGAAAAAAGATGGAAATGTTTTATCAAAGGACAATGCAATATAGTATAAAATTGCATTGATGATATGGATGATGAAAATTTATATTCATTTTTTTTCTAAATATTTTGCATTGATTTTGGCCACTTTCATTATTAAGCTCTGTCTAGAATATCAAAACCAGGGAGCATCTCCCTGATCAAACTAGTTTGACAAAAAATGTGTTATGTGCCTTATGGTAGTGATATGTTTAAATATGGTAGTGATATGTTTAAATATGGTAGTGATATGTTTAAATATGGTAGTGATATGTATAAATATGGTAGTGATATGTTTAAATATGGTAGTGATATGTTTAAATATGGTAGTGATATGTTTAAATATGGTAGTGATATGTTTAAATATGGTAGTGATATGTTTAAATATGGTAGTGATATGTTTAAATATGGTAGTGATATGTATAAATATGGTAGTGATATGTTTAAATATGGTAGTGATATGTTTAAATATGGTAGTGATATGTTTAAATATGGTAGTGATATGTTTAAATATGGTAGTGATATGTTTAAATATGGTAGTGATATGATGTCATCATGTCCATATATAGGCACATCACAATCACATAATCACATAAAGTTTGATAGTGTAGAAAGAGCCAATAGATTGATTTAAAAAACAAAGGAACCTAGAGGTATATATGTTCCTACTAATCTGGACACTATTGGACTGGCCCAGGAAGGTTAGTTTCTGTATTGTTTAATTTCATTGTGTATACAGTGTAAATGCGAAAGAATTTGGCACCGTTTAAACTGTAAGAAAATATTGGTTTTGGGAAGAATTATGGATTTTTTTAATTACAGAGAGTTGACTGTATCACTAAACAATATTTTGCAATTCCTAAAAATACAACATTTTATGCACAATATTGGATAAACGTTGGTCAAAATGTCACATTATTTTTTATATTTCATATTTAGATTTCAATTTTAGATTGCCTTGTTTCACAGGCATGCAAATAAAAAATCTAAAAGAAAGCTAAAAAATGCATTTTGTGAACCTCTCTACTTCCTTGAAACACATGTTTCAATGGTTAGTGTCACCTCGTGGATCACTAACAAATTATTTGTTTCTTAGCTTACATTTTCCTTTCATTTTTCGTATCTTAATACTCAACTTAGAAAGTCTAAACATTTAAATTCAATTTTATACAGAAGATTGTTTTTGTTTTAAAATAATTTGCTAAAATAATATTTATACCATAAATAAGCTTAAACAAACAGTAATGAATAAATAAATTTCAAGCATACCTTGTAGCAAAAATTAAAATTGATAAAACTATTTGTTTACTTAAAGGAAATATGCATATGCAACAACATTTTCTATTGTGTCACATTACCACATGAATTAGCTACCAAAAAATGAGCTAAATACGTTTGCTTTTGTTACATATCCAGGCCTGTCAAAGTTCTAACAAACCCCTTTTTCCAAAAGTGCCCTTTTTAAGCTAGAGACTAGCAGTAAAATTAATGATAAATATAATAATAATAGTTAATTCTTATATAGCGCATATAAGCAAGCTCTCAATGCGCTGAACATTATTACCCCAATTATTTTTTGGATCAAACACGTATGGAAACATACTCCTATAATAATGCAGCTAGTAATCAGTGCAAAGTTGTGTCTTGATCTAACCGGTAGGCATTTTATACACCTGAGTGGAGAGAGGCAAATGTAACTAAAGTGTTTTGCCTAAAGGATACAAGCAATATGATGAGAGTTGGATTCGAACCACGATCTCACGATCAGTAGTTCAACGTCCAATACACTGAGCCACACGCCTTCACATGCTTACTAACTTACAGTAACTTCTGATGATTTTTGTCCCTTTTGTGGAAAAAAGGGGCCTGTAAAAAATTGGTATACTGACCCAATTGTAGATTTCATGGGTGGGAAGGTACTCTGGTTTGAACTCGAAGATGTGTAAAACCTGTATAACCGTGACACCATATTTAAACGTTACTTATGACAATTTCTGCCGCTTTTTGTGGAAAAAAAGTGCCCTGTAAAAATCCTTCCTACAGACTTGATATACTGACCCAATCGCTTGTGTGGGAAGGTACACTTGCTTGAACTTGAAGATGTATAAAACCTGTATAACCGTGGCACAATGTTTAAACTTAACATTACTGGTTAAAACCAAGGACGTGGAATAACATCCTTGACCAACAAACGATTATAACGTTATTTCTGCCATTCTTGAGGTTCCTTCTTCGTCCTCGTCATCTGCTTGCATTTCTGCTAATAACGGCCTATTGAAAAAATAAAATGGTTTAATAATAGCACCATAACAAATACAAAAATAAGGAAACAAAAGTCAAAACAAGTTTACTAATCTCTGTCTACACTATCAAACTATTTTGACAAAAAAAGTATGATGCACCCAAATTAATATGGTAGTGATATACCCAAATATGGTAGTGATATGACATCATCATGTCCATATATGGGCACATTATATTTTTTGTCACATAAAGTTTGATAGTGTAGACAGAGCTTAAAGATGTATTGTCCCTTTGTCAAATTCCAAAAAAATAAAAAATAAAAGATTTCGAAAAAAAGTGGGTCATTTTGAAGTATCATAATAGTTATTAACTTTCACCAAAAATTAGTTGAAAAAAAAATCATTTAACTGAAATACAGACGTGTTTTGGTTCAAAAAATAACTTTGACTTCCAGTCAAAGTTTTCAATCAAAACATACCCCATAATGCAACGCGCTTATTTGGCTACTCTGTATGCATACTCATAAAACTTCCTCGCGACCTGTGTGAAAACACCTTCTCAACCGTGAAGAGTTGTAAACAATCCTAATTAGCATCATGCATAATGTATACTCGTGGTTTGAAATCTTTGTTTACTTTCGCTCGCGACGATTTTCCAGACGAAATGTAATTAATTAATATTTAGCTTTTAATTACGTAAAATTGTTGTTTTTGACTCGAATTTTCGACTTAAAGTGAATAACTTTAATATTACTTTGATATGGCCAATTTAAATTTAGAATATTTTGACCTTCATTTTTTTGTGTTTCAAGGGACAATACATCTTTGAAGTGGTTCTTTGATATTTTTTGATCCATGATCTGGAATAAAATCAGATTATCTCCAAATTTGAGGAAAAGAAAGGCAGTTAAAAATGTACTAAAGATGTCAAGCTGACAATCTCATAAACTAAGCGAAAGACGTTTAGCTCATTTTCCCTAGCTGGATCAAGAATCTGGAACAATTTGACGAGTAACATTTAGATGACTATAATTAGTTTAAAAAACAATAACACTTTTTATTTCAACCAATGCTATGACTGATTATGAGCTTACCGTCTTTATTCGAATAAATGCTTCGAATAAATGCCATGCTTTGAATAAACATCTCCCTTAAATAAACGCCCCAAATAGAACATCATTTTGAATAAATGCTGCTCCCCTTGAATAAATGCCCCTCCCCTTGAATAAATGCCCTGGGGCCTTCATTTATTTTCTCGAATAAATGCCCCGCCACATATATATACACAATATTGTATTACAATACATTTCTATTTGTAGTAGAATTCATTGATAGACATGATCTACAATTTACCAAGAATTTGTATTTTATCACTTCTCCCGAATAAACGCCTCCCACGTATAAATCCCCTCCCTAAAAAAGTAAAAACACTCCTTATTCAAATAAATACGGTATTATAGAAATGAGCGCCATATATGTTAATAGTACAATTGCTGTTTCCTTGGAAGAAGAATTAAAAACACTAAAACTGCCTTTCAATTTTCAGCCATAATAATAATTACATAGCATAGCATTCTTACCTATCTGCTCGACGTGCCCGACGTATGTGCATATATCTATATTGTTTATATCCTATCAAAATTAGCAGAAATACTAGTACTAAAAAGGCAGTGGCCATGAATATGGCTGCAGCTACTTCGTTTAAACCATTCTTAGCTGGTTCATCATTTTTAACATCATCAATTCTGTTCCTTGTAGTTAAATTTTGAGAGTTGTCCACCATACCAGAGCACACATCGGTAGTGATATCTAAAACAAGTAAAATATATTTTTTTAAAGATTGAAATAATTTTTAAAATTGTTTATTAAATTAAAAGGGAAAGCACCTCATAACAGCAATCCTATAGGACCCAAGATGTAATGGAAATACATAATCTGAACCCATATTTAGGAAACACCACCTCTATTAAGGGGACATTCTCATATGAAATGAAATAGGGGAAATATGTTTTTTATGGTCCTATTCAGGAGACGCCTATATAGGGAAAATTTTGTTGGGTAACAAAGGAGTCCCTTAATAGGAGTTTTACTCAGGGCGTCAGACCGAATCAGAATCCGGACGTGATGTGAAAGCAGCCTTAGTAGAAACAGCTGTATTTGTGGCCGAGGAAGGCAAATGTTAAATCAATGCTACAAGTTTTTAAAAATTATCTCATTACCTGGATAAACTGTTAGCATAGACACAAAGGTACGATTTGTTCTGCTACGACACTCAAGATATACTGACAAGGTTAATTCTTTAAAGGGCACCATAAAGTAACCAGAACGATTGACACGCTTTTCTTGCTCTTTTCCATCATAATACTGATAAGTAATGCTACAGTTGACATTTTTTATAAATATCTGCCATTCGATTAAGGTGAAGTGATCTACGTTAACTACTGCACATAATTGCAAATAGATGAAATCTGTGAAAATGAAAAGTAAGAAATGTTAATATTTTATCTTTGCCAAACAAGACAATTTTCATATGGTATATGTTTTATAAAATTATAACAAATAAAGTAAGTTAATTTATGTCAATAGAGAGGTTTCGCAACGCTATGAATACGATAACGATAATGAAAACGGATACGTCACACACACGTATTCGTTTTCCTAAGCCAGTAAAAATCTGATTCGCATGGCAACAATATTGAGGTCGCTGTCCAAAATAAAGACTGCGGTGAATTTGAGCGAAGCGCAGGTACGTGTTGCTTGGCTGTCTAGGCCTAGCGTAACATCAAAGCAAGTGAGGACTGCTATTTATCAAAATTAACCTAGCATTTTAGTAAATTACTTTTAGTAAATTACTTTCAATAAATATATAATAATCATGAATCATTCCCGATTCAAATGCAAAATGTGCAAAAATAGATCAAGAACTATACTCGTTTTGTAGTTACGAATATGGCTGGTGATATTCGTCAACACGAATACGCTTTACGAATATGATATGAAGTGGGGATCAGTTCAAAAGTTTCACAAATGTGTGACATACAGTATCTGTTTTCGTTATCGTTATCGTAAGGTTGCGAAACCTCCCCACAGTCATTACGAATAAAGGTAACAGTTTAAAGTAGTAGTAAAGTAGTTTAGATAAATAATCAAAGCAATTATACCTGATTCAACAATAAAATGTGTATAACCATTAGTGCACACAATCTCATCACTACTTGAAGAGCCTACAAAAATGGAAGAGTGGTTAAGAATTAATTCAAAATGATACTGTTAAACTTTGCAAAGAAGTTCATGGGCTTCTTTTTTAGGACTCTTGGGTGGGCTTTTTTATTTTGTAAATTTCTAGTACAATAACAGGATTTTACAATAAAATTTAATGATAAAAAACAAGAAGATCGACGTTTCGGAACCATCATGGAACCATTTTCATGATGGTTCCGAAACGTCAATCTTCTTGTTTTTTGTCATTAAATTTTATTGTAAAGTTATATAGTAAAGCGTCTATTAATTCGTAATAACAGGATTTTTAGAGATTCCCTGCCAATTTTACATATTTGCCAAAGAAGCAGACAAGAAGAAGATACAAGATGCAATCAAATCAATCAAATTGGAAAACAATAGACATATGAGGCTTGATTATTGAGTTAATTGAGAATTGTAAGGTAATTAATATATTGATGATAAACACGACAATTGATTCAAAACAGTTTATCTTGAAAAGAAGCTCATACTATCTCGAAAAAAAAAGCTCAGATTTCGAGATGAGCTTCATTCTGAGATTACTTTTCCAAACCAAAGAGGAGGCTTCTTTTTGAGATGGTCTTCTTTTCGAAAAGAAACTAAGGGGTTTAGTGCCACTGGCACTGTTGACTGCACCAATAGACGCTTCCGAAAATGTCATTTTAACACTGGACAGCCAAGATTTAAGAAATTATATTGGTCCACAAAAAATATCAACATTTGTATTCGTCTGTATTGAGTATGAGCCCAAAAACATGAGAAATTAAAATTTTAAGAAAATAGGATGCTTAAAAAAATGTTTTTATACACGAACAAATGTCAACCGTGTTTACTATACTGTACCATGCATACCTTGTCGAAATTCCAAGATGTTTGACCTCATACTATTATTGCATTTACTTCCATTGACGAACCATGGACAACAATCCAAACTGATATGATACTGGGCATTCGCCATTAAATCATCCTTTCTGAATGTGTTAATTGACTTTGGAAGAGTTTCCAGATCTGTTAAATTAGTATCTAAGTTGCTGATAATAAAATCACATGGATGCTTATCACTGGATTCAAATATCCACTGAACTTCTATACTTGTATTACGAACAGCAACGAGACAAACATCTACTCCATAATCTATTGGCTCTTTAAAAAGAAAATTAATTTTTGTAGTTTAATGATTATAGGAATTATTCAAATATTATTATTAATCAATAGAGTTGTACATTTTTATTTTATTTTATTTCATCATCACCCTACAGTGACCAAACGTCACCATTAACAGGGTTGAAAGTCATAAAATATAATATAATATAAGCAAAAATCAACAGATAACAAGACAACATTTAGATATTACTGACATTAGACAAAACCTTGTGAATCAAAAAAAATATCAACAGATCCATCAACTTTACAGAGTGAGTGGTATAACTTAGGCAAACGATTAACAAAACCATTTTTAGTAATATTAGTATATTCAAGATGTATTGTCCCTTGAATACAAAAAAATGAAGGTCAAAATATTCTAAATTTAAATTGGCCATACCAAAGTAATATTAAAGTTATTCACTTTAAGTTGAAAATTTGAGCCAGAAACAAACATTTTACGTAATTAACAGCTAAATTAATTTGATTACATTTCGTCTGGAAAATCGTCTGGAGCGAAAGTAAACAAAGATTTCAAACCTTGAGTATACATTATGCATGATGCTAATTAGGATTGTTTACAACTTGTCACGGTTGAGAAGGTGTTTTCACACAGATCGCGAGGAAGTTTTATGATTATGCATACAGAGTAGCCAAATAAGCGTGTTGCATTATGAGATATGTTTTGATCGAGTTATTTTTTGAACCAAAAAACGTCTGTATTTCAGTTAAATGATTTTTTTTCCTACTAATTTTTGGTGAAAGTTAATAAATATTATGATACTTCAAAATGACCCACTTTTTTCGAAATCTTTTTTTTTTTTTTTTTTGGAATTTGACAAAGGGACAATATAACTTTAATAAAAAAGTATAATATTCATTTTTCATACAGTAAATACAGAATGAAAAATATAAATCAATTAAATATAAGTTGTAATAAGGAAGACTATATAACAGAGTTGAAAACAATACTGAAAATTAGGTGTATGTAAAATGTGATATTTAAAACAATTTAATGATTAAAAAAAAAATTATCTGAGACCTTGTTTCAGAGCGCCTAATAAATTGTGAACACAATATGTATTTGGTACATAATTATAACTTAAACATTTTTTATTTTATTAAACATTTTTGTTTGTTTAATTTTCATAAATAAGCAATTATATTTTCATCAATATTATAAAGTATTTTATTGCAAATTTAATAATTTAACTAGCCCTATACGTATTATTCATTTGTACTTTTTTTAATTTATATATAAAATATTACTAGGCCTACTCCAGAAGTACACCTTTCTTATTTTTACTGTATAATTAAAATTAATAATAATATGGCCCTAAAACTAGGCTATATATAGTAAAATATTTTTCAAAAATGTATTTTTAGTTGACAACAAAAACAAATCATTTTTGTTTCATGAATGGAGATATAGATTCGTATGTATTGGCACTGCACTGCAATTTGTTACCTACCTAGTCTAATGCTAGGCCTACCCACTTCTAAACGGGATCCTTCTAAACCAACCTAGGCCTAGCCTACAAACAAGCAAGGGTAGAAAGGTATTCACTCAGCAGGGAAAGTATCCACGAGCCGCCTTCGTGTTAGTAGCTAGCTTAATGAATGTATAACGCCTGCCTTTTTGGGCTGCACTTACCTTCGGGTCTGCATGCTAAAATGTAATATTCTATTGCACCTAACATCAGAATAACATGTGATGTATACATATTTGAAGGTCTACATTAAAATCAACTGTCAACAATGATTTATCTTTACAAACTAATTAAAAAGGCATTCCATTGTCTAAAAAAACTTGTTTTTTAATCATTCGGATCGCCATCTGACGGCGGCTGACCTTACATTACATATCATTACCCTTTGACATTTGTGCAACCAACCGTAACAAGAAAGGTCCCTGGAATTTTTTAGCCAGCCGTATTGTTTTTTACTTTCCACTCCACATTTTATTGCTTGATTTTATCTTGACCGCAGGCTAGGCTTTACGGTTTTATATTTTGTTGCCAGAGAGTAGGTTTTTAATTTGTGTAATTATTTTAATAACCTATTACTAAGATTCTTTAATTATCTAGCAGCAGTATTAAAGGTTATCTCTTAGTAATAAAATAGGCTAGGCCTAGGCCTAGGCTAGTGTTATTATAGTTTGGCCTAGCTAGGCCCTACCTACTACTACTATAGTCTACTTCTAGAGCCTAGAGTAGTAGGCTTTAGACTATACTAATAGTAGCTAGGCCTATTCCTACTAGCTAGTACTACTAGCTAGGAAGTAGGCCTAGGCTAGATAGAGGGCCTAGCCTAGCAAGCTACCGTAGGTAGGGAAATCCGGAAAAGCCTAGAGTGGGATAGGGCCATGCTTATTCATTCTAGTTTCTAGGCTAGGCTAAACTTAAAATTAATATTAATATTAGTCTTTAATGTTGGGTGACAATAACATTAGCTAACTTGCTCTCATAAAAAAAAATTAATCATCTGGATATGAATCTTTATTTAAACAATACAAATACAATTTTCTATTTGGCCTTAATTATTATTAATTTAAAATTAAAGTCATCTAGACTAGGCCTCCTCTAGGTAAATTTATATATTAAATTACAGAGTTATACAAGTAATACGTTTTCACCATGGGGTCAATGATGGGAAAAGTTATGGAAGAAAATCTGAAAAAGAGTCAAGCATTTATGCTGGAAACTCAAAAGATGCAGGTAAGGTTCGGACATAATCATGTGCTGTTTTATATTAATTATATAACAGTTAACACACCTATCGTTTTCTTGCTTTTTGATTGATTGATTTTGTATCACATGTCATGCATTATTTTTTCCATCATAATACAATGGTAATTTTTTTGTTGCTATAATTATAGAGAGAATTTTAAAATATGTACCAAAAAAACTTGATTTACTTGGTGCTAAAATAAAAAAATAAACTATAAATGTAAAAATATTAAATACTGTATTTTACATAGATGGAAAGACAATTACAGATGCAAAATTTGATGCGGGAACGACAAATGGCAATGCAAATAGCTGGATCACGAGAAATGTTTAACTGGATGGCGAGTTTTTACAGCATTGCTATGTTAGGAATGGTTGCTGGGTAAAGTTATAGATTGTTGTTATTGTTTAATGTTAAGAAAAAGCTAATTAATAATTAAATAACTTAATGCAGTATAAGTGGAGTGGAGTTGTGGCTTGGTGGTTATGATGCTTGGCTACCAATCCAAGGGTCCTAGGTTCAAGTCCTGTCATGTCAGAATTTTTTCTAAGGACAAATTACAACTCCCTTCCCAAAGACTTGTAATATGACTTTGTTTATGTAGAGCATCTTTTTGTATATGTGTGTCTTGTGAACAGGATTGCCATCTTTAAAAGTGGAGTGGAGTTGTGGCTTGGTGGTTGTGATGCTTGGCTACCAATCCAAGGGTCCTAGGTTCAAGTCCTGTCAAGTCAAATTACAACTCCACTCCACTTACATTATTTGTAATATGACTTTGTTTATGTAGAGCATCTTGTGTATATGTTTGTCTTGTGAACAGGATTGCCACCTCTAAGAAGGAATGAATTCGCTTATGGTTATCCTTGGCAATTTGCCTAAATATATAAACAAAACAAAACACCTTTAAAACAAAATAGTGGGACAGCATTTGGCATACATAGTTTATTACCATATTACATTATATATATATATCAATATTTTTATGTTAAAAAAATTGTATAGCTCCATGTTCAAAACCATCATAAACGATGAAACAATGTAACAAAATAAATTCCTCGGCAGCCAATTGGTTGGATTGGTCACTCATGCTATCCCATATAGATATGTTTTAAATAAAAAAAAAAAAATTACATAGCATAATGAAGTAATACAGACACAAGAAAAAAAAATGTAGAAGGCAGTATAAGAACCATGAGTGGATTGCAATATAAAAACCTAGGCTTAGACTGACTCTAAGACCTAAAGTCTCAGTTAAGCCTACCGATTAAGCCTACTGCAATATCTTATATAGTTCAATACCCCTTTTCTACACTAGTATCATAAAATCAATGCACAACGGTATTTATAGAAGTTAATTTCACCATGATATTACTAGCTAGCCTAAGTAGTTTAACTCGAGCGCTCACATCGTGTGGTTAGCATAAGCCTGCCTGGAGGAGGCTTAGAGTCTAAGACCACGGCGCTGAAAGTCTTAGGCTTAGACTTCTTATTGCAGTGGTCTTAAATCTAAGACCATTATTGCTAAGGGTTTCATCTTGGGGTTAAGTCTAAGACTAGGCTTAAGATTTTTTTGCAATCCGCCCCTGGACTATCCCTTAATTACCCCAGATAAAGGGAGCAACATTCATCAAGAGGGAATGAGATAAAGTACGAAAGAATTTAGTGCGTTAATGATGATGATGAGATTGGTAAGATTTATTTACAAATCTAAAGCCCTGTCTACACTATTATCAAACTTTATGTTATAAAAAAATGTGATGTGCACAAATATGGAAGTGATATGCACACATATGGTAGTGATATGACATCATCATGTCCATATGGGCACATCACATTTTTTTGTCACATAAAGTTTGATAGTGTAGACAGAGCTTAATCATGGTACAACCACATTAGGCATGTTATGGCTGATTCATGATTATTTTTTATTTATTGCTGTTTATGCAGTTTTTTAAAATCAAAGAGGCCAACTGTTCTAGTACCAGCTCTTCCTCTGACATTTGTGGTGGGCTATCAGTATGACTGGGCTTGGGGCAGCAAAGTTCACCGTATACGAGGTAAGAGCTCATCAAACGATATCTAATAGTACAAAATGTATTTTAAAAAAAATTAAAAATCATATCTTCTGTTATTATTAGTCAGTCATGTCTTGACCTGTACCTGCCTTTTCCATACTGTATCTTTATTTATTTATTTTTTTTCTTATTTATTTATTATTATTTATTTTTTAAGGCTCGCCCACCACAAGATGTTTGTCTCCATATTTCTGAACATCTACCTTCATTCTTTGATCTATTATCATTATTATATGCATTGTATTTTTCTTTTCCTTTTTCGTTAGAGTTTGTAAATAAATGTTATGAAATGAAAATGACACTAGGTACTTGACAAAGTAGCTAATTTAGGTTTATCGTTTCGCGAATGGAAACAACTTTTTCACTTAGTTTTAGAAATACATTTTTTAGAACTGTGCATTTTTAGAATGATAGTATTTTCAGTCAATTTCCACCATTCACATTATGGATTTGCCTTCTATTTATCCAGTAATCCTTTGATCTATGTGGCCTTGTTGCTTTTCTGAAATCAAACCAGGATACTGCAATTGTATGTGAAATAAAAACTATGTCTGTTTAGATAATAGTATGTAATATTATCAGTAGCTCAAGAAGATTTGGAAGGAAAGGCTATTCCTGCTCCACCCTAGCTGTCGTAAAGAACATTCTATTTCTAATAACAAAATAAACTCCCAAAACAGCATAACTTCATTTTTCATTAAAATTTTATTTCAGTTCATTCAATTTTACAGACAAAAATTTGCAAAAAATAAGGTACCAGAAAACAAATATTAACTGAATAAACTGAGGATAACCCAAGAAAGTTTAAGAATAAAACTTTCCATTGGGGTTTCCCAAATACAACTTACTAATTTAAATTTTAAAAACATCATTACAACATCATATTACTTTAGAATCGAAGACCAGAGGCACACACTGCTAACATGAAATTGAACTACTTTTTGATATCTATTTTTGACAGACTATTAATATTATATGTTAGCTCCTCCCCATTTAAACAATCTTGAATCCACCCCTGAAGACTGTCTTTAGAAAAATATTATTATTATTATTACACATTTCAACATCTGTGCGAAAATGAGTTTACATGATGTAATTAATTCGTCGCAAATCAATAGCTTCTCTAGTAATCTTATCTATGGAGTTATAAAATTAATTTTATACCTCCATGTCTTATCCAACCTCTGTGGTGTTTTTTTTTAAGATGATGCTGAAAAGCTACTTGTTGAAGAACGTGGGATTATTGCAATGCCTGGAGGAGTACCAACATTTACTGAGATTGATGCGGCAAGAAATACAGCCAAAAAATAGTGTCTTACAAATAATAATAATAGTTTTTTATAAATGAGAATTCATTCCTTTTGGATCATGATAGTTTTTGTCTTTAATATTTAGAACCAAAATTCTTTCTCTAAATTATTCTTAAAGTATGGATTTGGATGAATTTATTTTGATTTATATACTAGATTTGCCCGGTGTATGATTTTATAACTTGCAGTACCATTGAATACAAATACAATATCATGTTTATAGAAAGTGTATTAAATGTTATTAACTACAACTTTTACTTGTATTTCTGTGTAAAGATGACCCTAATGTAAAACAATAGAACCTATAGTGAAGACACCTCCAATGGGTGTCCCCTGAATATTGGTTCTCCTTAAAACATTTCGTTTCACGGTAAATTATTCAATTCATCGTAATGTGGCCCTTCATTGGGGGTGTATCCTTGATATAGGTGTCCCAAAGTAGGAGGTTCTACTGTAATTGCCATCCACATACAATATGTTCATCTTATCTCATCATCTCATCAAATTGAATTATATAAAGTCCACACCAAACAAAGTGACTTTTTATAAAACGAATATTATGTTTGTTTCAATCTACCTCATTTAAAATTAATGTAGATAATAAAGTAAATTGATTTATGATAACCAAACCAAATATCTATACAGTATTTCGATACGTAAAGAGTACATTTTTATCTGTACTTTTATTGGTGGAATTATACGTGTATTACTACTGTAGGATATTTGGATTGTATGGAGAGATCATTAACGAAAACGTCAAACTGTAGTGAATATAACCGAAGTGTGTGTTAATAAAAATACATAATTTAAAAGCAATTTGAATATGCATGATTATGTGATTTTCTAGAAAGGACAATTTCATATAAGCGTGAGTCAGTTATTGGTCGACTTTTTTCTCTTTTTCGTGCTTTTGGTTGATGTAGTTTTCTTTGTTTATACAGTAGTAGGCCTACAGTAGAAACGTCATATTTGACGTCATTATGAATTACAATTGCCAAGAAAAAGGAAATACATTTTGCTTATGAACATGCTAAATTACATTAAACCTCAGCACCCGCATTGCGGTTTTAATCAATAACACTAGAATATGGACTAGTACCTGGGACACCTTGAAGCAAGGTATACTAATAACATAATACTGAGCTCTGGAGTGTTTACCTGTGGCTGCGACACGATCAGTTCCACGCCTCTTAATTAACAGATGTACATAGTACAGTAAATTTTTGTATTTGTCGCAGCCAGACATGACATCAAACGAATGCTACGCGTTCCTATATTGGCAAGGCGAGCGGTGTTCTGTTAGATTGCCTTGGTGGAAGTGTATTCGATAGTGTCACATAAATTTGTATAAAAACACATTTCGATAAATCGATGCTAGCCTAAACAAAGCCCAAAATCGTGGAAAATGAAGAAAAAGGTTTTAGGCACTATTATTATTTTATCACAGAAATGACGAACTAAAAGGACAATATGAAAAGCAAAGAAACGATGTTCGTAACAGTCCGAAATGACCTTACTACGCTCGTACAATGAATACTGTTAGGCCTACAAATTGGACGGTGTCAATGACTTAAAATGCGCTCGTACAATAATAATACATTAGACGGATTGTATTCATATATTAATTTATTATTTCTTATACAACATGGACATTAGTTGCATTAATTATTTACAGATATTCCTGTAAAACTGAAGACACAGACAATTACATTGTTCTGATAATTTATTAAACATTTCCTATCTGACGTTTGTGTTATAATAATTACGTCATACCCAAAATTGAGTGTGACGCAGCACGGGAACAAACGCACCATTTGCATAACTTACATCAACATGTCTGTTTTTATAAGATGGGTCAAAACTGTCCCAAACAAATGAACTATCTGTTTCTGTATGTATGGTAATATTCATATTCGAGTCAGACGATACAATATGTTTAGTAACTCCGGCACTGGCGCCAAAATCTATATCCGTAGTTTGCGTATTGTTGCAACTTGGCGTTGATGAACTGATCGATTTCACTGGTGTGTTCATTGGAACTAAAAGGCAAGATGGCGATGTTGTTTGCTGAAAGAAATACAATAGAATATTGTTATCCTCTTAATAAAATGGTGGTAATGAGAGAATAATAAACAGCCGAAATTCAAGAAAGAAAAATAAGCCTACTAGGGTGTTTTTGTAATGTATGCTACTCCAATTAAATAATTAAATCATGTCATTTCCAATTTAAATTTCAAAATAATAGTTTCTTCCTTTAAGATTGAAGCAATAATGAAAACAAAAATGAACTTTGAAATAATTCGTTCGTTCGTTTTATTTCACATTGCATCTACAGAATAATTCAAAGTATTAAATAAAAGATGCACAGCCTGGAAAAGACCAAACAAGCGAGCTTTAAGTCTGGTTTCATCAGAACAAAATAACTACTAATAATTGTATCAAATACAAATAAACAATACTTAAATCTTTAATCTTAACTTAAGATCAGACAAGTAGTAGTAATACTATAAAAATATGTTTACAAAAAAGTTACACAATTACGCTAGAGGACAAACGTAAAGGGTATAATATAGGCCTACTATCATATTTTTGCAGGAAGTGAAAAAAAAGTTCAATTAATGGGATTTGTACTGTGATAAAAGGAATTGTTTATAATTGGACTTTAGAATTTAGTAAGGATTGACTTAAATTATTCCATATTAGATATAATAAAAAAGGAAGAAGGCAGGATCCCATAAAGATACAAGACCAAGTCTGCCTGAGACACAGGAACGAAGGAACACAATCGGTCAAATGACAGACAGGAAAGGACAAATCAACAGAAAACAACCAGGACAGTATTAGATTAGTAATGACAATATAGTCAAACTACTGACATGAAATGCAAGTAAACAAATTATGTAAAAGTATATCTATGTTAATTGATAAACAGCTGATAAAAAGCAATGTTAAGGAGTAGAAAATACGTATGTTGTCTAGATTGATAAAGAAATAAAAGTGGGACGAACTCCCGTAAAAAAAACTATTGGCATGGTTATGACAATGGTAATGGTTATCGTACAAATGTGTTGATTGTGGCAATAACGATGTTAAAATATTAATATCGGGATGGCACAAAAGTCAGGGTATGACCATGATGTAATTTTAAGATGATTCAGCGGGAACCATACATCCGGCACACACTTACTTTAACGTTATTGCATTAATGTATGTACGTGTGTGATATTTAATTTGATATTGTTCAATGATACGGATATGACGTGGAATGATTAGAAGAATGTTAAGTTAACAATGATCGGAGTGAAGAAGATATAAAAATCAAAATAATGGTATATAAAAATGACCTTACCTCTATTGTAGTAAGCGTGGTAGCAAACGGCGGTGTACAACGTTGGTCAAGTGAGCTCGGAATATCGTCAAAATACTGGACGCCACTGACCGGGGATAATGAGTCCGTCAACTGATCCCCGGCTAAATTAAATACAGGTAGCTTAGGCGGATGCTTAACTCTTCTACCTGTACTACATCTCGGTGGTGGAAAGGATTTGGCCCGAGTTCGTGGATTTGCTTTTTCCGGTTCTACATGCCTACACTGTTTTTCTCGCTTATATCCCCAATAATTATTCACAACTTCAACTTTGGCTGTGTCTACCCTTCCAATTTTTGAAAAACGTGAGTCCATTGTAGAATGTTCTGTTGGATCCGAAAGGTCCTTCCTTTTCAAAGGAGACTGTTTAGAATCTAAACATTCAGTATTTGACTGTCCTGCTGGCTCAATAACACGTAACTCAAGCAAGCCGGCTGACTGGTTCGATTCGTGCGATGAATCAGACGTTCGGTATATTCCATCCACATGCAAACTTTTTGAGGCATTCCGCTTAGCAAAATACGTATGTCTCCGCCTAAATATCTTGTAATATATTACTGCCATATTTATGGGTACTAATAGGAGTAATATAATAGCTAAAACAATCAACGGAATAATAAGAGCATTCTGTGGCGTTGTAGGTACTTCTTCTCCTGTCTCGTTGTTGTACATAATTCACCGCCTAACTGACCTTACTCAAGCCCTGCATTCCAGAATTGCCTTATTAGCATATCATAACACCTGTTCCTGTTTTGTAAGTTCTCTTGTACTTTGTGTGAATAAAAATATGTTGGTAAGAACACGGTATTATATCAGATAATCTTATATCAGGATTGAGTGCCATAATAACGTACAAGGTCAATGTTGGTCCAATAATATGTGATGATAAATGATGTTAGAATTTATAGCCTTTTTTCCGAGTGGTGACGCGATTGCAAACTGCAATGTGTTTCTACGTTCTGTGACCGCAAGGAAGTAGAGGTCTAACAACAAGTTAATCAAAGTAAGTTCTATATTATTGATAATAAAAAGCTATAACACCACAGTTCGATTTGCGACGACATAGGACCTGTTACGTCACAACACGAACATTATAGTTTATACGTGTTTCATCATTCGATTCGACGACAATAACACTTTGTTGCGTAGAATCTAGATTGTCGCCGATTAACATGCAGAAGGCGAACATAAACAAAGCAAGTAATAATAACACATAATACGATGCAATATTTACAATAAAAATAAAGCTATAATGTTACGTACGCGCGCTCAGTAAAAATTGTATTTTGTAATTGTGACGTATATTGTCGGTGAAGTAACATTGTAAACACGTAGTAATGTATCAACAGGCGTGGTAAAGTATCGCCATATAAATGTATTATTTAAGTCCGTTTAAACAAGTGATGTGTCTCTGTCTTCTTAATAGTAGAGGTTGGCCGTAGTATACTGCCCCTTAAGTGTCCCCTTAATAGAAGGGTTCTACTGGTATAAAAGTTTGCTTCTTACTACAAAGTTATTTAACTGAGAATGCACCACTCTCTCTAAAATGTTGGAAGCTACTGATAAAATGTTTACTGTTGAAATGTTTGGCAGTGATCTTTGGATCGCTACACAAACTATTATCAATTTCGATGGTAACAGTTGACTCATTCATTGGTTTTTGCTTATATCACAATTCTTTAATGATCTTCCCGAATTTGTTTGGGTTATGATGATTTTCGTTAATTTTATCTATAAAATGTGTCTTATCACTCTCTGTACTAAATTTCTTAATTTACAATATGCAGCATGATGTGATTTATCTTTTGTTTCCTTAAAGGCCAGGTGCGGGCAAAACATTCCTATTGATCATACATTTCAATAATTATCGATCTATAGTTTCCCCTATGTTTCATAATTTCTTGGGATTTTATTTGTCTTACACGAGCTTGTTGAAAAAAAGCAATTTCTTATCAGTGGGGGGATAGTTCAAATTACACAGTAAAATCTCTATTCTTTTGTACACAAATTTTGTAAATAGAGATTTTAAAAAGCTATGAAAAATAAACGGTGTGGTAAAAAATGTTATCAGATGACTAAATATAGGTAATATAACTTGAATTTTACATTTCTGGTATTTTTATTCAACTTCAGATTTTTATTTTCATGCTATAGCAAAAATTATCCACCGTATATCCACCATCTTTTTTTAAATTATAGGGAGTCACCAGACATGTTATTACATTAGGTTAAACTACCTAACTACTGAAAAAAAGTCTTCCTGGTTTTTATGGCAGAATTTTGCCAAATTTTGGGAATATTAAGGGAAATTCAGTTTTTTCTTCTTAATTTCTGTTACAAATATTTGATTATGTACAATTAACCAGATATTATATTTAAGATTCATTCCTGTACCTTTATTTCTTCTAGTATTTCAGGAGTCATCCAGGGTGGTGAGGTGTCTGATTCTGACCTCTTTTATCGAAGCAAATTCATCTAATGCTTTCATTAAGTTTCTTGTTACTTACTTCACTCCAATCTTTATTTAGAAGTTTGACAAACTTGTTCTTATCGTACGTCTTCATAGATCGTATTTTGTCTATTTCGCTGAGCATAACGGGTGGCAAATGTAGGATAGTGGTCACTGAAGAAACCAATATGCAAAACTCCAAACTTGTTAATTTATCAGTAGAATTAGTTGATATTGTCCAAGCACGACTCAGATATTTCGGCAACTCGCGTTGGTTCATGTATCAGTTGACTAAATCCATTATATTGCAATTACCTCTAAAATGTGTTGTATGCGCTACTTTTCTTGTATATACTACACATTATTTGTATCTCCAAAAAATCCGAAGTTGGTGGCAGTCGATGTTGTTACAGTCCAAGTCAGTTCTTCGCAATATGACGTCAAGTATAGGCACACCCTCCTCCATTTCTGTTACGGTCTCGTCTAATAGACGTCAAAGTCGGGGATATGCACCATGTATCTCACTGTCAGTGACTGAGCTGTCAAGATGGGTTAAAACTGTTATTTTAGTCCCGTTCACAATAATTTTCAGGAATGTTCGGAAGCAGCGATCGGGCATACCCTTTTCCTTAAGAACATCTAAGCCATTGTCATTATTTTGGCTAAAAGGTGGGTTGAGATCATCGAAATTGTTTTGATCATAAGGTATCCGAAACATTACTGAAGAATGAATCGTTCAGTGGAGGCAAAGCACAGAGATGACACATCCAGTCAGAAGACCTATTTTACATACATACATATTTTTGCGTATCCGGATATTCACCCCCTGGACATTTACCCCCGGAAAACTACCCCCCGGACAACCACCACCTGGACAACTACCCCCTTAGGACAACTACCTCTTTAGGACAACTACCCCCACCCCGACAATTACCCCTAGGAACAATTACCCCCTGACAATTACCCCCCGGACAATTTCCACCCCCCCCGAGTAATTACCCCGCGGACAACTAATATACGAAAAGGGAGACCCAAATATAGGTCTCCCTTTTCGTATTGGGTCTCGTGTCAGGTCTCTGGTCTCGGGTCTCTAGTTTCGAAACACCCGTTAAAAACAGATGATTTCATTTTTACAGAAACCGGTCCTATATATTTGTCTACTTTTGGATTGGAGGGGGGGGGGGTGGAGTAGTTGTCCTGGGAGTAGTTGTCCTAAGGAAGGGGGTAGTTGTCCGGGGGGTAGTTGTCCGGGGGGAGGGGGGGGGGGGGGTAGTTGACCGGGGGTAGTTACCCGGGGGTGTAGTTATCCTAAGGGGGTAGTTGCCCTAAGGGGGTAGTTGTTCGGAAGCAGCGATCGGGCATACCCTTTTCCTTAAGAACATCTAAGCCATTGTCATTATTTTGGCTAAAAGGTGGGTTGAGATCATCGAAATTGTTTTGATCATAAGGTATCCGAAACATTACTGAAGAATGAATCGTTCAGTGGAGGCAAAGCACAGAGATGACACATCCAGTCAGAAGACCTATTTTACATACATACATATTTTTGCGTATCCGGATATTCACCCCCTGGACATTTACCCCCGGAAAACTACCCCCCGGACAACCACCACCTGGACAACTACCCCCTTAGGACAACTACCTCTTTAGGACAACTACCCCCGGACAAATACCCCCAGGACAACTACCCGCTTAGGACAACAACCCCCTTAGGACAACTACCCCCTGGACAACTACCCCCACCCCGACAATTACCCCTAGGAACAATTACCCCCTGACAATTACCCCCCGGACAATTTCCACCCCCCCGAGTAATTACCCCGCGGACAACTAATATACGAAAAGGGAGACCCAAATATAGGTCTCCCTTTTCGTATTGGGTCTCGTGTCAGGTCTCTGGTCTCGGGTCTCTAGTTTCGAAACACCCGTTAAAAACAGATGATTTCATTTTTACAGAAACCGGTCCTATATATTTGTCTACTTTTGGATTGGAGGGGGGGGGGGGGGGGGGGAGTAGTTGTCCTGGGAGTAGTTGTCCTAAGGAAGGGGGTAGTTGTCCGGGGGGTAGTTGTCCGGGGGGGTAGTTGTCCGGGGGGGTAGTTGACCGGGGGTAGTTACCCGGGGGTGTAGTTATCCTAAGGGGGTAGTTGCCCTAAGGGGGTAGTTGTTCGGGGGGTTGTTATCCTAAGGGGGTAGTTGTCCTAATGGGGTAGTAGTTGTCCGGGAGTAGTTGTCCGGGGGGTAGTTGTCCTAAGGGGTAGTTGTCCGGGTGGTAAACATCCGGGGGGGGGGGGTAACTGTCTAGGGGTAGGTGTCCTAGATTCATATTTTTGATACATTCTCAGACAAGTCGTACACTAAAGTTGTTGTCCATGGTGAAAATTAAAGGCCTAATAATAATCTCACAGTTACAGTCGATATTATCAGAGAAGAAGTAAGCCTTCTCTTCCTTGATATATCGAAGACTAGCCAGATCTTATTTTCGCTTGCGAAACATGTGTCTAGCAAGTATGACGTCATGACATCAGGCATGCCTCATGAATATTCATGAAATACGCACACTCTCTATAGTTTCTGCCTTAACCTTATAGAAAAAAAATGCTACCCGGCCTAATGTAAATTGACAGCCAAAACGAAAACATTGTTTATTGAACACAGCTCTCACAGACTACTGTCTGCATACATCTCACTCTCTTCTTGAGCATGCCCAGATTCCAGGCCCAGATTTCAGGCCCAGATAGTCAAATTCCTATTTTTTCTTAGTACTATAGCTTCCGCGTGGTACAGTTTCCAATGCTTCCGTTCTCGTGAAAAAGAGTAAACCTAATTATAGAGGGCGGTACATAATTTGGTGGAAGCAAAGATAGCTTTTGAGCACGTGATGGTAGGGCTTCAGCTAGCAGTACGTACGTTGTCACGCATCGGTGGTGAGCTGGGAGTCGATTGAGCCCGAAACGAACCGATGGAGGAATTCACGTACGGAAAATCGCGCACCGTCTCGCTACGTTTTTTAAAAAGTTTTAAATAAATTATAGAGGGCGGTACACAAGATCGCTCTATTAATAATTATATTATAATATCGATAGACGGGGATTTTCCAGATTCTCTCTGTTTGTGTGCTGCTGCCAAAAAGATAGTTCAATATACTAGGCCTACCTACCTAGTAGTACACTATCTTTGGTAAGATGTCGTATGCATTAGCAATAAAGCAGAAATTACACGAGCAAAAACAGGACATTGATTCAATTAAAACGCCACTACCCCTACGTAAAGGTGATCCGTGGTAAATAATAATGTTAATTATAATTATTTTATAATATCAATGAGCGCTAGCCATGCCTAGCTATGCCTAACTAGGCCTAGCCTAGTTAATGGGTGTCTGATAATTTCGGCCGCCAGTCATTTCGGCCGCCGGTTATGAAACGGCCACATTCATGGCATGTCGTCACCAAGGACAAAATATATATTGTTCATTTCAGCCGCCAGAATTGTAAATATTGTTGAATGTATGACACGCACAAAAAATGTTTATATTTTTACTAATATTAGGCCTAAGTCGAATCGGCGGTGTTCCCCGCGAGCAGATCCCTGAAATGAAATATAAACTCATACGGTTTTTATCTTTAAATATTATGCGCTACAGAATTCGATAAAATGGTAAAAGACGAAGGAAAAATTTGTTATCATATATTTTATTATAATATTAATATATTAGTTAGTAAATAAAAAAACGTCACCATTTACAATGTCGTGATATAAGAAAAAGGGGGAATCCCCGGACTCATCGCTCATCAGAGCATGACACATGCAGCAGCATGATGATGTTCGATAAAATAAAATGATTAAAGTACACAGAGGAAAATTAGGTCTTTTATTTTAATATTAATTATTGGTAATAAAAAACGTCACCTTACAACGTCATGTTAATTTAAAGAGGGGAATGCCCGGCCTCGATCACAGCGCATGACACATGCAGCAGCTCGAAAGGTCACGCTGTCCTACCACCACCACTAAATTCTGCTAGAAAAAAAAAATCTCCCGCGATTTCTGGCTATTGGCACGAAATGAACATGACATATTTTGTCCTTTGTGGCGTTTCGTGAATTTGGGCGTTCCATAACAGGCGGCCGAAATGCACTGTGACCGCTAGTGCTAGGTAGTAGGATAAGTAAGACTAGGAAGGATGCCTGGGCTTGGCTAGTCTTAAAATGGCAAATTTTTAATTGCACTTTGATTAGCTAGCTAGGTTTACCGACTTACCCCAACCTAACATTTTCCTCTAGCCTAGGTGGTCTAGAGTAAAGGCTAGCTGTAAGTAGAGCCTAGACAGACAGCATTAGCTGTATCATACAGTGTATGTAGCTAAAGATAGACACTATCACTACTAATGGTTTTTATATAACACCTAAATAAATTCCTGTCATTTGATTGGACGATTGTGGGTCACATGGCGTGCAATAGTATGCACTGTTAAACGATCGTTTAATAGTACTTTTTTTCGTGTACGAAAAAAAAATTCTGTTCGCGTTTGGAAAATATTTGTTATTCTATTGTTTTTGAAATACAACAGCGCCACCTATTTTGTACTTTCGTTGTCGCCAATGTTATTGTTATGACTGGTTTACATTTTTTGAGATATATATATAACTTAGGCCTAGATCCAAAAGGCATTTAAATTAACTTTTTAGGATTTTGATTAATTAATGGTAACATCTCTACAAGATGTAGAATCGTTGGAAAAAACATAATTAGCCTGGATGAATTCCAGTTGCCTGTCGAAGTTTCATATTGCTGTCTTTCAGAGCCTAGGCCTAGTACAAGGCCTATAGGGGTCCTCCTAAATACTAAAATACCTAAAAATTGGTAGGTCATACATTACTAGTCGACGCAATACGGACATTTGTGACGCAATGTACATGTACATCAACTCGAAGCTTGTCGATTATTTAACATTTTTGGTGTCTATATCGCGCTAAAATTGAGGTTTTATTGTTGCAAATGCTATTAGAAGTCTATATATATCATATTTCGTTAAATTAACACTTTAAATTGGCAGGTCTTGGTAGTTCTTAGTAGGTCTTGGTATTTAGGAGGACCCAGGCCTAGGGCGGTTAGTATTAGGCTAGGCCTAGGCGTTTCAGCCTTGCTAGGCCTAGGATTGTTTGATCGTTTGTTAACATAATTAACACTAACAGTAGGTGCATATAAATAATAATATCTAATAATTATTAAAAACCAAATGTTTCTGTTTTAATCGATGTGAATAAAATGTAGACCTTGGCTAGGCCGTAACTTTTATTTGATTCAAATGACAAGAATTTATTTAGATGTGATATAAAACAAAAAATAATGAATGTTTTATATTCGTGTAATGGTACAAATAATGGCATTTGGTGAATGATGAAAGGTTAAATATCAACTCGGCTGTGGCCTCGTTGATATATAACCTTTCATCATTCACCTCGTGCCATTATTTGTACCATTACACTACTAAAAGGGAGACCCTACAAACGAAAAGGGAGACGTCAATCAAAATTTAAGTTCAACTCAAGATAAAATAGATTAAAAATAGACCAACCTAAAATAAATTTATAGCATTTTGAATTTATCAAAGAAACATCACAGTAAATTACATGTCAAATTGAACAGTGAATGTCACACATCAAAAGAGAAATTAAAGAAAGGTAAAAAATAGTATAAACAGCTTGTTAATGCCCTTGTTTTGCATGTGCCAAGACTACTGTAAAGCTACAGTAAGATCCCTATATTCATTTACTTTTTAGTGGTTCCTGTCTAGCATTGGAAGAAAAAGTGATTGATGATATTAATGAGAAGGTTCTTCTGTGTTCCATATGCCATGAGGTATTTCAAACTCCAAAGACCCTAGGCTGTCAGCATTCATTTTGCTTGAAGTGTATTCAAAATTGGGTAGAGAGAAGTGGTGGTAAACTGTCATGCCCAATGTGCCGTCATCAGTTCAAATTACCAAGTAATGGTGTGGGTGGCCTACCATCAAGTTATTTCATCAACCAACTACTTGAGTATACTAAAGAAACAAAAGGAAATGTAGCAAGTGTGAAAAGTTGTGGTATATGTAATATTGTAGCAGCCACTGTACACTGTATGGAGTGTTCTAAATATTATTGCAAGCAGTGTACTGAAAATCACTACAAAATTCCGGCTTGTCTAGATCACACTGTGATGTCATTGAACCAGTATATGTCCATGGATGCAAAGGAACGCAGTTCAGCAAAGCCTGTTATGTGTCCAAAACACACAAGTGTTGCTGTTGAGTTTTACTGTGGCACCTGTTCTGTACCCGTCTGCATGAAATGCACTGTTGTCACTCACAAAGGACATAATTTACAAGAGCTTGATACAGCATTTCAAAGATTTAAAGATGAAGCTAATAAAACCCTGAATGATTGTAACACTAAAGAGAAGGAAATGAAGGCTGAATTGAAAAAACATATTGGAAATACTGAGAAACAAAAGAAATCATTAAAGGTATGTGCAGACGAAGTGAAAAGGTATGCTCAGATTCTCCGTCAAAATATTGATAATGCTGAACGGGCATTGCTGAATGATTTAGACAAAAAATCTAAAAAATATTTAGATGAGCGACAGAAAGAACAAAAAGTTAAAGAAGAGAAAATAGAGCAACTGCAGAATACATCATTGTTGGTTGACACATTAGTCAAAGCACCTCAACCTAGTGCAGCCTTATTTGATGGCAGTAAAATTATGAATGAGGCTAGGAAAATGATTGGAAAAAAACAAGGTCCACCGGTTCCAGTTAGATCTGCTCAACAACAAACTGTTCATGGTGGATATGGGCATGGATATGGATATCATGGATGGGATGGATATGATGGATGGGATGGATATGAATGTCATGGATGGGGTGGATATGGACGTCCACGTATTCCTTCACGTGACATTGTTAATAATTCTTCTCCTGCTCCTGTTGCTAATAGTTCAGACGTGTTATTTAGTTTCAAAAACAACCAAAATCTCACTGCAAATAGCAAGTCAATTGGTACTATTCAATCCACTCCATTAAATTAAAGCACACCTTGTTAATCAATACCCTTTCCCCACACTCATTATGGGGAATGTGAGTGGCAATAGCCAGGGCACTACACTCTGGGCTATTGTTTAGGATGATATAATAATGATTAATAATAAATAGGATTAAAAATAATGAACACAATCAAGAAATGCACTTAAAAAAGCTGAAGATCCATTAAGACATGTATATAAATTTAACAATAAAATATATTTTCAATTAGTATCGAAATTAGATAAAGTACTATAATTATATTTTAGATTAAACCATAAATTACTATTATTATTATTGTAATGCTTTAGAACTAAATTAAGAAAACGAAAAAATTTGGAGGATTTACCAGAAAAAAATCCTCCAAAAGAATTTAATCACAATCTACAATTACATTACATCCTTTACAACTATGTTGCACAAGCGCTAAAGTAGGAAAAAATATTACGTGATGAGGAGGATTTAATAGTAAAACATCAACTTACCAGTCTGAATTAATGGCGTGAAAACACTAGGATTTTCCAACATAATAATACATAACTTTACAAAAATAGAGATCCACATCCACATTTTTGTAGTCAGTAAATCCTTTTGTAGCTATTTTAATTCAAGTTAATTTTATTATTTCATGTCGTTAGATGCATTTAAAAAACGCTTTGGTTAAACTAAACTATAACTATGTCGTGTATATCCACACATGAAATAAGTGTTTTGTGCATCCATATTATTGTTTTTGTGGTATTCAAATCATTTATGTATTTTTTAAAACATTAAACATGTAGTCCAATGTCCAAATAAGTTTTTTTTTATAATATCATAGTATTAGTTTAACAACAAAAAATGTCATTAAATACATGTAAAACTTAAATATAATATTGGTTTCATATTAATGGTAATGTTTTGCCTTATTTGGTAATGAGGTTTAAGTCACTAATTAATCAATTTGCATATGACAGTTTTCTTACGGGTGATGGTTGAAAAAACATGTTTATCATTACATTTTTCGTTACTTTTTTAATGTGTTTTCTTTGTGAACTTGGGTTAGGGTTAGTTAACTATGTATAATATCCAAATATTTGTACCAAAAGCAGTAATGAAATTGTAATTACTCAGCTGTAGTTAATTAGTTATACAAAAAAAACTATGTATACAATATTTGAAGAAATTCCCAGTTGAAGCTAAATAAATTTGTTACAAAACCAGCTATAACCTCCTTGTTTTGTTATTTGTTTAACTACACTCCAACACACATTGTGAGCCTTCAGTTTGAGATGGTTATTATGTGTATTCATTTGAAAAACGGGGGTTTTTATGCCTGAAATACAATCTTATTGAAAGATTATTATTGAACACAATTCATGTAGCATTCGTGTGTATACGTTACATATGTATACCAGTTCCCTGATGTTGTAGTGGATATTATTAAATCAAACGACCTTGTTCCAACATTTGATGAACTGTATTTAATATAACACATTAAGAAGAAAAACAAAACAATTTAAAAGAAATGTTGAGAGTATCAGTTGAAGAGAGCAGTATTTACAGAAAAGATATTTTTTTGTATATATTTTTTTGTTTAACCCACCTTTTACCGAATATTTGATTAAAAAAAATGATTTACCTGAAAAAACTGTAATTTAAAGCAAAAAATAGTCAAATTGTTAAATTATAGTCTGGGAGCCCGTAACTTATTATTTTACCCCATTCTACTCTTGACCCCTTACTGTTGTTAATACTACCAACAACATTCCAAAAAAGGGTTGTCTGTGCTGGCACAGATGAATGAGAAAAGATCGCAATCAAATCACTGATGTTCATTCTGATAGGAGAAAATCAACGCAATAGTGCTGCAATTTGAAAAAAAAATGTTGAGTGTGATTCGATAGAAACGTCATAGCTATATCACATTTTTGTAGGGTGTAAGGGAGGAGTGGGTGGGGGTTCTGTGAGTAAAACAGGTACCTACATGAGATTGGAGCTTATTGATATGGAAAAGGGCATGTCGTTGTCCTCTTCAGAGCCATATATAGAGAGAGTTACGACTTTGCGTTCACGGATTTTAGAAAGTCACGTGGTGTGAACGCCGGCCATGTTTGTGTCCAACTATGCCTATGTAGCGTATGGAGTCGAGTCATTTGCTTAAAAAATGTATAACATTCACAAGGCTTTAAATATCGAATTTAATATCAAAACAATCAATTTGTTTAAAGGTTTTTGTTAAGATAATAACGAAATCATAAAGTTACTGCGAACATGATTTTTAAACAACAAAATGTAAAAACAATGCAGTACTATAGAGAATCGCTGTACAAACTAAACGCGCACGCGTAGAGCGTGCATGGAGCGCACAACCAGAGCCGTTCCGAAATTGCTATTTTTGTTGTTTTTAATCATGTTCGCAGTAACTTTATAATTTTTTTATTATTTTAACAAAAACCTTTAATCAAATTGATTGTTTTGATATTAAATTCGATAATTAAAGCCTTTTGAACGTTATACATTTTCAAAACAAAAGACTCAACTCCATACGCTACATACATAGGAATAGTTGGACACAAACATGGCTTCTAATCCATTCGAAGTCGTAACTCTCTCTATATATGGCTCTGGTCCTCTTCAGATCGTGAAATCACTCTGACAACAATATTAAAACAGTTCCAGTCGATTAATTATTATACGTACTGTCCAAAGTGCAGTAATAATTATAAATACGAACGTCTAGAATAATTCCAAAGCACGTAATATAAATATTAATAATCAGTAGTCACTAACTTAAGGTGGACGAGTGCTGAATATTGGAATATATAATACCTTAGCGTGTATATTGTAATTATTATCAAAATGTATTTATTTGTTATCGTTGTTGCAGTTGTAATATCATTGCCTAGCAGTAAAGGTACATATATATATATAATTTATTCTATTGTGTAGATATTAGGTGTTATTTTGTTTGTTATAATTAAGATATTAAATATCTGAATATATTTATATACACAAACAAATTTAAACAAACCGTATTACGTGTCTAAGTTTATTTCAATATTTTGTTATTGTTTTAAATGGCGCTGTTCAGCAGGATTAAATACTGATCCATGGCTGTATTTTTATTTTGTGTTACTTTTATGAAATAATAAATGTTATTGAATTTAATTAAAATACAATGTTACATTGCTGTAGATTTTATTGAAATAGATACATTATTCTGACAGTACAGTATTTGCATCAGACGAATTTTTTTTTAAAATCGAAAATAAAGGAACATTTTTGTGTGACGATATAGAGGGCGCACAAAACAAATCGATGTTGTCGGTCACACCGGAATATACAACAGTGATTTACGAAGATGAAGACAGATCTACAGGTAGCTCTCATTGTATTACTAATACTATTAGTACACTGTACTGATAATCAATGTTTGTAATTGTTCTCTAAACTCAGGGCAATGTAACACACAATACCTGACTGAAAGAAATGGCGATATAGTATCAGAAGGCTATCCAAACGGCTATCCATCAAATCTGGATTGTAAATACGTCATATCAATACCAGACGTCACCAATATTCAAATTAGCTTTGTAGACTTCTTTATTGAGCCATACTTTGACAAGTTGTTGATTGGAACTGGTACACTTATCGGCGAAAACCAAATCCAAGACTACTCGGGGCATGCGCCAGAATTCGCAGAAAGAGCGCCACCGGACAAATTGACAATTTACAGCAGTGAAGTATGGCTAAGATTTGTAACATCAGAAACAAATTTGGAGACTTATCGAGGTTTTGATTTGAGCTACAGTTCAGAAGGTAAAATTGCTATTATTCAAGATTCTTTATTGGTTATACATAATTATAGTTTAGAACTCCTATTTGAGACACCTAGGACCAACTCCTATCAGGGACACCCATATTAAATCTTGGTTCCCGTTCGTAAACGCAACGAGGCAATTTTATCGTATGACCAATCACGACGCGATGGATTATCGGAACTGTCGATTGTGATTGGTCAACTCACTTGCTCTGCCGCTTCTTTGCGTCCAATTGGGAACCAAGCTTAAGGGGACAAACACATTTTAAAATGGCAGCACAGATCTCTAAAACAGATAAAAGATGTACTTAAACGAATAATAAAAGTTAATATTGCGCAAATAAAGAATGTGTACTACGGTATCTTTCAGATGAAATTGATCCTTGATACATTCTTCAATCATGACCAATTCTCAATACACTGGGCCACTTTTAAAACCCCTTTTATTTTATTTGAGTTTCTATCACCACATTAACATTTTCAACTACTTTGCTTAATTTAATAATTGTAATTAAGCCTATAATAAATTACACTATGCATTTATGTTATTTTACTTTGTATATATTTATGCAATGTAACAAGCTACTTCAGTTGATAGCTTAATTAAAGTAAATACTGTAAATATATATAACCCTTTACTGCATATCAAACAATGCATATTATAAAATAAGCTAATAAGGAAGCGTCAATTAGAAGACTAGATCTCTTAATGTATGCTACAATAATGCTCTGCGCCGTATAATGTCTCTAGAAGTAGTAGTGCCAGTGCAATGTGTATTCCTTTCATGCGAAAATTTACCTATGGTTTCACGCAACGTATGTTGAATAGTGGTAACATCCTTGTTGCTTGTGATTGTAGATGGAGAAGCATTCTATATACTTAAGTTTAGAGTTTACGATTTTTATTAATATGGATGATATTTCCGAAATAAAAAGAAATTGATAGAATTATAGCGTTTATCAGAGACATAAACTAATGTTCGAATGAAGCAATGAAAATGGTAACAGATATAACTCACATGATCTTGTCAATTCAATACGAGATGTATTTATTGTCAACGTAACGAATTTATCCTACAGATAAAAGGAATACACATACAGTATGTATAGTAAAAACAATTAAATACACGTCACCATCTCAGAATTTAATTTGATTCCCGATGATTCAAATCAATATTGGATCTTAACCCTTGACACGAGGCGTGTGTCTCATTGCGTGAAATTTTATATTTTGGAACAACATTAACGTTGCGGATTTGTGATAACCGTTTGTTTGAATATGGATAATAAGAGAAATAGTTATGTATGGTCTTAATAACACAGGTTGTCGAGTGCGATCAAAGTCCGCTACCTTAGATTTATTGTCAGGTTATTAGTAAAATATCGTTTAATTAACTTGTATTGAATTGTCCATTGAATACATGTTGTTAGCTATGATGGATCGAATAATGTTATCAAAGTCTAATGTTGATTTTAATTGTTGGCTTTATATAGTATTATCTCTAAGCACTGTGTTGGTTAATTCGCAAGGTAGGTTGTTGTTTGTTTTAAGTTTTTCAAAATCAAGAAAAAAGTGATCTGTTTCTTTTGGTCAGATATTTGAAGAAAAAGAACACATTAAATGCAAAGTGATTGAGCGTTGGTTCTCAACCAATGGATAGCAGACATCCATCGACTTTCCTAATTCTTGTGTATTTCGTACTGCCGCGGAAATCTGTTAATTAACGGAGACTTATTTTATTCACAAACTTGCGGCCAAAATAATTAACTTCATTTAAGATACCGAAATCATTATACCCCAAATACTGAAATCCTAAAAGAGATTAATACTGTAGGAAAAGGATGAGAAAGTAAAAAGAGCGAAAATCAGTATTTTATATTTATTAAGAAGTTAATAATTAGATCTATTTAATATCATATTATATTAATCTATTATAATCACCACAATCATCTATATAATATATATAATATATATAACATATCTAACCTATCTTTTAAATACCTTTTATATTTTTATAAGTAATTATGTTATTTTCTATGGACCAGTGATTCCGAAATAACAGATTGAATTGGATTTGACATGTACCTCATTTCTCATAGGATATTGAAAGAAAGGAACATGTGTTTTATTTTTTTTACTGTATATACTTTGAAAATACCCAAATCTGAGTTGGCAGACTAATAAATGTATTCTTAACTTCTTACAGTTTGTAGCGATGGGTTTCAAGAAGGACCGGGTGAGCGATGCTATTTTTTCAGCACCGAAATAGATTCATGGAATGGTGCTCGGAGAAGTTGCCAGAATGTGACCGACGGTGACCTGGCAATCATCAATGACGTAGAAGAACTCATGTTTCTTGTAAATCAGACAATGAAAATGACTGATACGTTTTGGTGGATAGGTACGGTTAATTGCTATAACAATAATAATAGTTCATTCTTATATAGCGCATATAAGCAAGCTATCAATGAGCTGCACATTATTACCCCGGTCATTTTTTGGATCAAACACGTATGGAAATATACTCCCATAATAATGCAGCAGCTAGTAATCAAGTTGATCTAACCGGTACCCATTTTGTACACCTGGGTGGAGAGAGGCAAATGTAACTAAAGTGTCTTGCCTAAGGATACAAGCAATGCGGCGAGAGTTGGATTCGAACCTCGATCTCACGATCGACCAGTAATCGTAAACGTCCACACTGCCACATGCCCTCACATAATAATACACGTGTTTCTTTCTCTTTTTAATCTTCAAAATGTATTGCCAATATATTCTTACGAAATATGTTATGTATCAGTAAACAGAAGATTAATATATCAGTTTTGTATTTTTTAACAAGGTTTAAAGGTTAGGATGGAACAATATTAATATGCCTACAAACTATTTGATGTATCATTAATAATATATACAATAATTGTTAGACTGAATTTTTAATCAAGAGTGTAATTGCTTTTCCATAAACTGTTTTGTAAACATACAAGTGTAGAACAAAACATATCAGGCTACTCAAAAATGGAGTAGCCTGGTAATGTTTGCTACCAGAGATACTGGATTAATTGTTTCACTCATAAACTACTCCGATCCAACCAATTTCGGTCTGTAAGACCTTGTTTATATAGGCCTAGGTAGCGAATAGCTACGTCAAAATAAGTTCAACTAAAATGAATATCTCTACACGTTCTTTCTCTATCGGAGTTAAATACAGCGCTTGCTTTAACTTGTTCTGCGCGCTGTGTCGTATATAACGTTACATCGGATATGCCACCTAACCTATCGAAGTTATAGCTTTGTACATTGGAGTTATATCGGAGTTAACGACATGGAGGTATACGAGAGTTATCCGATCGCATGAGCAATTACGTCTGTGTCTCTGATATGATAATTAGGACCAGCTTAAATCCGTTCAATAATGTACGATTAACTATAACGTGTGAACACAGTTATACATTAACAAAACAAAACAAATCTGCTACCACTATAACACTTTGGGAGGTATTGAGTTTATCGTTTATTGGTCTCTTTCACAGGTCTTTATGACGTCTCTGTAGAGGGTATGTGGAAGTGGGTCGACTGTTCTGCATCTACCGCCTATCAAAAGTCACTCTGGGAACCAGGACGCCCTTTAGAAGACACGTTTGATTGTGGAGCGATGACGCAAAATGGCACCCTCATTGACTACAAGTGTGACGAGACGAATTTACGTTATGTTTGTGAAATAGTATCAAAAGGTATAATAATTCGTCAAAAATACCAAGTCTTTGTCTCGGTACACTATCAATTCTAAATCTTGCAGAATTCTTAAGACCGAAATTCAAGTTCAAGGATTTCAGAGATTTCTCAATTTAAAAAATACAATAAAACAAGATAAAAATTAAAAAGAAATAAAAAACAAGGCCAACAGCCATTAAGTCGCGTGCTACAATGCATAGTGATACCGGACCGACAGACAGACCGACCGACCGACCGACATAGTGAACTATAGAGTCGCGTCCACGCGACTAAAAATAAGAAAAGTAATGTGTGATACACTGTGTATCACCTAACAAGGAATTATTACATTATCATATATTATATACTACACTATATTTAATCAATGTCCGAAGTTCATTATTATATTTCTACTATTGGACTAACTTATATTAAAACATTATAAACAGGGCATTCGTGATCCTCATATGAACAAAGCGCGAATCGCTGATATATTAGTAGGACTCTTTTTTTTATCATATATTATATACTACACTATATTTAATCAATGTCCGAAGTTCATTATTATATTTCTACTATTGGACTAACTTATATTAAAACATTATAAACAGGGCATTCGTGATCCTCATATGAACAAAGCGCGAATCGCTGATATATTAGTAGGACTCTTTTTTTATACCGTATTTAAGAAGAGTTCAAGCATCATACCTATATTCTATTATACTTATTCATAGTTTGACCTTTTTTACTTTAAGAATTTACTCGAAATAACACTAATGTTGAGAACGTTAATGGGACTGTTCTATCGCCTACTGCTGTTGAGATAACATGGGATGTTTCACTCTACGCCTGTGACGTAATTGGATACCGGATTCACTATAAAGATGGAAACACGGACAATGATGGTAAGATATTAAACAAAAAAAAAATTACAGTTTCATTATCGTGAATGAAAAGAAGGAACTTCATATATATATATTAACACACTAATAGTGGCGGATCTAGAATGTTGAAATATGGGGAAGGGGAGAGCATAGATAGTGTAAAGTGATGAACTAATGCCCCATCTTTTACATTGCCTTTTCCAATTTCCACTTGGATCCGTCGACGCTAAAGTTGTTCACCGCGCCGAGGCCTAGTAAACACTGCCTAGCGCAGTTTGTTGGCATTTTAATATGCTGATACGGTAATATTAATGACAGTTCAACATTTAATAGATAATCAAATTTCATACTTTCCCGTAAAGTATTTCTACATCGGTTATGACAATAAGGTACTTTGTGATTAAGGTTATAGTATTTGTTTTGTTTTTAGTTTGTGTTTATTAGGCCTATTTGTAATGCACACATTACATTTTTTATATTTGTATTATCCTCTATAAATAATATGTTATTGGAGTAGTATTATATGTATTTGATTATAATATAATACCTAAACCTAGGTAATAATCTTATTTACTTTAGTCCCTGACCAATCATCTTTGTATATTTTACATTATGGTTATGGTGAAATAAGTAAATGAAATAGATAAATAACACATTCATGGAACAGCAAACACTAATTCCTTAGTATAGGCCTAATCTAAAAATCTAATCTAATCTAAAAAAAAATGAAGAAATCCTACCGACATCACTTGAGAAACAGAACGGCAACACAACAAACAATTCTAAGACGATTTTAAAGATACTCATATTTATACCAAACACCTCCTTGACTGACTCGTAAAAAAGGAAACTGAGCGTACGTCGTTCAGTTTGAATTCTAAGAAATGTAATTGCTTTCTGCTTAAAGACAATTGCTGATAATAACTTTACCAGACGATTCATAAATTATTACAAGGTATTGATGTGTTTGATTGCGGTGATGATTTTGTTTTCTACTTTTAATATGCAGATGAAGGTGGAAAGCAAAACAAATCTGATAAAAGCATAAATAATCTCTTTCACACTTTTATAAGTAATGATGTTTTTGTTTTTTTTAAAAATACTGAATGAATATGATATTATATTTATTGAACAGATCATTGTTGTTTTATTATCACATACTCTATTACAAATCAAATACACATTTCACACAGAAGAGAACATTTAATTTACGTTGTAATGTGTGTGCACCAAATGGAAGATGCGCAATACCTGTTTCATTGAGAGTAAATTGAGTATGCAAAGAGTCTATTTTTATGCTGTACTCAACACACAATACACTCTAATGAAAATGTTTTCTATTGTTATAATGTATTGTAGATTTACTGACTGTATATGGAGGTGATGTCAGCTTTACCACCATTACACAATTAAAACCAGGAACGTTATATAACTTTACCGTTGCTGCTCTCCACATTGATCAAGAGTTGGCGGAAGTTGGGCCAATACAACTACAAACCCAACCAGGTAAATAATAATAAAAATAATAATAGAAAGATTTATATAGCGCGAATAAACGATGTCTCTATACGCTCGACAATAAAGAGAAAAAATGGAAACAAAAAGGAAGAGAACAAAAAGACAAAAACACCAACCTAGCACCAAAACCGGAGTATGGGGATACGCCATCACCGCTAACTGGGGATCAGTGTGTAAGTACCCCAGTTGGCATCGGTTAAGTCTTGATATTTTCATGGATCCGGTGCCTCCTAGCCTAAGTCAGAAAACAACAAGGTGAACAAAAGCAAAAATAAAAAAAAGGATTACAATCAAACCCATCCATCCGAGGGTATTTTTTTTAATAATGTGTTTTTTCATACCTTGAACATTTTACATAGTTACGGAACTCACTCATGTATCTTTTTAGAGTGCCGTCCTTCAATGTTAACCTCTGACACGGGAAATATTACGTCACCGAGGTATCCAGGTATGTACTACGCAGATGCAGATTGTGTTTGGCTCATCTCGGTTGGTCAAGAGAGAAGAGTTGTTTTAGAATTTCTGTTTGCCGATATTTCTGCTGGAGACTACATATATTTTGGAGATGGGTTGGACATCAACGAAGGAGAATTTCTGGTATATACCTTTTATGTATTTGAATTTATTTATTGAATGAGATTTACAATAGTACCAGTTTCGCTTGATTGTAAGTAAATATGAAATTTGAACAAATATAGCTAATACTAGTAAAACAAATGTAAAGATTACACAGTGATACATCTTAAGTCTTTTACTTCCCCTGAATATAATTCAGAAGTTAAAAAGAAATAAACTAATCAATTCACAAACTATCTGAAAAAAAAACAAACACATTAAAGCAAACGATTATTGGCTTACGGGGTTCACGACTTAAAGTTCAGTGAACTTACTGTGACCTCCATCCACCCACATTTAATATATGTATACTCATGTTTGTTTAAATTATCTATATAAGTGAGTGGAAAAATAAACGAAACGAAACGAAACGAAACAATCCAGGGAAGAGTTAATTTACAATTTCACTCTTAACAAACCAACCAATCAAAACTCAACCAACAAACCAAACTACTAAAAATCGAAAAATAAAGAAACACACAACAAACAAACTAACCAAACAAACAAACCAACCAATATTAAACATTTGGCTACGAACCGACTGACTACCGTACTGACAATACAATATCTAAATAAGAAATCAAAAGTTGTTAATTATGCATTTTCTAGGTCTTAAATTCAACATCACTTGAATTGGATTCTGGTAAAATTCGTAGTGACTTTAACCAGATGTGGATTCGATTTACATCAGACGTCATTGACAACGGAGCTGGATTTGTACTCAATTTTTCTACAGGTAACTATGGAACATCAGTTAATAATAAATAAATTGATAAATTATTAATTTTACATGTATATTTTATAATATGATATTCTTTCATGCATTTGAATGATTTTTATATTTCAATTAAAGCAGCAAATGAACTCCGGATTTTTTTCTTTACTTTATACTTTCAGAAGTCGACTGTCCCCAGAATTACACAGAAGGACCAAACAACACGTGTTATTTCTTTGGAACATTCTACGGAGGATACGTGTGGGATTATGCTAGGATAGCGTGCAAATCTGTTAAAAATGGGGATTTAGTTATAATCAATGACGAAAATGAATTGGCATTTCTCCTCGAGAAAACTCAGCTACGATCTCCAAATTCAAGTTGGTGGATAGGTAAGAAAATATACCAATAACCTATATCAATCTATAATAGTTTATCCGGAGAGCACCTTTGGGCGTTGTTAAATTATGTTTCAGCAACAACCATGTAATAGCCTCTTTATTCTATTAAAATATTCACCAGTAAAATGACTATGGAAAAGACATTGGAGGTTTCTCCGGGCATACATGGGCAAAGTATGAAACTCTTAAGTTGCCTAATTATTCAGGAATCATCGGCATTGCTTAGTAGATCCCAGTGGAAAAAGACAATATACTTTTTACTAGATCTGCTTCAGAAAAGCATTTCAAGAAACTGATGATTTCATTCCAAGTAAAACTAACCCCTCCTCCCTGGATAGTTTTATTGGTTTAAGGGCTGCTCTTTTAACAGAGAGGGGAGAGAGCGCGCTAACTTTTACTCCCATTTCATATTTTCTAGGCCTCCAAACAAAGTATGATCGCGACGAACCACGTACTTCTTCATAGCGTAAACACGTAAACATTCCATCGCGTGGTGAATTTCCGCATTTGCCATTGTCGCGCTATGACGTGACGTAGTTCGAGTGAGACTTAAACCTGTCTGACGTGGTTGAACCTACCAGTAGTATTTCTATCAGACTCGATGATATATAGAGACCAGTGGTAGGTTCTGACCACTATTATAATATAGTAATCCATATCTATGTTTTATCTTGTGTTATCATATTGTAATAAAAAAGAGTTTAATACAACAATCTCTCAAAACTAGGTTATTACGATGTATCAGTGGAAGGAATGTGGCAGTGGGTGGATTGCAGTAATTCGACGTCTTTTCAACGCGATCTCTGGGCTCCAGATGAGCCAAACAATCCACTAGACGACTGCGGCGCTTTGACTTTTGACGGAGCTGTCTTTGACTATCAATGTGATATTAGACTCAATTTCATTTGTGAGGTAACAGATCGAGGTAAGAACCGAGTGTTAATACATATCCACCATCATTTATCCTTCAAATATTATCAACTAATGCTTTTATATTATTTCTGCTACGATTACGAGAATAAATACGGTAGTCCTCTCCTGGATAGGAAGAGGATGAGCCAAGCGTAAATGACTAGTGAGTGTCCCAGAACCCCTAGTTTGCTAGATAATTATTTATATTTAGATAGAGTTGGAAAATCTCATAATTTACTATTGAATTGAGTAAAATTTAATCTATTAGTTAATCATTGGTAGTGTCTTGAAACCTGACGAACTATTCAGGTGGCTACTGCATGTTAGTAATGAATTGGTATCGTTAATGGGTATATGTTTTACATTTTTAGTATCTTCCAAATGTGCAACATGTATATGTAATAAATTATTTATCAATATTGACAAGTGTATGCTTTTTTAAAAAGAATTTTCGCAAGATGACATCAATGTTCAGAATGTGTCCGTGTCAGTTGTTTCATCAAGTCGGTTAGAAGTCACGTGGGTTCCATCAGAATACAACTGTGACGTATTGGGATACCGTGTATATTATCACCAAGTAAACAACGTTACAGGTAGGCCTACGAGAATAACAATAAAAACAATCGTTGTATGTACGTAACATTCATTGTATGTCTACTATATTTGGTTAGAGGCTTCTTTGTGGAGCATTAGTATACAACATTGTATTTTGATTACGTAACTTTAAAAATCTTTGCATGCCTTTTTAGGCCTTTATTACGTAACTATTTTACTTTTTGCATGCCTTATATATGCCTTTATTCATTTCAAACCTCTGCATGTCTTTTATAGGCATTTATTATTAATATTATTGCATACAATTGTTTTAATTCGCCATTTTACTCTTTTATTTTATTCAGAATTGTCACTGAATGATTTTTAGAGTTTTTATAGTTTGTCCGTTTCAATTAAATGCATGCATTACTTTTTATTCACTTTTTTATTTATCGCACATATAGATGTATTATCTAGTGGGTTTCAATTTGTATTTACACTACCAAGTACTTTAAACAACCAGGATTCAATTACCATGTATGCACATAATCCATCTAATCGGACTGGCACTTTTAATATTACCTGTCCTGGAATTTCGTACGACGAAACAGTCGTGTTTGAGGATGTTAACGCTACAGTTTCTATTCCGCAAAGCGTGTTATCCACCGGCTCAGAATTCCAAAACGGAACAGTTGTTATCAACTCTGATATTCCAATATATGTACACATTGTGATTTACCAAGCGACTTCGGCTGATGCATTTACAGTACTTCCAACCCAGGCTCTAGGTACTGAATATCTAGTAGCTTCTTACAATCCTGGGGAATGGGCCTTACCAGATGACGGCGTTTTGCAATCGGAATTGACGGTGACCGCGATGCACGATAACACCAGCGTAACATTTGAGCTCACTGAATCGGTAAATTTTCAAAATAAATCCCAATATGGACCCAAAAAACCTTTTGAAATCTTCCTTCAAAAATGGGAGTCGATTCAACTTCAAAGTAAGGGCGATCTAACAGCTTCGCGTGTTGTAGCTGATAAACCAGTCGCTGTCTTGTCTGGAACAAGTTGTGCATTTGTGCCCAATGCAACTCTTGCATGTGACTATCTGGTTGAGCAAATGCCTCCTTCAGACTCACTTGGAAAGACATTCATCGTTTCACCATTCCTTAATCGTTCCTCTTCTGGATTTGTTTTAAGAATAATTCCAGACAGTGATGATACACTTGTGAACGTTTCTGGAAGTGTCCATTCTATTTCAAAAGGAAAGTTTAAAGAGATTGATATCACTTCAGGCGAGTTTCTGTACATACAATCGAACAAACCGATTCTTGTTGCACAATACATGAAAAGTTATCAGTCTGACTATAAAGGAGATCCGTCAATGATACTCGTTCAGCCTATAGAGCAATATGGTAATTTTTCTCAAATAACCATACCGACCAAAGATGGCCGTTTAACCATCGTATCAAAATGTAGCTCAATAAAAGACATATTCATTGATGATGAAGTTATTGATTCTAAATGGATTTTGACCGAGGTTTCTCAGAGCGACGGTTACTGCGTAGCAATGAAAACATTTCCAACCGGTTACCATATCGTAAGTTCTAGAATGGAAGATACAGTCTTTTATGTTCAAATGTATGGGTTCAACAAAGGCGTATCTTACGCAATGTCAGCAGGATTTACAGTGAACCAACTAACCTGCAATGAAGACGTGTTCCTTGAAAACGGTTGTCCTGGTCTCGACGAAGAACCCCCAGAAGGTTTGTTCCTATTAAGGCCCATTTACACTAGGACGATAACGATCGACGATAAATATATAAGCATATAAGCATATAAGAAATTAGAAAGGTTTTCGTTCTAGAACTATAATAGGATAATCATGTTGTTTTTGATAAAATGACGTCATGATAAATAAAAACATTAAAATCGTTGTATTGTCATGATATTTTTGCTCTTACTAATCATGACGTCATTTGATTGAACGTGTAAAAATATCATTTTCATCAAAGGAAGCGCAGATGGTTATTCTATAGTTCTAGAATGAAAAGTTTTTATATTTTTTTTGTTTTATGTATGAAAAATGCATGTTTGTCTATCGTCGATCGTTATCGTCCTAGTGTAAATGGGCCTTTATTCGTTGCTTCAGGACATGTCTTTATTCATGTACTTTACATCTGCCATACCATGTATGTATCGTTCATTTCATGTGAATGTAACATTATTTTTGTCAATGGACGCACGTTATTGTTATAGGCATCTTGTCATATGTCTATAAAATCAATATATCTAATTATTATTCTTATTATTAACCATAGTATTTTTGAAATGCCATTTTCGACGGTGACTAAAACGATGATATTAAAAAATGCTAATGAATTATCATCAATAATTGAAATAATTATACTTGTCTATAGATACTCATGCAGTTAATATATACGGCGGTGACGCAACTGACGTCATTCTTAGCGATCTCCAAGCGGATACTGGCTATGTTGTCAGCGTAGCAGCAATGACTATTCAACAGGAGATGAGTCGGGTTGGAAACATTCTAGTTAAAACCCCAAAAGGTAAATACTTTGTTCATTCTGATATTAAAGTACTAAACACAATACATTCAGCGCACAAACTGAGTACCGTAGATAATTGGAAAAGTGCACAGAGCAATAGAGGGCGTGCTTTTTAATATTTCATAATAAAGATACAGATAACTCGAGTTTTTAATTAGATCTTTTGACGTCACCGATATATCAACTTGAATGAAAATCAATAGGCATAAACTGTTGGTATAAAGCTATTATAAAAATAAATAAATTCAGGACGATAACTTCATAAAACACACGTAAATACAAATGTTGAAAGTAAAATAAGCAAGCATATCAACAACATTATCAACAACATCAACAAGGTCCCTGCCATTAACTATGTCGTTCACTAACGTGGCTATCATTCCTGTTTTCTAAAGCTCCTGATTGTCCATCATGGTTCACTATTGGACCAAACGATCAATGTTATTACTTCAGTTTAAACGAGAATTTATGGGATAGCTCACGTGGGACCTGCCAGAGTGTCACAGACGGAGATTACGTCATCATCAACGACCAGGATGAGCTTGATTACTTGATATCTGAAATAACCAATTTAAATGAAAACTTCACATTTTGGATTGGTAAGAAATTGAGAATTTATATAATTTTATTACGAGAATTTGAGTTTACATATTGTGCAATAGTTGTATAGTGATCGAGATAAAATTATTGATTTGTTGCTGTTTTTATACCAGGAGACGTGACCTATTCGAATGAGTAAATCTGTACCGATACAAACTGATAGAAATAATAGCGCACTCGTACATACTATTACTATAAGAACTGTATATTTCAATACTCTCTTAGGTCTGTATGATGTGTCAGTGGAAGGGCAATGGGGCTGGATTGACTGCAGTTCACTGGATAAATTTCAGCAGAGTTTATGGGGACCAGGCGAGCCTGACAGAGCATACGATTGTGCTGTGTTAACACCAGACGGCACATTTGCCGCTCAACAATGTGACGTGCGCACGAAACATGGCTACATCTGCGAAGTTAATCCAAAAGGTTTGTTAATATAATTATGCAGCAGCTGCCGTGTTCACATGCACTGAAGTTTAGCGTAAACAGAACGGACTCAAGAATCATATCAGAGTTAGTTACATCAGACGTTAGCGCTCATGATCACTTAACTCTTTTATTCCTTAATTATGCTGATAAACTTTGTAACTCCGATAGCTTTCGTAGTTATTTAACATTATACCACACACCACACTCGTTTGAACTGTGTCAAGTTAAACCGATTACTGTATTTAACTCCGATAGTAAAATACTAATAGTATGTAAACATATCTTTTGATATCTTTTGATAAAGTAACTTGTCAACATTTTGTAGTTTATTTTAATTTATTTTTCAATCGTTACTACGTTAAGAAGAAACAAGGTATTACAATTATTACATCTTCATGATTTTACTTTTACACAACAATAGAGTACACAATGGAAGATACAAACGTCCAAAGCATTGATGCTGTCACACTAAATGAGTCAAGCATTCATGTCACGTGGCAAGTATCTAATTTCACATGTGACGTCTTAGGATATCGAGTGTATTTTACCAATATTATAGATAACCTAGGTAAGAGAATCGTATCATTTGAATTTACTAAGAATTTGTATTTATTTTAGAGCTTTAGTTTATTTTTCGATCAGTCAAATATTATTATTTTTCTTTTTTTCTAGAATCTGAGTGGGTATTAGTATTTCCCGGTAATGCTAGTGAGACCACGTTGACAAATCTATTGCCGTTTACTAATTATTCTTTGACGGTAGCGGCGCTTCATATTGATGCAGAACTTTCAAAAGTTGGACCTGCATTTGCTGTCACATCTCAAGGTAGGTAACATTGTACAAACTCTAGAAAAAGTGCGAATCTAAAATGGCTACAACATGCGAAAAACATAATATGGAATGAATCTGTCTCAAGATAGGGGCGGACATGATTTGTTTGCCTTTTCTGTACATTAATTGAAATGAATAATTATTTTGCGCACCCATTGAACCAGCTACTGTAAGGATATTTGCAAACGTACGTAAACTAACATATTTTCATGTTGGTTTACGTTCTAATTACTACAAGATTTAGGACATCTACTTTAATTTTACTCTTATTTTAGGCGCGGAATGCAACGTCATGCACAGACCACCATCAACAACAGTGACGTCACCAGGCTACCCACAGCCCTACCCTGAACAAGAGTGCTCACAGTATATAAGTGTGCCAGGTGAAGATGGGATCATACTTACCTTTGAAGATTTCGAAACCAATGAAGCTAGCAGTTTATTAATCGGATCCGGATTAAATGTTGACGTCAGCACTGTAATTTATGAATTTAGTGGCTCAATGACGTCAAACGATACAACTGCTCCTAATAAGACTATTACTATTCTTGAAGATAACTTATGGGTTTTTTTCATCGGGAGAGACAATAAAAACAACAACACAGGGTTCAGTCTGAACTATGCGATTTACTATTGTAAGTAAAGCATGCCTAAAGTCTGATATTAGCTAGCTGTGGCATTAGAATAGCCTGCTACTATTTTTGACATACATTCGACATGTCATTCTTTACCAAAACTCATGTCCGCTCACCATTCATTATACTGCTGCTAATTTCTCCAAAGAATATTGAATAAGTTATAAGGAGATTTTTCGATTATTTAAAAATAAAGCGTTGTACAAAATATATTGAAACAACACTAAACCAACGTAACAACATTATCTCACTCTTTTCAGCGTGTCCTGACAATTACATTGCAAGCCCCAAGGGTCATTGTTACATGTTTAGCTCTGACAGGGAATGGTGGTATTCTGGACGTGTGTACGATTGTCAATCCACTCCTAATGGAGAGCTCGCTATCATAAATGATGTCGAAGAGCTTCAATGGATAGTTACCACGGCTGCAGTATCTTACCCAGGCGTAGAATTTTGGTGGATAGGTAGGCCTAACTATTAGTGTTTTCGATTTGCCACGACCAATGACCACTATGTGTCGAGATTAACATGACCTAACTCCGATTCTAGGCAAGGTCATCGCAAGTCTATACTTATTATCTTAAGAACAAACATTTACTTCATATTCCTTTTGTAAGACTTAGTAAAAGCCAACTTTTTATTACAGTACATGGACCAAAATTATGGAATAACTTAAATGAAAATCTAGTGAAAATGCAAAAATATTCAGACATCGAATTAAGTTTATTTATCTGGAATTATCATTCATAAATGTATTAATATCTTGCCACCTTTACCTTTTTATATCAAATCTTATTTTGTTATTTAGTTTTTTATGTTTCGTTGGTCTTTCTGAGACAGGCATTGGCTTCTAAGTTTGATCCAAATTAATGACATTTTTATTGTTTATTGCTAAAGTTTTCATTAATTGAAAAAAATCACATTATATTTTATTTCAGGAATATTTTGCCGATGTGACATCCAGATCTTAAAAACATTGATTCTAATTAGTATGCTAATTATGAATAATACTTATGATGAAATAATAATAATTAATTATCTAATTAAACTATCCAGGTTATTACGATGCTTCTGTCGAAAATCACTGGCAGTGGGTCGACTGTACAGATTCGACGTCAACTCAACTGGATTTCTGGGGAGATGGAAGACCAGGAACTTACGACTGTGGAGCTTTACAAACAAACTCATCGACGATCGTAGATTTGCAGTGCGATACATATCAACATTTTGTGTGTGAAATTGTTGAAAAAGGTAGTCTAATCAAAATAATAAATAGAATATACATATTATATTATATGTAAGTATGTGTCATAGTTTTTCGTGTGAGGAGACTGGGCTCAATCTATTGGAAGGTAGGGCCTATATTATTTTAAGTAAACTCTAGTAGGCCTGCTGTAGACATCACTAACAAACAATGTATAATTTAATATGTACACATCACCGCTTCTAGGCTTGTCCTAAGTATCTAGTTATTGTCTTTTTTTGTTTAGTATTCAATAAGTCGGCATTTCGATTTTTGTCTAAACTATGAAACGCCATATGTGCCAAAAATGTACATTTTAACCAATATTAAGTCGAATCACCATTTGAAATCTAGACTAATGTACCTAAATTGATATTAGAACCACAATTTCTATTTTATTTATTCTTATTCTATTTCAGATTTTACTCGTTCGGACACAAACGTAAAAAACGTATCAGCAGAGGTGTTGTCTTCGTCATCAATTCGAGTCTTGTGGACACGTTCATTGTATACATGTGATATTCTAGGCTATACCATTCACTATAATCATGAATACCAAAGTACAACAAGTAGGCATATCACAAACACTAAGGCCAATTTACACAGACGAGCGGTAACGGTAATAAAATATAGAATCTATGTTATTCCTTATGACCATTTACACAAAAGGACGAGCGATTTCCGCCGAGTATACATGAACAAGCTACCGTTATCGCTCGTCTGTGTAAATTGACCTTTACCGTACTATTTCTGGCGTTATTAGATTACATAAATAGGCCTAGACAATATTGTTTTAAGCTCTGTCTACACTATCAAACTATCAGTTTGACAACAAATTGTGATGTGCCCAAATATGGTAGTGATATGCCCAAATATGGTAGTGGTATGACATCATCATGTCCATATATGAGCACATCACATTTTTTTGTCCCATAAAGTTTGATAGTGTAGACAAGGCTTTAGGCCTAAAGCGTTTAGAAAGAAACCTAAAGGCGATAATCGAAAACCATTGATTAGTTTCTGATTTCATAGTTATATTTATCTTTTACAGCAATAATATCATAAACTATAATTGCAATGATGAATACAACAATGACTGCGTGTTATTTACAATATTATATTACGGCTAATAACCAGTATACAGTATAGGAAATTTCAGGTACTTTCCCATCCACTGGTTATCTTCTGCATACAGCATTCAACACTATGGTAACATTCTGGCAACCTTTGAGCAATCGCTATATCAATATTATAAGTACACTAATCACAATGTAATCCAATGCTATCTAAGAAAGGAATTTATGGTCTGTGTAACAAATAGTACATTTGATAAGTTTCATACAACTATTTGAATATCAAAGTATCTATTTTGGAAATTCGCGTAATGTTTGTGCTTAGTGTCATGTTCATCCAGTATTATATTATTCGACAAATTTAAAGAACCATTTTGGATTTCTTTCTGAAATTTTGAAGAATGTTCTATACAATAAAATGAATTCCACCAAGTCAAACAATTTTATTATTATTTTTTATTTCACTATGATAAAGTTGATAAAACACAGTAAACGTCTCGAAAGATGTAGGCCTACTAGGTTCTTTAAAGTGCACATGAGCTAGATGTGTACACTGGACCTACGGTTTATAGTCCTTATACGAGATGACTCGTTCTTCCACCAGAACCATGGAGCTAGTGAGCCTTGAACACTTGCTGATGTTATGCCTACGCACGGTTCCACTGTCTTAACCGCTCGGCCACTCACAATATTTTGTGAATATAATTCTTTTAAATTGTTATTTCCTTTCAGTTTCTGAATTAAAAATTGTAAATGGAGGGGATGTAGAGAATGCAACATTAGATTCTCTGTTGGATAATACGATGTATACAATAAGTGTTGCAGCAATGCATGTAGATGAAGAACTAAGTCAAGTTGGATTCGTCAATGTAACTACTTTACCAGGTAAACTCAGAAGTTAAGGTAACGTAAAATGTTATACCATCCTGAAATTCAAATACAACGTGTAGGCCTACAAAATAACAACGTTACCAAGTAAATCGTATCTTATCTAGTGAACGAGTAGTGCAAGCTTACAACGTATACTCATACTTTAAAATAAGTTGTAAGCAATTTTTTTCTAAAATATTTTTGTTGCTTTGTAGTAGATGTTATCTTTTCTTTGGGATCCTGCTTTTTCTTCTAATACAGGATACTCAATAATGGTTTTTAAAATGTCATTATTGAAATTATAAAATGTTCTTGAAATATAAAGAAAATGGAATAATACCAGTATAAATTACGTAATTGTTATTCTGTTAAACTGTTGATTGGTTTTATAAGATAATGATATGGTTCTTCAGCACTAAAGCTGAATTTTTTTCTTAAAATGTTCTTTATCAGGAACTACACGCGAACCCACGACAACTCCAACGACTCTACCTATTGAGACAACTAAACATTATCCAATAGAAAACATTGAAAATGGAGGTGTAGATGTTAAACTGAGTGTTGAATATAGTAAGGTTTGTAATATTGATTTAATTAATTCATGTGATTTTGGAAACTCATTCCAGTCAATAGAGCTTTATGAATATTGTTGTCTGGAACAAGAATCCGCGAAAACCTTGTCGAGAAACCGCGCGAAAAAGCATGTCCAATAGTCCTGGCATGTGACGTACACAATGTAAAATGGAAAGCTTCCTTAAAAACGATTGCTACATACCTTCTCCTTCTATGTAGCTGTCATGTCACGACGCAGTCCTAGTTGGCTTGATTTCCATGCATGCACATAATGAAAAATGAAAAGCCTTCCTTTGAAATATTTAAACCGTTTTTCCTAATTTGCAGTTTGATGCCACCGAGCAAGAAGAGTTCAGGTCGTCAATTGCTGATAACGCGAACAAGTATTGTGATGAGTTCGAAGTTTGTTTGGGTCCTTCTAAAATTGTTTCGTAAGTAATAGCATCCCCATTACTCAATTAGTTATAAGTGTATACTGTTGAGACTATTGACGTCATATTTAACTGTAGATGCACACAAAGAAGACGCTATTTTAGCATTGTCTTGTGTTACTCTGGGGGCATATCCTAATGATCCAGTTGGAGTACTGGAGAAATTCAACTTCCCTGCAGAAGTATAGAATGTTACCTTAGTAAACATCTATATTTACATTTACATTTTAAAATTAATTTTAGTGAGAAAAACGTCATGATGTTTGAGGTAACTGACGGATCAGCAAGTACACTGATATCTTTCTATAAAACTCAGGCCGACAGTGCTGAACAGACATCAGTATCTTTCTATATAACTCAGGCCGACAGCTCTGAACTACTGATGCTTTCTGATGATCTACAAGGCATGTTGTCCGTTTATGGTACAGCCATTGAAGATGATCTAGGCTACGGTGTAGAAGTTATTATTCCCGCTACTACACAGAAGCAGACTACGAAACACGAGCAGACAGCCATCCCAACAGATAAGCCAGGATTAGAACCATGGGCGATAACACTTATATGTTTCGGTGCTGTCTGCGTTATGGTTGTTGTTGGTTTATTTATCTATGTCAGACAAAAAAGGTAAATATTAAACCATTGTTGGCGGTTAACTCCCTAATGTTAAATTCGTTATGAATGTCTAAAAATGAACATTGAATAGTGTTAGGGTTGTGCTTTTAGAGGTGGGAGGGATGCAATAGGATGTTGTGAGTGTGGTACCTATGATTATAATTTGTTTTAGAGGACTACTTTATGATGCTTTTTTTTATGCTTTCATTTTGTGGATTCGTTTCGTTGATTTATTTGACCAGCATAATATAAATTCAATATACCATAAACAAACATACAATACAACATATGAAATATGCTGTAACTCAAGTGAGTCGACTATCTCCTCCACCCCTCATATAAAATAGAAATAAAGTCATTACTGGTACTCCTAGGGACATTCTAGCACAAGAACTTTTTAACATTTCAGGAAATCGGATGAATTGAATGGTGATCTTGAAGTGGAGCTAACCAATTCTCAAACAACAGACACGGCTGGTGCGACAAACAAGACATATGAAGACAACTAAGGCGCCAGCCAGACAATCGTTTTTCTCTGGTTCCACTTATTTAAAAAACGTCCGATCACGCTTGAAAGTGGCATGACCACGATGGTAGATGATGGTGTATTGTTGAAAGAACTAAATTTACATACACGCAAATATTTGTGTTTAAAATGCACGACTAATAAAATATGTAGTATGATATAATATTAATGCGTTTGACCATTATGTTTTATAAACCAATTAGAGGAAAAATGGCAAAATCAGCACTGTGGTCATGTTACAAGAGTTGTCAAAACAATATAGATTATCTGATAAAACTCCTAGAAAGTAGGAAGCCTTTTGCCATTTTCCCCCTGACTGAAACAGCAATACTGTTAACATTTTTGGAAGAGAAGTGTGCATTTATTAAAGGCCCAGTGTCAATAAAGATCTCCAGCAACAGTACCAGTAACAAATGTATAGGTTAGGACTAATTTTCAGTCAAAATATATCATATTACACTAACAAAGCAACAATACCTACCTAGGGTTACAGGTCCCAGGTTTTTAGTTTTTAGTTGTTTTAATTAGTGTTCCATGACCTTCTCATCAAAATTAATGTCTCTCATTGTTGTGCTATGTCAACATAATGTCAATGACGGCGAAATGTCCCCAATAATGGGGATAGCTATGGAAACAAGTAACAAGTAAGTAATATCTACTCTCTAGTGTATGTAATTTATACGAGATATCAACTTTTCTTTAATTGAATTGTTAACAATTCTATAATTTTGTGGTAATGGTACTTAGGCTTATGCTGTTATTAATGATACTTAGGCCTATGCTGTTATTAATGATACTTAGGCATATGCTGTTATTATTGGTACTTAGGCCTATGCTGTTATTAATGATACTTAGGCATATGCTGTTATTGATACTTAGGCCTATGCTGTTATTAATGATACTTAGGCCTATGCTGTTATTAATGGTACTTAGGCCTATGCTGTTATTCATGATACTTAGGCCTATGCTGTTATTAATGATACTTCGGCATATGCTGTTATTGATACTTAGGCCTATGCTGTTATTAATTATACTTAGGCCTATGCTGTTATTGATACTTAGGCCTATGCTGTTATTAATGATACTTAGGCCTATGCTGTTATTAATGATACTTAGGCCTATGCTGTTATTAATGATACTTAGGCATATGCTGTTATTGATACTTAGGCCTATGCTGTTATTGATACTTAGGTCTATGCTGTTATTGATACTTAGGCCTATGCTGTTATTGATACTTAGGCATATGCTGTTATTGATACTTAGGCCTATGTTGTTATTGATACTTAGGCATATGCTGTTATTGATACTTAGGCCTATGCTGTTATTGATACTTAGGCCTATGCTGTTATTGATACTTAGGCCTATGCTGTTATTGATACTTAGGCCTATGCTGTTATTATTGGTACTTAGGCCTATGCTGTTATTAATGATACTTAGGCATATGCTGTTATTGATGGTACTTAGGCCTAGTGTGTTGTTATTAATGACAATACACCTATTATTATAGTTATAGTAATATTGTTATTGCTATTGTTATTGCTATTGTTATTGTTATTGCTATTATTGATGTTATTATTGTTATCGTTGTCGTCGTCGTTGTTGTTGTTATTATTTTTATTGTTATTACAATTATTGTTATTTGTATTTCATCATCACCCTACAGTGACCATACATCACCATTAACAGGGCTGAAAGACATAACATATAATATTTACATATGTTTATTGTATTATGTTTTCAAAGCAAAATAAACAGTGGTGTGGCAGTCACGTAAGTTAGCATCAATGATGTGATACGTCACAGAGGACGGCGTACAATGACGATTAATTATCTATCCTAATAAGATAAGTTGTAGCCTTAAGCGCAAAGTCCATGGTATAGATATCACCACTCCCAATCCTATACATAGTATAGGCCCATTAGCGTAATACATTTCAATCGTATTTTAAACCAAAAGCGGTGGTATACAAGAAGTAGAACAACATTTAGATAATTATTAACGATTTGAAGTTTATACTGATAATTTCTTTGCGATTTTATTATTATTTGTTTATCAAAGACCACGTTGGAGAAAAGAATTAGAGTTTTATTTACAGCGATCATTGTATTTTGTCAAGCGTTATCTGCTTTGTTGTTTACTTCCATCTTTTAACTATAACCTTTGATTAAATCTATTAGTGTAGGCCTACTATAGCAGTGTTTGTCATAGGAGAGAAATCAGCACACCCATAGAATAAACATTATTGGTTCAAAGATTGCATATCCGATTTCATTTCCATTCAAGATATATATTGGTAACTAGTTGCAGGATACTTGCACAACAGCATAAAAGATGTCGTACACAAAAGGAAAAACAAGAGGCGTATTACTAATAGTTTTATTTTGTATCTTTATTTCAATATGCAAAGGACAAAACAGTAGTAAGTATTTACAATTTTTATCTGTTGATATTCTGCACATAGTAATTATAACAAAAACAGAGATATGGTCTTGGCAGGAAAACTAGACAGAAAAAGAAGGAATACAACGTGTCAAAACCCGAATAAAGTTGACCGACAATAAGGATTCCAAGATACTCGACAACGACAAAATGAAAGAAATTAATTGACAAAATTAATAATGTGTAAATATTGTATTATAAATTCTATAGTTTGTAATTTTGTTTCCCTATGGTTTAGAAATACAAATATGCATCGTTTGGAAACTCTGCGACGAGTTACAAACAAAATAGTAGGCCTATTACTGGCAAATAATGATGGTATACAATTATTGATGCTATACAGTAATATTATACATCATTAACATATTTATTATTAGGCCTGGCAGAAACACTGTGCCATGCACGGCGTACTCATGATTCTGACAAGTCATATTCCACTGGTTATGACATCTAATAGCCTAGCCTAGACATGCCTATCATGTTAGGCCTATAATTCGCGGATCTAAAAATCACATTCAACCCTTGTAATAAATTTCAAAGACCGTGTACGATACAATTATGTGTTCTATTTTTTATTTTTATTAATCACTCATCATCATAATAGTTCAGAAAGGAACAGTAACAGTAACCAACACATGGACAATTTCCCACAATGCTGTATAGTGGTAGAAAACAGATAATTATTTTTGTATGACATACGAGTATACATTAGTATACAAATAATCGAGCCATATAACCATATAAATATTGCAAAATACTATTAAAAATTATATCATTAAAACTTGTTTCCGTATAGTATAGGCTAAGCTTATGTGTACATTTTTTACATAGCTCTCTCGACAACGGATCCCACTATCACCATGAGTGACGATACAACTGAAATAGATATGTCTACATCAAATGGGAAAGAAACTACAACAAATGTCATGGCAACTACCCAGGTTAATAACCTAACTACAGTTACTGAAAGTGGTGATACGACAGCAGCACCACCAGATCCTACAACCAAACCAGCAACCGTGACAACGATGGCGACAGCAGCACCACCAGCAACAACCAAACCAGCAACCGTGACAACGATGGCGCCAGATCTTACAACCAAATCAGCAACCATGACAACCAAATCAGCAACCATGACAACCAAATCAGCAACCATGACAACCAAATCAGCAACAATGACAACCAAATCAGAAACCACGACCATGCCAGCTACCGAATTGCCAAATAATGAATTGATTGAATCATCGGGAGCCAACATGGAGTTAAACACACCAAGGGATGAGGTAAAATTAACAATAGTAATAATAGCTCGTAGAGGACATAAAAGGTGTGGTTTGCAATTGTTAGCAAGTGGATGTCATTTCGTCGTTAGTGGACCTGTGACGTGGTAAATCATCTCGCTGATAAATATTTGCAAATATTTCCGTTTATTGATATTTGCTAATTATGAAATGTTATCGATATATTTTATGGTTTTCGTTACTGTTTGCCTGATAAATATTTGCAAATATTTCCGTTTATTGATATTTGCTAATTATGAAATGTTATTGTTTTCGTTACTGTTTTAACTTTGTATGTGAGACGAGCATCATAATTTCCAGCTGTGAACAAATAAAGTTATCTTATCTATCTATTGATTGATTAAGTTTATTAGTAGAAAAAATACACGTAGGCCTACAACAAATTAAACAAATGCCACTCCCGAGTGCAAAGCACATTCTGAAAATGTTCTTAGTTAAACCTAAATCTCTAAATTAATGGATCAATCAAGAAATATACCTCACATGATATTATTCGTCAAATCGAATTCTGTTTAACATTTAATTTGTACCGTTTTCTTTATTTATTAGTTTGATGAAAACAAATTCCAACAAGCTATATCAAAAAATACTAAGATATACTGTGATCTTGAAGAATCGAATTGCAAGGACACGTTTGATTATATAAGGTACGGTAAATGGTGCAACAGTTTAGTAATATAATGTATAACACAAACAAACAAGACTTCTGACGTGAAATATGTGTATATAGGCCTAACATTTACAGTAGAACCTTTCTTTTTTTAAACAACTCTATGCAGAGCACACTCCATTATAGGAAAAATTCCTTGTGAAACGAATGGAAGGAATAAAAGTTTAACTCTAACCTTACAACTATATTAGGGGACACCCATGTGAATGGACACTTTTGTTGAGTCACAAAGGTGTCCCCTCAATAGGTACTATATTTGAATAGATTTTCTTCTTCCTCTAATAACACCGTAACATCAAACGCATATTGCTATAGTTTATGCAAGCATTCTCACCATAGTTCGAACAAATACTCCATGTTAAAAACATTAATAATATGAAAATCATGTAAGATACAATTGAAAAATTACTCATTGTAGTTTTTTATTTCTCTCAGTGAAAGGGACGTAATCATATATCACACTGGAGATGAACCATACTTCGATACTATAGAAACAGTCGCCGTTGCTGCAACCGGAAACACGCATGTTTCATTCTACATAAAAAATCATTACACCAGTACACAGTATGTGATGACTTCAGAAGAAACTGAGAACATGTTAGAAATACAGAAAGAAGACATAGAGAATGATCTTGGTTACGAATACGAAATTACCAAGCCCTATGAGAAGCCTACAGGGTTTCCTGCATGGGCAACAACACTGATAGTGTTTATTGTTATCTGTGTGTTCGTATTTCTGTTTGTATTTTGGCGTGCTAAACAGTTAGAGTAAGTATGTGACGTAACGTTTGGTAACATTTATTTGACCAATAATAAACATAATAATAATATTTGTCAATAATAACAACAACATAAATAATAGTACATTTGGATACAATAAAATGTTCTTATCGGTCTGGATCATATTTAGAAGTTCAATGAACTTGTCTCAAAATGACCCAGGGACGGATCCAATATAGTATAATAATAATTTGAAGTTCAAAAGTTTGACGTATTCAGCGAATGAATAAAGGAAGATTTAATAAAAAGAATTTTTGCGCAAAAACTATAAACCCAATAATATTAATTATACTTAGATAAAATGTGACGTTTAGCATGGTCATTCATTCTAATTCAAAGCCAAAATGTTTCTCTCCTCACAGTTCTCTCTTCCCCATTTCCAATATCTTCTGCCCCGTTATGATTGTTTAAAACAATATTACACTTTGTTTAATGAGGTGACTCATAACAGCCGAGGCTGACATGCATGACGCCCTCAAACACGAAACGAGAAAAAGATTGAGAAAAAAGAAAAATATTTGATGACTAAAAATAGGCCTAATCTTCTAATATTTATACTATCGTATTGCACGGATTGTTATCCAAAATATACACATTAATGTATGACATAAACTACAAAATCGTAAATGTTTTTTTTTTAAATGGCTATCATCAAAGAACTTATAACACAAGAATCTCCTGTTCTTCAATTTGCATTCAAAACACAGTATCGGAAGTACAGGGTTAAAAGGTCAAACTGTGCGACGCCATTTCACAGCATGGAGCAGCGCCCCCTCCAAACTAGGAAGTCAAAACTATTAATTGTGTTATAAGTTCTTTGCTATCATCCATTATTATTATAATAATCATTATATATCATAATTCCGTTCAGAAATTGAGACTATATATGCAATTACCATTATGTGCTAATAAAAACTTTACATTTTTCCATTAAAGTAAAAAACCTTTGGATATTGAAGTTGGAGAAGAAAAGGGAACACAAGTAACTCAGGCTACAATTATTGCGGAAGTGAATCAGGGCGTAAATGGTGACATTAACGAAAATACCACCAAACCCAAGGAAAGCACATCCGCTATTCAGACACACTACAGTGAAATCGTAGCCGAAACTGGTGCACCGGTTGTTGAAAAATACCTCAATAAGTCTTTGAAGGACAATCTACCAAATGGAGACGCTGGTGGAGATAAAGCAGAGGTTAACGGAAATGTAGTCGAAAGTAAAGAACCTTCACCACCATTACCACCACCGCCACCACCAGTAGAATTTTCGGCAGACGTACACAGTGACGACTGGCAGAAAGGAGACTTTCCTGAGCCGCCAAAACCAGAATTTGACATTGACGTGGCAGCCGAAGAAGCAACGTCGGAGTTAGTGAACCTTGTCAAAGAACAGTCGATGGAGTAAGTATTACTGGCACTAATATTGTTGTTATATTATTACTTAACATCTTGTTTAATAACATCATCAGCACCACCACTGGCGCCATCACTATTCCTCACGACCATCATCACCAGCCTTCTTCCCTTCCTTCTCATCAGAAATATTGTTAGATTATTATCAAATTACAAAATTAGTAATGCAATTTGAAAAGAGTAGTGGTAGTATTTATATCTATATACCTTAATTATATATTTTCTCTTGAATCTTAAAATAGGCTCGAAAATAATGGAATCGTAAATCAAAGTTTTGACGCTGCTGATGGAACCGCAATAACTGAGCTATGATTGAGAAAACCAAGAAGTTGAATAACATTCTACCGAGTTTCAAATTTAAATGCTAAACTAAATATATTTCATGTATTATACCCTTCTAAAATGGTCATCAACAGGCCAGGAGAAATGTGAATATATTCCGGGTTGAAATGACTCGAATCTGACAACTATATGCAGACATTTTGTTTTTTGTTTGGCGCTGTATATTTAAGCTTTTACAAAAAGTCATTAAGTTCCAATACTTAAAGGTCACTCCGGGGGTAGCCTGACATTTCTTTAAGAGGTTGTTTCAATTTTAATGGAAAATAATTATGGTTGTATGTTTATATTTTAAAGACCTATTTTATTTTGGTGTAAGATAAGTGTAGCCTAAGTACTTCCACCAATCAAGTCAATTCTATGTATGAAGTACATACTTAACCGGAGTGGAGGGACTGATCGGCAATACTTATCCAATTCTACATAGTCACTGAAAGTACAGAATAAAGGTTCTCACTGTTTTTATTTGTAAAATGTACTTCATCAACTATACAGTGTATAGGCCTATAAACAAAAATAGTAGTATAGATAGAAATTTAAATTCAACTTACAATTTCTTAAACATGTAACAAATTATCAATGTTGTCAAACTGTAATTAGACATTTTCACTGGTTGAAAGTTGTGTTCACATGCACTGAGTTAAGCGTGCATAGAACGGAAGTGCTCCAACTCTGTATACCTTCGTGTCGAAGTACCTCCGATATACCTCCGATTGCATGGGTTTCAGAGGTATATCCAATGTAAACGCAGACAAACTTAAATCGATTGTTGAAGTACTGTACTTCTGCTTCTACCAAAGATTTTATATAGCCGAAGGCTAGATCGCAAAGAATATATTTTATAGCAGTTCCATGGAGAGAGGGAACCAACAAGATGGCGGCTGCAATGGACCAATCAGATATGCCCTACGCAGTACGCACTACTACGCCTGTGTTGAGCCTATCTGCGTGAGCGCGTTAAGCGTATAAACGCGAACGCATTCCATTTGATCCTCGTATACAAAAAATGCTAGATTACCAATAAATTATTCATTCTATTGCGATTAACAATAATTATATTAAATTTTATAAAAACTTCACTGTGCTTTGACAAGAATATGTGTTGTAATTTATGTGGTCTTAATGTATTATATTAGATTATTATTTTTTATATTAAATAATGTTTTTGAACACATTTACGGCATCTGGTTGGTTCCCCCTCCTGTTGGAATCACTTTTCACAGAGCCATATATTATACAGATATTGACTGCTTAGAGGTTAAATATAAGATTTGACATCCCCGAAGGAATGATATTATGTTCGAGGGAATATATATTTCCCAAAGCGCCAGCTGAGGGAAATGTATAATTTCCGAGAACTTAATATCATTCCCGAGGGGATGTCTAATCTTATATTTTACCGATATAAAAGGCGATATATGTTATATTACATAGCCAACAACAAGTAGAATATCTGCTGGGTCGGGTAGCTAGGCTAGGCCTAGGCCTCCTTTTTTGTATTGTATTGTATGTAAACAAGCTGCCCAGACACCTTACCTTGCAAAGAATAATATACAGATAATTATTAATTAATGATTCCTTGGCAATAAAATATTCACTAGAGCCTAGGTCGTTTAAATAATAACAGAAGAATTTCCATCAATAAGCCTACATTAATAATAATAATTATTATTATTATCAGATAGGCCAAATAAATAATAATTCGTCTTCTTCGATCGAGCCGAATCACCCGGATGTTCAGTGCGTCGCGCGCGTACCGGTTACTACTGTGAGTATTAACCAATCACAAACGGTCTTTCATCACATCTAGGGAGGACTAATAACAAATAAGGGCGCTATATATGCATAGTTTAAATAGTTTAGATGACTAATTTCTTCAAGCAAGTTCCGTAGCGCAGCGCATGAAGCGTTGTCTTGTGATAGAGTGACAATTTCATCGCGAGTTCAAGACTCAGTGGATGACTTTTGTTTATCTTTCGGCAAACGCGAGCGTTGTCACACGAAAATTACACAGTCAATATCATCGTACTCGAGAATTTGCTGGATTTTATATGTTTAATGACAGGGGACACGATAATTACTCAGTCAATATCATCGTTCTCGAGGATATATACGATTTACGATCCTCGCAGCGGTAGTCATGTGATGCAGTTTCAACAAATCACGTTCACGTATTTACATAGGCTATGTAATATATATATGTATATCAAAGATATTATAGCCGGCTTAATATCTCGATGATATATGGCTCTGACTTTTCAGTCTGGAGTACGCCCTCTAGTGTTCTTATTACATCTCTCCAAAGATCTTATATACTATATATAAGATCTTTGATCTCTCTGGCTTCTACTGAACGTACAATAGAGGAAAGAGCGCGCGTGTAGACATAACGAAACTAAAGAGCGCGCGTTGTACAGCCTATACAGTCGGAGAGCCGCGTTGGGAAATATGACCGTTATCGCTGAATTTTCGACTTCGCATGACGTCATAAATTTTAGAAGCCCTCTCTCGGCACAGAAGCATCAACGTTTCGCGCGAAAACATTAGCATAAAGTATACGTCATTTAATAGCTGTTTAATAAACATTAGTAGGCGAAAAATTAACCATATATGGGAAGATCAGTTCCTTATATGTTTAAGATGTCGCAGGTCACCTAATTTTCTGAATAATTTGTTGGATTTGTTGTCAGCGACAATTTCTTTCCAAAGTTCGTGTGCGTCCGTCAAAACTGAAGTTTTCTAACAGGTGTTTGTTTACAAATTTTCCATTAGTGGGATTTGCATCCCATACAGTGAATTACCAAAAAACCGACGTATATGGATAGAGTAAGTATCAATAGTCTGTTTTACGTTAAAATTGGCTTGAAACCCTATTTAAGCTTCCTATAGCGAACATTTTAAAAAAGGTCCTCATGTCATATATTGTTACGTCTCGCGGCACTAGTTCCGTCGTGTGTGGTGCATGGTGTGTTGATTGTGGTTGTTGTAGGTGAGTATATGCACGACCTGGTGGATCGTTGTCGTATTATATCGGCCTAGGCCTAGTAACATGTTCTGTTAATAATTTAAATACTTCAGTTACAATTTTTAGTATTATTAAAGTGTCGTTACAATCCTACTCTATATTGAAGATGCATTGGGAAGTTTTAAAAAGATAATTAAGCAAATCGCAGCCTGATACAGGTATAGGCCTACCTATTCTATAGTTAAATATTTATTTATAGTAAAATTATTGACAACTGAGGGGTACAATTTATTTATAATATTAATAATTATTACAATAAACAGACATAAGGAAATTTTGTATTTGCTGCTTTTTCATGGTAGGCCTATACTATATCTGAAAATGTTTTCAGGTTGTTGAATAATTATACTGTATAACGATGCAATGTTTTGTTCATATCATAGTGACAATTATTAGTTATCCGCTTGGTATACCAAGCGGATAACTCCTTGTAATTGTATGAGATCAATATTTTTTTTCTGTATTATTCTTCTTTCCTTCCTTCCTTTTTGTGAGTCGTGTTCCTCTAAAATGTGTAAACATAACATTTCATAACTTTGACAACATATGGGCATTTACGTGAAGTTGTGCACCTCCTATTTTTGAATGACGTCATAGTTGCGCAACGTGACTTATGCGCAATTTTATGAATTTCAATGATTGATCATAGATTAAAAACCAAAAGTCATTTAGTATTGACACTTTGACAAAATTTAAGTCATATCAGGGGCAAACTTTCTACGGATTAAAAATGGCATGTTTGACAAGAAGTTACGCGCGCACGCGCATTTAAAATTTCAAAATGCGCAAAATTAATTTCTAATCAACTTTTTACGCGTTTCTTGTCATTTTGAGCATGTCAAAAATTCCCACGGGCGCGCAATTTTTTATGCGCGCGGTGCGCACATAGCGTTAAAAACATATTTTTTTCTCTTGAATTATATTTTTCAAGCCTTTCCCAGTGATTTTGAAAACAATTTAGACCTTTTCCAGTTTAAATAACGCCATACGAACACGTTGAATTAGACAATTCGTGCGCGTTTTTTATGAAAAAGCTTAAAAAATCGTCAAAATTATGTCTTTTTTTAAACAGTCATAGTTTCTAAAGTAAACCGTTAACCGTTTATTTTTATTACAAAATCTAGAAGTTGATGAGTTGTAGATATCGGATCATGCATCAATAAGGCTAAAAAAACATTGTGACGTCATCGTATGGCCACACGAATGTAAAATATAGGATTTTTGTCTCTTTCGTTATTGCTCATCACATTCAATGGAGCGCATCGCGCTTATCTGTATTCCTTTTTCTCCTACATTTATATATTGCGTAGGTCAATCAACTTTCTTTAGCATGAGATAAAAATATTTTAATTTTTATGACGTCATCATGCCTAAAAATTTTAATTACGTGGGTCATTAATTTCATCTTTACAGTAAATTTTAATCTGTAATAGCTCGTAAGAATAAAATGTGATAATCACGATTAAAACGTTTTCTGGAAGCTATTGGATTGTAGATACGAATTCATGTAAACATTTTGCCAATCGGATGTTGTGACGTCATCATATGGCCAGTTGAATAAAAAAAGTCGTATTTTCATATTTTGCGTAATAGTTCATCACATTTAAAAGGGTGCGCATCTATATTTTACGTATTCAAATTTCTTCTACACGTTAATATGTTGTTCCTGAGATAATTTCCTTCTGAAATTGCTATCTAAGTGTTTCATTTTGATACCGTCGCCATGTTAAAAATTGGAATAAATGGCGGGTCCCGTAATTTCACCTATTCTACACTGTATGTAATATGTATACAGCTTATACTGTTTGCATGTATATACTATATGACACAAAATTCAGCACTAACAGCATGTCATATTCTTCAGTTCTTGTCATAATGCCATAATCTTTATCTGTGTGCAATATTCCAACGTATGACGTGCACGTGGCGTTTGTCGTGGTGCGGATAACTAACTCGTCAAAGTGACGAGTTTCATGTCTAGTTTAAATAGTTTCATTCATTACATTTCAGCTATTCATTTTCATTTTAGGTTTTTTGTTGGTATCAAGACTCGACGATTTTCTGTCTTGTTCTTCAATATGAGGTTGGACGGTGGAAGCTGTAATGGTTTTCTCGATTTCAATATCATTGCTGCAGCTGATAGTTTTTCATTTTATTCGCTAATAATAATATAACATATACATTCATACGCATTCAAGTTTTAGAAGCGTTTCAGATCAGTCAATGATAAGATATAAATTAAGTTGCAATTGATTGATTGATTTACTTTATTAACCAGAGTCACACAGATACATACAATATAAACATATAAAACAATCATAAAATCAGTACAACTGTAAGACTCGCGTAAGTTAACATGATATAGGCCTAGCTAGTTTGTTATGTTTGATGAACAAGGTGCTATTTAAATAAAAGCAAGTTTTTATATACAGTAGTAGTATTTACTATTTATATCAGTATTGTTTGAAAGATATTTGTATTAAAAACTGCTTTTTCACATTCTGTATACGTAAAAAAAAAATTGGTTGCTTGTGTGAAATGCAAGTTGTATCTAATAAAGTAATATTTATATACAAGTGTGACATTTACTGCCAGATACTGAAATACTGAGTACCAACCAATCACTGTAACAATACTCAAGTAAATGATGGACTTATATTTGTATATCTTGGTTTCAGCTGGGCCCATAATTATCTTTTTTAAAAACATGACCATATAAAAATACACGTTTGAGTCTCTGAAACAAACATGCCCGATTTGATAAAACATTCCCCATATATAAATTGAAAATGGGTTATTTTTTTTTGTTTTTCCATTTATTGTTTTTTTAACAGTTTTTTATTTGTTCTGGGCCTAGTTTCTCCTTCAGGCTTCTTCTTGCTTGGTATATGAGCAGAGCTGGGATAGACCTACCACCAGCCTAGACTATAGAATACCCAGCTACTATTATTAACACTCACTAGGGTAGGCCTACCTATCTAATATTAGTATTATATCAGAATTACTCAGCCTAGCTAGGCCTAGAAAATACTATTTTTAGGCCTAGCTAGGCTAGAAATCAAGTAAGTAATTATAGTAGGTAGCCTTTCCTAGCTCAGAAACCAAATAGAACAATAATCGGGGAGCAAATTGAAATCTTAGGCCTATGACGTAATACGCCTGCATGAAAACCGTATTGAACACAGACACGATTCGGTCCGGGACGATTCGTACCAGCTTCGTAAAACGTAAACAAAGTTTCAAAATGGCGATTTTTCGATCGAAACAGAACAGAAATGTAGTAGGTTTGGTTTGATTAGTGGGAGTTGCATCCCAAGAAAGCTTAAAATTAGATTTTTATTTTAATAGATAGCTTAATAGTTTATCTTGAAAGGATTTTAAATTCGCTTTGAAACCTTATCTAGAAAATATGAAATTTAATGATTTTTTACCATCATTTAAAAAAAAATTAAAGTAAAAAAGTTTATACATAAAATAATGATATTTCTTGAAACAAAAAATCTGTGGAATTTAGATCACAGTTTTTATCATTATTTACGCTTGTAGTTCAACTATTGAAATACGTTTATTGATTTCATTTAATATCAAAATTATACCATTTTCTAAGTGTACTAAAATAGCAAAAATTCCAACATTTTCCACGAAGCGCGCCCTCACAATGAATGAAATCAGTGATGCGTTACCAACGCGGCTTTCCGACTGTATACCAAAGATTGTATAGCGCCGCTACAATCTTTGCCTATACTTCGTTTGTACAACAAGGTCATTAAATACACCACCATAATCGCGTGTGTATATTTTTTTTGTCAAATGTATTTTAAGTGTTTAGAGATTTAAACAAACACATCGTTTGCCAACCAAATCGATAACTATATTAAGTAAATACTGGATTGTGGACATTTTGTTTAAAGAATAATAATACAGTTAAATACACGTAGGCCGCCGGTAAAATAAATATATATATTTATACAATACAATGGAATACATCAATACAAAATTTGATAATAGGCCTAAATGTCAACCAGAAAGTTATACAATTGCTTATTAAAGTGCCTGTACGGTTGTATATCATCAATCACATACTATTGTAAATAACTTATATAATATTTTTGATTATATGCAAATATTTGGAGATTTTTCTGATTTCTTTCGGGAATATAGAACCGATATGATGATTTTTTAATGCATTATTGATGCCTTGTTAGTAAAGCAGGCTCTAAATATTTAAGCATTGGAATTAAAGAATTGAGGTAGGAAATGGCGTACTTTTGAAAATAAATCGGAATATAATGTTCGTAACCGCTTTTAAGGGGCTATATATTCTTAATCAGAACAAACATTTGTCATCTACGAACACGCCTAGGAGCAACAAATATCTACACGAATCAGAAGTTAGAAGACAGAACTATTCACGGAACAATTGTGGAATAAACGGTACGTAAGCGTTTGTTTTTCTGGAAAATCACTCAAATAATTTATTTATTTACTATATATGTATGTAACTAGAACGTAGATTTTAAAATGTATTTTATATCGAGCGAGCATCAAAAAGGCGTTGTCAATTATTTGTATTACATGGAACATTGTTGTCCACATTTTTAACTTTCATAAAAATAAAGTTGGATAATACTTTTAGTATGGACTCTCTATTCTGGATCCGTCCTTGAAGTTTACAACAAACACTAAAATGCCGATAGGACGATAACGATCGACGATAAATAGTCAAATGTGCATTTTTCAAGAAATTAAAAAACTTTTCATTCTAGAACTATAGAATAACCATCTATGCTTCCTTTGATGAAAATTTTCACACGTCCAATCAAATGACGTCATGATTAGCAAGAGCAATAATATCGTGACAATACAACGATTTTATTGTTTTTATTTATCATGACGTCATTTGATTAGAATTTTAAAAATATTATTTTTATCAAAGACAGCATAAATGATTATCCTATAGTTCTAGAACGAAAACCTTTCTAATTTCTTTTGTTTTATGTAAAAAAAATGCAAATTTGTCTATTTATCGTCGATCGTTATCGTCCTAGTGTAAATGGGCCTTAAGGCAAAATCTGTATTTTGACATTATTTTTTTTAATAAAAAGCCTTTGTTCAAAGAAATCACATTCGTTCATGTTTACAGGGAGGGACCTTCATCTATAGAATGAACAGCATTAAACCATTATAACTATTGTCATCACAATATTAAAAACTACATTCAAGTTAAGATTATAGAAACAAAATCGATATTTATCATTATAGAATAATGCCTTGTTACTTTAAGCATTGAACATTATTTTAGAGGTTAGATTTTAAAGCGATCATCAATATATGTAAAGCAATTACATGTTTATGAGAATCACGAAACCAATTAAAAATTGAAAAGATTTTCGTTAAAATTTTAAGAGCAGTTGTCTATAAATATCAACCTTAAGGTGGCCAAGTCAAAAAAATAGATTTTCTTAAAAATTTGCACAGAGAAAGAGGTTAGGTTGAAGCATGCACAGATAAAAACATTTGTATCTTGTTGCCATAGTAACGGCCATTTTCAAAATTACAGCATTTTCTTGTAATTTTTCGTATTATTTCACTGTAAAATAAGGTAAACGTTGATTTCAATAACTCTTACACGGATTGTTGAAATTTAATTTAATTTTTAATACAAGATGATGAAAGACTTATAAACAATTTGAAAGCAAAAACATAAAATTTGTCGGGCATGGGAATGGACCGTACCATTTATTTTCAAAAGGGGTGTTTTTACTTGTGATAAAAATTGAAAAAAAAACACCCGGATTTTCATAACTGTTAAATATTATCAGAACAAACATTTGCCTCAATTGCCATCTGAACACAAGAAGGAAGACAACAATAAGTGTAGAAATCTACACGAATCAGAAGTTGAAAGACAAAAGAATTCACGGAACAATTACGGAATAAACGGTACGTAAATGCCGGTGCACACTGAATAGTAACACGCGAAGCGACACGCGTCAAACGTCAAATCGAACCGTAATTTTGACGTGAATACGCTTGAGTTGCTCCTTGGAAAACTTTTCAACCTTCGCGCGCGACTCGCGATTTAACGCTTGTCGCGTGTCGCTTCGCGTGCAAAATGTTCAGTGTGCACCGGCCTTAGGAGTTTGTGTTACTTAAAAACATATTCACATATTTTTTTTTTCTCTTTTGTGCCGTAAACACCATTTGTATTCACATTAACATTATCTTTTATGTCATCGCCATAAAATCATATCATATTCATTATTATCACATGTTTGTTAATTTGATCAACTTTATCAGTAACATTTAAAATCTTGTAATTCACTGTGTATTCCATATTTCTTTTTTCTATTCTACACTTACAATAGAACTGAAATAAACACAAAGATGCCCAAATAACTGCATCATTAACCTTTTTGCTTGCAAACATCGCTATAACATACTAATAATACATAATAATATATTAATAATAATTATAATTAATAATAATATAATAATAATTATAATATAATAATTATATATAATACATGATCATTATCATATATATCATTTTAAAAAATATTTTACATAGAAATAACAAGAGTTTATCATGCTTTTTTTGTCATTTCAGAATTATTATTTTAAAAGTTATATATATACAATATAAAACAAATAAAAATCATAATAATAATAATAAATACCGGTAACTCGTATCACAGTAATTCCTTTTCTGATAAAATAGTATCATATTAGAATTATCATATTAACATAATAGTATGTCTTATTGTTACCATTTTCTATATTTTTTTCTTTATTGTTATATGTTTTACATTCGATGTTATATAGCATATTGCTTTTAAATGATCTCCATAAAGATTTATCTATAGTGGCTTATTTAATGCTGATTAAGGCTGCAGATGCGTAAATATAATCTACTAGATTATCTCCCGTTCCTAGTAGTAATTGCTTAAATGACATTTTAGTGTGGTTTAAACTTAAGAAAATGGTGGTTTCCCCACAGCTGCTCATTCATTATATCATTTTCTTTTTTAGAGAATCTATTATAATCTATGTAAGCTGTTTTCATATTTTATCATATTTTTGTAAAACAGTGGAATAGTATTTGAATTAACATCAATAATACTATAACATGACATATGTTATTAACATTAACATCACATTTGTTTAATATAATACATTGAAATGCTTTTCCATTTAGCACCATCATCATTCACAATTCTTTTTAACCAGCAACACATGAGTGCGCTAACATGAAGAGCATTTTAATGCCTCCCTCTCATCATCTTTTCCCTTTTATTATTCCAGATAAAATTATATATTATGTTTGTAACCTTTACCTATGGTATCAAGATAAATTATATAAAGTTGATTAAAAAGGCTTCTGATGGAAAATTTAACAATTTTATAACATGTGAAAAAAAAAAAATCAGTTTTGGATTTCATATAAAAGTACTCTTTCAACAAAGAAAGGGTTGTCGCATTTTTTATGATGTTCTAAACAACTCAATGTTTCAATCACAGAAAGCACAAAAGAAATGGGCAGAGAATAAATTTGTATTCAATAACGAACAATGGAAAACAATCTACCTAGCTCCACATACGTGTACCATGAATATTGTTTTAATATATTTTCAATATAACATTTTAAATAGAATAATTGCAACAAATGAACCATTATTTAAAATGAATATAAAAGAAACTCAATCATGGAAAGCACAAAAGAAATGGGCAGAGAATAAATTTGTATTCAATAACGAACAATGGAAAACAATCTACCTAGCTCCACATACGTGTAAAATGAATATTGGTTTAATATATTTTCAATATAACATTTTAAATAGAAAAGAACAAATGAACCATTATTTAAAATGAATATAAAAGAAACTCCAATGTGCTCATTTGGAGATGGTCAAATCGAAACCATTAAGCACTTGTTCTGTAATTGTCCAATTTAAAAAGCCATTAATGCAATTATTCTAATAGTAAAGTCATGGATTTATCTATAGTGGCTTATTTAATGCTGATTAAGGCTGCAGATGCGTAAATATAATCTACTAGATTATCTCCCGTTCCTAGTAGTAATTGCTTAAATGACATTTTAGTGTGGTTTAAACTTAAGAAAATGGTGGTTTCCCCACAGCTGCTCATTCATTATATCATTTTCTTTTTTAGAGAATCTATTATAATCTATGTAAGCTGTTTTCATATTTTATCATATTTTTGTAAAACAGTGGAATAGTATTTGAATTAACATCAATAATAACCAATGTGCTCATTTGGAGATGGTCAAATCGAAACCATTAAGCACTTGTTCTGTAATTGTCCAATTTAAAAAGCCATTAATGCAATTATTCTAATAGTAAAGTCATGTATTTACAAATGTTAAAATGTAAGCCAACTATCAAACGGAAAAATTTATTTATCATCAGAATTTTAAGGACAGTATTTTTAATACAAAAAGGATACAGTTAGAAACATTTATAAATCAAATATGAAATTGTTAGAGATTAGAATAATTTGTATGAACCTTTATTTTTTGAAACATCAGTAATATTTGCAGCATGTTAATTTAGACAGTGCCAGACTTTTCAGGATTACTACTTTACCAAAAATTGAGAGATGTCTAGTATTTCATTGTTTCAAAGTCTTTTCTAGTTCTATTAACATCCCAGTTTTTTTCTGGTACATTCTTCTTTATTGTACCCTACGTATATTTCTAAAATTTATATTGAGTGATTTGCCCAATTTAATTCTGAAGGCCTTCCAGTTACCAATCGAAAAAGCATTGTTAAAAAAAAATTCCAGATACATATACAAGACAGTATCATCAGCTAATTGGCTTATTCTAGCTTCAATGTTATTTTAAATATTCGGAAGTTGAATACCCTTATAATCTTTGTTTCTTATTCTAGTTGCCATTACCTCGACCACTAAAATAAATAACAGAGCAGATAGAGAACAACCTTATCTAATAACTCTTTCCATTTTAACATTCAAGTGTGACACATTCAACGCGTCATCACATACGTCATACTTCTATCTACCTCGTGGGTCAATAGACAAGTCTCGCAAATCGCGAACATTTCTAGTAAACACACTTTTTAAATAAATCGTAAAAAATATAAATGTTGAATTATTTTTATTGTTTCTTTTGCCTATCTGGATATTGAAGTGTTTCTTCAAAATACCAGACTAAACATTTTGGTAAATTTAAGCCTAATACAGATAAAATTAGCAATAAAAGTGACGGTACCTATCTCTTGTATTAACAACAGTGAAAATTCATGAGGTAGATTTTACCATGCACTTGTGATGTCACAGCAATTTACGGCGACGGTTGTACGGCGAGCGCGCGCGGCCAAATCGTAAATCTCGCGATTGTTCTGAAATCATATGTGCATCCCTAATTCGTTGTTAAAATATGGTTCTCGATCAAGTTGCTCTTTAAGATAGAGTGAACTTACTGCAGTGAATTTAAAGCTTGGTTCCCACTAGGACGCAACGCAAGCGAGTTGACCAATGACAAGCGACAGTTTAAACAATCCATCGCTTGTGATTGGCCAAATACACTTCCGACTTCAGTAACTGCAGCGTGCAATGACTTGAATGTGGGATTGGAAAGATAAGAGATATATCGGGGGATTGAAGTTATGGTCTCTGGGTAGTGATTATGATGATATCATGCAAATTAATATAACTGATCAACTGCTGAGAATAAGTTACAATTTTTCGATATTCGTTGAAATTTGTTTAGTGTTTTACACAGGACCTTCTCACAACTGCTGACCTGTAGTAAGAGAAACAAATCAAAATAGAATTTCCAGAGTTTATAAAATAAGAACTGACATCCATAAATCAAGACAATCGTAGATAGTAGGTACGTACGTACGTCGGTATATCTGTTTTAGCGTTTTTTCAGATATGTTATTGGTCCACTTTGCAAAACCATAATTTAATTAACTGTACATATTTCTTATTTAGACCTGAAGAAATTTGCAAAAATGAGCTTTCTAGTCACCGTGGATAAAATTCAACAAGTATTGATGGTGCTCTGTGTTGCAAGTTTGAGTATTGTGGGTACTGGCGGAAACATGTTCACCATTTTCAGTATCCTCACTAAGAAATCACTAAGGATGAAAACTGTCAACTATTTTATAATTAATCTAGCAGTAAGTGACCTACTAACCACTGGTGTATTATGCCCAGTGTGGGTTGTTTCTTTAATTTATAAACGGTGTGTATTTTCTGATATTTACTGTACCATAAATGGCATCATGTTATCTATTTCAACAATTTCATCTATTTATACATTTGTATTAATATCGTTTAGTCGATTTCTATATGTTAATTACAAAAATGTCTACGGGAAAATATTTACAAGTGTTACAAGTATTTGCATGTGTGTGTTTACATGGATATTATCTATAACTTTAATATTTATATCTAATTCAAATAATGTTAATATAGAGTTTCACAAAGGCATGCTAATGTGTGCATATCCTAGTGGAAGCAAGAAGCAAGATTCCGGTTCTAAGTAGCATGACATTATGTTGTTTCATTTTAAGTTGTGTGTTCTACGGACTACTTTTTAGGCATGTTCGAAAAAACCGCATACAAGACTTGATAACCAAGAAAAATCCTAACATTTCTATGTTTAAAACATTTTTTATTTTGTTTGTTATGTTCTGTCTGACATATATACCTTGTTCAATCATGAAACTCAAAGAGGTTAATGCAGAATCCTTATCGTACCTTTGGCAAGCCGCTATGTTGATATTAGTATCAAATTCTTGCATGAATCCTTTCGTATATGGTTGGCGTAACAAAATAATAAGACATTCATTCCTGAAATTAGTTCAGTGTCAGAATACCGTAAATGAATCACCCACAACGTAACAATCACCCACAACGTAACAATCAACCACTGACGTAAGATTAACCACTGACGTAACAATTTCATCAACCACAATACTTTATTAACACAATTTAAGCACTAACGTACCAACATATAATATATAAACACAATAGGCATAGAAATCAATTCTAAACCGCCCGGTGTGATATACTCAAAATTTAATTAATTAATTTGGAACGATGCAAAAAGCTAAATCAAAATGATAAAGTAAAACAGCCAGAAAAATAGCAGAGCTTTCGGGCAACACTAGCCTATGTCTTGTCAGATATTTTAAATATAAAAATATTGTCGGCATTTATTTTTTACAACCGTAGAATGGGCTTTTATTTTCCACGAATTTGAATTTGTGTCGCAACTTTATTGATATTGAGAGCTTCAAGTCTATGAATATCTGTCTGACTATCTGTCCATCATTCTGTTATAATGTTAAACCTTTCGACCTACTGTATTTAATATATGAGGATTTATGTCTATAGTAATAATTGTCGCTAGATACGTTGTCGAAAGGATTGATTCATTAATCAAAATAATGTACTATTTAGTATATATTTGGTATAAGTTGCAGAAATTGTAATAAAATATTGTTACTTCACAATAATTGCATCAGTAGATAAAAGTGGCCGAAAGTATTAAAAATTGCGTGTATTTAATTGCTTGGTGTTTGGTATTATACTTAATTAATATAGAAAATAATGTTTATGAATGCAATGGCAAAAATAATTTCATGAGGTGAAAATAGAACATTTATTCTTTCACCGAATGAAGCCATTTGTTTCATCACGAATATAAAATATTCATTTTTGTTTCATAACATATATCTAGTTTAACGATAGGCCAAGGGCTAAACCATTTTACTAAATATAAAAAAACAATGAATGTTTATGAGTGCAATGGCACAAATATTTCATGAGGTGAAAATAGAATATTTATTCTTTCAACGAATAAAACTATTTGTTTCATCACGAATATAAAATATTCATTTTTGTTTGATAACATATATCTACTTTAACGATAGGCCAAGGGCTAAACTATTCTGGTGTTCAACTGAAAATTCCATGAAAGACTCACTCGATTGACAATTAACACCTATTATGTCATGAAAGACTCACTCAAGTGCACACAACAATGGTGTTTACTGGACAGCAATGCATTGCTATTTGTTAATAATGTTGTACACCTGAGAGTTATTTATTTGTGTTTATTATGAATAAAAATCTCATTTAGTTTTAAATACAAAAAACACATTAATACCATATTTTTAAAATTGTTTTAGTGAACAGAGATCAGTTTCTGATCAAGTAAACAGTTGGTTAGAAGGTTGCACGGGTTGGTTAAGAAGAAGGAGATCAACCAAATATATGGTATACAGACACATTCTGGAATGGTATCCCAACTGACAAAGTTGCAGATTTGATTGCCAGTCTAGAATAATACAAATTGTACAAAACAAAGTAATTAATGGAAATAGGCCGCTCTCTATTAAAGAAAAATAAATCTAACGATAGGCCGAGGGCTAAACTATTGTACTAATATAGAAAATAATGAATGTTTATGAGTGCAATAGCACAAATAATTTCATGAGGTGAAAATAGAATATTTATTCTTTCACCGAATGAAACTATTTGTTTCATCACGAATATAAAATATTCAGTTAGGTTTGATAAAATATATCTACTTTAACGTTAGGCCAATTAGAAATAGCGCTCTTTGAACGCAGCGTATACACATTATATAGGTTGATTTTCAAACGCGATCAGTCAACGGTGTCGTGTGGGTAAAGCTTGGTTCCCAGACGCAAAATAACGCAACCTACGCAACGTAAGAAAATGCCCTTCCAATAATTGTGTTTGCCACCGCCTGTGTGAAATTAAACCTGTGATGTTTGCAGTATTGTTGCGCCGTCGGTTCCCACTTGTGATTATGCAATACAGCACTTTGCGTCAATACGTCGTTTCGTTGCGTCCTAGTGAGAACCACGCTTAACAAGAATAAACGCGCATCGTATAACGAAATTCAACGGAAATATAACGAAATTTCACTTGTCTATAACGAGTAGCGTCCACTCGTAATGATGTATTAATTATACAGTCAGTCGATCAGTAAACTACCTCTATTGGTTTATAAAACAATTTTATAGTGGATGAATGGCTTAATTTCAAAAGGTTTAATTCATAGCCTACGGTACGCTTCTACCGTCTAAAAATACTATATAAAAACAACATTGCAACAATAATCTATTATATAATAAAAATAATAGATATGTTGTACGAATCATGTTCATCTTGTAAATTACGTAACCAATCACCGAATTGAAGAAATGTCGTGCTATTGAACAACCAACATACAATGTGTCGTCGCTGCTTCTTTTGAGACTGTATTCATAATCAGAAGTAACATGTTCATTGTCATCTGCAAACACGCGTAGGTAATACATCAACAAGTATTGAAATCTACACGAATCAGATATCAGGAAGACAAGAATTCGCGGAACATTCACGCAATAAACGGTACGCATTATAGGAGTTTAAACTTGAAATTCACTAACAATTTCGCTACTAAATTAACTACTGTACAATTTATGTTTTTCGTCTTGTACGTTTTACGTATATTTTTTTTTTCATTTTAAAGGGACTTTTATTAGAGAAAAGTTATTTTGTAACGTGACTCCAAGTATTTTAGCATGGGTGACAAATGCTAGTTCGTTACCCCCGATATAAATTTTATTTTCAGGAATATTCCTTTTATTAAAACATATTTGTAGTGCCTGGCATTTAGCAGGGTTCAGGTCCATAACATTCCTTTTACACCAATCATGAAACTCATTAAGATCATGCTGCAAATGACCTGGTTGTGTTATCTTACGATTTTCATAAACAGATAGGTCATCAACGTATTTTAAAGCATTCGTTTTAGCACCCTTAACAGCATCATGATTTGAAATGCAATGGGACCAAGTTTAGTCCCCTGGGGGACACCAGCTTTTAACGTGATAGCACTTGATAGGGAGTTGTTATATTTTACACATTGTTCTCTGCAGCTGAGGAAGCTGCAAATCCAAGGGACGATTGACCTACGGACTTCAATGTCGATGATTTTATTGATTAAGATGTTGTGTTCAATTCGATCAAAGGCCTTAGTGAAGTCCGTAAGGACAACCGTCCGTATGTTATGAGCTTCCTCAGCTGCAGCACACATATCATGAACTAGACGTACTAAGTAGTGGCTAGTTGATGCCCCTTTGACATTGCCATACTGTCTTACATCTAATTTATTCTGGATATCAGATATCACCCATTCACAAACAAATTGCTCTGCCACTTTTGCAAAGGCAGATGTTAACGAGATAGGTCTTAACTTATCAATTTTTGGTGGGTGTACCTTGGGGATAGGAACAGTCACAGCTGATTTCCATTGGGAGGGGAGACTTCCTTCCCTAAATGAGCAATTTAAAATATTAGTAAGGGGTTCACTTAACTCAAGGGCAAACTCTTTAAGAATTAAGGGTGGTATTTTATCAGGTCCTACTGATTTATGTGGGTTGGTTTTTCTTAACTTATTATAAACATCCCATTCTTTAACTTGCGGTACAGAGCTGTTACATGGCAAATATGCCGGTAAAATACAATAGTCTAGTGGGGGTATGTCATTATTTCTTGTGTAAGGTCCTAACACATTAGTTAGTAGCCTATGTTAGTTGTCACGATCTCACAGAAGTAGCCTATGTTAGTTGTCACGATCTCACAGAAGTAGCCTATGTTAGATGTCACGATCTCACATTAGTAGCCTATGTTAGATGTCACGATCTCACATTAGTAGCCTATGTTAGATGTCACGATCTCACATTAGTAGCCTATGTTAGATGTCACGATCTCACATTAGTAGCCTATGTTAGATGTCACGATCTCACATTAGTAGCCTATGTTAGATGTCACGACCTCACATTAGTAGCCGATGTTAGTTTTCACGACCTCACATTAGTAGCCTATGTTAGTTGTCACGATCTCACAGAAGTAGCCTATGTTAGTTGTTACGATCTCACATTAGTAGCCTATGTTAGTTGTCACGATCTCAAAGAAGTAGCCTATGGTATTTGTCACAATGTCCCATTATTAGCCTATGCTAATTGTCACGACCTCACTGAAGTAGCCTATGTTAGTTGTCACGGTCTCACATTAGTAGCCTATGTTAGTTGCCACGATCTCACATTAGTAGACTATGGTATTTGTCACGACCTCACAGAAGTAGCCTATGTTAGTTGCCACGATCTCACATTAGTAGACTATGTTAGTTGTCACGATCTCACATTAGTAGCCTATGTTAGTTGTCACGATCTCACATTAGTAGCCTATGTTAGTTGTCACGATCTCACATTAGTAGACTATGTTAGTTGTCACGATCTCACATTAGTAGACTATGTTAGTTGTCGCGATCTTACATTAGTAGCCTATGTTAGCTGTCGCGATCTTACATTAGTAGCCTATGTTAGTTGTCACGATCTCACATTGGTAGCCTATGTTAGTTGTCACGATCTCACATTAGTAGACTATGGTAGTTGTCACGATCTTACAAAAATAGTCTATGTTAGTTGTCGCGATCTTACATTAGTAGCCTATAGTATTTGTCACGATCTCACAGAAGTAGTCTATGTTAGTTGTCACGATCTCACAGAAGTAGTCTATGTTAGTTGTCACGATCTTATATTAGTAGCCTGTTAGTTGTCGCGATCTTACATTTGTAGCCTATGTTAGTTGTCAAGATCTTATATTAGTAGCCTATGTTAGTTGTCACGATCTCACATTAGTAGCCTATGTTAGTTGTCAAGATCTTATATTAGTAGCCTATGGTATTTGTCACGATCTCACATTAGTAGCCTATGTTAGTTGTCACGATCTCACAGAAGTAGCCTATGTTAGTTGTCACGATCTCACAGAAGTAGTCTATGTTAGTTGTCACGATCTCACATTAGTAGCCTATGTTAGTTGTCACGATCTCACATTAGTAGTCTATGTTAGTTGTCACGATCTCACAGAAGTAGTCTATGTTAGTTGTCACGATCTCACATTAGTAGCCTATGTTAGTTGTCACGATCTCACATTAGTAGCCTATGTTAGTTGTCACAATCTCACAGATGTAGTCTATGTTAGTTGTCACGATCTCACATTTGTAGCCTATGTTAGTTGTCACGATCTCACAGAAGTAGCCTATGTTACTTGTCACGATCTCACATTAGTAGACTATGTTAGTTGTCACGATCTCACATTAGCAGACTATGTTAGTTGTCACGATCTCACATTAGTAGACTATGTTAGTTGTCACAATCTCACATTAGTAGACTATGTTAGTTGTCACGATCTTACATTAGTAGCCTATGTTAATTGTCACGATTTCACAGAAGTAGCCTTTGTTAGTTGTCACGATCTCACAGAAGAAGCCTATGTTAGTTGTCATGATCTCACAAAAGTAGCCTATGTTAGTTGTCACGATCTCACATTAGTAGCACATGTTAGTTGTCACAATCTCACAGAAGTAGCTTATGACCAATGTCACAGTAAATAACGAAATCGAAATAACTAAAATGATACTGCTACTCTTTGAATAGGCAACACATTTCTTCTTCTTTTTCAGAGCACTTTCTAATAAACAATCAGCTGTAGTCAGACAAAAAATCAGAAGAGTTTCTAAAAACATAACAAAGTAGAGCAGCCCACTTCCATAAATCAAGACAATCGTAAGTACTCTATATATATTTTCTCGTTTTCAGACATGGTCTATCATCGTGAAATATAAATGTAACATAATATACATATTTCAGATTTAAAAAATGAGCTTTCTAGTCACCGTGGATAAAATTCAACAAGTCTTGATGGTGCTCTGTGTTGCAAGTTTGAGTATTGTGGGTACTGGCGGAAACATGTTCACCATTTTCAGTATCCTCACTAAGAAATCACTAAGGATGAAAACTGTCAACTATTTTATAATTAATCTAGCAGTAAGTGACCTACTAACCACTGGTGTATTATGCCCAGTGTGGGTTGTTTCTTTAATTTATAAACGGTGTGTATTTTCTGATATTTACTGTACCATAAATGGCATCATGTTATCTATTTTAACAATTTCATCTATTTATACAATTGTACTTATCTCTTTTAGTCGATTTATATATGTTGTTTACAAAAATCGCTATGTTAAATTATTTACAAGTGTTACAAGTATTAGCATGTGTGTGTTTATTTGGATAGCATGTATAGCTACAGTTATTCTTCCTAACTTCAACAATTTTAATATAGAATTCCATAAGGGAATACTGATGTGTGCATATGCTAGCAGAAGTGGGGCCGCAGTTAGCGGTTTGACTAGCACTGTGGGATTTTGTTTTATTCTAAGTGTTGCGTTCTACGGACTACTTTTTAGGCATGTTTACAAAAAACGAATACACGTGGAAAACGAAAGAAATCCTGACATTTCTATGTTTAAAACATATTTCATTTTGTTTGTTATGTTCGGTCTAACATACATGCCTTTTGGAATCATGAAACTCAAAGAGGTTAATGACGAATCCTTATCGTACCTTTGGCAAGCCACTATGTTGATATTAGTATCAAATTCTTGCATGAATCCTTTCATATATGGTTGGCGTAACAAAATAATAAGACAGTCATTCCTGAAATTAGTTCAGTGTCAGAAATGAAAGAAAGTTTTTTTCCATAACATTTAATGTAATATCTTGATTATGATTGGCTATTGTTTGTCTTTGAATGTACATTTTACAATCAACTATGACAGTAAAAAAGCTCGCAAAGTTTAGCTAAATCACTCGTATTTTGTTAATTTTTTTTGGTGTCAATTTTTAAACATAACTTTGAAGAAACAATAACATAGGCTTGTACAGTATAAATTATTTTGAGCATAAGTTAGAATAGGCTTATATACAAATGTGACCTTTTATCTCCCCCCAATAAGCGACTTCGATAACTCCAGAGGGTGACATATTTACAAGGTCAATCGGGGCAAAAAGTTCCATCTAGGCCCGAGGCTAGCGTGACGATGCAAATTTACATGACTGACTTAACCTTAAATAAATATGGCGCCTTCTGGAGTTATCAAAGTCGCTTATACTGATCATTATAACGATACTACGGAGGGCTACACATGAGATGCCATTTTGACAAATCAAATTCTAGTATTTACATATGCTAATTATTATATCTTAATACTTGAAAGGTTTCTAATCGACAGTTATTACAAGATGGGGTGAATGGACAAAGATTTAATTTAAAAAGTCCATGCGAAAAAACAAAATCTTTTACAGTGTACCAACACCCCCACATTTTAACTTTTGAGTAGTACTGTAATTATAAACATGATTAAACTGCAGATTTTAATAGAAAACAAAAGAAATAACCTTCAATGGCCGCTTGTCCTGATAACAAATAAAGCAATTTTCAACTTATATACGCTAGATATACTAAAATATTTAATACCCTATTCAGACGAGCCAAAATATTTCACCTTTATTCAATGTAGTTGAAGAATTGTGATAATTTTCGTTGATCTTCTGTTGAAAGTTGAATTCCCCTAAAAAAGAAGATAAATACTAATAACTTATCCAAGGCTATTGGAAATTAAATTATGGTGGGGGGGATGAAAATTGTTATCATGGTGCACAGATCTGAAAATGGTTTGAAGAGAAGGCATGAGATATCTCGAATCTTAACTTCGTTTTAAGTCAATGAGTTTGAGCCACTTTTCAATATAACCTAAGAAAATATTTAAGGTATTTTTTCTTAATTAAAATCCTAAATTCGAAAAACTGAATTGGTTTGATAAATAAAGCCTCACCTCTTAACTGTATTGAAAATATTAATAAATGCCAGTTTAATCAAGGACATTATTTCTGATTATTGTTTACGATTGTCTAAAGATGTTTATATGACTTATTGTATTAATAAAAATAATTCTCTTACTTGAGATGCTGTCCGAATCTGGCCACAATACGATGGATTGCCGTCTTTAACGCCTCCATCACCGAATTCTGTAACTTGTATACCGCCGTGTCTTGTTCTGATATTGTACTCTTAGTGTGTATGGAAGTTGGTCTTTGATTTAACTTGGTGTATTTACTCAAAGCCTATTAAAAATAAAAGAAAAATATGAAACGTTTTGTCTGTTGTTAGTGTAATACAATTGTATCAAATCTACATGTCAATCTTTATTCATGATGATAATATTAAATGATGATGATGATGATGATGATAATAATAACAATGATTATGATGATGATAATAATAATGATGATGATGATGATGATGATGATGATGATGATTATGATAATAATGATGATAATAATAAAAATGATAATAATGATGATGATGATAATGAGTATGATGATGATGCTGATAATGAGTAAGATGATGATAATAATAATAATGAAGATGATGATGATGATAATAATAATGATTATGATGATAATAATAAGGATAACAATGATGATAACAATACTAATGATGATGATAATAATTATGATAATGATAATAATGATTATAATAATAATATAATAAACTAAACAATAAAAATCATGTATTTTGTGAAATCTAACACAGAGACTTGCAGAGCTTCCAACTCTGAAATGTGAAATATTGGCAGACTTTATAAAAGCTTGGCCAAACCATAGGGGTGCTATATTTATTAAGAAATATATCCAAACATAGAGGGTGCTATTTAAACAAATTTCTGGTATCCATAGTAAACAATGGGTATGCTAGGTGCTTTCCAATGTGTAGCATATAAGCTGATGTATATTGTGTGGTTTTGTAACTTATACCCCTTTCACACCAAAAGCAAAACTCTAGAGACACTCTGGAGTTGACTCCCCGATGTTTTGGTGTGAAAGGTAAAATGAAACAACTCTGGAGTTCAAAACAGCGTGGTTGAACAGCTGAACCTTCTCCGGAGGGCGAACTGCGGGGACACACCAGTGTTTTGGTGTGAAAGGTACCAACATCAAACTCCAGAGTTTTTAGGTCAAAAGGTCATCCTCACACGATCACTCATTACTTTAGTTTTATTTCAAAATACTTTAAGTATTTGCACAAAATGTATAGCGGGTCTAAAAAATAATAAGTAGTATCAATAAACATTATATGACTTCTGAGACTTTTGAAAATAATTATTAAATTAAAAATATTATCACTTAAAATGATTCTAATTATCGTCGCTATGTAAACAAACAAAATAGAGGGGGACATATAAAATTTTATTTTATAAACCCCGGTGTTGATTGGTTGGTGTGAAAGGGGTATCTCCGGAGTTTCTCAACGTTTTGAATGGTCATAAACCCTGGGGTGTCTCCGGAGATCACTCCAGAGTTTTGGTGTGAAAGAGGTATAAAGGAGGAAATGTCTCGGCAACTAATTTTTTTAGTTAACCAAAAGGGGTCTAAGGTAATGGTATGTAAGCGATATAGCTTACATACCATTACCACAACCTGAAGAATATAATAATACATAACTTTCATTTCCACAAAATGACGTAAAATTTAAAATGTTCACCCATCCATGGCTACATTGAAGCAACACGGTATGGATGCGAAACTTACCGAATGCAGACCAAGCAAAGCAGATATTACGTCCGGTAACGACTGCTGGACAACACCGAATGTATCTTCATCATAAGATGCTACTACTAGATTTGATAATCCTGAAAAAGAAATACAGTATTACATACAGGTTAAACACTTGTGGATTATCTTGATACTTTCATTGTACTTGACTAAAGTTATATTGCATGCATGGCTGAACATTCTATAGTGCCCTCTAACCTACTGTGTAAATTTAGATTTTGCCCCAGTAGTGGTAAATAAAAAGAATACTTTCTGTCTGCCCCCCCTGTCTACACTATCAAACTAAAAAAAATGTGATGTGCCCAAATATGGTAGTGATATGCTTAAATATGGTAGTGATATGAAATCATCATGTCCATATATGGGCACATCACATTTTTTTGTCACATAGAGTTTGTGTAGACAGAGCTTTAAATATGAGAAGTATGTATACCTTCTAAGGCCCATTGCTGAAGTTGGCTTTCACGAAATACCATTCCTTGATCAAAGTCTGGGAATGTATTGGTTAAGTACACTACAATCTGAAGGTGTTTTAGGACCTCAATCCAATTTGCTGAAGCTGTTTCAAACCAATTTTTTACATCTGCAGAAGAAAAGATGTATACTTGTTACATACATATGAGAGGGATATGGTGTAATGGTTAGAAGTACTGGACTAGCATGTGAGAGACATGGATTCAAGACCTCTGTGGGCCATATTGCTTGTGTCCTTAGAAAACACATTACTCTCATTGTCGGATGGGATGTAAAGTTGTTGGTCCCCTGTACATACGATGTTCAGGCACAAAAATACATAACAACAAGACAGCAGTGCAGCGCCCTGGGATTGCCATGAGTGCAAAGCACTATCGAGATGGCTCTCCATATACTGCACTGCATGGTAGGCTCTGCACTATGTGGGTTGAGGGTCTAATCCAAATTTCCTCAGTTTCCATTTAAATGTTAATGAATGTAGTATGTAGAAAATATACATAGGTTGCTACACAAGCAGTAGAATACTTTACTTATACAATCACGGTTTAACAAATTGTTGTTAAACATGTGTTTCAAAGAATGTATGTATGGAACGGTAAAGTGAAAAAAAAAGATTTAAAAAGAATCCTAATATATGAGTAAACAAAACAACCCCAACAAATAAAATTTGGTAAAGCTTAAAAATAATTGTATTTCTTACAAGATTTTGTAACCTGTACTACTTTCAGTTGACCATTCTGTCGGCGTCGTGGAGGTTGCAATGACTTCTGGGTAATTGATGAATATGGAGATTGTACAATATCTGGTCCTAAGGATTGCACAGTGCGATAACGTGGTGTCTGTGGAGTACCTACAGAGAACAAATTATTTATTTGACTTTATACAAATAATGAACGTTTATGAGCGCAATATACAATTATAATTTCATGAGGTGAAAATAGTACATTTCATTTAAAAAAAAAAATTAAAATATTCGTTCCATTTCATCCTAAAGCTTATCAACTTATGTGAAAAAAAAATGTGATGTACCCATATATAGACATGATGTCACTACCATATTTGGACACATTACACATTTTTTTTTTCAAACTAGTTTACAAATATAATTATGCCTTTCTCACTATATGAAGTAAAACAAGTAATTTGTAGGGATATGAACGTTGGAAAATATTTGCATTAGCGAATTGTTGTCAAATGCTGATTTGCCTTTACCTTGTGAAATATCTGTCTGCTTCACTGAATTTTTGCTGTCGCCGTTAGACGCTCCTGTTATCATCACCTTCTGATTATAAGCTGTTAGCTGATTGGTCAAGCAGTACACAGTTGATAGGCATTCAGCTGAAATACGGTTCCAGTTGTGACTGTGATGACCTTGAGAAAAATAAAGTTGAATTTAGAGTCATCTTTAATTTTATACCAAATATATTTGAAAAGGGGTGGAGGTGGGATATGGAATCTGACATTGATGGTGATTATATGATAAAGAAACTAAATAAGCATATGGCTGTTTGTAAGAAACTAAAGGAAATTTGTAGAAGAAGCCTCCTTAAATAACCTCTATTAAAGGGGCACTTTCCTGTGAAACGAATGAGGGAAAATGCATTTTGAACATTACAGCCAACCTTTGTCCCCTTAATAGAGGTTCTACTGCATACTGTTAATCTGCTCTTTAACAAGTTTTTACTACAACTTAAAAAATTTTCGAGCACCCTTTATTTTCGCCACTTTGACTTGTTGACGTTCATCGCGGAGGCTAAATACATTCACCAATTTGGTTCAACAAATTACACAAGAAACTCAAATCGCGAAAATAAAAGGTCGTGGAATAGTTTAAAATTGTAAAATCGCGCAAATTTAGGGCTGCAAAAATGTTGGGCTTTACAGTATTCAATCCAATCAAAGTACATCTCACCTGGTTGGCTGAGAGAAAACACCTCAATACGCTTTTTTGCATCATGCCTTGACAGGATGCTAAGATCTAGGAACGCAAGGTGTCGTACTAAAGAGGGCGCTCGTGTAGACATTACGGAATGGAGGCATCTCTCCAACTGTTCAGCATATGGAGTGTCAATAAGGAAGGGATAAGACTAAAATAGAAAAGGAATAATGCAAGTATAAAAATACACAAAATATAAATATGCTAATAAATTCATTTATGTACAGTACTTATTTAATAATAATAATCAAGGTTTATTTATTTCAATTGTTCTTGCAGTTAAAAAAAAACTGAATTACAACAATCGTGACAATTTATAAAAATAGTAAAAATTGATATATTAGATATTATTATCCATATGGATGACCATTCCATAAGTTTCCGGAAACTATGAATGATCTTGACCTCTTGATCTCAGATATCATACAGAATGTAATTAATAAAGTGCTAATTATATTCTTACCTCTGAATTATATATCTTAAATAAATAAACACCAAGTTTCCAGACAAATGTGAAGCCAGTAGCCACTAGCCAAAGTTTCCACAATAAAGAAAATTGCAAAAATCCGTGTAAAGAATTAAGAGGTGCGTCCATGGTTCCATTAAGTTGTAAAGCGCTTAGGAGACATGACTTAACAAAACAACCTTGAAAAAGAAATAGTAATTCAACATAAAATAAGTAAATAAAAGTTACAGCAAAGTCACATTCATATATAAATAATTGGATGAGGAAAACAATGGAAGACAACAAGGTGAGCTTCAATTTAAGCAAACCAATAGAAATGCTAATATAGCAGGCCTGTTTAATAATAATAACAACAATATCCTGGATGTATAAAGTGCCTAATGTTGTTGTGTACAATACACTAAGAGAGGAAAAAAAAATCAGTCTCCTGATAATCGTGCAAGTTCCCTGATATTTCAAATGATCTCTTGTCCCCCACTAAAGTGCAATTCCTCCCATTGTTTTGGATTATACTAAAAAACATTTATTATTACTTTTGTATAATTTCACAATTTAACCTTTACTACTAGGCCCTTAGTTGGCGTGCAAATTTTAGAATGCACATCATTAAATGCCATGCTTGAGAAGGTAATCTGCCACATAGGTTATACTATAGATGCTGGTGCCTAATGGCGAATTAACACAGATGAGCGGTAATGGTAAGTGGAAGAACCGTGTAGATTGTTCCATGTAGAATATGTATCTATCCTGAGTGGAAACCACTCATCCGATCCACGTTTTGTTGTTAAAACAAAAAACATAGATTCTATATCTTATTGCCGTTACTGCTCTTCTATGTAAATTTGCCCTAAGGTTGTACTCTCTGCTTGGATGTATTAAAAAAAATTATAGCACCCTCCATGGTTCTTGATATTTCAATTTCCAAGTTGGGTAATTTTGTAATAGTAAATCATCATCAGTATTTATGGTCATAATGCACAGCCATTGAATTACAACAAATGAATGCACAAGATTGCCAATATATTGACGATATAATAGTAACTAAAATATTATTGGATGTGTTCAAATGTGCAATTAGTACAAACAATTTTGATAGTACAAACAATTTTGATACTGGCAAACATGCTGCAATACAAACAATTCAGATAGAGTCTCACCTATGAAAAAGTATGATAAATAGAAGTAGATAGTATGTTTCATCGACGCAATTCCACATTTGATCAAGCTGGGATAGATGAAGTCTCGAACTTTGCAAAACTTTCTCTGCTGTTTTAAGAAAATAAAAAAAAATATATTTTGGTGTGGCTTTAAATCTAAATTTTCAATAAATCAATGTATTTATAAAAAAAACTTAAAAACAGTAGAACCCAAAGGATTCCAAACCCAACAAAGTGTCCCCATAAAAGGACATTTGTGATATATTGCCCCTTGTGTGTTCACAGGAAATGTCCCCTTAATAGGGTGTCTTGAAATAGGTGTTCTCTGGGTTACATTTTTTAAAGATCCCAGACGGTCATTATCTAAGACAATAACAAATGCGTGAAAATATTAATTTAAAAATCTATATTTTTTTTTATATTAATACAGTCAACTCTCCCAATAACGGACACCTTTGGGGTGGCTTAATATGTCTGATTTTCAGAATGAAAAAAATGAATTTGGGACCCATTTGAACCTCAAGAAAAGTATGGTTTTGTTTTGAGTTTTTGTGTTTCCGGTTTTCAGAGAGTCTAGTCATTTTTTTGGATCAAACACTCCCATAATACAGCTAGTAATCAGCGCAAAGTTGTGTCTTGATCTAACCGGGATCCCATTTATACACCTGAGTGGAGAGAGGCAAACGTAAGTAAAGTATCTTGCCTAAGGATAAAAGCAATGTGGCGAGAGTTGGATTTGAACCTCAATCTCACGATCAATAGTCTAACGTCCAACACACTGCGCCACACGCCCGAACACTGCGTCACAAGCCTGAACATACCTGAACAGGACTGAAATCCATAACATATTCATGCTGTAGAAAGAACTGTACAGCAAATATGAAACCCTATGAAGATAAAAAAAACCCAGTTAAAATCATATATGGCTATTATCACAACTCTACTGTAAGTCAGCTCTACTAGTTTGGCCATGGAGTAGAACAGTTATAGAAGGCATATACTACAGGTTAGGCTTAACGAACAAGCAGTCTCGCATTTAAATAATCTAAATAGAACCATTAAATAGAATATTGAATAACACTGCAAGTAATACAAAGTTAACCAGTCAAATGGCAAGGATATAATAAATTAAATTAATAAATTAAAGCACTAAGAAACTGTGAAATACTTGGCAAAATATTGCCATAGAGGGCGCATGTTCATATTTTGGCCCATTTCTAAAGAATAGAAATGTTTCTTTTTCTATTTGTGAAGTAGTAGTAGTAGTGCTGTTCCACCGTACCATGCCGAGAATGTTAAAGAGTCGCTATCCAATCGAGTTTGAACAATACCATGAAAGCCCCAGTGGTCTAATGGTTAGGACAACTGCATATCAAGCAGACGGTCCGAGTTCGAGTCTCGGTTGGGGCGACTTTTTCTCTTTCTCACAGATTTCCTCATCTTTATCGTTTCAAATTAATTAATTAAATTTCAGTATATCACCGGGCGGTTTAGAATGAATGTTCTTTGCCTGATGTGTCTATATGTATATAATTTTTTCTCACGTATGAAGGTTTTTTATATAATAATGGTATGCAGTATAAACAAAAAAAATAAATGAGAAACATGGCATAAAATAAACATGAAATGTCTTGTATGTACACGGCCGAAAGCGTGTGGCATATTTGGCGTTTTATTGATTTTGGTTTAAAGACACAGTGATTAGTGCAACCATTGTATATTAAATAACTAATTTTCTTGAAATTCAATAGGCATGTTCTGTGAGTATATACCTTACACCGAAATATTCAGAATGATAATTTGAAAATTATAGGCACTATCATGCTCACAACCAAACAAACAAAGCAAGTACTACACTTAGTAAAATAATATTTTGCCAAGTAATAATTATAAATCATACTTACAATAAAACCTGAATGAATGACAACTACGACATGCTTTTCATTTAAACATAGTCCTTGTATTTGAGGGCAATTACCAATTAAGGTACTGTACTTTGTACCTAACTGAGCCGAAATAAACCAGGCTGTGAGAGCTGAGTAGAGTGTAATAGCAAAAATCTGTAGAGCATGCATTGGCTCAATCAGGTCCAACAGAAATGATAATCGATTTCTTCTTATTACTGGAATGACTAAAAAGAAGCATTATTAAAATATGAAGAAAATTGGAGAACATAGCGAATAGTTCACAGAGGGGCAGTAATTTATTTTTGAGGAATAACTTTTATAATTTGTTTTTATAATAGGGAGGGTTCGATTTGAGATGACTATGAAGTGCATGGAGGAAGTTTGGATTTGTTCTTCTTCAATCTGTTCCTTCATGTTGCTTCATAATAATAATAATTTATAGAGTTTATTCCACAAAAAAAAAAAAAAAAATAGATAAATTTAGGTATTTCATCAATATTATATATTGTGTGAGTAAAAGTTATAAGCTATTTGTGATCCATCAAAATATATTTTGATATAATTTATTAATTTACCTGTGATATGTCGGACATTGAGCAATGTCACAAACAAACATGACATTATAAGAATTGTCACCATTCCTATCATCTTGAAAGAAAATATGAAGAAAATCCACTCTGTCAAAAAAAAATATTTGAAGATTATAATTAGAAATTGTAATGTAATATGTTATATTGTACATGAGCATAAACCAAACTTGAATGGGTTTTGATGATTTTGCAGTGGGGATAGTAAAGTTTTTCTATACCAAAATGAAAAATCATGTCTTTAAATTATTACCTGAGAGCCATGTAATAGGATGTAATGGGTCAAAAGCTAACAGAAGGCTGTAAACAGCGGCAAAGAACGGCAGCAGCATCGTCATCCAGGCAAAACTTGCACAACTCCTCCATAAATAATCCTGCAAGACAATATTTGATGGATGATAAGCTACAATTATATTGGTGGTACATTGATAAGATTCAGTCTAGGCTAGTAATACTCTCTAGTATTTGTCCCTTTGTATGTTGTGTGCTTCCTGATCTTGTTTAGAAATTAATTATAACATTGTTTATTTAATTAATATAATAATATTAATAGATCTAGGCTTAGCCTTATAGTTTTTGTTGTTTGTTATTGTTTATTATATTAAATTGAAAAACTGAAACTAAGCCTTAGGCTAGAATAGAGATAATATTATGCACTTGTCAATTGCATGACCCACTATACGACCCCCGGGAGAGGTGCGTCATTTGTCCGATGTGCGTCATACCTTATGAATACCATGACGCACCTGTACGTAAAAAATGTGACCATTTTGACGCACTGTGACCATGTTTTTTATAATATTTTTAGTGGTAAAGTGACGGACATTGACACAACACAACATCGTTCATTGATGTGACGTACCTTCTAGGTTTTTTGATGCACCACTGCGTCATTAATTATTTGTAAATGATGCACCTCTCCCGGGGGTCGTATAGTAGGTCATACAATTGACAAGTGCATTAACTAAATAATAAAATAGATACTATAGGCTAGTAATGTATTTATTTAGGCCTAGGCCTTTATATTATATTTCATAATTATTTTTTTTTCACTGCCTCATCATCATTTATTTTTATTTCAAAAAAATTTTATGAGGGTGGTCCATCCAGCATCAGCTGATCATTAGGGACCCTCAAACAATACAAACAGTAAATACAAAATAAAATATAAAAACACAAAATCAACCAAGAAATAAAAAATAAATATAGGCTAGGCCTATATATAAATATACAGTAGTAGGCCTAGGGGCCTAGGCCTAGGCCAACAAAGAAAGAAGGATAAAAAGAAATAAAATCAGAGAGAGAGAAACAGGTGTTTATCATCATGTTTATGGCCAAAACAATTATGGAGCAATAATCTTATGGCTAGGCCCCCTTATACTATGGATTTCCTTCAAGCGCAGTGCATTCCTGCCTACGACACCCACTCAGCTCGGCAAGCAATCTTCATTAACTGACCACCTAGCCTAGGCCTGACTTGACTTATAGAGGCCTAGCCTAAGCCTAGGCATATAGACTATTCACCTACGTATTTCATATTTTAAGGATTATTTTGTTCACAATGTTTTTACCTCCTTCATAAACCAGTGCGTTGAAAAAGCCATTATGATTTGCAGAAGAAATAAAATAAGAAAATCAGGAAACAACTTGATTTACCCGCGTTCGTTCCCCCATGCACAATGTTTTCGATTTGTTTTACGTCCATGCGTTCAAAACAGCGCCACCTCTCTCCATAAACTTTTGACACAAAAAAAACACCGCTCACAACCAACACACAACACTCACACATCCCACACCCACCGCACGACACGGCGGACACCGGACGGTAATAAAAGGGAATATTTTCGTCAATTTACATTACTCTTATATATCGATATAGGGTAGATGTAACTGTGATGGTTTTTAAATAGTGAATGGTATTTACATGTATTTATTTGAATCAATTATTCATTTTGGGCAAAAACTAATTCGGCGAAACATGGCGGCTAGCAGTAATACATGGGTCAAGCATGGAAACAACGCAGCAGACTACGACGGTACCAACGCCGGGATGAGCAACCGGTTGGTGTGGGTTGATCTGGAAATGACAGGCCTAGACATTGATACCTGTCATATCATTGAAATGGCTTGTCTTATTACAGATGACAACCTTAATATGGTTGCTGAGGTACATAATTTGGCGCTAATTTAGTTTTTTTGATAATATATATTTTAATCAGCCATATGATATGTAGGCTAGGCCTATTAATACTATGGCAGATTTTTCAGTTACCACAAACAATACATCATAAATAGGCCTATATTATATATATACCTACAATATAGTAGAGTACTACTAGTACTACACTACTTTACTAACCTACTAACTTGATTTAATTATAATAATAAAACACGAACTAACTAACTAACAGGAGGCCCCCTCATTGAATTTCTATCACCACACGGTTCTTCTTACTGGTTCGGAAATGTTCTTTAATAGACAGGCAGCCCAGAGACATTTGGTTAGATGAGCTAGGTACCAATATCTGACTATTTAAGTGTGTTGGGGGTCACTTGAAGTCAATGAAAATGGGAGTCTGCCGGGTACCCCCTGCTGCGTCTAGACCGAGGGGACTCCGAAAGGTGCTAAAAAATCGGCACCGGTTAGATGAGAGAGATACCACCTAATTTTACCACCATGGGATGCCCATTGGCATCCTTATACCAGTATCACAAATGACAGACTTTTTGTCTGCTGCAATAGGCCCGCCAGACCCCCCGAGGGAGGGCCTAAAATGGGGCTAGCATAGATGAGTGAGGTACCACTCAAAATTAATGCCAAATGAACAAGTTGTGTTCATACAATACTAAATGGATAACAACAGACTAATTGTCTGCTGCACCGCAAGTACCAGACACCCTAAAGTTAGACTAGAGACCCCCTTCCCCCAACTAGCCCAGCTTAGATATTGTAGATACCACCAGCAACCAATGTTATATGATTTAGCACATTGTAAGCAATACCAAATGACCTATTACAGACTATCTGTACACTGCCTTCAGGGGTTATGGTTCGGGCGAACCCCCCTTTACAGCGAACCCCCCCCCCCCCAACCGACTGCGAACCCCCATCCCCGACATCCCCAATACCTCATCACCCTTGTCTCTGAAAATCCTCCAAATGCGTGCCCCACAATACAAAAGGTTATTTGTAAATTGAAAAATTCGTAAACTCGTTGTGAATAACTCATACCGTCTAGACAAACGCGTACCTATTGTTTATCACTGGCAGTCAGCATGCTTAAAGTATATAGCCTTCCATCAAAAAATGGAACGCTGCGGTTACCTACAATATTTATGTGTGACTATGAAGTATAGTGTATCATCATCATAGAGGATTATAGTGAATTTAATATATTACACTATAATATCTATGGTATCATGTACTGTAGTTTACATTAGGCCTATAGCATTCGATTATTTTTTTCTAGACCACCAGCCGATACGTAGGCCTACTCAACTGTATCAATACCACCTATTTACATTGATATATTTAGTTTCCTCAACAAATTGCTGTAAATAAATATAGATAGAGCTATCAGGGGCAGTCGCAGGACTATTTTAAGAGGGTTGCTCAAAGACTCCAGGGCTGTAGACACTGAGTATTTGAGCAAGCAAATTGTTAAATGACACCCCTAGACGGCCGCAAATGGTACTCTTGCACGTAAAATGCATGATAAATTTGTTTTCGTTCAATGCGAACGTCACATGGAAGGTACTTTTGGTACGGTAATGCATTCTAATAACTGTACTCAATTAATGTAAATTAATTATCAATTAATAATTTTAAAAAGTTATACAAAAAATATGAAGCTGTTGCTATAAATATATTGAGCAAAACATGAAATTGTATTAATTTGAATTAAATGCTAAGTCAGATGTTAAAACCACAATTTCCAAAAATTCATTTTTATTTATCCACTATATAAACTTTACAAAAGTGTTGTTTTAAACCACACTCCAAATAAAACAAAGAAAATAATGATAGGACATTTGCAGAAAGAAGCAAACTTTGCTCTGCTACCGGTATAACACGGTTTAAACTTCGGAACGTCTATAAATTAGGCCTACTACGGAAATTCGGCCTAATATTTACGAACGTACGGAAATGAAGATAAATAGGGTACTACACGCATCGGAAATACAAAACTATACTCACAATTATGATTTGGCCTAAAAATTGGCCTTAGATTATGAAAAACCCCCGGCAAACCGCAATAATTATGGACAAATCGATTATTAGCCTTGGCAATATGCCTAATATTTAAAAGGAATGAATATAGGCTATATTTCGTTTGTCGATGAATTTTTGAATTCATGTGTGAATGATTGATCCATTAGAGGTAATCTGTGATGGCTCTAGTAACACTGCTATGCGTGGGTAATTTGTGAATAGCGTAGTATGCTACTGTACATACACAAGCCTAGATAGGGAAGATCTGTACTGTAGTTCATTGCGAGAGGAGGGGGAAGTCCGGTAATGTGTCATGAAAAATGTAACAAGCCAGAGATGAAATAAAATCACTAACATTTAGCTGATTGTCATTGTTTTAGTCGTCGTCAGAAGTTTATCGACCGACATCTATTTCTCATGTGTAGTAGAGCGTTTCTTTGATTGAATAATATTGTTTGTATTATAACACAAGTTCATTTTAGATTTTCAGTAAATTACCAATGGTTTATTCAAAGTCAAACTGTAACTAATCCCTCACTATTCAATCAAAATGTTATTGATACTACTATATTGTTGAAAAATGGATTGCGTGATAAGAAAATGGATTGATAGTAAAACGTAATAAAGATACGTTCTTGTCTGGTTATTAGGTATTCATGCTCTGATGAAGCAGAGGATTATTTTTATAGCGTTCCATTTAAAATAAATGTTATTACAAAGAAATATTTTGGTTGTGAAGGTCGTTTTAACAATTAGGCTAATATCAAAACATTCAACAATGATAAAAAGTATGATCGTTTTGTTCAATGGTAGCATGCTGCATGAGAGTGTTTTTCCGGCCAATTAGAGGTGCCATTTATCATGAATGTTATGTGCCCTGGCCTTGGCCCTGGCAGACCCCTCTAAAGTTCGACTAGAGACCCCAAGTATAGCCTACCTTAGATAGTGTAGATACCACCAGCAGCAAAAAAACCCACAAAACAACATGTTTAATCGAACTAACATCAAACAATTGAAAATATATCCCATCAATGACGATAAAATGACCATTACCATTCTAAAGGGAAAATAGTTTAAGAGTTTCACTTAAAACTTATATAAGCCAAATAATAAATACTTTTCAATGCATGAGATTGTTGGAATCTACCTATATTTTCAATTGTTTTGTGTTAGTTCGATTAAAGTTAAACTTTATTCAATTAAACATGTTGTTTTGGGTTTTTTTTGCTGCTGGTGGTATCTACAATATCTAAGGTAGGCTATACTTGGGGTAAATGGGGTCTCTAGTCGAACTTTAGAGGAGTCTGCCAGGGCCAAGGCAGTGTACAGATAGTCTGTAATAGGTCATTTGGTATTGCTTACAATGTGCTAAATCATATAACATTGGTTGCTGGTGGTATCTACAATATCTAAGCTGGGCTAGTTGGGGGAAGGGGGGTCTCTAGTCTAACTTTAGGGAGTCTGGCACTTGCGGTGCAGCAGACAATTAGTCTGTTGTTATCCATTTCGTAATTGTATGAACACAACTTGTTCATTTGGCATTAATTTTGAGTGGTACCTCACTCATCTATGCTAGCCCCATTTTAGGCCCTCCCTCGGAGAGTCTGGCGGGCTTATTGCAGCAGACAAAAAGTCTGTCGTTTGTGATACTGGTATAAGGATGCCAATGGGCATCCCATGGTGGTAAAATTAGGTGGTATCTCTCTCATCTAACCGGTGCAGATTTTTTTAGCACATTTCGGGGTCCCCCCGGTCTAGACGCAGCAGGGGGTACCCGGCAGACTCCCATTTTCATTGACTTCAAGTGACCCAACACACTTAAATAGTCAGATATTGGTACCTAGCTCATCCAACCAAATGTCTCTGGGCTGCCGGTCTATAAGTGAAGGAAGGTGGTGTCAAGAAAAATATTGTCCGGCCGGGCTCTTGATTTGCCTCAAAAGCCACTGCCAAAATTGCTAATAATTCTTGGACGTTTTTAATGACTAATATTTAATATTCATCAACATCCACCTGTGCTTGGTGGGTACTGTGATTTTAACATTCCACGGCCAGTGCCTAAAATAAAAGTAGGCTAGTATGGTACTTGGATTGAGTTTAATTAACCCAAATGTAAATTTACCTTTGTTTTAGGGTCCAAATCTTATTATTCATCAACCAGAAGATATCTTAGAAAATATGAATGATTGGTGCAAGGAACATCATGGGAAATCTGGCTTAACGGAAGAAGTTCGCAGAAGTACGCTCAGCTTAGAGAATGCCGAATACCAAATGTTGGGGTTTATACGGCAGCACACACCCCCAGGGAAATGTCCCCTTGCCGGAAATTCAATACATGTGGACAAGAAGTTTCTAGAGAAGTACATGAAACAATTTATGTATCATCTTCACTATCGTATTGTAGATGTCAGCACAGTGAAAGAATTATGCAGGTTAGTATGAATGGTCTGAAAACTTTAGCTTAATGGCAATGCTCCTTGACTTCATGGCTTTGTCTAAGTCTAATTTGTGATCCTGCAACAGCTGTAGTTGTACTGTGTGTTTATTTACCTCTGCCAAGGAGGTATGTGTAGTCAATCGCTTGTGTGTGTTTGTCTGTTTGTTTGTTTGTTAGCAGGATTACTCAAAAAGTAATTGTAAGATCTTTACCAAAATGAGAATACAGATAGATATGTGGTCAAGGGTTTCCTCTTCAGTCTAAGACTGTTCTCCCAGAGGACCCAGTGTATATAATTATATGATGAGTTTGTGACAATGGCTGTGTGTGAACTAGTACTAGTACTCGTCTCGAAAGATGTACTAGGTTCTTTAAAGTGCACATGAGCCAGATGTGTACACTGGACATACGGTTTATAGTCCTTATTCGAGAAGACTTGTTTTACCACCAGAACCATGGAGCGTGAGTGAGCCTCAAACCCTTGTCGATGTTATTGCTACGTATTACGGTTCCACTCTCTTAACAGTTCGGCCACTCACTGTTCTGTTCTAATTTGTAAAACTTTAGTTCCCACTCCTTACACTACAGTAAGTATGCTAAACTATTATTTTTCTTTTATATTTTAGGCGATGGTATCCGACTGCATTACATACCGCCCCTTCCAAGATGGCCGCACATCGTGCATTGGATGACATAAAGGAAAGTATCAAGGAACTGAAATACTATCGACAAAACATCTTTCTACCTCCAGTATAATGTTAAATTATTTCTATAATTTATTCATATCAAATTAAACTGTATACTATATATTATTCATTAAAAGCAGGGTAAGGATCTGTGCTAAAAAAAAGGGATTTGAGAAATAGATTTGGCCAGGGGAAATACATATGGTTCTTGTCACCACCTCTTAAAATGTTGGTGGAATATTTTGGTCATCTTTCATCACAAGGTTCACACAAGTTGTGGTAACGTAGCTACAGCAGTCTTAAAACCTGTTAGGCCTACAATTACATAAAATTACGGAAAATCATGTTTTGTGAACAAATATAAAATTATAAACAAATTTTTGTTTTGCGACTGATGAGAACCACGTCATCTATTTCGCAGGGCCTTATCAATAACATAGTATGTGTCTATTATTATTGCACTTTTTTTGCAGTTTTCTTGGTCAATACACTATAATACACGGTTAGAGAGATTCCCTCGGGAATAATGACCGGGTTGGTTAAACTTACCAAGTTGTTTAAACGTCTCTTTATCATCCTTAATTGTAGTTGATTTTATGAATTGGTTAATATAACATTTCAAATGATTAAATAAATGTATCGACATTCATTGTTTTCTAGTGCTATTTTTAATATAAAAAAAGACTGCATTTTGGTAATTTATCTGGATAATCTGGAGAGGCAAGTCTGTTGTAGTTTTTAAAATTAGCAAACTCAACCTATAAGATTGTACATATAATAGTCTGTAGATAAATGTTTCTAAGAAACATATACATCTAGAAAAAGCTATGGTAAAGGGTTTTAATTTAACGTGGTTGATTTGTAGGCCTTGTCTTTTGAAAATGATAAGTGTATACGAACAAATGTACTTCTCAACACTTTTAGTCATTGTTCAGGTGTGCTGCTTGTATCATGGTTGGTAGAAGGTTACCAAATTTAAGTGTGCTGTAAATGGCACACATCAAGGGCATTTTAAGAGTGTGCTATGTGTATAATCGCAGTCTCATGCCTCTAAAGACAAGGATATGCCCTAAATGTTCTTAAATATGTTTTTTTTTCGGTTAGGTTAATTTTTCTATTTGAATGCAGGGTATCAACCAGGTGCCTTGTAGAGGCTGAAAATGCGTGGTTCTCACTAGAGACGCAACACAACGTAAGGGATTTGACCAATCACAAGCGATGAATTATTCAAAATGTTGCTTGTTATTTGTCAACTTGTTTGCGTCTACGTCCTTGCATCCAAGCTTTATTGACCACTAGATAATATTTTCTGCAATAAACATGTCAAATTTAATAATTTCACAATAGTAAAATAAAATTGTGTTGTTTATATTTGTTTGAAACCATTTTAGAAACACTGTTTTTCAAATAACATGAGTACAGTACTAACAAACCATTTAATTAGTGGCCTTATATGTACTCGAACGAGGTATACAATAACCATTTTTTTAAAAGAATATACATTGACGTGGAAACAATAATCTTTATATCAATGGACCAAATACAGACACTGACATAATAATAATTTGGATTCATTTTGCTGTAAAAGACTGACCTCCTATAGGCTGTTTGTTACAGACCTCCCAATAATCAAGGGATTTCAGAAATATTGTAGAAAAAAAAATTAAAAAATTCCCCAATTAGTTAAAAAATTCCCTGATAATTAGTGTTTTAACTGCAGAAACACGGCCATAGTTATATTTTCTATTTTTATAGCATCCTCTCTTCCTTGGTAATGGTTTAATGCACTTGTCAATTGTATGATCCCCGGGAGAGGTGCGTCATTTACAAATAATTATTGACGCAGGGGTGCATCAAAAAACCTAGATGGTATGTCACATCAATGAACGTAAACAACAACAATTTAGCGATTTGTTTTTATCATGAAATACACCTGTTTGTGTAACAAGTACATATCTTGGACACCTTATTATAAAGGAAATTTGGCAAATGAAGGTGTGTCAATGTCTGTCACTTTACCTCCCAACATATCATAAACAACATAGTCACAGTGCGTCAAAATGGGTGCATCATGGTCACCTAAAGGTAAGTCATATTTTTTACGCACGGGTGAGTCATGGTATTCAAAAGGTATGACGCACATCGGACAAATGACGCACCTCTCCTGGGGGTCGTATAGTGGGTCATACAATTGACAAGTGCATAAGCATGACCAGACCATTATTCACTTTGCTATGTATAGTTTGAACTTATTGAAAAAAAACCACCAAAAACTGTTACTATCTGCAGATATATTTATGACAATAATACTGTAATGGTATTATGGTCTTCTTTTATTGCAACATTCACAAACTGTAAATACTATACTGTACATTTTGTTTGTGTTTCTGAACATGTTCTCAACTGAAAGCTTGCAGACTACTTAATTAGTAAAAATTTGAACATAAAATGAATGAATCGAAAATGAACGTAAACAACAACAATTTAGCGATTTGTTTTTGTCATGAAATACACCTGTTTGTGTAACAAGTAGATATCTTAGACACCTTATTATGAAGGAAATTTGACAAGTATGTACTCAATAAAATAATATACTCAATTGAGTACTGGACACGAGAATTGAAACGCTTTAAAATATGATTTTAAGAGTAAAATTTACATAAAACACACCTGTTGGCATAAAAAGAAGATATACAAGAATAACGAATTGATACCATGCATACTGAAATAGATTGTAATGGCATAAACCCAGACCATTATTCACTGTGCTATGTATGTAGTTGTACTGTTATATGCAGATATATTTATTATATTAACAATAATACTGTGAATGGTATTATGCTTTTATTTTATTGCAAAATTTAGAAAATTCATTGTTAATACTTTACATTTTGTTTGTGTATCTAGAAATGTTCTCAACTGAAATAAAATATTTTTCTTCTTTAGAAAAAAGTAAAATAATTTTACAATGTATGATTTGGAAAAAATCTAAACCAAATAAAACAAGCAGCATGCAAACATTAACACAACATTTTTAAAAAACAGGTAAAGAAACAAATATTCTAACATTGTATTTAACTAATACAGTATTCTGAAAAGAACTTACTAAACTACTTAATTAGTAAAAATTTAAACATAATAAGGAAATCCTATCTAAAATGAATGTAAACAACAACAATTGAGCAATTTGTTTTTGTCATGAAATACACCTGTTTATGTAAAAAGTACACCTTATAATGGACATTTGGCAAGTAAAATTTACATAAAATACACCTGTGGGCGTAAAAAAGTAAGATATTTAAAGGCCAGGGATGTGTACACTTGTATTATGAAGGACACTTGGCAAGCATATTAATATAATATACAACTGTAATGGACATTTGAATTAAAACAATTAAAAAAATATAGTGCATCTGATTTTGACAATAAAATTTACCAAATAAAAACATGATTGTGTGTGGGTGTTTGTAATTGAGTTGCATCATTCGTGTGATTATTGCCTCAACGTTTTATTGCAAGTTCTGCAGAAGTAACAATGGTTATTGTTTTCAAATTCAGTGGCTATATTAACAATCTAACACATAGGCTAAGATAAACACTCTTAAAATTTAAAAATTCCCATATCTAAAAGCTCTGTCTACACTACCACTAAACTATGCGACAATAAAAAAAAAGTTATTCCCATATATGGGAGACATCATATCACTACCATATTTGGGCACACTTTTTTGTCAAACTAGTTTGATAGTGTAGACAGAGCTTAAGTAAATTTTACAACTTGAATATTTATTGACTTAAGCGAAATACTTATTTAATATCACACTTAAGCAGATTTTCCACTAGGCGAATTTGTTTGCGCGAATTCAACGTTTCGAAGAGAAAACAATCGCCTACTCTCTTTCCACTACATGAGTGAATAGCTGTGACGTTTCTTGCATGGTTGCTGAGCTTTTCAATTCGCATGTTCTCATGAAGGCGTCATAGCTCATTTCTTGAGCTCTGATTGGTTGCGCAATATTTCGCTTCGCAAAAAGTAGAAACAACTCGAACTAGTAAATTTCGCTGCAGCGAAAAAATCAAAGGAACTAGAATTTGTTGCAGAAGGGAGTAAGGCATACAGAAACTGGAATACGCATGCGCATAGGATGACGCTTTCGATTCGCGCGAACAAATTCGACAAGTGGAAAATCGGCTTTAAGTGTGTTTGATGAATACTGCCAGATGACAGCCTCTTCTGTATTGTTTTAATCCCAGCATTTGACATCCCAGATTGAGTTCTTGTGTGCTGCACGTGTTGTTGGACGTGCAATCACCGAGAATGGGCACTTGTTGATACGCAGTTTGGGCATGAATGCCTTAAGATGGTCAAGGGTTTGCTGATCGACAATTCCGAATACGTCAAGTGCTTCTAGATGGGCCATAGATTTAAATTTACTGTAAAAATAAAACAGTATTTAATATAACACAATTTGAATTAGTACTAAATAAGTACTAAATAACTAAAATGACTACTATTTTATTGTAAATGTGTATTCAATAAACAGCCGCTTCATCATTAAGGATAGTCTCGAGATTATTAAAAAAGGCAGTGCTTCGATTTTGGCTGTAGTTAATTTTAAAGATGTATTGTCCCTTGAAACACAAAAAATTCAAATTGGATATATCAAAGTAATATTAAGTTAGTCACTTTAAGTCGAAAATTCAAGCCAAAAACAACAAGTTTACCTAATTAACAGGTAAATTAATTTCTTCTGGAAAATTGCCGCGAGCGAAAGTAAACAAAGATTTCAAACCATAAGTATGCATTATGCATGATGCTAATTAGGATTGTTTACAACTCGTCACGGTTGATAAGGTGTTTCCACACAGATCGCAAGGAAGTTTTATGATTATGCATGTACAGAGTAACCAAACAAGCCTGTTGCATTGTGAGATATGTTTTGATCGAAAACTTTGACCGGAAGTCAAAGTTATTTTTAGAACTAAAAAACGTCTGTATTTCAGTTTAATGATTTTTTTTTCGACTAATTTTTGGTGAAAGTTAATAACTATTATGATACTTCAAAATGACCCACTTTTTTTTTCAAAATATAAAAAAAAAAATTTTTTGGGGAATTAGTCAAAGGGACAATACATCTTTAAGCTGGCTAATGAGCTATACCAAGCCCCAGACGTTTTTGTCGAACAAATAAAATCGAGAGTAATAGACGGGACATACATGTTGGTTTTTGAATATGCAAGTTACCAGCCTTTAAGCTCTGTCTACATTATCAAACTAGTTTGACAAAAAATTGTGATGTGCCAAAATATGGTAGTGATATTCCCAAATATGGTAGTGATATGATGATCATCATCATATATCATCATGTCTATATATGGGCACATCACATTTTGTTGTCACATAAAGTTTGATAGTGTAGACAGAGCTTTAGAAAAGAAATACATTTTCCCATATAAATGTGTCAAAATGCCTTACAGAAGTGAGTATTTCTCAATATCATAACACCTGCTTAATGAAATGTGTTTTAGGTCCTTCAATCCTTGGACAATCACACTCACAGATTCTGTTGTCAGACTGGAGTCGCTGAGATCAAGATCAAGCAGGTTCGGGCAGTTCTCTACAAGCTTTGCGACTTCTGCAAAATATTTTAACAAATGTGTTACTTTACACAGATATTACACTATGGCCCATTCCTATTAAGAAGACACTTGCTTCGCTCAATTTCTAAGCTTTTAATTTATTTAGTTTATTTTACTACACTGTACTGTAATTTCTGTTACAAGTTACACATTTTGTAATAAAAATCATGTATTACATTTAAAAAGTAATTATGGAGTTTGAAATTGGGAAAGTTAATAATCAAGATGTTTGGTACTGCATCTGTATTTTCATATTTTATTATTGTTTAAAGGTTTGCATGGCGTATAAACATTTTTAAAGTTTGCAGTACAACATGCGATGGGAAAAACAAATGTTTTTTTTTTTAATTTTCTCTTCTGGATGGATACCAGAGCAAGATTTACACCTAAAAATCACTGATGGCCTATATACTGTATACATTATTTTCTATGGGAAAGTAATACAGTCAACTCTCCCAATACTGGACACCTTTTTTGGGTCGGCCAAATATGTCTGGTTTATTGGAAAGTCTGGTATGCGGAATGTGTTTTAATGGTAAAAATTTGGGACCTTTGTCTGGTATTGTGAGAGTTTCTGGTTTTTAGAGTCCGGTATTGGGAGAGTTGACTGTACAATATACATATATTTGACTCTTCCAGAGCAATCTAACTTCAGTCTGATATTCGGAATGTGTTTTTGATGGTAACAGTTTGGGACCTTTTGGTCCTCAAAAAAAGTCTGGAATTAGGAGAGTTTCTGGTTTTCAGAGTCCGGTATTGGGAGAGTTGACTGTAAAATATACAGATATTTGACTCTTCCAGAATAATCTAACTTTATAATACATACTGAGATCATTCATCCAAAATCGATATCCACTTAGATTAAGATACTTCAACGACGGGTAAGGCAGCAGGAAAAACGGAAGTAAACAGTGTGCAGACTTCAGCTTACAACACGATAGATTTAAAGAACTTAAGCTGTGCAGACAAAATGGTATATAATTATAATAAAATTGTTAATAAATAAAATTTAATAATAAAAAATAAATAAAATCTAATAATCATTCATCCATGTATTCAATTGGTCAGATGTTTGCCCTATCTAACAACAGGATGCTAAGCTCTGGAGATCAAAGGTTTTATCTGCGTCTTCTACATGAACAGTTCCACGCCCCTTAACAGACAATGTGCACCGCAGAGAATATGTACATAGTACTGTTCTACTATAAGTATATTGAGAACAAACAATTTTCAAGTAGTTCTCGGTTGTGAGACTTGAACCCATGACCTCCAGATCACTAGCCTGGCGCTCATGCCTCTAGACCACCAAGCTTGTGCTAGGGGTTGTTATTTGTTGTCAAGTATTTCAACGTTTTCAAGTTATTCTATCATAAATCCTCTATTCATTTATGGGTAGCTCATTTAAAATGAAAATTTATTTATTTAAAATTATATTAGATCATGGACCTATAGACCTAAAATTTTATAGGTTCATGATTGGGTATATTAACGGTCACCGCACTAAAGGTTTGGCCATCTATCGACAGACACCTCCTAAGAAATAATTTTAAGGTAGTTTCCACATGGCCTTTGAATAACAGAAACATCAAACACTTTTATTATCATTATGTTTAAAAATTTGTCATTACCTTCTGCACCAAAAAATTTGAAAAAAAGCTTTCTCCGTAAGTCCAGTACACATACTGAGGTTAATGTCTTCTAATGTATTACAAGATAGTCTTGCGATCACTGATATAAGGTTGTCGTTTACGTTGCCGCTTTCCAAGCTAAGCTTGCGTAGCTTATTGCAACGGGACAACAAATGGTACAGGATTTGGTCATCATCTATCTTACAGTTGGACAAGTCTAGGTATTCTATGGCAAGTTTGGGTTGATTTGAATTTAGTTGGCTGTTGGAAAAACTATAGAGAATTAACACACAGAAGATAAACAAGATATAAACTCAGTAAAACAGCACTGAAAGCACCAAAGTTACTGTACTGATCGGGTATAAGCTAACCTCGCATATACGGCCATACAGCATTGAAAAAGTGGTTCTCGTCAGATCACCGAAGTTAAGCAATGTTAGGCCCGGTTGTATTCTGAATGAGAGACCGTCTGGAATCGCAGTGGGTGCTGTATATTCCGGAGAGTGATGGTGATGATGTGTAATGATAATATCGGACTAGCATGTGATAGGCATGGGTTCGAGCCTATCTGTACCATATTAACTGTATCCTTAGGCAAGATGCTTTACTCTTATTGTCTCGTCCTTCAGATGGGACTTAAAGATTAGAAGAAAAAAATAAATAAACACAACACAAGTGATTTGATAGACCACAATCTGATGGATCATCCTGTCACTCACTTGCATTGTGCTTACAGCCTAAAGCTCTGTCTACACTATCAAACTTTATTATGACTAAAAAATGTGATGTGCCCATATATGGACTTGATGATGTCATATCAACACCATATTTGGGGACATCATGCTTTTTTTTTGTCAAAGTAGTTTGATAGTGTAGACGGAGCTTTACATGCATCCAGGTGGGAACCAAGCTTAAGTACTGTTCTAGCAAACGTAAGTATCTGTTTACATGTACTTACCATATTTGTTTGTAATTTCGTTTTCTAAGGGAGTACCCATTTGGGCGATGTGTTAAGGAACCCTCAATGCTTGCCTGGGCAAGTTTCACTGCAACGCAGCCCCTCTCAAGTACTTTCCCAAGCGTTCCCGATGAGAAATGATATCCGGTTAAATTAATCTTTCTCCACAAACTATCATCATATCTAAAAATGAGGAAAGGAAAATTTTAAAAAGTAATTTTATTGTGCAGAGATGTGCCTGAACACAAAACAAAATTTTAACAATATGGACCTCAGAATTTATTAGAGTGGTCCTTGACCACATATCTATCTGTATTTTCAATTTGGTGAAGATCTTGTAATTACTTTTTGAGTAATCCTGCTAACAAACAGACAAACACGATCGATTACATATACCTCCTTGGCGGAGGTAAATAATCTGCACACAGTGCCCAGTTTTTAAGGTGTAGATCATTTATGGCCGATTTTAAGGAGTTGAAAAGAAATTTTGTTTCCAGTTTATTACAGTTGCCAGTATTATCAAGGCATTAAAAGTTGTTAATTGTATAAACAGGATCCCAATTTACCCCACCCTAGTACTATTAGGAAGTACACCTATTAGAACAATAGGCAGTTTGTATGTATTGTCTTTACCAAACAATGAGAGTACTGTATGATTCATTTATAAAAAAGTTCCTTTTGTTATGATGGTTTATTGCTAAAAAGACAAAGATAAAAATGATTGATCACTTTCATTATTGTTTAAAGATGTATTGTCCCCCTGACAAAATAATGTTTTTAATTTTTGTTGTTGAATATGCCATTTCAATGTTAAATAATAGTTACCCACTTTGAAAAAAAATTGAATCGAAAAAAAAAATGTATTTACCTGAAAAAACTAATTTAAAGCAAAAAATAGTCAAATTGGCTGCCAGCCAATGTTTTTTTGATTGAATTTTACCATTTATTTTGTCATTTTATGTCATTTTATATTATTCATTTTTTTTATGGAAGGGATTTTTAACTTTTTAACTATTAAAACTACAAAATAACCTATTCAAAGTCTGATTTAATTAATTTTCATTTTTCATGTTTTTGGGGGACAATACATCTTTAAACGAAAAATCTAAACAATTAAAAAAACTTACGCTAATGTTCTCCATCTTTTACACACACCAGCACAACTAAGAAGGGACGGTATCGGTAGCCATTTCAGAATTGAAAGGATCACTTCATCTGTTAAGGTCTGGAATACAGTTTTGGATGGATGAGGTTTCCTTACACGTTGGCAACTGCAAGTCTGTCCAGTGTGGTCATGGACAGGGAAATTACGTACTGGAGACGGCGTTGACGTTATATCGTAAACATCTACCTGATTAGTTTCTGTATGCACAGACTGTAAAGTGAATAATAATAATTTAACATCTGACAGTATATAAATGCTACTATTAATACTTACTTATCTTAAGCTCTGCACTCTACACTATCACACAAAAAAAGTGTGATGATGTGCCCAAATATGGTAGTGATAAACCCAAATATGGTAGTCATATGACATCAACATGTCCATATATGGGCACATCACATTTGTTGTCCCATAAAGTTTGATAGTGTAGACAGAGCTTGAGGGCCTACAACTTCTAAATTGAGGTGCAGAACTTTCAACCAAATGACCTATCCTTTGCATTGCATTTTTAAAAAATCCACTTATTACTACTACTACTACTAGAGTCAAATGATTGTATTAATTAAATAAAGTATATTTTAATTCAAGAATCTAATAAATTGATAATCTGCAAAGCTCTGTCTACACTATCAAACTAGTTTGACAAAAAAACTGTGATGTGCCCAAATATGGTAATGATATGCTCAATTATGGTAGTGATATGAAATCATCATACCACACTTTTTTTTAAAAACTAGTTTGTTTATACTCACAGATTTTGAATTTTCTTCATCATCAGATAAACTAGGCTTTAGTACTTCTACACCAAGATCCTTGTATAGTTCACTTTGGACAGGTTCAGAAATAAATCTCATAAGCCTACAAAAAAGATACCTTTTTAAAGAAAACAGTATCATAGAGGGTCAAATGTGTACCATGGAGGAAATACCAAGAGGCTTAATGTACTTGTCAATTGTTTGACCCACTATATGACCCCCGGGAGAGATGTGTCATTTGTCTGATGTGCGTCATACCTTACGAAAATCATGACTTACCTTTAGGTGACCATGACGCACCCATTTTGATGCACTGTGAAATGTTGTTTATGATATTTGGAGTGGTAAAGTGATGGACATTGATACACCATCATTCATTGATGTGACGTACCTTCTAGGTTTCTTGACGCACCCCTGTGTCAGTAATTATTTGTAAATGACGCACCTCTCTCGGGGGTCGTATAGTGGGTCATACAATTGACAAGTGCATTTATTACATATTATATTGTTAATTTAGAAAACAAAGCAGCTGTTTTATTGTTGTTTTCTAGATCTATGAACTTTAACGATTCGGCCATATCATTGCAAAGTGAACAAAATTAAATGGGTTGAATAATCCTGCTACTATATTCAAAGAAAACTTTGATTGTGTAAAAGGGTGGATTCAACTTAACACTGGCCGTAGTATTATTTTTACTGCCCAGTGAATACGTACTTTATAGTTGACCAGCGCAGCGGGAATAGTATTTTAAAGACCAATATTGGTTCGGTTTTTTCCAGAAAATATTGAGTAAAAGACGATGAGCTAAAAAAAAATCCACAAAATCACTCAATCACTAGCCACCACAATGCTACACTACTCACAAACCAACTGACTGGTCAAATTTGTATAAATAAGTGAGGTTTTTTAAATTGACATATCAATCAATGTGTTTTCTGCCGACGACGGAACTCTAAAAAGGTGTATAAAAATTATGACCTATTATGGCCTTCTACACTATACCACTAAATTCCTACAGTACTCTACTGCTACTAGGCTAGGCCTAAATAGCTAGATAGCTCATGAGCTCTAGGCCTAGTAATTAGCATAGGCCTAGGCTAGGCCTTGTTGGTAGGTAGCAGCAGGGGGGGGGGGGGGTTCACCCACCGCAGCAGGCCTCTACTACTAGGCCTACTACTAACTTAGTAGACTAGCTTCTGACTTCCAACAAAAACATGTATACAGTAATATTGTACAACTAAATAACCTACTTGTTTTCACGTTCAATTGATTCGCTACGTTTACGCGTTCTTCGTTTTCTTCCAGCAGCATGGCTAACCTTCTTTCGACTCGCCATTTTTTCCAAATGATAAACTTTTCGCGCTGTTTTCTTTCCACGTGTGTTGTGTGTGGCGTAAATTATGTTCTAAATTTAGCTCACAAAAAAACCAAAACAATCTATCAATCAATATGATTGTCATGTGTGTTTTTGAGATGTTTATCTAGCCTAATAAACTATTTAATTCACTGTTTAGAGATCCCACTGTTTTATTTGATTTCCCTAAGTTTTGATTCTAATTATTTTGTGAATTATATTATTTTTTTTAAATCTTCAATAATTCTATTTATTTAATTTAATTTTAATTGTTACATGTTTATTTCTCATATGTATTTCTCTTTCTAATTATCATCTTCAGCTGGAGGATGGACCACCCTCATAAAATATTACAAGATACAAGAAATTTTATTTGTCTTGTAAAAACAAAGAAATGTTGGTTGTCAACAAATCCAATTAAAAAGATACATACATAAACGGACTAAAAAATGACAAAAAGTGAAATATTATTGAAATAAATGAAAATAAATAAAACCACAGACTATATTAATAATATATATTATAAACTGTTCAATTCTACAGTATCTATATATAGTATTTTTCTATTATTCATGTATCTATACCAAACAAAATAATGCATCATTTTTTTAAAAAGCAAAGCAAAAAAAGGAAAATCCCATTCTGTCTACACTATCAAACTAGTTTGACACAAAAAGTGTGATGTGCCCAAATATGGTAGTGATATGATGCATCACATTTTTTTGTCAGATAAAGTTTGATAGTGTAGACAGGGCTTTAGCCATGTTCATAGGTAAGTTGAATGCAGCAGAAGTTAAAGAAAATGTCCAAACTATACATCTTTTGAGTTGATTTTTAGCTACTCTCGTTTCTAGCATTTGGAGAATGTTTAGTAGATATTAAAAATATTTTTAGTGTTTCTGAAACTCAGAATTGAGAATGATTGAATGATGCCAGACGCATGAAAATGATGACATGAAGGAGGTGTTAATTCGAAGTCGAGTTTATTGAGAATTATTATAGAGTCCACAAAGCAACATAATAGCATAAAAAAATAACAGTGCACATTCATACAAATACATTCAAATGGTTCTCTATAATACTAAGATTATGAAAGGTTTAAACTCTGTCTAAACTATCAAACTATTTTGACAAAAAAAGTGTGATGTGGCCAAATATGGTAGTGATATACACATTTTTTTGTAACATAAAGTTTGATAGTGTAGACACAGCTTTAGAGGCAAATAATCCCATTAATAGGAATAAACGCCTCATTTTAACTTCACTTCAATAGTAAATAATAAATGGTTATTTTACTCATGGAAATTACTTCTCCATGTTTTACTGTAAAAGAGTTCTCCTGACATCATCAATTAAATCAAAACATTTTTACATAATATACAATTTATGTATTTCAAATACATTACAATATTATAAATTTTGATTTACTTATAAATAATATAAATGCCTACACAGACTGACTAGGCTAAATAGATGTGAACAACAACATTGGTTCATAACCATTTGAATGCATCGTGGCTGGTAGTGTGCAGTATCAAAGCGAGTTATATGATCTTAGTAAAGGAAATTGACCATGAACACACATAAAGCTCTGTGTACACTATCTAAACTAGTGTGATGTGCCCAAATATGGTAGTGGTATACCCATATATGGTAGTGGTATGACATCATCATGTCCAATTATGGGCACATTATATTTTTTGTCACATAAAGTTTGATAGTGTAGACAGAGCTTAAGAATTTATGATAGGAATCAAAGGTAAGTAACGCAGTACTGAAAAATGACAAAAATGTAGAGGGCGTTATTATATACCAGAGTAAACAGTGTTCAAAATCAAAGAGTATTTTAATTATTTCTCATTTCATTGAATTTATAAAATATTTGTTTGAAATTTCAGACTATACTCAAGTTATCGGTGAATATTATATTTAAGATACAGAAAACAGATTCATATCGCATTTTTTGAAAAACGTTGTAACACCATATTCTAAATTTTAAAGGTTGTACAGTATATCAATATAAATATAATTTTACTTAAAATGTCTGATCTGGTATATAATACTGTATATATATTCTTTTTCTATATAATTTTAGTTTAAATTTAACAAATTGTATGACTGTACTGATTAACAATATTATGCATTTACTGTAAAATTATTATTATTATTATACGTCAACTAAAATTACAGACATTTCAAATGAAATAGAAGCCCTTTCATTACAATGTATTGAAAGAAAATGTGGAAACTCGATAATAATTGTAACCCCTCCTCCACAAATCCTGGCGACGCCCATGACCATAATAGGCCTTTAGACCAGGGAGTTGTAAATTTTACAACTCCCTGTTTAGACTCCTCGCTGTAGCTCACTGTAGGTGTTTATGAGTGACCAGTCAAATACTCCTAATGAGGTCAGATTATTAGGGGAACAAACTTTAGATTAATACACACATTTCCCTAAACATATTTTCATAATAAATTTCACTTTAAGAATTTTGATGGATTAATGTGAGAAAGAGAATACAAAATAGGATTGAAGCATTTTGTTTGCTTATCAAGCAATTCAATATATTTCAATGTCAATAATATTTTTTTTCCATATAAATATATAGCAAATTAATAGAATAGGTGTATAACATGGATTTAAATGGAAGGTAACTCATGAATATTCATAAGGCTATGCAATAAATTGTACATATCTTTCAATTGACCTTGAATATTTATAGGTCCATGAAAAATAATATTGTATAATTGCACAGCTCATGAATATTCATATTTGCGCTATAAACCATATAATTTCTTCGTTAAAAAAGATTGCACACAAGCACTCAAAAACTATCAACTAAAAACAAAACAAAAAAAACAGTGAAAGAGAGACACAAGCAATAGAAAAGAATTTTCATGTTTCTTTTAACAAAAATTAACATAAACTACGATAATAATATATTATATAGGCGTCATTTAAATTTACAATTCAGAATTAACTCAATATAATTCAAATTTAGAAACAAATTCAAGAAACTGTCTGCGACAATCTTGAAATTATCGGGATGATTAGCATTGCTTAAACTACTGTAGATCCATCGATACAAACTGGTTGAAGGGTCTTTCACACCTGTTTCGGCACGGTTCTGGTCCAGTGCTGGTAAATCCAATCGAACGACTACGCGCGTATCGATTGCCGCATATCCGCGTAGAGTGTCGTGAAAGCGAAACATTGGCTTGTTTGATTAGCCGGACCGGAACAGGTGTGAAAGGCCCTTAACTAGGTCAATCCATTGATTAGAATCACAGTAGCTATCTTACTGTTCAGCATTGCTTGAACCCATTCACACCAGGAGTTAATTATTAGAGGAAAACCAACATAGTTTCAGCTGGATTTTAAAATCAATTACATAATATTCTATCAATTTTATTCATACAAAAAACAAAAACTGAATCAAAATTTTATATAAATACTGAAAGGGGTACAAAATTAATCTTGTCCTTACTCACTGTGAGCATTTCAATAATTCATAATAATAGATTAGTGCTGGTGTCCAATAGCCTAATCCTATCAAATGCATTTGCTCTAATAACTACTATATTGCCATTTAAAAAGTACACTCAGAAATCGTAATTTCTAAATGTCATTTACCCAGTCACTGCATCAAATTTAGTATTAGATAATGCAATTGTGAGAGATTTTTTAACATTACAAGTTGTAGAGTAATAAACATTGTTTTTTAATCTCTTTACCAAGTAACCAAGTTTAAGTATCTATGTATATGTCTTTGTTATATTGTCTTACATTGCTTAATCCATTTCATTAATCCAAAAGAAACATTAATCCTGAAGATCAAACGGATTAGTACTGTAAATATAAAAAGGAACTATAATTGAGGATACAAACAATAAAATGTTGACATTAAACAGTCTTAAAACTTGACATACCCTGTATGTTGTATTAAGACTATTTAATATGGACAACTGGGCAAATCCATTTGAATGTAGGTAAAAGCAGTAGGATTTACTGTATAAGGTATTTAGCATAATTATGTTTCACAAAATTGATTGATTAATTAGTAACTATATTGTTTTTATTACTAAATGAACCACCATTGTGCAGTTACAGAAACTAAACTATGGAGTCAAAGTACACAAATCTATCTCTCATAAGATAGTTAGAGACTGAACTCTCACATCAAAAAGGTATTTAAAAGTGGAAACAAATTATCACTCTGTAATTTGACAAAAATGATCATATACAAAATAAAAAAAAAAGTATACCCGAATTCTACATTAACCAAACGGTAGTGTAAACACCACATTTGGTATCTATTTTTAACAGACCTCATACCACATATAAATGCTTATTGAAAAGACTAATATACGATAAAAGAAAATCTTATAGCATACAGGCTACATTTGCAATCACTTGTTTTCCATCCAACCAACATTTAAAATTAACATGAACAATTATATCTATATTAATAATAGCAATAAGAATAATCACACCCAGTATTAATATCAGCAAGTCAGTAGAAAAAGTCATACATTGATTCTTTTTTTATATAATTTAACGATTTACTAGCGACATCAGTGGAACTTGCTGTAAACACAGTTTTCCACATATGATCTCACACAGTACATTTGATTTGTTCTTTACTATCCACAAGCCTAATATAGTATATTATATAATTTATCTACAAAAAAAGACAATCCTAATTTCTTACTATCGTTCCTAGCCTATCAGAAACTATCTCCGAAGAAGTTCCAGCCAATCACTGAATTACATTCAATAACATTCTAGCCAATATGGAAAAAGTAGTTGTACAATACTACAATAAGGTTGTAATGAACATTCAATAAACTTCAATTATTTAATCTATTAAAAGTGTTTTGACTTAAATAAATTATTTTCGATTCTCAAATGAGGTAAATCCTGCTGATGGCATAGGCAAACCTATGAATGAACAATTTACATTCTAAATACAGGGCATTTTAGGCTATTAAACACCTATAAGGGGGACACCTGTAGGACCCAACCAAGTGTCGTCTTATAGGAAGTGTCCCCCAAATAGGGGTTGCCCTTGTTTGTTTTATGGGAATGTGTCCCCTAAATAGGTAGTTCAATAGTTCCAAGTAAAATTCAGGGCCTCGCAAGAGAATTGCTTTTTTGTACATTATGGAACAGATCTTCTGCAATATTTTGCCATAAAAGCCATAAAGTTCATCATGCTTTATTTGTCGCCCTTTCATGTGTAAACTTTTGGGCTTCAATTAGAAACATTGAAGGCACACATGAGTTAATCTTCACCCAATCTACTTCATTTTGATAAACAATCAATCAATTAATCAATATAATAACTTAATCATTCATTAGTGGTACCTCAGGATTTACCTCACATAAAGATCTATAAATCATCAGTAGCCAATTGTATAACTGAGAAATTTGATCTCCAGCAATCCTGTTGCAACCAGCATAAACGATTGAGTATAGTAATGAATTCAAAAGATTATACTTTTGATATAAACTCACAACAGTGCCTTCTTGTCATACATCATCCTACCTGACAATGTTAATTATTAGGAGGGTTTACAAAACTAGTTGTAATATCGGTTTCATAACAACAAGGGAAAAAGAATGCATAGTCGTAAGCCCGAAACCTGCGGGCTTTAGTCATTCTAGTTGTAAAATAAAAAGTGTAAATTAATTGCATCTAAAGTAATAGGATGGTACAGGACAACAGCGGGCAGTATTTTATAGCAACAGTTAATTTTTTAATCATCTCATAGCATATCATTTGCTCCAGCACCCTTTTTACCTTCTGCATTTGGAGTATTTAACTGCAAATATTGACCATGTATATAAATCAGGGGTAGGATGACCTTGAGATGTTAAACTTGTTGCCAAAGAAATGTTGTTTGGCATATATCGGGTTGCCCTGATGCGTGCCTACTGTTCATCTGTCCATTCCTTTGAAGATAACACAAGCCATAGCAAACGGTCTATTCTTGTTTGCTCTCTTCGGTGGCGGTTGATGACTCCGGGTCTTTTCGTGGCGGCATCCGCTCATTCAGTTTATCAAGTCCTTTGGCTTCTTCGAATCCACTGATCTTGTGAGAATTAATTGCTGTTGACGAGGGAAGTATTAGCAGAGATATAACATTGTAATACAGAAATGAATGCATACACCTATATCCATTCACCTCCTGTAAAATCTGACCTAAATTGTTGTTGACATGATTTCATATAAGTTTTAATCTAAGGGTTCTTGTCCATGCTGTTATGTGGTATACCACTGGCACCGGGGTGCCTGGGGGGCATGCGTTCATTCATCTTGTCAAGACCCTTGGCTTCTTCAAAGCCACTTATCTTCTGAGAGCTGATAGCTGTTGAAGAGATAAAAAGTAGTGTAGGATAAAACACGAGAATGCCACATGCAGATAGTAATCAAAATAAACAATGCGTGAATTGTTATCGTAGTATAAAGAATGTAAAAAAAAAGTGATTTTAAAATTAGAAAAGTGTACCCACAAGGCCTGCCACCATAAAATGAGAGAGACGGCATATATTTAATATGATTGAACTTCTTTCATAGCTTTGTGTTACATTATGTAATCAAAGGGTTTCATATTATGTTCATAGAGGTCAAAACAAGGAAAAAAATGGAATATCTTTTTTTTATTAAAGCATTTGGTTATGTTTTTAAAAGCCGATATTTCATTTCTCCAAGTTTTGGAACCCCTTGAAAATAAGGGGTTGGGGCGGGGGCACACGATATTAAGTTCAATACACATCACTCTCATTTTAGGATGGCACATTCAATTGTTTTGTGTGAATCCAAATTAATAATCAATGCATCAATTAAAAAGAAATATCAACCAAAAAGGTTGATCTTAAAATGTCTACAAAAAGTGCATAAAAAAGTGAAATATAAAGTTTGTAGAAATATTATAAAAGTAGAAAAAAAATAAAGATGTATTATTTAGATACAAAATATATCAACGAGTCAAGAAGATAATTTTAATAATTCAAATTTAAATATTAATAAAATGATGCAATGAGTTTAACACATTCACTGCCAGTGGTAAACAGGGTGGTTTAGATGCCCTGCTACTGATCCTAGGGTTCAAATCCAGTCAGGCACCAATATTTTTCGCATGACAAAGAACAATGCCACTCTTAAAGACCTGTATTAAGACTTTGTTTATGTAGAGCCTTTGTATATTCTTGTCACGCAAACTGGGTTGCCACCGAGGACAGTGAATTTAATCACATAATCTGCTTAAATTGAGAATAAATAATAAAGGGGTAAAAACTAGTGTGCCTGAGTTCTGAATGCAATGCAGCAGGCAATGAGAGAAAAAAATTTGTGATGTAAAAAAATGATCAACTATATTTGTTTCTGCACCGTTAATTTTGTCAGTGAATATGGCAGAGAATATGTTAAAAGGAAAAAAAAAGACACCACCAAGTAAAAGTTAGATGAAAGAAGCAAACCATAGCAATTAACAACAGCTTACAACTCTCTTGGATTTAGTATACCACAATTGAGATAGACTGACCTTATATGGTAATTGGTGTTTATAACTCTACTATACTTTGTAAAACAGTCAATATTTAATAGAAACATTTTCTTAGAAGATGAGGAAATGAGAAATGAAATTGGGAATACTCCAACTTGTGTGGCTGACTATAAGATGAGTTTTATCTATTTCATAAAATTAATGAATATAGACCAGCACCTTTAGGTTCTTAGAAATGGTAGGTATTAATATTAGGTGTTAAAATGTGCTTAAGTATTGTTTAGACTTGATCTATTCAAAGTATTATAAATTACGTGTAGAATATTTAATGAATTTACTGTTTCATATTGACCCTGTATTCATATTTAACTCAATACAATTATCCAACTTAAGGTACTATTAAACAAATATATAATATATATATATATTTATCATATTTTTTTCACTATATAAATAAAGTTCCCTTAATTTATTAGCATAAAAATTGAATTTCAATAAGCATCCCCCAATTAGTTCCACTCCACCTCTCCCATGTTTTTATAATGACACCTAACTTACCAATAGTGAAATATTTTACATGTTGATATATAACATACTTACCACTTAGTAGAGTAGCTTTACCCCCAGATAGCGCCCCTGTAGGCAGCATACCACTGGGTGTCAGTCCCTTGAGAACAAGAACGGTTTCACTTTCCTCTCTGAAAGGAGATAAGTATAATGAGGAATTTCACAAACACAATTTTTTAAATAACATTTCAGTTCACAAAGTGTGAACAATTAAACAAATTCATATACATAGTTGACTATTTTAACCATAATGGTTGGGATCTGAATGGTCTCACAATATGGCACTAAACCATGGCTATCTCAGTCTGCTTCTATAAAGCTCAGGTACAGGCATGGAAAAGCATGAATTTACCTTAAAATGGTCAAATACAATATTTTGCAAAATTTTTCTATAAAAACCAGGAAGACTTTTTCCAGTAGTTTAACCTAATGTAATAAAATGTCTGTTGACTCCTCAAAAGGTGAAAAAAAGATGGTGGATATACGGTGGATAACTTTTGCAATAGCATGGAAATAAAACTCTTAAGTTGAATAAAAATACAAGAAACGTAAAATTCAAGTTATATTATCTATATTTAGTCATCCGATAACATTTTTACCACACCGTTTATTTTTCATAGTTTTTAAAAATACCTCTCTATTTACAACAATTGTGTACAAAAGAATAGAGATTTTCCTGTGTAATTTGAACTATCCCCCACCGATAAGAAAGTGCTTATTTTCAACAAGCTTGTGTAACACAATAAAATCCAAAACATTATGAAACATAGGGGAAACTATAGATCGATAATTATTGGAACGTATGATCAATAGAATTTTTGTGCCCGTACTCGGCCTTTAACATTACAGCATACTGGTCCGATTTATCTCAAAGTCCAACATAATTTACCAATATATGTATATTACCTACCTCAGAACTGTAAAAACTCTAGCCATCTTGCCAATGGCACGGATCTTATTCTTAATGATTTCTTTCCTGGCAACTGCAGTTCCTCCTAAGAACGAATAAAAGTAAACAATTATAATTATGCATTATTTTAGTATCTGAAAACTTAATGATTGAAACACCATAAAAACCATATACTGTAGTATTGTTATTTTTACAGATGGTTAAAAGAAATATCACCAAAAGATGGTTAGGAGGACATAAGCTTGGTTCCCACTTGAAACATAAGGGTATATTGTGCAATGATCTGTTTCTTGTGATTGGTCCAATTGCACCAAATGGGAACAAAGCTTAACTCAACAATAAATCAACATTGTGTATTTAATCTGCAAAACAAAATTCTATATCATTAGTCTAAAAATAGACTTGAGCCTTTTACAAACATCTAATGATGGCATTATCACCCATTGGGATGCCATCACCCATTTTCTCCTGTTCTGTAAAGTATGCTTACTGTACAAATATCAATCTTTTTTTTAAAATATATTATGTCATCATAGTATTCCAAAATAAAAATTAATGAAAATATACCGCTTGGAATTTAAAACGTCCAATCCTATGGCTGTGAAACAGCAATCAAGACCAGCTCTGCACTTTAATAGGCGCACTATGCACATAACAGGTTAAACAAGATTAATATCGGATATTTTAATTCACCTTAACACAAAGATTTTAAAATGGCATGTCTAGACACATGTACATTTCCTACCACCAAAACTATTTCTAAATATTAAGTGGTCTTTAATGAACTGACTTGGCCACTTAAAAGCAGCTATATTCATCAAGAAATTAGGTTAGCTAATTCCTGCATGTTATATTGTCATTATTTTATATTAGCCTTGATAAAGAATAGTATATTAATAAAATAGCCCTGAAAAAAGAATAGTGTTATCTGATAGCTTTTTTGGTTTTGATTAAGCGTTTTCCTGAATTATTTTGTATCTCAAATAAAATCCAACAAGGTTACTGACATCATTGCTGTTAATCATTAAAATTGGCTGCCCAGTAAGTCTGTCAGAAGACGTTGGAAAGATAGACATTGCTCGGAACAGTGGCGGATCCAGGATTTTGAAGTAGGGCCTAAAAATAGTGAAATTAAGTGATGAACTGATGTCTTATCTTTTGCATTAAAATTTGTGAAATTTAGAGGCGGCCCGGGCTGGCTGGGACTCCCCTTGAATCTGCCCCTGAAACATGGTCTCTAATTAGAGTCTTCCCAAACACAATTTCCAGAGATAAGTAATCAACACAATTTTCAACCACACAATTAAAATGTATATTAATTACTTTACGTTAGAGATCAACATTAATGTTAAAAATGTGCAGTGACTTCGTGCCAGTTCATCACGACATGTACACCTTTTGGATCATTTGCATTTTAAATCAATGTGAGTTGAAACGCCATTGTGAAAAGGTGCGTTAAACACAGCAATCAACAACAAAAAACAGCATTGAATATATATATACCTTATAAATACACACATCAACTTCATTGTCTAGATACTTTCTGAATTAAACTACTGTACCTTTTGCCGAAAAACCAGAGTACTTGAAATCATAAAAATGATTTAGTAACAATAACATGCACGCAAAATGTACAGGTTAACAGTACGGATCGGTGTACAACGATTCAGATCTTTCAATTATTCAAGCAAAACTACATAATTCAGCGATCAATCAATAAACCAATCAAAAAAATACTTTACATCTAAAAGGAGATACAGGTTCTACTCCGGGAAGGTGGAATTTGCAAGGGACATCACTCAACTACATAGAGTTATTATAAAATACATGAGTATTCTGCAGTGCGATTGATATATAATATAGAAACCACAACTTTCCAGATATATTATTAGTAAATTCAAGTTTGCAAATGCAAGTTTAGGTTGGATAGCCTTATTCCTTAATTAATAAGCTTTCTAAATTATTTGCAATTTACCAGCCCCAGTATAATATAAAATACCATAGAGACATTAATGTTTAAAGCACTGTCTACAATATCACACTTTATGTGACAAAAAATGATGTGCCCAAATATGATAGTGATATGCTTAAATATGGTAGTGATATGAGATCATCATGGCCATATATGGGCACATCACATTTTGTTGTCACCTAAAGTTTGATTAGTGTTGACAGAGCAAACACAATCAACAAGCCCCACACTGGAAATTCCTTAGGCTGGTTCATGATATCTGTCTTGTTTTCCAACAAATACAGTTTTCATAATGGATTGTATATACTGTATGGTATAAAAGGATTCATCTCCAGTTTAGCATGAATTCATATGTATGAAGTCATACAAACGAGGGTCTGAATCCAGAATTGTTATACTGTAGTCTCTAGTATTTTTATAACTCTATGTACATACAACTAAAGGGAAGAATTTTATACTACCACAAAAAGACGAAATAAACAAGATAAAAATAAATATTGTAATACAGTATTTAGATATGATATATACATAGTGCAGTACATATAGCGTTCTACAAAATGATCAAGAAATACAAAATAACATTTCTTCATTTTTAGTAATATAAAATATTTGTAGAAATTATAATTAGTCTTTCCTTTTCAGAAACAATAAAATTCACTTTAAGAGATTGAGCATATTCCTGTCAGAAATTAGCATTTTTTACTCACTGTTTATGACATGCCTTATTCAAAACAAAGATAGGTGGGCGCAATTAGGTATTTTATATGTAATGTTAGCAATGCAATGGGCTATATATCACAATGCTGAGAATGGCCAGCATGGGACTTAATAATAATTTGCTGTGCCGATTCCCTACAATTAAAGATAATGATACATTTTATTTTGCCCACTGGCATTAAGTAGATGTACGATTGTATGACCTCTGTTTCATAAAGTACTCTTTTAAAGCCTTCATATCTTTGTACTGGAAAACATATTGAATTATTATCTCATAAATAATGTTGCTGATTAAGATTTTGTCAGAATAATTTGGCCAAAATGGTAATAAATGAGAGAAAAAAAATGCACATTTTTGTAATAATCAGAATTATATTTAGATTTCTCTATTTTGATGATTAATAGTTTTCCAATTGATATTTAATGTTTAAAAATGAATTTTTATCTAAAATATTACATATAATATTATAGAACAAAGTATAAAATAATGATATAATAGGTTAATTAATTATTTGACATAAATGTTTTTTTGACTATTAATTTTCCCAGGGTAGTTCTATTCATTCAAAATTGCAAACAAAATTAGTTATTACCACAATAATTTACTTGTAATTAATTCAGAAATTGAAATTGAAAGACTTAAAATGACGGGCAGAATTAGCGCCAGCAAATTATTTAAATTCCATTTAAGAGTAATTGGTACATATTACGAATTTCTAAAATGGCACTTTAATTAATTTAACACAATTAATTTCCAAACATTGTGAAATTTTAAAATAGTCGATTTAGTTAATAGTTATTAAATGAAGAAAAAGTTTTTCTGTATTTCTTATATCATTGTTGACGGAAACTTATAAACCCGGAACACTCACCATTACCATTACTGTCTTCAGCTGAAGTGAAAAAAATGAACGAAACATGATAATTAGAGAAGAAAAAAAAAACACAAATAAATAAAAAAAAAAAGTGTAGAAAAACTATGTGCAAAGAATTGTATTCAGCACTGAATGATTGGATATTTTACATTAAATATAATTTAAACCCTTTTCTTGAGCTTTGTCTACACTATCAAATTAGTTTGACAAAAAAAGTTTGATGTGCTCAAATATGGTAGCCATATGACATCACCATATATATATGGGCACATCACATTTTTTTGGTCACATAAAGTTTGATAGTGTAGACAGAGCTTTAGTTGTTATTTTTTAGAAATCTATAGAGTTACATATTGATGTCATGATGGCCTTTTAAAGTTCACATTAATGACTATGTTAATTGGACTTTCATGAAAGGTGTTATAATCTTTATATATATCGCTTATAATTATATTGATACAGTAGATAATGAGGTACTATTAATCATTATAGACCAACAGCAACTTTACTAGTGTGGACTATTATTGAGAATTTTCAAATAATAAAACAATTGTTTAATTTTAATTCAACCTACTAGATAATCATCTGAAGCAATTATGCTTCAACATTGGGTGTATCACCACATGACTATATAAATCACACCAATATTAAATTCCAATAATGTATGTAGGATATACACTCTGGGATACATTCTAACTAGACATGCCTCAGTGGTCAATCATGCATTTGGGTCAACTCTTCTAAGGATACTTGGTTTGGAGGTGAAACTCTTCTAAGCATACTAGTAGGAGAATAGGTAACTTCTAATAATACTTAAATGGAGAATGGTGATGTTAAAAACGTTTGCTAGTCTGAATGAAATATATAAACCATTCACGTTATGAATCGGATTCTAAACTACGTAGAATGTAAGGTATATGAGGGGACAATTACTGTTAACGCAACCAAAGTAGAAAAGCAAATCATGTGATCAGTAACGATGGTTTGAAGGCGTCTTGGGTTGCATATGAACGATGCAATGACATTTCAGTTCTACAGCCTTTTATACATTGTCATGATTTGCATTTTGTATTTGGTGATTAACTATATTGTTTTTAGTTTAGGAAAGTTTTTTACATATTATGTAAGTGTTTAGTTTAAATAACATCCATTTTGTTTATAAAATTAAAATATGGTATTTTTTTAATTTGGATTTTTCCTGCTTATTTTAAATTTAATTTAAATGTAGTTTTGACTATATTTATCTTTATTCTAAGGGTAATTATCAGTTATAATAAAATAGAAAAGGTTCAACACCTAACAACCTCAGGACATTGCATGTTAAGTTAAAACACAATAGTACTTTTTATATAGTGTTTAGCTTATAATTCACAGCACTTTTAAAGTTTTTAAAATATGTAAAGAATATATTAAGATTATTGAATAACAGTATGGAGATACTTCATCCAGTAAAGAGGTAAATAATGGCATCATCAGAAAGAGTTTAGCACTGGCAGTTGATTTAGAAGCCAAAGCATAATATTAACATGGCCATTGATAGTAAAAACTGAAGGTAAAGCAAGTCCTACAGAATCAAATGCTCAGATTTGTATAAGTTTGGTCTTATTTCAGTAGCATACTGGTTTATTTTTAATCATTGTTATTGAATACTATTTTCCACTTGATATAACAGTGGAACACACTTTTTAGCCAAGCTTAATAGCTTATCACCACAGTCATAATATTAATATATTATATATAGTTTTAAGCAAAAAATTTAGCTTTTTGGGCTTATATAGTTTTTTTTTTCATTTCTGAAAGCTAAAGCAACCCCTTGTCAGGTTATACACAATTTTGCAAAGAACACTGCATTTATATTTGTTATTTTGTTCAAGCTGTAATGTTAAGCTATAGAAATACTTATCTAGTGAAAAACTTCTAAATTTGAAGCTAGCTAATAACAAAACATGAAGCAACAGATATTGATTAAAAATGGTTTTACATACTTTGAAAAGATTTTTAAACATTTTTTTACTTGAAACATTTTTGTGGCTACACCTGATAGTGAATGTTAACACTGAATATCATTAAAAACTTCTATTTCCAACCAGGAGTATAAATGGGCACTTTATAGGGCAATGACTGTAATAATTTTAATAATAATTATTATAATATTCAAATTTATTATTATATTGTTTCATTATTTTTAAACATGACATCCAGGAATATAAATGGATACTTAACAAGTATTAAAATAGGGCATTGACTCTGTAATAATTTAAAGCAAAATGATGCAATTCTGAATAAATATATTTATTTTGTTTATTTATTTGCTCTGGTTATTATTATTTAATAATTGTGGTTAGTGATTGATTATTTATAATATTCAATTCATTACGACATTAATTTATTTCAAGAAAATTATAGGAATTTGGATTTCAAACATTCAATATTACCTCGACAAGCTTTCTAAAAACCAATTATAACTACGCTAAGATTACAAGAGATTTTATTGCTTCTTAAAATTTGCTATTCAACAATGCGATGTATAATATCAATGTTAATGTAATGTGTATCTGTTGCGATGCAAATTACAACTCAAAAGCTTTTCATCATTTCATCATCATGCATCATCGATTCCTTAGCATCTATTCCATGTACAATGTCAAGTCTACTATTTTATGCTTGACTGGACAGAATTTAACTAGGCATTGATCGCATCAAAATTTAGTTAAAATCCAAGTCTATATTTTGAGAAATGTATATTATTCATGAATATTTTTGATATTTTTCCTTATATTTATATGAATGATTTAATTCTCAATGACAAAATAAAATTTTATATTAATCGAGAATATTAACAACAATTTTCTACAAACTTTTTTTTATAACATTTGTTTTAATCGAGTTTACATTTAAGTATGTTAGAAGGAAATTGTGTATAGGTTATATTTATCGTTTAGGGTATGTCTGCCGTTTATTTAAACCATTTAAAAAAAAAATAAAATTGTTAGACCGACCGCATTTATGCTCCCAAATTAAGTTTAAATTAGTGACTGATCGTTGATAACAACATTAACATTACCCAAAATGCAAGTGGTCAAACATACAAGATCCTACAGAACAAATAACCAGTATTTTGTGTTGCAGCTAAAAGTTGCAGCGATAAACCAGTTAAATGACGTTCTAACCCCTAATCGTTTGTGTATTTTAACCGTTATTTCACGTTGCCATTTAAACCAATTATTGAAAATTTGTCCTGTTTCTGCTGCCAAGATATTGGGAGTAAATTTAATCTTTTTTATCAGCAGAAACAGGACCATAATCATTATTTACGTTTACAGATAGTGATACTATTATTGTGAATAAAATTATAGGCAATTGCCACATAATGCTTTGAGATTCGATCTCTCTATACTATTTTTTATGGCAGCCTTTCAGATGACTTTCAAGCAAACTATAAAAAATAATTCATATTGAAAATTGAATGGATATTGTTGAATTAAAGTACATAACATCGCCAATGTAAATATTGAAGGTTAACAAGAAAGTAGTTTAATATAACAGCATGATTGAATGTATGTACTAACATTGATTTTTTTCCCTAACACAATGATCTAACAACAGAAACTGGGTCTTAACCTTCTCTAGTCTAAATCAATACACATTATAAGGTTTTTATGTTATTGGAAATGCTATATACATAATCAGGCGTGGAAACAGAGGAAAAAATATCTACTATTTATTCTAAGTCAATTTGTGCATGTCAAACATCTATAGGGTTATAGACACACGTTATTGCTATTAATAAAAACACACGATGACAGGTTGCAACAATGCACAGCAATACATAGATCCTAAACGCACACACACACGCACGCCTTTTGCTTTTTAGCGTGATCTTACTTGGTCGTTCGTACGTAACCACACGTTTACAGGCTTGGAAAGAAAAAGGTGAATAGAAAATAAATGATGAGTAGTAAATGAAAAGCTGAGGAAGAAAACTTTCAAGCGAAAAAATAGATAAATTAGGTTAATCACGAGTAATAATAAATGAAGCAACAGTTTTTAAAATATTTTGTCTGAATCTGAAATAAAACTGAAATGAAAATGATTACAATAGTATTACGCAAACCCTAATTGTTTTTATGTATTTTGTAACTGAATTTAATGATACAAAATGTATACACAGGTAGTTAGGGCATGGAGGAAAAAAAAAAAATAGTTTTTTTCCTCCATGGTTTCTGCTAACACCAGCAATTCCCTTTAGTCTCCTGCCAACTTACTTTGTATTTGTTTGTTGTTTTTGTATGATTTTGGCAATGAAGAATAAGAATATAATGACAGTTAAATTAAACCAAAAATGTCAGTGGTTGTCAGTTATAAATACTTAATTACAAGATAGTAAGGAGCATCACGCAAGTGTATTAACACTCTTCAAATTGCGGGGGATGCTTGTGCATTTCAAATAACTTGCATTTTAGATTAGGTGTCAATTTTGTTGTATGCGAGATCACAGAGATATATCTCTATGGTGGCATGTAGAATATAATTATATTATGATAGTTTATTCCAATTGAAATAATAAATGTAGACTCTATATTTATCTATGATTCTCTCAAAAACTATTATGTGTACCATCACAATTTTAACAGTATTTAATTTAAGTTTAAATTAGTGTTTAAAAATGAATATTTAGTCTAATGGTAATTTTTTTGAACACTGTGACTTGATTACACGGTGTAATATTGACAATAGCAGAGAGGGATGTTGTATACTTGATATATATTGAGTTTGTCCGATCCTAAACTCATGAAATATGCATACAAGGCTATAGTTTGCACAACAGCAATCCTGCTCACTCTGCTACTTCAAAATCTACGCACACACGTTTTTCATTTTTAAATCAAGTAAATTAATTAATCGTCAATTCATGATGTGATATTGATATTATCTTTGATGGGAGATGATATTAAAAAATATTGATATTCATGTCTTAATAATTGTTAATACTGTAGAAGATATCTAGTAATTCAGTTTGTGTGCAATATCCGCATATTGATGTATATTTTGATTATATTCGATTACTGTTAATAAATCTTCCCATATTTTGATGTTGTTCATCTTACCTTCATCATCTTCACCATCTCCAAGCTCGTCGTCTGAGCAAATATTTAAGATATTAACCAACATTTCAGTAACTATAAAAAAAAGGGAGAAAAAAAGAAGAAAAACATGATCAGTTAATGTTCATGTGCGAGGTTAAACTTAAAAAAAAAACATACACGACGTTAAAATGAATCAAATGCAAAAACAAAATAATTTGTTAATGTATTCAATTTCTAAGGCGTAGAATTTACATTTAATCCAGCAATTCATATTTACCATAAGATTAAATTTTAAAGATTAAAAGTACAATGACAGTTATTACAGTACATCTTTATTTATAGTTATCTCAATGTATACAAGATAAAATAACCTTTAACCTTGATATTGACCTTTAATCTGACCTTACATATCACATGACCTTGAAGTGAACTTCAGTGAAATTTATAATTAATTAGATTAATACAGTTAGATTAAATTCCCAACATCTACATGGTTGGAGACTAATCGGCATAATTCATGGAATAGGAAGAGCCCATACTTTCAATAAATTTACCTTGGGATGAGATAAAAAGCTGTAGAAATCTCGTTATAAAGCATATTAAAGAACGCGTTGGCGTACATTATTATCATCCAAGGTTTATCTCTGTGGTACATACATGATGATGAATAATATAAAATTAATGGTTAGATATTACACAGCTAAAAAGACCAATTTACCTCATGTAATGAGTATAAGTTTATGTAATAGTGAAGGTAAATGAATAAAAACACGGTCATATTGGTGTGCACACTTTAATAGTAATTACAAAATGGTGAGCCAAATGTGCGCATAATTAATTATCCTAAAAATACTTCAAATTCAAGACTTGAAAATAATTGGAGATTGCAATTAGTAAATTTATAAAAAAAAAAAAAATAAAAATAACATATGGATTAATATACTATAATTCGTCAAAATGACAAATTAAAATCTACTGTCAATATAAAATTGACAATACATACAGTAAATTTAAAACAGTAAATATTCATTTTTTTCTAAGCAATGAAATCATTTTGTGAGTAAATTAATTTGAACATTGTTCTTTTTTATAATATATCTAGTGTATTCGTATTTTAAAATATTTTTGCAAGGCTCAAATGTTGTATTGAAATGAGAAAATTCAATAATTAAACATATGCTAAAGAGGTCAGTGAAAATGATCATGGCAAAGCCACATTTTCCAAACCAAATCTTAATGTCGAAATTCACTATAGAAGTTGCTAGTAGATTTGTCAAAATTGCTAGTTAACAATTTCAAAAGAAGCTTATGTTTGCTGGTTGTAAAGAAAAATCTAGCAAAGGTACTAAAAATGATAAAAGGAAGCGCTGAAATGAACCTAATTTTCTATCTTTTCCATTGTCATTTTAGAAATGCAAGATTCAAGAAATGTTATTGATTGATTGAAATATATATTGATACTGGTTGACCTCTTCAGTCAAAGACTGGTCTCCCAGAGGGCCCAGTTATGATCAGTGGCTGTGATGTACTAATACACCGGGGTAACCCCCTACTCATCTCGAAAGATGTACTAGGTTCTTTAAAGTGCACACGAGCTAGATGTGTACACTGGACCTACGGTTTATAGTCCTTATCAGAGAAGACTCGTTCTACCACCGAACCATGGAGTGAGTGAGCCTCGAACCCATGCCGATGTTATAGCTACGTAATTACGGTTCCACTGTCTTAACCGCTTGGTCCACTTTAAAATGGAAATATGTTTTGCTTGCCATAATTAAGACAATAAAACAACAAAGAAAAACAAATACTATTTATAGGCCTATGTTAAAATACTGTTAACAAACTATTAAAAATGCAGATTGCAAAAACGTCATAGGCTCTGTCAAATACTGTTAAAACGATTAAAATTCAAAATAAAATAGAGTTAAAAAGAGTTATTGTCGAAAGTTAGAATTGTACATATTAATGCTAATTAATTAATTAATGTCAATCTGGGGTTGTCTTTTTACTAGCAAAGGTTTCATACTAATGGATAAAAAAAGTGATTTCTAGCCCTATTTTTTTTTTACCATATTTAATGAGGGTGATCCATCCAGCAATTGCTGATCATTAAGGACCCTCAGAGGTTCACAAGACAAACATATACACACAAGATGCTCTACATAAACAAAGTCTTTGGGAGTGGAGTTGTAATTTTGTCCTTAGAAAAAATCCTGACATGGGACTTGAACCCAGGACCCTTGGAGTGGTAGCCAAGCATCATAACCACCAAGCCACAAGTTGCATGTAAGTAAGCAGATGAAAACAAAAGGAAACTCACAAAACTGGTAAAAATAAAACAGTTAGCAAAGAGTACAAGACTGACCATTCAATTCCTGCTGTATTTACATAACCAAATAATAGTATGTTTAGAATAAACAAATCAATTCCAGCCAGAGGTGTCATCTTCTATAATGACTGATTAAACACCTCATACTGTATCATGTCTAGCGACAATAAACATCCAGCAGTATCTTGACTGCTGACGGCAACAGACACATACCCTAGCACTTATAGTAATCCTAAATATTAACTTGAACTACACTGTTGGTTTTTCAGTTTAAGACTATTTTTCTCCTTTTATTTATTTAAAATTATGGTTTTATTAGGTTTTTAAATGATTAATTTTTTTTTAAAGGTTTATTTGACATTAAAATGGCATATTCAATATAATCTTTAAAGTCTTTAAATAAATAACAATTTTCTAGTAAAAAAAACATGATTAATATATTTTTAACAGTGACATACTGAGTTGGTCATATTTCAACATAGATACATTATGTTTCAGCAACATTAATACCTGAATTTCAGAATGCATGTAGAAATGTAATAACATGCTTTACCATATCAAACATTATTGATAACACATACTTCACATTGCATGTGCCATTAAACGTTATTCTCGACACATAATTTTATGCGTACACATTTAACTTTATAGTGTCGGAATACTGTAGAAGTGTCTGCTAAATAGAGATATGTCCACTGAATAGGGGTTGACTGTAAAGTTAAAACATATTTTCCCTTTGTTTTACTCTTTTACTGGGGTTTTTGCAAATGAAGGTTATGTTGTATTTTATAGCTTGCAAACAAAATGTATGCTTTTGACTTTAGAAACTGCATAATCAGATTTGCCTCATTTAACACAGGAGATACTTTTTCTCATTAGAAATTACAAACTTTAAATGCACGGAGGCGATGAATAATTTCTATCCCTTCAAGAAAGGTTATCCGGATGGGTTTAACATGTCTAAAGCTCTGTCTACAATATCAGACTGTAAGTGACACAAAAATGTGATGTGCCAATATTTGGGCACATCACACTTTTTTTGTCTAACTAGACAGCTTAAGAAAAAGTGTCCGTTTCCAACTCCCCAAAAAACAAGATATCTAGAATATTTGGTTAGACTTTGGCTGTGTCTGACTGACGATGAACATTTTACACGTGTAAACTAAAAAAAAAAAACCAGCAGGGTCATACTTCATGCATCTCGTTACACTAAGGTCAAAATTGCTCCTTATCTTGCGGTTAATCAGCTTGCGGTTTAAGGTGTAATTAAAAAATCCACCTCATGAGGTGGATTTTTGAAACAGCAAATTTAACTCAAAATTTACACCGCACGCGACCATTACACGTGTAAATTTGTTCCGTCCGAACGGGCTCTATGCTGCTATAGTAGACTGAAGATAGGAACTACCTGTATGTTTTGAATTATTATCTTGCTTCTGAATAAAATTGATTATTATTCAAAAATGCATCTGATAACATTAAGTACCATGTCAAAATGATTCTACTGAAGTTACTGCAGAAACTATAGTTTGTTTTCTTTTTAAAAATCTATTTTTTGCAATTAGCAATTAGCACTTTTTGGGTAATCAAATTGGGTATTGCATTCATTCTACATTGAAACTAACTAAAATAATATTTTATTGCAGTAAAAATAACCAGCTTTATTATAGTTGAAACTGCTGTAGAATAATTTTGACATAATCCCTTAACTACCAAATTTCATGAACCACAGATGTTTCGTAAATTTCAAATCATGACATTCACATGCATGACAGTTTAAATGGTACATTTCCTATCCAGGAAAACTACAACATCAGAAATTATTATGTTTGAATTACTGTACTACAGTACTATAATTACATTATAATCGTAACATAATTAGGAAATCGCAAACCATAATGTGTGGAAATTATTAAACCAAGTTATTTTTTAACGGCAGGATTAGAAATGAACATTTGTATTATAATCATTGTTATAAATAATATACATTTCAAATCATAATGTGTGAAAAATATCAAACCAAGTCATATTTAACAGCATTTAATTATAACATTGTTCATAATATTTACCATTAACATTTATCAAACCATGTGTGGAAAATGGTATTTAATGTTTTGTACCAATCATTAGAAATGACAAATTTATAATATTAACAAAATCAGGACATTATAATCCCACAATTTTTGGATTACTTTGATTTTTAAATTTTTAAATTACTTAAAAACACTAAATATTGACAACAATGCAGTGTATTATTAGAGTATAAGTAAAGACCCAATCACAGACAACCCTGCCACCCCCAATATGCCCAAATTTTGCATATTGAGATAACCATAACATGATTACAAATTATTACATTTCTTCGCATTTTACCATTTAAAAATAACAGTTTGATATCATGTGACAGATGTCATTGCAATCGTTGACAACATGAGAGAATTAAGAATGAAACAAGGCCAGGTTGTACGGTGTCATTGTCAATATTCATAGCATTAATCATTATATGTTAACAAGATCAATGAAAATGAAGATGGCAAGAAATAATGGAGATAAAAGAATATCTGAAAACAAGGGTGATTCTTGCATGGACAATGATACAATTAGGGACCATGTCAACATTATTCTACTGCAGTTAAAACTGTGATACGTATAATAGGGACTTTACGAAACAGGACGGGAAGCAACAGGACGGTGCTCATGAATAATTTATGCATAAGCTTTAATTAAGTGGGCGGATCTTAGCTTGAAATTTTGTCGAGGACGATAAAGTTGCCATTTTCCCGTTTACGACTAGAAATAATGTACATATAACCTTAAATATACAGTACGAATTACACTTAGACATGAAATTTTCAAAACTCTAAATAATATTTGAACTTTTAATTTAATTGTTTAATGAAATAACATTTCGCAAACGGCTATGTTGACTGTATATGATTTTACGCTCTAGCGAACACAGGATATTCGTCGTCCTCCCTTAACCATCATGTTTTGTAAAGTCCCTAATCACGTTTTGTTTTAGTTTGTATGAACACCATACCATACACATTTGTAACATGTGTAGCCAAAACCTAAATTGTAGATTACAAGTAAAAAAAAAACACGAAAACAATTCATTTTGACTTGTATACGTCTGATTTTGTTTTTTGTGATATCAGTACTACGATGCTAAAGGTGTCTTCACAATAAAGACAGAAATAAATAAAAAAATAATTCATCTAAAAAATCATGTACGGATTTAGTTTATAAATCATTCACTGCAATAAAAAGCTGTGTATGATTACCCCTAACCTAAATATTACATTAAACCGATTAAAGATAAATATATATTACAAATAAATACTTTTCTTTAGTCCTAAAACAAAAAAAATTATTATCAATTTTATGTAATAATATAAAATAAAAACATACCTTTCTCACCAACAAACGGTAAAGACCATGTAAAAACATCCATAAAGTTTGGTAGCCAATAGGGATGCGGTGAACAATTGAATTGTCGAATATTCATAACATTGTTTTCGTATTTTAATACAGCAGCTGCAAAAATAATCAGTGCTAAATCCATATGAAATTATACTGAAATATCACATTATGATAAAGTAAGGAAAAAAAAAGAACAGTAGATAGAGAAGTCTAGAATTCCGATACAAGAGACGCTTTGGCTACCTTCAGATTGTTACGATATAAGGCAGATGTACGATAAAGACAAGACATATCCATTCTTTTACATAAGAGTGACATTAATCAAAATTGACTGGCAACTTTATAGATGTAACAATCGTTTCGCAAGATAATCATTACACAAAATTGTTCTACATAAACGAGAGATTCCAAGGACGGCAGTCACAAACATGGACGTCATTTTGCAGGGTGCAAATACTACCTCCAAAGATTTTCGCTAGGCTTAAGTTTGGGTTAGGCAACCCTGGTTATTTCCCCCACCCACCCACCAGCATTGTGACACCCACCTCCAGACTTCTCTAGTCTCTAGCTATATCCCCAATTGGCTTGAGAAGTATTTCTACCTACAGTACCTACCTCAAAATAAACATTACAGTACCTTTATTGTTGTAAACATCCAAATAATTTGGTGCAGAAAAAAGAGTGATTAAAACAGGGAATCCTGTAGTTTGACTCTTCCTATACATTCGATATCTGAAACAAAAAAATTAAATAAAACACATTAAACATCAATTTGAAATAAGTACCACGGTAGAACCACAAACATCAGAATGTTGCAAAAATGTGAATTATATAAAGACATAAACATGTTTTTTTTTTTTTTTTTTCTTTATTCGAATTCACAAAATAACACAACATATAAAATACAAAGAATGAATTCAGGGTAACACAAAAAAGTAACCAAAGGTCGAACTTATTTCCATTGTGGCCCTTAAGGATAAAAACACCATAAGAATAAACATTTACAATAAACTATAACACATGTAGTAACAATATAAATATAAATTATAATCTTCCAAGCATTTATTGAGGTTGTAGAAACTTTTGGACATTCGTTGAGAGGAGTGGGCATTTGTGGATACTATTGGAGCAGATACTCCAAAAGGGGACATTCCTGGATGGGTTATCCAAAATCCCGAAGACTTGGGGATGCTTGATGGGGACTCCTTGAAATCATAGACTGTTACAGTACCCTACTGGTAGGTCTGATTATATTAATTAAAATTTAATTGTAATTACAATTGAAAAAACAAGTGATTTGTGATGTTGGTTGATTAACCACTACACAAAAGCTACTAAAAAAATAAATAATTCACAAGGACAGGAATATTAATGTTTCACAATATCAAAATATCATCTTCATTGTTAAACTTTAATACAACAATTTCTGTCCTAATGAAAAATCAATTTCAATATCAAGAACATAAAATACAACGATCTGCCTTAATCAATTCATAAACAGTAAAACTGAGTTTGAATATCATTACACGATATCATTATTAATATGAGACACAAACTATCTAGTATTATGGAATTTATAAAATAAAACTGCCTGCTCATCAAATTGTAATTGTATGAGCTTGAAATAGATTGCCTTAAGTGGAACGGTACAATAAGAAAACATTATGAATGTTCCACACTTTATTTTGGATCATTTATTTGAAACCTTTATTGTGTTTTTAGACTAAAATAGCTAACATGAAAATTATATAATGAGGAAATAAGAATTAAAAATAATTGAATAAGCTAGATTTTGCAAGAGCATATAGAGTAGATTCTTAAATTATTCAATAAGGAATGTTTAATCACAAAATAAGATATTTCAAGTAAAAAATGCAGAAATCACTGTAATAAGTTTATAATTTCCTTGTATCAATTTTAAATAAGCTTTCAGTAATTTACTTCCTAATATTTCAATATATCTACAATTTAGTTTATTAAATACTAAACAAGCAAGAATGTATTTCAAATAAAACATAACAAGTTATTTTATTTCATAATAGGCATAAAATCATACATTTGTAATATTATTTCTTAATTTTCTAAAAAAAGATAAAATATAGCTATTGAATATTGTAGTGAAAAAAGTATTTTTTTTAAAATTTTGCCTTATCCGTGGTATAAATTCATGAACAGCAAAGAATATTTTAAGCGGACAAAAACTATTACAAGTCCAAAAAATGGATCTATAAATTAAAATAATATGGTGAATTGCAAGTATTGAACTAGAATCCAGTAATATTATGTTTCAAAACCCCTAGCTGTACATACAGTAATATTATAAATGTAGAAATTAAAGAAATATGTTCACAGATAGTAGAAGCAAACAGAAGATTGATTAGGGATCAACTACACTGTGTGTGTTGATTTATAATTGCACTGATCAACATTACTATTTTATACTGTTTTGTACAGTACATATTACACTAGCATAAAAATAATTTAAAGTGTAATAATAGTATAGCAAATATTATAGGAAAGTTATATTGTTTGAATTAAGGTTTTAATTCAGTAATATATTATTAAGAATATAGATAGCATAGGATAAGTTTATTTTTTAAAGGTTTTTATTTTTAATAGTCACCTCTGAAAAAGCAGTTGTACTACAGTATGAATGTTCTTAATAGAGTAAGTAACAATTCAAATCAATTCAAATGAGGCCTTGTCTTGTGAGGTAATAACTCCCACTGACAATAACCCCCACCAATTTTCTGTCAGCGATAAAGCAGAATGGCCGGGCATAGCACAATAAACCTTTTTTACAAAGTAAACCACCCTTTATTAACATGTGTAATTGATAATTGAGATGGCAATTGGTTAAATGATGGTAACTGAACTCTATTTAGATTGTAAACGTCAAACAAGAGTATCAGTACATTACGTGGATGGTATTGGTACTGTGGATGGCAGTGGAAAAGGTTGCTCGTTTCACATCGAAATGCAAGTAATAGGTGAAAGAAGTATGGTGATAATGATTTATTAAATGAACCCATTTAACCTGGAAACACCAGATAAAATTACTCAACATGTCACTGGTGTGAAGGCCGGCAACATGGGGAGGGGGAAATTCGATCCAATACAGTTGCCATCAAGGGTCAAGACAACAAGAAGCAAACTGATAATGACACTTGCCAGGAGGAAACACATCTGAACATCATGAATACCTTAAGTTACATACTTTAAACCTTATATTAGACACAGAACATGAATATTTGTTATTAGCAGCTTTTGATTTTGGCAAGAACTAACTAACACTATCAAACTTTATTGACAAAAAAATATGATGTGCCCATGTATGTACATGATGATGTCATATCACTACCATATTTGGGTATATCATTATCAGTGTCACTACCGTATTTGAGCACATCACACTTTTGTCAAACTGGTTTTGAGGTTTAATAGACTTTTTAGACTGTTTTGGCAATATCTGTGAATTCGTCCTAACCAAACCTAATTTGGTCAATTCCAAGTCCAGGTGAAGTTATCACAAACATGCAAATTTGAACCCTTTTTTGGATGTATTGTTGACATGAAAAATCAAAATTGATTTGAAAGACCTGGAAGAAAATTGAACAAATGATGTAATACACAATTTACGCAAGTCCTGAATCGTTGAAAATCGCAAGCTACTTGACAATTATGGTAGATAGAAAGAATGTTTTTCTTTTCAGTAACATCAGATATTAATTCATCACAGTCAGAATGAGATTTATTTAATGATTACATTGATAGGTTTATAAATCATTCACTTAATTATTTAGTCAGTCATTCAATCCATTCCTAATTTAGTAAATAATCTATTCTTTCATTCAACTGATCGATAATTTATAGACTCTGTCAGTGTAAATAGTGAATACATTATTGATTTAAAACGATTATTCACAAAACCATTTCAAATCATCATTTATTTCAATCAATAATTCATTCTAATCAATCAATCATTAATTTTATCAATTGATTTACATCAATTTTTAAAATGACCAAGATGTCTACAGTATTTATAAATCAAGTTAAAAAATGTTTATTTGATGAAAATATAGAATAATGTACGTTTTATGTTTTTCTTTTCAATTCCACCTGTATTTTTTGTAATTTATATTTGTAAAGGGGGTTAAACTCGATTAGAGAAATCTATTTTTTTAACCTCCTATTGCCATGCTGTAATTTTTTTTTTTTTTTTTAAATATATATTTATATTATATTTTTCTTTTTTTGGCAATAAAAATGTTGAAGTATATTTCTTACAAGTTGTACATTTTTACCACAAAGTCTACCATGTAAAAATGTTATTTCATCATTTTTAGGGTAACTAAATGGTAAAATGTTATCTTATTCATTGCAGGTGATCGATCAACCTATTTCCTGATGTATACTTAATTTAAGCAATGTTTAGCATAAACCTTAATATCCTCATTCAATCTCCATTTTCCTTGTAGAATTGATTCAAACACTACATCATCATAAATGTTAATTCATCTTTGACATTGAGGTGACTCTAGGGTTTTACATGTGTTCACCAGTAAGTTAATAATGTAATTTATTCATCGTAATTTACTCGGGTGTATACAATGACCGTACGATTCAGTGACCGTGATAGACGCACAGGCTTGCTTGCAGGAGTGTTTGAACAGATACTTAGTACCGCATCAATTGGTATCTTTCGTGAAGCATGTAATAACACTATGAATTCCAACCCTGAAACAAGTACCTATTAAAATGGGTGGAATCAATGTAGAAAACCAAAGCCACAACGAACTATGGTTTAATGAATTTGAAGATAATTATACGAATTTAGAAATTGAATTTAATTGAATGAAATTATCATTTAGAAATCAAATTATTCAGACAAATATAATCATAATATTATCATTGCATATTGATTCATGTAAATGCATCTCTAATATGACCAGCATACTGTAATGTACATTATGTCTAAACGATTGATCATCAGTCAATTGTGAATATGACTGCAAGATATTGCCTTCAAACTGGTAACAACCTTTTATGTATGAATCTCCCTTCTAAAGTATTTGAATACATGTTTACATGTTACTATCGTGATAAAATATTCACTGTTTAAAGGCATTAAATTAAATTCGCTTAAAATTGTGACATGAATTAAATTTAAGTGCTTAACTTTAATTTTAAATATTCTATACATGAAAATGTACACAATATGCTTTGGATATTATACTGTTTAAAGACTAAAAATGTCTGATCTTTTTATAGTAGATTGGGCAAGCTGTTATGGCAGGGGTGCCGCAAACCATAACTATACAATTGCCACTTCAAAAGCACTCCTTGACCATTTTTCTGGTGTAGAACAAGTCTTTTAGATAAGGACTTAAAACTAGTGGTCGGTTCAATGTACACAATCTGACTTGTGTGCACTTTAAAGAACCCAATTCATCTTTTGGAAGAGTAGGGGTGTACTGCTGGTCCATATCGGCCCCTGTTGGACAGAGAGTGCCGTTTGATGGCAAATGTACAACACGAAAGAGATCCTTAGAGGAATAGAAAGTTGTTGTATGTGTCGTACCCACCTGTGCTTAATTCAATCCAATAGGCTGCAAGTCGCATGGTATTGCCCACATTAATATTATAATTATAACATTTTTTTAAAAATGTGATCTACTGTAGACAAAATGTGAACATGTATCTTGTATTTCATAATAATATTTGATTAAAAAAAAATAATTGACAAATTGTTGTTCCTGGCAAGTTGATATTTGCATGACTTCATAATAATATTTAATTAAAAAAAAATGTTGACAAATCGTTGTTCCTGGCAAGTTGATGTTTGCAGGACCTTTCTTTTTTTACTGCATTCTACTTATATAGCTGTAGTTATCAGAAAAATGACCTAGAATTCTGGTTTTTTTTACTGTTGCCTTTTAAGTTATAAAATGTAAAGAAGATTAAAAAAAGGGCAATAAGGACACACCAACTTTTACGTTTATGCAATCCCTGACAACAAACATCCAGAACATTAGAAAAGTCAACAACAAATAAAAACACACCCATTGTGATGCATTTACATAACATCCAAAACAAGAGGCTCAACGGCGACACCCCTAAAACTTACCCAGCATCCTGTGCTTCATGAGCTCTGATGATGGACAGTAAATTGTTCTGAGATAAGAATTCACAGCAGGCTGCATAACTGAAAGAAAAAACAAACAAAAATAAATGACAATTTATAAAATTGAATAAGCAACAGCAAAATGAAATCAATAATTTTGAAATTGAATAAGCAACAGATCTCTTTAGGATATTCGGTGGCTCTGAAAAGAGGCGTTTGATTTGGAAAATTGATATTTAACTTTGCTCCCTTCTTTGGTGACTTTGATGGCTTCTCTATAGCTTTTTAGGATTCATAATCTTTGTAGGAGATCTGCCCTTCTCAGGCTTAGATGATGACTTCAATAGAAATAAAATGGTTTCATGTTTTATGTGTGGAATAAAAAAGAATAATACAATCATTCAATGAACAAACGCATTTTAAAAATCAATAATTCTGAAATTATATAATTTATAGCATTTTTTACCTACTGTATTCAAAATCAATTCATACAATATTTAATTACGATAACAATTGTTCAGTTTTTATTGCAAAAATTAATTATATTGCTTTAGTTTACCTTCTTTGAATTTAACAATAATATACCACATTTATCATTAATGCAAAATTTATAAAGATTTTAAAAAACACAGAACATATAAAATGAGCAATAAAATAAAAACAATATCTATAAATATTTCCATACTATCATAATTCATAATGTATGACAGTTTTAGACACTAAATTTGCATAATGTACACTAAAGAATATTATATGGCACTCTAGAGATAAAATTATTCCATAGAATTCATAAGATTGGACGGACCTGTTTATGTAGAATATGTATTTTTATAGTAGGGCATTACTATCCAGTGTAAAAATATACATTATAGTATAGTACAGTATTATTATAATGATAATTATGTTTCTTTTTTTTTTTTTTTTTAAATATTAAAATAGTTTTGTTGATAGAATGATGACCTTTCATTAATAATATAACAAAAAGGACATAATTAACACGATAATTGTTAAAATTAATTAAAAAAACAGAGTACAATAGTGTTGTTGACACAGAAGGATGACCTTCCAGTTACATCATAAAATTATGACAAAATTGCTTTTTAACAAGATACTGAACTGAATTCACAAGATCACACGGATAATAAATAGTATGGAGCTGATAATGAAATCTTGTTTCTAGCAAAACTGAAATATTATGTTAGATGTTCTTAAAATTGTCAGAGCTACCAGACTAATATAATCAGAAAGATAAACAACATTTGACCTGGTGGTGTTAAGCTGTCAATGTTAATATAGAAAGATGAAAACTATACAATATCATCACATGCAGATATTTCACTCATCTTGCCTCATGTATGTACTTTATTTAGTACACACATTCTTGGGCTGGTTTCAATAAGTCATATAACATTATTAAGCTATCACAGGGTATACTTATGTTTACATTGATATTTTGAATTGAAAGCCTATAAAATAAACTTTCATCACCTTTGCCGGATAGTGTTGGGTGGGGTCAACAAGTTCTAACAAGCCATAATCTATACCTTTACCCCAAAATAATGTTGATACCCTAAATCACCCATTATATAACATGCATGCATGTACCTGGTATGAGTAAGAGAATGGTTTCCATATGCAAGGCCTACAGTAATCAAACTTACATACAAAGTCTGTAGCTTATGACTTACTACATGCAAAAATTGTGGCAAGCCCGCCCACTCACTTTTTGTTTATGAATAAATAAAATTATGATATTCAATTAATGAAAACAATCATTCCCAGGGTAGTAGTATCAGATGCAAGCATAGTAATATAATACTGTGTGGTTGGGTTTTAAACAAGATAAAGGTCCTGATATTCATTCTCAACGTAGGAGAATAAAGTTGTCTATTTAAGCTTTAATATTAGTATGATGGGCACTTCTTTTCCACGCCCCATATTTTTCAACTAGTACCCATTTATGTCATAGACCTTTATGGTATTTTATCTTGCTTTCTGAAGTTGTTTTAATTCTTATATTAATTTCTTTTTATTGGTTTTATACACATACAGTATGTACTGCGCCTATGAGCAATCATTGATTGGATATATGGAGAATTATAAATGCTTTGATTTATTACATTTACAGTCTAGTGAACTGGAAGACGTTTAGGAGTTGAACCCGGGTCTTTTTACACAACAGTATGTTTCCACAACCACTCGGCTCCAGCGATTTGCTTTAGTAGACTTTAGTGAGTAATGTAGAGCAGAATACAATTTTGAAAATACTTCTCTGATGGTATTGATATTTTATTTCATTCAGTTCCGATTTCATTATCTAATCTTTCTATTGAAAATATATCCGATTTCCTTTCAGATTTGTTCCTTTTTGGAAAATTATCAATTACAATAAAATACATGCAATAAATCCTTTAATATCCTATCAGATAATATATCAAATTTGCTGCTCTATTGAAATTTTGAAAGTTTTAACATGTGTTTCAAATAAATATATTGAATTTTGTAACTTTAGTACTTTTTGTTGAGCACAGGATGTAGAAATCAGTTCACATATAACTTTTTATAATTTTATTAGTATAATTATTAATCTGTGTATAGTTTGGGCCCAAACTTTGCCAAGTAAAACATTTAAAAGACAACTACAGTACAATCACCGCTGATTATGTCATAGAAATGTGTTAATGTTATATTATGTTGTTAACGAAAAAACAACTAAAACTATGTTTACTATTGCTGTTGTATTTGCTGAAAATGCAATTAGAATTCATGTTTGCACAAAAAGAAAATATAACTAGTTTTTGTGACTATTTTCTAATAAATGCAATTAGGTTCACATCAAGAATTTGCTACTAATATAATTATGTAATCAACACTTAAGTGCTAGCTTCTCTGCACTCAGATTTTGTCCTAGTCTAATAATTAAGCTTTACATTACAAAGCTATTGGGCAAGTAGGACTACAATTTTATGTTTTGGTTTATTAGCAATTTTGATCTAGAGACCAAGGCTCAATGTCCGCTAAAACCTTTTCTCGAATGTAATCTTTAATTAAGGATTGTCAAAATGATTCTACTGTACTGCAGTAATTGTATTTTTAACTGTAATAATTCATAATTTTATTTTTCAATGTAGAAGTTTATCTGAGGCAGATCAATGTGTACACTAGAAAAGATTAAATAACAATACTTGCTATACTCATGGATTAAAGAATAGAAGGATATGCATCGACGTGAGATCAAGGGTTCCTTGACTCTCGCCGACAGACCGCGGACCGCCCACAATGTTATCAGTTTAATTAACCGCATGGTAACAACGAAACGGTCGCGTGCCTAATATATTGTTTACTGCACATGTGCAACGACATCTAACCTTGTTGGCTACGCTTCTTTCGCGCGTTCTTTGGTGGCATGATGTTTTAGCGCTAGCAACAACGGCGACGAACAATTCATACGACAAATTTAGTTATAACCTTTCTGATGAGGAATTGTAAATGCTATAATTGTAATTAGTATAGGTTTCTGCCGCGATTGATCTACGCTAATGTTTTTATGACATTAAAGTAGCATTTTATGACCTGTAGTAGCCCTACATCTGAGACAATAACTATTTGTTGTATCGGCCTAGGCCTAGCCCTACATGTAAAATTACAAAATCAGCAAGGATACTAGGCCTAGGCCTTTTCTTCTAGGCTTACTAGTAAACCATATGATTTGCCGACATTGATACTGCCTAGGTAGGCCTAGGCTAATCTTAAGTGTAGTAGATACAACGTGTAAACATGATCTATATACTCACCGTTGTCTTACTTCTTGTGTGAATAATAATAGGTACTTCGTTTTTTCGTGATTAAGTTTGCCCTGCGTGTACTTTTCAAAACGACCGCTAGGTAACGAATCGCAACTATACATAGCCAGCCAATCCCGGATCAGGGATCGCTGTTTTCATTCAATTAGACCCGATGATTGGATGTGGTGTGCATGACATAACCACTAGCCAATCACCAGGCACTACAATTTAAATATAATCACATCGATAATTAAGGAGATTTATGAAGAAACCACTGCTTAGCCATATATTAAAAACACGATTGTTGTATGGGTGAACACCGGCCACGCTAACAACATACATGGTCAAATGCATAATTTAATATTCTATAGATTAACGCAATTTTTAATGACAGAAGATGGCAGGCAAATAATGATAATTCAAATATAAAAATTGCATATTTTATTAATATTACTAACTACTTAAAATTACTAGTCGTAAGAAAGTGAACTTTTCGTAGTCCGATTGTGATGAAACTAAAACAGAATTATTCAGCAATATATTGTTGTTGTCAATTAATCATCGACGCAGACATGTCAATAGAACATTCAGACTGCGCATACGATTTCTACATGGTTACGTTTTGGTCTCAAAAAAGGTAACAGTTGATTCGCAGCGTTTTACAGAGGGCCGCGGTTAGAGACACGGAGTTCAATGAGCGTGTTTGTTTGATTGGCAGCAGTGCTTTAGTATAGGCAAGCGCGTTGTAAAATCGTTTGATGTCACCGTCGATGCATATCCTTCTATTCTTTAATCCATGCTATACTTTATAATTGCAAACAGGTTAAACAGTAAAAACAAAATGTACTGAAGTAAAGTTCTGAAATAGAATAATTTTGACTGACAAAAAGATATTTACTATAATCTTTTAAATCTTTTGGATTTCTTTTGCGTGTATTCAACTTTGTGGGACTGTAGCTTGAGCATGGAAGCTGTTATTTTATTTAATGTATAGATTAAAGCAGCTACTAAAACGTGTCATGATTCTATAAACACGTTATTATAGTGTGTGGGAGGAGCGTTCATTAATGCCTGGCCAGCTAATCCAATTAATTTATGTTTAACATCTGGGACAGACTCATGACCCTGTGTACAGCCAGGTGTTTAAATGTATCTATATGAATATCATCATATCGTACCTAGGATCAGTTTTTAATATAAAATATATCAAGCATTTTAGTATAGGAAATTATACTTTGAATGAAATCATAGTTTCAGCTTAAAATTAACAGGATACATTAAAAAAAAGAAAGAATCGTGGCACCTCAAGACAACTGCATCTGTGTGTGCCTCCCTCTTATTACTGCTAATAATAATAATAATACCACATTTATATAGCGCCCTTTTCATGAGTAATCATGCTCAAAGGCGCTTTACAAGCATTATTACCCCAGTATATTCCCATAATGCAGCCAGTAACCAGCGCAAAGTTGTGTCTTTAACCGGGTACCCATTTATACACCTGGGTGGAGAAAGGCAAACGTAAGTAAAGTATCTTGCCTACGGATACAAGCAATGCGGCGAGAGTTGGATTCTGTTCTGCTAACAGACGTAGAGGACTGTACCAAAAAATTCACGCCATTTAAATATAATTTTTGGACTAATTTCACACTATATTGACAATAGTCTACATATAAAATAAGTTGTAACCAATTTAAACATGGGAAGGCGAATTTATAAAATCTGCCTATACCACAATCACTCCCCACCACAGTGTACATTAGCAGAGCAGTTTGTTATTGAAATGTGGGATTTTATTACTAATACTATTAGTACCAGTGTACAAGAGTAGTTTGACCCGTCAGTGTAAGTGTTACATCATGGATGCTCAAAACCAGAGTGGAGTTATACTAACATTACTATGACAAAAATAAAGTTAGTAAATAATGTGATATAAATGTTATGCAATGTTAACTTATTATTAAAATTGATCAAACTACAGTATTAAAGTAACTGACAGAAGACATTAAAAAGCAATCATAATTATTCTGATATTAGATGATACATCAAGAGTAAGTTGAATGTCTACTGGACTCAGATAAATCGTATGTTAGAGTGATGACAGCAAAATACAGCCATGTTAAACAAGTTGTGACCTTTCAAAAATTAACTTAATTGCAATTAAGATTCAATGAATGACAAGAGACGCAGCAAGAGAGAATGCCATTTGGAAACCATTTGATGAATTTGTTGTTTGGTTTTCATCACTGATTACACAAAAGTGTAAACTATCTTACAAGTACAAACTATCTCACAGTACAATCCTCATGTTTTTTTGTGTAGTGAAATGATTATTTATGTCTCAGGAAAGGTGTTAACATTTGCCTTCAACAATTTATCATGGGGGTTCTGACTAATGCCCCGCCTCCTTTTGGTCTTGAAATAGCTATCTTACAGTATAATCACCATGCAATGTTTTTTGTGAAATGATGATTTATTATATATATGTCTGAAAGGTGTTAACATTTTTCTTAAACAATTAATCACGGGGAGTTCTTTTCTGAATAATACCCTCATTTCTGGTCCCCAAATAGCTGGTGTGATCCGTGTGTGGTCGTGGTTGAAAAATGTCAACCGTTTATTTTGTGTTAAGCAAGATAACCAGTTAACCATGTAATAAATATGAAAGATATTTTTTTTACTAAACCTATATTCACATAATTAGGCAATAATAAAAAAACTTCCTCATTATGCAACTGAATTGGTGTGGTGATGTTAATGAACTACAGTAGGTCTGATAAATGTGTACATTAAACAAGGATGATTAACCTGAAGATAAAAGACTACAACTACACTTGATTGATAATATCTGTAAAACAATATTTGCTGATATTTTAAAAGATATTTTCAGAAAAAAAGTATTTTATGAGCTTTACTTCATCTAATTCATTTATTATTTACAAATTCCTGTCAGTGGTACTGCATTCATCTAATTAAAAACATTGTGTGAAACAAACCAATGTTTAAAGCTCTATCAAACTTTATGCCCATATATGGATATGATGATGTCATATCACTACAATATTTGGCTATATCACTACCATATTTGGGCACATCACACTTTTTTGATAGTGACACTAGTTTGATAATGTAGACAGAGCTTAACACTACAGCCTCTATATCTATTAAGAGGCCACTTTGTTGGGTCCTAAACACGTATCCTTAATAGAGGTTCTAGTGTAATTAATATTCATATGCCAATCCAATACAATATTAATTTTTTTTATAAATTATTTTGACTGTAAATATTCCATTATGCTAAAGATTATGTTTAATTCTCATTCTGCCATAAAATTTTAAACAATTTTATGGATAAGTTTGGCGACATTAAATTTGCATACCAGTGCTATATTTATTATATAACTTTGTTTATAGTAGTAGGCTTTGCTTCAGACGTCTATTACATGCATTAATAAATTAGCAAAGCAGAACAACTTAAATACTTGACATAATTTAGTTGGAAACGGATCACTCACTTAAGCTTAGTTTTACTCAGAACACAATGAATATTACATTGCCTTTGAAGACATAAACAGCTATGTCTTCAAAGGCAGAGGTTTAAAAGTATTCATTATTTTTGTTATATAATTTTAGTTTACAGAACACACATAGAAAAAAAACACATAAAAATACGCCGCAAATATTTTCTCTGTCGATTATTAATGTGAATTATAAGAACACTGCCTGTTTGCAGTTGAAAAACTATATTTAAAACAAAAATAGATTGAAATGTCGAGAATATTGTGTGTATAGTAGAACATTTCTTCATAATCTAAAATAATAAAATATCCCCTAAATATTATTTCCCATGAATATTATTTCCCCTGAATATTATATCCCCTGAATATTATATCCCCTGAATATTATATCCCCTGAATATTATATCCCCTGAATATTATATCCCCTGAATATTATATCCCCTGAATATTATATCCCCTGAATATTATATCCACTGGATATTATATTCCCTGAATATTATACCCACTGGATATTATATCCCCTGAATATTATATCCCCTGGATATTATATCCCCTGAATATTATTTTCCCTTTGTTCTCTAAGGAGGCGGTTGTACTGTACATTAAAAAAATTTGTTAAACTATCACTTTTCAAAGAATCTTACCTGTAAAAGTATGAGCACCCACGCACTGTGTTGTGACTAAAATGTTCCGCACTCTTTTCACTGCCAAAGTCTTCTAATGGATCAGACCAGAGGAGATCACACATTGGGCCAAATGCAGGTGGCTCTTTGAATCGGTCCACCTGGAATAATATACAAATCATCACATTATTAAGAGATCATGTCAAAACTATTTACACATTTTTGTTAGGGCAATATGATAGATTGTTTTACTATAAGAAAAGCTCATGTGCACTTTAAAGAACCTAGTACATCTTTCGAGACTTGTAAGGGGTTACTCCAGTGATTAGTACATCACAGGCACTGATCATAACTGGGCCCTCTGGGAGACCAGTCTGTGATTGAAGAGGTCACCCAGTATAAATAAAATATTTCAATTCACGTTTTATTTATGAGAAAGAAAAATTTAGCTACTGCAGTATGTAGAAAAATTGTTCCTAGAATATTACTTTTAATGATAAACAATAATCTGTAATTAGGTTTCGTATCATAAAAATTGTATCATAAAAATTGATGCTTTAATTTTTTTTTCAGACTCTAATAGTCAACAAGAAATTTTGTAGGTCATCCAATTTTTATTGTCTCATATTTTTAAATGTTTAAATTGTATATCTTCTGCCATATTATTGTAATGCATGTTTGATTTGCTTGTTATTATGCTGTTTGTTGTAATTGTTTGCTGTCTTTTAAAGGACCCCGTTGGAATTAAGTTATTTTTTTCCGACTTTATGAGCTAATTTAGTTTTAATTTAATGATGTCTTTGCTTTGTAAATTGTTTGTATTCATATTGTCTTGTAATCTTATGTTGAAACCAAATAAAATCAACCCATTTCTTTTAACAAAAACGTATTGTATTTATATCAAAAGATCGTAAATTTGTCTATATAAAGCATAGACGCATACGAGGTTAATTATAACACATAAAGGAGGTAATGTTCTATACAAATATTCATTCCATAAATTGATTAAAAAACATTAGTGTTGTTTCACACTACACGCTACCTTCTTTATGTCATCAAGAGTGTGGATCTCTGGAGACAAGCCTCCATGGACACATAGAAACTGTTGGTTCATCAAGGCCGCCAGAGGTAGGCAGTCAAACGCATCCATACAGGCATCGTACACCTTCTCTGTATACTTTATTCTACCTGTAATGACAAAATAATTTTCATCAATCAATGTGTGCATAATCTAAAGACAGTATCATTAACATAATTTGCTATGCATTGGGAATTATAAAAACATGTCGATAAAAAATGAATTGGAAAGAATGATATGGTGCAATGGCAAGGAATCGTAGTGGCATGTGATGAGAAGGCACGAGTTGGTTTCATTTCAACAAGATTCTTTTCTTGTAATGCTTGAAATGTAAAGTTATTTTTAATCATCACTATTCAAATATGAGCCCCCCCCCCCCTCAACAAAAAAAAACTCTGCAGTATTTGATTATTAAATTTCTAATAAATTCTCTACTTATTAGGAAAAAAGAAATTGAAATGTAAAGTTATTTTTAATCATCATTTTATTATTCAAATATGAGCCTTCCCTCTCCAACACCACCAACCCCTCCCCCAACCCCCAAAAAAAACTCTGCAGTATTTGATTATTAAATTTCTAATAAATTGTCCACTTATTAGGAAAAAAAAAATTGAAATGTAAAGTTATTTTTAATCACCATTTTATTATTCAAATATGAGCCTTCCCTCTCCAACACCACCAACCCCCCTCCACTCCCCCCCACCCCCAAAAAATATTATTGAATTTCTAATAAATTCTCCACTTATTAGGAACAAATAAAAACATACTGTAATTATTTTTAAGTTAAATGTATGCATGCAGTGTGGGTATAAACAGCATCTATGATGACATTAACAACCATTGAAATAGACCACTAACATATTAATTATTAGATTCAAGTTCTAAGACTTTCTATGACTTGTTTCTACTAGTACTTTGTATTGACTTATTGTGAATTTATTGTTTTCTTCTGTCCATTTTTAGACTTAAATATAAATAAATAATTAAAATAGTTAGTGAAAAATACTAGAAACAGTATAAATATCCATTATTTAAATGGGATGTAAAATAATGTTACTATTTTTAGAAAGTTAATTAAAATAGAGCAGCTGTTATTCAAGAAAGCATAGGTGATGTTTTATGATGAGTTCAGAGTTAATTTGTTATAGTGAATAACCATGCTATCTGTAAGCCAACTAGTCCCAATAGTAATTAAAAACAACTCTCGTATGAATCAACTAAAACTGCATCTTTGTACCTAACATATAAATAATATAATCTTTATAATTTTACACTCTTTCATTCCAGTAATAGTCTCTATGGTAATTTAAACAAGAATTAAGCAAGACAATTTTTATTTCACATTTAAATTAAAAAAAAAATATTTTGTACGCATGTCAGTAGAATAGGCTATAGTCTATAGTTTCTTTCCATGCCGAAATACTCTCTAAATTGGGTAGAATAGGACAATTTTTCATGGAATATGTTAAATCAATGTCTTTGAACAAACAAATTGTGGAAAGTGTAATGTCGGAAGACGGAAAACGTTAAGAAGAAGAGATTCAAATTGATGTATGGAAGCGAAGCCTGGTCATTAACATCAGAATGTGGAAAGTATCTAGAGAGCTGTGAAGTGTAGTTTTTGAGAGGAGAATGTTGAGGATTTCATGGATTGACAAAGTGACCAATGAGGAGGTGTTCAGAAGAGCTAATGTGAAAAGGAAAGTTATAAAGGAAATGATGTTAAGGCAGTTAAAATTATATAGTCTGGAAAAATGGTGTGGAGAACCTATCATTAACTGGAAAGATAAAAGGAAAGAGGAGCAGGGATAGAAGACGGGGAATGTGGATGGCAAGTGTAATTGAGTGGTTAACAGGAAAAGGTGTAAAACATCAAGGAGTGGACTTTAACGAAAGCAAGAAGCAGAAAATTGTGGCAGAACATGATCGCCTACGTCTGTAGATACGGCACGTAGAGAGAGATTCAAAGGCACCCATAGGGATCAGATAGTTATTTTTATTCCGATTAAAAAGTTCCAATGGCATTCATACTAATTAACTGGTGTAATAATGTACTAAGATTATATATTCCTGCATAAATTAAAACCACATCACATTTATATTAATATAGTACCATTTTCAAAAATAATTTTATATACTATTTAATATTCTGCTAATATTCCTATGGGAATGGCTGTCTGACTCACTGTCACCAGAAGTAAATTAAACTTCAACAATTTAAATGAATTGAATACACATTTAATTAACTAATAATATTCAATGTTATTGTAATAAAATATTAAGTACATATTTACATTGTGTATTCAATACATTACAATATGATATCTTTGTTGAGCAATATATTGATGAAATATGAAAAAACGTAATTAGGGTGTTATTATTGTCTATATATAATAAAAGAACAAAAATGTAAAATGAAAACAATATGAACTGATCTAAAAATAGTTTTAGTTGAAATTAATTACAGTAATAATAACAGTAATAAAAATGAATTATCATATATCAAATATCAATTATGCTATAAATTATATCCATGTTTGTCAACTAATATTCCATTATTTTATAATGAAAATTCTATAATACTCTACAGCTAATTTTCAGTAATTTAGTAAATTATTATTAAAATTATAAACTATTGGATTTTGAATTTTATTCAGTATGCAAACGCGGTTTTCAAATGAGTTTTTTTTACACGGAATGGATTAGATATTGTGCCATCCAAAATAGCTCATGTATTATACTTACATTCTTGTTTGAAGGTGAAATATTCTGTAAGATGCCTACATTCATGGTTACCGCGGAGCATGAACAACGTTGTAGGGTTGAGAATCTTGAGTGCCCAAAGATACAACACACACTTGAAAAAAAAACAAACAATGTACACCATTAGATATACAGGGTTCCATTGAATGAACACACACAAATAAAATGTAACATTTATTTGCAGTCATCTACTCCCATTGCTCACTAAACAGCTAGGAGTTTCAGGAGCTAGCTCTGCTGATTATCTGCTGAAAACAGTCCCATTCAAATAGGCCTTTATGGTATTAAGTTAGCATCATTCAGAATTAAATCCGAATGATAAACAACGTAAATGTATGTGTCTATAGATATCATTCTACGCCCAAAAATAGGTTTCAGATGTCTCAAGCAAACCAAAATTGTGTGTTTCCATGGTTTAGGTAACATTTTCATCTCCCTGAAATGTGTTATTTCCCCCAAGAATTGGACAATTTCCATTTGAAATCCAATCTACTGCATATTATTAAAAATCAAGAACACCATTTTCCCACAATGTTATTTCAGATACAATACTACAGACAGAACAATACCAATTCTTTCTATTGTAAACAGTATAGCCCAATTATCCTACTATCAGACTCTTAGTCTTAACAAAAGTAGAGTCCATTATTCATTTCCTGACTCTTAACATTTTACACTCCTCAGATATTTGAATACAGTAAGTCCTGTTAAAGTTAAACTATAATTCATAAATTTACATACAGTACTGTAGTTATTACTGTGTATTAAGTAACCTCAAAGTCAGTCGGACACGCCCATTTATAGTAAAATACAATGTATTGATTAAGGAGAACAATCATAAAGCCAATGATTTGTACTAAACCATTGATTGTTGAAACAACAGATAATAAAATTAACATGGAATACTAATATCATTGAACACTGACAAAATAAGTACATATGCTTTTTTTTATATTTTAATGATATTCACAGGGGCTGGCTACAATAATACACAGGAGCTACAGTATTGCTATTATTGTGACCTGCTACAATATCAAGGTCATAGGCTTGGAAGGTTCAGATTTTAATCCTGGGATTTCAATGGAATCAAAATCTTTGATTTGAATTGCACACCATAAACTAATACTGTAGCTACAATGGATAAAAGTGCAATATTCAAAATACTGTAATAAAGTTGTTTGAGCTATTGTTATTCAGAGTGCAAAACCTTCAAAACAGATCACTACCCAAATTTCTTTATGAATTTATCAACTGTAAACAACTTTAATCTATGCAGAGGTGTAGGTAACAAATATTGTGATAAAAATGGTATCATTATTTTTAGCTACTAATACTAAATAAATTTGAATGCAATCTATATAAAAACATCAACATTGCTGTAAGTGAGAAAGTATTTCTGTTAAATTTCAATCAAAAACCATTTTCATATTTTTGTGTATGATCATAATAATGTATCATTATTATTATTATTATTTATTCAGGCAAAAGATACATTTACAAATTATAACACAAATTAAGCAAACACGACGCAAGAAGAAACATAAAATCATAGTCACTAGCTGCCAGGAAAGCACAAAAGCAGCCTAAGCCACTGTCACCAATTAGGTGTGTACCTCCAACCAGTGACTAATTATTACAAATATTATATGATGATACATAGAAGTTAATATGTTAAAAGAATATTTAATTATATTAAGCCTATAGTTTATATATGTAAATGCTAAATTAAATTATAAATAAACAACTATAAAATAAAATTGTTTTTAATTTACATTAAAATATGTTTTAAATGTTAATAATAAATTAAGTACAAAGTAGTGTAATATTTCATTCCAATTGTTAATTAACTTAATCAACGGGTATCATCATTTTTAAGAATACCATTCTCTAGTAACCCACCCTCCTGAAATATAAATAGTGTGTGTTTGTGTCAGCAGCTTGGCCAGCATTGTTTCATGGTATACTAAGGTAAGTATGAAGAGCAAGCCCTCAGAACTGGTGTATATTGACTGGAGCTGATTTTTACCAGGGCCTTCTTCAGAAAGATGCACTGAGTTCTTTGAAATGCACAACACCTGTGTACATGTACAGCACCATGGTACACTGAACCTTTGTTTTAAAGTCCTTATTGGGAAGATATGTTCTCCCACCAGAACATTGGTCAAATTTTTACTTTTATGTCCTTGCTGCATGGTCACTTGACTTGTCTAAATTCAACAAATCCCACCAACAATTTTGTTATTCAAACACGGATTATGCAAACTAAATTGCTGTTAAATGAGATGTTTCACTAATCTTGAATTTAGAACCCTTGGGGCTAACATTTGTAAATGAATTTATAACACATTTGGCGAAATAATTAATTTATTTTGAAAAGAAAATAAATGCGTCAAAAACTGCTAACATGGTAGAGCAACAACACAAATTATAACAGTTTTAAAGCAATATTGTGTTAGATTATTTATTTTAGATTATAAAGAACCCCAATGGAATTAAGATTTTCAAGCTATTTGGCTTTTCTGAAAAATCTTTTTAAATGTCTTAATTAAATACAACAGTAGTTCAGTAGTGTTGTAGTTAATGTAAAAATAAAATCAGATTCAATTCTTACCTCTATACTAAAATAACCTCGATCTACGTAATCACCAAGAAACAAGTAACGTGTAGTTGCTGGGTCACCGCCAACTTCAAATAACTTCATAAGATCATAAAATTGACCATGAATATCTCCACAAACTGAAAAAACATGAAGTAAATAATTATAATATCAAACATTTATAAAGTGCTCTATTCCGGAGTCTCACAGAGCATCATGGAAAGAATAACTATTGAAATAAGTGAGTTTTCAGGAGATTTGAATTCTCCGAGTGACAAATTTAAATAACTTGTTAAATTTTTTTCTCAAAATAATGCTTATTTAAAACACAATTTTTTTTTGGGAGCAGAAATGATGAAACGGTTATTCGGTATTATAAAGCAGTTCTCAACAGTTTTTAGTAGGGGCTTATTTTTTTAAAATTAATTTTAAAAGCAGTAGCCCTTCATTGGCCATATGAAATGCACCCCCAGGACACCTGTTGAGAACGCTTAATTTACCGGGTTTGTAGTGAGATTTGTACCTGTTACTGGTGCATCTATATCTATCATTGTTTTCTCCTTCCTTAGAATTGCAGCACCTTCCCTAATAATCCTTAATGCTACATCTTCTGAGAGACGTCCTTCTTGTAAAAAGTGTGCTTTTAACTTGGCTTGGTTCGGTTTACTATTGTGGTCTACATCATAAATATCCTCTACTCCGAGTTTCTTTGTGGGTGGATAAGGAACACCTGAAATAAAACAATTTAGAATTAAGTTATTGGTTAAGTTAATTTAAAATTTAGAATTATTTGTAACATTGTTATACACAGATTCTGCCGGTACATTGGACGGCTAGCGGCAAGCGATAACCTCTCTGAATTACAATACAAAACACGGAATTAGGCCATTCCAAAGAAATTGGTCTAAAAAACAAATTTGCAGTTCTAACATAAAGGAGGCATCAAAAGGTACACCAGCTCCAACAGCGCTAGTATTGGTCTTGTGGTTTCAAGGAGATAGAGTATAAAATAAATTGGATTAATGCCATTTATGACTGAATTTCCTATTAATTACATTTTACAGAATTAAGTTTAAGATGCATTTAAAAAGAAATTGAAGCAAGTATACTTCTTTACTGGTGATTTTTTTTTTACAATGAAAAATTACGAAGAAAACCAAGGATTTAATATAAAGATTTATATCTTGTTGCTGTAAAATTATGATAATGTTATTATGATTTATGTACTAAACACATGGGCAAATTGACAAATATTGGACGCCTGTAGTGAGGTTCTAACCTACAGTAGTTGAGAATTTCCTATTTTACTGCTTATGCTATCATATCAAGTAATAGTATGCAAATGACTAAAAAACAATGATTTAATTTTGTAATAAGTCATTTGTAAATATCTCAAAATAAGATCAAAATTATTCAAGCATCACTGGATTTAGCTCCATAGCATTAGTTAAGATGGGGTATGTAGCTGTTGTAGATAACGGCAAGTATGTGGCATAGTAAGTGGAGTTAACAACGCTACTGCCTAGTTCACACAGAAAGGCGTAGGCTATGCAAGGCGTAAGCCAGCCTTAGGCCATACATGTGAACATATCCTAAGTACCTTTCCTAATAGTGTGAGAAACGAAAATACTATATGAAAAAACAATGGGAAAGGTCAACACTGGTAGTAAAAATCATCGATTAATTAAAGTGTGGTCTTAAATTGTGGGTAAAAAGGAAGATCCTGTCTATAGCCTATTGTTACGATATCACTTATCAGTCAATAACCTGTATTGATAGACAATCAATATTTAATTTGTATCAGCTATACTTACATAGAGGGGGCTTTTATCAGCCCAATATAGAGAGAGGCCAGAGTAGCATTGTCTAAGCTTTTCACGTTTAAACAGTAAAATTGGGGCTTTTAGTTAAGATAAGGAAACGAAGGGCCAATTTCTAATTCAAATAAAAGAGCATTATTAATATAAAAATAGTTTCTAAAAAAAACGCATTAAGTAAACCAATTTCTGACGAGAAAAAAATGCAGTTTGCATACAGTAGCAAGCAGGCTGCCTGGTCTCATTAATAAAGCCTTTAAAAATCTGATTATTTTGTCTTTTATTATTAATAGAAACAAGCCTGAAGTACTGTACATTATGTACACTGTACAGTAGTGTAGTAATTCATATGGTGCTATTCAAATTAAGTTGGTTGCATACTGTAGGATGCACATGAATAATTTTCTATGCATTTTCTATAGTTTTTAAAACACTATTGATCAGACAGATAACTTACTATCTTGCACACACGAACGATTCATGTTATCAATTCATTGTTTGTAGTTTAAAAGGGCCTTTCAAATACTGTGATATCACTATCACTGGGTCTGTTTCTGCTGCATAATGTAAATTAACCGTTTATTTTAAAATTGATTAAAAATAACAAGACCGCGTTCCTGCTCAGTTTGTGCCCCGAAATAACCGGTTAAATCAATGGGTTGTTGTTGATAAAAATCGTTAAAATTACCCAAAATGCAATTGGTCCTGCCGGTTAATTCAAACGTTACTGCCGTGTAGTTGACTCGGGGTCAGCAGCTGTCAATCAAATAATTGTTATTTCGTGTTGCAGCTAAAAATTGTCCAGCGATAACCGGTTAAATGGCGTTCTAACACCGAATTGAATGGGTGTTTTTAACCGATTATTTTGCGCTGCCTTTTAACCGGTTACCACACATTTGTCCTGTTTCTGCTCCCAAGAAAATGGAGTTAATTTATTCACACCGATTTTAACCGGTTATTTTTATGCAGCAGAAACAGGCCCACTGAATATAATCGGACACCTCCTAGTAACTATACTGTAATTTAGGCAAAATCCAGGTTTGGTATAAATTCCATTTTTAATGCAATCTCCAAATTTCATACCCAGGCCTCTTGGATGATGGTCATGAATATGAATACCTTCTCTATTTATTAACATGATATACAAGGTTTAACAATTTTAACTTATTAAATTATAACAACCAGTATACTCTGATATCAACTACTACTATGGCCATACATCTCTTCTATTCTTCAATTTATTGATTGGAGATGTGTAATTTGATAGGGAATTAGTGGTAAGTTGTTGCTTGATAGAGAAATGCTGTTAGCCAGCTACTGTAGCACCATTACAGTATTCCATACTCAATGCAAATAACTATTATGCATTATGAATCTTTAGATTCTGGTGAAAGGTGTAAATGTATCTTCGCTACTTTGACGTTTATTTTTCAGTAAAAGAGGTTTAATCTTATGACATCATGATTACTGTATACGAAGTTATCATTGATTAAAAACAATTTCAAAACTGAGTACACTGAAACTATTAGAATTCAGTTCAATATAAAAGATATTTAAAATTCCATTTAGAAAAGCTTTACTGTCAATAATTAATAGTCAAATTACATTGCAATAAAGCATTCCTAGACAACAACATACTATACATCAATACCTGCATGTACAGTATACTAATAATATCAAAATCCTGACTCAAACCAACGCAGAGAATTCCTTAATAAATGCACTCAGGTGAACATAACATTATTGCTTTATTTAAACCATGTAGAAATCAATAGGCAATTCTCTGTTTGGTATTTTAGATACAACATGTACAGATGAACAATATTACTGTACAACACTGTGGAAGGCCTGTAGCGGTTTTATTAATTAATGAATATTTGATCAGTCAGTTGTGAAAGCAAAGTCAAAAATTTATTTACTGTGAAAAATATTTAGACAATATTCATACTGTAGAAACTATGTAAAAATGGTGAATTTTAAAGATATTAAATATTTTATTTATACGCTTTTGAAAATGTCATTTAAAAAGAATTAAGAAACCTAGAAAATGATTTGACCCATTGTTAATGACTATGACCTATGGACATAAATACAAATGATGAAAACAAATTATGTTTTATTTTAGAAGAGGCTATCCCGCTTCCTGAAAAGAATATTAAATGCATTTGATAAATTTTGTTAACAAATATTTAAGATCTGCATGGGAGAAATGATCTTCTTTAAAGGACTCCCAATGATTTATTGTATTGGTGCTTGATAGTTTAGTTTAGTAATATTCATGTATTCTTTTCTTCTGTTTTGTTTTTGTTTGGACCAATAAATAAATATGAATAAGAACAAATTTTCAGAATTTCAGATGTATTTTAAAAAACTAATGTTGCTTGTGCACAAATTGTACGGTGAAAAAAACTAGATGGGAGGTCAAAAATAATAATATCTACACCATATCTATAAGTATAAGGGCCTGTTTCTGTTAGAAAATGACACAAAATACGATAAAAAGAAGGTGTCCTATTAAATATCCGAGACAGGTTTGCAATGTGATAATTAATGTCCAGTACAATACATACTGTATGGCCATGAATTATTTAAACTCAATATCACACTGTCTATGCCCTAATTACAGGCGTTAAACCCAAATTTACTCAAATCAATAACTTTACAAATGAACTGACTATTGATTTGTAACTTAACTGCAGTTAGATTTTCAAACAAAACAATGTACGGTTGTCGGCAAACAAAATAAACACGATCCAGACAAGCTCCTAGCTTGTGAAATTATGATCAATAGAAGACAAATGATGTCAGAGGCAGATCCAAGCGACCCCTCTCCCCTTATATCAGCCAAAAAAAAATTGTTTTTACTTGTCATGGCAGAGAGTTTAAAACCATGATATATTTGTATAAGACAAGCATGTCAACAGTAATTTGAAACTGACGTACATGTACATACAACAAGGGTCATAATCATGAAACATAATTTAATCAATAGGTAATAGTGCGACAGCGTCAATCGAAGATCCGCACGCGCATCAAGACCATGTCACACATGACAAGGTCTTTTACCCATCATGCGGGTCTAGTAGTCGGTGTGCGTTAATTTTAAAATTCCTATTTCTGTTGCCTTTAAAAATAAATCGTCAAAAATATGTCACCTTTTAATACCTCAGTTTTCATATTAAAATATCAATTGAATTGTTAATATATTTAATAACGTGAGAGTGCCACTACCGACCATCTAGAGGTGATATATTTTCAAAATCACCTCAACTCGGCCACAACCATGGTGGTGCTGAGTTGGTCTTGACTCTATACAGTTGACCTCGCCCCCCCTTTTCAGAAATTTCTGGATCTGCCCCTGGATGTACTGTAAATAATTGGGCTACTTTTGGATACAGAAGTAGACTAGTAATATTAGGACAATTAGTAGGGCGTGTAACTTGGCTCATCAGCATGTAATCTCAGCAATTTGGTGTAGGATCTTGGTAAAGTTTCATAACCAGATTACAAACCATTGCATCAACTCTTAACAGGCTACTGTATCTATCAAATAGTATCACTACAAGTCATGTTTTGTGAAATATATGTACAGAAAAGGATACAAAATATTTGATTTTTCATCAATATTTATCTATTAAAAAAATATATGTTGCACGCTCATAGCTGATAAGGTTGCTAATAAATCAAAGATTAAATATTATAATTAAAATTTGTAATTACTTTCCAAAAATGAACAATTTCAACGAGTCTAGTAAATACAAAAATATTTTGTTGTACACAGCCAGTATAATTTATAATGACTTTCTCCTCCATGGTTGAATCAATTAGTTATATTATAATATACTTAAAACCTTATTCAGGGTCAATACAATTATATTATTATTATTATGTATTTTTAGAATTAAATTAAAAGTCAATAAAGTAATCAGAAATATTGTTAAACACAATATTTTTTTTAAAGATGAGCATCTGTTATTTTTATTTTAAAATTTGATTATAATAAAAGTCACTGAACAGTGAACATATTTTTTAAGATACCAAAATATGAAAATGTTGATCAGGGTACATAACTAGTGCATTATTACATGTCCATAAAACGGCCTTATTTTAATAGTATGAAGTCCAAGGGTCTGAATTAAATACAATACAATAGATTCAATAATGACCACATTACTAAAATAGTTCATGAAATAGGAATAAGCATTTTGCAATGAGAATGACATTGGGAGTGGAGTTGTGGCTTGGTGGTTATGATGCTTGGCTACCACTCCAAGTCCCGTCACATGTCAGGATTTTTTCTAAGGACCAAATTACTCCACTCCCAAAGACTTGTAATAAGACTTTGTTTATGTAGAGCATCTTGTGTATATGTTTGTCTTGTGAACCTCTGAGGGTCCCTAATGATCAGCAATAGCTGGATGGATCACCCTCATTAAATATGGTAAAAAAAAAAAAAAAAAAATCAATGCTTGGTTGAATATCATTTTGAAAGGTTAAAAAATATAAAAAAGAAAAACACTATATGGTAATAATTTAGACTATGTAAAGTAACTTCAAATGGTCACAGTGTATGCCGGTGAAAGGCCCACATTTATTGTGCGCCACGAAAACCAATCATGTTTATTGGCTTAGGCTAAGTGAGCCGCCACCCAAAGAACGCACTTTTTAAACGATAACTAAAAAATACCCCTGGTGGTAAAGATGAAATTGACAGTGAATAACATCAGCGATCAAACCCTTTTACTGATTAAAGACTTGGTTAAGTACATGTGAAATTATGGTGAGAATGGCGACAGCCGAATTGATCCCACCATCCCTTGTAGTTACGTTGTCTGGTCTGAGTGGGCAGGGAGCAGAGGACAAGATTAGTCAGCTGAACATTCAATAACCATCCATAGGCCGTAGTATAGTAAATAAACAAACTACAGTAGTGCTAGTCAGTAGGCCAAATTGTAAGCCAACATCCCTAGGTTCTGGTCTAATCTAATGTGAGTAATGTACATCATTGACAGCAAAGTCAGTGTCGGTGAGTATTGATAGATATACGAAAATAAACACAAACCAATTTATATTTAATATTGTTGTTTGGAAAAATCAAATACACTAATTTATTAATTAAATTTAAAGTTATTAATGGAAATTAAAATGTTTCAGTAATGCAGTTATGTTATACCTAATTTACCATAAAGTCAATAATAAGGAGTAGGCTAGGCCTAAGCCTACCACCATGATACATTGCAGTGTTATGAAAACATTGCAGCCTGTACATCATAGTGTAGCAAAATATGGGAGTATCCCATTCAATGGCGTACATCGCTCAGGTTATCAGCGGGAGGCAAATTGTATACTTACTTTTAACCGTTCGTTCGGTCGTTGAAGTCTTTATATCAGTGGTAGCCATAGTAAATATCCTATAGCTTCCACCGAACAATTTTTGTAAATCCGATGACAGGTAGAAACACAGATACACTTAGATTTTCGCTGGATATTTACCAGGGTTCTACTCCAAATATAAATTCAAGATGGCGTAAACAACTAAACAATATTTTAGGAGGGCGCTATTACAAAAAGTTGCAAATCAAAATTGAATGTTATGAATAATTTCAGGTGTTACAGGTGTACACAAACAGATAATAATTATCAAATCTTACTTTTACTATTTGTTTTTTATTCTATGGTATAAAACAAAAATAATAAAAGCACTCAGAAACTGAGCAAAGTACTTGGCAAACTAGAAGGGCACTCCAAGAGTGCATACCTCCGCCTACTGTAAAATTCCCCGGATATCATAAGAATTCCCCCGATGTGGTGTAATATTAATAATAATATTAATAATAATAATAATAGTTCATTCTTATATAGCGCATATAAGCAATCTCTCGATGCGCTGAACATTATTACCACTATGTATCCAGCCTTTCAAGATCCCTGGTTAAATTTCTGCTGATCAAGTTTTTTGATAATTATTTTATGAATTAATTTTATTTTTATATTATTAAATAAATATAAATAGGCAAAAAAAAAACACAGCGCGAGCCAAAAAAAGCCAAATTATTAATTTTAATATCCAGATGCGACTTCTTCTTCTCTATTTAAAAAAAATCGGCTGCTTCATATGCCTAACCTATCCCGACGGTGGATTAGTCCAACTTCTGGTTGGTCCCAGACATCTGCATCTTTGCAAATTAAATGTGCTATATAATATTTGTTCCTAATTTTCTGACATATGATGACAAGGGTGTTCTTAAAATTGAGGGCGCTAAACATAAAATTTACGAGATCAAAGGAGGTGGTGTAAACCACAGACAAAAAAAGATGTTCTGGTGTGCTCTGCCTGCCTCAGAACTAAGGCCCTGTCACAGCCTTGATGTTGCCGCCTCATGGTGTGGTGGAAAGGAGGAGCCCAAACACAGTAGCTCGCATAGATTTAACTCTATTCCACCAGCGTGGGATTCGAACCCACGACATTAGGGTTGTTGACACGACGCTCAGTCGACTGAGCTAACCGGTCATCTTTTTAGTCGGTCGGTCTTGATATCAGTTTCATCTAGCTAAGTCAATTTTTTACAGTATATTCCTTATGGCCAGGATCGATGTGGTTATGTTTTCACGGTGCGCAATAAAAAATTACGCGGTCTACGCACGATTTAACGAAATCACGTTTGTAATCATTCACCAGCATGAATCACAATTAAATAAAATTTGGTACTCATAAATTTCAGGTCATATTTCATCATAATATGGAAATACAATTACGTGCGTAGCGCATACAAGGAATGCGTACGCGTGCTTAAAATTGTCAAAATTTATTTTCAATGAAATTAGGGTACGTTTCAGGCAATTTTAAGCGTTTAAAAAGATTTTTGCACGCGCACTGCGCGTTAAACCTCAATATGCACTCTTTTTGCCCGATTTCTGTTTTACAACCTTTCTTTAATAATGTCACCAAGAATCTTTCTCTTTCCATCCCTTGTATTGGTTTATTGTATTGGTTTTCTCCTGTGCCACCTCTTCTGATAATCTATAAGAGTTCCTTTTTCATCTAACACCTTCTCCTTTAAAGCAAATTGCAGCATCCACTGTAGTATTTTTACTCTACTCTACAGCTCACTATCTCGGTCGGTTGGTAGGATGGTTGGTCGGTCGGTTGGTCAGTCGGTAAACACTAACTCAAATTTGAGCACGCGACTGCAGCCATGTATATGGCCTTGTTTATAAAAAGGTTAATACAAGCTTCGTTCCCTCAAAATGACGTTCATGAATATGTATATTTATGAATTACGTAATATGAAGAACGTATAAATAGACTATTATCAACTGTTCAGTCATGTATACTTTGTGGCGTAACGAGTAATGCTCTGTTTTTATTTAATTTTTATTTTATTTTATTCAATCAAATATGCATAATAAATGGAAATTCTTGATAAAAATGCCACAAACAAGCTGTTTGATTTTTAAAACTACTCGTATAAAAAAACCTGTTCATTAAATCAGATTATGTCTTAAAATTTCAAATCAACAATTGGTATAACTCTTGTCTCTTGTACAAACATGAATTTTTTGGACAAGTAGTTCTCGAGAAAATGCAATGGCAGTTCACTTGTTACGTTAAGACTGCTCAGTACCGGGTTTTGAAAATTGTCTCCTATCTTTCAACACTAGCAGGTCTGAAAATAATAACTATACTGTATTTCGGCCCATGTTAAAAGAATACAATTTTTTTCTTTTTTGTTATTTGTAAAGTTATTAATGAACCGATTTTCTTGAATTTCAATAGGCATTTCTGTAAGTATATACCTATTTACACGTCCACCGACAAATTCAGAATAATAACTTGAAAATTGTAGGCGTTATCCTGCTAACAAACAAACAAAGCAAGTCACTATACTTGCCAAAATATTACAATTAATATTATTATTAAAGAGGATAAAAATAAGAAAATAACGAAAAAATGTAGAAAATGAGAGATTCTGTTATTGTTGTTTCTGAAACATTGAATGAATAAAGGTGGTGGTTAACCACAAAAGAAAGAAAAAAAAGTACTTACACTATATACAGTACCTTTAATATTCTAATTGCAATTTGGAACGAAAACTGATAACAACAATATTAATTAAAGCATGGAGGATTTAATGATTCAAGTTATCAATTCAGTGCCCTAATGAATAACATTTCTCAGTTGTTATCATAACAGTATGATATCGGAATTGTTTCATCTATTTTTACTTATCTATCTAATTAATACAACAACAGATAACGGATCGCTTGCATTTACAGAACGCTTAAACGGTTTATGAAAAACAATAGCGTACGATTTGGTTAAAACCAACTGTTTATATTCAGATTCAGATATAGATATTATTACAACTGTTACAACTTGCATGAATATTGCTTTTCGTTACTGATCCAAAATGGCAGCTCTAAAGTGTTTTATCTTCGTCTTCTTTTACCTTTTTCTTGAAATAAGTGAGTATGTGTCACTATGTGGGACTTATGCAACTTTTATCCACGATATTTTTAATTTTTAAAACTAATTATAGCAGCTTGTTATAATTAAAAGTGTAGGCCTGTATTTGCATTTGTAAATTGTAAGCTTAGAGTAGGAGGTAGCCGGATCACATTTAAAAGCAAAATTATTTATAGTATTTTTCATATTAAAACACGTATTGTTTCTCATGATTTCCATCCTATACATGAGCGGTATCATGTCTAACGACAATAAACAGCATACAGTATCATGTCTTGTGGCAGCAACCTCCATCCATGAGACATTGTCACCATCTTCTGCACAATAACCCTTCTTCAGCTTTTTGGCTGATCAGTTAGTTCTTCAGCTTTTCAATCGATGCATTCGGACATCAGCGTATTCGTTGGTTCTTTTCGTATAGTTAGAGATTATTTAGAGTGTTAACATTCCCGAGGAATTGTCGTCATCAAATACAATACTGTAGGATATTGCCGCTACATGATACCGTACGAGAATCGGTTGTTATTTCAGTTTAATACAGTATTCTTAGATGTTGATTATCGTCACCACCACTTCAATTTCAACCATCCTTACAAACATCTTTCTTTTCTGCGATCAGGTTTGGCCGATGAAGTTTGTTATGGCGATCTTGGTTGTTTCAATAACGTTAGTGCATGCCATAGAGTAGCCTTCCCGCCAATGGCACCAGAAGTTATGAACATTCAGTTCCATTTATACACCCAGATGAACCCAATTACGTCTGTCATCGTTGATCCCTATGTCCCAGAATCACTGACATCGACATATTTCCATCCGTATTTGAAGACGGTGGTTCTCATCCACGGTTGGACCGATACAGTCGGTGGGTGGACGGATAGGGCAAGAGACGCTCTTTTACAACATGTACGTATTGTCAAGAATTTAGTGAAATGACATTCCATGATGGTCTTTTAAACCTGTAATTGAAAATATTAAGGGAAGTAAATGTTGAGACCTTACACAATAATGTGTATGTTGAATGTCAGAGTTGCCTCTAAGGAATTTCGCTTTCTGCTGATCCTTAGAAAGAGTGTCAGTGATCATTGTACTATACTATGTTATGCATGCTATCTTGTTTGAGTACTATACAGTACATTATATGTTGTTACGTTGTCGTCTTTAAACCCTTCGCTTAATTTTGCTCAAAAGATTTCTAACAAGCCAAACTGTTTCTCATTACAGTAGGCTACCATTTATATCCGTACGGATAAACGAAACTTTTTTTAAATGATTTAAAAAGTAATACTAGTAATGCATGTTTCTATAACGTGATTTATAGGAGTCGGTTAATATCATAGCCGTGGACTGGAGTATCGGTGCAGGTAAAATTATCTACCAGAGGTCATGTCAAAATGCACGAGTAGCCGGCAAGAAGACTGCATTATTCCTGAAGTTCCTTCATGACATTACTGGTGCAAGCTATAGTAACATGCACATAATTGGTCATAGTTTGGGGGCTCACGTCGCTGGGTATGCAGGAGAAGCACAGCCGGGCATTGGACGCATAACAGGTCTGTCTTTCATTGCATTTTAGACTTAAGCTTCCCACTATGACGCAACACAAGGACGTCACAAACAAAGAAAGAAAATAAGCAACCATTTAATGACCCTGCCAATGACCTAATCTACCCTGCATGTAAAATGTCATGCTAAATAATAAAAACAAATTAATGTTTTCAGGTAGCGACGCAGCTGGGCCTGGTTTTGCTGCGTTCGGTCCAGAATGCAGACTCGATACCACAGACGCAGATTTTGTTGACGCAATCCATACTGACGGAGAATTGCTTGGTTTGGGCATGCATCGTGCAGTAAGTAACTTAGTTAATGTCATACAGTATTGTAGATACCAAGTGACAACTAATTTTAGGATAATATAATGTGATTTTAAATTTTACATTTAGTAACATTTGCTGATACAAAAGTATTTTGATCAATTGATACAAAATAAACAAGATAATGATCAACTTGAAATCATTATGAGTCTTCTTTTTATTTGATTTAGTACGCTCATATGGATTTCTATCCTAATGGAGGAAAAGATCAACCGGGATGCCGAAAGCCAATTTTTCTTGACAGTGAGTCATCAGAACATTAATATCAATATGGTTCATTCAAACATTACTTCATTCTTTTGTATTAAGACAAACTAAATTACGTTCTAACCAAATTCGATTATTTTTATTTTGACATCATAAAACAACTAGCAATTATTTTTTTTTGGAATTTCTCTATGCAACAAAATTGCAAATGTCTATTATAAATATAAATTATAATATAAATTACTACGTTAAAAAAGGCTTATTTCACAACGATCACCACACTGAAACAAGCGGGATTATCATCAATGTTGTTGCAGAGTTTTAATATGAAAAACAATAGACATTATAAACCCGGAATATCACAATTATTCTAGCATAATCACACTTGAGAAAAATCGACGAAAAAGGGTTAATATCGACAACTTCTGTTTCAATGTTTCTTTACCAATAACCTTTTGCTGGCTGTTCTACTTTATCGTTTTGATTTAGCTTTTTGCTTATAATATTTTGTTTTGTATCTCCATTGAGATCCAGCCACTGATACCCACAACATTGTCATTTGCCTTTAGATCTACCAATAATAAAGTAATCTTTTTTTATTTTTCATAATAGATGGGTGTAGTCACGCAAGGGCGATTTACTTTCTTCTAGAAAGCATTCTGAGCGATGCGTGCCGATTTAAGGCCTACCCGTGCCCTAACTTTGAAGAATTCACGGCAGGTAATTGTACAGATTGCGGCCCGTTAGGATGTCCTGAGATGGGCTATTATTCGGACACGTACAGCAACCGGGCCAGAGGAACGTTTTACCTGCGTACCAACGAAGATTCTCCCTATTGTGTATCTTAGATTAAAACGTCATTAGATAAATATATAAAATATGGAAAATGAATATGATTTGTAATCTTCGAAAATGCTTAATAAAATTAATGGTAATTTCATTCTTCAAGATATGATTTATTTTTAGAAAATTCGTTTTTTTTTAATGCAAATAAAATTTAATATTCAATAAGGATTATCAAAACAACTTGAGAATTTAAATGAGTGTATTAACTATTTTAGCAAGATTTGTTTCACTGAGCACAATTGGCGCAGGTTTTTGTATATTTAAACATTAGGTGCATGAACTAATTGAGACTAGAGACAAGAGTGCGCTGACTTCTTATTATCTAACTACGGTATCTTACTAACACTTAGGCCTATTATCACAATGATATTGACATTTCTTTTATCTATTTAATTAAAACAACAATGAATAACGCAGCTGTTTACATTCTTTATGAAAAGTTTCACCTGTTTATCTTATTTTAAATTACATATCTTCTAGAATCATTTTTGATATTAATTATAGTCTAGCATACCCCAAATAATTCATCGTTCAATTCATCATTGAATATAATTTATTAAGTGTATTATAATTAATTATACCGTATAATATTTTAAAATTATAAATGGACCAGAAGCCTCTGATGAAATCAATGCCCTAAGACAGATTCAATATTTTCCTGTACATTTTTTTGACCAATCATTTAGTATTTAAATAAGGCCATATACATGGCTGCAGTCGCGTGCGCAAATGTTAGTGTTTACCGACCGATCGCCCAACCAACCGACCGACATAGTGAGCGGTATTGGTCATTCTTTGGTGGGTACAGTTAGATAATGAAATACACGATACCTTAGACGACAACAAATGTTTGCAATGATCGTTTTTATTGAATCTTGTCTGAATATCAACATAACAATAGCAATTCATATGGTTGAATCATCGTCATTTTTATCATTACTAATTGTATAATTATCATTAAAACTGAAATACATTTTGCTTAAATAGAATTTTTCGTGCGGTAACTGATAACATTTGCCCCGTGTGTCGAGGCATCATGTTATACTTTTAGAACGCTATTTCTCATTCATTCTTATGTTACTTAATCAGGTCTTTAAACCAACAAAACGGTTGCTTGTCAGATGTTCTAAGGTAGAATGTTCCACTGACTTGATTGACGTCAGCGAAGTAACCCATTTTGGGGCAACCAAGAAGGCCACATGATGTACATTTTCCACTCTCAAAGCTTATTAAGACACGGGAAGGCCGAAAAGCAGTCTTCCTCCTCGATGCTTTCGATGAAAAATTCAGTTGCTCGACTGTGACTGCATGACACCTCTGACATGTTTGCTAAAAATGTAAACAGAATAGAATTGATTTCGGTCTAAAAGTGATTTGAATGGGCAACTGTTTTAGGCCTAACTCCCCTCACATCAAAACCTTGTTACGTTTCTTCTTTTCCTTGGGATACACTAGTAGGAGACATGGCCTAATGTTTCGAATTTTAGTTTTTGTGCCACTAGGTCTTGCTTTTCATCTAAGCATGTATCGGTGTTGATATTCGTATCAAAGTATTTATAGAGACTTTCCATTTTTGACGACCTAAGACTTACCTATGTTACGTATACGCATATTGCAGGTCAAAGGCTGTCATACAACTATAACGAGGGCAATATAGCGAAATAAATAACGAACGATACATTGTAAAGTTGATGAATGCAACATTATTAACTGCTCGATGAATATATAATTAGAAGTTGAATATCAAACTTACCAAACATGTCAAAAACTGTAGGTGGGCAGCCAGGCTGCTCTTTACCACCGTTCGGATAAAAGTCCATGTGGCCAATCTTGAAAGAGGAATACATACAGTACGGATTTAGTGGTGTAAAAACAAATCATGTCTGTACAATTGTTCACTGGTATTCTTAGATGAAGATAACACTTATTTTGGAGTTTAAGATGAGTTAAGCTCTGTCTACACTACCAAACTAGTTTGACAAAAAGTGTGATGTGCCCAAATAATTTATGGTAGAGTGATATGTCATCATGTCCATATATGGGAATATCACATTTTTGTCACATAAAGTTTGATAGTGTTATACTTACTGCATCAAGCATCCCAAAACCAACCACTAGTAGAGTTTCGCCATCGGTGTGGATGTTGTCAACAAGAAGAGCATCAGACGGATCCAATCTACAAACTGAGTCGGTGTTGCGAAATCCAGGACCAGCAGGATCAAGACCTGATATATTTATATGGATTAAAATAAACTATATTTAATTCATATATTTTGTTTTGGTTATGGTATTAGTAGAAAAAAGTTTATTATTTGGTAATTTTGTGTTTTTGTCTACTTTTATCTGTAGACAACAAACACAAAGTTGATAAGCCATATAATAATATGATTACAAACTAATAATAATAATTAATTTACACTGAGGTATACTTATTCAAATATGACGCTAAGAAATATCATTGTTCGCTTCAATGCCACAATGTGAATATTTGGTTGCTTCACAGGCATCGCAATATCACTTTCACCCGAGTACCACATTTTACAACTACTTTAAAAAACATTTAAGCTGACGGGTTTTGTCAGCAAGCACGTTAGTCCCTAATAGCCAACCAAGTACACAAAATCTCGCTCTACTCAAGATAAACTTCGAAAACTTCCGAAATCAAAAACGTTACTTACCTGTTATCCGTCCGATACCTGGTGTTGTTTCACCAGCAAAACCAGATATGTGAGCACCAAGACTATGGCCAACTAGATGCATCATAACATATAGAGCACCAGATTCCTTTTGAAGAAACTGGATGAACATTCCGACCTCTCGACCAACAACTCTAGTGTTTTGTACAGATTTGGTGTAAATATCTTTAGCGCCTCTTCCCCAGTCAACAACAAAAACATTAACATTTTCCTAAAGTAAAAATATTCATTTGTTTGTTATATTGGAGCAGCTTTTAAACTTAAAAGTTGTATAGCAGCTACTTTAGGCATAAGGTACGTTCTTTTGTTTCTTATCCATTTCAAATTTTACATTTTCTGTAATCATTTGTATGTTACTATTGTATATTAATCCAAAGGAAAATTACTGAACAAATGACAATTCTGTGGGTATCAGTGGCTGGATCTCAATGGAGATACAAAAAAACAAGCGAAAAGCTAAATAAAAACGATAAAGTAAAACAGCCAGAAAAGTTAGCAGAGCTTTTGGGCAACACTAGCCCTTCATCAGTGCAAGTCATTATTATTCAAGTTACTATTGTATATTATATACAATTATAAACAATTGCATTAATAGGCTTAAACTGAACTGAATTAAGTTTATAACAGAGGATTTATAGGCCTATAGAATCTGCTTTACACAAGGGAAATAATTATTGGGAAGGAACGTAGGCCTAAATATCAACATATTTGTTGTCATGCTACACAATTATATAACCTTACCCTCTTAATAAGTTTGTCTTTAGCCGTCTGAACCCAGTTAGATTTAGTTCCACTCGATGTATATCCATGAATAAAGAATACTGTCTTCAGTAATGGGTTAAAATTGGAAAGAAGCAGAGATGCCGTCTGAGTTCGATCCACCTCCCAGAAATCGGTAGGATTATGTTGCGTGTAAAGAAGGAATCGTGTACCGATGTAGGCTGGCGATCTTGGAGGGAAGTGCCAAAATGAGTCAAACGGTGCATCGCTGCTGAAACATCCTAGATCACCATAACATACCTCCTCAGATGAAACTAAAGTAAGGAGAATGAGTGTATTTCATAGCCTAACTATGTGTTCTAATGTGAATAATTAAAAAAAAAATGTCACTTTAAACGAGCCTCTTTCGGCCTAACGTTGGATCACTGTTGCTTTTGCAATTTCATTAAGCTTTTGAGATTTTCTCAGCTAAATTTTGATATTTTCACACTCACCAATTCAGCAAAATGATAAATTATTAAATCTTGAATATAACATAAAAGAAAATAATCGTCGAGTTTACAAGAACATTTTGATACATTACTTACCAGAAAGAACAATAAAAGAGCAAATCAACAAGTGTGTAAACGAAAACATCTTGAATGAGAGCGAGTTAAGAAAGTTTGTCTTAATTTATATTGGATTCTTATCTTTTCAGGTTACTCAAGTCAAAGAGACCAGTATGGTTTTATTTGCAATTACTTAGTATACATCCGTCTTGCAAAATTACTTATGTTATAATTTAAAATAGGCTAAACAAATGGAAATTGTACTTTGCAAATATTTACGTGGCATAGATGGATTTCATTTTATCATGAACAGTTCGGCCACATGTTTTTTGTGTGTGTTAATACTCAATTATTTTATTTGTTTATATCGGCCTACTTTGTTAAATATATTTTTCTTATTAATTGTTATGTATATTATTATGTAGCAATATTAATATAATATATTAATTGCATAATAATGTTTATCAACCAGTCTATTGAAGTCATGGATTATTTGTACATTATTCTTCATTTGTCTTACTATATAACTTTAGACATTTTTTACCAAGATGAGTTATTTAAACTCCAGAAAAGGGCATTACGAGCTATATCATGGTCAAAGTTTAATGATTCAATGACTGAATGTTTCTATAAATTTAAACTTCTTAAAATTGCGGATATCAATAAGTACCAAATTGGGCTTTTCATGTATAATGTTACTACTATCACTATCAGGATGTGCGTTTTTCATCGCTCTTTATTAAAAATGGTTCTTACCATAATTATAATACAAGATCTAAAGACAAAATGAGACTCAGAAAACGTAATCGTACTTCTACTAGTTTTACTGTCATTTATGTGGGACCCAAATTGTGCAATGACTTGAATTACGAACTACGAAGTACCAAATCAATATATATATTTAAATCATTGTTTAAAGAACATTTATTATCATTTTACAAATAATTTAAAAAATAATACTTGTTGCAGGATTTAGCTTTTTTTTTGTATTAGTTTTTAGGCTAGTTAAGGACGTAGGGGGACACAACAAATCAAGTTGAGTTTTTATGTGTTTCCTTTTCATCTTTATTTTATGTTCTCATATATTGTATATTTTCATGATTGATGATGAATAAAGAATATTTGAATTTAAAAAAAATTTGATTTAAGAAATAGGTTGAGCTATACTGTAGTTATCAATATTATTGAACTGAAATCTATATTATAAATAACGTAAAATCGAGTATCGTTATTAATAGGTTCGTTATCAATTTAAAACATACGGTGCTTTGCAAACTAATAGATAATTTAAGCAATTAGGCTTATATCATTTAGCCAATATCTGAAATGTCCAGCTTTTCAACAGATACTTCAACATCTGTGTCAGGTGATACTGGATTCGACGCGCAAACATCTATATAAAGATACATTTAATTTATATCATTGTTAGTACATCAAAGTTATCTGAAGCAAACCTTCGTTTTATAAATTTACTCTGTAAAATGTTGCTGTTGTTGATTGTGGCTCTGTCTTCAACATCTGGCAAGTTGACTTACTGTTTTCTACTACCTAAATTTAGTATAGTGACTAAATAACCTTAGACTTAAAAACTACTTTCTCATGGATAACACACATAGGCTATTTATTCATGATATGTAACATATGTTTATCTAGCCAGTGGTATACAGTCTTTATCGTTTAACATTACCATTGCAACCATTTGAATTTCTTGCCTGGTCAAGTTTGATTTATTGTTTCGTTTTGTTTATGCTTTTTTCGTTAAAAAAAATTACACCATACTGAGTTATAACAAGAATAGTAGGCAGTAGTTTATCAGCGAATATTACTGTGGGTTTATGCTAGACACTTTACTATTGATGTCCACAATAGATGTGTATTTAATAATACAATTAGATTTTGCTTTTTTTTCATTACATAGCTTTTGCCGACCAGGTGTGCTATGATGATTTAGGCTGTTTCACAGACACCTATCCGTGTAGCCGTACTAAAAGTTTTCCGCCCAGATCTCCTGATTTTATTCAGACTAAGTTCTATCTGTATACCAGGAATTCGAATAAAGCTTTCGAAATTGATAGAACCGACGCTTCGACACTCCAGAAATCAACATTCGATTCTAGTAAAAACACCGTTTTTCTTATACATGGCTATACCGAATCTGGGCTCTATTCTAATTGGGTGAACAATGTCAGAAACCAAATTCTGAACTCAGTAAGTAAAATATGATGCCATTACAACGATTTAAAAAAAAAAATTGGAATGTCTTAAAATAGTCTTGAAAATATGAATTGTATTGTAAAAAAAGGCATTTTTACAATAATTTTTTACAAACATTTTTACCCACCCAACACATCACCAGATTTCATGTAGATAATATAAACGACAAAGTAGACACAATGTGTGTACAAGGTAGACCTATTCATAGCCATAGCCTAGAACATTGTATTTAAATAATCTTTATAGTTTTAGTTTGTATATTTGTTACTAGGAAAAACGAAACGTGATAGCTGTTGACTGGGAACGTGGTGCCAAAGATGTCTACTACAAATCTGTACAAAACATTCAAGTAGTCGGTGCTGAGGTAGCAAAGTTTATTGAGCTTTTGAACAATGAGCTTGGTTATCCAAACAAGAATATATACATCGTTGGTCACAGCCTTGGCGCACACGCAGCTGGTTACGCTGGAGCGGCGAGCTCTGGGATTGGTAGAATTACAGGTAGGTCTATTAGACCAAAAGTGGTTGTTTTCCAAAAATCATAAATAGAAACAGAGTAGAACTATAGAAACTTAGAAAATGACTATGAGGCCATAGGTGAATACATTTCGTCTTTTATACCAAGAATGATAATTGCAGTAACGAGAGATGAACTTGGGTAGAATGAATTCTGTTGTTTCCCCCATTTTCAATATGTTCTTTTATTTAGCATCGAATATTGTATTGACAGGAATGCGAAAAGATAGATGCTTATTATTGTGTAGTAATAAATGGAGTAGATGTAGATTATTTTACCTATATTCGATCAATATAAGACATTGACAACAATTCTAAAGGAAAGCAATGGTGACCCGTTTGATATAGCCCATGATAAAGGCATGTATAAGCCCAATTCAACACAGGTGTACTTGATTCCAGGTCTTGATCCTGCTGGTCCTGAATTTAGATATCTAGATCCTACCTGCCGCCTGGATCCTTCAGATGCATCTCTTGTGGATAACATCCACACTGATGGAGAGAGACTGGATGAATTGGGATTTGGTCTACTTCAACCGGTAAGCGCTCATCACAAAACACAACGATTTACTTAAAAATTACTATATTTCAACTTCTCTAGCAGAAAAAGGATAAGGTTTGGGTGTGGAATGTTTTTGTTTAGTAGTTTACGTTTAGTAATTCTTTTAACTCGTCATTTTTTAAACAGCTTGGTCACATGGACTTCTATCCCAATAGTGGAAAAGAACAACCCGGATGCCCTGTGACAGTGTTCGATGCATTGGGTAGGTTTAAAACATATACATAACTATAATGTTATTAATATTATTTTTGTCTTGTTTGCTGCTGAATAAGATATCCACAATACACTAACCAAATTTAATGTTTGTACTATTGGATATTTGGAATTTTTAGAGCAAAATTTTTCCTATAAGTGACCACGCTTATCTATGTATACGAGTAAAATGTGAATTAATAACTAATTTCAACATTGTATTTTAGCGGATATTGATGAGGTGTCTTGCAGTCATGGTCGGTCGCATCTGTACTTTCTGGAAAGCATTGGTTCAGCAAGTTGTAGGTTCAAATCGACTCCATGTTCTACTTGGGATCGTTATGTTGCCGGCAAGTGTAGCTGTGGTTCATCCGGGTGTCCCGAAATGGGGTATTACGCTGACCAAAGCAGTGCAAGTGGGAACTTTTACCTAGTCACAGGGAGTTCTTCGCCATACTGCCAATAAATTAGACAATTTGTTGGTAATCAACATGATTCAAATGTGCACCAGCATAACAAAACTATATACAGTACACCATGTTAATAAGAAACAAATATATATATACTTAAAGTTTAATGAAAATCTGTTAATAATTATTTTAATTGTTGTTTTGTTTAGATTTTAAAAGTAATACAATATGACGATAGACATTTAGTAACGTATTAAATTCAAGAAAGTGATCTTATTAAACTGAATATGGGATATTGCTGTCTGTTTAGTTGATTTTGTATCACGTGACATTGGTTTTTAAATCGTCCCTCTGGAAGACGAGTGTCGCTAAGTTTAAATTTTGGGGGTTGTTGGAGTTGTTTCGCCCGAACCATAAAACTCCCCTGGCTACGGACCTGATGTTTAGTGTAACAGTGATTTTTAATGTATAGTGTATGGTGGTGTGATAACTGTTTGTCTCTGGTTATGCCATGGGTAATTATTAACGATTAATTTGAAGAATGTAGATACAAATTACGCGACGACTACCGAAGATTACTAAATTGATTAAATTCTTAAGGAATAGTTGATGCATTAGTTGAAGTCGAGATTATTGTACATTTAGTTGTTTCGACACTCGTGTACCCGTCTATAATGTCGACAAGATGTTCCTGACTGTCTCCACAAACAACGAGGGTTAACACTCCCTGTGAAAGATGACTTGAAGCCAGATTGTATGTGTCGTATATGAATTATAGACACAATTAAATTACTACCATTTGCACATTCTTTGGTAAATAACAGTATGTTGGGTCGGAGAGAGAAAATCAAAACAAGAATATATTACATAAGGGCCACGACGTAAATACCACTTTTATCCTCCTCTTTAATCCAACAATAATCAAAGTATAATTTGAACCCCCACCCCCACACCCACCAAAAACTAAAGTTCTCAGGAGAAAATCTCATTTTGAAATTTGATGGCGCTAGTTATAACCCGTTATGCATGATTAACTAATGAATGACGTAATGCATAAACGGCCATACATGGAGAAAGATTTGTTCTCGTGGTCCATTGCGAGTACAGGTCATAGACAGCTGTACCACCGCATGCCGTAATAGCTGTTATATGTGTAAAAAAAAAAAAATGAACGAATTTAGCTGTCTGATTAGTGGTCGACGTCATAGAAAGAATGATTATTATCCGGATTAAATGTAAACTTTTACCCATACTAGTCTGCATATTTCTCTTTCTGTTGTAAATTAACATAGTTTTACCCGCATTTCTTTTAGTCGAATTAGTCCTAAATATGACATGAATGAATAATGAATGTTTATATAAAACATTCATTAGTTGTTTTATATAACATTTAAATAGATTCTTGTCATTTAAATCATATTGAATAAAAGCTAGGCTTAGCCTACATTTAATTCACATTGAAACAGTAACATCTATTTGCTTTCTAATATAATATATTAAATATTATATTTAATTGGATTTTATAAACACTGTAGTGTTAATTATGTTGAAAAAATGACCAAACAATCCTAGGCCTAGCTAGGCTGAAGCGCCTAGGCCTAGCCTAATATTACACTCCTAGTTAGGCTAGAAAAAAATTGTGTATTAACAATGTAAAATTCAATAAAATATGATATCAGATGATTAGTAAATAAAAAATAATATTAATTTAACCTCATTCGAAAAATGTCAATACTTTATTAGTCCATAGTTTATAGGTCCATGGTCTAAATTAGTGCATTATCTCTCCAAAAATTTACTTCCGTCGCGATACCAGTCTCACACTGGATCTTGCGGCGGAAGTACAAAATAGGCGGCGCTGTATTTTAAAAGAAAATAGTATATACATATATCAGAGAAGAGTTAAATGTATATATATATATATATATATATATAAAAAATTCCAAACGCGATAAGACTTTTTTTTTCGGAAAAAAGTACTAATGAACGAAGATATTGTGAAGATAAAACATAACTTGATGGGAATAAAGTAGATTGATTCACAAATAATTGTCGTGATGTTTTAAACTAATTATAGTAGGCCTATTTATTTTATTTATTTTTATTTTATTCAATCGAAACCAACAGCGATAATTACCGCCACTAACAGGTTTGATACAATCAAAGCCAGGACTGTTGACTAACATTGATCAAGGGCTTCTCTCGTCCAGTGCCCACCTTCACCAGAGGAAAGGCATAAGTCAATACGTCTGAGGCAGATACTAGATGCAGGGGCTGCCATAAGAGTCAGCAGTGCTGATTTCAAATGCCTAACGGGACCCCAGCTCCATATACAGCACCCGATATTCCCAGATGGTCTCCCATCCAAGCTCTAACCAGGAACAATAAGACCGAAGATTTGGATGAAAACTATAAATTTAAAATAATAACATAGTTATATATCAGGAAATCTGACAAATCAGCAGTGAAACCTCTAGAAATTCTTTATAAGAATAATTATAAGCAAAGAATTCTCATAAACACACGTATTTTGTGCTGTATGTATTAAGCGTGTACAATACATTTGGTAAAGATAAGCATTTTTAATGTGTAACAGATGAAGAACCGGATTGTGGAACTCGTATACGAGATAACAACCGCGTCCCAGATTAGTAGACTCCCCGATACCTGTTATGGGTATTTTATTACAGATATATTTCTTCAAAAAAGAAAGCAAACAAAATAAAAACATAGGACAGCCGTATACAAAACGGTATAAAGTAAGCAGATAAAATATAGAAAACATTATGACAGGAATGCATGGTCACTAATACAGCAATTTCATGGAAAATCCCAACTCAATACTATGTAAAGTATACAACGGCGCAGATCCGTTTTTAATAGTGGGGGAGGGGGCGGGGACGTATAAAAATGAAATACTTTAGGCCGGGGTGCCAGGGCCCCCGGTCGGAGTAATTTATATAGCCGGTGAAAGTATGATATAGGCTACCATGGATTAATGAATATATTCTATTTATTAATCCACGGATATACATAGTCTGTTTAATCTTCATGAACCTTAAAACTATAACATTCGTAACTTACCTATTATTGTAACACTAATGACGATGAATGGCAGATTACAGATGTCCGCTTATTTCTAAGCATATTTGAAATTGTCAAATTTTTACTAATAGCCTAATAGAAGTCATGATTAGTGTATTGTAGGCCTACTTTATGTAATATCCCCAAATGACGCTAGTGAAAAATAAATAATAGAAAATCAAAATGTGTCACTATTAAATAGTATATAGAAATATTATGCAACTAAAGGACACGGAGATTACATGTGCAGTGCATTAAAAAAATATATATAAAAATACTATACCATGACTTTGATGGTTTAAATACTATTAAAACAAAATTGGATATTGAAAAAAAAGTATGTTCTTATACATATGTTTATAAGTATTTCATCGCAGACTGAACAATTCGTTCGCAATCATTACACTATTACATGCACCTGTAGAGCATTTTATGAGTTTAAGAAGCCGATTTCTATGGCCAAAATTGTCAATTATTTAAAACACCACTCACACTTATCCACATATCTATATTCATTATCGTTTTACTTGATAAGGTAATGTGTATCGATTTTATAAATGAAAAATCTACAACCTTTATGGTAAGATAAGTTTAAGTGAAACTGCGGTTAACATTTTAGAAGTGCTCATTTTCATTACGCATCATCTATGATTTCAGCAATTACCATTAACAAGGTGTGAAAATTCTCATCAAAACTGCCTCCTAAAATGTTTGGTTAGGCCCATTTGAACGATAACACTAATAACTATTTAGCCTATCCAAACAACGTACAAATTATTTATAAGTTTATAGAGGTCATTAAAAGATATTTCTTGACTGATGACATCAAACAACAGTATAAATCAAGAATTTTTCTTTAGAAATTAACTAAACGAAAGCGAATTCCAGTAGACCTACTACGAGTTGCACTGCTGAAGAAAGAAGAAACAATAACGACTTTATCTTCAATATTTTAGTATTGTACTACTGTATCACGTTCTTAAAATGCTGTTGCTACTTATTTTAGCTTTGATTGCAGGATCTGGTAAGTTGTTATGTCGTTTGAATGTAATATTTCCTTCGCATTATATCTAAAAAACCAGAAGAAACTAGAATGATCATCATCCGGGGGTCTCCAAATTAATGAAACTAAAAAACAGAAAGATAAGAAACTTAATTGGAAAGACGTATCAAGTTTGTGAATGTTGGTGTCCCTTTCAATAGTATGGATAGTCATCAATGACCTTAGAGCCTTGCTTGCCAAACCCAATATCACAAATTAAATCAAGTAGGCCTAGCTTAGAAGCTTTCAAGTAAACAGAATAATAAATAGTAGGCCTATAGTATAGATATTTTAAATCTTAAGTTTTCTAATTTCCACAGTTTCAGCAGATAAAGTATGCTACGGTGATTTGGGCTGCTTCACAGACGATCAACCTTGTGACACCTTCCGAGATTTCCCGCCACGATCTCCCGATTATATCAACACCAACTTTCTTCTGTATACCCGCCTTAATGATGACATTCCCATGACGATTGATAGAACAGATCCATCATCATTGAAGATATCAACATTTAATTCGTTGAAAAGAACTGTTTTTCTTATCCATGGTTACACCGAAGCTGGACTTTTCTCTGATTGGGTTCAGAATGTGAAAACCAAATTGCTGGAAATAGTTAGTACTTACCGTTTGTTTTTTTTTTAACCACAAAACACTTTCTAGAATACTGGGTAGCCTACATTTACGATGATAGAATTTGTAGTTGTTCTTTTTTGTAAATATATATGCAGTAGATCCCGTCCTCTGGGACACCCTTATTCAGGGGACACCACTTTTAAGGGAACAGTTTCTTCTAAAATGGAGGATCAACATTTTTAATATTACGGCCAAATCCTATTCGGGAACACCTCTATTAAGGGGACACTTTGTTGAGTCTCGAAGGTGTCTTCCTAATAGTGGTTCTACTGTAATATGCATTATTTTGTGGAAATAATCTTTTCCTGTAATAAAGGCCTATAAAAACTATCTAAGTATGAAATATATTTTTTAAAAAATGCTTATCAATATTATTCTCGCCAGGAAAACGTAAATGTAATCGTTGTTGATTGGGGAATAGGAGCCCATGATATTTATTATAAATCAGTGCAAAATATCAGAGTAGTTGGTGCTGAGCTGGGCATGTTTATTCAATTTTTGAATAAAGAGTTTGGCTATCCAAACAGAAAGGTACACATCATTGGACACAGTTTAGGCGCACATACTGCCGGTTACGCAGGAGCAATGAATCCTGGGGTTGCTAGAATTACAGGTAGAATACCGTATTTCTTTATGCTATCAGATTTATTTATCAAATTAAAATCATTATGTATTATTAAAAGACCCGATATTTAAAGAAACAGGATTTCAAATAGAATACTGAGATATATGTTCATTTAATCATTTGACAAGTTAGCTTACATTAAAATAACATTGTTTGTAGGACTTGATCCCGCTGGTCCAGAATTCCGTTACAATCATCCTGACTGCCGCCTTGATCCAACAGATGCGGTTCTTGTGGATAACATTCATACAGATGGAGAGACCCTTGTCAGTCTTGGATTTGGTCTACTTCAACCGGTGAGAGCATTTCTAATTTCCACGAATCACATTCATAAAAACAATAAAACAAATGGACAGTAGTAATGTGGAACAAAACAAATATAAACGTCTTAGAATCTCATTCCGTATTATAAGTTCATTCTGACAATATATGTAGGGTGGAACGTGCAATTGTCCCAGATAAGGTAGGCCTATTGACCATTTTTATCTAGAAAACTTATAAACAACGATCCCGTAATAATATTCTGGTGCCATAGGTGTACATTGTTTTATTTTACATGTATCAGTATATAGACCCATGGCTTTTAATCATATTGAATACAAAAACATTCAATCACAGTAAAACAAAATCATTAAGATATTATATTAAACAAATAAAATAAAAGAGAGTTCAGTTCAGTTAAAAACTGCTAATGGTATATGTACATACATAACATACATTACAGACCTTGAATGAAGAAAAAGTAGCCTAAGTTAATGGCGACATGCCCTCTAAAGGGGAAACACATAAAACGAACAGTACGACGCCAATGTTCAGTATCTACTTCTCTAGTAAAAAAGGACGAAACACACTACATAAGAGTCACAATGGGTAAATAATGGTAATGAAGAATCTTACGTAAAACAAACATTAACAGTTCAAACAATTAGGCCTACATTAAACATTTGATACAAATACGACATTCAATAGAAGGTAAAACATAATGTTAAAATATATACGTACTGATGGAAAAGAGAAATTGCCACGTGCCGTCTAACACTGCGAACAACAAGAATGAAGAACGAATAATATGTAAATGTGGGATATATTTATTGTAAACGAATACGGTAGAGGTGCCTTACATGTTTAGTATCAACTTCTCCAGCAGAACAAGGTTGGTGTGTGGCATGTTTTTGTTTAGTAGTTTACGTTTAGTAATTCTTTTAACTCGTCATTTTTTAAACAGCTTGGTCACATGGACTTCTATCCCAATAGTGGAAAAGAACAACCCGGATGTCCTGCAACCGTATTCGATGCTCTTGGTAGGTACAATATGAACTATGAATACATACAACTAACTTAAGTTAATCGTACTGGTGGTATAATCGTACTAATTTTAACAAAAAAATAAAGATGTGAAAAATTAACAAAAATATTAACGAAAGCACACAGAAACTGACTGTAAAATTGTAAAATTCTCCTAGAAAGATTTACCGCGAATATATATATATATATATATTATTGATGTTTGTGTCTTAATGCTGTGTGTGATTAGGTCTAGACATTTTCACCTTTACAAATGTTCTATTTTGTTCCTAATTTTCTGATATTATAACGCGGGTGTTCCTAGAAATTGAGGGCGTTAAACATAAAATTTACAAGATCGAAGGAGGCGGCGTAACAAAAAAAAAAAGATGTTATGTGTGTGCTCTCCCTGCCTCAGCACCAAGGCCCTGCCACAGCCTTGGGATCGTTTCCACCACATTAGATGCATTGATGTTGTCGCTTCATGATGTGGTGGAAAGGGGGACGTATAATTCTGTGAACCTCAAACACGTCAGTAGCTCGCATAGATTTAACTCTATTCCACCAGCGTGGGATTCGAACCCACGACATTCGTGTTGTTTGCTTAGTCGACTGAGCTAATCGGTCCTCTTGTTTATAAAAAGGTTAATACAAGCTTCGTTACCTCAAAATGAAGTTCATAAATATGCATATTTATGACGCCATGATTAATTACGTAGTATGAAGCGCGTTTTTTCAAAATGGAAAATAAATATTGTTAATAATAATGATAACTTAACAATTGTAGTCGCTATTGTGCTAACAAACAAACATACAAAGCAAGTACTATACTTGGCAAAATAGATGTGTGATAGATCTTATTATGGCGGAGATATTTAAAGAGAAGGGAGAAAGGAATTGCATATCGTAATCCCGCCTCTCCTAACACACCTCCCTGAAAAGTGTCGACTAAATAAAAATATCAATTGTATTTTCTGTATCATTTAAGCGGCCATCGATGAGGTGTCTTGCAGTCACAGCCGATCTCATCTCTACTTCCTTGAGAGTATGGACCAGTCAGCCTCCTGTCAGTTCAAATCCTACCCATGTGCCAGCTGGGACCGTTTCGTTGATGGAAAGTGTTCAGACTGTGGCTTATTTGGCTGTCCAGTGATGGGTTATTACGCCGACCTAAGCCTAGCGAGTGGAAGCTTTTATCTAAACACAAGGAGTTCTGAACCATTCTGCAAGTAGACCCGAACCAAGGCTGGTTGACAGGCTTGGTCAGTTACTTGCTGGATGGAGCATTTGACTTTTCAAAATAATAAATTCAATATACACAATTTAAAATCAACTTAATAATAATCTTAATGAGAATTGAAATTGATTAAAAAATAAATAGTAAATAAAATTATACTATTCATCTGAGGAATTGTTGTCTTTTTTTTAATAAAAAAATAAATCATAACTACATAGTTATATTCTAAGAGATTGTTGATGGAAATGATATCAATATTAAGATCAAATAAATATTAAATGGTATATCATGGCTATTGAAGTACAGTAATATAGTACGTAAGACGACGAGCGTGTGTGTGTTATAAGTTTAGTTAATTAAATTAATTATGTCCACTCTAACAAACCCACTTCGGACTGTCCTCTATGCTACTTATCTCTCGGTACTGTCGCTCTCATGTCAGTGATTTCAAATCCCTCTCTTGCGTTACAGCATGGAGGTAAAAATAAAATACTAATTTTGCTTCTATGGTTACAGTAACAAAATGTTAATTACACAATGTATATTTAATGCACAGTTGTTAGAATACTGAAGCCAAATGTTATCGTCAATATGATAACACAGATACACACAACGCAACTGATAAACGTGTTGGATTATCGCTATTGATAACTGGGCCATTAAATAGCTGTGTTGCTTAGATTTTCTGCTATTCTGTTTAAAGTTATAACATCTCTAAAGTTGTCCACAGTATAAAATAAACTTTGCCGGTGATTATATACAGCAATTGTCTCATGTAACCAAGCGACAATCGATTGGGACGCTATAAGAGTTCATTAAATCATGGAGAAATAAGTTAGGAAGGAGTAACATCGAGAATACATCAAACGAATAGGCCACCCCGCCGCTAATTGGATTATCTGACTGTTACGTAACATTTAATTGCCGTTGATCTGTCGCTTGTTAGATTTGAGCATGCGCATATCCATTGCTTTCATGTGACGCGTCATCAAGCGAGACTCGTTGTTGATGCTGATCTACACACGCGGCGACCATACACACAGCAGAAGAATAATTATACCACACTCGATACATTTTGTTTACGCGTTTTATTTATCATTATGGATTTTTATGAATTGGAGGACGAATTGGAACCCGGAATTCTCGAGGAATTGAAGTTTGCCAGCGAACATGAAGACCTGGAAAATGGTATGCTAGGTTAAAACTAGGCATTGCATTTAAGTTTAGTAGCTAGGCCTAGTTACCTGAACCTCTTCTCTTTTAAAGAGGCCTCGTCTGCCCCGGCCCACTCTAGGCTGTCTACACGACCGGGTTGATTGTAACAACGATAATTCTGAATTCGTTCGTCCTCTCTAGGCTAGGTAGTATTTTTGTAGTTTTTCTTTCTGTACGCCAAAAATTAGCCGCCCGATTTATTGATAGGTCTAGCTAGGCTAGGCCCTATAATCTATCCATCCATGGATTTCCCCCTATAGGAGGCCTAGGCCTAATATATCATTAATTTTATTGCACAATCATCAATAATGCATCATTCATATTATTATATTAATTATGAAGGCACGATTATCATCTGATGCAACCAACTCATCTATGACCTTGTCAAGACCTCAAACCATTAGTATTAGTATTAGTCTGTATTTTTTAGATAAATTATTATTTTTCATTCTTATAGGACAACATGAGTTAATTTTCAATTTTATTATGCTATTTAGGTATGGATGTTAGTGTAGGCCTACATCCAACTACTATTACCGCAACCCATCAGAAGAAGGAAGTGTCAACAAACCCAGCCAAAAACCAATCAAGGAAAAAGAGTAAGGATTTTGAACGAATGATAACATTTTATTTTGAACATTTCATCTTTACTATATTAAATGCATTCTCATCATTTATTAAAACTGTTGTATGCTCAATAATCTTTCTTTTCTGTATTTTCAGGCATCAACCGACCCTCCAATAAGTTTAGTGAAGATGAAGCTGTCAGCAGGGTTAATGAATACGTTGATGCTGCTTTTACCATGTTAGCGAACGATCCAGTATACAGCAATGACTTGTATCCAATAGCTCGTCAAGTGAAAAAATTGGCAAATGATCTGCAGAAGCACTCAAATACAGTCATTATAAAAACATTTTGGGAAGACAGTACAAAATTACTTTGGAAGGTAATAACATCAGGAAACACAAAGAAAATGAAACCAGAAGCTGATGAGATGATGTGCCGGGCATTTCACCAACACATGTGTACAAGTTTGGGAAGGTGGGTCACCCTGTTAAAGGAGCTAAATGTCAACTCTGATGGGCAGCATGTAAAAACACTGAACCTATTTTTGCAACGTACAATGTTAAGGTTAATTCTAAATGATAAGCATAAAATAGATTTGCCACATGAGGAAACGGTAACTGACATCCCACAGTTGGATGTTCACACAGAAAAGATAATTCGGTACGTTGCCGGTTATGTGCCTTATGCGCTTGTGAAAAGATTTCGAAAGGGTAAAAGTAGTACTGCCAGAGCCTACTGTGATGTGCTCACTAAGTGGCAAGTGTGTAGTACCAACGTAACCCATTCCTTCTACGACTATTCCAAAGAATGGATCGACAAACAAAATAGATCAGGTTTGTTTGTTGTTGATGATGATGTATATCTGTTTTTTAGAAGCGTTGAAATAGAAACAAGGCAGCATTTAGCTACAAATAAACTTAATACGATGTTAAATAGTAACTATCTGGCTGATTTGTATGACCGTATTATCAATAAGGAGAATGTTCAAACTTTCTGGTGCAGAATAACCAGAGATACACTAGGTGACAATGCTTCTGCTCAATTATTACAAATTGTAGTTAGATACTGGTTGAAAATCAGAGCTAATGCATTCCTCAAGGTATACTTGAATTTAAAGAAGGAAAGCGGCAAAGTTTCAAAAAAGGGTGAAAAATCTCTCAGAAAAGAATTGTTGTAATATATACTATTTTGTGTGTGTGATGAAATAAATAACGACAATAGCTAAATTAAATCTCAATTGTATTTTGGTTGGTTCTGAAAAGAACCGTTTGGTTTGAAAAAGTTTGCTGATCATAAATATCATTTATGCATTTGGTGTCTTCTTCCTTTGAAGAGGTGAGTCATCAATAGTTTGGTCAACAATTTGGCTGCGGCAGTTGCCTCTCCTGGATGCCTTGGAACAGTTCGCAGCTACATACAGTGCATGCATATTGTGGCCAAACTGCATTGATGTTGGGTTTGTGTTACTTCCACCACATCCTCTCTGTTTACTGAAGTACTGTTCCAACGGATCTTGATTATACTTCGCACTTAGAACACACTCTACCCCTGGCAGGTCCAGTAGTTTTTTAGTCAACTCTACAAACGAATTAACTGTTGATGGCAAAGAATAAAAATTAATATACTTATTATTAATTCATTTTTAATATACTTTGTCACTCTTGTGATGTCAGAACTTTTGATTAATTATTAAACAAAGTCAGCTGTAAAAAAAAAACGAAATGTACTTGCTTGTTATCTCAAGTCCATCAAGTGTTGCGGTGCTTAATAACATCCTCTTTTTTACACTCTTCTCTACATCTTCAAGCGCATTCACCTCGTCTTGCCATTCTTTAAAGAAACCCAGGAAGTCATCTTGCAACCACTTAAAAACATCAGAACAAAAAATAGTGGCAATTATTCCTTCGATTAATACAAAAATTATAGATATTTCTCAATGTATATCCAAATGCTAATTGAAATTGAACAAAAACAATAATAAGCCCAATCATGTCCCATGTTCAATTTTTTTTAAATTTTCTATTTAAAAAAAATGTACCTTAAAACGCCAGTCATCTTTTGTCCTGTATGGCTCCATAGCTGGTTTTCTGGATCGTTTGCCTTGGAAAAAACTAGAGACATTAAGGCAATCAAAAAATTGGTCTACCATTCTAACAAATTTGATAGTGGATGTCATGTCATGTCGATCCATAATCTCCATTGCATTTGCTGTCGAATTGCTTAACACCTGAAAATATGAAGAAAATAAAAAACATTCATGAAAAATTAAATTACAGAATTGTTTGCAAAAGAACAAGGGCTGAACACAAAACTTGCAAGTAATTACCTGTGCAGCCAAGTATACCCGCATTCTCAATGATGGAGTAAGGTGGAGGTGTTCATGCGTCAACTTGTGGAGCATCCTCAGCCCTGGACATGTGTTCTGCAATTTCACATCCCATTCATAGGTGTCAAGAAAATGACTCCACTTGATGTCTTGTTTGTTATACTTTAAATGAAGAACATTTTTAGATTTAGAAATAAGTAAATATCATTTTCAACATGCTATAATGAAATTGGTATTTTCAATGTGGTGTATGATCATACAGTACTTACATGAAGATTCCGTGTCTTGTTATTGTAGCCAGAGTTCTCTACATTGTTTCGAAGCGTCTTTATTAGATGCGGCACATCACTGTAGAAAAAAACACTGCGATCTGGGTCTCCCTGATGCGATGTCTTGAAGACAATGGATGAAGTGGTAGATGATGGTGAATGCAGTCTGTAAAACTTCCTGTTCGGAGTGGCACCATCAGAAACCATCGCATGAACTACAAACCCAGCTACTTCGATCATCTCAACAGCTTCCCACATTGCCATGAACAGATCACAACTAGAAGCTCCAGTTGTTGGATAGTAGGCAATTGGAACATGCAGGTTAGAAAACAAACCCCGGATCATCAACACCAGAACATGTGAGGCAACTGGGATTTCTTCTTCACCTCGACATCGCCGCTCAAATGAATGCATCTCATTGGCTAAGCTGCCTACATCTGTTGATCCAACAACTTTGCCAGAGCTTTGTGAAAAAACCAATCCTGATTTTATCTTCATTTCATCAAATAATAGCACAACATGTTTTTGCAATTCATTACCTTCTTCATATAATTTGAGGTCTGTTACAACTCTACTTAACATCTCATGGCAAAAACCAGTTGTCACACCAGCAAAGTGGCTGTAGGGTTGGAGTGTGTTTGGATGAGGCAGCGTCATGAATCCACTTTCGCGAATTAAATTATAAGCTGACGGAGACTTGCTTTGGATAGCAATGCACCAACGTAAAATTGCCGGGTGCCAACGCATCTGCTTTCCCTTGCCCATAGATGCCAGTTGCTGCTCCCACAAAAGCTTTGCTGACGGATATTTACATAATAAACTCTCAATTTCAGGTTTTCCCATTTCCATTGTGTCTTCCATTAAGTGAGCTGCATTTTCAGAAATTAATTTGCTTTCTAGCATGTACATCTTGGAAACTTTATTCTCAAGGGAACCACTCTTTCTTTTCAACCGTCTGTAATTACATTGTAATGTTGCTGCTTTGTTCTGCAGTTGAGAATTTGATAAATACTTGTTGGCTACCGTCAGTGAAGACTTTTCCTTGCAGGAAGCACTTCGCATTGATGATAAATCCCCACGATAAATTCGGCAAACTGCGCACCGCTTCAGATCCTCAGCAATTAGCAATTCACAGTCATTATGTCTAATGGTGTTGCATAAATAGACATCTTTTGGTGTTATCCTTATAGGAATCTGCCCTTCTGGTCCTTTTCGTCTCTCTATCAAATCTAAATAATCTTCATTGCCTGCACAGATTTTAGCACTCCTCAATATATCACACAGCTTGGTGAACTGATGTAATGGTAATTTTTTGTTAAAGACTTCTCCTAGAATAGGCTGTGCTTGCAATACAACACCAGCAATGACAACTCCCCATGTCGAATCACTGTTGACTGTTAACTTGATGACAGCATCACCAGTTGGTGAAAGTCTAATTATTAGTAATTCATCTTCATGTGGAAACAAAGAGACAAGGCTACATTTTTCTGCTTCCTTTCTGTAATCGTGAAGATTGGTAGGAATCTCCCCATCAGTCATACAAGACGCACATTGAGAATCATTGAATTTTGCAATTACAATATTGCACACTTTACTGCGGTCCTTGCTGTGGCCTTTCTTCCACCTTTTCAGTTTTTGCACACAGGAATAACAAATAAATGGTGGGTGGATTTCTGGATCATCATTATCAATATCTAAGCAAAAACATGACTTGATTACAGACTTGAACGCGTCCTTTGTATAAGGTGAACGATCTGAAGGAATCGCCCTGGAAATTCCACAAAGTCGACAAGTAGGTTTCAAACAAACACTGTGTCCTGTCATCGTTCTCTGAAAACAAGAGCAATTTAATTTAAATGGCGAATGATGACCTAGAGTTGTTGTCCTAGTAGTAGTACTATCTAGGCTAGCTAACTAAAAATAAATACCTGCTTTTTTTTATTGTTAATGTTATTGAACATAGTCTAATTAGGCCGGCCCTAGATAGTAGTATTGGTATTTTTGGCATAACCCTAGGTGGTAGATTAACATTACCTCTATGATAAATAGTACATAGAACAATAGGTAGGCCTAGGTCTAGCCTAGCTAGTAGGACTAGACCCTAGCTAGGAGTCGAGTACTTTAGTCCTAGCCTAGCTAGTAGTAGTAGTAGGCCTACGAAAGTAATTATTTTATGGCTAATGTTAGTTATTATTTATTGGTTTAAAATTTAAATCTAAGACCTAGCCTAAATTAAACATCGAAACAATAACTGCCCTAGACCTAGCTAGGCCTAAGTAATACAACGACCGGTGGACCAAAATAACTACGACCGGTGGAACTAACTCCGGCTATTCGGTTCGGCGGTCGGACAGATTCGATGCTTTTCAATTCGTTGTATGTCAGCCGGACACCATCGGAAACTGTCATGCAAGGCATCAAATGAAAGCTACAGCTTTCCTTTATTCATATAACTAAAACTTAAAACTCCAGTACAAAGGGAAACTATTAAAATACGTGTTTGTTTCGTTGTTATATTCAAAATAATGGAATACTTACAATTGAAGAAACAAGTAGTTATTTTTGGTTGATTTTAATGATTTAATGACTGGTACGTTCGCAAAAAAATTCGGAATCCGAATACATAAAACACGCATGTGAATCCTTGTTGACAATTAACTGCGCATATGCAATGTGTTTTTTGTTCGTATTTATGTACTCCACTGTTAGTTAGACAGGGTATAGGGGTTGCTACTTAGCGGCGAGGAGCCTTGTGTGTAAGGAGATCGAACCGAGATAACGCGGCGGGCGGTCGCAGTGCAATTTAATAGGAGTCATTTGACCATGTAATGTGCTTAATTGGATTAAAATCCATGCATTACATCGATGTTACTCCTTCCTAACTTATTTCTCCATGATTAAATCAATTTAAAGGTTTGTTATATTCTATTTAGCACTATCAATGCCTTTAGGTGATTAGGAGACCGTTGACATAGTTGCAAACAGTAAACAAAAGACACGTACTTGAGTTTCTTTGTTCTGTTGTTTGTAAAGACTGTTTCTAAAAACAACTTACTTAGTCTTACATACTCTATGATATACTTGTTTCGTAACTGTGCAGTGTAGAGCACTATTTTCTATACGTCGTTGCGATTTTCATCTTCACACAACATTGAGTGAACTCAAAATGACAACTGTAGTGAGGACATCACGGAACCATGGGCTTCATCGTGCTATTGCAGATTGTAGATTACATCAAGTAAGGTTACTAGTGGATATGGGATCAAATGCGAATGGCCGAGATAAATCTGGACGAACACCGTTGATGGCTACGTGTACAATTGATGATGAGCAAAAAGGTCTTAAGATGGCACGTATATTTTTACACGCTAAAGCAGATATTAACTGTAAAGATTTACTCGGACGATCTGTGCTTTCTTACGCTGCCTTATTTGGTAGAGAATTGATAGCCGCACGTTTGTTACAGGAAGATACAATAGAGAAAAATGTTCCTGATCTTAACGGCGACACGCCACTGAATTTAGCAGCTTCTAAAGGACATTTAGAGGTCACTAGACTTATTGCCAGCGTCCTTATTCGTGATGGTCTAGCCGTAGACACTCGAAATAATGAGGGCTGCACTGCTTTGCTTTTAGCGACAAAGAATGGACATTACCAATGCGCTAAGGTATTATTAAACGAAGGGTACTCATCAGTGTACACCAGAGATAATATATTATATATGAATGCTACAGAATGGGCAAAGTACAGCCAAAAAATGTTCGAAGGATCTTTGAAGGAGAGCAGTGTTTCTTTACTCCAAACTTTCAAAGGCCAGCGTCATTCTATTGAAAACTTAGGAATTCATCAACCTCATTTCTTACGTATAAATTTACCACCTATCCAACTACAGAATTTGAACAGTTCTTTCACAAAATCTTATGGTTTAAATCCAAACCAAACATGGTGCATTATAAACGAACTTAGGAATCGCCAAAATAACTTAACTGATCTAATAAGTATCTTAGAAGATATGGAAATAAAGGAAGATGAAAAAGAAGGAAAGAATAAAGATCGAGCGATGAGTACAACCAGTTCAACCGAAACACCATTCTTGAAGAAAACAGATTCTCATCAGAAAACAAAACCGTACAACTTCAACCATGATTTAAGAATATTGTTTGAATTATATCAAAATCAGTTATCGAACAGACCACCACAAATATCTAGGCCGGTGACAATGGCTACAGATAGGAGGCCTAGCTTCGAACCGATAGAACTTGAATCTAGAAGATCATTTGGACGCAGAGTTTCAACCAGACGTGGCAGTACGATGGGTAATCAACAACCGATGCTACTCCGACGTAAGACGTCTTCAAATCTGTATCCCAGCACGTACCAGCCTAGCTCATAATTATTTGTGTGTGTAATGAAAAGATAAACTCTTTCATTTTGCCCAAATGGATTGCAATTTTAAGATAATCGAAGACGTTTCAAATTTGTAGATATTTACTTATAATTATATGTTAACTCTAAATAGAATTGATTGATTGTTCTAGAAAGCAGCAGGATATCGGAATAATATTGTGGTAAAAAAAGATTACTTAACGATAATGCAAATAACCCTTTCAAAACAGTAACCTTTCTCATTTTTATGGGCCAATGTAAATAAACTGGATAAATTCAATATACAATTATTATTAAAAAATATTATTTGGAATTATTGTGTTCTTGTTGTTGTGATCAAATACATATTTAATAAGCTCTATTAACAGTACGAACATGTAATATACTCGAAGTAATGCTTACATTCAGTCATTTCAGGAGAAAATATCAATCTTTTAAAAGCAGGATTTATTATCGTTTATAAATTATTAGTCTTTTTTTTTTTTCGTTTCGTTTATTTTCCACTCATTTAGGCCTAAATGCATTTAAACATCGACAAGATGCAAGAGTCGCAGTAGCCTACTTGGTAAAGAGAAGAAAACAATATGTAACATTATGAAATCTCGAATTAAAATATACTAAGATTTATTATATCATTAAACAAAATAATATTAGAGGTTTTACATGAAATAATATTCAAAACAAAATACACAGTCAAGTTCCGCATATTGTAGGCTAATTCTAAAATACGATAAAAGCCCGACATTGTATAATTGCAGCAAATACAAATACATCATTATGGTTGTTCCATTAACAAACATTCTTTTTAACAATGTAATGTGTGTTCTGAAAATTTGACAGGTTGAAAAAATACAGTTTCTCTTTTTTCCCACTTGTATTTGTACCTTTTGGCTATTATGTCATGCCGTTATTGATAATAACGGCATAATAATATTATCTAGGCCTAAATAAATGTTTATTAAATAAACAAAATGTAACGAAGTTCATGTATGCATATATTTTGACTTACATGTGTTACAGCTGATAATATACATAATACATTGATTACCGATTAACAAAATACGATTGATTACCATATGCCAATGTCATCGGTGAGTAGTATTCGTAGCATGTTATAGACAAACCTACTGGCAAAATATTGTATGTGGAGATACAGCACTGAGAATCGTGCAACATCAATAACCCACGTGATACCATCATGGTAATATAGGTTTAATATTACTCGAAAGGTAGGTAGTTTATTTTATTCGGACAGAAACTCGACCTAACTATATTAAAAGTAATGAAGCAAAGTATTAATATTCCTATATAATAACTTTTAAGTAGTTGACAATATGCATAGGTCTATTTTAAACCAGATATCCAATGATACAGAACAAAACAACTATTTTACACAAAGTGGATATATAAGATGGACAATATAACGTACAATTTTTAAAATCTACGACACTTCTATTGATAAAAAAACATTATCTTCGTCATTTCTAGTATAGCTTAACATCTTTATTATTGTTACCAACTAAATATACGCATGAGTTAATGTCTATGTAGGCGTACGAATCTTTTGGTTATGAAATATAATAGAAAATATTAAAGTAATGTAAATATTACAACTTGTAAGTACTCTCCAATATTTACACATACAGCTTTCATATTTATTTCTTACTCGTCAACATTCAGTAATAAAAGTCGATCATGTATTGATATGAATATAAAATGTACATGCGAAAACATTTTTATTTCACTTACGTTACGACAATTTAACCATAAGGATTGTTATTGCTAGATAAGCTAAGTATCAACTTCTAGTCCATTATAATAATGGTTTCTCTTTTTCCCACTTGTATTTGTACATTTTGCTATGTCAAGCCGTTACTATATAGGCCTAAATAAATGTTTATTAAATAAATAGAATGTAATGAGAACACGATTGATTACCGTATACCAATGTCATCTATCGTTGAGTAGTCTTCGTAGCATGTTATAATAAACATTTTATTTAATTTCGTAGTAGCTACACGTGCTTAAAGCAAATACATCATCTGGGTTGTCAGATCTGAAAACATCGTTTAGTTGACAATTCATGACGTCATCGGTGAGTAGATTGGTGTAATAATTTACGGATACGCATCCTACGTCATTCGCACATGCTGCGATGCATTCTATTAGACTGCGTACTTTGATATCTTGCAGTGTATGACCCTGAACGCACGTATTTTGCGGGTCCAGATTTTCCACTTCACGGGTTTCACTCGACGTAAATACGTAATCATCTTCAATGCCTTTAAAGAGATATTTAAAAACGTAACATTGAGAGACTTTATTCCGAGAAGTAATATTATAAGGCAAATAAATGAATACATAAATTACCTAACTCGCATATATGGTAATAGCTGTTGACACAGGGAAATGTATTCCAAGACGAACCATATATAGATGTACAATCGTTAGCTTCATTTAGCGTAGCAGAGCTTGAGAATACTACAAGAAGAAAAAGAAAATGTTAGCAAAAATCACTCATCTTGTTTGGCACGTGATACGCAATCAAGAAATTAAATGGAAGGAATAAATGGCCTACACTTATGTTTGTTTAAAACAGAAATGAGAAAATGTTAAGGATGAAAGGAAGAAGACTTGCAAATATGTTAAATACACACGTTCAAAATCTGTGGTTGTTGCTCTTGATTGTGTTTCGGATTTCCAAACATAAGTTCCTTCTGTGTCTATGTCGTTATAGCCGATATAAATGTTGTAAGTAGAAAGATGCACGGCGTCAATAAGGTCCATTGCCAAACTCATTTCATAATTAGAGGTAATTGTTGCCAACTCCATTCCCATCTCGTTGCAAGCAGCTGAAGCTGACTCAAACCCCAACGCGTGTCTGTTAACGAAGTATCTTCGCTGTTCCCAAAGGATGCCATCAGTAGGATGCAAATCTAGTAGAAGAAAATGAAATAAAAATGTTAAGCGTGGTTCTCACTAGCGACGCATTGACGCAAAGTGGGAACCGACGACGCAACAGTGCTGCAAACATCTCAGGTTTGATTTCACGCAGGCGGAGGGCGATTATTATTATTTTTTATTATCGCGTTACGTTGCGTCACTAGTGGGAACCACGCTTTATCTGTATGCCGTAAAGGAAAGCGACAATGTCAGGTAAGCGACGTAGAAAGACGCCACTGTCATACGACGCGCAATTAATTAAATGCGCAAAATGAAAATTAATTTCAACGTTATAAAATTATTTTCAACATTATACAACTAATTTCAACGTTATAAAATTATTTTTTCAACGTTATGAAATTAATTTGAACATTATAACTGGCCTAAAACTACTACATCATTCATTTTCATCACGGTTATCGTGTTAGGATTAGAAAACCTCTTATAAGTGGTCTAAACTATATGAGATGGTAAAATGATTTAATTGTGTGGTGTCGTTAAAATGAGCAAACAATAGATTAGAATACGAAGTAAGGAATGGACAGACAGACCAAGCTGATTTCATTTACCTTCACCCTTCAGGGAGCAAGATAACTATTCTGACATATTTCAGTACCCTCTAATAGAGTAATTTAAAGACCACTAGTCTTTGGTAGTAGAAGGGGTTCTATTTAGAGATCAAAAATATACTAAAGACTCCTAAAACCTGGGTCCCAAAGGTGTTCTTTAATTGGAAGGAGAGCTGTTAGTCCTTCCGTTTATAGCATGCTCATATTTATACCTTTTTAACACTGCTACAATTATAAAAATACGATAAAAACAATATTTACCCGCTTCGCAAATACTCGCTTTAAATACAGAACATGACACGTCATTGTAACAGTATGAGTCACTATTGTACTCAATGCAATTTCCATCACCAGACGGGTTATCCGGACACCAATCTGATTTAATAAGAAATAATGTACAGAAAGACAATTACTGTAATCATCTTCATATGCTTATTTTTTTTATCTTTATACAGGATTATACAATCAAATACAAGAAAACCTGTTTTGCATTGTGGTCCTGTCTTAAATAAAAATAATAAACAAAAAGTAAAAAAAAATAGTTTTGTGAAAAAATTGATCGGTATCTATCTTTAATTAAAAGGGGTTTGCAAAGAAAAAAGAAGACATTTTAACTGTAATACCTGAATATAAGAAGGGCCCAAGTCCACACAATAGTATTTTAAGAAAATAAAATATATAGTTGGTTATATGACAACTTACGTATTCATATCTAAATGTAAAATGATATAGCATATGATTATACGCGCTTCTGTTGCATCATGGGAACGCGTTTAAGGCAATGGACTTGGGTCCTTATAATCATGTTGTATAGTGAAATCTACATATTCGTCAACAGAGAGCGCTATCAATTGTGTGTAAGAAAGGCTCAAGTCCCTGGGCTGGGCTCTTCTTGTTTTCATACCGGTATTCTACCATGTGTAATTAGTACTTAGAGAGTGGACTTGAGTCCATAATTCATACACAAGTTAGCCCTATGCATAAGTGACAATTTTCTATGCTTAACTAAATTTGGCCAAATTATGGATTTGGGCCTTTCCGGTATTTTGTTATCTTCTGATTTAGGAGAGTAGGCCTAATGAAAATAACCCGATTTTTTTTACTGGGAAGGCGTATTAGAGAAATACTATGGGTAAAATGAGGTATCAAAAGATTATTACTCTTACTTGAAAATGTACTTGTCGTGCCAGTTCGTGCCCATTTAAACACACCGTCTTCTTTACGACTACCGATAAAAATCTTTTTATATTTCGACGTCAATATTGAAGTGCGGCGTACAAGGTTGTCTAAAACTGTTTCTTCTTCTACCGTGTCAAATGACACAAGATCACCACCTAACTGTTGGCACGTTTCTCTTGCTTTGTCGTAGGTCATGGGAGTTGTGTTTATGTAATATTTCTCATCATGCCATGGTGTCCAAGGTATTTCTGAAATAAAAAGTCAACAAAAATACGATTTCAATATTTAGTTATATTTTCCATTTTCCACACTTATTTATAAAATAATATAAATAATGATAATGAATAATTTAAATAGTTTTGTTTCTATAGTAGTAATCTCCGTTTATGCCATACTCATAATGTCGGGTTCGAATATGCGCTTCATCGTGACTGTGATTACACACGCGGCTGTAGTGAATCTATTGTTCAGTGAAAACATACGTTGACGCACGAATAGTAACTTCAAAGCTTTGTTTCCATTAGAAAGCAACAATTGACAAATGACAAGGGAAATTTTAACGAATGAATCATTCGTTTGCGTAAATATTTACGTTGTGCTACTTAAGCTTGGTTACTACTAGCGACGCAACGTAACGCAACGCAGTGACGTTTTGACGCAAAGTGCTGTATTGAGTAATCACAAGTTTGATTTCACGACGCAGGCGGGGGAAAACACAATTATCAGAAGGTAATTTTCTTACGTTGCGTTACGTGGCGTCGCTAGTGCGAAACAAGCTTTACGTCAAACTTGGTTTCCACTAGAAAAAAAATCTGACGCAACGCATTGCATCTCCCTCTCACAATATTGTGGGGGAATAACAAAAGCTTAGAATATGTTGACTCAACCACATATCTCGGTCATGTTATATCCTTGGATTTATGTGATGAGTTTGATATAAAGCGGCAATACAGATCTTTGTGTATCCGAGCCAACTCCTTGGTCAGAAAATTTAGTATGTGTTCTATCAATGTGAAATGTGTTTTATTTAGAACATATTGTGTAAATATGTATTGTGCTACATTATGGTAATCAAGGTACCTTGCGATCTCTCCAGGTATGCTACAATAATGGTTTAAGAATGTTGTTGCAAAGGCCTCGACATTGCAGTGCCAGACGATTATAAGCAACGTCTTAATTAAGTCGAAGATGCTCTCCAGATGGAATGCCATCCTGAGATGAGTAGTATTAATTTTTGTTTATTTTATTTATTTCATTTATATGTAATTTACTTTCTATGGACCCGAGTTTCCGAAATAAAAGATTGAATGAATGAATAAATAACCTGTGACTTGAAGCCTAACTGGGTTGAATTACGCAAAGGTGTGGACGGCACATACAATAATTTTCTGTTTTTGTCTTTTATGAGATACACTTACCTTTATCATTTCAGTACATTTAGAGTAAACAAATATCATTGTAAACATACTGTATTTAAAACGTTTCTATGCAATCGAAATTGCTGCTTTTCTTTTATATATTAAGTTTCATTCTTACAAATATAAAAAAAGGAAAACAAAAATATTAATATACAATAACTTTCTTCTCCCCTAAGTGTCACTCGAGTGCTTCCACTAAACGGTGCCCGTTCGTCTGTCTACAACGACAGGGGCTGATTTGCAGTACACCGGATAACCCCCTACTCTTCAGAAAGATGAACTAAGTTCTTTAGAGTGCACATGAGCCAGATGTGTACACTGGACCTATATTTGTAAGTCCTTATCCGAGAAGACTTGTTATACACCACCAGTACAATGGTCGAGGAGTGACGATTATATAGCTATGGTTTGTGGCGCCCCTGTGTTAACCGATTGGCCACTTGACTCGAAATTAAATCAACACGCGACGTTTACACAAAGCAGAAACGGTGTTGAATTTAATACGTCTTCGGTTCCCACACAAATTTATGTCCTAGGTGGGAACCATGGATTTGTAGCAGACGGATATGGTATAGTAATGTAATGTAGTTCTAGCTTGCATCCATATTGACCAGGATGATGTACATGTACATTTTGGAATGAATAGACACTATAACAACAGCAGGAAAATACTTAATTGCGTTTAAAACTAAAATGTAAATTGTCTTCAAGTTGGCCTATGTCCGATAATTCGTATTTTAGAAAATTAATATTTCCCTGATATGTTTTTATTTTTGACAATTTTCCTATTTTGGAAAATCGTGGCCTCAAGTTGACATATTTTGGAAAATAACTAACGCCTCCAAATTGACGTATTTTAGAAAATTAATAGCGCCCTCAAGTTGACGCATTTTGGAAAATAATAGCGCCTTCAAGTTGACGTTGATATTGGAAAGAGTCACGTATTTTGGATTAGTTTAGCACCCTAAGTTGAAGTTTTTGGAAAAATGTTTATTTTGGACTAATGTTTACTAGTAAACAAACCATGTTATAATCGCACCCTATTCAAGACTAATAAATGATGGATTATTACAAACAATCTTACCAGCTTCGCACAGAATTCCGACCTGCTCTGTACAGGCTTGATCAAACCACTGACCTTCAACGAGACTCAATGTTGCGCACGCGGATGTCATTTGACCTCGGTCTTCTGCCCAGTCTAAAAATAGATTAAATAAAGTAAAAAAATGCTGAATAACATAATAAATTCATTCGTTGAAGCTGCTGTTTATAATAATATGTGTACACTATCAAACTAGTTTGACAAAAATAGTTTGATGTTCCCAAATATGGTACTAATATGCCAAATATGGTAGTGATATGCCAAATATGGTAGTGATATGCCAAATATGGTAGTGATATGCCCAAATAGGGTAGTGATTATGGGCACATCCCATAAAGTTTGATAATGATAGTGTAGACAGAGCTTTACAAAAACACCACGTAAAAGAACCCCGAGGCATACACTATATGAAAATAAATATACGTAGAGTGTTACCGGGAAAACATTACAACGATCGTACAGTAGTATAGGCCTAGTAGTATAAGTAGGCATACAGCTTTCTTACTTGAAAAAGCCGGTTCTGTCGAATCTCGCCACGACCAAATTCCGTTGCTGTCACTCACCATACCAATGTAAAATCTCATTTTTGAGTAGTGACTTTTTTCGATCATGTTAACCAAAAATGTGTTTTCTTCACTCGAGGTAATTACTGCAAGATACCCTCCAATATCTGCACATACATTTACGCCGTCGTTAGCCGTCATACGGTAGTCAGTCGCAAAGTATCTCTTATTATTATAGTATTCCCATTCAATACCTGATACATGTACAAAACAACCAAACCATACAATTAAATGAACAGTCAAAATCGAAAAATGTAGCCTAGATGTTTTAATGTTGGAAGCCTCAAAACCAATACACGTCTTGGCTTTTGTTTCGTCCTAACCGATAATTTTCAGTTCTTTATTCTTTATTATTCTTTATTTCAAGCCAACAGTGTAAAACACCAATGACAGGTTGAAAATAAAATAACTAAACTATAAAATATAAGCCAATATAAATATATACAAAAATGTAAAGATTATTTAAATAATTTCATTGATAATACATTTAAATTGAGAGAAATTACAGTTAAAGATATCTAAAGAATTATTTAGATAGTCGTTCGATACCGATCAATTTTGAAAAAAAAAATCTCAAAAAGTTGGGTTCAGCTAAATTATGTTCTTTTTGATTATTAAGATGTTCTTCTAATTTTTCCAAAGATATGATATCAAGCTCTTTTCATTATAGGCCTATTAACAAAATAAATAAATAAAAATAACAAAGTATTTTAAAGTGGTTATAAAATTAATTTTTATGGACGAAATGAGTTTATTTTTAACTTGGCCAAAAATGTTGCCAATTTTTTTAATCCTCCAGTAAAAACAAAAATGTACATACTAGGAAATTATGCATCAATATTAATAATAATAACATATTTACCCTTTTCACAGACTGATGGGTATTCCGTCGACGTATAAACATCCACCCATTGGTGATTTGAATACGATATGACAATTGCATCTTCATTACCAGCATTATTCGGCTCACCGGAATACCAGTCTAAACAGTTAAAATGTATTTATCATCATATCGATATTTAATTGTAGGGTAACACTATTCCATTTGTATGAAATTGGACAGAAAGCTCTTCAGCGTCTTCTGAATGTGTGCAACCATTGCAACAGCACAAATATACGCAAACAAGACTGCATGACGAATACAAAAGTGATAAACTGGACATTTTAAACGAGGAAAATGAGATTGAATGGTTACATATACAATTCATTTAAATTGTAAAATTATGGTTATATAACACTTGCATCCGGATTCAACAGTTTGCTACTCCATTCATTTACACATCAACATGCTTAATTATGCTTGGTTTCCACGAGAGACGCAATCTACGCAACGTAAGAAAATGCCCTTCTAATAATTGTGTTTTCCCCCGCCTGCGTGAAATCAAACCTGCGATGTTTGCAGCACTGTTCACGCTTTAGTGAAAATATATTTTCAAACACAAACGCAAACGCCTTAACGACTACATTAAATACAAAAACAACTGTGGTGTTACTTTGACAGCTCAGTGAAAGTGCTTAAGCGTGGTTCACACTAGAAAGCAACGCAACGTGACGCAGCGACGTTTCGACGCAAAGTGATGTATTGCGTAATCACAATTGGGAACCGACGACGCAAAAGTGCTGCACGAATCGCAGGTTTGATTTCACGCAGGCGGGAGAAAACACAATTATTGGAAGGGCATTTTCTTACGTTTCGTTAGGTTGCGTTTCATTGCGTCGCTAGTGGGAACCAAGCTTTGGGACGTGCCTGCGTATTTATTAACAGACAATTCCGAATTCGAATCAGGGGCTTTTTCTCATTCTCACATCGGTTCTCCATGCATGTGTAAATGTATATTTAATGAATATGAATACTAACATGTATACGTGCTTTGTTCTCCAGAATCTGGCCATACATAGGTACCCTCAGAGCTATAGTCGTTAATGCCTATAAGCCAACTGTAGCCACCACTTTTTATTCCGGCGCCCATAGTACGTATCCAATTATGTTCCGCATAGTCACCAATGACAGCCAAATGGGCGCCAACATCTTCGCAAGAATCACGAGCTAATAACCAGTTTTGTGTTATCGTATTAAACAGATACATGCTGTGTCCACGTGGGTACCATTTTCTAGGAGTTAAATCTGAAGACAATGAATACAATTTATGTTAGAACAAATTGATATACAATCGTGAAAAATTTAAATTGATATCATTATATATATATATACTAGGCCTATAACTATTTAATCTTCGTTATGGAGTTGGAGGCCCGTTTGTACTACAGACAATTAAGAACAACAATACATAGATAAACATACAATTTCCTTACAGAAAAAAAAACAACAAAAATCGAAAAACTCTTAATCGTAGAACGATAGAATAATCATTTACACTGTCTTTGATGGGTCAAATATTATATATTATCGTGACGACAACGATTGTATTGTTCTTATTGACCATGACATCATCTGGGACTCATCAAATATGAGCATAAAGTGTTATCCTATAGTTCTAGGATGAAAACATTTTCGGTTATTTTTGTTTTCTGTAAATCTTTATCGTCCTACTATAAACGGGGCTTATATATTCTTCAACAGGCTAACACATGTGTTTATGAACTATACGTACCCTATTCTCGGTACAGTATCTAGATTTCTCCAGTATTATAGGAATATTTGGCATACAGAATGTGTTTCACATGTATCATTATCATAGACCATAGCCTACACTAGCCTATATTCTTATGATAGAGGCACCACATTTGAGTGCTGTATTACGGATTTTCCTATGATCTCATGGCAAATATTGTGGAGATAATTAGGCACTGAGAATCGCCTGTTTAATACTTGTAAACATCAATAAAATAATAATCTGTCTATGTGACAAACATTTAAAATATTAATTTAATTAGTAAAAGCAAATAACTGTTTAATGTTTGTATTTACCCATTTCACAAATAGTATATCTGCCTGCAGTGCAAATAAGGTCATTCCAGTAGCCGCTTGTAATCTCGACACAATGTTCAACTCCGTTAAAATTACTCGGTTCACCTGTTGTCCAATCTGTACGAATAATAACAATTACATTGCGTTAAATGAATGTGAGGTCACGGAATACGTGACGGAACAAGTTTGAATGTTTTGACGAAATGGTAAACGGGCGCGTCATGTTGAAATGAACGTCTTCCGTTCCGTAACCGGTGTGAATGTATCTTTATCCGATGTAACGTTTGGCCATACACTTCTTCTGAACGTAAATTGAATTAGTAAAGATAAATAATGACCTTGATATTTTATAAATGTTAATGTACATTTTTTTTTTTGGGGGGGGGGGGGGGGGACATTAACATGGATCTTAGTAAAGCTGTCTTGGCAGCATTTGATAAATATTGTAAACATTTTCTTGAAGTTGCCTGGGAAAAAAATTCTGAGTTAAAAAAGAGCTAATTTGCATTGTTGCTAAAAAAAAAGGTTAAAAAAGTTAATAGTTGAAGTTAAAAGTTAAGAAAAGCCACTGCATTGGTTTTGTTTTACTATTGTATTTTAATGTCTATGTATGTATCGTTGAGTGTACATACATACATGTTTGGTTTATAATGTTTATTTGTATGTAGTTTAAGTTGACTGCACCACTAATGAGTGTGTTGCCACTGATCCAAAAGTGTTTGTCAATAAAGTTATTATTATTATTATTATTATTTATTATACCTAACAATAAATAACTTACGTGTGTAAGTTGTACTAGTTTTAAATTCATCATGCCACATGAAAGTCCCTTCACTAACAAGATCATCAAGACCAATCCATTTACTGTATGAATTCTCTGCACTTGATAAATAATTGTGTTGGTCAGAATTAGTCACTACTGGCAAATATCCTTTCTGTAACCTGCACATTGAGTGGGCTTCTCGGTATGATGCCGACGTACTTACGGTTTTATAACATCTACGGACGGCGTAAGTCCAGCCCTCCTGGCATACTAAAAAAAAAACGATTGTATCACGTATCTTTTTACGTAAGTGTTGAAATCAAGAAAATATTTCAATTTTTTAAAATCATTTAATTAATTTTCAAGGGAGGAAAATTGAAATAAAAAAAATAAATAAAATTTCTATTATGAAAGTACAGTATTAAGGATATCCATAAAAATAGTACATTTATTCAAATCATTCCTTGATACAGGATCACATGTATCGCACGTGAAGCTGTATTTTACACTATAACATTACAAACAAATTTCACGACAGAATTCACTTTATCACGACATTTTGTGGATCACTAATAATATTTATATAGCGAAATATATTTCCTCTATGGTTTTCATAATAACTTATTTTCAAATTAAACTATTGTTGTTATTATTTACAAAATCGTATATACAAGACAAAACAAACAAATAAAACCTTTCATATTATACTCACATGAGGGCGTTACACAGACAGACTGTCCATTACAATTTGGCTCTAAAATTAAAATAATGTAATTAGACTATTTAAGAATATTAGGCCAAGTAAAGCTTAAATTGTGAACTGTTATTATTATATGATATTAAAATGTTCATCTGGAACAACATTAGGATATTTTGTTGATGATCCAATAAATATTTAAAAAAAAATAAACATAGGCCTAAATACAAAAACACCAAGGTTTCACCACGAAATCCAGGGTTCATGAATTCACTTATGATTAAGCTATGATGGGTAACCAGCACATGATTTCAGCAAAACGTAAGTTTTAACATATTAATTTTTTTTATTAGATCATCAAAAAGAAATCTCTAACAATGTATCAGATTAAGCTATACTATACTTTATTTTACTATACACTTTAAACAGAAAATAGTATAGACGATAACCCAACACGGGAGCTATAGGTTGGATTTCTTAACTATATTTTCTAATATATAGTAGGCCTAATTTTTTAAAAAACAAAGTAAACTAAACTCGACTTTAAATACACCATATTTCCAATAATTCTACCCGATTATCAATGCTCTATCTCCATATACTACCACATTTGCTCAGTATCACAGGAATATTTGGAAATACAGCATCTCATTTGTATCACATGTGATCATGTCAGATTAAGGGTTAGTGTATGCATGAACAAGGTAATACACGTGAAACACATGTGATGCTGTAATACCAAATATTCCTATGATACTGGAGAAATCTAGATACAGTACGAAGAATCGGGTGATAATTCAATATTTTATATAGTTACTATTGGCTGTAGCAATTACTTTTATTTTAATAATAGTATGTAAAAGTTCTTTTTAAATTACGATAAATCAAGCAAGTAAGAGATATTTACCTATAGGCAAGGCAGCGGTTACTCCATAATTGAAAACAGTTAATTGATAAAAAATAGATAAACAATATAAGAGAAGAAACATCCTCAATATCATCGGTCTTCAAAAGCATTCAATAATGATACGAACACAAAAAATGGCAACTAAAATTGATTTTCGAGACTCCATTATTGATCAGAAGTTCACAAAGTCTGAACCTAATACGCACATCGTTACCATGCGCACAATCGACTTTGATCTCAATGACTACACAGTAAAATAATTTATCAATTACTATTGATGTTCAGCATATTTGATATTATTTAGTTTCAGCCGATTCTGCTACTGTCCATAGGTGGTATCTGTATAACTATAATAGGCCTATATGTATGTTAAAAGTACAGCATTTATGCAGACAGCATACACTTATAGTTATACATGAGATACATACCTATTGACAGTAGCAGAATCGGGTCTTAGTTTTATATTTTCTTTAGTTTTAATTATATAAGACGGGTGATCTTGGTACACAGAAGCATGCTAGTATGACATGCGCATGCACCTTTACATCAACATCATTATTGTTTTCTGTAAATTTCTAGTTGCTATCATGTTTTCGATGGACGCACTTTGGAACAAACTCTCAGTTTTTGTCAAGCACACTCACCCAATCCGCTAAAACAACCCTATCCCTTATTGTTCATTAACCCTCCCTTACCTCACTTATTGTAATATTGTTTGGGCTAATACCCTTCATACGTATTAATTCGAAAGAAAACAAACTGTAAGATAAATAGCGAATGCTTCTTACCTATCCCAGTTTATTGTAGGCCTATTCTTCCTTTGATCTGTTAAATATAAACCATCTCCAACAATGTGCTTTTCTTTTTTTATAGTCGAACTCACTCTTTCTATCTCAATTTGATGATTTATTTTGTTTCACTCATAATTTTTATAAGCACACAACTCGGAGCGCTAACCAAATAGGTAGCTCTTTACAAAACTATACTTCTTTTTTAAACATAATATTTAGCTCACTGGTTAAAAACTCCGGGATGAGAACCATACCAATTTATGTGTAACCATCCTTTCACTTAGGCCTATATAACAGTTTTTAACTCTGAAGTTTGTTGTCCTGTTTCCGGTTTCCGTGTTGTCCTGTTTTTCTTTTTCAGTTTTTGGGCTGCCTCACACAAGTGTTTTTATTTTTTTATTTTAATTTATTAATATGAACTTAAAAGAGATATAACTGTTACCTTTGACATGACCTTTGATTCTTTTAAAATCAATACATTGATAGGATTCAATCACGATATTGTTTATGTTTAGAAATGGAGAAATAATATAAATGTTTGATTGTCATTAGCTATTATTACGCTTTATTTTATACAAATTACAAATATTATTTTAGCACAATGACTGTACCGCATTGAATATCAATTTAATAGCCAACTTCATAACATAGCCTTTTTGTCAATAATCGAAAATGTTGATTTATTTTTACTGAATATTGATTTAGTTAGTCGATCGTTTTCATGGCAACTTAGAATATTTAATATTAAATGTGTTGTTTTTGTGAATATTCCATTGTAATGTCACATAGTATTAGTTATTCACTTTGACCAATGGACCGAAAAAAAAGTATTTTTCCGAAAAAATGTAATTTAAAGTAGGCCTAAAAAATGTCCTAATGATTAAACAAAGAAACAGAAAAATGTATGTTTGGTTAAATGTAACCGTTTATTTTGTCTTTTTAAAATATTTTTTTTTCCTGCGGAAGAGAATAACTTTAATACGGCTTTTTCAATGTCTGATATTATTGTTTGTTTGTATTTTTATTTTGTGGGGACAATATCTTTAACAAATATTCAGTATTGTTGATTTTTGTGTCTTAAAAACAATATCTTTCGTTTTGTCAAATTGCCGATTTCGAAAATACAGCTATTGCGATTATGTTATATTTTACAAATTTAGTATTTTAAAGTTTACTTTGTATGGAATATTTAATACAAAGGGTATACTGGCCCAATTGATTTCGAGCAATGTACTTCTCTTGAGTTACCGCGTAACCTAGCACTTTTTAAAATGTTGTATTGTATAAATATTGATTGATAGTTATTGCTATTATAATGTTCAATTAATAAATGAACGATAGTTTTAAGAAAATAAATGCAAGCCATGAAATGCTGACTATTTAAAGACCTACTTCTTAATTGATTTTGACCTAGGTTTGTCGATCACTGTCATAATAATTCTTTGGTTAATCATTAGGACATAATTAGTTTCATAATCCGTAGTTATATTTATAACATATTGTTTGGTTGAATCAATCCAATCAATATATTTTCGATTTTTAAAATACAGTGTTGCGATTTCATTCTTACAATTACAACGGAAAACTGAGGTATAGAATATGGAATACTTTACATATTATGTTTGGTATACTTTGCTTTTACTGACTCGCAATGGATGTGAAGTATTTGCCGCTTTACCCATAGGTATTGTATTATTGTTTTTGTTGTTGTTTTGGTAAAGTGTCTTCATCTTCATCGTCGTAAGTTCCATAATCAACACACCGATCATTACGGAAAGGCCTACACGTATACCAGGCCTGCTATAATGCCTACTTAAGACAGTGGCTATGTGTGAAAATACACCGGGGTAAACCTCTACTCGTCTCAAAAGATATACTCTTTTTTACCGACATTGTGTGTACACTGGGCCTACGATTTCATGTCTTTATCTGACAACCATGGAACTAGTGCCTACGAGGCCTACTAGAATACCTACTTAAGACAGTGGCTATGTGTGAAAATGCACCTGGGTAAAACCCTACCGTATTCGTCTCGAAAGATATTAGGCCTATACTCTTTTTTACAGAATTTTGTGTATATATTTGAGCATATCACTATCATATTTGAACACATCACACCTTTTTTTGTCATACCAGTTTGATAGTGTAGACAGAGATTTATAGTAAACATTTGCTTTTATCATAGCATGTACAGTAGCAAATATTTCAAACAACAGGACATGAGCTACGTTAGATCAAATGTTTTATGCATGGTTGCGACACGATCAGTCCCACACTCCACTAAACGTTTGACTGATTTTCGATGGGCCAATTGGCTTCCTCAAAAGTTTGATTACAGAAACCGGAGAATAATGTACAGAATTTGTCGCAGCCAATCTTAAGATCAAAGGACTGTTACAATGTCTTATCTTGGCAAGGCGAGCTAAGCATTTTGTTGTTAGATTGCATGGTATGGAAGATTAACTAGTCATTTTATTGGCTTGTGATCAATCACAGTTTAGATCATTTGGTCTTTTATTTCTCATTAATAATAGTACAAAAAAAGAACACCAATAAAAATGGAGAGTGATGTTATAAAGTAGTTTTATTTCCCATTCATAATAATTGATATGTATTTATTGTTTACTTTATAATATTATTCAAATCATTTTCAAATCATTATGTTTTTAGAGTCCAATTGCCGTGGTGATAGCACATGTACAATTCCTTCATGTAAGTAAAATACAGTATTATATTTCAACATTAGTGCGCTTTCGTTTCGGGCGGTAGATAGACGAACGACGAATTCACAAATAATAATAATGTAATGAACAGAACAGTGTACTGATACTGGGTTTATAGAGGGTCAAGTTAGAAGCGTCCGTATTCATATACACGCGGCCCTGGATAAGCTAATGTAGTGTATAGTCAAGCTAGAAATACCATGACTTCGGCCTACCTCAGCGAAATAATCCTAACATTTTAGGCCTACTTATATAATTATCCTTGCTAATGTAAGGTAGTTTTGTTCAACCTACAGTACAAGTTGCAAAATGTCAATCGAAGATTGCAATGAAGAAATATTTAGAATTTAGAAAAGATATATATCACGTGAATCAATACTGGCAATTGTGAACTGGCCCCTATAAAATAAAGATGGCGGTCCGAATTTGGCCGAGGAGTAGAGCCGTTATACTGTAGTTATCTGTAGTTATATTGTGAACGTGCATAATGGATTAATGAAAATAATGCACGACACGTGATACATAATCAACTAATCAAATATCAAGGTGCCCGTTCATGCTTGTTATTTACCCGGGTAAGTTAGCCATCGCTCAACATTAGTGCTGGGTAAACCTTACATGGGTAAATAACTAAGCCTGAACGCCATTGATAGTACTTATGTACGTAATCATTTTTTCGCGCCGCGGCTTTAGCCAGCTAAAACCTCAGAGGACATAATCAATAAGAAGCTTTTTTTTATCATCGCGAAAGCTTATCTAGGCTGACATTTTCGGAATTTTGTAAACTCGACTAATTTATAGATCCAAGCTGCTGGACCCAAAAAACGTCCGGGTAAAGAAAGTCTATGAGAGCTCACGGTTGAACGATTTTGTATTCTCGCCCTTTGATTGGTTGACGCGATTCAACAGACTGCGGATTTGTTCACGTGACGTGCCGTTGTCTCTCCTGAGAACTGCATGTCCTGACATGTCCAACACACGTCGGGAAAATAATGTATTGAAATTCATTGAATGAGGTTAAATAAACCCTCTTTTTTATTTAATAAACATGTAATATCATATTTGAATGAATTGTACAATGTTGATATACAAAATATATCAAAAACTGTAATTTTTAAAGTTTATACAATTGCCTACTAAGGGCGCAATTTATTTACTTCGTTCGTGGCTAAAAACGATTATTTTTGGCGATGTTTTGGACCCTATATTTTATTATTGTTTATTTATAATTTTTAAAGTATTGAAATGTATTGACATTCTTTGAATGAGGTTAAACAAACACTCTGTTTTATTTAATAAACATGTAATATCATATTTGATCGAAATTTACAATGTTGATATACAAAATATATTAAAAACCGTAATTTTTAAAGTTCATACAATTGCCTACTAAGGGCGCAATTTATTTACTTCGTTTGTGGTTAAAAACGATTATTTTCGGCGATGTTTTGGACCCTATATTTCGCAAACTACAAGTCAGATTTTCATAATTCTTTCTTTATTTTAATATTGATACAAAATAATAACAGGCAATGTATGCTATTAACTTCTAATGTTGCATCGTTATCCCTAGGTAGGCCTAGGCCTATATATACTAGTATGTGGGGACGGGCGGCCGGGTCATTAGGGAGATGCTCCTACCCTGGAATATGTACATATACTCATGCATGGCTTAATCCATGATATACTGTAGTTTAGTTTATGATTATATTCTTGTTCTGTAAAGTAGACTATATTTACACAAAATGTTTGCTACTGATTGTTAAACAAAAATAATTGATATAATAAACCATTATATCTGAAGAAAGAACAATGATTAAAAATGTTTGTCAAAAAGTCGAGCGGCGTTTTTTGTAAGAAATATTTCTTGTTTAGTTTGTCAAGAGGGTTGGACATTCGCTGCCACTGCCGAGCGGTGTTACAAAACTATAAGTACATCAGCATCATACCACGAGGCTCAATCAATGTGTAAGATTGAAAAGGGTTATTTACCAGTGATTGTAAACTCTGACGAATTTAATTACATACGAAGTGCTGAAGGAGACTATAAATGGATTGGATATAACGATATAACATCAGAAGGTACTTTTATGTGGGATGATGAAGATAAAACAAGTTCAACATATACAAGTAAGAACACGAATCTTATTCACCCCCCACCTAGTATTCGCCCGTTTTCTTTGTTCTACATCCTTTTATCCCAATCCACTCATGCAGCTCCTGTCCACAAAGTATTAAAATTCATATGGATCAAATTGTCACATGATCATGTGATATCTGGATATGGACATATCAATATACGAATTTTATTTTTAAAAAGCAGATAAGATTTATTTTATTAGTGTAATATTAGAGAATCTTTATATTGTAGGTTGGAATCCTAATGAACCCAATGGAGGAGGGAATGCACAATGCGTGATACTTCATCCTTCACATTCGGGATGGATTGATGTAAGCTGTAGTTCATCCCGCATTGCAATTTGCGAAACAGGTATGTTAGAGAGAAAGACAAAACTGAATGCATGACTGTCTATGTTAGAGTTAAACATTTCTGTTAAAGATTGATTTCGAAGATTATGTTAAGGGAAGATTATTGCAAAGCCGGATAAATTGCGTATTTCCTCAGTTTTAGGACAAGTATAAATACATTTATACCTTTATATGACGATATTATTGCCAGTTGCATTTACAGCTATGTACATTAGCAGAAACGAGTGAACCTTTATTGTAATATTTAATAACACATTTGGTTAACATTATTATTCACCATGAATCATTAGTTTATTTTATATTTTAATGTCAGATCTAACTCCTAGACAGTGGTACCCACGAGGTCACAGTATGTACCTGTTCAATATAATATCCCACAATAGGAATCACGCCACAAGTTCGTGTGCAGATGTCGGCGCGCATTTGGTGGTTGTTGGTGATGTTTATGAAAATGATTGGTTAATCACGACGGCAGTTTCTAAAAGGAGTTCCACTCATTGGTGGATAGGATACAATGACGTTAGTTCAGAAGGTTCTTTTAAATGGCCGGAAACTGGAGAATTCACTACGTATACGCGTACGTATTAACATTTTATATATTGAATGCTTTCTTATCTCATTAACTTAAGACGCCTATTTATACGTAATTACATTTTTAGCCATTCGTCCTCATTTCATTTTGTTTTGTTTTGTCAATTTTCATTTAGAATTTCAGGCGGCATTGTTATTCATAGTTCATATCTTTTGTATATTTGTATATATTTAACTAATTTGCTAACTTTGTTTAAAAATTATTGTTGTGTTACGATTGGAGCAAGAGCAGGCCTATGTCTATCATGCTTGATTGAATGCTTTGAAAAGTAAAACTATTGGCGGCGTATGTCATTTCCACCTCTCCACGTTAGCTTTTTCCCCTACTAAATGGATCCGAGCCTGTCTGTTAGGATTCGCCGTAAAGGACCCATATTGATGACAACGGGGAGAAAGAGAGAGGAGAAGAGGGTACCAAGGCTTAAGAGGTTGAGAAAAAAAAGCGGGATGACATAAGCCGCCAATAGTTTTTCAAAGCATTCAATTCAATTCTTTTAAATCAATTCTTTTAAATCATTTCCTACAAAACATTTCATTCAAAACATATCATTCAAAACATTTCATTCAATTAAATTCAAAGCCTTTCATTCCAAACATTTCATTTATATCGCGTCATTCAATTCATATCGATGCATTTCATTCACATATCGCGTCATAAAATGCATATCATCGAAATGTTGCATAAACGGCGTTCCATAATAATATATAATTTTGGTTATCAAGTTTTATGAAGTTATCAGTAAGCAATGTTGTTATACTGACATCAATTAATGTATTTTTAGGCTGGGATTCAACTCAGCCCGGAGGTGGCTCTTCTGAAGACGGGGTTTATTTGACTTATTCATCTTGGCTTTGGCATGATGTTTCTACTTCAAATGTCTATCCATCAATATGTGAAAAAGGTATAAACTTTTTATTTGAACATTACTTTTGTTTTTATCTTTACAAACACATGTAATAGTAGGATTGAATAGACTTGCAAAAAATCTGAGGCCTATAAAATAAAAAGTTTATCCTTTGAATAGTGATTAAGTGAGATGATCTTACTTGGGCCGCCATATCTACCAGCAGTAGGCCTACGGTTGGTCAGATGTCAACTTGGCCACTATATTGTGACAAGACATATCTATTGATTAATTACTAACTTTTTTTAGTAGTAATAGCACCAAATGAAAGATTATATTATATTATATAAAAGTATGCAACTTGCAAAAAAAAAAGGGCTTAATTATATTTTTTTTTCGAAATTGACATTTCTGTCTTATTTTCTCTTGGGGGTATACTCTATCACTTTAATTGACCAGATATCTACTATTCGGGCTTATCTACAAACACCTATAGAAATTATTTGACAAAAAAACCTCAACTACAGCAATTGACCAATCAGGTAACAGTATGATAAATAACTAGGCAGATTAATGCTCTTTAGGAGAAAAGCTCTTTTCATATATTTTGTAGATTTTTTTACAAATTACCGGATCTAAATATAATTTATTTATATAGTTGTTTTTGAAGTATTTCCCGCCCTTTTAAAGTACAAATAATTTGGAAAAAGGCTTTATCTGCAATTAGACCCCGCCAAAATAAAAAAAATAATAATTGAAAATTATGTCAGATATTTTTCAATAATGTACTTTTGAAATATATTCATTTGGAAATAAAATACTAAATGAACTTTTGTAATGAAAAACAAAAACACGTTTTGGTCAATTACTCAAAAGTAGCTTTTTTGTTCTTCTCAAAGTACGGTAGTATAGGTATTGAATGGGTGTACATATTTCTGATACTTTTTCGTAGGTATTGAATGGGAATACTATAATAATAAGAGATACTTTGCGACTGACTACCGTATGACGGCTAACGACGGCATAAATGTATGTGCAGACATTGGAGGGCATCTTGCAGTAATTACTTCAAATGAAGAAAACGCGTTTCTGGTCAACATGATTGAGAAAACTCACAATAGTAAACGAAAGTTTTACATTGGATATGTGAGCGACAGCAGTGCGGTCTGGTCCTGGCCAGATTCATCTCAAACACATTATTCAAGTATGTTATTAATAAAATATGCATAAAATACAATTGTAATAAATGGTGGTGGAACTGTATCCTTCTAATCCCAAGGTCCAGGGTTCAATCGTAAACGAGTCTTACATATGATTATGTGTATGCATCCTTTAATTAGCAGGTCACAGGTAATAGCTGGATATTATACTAAGTCACTAGAAGTACGTACACTATATTGATTTTACCAAATTTACAAAAAAAAAAATGTCTTCTTATCTTATACAAACCTTTACCATTATTATTGTCTATTCTTTTTCATTTTTTTCTATTTAAATCCATTGAATTTAGGTTTTATTTATATTATTATAATATATTAACATTATTATAATTACTGTTATAACAATCCTTATAGACTGGGCTACGGGTGAAAGCAACTTGGCGTCCGCATGCGCACTCCTGTCTTTAGCCGATGGCCAATGGTACGACGAATCGTGTTCTGGCATTTATGGAATCATATGTGAAGATGGTAGGTTTTTATGGTTTTTCTTACCATATGTTGGTATAGCCTACATGTGGTAGGTAGTAGTACAGTAGAACATTATTTCCATAGTAGATTCTAAACGTCGTTCCGCTATATATTGGTAAAAAGACATTTTGACACACATCGCATGTTGAGAAAAAAAATCAAAACTACCGACTCGTAATGGAACACTAACTAATAACAATATAAAATAGTTAACAACTAGAGACTTTAGGCAAGTATAATGTCACAAACAAGACATACTTTGCTGATGTGGTAAGGTTTATTTGATATGTTATCATGATTTAATAAAATATACAATTATTATTGCATTATTATACAGTATTATTATTTTATTTTATTCACCAGATGTATTCTCTACAGTAAAAATGTAAAGAATGATTTGAACTTTTGTAAGTATAAGTGTATGCCAATGATGGCATACACTTATGCACCAACTTAAGCCTCCGAGTAGGCCATCTTTCTAGAAAATACTTAAGCTCTGTCTACACTATCAAACTAGTTTGACAAAAAAGTGTGATGTGCCCAAATATGGTAGTGATATTCCAAAAAAATATGGTAGTGATATGACATCATGTCCATATATGGGCACATCACATTTTTTTGTCACATAAAGTTTGATAGTGTAGACAGAGCTTAACAACGTATCATATATTGTATCGTGTGCATGCTTTGTTCTCAGAAATACCTTGGATTCCATGGCATGATGAGAAATATTACATAAACACAACTCCCATGACCTACGACAGAGCAAGAGAAACGTGCCAACAGTTAGGCGGTGATCTTGTTTCATATGACACGGTAGAAGAAGAAAAAGTTGTAGAGAGCCTTCTAGAGCGCACGTCAATAATAACGTCGAAATATAAGAGTGTTTATATCGGCAACCGCAGAGAAGGCGATGTGTTTAAATGGGCACGCACTGGCACGGCTAGTACACTGTCAAGTAAGATTAGAATATCATAAATAAACAAAATAAAAGAATGCTAATACAATTAGTACTACCATTTTATATAAACTGTTATCTAAAGCCCTGTCTACACTATCAAACTTTATGTGACAAAAAAATTGCCCATCATGATGATGTTATATCACTACCGTATTTGAGCATATCACTACCATATTTGGTCACACTTTTCTTTGTCAAACTAGTTTGATATTGTATACAGAGCTTAAAACTCTATAAAAATAAAACAGACAAATGTCTATATTTTATAAATACATTATCATAGTTCATGTGTCTATTGTCTCTTATCAACATCAGCAATTATAAAAATAAAACAGATGCAACAGCAACAGATTAATGATCAAATTATGTTTTCCTCGATTTTACAGGTTGGTGTTCAGGTGAGCCATCCGGGGGAAGTGAATACTGCACAGAGTATGTGAGTGAATCGGATTGTTACAATGATATTAGTTGTTCTATTTTTCGAGCCAGCGTTTGTGAAGTTGGTAAGCTTTAATCTAATAAACTTTGTTTTATGATTAATACGTCAAAAATATAGCTTGATAATATAATGTATGATATGATGGTGAAAATGTTTGGAATGTAAGATTGCATGAGTTTGTCTCGTTTCTGTTCTTATTCAGTTTGCTACACCTCGAAGGACAAGATTCAAATTTCACATTCGTGTTTCAGTATATTAATTAGAAGCATCAGTCTGCGCTAACCAATTGACCAAATGAACCGGTTGTAATTAGCCGTAATGAAATAACAAAGAACACAAGCAACCACTTGTGTTTAACAGTAATCAAATGTTATAAGTAATGCTGCAACAATACTTTACCATTAGAAATACAGTACTATCTATGTATGCACAAATCGTTATCATTTATTACGTACTCTAGATTTACACGAAACTGACACTAACCTGTGGGAGCTTAGGCGATATTTGGTGGTTCCAAAAACCGTAACTTATGATGCAGCTCGTACTAACTGCAATGAGATGGGTATGGACTTGGTTTCTGTAACGTCACAGTATGAACTAGATGTTGTTGTAGCAGCTACATATGCGTATTCAAGCAGCAATCATGATTATTATATTGGATATAATGACATTGTGACCGAAGGAACTTATGTTTGGGGAACGTCAACTTCTGGTAGAGCACAAACCGGTTTTGAAAGTAAGTTAATACGTGAATTTGATTATCATTAACTCTATGATTGTATTACTTTATTTTCTTTAAAGTGGTAATTTATACTAAAATTATGCTAATTAGATTTCAAAACAATGCTTAAACAGAATGGTAGAATTATCTAGTTACTGCTACTGCCTTATTGAAAATCAAGGTCATAAACATGGCTGCAGTCTCATGCGCAAATCTGAGTTAGTGTTTACCGACCGACCGACCAACCGACCGACCAATCAACCGACCGACATAGTGAGCTGTAGTTTGCACGCGACTAAAAATATATATAGATCAGGTCTTATCAGGTATACTGTGTTACACGTGCATATACAATTCAATGATTACTATCGACTCTAAAATTGGAACTCCACCCTCGGTTCAGCGCTTCGCATGTTTCCCTCGCCCTTTCAACATTCTGCATCTGATTTGTCTTCTTTTCAGAAATATATATATTATCATATTCTTTATGTTTTTTTAAGGCTGGTCAGGAAGTTCTACGTTTGATAATACTTACGATTGTACTATATTACGACCACAATATCCGGACTGGAATTCAGTTACATGCTCTTCTGGCTACTACCACATTTGTGAAATCGGTAAGATGACGATGACGACGATGATAATTATGATACTCTATTCAAAAGTATGATAATGATGATGAAAAATATTATGTCTATAAACATTTCAATTTGCCTGTTTTTCACACAAAGTATAGCGTAGACAAAAGCATAACATAAATAACCAGTACTCGTAGCATTATATAAGATGTCAGGAACAACATTCACCGCGTTTATAAAACCACATGAGGCAATCAACCACGCGGTGGTATATAGCAATATAATGATATAATACTATTTGAACATTACTGACTTGGTTGACTTGTTGACTTAGATTAAAGTATAAAAACAATTTTTCTTAACATTAATGTCTTATTTTAAAGAGTGGACAGAAGACTATGAATTTCAGTATGAAGGAACCAGTGAAGAAGTAGATCACGATACGGAGAACACGTGCGTTCACGGACACGCATTGCAAGATATTAGTGTACGCAGCCTAATAGAATGCATAACAGCATGCGTGAATGACGAAGGATGCGTATCCGTAAACTACTACGTACCCGCTAATGACGTCATGAACTGTCAACTAAACGATGTTTTCAGATCTGACTACCCGGACGACGCGTTTACTATTGACAAGTGTACTTATTATGAATTTAAATGAAAATTTATATAGATTTATAAGTCATGATGAATTGTACAAAATTATATATTATTACTATATGGTAAATTTATCGTTGTCAATTTGTTTATGAATATGATTCTTGTGGTACAGAAAATGAAAATGATTCCTAATCTATAAAGTAATTAAGTGGAATATACATATTAGAAAACGTACTTATAACTGATCTATATGGTTACTGGTTTATGCATACGTACTTATATAGGGTAACTGGTTTACGCATAATGTAAAACTACGTACTTATAAATGATCTATAGGGTTACTGGTTTACGCATATTGTAAAACTACGTACTTATAAATGATCTATAGGGTTACTGGTTTACGCATATTGTAAAACTACGTACTTATAAATGATCTATAGGGTTACTGGTTTACGCATAATGTAAAACTACGTACTTATAAATGATCTATAGGGTTACTGGTTTACGCATATTGTAAAACTACGTACTTATAAATGATCTATAGGGTTACTGGTTTACGCATATTGTAAAACTACGTACTTATAAATGATCTATAGGGTTACTGGTTTACGCATATTGTAAAACTACGTACTTATAAATGATCTATAGGGTTACTGGTTTACGCATAATGTAAAACTACGTACTTATAAATGATCTATAGGGTAACTGGTTTACGCATATTGTAAAACTACGTACTTATAAATGATCTATAGGGTTACTGGTTTATGCATAATGTAAAACTACGTACTTATAAATGATCTATAGGGTTACTGGTTTATGCATAATGTAAAACTACGTACTTATAAATGATCTATAGGGTTACTGGTTTATGCATAATGTAAAACTACGTACTTATAAATGATCTATAGGGTTACTGGTTTATGCATAATGTAAAACTACTTATTACTTATCTGTAGACTTACTGCTATAGGTTTAATAGAAAACTATAGTTATTACTGATCTATACCGGTTTATGCATAATGGAAAACTATACGTACTTATGACTGATCTGTAGACTTACTGCTTTAGGTTTAATAGAAAACTATGTATTTATTACTGATCTATCTTACCGGTTTATGCATAATGGAAAACTACGTACTTATTACTGATCTTTAGGCCTAGACTTACTGCTTTAGGTTTAATAGAAAACTATGTATTTATTACTGATCTACTATCTTATTGGTTTATGCATAATGGAAAACTAGGTACTTATTACTGATCTTTAGGCCTAGACTTACTGCTTTAGGTTTAATGGAAAACTACGTACTTTTACTGATATGTAGACTTACTGCTTTAGTAGAAAACTACGTATTTATTACTGACCTACTATCTTACCAAACACAGTACTTACTTACTTTTATACATAATATAAAACAAAGTACTTATAACTTTAATGGTTTATCCGTAATAATAGAAACCAAGTAGACCTATAAGGAATGTTGGCCTACAATTTCTTAAATATCGTCTGCCTCGTCGTTCCAAACGTTTAGATTCTTGTTTGGTAACTGTACACGTCAGAGGGTCATTAACAGGGTTACCAACATAAATAACAAGGCCAACAGCCATAAGTCGCGTGCTAAAACGCATAGTGATACCAGACCGACCGACCGACCGACATAGTGAACTATAGAACGAGAATACACTGAAGATTATAGCACTTTTAAATGTACATACAGTATTACCAAACATATTTCGTCGTTTCCTCTCAACGACATCATCAATATTATATTCATTATTAGTAGAATTATGTATATTTTGTTAATTTTTTTTCATGTTAATTATCTATTGAAATTTAAGTGTGATAGACATATTTAGTAATCGTTTGTTGATGACTGGGTTCTTCAATTTAATGTGAAGGGCTTCTTTTGAGATAGTGACTTGTATTGGCCTGAAACTGCCTTCATTACTTTGTGTTTTGCATTTAATATTTTGTGTTGTACACAATCTATGAGCGTTCTTTTTCCTATTTAAGTGCTCATTTATCCTAGTACAAAATGGTAGGAAGTTTCCCCAATGTACGAGGCATTTCAACCCCACATGTGACTTGATATACAACATTCGACTATCACTATTTATAAACTCTATATTGCTTCTTAGATCTTTATTCTTGTTGTGTTAAATGTTAAATGTACATTCAGATTGATACAGTATTTTTTTTACATAGCACCGAAATCTTGACTTTCGTATTATTGAAATAGAACAAATAAAATGGTAATTTAATGTAGGGGTCGCGGACACGTACGTGTTATGGCGCATTATTGTTGCTGACGTAACCCCTTGACCGATTGTGTCAAATAAAGAAATGAAAATGAAAGTAACAACTTATGTCTTCATTTCTTTTATTAATGTTTTTCATATATTTACAGTTTATATATTTAATAATAATGTTAATCCCGTGTTTATGCGCTTTACACATACAAATGATTCATAGATCTTAATATAACCAAAAAAAGAAGAAAAGCGGCAGAGGAACCATTTACACCGATCCGTTCTCTCCAGGACTATTCTCTGGTAGACCTGTCCATTCAATTTAGTGGATAACTATTTATTTAACTTCCTTTAAAAACAAGGCAAGCAAAGTGTTTTAAACGAGTGTATCCATAATAAAACAAAACCTTATGAAATAAAATCTTTAAAAACAAATTAATACTGAAATTTTTATTTTAAAAATCACTATTTTTTAGTTTAGGCCTAAGTTTAAATTGAAATAGAATAAAACTATGGTGAATTTGGTTTGTGGGTATTAAATAAGTTTATATAATATGTCAATTGATATTGTAGATTAAGTTTCGGTAGAAGCCATTCAATTTTTGGCAATACGAAATAATTGATTATTTTGTGAATGTAAGTTTGGCATCGTGCAGTCGATCGTTGCCATGTGAATATACCGTCAAATAAGTTCGGCTGCAGCCGAATAGTCTCCTTTATTGCAGAACGCTTCTTCAATACAAAAGTAGATACATTTTTATCATCTGCTCTGAATTGCTCATTAATAAAACTGCTAATGATATAATTCTAAGCAACGTCGGCATGGCCGTCTAATACGACTTTTTACGGCCGGATTTTTTTGTTAAATCTAAATTAAATGTCTACACGTTTATTCTGTTCCAGTGCTGGTTGATTGATTGAATCGATTTATTATTGAATAACAAAAGGTAGTTATGTAGGAGGAAACACAATTATCGATACGCCATTAAAACAACAGTACAACATCTTGTGTGCTAGCAATCCAAATAGAATCTAGCGTTAAAGAAAATGGAATACTGTACAACATTCTGGTACACTTTGCTGTTTCTCACTCACCTTCGATATGGAGTATATTCCAGTTTACCTATAGGTATTTATTGCTTTATATTATATAGGTTACAAATGTAAACTGTATCTAAAAGCAGCTGTTATCGATTCGGTAGTTTTTTAGTTTTATTTATGAATTATTGCATTTCTCCAACAACGAATAAATTATATTGGAATAATAATAATATAGGAATAATAATAATAATAATAATAATACTAATTTAGCTTTAATATTTACTAATGTTGTGTATACCAACCAAAGTAGACGAAACGACAACGACAACGCGTTATTTTGAAATAATCATATAACGATTGTATTATGTATTATTAATCAAAATTTTGTAAAATATTTTATTTAGAGTCTAATTGTGCAGACGACGGATACACGTGCATAACTCCTTCTTGTAAGTTGAAAGCAGTTTATTTAATATTTGTTGAAGTGCTGACAAAACACTATCTAATATACATACAGTAGATTTGAGCTATTTTTCTGTGAGAAATTCTTTCATTCATTCATCAGTGGAAAATTACTTCCATTTATTGACATTTGCATATAAAATATACAAGTTATGTTTGCTCTGAGATATATAAATAAAGATAAATGAAAACTTACAATGACAACGTGTCACATCACTTTCGTATAGTATACTGACAAGCATTCTGCCTGAATGGCAGTTAGATAAAAAGCTGTACGGTAGATGATGGACCGGTAATGTCAACCGCTACGTAACATTTCAAATACATTATGCATGGTATGAGTAGAATCTTGCAATATATAGAATGTGTTTTCTTAATTAGTCGATTTTAAAAAACGGATTCAATAGAACTCAGTTCCAATGATACTTGATGCATACTTAACGACACGCTGTAGATCAGACTTTTATTTCATTATTAGGTATTTGCAATTTTATAATAATTATAATGGACAAAATAGAGTTTTGACATGATTTAAGACATTTATAAGCTTATTGATAGAATCTAGTCCTATAGATACATGAACTGAATATTCCAAGATGTTTTTCCTATAAAATTAATTATGTAATATTAAAATAAAAGTGTAAAAATTTGTCTATGGATGGTATAGATATTGATGGCTATAAACTTCAAATATAAATCAAATAGGCCTACATGCAATTCATATCTCTGTTATCTCTGTATTTTAAAACATGCATAATGTTTCATTATTACATAATATTATAATTATAAATATAATGCTATTATTACATAATAATGTTTCAGACATATCATTATGTAATGTTTGTTATTAAGTTATTTTATACGATTATCAGTTTGTCAAGAGGGTTGGTCATTCGCTGCTGGTCGGTGTTACAAAACTGTAAGCACGTCAGCTTCGTACAACGAGGGTCAATCAATGTGTAGAGTACAAAAAGGATATTTACCAGTCGTCATAAATTATGATGAGTCTTATTACTTGGCAACTGCAGAACCTTCATCAACAAATAGATTGATTGGCTATAACGATCGATTAACAGAGGGTACTTTTATGTGGGATGACGAAGGTAAAACAAGTACATCATATACAAGTAAGTACATCGATTTCTTCAAAAATGTCTATACTGTAATTTATTCAGTTAGTTCGGTGATACAACGTTACATGGTCGTCATATGAAACACCTATATCATAGGAATTATTATGTAAGGTTATGCTCAGTTTGTGACACTGCATTTTACAAAATTTGCCTTTTATATTAAAGATAAGGCAAGCAAATAAGACGACAGTCTCGGCATCTCGATATGTAAAATATATTATTACTCATCTATACATTTAATGTTTCAGTATATACAGTATAGTATTATAATTATTCTCTTTTTAAATATTTGACCAAATAATATGGGTCAATATAATGTGTAAGAAATGCATTTAAGACGGCTTTAAGCGCGAGAGGGTGAAAGAGGTATAACAATGCCGAATGCATTAGTTATACTTGTTTACGTATTATTAGCACTCCCTTCATAGCCCTTCCTCCTGTATACGAGAACCATCGTAGGGTAAGCTAGCGAAGCTAATAACTATATACAGTACATTAATTTTACAGGATGGGCTACAGGTGAACCAAATGGTGGAAATGAAGATTGTACAATAATTTATAAAAGTAGCAATGCGAATTGGAATGATATTCGTTGTACAAATAATTATGTGGCAATTTGCGAAATGGGTATGTGCAGAATATGTATATATATATATACTTTTTTTAGTACTCTTAAATGTAAATTCATTATAAACACGTATTTATTGTTAAATAGGTGAGTATACAAAACAGAATATAGGTACAAAATATAAGAAATGTTATACCGACACCGCTAAACAAATTACACAAAGACAGTGAACAATGCTTCACATTGTTGAACCAGTAAAATTTGGTTTTTGATAATATACTAAATATTACATCTATTTGGATTTTATAAACACACCTACTGTAGTGTTAATTATGTCAACAAACGACCAAACAATCCTAGGCCTATATAATACCATTTATGTGAAAGATAAAAGATACTTTTCAACCAATGTCAGTAATGGAATTTAGACGCTGGCCAAAGAAATGGAACAACTTTAGACATTACAAACAAATGGATTAGAAAACATGTATGGGCAATAAGGGGGTAATAATCACGCCAAAGTAATTTAATGAATATAGATTGGATATCTCAGTGGAAGGACGGGCGACAGGATGACAGCTATTAAAAGAAAAGAGGAGGACGACAGAGGAGTAGTGTACAGGTAGACGGAGAAACAAATTATTAATTATATAGGAAACACAAAACATGAAGCGACGTCTTGGCTGTCTAGTCGTTCTACTAGTAGTGGAACGCGACATGCTGACGATGACGACTACGACAACGACGACGATGATTATGACAGTGATGATAATGACGATGATTTTTTATTTTTTTAAAATCTTTTAAAAACATATCAGGTATAAACATATTTAGACAGGATAAAAACATATCAGGTATAGATATTGCACCTGTTTTGGTCCTAGTTGATGATATTGAAGATTTATTGACTAGTTATTGAACAACGCAATGTTACCTCACAATCATTGATTCAAAACATAAGCGTCACCACATTGCATAACAATAATAACAGTAAGCATATTTTATTTCAGAGATTTAAAATTCTAACATTACGTTTTAACCGTAGATATAACTCCTAGACAGTGGTACCCACGAGGGTACAGTATGTACCTGTTCAATACAATAAACTCCAAGTGGGGTTATGCGCAAAGTTCGTGCGAAGATGTTGGCGCGCATTTGGCTGTCGTTGGTGATGGTACCGAAAATGATTGGTTAATCGCTATGGGAAATTCCAAAAGGAGTAGCAGCTATTGGTGGATAGGATACGATGACGTTAGATCAGAAGGTTCTTTTGAATGGCCCCAATCTGGAGAAGTCACTACTTATACAAGTAAGTATAACGATTCTATTGAATGGGCTATAAACGATTTAGACACATATAAAACTAATTCGATTTTGTTGACAATAACAATACCAACAAGAAAAATAAGAATAAAAATAAGAAACATTACAATAGAAATAGCAACAGAAAGTGCAATAGCAACAACCACTACCATAGTCAAAACCACAGCAACAACCACGGTCAAAATACAGTCACATCCACAACCACAGTAACAACCACAGTCACAACCACAGTCACAACCACAGTCACTATCACAGTAACAACAGTCACAACTACAGTCACAACCACAGTTACAACCACAGTCAGTACCACAGTCACAACCACAGTCAATATCACAGTCACAACCACAGTCACTATCACAGTAACAACAGTCACAACTACAGTCACAACCACAGTTACAACCACAGTCAGTACCACAGTCACAACCACAGTTACAACCACAGTCACAACCACAGTCAGTACCACAGTCACAACCAAAGTCACTATCACAGTCACAACCACAGTAACAAACATAGTCACTATCACAGTCACAACCACAGTAAAACCACAGTCACAACCACAGTCACTATCACAGTCACAACCACAGCCATATCCGTAGCAACAACAATAATAACGATTTATAAATCGCATAACTCAACCATAAGACTAAAGCTGTCTACACTATCAAACTTGATGTGATGTGTCCAAATATGGTAGTGATGTGCATAAATATGGTAGTGATAAGACATGATCATGTCCATATATAGGCACATCATTTCAGAGCTTGAAATCAGAATCGTTGATATATAATTTTGGAGTTAGAATATCAATAATAATGTATCATTGGATTTCATATACAAGATAATGTAACCATAACTGTAAGTGCCATAAAAAACAATTGCCTACTTTAGACTGGGATTCGGTTGAGCCCTCTGGAGATGGCGACGGAGTTACTTTAAAGTATACTACTTTAAAATGGAATGACGTTACTACTGGAAATGGCTATCCATCAATATGTGAGAAAGGTAAACTCATTTATTATTCGTATTTCTGTTCCTATTTACAAACACATTCAATGTACATGTTCTTCCAACAAGAACAGTTATAATATTGGCCCTATCGGTTCTAGGACGACTAACGATGACAATGTATAAAGTCTTCGTATATTTTTCATTTCGTAGTACTCTGGTATGCCCAATACTATACTCTGATAGGCCTATAAAATAATTAAGACCCATTTACACTAGGACGATGACGATCGATGATAAATAGATACGCATGTATTTTTCTTGTATGAAACAAAAGAAATGTAAGAAGTTTTCATCCTATAACTATAGGATAACCATCTATGCTTCATTTAATGAAAATTATATTTTCACACGTCCAATCAAATGACGTCATGATTGATAAGAGCAATAACATCGTGAAAATAAACGATTTTATTGTTTTTAATAATCATGACGACAGTTGATTGGGTTTCAAAAAATATTATTTTGTATCAAAGACAGCATAAATGATTATCCTTATAGTTATAGAACGAAAACATTTCTAATTTCCTTTGTTTTATGTAAGAAAAATGCATGCTTATTTATTTATCGTCGAAAGTTATCGTAATAGTGTAAATGGGCCTTAAATCTTTGTTTTGGAAAAAACACACAGGCATTGAACATATTACAAACTGATCACTTTTTACTTCTACTTACTTCTCAAATAAAATATCCCTACAGCAAGTTTAAGTAATGCAGTTTATTACCATTAACAACTCTTCAGTGATAATTACCTTCGCCCCTCCCGCCGGCCAATTTACACAAACAAGCGGTAACGGTAAGCGGAAACCGCGTGCTTGTTCCACGTAGAAACTGTATCCTGGTTGGGATTTCGCCCAACCGCATGTCTGATCCGTTTTGCGTAAATGGTCGTAAGCAGTAAATTTCATTTCATTTCATTTCAAAAGACAAATATATAGATTTTATATTTTCATTTTTCGGTTACCATTTACCGCTTACCGTTACCGCTAGTCTGTGTAAATTGGCTTTAATGGTTCACCCGTTCCGCTCGCAGTACTATGTGATATGATTTTAAAGTGTTTTTGCATGTTTCTGGTACTTTTTCGTAGGTATTGAATGGGAATACTATAATAATAAGAGATACTTTGCGACTGACTACCGTATGACGGCTAACGACGGCATAAATGTATGTGCAGACATTGGAGGGCATCTTGCAGTAATTACTTCAAATGAAGAAAACGCGTTTCTGGTCAACATGATTGAGAAAACTCACAATAGTAAAAGAAAGTTTTACATTGGATATGTGAGCGACAGCAGTGCAGCCTGGTCCTGGCCAGATTCAACTCCAAGAGGTTATTCAAGTATGTAAAGGATACATTATATTTACTCCCAAGAAAACGTATTGTTTTCCTTTGTCTTACTGTATCTGTACTCTATATATACCCGGTACTACCGACAGACGTCGTTGAAATACGTACACGGTAATACCGGGTATTGGCAAAACAATGATTTAATCGTATTTGCCTATAATATAATTATAGCACCCTCTATATTTTTTCGATGAACTTGAATATTTTTGCAAGTCATTAAAAATTTTTTCCAGCAAAAAAAACGGCCCTCTATAGTTGTATTATCGTCTTGAAAATAATGCGCCCTCTAAAGTTATATTATATATAGTATAGTATATAATAATAGTATTTCTATCTTGAAAGGTTGTTTTGAGTAGCATAATGGCGGCCATTTTGAAAGTAACAAAAATTTACCAGCCCCAATATCATTGATTCGATAAAAAACACGAAATTCAAAATACCTGTAATGACGTCACATGACGTCATCAATATGCAAATTACTTTTTTTTCCTACCTAACTGTAGACTAACCCACACCCCAAAAATAATTACACAATTATTTCAATTAGTATTTTTTTGCAATTTATTAAAATATCATAATTATGTCTTTCTTAAATATATATTACGCACAGAGGTGGGAATAATGCTCCGCAGTGAAAGGGTTAATGTGTTTTAATGTATCTTACTGTAACATAATGTGCCTATATATATTACGCACAGAGGTTGGAATAATGCTCCGTAGTGATGCATATTGCATCTTAATGTATCCTACTGTATATTGATGCATATTGCTGTATCTTAATGTATCTTACTGTATTTTAATGTATCTTACTGTATCTTTAATGAATCTTACTGTATCTTAATGTATCGTACTGTATCTTAATGTATCGCACTGTATCTTGCTGTATCTTACTGTATCTTACTGTATCTTAAAATATCTTAGTGTATCTTTCTGTATCTTACTGTATCTTAATGTATCGTACTGTATCGCACTGTATCGCACTGTATCTTGCTGTATCTTACTGTATCTTACTGTATCTTACTGTATCCTAATGTCCTGTATCTTGCTGTATCTTAAAATATCTTAGTGTATCTTTCTGTATCTTACTGTATCTTAATGTATCTTTCTGTATCTTACTGTATCTTAATGTATCTTACTGTATCTTACTGTATCTTACTGTATCTTACTGTATCTTACTGTATCTTAATGTATCTTTATGTATCTTTCTGTATCTTAATGTATCTTACTGTATCTTACTGTATCTTACTGTATCTTACTGTATCTTACTGTATCTTAATGTATCTTTCTGTATCTTAATGTATCTTAATGTATCCTAATGTATCTTTCTGTATCTTACTGTATCTTAATGTATCTTACTGTATCTTACTGTATCTTACTGTATCTTACTGTATCTTACTGTATCTTAATGTATCTTTCTGTATCTTAATGTATCTTAATGTATCCTAATGTATCTTAATGTATCTTAATGTATCCTAATGTATCTTAATGTATCCTAATGTATCTTAATGTATCTTAATGTATCATAATGTATCTTAATGTATCTTAATGTATCCTAATGTATCCTAATGTATCCTAATGTATCCTAATGTATCTTAATGTATCCTAATGTATCCTAATGTATCCTAATGTATCTTAATGTATCTTAATGTAACCTAATGTATCCTAATGTATCTTGCTGCATCCTAATATAATTTCCTGTATCTTATTGTATCCTTATATAGGCCTATCTTACTGTATCTTATTGAATGTTATTGAATGTTACTGTATATTGCTGTATCATCTTATTGTATCTTATTGTATCCTAATGTATCTTACTTTATCGTTCTTTATCTCACTGTATCTTACTGTAACTTACTTTGTCTTACTAAATCTTTTTTTTTTGTCTTGTGTGGGTTCGTCCCATTTTTATTATCATACTCTGTTACTGTATACATATTATATTTTTTACTCTCGTTTATATCTTACAATGTTAAAGTAATTGTAATAAAAACATTGCATTCATTATTTTACATTTAAAAAAAGTAATTTAAATATATAAAATAATTAACAAAATGCCTAATAAAAGATGATAAAAATTGATTAAAAACGTACTTTGTTGTACAGTTGTAATTATTCTATAAAGCTCGTGTTCGTGTTCGGGTAGAGAGGCTATAAACTCAGGGGAGGAATATAAAATACCCTCCCTTTTCACCAAGACAAATATGAATGAGATGAAGATAAATCTTACTGTATCTTGCTGTATCTGTACCTTACTGAATTTTACTGTATATTATTACTGTATTTTAATACATCTTGCTGGATCTTACTGTATTTTACTGTGTCTTAATGTGTCTTACGATCTTACAGATTGGGCTGTAGGTGAAAGTAATCTGGCGTCCGCATGCGCATTACTGTCTTTATCCGATGGCCAATGGTACGACGAATCGTGTACAGGCATTTACGGAATCATATGTGAAGATGGTATGTCTAAAAATGGTCAAAATATACACTATAGACCTATCACGCTGCACAACTTGATTAAAGAAAATAACACTAAAAATAATTTCAAAATGAAAGTTTTTGGTGAATTAGACAAATTAATATTGCTGATATTCTTTAACTGGAGTCTTATATTTCCCTTTCAGAAATACCTTGGATTCCATGGCATGATGAGAAATATTACATAAACCCAACCCCAATGCCCTACGACAAAGCAAGAGAAACGTGCCAACAGTTAGGCGGTGATCTTGTGTCATATGACACGGTAGAAGAAGAAAAAGTTGTAGAGAGCCTTCTAGAGGGCACACTAATAATAACGTCGAAATATAAAGGTGTTTATATCGGCAACCGCAGAGAAGGCGATGTGTTTAAATGGGCACGAACTGGCACGGCTAGTACACTGTCTAGTAAGAGAAATTCATTATTATTATTGAAATACTCTTAATGTACTGTAAATATAATAATATGATGCAACATTCCCGGATATCGCTTTAAGCGACGCATGCGCAGCAAACAAAATCAAGGATGGAACAACAAATTCAATTCTGTTGTGTAAAGAAAAACCTCGGAATTCAAAAAATGTCTGTATCTCTTGTCTGACTACAAATTACGCCGTAATTGTGTTTCTTTATCTGTTTTGGGCACATTTAATACGTGCACTGTCATGTGTACGTGAATGATTAAACATTAACAGATATATAAATATTATTATCATCATCATTATCATGTTATCATCACTTTGTGTTATTCATAGTAAAATTCTTAGAATTGTTTTCTCGAATTAGTGGCACTAATTCAGATAGGTAGTAGTAGAATGGTAACAACTTTTGAAATACTGAATACATCACTTTCTTCCTATCTTACAGGTTGGTGTTCAGGTGAACCATCAGGAGGAAGTGAATATTGCACAGAGTATTGGAGCGACTTGGATTGTTACTATGATATCAGTTGCTCCCACTTTAGAGCGAGTGTCTGTGAAGCTGGTAAGTGTATTTCTTGTCATTTCTGTATGTAGTAGACAACAGGAATGTAGGCCGTTATCATCGCAAATCAACTGGTAAATATTCAATCAATATCAACAACGAAACCCGCCCATGCGCAGTCTGATTTCTCTAATGACAGGTATGCGTCGATAATCAATTGACAACAAGGACATGTTATTGAACAAATTGTTTTTAATTTCATCAAAATCGGACGACAGAAAGTTTATTTTCTTACGACCGTAGTTTTAAGTATTTGAGAATCAATACTGTATTATCGAATTTTTACTGTATATTTGAATTGTTATAATTATTATTCTGGAAAACTCATAAGGCTGAATTTTTTTTTTTTTTTTTATTAATTAATTATTTTGATTTGGCTTCATGCCGTTTAGATTTAAATGCAACTACTGACACCAGCATATGGGAGCTTAGGCGATATTTGGTGGTTCCAAAAACCTTAACTTATGATGAAGCTCGTACTAACTGCAACGAGATGGGCATGGACTTGGCATCTATTACGTCACAATATGAAATGGATGTTGTTGTCGCAGCTGCACATGCGTATTCAAGCAGCAATCATTATTATTATATTGGATATAATGATATTGTAACCGAAGGAACTTATGTTTGGGGAACATCGTCTTCTGGTAGAGCACAAACTGGTTTTGAAAGTAAGTTCACATGTGAATTCAACATTGGTCTTAAAAACACGCTTAAGTTTGGTTCCCACTAGAGACGCAACACAACGATGTAGCGCAACGTAAGGGATTTGACCAATTACAAGCGATGCATTATTCGATCTGTCGCTTGTGATTAGTCAAATTACTTGCATTGCGCTCACGTCCTTGCGTTGCGCCAAAGTAAGAACCAACCACTTTGCTTTTACTTACCGTTCAATAAGTGTACACGCGTGTTGCCTCGGATAAACTTGAACCCGATAGAGCCTTTGATAATTGAATTATTCAGAATATTAAATTATAAGTTTGTCACTTGTGACCATCAACACAATACCATTGAACGACACTCAAAAAAGACCCATAGGCCACAGTTAGTGGAATAACTAAGAAATAGTATTCAATAATACTAAAACTCTGTCTCCACTATCAAACTTTATGTGACAACAAATGTGATTTGCCCATATATGGACATGATGATGTCATATCACTACCATATTTAAGTATATCACTACCATATATGGGCACATCACACTTTTTTTGTCACATAAAGTTTGATAGTGTAGACATAGCTTAAGAGTTATGTGGTATTTAGTATGACATTTACGTTAAATGTTATCCAGATAACCTTCTTTTCATTCCACCAATCCATCCATCTTTCACATTTAGAGGAAAAATGGCAAAATCAGCACTGTGGTCCGATGTTACAAGAGTTCTCAAAACAATATACATTATCTGATAAAAATCCCAGAAAGTAGGAAACCTTTTGCCATTTTCCCCTGCCTGTTCACACAAACCATTCATCTTTGATTTTCGTTTTGTTTTAGTCTGGTCAGATTCTTCTACGTTTGATGATACTAATGATTGTGCTGTTTTGCGACCTCATGAGATGGATTGGTATTCGTTTTCATGTACTTCCAACCCATACCATATTTGTGAAATGGGTAAGAATGTAGACCTTCCAAAATCAATTATGACGGACGATGATAATAATTATGATATCCTATGGTAGCATCAATCATATGTTTACGACATAACATAGCATTACTTATAATTATTAACATTTTAATTTTTACATATTCCAATCCACAATCCAAAGAGTAGTATGTTGTCTCTGGAAAACTGCATAACTCTTGTAACCAGACCAAACGAAAACAATGAAAAACTGACGGGATGGGATTCATACCCAACCATTGAAAACAATACAGGCCTTACCCTTGTTCGGAAATCAACATAAACACCATCATGTATTATTTGAATATTTATAATGTATAAAGAATACTTAACATTAATGTCTTATTTTAAAGAGTGGACAGAAGACTATGAATTTCAGTTTGAAAGAACCAGTGAAGAAGTAGATCACGATACGGAGAACAAGTGCGTTCACGGACACGCATTGCAAGATATTAGTGTACGAAGTATAATAGAATGCATAACAGCATGCGTGAATGACGTAGAATGCGTATCCGTAAACTATTACGTACCCGCTAATGACGTCATGAACTGTCAACTAAACGATGTTTTCAGATCTGACTACCCGGACGATGTGTTTACTCTGGTCACGTGTACTTATTATGAATTTGCATAGCTTTAAAAGATGCGAACTGAAGTTGGCTAAAGAAAATTTAATGGGCAGCTCGATTTAAGTCTATCGTTATTGTCTTTCTCGTTTCGAATCTATAAATTTATCTTTTTACCAATATTATGTCAAATCGCCGTCTAGCACCTAGATTTAAATAACGAATAGGCCTAAATCAACTACATTTAGGTCTCAGAAATACTTTGTGATCGTGTGATAAGTTTCGTACACTCTGATGTAATCTGATATTTGTAAAATGTTGACAAAAGTGTTTGTGTTACAATGTATTTGTTCATAAGGTGATAGAGTAGTATTAGTAATTAGACAAGTTAAGAAAACTTCATTGTACTTTATTATAATGCTATATTTATTTTGAAATGTAAATAGCTTATATAGACTAGTCTAGATTTGAGAAATGAAATGCTATGAATTTCGTGTTAAAATCGAATAAACATGTGTTAGGGTAATTGTGAGGTGCTGCATTCAAATCTGTTGTTTACCCGGCTCAATATTTTAGATCTTCACCCTAAAAATGTGAAAAACAAAATGGCCACCATTTCAGACTTATTTTGGCTTTTAACTTGACTTTTAAGTGACATAGCAGGTTAAAAAGTATGTGACCTATACGTATGTTTGTGAGGATTCTAAATATAGCGTTATTAAAGTTGTAAATATTCTATTTCAGCCACTATGTTGAAATCCAAGATGGCCCCCATTTTAAACGTATTTTTGTAAAATAAATAATAGGTCCAGGCTTAAATGTAATTAGTAACGGGCTTCTGAATATAAAATAAAAATAGATGATTTAATTTTATTTCGCTGTAATTATATACAAATATTTTGAATGTTTATGAGTTGGATCGTGGAGAATATTCCATAAATTGAAAGGACGTAGACCCAACAAAAGCGAGTTGACCAATGACAGTTCGAATAATCCATTACTTGGTATACGTTGCGCTTGCTTACGTTGCGCTTACATAAATGGAAAACTGCCAAATCTTGTTCTTAAAGCTTGTTTTCCACTTGGATACAACGCAGCGACGTAGGCGCAACGCAAGTGAGTTGACTAATCACAAGCGACAGTTCACGTCGTTGCGTTGCGTTCAAATGAGAACGAAGCTTAATTTAAAGCGTTACTTTTCAATCCTTCTAAAGCGCTGTCTACACTATCAAACGAGTTTGACAAAAAAAGTGTGATGTGCCCAAATATGGTAGTGATATACCCAAATATGGTAGTGGTATGACATCATCATGTCCATATGAGCACATCTCATTTTTTGTCACATAGAGTTTGAGCTTAAGTTTGCTACAGAAGTTCGAGACATTTGTCATACTGTAGGTGGCAGCAAACACTGCGTTCAGTTCAGTATAATTAAAAATGACTGAACGATGAAAAGACTGTAATATAAACGGAAGTCAAATATTGACAGCAGGTAGTAATTGAACCTGCATGGAGAGGCTCTATTTCACTTCATCTCTGTTGTTTGCGTACAGGAAATTATGTTCTCGGTACATATCATTACAAAGAAGTAGGCCTACCGAAGATGATGGATAACCATCATACTAAATTATTCCTTAGTTGAGAGAAAGTAAGACAAGGATAGCGATGGAATATATCAAGTCTTTCACAACGAATAGGTTTGTGACCTGCGAAACAATATCATTAGCAGAAGTTATTGTTTATTTTGGAAATAACGTCAGTATGGATTATTATAGCAGCATTTTGAAGAATTGACATTTCATCGATTTTGTTTACAGTATATTAATACGTATATCTGAAAATCAAAACTGTAACAGTAATTAGTCGTAGTTCACTATGGTTTTTGAGGAACCTCATATGTTTATTCTGGTATATATGCCTATAAGACGTTCATTCTTTTTATAAATAGACCTAAGGGGAAATACAGGTAGACGAAGAGACAAATTAACATACACGTGCTAGGAAAATATATTAACTAGTAATTATAGTGATATTTCTATAATTTATCGAAGTACTTTAAAGAAGTATCTTTTTCGAATGACACGCATAACTTATATGTGCAAGGCATTAGGCTTGCAACTATGTTCAACATGGGAGCAGTAAATGGGTTTGATGTTCTTTTGGACCATCCTGTGGAGGTATACCAGCCAGGGGAGACTTTAACAGGAAAGGTTGTATTGTCACTCACAAAAGATCTTGCAATGAAAGGTAAGGTTAAACAGTCGATTACCTGTTACTGTCAACATTTTTCCAGTTATCATGGCAAATTACACGATACAGCATTATTTGTTATACACATGTGACACCTGTATAATAAATCTTATACATCAGATGGGAAACACATGATGCTGTATTACGAACCTTCCTTATGATACTAGGCACCTATTATGTCATGAGGAGATAGGCCTACAGCACTGAGAATCGGGTGACATCGTTATGCCTGAGACATACTATTTGGCGCGTGCGTCCAAACGATGATAATGATAGTAGGCATATCTTTAATTGTACGAGCGCGTAAACTATTGTGCAGAAAAATAGATCTCGACAATTCAATAATGATTTCTTGCTGTTTGATTGTGCAATCAATATAAAAACCATCATATTTGTATTCATTTAATTCAAGATGTATTAGGTCAATTCCCCAAAAAAGTGTTAATAATAATTCACTTTTGTCAAAACAAAATGAACGAAAAAAATGATCTCGCTTATAATAAGACAAAACAAACAGGTGATGTTCAGTTTTGTTCAATCAGTTCATTTTGATTGTGCATTGTTTCATTAATTCTTTTTGATTGAACACCTTTATATAAAGTACTATCGAACAAACCCGTAGCGTGTATTAGTTCAGTTATTTTTGTTGCAATGTATTGTAGTAGGCCTACTGTACTGCCAACGCGTTGTTAGTACAGTAGGCCTACTACAATACGAAATGAATAAATAAAATGAAATCGCAACCAAATGAAGCCTGTTTTTTTAATGATGTGTCACTTGTTTCTGTCTACGTGAATTTGAAGTTAAATTGAGTAACATTGTTTTGAGACTTCGAAACAGTTGAATTTAACCAAAACCACATTGACTTCCAGACAAACAAAAACATTAAATTAAACATTTAGGGCAAAACACGTTAATTACATTACTTATGTATGTACTTATGTATGCTTTACAGTATTTATTTTGTTTGGAGTTGGTTAAAATCTCTCAACACAAAATTTGAACAAACTTTTAAAAACAAGGCAGGAATCAGTTAATGGTGACGTCGTGTATCAAAAGCTTGCAGACACGTGACATTATTATATTACAGATATATTGTCTCTGAAAAAAATATTTTGAAACATTTGTTTTAGTTCAATATGTCATTTTAATGTCACATTATTCATTTTGAAAAAAAAAAATATTTATGCATAGAATAAAAAACGGTCTGCGATTGATGATATTTTTCTATAAATTCAAGATCCAAGAGATTCAAACAATAAAAAAAACATTATCCATCATATACTGCACTGTACACATGTTAAACGTTATGTTAAACATTATGTTAAAAAGTACAATCAATTTTAGATACACTAACAATGGTATGATTATTTTTTAGGTATACGAGCTTCGTTGAAAGGAGAATCAAGGACACAGTGGCGCGAAAAACCCGTTCTAAATGTCACTGGTGACAAACGGGGGAGTATAGCCAAAGGCCTAGAAACATTTTTATGTATAAAAAGAACATTATGGGGAAAGGGTAAGATATTCTTTATATAAGTATGATTTTGATTGTGTCACCTTCAGTATTATTATGTTGTTCACAAAAGAAAGAAATGTTGTGAGGTATCAGAGCAGATCTCTCATTTTTTTATTAATGATTAACTGAGAAAACGTATTCAACCATCCTCTGCATAATGCATTTGAGTTATTACGTAACGGTATGGACTATTATGCTTCATCTTTTCATACAAAACAACGTCTATTGAACGCTTGTTTAGAAGGATTGTGAATCTTACATTTTGTTTAATATATATATTAATTTCATTTAACTTATTTATTAACATGCATTTATGTCTCAGAACAAACACAAATCTTTCTATTTATAAATACTGAGCATTTATAAAGCGATCTTAAACTGCTGTCTATAAATAAAATATAGGTATTTGGGTTTTAAGAAGAGACTTAAATTGCATCAGGACTTAGACTGACGGATGTGAAATAGAAGCTGATTCCAGATCAATGGTGCTTGACCAAAAAAAAAAACCAAAAAAAACAACCCCCTCCGTATTTTATGCATTTAGGTTTTTAACAGTTGTTTTATAGGCCTAATGTTTATGTTACGTAATCCAAATCAGTCACATCATCAAAATATGAATTCATTCTACCAGGCCCACAATTGGTTCTTACTAGTTCTCAATGCAAGATCTTACGCGCAACGCACGTGATTTTGATCAACGCAATGAATTATCGGAACTGTCGCTTGCCATTGCGGTTTGCTTTGCGGGTACGAAGTTACTCTTACGTTAGGAAATAAAGCGTGGTTCCCACTAGAACACAACGCAGCGACGTATTGATGCAAAGTGATGCATTGCGTAATCACAAGTGGGAACCGACGACGCAATAGTGCTGCAAACATTGCAGGTTTGATTTCACGCAGGCGGGGGCAAACACAATGATTGGAAGGGCATTTTCTTACGTTGCGTAGATTGCGTTACGTTGCGTCGCAAGTGGGAACCAGGCTTTAACCTGTAACACTCTGAAACATGTTTAAAAGAAGACGAAAAAGATTGTAAAACCTGATAATAAATTGTGTTGATACTGATGATTAGAGTATGATTGAATGTTACAGTATAAAAATGAATAATTGCCGAAGGGCAGTTACGGCCCTGAGAGTAGATTTTTAAATGAGAAACTTTCTCCTGAAGATCAATCATAAAAATAAAAATTGATACGATCATGCTCTAGATGAGAAAACTGTTATTACCCTTTAATTATGTATGAATACATGGTTCGTTTATACTATAACCATATTTACAAAATGCATGCGACTCCATAAATGAGGGTAATTATAGTGTGTAGCAAGAAAGATAGAAACGTGATCAAGATAGACCTAACGGTGATTATGAATAACACCATTACTTGAATCACAAGGTAATTCCGTACATAAAGTATTAATATACCTACACAATAACCCACGCCAGCTAATGAACCATGGTGACCAAATTAATTTCCGCCCTATATGTAATATTGGGCGTTTACTACGTGTTTCCAATTTCTTTGAATATTGTCATCGAATTATTTATGTTGCTAATTGCATCTGTTACGATATACACAGGCATAAGAAAAGATATTATTGATCACTAAACGACCAACAGTGATATTTGAGAAGTCATTTAATAATATATCGTGTGTATATGAAAGGCTGACTGCCAATTTAATAAGCTTCCAGTTTCAGTGTATCTGTTGGTCTATTAAAAACACAACAACGGACACACAGCACTGTATTACCATATATAAACATTAATTTAGTGTATTTATGACAATTTTTCATCTAAAATTGATATTTTAAACTTCATAAATGTATACCAATTCATAAACAAAAGGGGAATACAGAATTTGCGGAATAAAGGATGGATCTAAATTGATAGAGAGAAAGCAATAAGCTAAACAAGAAAGTGACGTATGTTTTCTCCAATAGTCCAATGGTACAATGAATCAAAAAGAGAAAAATACAAAGTTAAAAATCACAATATATTATGAAGGACAGAATTAATCATGATAAAGAATTAATTTCATTGGCCCCGGGATCATACCTTTTATTGAATATATATTCTTTTTTTTGTGTTGGAATGGACGGACTGCCATCCTAGGCCCGTTCAGGTTTATTTATTCACCCGGGTAAGTTGTTTTCATAACACGCTAACTTTGGGTTTATTTCAATTAGAAATCCTAGGATAAATTGTAATCTTGATAATGCTTTTCCGGTTATGCGACTATAAAACGATTTAATTTTATTAAAAGTCGCATTACAAGGCCTTTTGAGTTAAATAGGGATTCCAATGCAAACACTCTTAGAAATTGAAAGTAAAGAATCACCTGTTAGTCTGTCTAAAAATCGTCAGTAACATAACAAATGATATCTGCTTTACCTTTAAATGTTTCAACCTCTAAAACTGAAATAAACGCTGGATTTCAATATTATCCATGACTGTATTGTGTGATTATCCGTTTGCATAGCAACGAAATGACTTTGTATAATGCAGACTGACAATTTAATTAGATTTTACTGTTCATATAGACGCCTAATGCGGAGATTAGGTACTTTACGCTTTGCAGTTTGTGGAACCAAAATACTTAAGTACGTTATGATGCGCATGCGTACAAGCAATAACGCGTTGTCTGTCGCGACTACTGTCATGATCATCCTTATAATCGTCATCATCATCGTCATCATCATCATCCTCCCCTATACAGAACGAACGTACGTACGTACAGACGAATACCATATCATCCTATAGGCTAAATAGTTTATTTCTTTTTTAGATCACATTAAATCAATGAATTCGTTTCAAAACAAGTAGGATTACAACTTCTTATCTTTGTATTGATAACATCTCTAATCTACATAGCCTATATTATAAAATGTTAAAATAAATCAGTATTAAGGCATCAGCAATACTATCAATAATAATAATAATTCGGACGTATTATCTGTGACGTAAGCCAACAAAATGTTAAAATAAATTATCAATAATATTACTTTTGTTCCGACAATAATCAATTCATCGTATGATTTATGCAGTATTTTAAAAGTATTTCGGTAGATTATGACCAATGTTGATATTGCTTTTATTTAGTTAGTTGTAGTAGTTTGGTAGACGACCATTATATTTATAGCAACTAGAGGATCTATGAATAAGTTTGAGATTTTTGTTCAATCGTATAGTCGTACTGTCCATGACAATATCACGTCTGTTGGAATGTGCAGTAAATGTAATTTTGCACCGTTTTTCGGTCCGTATTTAGATTTTATTTATTTGGTAATACACCATTGCATGTGTTTCAGAACTATCGCCTAGTATATCACAACATTTTAACCCTAAACCTTACATGATACAAGAACCACATGAGATGCTGAGCAACTATTCCTATGATACTGGGCAATATAAGAGATATACCACTGAGGATCGGGTAAATTTTTAGGGAAGATTATAGGGTATATAATAATAATAATTGGGTTGATTTCAGAATTTTATTTACAGATCAATCATATTTATTTTTGATAGAAAGTATAAAAATAAAATAAAAAAGAAGATTTTTTTCAATGTAGATAATGAAGATGACGAACGAGACCTTCCTTTACTTCAAGCTGGACAACACAACTTCCCATTTGAGTTCATTTTACCCAGTGACATGGATTTACCGTGCAGTCTTGAATGTGGCCGAGTTGCGTGTGTTCGCTATTTCGTCCAGGCCACTGTGAATATCTCATGGGCGGTAGATCCGTTAGCAGAACATTATTTTTCTTTTATTGGATCACCAATTGATCCAAATCTACCAAAATATCAGGTAATTGTTTAGGCATACATTATGCTCTATTGATAGTGATTTTTAAGCCAGCTCTCAAATTGGCTGTATCTTATGCATTGTTATTATAATTACCATTGTAAGCCTAATATAAGGAAATGTCATAATTTCCATATTATAGAAAACTTCATGAATAAAGCTTCTGTATTGTTTTCACCATAACTCTAACAATAATAATGATGTGACAAACATCTGACGCCTTATCGCATTTTTATATATAGTTAACAAATCAAATGCAGTCCACTCTATCATACTTTAATGGCCATTGTCAACATCGTGGTCACAACACTGACACCATTGCCAGAATTATTCAACCAAGGTAAACAGCAGGATGCTGAGCTCCAGAGATCAAAAAGTTCATCTGTGGCTGCGACACGATCAGTTCCTCGCCCCTAAACAAACACCGCGCATCGCGAAGAATATATACATAGTAGAGTAAAGTTGGTATTTGTCGCATCCAAACATAAGATCAAAGGACTGTTACGATTTCCTATCTTGGCGAGGCGAGCTCAGTGTCATGTTGTTACATTGCCTTGATTCAACAACGTAATCATCATTGCCAAGATTACCAACATTATTCAATAATCATCACTGATAAGATTAGATATCTTCATAAATCATCACACCTAATCACCACTGAAATTAATCATGGTTATTAATATTTCCTCTTCTTGACTTCCCGCTTTATCTTTATTTCCTATCACCACCAGGAATTATCTTCATCAGTATCTTCAATTTCCAATTGTTTTCATAGTTTTCCGTCTAATTATACTCATTATTTCCACGTTCCTCCTCCTCTTCATCCTCCTCTTCATCATCATCTTCCTCCTCTTCTCCCTCCTCCTCTTCCCTCTCCTCCTTTCCCCCTCCTTCTCCTCCCTATCATCATACTGCCACTATCATATTGGTATTAAATTTCCTTTTAGAAACCTATCATTGGTTCTACCAAGAAAAAGAAAGGATGGTGCTGCCGTGAGATGCGACCGATGGCGTTGAAAGTGGAACTCCAGCGGACTGCATATTGTCCTGGAGAATTTGTTAACATTTGTACAAAGCTGGACAACAACTCTGATAACACAATGAAATTAGGTGTTAAGCTGATACAAGTAAGAGAATAATAATCACTAAAATATCTTTAAATATGTAATTTCGCCCAAAACAATAACAAATGAAGATTAATACAATCGGTCAGGGCCAGTTATTCACTTCCGTAGGACCAAAAAAACTAATTACATCTATAAAAAGACAAATAAACGCTTAAATTTAACAAAAAAATATATTGTATGACAGATAATTATACTATATTTTGCTTTAATTTACAGTTTTTTCAGGTAAATATATATCTTTTGGTGAGAATGAATAACTATTGACAAATGGCATACTCAAAATAAATATATAATAATTCACTATTAATAATTTATCCGGTTTCCCTAGTGTAATATAGACAAATTGTTGCATACAGTGTAGTACCACATGTGCCATGTTTTGCTCCTTATTCATTATGATACAATTGAAACATGTGACGAACATAATACAGTAGTACTACGTTTCTATGATATTGAGCAAATTAAGATATATTACGAATCGGCCGTGTTTACAACAGTTACCAATTAAGAGTCACCATGATGTGCATGTCATTTATCGTCTTTTCCTTTAAATTACACATTATGGTTACTTCTATTATTTTTGGTTTATTCTCCTGTTGTATAACCTAGGGCATATCGTTAATAGTCACACATGCTCATAGAGAAACAAGGACAGATAAAATCGATATTTTTCTCTTACTTTAGCATTTTCAAATGTATTAAACGTTCAGTGTGTTATTACATTCTTAGATGCTGATAAATAAGAAAAATATATACCTTGCGGCGTGCCACGCGCGACTACGTAGTTTGAGTCATAGCCTACATACAGCCTCATGGTTCTTAATGCGCAACTCGGCTGCGTAGTCCCGGCGCGTTGTGAAAAAGATGGTTAATATTGAAAAATATAAATATTACTATACACATAAATACAATTATAGTCATTAAATTTTAAAATTCAGTAGTATAAGCTTATCAATTTATTTTACTACATTTGTTGTTGTTATTGCAGAATATAACAACAAAAGCAGAAACACCTCAATACCGAGTTCGTAACGGCTCCTTTGATGTTATGACCTACTGCAGTAGACCCGTTCTACCGGACGAAGAGTACGTTTTGCAAACAGCTAGTGTTGTCCAAATTCCAGTTGTTCCACACACTATACAAACACGTCTCATTCAAGTGAATTACGTTATCGAAGTAAGATGATTTTTGTTTTACTATTGTTCAATTTCAATTCATTGTTTGCAATTTCTGAAACAAAGGGGTCCCTAACAATAAGGCCTATATGAAAACTAGTTTTAATATATTTATCTATTTTTGTACAAAGCAAGACACTTTAAAAGCGCCACAAATAGGTATAAGTATGGTATAAGTATAAACATTCATGTAAAAAACTTTACAGGGTACGTAGCTTATAAAGTTTCTGTTGTTTATTATAAAATATTAACATTGGTGAAAGAGGGTTAAAGGCGTAGCGCATTTTGTTACAAACATTACGTGCGATGTTAAGCTCGGTTTCCACTAGGACGCAACGCAAAGACGTAAACGCAACGCAAGCGTTTGACCAATTACAAGCGACAGTCCGAATAATCCATCGCTTGTTATTGGTCAACTCACTAACGTTGCGTCTACGTCCTTGCGTTGCGCCCTAGTAGGAACCAAGCTTAAAGCATAAGTTAAAGAAGGCAACTGTGCTCAACCCATAATAAATAATAATAAATAACATTCAAAAATGCAAGCGTGCGTCGTACAGTGAGCATTCAAAGGCACAAAACGTACTTTATCATAATGCAATGATTATGTTAATTATCAGAACATCGCAGTACTTAAATTACAGTAATAACGTTCCAAGCAGTACGATCTAAAAAAGGATGGTTGCTAAGCACTGACAAATATATAGACGCATTATGCGAACCAGGCGATGAAACATGATAAATTTCTACTATTTCTTTTCTTGCCAGGTTGCCTTATTTGTTGATGATAAGTCCGAATTAGAAGTATATTTTCCAATTTCAATATGCAACGTGCCTTACAAGGATAAATTTGGTAGAACAAAAGAATATACATATGGTGTGTATGGTTTTATTTTTAAACTTTGTCCTTGAATGTTGATCATCTCATATAATAATGATTATAATATATTATAATAATAATGAAAGCTAATTACATAAATTTAAGAATTTAAATGATCTAATTGAAGCTAATGTGATCGTTAATGCACCCGACTCTGTGTTGATCTACTGTACTAATATTCATAGGCAAATAATATTCTACATCATCACATATGTATAACATATAACCAGTTATGTTAAGATAAGGTTAGGTTTATGGCATATGATATAGGCGTCCCATGTGATGCAGTGACACTGTATTACAATTTGCCTTTGACTAATTATAGATACTACCTTTGAATCAGCCAATTCTTGTCTTTAACAACATTTTCACCTGGTCTAAAAATATACGATTACTTTAAAATTATTCTACTAGTGAATTGTTGACATGAGGTAACCTTAACTGTCCTCACGCAGTTTATGTGGAGTTTTGCGACGACCTGGCATTATATAAATTAAGCATTACGTCATTTAACCAGGTCGTCGTCCAGCTCTCGATTTCGATCTTTTCGCGACGATCGCATATCCAAAAGGTTCAAATGCGCATATCTCAGAATCATCGGGTCCGAACATATAAACAAAAACCAAACATCAATGTATGCGAATATCTCCACAAGTCCTAGGTCCTGAAAATCGAAGGCTTCATACGTAAGCATAGTCTACACTGGTAAATGTGTGTTTGTAAACTCGAACAAACTCTAAGTTTTCCAAACTTAGCTAATAATGTATTGACCTGTTGCTGAAAACAAGTTTGCAGAAGTACTATACACTGCAAACAAACATTTGGTAAAGTTTCCCACTTTAGAATAGGCTATCAATCTGTTGACTGCAGTATCTAATCCGATTCTGTTTTGTTTTAAATTCCTGTAGCTCATCCCTGCTCCAAATCCTGTGGAGCAAACGAAGGATTTATAAAGGAATACCACAATGGACAACAAGTGATACACCTGCGTCATTTTACCCCTTTATACTTGACAGCATTGCCGATGAATGGCGCCAACGCTGCCAAAACTGCTGATATTCCAATTATTGTTGACGAAAAGAAAACTAACGGTTACGTTCCAAACCATAACGGTGGATATCATAGTTCACCAAGATGTGACAGTTTCGAAAATATTAATTCACTGAATGGTACACCGTTGTTGGATGTACCATCACTAAAAGTGGACGACGCTGAAGGTTCAACCATTGCTAGTAAAAGCAGCGGAAGTATTACTAAGTATAACACGCGTAGAAGTAGTGCGCATACGACACGAATGAGTTTTCAAGGAAACAGTGTCTTTCAAATTTCCTTGGATGATAGTAGTAATGCAAGCAGGCAATCCTCAAATGCTGAAGATAAGATATTTACTCCAGAGGAACCATCAACGCCTTACTTAAAACATCAACATAGGATTAAAAGAGCTTCATTATCAAAGAAATCCAAATCGAGTAACTACGCTGATGATGAGCACGTGCTCCAACATAAACTCACCACAGAGTCACTAGAAAGCGCCATTAATTATGGCTACGTTGCATCTAGTGATCTGGAAGAGGCTTATGCAGGTAGTTGGCATAGTTTTTCTGACAGTTTATATGCCACGGAACGATATCGAACAAGAACTAATTCTAAAGGATATTATGACAACCATCACATGCCGATGGAAACACGAAATAATAATTTATTGGAAATGTACTCAAAACCTCGACTATTCAATGGCAATGATTACGAGCACAGTCGGTCAGGAAGTTCTAGTTCATACCATATTGATGCCACTGACGATAACGGTCTTGTTAATGACCATCATGATGGCAGGAATGAGCGTAAGGATAGACGGCGAAATAAGTCATTTGCAACGCACTACGTTTGATGATTGTGTGCTATTCAATAGGATAATTGGTGCGTTATATTTATGGAATGCTATCTTTTGAAATTTCTACTACGATTAACTGACAAAATGATGGAAGGAAAGAGTAAAAAAATGACAAAAGGATTTTAAAGGAAATTCATCCCTCCAGGTAATTTGACAATAATATTGAAAAAGAATTCAATAATTGTTTAACAAAAAATATGAAACCATTGCATTCATAATATTCATTATTTATATAATAATGTCGTACAAACGGAAGTGAGTGATCTAAAAATATCTATATCTAAGATCTATGCAACTAAGACAAATTAATATGGAGATATTAAAACTGTTCGGAAGAATGTAATTTCCCGTTAACACAAAACACCTTGGGTCGTGATTATACAATCTAAATCTATAGATATCATTAGTTATTCTTCGATAAAAAATTATATTAATAATAATTAATATTCTATTGCTCGTCTTTCAACTTTTTCGGTAGATGGTTGTAGCTTAAAGGTAATACTTACGTAAATAAATATATGCTTATATATTATTATAGAAAAATAAGTTTACTATGGGCGGGTCCTATACACATTATATTTTTATTATATTGAATTTACTACATAATCAATGCATCGATCATTTTATTATTCGATAATGTAGTTAAAAAAAAAGAGAAACTTATGGCATTACAAACATTATGACCGTAGTGCATTATATATGATGACATATATATGATATGTCACGCAATTGCAAAATGTGTAAAATACAAAATATATTGGTACAAATAGCCTACAAAATAACTTGGCAAAATCCTAATGTATTTAAAAATACCTATAACTATTAATTATGTTACTGCTACTATGTTTATCGACGTTCTTTTTCTCTGTCTGAGTTAAATACAATGACTCGATCGGTTTGTGTTTTCAGCGTGTCGTCGTATACATTTACATAGGATATATACGTCTGAAACATATTGGAGTTATATCGGAGTTAACGACACGGGTGTATGGATGGAAGTTGTGTACGAGCACTTGTATCGGATGTAACTCTGATTCGAATCAGCTTTAAATCCGTTCTATCTTGTACTCTCAACTCTTATTCTATAGTTTTAATAGTGTTTTCGAATTTTATAATGATTTATCTTTACGGTATAACAATCGTCATAAATGCATTTCACGAAATTATTAGCCTATTTAAATGTAATGAGGTATTATTGTATATGCACTAGATAAATGCACTTTTTCGATTATTATTATTAAATTTAAAGCACTATTTCATAATAAGTACCTATTTAATACATACAGTACATATTCTTTAATACTTCTGGAAGCATAAGTTCTGGAAGGTTAAGTTAAAACACTTCCTGAAAAACGAACTCTACTCTTCAATGGGTTTTCATTGCTTAAACAAAACAATTGCCATTGTGTATTAGAAAATATAAACCTTTGCAACAAAATTTATGATAATAATATAACCCCAGTTATTTTTGACAGCGGGAGCAGAACGAGCAGCTTCGTGAAATAATCCACTTTTTACAAAAAGTGGTGCTACCGGATTTGACAGGACAGGAATTGTACTGATTTTCAATGACTTTATTCTTCAACCCGGTAACTATTTGTAATACAATTACAATAAAATTTTCTGTGCAAAAATTTTCTTTTGATTTATATACTTTCCCCGAAGAAAATGCCTAAAATTTACATAATGAGAGTTAATATAGATAATTTCCATTAAAATTACGAAAAAGTCAAGTAAGCTCCACTTAGAGTTATGCAATTAAGGTTGTTGCAAAAGTTTATTTTTTATTATACATTTGTAAACCCGGAGGTACCCTTTTAAATAAATTAACAATAATATATAGGCCTATTGTTTTTAACTTAATCATGATTAGTCAAAATATAATTGAAATACAATCTGGAATGGAAATAAAAGATTGAAAAAAATAGTTTTACTCCTTTTATTCAATGTAATATTCGAAGGATCTGTTTTGCTAATGTTGATATTGACTAAATCGCTCCACTTTTAAAGAGGCTTTTGGAGGCCAAAGTTTGTAGGGCTAGTGACCAAAATCGATATATTATTTTTAGCAATATTTTTTGGCAGCCAATATTGATAATTTTTCAAAATCGGTTCAGTTTTGGTGTAACGATTTGTATCATCCAAAATCTATTCACTTTTAGCCAAACCCTTGCAGCCAATGTTGATACTATCCACTTGTGCCAGCCAACATTGGTAGTGACCAATACCGATTCACTTTTGGGTGCACAAATTGGTAGTGACCAACACCGATTCACTTTTGGATGCAAAAATTCCTAGTGACCAACACCGATTCACTTTTGGATGCAAACATTGGTAGTGACCAACACCAATTCACTTTTGAGTGCAAAAAGTGGTAGTGACCAACATTACATTACATTACATTTTAAAGTAAGATTGCGTTTATATTTTAGACTTTTTTTAGTCCAAGCAGGATAGATAAGAGTTAATCATATATAATTATTAAATTTAAATGGTTTAAAATTTGAAAAAATGTAATATAAAGAAAGGTAATATAATGTAGGCGATGTAACGTGGAAGATCTATCCAGCTGCAATTATTCCAAATAATTATGATAAATGCCTTATGTAAAACATTGTATCCTCACAAAAAATAAGAAAAAAAATTAAAAACATCATACATAATTTTATTTTCATTCATTCATCAATGGAAACATTATTATTTATATTTATGTCCCTTGCATATACAGTAATACAATACTAAAATGTATTTTACTTTGAGACACAAATTTCGAAGTAAAATTCTCTCAACAAATAAAATACAAAGTCGCAATTTACTCGTACGTCCGGTGCACCGAGAGAAGCTGGATATAGAATTTATTTGTGCGAGGGATGGATGGATTTTGATGTTGTTTTGAAACAATACATGGTGTGTTTTCTATTTTTATACTTTGAAATCTAGGCCTTGTAATATAACATGTAATTATTTTCTATAGAACAACAGTACAAGCCCTATTGTGTATAGAAGGCTGTTTGATAGCCTTGTTCATACCAACGTAGTTAGTTTTTAGTCTTTTTATATAATATCTAATCTACGTATAAATCTAATTAATTTATTCTTGAGGAAATGTTGTTTTTTTTAATAATGAACTATTAAATGATGTAATGTCACTAAAAATCATGAAAAATGAAGATTAATAAAATCAGACTTGGAATACACCATTTGTAGTGTTAATATAGCTAGTTATTCACTTCCATTGAAATAAAAAAAAAAACAAAATGATTTCACTTATAAAAAGACAAAATAAACGGTTAACATTAACTCAAATTGCCTGACAATTTACTATTTTTTCAGGTAAATGTTTTCGATCAAATTTTAGTGAAAAGTGAGTAACTAGCATGTGACATTAAAATGGCATGTTCAACAACAAAAAAACATCAATAACATTTCTTACGTATTTTCTTAGTTTAGAACAAATTTGTTTCCAGAATATCATTATGTTGATTACAATTGTATTGGATAATAAAAAATAGGCTAATGGATGGTATTGAAAAAAAATTAATATCACATATTCTTTTTTTTTCTATTTCGTATTTGCATTTTTCTGTTTAAGTGGTAATGTTAAGAGTGGTAAAAACAGGAAATGATTTAGTCCTTGAAATGGACAAAATGTTGTTTTGAATCTTGCAGCCATTATCATGAATAAAAAAAATATCCGACAATGTCGGCGTTTATTTGGATTGAGATAAATGTACTATTTGCGTGAAGACATTTGAAATACCACGTACATTTCGTAGCGTATAACGAACGTTTTTTTAGAAATGTTATTTTAAATATTTTATTCAATATTTTAACATTTTGAATAATGTACATGCTTTTTTTAAATCTTATCTAAAATAGCAGGTTTTGATAGATTACTGTATCCATATGTGTATATACAGTATAAATTAAAACAAATTGTGTAGCCGATTCTAGGCACTGTTTGCCTCTATAATTTGCCCAGTATTATATGAACATTCTGTAATACTAGGTCACATAGTCCCACATGTGATGCCTGTATTATTGAGAATACTCCTAATGTAACTAAGGTGATACACATATGTGACCCTGTTATACAAGGAATTTGGCTGCGATACAGGAAAATAATGCCATAATGTGCGAGGAGAAACAGTACAACGAGTCGTGTGAATTATTGTTATATCCTTAAGATGCATTCGATATAATAGCTTGATACAGATTTCTCATTGTCATTTTGTACGGTGTAAGGTCAAGAAAGTGTGAACACGTCTATCGCCAAAGAAGAGAGCTACGTTGCAATCTGTTTCCGAATCGATAAACGGCAACTGACGAGTCGATATTGTCCGTGAATTTGTAATGAATGTCAATGATACGTGATTCTGGTATGATTTAGATAATAATGACGATGGTGATAATAATAATGAAGATGGTGGTATAATAATGATAGAAATGGGCAAGGTGATAACGTAATCAAATTCACATTATTTGGCAAAAGCATGGATCATAAGAAAAAATAGTCAAAGTCAAAGCACAAAAACATGATGAAAACAAAATGGCGATTGTGATATGTTTGTGATAATGATATTGATGATTTAGGCATAATATTGGTGATAGCAATAAAAGTAATGATTAAAAATGGAGGTGTGATGATGATAATAGTAATCGCGGTGATGAAGGGCAGCGATGTTAACTTCTTTCATAAATGCTTAGGCCTACGGTAATTAACCAGAATTATCTCAAATATTTATGACTTTTTCTGGCGACAATAATGGTCGCGTAACAAGATCATAATGTTGATGATTACAATTTATTTTATTTTATTTCGGTATAAAAAACATATACTGTATATACAAAATGCAGCAGAAGCTGAAAGTATTGCATTTACATAAATACTGTATAAAAAGTACACAAAAACATCAAAACATTAACATAGAAAAATATCAATACATTAAGTAGTGTAGTAGTGTCTCCAGAAATGTTCGTACTGAATCACACAAATTGATGTACCTCCACATCACATTGTATGTGGAAACAGCTAGCTCAGGCTACTAGAGAAGCATTCATGTCCTATAGCTTCAAGCTAGGGGCTAATAATATATTCTAACGACTTATTTACAAATACGTATGAAACTGACAATAATTATGTGCACTTAGAGGTCATGTTGTCGATGCTGTAAATGTCGGCCAACTTAAGTTTAATTTTAAAGATCACTTATTTCTATAAAATGCTATATAGGCCATATTTATTATAATTTAATATAAACTTTTTCCATTACTAATTGTGAAACTGGACCGTTTTAGAGGGTTTACAACCTGTTGGTCCCATCTTTCACTAGATGTGTGTTAGACCTATGTCTATTTCTCTGTATGTACATAGCGAGAAGTTGAATAAAAGTAAAAAAATAATTGTAATGAATGATAGTTTTATATGGTTTTGATGAGTATAATGGAAGTGATAATTGTAATAATATATTGTAATATCAATAACGATATTGATATAGTTGTGATAATGATGATAATGATGGTGATTATGACGTGTAGGCCTATTTATGAGTGATGATGACGACAGCGATAACTGACGATAGTGAATGAATCGATCGATCGGTTAATCGATACACACATTGTATTGTAATTTTCATTGCATTGTCTTTTTTTAAATTCTCTAAAATATTTTGGTAATTAGTATAGGAAAATAGGAATTTAGTAAACTGTAGTCAATGTTAAGTCTACACTATCAAACTTTATGTGACAACAAATGTGATGTGCTCATATATGGACATGATGATGTCATAGCACTACTATATATGGGCATATCACCACCATATTTGGGCACACCACAATTTTTTGTTGAACTAGTTTGATCGTGTATACAGAGCTTAATAATTTTATGAAGCCATTAAAAAAAAAGAATTGTCCTTGAACATACAATAATACCAATTTCGTTATTAAGCATAAACACGTATCCTGCTAAACACACGGATGTGCGCTATCAATCATAACTGGAGTAAAAGAAAAATTCAATCCTTCATTCGATTCTCTGTACTCACGTCTCTATGACATTGTCCAGTTATAGGCGAATTCCGTAATACACTATCACATTGTATCACATGTGAAGTCTGTATTAAGTTTGATGCAGCCGTCACATGTGATACATATGACAATTTATTATATCCTACCATCAGTATCATGCCTATAAAACTGTAAAAGTTATAGAAACACTACCGTGAATCGATGTCTTATAATTGATAAGGTATTTTGTCACAAAACGTCGTTTTTTTTTTATTACTAACGGTATTAACAAACGTTCAATAAACACATATGTTGGAATAAATGCATCAGAAAACGAATCACAGTCGACAAAGGTTATATCATACAAGTCCAACATATTAACATCAACTTAACTTTCTCAGACACCTAAAAGACTGGGACCAAAAACAAAGTAATCAAACACGCAATAGAGACGCCATCAAAATAATGAACGTTGAAAACCAAAATACACGAGAGAAACAGCCAAACCCGAATAATAATAGTCTGTGCCGCCAAATTTTTATCACAAAAATCAGTATTTCTTGCTGCTTTAGAGACCTTTATTTCCGATTCTTAACATTTTACGTTTAAAATTAAAGATGTATTGTCACCCTGAAAAATAATTTTTACAATTTTTGTTGTTGAATATGCCATTTTAATGTTACATAGTTATCCACTTTGAACAAAAGTTGGATCTAAACAAAATTTGTTTATCTGAAAAAAACTGTAATTTAAAGCAAAAAATTGTCAAATTGGTTGAATTTAACCATTTATTATGTTATGTTATAAATTAAAAAATAGTTTTTTTTCCTACGGAAGTGATTAACTTGATTAAAAATACAAAATAACCTATTCAAAGTCTGATTTAATTAATCTTCATTTCTCATGTTTTTGGGGGACAATACATCTTTAAAGCACCAACAACAGAAGACAGACATTAATATGTAGGATATACGTGCTTTGATAACCTAAAAAGGCTTCCGTTACAAACTAATCATTGCCGTGGAGCATCGACGTTTTCAAAAGATTGTAAATTTCATTAGGTCCATGCATTACAATAATTATATAATCTTAAGATTAAAATAATAAATTAGTTTTCTTTTTAAAATGGTGTAAATTTAAGACAGACTTGATGGAAATTGCATTCAAGTTCGCCTAAGATATAGTTGTGTTCTATAAAATAAATGACGAGTTTTAGTTTTGTTAGAAAAACGAAAACAAGTGGATGCGTTAGGACACAACGCAAGTACGTAGTCGCAACGCAAGCGAGTTGGCCAATGACAAGCGACAGTTCGAATAATTCATCGCTTGTGATTGGTCCTTGCGTTGCGTCCTAGTGGGAACCAATCTTTATAGCAAATCCATGGACAGTGATGAATATGTTATTTTCAAATTTTTAAAAAATTTGTTTTATTTATTTTATTTCAACAATATTTTACGAGGGTGGTCCATCCAGCCGAAGGTGATCATTAGGGACCCTCACAGAAATAAAACAATTAGTGCAGATACAAATAACAGCTACAATCTATCTATGTAGTTTTTGTCAATATTATCTTACTTATCGATCCAGAGCAGTAAAATTATCCATCTATTATCCCGGCCAGCTATTTACCATCGTTAAAACGATCCAATTAGTAGGCCGCCTGTCCTCACAAACAGCCGGCCACCATATTTATATTAACCTATATTTAAAAAAATGAACACGCTACCTGGAAATTTTAATTCTTACAGATGTTTACAATTTTATAAGTAGGGCCTAAAAAATCCTATACAACATAAACCATTAGACAGTCGTTATTTTAGGTACATTCCCCTTTTCAACAAAATGATAAAGCACGCAATAAACACACAATACCTTGGAGTAACTTTGAAGAAAATTGATCAAGCTCATTCTTAGTTTAAGCTATCAAATTCATAAAACCTGTATTGAATGTTTGAACAATTACGTATGCTCATTAAAATGGGACACTGCAAAATTATAACCACAATCCATCATTCCATTTGTTACCATGGTAGCGTTGCATTTTTCAATCTAAGTATTCTAAATTTCTGCATAAAGGAGCTCAACACAGTTGTTTGTAGATTAACATATTTATTAAAAATAACATGGCAACTAAATGTTAACGGCCAAAAGTCTATAGCTTGGTTTAAACTAGGACACAATGTAAACGACGTAAGCGCAACTAGAGCGAGATGACAATTACACTGCGAAAGTTTGAATAATCGACAGCTTGAGATTGGTCAACTCGCTTGCGTCGCGCTTACGTCGTATGTTGCGTCCTCTATTATTGTTATTATTATTATTATCACACTTATGTATAAAGCGTGGTTCCCACTAGAACGCAACACAGCGACGTATCGACGCAAAGTGATGTATTACGTAAGCACAAGTGGGAACCGACGACGCAACAGTACTGCAAAAATCGCAGGTTTGATTTCACGCAGGCGGGGGCAAACATAATTATTGGAAGGGCATTTTCTTGCGTAGGTTGCTTTACGTTGCGTCTCTAGTGGGAACCGAGCTTTAGGCCTATCATTTCTCTTTTCTTTACGGCATTGTTATAAGACAGCAACACAATTTCCCAAGTTGGGATGAATAAAGTTCCCTTGTATCCTTGAACCAAGCTTAAAGCCCTGTCTACACAATCAAATTAGTTCAACAAAAAAGTGTGAGGCCTACTCAAGTATGGTGGTGATATGTCCAAATATGGTAGTGATATGACATTATCATGTCCATATATGGGCACATCACACTTTTTTCCAAAAAGTTTGATAGTGTAGACAGAGCTAAAAATTGGTTCTCACTAGCGACGCAACGTAACGCAATCTACGCAACGTAAGAAAATGCCCTTCCAATCATTGTGTTTGCCCCCGCCTGCGTGCAATCAAACCTACGATGTTTGCAGCACTATTGCGTCGTCGGTTCCCATTTGTGTTTACGCAATACAACACTTTGCGTCGATACGACGCTGCGTTGCGTTCTAGTGGGAACCACGCTTTAAGAAACGGCTGAACATTGTGAAATGGTAAACAACTGTTGTAATAGAAAAAAAAGTTTTTGGTGGATTTTCTGTTTGATATGCGCGCAGATACCACCACTGTGGTTTTTTTTATTGTCTGTTCAATCTCTATGGTTCAATTGAGTATCAATTAATAAACATTGTTGTTGTAATTGTGTATTGGTACACAAATAGCAGGCTTTTTACCTATGCAAAGGCTAGCAAAAAACAAAACAAAAACACCTATTGTATGCTTTTGGAAAATTCAATGCATATAATTCTCCTGTAATATTTTGGCTTTTCTTTACATCCTAGTTTTTGATCTGACATCAGTATATTATTTATTTTTATTATTTAAACAATTTCAATGTATAACATGACAGCTGTTGATTGTCAGTGTCGTATCTAATATAGGCAGCATAATAATTTGTTATTGAAAAATAATAATAAAAAATGAAACATTACATATACAGATGAAAACAATATTACCATATTTTAGTTGTTTGTGTTTCAATGTACAATGCAACTGGATTTGTTTTAATCTATAGAGTATAGGTAATATGAGTTAATGTACGTAGGAAAGCGAGTACTGTAACATAGAGGCCAAAGGCCTTGGCAATCCAACACTTGGGACAGAGAGTTGTGAAGGGTCCCTTGTTTTTAGCCCTCAGTGCATGCTCATGGCCATTACACCACTTTTTGAACTCCTACTATAAATTTTTCTGTGTAAACACTGCTGATTTTAACCATGGTCATGATCTAAGAAGTACTGTTCATAAGTTTCAGTTAACTATTCCTTTTGTAAGATTAACTAGTTCTTCCCACTTTATTTATTTTTTTGGCCCTTTAATATGGAATCATTTAGATACCAGTATTGTTAACTCTTCCTCTCTCACAACTTTTCATAAAAATCTTAAAAATCATTTATCATCATTGTACTCAAACTAGACCTTCAAACTGTTTTTTGTCATGACCTTTTTTATTTTATATATATTTGTTTAAGGGTCTTGCATGACAAGAAATCTCTTCTTGCACGCTCCTCTATTAATGGTATTTTTGTATTGTCTCATTATAAATTACCACTCTTTTTTATTGTATTGCTAACAGATGGAACTGGATTTACACTCCAATGCATTTTTTTCTGTGTGAATGCAATATTTTGTCACCAGAGTTCACTCTACTAGAGTTGCTTAAGCTATACACTATTTATTTAACAAAAAAATGTGATCTGCCCATTTATGGCATCATATCACTACCATATTTGGCCATATCACTACCATATTTGGCCACATCACTACCATATTTGGCCACATCACTACCATATTTGGCCACATCACACATTTATTGTTGTAGTGTAGACAGACCTTTAGATCCCCTTCAAATTACGCGCTAGCTCAGTATATAATTAAAGGCAGATACATTGTACTTTTATAGTTAGGTCATGATCTGTCATTTCAACTCTCTGTTTTTATGTATAATGTACTTCATTGTTTTCTTCGGTTGCCATGACAGCTATGACACTAAACAGACCTTGTACTCATAAAAATCAAGCAACATAAAAAAACAATCAATTTGTATCAATTTCATGTTGCACTTACAAGAAGAATTTCCGTCGACTTGTTTCCATTTCATGTCGCTGCAAGACAAAAATATATATATATGCCATTAATTATCAACTATTATAAAGAGAAAACAATAAGGTCTTAATCAAACAATACATTACATTTTTTACATTTTTTTGTTGTGGTATATTCCCCCATTACTCATATGAGTCGAATGTCTATGCACAGACATTTATTAAATTTATTTTTTTTTTATTTTTCAAATGAGGTGGTTATTTTGAATACATGTAGTGTACTTATTCAACTGGAAATGACGTGCTTATTCAAATGAGGTACTTATCCAAATGTGGCACATAATTGTTATAATGTGGCACTTATAAAACTCAGGTGGTTATTCAAATAAGATGGCTATTCAAATGGAGCACTTATTATAATTCAAACCAGATGGTTATTTAAATAAGGTGGTTAATTGCCAAATATAGCACTAAATATTCAAATGATGTTCTTATTCAAATAAAGTGGTTATTTGAGAAGTACTTATTCAAATGTAGGAATGATTAAACTGCTATTTTTCATTGCATTGAGGATAACTTAGTACAGTTTAACCTTGAATATTTAAAATGCAATTGTTTGATGAAACAAATCATCAACATGTACAGCACCCATTTAAGCTTGGCTCCCACTAGCGACGCAACGTAACGCAATCTGCGCAATGTAAGAGAATGCCCTTCTAATAATTGTGTTTGCCCCCGCCTGCGTAAAATCAAACCTGCGATATTTGCAGCACTATTGCATCATCAGTTCCCACTTTTACGCAATACAGCACTTTGCGTCAATACGTTGCTTTCTAGTGGGAACCACGCTTAAGTGTGACGTAAACTAAGGAATGCATGTATGTACAGTATTCCAATATCAAATAGCAATGTTAACAGTTGTATTGAATAAAGCCCATATGTTGTTTGTGAATAAACAAAGATGTCAAACAACTAAGACAAACAATCACTGTACTACTTGAGGTGTCTATCAATTAGGTGTAATAATTAATTACAATTTAATTAATTGCATTATGTATTAAATAGGATATGTGGGACACTCAAGCGGAATCAGACATAAGTCGCATAGGTAGTTTTGTATAGACAGCCAAAAACAATGAAAGGCTAAACAAATCACAATTTTTTTTAATGGAAAATAACAGTTGAAACAGTATTTAATTACATTACCTTGGTGTTTTTTTCTATTTTTAGAAGAATAAATGCAGGAGTTTTAACATTTTGTGTCATCAGTTGGTTAAAAAATGGTGTAAATTGTGTATGATTTTCATAAAACCTATCATGTTTATGCTTAAATTGAAAATGTTCTCATGGGTTGTTTTTAATAAAAATTGAGCATAGTAATAAAACAATAGTTAATGAAATAAGTATGAAATTTTATTGAAATACAACAATTAGAATACCCTTTACTAAGGCGTAAACTTAAATGCCCTGTTTTTGTTCGTTAACTTAAAAAACATTTTTCTCAAAACACTGATTGTAACAACTAATACTTTAGACTGAGATATCTCTGGAAGTAGACATGGTATCAAGATATTTTTTCAGTATTTTAAATCTTGGATAATGTATTTCAGTATTTGTGAAAATCTCAATTTTAAAAATTCCAACTTATGTCTGATTTTGCTTGAGTGTGCCACAATTATAATAATCAGGCCAGATTATGAAGTATTAGTTTAAGTAGACAGTAACTGAAATCAAGATATTGTTAATATTGTCCTAATTATTCCCATGGCACCATATAGATTAACACACTGGGATTTCACAGTCAAGACTTCAATACTGATCACCATTGTTATAACAGGCCAAACATTTTCCAGGAAAATAGTTTTCAGCAAGAATATTGTAATAAGAATTTGGGAGGTCTTGACAACCTCTGTTACCTATAATTTAACACGATTACTTTTGAGACGACCAGTACAATACTAAATTGGGTTTACTTTTGATTTCCTGTCCAATCACAGTGGTATATTTTATAACAATTATTATTACACCAATAATATATTATAAATTATTGATTTATGAATCAGAATCCTATTAATAAAAACTAATAAACTAATACAACTATTGTATATTACACAAAGGTGCTTTCATCACTTAAAATACATACTTTTAATAGCGCAATTGTTGTTTTATTGATTTGTATATACTGTATCATTCTGAAGGGTAATTATCATTTTACGTTGAATAATTGTGGTTTGTTATTGTTTGGTTTTGCATGCAATTTATATGCAAATTTCAGGTCTATAATGAAGTTATATACTATGCAGTATCTCTTACGATAATAATATGGAGCTTGCGAAACCATGATGCAGCGCTTTTTGAGATGCAACGTACTGTGAAAAAGCCAATTTTTTGATCGCGAGATGAGATTCGTTGTGGATGTGGCTTTCGTATGCATTGATACAGGGATCGGCATCTAAGACTGTCATGGTTGACCGACTTCCGCGTCTTACTACTATGTTTCTACCTCGAAAGCTAGCTCCCTATTACATGTTGACTAAAGGCAATTATTCTGGTTAATGCAAATCCTGCAATAGAACATTTTTGTATGTTGTAACTTTTGCATCTAAAATCTAAATGTTTCATATTGTTTAATTTCATATTATTTGAATATTTTGATAAAAATGAAATGGTTTATTTATAATGTTTATGAGCAGAATGGATGAATATTTTCATGAGTTGAAAGATGTAAAGTAGAAATTATAGTCAATTTTTTTTTCTCAAATTGTCCTAATTTTATTAGAACTATATTATTATGATTTTTGTTAAAATATTGGACAATAAATTAAACCAGTTGGCCAATAATTAATCATTATTATTAGGATTATATTACATATTATTAGACGTCAAACCAATCAAGTAAGAACGACTTAAATTGGTTCTGCATCATTGATTTTTAAAGAGTTGGATTTCTATTGAAAAATTGCAATTAAAAATCCAATCATAAGGTTAGAGGTTGATTTGTTATTGTACGAGAATCTTTTGTGAGAAAAATAATAAAAATATGGTAGCGTAATACACACAACTGTCAATTAGTTTTTGAATTGTGTTATTTTAACACAAACTTTTCAAGAATGTTGCTTAGGAATAAAACATGATTTTGTTTTTTTTTACGGTAAACATTTGGCAGTGTGGATTGAGGATTGGATGATCAATTGTTGCATGGCAACAATAATGATGTACACAATCGAGTGTAACATGAGTATGTTTATCTTTGGGCAACTATGATAATACAATTTGTATTGTCTTTTTAGATGACCTTTTCCACTAGGTTATAATAATATGCTTTGACTTTTCCTGTCCTAACAAAATAGAAACAAATCTTGGAAAGTGTAATGTGCCCAAATATGGTAGTGATATGCCCAAATATGGTAGTGATATGCCCAAATATGGTAGTGATATGACATCATCATGTCTATATATTGGGCACATCACATTTATTTGTCACATAAAGTTTGATAATGTAGACAGAGCTTTACTCTTTGAGAATTTCGGAGTAAAACTACTCAGTGTAAGGGGCGTGGCACTGATCATGTCGCAGCCACAGATAAACCCTTTGATCTCTGGAGCTCATCATCATATTGCTAGATTGCCTTGGTACAAATTTTGTCATTAGGTGACAGAATAAAATGAACACATTTTCATCCATCACCTTTTGAAATTATCTATTTCGTTGTGCCATGAACATAAACCATTCATTATTTATTTTATAACACATCTTTTAAGAAGAGGCTAGGCCAAGGCTGGCCTAAACCATTCGAAAAGGCACTACTCTAATTAAAGACGGGGAGTATAATAATTATAGATGGTGTACACTACAGGTTGATTGAACGTGATCAGTCAACATCAGCTTAACCTTGGGTTGTGTGTGTGGTTGCTCACTGTATAAAAAAATCAAACATGCAAAACAAAATTGCATTACTTGATAAACAGACTTTATTCTAGTCTATTTTGTCCAACGTGCTACTACTTTATGCGAGATACTCTTTCAACCAATTGCTAGACAGTGCTTGAGCCATAACATAAAAATAAACGCAAAACGAAATTGCAGTACTTGATAAACAGACTTTATTCTAGTCTATTTTGTCCAACGTGCTACTACTTTATGTGAGATGCTCTTTCAACCAATTGCTAGACACTGCTTGAGCCATAACATAAAAATGTTATACCTTTCATAGGTCATTGAATAATGTGCAAGAAATACTATATACGCAATGGGGATAAAGTGCTTCGATATACTTAAATGCATTACATAAATTATAACACTATTGATGATTTGTAACCTTTTTTTCATAATGACCGTAGCTTAATACCATTTGTATAGCTTTTAACATGATTAAAAATAATTCATAGTTAACTATATGGGGTAGTGCTGAATAAATAACAATTTCAAAGAATAATGAGGCTAATGTATTGGAATGATTTTGAGAAAAAAGTGGAAGAAAGACAACCTCAATTTGTTGCAGTGGAGATGAAGAGATATCTAACTGATATATTGATATTTACTCAACTGAATAATATAATCAAAATGATGGTAATCCTTATCTAGCAGGAGGAGGGGAGGGGGGGGTGAAGCACTATGGTTGTGCACCCCCATATTTTACAGACAAAATTACCATTACATGTATAATTTAATAGAAAAATAAATAGATTTTCTCAAAATTTGGGCTTGAGATCATAACTGTTTTTCAGGCCATCTATACAGGAACTTTAAAACAATTGGAATAAAACTTTAAAAACGTAAGTATAACCCCTATTAAGGAGAAACCTCTTAATAGTGGTGTATAGGGTTGGCTGTAGTGCTAACACATATATTTCCTTCGTTTGTTTCACAGGAAAGCATCCCCTTAATAGGGATGTCCCTGTATAGACAGCTAAATGTGGATCAACCATCCAAATCAACAGATTTCCATCACCTTATTTACTCAACAGTGTTAGAACATTTTACCAAAATATCATCATTGTGTCATAAGCAAACGCCTTGAGAAAGTAAAACTGGAAACAAAATATACAGTATACATACAAGATTGTCATTCATGCTAAAAAAAAATACAATATTCAGCGATTCTCTTGTTAAGATAGGAAATTGATTGCATTAGCATGTTGAGTAATTAATAACAGCACCTGGAAATTCTAGGTTAGCATCTTAAAATAATTGTTATTCACGATTTGAAATAAATGAATTATGTCATACAGGCAATGTTTTCCTAAAACTAATCAAATTTACTTCAGGAGACGTTGGATAATAAAGTGAAGGTTCTGGAAGGTAATTTTGACACCTTGGGCGTAACATATATTAATTTCACAATGTCAATGCCTCTTGAATTACGTCTATCTAGTTATATAATAAATTAACTGTTCAGAAAAAGGAAATACAAATTACTAACAAAACATCAATTTGAAATAAATACATACAAAAATGATTAAGAGATGATTAGTTAAAATAATTATCCAATCATATTAAACATACTAAAGTATGAACTAAGTAGCCCTATTGGTCTATATGGCCCATGTTCAAATCTCTCATCGGATGAATTTTTGTACTTGCAGGTAAAGGCACAAAACAAATGATTTTGATTAGAACCCGAATGTGAAAGGGTACATAAAATAGGCCTGTGTATGTAAACTGTCATTTCAAAGCCTTTTGGGTATAATGTTTTTTAGAAAAATACTTTGTTAATAGGGATAAACAAAATCCTGGATGTCTGGACTTTGAAAGAGGTTAATACTGTGGAAATAGTAGCTTTAATAAAGCCTAAAATATGTTTTTTATGTTGCCTAACAACAAATACAATAAAAAATCTAGGACTGGCCATTCTGTAAGGCTGTATTTTAAGCATTACATTTAAAAAACAAGGCCATATACATGGCTGGAGTTGCGCGCTTAAGTTAGTTTTTTTCCGACCGACCGACATAGTGAGCTGTATAGTCGCGTTGCACGCGACTGAAAATTGCATGAATGAGTAAACTTTCTATAGCACACTCTATTCTATATTTTAGATTAGTAAATTATTTTTAGCAAGACTAGTCATTAACACAAAATAACTCAAAAAGAACAACAAATCTGAACTGCTCCTTCAACTGATATTTAGGCAATACAATTTTTTAGGTTTAATTGATAATATCGAGGAAAACTATAGAGATAAAATACTACATCCTATTGATGTCTGTTGGCAGGTGAAGAGGAAGATAAAAAGTGTATCAATCAATCAAAAATTGTAACTCTTCTAGGGATTAACAATCAAACAACACTACACTACAAAATGAAGCATGAATCGAAAAATATATGGTCCCGTTTTATACAGTATTGATGTTGAATTTGTCAAAATATATGTATGAATTTTACACAGTATTGTATATATCTATATATATATCAACAGGCACAGAATAAATTGTTAACCGCCCGGTGATGTACTAATATTAATTAATTTGAGAATTAAAAAAAGCCGCCTCAATTCAGATTCGAACCCGGAACCTTTAATATGTTGTACAATTGGTTAAAATACATAATTGTATAGCGTAAAAGTCAGCTTCTTTTCTTCCTACCTACCTTGGGTTTTAGGCAGACAGGGCAGATCCATGGGGTAGCTATTGGGTCGCTACTACTTCTTGATATATATTTTTGACAGAATATTAATATTATTATGCTTAGCTAGCACTACCCATTTAAAACATTCATGGATCCATCCCTGTCAACGTCCACCCCTGTCAACAAAGTGATTCACTTTTTTAAACTTTCGGTATTTGTTATTTCTTTTTACCTCCGCCAAGGAGGTTATGTTTTCACCCCTGTATGTTTGTGTGTGTGTGTGTTTGTGTGTGTGTGTGTTTGTGTGTGTGTCTGTGAACAGCCTGGAGGCCACAGTTTTTATCCGATTCTCACCAAATTTGGCAACAATGATCTATGCCCCAAAAGCTCGGACGAGTTCGAATTTGAGGGGGAAAAGGTCATAGGTCAAGGTCACAACTAACAAAAAACTATTTTACTGCCTAGAGACCACAGTTTTTATCCGATTCTCACCAAACTTAGCCACAATGATCAATGACACGTCATATAATTGTGGTTAAATTTTGAAGGGTCAGGGTCAAAGATCAAGGTCCATAAAAAACAAAAAAAAAAGGAAATAACAAAATAATAAAAAAAAAACCCTCAGTGGGACTTCAACCTGCGATCTCAACTGTGAGAGGCTGGATACATAACCATTACACCACACTGTCAATCCACAACTTTGTAGTGTGCAGTTAGCATATTTACACTTAGAACTAATACAAAAAATGTAAAAAAAAAATATTCAGGGGGAATTTTATGTAGGGGAATTTTACAGTAGGCGGAGGTTTGTACTCTCGGAGTACCCTCTAGTTTTGTTCATTGTTTTATTCTGTGTACAGTGCAACCAATGTAGGTATTTTCTTGTATGATAAAAAAAATTATATACATAATGTTGTAAACTGTAGTTAAAAATGATTTATACTGTACCTTGTGAACCCATTCATATTCTCCAAACTTTGAATCAAACGTTCCCTTCTGTAATGATCGTAACTTCAGAGTGAACTTTGGCCCCAGTTGTTGAAGACCAACTTTTTTCCCATCTTTGAAAATGTACCTTAAATAAAAACTAAATCTTAAGACTTTGGATTTGAAATATGGTGGTTGTATCCTTGTGGTTACTGCCAATTTTAGATTCTAGTCTATAAAACAACTCAACTCCGCTGCACTCCGAGGGCGTGTGGCGCAGGGTGTTCAACGTTGGACTACTGATCGTGAGACCGAGGTTCGAATCCAACTCTCACCGCATTGCTTGTATCCTTAGGAAAGATACTTTACTTAAGTTTGTTGTAAGTTTAAGTAAAGTTGACAATGTATCAACGTTTCTGTTGATATGCAGGTAAAACAGTCTTCTAAAAAAAAAAAATGTGATGTGCCCATATATGGAAATGATGATGTCATATCACTACCATATTTGGGCAAATCAAACTTTTTTTTTCAAACTAGTTTGATAGTGTAGACAGAGTTTTAGAAGGAAATTTCTGTCAATTGTTATTCAAAAAATATATAATTTGAAAGAATTTGTATTTGTATTGTATTTTACCACATACCTGTGATGTCTAAAAAAAATAAAATCACGTTGATTGTGAAAAGTGACTACTCGGCGTCCAACAAAGTCGGGATCGTGTGAAAACAATGATGCTATAAGCCTACCAACAGTATGTCCTAGTCGTGTGTTAAAATTGTTCAATACCAGTTCAGGTTTGTGTTCAGTTGGTGTGCTAGAATTCTAAAACAAACATCATAATTTTGTTACTAAACACTGTATATAAAATAAAACCATAAATTAAAAGTTCAAGTTCTGCCTTTCCCTATCATTTTTACATATTTAATCTTTAATCTATTTATTTATGATACATTAACCAATGTTTGTTGTGTTTGTGGGTCTTGCATCCAAATACTGGGACAACCTTTCCAATACGATGTTGTATATCGAACTAAAGAATTTACTGATTTTTTAGCTAGTTTATTTTATACTGAATTATATATTATGATTTGTTTACCTTAATTTCTTTTCTTAGTTTAAGATTTGTTAATTTAAAATGTGCAGTAGGGCCATCTGGAAGATGACATAATAAAAGTCCAGCTAAATGTGTGTGTTAAGTGTTATAGTAATAACATAAATATATTTGAGAGTTATGATGCCAAACAAAGTGTGTGCAGACTTGGAAGGGAAAATACCACACGACGTACAGTACATGTATGCTCAGGATTTAGAATGAGTGGCATATTGGTTAAGCTGCGATTTAAAGGATAAATTGAATGGCAGGAAAATGATGATGTACTTGCTGGAATTTAATTTTGGCAAGTAAAAGAAATCCCTGTTTAAAACAATTTAAGGATATCCTGTATCCAGGTACAATACCACTCCCGAAGGTACGAAACATCTACACATGCTAAGAAACCAATGCTTTGGTAGTAGTAATGTTGTTTTCCACAAATAATACATATATTTGCTTGATAAATCATTAAATATTTATAAATGAGGATGGTGGTTAAAATAAGTCTAGAAATAGACTTTAAGCATGAGAGACCACCATTAACAAAATAGAAAAAACATTACAATGTGATTACTGTACATTAGTTAAATAAATAGATAAATATAAAACAAATAAATAGAAAACAAAATCTTCTGTGGCTGTACATGTCATAATTCATATGTATATCACAACAACAATATGTTGCTTTTTTAGTTGTCTTTTTTCGTCCAATAAAAGCTGATACAGTAAAGGATACTAGGAATTCTCTTGTCTTCATTAATTATAATGATGTCGGTGTAATCTCTTGCTTTGCATTGAGGTATAATCTTCTTGAGCGCTAACCCTCGTCGATAGTACACATGTGTGTTAGGAATACATTCTTTTAACTGCTCGCAAAACTTCATGGTCCGCTGAATAACGAAAAAAAAAACAAACCAAAATTAATTAAAATTTCATTGGATGGATGATGTTGGTCGATGAGGCAGACGAGGGGCTCGCCTCGTCTGAAAAGTTTTCACCACCCACTCCAATTCCTCAGCACAGATCATCATATTTTATATTAATAATTTTATTTAAAGCATCTTTGCCTCGTCTGTTTTTAAGCTTTTGCTATGGCATAGTGACTAGTTATTATATGTCCAAAACTAAAATTGTATTTATTTCCAAGTAGTAAAATATAGTTTATGAGCTGCAATACAGACCATTTTTATAGAATACAATAAATTCATATACAGTTATACTGTACAGTATAATGTAAATATTAATATTTTAAAGGGATTTCAAATACAAATTTGATTAAGATTATTTTGTCAAAAAGAGATGGTTTTTGAGGAAGTATTGAAAGAAGAGTAAAGCTCTATCTACACTATCAAACTAGTTTGACAAAAAAAGTGTGATGTGCCCAAATATGGAAGTGATATTCCCAAATATGGTAGTGATATGACATCATCACCACCATATATTGGCACATCACATTTATTTTCACATAGTTCAATTTTGTCTATATCTATTAGAGGAAGAGAATTAATTAAAATATAGGTTTGAAACTGAAAATGGCTGGAATTTTATAGCAGGCTATATACTATACTACTTTATTGAAAAAAACAAAAAGATATTTGTTTTTATTATTACATGTATACCTGCAATAATATAATATGACAAACAATAGTATTCTGTATAGAATCAATATATTGAAAAAAAAAACAAGGATGAGACACACAGAAATATATATGTCGTAAAAAATTAATACTTACTTCTTTATTACATGTTATGAGATAGAATCATGTATTGTATATATTATTGGTTTGACCTATCCAACTCGAGTCATGTTTACAAAATTACATATAGTTTTGAATATTTGTATATATATTATTATTATTTGTTATGAAGTCAAGGTCATTGTAGATTATCGACTGCATTTAACATCCATAATGAATATACTGTATAAGAATGTGTTTAATTTTTGTGAGCTTTATTTTGTTATTTTTTAATGGAAAAATAAAATTAATTTAGTACAGTACTGTATCTTGCTTATTATAAAAAAGGATTTTTTAAAATTTAATACCATAACTGAATTTATTTATCAAAAAATAAACAAAAATTAATTATAAATATAAATTTGTTTAATAATTGAACATCTTCTAATTATTCAGCATATTTTAAATTAATTAAAAGGGAAAACCAATTTCCGTCGTACAGTAATTACATTTAATATTCTTGGTTTATGGAAATAGCTTTCTTCAGATTAAATTAAATTTAAACTACATAACATTTTCAAGCTGATGATTAATAAAACCTCACATTATTGATTAAATTACACAAAAATGATTTGTCAATGATAGAGGGCGATAGCATCAATGGATCGTAAAGTGTACTGTTGGTTTTATCAAAATCCATTCTAGTACAATTTGCTAGAACATTTTTCATAATTGGTCACATTTCAATACTAGCTAAACAGTCCGTCAATGAATTCAGCAGAAGCCCGATTATAGGGACACCTTTTAGATGCAAACAAGTTTCCCTTTAGGTGTGTCCCTTGAATAGAGGCTGAATCGAGTTTTAAAACATATATTCCCTTTTGTTCTTTTCACAGAGTCCCCTTGATATGGATGTTCCCTGAATAGGGTTGTCCAAAAAGGAGGGGTTCTACTTTAGTTACCTTTTAGTATGTGTCCAAATTCAAATTGTAATATAGAATTGATTTACCAAAAAGTGTGCGTACTTGCTTTTGTTGCTCTGACATTTTGCAAGTATAAGTTAGATTTTACAACCTAAATCCACTACAATTTTGTGGGTGGGGTTATACCAGAGAAACTAAATTAATGATTGCACATTTTAAAAATAAACACTGTAATATATATACTTACAGATCTAGGTCTGTCAGATGTTGTAATAAGAATTTTTGGTTCCGTCAACCTATTGAAGTACGAAGCCATCTCATCCTGTGCTTCATCATGCATGACCTATTGATTTAAATAGTTGTGAATATTATAAATTGATTGATTGTATTCGTTATTCAAATAATATAGTGAAATATACAAAGTAAAAAATATGTCCACTTATTTCCAATATAGTCAAAACCGTTAATACAAAAAATTAGTTAAGTCATACATAATTGAATTAATTGAAGTGAAAATACAATAAACTCTAAAAGTTGTGTAAATTGAAGTTATAGCTTATAGCGAATGAATGAAAACTTTGACTCCTTTTGTATGCATACATGTGTATTTGTAAAAATCTTTTTAATTTATTTACAGTAATAATACCTCTTGATCAGTTGGGTCAACCATGGTCTCGTCATACACTCTCAGGCTTTCAATAGTTTTGGGTGCTTGTTTTGGTGGTGCCTGGTTAATAAACAAATTTAAACCATTGAATTTAATATAAAATATATAATAAATATATAAACTTATAATAATTAATATAAAACATAAAAATTTAATTCATTAAAAAATATACCAAAAAATGTAACAAATATAAAAAAAAACCAAATTAAAGTTAATTAAGCACTTTAAGTATTGCAATGAAATGTGAAAAACATAGCAAACTGTACAGTTTTAAGGAAGTGTCCTATCTTAATGCACTATATAGGGCCTACCAGTACTACACAGAGTAGCACTTACTTTAAAAACCCTTACCTTATCACCTAGCATTTTTGCTTCTTTCTTCCTCAGTTTTTTCTGCTTAATTTCACGCTGAAAAGTAGAGAAATTGTTTTATGATTGATGAATGCAATAGAAAAAAGTGGTACTGTACACATGGAGGTATAAACATCTAATTTATAATAACCTAATAACTCCATTCTTTACGTTTCACTTCCCACAAAACATGGGCGAATCGTCCTGACCTAACTAAGAAGGCCGCTAGCCTGGCTGTGTGTGTACCACGCTCACTTATAATATTAGAGAGGCAGGCATACATAGCCTAGCCTATCTTACTTTTCTTTTTTCAGTTTTCATTTGCCTGTATATTTCCATCCTTCGTTTCTTGTTCTTTATACTTGATATATTGGGTGCTGGGATGCTAATATCAGCAGCAGGAGTTTGGTTACTTTCCTCATTATTGGAGGTTAAAACCGTCGTCGACGTCCACATGTTTTCAGCCATTTTTGTTAACGGATGAATGGAGCTGAGGTCAATCTTTGGGTCAACCGACCGTCGTGTCTAATTCATTATTATTTATTTGCACGGCTACCCAGTCCTTACGTAGTCAGTCTACTTGCACAGGTCATTTAATTAACAATGTTTTTTTTTGTATCTACATATCTCTTTACACATTCTATTGTTTATTAACATACAATTTTTTAAATAAGAACATTATTTCTTTTTAAATTGATCTGTCAATATATTATCATTAGCATTTTTAAACATATGTATTTTCTTATGCCACAGTGCTAAAAAAAACCAATTCTTTGTCATATCTTTATCTACATTATCTCTTAAACGTTAAAGTAATTTACATATTTTTATTTCATTATTTAAACACCATTTAAAAAGTTGTATTATTTTTCGCAAACAAAAATGTCAATAAAATAAAATGCAATTAACCGATTTTTCACCGCAGATTCGAAAAAAGAGTAATTTAAATTGACTATTAAGTAATTAAGGATGAAAATAAATATCTCGAGTTGGACTTTCTGCAAAATCGACCAAATGGAATTATGCAGATACAAGCTGTTAGTGTTATGAAATATAGATATTATCTAATTGATAATACAATAAACAAGGTAGGCTACAACTCTGTGTTGCTTTTTTTTTGTATTGCAACTCATTACGTTTGAGTTCGCGAGAACATGACAGATGATGATATATAATCTACAGATATATAAATATGATAAAAGACATTAAGCATTAAACCTTATTAGTACACACGAACTGGCAACACAATGAGGTTTTTTTTGTCAATTGTAGCCACCATATTTGTGGCACAGGGGACAGCGAACGGTGAGTTATAAACATTTCAAATTTAGGCACGGTTATAATCCAGTAGAACTTCCTGTGTTCTGTTGTATGCTCAACAAATATCCCTTTAAGGTGGATTTAAGCGCGAGAAATTATTGTCTGTCAGGCACAAAAGTCACGTATACCAAGGCCTACTTTACAGCAGTGACCGTATGCCTATTTCGACTTCCAAATAGCCATGGGCTTGCTATATCAGTATATAGGAAGATATTTCCAATTATCACAATAACCAAAATCATGCATCTCATTGTGTGTATTGATATATTATATACTTCTCCGGCTGGGACTAAAAAATAGCAATAGGACACCCAATAAACCCTTTTAAGTTAGCTTAAAGTTTCATTTGAACAACAATGCAATAAGCAGAAACTTTCGTGTAACAGGCTTCAGCTTTTTTTTTCATTTTAGATGTTGACATTTTGGATTCCGACACTGTTTGTTACCCAGATTTGGGATGCTTCGATAAAGGCCCTCCCTTCTTTGATCCACTAAATCGTCCGATAAGTTACCTTCCAGACACACGAGACGAAGTCGGCACCGAATTCCTTCTGAACACGAGATCGAATCCAATAACTCCCCAATTTATATATACTACCGATCTATCAACACTGACGTCATCACTCTTCAATCCATCGAAAGAAACGAAAATAATCTGCCATGGGTATACTGAAAGTGCGTATGCTAATTGGATGGTTGAAATGGTTCCTGAATTTCTCAATCATAATGACTTTAACGTAATAAGAGTGAATTGGGCCAAAGGGGCAATGGCTGTGTATGGCCAGTCTACGGCTAACACAAGAATCGTTGGTGCAGAACTTTCATACCTATTAGATAAAATGAAGGTATATTATTATTATTATTATTTTATCAATGCATGAAAACATGGTCAACCGTTCTTGTGATAGAGATCGACCCGTGCGTGTAGCAAAGTTGTCTATAGGTACGGTCGACCAACGGTGCGCGTGAAATTTAATATTCGTCTATTGGAACGGTTAACCGATGCGTGGCATGGTCGGCTGTGCATATAGATACTTTCTACAAGCACTGTCAAACGTTCCGATAGTCAAAATTCTGGGATGGGTATTTCAATTATATTTTATTGAATAATGTAACAAATCAAGTGTTTTACACTAGATTCTGTACGGATACAGTGCAGACAAGGTGCATATAATCGGGCATAGCCTAGGTGCTCACATTGCGGGGTACGCTGGCGAGAAACAGACTGCACCTAAGTTGAAACGTATTACAGGACTTGATCCTGCTGGGCCTTACTTTGAAGATACTGATGTGGTGGTTCGACTCGATCCAAGTGACGCAACGTTTGTAGATGCTATACACACGGATACGGATCCCCTCTATACAACTGGTAAATATATTTTATTTTCACTGATTCGAATCAGGGAGCAGAACGAGATATCATCTACAAAAATTATGAAATGGTGGATAAAGGGTTTAAGTTTTATTAGAGTAGGCCAACTGCATGCTGTGGTTATTTTTTATTGTGATAAACGTTCCTAATGCTGTGCGTATACCAGACAATAATTATGATTTAACCCTTATTACTTTTTTTCGCTTGCTGATAAAACTAATTATTTTGGTTTATCACATTATTCTTTAAAGGAATGGGTATATACATGCCGGTTGCTCATTTTGATTTTTACGTCAATGGCGGACATGACCAACCAGGGTGTGACAAAGGTTTTATAAACCACATTGTTGTAGAAGGTGCGATCTATCAAGGTAATTGAAATTGTGTTGAATAAGTCTAGTGTTGTCATGTTGAAATGTGTAGTGGAAGTCTAAAGCGGCGGATTCGATATCACTGTTAAGTGTTACACTAGACACCGCTTAAGGAACTGTATTTTTTCCTAATGGACGCAACGCAAGGACGTACAGTATATACAAGTAACGGTCGCTTGTGATTGGTCACATTTGCGTGTATTCTCGTTGCGTATTTAATGTAATATATATGCTTAATTTGATATTACAAATAGTTTGGTTTTTTTTCAAAGGTGGGGTACAATTCGTGGCCTGTGAACATTTTAGAGCATGTGACATCTTCGTTGAATCGATAAACACCCAGTGTTCATTTTTAAGCTACGATTGCACATCCTACGGTTATGAGGATACGGGATACAGCAATTTTATAGATGGTAGATGCTTTGGACCAACAGTAAATCAAGCTCGGATGGGTTTTCATGCCGATGGGCCTATCAGTGGAAAAGAAAACGTCATATTTTTCTTACGTACTCGGGACAAGTCTGGATACTGTGGTAGGTTATTATAGCGAGATATAATCGTAAGGGATATCGGACCAGCATATGAGAGGCTTGTGTTTGAGACCTGCCTGTACTATATTGCTTGTATCATAAGAAAGGCTACTATACTTTCTTCGGATGAGATTTAATGCCGTTACATGACTCGACTTTGACTTTGTATATACCAATGTACATGTAATGAACATGTGTACAATAAAGATTATGGTAGACGCTATACTATGGCTGCCGCAGTCGTGGGTTCTAATCCGAATTTCCTCCACCGGCAAATGAATTGTGTACTACTAATAATAATGATAGTAATAATTAATTGTATTACTTTGTATTTTCTTTAAGGCCATCCATTCCTTTTCAATGTGTTCATCGATGATCCTGGATGGATAAAGGGAGACAAGGAGAAAGGGACTATATTTGTTACACTTATTGGACAAAATCAGCAATCTGAGAGAATCTTATTAACACCGTAAGCATCACATTCAAGCAATTCAAAATATTTATATTTATACAGTAATACTTTTCGAATTCCGGGATAAACAATGACTTCGAATGCTTTTTTTTGTATAGGGAAACCTTTCTAATGAAGCCAGGCGATGACTATAATTTCGTAGCAGTTTCTGACGTGATTCCAGGCCCAATAGTCGGTGCTACGATTGAGTGGGAGTACGATCCAGACTGGTACAAGCCTTGGGACTGGGACGTTTTCGTCAACCCTGAGATATACGTTCACAAAATGCTTATCCAAGACAAAGATGGATATACGTAAGAATAAATACAGAGTTTTCTGTACCACTATATTTCTTAATTCCTTCAAGCCATGTTGCGCTTGTGTCCCTTCAGTAATTGTAGGCCTACATGACCTGACAATACTATTGCAAACTCGTTACATCATGATGGGATAGCATAATGTTACTGTCTAATACTTTGTTATTTTACATTGTGTTTTTACAGATACGTGATGTGTGGCGATGATTCTCCAATAAAAGCCAACAAAGGAAGCAAAGCACTTTTTGCCGTTAATTCGTGCAAATAGGCAGATAATGTCGTTAATTCGTGCAAATAGACAAAGACTGTCTATTATGCTTCACATTGTTTTTGTCAGCAAACGTATTATAAATACATAATATTATTGTATTAAATCTCAATTGATCTACTAGACTGCGTATAAACGTATTAAAATAAATTATAAAGTGTTCTCCCATGGAATATTACTTTTAATTGTATTTCTTTTCAATAATCAGAATTGTTCTAATGTAATGACGAATAAGTAAATAAACTTACACAATTATGAAATTAAATGCTTTGTTCCAATCACATAGCTGTATTTGTTATTTTTCCTTTCAATCAAATCACCTTAGTTTGTTAATTGTACTATTAGTAATACATATAATTCAAATAGGTACAACGTCCAATTTACAATGACAGTATTTACATCATAATCTCCAAACCTTCACAGCAACATTTCGTTCATTTTAATATCATGTGTTTATGGGACGCGTGTAATAAAAACATTTGACGAGCAAACAACGAACAAACACTCTATCAAAACAATTACACCATTATGTTGAGTGAGATACAGAGCAGAACTTTTCATTGGTCCGAATGAAGATGATCATTTAAAAGTAAGGTTTTGTTTTATAATCATAAGTTTATTTGCTGGGTGCTAAAAAAACACCATGTTTTCCTAAAAATTTCAAACACATGAACAAACATAACCTGGTGACGATATAGAGGGCGCTCTATATTTTGCAAATAAGGACAATTTATACACTTACGCGCACATAAACAAGTATAACACAAACCATTAGCAATTAGTATAGTTTTAATTAATTTTAATCATTTGTAAAATTACGTCATAAACTAGGTAAGTTAACAAGGTAGGCCTATTAGAATATAATCGCAATACAGTGTGACAATGCCTTGTTGTCCAAACGCCAACAACAACTGAAGAAGTCAGACTAATATACAGAAGCTGCTATACACAATAAGTTGATCTATTATTCAAATCAATTAATTATAATAATTATTTTCATTTAAAGCATTAATTCTTGAGAATAAGATTCTCTCATTAAATCTATATTGAGATTGTCCGGTATAGATGTTCTATGTGCAAGTAGAAGATACAAACTCTTTGGTGGTTCTGTCTGCAACTATACGACTGTCATCACCACACATAGTATACCTGTAAACACATAAGGGAAATGGTTTTAAATTGACGTTATATAGCTTGGTTAACGGGTCGGAATTAATACAAGTCGTCATAGAGCAACCGCATTATTAAATACTTCAAGACAAAAACTACACTAGTTAGTTTAAATAACAGGTCATATAAAACACATATCTTCGGAAGTGTCTAATATTCCTAATATAATGATAAACCTACACACTTTAATATATGACCCAGTCTGTAGTTATTGTCTATTTTATGTTAGTCCACCAGTCGGCGTTTCGATTTTTGTCTGAAAACTACGAGCTAACGTAGTATACGTATGAAACGTATGCCGACAACACATTTGTCTTATCAGCTCACTATGTCGGTCGGTTGGTCGGATGGTCAGATGGTCGGATGGTCGGTCGGTAAACACTAACTTAAATTTGAGCACGCGACTGCAGCCATGTATATAGCCTTGTTACTAATATTAAGTCAAGAACCGAGACTATAGTTTATCATAACAAAAAAAGTGTTGGATATTTGATATGAAAACTTCGTGTTAAGCATGTATTCCTCATACTAACGTTCTTACAGTTATGCTAGAGTTTCTACATTTTATTCTCATGTCATTGTACTTACTGTTTGCCATCTTCAGCTGAAACAACCTCAATCTTATGTACGTATATCTCAGGATTTGTCCAGACGTCCCAATCCCATGGTTTATACCAGTCTGGATCGTAAGTCCATTCTAAGTACATGCGCGTCAATTTACCAGGGTCAGTGTCCGTGACACCAATGAAGCCATAGTTTTTATCGGGAGCCAGGTATTGTGATTCTCTAAAAAAAAAAAATAATAAGCAATAGCGTATTAACATTGGGATTGTCTTATAGATATGCATGTGCAGTACGGTAGTAAGGTACAATAATTTAATTCATCGTATCGTTGTAAATTAAATATAAGTATTTTCAGATACCAATCACTTAAAGGCAATTTACACAGACGAGCGGTAACGGTAATACAAATATAGAATATATGTTGTTCGTTATGACAATTTACACACACAACGCGGAGCGGACGAGCGGTTCCCGCTGAGGATAGATACACATTCTACGTGGGACAAGCTGCGTGGCTTTCCGCTTACCGTTACCGCTCGTCTGTGTAAATTGGCCTTTATGGGGAAAAAGACATATATACACATAATTGTAATAAAGACGTCTCTCAATATTTTCACCGTTATCATATTGAGGTAGTTGCCACCAATCGTCGAGATGCTGATGCCAATCCAATGCATGAATGATGATTTATACATACTAATTTGTTATAAAAATTCTTTTGCAACAACCCTGGCTAGCTGGGCCTGTTGAAATATATATATATCGTATCGTGTCTTACGTGGTTAGAGGAATCGTGCCAGTTTTTCCTCTTGTCCCTTCCAGTATTGCGAACACTTCGCCCTTCTCTCTAGTGTCCCCTAACCAGCCGGGGTCATCTACATATATCTGGAATCTGTACTGTTCACCTGTAACAAAGATAGAGTGCTAATAATCTCATAAAAACCATGTCACATGTGACCATGTGTTTGCCCTATTATTTTTATAATTCTATGATACAAAGTTAATGTATCACGGAACTTGTCTATAATACGGGTCACATAATGCATTACTGAGAATCGAGTATATAAAATAGTTGGTATTTTGTATTGGTTATACTATAGATTTGTTGAAAAACTGTATATTTAATAAATAGCATATATCTTACCACAGTATTCATACTCATCTCTTGTATTCGAGAAGTACATAACATTTGTAACCCCTGCTGGTGGTCTACTGTCGATAGAATGGAACCCCATCTGCACACCCTTGTTTTCGTAACACTTCCCGTTTCTGTAATCCTCGTACCCATCGTCATCTTGGCCGTACTGTGTGCACTCAAAAGAAGTGAATTTACACCTGCTGTTGATTGACTCGGTGAAGTATTCGTAGGACCGTACGTGGTTGCACGCAACGTATTGAACTCCCCCTTCAAAATAAAAACAAAGTTAGTAGTGAGTATTACCATAGTTCAAAATGTTATTCTTAATATTAAAAATAATATAGACTTTGTGATGCCCTATGGTATAAATAATGTATTGCGTTTATAAGTTCAGAACTTTGTATGCTGTAATCGATTTTGAATCCGGGACCCTAAACCTAACAATATAGGTTTAACTGTGTCTATGATAACGAATTGACAAAATTGTATCCGACACTACTTGACAAGAAAATTGCGAAACCTGACTTAATGTATGCGAATAGTACCTCTTAGGTCGTCGTCAACGCAGACAACCTCCTAATTACAACGTCGTATATGGAAAATCCAAACTCCTAGAATCGTCAACGTACACACTATATCGTTATTTAACATTTATACTTACCGTCGTAGATTCCCCCAGACGTTCTGATATTCGCAATTAATGATTGGTCACATCCGGGTTGATCGGTTCCACCATTGGCGTAAAAATCCATATGACCGACTGGCTCGAATATTCCGCAACCTACGTCAAAAAAAAAACAAGAAAAAAAAAACTAAATAAATAAAAATTTCAAGAATCAATAATAACATACTTATTAAACTTTATTAGAAAAAGAGTTATTACCAATAGTGTAGAATGGGTCGGTATCTGTATGAATAGCATCGACAAAAGTAGCGTCGGATGGATCTAAACGAACGATAATGTCGGTACCTTCAAAATAAGGCCCTGCTGGGTCCATTCCTAAAAAAAGAGATTAAACTATAACATTGGTTTGGAGAAATGCTGTTGAAAAGATACCAGAAACCAAAACATTTGGCAGAACGGAAGATGTTTAGAGATTAAGTGTTTAATATGGAATGATTTGCAGATCTTAAACAGGAATAAATATTCGTCTGATACCTTTGATTTACTGAAAAACAGAAATCTTATAAATAACACAAACAAATTATCAAAAATATATTACCATTTACATACAAATAATTTGAACATGGTTTCATTAAAAATGGATTTCTGTTACATATTTTATTTACTGTATAAAGGGTTTTTTCACACCTGTCCCGGCACGGTTCCGAAACATTGACGTTCGATTCGCCGAACCGGAACCGTGCCGAAACAGGTGTGAAAGATCCTTAAAGGTTGGTACTAGTCTATGGTTCCCTTTTTTACAGTTTACAAATTGTTATAATAAATAAATAATAGATAAATGAGAGTTGTTGTGTGAATCCATATTATGAACCTTATAATGACATCTTAACATATGGTTCAAACTTGATGAATTACATTCTACTTATACATCAAAGTAACACAATGTATATTTCACAAAACACTTCAGTGTTAAGCTCTGTCTACACAATCAAACTAATTTGATAAAACAAGTGCGATGTGTCCAAATATGGTAGTGATATGTACAAATATAGTAGTGATATGACACCATCATATCCATATATGGGTACATCACATTTTGTTGTCACATACTGTTTTATAGTGTAGACAGAGCCTTAGAATGCAATTGGCTTACCAGTGATCCTTCCAAGTTTTGGATTTGTCTGTCTTTCACCAGCATATCCAGCAACATGTGAGCCCAAGCTATGGCCAATGATGTGGACCTTATCAGCTGTATAGCCATAAAGTTCCTTTAAAAATTAAAAGAAATTAAATAATCAAATATAATAAGACATTTCGACATTAACTGTGTGCATCAATATGCATAATTCCGTATAGTGAGTTAACGATGATTGTTTGGTATTATTTGCGAAATTTATAAATAAAATAATAAAACTTGTATAAACTTTTAAATAATCTGGGGAGGATCCAGATATTTTCTAAAAGGGGGAATAAAGAAAAGGGGGCACTTCAACCAAGGACATACATTCTTTTTTGTATTAGTCAGGGGTGCAGCGTACATTCGCATTCTTTACAACATATTTATGACTTTTAAAAGATCGTGTTTGTAAGTGATAAACATGACACACACGACCCGTTAAAAAATAAAATAATACAACCTTTATAAACCGTTAAATAAAATATTTTACCTTTAATTTGTCAATAAGAAAAGATATTTCAGCACCAACAATCCGTGTATTGGCTGTTGCCTGACCGTATGTAGCAGTGGACCCTTTGCCCCAATCGACTCGAATCACATTGTAGTCACCCGCGTTAAGAAATTCCGTTGCCATATCTTCCATCCACCATACGAGGCCATTTTCCATATACCCATGAGAGATGAATTTTGTCTCTACACTCGGGTTAAAATGAGATCCTGATATTGTTGATAAATCGGCTGTGGATAGTTCATCGTAAGATACTGGGTTGGAGCGTGTGTTCAAGAAAAAACGGGTTCGGACATCTTCGCGATTATCCGGAAGATAGCTAATCGGACGATCGGGCAAGTCGTAAAATGGCTTTCCTTTATCGAAACAACCGAGATCTGGATAGCAAACGGTATCACTACCGACTACAACAATAATAGAAAATGGTAATAATAAAAAATGGAGGAATAGTAATTGAAAATAATAAAAAAATAAGATAATAATAAAAAATGTTTACTGTTCACGTCTCTGCGATGATACATACGTATGTATAAATGAATGACACATATCGCCACTATTATAGCTATGAAGTTATTCGATTCGAGTACAGTTATAGTCATCAGACAAGAAATCGCATGGCTGTTTATTGTCGCTAGGCAAGATACCGTACAGGATTCGGGCGATAAAGTATTATTCATAAAAACCAATACTTACTTGCAATTGTAGCAACGACAAACACGTTCAACAGGAACAAAACCTTCATGTCGAGGAATATTATGTTTTAATGCTGTTTGATGAAACATACGTTACGACATGACTTTATATTGTCTAGTTTTCAGAATTTAGAAGGATAACAGCTATTGGTTTATGCAGCTTACGTGGCTCATGAGGTAATTAATGCATTTCGGAAGCTTCAGATCTCTGATTGTTAATAATTATGACAAATTAACAGTACTAAAGTAAATTACTTAAAACAATCTTATCAAAGTTAATTAACACCAAAGCAAGATAAATTGTAAATTACTGAATTACATGACCATGGTAGCTAGAGTAAAAAATGATAACACTATGACACCTCACTTGACAATAGCAAACATGCTAAGGTGGTTTCACCTTGTGAGGCGCCTTTCTGTAAAAATAATATTGAATAAAAAAAATAAATAAAACATGATTACTAAACAATTTACATAGAATTGTTTAATTATTATATTGTATTTCTATTGTTGTTATATTGATTTTATTGTTTTTATCCTATTTCTGGAATAAAAAATATGAAAATATGGAAAATGTTGAAACTTTGTTCATGGACTAACGAATATTCTATTCTATTCATTAGTCCATGCTTTGTTATATCAACTCTTAGCAAGGATAACGAAACTTTACATCAAGAAGATTTTAACATACCAGTATTTCATTATATGACGACAATGCTAGAATGTTACAGATAACACATATACATTCAACAGATATAGAAGATAGGCATGCCACTTAGCGCAATATCACATATGGTAAGCGTCTGAGATGACGACATCTGTTGTTTTGTTAACGATAAAAGTTTATTTCGAAATTTCTAATGTGTCGAGATAAGATTTTGATTAAACTAATCAAATAGATAAGCGATGCCACATCTGTTATATTGTAACAATTATTAGTTATATATTTAGCTAAAAGGTCTTGTTTATGTCCGTTTTGTTAAACGTGTTTATGTCAGAGAAGAGTGCCTTCTCTAACTAAAGTAACAACGTTAATAAAGAAATATATTATATATTTTATATATTCAAAATTAATTAATTAATGAATTTATTATTTTAATAAATTAATAATTAATGGCCACGTAAGAATTAACAAACGGACGGGCGGATGGTGGCGTGCGTGTATCTTCTTTATCTCGTTCCATCGTTTCTTTTCAGGTCAATGTTGTTATCAACTAAATATTAAAGAATATTTAATTTGTTATTAAATGTCAGTTAGACTTAATTCTAAACTGCATCTTGCCAGGTTGTCAAGATGAATCTAGTGAAGATTCTGTTGTTTTGTGTTATAATTTCTATAACGTATGCTGGTGAGTATTTACTCTGTTTTGTTAACGATCAATTCTGTTTCTATATTTAAATAATTATAACTCGCTTCAACTATAAATGATAAGTCATTGATTCCTGGACAAAAAATTATGTTTATAATTTAATTTTACCAGGGAAGAGTTAAAATATTATTATTTATTTATTTATTTATTTATAATTGAACTCTTCCCTGATTTTACTATGTAGGCCTTTTTCCAAAACTTGACGAAAATACGTAGGCCTACTGTACACAAGAAAAATAACATACTGAATATTGGATCATGTATTTTAGACTGCAGTGTATGAACACACATTCTCTGATTATTTTTATATAAATTAGACCAATAAAAGATGAATTGAATTGAATTCATACTGGATCAGACGTTGTCAGTTATGCCACGAAATGTTTAGACTTAATTGGCCTTCTTTTTCATTAATTAGAAAGATTAGGCCTAAACTACGTCGTTTAATAGATGCAAGAGTGAAAATGAAAAAAGTAAAATGTCTTGCAGCTAAAATGATGTGTTTCCTGAAACTTTTTACTAACCCGCGTTTTTGCAAAAGTGACGAAGACGTTTGTCGGAGGGATATAGTTAAGAATGTTCTTATTTCAACGATTAAAAACAAGATTATGTATTGGTAGCATCTTCGAAATGATTATATTAATACTAAATATTAAAGAAAAATAGCATGATCGGTGAATTCGTAGGTCATAAATTGTTTGTATTAAAATGTGTTAAGTGGAAAATGTGATGTTAGCGAAATGATAACCATATGGGTACCCCCATTCAGGAGATACCCCCACTAGGGGACAATTTATTGGGTTCCGAAGGTGTCCTCTTAATAGGGGTTCCACTGTATACAATCGAGTAGGCCTTTCAAAATACTCTGCTGGTGTTTCACCGTTTTATTCCATCACTTTGTCTTTGTACTAGCTACACATTAAAATATATTATCACTGTATTTATTTATATTTTTAGCCGACCAGACAGTGTGCTACACCGATTTAGGTTGCTTTGATAAAGGATGGCCATTTTATGATATCCCCGATAGACCAGTTAGCTATCTCCCTGACACCAGAGAAGATGTCGGCACTGAATTTCAATTGAACACACGGAAGAACCCAATTGCCCCTCAGTACCTATCAGCTAGTAACACCACTACCATAAGCAATTCTTGGTTCAACCCTAAGCATCCGACCATATTCATATGCCATGGCTACGCGGAAAACTCGGATGTTGCTTGGGTGCATACACTGGGCACAACGTTTATAAATAACGGTGACGTAAACATCATCAGAATAAACTGGGAAAAGGGCGCCACCATTCTGTATGGCCAATCAGCGGCAAATGCCAGAATTGTAGGAGCTGAGACTTCTTTTTTGATTGACAAAATAAAGGTAATTCAATTACATTACAGTTATACTATAGAAAGTTTCTCTAAAACAACGTTGTCTTTCAAATTAAAATGTACCCATGACGTTCTGCTATTGGACAATTATAACTATTGGGATTATCCTTCACATAAACATACATTTTAACTATAGTAAATTATGTTAAAATGTTCTCAATATTGTTACAGTCCCCCTAAAAAAACTCTGTATAACATAGTCAAATGCAAATGTTTATTATTACTGTAACAATTTCAATGCTTACAACAAATAAAAATAAAAATTGGATGAGCTCATAAAGAAAAAAACTTATTCTTTTAGCCTTTATATTATTTCATATTCACTATTGATTTTGTTGGTATACTTGATATTGTTGTTTTTAGTCTCTGTACGGTTACAGTGCTTCTAACATCCATATGATTGGCCACAATCTTGGCGCGCATATAATGGGATACGCGGGAGAAAGGCAGACGAGTCCACAGATTGGAAGAATTACTGGTAAATAAACCCTTTTTTTTAGTCTGTCCATTCTTCCAGGAGGCTATGTTTGAATAAGGCAGCTTCTTAGGTCTATCTCATAAACATAACGGTTCCGCAAGACAAACAACATTGTCTTGGATTGGCCACTCCTAAAATACAATTATCAGTGACACACTCACTAAGGTTACATTATGTTAAAATTGTTCCTTTTTCTCTCTAAAATGAATGGAAACCTTCGAAAAAACAACTGATAATATATTATTAATTTAATATTCATCCAAATGACATTTAAATTCAGGATTAGACCCAGCAGGTCCCTATTTTGATGGTACAAACAAAGCCGTGCGACTAGATCCTACAGATGCTGAGTTTATCGACGTCATTCACACAGACACAGATCCTGTATATACTACAGGTATGTTATTACGTTTTACAGCACTGTGTTTGAAACAACTATAAATTTTCGGGAGATTTTCGACAAAATTGTCTTCACACTAGGCAAACCTGGTTACAACTTGTGTGAAAAGTGTATAAGTCAAAGATTCAGTTAAAATTAAAATAGAAGCATAAGTGTCAGTTGGGAACATTAATAAAGTAACTACTGTAGGCATAAATTATTCTGGGGCTGTTAAATGCAGGTGTAAAAAGATTATAATGGTTGAAACACAATATATCGATAACTGCAATGGTTTCTTAAACGTACGGACTGTTTTATTATGACAATAAGTTGATTGGGGTATGACTCCAATCAGTAATGAATTATTGGCCCATTCATAAAATAATAACACAATTTTGAGAAAGAAGGCTTCCTTCATTAAACTTGGTTCTACAAGATGGAGTCTGATATATTTTTCAAATACCTTTTCCCACATCTTTAATATTTAAATTTCAATCATATTCTTTGCAGGAATGGGCATATATATGCCTGTAGGCCACATGGACTTTTATCCAAACGGTGGCAGACAACAACCCGGATGTGATCGTGGATTGTTTGAACAAATCGTCCTAGAGGGTGAACTTTATCAAGGTAATTTTAACAAAATATGAATGCATTGTCTATAATGGCAAAGAAATACGATAGCACCAGTAACTAAACAATTTAAATTGCGCCCCCTATATCGTCACACAAAAATGTTCTTATGTGCTGCGCCCTCTACATCGTCACACAAATCTGGTTTCTTAAGGCTAAACGTATCTAACAACGACTAAATCCAATTAAATCATCTGTTATGGGTTATTTTATTTATAGGTGGAGTAGAATACGGATTTTGTGATCATTATCGGGCAATTGACATTTATCAGGATTCTATCAATAGTAAAGATATATTTACGGCCTTCGATAGTAAAACTTACGGCTACGGAAAAGCAGCGTACCAAGCCTTTGAGGATGGTGACATATTTGACCAAGATTCTAAAGTTGAGATGGGACATTATGCTGACGTACACTTCACCCCCGGTGACAATAGCAGAATATTTTATTCTGCTACTAGAGGAGACGCACCATTTGCCGGTAAAACTTGTGGTGTTAAAATTTCATACACTTTTAGCCAATTACAGGATGGATACAGGTCAGGATTGAACCCTAGACCTTGGTGAAACAATCACGTTAAGCACCAAAGCTCCACATATTCTTACGAAATTAATCACAATCAATCCTTCTCGACCCTTCCCATCCATCCCACGGGACACTGCCTGCGTCATCGGCATGCATAATAATTAACATTATTAAAACAATAGTTATAACAATATTACAACTCATATTTTTTAGGGTTTCAGTACCATTTTGACGTTTACATTGACGATCCAGGATGGTGGAAAGGAGACAGTGAGAAGGGCACCATCTTCATTACTCTTATAGGATCAGACGCAACTACCAATCGTATTCAGCTTACACGGTAAGCAATGCGTAAATAAACAGATCGTAAAGAGACTGACAAATATAAATAGAACAAGAAAAGTAATAATGAATAAACATAATAAATGATAATAAATAAAAACCTGGTTAATACTAAAGAGAAGATGAATATGATAGTAGTATGCGTATGATTAAGAATATTAATAATTCAGAGACAGTATTTTTATAATCGTCATTTTAATAATCAACATTATAAATTATAATTGTTTTTTTATTTCACCTTATTTAAAGAGGGTGACCCTAAACATGCTGTCAATCAAGGGGCCCTCTTGATGAGTGTGGCAGTGACTGTGTGCATACTAGTACACTGGGGGTAACCTCCTACTCGTCTCGAAAGACGTACTAGGTTCTTTAGTGCACATGAGCCAGCATACAAATATTGGGTTGCATTCATAAACTATTATGATGATGATTACATCATCTATATTGTTAACTATAATTGATTTCAGTGATTCGTTGTACATCACACCAAATGAACACATCAAAGTGGTTGCTATGGCTGACATAGACCCGGGTAAATTATCTGGTCTTTACTTTGAATGGGAATATGATCCTGATTGGTACAAACCGTGGGATTGGGATTTGTGGACCAATCCAGAGATCTACGTCCACAAAATTGACATTAAATCAGGTGATATAGGAGACAGGTATGTGAACTTCCTAATAATTATACAGTAGAATCTGTACCTCGTGAAAATTTCAATTACACAATTTCTATAATTATATTAACAGTGGTGAATAGAAACTGTATGCTAAATATATATCTACTTTCCAGGATCTACAATAGTTAATATTTATACACAATACACAATGTAACTTTCACAATGAACTTAGTAGTAAGCCTACTCAAATAAAATATTTCAAATCTGTCATTTATTAGATGATTTAAAGATGATTGTATTATATTTTTAAAACTTAATGACAGTAATGATACATTTGAATTGATTAAACACAATTTGCTTTTTATTTCGCTTTTCTTTAAGTTACATTATGTGTAGCAGTGACGAAGAGATTGAAGCCAACACCGACATACGGGCATTTTTCTCAATGTCTGATTGCAAGTAAACAAATGACGTCATCAAGATTTGACCACGTGACATAATATTAGTAGATTATAATGTTAATTATACCAAAGATAATATAAACAAAATATCCTGTTCTACACTAATACACTACATAGACCAACTTTAACTTGGTTACCATGAGAATATTTGTTTGAAATTATTTTTGAATAATTTTATGAAATAATAGCAATAGACACATCTAAATCTCAGGTTTAGAAGCTTTGATGGACCAATAATAATTTAATATAACGTCAGGGAAGATCATTCTTCCCTGAAAAATTTAAGTTTACTGTGGCCTTATTTAGAACTAATGACTCAATTAGTCACAAAATTATGATATGATTGTTGGAACTAATACTTCATAGCTTACAACGTAAGAATAATAAAGCAAATACATAAAACTATATGGATTCCATGTTCATTGTTTGTCTTTCTTTTTCATTATGTTCTGTATAATATAATGTATTAATTTATTAAACGTACGCAGTTATATCAGCATGAAGGAGCATTCACTTTTTAAAAATTTTGTTTCGTTTTTTAAATAGTTTCGATAGAACCATGCCTTGCTTCGATTATCTCCCATAAAAGCTTGGTTCTCACCAGGACGCAACGCAAAGACGCAAGTGAAGCAGAAACACACATTACTAAAGCTTGGTTCCCACTAGCGACGCAACGTAACGTAATCTACGCAACGTAAGCAAATGCCCTTCTAATAATTATGTTTGCCCCCGCCTGTGTGAAATCAAACCTGAGATGTTTGCAGCAGTATTGCATCTTCTGTTCCCACTTGTGATTACGCAATACAACACTTTGCGTCGATACGTCGCTGCGTTGCGTTCTAGTGAGAACCACGCTTTATTATAACAACGTATTTAAAAACAATTCAGCTTAGGCTTGGTGAATAAGGATTTAAGCGAGCACAACTAACTGGTACTGCATGTTTACTGAAAGGCATGTATTTGTTTTTTAAGGCTCAAACTGTTATCATGTTTGTATAACAAACGGACACTAAAGTCATGATGCTTTCTGATGTGAAATTTTAGTAGAAAATCCAGATGTGTTAATGTAGTGATAATGAAGTGATTAGCGTAACACGTACATCCAATGTTAGGAATAGAAAGTAAACAACAACATCTGACCACATATGCTTAAACTAATTAAATAATTAATATCTAACTAAATAATATGCTTGTTAACTTGTTTACTACGGTATAAATGTTACATTTTAGTTTATATAATAATAGTATATACATACATACATACATACATACAGGTGAGGTAGATAATTAAACTTTTATTCACAACACAATAAAGAGAAGAAAATGTTTACCTGAAATGTTCGTTTAACAGCTGAAGACTTCATCCGTGGAATGAGTCGTTTCTCGCGGTGGACACTTGACAGCTGTTAGACGAAATGTTCTTCATGTTATTTTGATGTGATCAAAAGTTTAATTATCTACTTGATATACATACACACAGATGAGTATTCACGCTAATACATGCAGATTAATAAATATTATTGGCCCATACAACAGGCCAAAATCAACTAGAGATCTAAATTTATTTTGTTCTAGCTCAAGTTGGCATACTAGACGTATGGAACGCTATATGTACCAAAATGTTATCTTCTTACTAATCGCATTGCTACTGTACATTATTGTGAAAAATAATAGGGAGATTTCGATTTGCGACGACCGAAATACGTCTCTAAATCGTGTTCCCACTAGCGATGCAACGTAACTCAACGCAACGACGTATTGACGCAAAGTTCTGTATTGCGTAATCACAAGTGAGAACCGACGACGCAACATGCAGTGCTGCAAACATCGCAGGTTTGATTTCATGCAGGCGGGGACAAACACAATTATTGGAAGGGCATTTTCTTACGTTGCGCAGGTCGCTAGTGAGAACCAAGCTTAATGTCGGCAACCTTAAGATACACATATTATCATATAATACCGCCAATTACTTGATGTATACTAAAACAAGTCGCAATCAAATTAATGAAGAGAGATACCGGCGGATTTTATCATGAACTATGTGAATGCAATTTATAGATAACGCATCCTTTTCAATAACTTACTAAGGAACCATACGTTACAAATCATTCACTTTCACACGTATGTGCGTAATAAAACTGATTCTTAACACGGCTATCCTGACTCTAGATAGCTTTGATCCTATAGACAGCTGATAGTACAGGTGTCAACATGGCGTCAAAATCAGTAGTAATTCTGAGCATTTTGCTGCTTTCTACAGTTAAATGCGTCACTGGTTTTAAACCTCTACGTGATTGGATATTTGGTGAGTTTTTAATTTTTTTAGAATTAATGTTATATTCTTAAATAAGCTTCCTGAAGAAAACGATCTTATATCATTACATTATTGTTTAAACAAACTCAATAATAGCAGAATAGTATTGACTAAATTCATCAATCAAATTATTATATTGATATCAACCAATTAATCATGGTGTTTCTTCGCTATACTAAACAAATAGTTTCAATTTCATTATTAATTGTATACGTAGGCAATATATTATAATATACAATTTCTGGCATCGAGACATACCATCCACCTTATAAGTACATAAGTTATACACCGAGTCCAACAAAGGTATACCGATTATCAGTGTATTTTCTTGTAGGCAAATCTACAATCGTCTGCTACAGTGATATCGGGTGTTTCGATAAAGGACCGCCATTTTATGATGTACCGGATCGTCCTATAAGTTACCTACCTGATACCAGAGACCAAGTTGGCACAACTTTTCTTCTAAACACCCGACAGAACCCAACCCACCACCAAGAACTAAAAACAAATGACTTATCGACCATTACAAACTCCTTCTTTAATCCCGTCTTGGAGACAAAGATTATAACTCATGGGTTTTTGGAGTCCGGAAACGTTTGGTGGCTAGAAGATATGAAGACAGAATTTCTGAATAATGATGATTTTAATGTTATAAGAGTTGGCTGGGCTCCCGGGGCACGTGAGTTATACGGGCAAGCAAGTGCCAACACTCGAATTGTTGGTGCTGAAATATCATTTCTATTGGACAAGTTAAAGGTAACGTAATGTTTATTATACAATGTTTTGTTTTTGTTTTCAGTTTTTAAGAGAGTTCTCGTAAAACGAGAGAAATATAATGTTTTAACACACTGTTATTCAAGGGAACCATTGTTAGTCCAGAAGATGACCCGTTCTACTGTATGTGTTTGTATAAACTATAGAAAATCAGATTATTAGCATTGGTGTATTCCACAGGAATTGTATGGCTACACCGCTGATAAAGTCCACGTGATCGGACACAGTCTTGGCGCTCACGTCGCTAGTTACGTAGGAGAGGAGCAAACTAATCCTAAACTAGGACGAATTACAGGTATAAAATATATGTTGGGCAACCCCTATTCAGGAAAAACCTCTATTAAGGGGACAGTTTTTTGGTCCTGAAGATATCTCCTTGATAGGGTTCTAGGTCTGCATTACCTTTGAATTCACATGTTACGTCCCTCGTAACCATATATCTAGGCATGCCCTGCATATAATTTAAAATTAATATAATTGCCATTATAGCTTATACTATGAATATACTATAATAGACAGAGTTGTACAGCAAAGTTTTACCTAACCCGAACATGTCTAAATTAATGTTAATGGAGTATGTACTTAGACTTAATGCCATCATTTGACATTATTAATCTGTTTATTCAGGAATGGATCCAGCAGGTCCCTATTTCGAAGGCATGGATATCATTGTTCGTCTGGATCCATCCGATGCAACGTTTGTTGATATTATTCACACTGACACAGATCCGATCTATACATTTGGTAAAAGAATAGGCTCTTAATTGGCTCACAAGATACACATATAACGTCATATGACCTAGACCTACTAGTGGTGTCAGTATAATAAGTACTGAAATAAAGAAAGATAGAAAAAAAAAATTATTAAACAAAGACATGTTACCGTTTTCGTTGAACGAAAAATGAATAACCAGGAAGACACGACTCTCAATATAATAATGCAAGTCTCTATTTCGGCATTCTTTTTACTTCCATGTATATTCTAATTAAATTCTAAACATTATTTGTCTGAATTAGGATATGGAATATATGTACCGGTTGGACACATGGACTTTTACCCAAATGGAGGGTTCGAGCAGGTTGGCTGTGATCAGGGTATTATATCTAATCTTATCACAGAGGGCGGTATGTACGATGGTAAGTTGTGTACAATGGAAAATAATAAAAGATCGATGATTTCGAAATTATTACCAAAAATACTAATTTCCCAAGCCTACTATTTTAAATGATTATATAATAATTTTACACGAAAGAAATATTAGTAAGTGTGATTTGCTTAGATATGGTAGTGATATGACGTCATCCTGTCCATATATGGGTACACCACATTTTTTGTCACATAAAGTTTGATAGTGCAGACAGAGCTTTATATATACAATATGAATATGCTATATAAATTGTATCTGATTTCTTTTTATTTAAAGTTGATATAATTATGCTTACAGTGTATTTATTATAACTACAGTTTGAATTCTAGTCTTTGTCGGAAGATGAAAAACGTCACCTCGGCTTTTGTTTTGTTGATGTTTATGTTTGTTTTGAAATAAATAGAATTAATGTTAAATATTACAGCCGGTGTCCAGTACGTGGCCTGTAACCATATGCGTTCATACGAATACTTCATCGAGTCAATCAACACAAAGTGTCCATTCAGGGCGTACGAATGTACCCATAGAGGTTATGGCAAAGACGGTTACAAGTACTTCTCCCGTGGCGAGTGCTTCGATGGAAGTGAAGGAGTTAGGCTAGGCTTCGATTCAATTCATCACAAGCCTGCCGATGGTGTAAACAATGTAATCTATTATTTGGAGACTAACGATAAATCATCATACTGTGGTAAGAATATTGACAAATAAATACTAACATTCAATTTAACGAGAAAATAGTTACGGCAATAAATAAATAATAACACTACAAATAATAAACATCGTCTAATTAGGCTTCTTCCAATTTCAAATTTGATTTCAATCAATGATATTAAGTATTTTATTTTTTTTGGATATCCATTTGACTCGAGTCGAGTCTGTTGTACTGATTTTTTAATTGTTTTAAATGTTTATATTATATGTATTTATGTGACTCTGGTTAATAAATAAATTGAATCACTCAAACTATATAATTTCATGTAAAGTTGAAATGCACTATCATAATTATACCAGCAAGGTTGCGTATGTTTAATGTAAAAAATATACGATTTGGCATACAATTTTGCTCAAGTTTCAAATACATACATACTTTGTTGTAATGTTTTTCAGGGTATAATTTCAAGTTTGAAGTATTCATAGACGATCCTGGTTGGATGAAAGGTAGTACCGAAAAGGGCAAGCTGTTTGTGACACTTATGGGGTACAATGCCCAATCAAAGAGGATTGCGCTAACAAAGTAAGAAAAACTCATTGTTATTTCAAATTATTCTGGGGCCCTTTGCAAATTGCACAGGGCCTTGACAGCGAAAAGGATACCCTACAAATTGGTAAAGTAATTTATCAATTGGTCTGGAACATTATCAGAAAATACGTTTTATTTTGTAAATTGGAACCTTGGGTCGTTTTGTTGGGAACAAAATAACTTAGTTTTTATGAAAAATATTTCCTGAGAAAAACATGATTTGTTCAAACTAAACTGTTTAGTGTTCCTCTAAAGCTTTGTCTACAATATCAAACTTTATGTGCCTATATATGGGCATGACGATGTCATTATCACTACCATGTTTGGGCATACACTACCATATTTGGGCACATCACACTTTTGTGTCACATAAAGTTTGATAGTGTAGACAGAGCTTAACAATTAGGTAGGTTAACTACTTAACTTGTGTTTCCTATGGTCTATAAGTATTTTTGGGTCGGTGTAAAATAATCTACAAATACCAAGCCCAGGATTAGTTTAATCTAGAATCTTGTTAATCTCTTATTTTGATACTCGTATTTTAATATAGGAATTCCGAGTCATTTATACCTGGAGCACTGAGCACATACATAGCCGCGTCTGACGCAGACCCTGGTACACTGTCTGGAATTCTGTTTGAGTGGGAATACGACCCAGACTGGTACAAGCCCTGGGATTGGGATATTTGGACCAATCCGGAGATATACGTTCACAAGATTGTTATCACTGATGGAGAGTATTCTAGCAGGTATGATTTAGTATAGTATTAGTATACACGTTTAAACAAGTTGTATACACATTTTGTTTAAATACGTTTTATAAGAAAAAACAGATAACTCTGACGTAATTTGTACTTTTTACTAAGTACTAAATACACGAAAAAGACGCTTTGCTACTCTACAGTAGTTGCAAACAATTACAATCCTGTTGGCGCAGTACCCGCTGCTTACGTGGGCTCGAATCTAACCCTAGTGATCTGGAGGTCGTGGGTCCCACCCGAGAATTACATGCGTATTTTTTCGTAAGTATTCTCAATGTACACAGTATAAAGTACAAATTACGTCAGAGTAGGGCAAAACATCTGACCAATTACTCAACACCCTGACGCAAAGCTACTCCACAGTAGTTACACAAACAATTACAAGTAAAACAGGTTGAAATATAAAGAAACATTAGAGAACATAAGAGCAATTTTTTTGCTGAAATGAATTAACATTTAATTTATATCAAATGTCAAGAACTCCTTATAAATGCCCGTATGTTCTAGAATGTTCATGTTACTGTTTAGGTTAAGGAAATTGTGATGTATTAGATAAATCATGATATTTAATCTTTAAGCAGCAGTACCTAAATGCAATTAAACTACTTTGCAATGAGATAATTGTCGATTTTAAAAGCAGAGAAAGAAACTCCAAGCCACGCCACCAAATAAGGCTGAATTTAAAGATAAATCTAGTGAGAGTGAAATAAGTTATACCTTGTTACTATTTTACAACCATTTATGATATATATTCATTGTATTGGTAAATCATTTGTTTCCCTTTTCCATTTCAGTGTTACCATGTGTGGGGCTAGGGGAGACAAAATCAAGGCAAATGAAGACACTGTTGCCATGTTTCCTGTCAATAACTGTGACTAGGTGTCCCTTGAAGTGTGAAGGCAGATACAAATAGAAACAGTTCCAATTGAGCCTAACACAATGATTTATGATAATTTTATCTATTTAAAATATACAATTTCAATTTTATTAAAATTGATGCTAAATGTAATCGATTAGCCAATAAAGCACACAATTTGGAAAATGTTTTAACATCAGATTTATTTGAGTCCTAATTATGAAATAATATAATATTATGCTGATGACGGTTATGGCGATATTAAATATAATACGTTAGTCATAGCAAAGATGTTTTCATCTATTTATTAAGTCGTGTTGAGCGAACAGGTAAAACATTCTGATGTTTCATATACGGTACACAGGCAGAGCCCGAGAGACTTTAAGGGGGGGGGGGGGTGTGGGGAGGGGAAATACATACACACGATACGTACTGTTCAATCTAGTTTACTTACATGCAGGCATAAACCGCATAGTTTTGGTACGAGAAAAGAACATATGGTAAAAGATAGTATATCTATCCATTAAATTGTTTCAATAAAAGCTAACAGATAACATTGGTTAGTAATAGGTCTAAGTGTGTGTCACACAAAATGTTGATTACACAATGATAAGGTCGGTAAGCGTAAAGGTATTTAAATAGCAGATAACTAATGTGTTCCAATTGTATTACAAATACGTACACGATTCTCGAGTCTGTAATTGCAAAAATGAGGTTTGTAACATTTATTGCCGTTACCTTTGTTCTCATTGATTTGGCATGCGGTAAGTAAAGTATCTTTTTCTATACAAAACTGCTAATTAATATTATTATGGCTATTATAATTATTTATTTAGGCGATTGCTATTAATATCATATTTCGTAAGTTGCACATGTGTTGTGCGGAAACTGTTTATCTTCCCACACCCGCAACACAACTGACACCCTATATGTTTCTTAGTGAAGGCCTCAGGGTTTAGTACAGTATTATACCAAGGCAGATTGCCTTGATTAGACAATGGACAAACTAAATACTTGATTAGACATAAAACCAAACAAATGTTATTCTATTATATATTTAGCGGAGACGTTCAATGTAGAAGTCAAGATTGATCAACCCCCACAACGAGTTCAGAGAAAGCAAGAGGATAAAGGCGTGCTTTTCATCACGTTTATTGGTGCAGACCATCAGACTGGAAAACTCCCTCTAAGCAAGTAGGCCTAATCATTGACAAAAAAATAGTCAAATATACTATTACATGACGCGTGTTTCATATCTTGTCAGTGCTGCAAGATCTGTGATTGTTGCTATTAACAGTAATATTAAATGTTGTTTATTACATGTAGGCTATGTATGTATTTATAATGTTGTAGGCCTATATGAATAGAAATACACATTAAAAGAAATAGGGCAAAATGGAATTATTTATTAATTAATTTGTGATAAAACATATCAAAATATAATGTTAAAATGTACATTAAAAAAAAAATGCAAGCAAACTAGAGTGTTTCCGTTAATTATAACGTCGATGCGGTAGCTCATTTACAATTAGCAGTGATCGTATCTTATGCATTTGCCCTCTTCTTGCAGAAAATCAGAGATCTTCACACCAGGCCAAGTGTACTCATATGAGCTAACAGACGTCCCAGATGACCTAGGCGATCTGGTTGGCGTGTACCTGTACTGGGATTACGATGCAGATTGGTATAATCCTTTAAAATGGGACATCTGGATTGATCCTATTATGTACGTACATGAGCTGAGGATTACATCGCCAACCCAGAAGTAAGTCAAATATTACAATAATATTATAATACAGCTTTAGATAAATACAGTATTCTGATTATGAACAAAAACTAAAATGTATAATTAACGACCAGTCTCATCCTCTTTTTAACTTTATAAATTTCAGTAGATCCGGAAGGATGATTCCTTCAATTAAGAAGACTGAGCGTCATAATAAATCATTTCTTCCGTGTGCAATCAGGCAATACAACAAGCAATTTAAAAGATAACTTGAGACGTTTTATATTTTATTCTTTATATAGTATTTTAATATTTTTACTGTTCATAATGTTTTATACATAGCATATTATCTTATCCATTGTATAGTATTGTATGTTTTTAACTGTTGTTATTTTTATTGTAATTTGAACATTGGAAGGCAAATTTCCGTAACTTTGTATAAGAGAGCAATGAATAACTGCATTGTTTGTTATATCAAGGAAATCTAACAAAAGGACACTGAGCTCGTCTCGCCAATAAAGGAACTAAACAGTTCTTTGATCGTATGTCTGGCTGCGACAGATTCCAACAGTACTGTAGATTTTACATATTCTCGCAGCCACAGATAATTCTTTATACTTGCCCAAAGTCTATTTTGTTACTGTCTTTTTAATGTTTCAGTCGACGTTTCAACATTTGTATATAATATTCCAGTTCCAGTATTATACGTATGAAACGCCACGTGTGCCAGAATGTTGATCTTTTTACCAATGTTAAATACTTTTGTGTTGTTAAATTACAGATATGTAATGTGTGGCAGCAAGGCTCCAATAATGGCGGGGAAAGAGAACAGAGCATTCTTCACAAGTTCGGTACCATGTGCTTGATTTGAATATAATAATGAACTAAATAAAAGTAATTTATCAATGATAATATCGTTATTCTCTTCAATGACATATAAAATATCTATATCTTATAATAATTCTGATGAGCTAAATCATGACTTAAAATAGGCCTACTTTTATAGTTATTACTATTATAGGCTTAAAAATCGCCTGGAAATGTTTTGTGCACTACAATAAAGTAAAACTCACAACGTTTCTCATATTAAATAGAATATTCAAACTAATCACATACTTCGTTCTCCTTGGCATTTAACAAATCGGTATAAGCTGTTCCATTTGTCATTGATTTGATATATCCAGCGAATCAATTGTCTTTACAATATGGATTCCGATAATGATCTAAATCTAGCTTGACGTGACCTAGTAGAATTTTTCTTTACCTGTTCCTTTATGTATTCACTGATTATCTTTACACATGCATTGTGATCCAGTTGTTGAAGGAGCGATTTCAGTTCACACAAAGCCGCTGTAGTGTTCAATTTCCTTCTTCTGCAATTGAGTTCCCATCTGTTGAGCACGAGAATTGTTGGACTTGAATCGGTTGGACAGTTTTTCGGAGCCTCTGGTCCCATCCATGTGATTCGATCTCCAGAAATATTCATCAATTGCGCTAAGCCTCGGTAGTCGCATAGCCTTAATTCTGTCTCGTCTTGCCTCTGTGATTCCCTAACAACATCAAGCTGAATGGATAGACTACATCGTACGTTCTGTGATAGAATTGGTGGGTTTACCGGTGAGGGTGAAAACTGAACTTCCATGTACTTGTCCAGACTTTCCTATTTGCAATAAAAAAATAGAATATTTAATAAGCGTATCGAGTCATGCATAACGATTTAATTCACAGTAATCAGTTTTAGCAGCAAACTATTACAGGTAAATCTCGGCATAAGGCAAAGGTATTGCTTATCTTCAAGTTAAACTGGAAACTCCCAATGCAGGCAGCAGTGCAGTACAACACCTATTCAGATCAGCACACCGGGAAATATATAAATTATAAACACATAGTCATTTTAACATTAAAAGGTAATTTAAGGAGGGTGATCCATCCAATTGCTGATCATTAGGGACCCTCAAAGGTTCACAAGATAAACATATACACAAGATGCTCTACATAAACAAAGTCTTTGGGAGTGGAGTTGTAATTTTGTCCTTAGAAAAATCCTGACATGTGAGGGGACTTGAACCCAGGACCCTTAGAGTGGTAGCCAAGCATCATAACCACCAAGCCACAACTTTTACTGTTTGTTCATATTGTTACATAATAATTGTTGTTGTTGTTATTGTTAATCATTCAATTATGTGTACACCAAAGTAAAAATCCACATTTATTACCTGTTGTTTGAAATCAGCAGCTGTATCATAACATCTATTAGTTTGAACTTGCGCAATATGAACGGTCTTACCACCGATAGTTACCTCGAATGTCAAGAAAGCATCACTACTTGAAAAGTCTACCAGAAACTGACGATGAATGTATCCCATATCAGAAAAAACATCACTGACACAAATCATCTAAATATAGAAACAGCGTATCATAAATGGAGAACAAATGTTATTTTAGCGTGATTATCAATGTACTATAGGCCTACTGTTATTGATTAATGTTAATTTATGTAACTAACATTCCGACTACAGATATCTATAAGAATATAACAATGAAGTCTTACATATTCTAGTGGTTTGGTTTTACATTCAACGCAATCAGTAATTATGAAATTTACTTCATCACTTGAGTTGTATGATCCAACCTTAACTGGTTTTCCAAGTGCTTGAGAAGAACCTTGTTCTTCGTCCTTTAAATTCTGGAGAAATAGGATAATAAAATGTAAAATCTGTTTTCTTAAGGAAATGTATGAAATATAACCAGGGAAGAATGAATTTCACTCTTCCCCGATATAACGATATTTATTTGATCTGAATAGGCGTTGTACTGCACTGCTGCCTGCATTGAGTCCATAAGAGTTTCCAGTTGAACTTGACGATAATAAATACAGTACCTTTGCCTTATACCGAAATTATTACACTAATCAATAAATCACTCATGATAATGTATACATGGCGCCAGCCAGAGTAATGTAAATCTTCTAATTGTAACCCTGGGTTATTATTGTTTGATTGTTTTTTAGGGTGGGTTACTATTGGTTGGACTCTAACTTTATTTTATAAACTAAAAAACACTCAATCTTCCCCACTCCCGAAATCAACATGCATTATCTCCTTATTTTCAAAATACGGCTGCATCATAAACTCTAATAGTAACCCATGGGGGTTACTATTAGAGTATAGTGGGTTATTATTATAGATTGACTTATAAGGTGGGTTACTATTAGAAGGGGGGTTACTATTAGAGTGTGGATTACTATTAAAAGATTTACGGTACCCTAAAAATAAACAAGGCCATATACATGACTGCAGTCGCCTGCTCAAATTTGAGTTAGTGTTTACCGAACGACCGACCAACAGAGTCGTGTTTCCACGCGACTAAAAATGTCAAAACTAATTTATCAAAAGGTACAGTAGTAACTGAATGTATATGATATACTACAGTTATATTTAGGCCTATATTAGGATGAACTGTATAATTAAAAGTTTTATAAAATTATTTTTGGTGAAGTCATTAATCCATTATTATCTTTAAGTTGTGATCTCTAATATAAACTATATTTTATGTTACTGACTGTATATTATCTTAATTAAAAAATATATTCAAGATTAATAAATAATATTTCGATAAAATGATTAAATAGGCCTAATAACAGTTAAACAATCATTGTAAAATGTGTACTTCTGAAGTTCTGCTAATTTTATTTTCCGATATTGTGAAATAGCATATGATATGAATAATTAATTATTAATGACGATGTAGATATCAAATGCGTGCTCAATTGTCAAATTATGACTACTGATTATATCAGATTATAAAATAGATTATTAATACTATAGTAATACAGACGCATGCAGCTATCAATACGGTACGACTGCACTGCTGAAAGATGTAAAAAAAAAAGAAAAATTCGCGCACTGTCACGACCTTTATCACTTTTAAGCTCCGCCTTCTAATTTGCATGTTAAAACGTTCTGTCTCACGCTTGAGTAGGCTCAGCACACAAAATGAATTTTGTCTATACAAAATGAATTTTGTCAACACAAAATTAATTTTGTCGACTACAAACTAAATTTTGTCGACACAAAATAAATTTTTTCGACACAAAATTTACTATGTCTACATAGACGTAATTTTGTTGACACAGAATGAATTCTGTCAACACAGAATGGATTTTGTCTAAATATAATTAATTCTGTCGACACAAAATCCAATTATGTGTCACATAATTGAATTATGTCGACAAAATGAGTAAGGTCCCGAACGGCGCCCCGTACTTAAGTACTTCTGAATTACTTAATTAAAATTATGAATAATACCACCAAACTTACGAGTTAGGATGACTATAGCGAGGCATTTAATAAAAAGGCAAACTGCCTTAAAATGTAAATGTGTCACACTTGCCATATGATTGGTTGTTGCCTACATTCCTTGTTGTTTTTTTTTTTTTTTACCATTTTCCACAAAGTTTCACCGATAAGATCATCACCCACGTGAAATGTTCAAATCCAAGGTCTTCAGATTCAACCACATTTTGCAAACTGATTGCGAATTTAATTTCAAAATGTACGTCATGAATACATCGATCAAGATGAGATCGTAGTTGTGACTCATCAGCCTTATTCAAACGAATTCATAACTCGAGGAAATTGATCATCTTTAATATGAACTGAATATTTTGGTTAGATATGTATTTTCATATGTACTAATCATAATATTGTAAAATATTAAATAATATAAGCTCGTTTGTTTACTTAATTTATGTTGTTGTCGTTACAAGCTTTAATATAATATCATAAAGATTTTATTAAGTATCCAATAATAATAATATTCATAGATCTTATAATATAGAGGCATTTAGTATTATCTATACATACAACGTTAACGCGGTAATGTAAACAACATGGAGTTTATTACTACTATACTACCACGCCTATGTTTGTAATAACAGGTTGTCATATTAACGAAAACATGATAAGGATAATTATTACTAAATAATTCAGTTTTTTAATTTATTTTTTATATTCCATATCTGCCAGGCAATTAGACAGGGTACTGGTAAAGGTATAGTATTACAGTACAATATACCATCCACCAATACATTATAATTCATAATGGAGTTAACATTATTAAACTCAAAGACTTATTTACATACAATATGTCCTATTGGTATAAAAGCACTCTAGGCGTTGTTTACTGTTCTGATGATGAGAATAGTTTCTCGAAACATGTCACATTTACATTTTAAGGCAGTTTGCCTTTTTATTAAATGCCTCGCTATAGTCATTTTAATTAAAATTGTATTAAATGTGTATGTAAAATCCGTTTTCCTGAGGAAATGTGAGAAATATAACCAGGCCCTGATAACGATATTTATTTAGTAGTAATTAAAATTCTATTGAATTCATTGTTCTATTTACTTTAATACAAATATCCCGGATTTGTACAGAACATAAAACTGATTTTACATAATTATAGTTGTGATAGGCGTAGGGAAACTCCCAGAACTGCCCAGTGATATACTGAAAATTTAATTAATAGGCCTATACAGTTAATTTTTGATAAGCTCATGCTCCATTTATCATTAGGCCTACAAACAAAACATCTTAATTATCAAGAAGGTGTTTCCCCATTTTAACAATAAACATAATAAACCAATCGATATGAAGCGATTTTATATACAAATTTGTATTAGTATAGGCCTAGACGTAATTTTAATTAAATGAAACATAATTTTAGTTTGAAATGATAATATATAAAATGACGATGACCAATTTCTTTTTTTTCAGAAACAATATGTTTAAATATGTATTTTAATTACCCTTAAAGCATAGTAGGTACTGCAAAATACTCGAAAAGTAAATGTATTTTGTGTATTCTTCTCTAAAAAGGCAGATACATAGATGGGTGTATTTCCTTCGCTTATAGTTTGCACTCCACTATCAACTTTAATCCCTGTAAAGTGATTTAGATGTAGAATCACCGCGCTTTCTTCTATAAAACACAAACCATCACTACTTGTATCATACGGCCTCCATTTCATAGGTTCTCCGAGTTTCTGAACACTCAACTTGATTCTTGTATGCATCTGTTCGTAGAGTAATCCGCCATTTTGCTTTAAATTTGGAAAACGTAGTATTATCGAGCTGCTAAATCGAATACCCGGAGGTCCACAGATGATAACATAGTGCTTCTCTGTGTTGTACTCGACTGTATCTAAATACATGAATACGTAGCCGTAGCCCTCCCTTTGTTGTGGCATTGACCCCGGAGGAATGAGCAGTTGAACATCTCCATTTCTCAATTCCATATACCCTCCTCCTTCTCCAACAGGTCCAACTACAAATTTCCCATCACTGCTTACTTCTGAACTTGATATATTGAAGTTTGATTTAAACTGCGAGTACTTTGTGTCCTTCCATTGTCTGTAAACTTCCTCGCATTGTTTCGATATAATATTTTCTTGATGTTGAATCTCCATATTGTTTGAGTAGACTTCAGAATCAACGCCCAGTTATATTAATTGATCTCGAACCACAGTGAAATATAAACACAATATAGTGATCATCATTTAAATAGCAACAAACTATTGATATTTGAAGTTATTTTTATACATTATGGATAAACCCGAACATGTAGCATTGAACTATCTACTATGTATGTTGTAGGTAACCACCAGCAACGATAATTTGTTCAGCGACGATGGATTGATGATGATTGGAATATTACAATTCTTAGGTGTCTATCCCCTCGGGTAATAACAAAGTGCGAGCCAACGAGGCACGCGAGGCAGACAGGCAAGTCGGAAATTTATGCGAGGAATCGTTTTACCATCATAAAAAGTGCGAGGCAGGAAATCACCGAAATTGATTGATTATCCTGAATAAGCAAGTAGTCTTTATTTATAGACCATTGCTATACCGCGGTCTAACCTGTCAGCGGTCTTTAAAATTAAAGCCTACTTGAAGCCTACTCTGTTTGTTGCTTTAACGTATTATTTATCGTCAAAGACAACCAATTGAACAAGTTTTAAGTGTTAAATCAAATAATAACGGTGTTTTTATTGTTATATAGGCCTAGAATAGATTTTCTTGCGTAGAAATGTACGTACTGTTATATTGTGAATTGAACAAGCGTGACGAATTACCTTATTTGGTATTCTACGCGAAAAGTACGCCCTAAATGTGTTACTTTACGCGTAAAGTAAGCTCAAATAATTTGACACGATATGACTTGGATGAAATACAAAAACAATCGTTACATAAAAATAAACAATGAGTGTAGGCCTATACACGAATCTATAGATACGCAAGGCCTATTATCAAAATATAAATAATTGATTATTAGGCCTATAATAATAGTTTCTGAAATTGTAAACTATAATATGCTGCCCTCAGCAGTAGTACAGTTATGGGGGCGGATTGCTATAAGCGGTCTATAACCGGTCTTAGCGCTTAACCGGCTATAATTCGTGACGTAGCAAGTAGTCTTTATTAATAGACCATTGCTGCAAACGGTCTTTAAAATTAAAGCCTACTCGAAGGAGTCTTAAAACAGTCTTAAACCTCTCTGTTTGTTGCTTTTACGTATTATTTATCGTCAAAGACAACCAATTGAACGAGTTTTAAATAATAACGGTGGTTTTATTCTTATATAGGCCTAGAATAGATTTTCTTGCGTAGAAATATACGTACTGTTATGATTGTAAATTGAACAAGCGTGACGAACATTACCTTATTTGGTATTCTACGCGCAAAGTACGCCCTCAATTTGTTTAATTTACGCGGTCTTATCTAAGACTGTTTTATAGCAATGGTCTAACAGGGGTGGCTTTAGTAAGACCGTCTATCTGATAAAGCCGGCTTTAATCGGGGAGTTAAGTTAAGTTAAGAGTGCTGGTCTTGCTAAGATAAGAACTCGTAACAGTTCTTTGATCTTATGTCTGGCTGCGACAGATTCCAACAGTACTGTAGTTTTTACATATTCTCGCAGCTACAGATAGTTCTTTATACTTGCCCAAAGTCTCTATAGGCCTATTTACGGTCATTTTTATGTTGTCTGTATTTCAGTCGACGTTTCTACTTTTGTATATAATATTCCAGTTCCAGTATTATACGTATGAACGCCATGTGTGCTAGAATGTTGAAATTTTTACCAATATTAATTGTTAAGTACTTTTGCTAAAATTACAGATATATCATGTGTGGCAGCAAGGCTCCAATAATGGCGGGGAAAGAGAACAGAGCATTCTTCACAAGTTCGGTACCATGTGTTTGATTTAATACCTATATTATTTACTAAATGACCTAATAGACATAATGATATGTTGTCAAACATAATATCGTATTTTCTAATAACAATGCAATTATATTATCAATCAATCGCCAATCGTTCGATTTATATAGCGCAATACCAAAAATCATTGCTCATGTTGATAATAAAACTACTAATATAATCTAAGTATCATTTTTTTCATTTCTACTGATAATTAATAAAGATTGAACCGTGTAACCAATATCGATATACGTGTTTTTGCATACTTTATAAATGGCTATGATTAGGCGGATCAAAATAGCATGTGCTAGCCTAATTTCTGAATTTACTCTTATAACACGAGGCAACGAATCAGATATTTACAACATGATTTCCGTTAATGATTTACGTCTAGTGTTCATGGATCCTGGTTGTTTCTTTGTAAATTCCTCAATTATCTTTACACATTTATTATGATCCAATTGTTGAAGAAACGATTTCAGTTCACTTAAAGCCTCTGTATTCTTCAATTTCCTTCGTCTGCAACTGACTTCCCAATTGCAAGAGAATTGTGGGACTTGAATCTGTTGGACAGTTTTTTGGAGCTTCTGGTCCCATCCATGCTATGTGATCGCCAGGAACACCCATCAAATTGGCTAAGCCTCGATAGTCGCAGAGCCTTAATTCTTTTTCTCCTTGCCTCTGCGATTGTCTGAGGACATCAAGTTCAATGCATAGCATGGAACGTACGTTCTGTGATAGAATCGGAGGGTTCACTGGTGAAGGTGAAAATTGAACCTCCATAAACTCATCGTCCTATTAAAAAAGTAATAATTTCGGTATACATTACTCATGATTACATACTTTATACTATAAAAAAATAATGATTACATTAAATTCTCAAATATGGCGCACCTACTCCAACACTCATACCAGAACATGGTGAAATTTGAATCCAGTGTTGGATCGAGGGCGAATATTTGCCATGTGTAAACATTTTTATGAAGCCCCTTTTTAATTGTCTTTGTTCCTTTTAAATGGGTCGGCCACCACGGCGTGTAACTTGTACGCACTTGTTATGATAGTCTTGACGCTTTGATCATTTGATATTTATTTATTTCATTTCAATCACGACACACAAAAGTAAAATTGTGACATTGTAAAATAAAGAAATGAAACAGGGACAACCACAGAACAAGCGTCATTTAATAATATTCCTCTTGTTCTTAATTTAAACATAAGATAACAAAATATAAATAAATAGATAGCTATACAGTAGAACATTATCTATAAGTTTCAATATACAAAATGTAAAAAACTAACATGAAAAAAGTTTATTGAACACGTACGAAAAGAATAGTTTTACCTGTATGCTAGAAATAGCAGGCGTATAACGTCTATTAGTTTGTACTTGTGCCATATGAACGGTCTTACCACCAATAGTTACTTCAAATGCCAAGAAAGCATCGCTACTTGAACAGTTTATCAAAAACTGACGATGAATATAACCCATATCAGACAAAATATCGCCAACTCGAATCATCTAATTATAACATAAGTTTAAATGTAATAGCGAGTAAAACAATGTATTGTATACACATTTTAATAACAATGAATGGGATAGCACTTTCTATATTATAAAAATGTTATTTATTTACACAAAAGAGTTACAAAATGAGAGGCTTACATATTCAAGTGGTTTGGTTGTACAGTCCAGGCAATCAATAATTTGGAAATTTACTTCATCATTTGGGTTGCATAAACCAATTTTAACTGGGTTTCCTAGTGTTTTAGAGGAAGTTTGGAGTTCTTCTTCCCTTAGAATCTGGAGAAAAGAAATGATGCAACTGTATTTCATGTTTAAAAAAAACCTTTGTAATAGGCCCTGATGATAATTTAAAGTAAACTTCTAAGTGTCAGAACAATGAAACGTAATGTTAACAAAATAGTACTAAAGAAAAGTATTTCAATTACCTTCAAAGCATAATAGGTACTGCAAAATACCCGCAAAGAGAATTTATGATGAGCATTGTTTTCTAAAAAAGCAGATACATAGATAGCCGTATTCCCATCACATATAGTTTGCACTCCACTATCAACTTTAATCCCTGTAAAGTGGTTTAGATGTAGAATCACCGCGCTTTCTTCTATAAAACACAATCCATCACTACTGGTATCATAAGGTCTCCATTTCATAGGTTCTCCAAGTTTCTGAACGCTCAATTTGACTCTTGGGAGCATCTGTTCTAACAGTAACCCGTCTTTCTGCTTCACATGTGGAAAACGTAGTATTATGGAACTGTTAAACCGAGTTCCGGGAGGTCCACAGATGATAACATAGTGTGTCTCTGTGTTGTACTCGACCGTGTCTGCATACAGAATACGTAGCCGCAGCCCTCTCTTTGTTGTGGCATTGACCCTGGGGGAATAAGCAGTTGAACATCTCCATTTTTCAATTCCATATATCCTCCAGCTTCTCCAATAGATCCAACTACAAATTTTCCATCATTGCTTACTTCTGAACTAGGTGCATCGAAGTTTAATTTTGAAAATGACTTATATTTCCATTGTCTGTAAACTTTCTCGCATTGTTTCGATATCATATTTTCCTGGTACTGTATCTCCATATTTGAGTACATATTGTAAACAAGTGCCACACTTCTTGTTTAATGTTCTTCTAGGCCTACTGTATATTTTGTATAAATACGATATTAATCTATTTAACAAACTATTTCAAGAACAAGATTTCAAAAGCTATTCATACAGAATTTAAATAACAAACAAAACGAAACAATCTATATTTCAAAATTTACGCTGAATAGATTCAAATTGTTAAAAACATTTGTAAACTATTTTTACAGCATGAATTAACCCAAAGATACGGTATATAATCTTATTGTTACTAATAACACTGAATATAATGGGTTAAACCGAATAGACCAAACAATTCCCTATCAATAGCCTACAAATAAAAATTATTGTATCTGGTTGGTATATCCATTATTTTTCCAGAAAGAAGTCATTTTATTCCATTTTATTTTATTTTGGTTGATTCAATTTTACAAACAGATAAAATAAAATTTAAAACAAGATAAGAAAATGTACAAGAACAATATTAACTGAATGAACTGCGGATAACCTACGAAAGTTTAATAAAAAAAAAACCCTATAATGTATCTATTGGGGTTCCCAAGTGCATATTTCAATTTTGTTTATTATATATATAAATAATCAATAATGATTCGAATATAATTGATATAATTATCCCCTTCAAAAATAAAACCATTTGTTTTCCAAAAATTGGATCGAAAAAATTACATCCTGATAATTTGCTACTACTTGCCTTTACATTAACCCTTTAGAACTTTAGAATACATAATTATTATATATAGCCATATCTTTGTCTAATTCATACGTTCTACAATGAGGCATCTAAAACTACTAGTAAACTGTTGATAAGAATGCCACGAATTGTACAGTTAACGAAATATATTTATATTTTGACACCGAACACATACTTTCGAATGGAGATTGTGTATAATATGATCGCTTGCACTCACGAGGCAAATATAATATAACCGTGTATTAAACATTCATCATCAATTTACTGTTATTATACCAATCCACTTTTGTCAGTCAATCACATTAAAATAAATTTAAAATGCGTGTGTTTGTGTGCTCTCATCTGGCTTTCTATGTAATTTGGGTTATAGTTAGATGGTTTACATTAACGTTAATGATCTAGGCCTACCGCCGGTACGTCTCATGACGGGTGATGTTGACTGTTCTTTTATATATTCATCAATTATCATTACACATTTATTGTGATCGAGCAGTTGAAGAAATGATTTTAATTCTTTCAAAGCTTCAGGATTCTTTATTTTCCTTGTTCTACAGCTGAGTTCCCAGTTGTTCAACAAGAGAATTGTGGGACTTGAATGAGTTGGACAGTTTTTTGGAGCCTCTGGTCCCATCCATGTAATGTGATCTTCAGGAACACCCATCAAATCGGCTAAGCCTCGATAGTCGCAGAGCCTTAGTTCCTTTTCACCTTTTCTTTGAGATTGTCTGGTAATATCAAGTTGAATTGACAGGCTAAAACGTATCTTCTGAGATAGAATCGGCGGATTTACTGGTGAGGGTGAAAACTGAACCTCCATGAACTCGTCCTGCAAGCTCAATTAAACATTATTTATGAAGCTTTGAAATACTTAAAAATGGTATTGTATAATGTTAAAAACATGATTGATTATAGGGAGGGATAATAAAAACATGTTACAATACCTGTAATCGAGCCGCTTTAATAAAATACTGGAGACATAGTATAGTTAATATGTATTATTATGTGTGACCTTCGAAAATATATCAGCAGTTTACTTCTGTGCTTGTAGGCTTATTCATTTTTTAAAATATTTGTATTGGGTTCAATTGTTATTATACGGTCTATTCACTTTTTCACATAACTTTGTACTGTAATAAAGAAACAATTGCCTACCTGTTGGTTCGAATTAATAGCAGGTATATCATATGAACACCGCTGGTTGATTTGAACCTCAGCCATATGAATGAGCTTGCCACCGATTGTCACTTCAAATATCAAATCAGCCTCGGTACTTGAACAGTCTACCAGAAACTGACGTCGAATATAACCCATATCAGACAAAATATCGCCAACACGAATCATCTAAGAATAGCATAACAGTAGTTTAGTATTTTTAAATAAAATAAAATAAAATATAATATAATATAAAATATAATATAAAATATTATAATATACGGTAGCGGAAAAAACCCTACTTTCAAAATTATAAAAGAATTGTGTGATTATTTGATTTGATTTAAATAAATATTCCATATATACTGTACAACAACAAATAATACAAAACGGAAAATCAAAATAAAATAGGATTTTTTCCCACTTGGTGAAGAGATTTGAATATCGTAACAAATAGTTCGTAGTACACCTAACCAGATCGTTTTCACTATTCACAACTCTTAATCTAAAACCATAGACGCACTTGCGTACATGCTCGTAAAAAGAGGGAATTCTCCTCTGGCAAACATGTTACTAGCACTACAGTGCTTAGGTAAGCCTAGCAACCAACATTCTCAATGAGTTCCAGAGATTTAATAGTTTTTACAGTGTGGTCACACCATAACATACAACAGTACAGATTAGTACAATAAATATATTTTAACCATATTTTTAACCCATAAAAAGATGGAGCCATAATAGTCATGTCATCAGCTTAACTTAGATTATTTAGGACAATATTTGAAGTTCTACAACCGTAACCATATTTACTAACGTGCTACATTCAGATAATCTATGTAAACATTATATACAGTAACGGAGACATGATTCCGCCCTGTCTCACTCCGTTTCTTACATACAACCATCGGGAGCCATTTAATACAAAACTGTTGCTGTGAGTACCAACACGATAATTTTACCATTGCGGTTTGCATCTTTCTGTTTAACAATTTAAAAAAAAGAGTCTAGTGATTTTCTCTGTCATATGTCTTAGAGGCATCAAGAAAGCAAGCATATACAGGGCTATTTTGCCGAGTATAAAATTCAACAACTTATTTTAAGACAAATATACATGTATCTGTGGAGTGACCCGATTTAAACGCAATGGTCAGATGACTTAAGGCTATCGCCGGACATTTGGGTTCATACAGATTCTAGTACCTTAGATACCACACTAGCTAAAGCTATAGGTCTATAATTGCTTTTACTCGCAATATCACCTGATTTAGATTTTAAAATCGGGACAATTACAACTTTACATAACTCAGCAGACACATGACCATGACAAACAGAATTGTTGCTTGCTAGCGGTACTTTAAGTGTTCGGAGCTCAACATATCATTGTTGATATTGACATTACAATTGACAAAAACAGTTAGACTAATAGTAATGATAATTTTAAAAAGTATAAAATTAGAGATGCTTACATATTCCAACGGTTTGGTTTTACATTCAACGCAATCAATAATTTTGAAATTTACTTCTTCATTTGAGGTGTAAGAACCAAGCTTAAATGGATTTCCAAGTGCTTGAGAAGAAGTTTTTAGTTCTTCTTCCTTCAAAATCTGGAGAAAAATTATGTTATTGTATTTCATGTAAGCCTAATACAAACATTAGAATATACAGAATACATGATATAAATATTCATGCCTTAAAACAAATATTTTGTACTAAATTAAATTATATGCCAAAATGTTTTTTTTTGATAATTGACAATGTTCTTGTGAGTGTATAACTATTTTGTGACAATCTTTGTCACACAAAATTTAAAACAAATGTAACTATACCGTTAAAGCATAATATGCACTGCAACATATTCTTAACTCGAATTTCTGTCTTCTTTCTGCGTTCTTTTGTAAAAAAGCAGATACATAGATGGGTGAATTCTCCTTGCTTACAGTTTGTGTTTCAGTATCGACTTTAATTCCTGTAAAGTGGTTTAGATGTAGAGTCACTGCACTTTCTTCTATAAAACACAAACCATCATTACTAGTATCATATGGTCTCCATTTCATAGGTTCTCCAATTTTCTGAACACTCAATTTGACTATTGAAAACATCTGTTTCCCGTCTTCTTTCTGCTTCATATTTGGAAAACGTAGTATTATCGAACTGTTAAACCGAATTCCGGGAGGTCCACAGATGATAACATAGTGCTTTTCTAAGTTGTACTCGACCGTGTCTGCATACATGAAAACGTAGCCGTAGCCCTCCCTTTGCTCTGGCATTGACTCCGGGGGAATGAGCATTTGAACATCTCCATTCTTTAATTCCATATAACCTCCAGCTTTTCCGACATTTCCAACTACAAATTTTCCATCATTACTTACAAAATTAAGAACATCATTACTTACAAAATTAAGAATATCGAGGTTTAAAGTTATAAAAGCGTGGTGTGATTGTTTCCACTGTCTGTAGACGTGTTCACATTGTTTTGATATGATATTTTCTTGTAGTTGAATCTCCATATTGAGTATATCAGAACCAACACATAACTGTTTAATGTTGTTTAACTATTTTATAAATAAGTCTCACCAACAGACCAGTACAATGTAGATAAAAGATTCTAAAGGATGCATTCATATATTTATTCCAACAACAACAAATATTTATGTCAAACTTTACGCTGAACAATTTCAATTGTTAGTATTATTTCGAAAGATATTTTTAAACAACGTGGATAAACCCAAATATGCAACATCTTCATTTCTATTAGTATTTTTGTTATCATCTTGTATTATGTATTTACATCGCATGACTGCGGATTCACATATTTTCAACGAGTTAAAATGTTTTATTTAACGGCGTTTCGACTTTTGTTTATACTAGTATTATAGGTATGAAACGCCATGTGCCCCAAACTGTTTATCTTACCAATACAGTAATAATTATTTTTAAGTTATTAAATTACAGAATAAAACCTAACCCTAAGCAAACCGCAAAATCGAAAATATCAGCATTTTTTCGATATGTTCAATAGAGCTCCGACAAAACACGTCCGTACTCTAACAGCGCCACCAACCCTTCACAAGTTTGGTACCATGTGTTTGATTTAACGCCTATACTGTTTAGCTAATCAGCAATATTTAATCAAAATGTAATAGCGTATTATCTGATAACATTGCAATATGTTGACAACAATACTACTATGATTTACGTTTCACTATTTCATCTCTGATAATCAAATAAAGATTGAACTTGAATCATGACTTCTCTCTGACTTGAATTTTATACTACGTTTTATTAGAAAATTATGCTATCGGCTTACAATAATGGTATACTTGTTTTTGCATAATTTTTAAATTGCTGTGATATTAATTTGTATACATCTGCTGTACCTTAAAATATGAGGCGGTTACGAATCAGATATTTACAATATGATTTCCGTTAATGATTTACGTCTAGTGTTCATGGATCCCGGCTGTTTCTTTGTAAATTCCTCAATTATCTTTACACATTTATTATGATCCAATTGTTGAAGAAGCGATTTCAGTTCACTTAAAGCCTCTATATTCTTCAATTTCCTTCGTCTGCAATTGACTTCCCAATTGTTGAGCAAGAGAATTGTGGGACTTGAATCGGTTGGACAGTTTTTCGGAGCTTCTGGTCCCATCCATGCTATGTGATCTCCAAGAACACCCATCAAATCGGCTAAGCCTCGATAGTCGCATAGCCTCAATTCTTTTTCTCCTTGCCTCTGTGATTGTCTGAGGACATCAAGTTGAATGCATAGCATGGAACGTACGTTCTGCGATAGAATCGGAGGGTTCACTGGTGAAGGTGAAAACTGAACCTCCATAAACTCATCGTCCTATTAAAAAGTGATAATGTTGGTATACATTACTCATGATTACATACTTTATACTATAAAGAAATAATGATTACGGTAAATAGTCAAATATGGCACCTCCTCCGTCGAATAAGCGAAACACTCATACCAGAACACGGTGGAAATTCGGATCCAGTGTTGGAGTATGAATATTGGGCATGCGTAAACATTTTATAGAAGCCCCTTTTTAATTGTGTTTATTGAATATATTCCTTTTAAATGGGTCGGCCACCACGCCGTGTAACTTGTACGCACGCTTTGATCATTTATGGTAGCGTCATTTAATAATCACTATTATTTCTGTGATTTTCCTCCAGTTCTTAATTTAAGAATAAACAAAATATGAATAAATAAATAGATAGATATAAAGTAGAACATTATCTGTAAGTGTCAATATACAAAATGTGTATATTGAAACTGATATAAAAAACGAATATATAAACAGTTTATTAATCACGTACGTTAAAGAACAGTTTTACCTGTACGCTAGAAATAGCAGGTGTATAACGTCTATTAGTTTGTACTTGTGCTATATGAACGGTCTTACCACCAATAGTTACTTCAAATGCCAAGAAAGCATCGCTACTTGAACAGTCCACCAAAAACTGACGATGAATATACCCCATATCAGACAAAATATCGCCAACTCGAATCATCTAATTATAACATAAGTTTAAATGTAATAGCGAGTAAACAATGTGATACATTTTATTAACAATGAATGGGATAGCACTTTCTATATTATAAATATGTTATTTAGGCTATTTAAAGAGTTAAAACATTAGAGGCTTACATATTCAAGTGGTTTGGTTGTACAGTCCAGGCAATCAATAATTTGGAAATTTACTTCATCATCTGGGTTGTATAAACCAATCTTAACTGGGTTTCCCAGTGTTTGAGAGGACGTCTGAAGTTCTTCTTCCCTTAGAATCTGGAGAAAAGAAATGATGCAACTGTATTTCATGTTTAAAAAAAACGTTTGTAATAGGCCCTGATGATAATTTAAAGTAAACTTCTAAGTGTCAGAACAATGAAACGTAATGTTAACAAAATAGTACTAAAGAAAAGTATTTCAATTACCTTCAAAGCATAATAGGTACTGCAAAATACCCGCAAAGAGAATTTATGATGAGCATTGTTTTCTAAAAAAGCAGATACATAGATAGGCGTATTCCCATCACATATAGTTTGCACTCCACTATCAACTTTAATCCCTGTAAAGTGATTTAGATGTAGAATCACCGCGCTTTCTTCTATAAAACACAATCCATCACTACTGGTGTCATACGGCCTCCATTTCATTGGTTCTCCAAGTTTCTGAACACTCAATTTGACTCTTGGGAGCATCTGTTCTAACAGCAACCCGTCTTTCTGCTTCACATTTGGAAAACGTAGTGTTATGGAACTTTTAAACTGAATACCGGGAGGTCCACATATGATAACATAGTGTTTCTCTGTGTTGTACTCGACCGTGTCTGCATACATGAATACGTAGCCGTAGCCTTCTCTTTGTTGTGGCATTGACTCTGGGGGAATAAGCAGTTGAACATCTCCATTTTTCAATTCCATATATCCTCCAGCTTCTCCAATAGATCCAACTACAAATTTTCCATCATTGCTTACTTCTGAACTAGGTGCATCGAAGTTTAATTTTGAAAATGAGTTATATTTCCATTGTCTGTAAACTTTCTCGCATTGTTTCGATATCATATTTTCCTGGTACTGTATCTCCATGTTTGAGTAGATATTTTAAACAAGTGCCACACTTTCTTGTTTAATGTTCTTCTAGGCCTACTATATATTTTGTATAAATACTATATTAATCTATTTAACAAACTATTTCAATACCAATACAAGATTTCAAAAGCTATTCATTCAGCATTTAAATAACAAACAAAACGAGACAATCTATATTTCAAACTATACGCTGAATAGATTTAAATTGTTAAAAACACTTTAAAAATATTTTTTCAGCATGGATTAACCCAAAGATACGGTATATGACCTTACTGGTACTAATAACACTGAATATAATGGGTTAAACCGGATAGACCAAACAATTCCCTTTCAATAGCCTACAAATAACAATTATTGTGTCTTATGGTTGGTATATCCAGGGAAGAGTTAATAACTCTTCCCTGGTATATCAGGAAGAAGTCATTTCATTTCATTTTATTTTATTTCATTTTAAAAAAACAATTTTTTAAAGTAAGAAAAGGTACAAGAAAACAATATTAACTGAATGAACTGAGGACAACCCAAGAAAATTTGAGAAAAAAACGTATATCCAAGTGCATATTTCAATATTGTTATATTTCAAATTATATATTAAATAATCAATAATGGTTCTATATATTGATATAATTATTCACTTAAAAAAAATGAAACCATTGTTGTTGTTTTCCAAAAATTGGATCGAAAAAAAAACCATCCTGATAAAACCGTAATCTAAACAAATCTGACAAAAATGTGTGATGTGCCCAAATATGGCAGTAATATGCTTAAATATGATAGTGATGATGACATCATCACATCATGTCCATAATATTGGCACATCACACTTTCTTCCACAAAGAAACAAAAAGTCAAGTTTAAGCCTATTGTCTGGAAAAAAGTTTCTTGTTAAATGTAGCTGTTTATTTTGTATGTATTTTAATAAATAAAATTTGCCAAAAGTGATTAACTTTAGTAAAACGTAAACTAGAAAATGATTGATTGATACTGTTGATATTTATTTTGGGGGGAGAATATGTCTATAATGTTAAAAGGACAAGATATTATTCATGTCTATATTTTAATAATAATAAAACCAATAGTGTGTTGTTTTTAATAAATGTATAACACCCGATACTCTTACTGTACTATATACCTAGATACAATAAACTGCGGGCATATGTTTATTGTCTTCTGACTATAAATCTTTCTTTGTCAATTTTATTTGTACAAATTCGTGTTTCCAAACATAACCCTCTCAATACTAACAACAAAGTAAAGGATTTGAACAATCAATCAATTGATTAATAATAATATAAAACCACATCTTTACACTGTACTGAAAGGTTATAGTTAGTCTACGTTCTAGACCAAAACAAGTCGAACGCGGACTGGTGGAGTCTAGTAGGTTAGGGTTATTGCTAGTTAAATGTGGATATAGGCCTAGTCTGTAATAAAACATAAAAAAATCGTATTACTATACTATACCTAAATAAGATATTAGTGAAAGGTATTTTTTTCTTAATTTAAAGAGTGATTTAAATTGGTTGATATAAACGTTCGTCAATAACTCATTTTAGTTTTTTTTATAAATAAAAGTGTTTGCACAATACAATCTGAAACACAGGACAGTCACCTCTACTTCGCCTATACATTATACGCAAACATGTATATTTTTGGCTTATTTATGTAAAATTGTTTGAACACCTCAATATAATTTGTTTTACCTCTAAGCAGATGGTGCTAATTAAAGCATAGATGTTTGTTTAAGATAACCAATCCATTATTTTTGTATAAATGGAATAGATAAGTGAAATATTGTTACGGATATCGATAAGATTTCAAACATTTGGTTTCTTATGACGTGGTTATACTGGTTGACTTTCTTATTGCTTCTTACTATATTTCATATTCATAATTAATGTTTTCAAAATATATAAAAGGTATCACGAATACTGGCTACTTTCATTCAAACGAACAGTTACCTACTGAGAACAGTCAGTTGTTTTACTAAGTTGGACCGCTTGCAACAGGCAGTTATTCTCTTTCCGTGACAATTATCGTAAACAATGTTCAACACAATACCTACGTCAATCGTACTGTTTAGTTTGGTTACTAACGTTAAAGGTAGGAAATACAAATTCAGTGCTGTTTACATCTCCACGTTGAGGGTATCGACTGCTGTATTGTACTAGTCACAGTGGTCTATCAGGCAGAGGAGATTTCATTTTCAAATCCTAGTTTGTTTTGGAAATACTTTTCACATTCGCAAAATTTCCTTTCTTACCATTTATACATTACACTATTTGTTTTATTTAATTTCATATTTTCATTATATATTAAAATTTAAGATTTATACTAAACACAATAACAATTTAACTTTACAGCGGTAACTGAATGTTATGACGAACTTGGTTGTTTCGACACTTCGTACCCATTCTACGATTTTCCTATTCGTCCAGTTAACAGTTTACCATCATCTAGAGAAGAGGTTGGGACGCAGTTTATCCTCCATACCCGACAAAACGAAATTCTCGAGGAAATCCTAACATCAAATGATCCAAACTCAATCTTAAATTCCAACTTCGACCCTACAAACCCAACAAAGTTTATAATCCACGGTTTCCAGGACACTGGATTTGCAGAATGGGTTACGGAAATGTACAAAGCGTTACTTAATGCTGGCAACTATAACGTTATAATAGTGGACTGGGCAAAAGGCTCTCAAGTAGGGTACATAAAGGCCACTGGTAACACACGGATCGTTGGTGCTGAAATCGCTTTACTCATCAAAAAACTACAGGTAATAGTGGGGGATTCAGGATTTTGAAAAAGGATAGAGAAGTGACGGCCTAAAAATTCCAATCAAAAAGTGCTTTAACCTAGTATTCTATCTTGTTATACATTGTTACGAAATTTAGAGATCCACCTGTAATTGTATATATAATAGGCCTATGGGTAAATTTTATTTTAGTTTGTCTACGTTTGCAATTACACGAACAATTTCCATTGCATCACCATTGCATTCTATTTACTTTACTTCACATTTATTATATTTATGATGATATTCCTCTTAAACTGTTTTCTTAACATACTATAACTTTATTCTACAGAGTATTTCTGGCATCTTACCGGATAGCGTACATTTAATAGGACACAGTTTAGGAGCACACATAGCTGGGTATGCTGGTGAAACGCTAAAGGGAACAATTGGCCGTATAACAGGTAAGACTAAGCATGTTCTTATTATATACTATACAAACTACATGTATAAAAAATAACTCATTTTTATAATCAAAGCAGTAACCACACATAACATTCGGTCTATATGTTAAAAAAAAATACACTTTAGAACTGAATAAAAACTTTCTGAATCTTAAGAAGATTTGGATTATGGTGATTAGACAACCCCATTTTAGCAATGTTGTATTTAAATCTATTTATTATTATTATCTGTTCATTGTATACACTGGACCTAAACTCTGGAATTTTCTACCTTTATCTCTTTAAAAAATCCCATAACTTTTCTTTATTTAAACGTCAATTTAAACTATTATTGGTTGAAGGTTCTTTGTAATTTCTTCTTTATTTACAAATTTGGATTCATCTTAAATAATTTACATAATTTATATTACTTTTTTTATGTTTTAAACTTGTTAAAATTATGTGTTAGAGAAAACATAATAGTTAAGAAAAAAAAATTCATATTTATATAAGTCTGTTGTTGTTTTTTGGAGTTCTTAATTTTGTAATATTATTTATATTTTATATTTTTGTTTTGAGGAGCATATTTACTACAAGCTATGCTTTCATTTAGGCTCCTCCACTTCATTTAAGTTATTAGTGAAGTGAAATAAAATGAAAATAAAATTAATTTCCCATATCTTTATTTTCGTAGGATTGGATGCAGCCGGACCTTATTTCGAATACACAGAACCTATTGTAAGACTGGATCCAAGTGATGCTATGTTTGTGGACGCTATCCATACCGACACAGATCCAGTATATACCTTGGGTAGGTTCACTTTAAAAAACGTATATACTGCCAATATAGTAATTGACATTTTAGGAATAGGCTATAGATTTATCTATTCATATACTCGTAGAGTAGTGGTAGAGGGCCAAATAGGCACACAAATAGGTTATTTTTATTTTATTTCTGGCGACCAATCTCTTAAACATAATTATCATTCTTCCAGGTTTTGGAATACAGGAGCCAGTTGGTCACGTGGATTTCTATCCAAATGGTGGAACGAATCAGCCTAACTGTGGAGGAAGAATTTTTAAAAACATAAGTGACCAAGGACTTATAGACGGTAATAAAACTGATAATAATACTTTTATTATATTGAAAAAGATTATGATCATGAGCATTATACCTAATAGCAACTATATTATGATATAATATTATACTTCAAATTGAATTATCTTGTTGTTGCAAAAATGTACAGCAATTCGTCTTTTGGTCTATCTAATTCTATACTAATACACATTAGGCCTAAAGCTTGGTTGCCACGAGCGACGCAACGTAACGCAATCTACTCAACATAAGAAAATACCCTTCCATTCATTGCATTTTCCCCCGCCTGCGTGAAATCAAACCTACGATGTATTCAGCACTAATGCGTCGTCGGTTCCTACTTACGCAATATAGCACTTTGCGTCGACACATCGCTGCGTTGCGTCACGTTACGTCGCTAGTGGGAACCACGCTTAAATGAACATAATAATACAGGGATGGTTTACATTGTCGTTATATTGTCTATTTTTAGCCGGTGTGACATCAATAAGTTGTAATCATATGCATGTTTTGGAATATTTTACGACATCAGCGGACAACCAACGACAATTCCATGCATACATTTGCCGAGATTACGAGTCCTATATTAATGGAGATTGTTTCGACTGTCGAGTAAGTTGTCCTAGAATGGGCCTATACGCGGATGAATACAAAAGAATCGACCAATCACAAAGAATCGTCGCCTATTCACGGACAGTTGCACAGAAACCATTCGCAGGTAGAGATAAAATTGGGTTTTTTTGGAAATTCTTATTGCTAATTATAGTTCAAATACGCATAGTTTTGTTTTCATAAAGAAACTTTCTGATACATTTATTATTTTAAAACTTTCGAGAACAAGTAATATCGTGGATGTTTAATTGCATCTAAGTTTTCCATTTATCTTTCTTAGCTGTTGAAATGAAAGTTGACGTCACAACAGCGTCGAAGCCTAATGGGGATAAGTACAACGAGCGTGGTAGCCTTTCTATTGAATGGATAGGTGAAACATCAAATACACCTTTGGGATCGTTAAGTCAGTAAGTCTAAGATTTAATTTCCATTTTAGATTAAATTCTCTGATCATTAAATAGGTTTGGGTAACCATTAGTCGTTAAATAAACAAAATGTTAAATAATAATAATTGTCTGTACTAATATTTTACGTTAATTTACTTTTTATTTTATATTATTAGATGCATTGTTCCCCATACATTTAAGAATTAATACAATCAACATTTTCTGATTAGTAGTATGATGAATTTATAAAAATGAATAAACAAAGTATTGATAAATTAAATTGTCAGATAACTATTGAGTACATACAAAGCAAAACAAGAAGTCGCATTTAGAATGATAATGTTAGGCCTATATATTGCAATGATTCACCATCGGTCAGGTTAGACGTCTCTAGTTGTTGTCCCTTATGTTGATGTCAACAGGTGGTCGACGTTTCGATTTAAACGTGATTTCAGCTAAAGTATGATGAGTATGAAACGCCATGTGTGCAAGAAATATTAAGTCGAATTGTCGTCTACTGATCGATGAAAGAAAGAAAAGAAAGAAAGATCAGTATAAACTATATCTTGGAAAACAAGTGATTTGTTGGAATATTAATTATGGAATAATATTTTTTTTTCAGAACTGAACATTTTGAATCTGGACAGACGTATACATACTTCACTATTATTCCTGAGAGTTTGGGTGAAGTTAAAGGAGTGACACTGGTATGGGAATTTGACGCAAATTGGTATAAGCCGTGGCAATGGTTCAGAAAGCCAGAAATTTACATGAATAATGTCGGCTTGACATTGTTTCCATTTGGTCAAAGGTAACCAATTATAATCAAACAATAAACATTTATTTTACAACAAAATAAGGATAAACTCAAAACTCAAACTTAAAAGGTTTATGACAGAAAAAGTGTGCTATTACGAAAATACTAGGACTTACAACGGGGATATGTAAGTACCAGCAAATACCACCAAAATAGATATTTCTCCCAAATTAGAGTCCACCTATAATATGTACTTCATATATTGCTTCCGTTTAGCTACGATAATTAAAAGTATTCGATATTCTGTGCAAAATATATTATTAAAATATTATTATTTACATTTTTTAGGATGACCTTATGTGGTTCAGGAATTGAGATGAAGCCAGGAGAACAAGTTACTTTGCTACCATCTGCTTGTGAAATATAATATCTTGAAACATTATTATAACTTCTTAAAAAAAATATGATGATACTCTTATAATTTAGTTATTGGTTATTTTAAAAAAGAACCAATAACTCATGAATATTAAAAACCAGATGAACATTTTTAATCATACTCTTATAATTGTTGAGCACATGGTTTTTTGCTTCGATATCTATTATACCGTCTGCGGTTCAGCTGGTTTCCCGCTGGATATTGCCCTTCCCCGGACATTCTTTTTCATGGCATTTCTCAGGACCTCCCTCGGCTAGGACATCCTCCACCCCGGGTATTTTCTCCCACAACATTGTATTTTATCATTATTCTAAACAAATTTATTAAATTTAGTCCTAGTACTGTTATAAAACCTTTCATTTTATTTCTCCCTCAAGTGTGTGTGTTCTCTCAATAAATACTACATTTAAATCTTTTAATTATTGCCTCTTTGATTGTTAAACAACAATGAAGCTTTTGCTTGTGCATGTTCACTTTGATTACGCTTTTATCATTTTTATTGCTAGTTTGAAAAAAAGATTACCTGCTTAAATTTAAAAATGTTCATAACATGATAATGTATGGTTGTTAAGAGGATTCTTTGTTCTTAAAATTTGGCATAAAAAAACGATAAACAAATATTAATTGCATTATAGTCACTATTCTACCGTACCACGCTGAGGGTGTTGAAGAGTCCAATTTAATTGAAGCCATACCATGTGTAATGGTAGGATGTCTGAAAATCAAACACAAGATTCTGGGTTCGAATCAAGGTTGGGGCAGCTATTTCTCATGTTGACAAATTTCCTTATCATCAGTGCTTAAAAATGAATTACTTAATTTCCAATTTGCATATTAAACAAAGCGGTTTAATCAGAGATTCGTGTGATATAGAAGGAAATGTTTATGAAACTAATAATACAAAATAAATAGTACTGTAATAGAAATAACTAAACATGACACGCGAGTGCGTGATAAGTATAAACACATTATGTTGCCTATTACATAACTATATACAGAACATCATAATTAGTTTGGTGAAACAATGGATCATTTAGAAATAAATATAAATATTCAATGTTTCAGTGCTATTTGCTAATTGATTGTTTTAAAAATCATTAAACAAAGTAATTATCAACGAGTTACATATATACATTAATTCCTTTATTATTTACTCTATGAGAAATAACGCTTTCCAGAGACAGAAAAGGTGAAACTAATTTATTGCTGTATCACATCACCATTGTAATCGCCATGGCGAACACATTCGGTTTAGTGTGTTGCTTTTTGCTTTTGCTAAGTAAACTGAATGACGTTGAAGGTAAGAGGAATGCTCTATTTGACATATCTAGAGATATCACATTTTCACATAATCTGTTTCCGTTTCTAGGTTTCATTTTTAGCTTTAAGTGTATGCCTAATATTGCCTATATTGAAATATATCTTCTTCTAAGTTTACTTTGAAAATTAACATTTCAGTAAATCGTGGGTGACTTTTAGATTTTCATTCAATGGTATATAAAGTAAATAACCCATACTTATAGTACTGATTTACCACCTAATGGAAATCAGTACACTATTTACTTAGATTAAAACGAATAGGTTAACAAATTTGCCGCGAATAGAGTTATTTCCCGAAGTTGGTACACACTTTCTATTGTTGTCACTGCAAATTTCTATTAATCTATCGTAAAAGTCTGTCTACACTATCAAACTTTATGTGACAAAACAATGTGATGTGCCCATATATGGACATGATGATGTCATATCACTACCTACCATATTTGGGTACATCACTACTATATTAAGGCACATCACACTTTTTGTCAAACTAGTTTGATAGTGTAGACAGAGCTTAAGTGTACAATATGACAATCGGTAAATGCATTAACGTGTACCAAAGTTACATTATGTTACATGGTAAGTGATATCTTGCAAACCTAATTTTAATTTACGTTACAAACATTGAATACACGTTATACGTGTTGCATTTTACGTGTTTGAACGTTCAGTTAAGGCTTACATTAACGTTGTCAACATAACCGTAACCATAAAACAATTATCAAAGTGTCCGAGAACCTCACACACTAGGCGCACTATAGTGAATCGCCCTTTAATCGGGCGATTTGGTTTACTCTTGCAAATGTTCTCTTTTCTTCGCTTCATTACTTTTATTTAAATTCATTGTTGTTTAATCACAAATGAGCAATATAATAATTTCATTGATTTTAAATAGGCTTACACTTAAACGGAAAAGGATCAAAATAGTGTTTTCATAATATTAGAAAATACATAAATAAATAATAGTGTGGCAGCGATTAAGGGGAGAACAAATGAAACAATGAAATATACATGGCTGCAGTCCCGTGCTCAAATTTGAGTTAGTGTTTAACGACCAACCGACCGACCAACAGACCGACCAACCGACCGACCGACGTAGTGAGCTGTAGAGTCGCGTTTGCACGCGACTAAAACATCCTCGAGTATGAAAAAAAGGGAATTTGATATTTCTATTATAATCCATGCACTATCCTTGCATATTTGTTTTATATAGGATTTAAGACTAAATTCATTCTACATACTCGACAAAATTACAAAAACGAATCTCTGTCTGCAAACGACAAGGCATCTATTTTCAACTCAAAATTCGACCCAGCAAAACAAACCAAGTTTATAATCCATGGCTTTATGGAGAGTAGTGAAGAGGAATATGTTAGTTTAATGTCCCTATCACTGCTCGGTGAAGGTGATTATAACGTTGTTACCGTAGATTGGGGAAATGGAGGAGAAGGAAATGCACTCGATTACAGTAGCGCGGTTGGCAAAGTAGTCCTTGTTGGTGAAAGTATTATTGATTTGATCAAAACACTAAAGGTAAAGTATTATATTGTAATTAACCATTAGTAATTGGTGCCCTGTTTTGTTGAAAATGTTTGTTTCAAGACACATGGGATTTTCTTTATTTATTAGACCGAAAGGAAAATGTCATTGAGTGACGTACACCTGATTGGGTTCGCCTTAGGAGCACATTGTGCAGGATATGTCGGCAAGGAATTTAGACAGGAGAAGAAAAAAGGCAATTTGCCCAGTATTGGACGAATCACTGGTAATATTATTTTTAATTTTAAATAGCTGTGTTTTAGATCAAAATAGAACGTCAGCGTCAATAGCTCAATCAGAAGAGTTATCATAAAAGTGTTTTGAAATTAAAAAGTCCTGTATAGCAAACCTCAATACAGATTGGTTACCGCTAGGACGCAACGCAATGACGTAGACGCAACGTAACGACACAAGAACATACTCTTGCGTGTCACAAGCTGGAAACGACGACATAAGCACGTTGACATAGATATATTCAATTCAGCACTGTTTTTTTCTGCTTTGCGTCGTTAAGTGGAGTTGCGACAGATTTGTTTGTTTGTTTTCTAGTGGGAACCAAGCTTTAACAATAATATTAATTTATTATTTTAACTACTGTAGCAAAGATACCCACACCACTATAAATCTGGCCATTTACAAATGTAGTCTAAATGGTAAAAAGTAGGGATTCAGTTCCACTTTGATACCCTAATATCCCACAACCAACCAACCACGCCCGCTCCCCCACTTCCTTTCTTGCCGTGTAAATAGCAAACATTTGTATAGCAATGTGTATAAAGTGAAAAATTGGCCGCTATTTTGGATCCAAAATGGCGGATAGTTGTACTTATTAGGAATAGACATTTTTTTTTCGTTTTGATTAATTAAAATATAAGGCATTATTAAGACTTTAAATCTTTGCATTCACAATATAATAGATAGAAAAACTTAATAATATGGTATGTTCTTATAATTGAAAATATATTTACACAGGATTGGATCCAGATGAATATAATTACGCCGGGGATGAAGTACCACTGTCTGCAATTAAAATAGGCCGTACAGATGCCAAATTGGTCGATATCATTCACACCGAAACAACAATATTAGGTAAACATTCTAAATATAAAATATCAAGGAGTTCAAAATTATTTATGATTAAAACAAGTTAACTATCCGCATTTTGCTTAATCGTTTCAGGTCGTGAAATATCAGTTGGACATTTGGATTTTTACGTTAACCACCAAGAAGATCAAATAAGTTGTCCGCAAATAATTGTAAAGTCCGTATTAGACGTTGAAGGGTATGAGGGTAAGCGCGTAACTAAGCTGATTTATTATCATTGTTATCATTATAGTTGTTTTGTTCTTTATTATGTAATTATTATTTTTTTATAAAAATCAGTCGAAGACAACTTGTTCAGTTGCGATCACAAACGAGCTGCCTATTACTTTATCGCATCGATAGTTGTTGAACAATACTTTACCGTATGCCGTAGCTACGGCTGTTCAGCCTGTGGATCAGATGGTTGTCCTCGAATGGGTCTGCATGCAGATGAATATGAGAGAAACAATCAAAATAAAGTATTTTACGTACGGGCTGCCGGTGAGTATCTTTACGCAGAGGAAGGGTAAACTTTAAATTCACCTTTTTTTTGATCGGTGTATCTTCTTTCAGTTCATATTGTCATCATTAGTAATTTATGAAGCTTGGAAATTAATATTGGTCTCGATTTAAATTAATCAAGTTATTAAGAATCCACATGTTAATTTAATACCATACATTTTCCGGAACAATGGAATGGCGTTAGTTAGCCCAATCTAATCCTATCCTTAGACAAACTTAATGATATTGAAGGTGTCATTGGCGTTATATGTTGAAGGAATTGCCTACTTAACATTTGTCTTTTCATGTCAACCTTCATTCCCTTTCTTATGGTGCTGAATTAACCGAAATGTTTAAAAAGCATTTGGTTCAAAATAGCCAATAACCACTTGAATGACTTCAAATTCTCTAAAATAAGCTAAGAAGAATTATTCCATCTGTTATAATGACAAATGGGATGAAAAGCTATGTCGACCGATGAATATTATACAAATAATGAATGTTTATGAGTGTAATGGTACAAATAATGCCATGAGATGAATGGTGAAAGGTTATATTTATAGGTTATATTATAACCTTTCATCTTTCACCAAATGCTATTATTTGTACCATTACACGAATATAAAACATTCATTATTTGTTTTACATAACTTCTAAATAGATTCCTGTCATTTGAATCAAATAAAAGGTAGGCCTAGTCAATGCCTACATTTGTTTCACATTGATTAAAACAGTAACATTTGGTTTTTAATAATATATTAAATATTATATCTATTTGGATTTTATCAACACTCCTACTGTAGTGTTAATTATGTCAACAAACAATCCTACTGTAGGCCTAGCAAAGCTAAAACGCCTAAGCCTAGCCTAATACTAACAGGCCTAGGTAGGCTGAGAGGAAGCAATACCAAATACGAAACTTTGACAGGAAACACAAAAAAGTACTATTAAACGATCGTTTAATAATGCGTACTATTGCACGCCATGTGACCCACAATCATCCAATCAAATGACAGGAATTCATTTAGGTGTTACATAAAAATAAATGAATAACCATAATATATAGCGTATTAGTTAGTTATTTTCCATTTTTATTAAAGATAAAAAAATTACGATTGACGTTACCACAGCACCAAAGCCTAATGGGGAGAGCTACGACCGACGTGGTCGCCTTTCTATTGAATGGACTGGCACAAACACATATGTACCAGTGGAACCGTTAGGGAAGTAAGTCACCCGCTCACTATAGTACTGATCGTTACTGATAACTGACTTATACATTACTATTTTTAGATTGCAATATATATTAATAGCAATAGGCATTTTCAATGTTTCCTATCATAGCAAAAATATAATATTGAATACAGAATACGTATTTTGTTATCAACGTAAGGGACGAATAACTATTTTTTTTAGAACGAGCACTACACATTTTAAATCTTCAACAACGTATCTATTCTCCGGTCTTCTTCCCGAGGATCCGGGTAAACTTCAAAAAGTGAAATTATCATGGCGATATGACTCACATTGGTATAAACCATGGAAATGGGGATTATTGAAGAGCAAGTACATTTTCATAGATAGAGTTGAAATTACTATCTTTCCAACTGGTACAAGGTAAACAATATACTACAGGTTAAGTTAATAAAATAGTCATAGTTTTTCTCCATATCAAAATCCGTTGATATTCGACTCGGCCCAGTCGAATAATTTAGGCTTGACTTCACGATTGCAATCTAATAATCTATACATTTTTTTCTTTAAAGGACGACATTTTGTGGCGAAGGAATGACGATTAAATCAGGACAATCAGCGACATTGGAACCATCTATTTGTTAATAACTTTTTAAAGTTTGCTTGAAAAAATGAATAATACTTTAATTTAATAATATAACATAGATTATGCTAGAAATTAAAAAACCTAGAATATATTATTTTGGAATTTACAATACAAATTGGCCTACATGTTTGTTTTTGCAAAGTTGTATTTAAAAAAATAGAATCGGTTAATGTGTTTTGTTAAGGTTTTCATCCAATATCAAACTTTAAAAATAAAAGGTTATCGTTTCAATCTCATGGATGAACAGATGCTACTTAGATGCAGTAATAATATATAGATTTTTAAATACTGTATATAAAAAAACAATGGTAGCCATATCAGCTCTCTTATATATACATTTTATATGTTGTTTTAAAATGCAAGATTAATGTAGGAAAGCTATAGAAATAAGCAGTTCACTGTTATCGTTTCAATCTCATTAAAAATATCTAGTATATAATTCGAGTGAATAGATGCGACTCGGCTACAGTAATAATATATAGACTTTTAAATACTGTATAATGCTTATATGTAGTACAGGTACAAAAAGATCCGAAAAGAACAGCGTCTTTTAAACCACTGTGAATAAGAAACAATGGTAGCCACATCATTTTATAAATGTTTTTTAAAATGCAGGAATAATGTAGAAAAGGTTTTTTTTTTTATAGAATTAAGAAGTTCACTGTTATACAGTTTATCTCCAATAAATGCTATTTGAATTTGAGGGCTTTCAGCAGTATCAATTTACTTGATTATTTTTTTTAAAAACAGTTTAACGACTCGTGCAAAAAGCGAAGAATGGTCATTAAAATGGTTTGTGAGACACAACTAAACTTAAGGTTTCGTGATCTTAGGTTTCGTGACACCCGGTCTTTTGAGTATCACCCCTATCCGACAAATAATATTGAATTACCTGATCTTTGATCCTAATTCTATGAAAGCACCGGCACCATAATTAACAAAAACTGTACTACTGTATGTTATTTGTAGGAGGAATAGGCCTATCCTTTTATTCATTTTTTTAAAACCTATTTTGACGTTTGACCCAAAGTTATAAATGGTACCAGTCATTTACTGACCGGGTTTGGGGGAAGTCGGAAAGAAGGAAAGCTGAATCAAATTAATAACTAAGATAAGTTATTACGCTAACACAAAACTATAAATAGAGCATACATTCACCAAAACTATAGTAATACAACAATTAACAAACATATCAGAAGCTCTATAGATATTTACATACGCAAAGAATTGCGAAAAAACTTTCAAAGAATGGCAAATTAGATTAGTGTAATTGAACCAACAATTACTCTAGTAAACTCATACAATATACGACTTGAACGCTTTAAGTGATGATTAGGCTTATAGAATATTCACCTGAATACTGATATTATGTTAGGACAACAACTGATATATAATTTAATTTAAACTTAAATTATAATGTAATTCAATTCAATAAAACTGTATTATCTCAAACTCCGGAGAAACTCATGGTTGTGGTACAAAGATTTAAAAAAAACCTATAAAAACCACACAAAAAAGCATGCACAAGCACAACAATCGTAATAAAAATCTAAAAAATGTTAAAATACAGAGAGAAACAAATAGCACCAAATAAAAAAGGTTCGTATTGCACAGCATTATCTTCTTAGAGTATCGTTTTAGGCTCGAACTGCGGTAGGAATAAATTTTTTCAATTTTTTTTTTTTTAAATTTCAATTTTATTCAACATTTATTTAGTCATCAATTACATCATAATTGCAATACAACTGATAACAAGGATCCTGCATAAAAAAGCTGTAGCTTCGTTTTTTGTAGGACCCTTTTACATAAGAACAATATAAATAAATAGAACTTAGTAAAACAGTCAAATGATTTATTTTAGCGCTCAGTAATCTGCAGCACGAACATACATTATTGGAAAGAAGATGAGTTCCATCCCTCATATTTCTAATCTTATTTAAAATAAAGTCGTTTTTAAACAATCCAGTGGTGTGACTTAATTGTCTATAATCGTAATGGCTTGGTCTGTGATTCTATATAACAGCTTCTTCTGATTTCTAAAAAAGAAAAATGATTTTATCATCAACTTTTAATCTTCTCAGAAAAACATTTTGTGGATATTTAAGATAGGATCGTGGCATATTCACATAGTTCTCTGAATTCTAAACTTCTAAACTAAATGCAAGCGACAACATAAGATTGAGATTCACGTGAATCGTTGACATTGTGCTGACTGAAACTGAAAACAAAGAAGCAAAAGTAAATGTTTATTAAACTTAATGTTACTTTATTATACACAAAGTATAAAAGGGGGAAAATATTGCAGTAAATATAAATGAATAAACAGGAAAAAAAAGTTTCAGTCGAGAGACACTGGTTATCGAAGGATACATACCCTTCTAACTATCCTACAGTAAATACATTCTAATCTTTTTAATTTCGCGTGTGTATGTGGGGTTGGTGATTAACAATTGCGCACATTCCTCATAAATACAACTCAGTATAAAGAAAATCATAGTTTCGGTGCTAACAAGGGAAAACTTTGAAAATAGTACTCACTCAATATTGTTTAACAAATTAATAAACAAAGTAATTATAGAGGAATTGCTTCATTATTTACTTTATATAGAAATAAACATTCTATAGACAGTAACAGAGAAACTAGTTGATTGTTTCAAAGATATCACCGATATCAGATAAATACGCCGGTTTATTGTATCACATCACATTTAGTCCAGTAAAAATATGGTTTAACCTAGAACAAATTGCAACAGATTTTTGTTTTGTTTTATATGGTTGATATGGTGAACTTGAACATCATATCTAAAGTTTACCAAAATCGGACATCGGGAAGTGGGTTAATTAGCATAAATTCAAAATGGCCGCCATTTGCTATTTTAAAGCCCCATATCTCCTTAACGGTTGGATTTAGACCACCTAAGTGCATTACGAGTAGATATAAATGTGATATTAAACATTCTAATTAGCATATTTAAATTCCCATATGACGTACCTATTACGTCATATGGTAGTTGTGACGTCATATATTATGTTATAAATGCTTAAATGACATACTATGCGAACAATTTAGAAACTGCAGAAAAACAAGTTTCTTAACATTCTCCTTGTTGAAATGAACATAATTTCTAAAGTTTACCAAAATCGGACGTCAGGAAGTGTGTTAATTAGCATAAATTCAAAATGGCCGCTATTTACTATATCATAACGGCTGGTTTTAGACCACCTAAGTGCATTGAGTAGATATAAATGTAACAATAAACTTCCTAATTAGCACATTTAAATTACCATATGACGTAAATATGACGTCATAAGGTAGTTGTGACGTCATATATTATGTTATAACTGTTTAAATGACATTATCCTATGCTAAACAATGTAGAAACTGCAAGAAAACAATTTTCTAACAATTCCCTGTTGAAATGAACATGATATCCAAAGTTTACCAAAATCAGACTTCAAGAAGGGGGTTTGTAAGTGCCAAATCCAAGCTGAGACTTATCTTATTATTATTATAGTTGTAATTATTTTAAACCAAGAATTATTTATATTGTATTGTTTTATCTATGACTTATTTAGATACTTATGTAAGGTCTATTATTATTATTGTATAGAATTATTTATGTTGTACCGTATGATAGATACCGTATATATTATTTTGTAATCATTATTTATTTGTTATAGTAAATCGGATCAAGTCGGAGAACAATTAAATTCCGCATTTGCAAGAAACTTGTTTGTGCAGTTATAGGGTTAATTAGCATACATTCAAAATGGCCGCTATTTACTATACCATTTTGAAGCCCTGTATCTCCTTAACGGTTGGGTTTAGACAGCCTATGTGCATTACGAGTAGATATATATGTAAAAACCGTTGAAATTTATCATTAAGTTTCCATTTACAAAATCTCATGAAACTAGTTATTTTACAGAACAGTATGAAAGGTTGTGAACATCAACTGTATTTCAGAAACTGATTTGTACTCACGCGCACATCTTGTTTTGTGTTTCCTACAACTACATCTTTTAGAACTTCATCTCTTTAAATTGGTAGAGGAAAATAAAAAAATATTGTAATGAGGCGATTGTCTGTGGGTCAGGCTATTCAAACCCATTATTCCCACAAGCTCATCTCAATTCAATTGGGAATTGAGATGACAAATAAAATGATAAATGTCATACTGTAGTCTTCGGTATAGTCAGCATCTCCATTCTGCTCTTTTAAAGTTGCTATTTCATTGCTAGAATCTGTTTGGTGTCGATCATTTATGAACAACTTTTTATGACATAATGTTTATCTTTTGAATGCTGTTTCCAAGATTCAATTAGCATATAACAAGGACATTAAATAATGTGCCAACCAAGATGAAGAACCATCAGTTAAAGATACACATTAACGGAATCCAACAGGGGTCGTTAAGGTAATAAAGTAATTTCTTGCCACTACTAATTATAGTATTTAATTTTTCGACATCAAGCAGTATTCAACTTCCTTGACAGAAAATGCCAGAAATATAGAATAGAAACTTTGAATGCAGATGGGGATCTATTAAATATATTACTTTGCCATCCTTAAAAAAAGCAACTGTAAAGACAGAAGAAGCAAAAAATAGTGTAATAATTGGTACTTAAAGAAAACATTCTAAGGAGCAAATTGGCAACATCTTTGTAATGCTCTGCATAGAAACAGAGGGATGAATTATATTCAAAGCAAGAACTGTTCAGTCCAAAATTTAAAAAGACATCAGAAAAGCAAATGAAGTAGACTTGCTTGCCTACTGTATGGTGGAAGTATTTTGACGGCGCCAAAATTACATTTTCTATGTAGGTACTTTGGATGGGATCCAACTCCATATTTAGGATGGGGTCGAATTATTAAATCCCAGACTCATTACAGAATGTGTTTAAGCTTCGCTCGCTCCCCCTCTAGGAAGTGTAATGACTCGGGTAAAAAGGTTTTAGAAGGACGTTCTCCTTGTACGTTTTCTGTCGGTTACCATTATTGAAATGCTTTACATTCGTAAAACTAAAGCTACTCTGTTTCAGTGTCTTAGATGATTAATAACATGTTAAAGTATAGTGTTTATTGTTTAGTAGGGCTCTTATAGGGCGGAGGTGGGGAGCTGCTTATTCGAGGGATATTTTTAATTTTTAGTTTTAATAATAATGGTAACATTTATAATAAAATAAAATCCTCTAAAATGAAAAGTGGTAAAAAAGAATAACAAATGCTTGGTAAATTGTAGACAACAGTGCGATGAATTATACTACAAATAGTATAATTGTGTTATAAATATAATACAATATTGTGTTTTTAAATGTGGATGGGCGTTTATTAGATAGTTGGGTTTGGGGTGGGGGAGGTGGGGCGATTATTATTCAAAGTGATGTTTGATTGGGGAGGTGTTGGGCGTTTATTCAAATAAATACCATCCTAATAATTAATACATAATTTAGTTTAAACATCTTTTGAAACTAACTTCCGCGACAGAGTGGGCCGTTTCGGCCCAAGAAGGAAGACGTTTTAGACGGCTTGCAACATGGGCAGACGTATCCCGGTCCTAACGGGACACAGATAGCCCACAGTTATTCCTGCCAGCTTACTCAATAAAACTCGGCTACCGGGATTTCACTCGATTTTAAACAAAAGGTCTTATCATCAGATCTCCCTATGTAATTTTATAATACTATTCCCCACAATATACTCCGATGCTTTATGGCGTATATTTAATTTGATCGTTATTAATTTGCAGTATAATTTTTATTTTTTAACTATCTGTACCTTAATTATTACGCTCTTCAGGATTATGGTGACGCGTCACAATATATCAGACAGAAATAGAATTGTGTACTTTATCGCGCATATCTTTCTCCATAATAGTAGGCCTACAATAATACTAAAAGTACGATGCCGCAATTAATCAAAGAAACTGAAGGCATATCACGTTAGTATAGGTTTTAGACGGCAGAAGCAGTTCGGCTTAATATTCGTAAATAGAAAAACATTTTGGCGCAAATGGCATAAAGCAAAATTATTCTTTCGTATTTTTCAGGACTGCTTGATAATATTTTAATATACATAATAATATACAACAGTAATTTTAAGAAGGTGATACTTTCCATCCTATGTTCTTTATTGTTCTTTGCATATATTCCACCATCAATCAAGAATTCAAAAGAAGAAAAATGAAATTAACTTAATATTAACTTGAAATGTAATTTTTTTTCTGGAATTAAAAATTACTGGTTCATTTCATCAATGCATTTTATCTGTTTCTACATATATCAAACAGTTCTTGCTAAACCGTCATAAAAATGTTTTGACATATGAATGACAAATTATTAAAGAAAACTTGAAAGGGCGTCCAAGTTCAAACCAAGCTTTATAATCAATTAATTATCATATCTACCACAATCACTCGGTTGAAAATATCATTTCACTTGTTTTAGGACGAAATTATGTGGTTCAGGAAAGGAGATGAAACCAGGAGAACCAGTGACTTTACAACCATCTTTTTGTTGACTACAGTGATTAATTTAAACAAATGTTGATGATACAGTACTATGCTAATCAAATGCTGATGATACTATATTGATAAAATTAAATACAGCAATGTTGTATGCTTTAAATAAAAAAAAACACAAATGAACGATTTCATAACATTGATTTTCACTACGTATTTTATCCTTTGTGTTTAATCTATATATAAATTTAAGTAAGTGCAAAATTCGTTAAATCGCGCCTTACTTCTAGAATTTTTACTCGATGGTATATAAAGGTGGTTCATACTTTCGGTACTGATTTTAACCACCTGATGTAACCCTGTTTGCTAATTAAATTGAGTTATATAATTAGTTATTGACGATTAAAACGAATTTAGGTTCAACGATTTTCCCCAAATAGTTGAACAGATCTAGTAAAGCATCATAATGTTGAAGACAGGCAGAATTTTTTTTAAAATACTATTTTGATAGATTTAATATACGTTTTTTACAAATGTATTGATTTACGATGAATGGACAATTCCAATCTCTCAGTCTGCCAGTTTGGTTTAACACAAGTAGGTAAATTTATGAGCCCTTGGTTTAACACATAGGTAAATTTATGGGCCCTTGGAGAATAAATTGCAATACTTTGACATTACTGTAAATACCTATTAACCATTTTTGGTCTTCATTTGGAATCGAAAATGTCTCACTCTGAGTGTGCGTACTGTTAGATATAATATAAAAATATATACAAATAAACTTTATTACTGTGATTGTGGATAGACTCTACTGTTATATATATAAACACATAATATACAAACTTTATTACTGACAGTTGCTTCTCAACGTTTTTATTAATTGATACTTACAAAAAATATAAACGTCGTCGTAGTGGTGTATCGTTACATACTTTACTATTTCAATCGACTATAACATGGACAGTTTTAACAAAGTATTAAATCACAAATGTGCTACTGTATTTAGTGGTATATTATTTATAGGCCTATAAAACATTAAACAATAGGCCTATTTCGTTACTGAGTGGATAAAAATTATATTAAAAAATTGTGCCTCATCCCTCAACCCATACATACAAACACAAATTTGGTTTGTTTAAATTTTTTATTTGGACTCATTTTATGACAAGTTTCTCTTTAGAAAGCAGGGTGCTAATTTTAGTTGACTACATAAATCATCGTGTTTATTTATTCGTTTCTAAAAACGACAATGTATTAAATAGTCCTGCGGTACGTACATTTGAAATCGCCAGTTTTGTTACGCTGAAATCACTGTGTATTCGAGAACCATGTAGAAACGCCCTAGATGGTACGCGAGCGAAGCGCGAGCGTACCATCTAGTAATAGAAATTAATAATTTCAAAAAAGTTAAATTACAAAATACAATTCAAATTTTATTCTGGAAATTGTGTATCATAACTAAAAAGCAATACCGCTCAATCGTTGAATGTGAGTGACACAAGGAAATGTTTGTGAAACTACAGAAATTCGAGTTATAAGTAATAAATGAATGAATGAATAATCAAGTTTATAGTTTTGCTTACCGATTGTTTACGCTAATAATAACAAATAATATTAAATTCAATACACAATATAAATTTGACAGATTTGTTTATGCGAGTAGTGTACATTTATAACAAATTAAGATGTATATACAACCAATTAACATATTAGGCCTAAATGAAAACTAACGAAATCCAAACAGGATAAAATAAATGTTTTGATGTTTCCGCGCACACCGTCTTGTTTTGTTTTAATTGTTTATAGGAAACTCTAAATTAGGACATACAGAGTTGATTTTATGTTACCATACAAAACTACACAATATATGTTTCTATTTCCTTATTCCCGAACTGTATAATATTTGAAGAGTATACGTATAAATAAATCCACTAATTATTTACTTTATCTGAGGAGAGAAAGCAACAAACGCCAAACAATTGACGAAAGTAAAACTAGTTGATTGTTTGAAAGATAACTGTTGCCAGTTAAATACGCCTGTTTTTTTGTATTCCATCGCATTCTGCCGTCATGGCGAAAACATTTGGTTTAGTGTGTTGCTTCTTGCTTTTGCTAAGTAAACTGAATGACGTTGAAGGTAAGGGCATTGGTTTATTTCACACGACTCTATAGCTTGAGGTATACACCTATACATAGGCAATTTTGTTAACTCTTGCAAACTTCACTTCAAGCTATTTTTTATTTCAGTATTTGTTTAATTACTGATAAGCAACTCTAGTACACAATTTATTATTTCCTTGACTTATTTCTAATAAATACTTAAATAACTGTAGGGTGAAAGCGATAAAGATTAGAACATTTGCGAGAAAGAATAAATACATTTTCGCTGAGTAAAATCGGAATGATTTGTTCTTTGAATGGTAAATAGCTGGGGAACTTTTTATTTATTATTCTATAATTACGTGACTTACGTCTACTGTGACTAAATACAATAAGAGGCGCTTTCATCTCAGGGTGGTATTCCACATGGAGAGAATCTATGTTTTTATAGTTCATAGTTCATTTTATTTGTTCAAAAGGAAATTCATGTTAACATACGGTAACAATTGCGCAAATTTAATTTAAGTTTAGTAACATAGAAAAAGACAATAACATTTAAAATATACAACAGAGAAACAAAATAACTCTGATGGACAATTAATTAACTGATCAAAAAGCCATAGTAAATATGGAATAAAAGAATTAAGGAAGCGTAATACATTATCTATTATCGTTGAGACTAAAACATCTTTACTTAATATAAATAATATATTCATAATAATACATAATATATTAATATAATAATTGTAATTTCATTCCATATTCCTATATTACTATAATAGGATTTAAGACTAAATTCGTGTTAAATACTCGACGAAATAACAAAGACGAATCTCTATCAGCATACGATACAGCATCTATTAGCAACTCGAATTTCAATCCAGCAAACCTCACCAAGTTTATAATTCACGGATTTCAAGAAAGCAGCGAAGAGAGATATGTTTCGGACATGTCCCGATCGCTGCTCGTTGAAGGCGATTATAACGTTATACTCGTGGATTGGGAAGAAGGAGCAGAAGGAAACGTATTACTCGATTATGATGATGCTGTGGATAACGTACGTCTTGTTGGTGCCGAGATTGCTTATTTGATCAAGAAACTAAAGGTAATGCATTGCATGTAGGCCTATGAAAGAAACCAAGAATTTAGTATTTTTTTACTTAATTAAATGAACCATTGCGAACAAAAAAATGATAAATTTCAGTGACCACGGAGTATATAATAGATTATAGTTATGTCTTCGTCTTGAGATCCAACAAATCACAGTTTAATGCTATCACACGAAAAATATTGCACTCTTAATGTTTCAGTTGCCACTGAACTGTTTTTCGTATTATCAGAGTTTCCAATCATTACAATATGGCTATACAGTAATAGAAAATTAATCACAATTGTATTTACAAGATAAGAAGACTGACACTGGGAGAGAAATATATCTTAGGGCTATTTCGTTTCAAGGAGCTATAAGAGTGGAATGAGCTTCCAATAAATTAAAATTAATTAGACACAGGTTTCACTCCTACCTTGTTCTTGTAATACAGTATCTATTTATTTATTTTATTATTAAACAAGATTATTTATGTATTGCATAAATCACGGATTGAGGGTGCCTTTTCTGCAACGGTAATTGTTGGGCATAAGACTTTGTCTAAATCTGTTCACAAAGTCAACGAATCCGTCGTATTATTTAATTACCATAAAACAATGTCCCGCCTTTGGTCTGTGCAATCTTGATGTAACAGACCTATATCCTTCCCTATAAAGTCTTATTAACTATATACAACTCACTGATCTTACCAAATATATCATATTGTATAACAGTCTGGGGCACTACTGATGCCAAAAACATGAAACGTATCCATGTACTTCAAAAAAAGGCTTTAAGAATTATATGTAAAACAAACTACTACCATAAATCTCTACCACTATTTATTAAAACTAATTCCCTTACCGTTTATGACCTCTATAAAAAATCTATTTCACTTTTTATGTTTAAATACAATAAAAATCAACTGCCATCAAATTTTCATTCTTTTTTTCAAACATATGACTCTATTCATGTACATGATACGAGAAACAAAAATAATTTGTATATCATCAAAAAGAACACAAACATGGGACAAATGGGAATATCTTATGAAGGGCCAAGAATATGGAACAATATTAGTAACGAAATTAGAATGAGTAATAATTTGTATAATTTCAAAAGGAAAATTAACAGTTTATATATTATTGAATACAAGAACAATGTAAATAGGTTTTTATGTGAAAATTGTATAATTTGTAATCACATACAACTGAATTATCAATTCTTGTTTTTATAATAATTAATATCAATATTTTAAAATGTTAAAGTTTAAGTTGTTTTACTATTTAGAGGGGCGCCCAACTTCTTTTCTTGCATTATATTATTTATGTTCATTATCAGTTGTATATTTACAGTATTATGCTACTCTGTATTTTGCTTTATTATTTGTGGAAATAAATATTATTATTATTATTATTATTATTATTATTATTATTATTATTATTATTATTATTGTTATTGTTATTGTTATTGTTATTGTTATTGTTATTGTTATTGTTATTGTTATTGTTATTGTTATTGTTATTGTTATTGTTATTGTTATTGTTATTGTTATTGTTATTGTTATTGTTATTGTTATTGTTATTGTTATTGTTATTATTATTATCTCAGCTTAAAACTTAAAACTAACTTTTTATTATTTATAGAGTGCAAGCGGGTTGTCTTTGAGAGACGTACACCTGATTGGTTTCAGCTTAGGAGCACACTGCGCAGGCTATGCCGGAAAGATTTTAGACGGTGAAATTGGAAGAATCACTGGTAAAAATAGGTTTAAACTAGAAAAAAAAAATGTGTCCATTGAGATAGAATTAGGTCGGCGTTAGTCTACGAAAAAATCAATTTAATTGCTTCTTTATTAACTATTATTAGTTAGTTTCTCATAAATGTGTCATAATTGGAACTAAAAATCATGTAAGTATGGAGTTATATTTACGCCAAGCAAATGATACGAAATCAATCAATAAAATGGCAAATATATACATAGGCGTGTTATAATATAGAATACTTAATAATAGGCATCGACATATTTTGTAATTGAATACAGTATTTATTTACTATTAACAGGATTGGATCCTGCTGGGAGAAACTACGAGAAACTGCGATCATATATAAGACTAGGCCTAGATCGTACAGATGCCATGTTTGTGGATATCATTCACACCGAAAAAACACTGTTAGGTAAAAACCTTATTGTAAAACCTGAATCTGGAGAAGTAAAAAAATAATTGGAATAAAGTGACCATTCACAATTATTTTCTTTAATTGTTTCAGGTCTTGAGAAATCCGTTGGACATCTGGATTTTTACGTTAACAACGGCGAAGATCAAACCGGTTGTCCACGTTATAATTTAAAGACTGTATTAGGCGACGGATGGTTTGATGGTAACACGATGTGTTTATTGTTACATTATAATTATTTCTGATATCATAGGCCTAAAACAAAATAATTTGTTCATCTTCAGGAGTTTGTTATAGTGCCATACATCAAACTTATTAGTATTGATCCCTCTGTTGTTTTATAATTATAAAGCCTATGTAATGTTAATCATCTTTCATACATTGGTATAGCATTTAAGATTTCTTTTTGTTTTTTTTTAGGTATTAGTCATATCAAACTGTCATCAAATTCAATATTGATCATAATATGTTGTTTGGCTAATTAATAATTGTTATATTATTTAGCCGCCGATGAATCTTACAAATGTGATCACAGACGAGCTGCTGAGTACTTTATCGCATCGATTGACGCTGAACAAAACTTTACCGCGTATAGCTGCAGTAGCTACGCGGCATACATGGACGGCAGATGTTCAAGAACCTGTGGAACAAATGGTTGTCCTCGAATGGGGTTTCACGCGGATGAATACAGGAGAAGTAATCAACCTCAGAAATTTTACTTGCGAACTGCTGCTGAGTATCCCTACGCAGGTAGGTACTGTATAAAATATTGTAATCTGGTAAGAACAAAAACAAACAACTAAAAAATAAACAACAAAACAAGAATAACAAAAAAAAACGGAATGATTAATAATTTTTCCTGAAATAACATTGTTTCAAAGTGAATTAATAAGAGCATGTGTGAATCTGTTTGGAATAACAACTGATAGACTGTTAGCCTAATATAGACGTTTCTTAAACGAGGATGCTACATTAAAGCTAGTGCATGCCCTAGTAACATCCAGATTGGACAATTGTAATGGAGTTCTTTATGGATTGCCTCAAACATCTATTAGAAGACTCCAACTACTAATGAATAGTGCCGCCCGTCTCGTCACTCGGACACCTAAATTTCAACATATCACCCCTGTTCTCCGTCGTCTCCATTGGCTCCCTGTTGAAAAAAGTATTGTTTTCAAAGTTCTTTTATTTGTTTTCAAATCCATTCATCATTTGTCCCCAGCGTATATTTCAGAGTTAATCAAGTTTCACTCGGCGACCTGTACTCATTCCCTCCGGTCTACGTCTGACTTAACCACTCTCGACTATCCACGGTGTAGATTGAAGTCATGTGGGGAGCGATCTTTCGTGGTCGCTGCTCCAAAATGGTGGAACTCTTTGCCTTTAGTGATTCGTGAGTCTCCCTCCGTTCTTCAAAGCTCACTTGTTTCGTTCTGTATGAATTCATTATTTTTCTCATACAGTTTATTCATTTTATTGTTTGTTAGGCAGGATAGTCAGATACTCACATCACTATGACAAATAAATAATAAATGTGAATACATAGTTAGCTTGTCTTGACACGTTAGTGAAACAGTGTGGTGATGTGAGATTCCGTTTTTCGGACTTTTTCTGTTGTCTTGGTCAATTTATTCGGTTTTTAGGCTATTTCGTGGTTTATTTTACATCAACATTTTTTCATTTTCACACTTGTGCTAAACAGCGCATAGAGACTATATGTATTTTGCGCTATATAAATTTAAAACCATAAAAACCATAAGATAAAAAAACAAAAACTTTCAAAGTAATCAATCAATCAACACCTTCTCCTCCCTTTGAAATAGAAACAAACAGTGAAAAAACGAAATATTAAAATAACTGCTAAACAAAATATGACTTAATTCCGTGCTTTGGTTGCTCCTTGATTTATCTCCCTAGTCCATTTAATGACCATTAAAGGTATATTTATTTTTACCTGATAAAAAGAGAGAAAAATAGTCAACCGGAAGACATTTTCTGTTTCCTTTTTTTTTTACCATTTTTTGGATTTGAATTACCTTTATTCTTTATGTTTTGGAGATAAGGTAATTACAATATAATACCGTACTTCTTTCTGTTCTTCGCAACAATAACAAAGTAATAACATTATATAAGCATAATATTTCTACTCTTTTAGCTACGGAGGTAACCATTGAAATTACAATGGCGGATAGGTATTCGAATGGTGGCCGGTATAATGATGATGATGACGGTGAATTGCACATTGCTGGCTGGTATGGTTCACACAAAAACACATTTTACAGGATGTGTTTGGGAAGGGCATGCAATGATAAGTAAGCAATTATGTATTAGACATATTGAAAATTAATTAAAGATCATTCGAATGAACATTTCGGGGTTTTCCATGTTACATAATTATATGACTGATATTTTGTGGTTTCAGAAATCAGGAGTTCGAGAATGGAGAAACGTACACTTATTTTACAGTGATTCCTAATGGTATTGGCAAAATTGAAGGAGTTAAGTTGTTTTGGGATGAGGAAAACTTCTGGTCAAACCCAAGACTATACATAGAAAAGATAGAGATCCTCGACTACCCAACAGTTGGGAAAAGGTATGTACATTTTCACATTGCCAATGTTCATGTTTCATTCACATTGCATTTAAAAACATTTTATTGGTCACCGTCATGCATCTAACCAGACAGGCCAGACTTAAGCCGGAATTCCGGATAAAAATCGTTAAACCGTTCATAGTAACGAATTCCGTATAAAACGTACGTGTGTGATCAAAAAACGTAACATAGCCCCGAGTTTTGTCAGTGTGAACGTATCATAAGAGGACAATTTGTTTATACTGTAGGCCTATTATGATTTACGCACAATTTTGGTTAAATACATTGATTGTAATTTTACAATGTAGGCCTACGGCATAGGTCATCCGTACACTTGCAATTTCGGATTCTTCCTAAAATCACTTTTTTATTTTGTTTAAAATTATAATAAACATAATGTATTGTTCTTTTCAGGCTTGCGCTTTGTGGTACAGGTTATGGAATTAAACCGGAAAGAACAGCGTCTTTTAACAGACTTTGTTAACGTCTGATAACGAGAAACGAACGTTTGTAACAAGCATGATTGTAGAGTAGATCTTTATTATTGAAATAAGAAATGTTATTTTTGCAAATTATCATACCTCCAATAAACACAATTTCAATTTTGAATAAATAAGTAACAATTAAAGAATCAAGATGAAAATATACCGAAGAATAATAACTGTTAATTATACTAAAAATATTGAAATAGAATGTAACAATTTAGTTTGTCAAGCGTACATTTTTGTAGAAGATTAGTATCAGCAATAAAAAAAGTGGCATCATTAATTGTTCTTCTTTCTTTTCTTATTAAATAAATACAGTAAATTATGATATATAAAAGATATATAAGATTTATTATTTTACAGAGAAACACTAAATTGTAAATTTGGACTAAAACTGGGAGCCTTTCATTACCAATATATTTGACTTATAAAAACATTGTTTCCTAAATTAAAAAACTGTAGCGCAGTCAAGGCAATCAAATTGCTAAAACGTTATTGGTATAAAAGTGTTGTTTTGGATAAAGCTGTTTTTCAGCAATTTGAACAAGTCCTATTGATATTGCAGAGAGCGAATGCTTTGTATTACTGTGGAATTCTTATCAATGGGACACTTTCCTGTAAAAACGAACAAGGTTAAATGTAATGTTTTAATGGGAAACCCTATTCAGGGGATGCCATATTATTAAGAGGAACTTTCTTGGGTTCCAAAGTTGTTTTCTTACGGGTTCTACAATAGTTTTTCAGTTACAAATACCACTGTATAACTATTTAGAGTTTGTGTGCATCCATCGGCAGTCTAACCAAACTAATCTAACATTACCAGACCGGACAAACAATAGTTAATGATCTTTTTAAATATTCGATTTTCTGTCCGATTCATCTATTTTTCAATCCACAAGAGAAAGCATACATAAGAAGAAATAAAGATTGATTTATTAGGCCTTAGAAATATAAATTACATTTTGTCATGGTTTTTTTTAGAACAAAATTGTGTAATTAAATTTTATAGAAAAGCATAGAGATTTAATGTTCCATAGGTAATGCACGTTTGTATTACAATGTCCTACGTCGTTATACTTACGATCAATAGTCCCAACATACCATTCCGTAACCTTTACATAAAGTACACTACTACTATTACTACTGTATGCTTCTTATATTTAAAAAATTGAAAAAAATACAATAATTTCACTCTTCCTTGATTTAAGTGTGTGTTCTGAAAACAATTTACGCAAAAAGTACCGCAGCGTATTACGGCAAATATATTTGCGCTGCTCTAAAACCATTCCATGGTCAAAATTGCAGAAAAATATATTGTATTTGAGTAAATATAAATACTGTGTGAACATCAAAATAAACTATACGTCGACTAGATACTGCATGTTTATATTGAATAGTCATCATTTTGAAATCAGGAAGTTCCCCACTTGTTTAGATGTGTTCAAGATCATCTTTAGAATATTTGTTTATTTTTTAATGGTACTCATTGTGTGAACATTTATATTTTCACTTGGTTTAAGTGATTGATCAATGACAACAACGACGTACTTTCTGCGAATCATCACAAGTGCGATAACTGCAACAGTAGCAATAGTTAATGCAACAACCGTGCCCGCATAAACACTCCTCATATGATGAGATGTTTTCTTATTATTAGGACGAAAAGTAGTATGTATGTCGTTGCTGTTATCATTAATATGCCCATTGGCTGGATACCGATTTTCTATTGTCACTGGCATGGATGTTTCCAGTCCTTTGATGACGTCATAATTATTCAATGTTGTCGTAACGGAGTCTGTTGGACTAGATGTAGTTAGTTTTGCAATCAATTTTGTTTTAGCAGTAACTTTATATGTATGCATAACAGCTTCTTTTAGAGTAGCCAAGAGTGTGCTCTTTGTTGTTGGAGGCGCTTGGTTATTTGGCTTTTCCTTCGGCTTTTCGGTTCGGCTCGCTGTATTTTCTGGAAATATAACATACTTCAATAAATAAATAAAGAAAACAAACACGTATTACAGTGACGATAATTATAGCCCACAAGCTGTCCCTAAGTTTATGTACTGGAAAATTTTTAACAAACATACATCATGGGAAATATGTTTAAACATTAATTTATACAATAAAATACAATTATCTAAACAAAATTAAGTTTTAAAGAAATGAAAATGATTTTATTTATAAAGTTAAAATTGTGACCCAAGTTTATGAATCAAAATATTGTTTACATTATTGATATCTTGCCTTGAAGAACGAAACGTAAATTTAGAGTAAAATATTAAAGTAATAGTAGAAAAACTGTCATAATAAAATGAATATTTATACCAGTTTTACATCCTTGCTCATCACTTTTGTCTAGACAATCTGTTGTTCCATCACATCTAAATATTGTGGGTATACAATGGCCGTTCTCGCATAGAAATTCACCAATACCAGAACAGGGCAGGCTAGGTGCAATACCTTTGAATTGAATAAAAAAATACTTTGGAGGAGTATTACAGCCATCATAATCGGAGAACTATGTCAAAAGTTTTCGTAACCTGATCAGAAAATGTTACGAATGTGCCTATACTTTGACAGGGATCATCTTACTTTAAAATTTCAAACGATGCTTCATAAGATTAAGAATTAAAAAGTAACTTTGACATTGTAGGTAATTAATTCTGCATTACAATGTCAAACATCCATAAACATCGGTCAAATAATATATTGTTACAGAGTTACATAGAAAAACCTCCCTAAAATAGATGTTTTTCTGCACGTTCAGCGGAAATCTCCCGATTTTTGGGTACATAAAACAAATGGTAATGTTCGTCACTTTATGAAAGCTTAAATCTTACTTGACAAACACCCTTCCTCGTCACTGTTATCAACGCAATCTGAAGATCCGTCACATCTGAACATAGCGGGTAAGCAGTGACCGTTCCTGCACAGAAATTCATCAGTGTTGGAACAATCGTTCGAAGGTATAGCTTAACGGAAGAAAAGAATTATAATTAGTGTTAACAAGGCAAAATGATCGTATAGTCTACTTTGTCCGCAGGTAAACACACGCGACTAGGGATAACATTGTTTGCGTTCAATGTGAACGTCAAGGGGAAGTCCCTCTGATGAACATTTTAAAAAAGTGACGTGACTTCAAAGTTATCATGTTGGCCTAGTTAATAATATACATAGTGAAAGAGGGCGTGTTTTAAATCTTTAGGCTGTTAAAGACTAAAATTAGCACGGCGCTGAATGTGTTTCAATCAAATTGAAAGTACTTCTTACGCCTTTTCCCAAATTTGTTTCCTTATAGTAGGATATTTTTTTTTGGTCCAGAATAAAGGGTCTTTCACACCGGTTCCGGCAAGGTTCCGGCCCGGCGCCGGAAAAATCCAACCGAACGTCAATTGGTGCATAGCCGAGTGGAGAGTCGTGAAAACGAAACATTGATGTTCGATTCGCCGGACCGGAACCGTGCCGGAACAGGTGTGAAAGACCCTTTATAAGGGCGTGCGGAGGGTGCTTTCCCCTCTGGATCCGCCAATGCTCAATTGTATCTCATTATTTCTTACTACAATGACGTCCACTTTCATCGGTACCATCTGCACAATGCACATTGCCATCACATAGATACGTCAACGAAAGACATCTTTGGCCGTTGTCACATGTAAACTCTTTACAGAATGGTTCCTCTATAATTAAGAAGTCAATTATTATTTAGAAACATTTGCAAGTAAATTGAATTGAATGTAGCATGAAACATATATATATATATATATATGGATATTGTATCTATCATGATTTGCATTGCTTAGGTCGAGCACTGCCGTTGCTTGTATTTGTTCACCTGGACCAGGTGTTATATCTGCCATACAATAAACCTGCTGCTAAAGGTTTAATCAAAACATACATTACTAATAAGAGAGAATATCTCCACCCACATGAGCTTACACCTAAAAATGTATATATTTAAAAATGTTTACAAATGAGTTTGTGTATTTTATACCTACTCGTAACCCCCAAAAAAGATCAAATATATAAATATATAATTATTATATCATATATTATATCATATAATTTTTGTATTAGTCACTAATTTCTTTGTAATTGTTTGTAATGTATTATTGAAATGAAAGATTGAAAATAAAAAAAGCTGAAAATGAAACCTATTTGTATGAGAGATGATGGACCGATGATGACAAATCCTTGGGAGTAGAGTTATAATTTGTCTTGCCTGACACTGACAGGACTTAAACCCTTGTATGGGTAGGCAAGCATCATAACCACCAAGCCACAATAACCTACCGTAATCTAAGTCGCAGTATGTTTCGTCACTGCCGTCTATACAATCGCTTGAGCCGTCACATCGTAACGTGTTTAGTATACACTGACCATCATCGCAAAGATATTCATGTTTCCCAACACATTCTAATGTTGCTGTACCTATCAAAATATAACACCAACAGTATGTTAGTATTCATAGTTTCGTTTAAATATGCTACGATACTGAAAGACTAACATTACCATTGGTAGCCTACATTTCCTTAAAGTTCTTTACCCACAGTCAATTGCAGCTGTCTGGGTTCTGTTTCCGTACAGTTCTTTATAATACTAACGGGCCTATGCCTAGTCTAGAAAGGCAGCGATACTATTACGAAACTTCGAAAGGCAACTGGAACTCATCTAGGCTAATTCTGTTTTTTCCAACGATTCCACACGTCTTGTAGAGATGTTCCTATTTATTAATCAAAATCATAAAAACGATCAAATCTAATTCAAATGCCTTTGTTGGTCTAAATTAGTACATAATCTCTCCAAAAATGTAATTCCATCGCGAAACCAGTCATAACATTCAATCTTCGCGGCGGAAGTACAAAATGCTGATGTATTTCAAAAGCCAGAGCCATATATATGGCTCTGTCAAAAGAAAAATATTTTACAAACGTGAAAAGATTTTTTTTTGTACACGAACATTTTTTTATTCAATAGTGCGTACTGTTGCACGCCATGTGACCTACAATCGTCTAATCAAATGACAGGAATTTATTTAGGTGTTATATAATTTAATGATATTTAATTTTTTTTATATTAGGCTTTATACGTTACTGAAATAAGACATACAATACACTTCATGTTTTCTGGATAGGGGCAGATAAGGTTTAGCAAAAATACATGAAATAGTATACGTTACCTCTAACTTGATTTGCCAATATGTGTATACTTACGGCAATGTAAGCCCTCATCAGTCCCGTCAAGGCAGTCGGGTATACCGTCACAAACGGATATAAACAGCAGACATTTGTCTGAATCACATTCAAATGTATCACACACTAATAAGAAAAATATTAATATTTAAAATCGACCGCAGATATCGTTAGGCCTACATAGATATTTTCCCGTCTCATTCTATACCTTCCATTTATTATTTATTGCTGTACATAGGCTCAATTCTTGATGATCCTCAGGCAGGCCTAGGCCGACTTTTCTAAAAAATTTAATTCTTTATTTCGCCTATCTATTATTAAGCTATCAAACATTATGTGAAAAAAAATGTGATGTGCCCATATATGGACATGATGATGTCATATCACTACCATATTTGGGCATATCACTACCATATTTGGGCACATCACACTTTTTTGTCAAACTTGTTTTATAGTGTGAACAGAGCTTTAGTCAAGGACAGCACATCGCGCGATCGCGTTCTAGCTACAGCATATACTAAACATTCATGTATTTGATTTTTAGAATGTGTCTATAGGATGTTCAAGGATTTCGGATCTTTAGTATATATAAGTAGGCCTATAATAATTAAAAATTAGGACATTTTTACCCTGGGCTGATTTCAATAAAATAAAACTTGGTCGATAGAAACAATTGTGTTGAAAGTTTAGGGTTAAAGGTCAACATTCATCTGACTGGGTTCATGTTCGTTGGAAACATGGATATCTAGTTTCTTTTCTTCTTTGTTTATTTCTTGTTTAACCTGAGGTTAACAAATGAAATCCAACTATCTTGTGCTTATAACAAGAATCTTATTTGATTTCTGCCCTATTATTACTCAGACTGTATTGATAACGTTAGACTTGCCCCAAGTCTGTATTTATTGTCTTTTTTTTTATTTATTTGTTTTTATATGAAACGCCATATGTGCAAAAATATTTATATTATTACAAAACTCCGTCTGGAGCCCAGACTATGATAACGTGTACGTTGCAAGTCAAATATGCCTACACTGATTACTTTATCGAAGCTGAGTCAAAGGCTACAAATTATATTACGGTTAAGATTTATTTGAAAGTATATTATACTTTTCAATTTATTCAATTCCGAGATGTAAAGTGGTAAAATAAATACCATTAGCATGTAGTTAGCAAAAAGTGACCAGTCTGTCAATGGAGTATATTTCTCCATTGTATGACTAAAACTACCTACCTGATGGTGATGAGTTGACAGTCACATACGGCAAAATTATAAACTTGATTAAAGTATAAATAGTAAGCCTATACATCGTCGTATACGTGTCACAGTGACAAATAGCAACGTAGACACAATCCTTCAATCTATTCACTTCCTTTAGCTTACTTCACCATCAATTACCAAATTATATAAAAATGATAGGCCTATATCTGTTTCTATCAATTAAGGAATAATCGCAGTAGGGAATAAAACCAATCAATACCGGAAACACGTAGGCCTACTTTGCTGTTAGATTCTTTAAGGTTAAGACGCTGCAAAATAGTGTTTGACAAACTTTAACTTGACACGACCTTTTTTTATTTCCCAAACGACCATGAGAACAAACCATTTGACATAAAGGGTTTTATTATATCAATTATTATCAGTATTATCACTAATACAACATACATTCAAGAAAAATTAATTTGAATTTAAACATTAATTTAAAATAGCATGTAATCTATCCTGAATAGATATTATTGTCAAATTGTTTGTTTTGCCCAATACGCACAAAAGAAGGAAACAAAGTAAGAAATGGCAAGCTCCAGAGAACGTGAGGAGCCATAACGGTGACCTATAGGAAATCTGTGACGAACAAGTCAACAGTATCAGTAAAATAACAAAGCAATTGAGCTTCACCAAACAAAAATGTCAAGTTTAAAAAAAATATATATATGCCTATATTTTTCTTCGGAAATCAACATAAAACGAAATATAGGGGGAAAAAGTCAATTATACAGTATTGAATTGTAATTTAATGTGTTAAATACCTGTTTTTCTGTTTTTAATCACGATTAATTAACCTTTCGGTTTTTTAATGTCACCTTTTATTTTTTGCGGTATCATGCGTGTGGTATAACTTAATTGTTCCGCATTAATAATAAAAAAATCGCAAAAAGGGAAAATTTACATGCCATTTTAGTAGATCTATTAATTGGACGAACTCTATCAATATATCCATACTTATACATTGCGTTAAGGCTTGTTATATAAATATCAGGAACTCTATTCATAAACACCGTATCTATAAATAAATATAGAATGGCAATAATTTTAAACAACATACATTTCTATTATATTTAAATATTTGTAGGCCTACTAATAATTTCTCAACAAAATCTCAAACAATGTATTGACTACAAAATCCATTTATAAGAAAACTCTTAGTTATTTAAGGTCTTATTCTACAATTTGGTTTCGTAAATTTCTTTCTTAAAGATTACTGAAAATTATTATAGTTTTATATGTAGTATAATTTTGGAAAGCAATAATAATCCATAAAACGTAATTTCATAAGGTAACAACCGAAATTAATAGATTTTGGATTGCAAAATGCGTGTTAGGGGCAGGAAATTAATTTATTAATAATAAATATTAATTAAAAACCACATAGGCCTACATTTTATAACATCGACTAAATTAAATTATAAATTAAATTGTAATGCAACACGTTACGCAATACCGCTTCAATCATAGGGGGAACAACTGAGTTTATAGATATTAATAACAATTTTGCTCATGGGTCAGCCTTTTCCCGCTTGGCTACAGGCTTTACCTGGAAAAATGCATTCAATATCACGTTCATAGATTTACAGTACACAGAGCGGCTTTTTCTTTGACTTAAACGATTAAAAAACAATACTATCGTACAAAATGACAGGATTATTGTAAACACATTTCCTTGTTCAATACTCAATTGAACATGGATTTAAAACGATGGGGAAGTTATTTAACACCTTTAATACCACAACAATACAAATTCAATCGTGATGTATATCATTTTATGCAAAATAGTGTCTAATTAAAGTGATTGCATTCAAATACAATCAGCTGACTAATTGTCATAATTACTGATACACTGTTGAAAATATTTAAAGAAAATATTGTAATATTGCCAGTGTTACGTAATGATATTAATAGATACAACAATATTGATTACAATATGGGTTGTTATTCCCAAAGGTATAAATATCATATTTGTTCTACTTGAAATCATTCAATGGTCAGGCTCACACAGTAATTTATAATAACACAGTTTTGTGGCGTGAACCACCACTTTTATTCATTTGATATAATTTGAAAGTTGCCGTTTATTGATCACAACACAGCAATGAGCATTTTGAAGGTAAGTTTCAACAAATTCTTATATTAATTAAAGTATCATGACATATTCATATAATTAACTTGATACGCACAGCACATTTTAATTTTCGACTTTTGTTGTAATTGTTTGTTACTATACACATGGTTTTTAATGCGGTTTATAGATGTAATGTCCCCCAGAAACTTGAAAAAGGAAGATTAATAAAATCAGACTTCGAATAGATTATTTTGTAGTTTTAATAAGGTTAATCATTTTCGTAGAAAAAAACCGGACAAAAAAAATGTTTTCGCTTATAAAATGACAAAATAAATGGTTAAATTCAATTTTGGTCAGAGTGGATAACTATTATGTGACATTAAAATGGAATGTTCAACAAAAAATTGCTTAGAATTATTTATTTATTTATTTTTTTTCATAGTCATATATACTTTATTGTTCATTTAAAAAAACAGAAATGTGATTTGAAAACTGGCAAAATACAAAAATATAAATATAAAATACAATTTACAAAAACACACACAAAAAGTTAAGAGGCTAAAAATTGTTAAAATTAGATAAATATTATTATTATTTAATTATATTATATGATTTATTATTATATTGCACTAACGATGATTTAAAGTTTATATAAAAGCATTAAAAATCTATGATACTTTTAACTTTTTTAACACATTTTTTTATACAAGGATTCAACATCAGGTAAGTGCTCTCCTACTAGTCTAATTGCTCTATTTCCTATTCGATTAAGTTTAATTTTATCTTTTTGCATGTATTACCATAGAAACAAACATTACAAAAAAGAATTACACTGAGAGGACAGGGGGACAATAAATCTTTAAGTTACAGACATTCAATTTGTTTTTTTTATATTAATTACCGGTAATAATCTAAAAAATGTATTTTGTTTGTTTTTATTATTCAATAATACCCGTATTTTGATTTACTGTCAAATTATTTTCTTTATCGTAGAAAACGTTATATTTATTGGCCCTTATATGCTCTATACCTTACGTGGAATCGGTGTGTCATGATCACGCTACCGCATACTCGAAAAACAACTGGAGTGCCCACAGCCGTCTGACAATTTCTTCATTTAAGGATGGTAACGGAACACAACAGAAGCACCAAACCTCACCATCATTAAATGTATCACAATCTAGTGAAAAACACCTCTGTCCCCACCGTGAATTCGTTGATGTGAATCCACGTCGAATACCGGTTTCTATGAAACGAATACAATGTGAATGCGGATCAGCGTGTATGAAGCCGGTGGATCAATATTCACATGAAGTTTTAGATCATAATCATATTTGCTACCCAGTAAGTATTCATCCTTGATGCGCGTTTTTCCGTAAAGAAATTATCACTAGGGCAATTTGCATAAGTTTTTAAAGATGTATTTCCCCCCAAAAGATGAAAAATGAAGATAGATTAAATCCGATTTTGAATATGTTATTTTGTAGTTTTAATAAAGTTAATCACTTCCGTAGAAAAAAAAAATGTTTTCACTTATAAAAATAATGACAAAATAAATGGTTACATTTAACCAAAAACCAATTTGCTGGCAGCCAATTTTACCATTTTTTGCTTTAAACAGTTTTTTCCAAGTAAATATTTTTTTTTCGATCCAATTTTTGGTCAAAGTGGATAAATATTAGGTGACATTAAAATGACATATTCAACAAACAAATTGTTAAGAATTATTTTTTCAGGGGGACAATACATCTTTAAGGACAAACAAACCTGATCAGTCCTCTCTGACGGGTCCCTGGCGCCACTACTGGGAGTAGACACTCCACCATATAGTCAATTGGTCCATGGCTAAAATAACACATTGTACATGGTCGGTACCACGTACAGTAACTTAACTTATATATGTCACTGGGTAATCATTACGAAAAAACTGTTTTTCTTTTCACAGGTTACATATCCGGTTCCAGTTCTACTTGAAAGGAACTGTTCAAACGGAATGGTTGAATACCACTGGACGACTCAGGATATTGAAGTTGCGTGTGTCTGTCGATCGCAATTACCAGAAGTACCGTCAAACAGACCCACATGTCCGAATAGCACTCAATAGTACGGTACCACTTTTTAAGGCAAACAACTCCTTTTGTTTAATAAATGCCTCCTATAGATTAGTTAATTAAGATCTTTGTTATAGAAATTAGGACAAAGTAAGTAATGTTAGCAAACTATTTTGATTTAAAATAATTGCCTATATTATGGCATTAACGTTTTATGATTATATCATAACATTAAGTAAACACAGTTTTATGTGGTAAATACACTTTATATACGTGAGTTCTGTTTTAAGTCGGACAATTCTTCAGAAACTTTATACAGTATTGTCGATAACAAGCTGTTAAAAATAAATGTTAGATAGTGATGGATCCAAATCCTCAAATGAGGACTACCTAGATATAGGCCTACACAGTACGAAATACTATATAATACACTTCTCATTTACAAACATTCTATTTAACATGAAGCAGTAGTTAATGATGTCATTGCTACATTTTGTCCAAAATTAGTTGTTTTTAATTTATAGTTTTTGTGAAATAAACCTCAGTTGCAAACATATTTCATGTTTCCATTCAAGTGTAGTTACATTAAAATAAAATGATTGTAATTTAATACTTCTTTTTCACTTTTTTATTTACGAACTTTCCCATTTTCAATATGCTTTCAGACCATGGAGTATCTAAAGGGAATTGCCATCCGATATGCCTCTAATTAACAATTAATAACATTTCTACTAATAATATATGAAGAACATTTAAAATTCAGGATTGAAATTGTTGATTGTGTAAATTTGATTGAAATTCAATAGAATTGATTCAAGAACCCCATACAAAAAATAATTGTTTAAAATTGTTTTTGTTGACTATATGCCATTTTTTCAATAGTTATTCACTTGACCAAAAATTGGATCAAAACTAAAATCATTTACCTGAAAAACTGTAATTTCAAGGAAAAAAACAGTCTTTTTATAAGTAAAAACATTTTGCTCTATTCAAAATCTGACTTTATTAATCTACATTTTTAGGGGACAATACATTTTTAATCCTCCTATGTAATTACAATAGTATATTAGTTGTTGATTATCAATCTCAAGATGAGAGTTTCTTTTCTGTGATTTGCGAGAATCATCACAAGCATTCCAACACACAGCGCCTTCAAATTTGTGCGTCAGTTCAATGGTGTAACGCGTTTCAGGTGTATAAAACAACGGATGACAAGCTGAATTGTTACGCTCTTCATGATCATGGTAACGCGTCACAGTATATCAGCCAGAAATCGGATTGTGTACTTTATCGCGCATATTTCTCTCTCCATAATTGTAGGCCTACAATAATACTAAAAGTCATATCACGTTAGTCTAGGTTTTAGACGGTGGAGATTCGGCTTAATATTCGTAAATAGAAAAACATTTTGGCGCAAATGGCATGCCTTTAGAGGCATTAATATTTAAGATTATTCATTACCTTTAATATTGTATACAGTATATATTTAATCTCAGTCTTGAAATACTTATTGATTGCATAAAGCTAAATTAGACATTTGAAGTTACAGGAACTGTTTGATAATTTAACTATACATAATATACAACTTGAAGAATGTACAGGTACTTCAAGCAATGACTTTAGATTCACACTTTCCATCCTATGTTCTTTTATTGTTCTTTGCAAATATTCCACTATCAATCAAGCATTCCTAAGAAGAAAGATGAACATTAATCAATTTATCTTTAAAAAAAAAGTATTTGAATTTTTTTTCTGAAATCAAAAACCGCAAAAAATACTGGTTCATCAATGCAATCTGTATCAAAAAGTTTTGTAAAAATGTTTTGACATATGAAGGAAAAAAAATTAAAGAAAACTTGAGAGGGCGCTATGCTTAAAAGAAAAATGTAGAAAGAAAACCTAAATCTATCTTTTTCTAAAAAAAAATCTGTTCTGGTTAACAGACCTGACCAGGTTAACAGACCTGACCAGGTTTTACAGACCTGACCAGGTTAACAGACCTGACCAGGTTAACAGACCTGACCAGGTTAACAGACCTAACCGGGTTAACAAACCTTTTGCCAATGTTATTGTCTTATATAAAAATATCTTTTAAAGTGTTTGTTGTTCTTAAAAAGGCTATTGTCATACCTTCAAGAAATGCATATTCATCCGTTAAGTCGACAGAGATATCTATAAAAGGAACACAAAACAAATCCGTATTATGGGGACTAAACCCTTCTTAACTACAGAATAAAAATTGTATTGTTAGACATATTTGACTAGTAAAATGACAGCTATTGCATTGTTCACTGGTATATGTAAAAGTTAAGTCAGCTTAAATATTGAATAAAGTAAAGAAATTTAAAATCAATGTGAAGGGAAATTAACATGGAAGGAAGGGAGTCTGTATTTCATGCAAGTCTGCCAACCAATGCCGATAGCCTCAACACTAAATTGACTATCAGCACGGTTGACTCTGTCAACAGAAAATACTCAGTTTATAATGTAAAACTGTAAAATGTATGGTTGACAGTATTATTAAAACTTGAATGTGCAATTCAACATGGAATTATTACATATGCACTACTTATGTAGCTTGTCATGCTTTGTACATAAATACAGTATGATCATTGATGTAGGCTTACCTATATCCTTTTTCTGCATTGTTTTGCGTTTGCCCTTGGCTGTTTGTACATATGCAGATCGTGTAAAGTGGTGAAGGAACATTTCCTAAAAAAAAAGAAATCATGCTATTATGCAATAATTTATGACTTTTATCTTTAATATGCATGACAATGCAAAATTCCATTGTGTTTATAATTTATATACAGTATTAGCAATGTCATGTTTGGTAATCTTTTTTGAAGAGCAACACGGCAAAACCAAAAAGTTAAAACCAGCTTGTTCAATGATGAACATATAGGTAAACTAGCCTACTAGACAGTCAGTCTAGTAGTAGGCCTACTACTTAACTACTTCCACTATTTTACTAATAAATAGTATACTAGCCTACTAGCACTAGGCCTAAATTTATTTATCATTATTTTATTAATATTATATTATTATAATATTATTAGGCCTAGGCCCTAGGCCTAGTTTTTATTACGCCTTGTTTGATTTATTTAACATAAATATTATTAATATTAATTGATTAATAATATCAATGCATTTAAAAAACATTATATATGTAGCCCAGGTCCCTATACTATGAATAACTGTAGTGTAAGCCTAGGCCTACAGTACTTCCTCACACTATCCTTCCAATCCTAGAACGGACGGTCGTAAGCCTATATGCTCACACCAAAGTGACACGGCACGGCAGAGAGAGCGGCCTACCGTAGCTTTTGCTATGAGTACAACTGAGTCTTGGCTTGCTAAAGTTACATCGGGATCCGTCTTAATTATATGCTTAATTCTTGTAAGTGGAAGTTTAGATATTCTGTTTGGTTTTTCATTTTTGTCACATTCAACTGTTTCGTTTGTTTCTACTTCTTCAGGTTCTTCTTCAACTTCCATTTCGCGGGTTTCTTCCGTGGCCGCCGCCATTTTTGTATGAACTTTGACATGCCCATACATTGTTATATTAGCTATAACTATAAGTATTGATTTTAAACAAAATAAACAATCAATTATCGATTATAAAGTAAAATTTATCATATTTAATTAAACAGAATACCTAAATTACCTTAGTAAATTGACAGTAGACATTTTAGTCGGCAGAAACGAAATGTTATATCTTTATCGCCGCAACGTACACATGAGTACAGACCGTACAAACAGTAGGCTGGTACCAATAGGCCGAGGGGTTTATTTTTATTTGATTCAATTATGAACAAATTACTGTACAGGTCATGTCTTAAAGAGTAAACTGCTATAATTCATATAGTTACAATAAAAAACGATTGACACAGTATATTTGTATATGTGTTCAAAAAGTTCAAAAAGATCTATGGTTCAAAAAGACTAACTCAAGACTTAAATTTTTGTATAGACCTGCATGTCTAAATTTCTTTTCTCGTAAAATTCTATGTTCTGCACTGATTACTTGTCACTTTGATTATGCATGTTGCTCCTGGTTTTCAGATGTTTCTAAAAAACTTAAAGACTTCAAACCACTCAAAATAAAGTTGCTAGGTTTCAAACTTAATCATGTTCATACGTTTTTTATGGAAAATCAGTACCTTTTGACTGAAAAGTTTAAAAGAGTTTCATCTAACTACCATTATAATAATGACTAGAAGTAGTGTCAATGGTTTTTCAGTTCCTAAATCTGATAGTCAAATAGTTTTATTATTTAGGCATAAAGAAATGAAATAACCTACCTCATTCCATTCAGCAAATAGAAAACAAATTTAATTTTAAGAAAAATGTTAAATCACATTTCTCTTCAACCAAATAGCTATAAGTCAACATAGTCTTTTAATTTAACTTTTTTTATTTATTGTTTTTGTTATATTTACGTGTTTAATGCAATTTTGCAGTTTTTATATTTTTAATGTCGGTCGGTTGGTCGGTCTGTGTGTCTGTCTGTCTGTCTGTCGGTCTGTCTGTCTGTCTGTCGGTCCGGTATCACTATGCATTGTAGCACGCGACTTAATGGCTGTTGGCCTTGTTTTTAAATAAACTGCACTTAATTTTCCAGTAAAAATCACATTCTTTTAATCTAGAGTGTAGGCCTACACACTAAGTGACGAGGCATGCCCCTATGAAACAATAATGGTTCACCATACTTTTATCAGATTGCTATTAAATTTACATTTGTTTTTTTGTATTTTAATTTGAGAGAGATTAGAGATTTTTACTAAAGTATGCCTACGGTTCTTTTTTCATAAGTTTCATGAAGATTTGTTGATACAACAAACAAGAGCCTATACTCAGGCAACACATTAATTTTGAGAAGACCTCATGCAGTTGTTGTTGTTAATTCGGCGTTTAGCAGCCACTTTTTGCAAATCATTTCCGTCGAGTGTCATGCAGCTCTACTAGTAGTCTGTCCAAACTCATACTCGCAATAGTGGGAGTAGTACTTATTTCCGCTTGACTAAACTTCACAGTCCAGCAGTCAATCTCCCGGATCATCAAAGACGTACACCACCACAACCACACACACCACCCGCACACACCACGATCGTCGCATTTTTCGCGCAAAAAGTGTCTGCATACTCGACTCGACTCTCTCCGATTCACAGAATTAGAAGAAGTATATCACGATGTCTGTAAAAAAAGTAGAAACTAAGGTAAATTGTGATAATGCTTTTCCCCCAAATTGGGCCTATCCCTAGCCTCTAGCCTAGTACTAGTAGAGGTATGCCCTCCTGTATATAGCTAGATAGCCTAGGCCTAGCCTCTAGTAGTACTACTACTAGCTAGCCTAGGCTAAAGCTAGTTAGGCCGACCGCGCCAAGCTAGGCCTACTTTGTAGGCCTTTAGACCCCTCCATATAGGTGTACTAATTAGCCCCATAATTGCCTGCCCAAGCTGGGTTGGGCTAGGTAGGCCTAGTAAGTTTAATGAATGAATAGGCTTTAGTCAATTTATTTTATATAATAATTATAATAGATACACATGCCTAGGTTAGCTATATGTACCCTCCATTTTTAGGACTAAAACAATAGAATGATGAATCATTCGTTGTTAATTTCTATTATTATTAGGCCTATTTATTAATAGCAATGATGATTATTTTATTGATTTCAATTTCTAGTACTGCAGTAGGAGATAATATTTTAGCTGAGTCATTGTACATAATACTTTTATTGGGTCAATGTATTTTCACCCTCCACCAAATTATAAAAGGTAAAGATGAATAAAATAAAACTTTGAATAGGCCATTTTGTAGTTTGATATAGGCCTTTACTACTGTAAAACTTATTTCACTTTTTTCGGATAAAAGTAAAAAAATTAAATAATTTTGCTTATATGTAACCAGAAATCCATCTGCCAGACAATGGGCTTAATTAAAGTTTAATTTTTTTTTTCTGTGATTCAATTTTTGGACAAAGTAATCTAATCTCAATGTAAATTTATTACTATGTGACATTAAGATTTTTTACAATTATTTTTTAAAGAGAAAATATCTTTCATTGCAGCATACCAAGTTTAAGTATTATATTAAAATTAAATTAATTATATTAAAATTATCAAATATTAACAATTCAATAGACCTGGAATAACTGCATTTTGATTTGCTTTTGCTTATCTACACTGCATAAAGAAATCCAATAAAAATAATAAGGAATAGGTGTCTGTGATCGTCGTTTTCACCAATCACTAAGTGATAATACTAAGTCAATAGTAATAATAATTTCCTTTAAGTGGTATTCGTTTACAGGATAATTATTAAATTTATAAGGGTGTTTCCCTTTATCTAAAACCTAAAGTGTGAATGGTGAATAAAGCACAGTCTTCACAATCTGTTTAAGCTAGTTGTCAAGAGGCAATTGATTGGGTCAGTGGTTGTCATGTATGAATTGATTCCCACTAAGGTCTATTCTTTTCCATTCAATAGGAACAACTTCTATTCTTTATATCTGGACACTTACTGTACATAATCTAGTAATACAGCAAATAGTATACAGCACTATTACTACTAGTATATCTGATTGATGTGTTATAAAATTTAAACTAAATAACATTATATTTAGATGTATGGCAGATATTTTATTGACTGCCAACCTTGCATTTATGCGAACAGGACGCCACCACTCGCTATGCTAACTTTGCATTTATGCGAATAAGCTAGTTGTACTGGCTGTGCCAACTTTGCATTAATTAATGCGAAAAAATGAATGTCTCAATAAAATAGCCTACATAACGTCTTCACCGAGTCTAATTGTATTGACATTGTATACTAAAACGAAAGCCAATGAACCATTCTATATTTTGACGCGAACATTTGTAAGGCTTACTATATTGAAAATTTGAGTATTTTGAGGTTAAAAGTATCAGTTTGAAATGAAAATGCTATTTGATTATTCCACCGAGAAGTCGTCATCACTGCTCTGCTTCATGACGATGGCTCGGATATTGATAGCCAAGCCTAGAAAGAAATTGATGAAGGCCAAGACAGGCAAGGTGGTAGTATGGATGTGGACACCTCAAATTATCTATGTCTAGTAGGTCAGCACTAGGCTACTACTACTATATATATTAGCTAGCTTGGCCTAGCTAACTGTACAAATATTGCTAAAAAATACATTTGCATGTAGAATGTCTGATGAACATTTGTTTTATTATTTATTTTTACAAATTATCAATAGTTTATATACGTTATTAGCAAAATAATACTACCCTGTCCAAAAATGTGTTTATTCTTGCCATGGAGGTATTCTTGCGTTGATAACAAATTAGCTCGCAAGCAGGAAATACCCTCACTGAAATGTACTGGTGGCAGTACAGAACAATGGGCCAATAAACATCCGGCAGTCAATGGGTTAAAGAGCCCCGATCTGTTTGCATCACTTCACTGTCAGATAGGTAGCTCTCTAGCCAATCTGTAATACCTCAATGAGTCTAGCAAAGCAAATTAATCATGAACTTAGGTGTAGGGACAAATATGTTTTACACAATATGAATGATTGGATGCCACTTTGTATCAAGGACTATTTAATTGGAAGCCTTTCTACTGCCAATAATGCAATAGAAAACAAGCCTCGAATGTAAATAAGGAAACCACTCTACTGTACTACCCAGACTACCTGTATAATAACTTAATTATAATTTACTATCAGTACTGTGCAGAAAATTAATCAGTAAGATTGACTTGCTGTACTGTGTGTTCTTGTCATTAAATTGATTAATTTTACTCATAATGTAAAATTATGTTTTGATTAATTGCATGCAATTAGTGAATTTTCATTACAAGGTCTTACTAAGCATTCAACAGGATGTGCTGTAGTGCATTATTGCTAATAAGTCTGTTTATGATTCTTTTTATCTCTATGAGATAAAGAGCATTCAATTACAATTGCCTATTTTAATTTTAAATGATAAATTTTAAGGTTTATATTGTAATGGATTCAGATTTATACTTGGCTCAATATACAATAACCATCTCAATACGTAGTGGACTAACTGTAACCTTTCATCTCCTTTTAAGAGTACTGCCACCAAACAGTACTCATTATCCTTGCACTACAGAGGCTGGGAGATAGACCTCCTACTTTTGCTTATGATACACTGGGTGGCACATGCCCACAAGTGTCCAGTACACTGCAGTTCCAATTTAAAATTCTTATCTGGGAAGAATGTTCTACCATCCAATTAACTATGATCGAGGAAAACTTATAAGAACCTGTGCTGATTTGCGGATATAATTTGCGACTGAACTTGGCCAATCGCATCTGTTCTGTACTTTGCATACTTTAAATTACATACACAATTTTAAAAGATTATATAAGAATATAGTTTAGGTACTACATTATATAACGCAACAAATGGAACTATGTTTTTACGCTGTACCCAGATCATACACATTTAAAAGATTATGCAAGCAATTTTGCATTTCAGTGTTGTTGTTGCACTGAATGCCAAATTGCATTATCTGTAATTTTTACAGTTTCATCTTTATTGTATTTTTCCAGAAAGAATTTGATGCAGAGATTGCGGGCGCCAGCGGACTTGTCGTCGTGGATTTTTTTGCGACTTGGTGTGGCCCCTGTAGAGCGATTTCTCCAAAAGTACAGGTAAAAACATTTTACGAACATGTAAATTTCCTGAGTTCAGGATGAAATAAAGTTTATCTGCATCCCTGAAAATGAAAAGCTATTTCAATAACCAATGTCAATAACCAGTGTTTTCTTCTCAAACATTTTCCATAAAACCACACTTTTTTGTCTAGCCCAAGAGTATTTATTCACTTGGTTCACAGTATATTGAATTAAAAGACCTTATGGCTTGTTTTATAAGCTCAATTTCAACACATAAAGATTTCCCAACATGTATGTTTTATTATGAGTTGCATTTTGTACTTTCCTGCTTGAGTTTTTAAAATCAATTTTGTGAAATTTCTGTGTTTGAACTCACCAAAAAGCAAGTCCAATGATGTGTATAATAATCATGGACATAATGAATATCTTTAAAATAAAAAAAAATTTTTAAAATAGAATCGTTATTTGTTCTATTTAAAGGGGCACATTGACAGAAATATAGTATAAAAAAACAATATAACAAAAAGCATTCATTATTAAATCATATAAATTTGATAAAATTACAATTTACCAAATTAAGACTGTGATTTCTGTATTTTGTCAACAGTCCATGGCTGCAGAATTTACCACCGTTGTCTTCTTGAAAGTTGATGTTGATGAGAATTCTGTAAGTTTCAAATTTATTTTATTATTTTTTGCAATTAATTCTCAATAGAACTATAGAAATGGAAGCTGTGGATGCCTTCCACTGCGGATGTCATTCCGCATGTCATTTCGCTGTGGATGGCATTCCACTGTAGATACCATTGCACTGCAGATGTGCTGCCATTCCGCTGTGGATGCCATTCCACTGCAGATGCCACTCCACTGTAGATACCATTGCACTGCAGATGTGCTGCCATTCCGCTGTGGATGCCATTCCACTGCAGATGCCACTCCACTGTAGATACCATTGCACTGCAGATGTGCTGCCATTCCGCTGTGGATGCCATTCCACTGCGGATGCCACTCCACTGTAGATACCATTCCACTGCAGATGTGCTGCCATTCCGCTGCGTATACTGCTAGCTGAACATCTCCCATTTACTACACGTACTCCAACTGACTGCTGGTGGAAACCATCCATCAACAACATTTCTTGGCAAATCAATGCTTCCTGGAAAACAGGCTTACTAATAAAGAATACTGTATTTAAAAATTACAATTCATATTACAATTTTAATTCTAATTTGAAATAGGACACCGCTGAGGCAGAAGAAATTAGTGCGATGCCTACTTTTAAATTCTATAAGAATGGAGCAAAGGTACTGTATGGGCTTACATATTTTTATACTTCTTTTTTATTATTAATTTGGTGAGAGTAGCACTAGCAAAACATCTGATTGAATTACTTAATAATAAATGAAAACTTGTCTAGCGCCGGTGTCCCCCACCCATGTGGCACCCATGGCACTTTATGCATTAGCAAAGTGCGAGTACATCAGCGAATAGCGACGTCTTCAGGTTGGTCTTGTTCACTGCAACGTAAAAAGATCACATTTTTTGACAAAGGTTTTGTGACAATGATCGTAGGCCTCTGCAGGATGATTCGTAACGATCACAAGGTCAGATAAGTAAGCTTAGCTCCCTGATGCAAAGCTACAGTACCTTGCAGTAGTTATTAAATTATAATCTTGGTGCTGTACCAGCTGTTGCTTCATTGGGCTAGAACCTAACCCCAGCCATCAGCTCAAACTGATTGCCTGCCTGGAATTAATAATAATAGTTCATTACTATATAGCGCATATAAGCAAGCTCTCAATGCGCTGAATTATTACCCCAGTCATTTTTTTTTGGGATCAAACACGATGGAAACATACTCCCATAATGCAGCTAGTAATCAGCACAAAGTTGTGTCTTGATCTAACCGAGTACCCATTTATACACCTGGGTGGAGAGAGGCAAACGTAAGTAAAGTATCTTGCCTAAGGATACAAGCAATGCGGCGAGAGTTGAATTCGAACCTCGGTTTTGAATGAGAATTTTTTTTCTCAAATATGTACTTGATATACAATTCACTTTACAGTAGAGCAAAATATCTCATCAATTAACTTAGCCACCTGAGCCTGGTTACTTCGCAGTAGTTATTAAATTATTTTTCAATCACCAAATTGGTAACTGAAAAAAAAATTCAAAATTAATGGATATACTTTGTGCAGAAATTCAGTTTGTGTTTTAGTAATCTTTCCCTGATCTTTGGTTGTGTTTTCGAATAACTTTGTACGTGTAAAAAAGATAAAGTACAGTATAAATGAAATAAAATTGGTAACCACTAATAAAGCTGGTGAAATGATATACAAATACAGTAATATTATTTAACATCTCTTTCTCCCTCTCTTATATTATTATCTGATTTTTTATTAATTATCCTTCTTACATACAGTAGTAGGCCTACTGTATATTTATATATATTTATTTTTTATATCTTTGTTAATTTTGTAATTTACTGTAGTTTATTTTTTGTATTAACTGTTTGAGGGTCCCTCATGATCAGCTTATGCTGGATGGATCACCCTCATTAAATATTTCCTTTTAAGAGGCTAGGCCAAGGGCTAAACCATTGCACACAAGCGACACTCTAATTTTGGATGCGTGGTTGAATGTGTGGTTGCTCACTGTACTGTGTAGCAAAATGAATGTGCAAAACAAAAATCCTGTACGATGATGAATTGTGCAAGTGACAATCCTCAATTGACAAGATGTGTGTGATATTATAATATGAATTGATATATGTTGATTAAATGTTTTATCCTATTTTTTTTTCGGTGCAGGTTGACGAATTAACTGGGGCCAATGAAGCTAAACTGAGAGGACTCATCGAAAAACACAAATAATAATAATACAAGAATCATTAAACCAATTTTGGTATTTTTCTATCGTAATATTAAAAAAGAGAAGTAAAAGTAAATTACTTAAATTTAGAGTACGTAGTCTCATTGGTAATTAGGTACAATAAATTTGAAATTATACCCCCAGTAACTGTAACCAAAGCCCTCATCACGCTATAATCTCTTTGATATTGACCACAATATCTAGTTTGACTAAAACCAATCAGATGATTAACAAACCAGAGCAGGTTAACCGAGTAACTTTCACAAAATACTGGAGAGTCATGTAATATTAAATTGTTTTCATTGCTTTTAATAAAATTCCGAGCAATAAAATATTTTAGCTTGGTTAGAATGTGATTGTGTTTTGAAGTGAATGTAATAGTTTAGTTACTTCTAAGCACATTCTTTTTTAAATATATATTTGTCATTTTGTTATATTTTGTATTCGCCATGTTGAATTGTTGTATTCCTTATTCCATTCAATTGTAAAAGAAAATCAAACAGGATATCTATTCATAAATAAAACCAAATGTATAACCTTGATTTTTTTATAATAACAAACAAAATTGTGTAGGATTACAGAGCTTGGCGAGTTTTCATTTGTTACTAGCCACGTTTGTACACTGTTAGTTATTAAGTTAAGATCTTTAAGCCCATGTATCTTTCTATGTGTGACTATAATAAGTAACTAAATACAAAAAAATAGTGTTACAGCAATTAAAATCAGGTGGTATAATGAATGAATGTCATTCTATTAAATACAATGTATGTCAAAAATATCTGTTAGTTGTGTGCTTTTAATTGTATAATAGTATAATAGAGTAGAACCCACTATTAAGGGGAAACCTTCGAGGACTTACAAAGTGTCCCCTTAATAGGGGTTGGTCATATTTCCCCTTGTTTGTTTTAGTGTATAATAGTATAATACAGTAGAACCCACTATTAAGGGAAACCTTCGAGGACTTACAAAGTGTCCCCTTAATAGGGGTTGATCATATTTCCCCTTGTTCGTTTTCGTGAACTACAACTACTACAACTATAAACTACATGCTAGTAGCCAGTAGCGGATGCAGGAACCGGAAGTAAGGAGAGGTGGGGTAGTGCAAATGAAGTGCTGATAAGGGAAACGTCCGTACTGTGTTGGCTACATCTTGGACCCGCCTATGTTTACCTTGAATTAGTGGGTTGTAAAGTGTGTTTAAAATAATCTCTCACTTTTGATTGGTCAATTCGCTTGTGCTGTGGCTTGCATCCCTGCGTTGCGTCCTAGTGGGAACCGAACGTTAATGAAAATTTTGAATACTTTGATTGATTTACAGTCTTGATGACGTGTAAAAAAAGGAAAACCCCAAAAGTTAGACCTACGGTACAACTCCTCCTTTTGTAACACCTCAATTTCCTGTTAAATAAACGAGGGAAAACACCTCACAAAAATACTTACGGCTAACTCATCGTATTATGGGACATAAGAAGAAGAAGAATCAAGAATTGTGTGTGGCACTGAAGGCACCCAGTATCTGATATTAGGTTGCCCTCTGAATTTCTTTTTTTTAAAACTTAGTGGCGTCCGAAATGAGCAAGATAAGACTAAACTGTGTTTTTGTATTCCACAACCGATAAAACATTGTCATCTTGTTTTTGTTTAGATTTTACTTGGTTGCTTATAGGGACCGACCAGTTGATATTTTAGTTGCCCCACCAAGTACATTGTAGTTGCCCCGAAACCCAGCTGATTCTAAGAGATCTGGACAACTTATTTGAGTCCCAAATGTGTACTCCTAATAGATGTTCTACTGTAACACGTAGATATACAGGGCAATTTCTTTAAAAAAACTTAGTGGCGCCCGAAATGAGCAAGATCAAGACTAGACAACCGATAAAACATTGTCATCTTGTTTTTGTTTGAATTTTTCTACTGTAAAGCCTGTTTTCCTGTCGACGTTATTCGCAGCTATCGTCGTTGATCGTTAACAGTTTAGATCGTTTGTAACATTTTAATGTTTACGTAAAAGATCGCCGATTATTGTTAACGATAGCGTCGACTAACGTCGACAGGAAAACAGGCTTAACACGTAGATATACAGGGCAATGTCGAAACTAACCCTACCCCATCTGAATCGAGATGAAGTATTGTTGGTGAGGTACCTCTAAATTGATATTTTGTGATGTCATATTGAATACAAAATATTTAAACACACACATAATGTTCGCATATTATGTAAATTATTTTTATTCATGACTGGAGGCAGACTTAAGCGTTTATGAAGTTGACATTTTTAAAATTCATACAAAAATAGATTTAAATGTCTGCATTTAAGAAGTTGCAGATACGACACACATACAGACAGTTAATAGTGAATGAGAATATGAAATCTACAAACTTAATCGAATTCTACTTCATAAAATGATACTATTGAAAGACAACAATTATTTTACACGTCGTTGTATGCGATTGTTTTATTAGAGGTCATAAATACTGTATCCAAATGTCATAATTTATGCATAATTTTTAATACAGTACAATCTCGAAAATGGCATTAATCGTGTACAGGTTTCTTCTTCTAAAGCTTCTAAGATTATTGGGATAATATTGTTTACATTTTGTTAAAATTGAACCATACATAAAAAGACGAACACAATAATTGAAGGGATTGTTGACCCGGTATTACACGTTTGGTAGAACCAGGAGGAATCATGTTGAGGTGTGCAAGAGGGTATTTAAAATCCTCGTGTACAATCGAACAAAGGACATGCTATTCTTAATCAGTGCTTATATTAATCTACGTATTTTCATGTGCATAGAGTATTTAGAAATATTAAATCTGCATAATACTATTTTACAGGCAAGTAGTATATTCTGTACATGTATTTACACGTGTACAAACAGTGGAATAGGATAGGAGCTTTACTATTAATACTCCTGCTCATAGATTGTATATACTATGTATAATATCAATTTATACACACACATGGTCTATAGTAAATAATTGAATTAGAGGTAAACCTGTAGACGTTTTATACAACTCAGTCAATTCTGTGTGTGTCGATATAAATGATGTACTTGCTATGCAAAACAGTCACCATTTATTCGGTCTCCCAAATGTGAACTTAAGGACACATTGAGAAATAATGTTTGTTTTTTATTTAAAGTAACAATCACATCATTATTATTGATAATATTCTATGTACTAGCATCTAAAAGGAAAGTACGGTATACATAGAGTAGATTTTAAAGGAGCTTGTTTGCGAAGTTAAAAAAAGAGCGTTGTATAAACTTTTTGAAAGTTAATGGTCTCAATCTCGATGAGGGCAGTGTTTAAGTACGTGTTAGGTTTTATAGTAAAAGAATTGAAAAAGAATAATTGTAAAGGCTTTCCGAATACGTAATTCGTCCTTAAAATGTAGGCCTAATATCTGTACTGTATGCCCGGTACTACACAACCGTCTGATAGGCTATTAGGCCTAATTATTATCATAATTTGAATACAAAATACGAGAATAGACCGTTTTTGTAACAAGTATATTACGGTATTAATTATTAATCAAAAATCATTTACTGGCTATTCCTCTTGTACTATTCGTGCGGTACTTTACCGTACTTTTATATTACACATTAGGCAGCCAATACTCTGAGTTCTTTGAATGTTACATGCTAAAATTACAAACGTGTGAAGGATTCTAAACAGCATGGCACTGATAGTTATATTTTCGAAAGAAAGCCACATTATTCAAATTAATTTGCAACATAAAGTCTGCATAGCTTAAACGAGCATAATAATTATATCCGTGCTTATGAAAACCTGTATTTGGCAGATGAGTCCAGCTCATTGACTTTATACAAAGTATAAAACATCATTACAAGTAGGCCTATACAATGATCAATATAACACTTTAAAACGTATAATATTTACATATTACATTCATTTTGTACAACTTTATATAAGAATTGTTCAGTATACAAACCAACACAATTAACTAGATATGTAAATTATTTTAATAAACATGGACGAAATCTTAAATATTTAATTTATGCGCCGTGTGTACCCAGTACACAGATATCGTAATCATTGCCTACCGTACCGGAAAGCTTGACCACAACGACTGAAGGGAAATAATTATGTCGACAATAACACTACGACGAAATTATCCAAGTAAAGTAAAAACATTGTTACCAAATAAGTATTAGTTGGGTAAAAGGAGTGAGTTTTCTATTAATTAATAGGCGACTTCGTCCAGGTTTCGCTGCATGCTCTAGCTCTACTATATAGCGTCATTAGTAACGTACGGTATCTACTTTTATCTCGCACCAAATATCAAAATTGCACTCATGTTTGCACTAATTATTACTCATTGCATTTGTTTTCCCAATGTTATCTAATTAATATATAATAATGACATTTCATAATGACTGTTGAATTTTATGTTGTAATATTACAAACGATAACGTGTTTGGTCGAAATGGTATATCACGTGACTAGCCATCCAAGAGGATCCAAAACGTTATATTACCCTAGGAAATTATTTCTGTTATAGTGAACAGTCCCTGACGTCACACCGGATTGTCATCAATGGAGTCAATCTCTTACGAAATGTGAAGTAAGTCTCTTTTACAAAATTATCAATGAAAAGAATAATTATCAGTGTACAGAATTCGTTGTGAATCCATCCGTAGATATAATAAATACGATCATCACACCTAATAATGCATGTTGTTGCTGTTGTATGTACTCCACAAACTTTACTAAAAGTTTAACCTTTTTTTAATGATTACTAATAAAAAGGCTTAAGGCCCATTTATACTCGGATGATAACGATCTACGATAACTAGATAAACATGCATTTTTCTTACATAAAACAAAGAAATTAGAAAGACCTATCAGAACCATTAATGAAAATAATAGTATTTCCAAATCAAATCAAATTACGTCATAATTAGTAAGAGCAACATCATGACGATACAACGATTTTATTGTTCTTGTTATTGATCATGTCGTCATTTGAATTTAAAAAACATTTTTTTTATCAAAGGACAGCATAAATGGTTATTGGTTATGGTTATCAAATTTATTTTGTTTTATGTAAAATAAAAGAAGAATAATTTTCTATTTATCGTAGATCATTATCGTCTTAGTATGTAGCAGCCTTTAAATATAAAAATAATAAATGTAAAATTAAATAATATGTTGTATTGTAACTTCTGATTTACAAAATAGGAAATATACAATAGCATAGATAACAATATTACGAAGGCATACATACTTTTGAGTTACACATATAATTTATGTTTAGTGGGTCAACCACTTATTTCCATACGGAAGATGATTACAAATAAAAATTATAGAAAATATTTTAGACATATCGTATTTACAAAGGTATATTCTAACATTTATAAAAGGATTAGGACGCACATATATTCTTAATTTAATCTACTGAAGCGTTTATGACTCATAGCAAGAAAACACCATTCCCTATTATGATTATTGGTTATTTGAAAACAAAATCATATATGTTATTAATTATTTTATTAATACAAAATGAGATTAGTCGAAACTGTGGTAGGAGTCTGATGTGGAGCGATCTCGGCCAGCCTCGCGCCCTCTATCATCAGACCGTCGTGATGTAGAACCTAAAGATGACTGCTTGCTGTAGCGTGCTTCTCTATTTGCAGAAAATCGTAATGGTGATCTATCACGCCTGTCATCATAAGGCTTCTGGGCAGCAAATACATCCAAGGCACTTTGTGTTCGATTTGAAACTCTCTTTCCGGAACTCCGACTTGACATTGAAATGCTATTTTCAGACGAAATCCTTTTACTATGAAATTGATGTCTCTGTTCATTTGTTCGGTAATTGTAATCTGTTCGAGTATGACCATTTTGATCGTCGTCCATAGTACATTCGGTACTATGTCTTCGTTCTAACAAAGGGGATTGGCTTTCGTCTTTAAGGCGTGTCAACGATGAGGCACTGTGTGGTCGTTCTCTTTGACTAGGAACATCCAAGAACGACATACCTCGGGATGGTTCTCTCACCAATTCGTACTCTTTACTTCCACCACCACCACCCCTACTTTCTCTGTATGTTAGTCTGTGCTCTTCGAATGATCTACTTCGCTTTTTATCAGATGGATAAATTACTGGTGGTGTATCGTCTTCAGCAAGTTCTATTGTAAGCGTTGGTGAGCAGGAAAACTTACGAAAATGTGTTGTGGAGGCGGGAGAATCTACGGTAAGAGAGCGTGACTGAGACGAAAGTCTTGGTGAGTGACGCGGTGAATGCCGGGATACTAATGGTTTTTGCTTCTTTGGCTCGTCATCATCCGGTGCAAGGAGGACAGGTATAGATAATATTCTTGATTTTTCACCATATAAGTTTCGTTTTATCTCCCCTCTTCCTCTTCCAACTCCACTGTAAAACACGTCATCTGCTTGAGAAGAAGGAATAATAGTCCCACACGGTTTAATGTGTGATGGTTCAGTAACTAATTGTTTGTTTCTATTAGTATCACAAATATCAGTTCTGGGAAGTTGAGGAGATCGTTTACCAACAGGGGTAAACGCGCTACTTCGGTTGCCCTCAACGGCATCATCAATATTCAAACGTTTATCTCTCTTGACTTCCCCTTCCAACCTAATGTGCTCGCTTGACCTCCATTCTGGAATTGTATCCCATGCCACTGGATCTTGTGGAACTTTGGAAGTAGCCTCTTCGGGTGGTGGAGGAGGATCATCCTCTCCTAATATTCGTTTCCGTTCCTCACGTAAGAATTCTTCCTCAATACTATCTTGTTGTAGTACAAATTTACGTGATGACATACGACTTCTACTGGAGGACATGCTAGATCCTGATTTTCTCGTCCAGAAATCTACATTATAATCTTCGCTAGCTGCCCTTGTGTCTGTGGAATCTGGGACTTCGAGAATTTTTCTCGGCGTATCGAGCAGAGAGTCACTGTGTTGTTTTCTGCTTATTCTAAGTCGTCTGTTTCGTCGCGATTTGTATGTTGATGGCGTATCAAACATTGAATCCTGGCGGAGGAACTCTTTAAATATCTTGTCAGTCTTTTCGTCAATACTATAGTCGCGTTTGAAGTAGTACTGAAAACGGTCGTCCCTATGACTCCTAAATAATCTACCAAGCCTTCCAAATTTTCTTCGAACTGATGACGTTTCACTTTGTGAATCCGAACCTAGGTTGACAGATGCGTCACTAGCCGAATCAAAGTATGTAGATGCAGACTGCGAATCAATCTCGCTCTCATCTTCCGGAAAGCTGAAACTATCGTCAATGGCTTCACCTTTTCCGGAAGTAAATTGTCGACGTTTTTTTGAAGCAGTACGAGAATCACCGCGTTTACGCGCAAAAGACTCAGCATCGTCTTCAATTTCTGTCGATGTGTCTTTTACTAAGGAAGGATATTCTCGAATGGGACTTGACTCACTAGACAGACTTGGTACATAACTTTCGATACTTGTACTCTCCTTATCACTCATTGCATAAAGATAGCGTTTTTGTTCTGACATACATTTTTGTTGCTGTTCAATCGAAACATATCCGCTATCTCCTTGCATTTGGCGAAGGTTTCGACCTCCTTCTTTTCCGGAACTGTCACCGGACTGTCCTTTGCTGCGATCAGAAGTATCCGACTCCTCGGTACTAATACTACTGAACGCCAAATCAAAACTGTCGTCTTTCGTACGGGCATGTAATTTGTGCTTTTGCTGCACCAATAGTCTGTCCTTACTGTCATCCATGGAATGATATCGTCGTTTAATTGTATTAACATCATAATCCTGTTTTTGAGTCATATTGTCTGGCTGAATAGCTGTAATCACTGTATCTGGTTCGGAACTGTTTGAGGTAGATTCCTCCAGCTCAAACGTGGCACGAAGTTTCCAGAGTTCTCGATAATCATGCTGCTTATCTGCACGAGAAGTTTGATCCTCAACCTCTATTTCAGGAAGTTGAACTTCTCGAGCGAATCCTTTGTATTTGGAATCAATATAGTACTCGGCGGATAAAGGACGAACGTTCTGTAACATTGGTTTTGCTTTAGGAGAGGGCGGAGGTCGTGAATTAGAAACCCATGGAGCCTGAAATAAAGGTGAAATTTCATCATCGTCGTCATAAACGTCTCTATTATTGTAAGGTTCAGAACTCTCAATTTCATCAACGTATGTTTTTGAGTGTCCTTCTATATCTTTATGAAATTGAACAGATACTTCACTCAAGTGTGGACTCTCACACGGAGAAGGAGTTCTAGTAATTGCTTGCTGCACCTTTAGTGATGGCCTTGGTTTACTCTCCGGGCTCATGCGTTTTTCATTCCATTCTTTTAGGTCTTTTAATCTAGAAAGTTGTTCAATGTCTAAGGATCTTGTTTGGTTGACGTGTTGATCGTTAAAGTTTGGACTTCCATTGTGATTATCACTATCATCGTCAGTATATCTAAAGAAAACAGTTTTGTGATTGTAAATTAATGTAAATTAGTAAGAAACGTGTTTAACTTTTTATATATTTATGTTTAACAAAAAAATATCAGACTGTTCAAACAGGGCCTATATTATGATAATCAACAAGTAACTTACGGCTTCTTATATGTTATTTGCTAGACATGAAACTGCTCATGTATCGAATGAAAACGTAGCTATTTTGTGTAAAATTACATGCTTTTACCTTCTTGAATAGTTTGGTGTTTTCCTTAATTTTCCTTGAGGTCTATGGGAGTTGTTTTTCTTTTGGGTACTTGGAGAGTCTTCTACGCATATAATGTTACCATTGCTTGTTTGAGCTCTTTCTGGTATTTCTGTCATCTGACATTCGTCTGAAGATAAAATAAAAATGAAATTGTAAGCCTTATTTTTGTTTTTTTATCTTTGTTATCTCTACCATCAATTCATTAGACCGTTGAAATGGCATGGCTGCCCATCCCGTTGGGCCCTTTATTTATTCAAGTTGATTGGTTTAAAGTTTACTTAGGAAAAATAGGTGTGTTGTTAAATAATGGATGTTTTGTATTTAAATTGAATGGAGATGATATTTCATTTGTTGAACCTTGATAGAATTAGAACGTTCAGCCTTTGATAGTACTTGTAAATGTCTTTAACTTGATTCTCTGACGCAAACATGATAATAATGTATAAAGTAAGCTTGCACTTACCCAATAATGGTTCCATTTTTATTCCATTTGAACGATGCAATGGTGGATGTTCATCTTCACCACTTTTAAACAAAGTCAAAAATTATTGTTATTCAATGTGTTAAAGTTACAGTTTTGTCCATGTTAAATGTACTATGCAAACGATCAGTGCCGTAACTCATAGGCCTAAGGCCCCTGGCTTAGGAACCCCAAGTGGCTCTCCAACGCTGAAGGCCTCATGTGTTTAGCCTTTTCGACATATTTTAATGCATAAACACTGCTCAGTGAGCGCTCATAGCCGTTACGCCACTGTAAACGATTATGGAGAGTGACGGCAATGTTTTATGACCCGTAAAACCAACCAAAAAATACTGCATAAAAGCCTACCTCTCATAATGCTCGGATTCGGCTTTTAGTGGAATCTGACTTTCTTCTCGTATAGGGGTAAAATGATGTTTATCACCAGCTGCTAGTTCTACGTTTATCCCATCTGGAAGATTATAAGGAGAACGTTGACGCCTGTAATGAAAAAAAACCAATAACTTAGTTTAAACGTTACTGTCGTTGCCATGAAAATTTATCTGCCGTATTTAACGAATTGGTTGACAATAGTGCTTTATGGCGACATTGCACAAAATAACAGTAAATGCAAACGTTGAACTTCCTCACAATCTTTACCTTAACTGATGGAGCGCCATCATCAAGCAATTCAAATCAAGAGGTTCCATGATAATAACAAAACACAGTATTGTAAGGCAATTAATTTGAATTCTGTACGAACAGAGTCCATTAAAAGCACGGATTAATCCAAATTCTAGTCGTAGCCTACGAACAACACATCACTTAACTTGACGAATTATAACGTATACGAAAGGTACACACCAATGGCGATCGTTAAAGGAACATGGTAAATTACATAGTCATTGATTGCCTCAAAATATGAATTCAGACAATCAATTAATTATAGATCTTTGCTTCGTAGACCGCCTCGAGACGATGTCAAAGACAAACATACAATCTCCAATGAGCTATGCTAACATGTTTTAGTAGTTATACCCGTGTCTCGGTCGACGCATCGATCATCTACTAATCGCGTTTTCATTGATTCTGAATATGAAACGCGTTACCCGTATCACTAACGCCTACGCCATTATACTTATGGTAAATGTCAGATATTGGGTTCATTTTACCCACGCTTCCTGAGTTGTAAAGTTGCTTTATTCCTACATTCAAAGATGCACATTCCTAGATGCACGTTCGCAGATGCACATTCAAAGATTCTCAAAATAGCCTATTATTGTAAACACGGGTTTACTGTTCGTCAAATACCTAAATGTTCTATTATGAATGTCATAATATTAAAGTTATTAAAGTTTCTAAATTTTAGAAATTTTAACATTTATAGCAAGTTAGCATTTGTGAACACAACAACATCAAAGACATCGGCGTACATACAACCGGCCATAGTATTTAATATTCATGTTATTGTTTGCACTATTGATGTCTATTCAACTTCTTCTTCCATTTTATTGGCAAAATGCTTGGAAATATACGGTTGTACGAAAACATCTATTCTTTTCAAATTATATCATGAATTTAATAGCTATATATATGGAGAATTTTGTACTGTATAAAAGATGAAATGAAATATATAAATCGATATATTGGCGAATCCACAAAACTCGAGTTACAACATGGGCTAAAATATTAAGAGCCATTGTCTGTAAAAATCAAAGATTTGGTGGCAGATGTAAAAAAATGGATTTCTCTCAAATTTTTACCATGAATAGACATTTCAATAAAAAGCATATCTACAACATTCATTTTAATTTTTAGCCTCCGTTGCCATGACAACAATCAATTATCCAAATTTTGATGTTTTTGCCATTTTTTACAGATTTTCTATAGTGAAAAAGTACAAACTTGTATACTTATTTTAACCAAAAATACTTACAGTATACAGTTTTTGTTTATAGCAGTGTAATCAACATGTATTAAGTTCCATTTAAGGTAGAAAAAAAATAAATTACAAAATGGAGTTTGGTTGATACCATTATTTTAAAAAGGGGTGTTTTTAAAAAATATTTTTTTTATAAAAGTATACCTCATAAACGTACCTATAACTTCCAAAGTGGTGTTTTTAAATCAATGAGGTTTTTTAATTTGATAGTCAATAGGTTTGTCAACAATAATCACGAAAAAAACACTGGGGTAAATTTCGTACATAGGTTTTGTGTTGCCAGGAAAATACGAAAAATACAAAAAATATAACAAAATATCAACAAACAAAACACATGAAACACAATTTAAATATGGCTAATCCAATAATAAAATGTATATGTGGCTTGTCATAATGCTACTAGAGTCATACGAATAGTTTAGATAAAATAGGAGAATGTGTTGCCAGGTATATTTCAATTAATTGCCAGAAAAACAGTATTTTGCATTGAAATATTTAGTTGATGGAAAATAATGTTAAACTTGGAAATAATTGCGTCAATGGTTTTTATAAAATTTTAAATCTATTTTGTGTAAAGAGATACAGAAAGACCTCCCAAAAAATCTGACCTTGTAAATAGGTCATTTGAGGTCAAAAGGGGTCAGAATGCAAAACAGGACAGGTCCCCACTTAACTACAACTATTAATGTTTGATCAAAATTTACAAGATAGTTCATAACAATTCTCAACAATTTTCATATTTTACCTAGAGTGTTACCTTAGCAACCATTTCTATGTGTAACTAAGGAAAGTAATTTAAAAAAAAAAAAAATGGCGTTTTTATAAATACAAAGAATTGATTGCATTTGTAATTTTTCTCAATTTTACTTCTACTGCATTCCATTAATGACAAACTTGACCTTGTAAATTCATTCATTTTGAGGTCAACATTTTACCATAGTAACTGTTTCTATGCGAAAATTTCAAAAAAATAAGGGGTTTTCATAAATACAAAACATTTTTTCTACATAGTTTTACATTTCTACTTTTTGCCAAATTTACTTTAAATACTGAATCCTAATAATCTCAGAAAGAAAGTCTTGACGAATCTGAATAAAGGTAAAAAAATGACCTTTAGTGTTATCTTAAACTTGTTTACGTAACTAATGATATATAAAAAAAAAATTAAATATGGAGTTTTCATGAAAAAAAAAAAATTTTACATATTGAGGTCAAATGACATCAACATATACCTATAGTGTATTGTAGCAACTGTTTCTATACGTAACTAAGTACAATATTTTTAATATGGGGTTTCATGACTACAAACAATTGATTACATAGCTTTACTACTTTTTCCCAAATTTACTTATCTACTGAATCCCAGAAAATGTCTGACCTTGTGAAAGGGTCATTTGTCGGGTCAGTTATGTCAAAATGTATTATTTATGTTATCTTAAAACCTGTTTCTATGCATAACTAAGGATAATTGTAACCCCGTAAGTGGCCACCCTCGGGACCTGGAAAAGTGGCCGCTTATAATTGTAGGCCTATTATTATTTATAATCAGGTGGTTTAGTATTTTTTAGCATTTTCAGACAAATTTTAAAAACTTTTATCATATGAAAAATGGTCGGTAAAAATCTGTGTAGTTTTCTCATCTCTTCACAGTAATGTTTTTAAAACCTCTTCAAAATAAAGCTAATATATAAAGAAATACAATAAACATGCACCTCTAATTCATAGGTCCATGCAATAAGTATCACATTTTTCGATTGGCCGCTTACAAAAAATCTCATTTTTAGTATAAAAAGGTGCCCGCAGCTGCTTGTAACGGTAAGCACCAAATGCACTAATTAGATAGGAAGAACAAACAGGCTTTTCAAAGTGCGTCCGTTAAGGGAGGTGGCCGCTGTAAATAAAATATGGGGTTTTCATGAATAAAAATAATCACAGAAGAAAGTGCTTACGAATATGACCTTGTGAAACGGTAATTTGAAAATGCAAATAAGGAGGAGGAGTTTGAATCCGTCTATTCATTGGGGGGCGATAGTAGCGGCAGTGTGGGTGGTGCTTGGATGCATGCATTTGACACTCTATAGTGGATGATCGACCAAAGTGTTGCAGTTTATCTTTTTGTGGTTATAGTCGGGGGGGGGGGGGGGGGTGGTAGTCGAAAGTGGTGGTGGATGGGCATGTGGGATCTGCTTAGGTTAGCAAATAAAAGAAGTAAACAAATGAAAGAGGAGCTTCAAAATAAGAGAGGAGTAATCTGACGATTTATGATCTGATAATTTATTCAAATTTCCAGAGGATATAACCTATAAAATGACATTAAAACTGGGAATTACAGAATCTATAATTAAAAATTTATTTTTTTTTCTCACAACACAACTAGAACTATATAAAACATTAAGAATTTTTCCGACCAATGAGTTTCAAATCAAATAATCAAAGAAAATAAAATGTTTTTACTAATGTACCATGTTTTTTTATAAAAATGCCTATGTTTCTCGCAACACTGCTTGTAGATTTTAAATTTACCCCAGTATTTTATTTTAGAAATCAATTATTAAACATTAGAACTACCTATTTGTAATAAATCAGCTAAAAAAATACACCACTTTGGGCGTTATGGTGAAGTAAAGTTTAGTTGCATTGAACAATTTTAAAAAAGTGAAAAACACCCCTTTTTAAATAAATGGTATCTCCCAAAGTATGAAATAAAAAAAAAATAAAAAAATTTGAAACAGGTACACAATGCATTTTTATTATGCATACACTAATTATTTTTTATAATTAAATGAACAAAACAAAAATATCGTTCATCAAAGTAGTACCAATATCCATTTTTAAAAACCTTAAAAAAGGACAAAATTTGTCAAAAACACAAATTTGGCCGTTGCCATGGAAATATACGTGTGAAATAAAAAATACTTCATATTTGATTTCTCTCAACACATATATAGCCATGTGCAAAATTTGAAAGAAATCCATTTTTTTGAGTCTGCCACTCTTTTTGATATTTCTTTGATTCTTACAGACAATGGCTCTTAAATAGCATGCCCTCTATCGCTCTGTGCATTTCGCTCAGTGTTTCTGACTGAACTTACCGCCATAGACAGAATTTTCTATTTTTTCCAACACAGTATTTGCAGCAAAATATAAGTATGATGACCAGTACGAGTCCTACAATGACACCGCAGACTAGAATGACTAGTGGAAGGAGTGGCCGCTCTTTCTTCTCATCTACCTACAAATATGAATGAATATACACACAATTAACTTTATATATATGTATTTCAAGAAGAAAGAATATTTCTCAAAATAAACTATAAAAATGCAATGGGGTGATCAACCGTACGTCCTTCCATTTGAGTATTAAAGTTAATGCCTTCTACCCACTTCAATTTCAACCTCACACCCACATTAAGGAACTTTCTTAAACCAAACAGCACCCACTCACACTTCGAAGCCTAGGCATTTTCTGCATATTCAAAAACAAATTTATGAATTAAATTATTTTTATTTGTTTCTAAATGCTTATCCAATTATGATTTAAACTATTACATAAGCATTCAAAACTGCAGTGCATTGATATGATGTTTTGATCATTTACCAATCGTTATTCATCCCTTAAAGATGTATTGTCCCCCAAAAACATGAAAAATGAAGATTAATTAAATCAGACTATGAATATGTTATTTTGTAGTTTTAATAAAGTTAATCACTTCCATAGAAAAAAAAACGAAAAAAAAAACCAATGTTTTCACTTATAAAATGACAAAATAAATGGTTAAATTCAACCAAAAATCCATTGGCTGGCAGCCAATTTGACCATTGTTTGCTTTAAATTACATTTTGTCAGGTAAATACATTTTTTTTCGATCCAATTTTTGGTCAAAGTGGATAACTATTATCTTACATTAAAATGGAATATTCAACAAAATTTGTGTAAGAATTATTTTTTCAGGGGGACAATATATCTTTAATCTATTCGTGCGTATAATGTCAATGAAATTATGTATTACGTTCAAACTGAAGAGTATTTGTTTTTATCTCTGCAACTTCTTTTGGTTACCATGTATGTTATGTTTAATGTTAATTGTTGTTATGTTTACTACCGGTATTAAACATGTAATGAATTTCCGTAATGACCAATGCAGCATTCTGAATTTAATTTACACTCGTTGGTGATGATAGGGTGATGATATTTAACCGTAGACGGATTTTTGTGCATAAAAACGTCAAAGAGCACCCAATACAATTACGTATTGAGATAGAACTACAGAGGCAGAGGCATTATTTACGCGTACGGTCATCATCACATAGGCTAATGTATTCATTAGAATACAGGCCTATGGATACATTAGGTTATTATGACCTAATTCACACACACATTTCTAGTTTATATAAGACATACGACATTATCTTCTCCATATTATATCGTGGTACACAAATACATTATTACAGAAGCCTACGGTATGCAATACATTTTATTAGTGAATGTGTTGTCTATTATCATTTACATGTATTTCGTATTTTACAGAAATGTTAATATATATCTATTATTATAATATGGTGCACCGTTGGCTTATTGTATATTTATATATATATATATATACTGTATAACGGCTCAGTCTCCCTCAATTTGCGTAGGAGGAGTGTGTAGGCGTACACGTGGTTAGTTAAACGAATTTCTTGGTATTTATCATTTCTAACACAAAATGTTGAATTTATTAGGCGGTGGCAATCACGAACTAAATACTATAGTTATGATTCTCAATTGTATGTTGTAATAGGTAAAATAGAATCTTACTTACATGTCACTAGTGTGAACACTAATATTATTAGGCCTATCAGTATTGAGGATTGGAAGATGTTGAAGCATATAGCCTTATTAGTATTATTGGTAATGATTATGATGATGATGATTATTGAATGTGGGGGCTGAGACAACGATGATGATTTAATCAAAATTGTCTCTATTTTATTAAGATGATAAAGAATTATGATATTATGACCGTGATGTATACAGTAAATATTTTACCTTATAGGGTATCATGACGTACGATATTACTAGTGATGACGATACAGTTACCGTTCTGAAGAAAGTGATCATTTACTATGATGATAATGTTAATGTATTGTTAACAATTATAATAATACTGCAAAATTATCTTTGAAGCGAGCACTCTTTCTTTGTTCTGAAGCTAACAACCCTGCCTCTGATTGTCGTTGTAATTACCTCCATGTTGTAATTAGGAAGGATTAAAGAACTATATATGATAATAATACGGTATCAACATTACCATGTTTTACACAGTGAATCCGCATCTAATGGATAAACCAGGGACGGTGGCTTTACGGATCTGTAAGAAAAAAAATATATAGATTCGATAAACGTCTAGTATAATACAAACCAAAAAACTCGAAATCGAAAACCTAGACTCCAGCAAAATTGTTTCGAGGATTCGAGAGTAAGGATGCACGTCCCTATGACCCCACAATGCATTATTCATGATGTCACTTGTTTATAGGTTCTAGGTCGTCTCAAATGGAAATCTCCATACTTCAGTAAGTCATTATGCACGTGTAAAGACTAAATGTCACGCCAAACAATAATGTTATTAGTACAATAATTACTCTTCAAAACAGTCAATAATTTAGATTTAAAAAACCGTAATTATTAACATTAGTGATAACGCACCCGATTCAGCTGTCACTAGATAGATTCTGACTGACTATCGCATGTCATCTAGAATAGCTGTACTGTATATTAAATACGTAATAGCACATATATAAGTAAATAATGTTAGAACTGCTTCATTGAATGTGAATTTAGACTTAAATCACTCAATCTCCACATTATGGCAATATTCCTCCAGTACCGTGTATCACATCAGTAGGCCTATGACATCAGTATCATAAGGTTGGTTAAGAGTAAGATAGGGTCTAATGATACAGAGCTTCATATGTGATGCTGTACCACTCATTTTTCCTATGATACTTGACAAATACAAACAGTAAACAGTGGTTTAAAAGACGCATTGTCCCCCAAAAACATGAAAAATTAAGATTAATTAAATCAGACTTTGAATAGGTTATTTTGTAGTTTCAATCAAGTTAATCACTTCCGTAGAAAAAATATATAATATTTTTACTTATAAAATAACATCAACCAAAAATCCATTGGCTGGCAGCCAATTTGACCATGTTGTGCTTTAAATTACATATTTCTTCAAGTAAATAAATTTTGTTTAGATCCAATTTTAGTGAATAACTATTATGTGACATTAAAATGGTATATTCAATAAAAAAAATGTTCAAAAGTATTTTTTAGAGAGACAATACATCTTCAATTGAAACTATTGTTAATTTTTTCAATTCATATAATATATAAATATTACAAAATTAAACAAATAGGGAAAACAACTAGAGAAACCATGCGAAAAGAATATAAATATTCTGCTATAATAAACATGCTTTGAACAATCATTCCTTTCGGTGAATTTTCTCCTGTATCAAAACATGATTATCTGTCAAGTCATGGTTGATGGTTCAAAGATTACTCGAATAAGTGCAAGTCTTAGTTTTATACCAGAACACGTAGGCCAAATATCCCGGATGGTGATTAAACAATAAAATATGACCGATAACACACCATAAAAATACAGCAATAAATATATATAATATTAATAATATACAATATACGGGTAAAACAAACGTATACATAAGAGATATTAAGAAGCAACGTTATTAGTTTTAATCTATATGGATGCGAATCGGAATTGGACTATTACAACGAAAGTCATGAACATGATTTCTTGAAAAGCGTTGAGAAGTAGTCATGTTATAAGAAATGAAGATATTGAAATTTAGATGTAGCTTTCCGAGAAATGTAGTGTTACTTTGTTGACTCGGTTTGTTGAATAAAATACATAGTATTATAAAACCAGTGTGGATAATACATTGTTTGTCATGTTTACATGGTAACTAATGAATCAATTATACAACTGACAAATAATGCAGAGGAAGTAATTTTTATCAACTTTATTTCAGAAATCAAATAAATTTGTTTCTGATAAGTCTTCTACAAAGCATTTAAAAATAACTAATTTAATACTTTATTTTTTATTTTCTGTTAAGATCTTGAAATAAATGTTCTAAATTATCTAATTTTAAACCTTTTAAATGTACACATCTTTTTCAGTTGTATTAGTAATGTGAGTTTTGAAAGACCTCTATAATTACCTTTAATTTACAGGTTTGGTTGCAAAAGTCAATTAACCAAATGATGGAACTAAAACTTCAAGACCCAAGACATGGCCAAACTTTAAACCATTTTGATTTTTCAATACGTCATGAGGAAATTTCCCGAATGATCGGAATTAAAACGGTACTTGGCCTACTAGCGTTGCTGCTCCCAAAAGTTATTCATTCATAGAAGCACTGATGAAGAAAGTCTATCCGGTTATTTTATAATGGTTGAAATAATTTTAGGAGGTATTATCAAAATAAAATATGGTTTTCCAAATGTTTATTTTATTCTGATGTGAAGAAACGTTTGCTAGTTGGGGGTAACCTCAAGGTTGGAACAAATTCATAAAATTAAAAGTAAATTCTGCATAAATTGTTATTAAATATTATATTATGATCTTGCTGTTATCATTACACTACTGTATGAATAAATTATACCATTTTTACTAGGACTTACTATGACTAATGTATACAGAGGTTAGTATATAATTAGACATCTTCAGTGTTTATTACAACAAAGCCTGTTTGCACGCGTCGTCCTAGTTTGCATATCCCAGTTTCTACGTATTGTCTCGTAAACATAAACATAACACTCGATTCATCCTAATTAATATAACCAAACTGCATATTGTTTTCTAAGTTTAGATTGGTGTCGGATCAAGGCAATAGACGTATGAGATGTCAAAACTTTGCAACAAAAACAACAGTTTTTAGTCGAGCGTGCAAACGCGACTCTACGGCTCACTATGTCGGTTGGTCAGCTGGTTGGTCGGTCGGTTGGTTGGTCGGTCGGTAAACACTAACTCAAATTTGAGCACGCGACTGCAGCCATGTACATGGCCTTGTTATAAAAAGAACAACTTAATAACGTGAATATAAGATTATTACGTTTTATTTTCTATTGATGAAGAAAGAAGACTTAATCCTGATTATTTGTCATACTTTGTTTTCATTTAAATAAATTATTAAATAAAATATAATTAAATAATTCATATAATACAAGCACATTGTTACATTCGAAAGATGAAGGTCGTCGTCAATACCTAACTATTTTAATATGTACTAAATCTATTAAAATAATCAATATAGCAAATCACAAGTATTGCCACCTCCAGTTTCGACTTTAAACTTATAAACATTATCCGGGATATTATTATTATTATTTCCGGGATACTTCATTGATTTTCCTAACCATGACCAAGACAGTAATAAATGTTTACTATACTATAATTGCAATCATGAAAAAAGGGACAAAGTTGTATCAGTTAAAATAATTCTTAGATAATACAGACATTGGCGTGTGTGGGGTTTTCTGTGTAATAGATGACTAAAAGGATATCAGTATCAGCGTATGTGTGGGTTTTGTACAATTGAAGCAACTCACATTCAGTGTGCTCTACAACGCGCGTGGGTTTTAACGCACGTACGTACAAACACGCCACAAATAGGTGACAACATTCATCTTCGAATACATGCCACGATTGTTCTCAATACCAAATAACAACAAACTAAAATTAAACTCTGTCTACACTATCAAACTAGCTTTACTAAAAAAAGTACGGTGTGCCCAAATATGGTAGTGATATACCATCATCGTGTCCATATATAGCCACATAACATTATTTTGTCACATAAAGTTTATGTAGACAGAGCTTCAGATAATGTACACATCTATTTTTGTGTCCAAGCGCGGCTCTAAATAAAATCAAAGAGGATACACTAATACCACACACCTAGTAAGTAACTAAAATGTAGGCGTGGATTGGCTCATATTATTATCTTTTATGTAGGCATTACATTTTGGGATTAACTCTATTTCCTTCTAATAAACAATTCTACAGACCAGGGTATTATGCTCATGACTTCGTATTCCTACCACGAAAAACAGAGAACACATCTCATAATCGCTACGTTTGGTGCTTTCTTCATGGCGGACCATTTTCCACAAAGTTTCACCGATAAGATCATCACCCACGTGAAATGTTCAAATCCAAGGTCTTCAGATTCTCCCACATTTTGCAAACTGATTGCGAATTTAATTTCAAAATGTACGTGATTGTTGGCGTGCCCTTGGGCAATCATGAATACATCGATCAAGATGAGATCGTAGTTGTGACGTCATCAGCCTTATTCAAACGAATTCATAACTCGAGGAAATTGATCATCTTTAATATGAACTGAATATTTTGGTTAGATATGTATTTTCATATGTACTAATCATAATATTGTAAAATAATAAATAATATAAGCTCGTTTGTTTACTTAATTTATGTTATTGTCGTTACAAGCTTTAATATAATATCATAAAGATTTTATTAAGTATCCAATAATAATAATATTCATAGATCTTATAATATAGAGGCCTTTAGTATTATCTATACATACAATGTTAACGCGGTAATGTAAACAACATGGAGTTTATTACTACTATACTACCACGCCTATGTTTGTAATAACAGGTTGTCATATTAACGAAAACATGATAAGGATAATTATTACTAATTAATTCCTTTTTTTTAAATGTATTTGTTATGTTCCATACCTGTCAGCCAATTAGACAAGATACTGGTAAAGGTATAGTATTACAGTACAATATACCATTCACCAATACATTATAATTCATAATAGAGTTAACACTGTAGCCTAACATTTAAAGATACTTAATAATGACAAAAGAAATGTATTATTATGACAATTAAGTACTAATTTATCAACTCAAAAAAGTAGTAGAAATAAATCTGTCCGACGAGATCGAGTTTGTTGAGGAAAATAAATTAAAACAAATAAATAAATAATTAAATAAATACATAATTCGTACATGGCATACTGTAACTATGGTAATATTTACATAGCAATAGAAGCTATGTAAGTAACATAATACAAATACATGGGTTCTATAATGTTCAATTTCTTGTATTTTGGAAATAATTATATCTATATATAAATACAAAAAGAAACCAAATAAATACTATACAATGATGATATGATATCAGAAATACAGTCACTGCATAGTTTATATATGTAGAAATAAACACTAAAGCTTTGAATAAGAGAATAACAAGAATGATTAAGAACTGAAAAAAAAATCATTCACATTTGTGTGTGGAGTACTAGACACATTGACATTCAGGAAGAATGAAATAAAAAGATTAGAACATTTTGGAAAGAAAGAAACATTGAAAGGATAAAATCAAATCAGGTGGAAGGATACAGATGAACATTCGAATACGTGAAGAGAGAAACGAATAAACAAAACAATAATAAATATGAGACAAATAGAAGTGGCAAGGCCATGTAAATTAATAGAAGATGGTGATGAAGCGATTAGATAGAATGGAAGGAAAGAAGTATGGAGAGATAAGTGGAGAAATAAATTGCTATGAATCTACAAAGAGAGCAACAGAAGAAGTATTATGTATATAATACATTAATATAATTATAATACAGTTAAATTATTACCTACAAACCTATTTTAAATTTAAATGAGAAGCAAAGTCTACACATAGAGGGCCTTCGCGCTCGAGCATAATGTAAAGCGTTTACGGACAACAGCAGGAAAAAATAATTTCTATTTTGCGCCAAATACGGTTCTGAATATCCTAAGGACCATTCGTATCTATCAATTTGTATATTCAGTAACTTGTTATGAATATTCATTAATTAATAATCATTGATGACGTATTGACGCATTGAAGTTATGAGTCGGGTATGATTTGAATTACACTCTGTAATATTGATTACTTTATTAACGCCATAGATCATTCAAAATACAAACTACATTTATAGACTAGTTGCCTTTCATAGATCAGGCGAGCAGTCTCGGAATCGATACGACAAGTCAGCGATAATAGCATTACTGAGAGGAAATTACCAGCGATGTGTGAACACTGTATCGTCTATATTTAATTCATTCACTCACTTACCTGATTAGGGAATAAAATTCTACGTCAATACTATCCTAGACATCGTATAATTCAGCGACTAAAATCCATGATATCCCATGATGGGTAAGAGTGAAGCAACTAAGGCACGGCTTCTCGGATAGGCGATAGCAAGAGAATGAGTAGAAATATGCAGATTGCAATTAAATACTGTGCTTTATTAACATTTTCTTCACGGGTGCATTCGAGCGTAACATGTTCTAAACAACACTGCTACTGCTCTCAAAAAGGAATCATCGGTACATACGTCATGCTTACGTTTGTAGGTTACCATGGTTGTATAACGACAACCTTCAATCATTATCAGTATTAGGAATCGGTTTTTTACTCAATGTACTGTCTTAGAAAAAAAACGTAGAGGATGAATTCAAAGCTATTTCAATAAAACCGTTTGGATTGTAATTGGGAAGACAGCCAGGTGGTGCAGACGAGTATTTATCTAAGCCTAAATACAATACTACAATAAATATTATGTATGGCTCATGATTTTTAACTTTTTAATGTTTATTATTATTATCATCGAATTTGAGGTCTTTACTAACAAAACTAATACAAACCTTTCATTTTTCATAGTGAAATCAATTATATTATAGTATTATTAAAAAAATAACATGAATGATAAGAAGCAAAGATGTTACGTTTAATATAAGATCCTTTCAGAAAGTAGACCCGATCTATACTATAATACTATCATTGTTTCAACATTGTCTGTATCTTGTTGCGTTGTTCTTTTTATTATAATGTGTTTAGGCATTTTTAAATAAATTTGAATACTGTATCCTCCTGTATTATTTGTCTATAGGTTCATGATACATAAAAGTCTTATTTCAAAAATTAATGTTGATGAAATTGAGGAAATAAAAATGTATTGGGACATTTGCTTAGTAATAAGGAAGAAAGGAAATGTAACTATTTTATAGAACTGAATTGATTGCCAAAGAACTCGAACTGAATGTTGAAGAAATGTTCAGAGTTATTGTTGATCGGACCATTGAAAAGCGAAGGGAAAATTGAAAGGAAAACACAATAATAGAAAGGAATAAATTGAATTGAATTATGTTATGTTTTACTGATTATTCCTATCTATGTGTTAAATAACAGGTAAAATACGTTTGGTTCTTTCACAATGAATAAACAAAATATGAAGATATCTATTTTGTAAAAACAGGTGAACATTAAAAATAAAATAATGAAGTGCTTTTTGTTATTAATAAAGAAAAAGAAAATTTCCATTTCCGTGATGATATATTTGCTACCAGTCAAAACCTTAGAGTAATAATCATCGTAGGCGTATCTCAAAGAACATAAACCCACGCTCTCAGTGGGCAACACAAAACAATATAATGCAATAAGACAGATGCTTTTTGTCTGATTAAGGAGAGTCATGAGTTCTTTCTTCTTCTGATTTTCATCTCCTGCTCTGCAATTAACCTACTCTGGTGCTTACTATTAATAGCGCTCTAACAGACTTATCATTCGGAAACTACATTAGAACAACAGTATTCTTGCACACAACACAACTAATAGGCCTATATTATTGTATTAGTATTGAAGAAAAACATCAATGCTTCTAGACTGAACAATCAAATTAGTTTCTAATTTCAAAATTATACGCCCCATTATAAACGTGTATGGTCACGTGGATTGTCATGAATCTGTAGATTTTGCACTCTGAAGCACTGTCTACACTATCAAACTTTATGTGACAAAAAATGTGATGTGCCCATATATGGACACGATAACGACATATTACTACTCATATTACTACCTTATTTGGTCATATCACACTTTTTTGTCAAACTAGTTTGATAGCGTAGACAGAGCTTAAGGATTGTGCCGGGACGATTTCTACACCAGTTCGAGGAAGGGTTGCTATGTTTGTTAGAATAATTCATATTTATTTTGCTTTTGTCATATTTTGGTCGATTTTCAATAACATTTAGAAGCGTAGTAGCCACTGAAACAACTTTAATGAACACCAAGTCGGTTAAATTCGACACACATTTTACAATGTTTATGCCTCGGCACCCCTCTCCATACTTCAAAATAGGACAGTGTAGTATTCACAAGTAAGAATGGCACTGAGGTGCATGCAACTCCTCACCCTGTAGATATTTTGGTTTAGGCGGTTCGCCTTCAAAGTGATGGCGTTGAATATGTTATTAATATCACTGAGTGTAGGCTTAGTTACGAACGATAAAGACACATCTAGAACATATCGATCATGTATGTGTTAATACTACATATGACGTAATCGCAGAACATGTAGCATATATTATTGTTTAATGATATAAGAAATGAAAAGGTCATTAATAATTATTTTGTTTTCTTTTTATTATTATTAAAATATAAAATTGTAAACTATTGTGGAATTGACAGTCACAAAACAAGTTGCCAAAAACAAGATCAAAACAAAATCACATAAAATGGAGAATCGGTAGTTAATCCGCTTTTAGAAAGTAGAAACACTAGTAAGGTACTTTAGAATTGTGTTTCATCAGCTATTAGTCTAGTACCTACACATTACAATTTAAGGCTTTGCATGAATTCGGTGTCGTATCACGTAGACCTTTTCTTTGATCTATGGTCGAATAATCGAATTAAGATTATGTTTCCTATTTATAAACTCTTAATTATACTTAACTCTGTATTTTATAATTTGTATTGTTCTTTTTATTGTCATTTGTGGTGGCATTTGAATTTTGCTAATTTATTGCGAGTAGGCCTAAATCATTTGTGTTTGTTTTCATCATAACTAGCGTCATCGTAAAGATCGTCATATCAATCTTCGACGAAAGTTAGTAAAATAAGATTATTTCACGAGCAAGCCGAACGAACACGAACAGTACACGAATATGCTTGAATAATGAGAATTTGATCGTTCGCTAGCAAGCCGAACGAACACGAACAGTATACGAATATGCTTGAATAATGAGAATTCGATCGTTCACGTTCTTGATTTTTATGAGCCACACATTTTTTATGACGTTATTTACAATTGGTGACAAAAATCTTAAAGGAATCAGTCTAACGCTTAAGATTTAATTGTTTTTAAAGTTCAAATTATTTTGGTTGAACAACTGCTAAATTACAATCGTCGTTGCGTTTAAGACCAGTCGATATTGTTTAGTCATGGGCAAAATTGTTTTACACAATGATGTGAAAGTGGCCAGTGCATGACGTATAAGAACCCGAATTGAATACATAACCTGATGAATACAGTGTTTTCATGATTGACATGGTCTTTGCAAGATTTAATGTGATTTATTCGATGCTGTAACGCGTTACCATTTGACGCAACGCAAAGACGTAATCTCGCCGTAACTGATTTTATGTGATTTATGCGATGCTATAACGCGTTACCATTTGACGCAACGCAAGGACGTAGTTTCACCGTAACTGATTTGACCCTTTTCACCCTTTTCTCGGCACTACATCGGATTTCTCCAGAAATGAAAACTATTGCCGTATGTGGAGACACAGCACAGAGAACCTGATAATAACAACTCGATGATTATCTGAACTGCAGTTTGTGGTTGTCAGCTCACTTGCGTTGCGCATACGTCGTTTGCGTTGCGTCCAAGTGATAACTAATCTCGCTGTTTTATTTGCATCGAGAAAAGCTGTTGTAGCCACTCGCTGCTGTTTCATTTTAAGTAGAAACATCCCGTATAAACCTATAACTACTGAAAATGCTAGGTGAATTTATTCACGCGAATCGAAAAGTGTTAACTAATGCGCATATTTATATTTTCATCTACTTTTTATGACGTGAAAAATGCGCAACAAATCAGAACTCGGGATTTAGGTACATTCATTTTGGCTAATAAATGTGAACTTGTACTGAATTAACTAACGTTGGTGTGTTTTAATTCAATTTGCCTATGTTGTAAAAACAGAACCATATACCATAATATACACATAACACGGACTCCAAAGTTTATAATCGTTTAGGCCTACATAATCAATTATTATACTTACGAATATATTTCCTCACAAATAACAATAATCTTAATTAAATTTAATTTTCGTCACAAAAATATCAAAGAAACAATTGTGACTCTTACTACGCAAGTAAATAAGACCGTACAAACGAAATTTATTGAAAGTTCATTCTTCAGTATTATTAAGAAATCGACGAGTGACTCATTGTATTGCGTGCCTACAACCGTAGTTCTCATTAAACATGTCCTGTTATAATATCGGACTTCATATTTACGTAAGTTGCAATAGTATGTGGTTAATTAGAGTCGTATTCAGACGAATATTATCTTCTGAAATGTCAATATTTAACGAACAATACAATGTCGCATTGGGTTAAAGTCTCGTTTGATGTTGTCGATTGTAATATTCTGTAAGGTCTAGCAATTTAATTTCCAGATATTGAACTTGCTATTCAGGATCAAAATAAGGAATTTAGTAAAACTGTTTAAAATAAATAAGTCGATAACTAATAACGTATTTGGCATATAATCATGTATGTGGTATTATTATGGAAACAACCGATGTTGATTGTATTTTTAATAAAAATTATAAAAAAAAACATATCCCATACAAGCCTAACGACAATAAAAAGCCTGACCATATCGTGTCTGCAAACCTGGTGTTTTATTTTATAATGAGAAATTATTATAGAGGGTTAGCTTTAAGTTAATATTTAGGTATATTATATATCGATATTTATTCTAGACATGATACCACATATAGTACGAGAATCTGCTGAACTGGTTTTAAGACAGCCACTTCGTGTAAAAGTGCGCAATCAATTCCATCATGCGTCTAAGCCATTTTACTGTTATTGCGAACCGTGTATTATAATATCGATTTAAAGATTTAGATTACACATCATACTGTGAACGTACGCTAATACCAGAGTGATCTCCAATAGATCACCATTATTGTTTGAATCACTAGGCATTAGCCTACATGAGTCTTGAAAATTGTTGTTAAAATATTAGTAACACAGTACGTAGCCTGTTAGGTCGACGCAAAAATTGTATCCGTGTTAAAACTCAACAATTATTGCCGAAACTCGACAAATCTACGGGCTTTCGTATATTGTTTGATTTCATTTAATCAAACTAATTAATCATGCATTTTTCAGGTCATGTTTTTGTCATGAATGATCTTTAACAATAAATGATCAATTGAAATGTTCTTACGTCACGATCGCGCGTATCGACATCATTATGCGCTAAGGTAATAACCAATAATAGCCACCTACACCAGGGGAACCTAATATCCATTAGGCATTGGATGATTAATTATTTAATGGCTAGTCAATTAACAGGTTCAGGTATGATACATGCTTACCGTTTCTTTTCGTCGACAAAGTATTGAAACATAGGCCTACTATACATTTACATTTATTAGTAATATTTTATGGTTTTTTAATCTTTATTGATAAACTATTTGCAAGATATATAAATTAGATTTCCTGTACGTTGTTCACATACCAGTTACGTCATGTCAATTCATTTTGTGCATGCGGGGATTTCAGAACGTGCTTAGTCTCACTCGATTCATCGGCACGGTTTTAGCGAATTCTAGGTTCAGACCCAGGATGCGTACGTCGTCGCCCTATTAATTCGGTTATGTCGTCAATTCAATTAATTACGTAACTCACACATATATAAATGTTTGCTCGAGCCTATATAATAATCTAGATTTAGACCTATATAATAACCAATTCTCTCGATAGACTCATTCATTTCAATTGAAAAATGTAATAGGCTAAATTAACTTGACCGAAATATTCATGACATTTTTTTATGCAAATTTGGAATAATTGGAGTAAACAATCAGTTAACTGGTTTATATCATACAAACACATACATATTATAATAACATAAACATAATAATAATATAAAAATTGCAACATACATATACAAATTGTAAAGTCCTTATAAACAATAGTACTGATTGTAATAGGATGTAATGTCGTCTTTGATCGTTGGCAATAAATTACCTTAATTGGCAGTCGCCTTAATGCCTGGTCCCCATTAGAGACGCAACGCAAGGGCCGTAAGCGCAACAGCAGTGAGTAGACCAATCACAAACTCATATATAATTCGAACTGTCGCTTGTCATTGGCCAACTCACTTCGTCTACGTACTTGATTTGCGGCTCTAGTGTTAACCACGCTTAAAAATCGGTGCCAGGATCCAGCCGACGGAGGGGCAACATGCCCAACGTGGTGTCAACCTATCTGAGGCTCCTCTCCCTAGATAAGCAACACCTTTGAGAAAGAGCATGCCACATCTCATCACCGGATTATATAATAATAAAGGTGCATGATATGCTAGACGAATGTATGTTTATGTATGACACACTATAGAAGATTACATATGCTTATCTATATGACACAGCGATGATAATGTTATAGACAAATCTATGTTTATGTATATGAGGCTGTGAGGAGGCCAGGATAATACAGATCAGAAGCTGATTCCATGTTTGCAATGTCTCCTCTTTAGAGCGTTTCTACCTAACAGCGTACGATTTTGATCATTTGCATATTATCATTTTCCGTCGATTTATATATTATACATGGACATATTATAGTCCGTGATTATGTCATGATGAGTATCCATTTATGTTACAATATCACCCGCAATTCTAGAATCTAAGACCTACATCTAGAGAAACCGATGACGTCATAACTTAGGTAAGAAAAGATTCAGGTCTCTGTTTGCTTAGGGTGTGATATCTAGAAATTGCTTGTTAACCGTGAATGACTGAAAGACTATTCCAGTACACTGATCATGTCAAATATTTGATTTATAGTCATGTTAAAATTAATTAAACTTACCTAGGCCCTCGCACGTTGCAGTTCGGTGAACGTGGTCGTCCAATGGATGATAACAGCCTTATAGTCACGCTGCATGAGAAGTGCGCCTAAAAAAACGGTATACAAAAATGCACACTTAGCGTGTATTCATTTTAAAATAATTGAGCATTATGATAAAAGATCTTCTGCTACACGAACACAAATCAGTAACATCATATTCCTATCCGAGTTTCCACCTTCTACACTGATGAAATGGTTCAGTTATTAAATAATCCCACGCTCTGTTCTAATAATCATAATGCGTTGAATATTATATTGCGTCGTAGTCTTCGTATACTGCGCTCTATGTTGTTGTTATTATTCAAAAGCTCACGCAATAAACATTGGGCATTTTGGTATCATTAGCAATAGCATAAAAACAGCCTATCATATAACAAGGTGTTATGGTTCACGTAGTTTATGAATAATGCCCGTGAGATGGTTATTCATCGATGCTGGTACGTTGTAATAAATGTACTGAAACGTAGACACACAAATTACATAAATTATTCAATCGTTTCGTTTCTGCCGATAGTGTACGCATAATTGATGATTATAACAAAGAAGAAAAAGGTTGGATCTTATTTATTAATGATATATAATACTAATATTTCAATATTGCGTGATTACGATAACACTATTTTAATTGGAATATATTGGTTGTGAATATATCATCTGTTTAATCCACTGCGTTGGTTAATAAAGCATTTGGAGTGGTTGGTGCTCAGGCTGTCTATCTGTCCGGTCGTCGTTATGATATAGATAGTAATCTCTGTTGATGATGTCGTTGATCAACTAATCAGAGCGGTTATTCCATTCATGTTCCTGTACTATAATACGCATATCCATCAAGGTCATCATGCTTTATTACTAGTAATAATAGATATTGAATATATTTTATATGTAACGCAAGACCTCCTATATGCCCCACCCCATATAATTGCTTAACGCCTTAGATTGAAATGTCGCTATCCGTTTTAAATGCAATCAGAATTCTCTAACTTTTCCAACGAGGAAGGATTGTGAATTGTTTGAGTTTAAAAAATAGCGTAAAGTTAGGGCGGGATTTGACATTTCACGAGATTGGATCCCCCTTTAACGCAAGTGAGTTGACAAATCACAAGCGAAAGTTTGGATGATCCGTCAAATTTCTTGCGGTGCCATTAATTACGTCCTCTTACGTTGCGTCCAAGCAAGGGATGGAGGGGGGGGGGGGGGCATCAGGGTGGTGGAACAATAACTCTGTAAAAGGGCGTACTATACTATATATATCGGAAGCTTAAATGAATTTAGCATCATTACGCGATCATTGGATAGGCAGTGGCGTAACGGCTATGACCGTTCACTGGCTAAACCCAGGGGGCCCGGAGCTTATAGGGCCCCCTGACTCGCATTGTCCAGAGGAAAACAATTGGCATTAAAATATGTGGAAAAGGCTAAAAACGCTCCAGCGTTGGAGATTCCTAATCCAGGGGCCTCTGGCATGCACGTTACGCCACTGGTTGTAGGTATTTATTGTACCTCATCATTCTCATTACACTCATCTGTATTCTTTTTTTTTATTTACGTTGTCAAGCTCATTTGAAAAGGTCGAGTAACAGCTGCATCTTTTTTTGCTCATATATTTATAACATTAGTTCCGTTTTAAATATTTGTATTCGCTAACCGAATAGTGTCTCCTATCCTTGCTAAATATTGCAATGGATAACGTGGGCTTCAAATTAAAATGCTAAAATTATAGTCATTTGTAGGCCATGCCCTAAAATATACAGATGACCGAATTTGTGGGTGTTAATTTAATCTTCCCTTATTTTTTCTTTTGAATAAACCGGCTAAATTCGGTTAGTCAGTGACGTGCTGTTGACATTTAGTAAAGTATATTTTGCTTTAATTAAAGCATCACCGGTCTAAAAAAACCCATGCCTTGATGAGACTGCCTCTTGACTTTTGAGAAACTCTATCAAGAACTGAGTTTGTCAAAGATGAGGAGGGTATTTTGGTAGTAACATCATTTTTCTTTTTTTTTACATTGTGCTTGGTAACTGAATGTAGGCCTACGCTTTCTAAACATACTTGCAACTGGAAGATCCACTGGGTAATGTTGACATAACATGCATAATGAACAGGTACTCATAGATATTTGCGACGATCGATGACCTAAGAAAATGTTCATGTCAACGCGCATGCGGGGAAGTTGTGATGGTAACTTCTCACTCCATTGTCTTGATAGAGTCTATAGGCCTACAGTTTTGGTGGAGGTCCAGGCGACGACCGACAATCACATGTCGGTTGTTGCAAATCTAAGGCTCACTATTGATAATTGTAATCAACATATCGTTTTGAAGAGTGCCTTCGGTATTATTTTGTTTGTTCTTTTGTTCTTGTAGTTCAACTTGATAATATTGACTGCCAATGTTGACAAAAGGGCTCCAACCAACTATCCTAAATTGTATGACGTCATTACTAAATGTTGAGAAGATATCCGCAACATCCGTGTCCATTATCTCCTAATGTTTCCTCACAAGATAAACTAAATTGATTGTTTTCAATATTTATCCATTTGTTAATTAATACATTAGACTGTATATGCAATAATGTTTTTGTCTTTTGTTTTTTATCTACAAACTATGCATTTGGTGCAGTATTTGCGTGCACGAAATAGATATAAAGATATGAAGAATAATATGGCGCCTATTATCAAAAATAATTCGAGTAAATTTGTGTATTTTGCTATCTCATCCTGTTATGTTCAAGATAAGCTACGCGTACTATATATTGATTCCAGTTTTTCTGGGTTAGTAATCATAATTTAGTTTTTGCAAGTAGTTCATTTAAAATGGCTAAAAAAGTGTTATTATTCGTTGTTTTGGTTATCGCCTGCGATAGTATAAATTGTAAGGATTACCCTAAAAAGGTAGGATCATGTTTATCGTGTTTGATGAGAAAAATCACAGTAGTTGGTAGTTTAATAGCTGAAAACCTTCGTAGAAATGTTAGGCATAAACGTATCTTGACTTTTTGTATAACAGTAGTGAAAATATGTGATGTATTTTTTATCTCTCTTAAAACGCTAATCGTCGTTAGACATTGCACGTCTCACTTGTGTTCGCCACTCAGTACGTTTTTTAGCAAGCATGTGTATAGGTCCGCATGTGAAAAGTTCTGCTTTTATGTTTGCCATCCATGTTGTTTTTGGTCTTCCTTTGGTCTTTTGGTCTTTCTCTGAGCCTCTCTAAGTGCGATCTTAGCTGGTGTGTTTTCATTTAAACAGAGCAGGTGACCATACCATGTCAGCCTTCTTTTCTTTACGTTCTTACTCCACTCAATTTCTCCTGTTCTTTTGTACAAATCTTCATTTTTTATTTTCTCCGGCCACCTTATACCTATTATATAACAAAACCGAAATTCAGGTTTGTTTGTTCTTTGCAGAAGAATAAAAATGTAGTGGGTTTGAGTACGTCGTCCAGTCTTACAGCATCAGGTATGACAATTGAGTACAAGTACAAATCATGTAACAAAATGAATCAATGAATATATTGGGTTTTTTTAAGTAATATAGTTTTACTAGTTGTTATACGTGTTTACTTTTAGAGAATTTTCGAGCAAATCTCATGAGCAAATATTTTATAAGCTCTAAAACAATTCCTTAAAATTGATTAATATACAGCTTCTAGTGGTCTTCATAAGCCTTTGCGGGCTGCGATTACTAATTGAAATACCAACATAATTTGGTAGATAGAACAATTTTCATTTATTGAACGCATTGTGAAAGTGCTACTCTAAGAAGTTCTATCTATAAGAAAATAACACAATTGCTTCAATTTTTTTTCTTTGAGCAAAGGTAACTGTGATATTTCCCTTTGAAAATAGATTTGTACAGTATTGACTGTGGATTTGAACAAGATGAATGCAGTTTTTCTCACGATATTTCAACGGCAGAAGTGGGACCTGTGACATCATATTATTATTGGCGTAGAATTTGTGAAAACAGTAAGTATATTTACGCACTTTCAAAAAATAGAAAAAAAAGTATCGATTATTTTTGTCTATCAAAAATCCCCAAAACATTCCCGGTTTGGCAAGTGTATACCTACATGTATACACCCCAAACGTCACTAAACAGTGTATTTCAGGTTTTCGAAAAAACATTATTATTTCATCGGGAAAATTTGAAAAACTAGATTATAAATAATAAAATAATTCAAGCTGTGTATAAGAATAGAAACAAAACAACAAAGAGACAAACCATTGTTTGCATCATCTCTATATTCTTCGGTTCTTGGTGTTTCTCCTTGTTCGTGTGAATCCTTATTGCAGGTCAAACGAAGCTAGTTATGACAGGGATTTGGTTTAGCAGGTAAACAGCAGCTCCTATAAATATATATATATTGAGCCATATTGGTAGCCTACACTGAACCTCCTCCAGAAAATTGATAGTTCGCTTCTTTGCGTGTTTATAAGAGAATTTATATCGTATTTGTTTGTAATAATCTTATTTGCATAACAACGCACGGCTTGGTATGTCGTGCGTTGTTATGCAAATAAGATTATGCAGGTGTAGTGGGACTGGTGGTTTGTCAGTCATTCGCGGTTAACACGTCACACTGTTAAGTTCTCTACTCGCATTAACATCCCATTTATTATTTTGTGTCTCTTTGATTCAGACCATGGCTTAATTCGGCCTATGTTAATCATAAGACGCATTGACATAAACAGGATAGCCGTCGTCCTTAATTCCATGGACAAGAGAGTCATGGTCGGGGAAAGCCTTGATTCTGTACGTCATGCGTACGATTTTCGGAACTCCTAACTTTAAACACAACCCACCCTTTTCATGTTTGAAATGTGTGTACAGTAAACAAACTCGTTAGAAAGATTAAGTCTATGTTTTTAAAACTTAAATGATGTAAATTGCGTTTTCTAATTGTCTAGCTGCTCCAGGTTGTTCCATGCGAATGGATGCAGATGATTCTGGAAAATGCTCGGTTCAGTCAGCTCTCTTGTCTCCGTGGTTCAGTACAGATTCTGGCGTAGTTAGCATGTGGTACCGAATTCCATCAAAGAACGCAACGGAAAAATCAAAACTGTCAATGTACACACGCATTGATGGTGGTGAGAGAAAGTTGATATATTTAACGAGCAATGAAATGGAAAGACCATGGGTGCCAATGAGCGATGAAGATTTTGAAAGACCATGGGTACCCATGAGCGTAGACGTGGATATGGGTCAGTCAGTGACGTTCAGGGTAATTTTAACAACAGTTTTTAGCCTATTTTCATTTAAAGATGAACAATGAAAATTAAATAAATCAGACTTTGAATATGTGATTTTGTAGTTTTAATAAAATTAATCACTTCCGTAGAAAAAAAAAATGTTTTCATGTATAACATGACAAAATAAATGATTAAATTCAACCAAAATCCATTGGCTGGCAGCCAATTTGACCATTTTTTGCTTTAAATTACAGTTTTTTCAGGTAATACATTTTTTTTTCGATCCAATTTTTGGTCAAAGTGGTAACTATTATGTTACATTAAAATGGCATATTTAAAAAAATTGTGTTAAGAATTATTTTTCAGGAGGACAATACATCTTTAATAGAACCACCACCACACCATCATATTTGTTTGATCGGATGCGTTGTTTTTTATCTAGTTTCAACATGTTTCAACCGTTTCTTTTGCGCCGGAGTTGAGTTCTGTCCGTTTGTTATTCCAGCTCCTGTATAGTTATGGCACGCTCGTGTATGCCGAAACTAGTCTAGTATAGTGTTTATATACAGTACTTTTAAACAAGTTACAGCAAAACAGAGGGCGTCAATTCTCATTTCCGTTACGGTTTTGTACCTAAATTAGTAAATACATAGTATTTAATATGCCGTCTTTATGATATTTATTTTTTGTCATAACAATGTAAAAGTGTCAATTTAAATAGAAGGTTTGCGTGAGATGTTGATATACATAGAACCAGTGCTATGATCATATCATCTTTATTGATATTAATAATAGTTAATGCCATAGAGCGGTTCTTTTTATCTTTAAGATTGGACTTTGTTATATTAAAGTAGAGCATATGTCTACTTCCCATGAAATAATTGCAGTTGTTTTTATCTCTGCTGGAGTATAAATTAAACTTTTCTTAACATTCTGATTACTATTGATATTTATATTTAATGCTAATTCTATTCTGTTTTAAAATGATTCTGTAAACATTGTGTTTATAAAAAAAAAGATTATTTCATGTTATATTACTGGCCAGTGCATATCCATATTTTCAACATTTTCTTTTCTTGAATCATTTACCTGAAGTAGTGTAGAGTTGTAGCTTGGTGGATAAAATGCTTGTCACAAGGTCCATGGTTCAATCCTGGTGCCAGTGTTGTAAATCACGAGCATTTCTACTCCAATCCTCAAATGAGACTTAGGGACTTTAAATTAGTAGGTCATGATGATTTGATTAAATAACTTGAAACTTTGATACTGTATTACTTAAAGTGTATATTAAATAGGTATGTTGCAATAGAACCATTTTAAATATTCGTTTAATTTCTTCTCCTCTTTATCTTTTTGTTTATCAATTCTCTCAGTTCAGCAAATCAGTTTCATCAAAATATTCGTTCCATAATAATAATTAAAACGAAAAAAAAATCTAAAAATCTTTTTAATATCCAATGCCCAACAGAAATATAATTTTTGACCCAAATGCATTGTTTTTGTTTTTGTAACGTAAACATGGCAACCTAATTGCGAGTGAGTGAGTGGCAGAGCGGTTAAGTGTAATACCTAGCCATAACATCGGCAATGGTTCGAGGCTCACTTCCTCCGTCGTTTTGGTGGTTGAACGAGTCTTCTCTATTATAAACCGTAGGCCCAGTTTACACATCTAGCTCATTGGCTCTTTAAAGAACCTAGTACATCTTTCGAGACGAGTAGGAGGTTGCCCCGGCATACTAGTACACACACAGCCTGATCATAACTGGGCCCTATGGGAGAACAGCCGTTGGGGCTACCCGTATAAAGAAATAATAATAATAATACTTGTTTTTTGAGTCAGTAATCATTATTATAAAATTTCTTGTTTCAGTTTGAAATCGTTGGATATATGGAAGACAGTACAGAAGATATTTACATTGATGATTTTGCATTCACCCCAACTTGTACGTATTTATTTTATTTTATTTTCAACTATAGTAGACATATAAACGACGTCACAACTCCTATCATTATCATTAGTGTATTGACTAAAGAGTTTAGGAAAATAAAGGGATGTGAAATTGACGTTACCTATTCAAATAAATAAACAATTAGACGTGACTTCATGGGTCTTGCAAAAACAGAAATAAAAACTTCAGTACAAAATCTTTAGCCGTTATTATACTAGTTGTATTGTCAGCCGATTCTCTGTACTGTGTCTATTTCCGAAGTATCATAGGAATATTTCGAAATACATCATCACATGTGTTGCACGTGAATCTACTGTAGTAGTAACCAACCCTTAACCTAACATTACATGATACAGGCACCATATGTGATACAAATGAGATGCTGTATTACCAAATATTCCTTGATACTTCGGAAATAGATAGTATGTGGAGATACAATGTGCTGAACGATGACTAAATACTGTAAGTAAATTGAAAAGTAATTAAATTTGAAAATATGGATAATAATAAATGTATATTTATTTTATTTTAGCTGGTGCATTTTCATGTAATGGTCAGTCGAATGTGTTTTACGCCGATCCGAATGACTGTAGAAAATACTTTCACTGCGACGGCTACAGGACATGGCATCGTTCTTGTGGGCCTGATACAGTCTTTAATCAAGCCATTTCATCATGCGATTGGCCATATAATGTCCCAGGTTGTGATTAATTCATACGTTAGGGTCTTATTGAAACGTAGTTCCCATTTGGACATAACGCAACGACGTAGACGCAACGCAAGTAAGTTGACCAATCACAAGTAATAGTTCGGATGATCCACCGCGTCGTGATTGGTCAAATTACTTTTTTAGTGCTTATATCCTTATGTTGCGTTCAAGTGGGAACCAAAAGATTCAGTATTTGTTTAACAGTTATTCAATAAATGTTCACGTATACCCTGTTACATCGACTAGTTTATTATTATTATTATTTGTTGGCATCTGTGTTTGTAAAGCTCTGTCTACACTAAACTTTATGTGACAAAACAATGGGATGTGCCCATATGGACGTTATGATGTCAAATCACTACCATATTTGAACATATCACTACCATATTTGGGCACATCACACTTTTTTTGTCAAACTAGTTTGTGCTTAAGGTTGTTATTGTAATGATTGACTGTATTATCATTATATTTAAAAGTGTAAAAACAAGGTTTACTTTCCGGACATTTTTATTGTTGATCATTACGAGGATGAAGATGGCAGTCTGTGTCATTTTGCACTAACACCGAAACACGTAAGATAATATATATATATATGGACATTTGGATCACGAGAACAGGCTTACGGAAAGTTGGTGGATGAAAGTAATGAAAATAATTGACGATAGGCGAATGTGTTAAGAACAGAATTAGTTCACTTTATAAGAATGGATGATCTCTGCTTATCCGTTGCGAATTTTATATGGTCTTCTTCAACTCCACACACACATACTGTGTTTTATATTACCAAATTGTAATCGAATCGATCATCAACATTTCCCGTTTAAACCTACAAATGCGAACTTTCTGGATCCACCACGCGGTTTGTGAAAAGAATCGTCATTATTACATGTATATAACGACGACGAGGATAACTTTTAGTACAATTGATTCTTTTAGCATATGCAATTTATCACTTGTTAGTCCTAATCAATAGTTTGATATTTATCTTCATAATGTCATTACAGATGCAGGTATATACATAGCAACAAACAACTTTGACATTCAAAGTGTCATGGCGTCGTTGGTTTCCATAGTGATTAACAAAAAAATAATAATCACCGTGCTTATGTTCAAGATTGGTGACATTTACTTTCCCAGCTGCCTTATCACATTCATAAATGATTTATATGGATGAGGGTGACGTTAATATGGTTTACAAAAATACACATTTCCGTCATGGCCTAACATGGTGCTAAGAGCCAATTTGTAATGTTAGAAGATATGTACAATTCAACTTTATTAATTTATGTAAATTTGATGCATTCTTTTAAGGAAGGTATATAAACCAAAAGAACAATCAATTTTGACAAGGGCAAATGAAAAGATATAATTAACCGGTTGGCGTCTGTTTTTAACATTAAAAATAATTCGTAGCACCTGTATTTAAAATGAGAATTATTTCGCGACTCCTTCTGTTTGATAGCTGACGAAACATATATCAGATTGTTATCAATTATGTTGCAAAGTTCATATTTTAGAAAAAAACCACCAATATGACCTTTATACTCGGAGCTTTCGAGAATTACAAAAAAAATCCATTATAATTATTTTGCATGTATACGTTATGCTTTGAGTCTACTCATAACATACAATTCGGACGTCATTGTCCTGCCAGACAAGGGCATTTCTAGTGTATAAAAACAATTTTTATCTAGGCGATACGTTATATTCAAATTACGCCCTATTATTTGTTCTTTAAAAACATCTCGGTAAAAGTAGAGACATCATCATCATCAATATCATCATCACGTTGTCATTATTTCGACTTTTACACTCGTCTTAATTCGCTGTCATCCCGTCCAGTATTCGTTATACTTCATCTAGTTCGGAATAACATTATTTTAATGTAAATAACCACATTTCACACATAAACAATTAAATTGCAACATCTATTTAATATACATTTCAAAACAGTTTGAAAAACTGGAACGTATAATCAGATTTGAAAGATGACGTACTCTTCAACTGACAATGGTGGTAATGCTGCATTATTCATTTCAGTTAATAAGCTAAAAAAAAAATAATAAAGACATTTCGAATAATTATTAATAAAGATAGTTGGTTTAATTACATCCGCCACCAGGTTGCATTCAGCGGGAGATATAATTATAATGTTTAATAGGTTTCGTTGAATAGTGGTCTACTTTGAGCTTTTGTTAGATACGTATATTTAATACTGTAATCATATTTGATGGCAGGAACCAATTAAATTTTCAAGGTGAAAGAATAAAAAAAAACAACGTTTTAATTTTATAGCTTATGTGCAATAATTCACAAGATTTGTGACGTAGGAGATACATTAACTTGGAAGGTCAAAAGCTAAATGGTTGTTATAATTATTATAACAACTGAAAATATAAGTTGTTACTGACGCTAAAATATTGGAAAGTTAATACAACTTACGAGTCCAAACCATATCATCGATGGTGACATCACTTCCTGATGATCCAATGATGCCCTCAAAAAGGAACTGTAAAAATCATGTATGTTTATTTAGTGACATTTTACAATCGGTGCCAAATTTATATTGTTAAGTAGCTTTCATTATCTTCGTTAGCACCGCTATCATCATCGTCTTAACATTCAAAGAAGACTATTACCGTAGGCCTACACGGACGTTTCGCGATGGACGACGATGGATGTATAAGCCGACTGACTGCGCATTTGGTCAACAGGACGGCGGAATGTCCTGTCGGAGAAATGACCGTCGGTGAAATGTCAGGTCGGCATTAAAGATTACCTGAAACGAGTTGTAGTATGAAATGCCAACGTTAACTTCTACCCAACCGTCTCCACTTGGACCGGTATACGTAAAGAACGTCTGTCTTGGCATACCCGTTGGTAAAAGATCGATCTTCAATTGAGTTGGTTTCTGCCGTTTTGAGTCATCAGCAGTGTGGATATAGAACCGTAGATTTCCACCGGATGCCGGTATGAGCCCTGTCGTCTTGAACATGGCATTATCCTTAGGGCTTTGACCATTGCCGTTGATAGTAAAAGAGTAGCCATATCCCGTTGTGTGGTCGTAGTCGCGGTTTCTTTTCCAGTCGAAAACATCACCAGCAATGTTCTGATCAAACCCACAGTCATTCAATTCGAAATTGCAACTCGGTTTTCCAGCTGTGTGAAAATATTAAAATGGAGGTTCTTTAAAATGCACCCCAAGATCTTTCAACAATTTTTTTTCATTTTTTTTTTTATAAAGAACGTTTTTTTTCTAATATTGTTAGCCTATATGTTTAAACCTTATACACAATTCACATGCTTACCTGCTACGGATACTTGTCCCTCCGCAGGTGCATTATCGGAGCCAGGATCTTAGTAAATGTTAGTAGAAATGAAAATTTAAAAAAATAAATTAAAATAGTTAAACCGTTCACAACAAAATGTGTTTATGATGTTGATACAGATGATGATGATAATATAATGACTACATTTTGTTTGCTAAGTTAACAAGCATTTTCTACTTGGCAATTAGCCTACAGATATAAATTGCTGCACTTTAAGACATAATAGCAAAGATGGCCCGATGACTGTAATATCTTTAGCTTTCCTAATAAGGCAATCCGTTCATAGAAAACAAAAACAATATCCAACAATCTCTCGTAAAAACCTTTTATTTTTTAAGTTTAATGACCAAGATCAACATATTATAAATTGAAGAAAAAGATGGGACAATAAAGATGAAAATTGTAAAAAAAATCATCAAGATAAAAAATAAAACTAAGTCTAATTTTGAGTTCAATGTATTTTAAAGGAATGAAGTTATCGTAAATATGGATACCAATAATGGAGCAAAGAGCAATGAGGCATTGCTGATTGAATTCGTTTACCTTCAAAAGTCGTGAAAAACACACGTTCTTTATTCTGTGTAACCTAAACAAAATAATTAATAGCCAATTAAGATCAATATTGTCTATAATTAATAGAATTGTATGCTAATATATTATTCAGAATTTTATAATGTAAACAATAAATTGAATAAAAGTGTTTATTCTTTGCGTATTGCGGTGCTTCATTGGCGACCTTTCGTTCAGGGACGATATAGACGAAAGAAGACGTTAAATCGATCCGATAATGAACGGCTGTGGGAGGTGGCTTATACGCATGCGTAGATGCATTTTGTATAATTTACCGTATCTTGTCTGCCGCCTCAAAAGCTCGCTATATCGGCTCTCTAAGCCAACTCGTAGCCGGAAATGTGTTGCAACCACAAACTGTCGACAACAACGGTTTTTTTTAAACATGCTCTAAGCTTGGTTCCCACTAGAGACGCAACGCAAGACGTAATTATTTGATCAATTATTACAAGCGATGGGATTATTCGAACAGCGCTCGTCATTGGTCCGGTTGCGTTGCGTCTACGTCCTTGCGTTATGTCTCTAGTGGGAACCAAGCTAGAGCATGCTTTTTTTTGTTTTTTAAACCCATTGTTGTCGACAGTTTATGGTGACATGTGCTAATTTCCGACTACTGTGCGAGAATGTTAGACATTTTGTAACACAGATTTGAACGAAAACTGTATTCCTTTTGCAACGTTGAGACACCTTGAATGATGGGCATTTACTCATCAAACTTTAGATTATTACGCCAATAATAATAATGATAATTAACGAAACTTACTACTCCGTACGGCCTTCTAATAGCGTCTCCTCTAACAATGGCGCATGAAAGTGCCACAGCAAACAGCAGTATGTATGATACCATTTTGAACATTGATATAACAATTCATTGGTTTTTGCGTGTGTCGAAGTTTTATAAAGAATTTATACTAGCCACCATATGTTCAGTCTGATTGTCTTATCAATGCAAACAATGTGAAGATAACAAAAACAATTGATTGATAGACACAATAATTAATATCAAATATAAACATTTGCATAAGTTTCTGGAGACGTGTCGATGACATCAAGAAAGTGCCCAATTGCCTGGTCAATTATGATTTTCCATCGATTCAATAATTGCCCGATATTTCTATTGATTGATACGGTACACAACACAAGTCGATATCGATTCATTTTGTTATGGCCTAGCATGGCCGGAATAACATTCAGTGGCGCAGGCCGATGTGCGGTAGTTTAAGCGTGGTTCCCACTAGCGACGCAACGTAACGCTACGACGTATTGACGAAAAGTGCAGTATTGCGTAATCACAAGTGGGAACCGACGACGCAACAATGCTGCAAACATCGCAGGTTTGATTTCACAAAGGCGGAGGAAAACGCAATTATTATTTCCATACGTTTAATGACATAGTACAGTCTTTATGCTGATCCTGAAACTTTAGAATATGGAAAAGATCAAGATCGAAAGTAGGCTGATCTAAAAAAATAAGAGGAGGCCTCGGTTGGGAGAGCCAGGCAGGGCTTCTAGAAAAGGCTTTTAAAAATAAATATGACATCAAAAAATCCTGAATCCACACTTGTTTAATTCAATTTTGAAGACCTATCGTACAATAAAGGTAAACATATGATCTACTGTAGATATACATGTGTACTGTATTACTAAATCAAGAAAACTCGTAATTTGAAATAAGCCCCATCACAACTTAGCCTTGATATCTTGTTCTTGTTGACGTCATTGCCCCCATTTGTAGTTGTTAATTGTAATTATATAATCATTCAATGGCTTTCAATATCTAATCTTCATCACGCTAAGTGTTGAAGATTTGCGGAGAAATATCAATTATATAAATTAGCAAATGATAAAAGAGATCACTTTGATTTGCAAGGCTTAATTTCCAACAAGCTTGCGATTAGAAACTTTTACGCTGGTAAGACTCGACACCAAGACTACATTACAAAACAGAGCACAGCGTATGACGACTACAAACCAATGCGAGTCTCAACTCACGGCTACTAGTACTACACGTGTATTTTAAAATGAAATGTATTTAGCGATTGATACAGATTTAACGTGTCGTTCTACCGAATCTGTATTCACATTTTTTTTCTTCAAATATTTAACACTAACATATGACTATATTTAATTTACGATAAATAATAATAATGTCACAATTTACTTATTTATATTACAATCCCTTCTTAATCCCTCCCTGTAATGATAATTAATTTTTTAATAAAGTATTACAGTCAAATACCAAGGTTAAAGTACAGTAATATCAATTAATATTTACACACATATATAGCTGTAAAGGCCTGAGTATACATTACTAGGACGATAATTAGCGAGGGTAAATAGAAACAAAATAAATTAGAAGGGTTTTCATTGATACTGCATGAAATGAAAATGATTTTTGGTATACACACCTGAGCCAAAAACTTGGACTTCACATAGCTGGACAGGTGAATCCGTATTACTGACCCTCAAATACCTGCCACTGACTGACGAGCATGATCTTTCAATCATTGGACCCTTGTAAATATCATCATTGAAGGTAAAAGGTGTACCGCATTGAACGCATGAAGAGGGCCACACAAGACCATTGGGGGAACACCACAGGTGATGGGCTTAAGATCAGAGGTATGATTGTTACATAAGTACACTGAAATCTATTTGATAAGTAATTTTTTAAAAGTTTAAGATCAACACCACGGAGTTTTAAAATTAAAAATACGACCATCAATTTTAGCTTGGGCAAGAAGATTGCGTCGTTTTAGGGTAAGATCCTCTTGAATAGTATCCCAGAGCCTTCCTGCGTACTGTTATAAAGTGTCTTCGACTTCTATATGAAGTAAAAAACTATTGGCCTAGGTCGATGTGCTTTATCATTCTTTCGTCCTGTTCGTTGAGATGTCGTGTAAGTTGATGTTTACTTGCAGCTTGTTGCTTCTTGCTAATTTGCATACTATTTCATCAGTGTTTTCTTTGTCAGATTCTGGTATTCCAAAAATTACTGCGTGAATATTGCTCTAGATCATCAACTGAGTAGTTTATATTATGCATTTCATTTTTGATCATCTACAAGGATCTGATGGACTCAAAATCATTGGTTAAATCCGCTATTTTGATTTCACAGACAAATAGCCTTAAACATGATCCAATCTATCTATAATTGACTGAAGGATTTTCTTAACCTTTTTGTTGAGTTACTAAATGTCTCATTTGAAAACGTATCCAAAATTAGCTTATTATTAAGTTCAGCCATTGACGGTCCATTAAAATCTTTTTTGATGTTATCTTCAATGAGTGAAAGCATATCTTGGCTGTTCATGAATTCCGACAAAGTCGAGAGAGCTTGTTTGGACTGCCGTGTAGACGGGCCAGTTTAGTCGGAAGTTTCCTTCGAGTTAGATGCCATGAGGTTAGTATTTACACACAAACTCTACTTGTTTTGTAGGCTAAATCACAGTTTAGTTTCGTACTCAGTAAGACCTGTTAATTTCACACAAGATATGATGAATTGAGACCCGTTTGAGATTTAATGCCGTTTAAATCATTACAGAATGAGCATTGTTGGCGTACACGTTCAAACTGTATCTATGAAAACATCGCATACATTTTTGTAATCTGCGTGCAAAGCATGAACAAAACTGTTCCATACAGGGATAGATAATATCATTATAAAATAAATATATATACTTTCAGACATAGAGGAAACGCTACAAACTTGAACCTCTTGAAAATAAAAAAAAACTTCAGTCTAATAAATCGAGCATTCAAGAACACACTCTTATAAACTAGTCTAGGACCTGGGTCAGATTTGCATACACAATATGCTACCCATTGCTACCCAACTTGTATTGACACTTTTTAATTATGAAGCTAATTGTATGGAAAATGTGCATATTTTGATTATTTTTATATATAAAATGAATATTTGGTAGCGTAATTGTTATGTTTATTTATATAATATTAAATAATTTAAGTGTTTGGAAAAACTATTTTGTATCAAATAAAAAGCCCATAAAATATTCTATCTATTGCTACCCAACTTGTATTAAAAATCTGTAATTATGATGCTAATTTTGTTAAAAATGTGCATATTTTATTATTTTTTTTACTAAAATGAGTATATTAACTAGTGTAAATTTATTTTGGTTTATTTATAATATTAAATAATTCAAGTGTTCTTTTGGTGTCAAATTGTTCAGAATATACATATTTATATTCGGTCTAGCACAACTTTTAGCGAAAAAATGACCGGAAATGCTTTTACTGACCTTTGACCCAAAAATGACCACACATTTTTAACCTTCGATCCCGGATAGCGAATTTGGCACACATTCCATGTTGTTCGTTGGGGTCAAATTATCCTATAACAGTTGAGATATTCTCTCCTAAATTAAATGCATACAAATCTGACCCAGGTCCTAGACTAAACGGAGATAATTCACAGCGTACGATCGTTTGCGCATGACGACTATTAAGGCTAGTCTCCACTCACGGCTACTAGTACTACCCGTGTAATTAAATCAACGAGGCGAGAGCCGAGTTGATATATATCCTTTCATCATTCACCATTATTTGTACCATTACACGAATATAAGACATTCATTATTTGTTTGTATAACATCTAAATAGATCCCTGTCATTTAAATCAAATAAATAAAAGGTAGGCCTTAGCCAAGGCCTACATTTGATTCACATTGATTGAAACAGTAACATTTTGTTTTTAAGAATTATATTAAATATTATTATTTATATGAATTTTACTGTTAGTGTTAATTATGTCAACGAAGGACCAAAAATGTCTAGGCCTAGCAAAGCTAAAACGACTAAGCCTAATACTAGGCCTAGGCTGAAAGACAGCAATACGAAACTTCGACAGGCAACTGTAACTCATTTAAGCTAATTATGTTTTTTCCAACGATTCCACGTCAAAATTCTAAACAGATCTAAAGTTAATTTAAATGGTCTAAATTTGGTCTAAATTAGTACATATATATCTCTCAAAAAATGTACTTCCATCGTGAAACCAGTCATAACAATAACATTTGCAACGAAAGTACAAAATAGGTGGCGCTGTTGTATTTCAAAAGCAATAGTATAAACAAAATATTTTCAAAACGCGAACAGATTTTTTTTTTTTTTCGTACACTAAGTCTTATGAATCTGTTTAATTATTAACATTCCCTTCTTAATTCCACCTCACAGTAATTTCCTAACACTCAGACCAATAAGTATTGAATCTCAACATAACATTGGTGTATTATATTTTGATATTTAATGTGTTCTTGATTCTATCATACAATTACGCAATAATCATAATAATTAAAATTAGTTTTATTTCATTTAGATATTTAAAGTAGAACATTATATTGATTAATGACAGTAGATCGTCATTGGATAGCTTTCGAATTTTTGACAACCTGACCTAACATTTTGGGTTGTAGGACCTACTACTAAGGAAATCGATTGAGGAAACATACCATATCCGAACGTACTGGCAAGCACACAAATAACTTAACACGACTAATTCCCAGATCCTAGGTTATCCCATATCGAAAGCTTCCTTTTCTAGCCCATGCCAACTGATATATTTAGGTTGGCGGAACAACATATGTTTTACCAGTCTTATAGCAATATTCCTCCACTGCGGAGCCGTCTTCCATAATAACACAGGAACCACCTGCGTAATGATACCCTGTACAGGATGCTATTCCCAGACAAGCGTTTGCACAATAAAGCAGGCTACGACTTTGAAACTCCTTTAATCCTCCCCTAAGACAGGCATCGTCACCATTTACCAACTTAAAGGTTTTGGATTGAGGAACGGCTGACGTAAATAAAAACAGTATGATGGTTATTTTAACATATGCATGTTGTGAAAGGCATGCTGTAGTCAACTGGTATTTGGTTTAGAAGAAAATAAACTGCTATACGTTTTCTTTGCGACAAAAGGAAAGATCTACAAAACAGAAGAAGCTTAAAAGAGATGTTCGGTTGGAAAAGGATGGATAAAGTAAGAAGGTAAAAGGACAACCTTCGGAATGAGAGGAAAGAAAAACGAAGATACCAGAGAGGTATTAAGACGAACAATGGTTGTAAGTGTTGCCAAGAAGAGAGGAAGATCAAAACGAAAATACCAGGGAGGTATTAAGACGAACAATGGTTGTAAGTGTTGCCAAGAAGAGAGGAAGATCAAAACGAAGAT